>NW_026521486.1:15000000-17500000 GCF_021234435.1 Artibeus jamaicensis | reverse complement strand
CTCTGACAGTCTGATGGGAACTCCTTTGTAGGTGACTGTCCCCTTATCTCTTGCTGCTTCTAGAATTCTCTCCTTCATTTTAATCTTGGCTAATGTAATTCTGATGTGCCTTGGTGTGTTCCTCCTTGGGTCCAACTTCTTTGGGACTCTCTGAGCTTCCTGGACTTCCTGGAAGTCTATTTCCTTTGTCAGATTGGGGAAGTTCTCCTCCATTATTTGTTCAAGTAAGTTTTCAATTTGTTGCTCTTCCTCTTCTCCTTCTGGGACCCCTATAATTCAGATGCTGGAATGTTTAAAGATGTCCTGGAGGCTCCTAAGTCTCTCCTTATTTTTTTGAATTCTTGTTTCTTCATTCTTTTCTTATTGAATGTTCCTTTCTTTCTTTGGGTCCACATCATTGATTAGACTCCCAGTTTCCTTTCCATCAGTATTGGTTCCCTGTACATTTTGCTTTATTTCACTTAGCATTGCCTTCATTTTTTCAACTAATTTGCAACCAAATTCAACCAATTCTGTGAGCATCCTGATTACCAGTGCTTTGAACTGTGCATCTGATAGGTTGGTTATCTCTTCATCGCTTAGTTGTGTTTTTTCTGGAGCTTTGATCTGTTCTTTCATTTGGGCCGATTTTTTTTTTTTTTTTTTGTCTCAGCACACCTGCTGTGTATAAGGGGCAGAGACTTAGGTGTTCATCAGGGCAGGTCAACCCACGTTGCTGCTTTGTCTGCCAGCTACTGCCTTGCCCATCTTGCTCCACAATCTGCTGCCTCAGTGGGTCTACCAGCCACCATCTTGCCAAGAGTTCTCTCCACCTTGCTGACCATCTCTGCCCCTCCTACCAGTCTGGATGGATGTTTCTTCTTTAACTCCTTGATTGTTGGACCTCCATACAGTTCAATTTTCTGTCAGTTCTGGTTGTTTTTGTTTTTAAGTTGTTGTTGTCCTTCCTTTGGTTGTATGAGGAGGCACAGTGTGTCTACCTATGCCTCCGTCCTGGCCAGAAGTGAGTGTTCCTTATACTTTACCAAGTTTTCAAACCAATCCTTGTTTTCATGGGACCATAGTGGGTGGTACATATATTATGGAGTATTTCCCTACAATTTCTAGTTGGCTTTCCTTGTTGAGAGAGAAGAAATCCCAACTCTCGTCACCACAATGCTGTGCCCTGCAGAGCCTGCTCAGCTGCACGGTTTCCTCACGCTGCTTCTTGTTGAACCAGCGGCCTCATACTTGCTTCACAACTTCCTGTCCCATTTGAAGTGGCCGGTGTTTTTTTCTTCATTCTCTGCCTTCTGTGGCCCCCATTTCCCACCCTCTCAAGCTCACTACCGAGTTTGTGGGCATGATCCCCCCAGGAACGTCTGACCTGGGTCCCTGAGCAGTGTGTTCTCGTGTGACTCGCTGCACACCAGCCACCCAGACATCCCCTGGTGCTGCAGTATCGGACCTCTGGCCCCTTGGACTCTGTTGCTTCATAAGTGGTACAAAGCAACACAAGGCTTGTGTGATTGCACGGGCCTCTCACAGGTGTCCCAGAAAGTGGCATCTGAAGACTGAATCCTATAGAGTGTCTACAACATTCCCCTGTACTGTAAGAACACTTCTGGCAACCATTCCCACTCTTCAGAACTACGCAACAAGAAAAGCCCATTTAGAGCTGCAGGTAGACACCTAAAGATGATCTGAATATCTTTACAATGTAATGTTTAGTGGCAGACACACCTGTACCTGTTTCACATGCCTCATGCAGAACACTCAGGAGAGAACAACCATGTTCTACTTGCTTACTGCATCTCACTTTCAAAGTTCTGGGCCTGATTTGACATCTGCAGTGTCTTTGATATTTTGACAAATGCTTCCTAATCACTTCTGTGATTTGGCACCAAAGTCCAATAGGCCTCTGCAGAGTGGGGGTGGGACCAGGTGAACAGTTCATTCAACAGACCTCTGGAGTCCTGACCCCATGCCTGGCACTGCCCTGGGTGCCAGAGAACCAGTGGAACTGTTCTCTTTCTGCACCACATGGCAGATGCATGTGATAAAAGTCCCCATAACTAAATACTCAGATGAGTACAAAGAGAACCAGGAAACCTGCCCAACATTGGTGGTTTGTGCCAATGTCAATATTCTGGTTGTGAGATTTTTAGAAGATGTTATTACTGAGGGAAACTAGGTCAGAGTATGTGGACCCTCTCTATATTATTATTTCTTACAATGTGAATCTACAATTTTATATATTTAAAAAGCTTAAAAAACACAGGGGAGATCTAGATTTCCATGTCTATCCCCAGGGATTCTGGCCTGTAGGCCCAGCTGGAGCCTGAGCTGGATATAAGGCAGCACCTGGGGGGCCTGGTGTCGGTGGAACTGAGGGCCACCACCCAGGGCACCAGCCCGTCACAGGAGATTCCAGTGCTTTTAACAAAGCTGTGTGTCTCAGCCACTTCTTTTTATTTTTTTAAATGATTTTTTATTTACTTATTTTTAGAGAGAAGAGAAGGGAAGGAGAAAGAGAAGGAGAAAAACATCAGTGGGAGAGAGAAACATTTATTGGCTGTCCCGACCAGGAATCAAACCAGTGACCATTCACTTTGCAGAACAATGCCCAACCAACTGAGACACCCTAGTCAGGGCTCAGCCACTTCTAATGTAATCACTCAGGTGAACAGCTCCTTCACTTTACCACCTGGCTTCTTAAAGGAGCTACCAAACATTTTAACCATCTCACAAATCACGATGAGAGAGTGCATCCCCTGCATAGTGACACTTCTGCTTCATTAAACCACATCTAACAAATGACATGGACAGGCTGGGTGTGCTCTTCCTGGAACACTGTGCCAGGATCTTGTAGACAGAGCAGATTCGCTTCTCAGTGGCTCGGCTGGGTCCTGGCAGCTGTCACAGGCATAGTTCCCATGAGGGACACTACTCAAGGACATGTGATGATCACAGAGAAGGCAGCATTGTCAGCGGGAACATGTGCCTTTTAATCCTGCAGATTGCAACAGGAGAAACTGTCAAAGTTAAGGGATGATTAATAATTTTCTCTGTGTAGGCAGCAGAGTGGTGCTCAAAGTTATGGTGATAATAAAACCTTGTCTTCATATGCTCTCTCCTTTCCAGAGGTGGGTCCAATTTATCTTTCAGCATGGCCATGAGAAGGGAAAAATAATGCTGGTGATAAACTCCACACGCACCATTCAGCATGGTGGCTAAACAAACATGAGAGATGGAAAGTGACTCTTCAAAAGTCTGACACTTAGTGGTCAAGCCAGGCATATTCTAATTGCCTATCAAAGACTGCTTCTAGCCCCGTCTGGCATGGCTCTATTGGTTGGAACATTGCCCTGTGCACCAAAAGGTTGTGGGTTTGATTCCCATCAGGGCTTACACCTGATAGGAATCAGGTTCAGTTCCCAGTGGGGGGGGTGTGCAGGTTCAGAGGCAACTGATAGATATTTCCTTCTCAGATTGACTTTTCTCTCTCTAAAAGATCAATAAATAAATGCTCAGGTGAGGATTTAAAAAAACAACAGAGCTTCTATAATTGCTGTGCTGGTTATTATTAAGAGATTGTCTATTGGCTCCAAGCCTGCCCCTCTATACTGTTGGAATGAGACAATAAGAGACAACGTATAATGAAGGTAATGAACATCAGTTTTATCTCTATCAGAGAAAGTAGTCACAAACGTAGAAAGAAAAAGAAAGGCTAGAATGAATTCTATGGTATTCTGACTTGGAATTGGAGGTACTGGTGTGAACTCATGGTTTTTAAAAGAAGATATTAATAGATGGCTGTATGGGTGAAAAGAAAGAGAAGGAAAGGAGGGAGGGAGGGAGGAGGGAAACGTGTAGGTGTGGGTGTATGTGTATGTACTGAGAAAACCCAGAGTACAGGGGGCGCACACAAGGCCCCCAGGCCGAATCCAGACTTCCACCTTGTTTGTATCCGGCAGCGCTGAGTAGTTACATTCATACAGTCCTAACATTACCTTCCGCCCTTTGAAGGCAACCAGGAGGCTGATGTGGCCCCAGGTGAAAGTGAGTTTGACACCCCTGACCCAGGGGCAATAATAACTTGGAGCAATATGCATATTTCACTCCCAGATGTTTGTTTTCCCAGATCTCCTCCAAACAGTATCAGAGTTCTTTGGAGAAATGGCTGATTCTCCAAAGAAAAAGTATAAGCTGAACCTAGAACATCTTGCTGTACCGGAAACTAACAAAATGCTCAAAAAATAACAAGGACTTGTCAAAAGAATACAAGATCAGCTTAAAGAGGTTTCCATTGGCAAATAATTGGGACAATATAAGTAAAAAAGAAAGAATGTTAACATTATAACTCAGTGACTAAACAAATGAGGATAAAGGAAGGTACTTCCTTATAGTAGAATACTAATAAATGTAGGACTGGTGGAGTTAGAAAACCACCATCTGGCAATTATCTCAATAATAATTGGTGCTGGCAAAAATCATTGATAGACACGAAAATTAGTAGGTGAAGCCCTGGCTGGTGTGGCTCAGTGGATTGAGTGCCATCCTCTGAAATGAAGGGTCACTGGTTCAATTCCTAGTCAGGGTACATGCCTGGGTTGCAGGCCAGGACCCCAGATGGGGGCATGTGAGAGGCAACCCACTGATGTATCTCTCACACATTGATATTTCTCACCTCTCTCCCTCCCTTCCCTTCTCCTTAAAAATAAATAAATAAAATATTTTTAAAAAGCAGTGGGTGAAAGTTTGTTGAAGAACAGAATACTTATGCATGAATACTTATGTAGTCTCAAAGCATCTTCCCACAAATTACATATTGATTAGAGATTAAAAACAGTAAGTTACAATAAAGAAACCTGACAAACCCCACCTTAATCAGGTGATCCAAGTTCACTTTACCAATAACGGGAAAATCAACATCACATGTCTTCTATGATACTTGAAAAACAACAAAGAATCACTTCTTCTATATTCTTGCCCTAAATGGTTAGTTTAAATCTAATCACAAGAAAACATCAGACAAATTCAAATTGAGTTACATTCTCCATGACATAACTGTCTTAAAAAAATGCCAAGGTCATGACTGACAAAGAAAGACAGAACTGTTCAGACTGAGGAAGCTTAAACAAACATGAAAATTAAATGCAATGTGTTCCTGGATGTGGAGAAAAAGTAATTCTGGCTTGCTTTAATTTGTTTTTTTTATTATTAATGACATTATTGGGAAATTTGGATAGGATTTAAGAAGTGGATGGTGATATTATATCATATCCTGGTATAATTCCTGATTATATCCTGATTTTGATGGTTGTGTTTCTTTTTTAGGAAATGCACAGTGAAGTATTAAGAAGTAACAAGGCATCCTGTATATTCAGAAAAACATGTAAATGTATATGTGTGTCTATGTAATCTATAAACCCATACATATATGTACATTATGTATATGTGCGTCTTTCTATGTATATGTCTGTATAAAAATCGGTGAGAGAGACAGAGAACAATGCAGCAAAATGTTAACAATTGGGGAGCCTAAGTGAAGGGTATATAGAAGTTCTTTGCAGTATTTTTTACATCTTTTTTGTAAATTTAAAATTTAAAAAACGAAACAAATAAGCACAACCAGAAAATATGAAAACAAAATGTTGAACGTTTTTTATTTTTATAAAGCATAAAGCCAACTTCCATGGTAGTAAAAGACTTTCCTGGGAAGAGAATATAAAAGAGAGGCCAAAGACAGAGCTTGGGAAGTACTCATGGTACCCTAAACTCCATGTCCGACAGACATTAAGTAATTTTAAGACAGCCTAAACTAATCTCGCTATTATACTGCTTTTTAAAATTAATGTACTAAGACACTTCTACTTTTCCTACACATATCTGCATAATCATATTACACTAGACATTTTCACAGTTGAAACATGCCTATGTATTTTTCGATTACCCTTGAATCCATTGTACTAAGCTAAGGCAATCTCTCAAATGTTTCAACAATATTTAAAAATATGTGATATTACTTTGCCTTGTTCTTATTTTTTTTAACAATATTCCTTAGAGCGAATGGTATTCCAAACACTTTGAAGTTGTCTAGATCAACAATTTCCAACTGGGGTGCTGCAAGAATTTTTAAAACATGCAACACCTGACTATTTAGTCAGGGGCACTTACCCCCTTTCCCTTAGATTGTCAGATAAAAAATGACAATGGCCAACACAACAATAGCCATCCAGTGTAAATGAATCAAAATTATACCTACTTTTTTGTCAGACTGGCAAAAAATAAGGTATTTTTTGGTGTGTCACAGAATTATAGTAATTAGTTTATGTGTGCCATGAGAAAAAGGTTGAAATAGCTGGTCTAGATTACTATTACATATAGCAATTTCAATATACACATCCTGACAAATAGGCAAGAAGGAAGGATGCTTAGAGACTTTCCAAACGATTGGACCTAACTGGGAGATTGTCTTAAGAAAAACAATGTCTACAAGTAGCCAACAGGACTAGGGCATGGCAGAATAAAGTACAAGACGTTCTTAATGTTTAAGACTGAAGCTTTTTCATATAACTAAGATGGAGGTTCATTTATGTAATGAAAGTTATGAAAACAGTAATACATAAAAACAATTCAGGTTGGGTACAATTTGTCTGAAAGACAGTAGTGATATTGGAATGAATCATATTGTTCATGTGCAAGAACACAGTATAAAGAATCCCAGACTCCATCAGCACAATGTACAGAAACTTAGTTCTAAGAGTAATCAAATTTCCATTTACAGACTTCACGTGTTTAGTTATATTTTTTCAAAAATAGAAAATTGGTTCCTAAGCTTCATCTTTACCACTTACACCCAAGGTACTCTAGTCTCAACCTAGGATACCCTTCCAAAGAAAATGGGGATGGTTTGACCTTTTAAGACTTTTCAGAATGAAAATTATGGCCCCATGATCAAGTTCATTTTATCTTATTGTAGAGACAATTTTCTCCCTACTATACTTATAGAAACATTAAAAAAAAGTGAACAAGATTTCTAATAAAAAGAAACAACAATTAAGTGGATGTTATTCTTTTTTCCTCAGGGCAGATATGAAAAAGGATTTAGTGTCCTTCGCATAATTTATTATAATCCTCTAGTACATGGCTGTGCTAGGAATTATTTAAGGATTTTCGTGTGATTCCCTGTGAAAGGGATAATCCTAAATGCAAACTCAACCTCTAGCTCTAAGTTTACAATAGCCTGTTAGAAAGTTCCACTTGAATGTTCTACCTTTCTAACATCTCAAATTCTGTTTATCTTCCAAATATGGTTCTGGGTTAGGATTGGCCACAACAGAAATTTGTGGAACATTTCAAAGGCAAAAGTGAAGTGGCAGTCGTTACACTTTCAAAGTTAGTTCAGGACATGCGGTGTTATGGCAACTCATGCACATTGTTGCTGATCAGCTGGCTCACCTAGGAGTGGGGCAGTGGCCAGGTGTGGAGCTCCTTCAGCAACTGCTAGACCTTCTTTTTCAGTTTCTCTGAGTCCTAGGCCAGATGCCTGTGCAAGCACCATGGCTCCTGCAGATACCTGCATCATTGATGTTGTAGGTGGTAAGAGACCGAGATACAGTGTAGTATACACTCAGGGGTCTGGCTAGTCTTGGTGGGTTCCATTTTGCCTCTCCTCACCCCCACTTCATGTCCAGCTCTCCTGCCTGACTGTAAGCCCTAGCAATTTATAGCAATTTTAAGTCCATTTCCAGAAACAGAGGCAACTTCTCCAGCTCTCACAATTTCTTAAGGCCTAATCCCTAAAGTAACTCTGATATTGTATATGATATACAATATCATACAGTTTTGCTTTGATCAAAATCTGAGCCCTGGCTCAGTGGATTGAGTGCGGGCCTGCAAACCAAACAACCACGGTTCAATTCCCAGTCAGGGCACATGCCTGGGTTGCAGGCCAATTCCCAGCAGGGGGACGCAAGAGAGGCAACCATACATTGGTATTTCTCTCCCTCTCTCCTTCCCTCCCCCTCTAAAGATAAATAAAATCTTTAAAAAACAAATCTGATACAGCCCTGGCTTGGTGTGCCTCAGTGGATTGAGTGCCAGCCTTCGAACCAAAGGGTCACTGATTCAATTCCCAGTCAGGGCACATGCCTGGGTTGTGGGCCAGGTCCCCAACAGAGGGTATACAAGAGGCAACCACACACTGATGTTTCTCTTTTTCCCTCCTTTCCCCTCTCTCTAAAAATAAGTAAATAAAATCTTTTAAAAAATCTGATACAGACAATGATATTGGAAATAATTCCAGGAGAACCAAATATTAATATTGGGTTCTCTGAATTTGGGTTATCTGATCCGATTGAATTTAAAAGCACTGGTGACCAATTGTCAATGTGACACTGGTTGTCCATGGCATGCATTAGCCAAAAGTGGCCATTCTTTCAAAAGGCTAAAGAACTCAAGGTTTCAGGTTACCAAGTAGGTGCTTCCATAGTATATTTAAGTGAAAATAAGAAATACAGTGAAGTTAGTTATTTTCCCCCAAGAGATGATGAATTTAGGGCTTTAAAAAGTCTCAGCTCAAGATGAGATAAAGGACCAGAAAGTTTATGACTGCCTTCCTTAACAGCAAGGCTGTAATTAAAAAAAAAAACAAAAAAACCCAAATTTAATCCTGAATCACAATGCAATTGAATTTCCAATCTTACAGTTCTCCTGTTAAAGTTAGGAAATTTATTTGAGCAGCAGTGAGCCTCTGAACATCAGAATGGGAACATATGGGCAGATTCAGATGATACTGGAACGCTTAGGGGGGTTGCCTGGCTCTATTTAAAGTCCCTTGAATAAATCTTTATCATTTATTTCTAGTCAAAGTCTCCAGACTTGTTTTGGGGTTTTTTTGAGATTTTCTACACCTCTGTTAGCATTCTGGCTCTGACATTTTTCCCAGCTCCTGATAAAGTAACCTTGGGGAAGTTAAGAGTTCTTGTATGTAGTTCAATGTACATTCTTGGGAATGATCAGTTCTGCATCCTCAGGTTTAGCATTGGTCCCAGGGGATTATCAGTCAAATGTCTAACAGTCTGAATGATGGATGTCAGGTTCTGGATAATGAGTCCTTCAGGGGGTAATCAGAGGTCTGGTATATGTCCAGAAACATATATCTGGTTACAGGACTGAAGAGTTCAAAAATTTAAGTTCCCAGGCTAGCTAGAAGAATCAGATCGGTTCCTCACGCTGCAACCTTCATAATGTTAATTTTAGCACCCTGGTTAAAGTGACTCCATTTTATATATTCCTTAACTCTTTCCTGGGAGGTTTGACCTTTACTAAACTCTCCCTAATTAAAGTAGGCCCTTCTCTGTTGAACTGAATCTAATTAAGATTTTCGAAACGTATTAAACACACAAAATCTTCTGCCAGTCACTTCCACTTTAGTTCGTCTCTTGGTCAGGTTATTGAATGCTTAATGAAGCATTTATTGAATGTTTTAAATATGCTGTATAAAATACTGTGAGGCAGCAAGCTGTCTTGTCCATCTTTAGAATTCTTGCTACACATTTCCTTTTAAAATCCTCTCCTAAAGTCTGATGAAAAACGCAGACAGGTCTGTATGTTGTGTCAATGGATGGAACTAAAAGAAAAAAAAGTACCAGAACGGCGGAAGTCTCCACACAAAACACTGCACTCACATCCTAACCACAACTCCCAGATTAACATCAAGCATTCCTGTTTTCTTTTAAGTGACTGTTATATTGAGACTCACTTAAATGCAAAGAACTGAACGCTCAGTATCAAGGAGAGACTGACTCTTCAAGGTGAAGGGACAAAAAGAGGAGGTCAACTCCCACACTACTCTAGAACCTGGCCTAGAATGCGCGCCTGCGCAGAACAAATCCTCCGGCGCTGAAGTTGGGCCGGAAGGGCTGGGGCGACGGGGGCGGGGATAGGGTTGCTAGGAGAACGTAATGACGCTACAGCCGTGGCCGTCTCTCCGCCAATGGGTGCCGTCTGCCTGTAGTGACTGGCGGTGTACGTCACGCTGACGACGCGCGAAGGGCACACTTCTAAGGGCTCGGAGGACATTCGGCCTCTGTGAGCCGCAGCGTTCCCCAAGAGCGTTGGTGTGTTCGCCATCTTAGGGAGTGAGTGTGCTTGGGCCTTCCCTACAGCAGGTGCGGGGAGCGGGGAGCGGAGCTTCTATGGGACGATGCTTTAGCTGTAGGCCCACTTGGCCTTCTGTTTTAGGGAGGCCTCGGTGACCTCAAGGGCGCGAGGGTGAGAAAAAGAAGGCCGGGTCGGGGTCCCAGGGTCCTGTGACTTTGGCCGGCCTGACGCCCCCCTTTTGCCTTTTATCTGACCGCCGGCCCCTCTTTTCTTAGGAGTATGTTTTCGTCCGTGGCGCACTTGGCGCGGGCGAACCCCTTCAACGCACCCCACTTGCAGCTCGTGTACGATGGTCTCGCGGGCCCCAGCAGCAGCCCCGCTGGGCCGCCGGGCCCGCCCCGCCGCTCCCGCAACCTTGCAGCCGCTGCTGTGGAAGGTGAGGCCAGACCTTTGCCTGCGCCGGGCCTGGAGGGCAAGGAAGGACGTGCCCTGCCCGCCTCGCCGCAGGACGGCGCCCAGTTGCTTGCCTGAAAATACCAGCCCACTCTGCCCAGGTGTCGGATCCTTAGCCCTCCCTCAAGGGCGCGGAGCGCCTAGGCACAGATCCCTCCGTGACCTCCACGTCCTCAAGGGTGTAGAGACATAGAGGCCTTGACTAGCTCTTTATCTTCTCCGTCGTGAGCCCGATTGGTCAGCAGACTAAGTATTGGGTAAAGTCCTTCCTAACTGCTGGCCACCTGCAGTTCTAACTCTGTGTTCTTTGATCAGGTTTTAATTTTTTTTCTCAAAAATATTACCCCCTCCCTTAGGTATTTCCGAAGTCTGATATTAGTTGACCTAGAGTATAAGATAACTAGATGTCTTTTAATACATGTTGTGAAGAAGGCGACTTGCAGCCTCAGATAGGCCATAGAAAGGACATAGTAATTGGTAGGGATACCTTCGGCCTTATTTCTTGGGATTCTTGGTGATTAGACCCAATTTAAATGAATTGTGGGTACTCTAAATCAAATCCTACTGGAGGGGATGTACAGAGAAACATCACGTATGGTATGTGTTTCTGTTATGTGTTAATGTGGGTTAAAGTCCTTGCACATTCTGTACTTGAATTTAGAAAGTTAAAGCTAATGTCATTTGTGTAGTGTTTGATTGCAGGAATTTACGTTTCTCTAGTTTGCTATAGGAATGTGTAAGTAGACATTGTATTGGTTAATGGCTGGGCTAAATCTACAAGTTTACAAGCTGAGTGCTCCTGAGTTTCATTTGTACTCTGAAGTGTTTTCTTATCAGTGGTTAATAATTTGCACGTTGATTTTAATCTTTAATATAGAAGAACTTTCTAATGTGACAAAATAAGAGCTGGTTAACTCACAGATAGAACCTTCATAATCTTTCAGTTATTGTTTTGATTTTGGCAGTTACATGCACTAGGTGGAAACTCATCTGTCAACTTAACGGGCCCAAAGCTGTTCAGTTGTGATAGTACTGTTTCCCAGGGAAACCATTCTCTTTTCATTCCCGGGGCCTTCGTCGTCTGAAGAAACACTTAACTGATTTTTTTTTTCAATCAAACAGAGCAGTATAGCTGTGAATATGGATCTGGCAGATTCTTTCTCCTGTGTGGATTTGGAGGAATTATTAGCTGTGGCACAACACATACAGCATTGGTTCCTCTAGATCTGGTTAAATGCAGAATGCAGGTTTGTTTTGCACGTTGGACTGAATAAAGTATATTGTTGAAGCATGGCTGTTAGGTTGTAAGATGTAGTCATCTACTAACAAGCTGTGTGGAAACCTAACTTTCGGGGAGGTAAGTTGATAACCAGTAATAACATGAGTTTTATACTAAAATGCATGGTGTGTCTTGTCTTATTGCAGAGTACAGTTGTGAATATGGCTCCCTGAAGTTTTATGCACTGTGTGGCTTTGGTGGGGTCTTAAGCTGTGGTCTGACACACACTGCTGTGGTTCCCCTGGATTTAGTGAAATGCCGCATGCAGGTTTGTGTTGAGATGACTGTTGAAAGTATTCGTGTGGGACCTAATTACAGATAATCTTGAGGGACTTTACAAATGAGAAGAATTTGAGCACGTAACAACTGCTTTCAGGTTAGGAAAGCAAACCTGATTTCTTTAGTCTTTTTTTTTTTTTAAGATTTTATTTATTTTTAGAGGGAGGGAGAAAGAAAGGGAAACATCCCTGTGCAAGAGATGCATCTATACAGTTGCCTCTCGAATGCCCCCATCTGGGGCCAGCTGGGAACTGGCTGCAGCCCAGGCATGTACCCAGACTGGGAACCTAACCAGCGACCTTTTGGTTCATAGGTCGACACTCAGTCCACTGAGCTACACCAGCCAGAGCTCTTTAGTCATTCTATAAGAAGTTATGTGTGAGAGTGGGTAATCATTCATTGTTCACTATGTGAAGTAACTTCACATCTGTTAATTGATAAAGATGAAGGCAGAGACCTTTGTGTATATTAAAAAATGTACTTTTAGTATCTTGGGGTTAAAATTTTGTAGGTATATAGCTTGTTTATTCACTTACATAAAGGTAGTTTTTTTTTTTTAACAATTAGAATATCTTATTAGAATTGTTGAAACAAAAATAACCAAACCTCAAAAATTTATTTGTCCCAAACAGGATTAGAAGTCTACTTACGTAAAAGAGAAAGGAAGGTGAAATAATTAGCAGGGAGAGGAAGGTGACGTATACCAGCCTTTTTAGTACTGGCAGAAACAGTGAGATAAGATATAAGATATTTTTTCCCATTTAGTTAACAGAATGGATATGAAATATACCTTCTCTAAACTTCTTATGCATGTCTCTTGAAGTGAATTTAAGTCAAAAGACAATTCGTACTATGTTAATGTACTTTTTAAACTTGTATTTAGTTTAAGTTCACAAAACTTTATAGTATAATCTACTTAATAGGCTAGTCTTTTCAGTCATACAGGCATACTTTGCTATATTTTGCTTTGCTTCATAGTACTTCAGAGATACTGTGTTTTTTTACAAATTGAAGGCAAGAACCTTCTCTAGCAAAGAGATTATGACTTCCTGGCTCAGATGCTGCTTAGCATATTTTAATCTGTGAAGTGTTTTTATTTAAGTTATATACATTGTTTTTTAGATATAATGTTATATTTACTAGAGTATGGTATAGTGTAAATGTAACTTTTATATACTCTGGGAAACTAAAAAAGTTGTGTGACTTGCTTTATTGTAATATTACCTTTATTGTAGTTGTCTGGAACCGAACCTGCAGTATCTCCAAGGCATGCCTGTAGAGTTATCTGTTATTTAGGAGTAGCATTAAAACTAATTCTTTGAGAGTGGTAAAGTTGGGTGGTGAAAAATCTATTTAGGAATCAGTTTTATTCTGTATTTTTGTATGAATTTTACCCTTTGAACTAACCTACTCCTAGACTTAAGTCTAACGGAAAGAAAGCTAAGTACATATTTACAGAGATAATTACAGATATTAAGCTGTTATCAGGCAGCGAGCTTGTATTTACCTACCTTTTGTGTAGTTACGAAGTTTATTTTAGAACCAAAAGGAAAAACTAATAAATATTTATGAGAAGTACTAGCTTTTTGGTGTATTTGTTTACTTTTTTTTTCTTGTTTTAAATATAGGTGGACCCCCAGAAGTATAAAGGCATATTTAATGGATTCTCAGTCACACTTAAAGAGGATGGTGTTCGTGGTTTGGCTAAAGGGTGGGCTCCGACTTTCATTGGCTACTCTATGCAGGGGCTCTGCAAGTTTGGCTTTTATGAAGTCTTCAAAATCTTCTACAGCAACATACTTGGAGAGGTATGTGAGTTTGAAATGGAAAGTCCTGAGCTTTTAACTTAAAATTTAAACCCAAAAAGGATTTTAGATTTTTGTCTGACCCACCTCATTTTACAATTGAGGAAATGGCCTCAGGAAGAGCAACATGTTTCAAATAATGAGTATGTTTTAGCAACCACAGGATGAAAAAAAGAAAATGTATATAGATTTCAGTGTTCCTTTTTTATTAGACTGCTGCTTTCCAACTAAGTTGGATTTTGAGTTTATATCAAGAATTTATTAAGGGGACTTACATATGAGGCATGTCTTGTGTGGCAGCAAGACAAGACATAAGTATCCTCTGTACCACATGGCAGGCACTAAGGGGTTGTACAAGACAGGGAAAGATGGGTGGGGGTGGTAATTGCAGGTGACCCACCCCAGATAAGGGGAGACTGCCTTGCGTGCTTGCCTGTGGCAGGCCAACCGAACCAGCACACCTGGGGCATAGGGGACAGTCGATCAGGCAGTTCCTGAGGGGATTTTCTGGAAGCAACCTGTTCTGACCAGGGTCTAATGGGTGATAGTCACTCATGGAATAGTATCTCCTCCATAGATTTCTTTGTATAGTTCCATGGTGCCTAGACGTTTAAAAACAACGAAAAAAAAAACCTTCATATTTCAAATGTGTGATTGATGAAGTTATGAAAGAGACATAGAGTCAATCTCGTGTGTCATCCATGGACTGTATGCTAAACACTCTTAAAAAATGTCTGAAATTTAACTGCTTCCTAGAACTGTCTCTTAAGGTGAAGTTGAAAACAGCCAATTCATGTTACTCCTTATGTGTTTCAATTAGGAGAACACCTATCTCTGGCGCACATCACTGTATTTGGCCGCCTCTGCCAGTGCTGAATTCTTTGCTGACATTGCTCTGGCTCCTATGGAAGCTGCTAAGGTTCGAATTCAAACCCAGCCAGGTTATGCTAACACTCTGAGGGATGCAGCTCCCAAAATGTATAAGGAAGAAGGCTTAAATGCGTAAGTAAACATTTGCCTAAAATTTATAGTATAAAATACTATGCCAGCTGCATTTGTTAGCATTAATCCTACCAGACTTTAAAAAAATGTTTTTGTTTCATGTCTATCACTGCCACCTTCCCCTCACCCCCTGCCTTTTTGCATAGAACATAAATTCCAGGACAAGAATAAGTTTGCTAGCATGGCTTGAGTACTGAATTAAGATTTTTTTTCTCTAAAGTAGGAACCATTTCTCAGTCAACAGATGACTTGATATTTGACCTAAACATTAACCATTAACTTTTGGGGAGGGTTTATTACAATTCTTGTTATTTGTGTTCACAGTTAAGAACTTGCATTTATAGTCAGGCCACAACATGCTTCCTTAGATCCACCTTCGTGGATGCCAGTCTTGATCTGAGTTCTACTTGTAAACTTACTGTTTCTTGTAGTTCCAGTCAAGACACATCCAGCAACTTTTCCGGTTGTACAGTCGAAGGTGCTTGAGTCATTGGCATGTGAGATAAATATACCTGCATGTTAGTCTTGGGTCCTGATGGAAATGACATGCAATTGTGCTGCCATTTTTCACTATCAGGACTTGACTGGTGTGCGGACATTTCTGGTAATGGTGGAAATTCTGCTGGATGAGCATAAGCAACTGAGTAAAATAAGTTTTCTGATTTCCTAGATTCTACAAGGGGGTTGCTCCTCTTTGGATGAGACAGATACCGTACACCATGATGAAGTTCGCTTGCTTCGAACGTACTGTGGAAGCATTGTACAAGTTTGTGGTTCCTAAGCCCCGAAGTGAATGTACAAAGGCAGAGCAGCTGGTTGTGACATTTGTGGCGGGTTACATAGGTATGAATTAATTAGGACGTGCTTGTCTGTGAAATTTAGGGCAAATAATCATTTCCATTATGGAACTGTATTTTGAAGAAAATATATCCCAGAGTAGATCTTCCCATAGCATTTCATATGCCCTTCAGAATTCATAAATACTTACTAATTATTAGTTCCTGGTAGAATTGGTTTGTGGTTTGCGTGGTTAAGCTTGGAGATGTATTAATTTGACTGCTATACTATTTGTGGTGTTTTTGTTGTTTAGTTTTTCAAGAAAAGTTTTAATACAAGAGAAAATGTTGATTAAAATTGGATATAAAAACTTTTAAAAGATTAAATAGACTTTATAACATTTCTTGTCGATCTTACTCCAAATCTAATTTTTTCCCTAAGAACTAAAGTTTTATTAATTGGTTATGACAAGATTGTTGGTTGTGATGTAATTTTTTTTTAACTGACCCCATATCGAATTATATTTCTTGGCTTCTTTCAGCTGGAGTCTTCTGTGCAATTGTTTCTCACCCTGCTGATTCCGTGGTGTCTGTGTTGAATAAAGAGAAAGGTAGCACTGCTTCTCAGGTCCTCAAGAGACTTGGGTTTAAAGGTAGGATTGTTTTTTCCTCTAAAGAAAGGTGTTAACACTTTGGGGTATATTCCATTTTTTCATTCACGTCTCATCTATTCAACCAGGGGTGTGGAAGGGACTCTTTGCCCGTATCATCATGATCGGCACTCTGACTGCGCTGCAGTGGTTCATCTATGACTCCGTGAAGGTCTACTTCAGGCTGCCACGCCCTCCTCCACCCGAGATGCCAGAGTCTCTGAAGAAGAAGCTTGGGTTAACTCAGTAGACAGAGCAAAGCAAATATGGACTGAATCTGCTTGTTGGTCAGTGTTGAGGAAAGTGCTAATGGAACTTTTATATATATATATGACAGTGTAGGAAATTGTCTATTTCCGATACAATTACTGTAGTACTCTTGCCGCAGGCAGGAGTTTCAAATTCGTTGTTGAAATAAACCCAACTGTTCATGATTTGTCTATGACTTGATAGTTATTTTTAAAACTAGTTTTTAAAGATTTCACCCTGCCCTGACTGGTATGGCTCAAATAAAATCTTTGAACCACTGTTCATTCAGCACTCTGACCCCTACTTATAAATTGTCATATGGTTCAAGTTTTTGTCACTCAGAGTTGCTACAATTTTAGCACCCTAAACACCCTAAATTTTCAAAAATGTGATTTAATTGTTAACTATGGATAAGTATTTGTGATTATATTTTGACAAGTTGATTTCATCATATGATTGAATTTTTGTATTGTGTACTCTGCTTTTTAAAATCCCTGTGAATTCGGTCATCTTTAATTGTAAAATGTAATCTAAACCAGGCCAATTCTTAGAATGATAGCTTTTATTTACTTATTAAAGATTTTATTTTTAGGGAGAGGGGGAGGGAAGGAAAAAGGGAAGAGAGAAGCATTGATGTGTGGTTGCCTCTTGCATGCCCCCAACTGGGACCTGGCCTGTGACCCTTTGGTTTGCGGCCCACTCAATCCACTAGGCCACACCAGTCAGGGATAGAACAACAGTTTTTAAAAGGAACAAAGCACTTGTTAGTTACAAACAATTTTGGGTAATTAACTCTGTTCCACAAAAACCTGACTTACATTTTCAAAAAAGTTTCCATAAGCCATTGTCAGTTTTGTTTCTAAGAAATATAACTGCTTAACAACTGCCGTGGGCGAGTGCCCCTGGGAAGGCACTTGGGTGAACTTGAGCACTGAAATTTGGTTGTAGGTTTGAGCCCAAAGTGGTATCTTAAAAGCTTCCAAGAAGTAAACCACTCCTGTTTTCCCTTAGAGAGTATCAAAGTCCAATGTACAATATAGTTAAAATGTTTCCCCAATCTGACAATGAGTTAACCTTGAGGCCTTTGGTTATAAATACCTGGGTTGGGTTGACAATCCCTGAAGTATACAGGTGGGACTCCATGAAAATAATTTTCAAGGACTCTCACCAGGCAGAGATGATTTCATTACAAATCCATTTTGTGAGTTTAGGAACTTGCTGCATCTAGTTGCTTATTAACTGCCCTACCATTTGGTCTCACGGTGTCAGTCTCATTTTACTTGTGTTGGACACAGAAAGGAAGCGTTATGGGTACAAATTAGAGCCAAACTGTTAAAAGGCAGAGTGTCAGCCCAAGCAAGCAATGGCTGTAGTAAATTATGAGCGCTCTGCCTTAGTTACTGCTGTGCAAATATGAAATAGCTTGAGACTGTTTATAACCTCAATCTTGCTGTGGGTCAGGAATTCAGGAGTATGGATTGGATCCTCTCAGTTCTGGGTTTCCTGAAGTTGCAATCAGATGGTAGCCATGGGGTCATCTCCAAAGGCTTTCACTTATCTAGCTTGGAGAGAGAATTCTTAGCAGCTCCCTGTTAGCGGCTTGGTTTTTCTTCAACATTCACAGCCTGGTGGCTCAGGGCAGCTGAACTTACTGTAGGACTCCAAAGTAGAGCCAGACAGAAGCTGAATTTTTGGCAGGGGATTCAGTCTTGGAAGATAACTGCATCACGTACATATTTATATGTTTCGGGTCACAGCATTGGAATTCTCAGAAGATGAAATCTCAGCTTCAGGGGAAAGGAACACAGACACCACTTCTTGCTGGAAGGAGTATCAGTCGCAGTGTAAGAACAGCCTGTGTGATTGGGTATATATGCGTATTGAACCAATCCAAAGCAGGACTGCGTTTGAAGACCAGAAGTGCAGGTCAGCTTGCCTTCACTATGAGACACTTCTGCCAGGCTCTTAGGATTTGAGTTTTATTTTCAAGAGAGACAATTGGTTTTATTTGTGGATATTGTTAAAAATGTCCTGTGTTCAAGCTGTCTATTAATATCTGTAATATCTGTAGTTAGATATTGCAAAGCTTTCGAAAAACCATTTCATCCTCAAAATTTAAGTAAAATACCCACTTAAAATTTTGTGTGTTCCATTTCACATTTTAAATTTTACAATTAAAATGAAGGTCCGAATAAGGAAATTTTAATAACTGGCTTTTCACACTTGGTATAATTGTAAGTTTATAAATTAGAGCCCAGTAGAATGAATATATGCTTATGATGTTTTTTTTAAAAGATTTTATTTTTATGGGGAGGAAGGGAGGGAGAAACCGGCAGAGAAACATGAATGTGTGGTTCCCTCTTGTGACCCCTTACTGGGGACCTGGCCTACAACCCAGGCATGTGCCCTAGACTGGGAATCGAACTGGCGATCCTCTCTCAGACTGGCACTCAGGCGCTGAGCCACACCAGCTAAGGCTCAATTAATTCTCTAACTGCATTATGTCACAATGCTAGAACAAGATAGCATTGCATAGTAGCTTTCAGAGGGATCATATATGGGTCAAATAGTTTTAAAGATCAAGAAAACAAACCCTGACCCTGGCCAGGTAGCTAAGTTGGAGCACTGGCCCAATACAGTGAGGTGGTGGGTTCAGTCTCTCGTCAGGACAAAAAACAGGAAGCAACCAATGAGTGCATAAGTAAATAGAACAACTAATTGTCTCTCTCAAAATAAAAAAAAATTTAAAAAAAAATCTCATCTGAAGATATGTTTATTGATTCTTAGAGGGGGAGAAAGAAAGAAAACATCAATGTAAGAGAGAAACAAATTGGAGGCCTGAACCTGCAACCTAGGTATGTGCCCTGACCAAGAATCAAACCCTCCACTGGTGGACAGTGCTCCAACCATCTGAGCCACCAGGCCAG
Source organism: Artibeus jamaicensis (assembly GCF_021234435.1). Classification (NCBI taxonomy): domain Eukaryota; kingdom Metazoa; phylum Chordata; class Mammalia; order Chiroptera; family Phyllostomidae; genus Artibeus; species Artibeus jamaicensis. The sequence continues at coordinate 17,480,491 of NW_026521486.1, read as the reverse complement.
GGGGATCAAAGTCAATAAATAAATTTTTTTTAAAACAGCCTATTTTCCTAAATTATGCATACCTAGTGACATGTAAAATAAACAGAAAAAGAAGTAAAAGCTTAAACAAATCTTCATTTTGTGAAAGCTTCATGAAATGTTTCAACCATATTTTAAAATGAGTTTAACTTGTCTGTGATACTATTTTTGGGATAGAAGTGTCCATATGTTCATGAAGCCTGGTATATGGCAGTCTTGCTGTTAATTTGAGTTATATATGGTTTCTTTAGCATAAGATTATATAATGATTATATAATATTCTTTGTCTATAATAATATAGAATTTTTGTTCTTTATGAGATAAATCACAAAATAATTGTTTAATTTTAGATATCACATGGTTAAGGAGCAAACTGATTCCAAACCTGGGGGAATCTGTAGTTCAGCTAAATGCTGTGCCTCTCTTGATATATCAAATAATGTGGTACCTTAATAAGTCAGCTACTCCTAACAGCTCTTACTCAGTTAGAATCAATGATCTCTTAATCTTTTTATTTTATAAAGATTGAGGTACATTTTTAAACTTATTTTTTAATGAGCAAAAGGGGTACAAGAGAGAGAGAGAGGCTAGTCAGTTGCTTCCCATTTGCACCCCAGCTGAGGATTGAACCCACAACCTAGGTATGTGCCCTGACAAGGAATCGAACCTGCAACTTTTGGTATATGGGACAACATTCCAAGCAAGTAAGCCACCCGGCCAGGGCAAATCATTTATCTTTCTTTAAAATGGCAACTCTGACTTCACATTCTTGGTAATGTTCATAGGAGTATGTGAAATGTTAACTTCACCACTGATAGAGTTCATGAATCTTTTGGTTATTACAATAGGACTTGAGTTTCATAGGAAGCAACTATTCCAAAGTTTTCATGTGTTTTTATAGACTCTAACACGCCACACATGCAGCAGTCACTTCATAAACACTGGCTATACTGAATAAAAACCTAGGGAGTGTGTCTCCCACACGGGACATACTGTAATTCCTATCTAATACTGTGCTTTGATATACAAATCAGCTGGCTTTGTGGAACGTGTATGCAAGATCTGAAGATAGAGAATTCATACGAGGAGAAGTGTCTTTATTTAAGACCCATGAGTCAATCTCAGAGGGCTGTATTAACCAAGGTTAAAACTATTAAGACACCATTAACATCTGAAAATATGTTGTACCCCACTTTTACTTAGGGATAAATAATTATTTACAGATTTTACTGACTGCACAGTTGGTTAGACTTTAAATGATATTAGTGCTGGGAAATTTCATAGCCGAAGATGACTCGCCCATAAGAGATCATATTTATTATTGAAATAATTTTACATTTCCTACTGTTGGGGAACAGATTGAAAGTTTTCCATCCTCTTGTATTTGCTGCAAAAGCTATCTGACTTGAAGACAAAACTGTGACCAGGAGCCTGGTAACACTCCAGATTTTAGGATTCCTTCTCAGCACAGCTACCAAACTACTGACGGATTTGTGAAGCATTATTTCAATGAGTAGACCTAGAACCAAATAAGATGAGCCCCTCATTTTTTTTGGCATTGATAGAAAAATATTCCTCATACATGAGTTTTCAGATTAAATATATGTATTTTTAAGTGCTGAAGTTTTTATATTTTTTCATGTCAAAAATGTTTTATTAAGGTTGATCGCATGGAACATCATTTACATTTCATCTGGTATCATCACGAACAAATACTACATTAGGATATACTGTACTACAGTGATCTCCCTTTGTGATACACAGCTGTTTACAAAGATGTCCCATTCTGTAACTTTCTGTTATATTATTTAATGGTTTTGCCCTTTATTTGATGTGCCAGGCACTTTAGATATGCTAATGCTGATATTCACAGCAGCCCTGTAAGGTAGGTATTATTATTCTTATTTACAGATGAAGAAATTAAAGTTCACAGGTAACTAAATTTGTCTAAGGTCACAGAACTAAGTGGTGGTACAGCCAGGACTAGAACCCAGATATCTCTGCTTTCAGTGTTCCTTATAGTTTCTATTATGTTAAAATGGAGTCTTTCTATGTTAAATCAAAGTCTTCAACAAACCCGTCTTTTGCCACTGTAATTATGGAAAATCTACGGTAAGAAATCATTGTACTTTGGAATAAGAAAACTCAAATACCCCAAATTCTAGTAGTTGCTGTATTTTAGTAAGAGTTACTGTATATAATGGATTCTAGTCTTAGTATTTAAGGCAAACACAAGTGCCTACTCTATCTCAGCTATGTGCTAGGTGCAAAGGGATATCTTTAAAAAAAAGATACAATTTGAGTGATCCAGAAACTCAAAATCTAGTTTCAGACAACTATGAAACCATTTGAAAATATGATGGATACCTAATACTTAAGTAAAATTGAAGCAATAAGCTCTGGCTGGTGTGGCTCAGTGGATTGAGTGCAGGCCTGTGAACCAAAAGGTTGCTGGTTTGATTCCCAGTCAGGGCACAGGCCTGGGTTGTGGGCCAGGTCCCCTGTTGGTGTAGTTTCTCACATTGATGTTTCTCTCCCTTGCTTTTTTCCCTCCTCCCCCTCTCTAAAAATAATTTTTTTTTTAATCTTTAAAAATAAAGCAATAAAATTGTGAGGGAAACTTCAAGTGGAATAGCAGTTCAGGAAAGAGAATAACAGGGAATTCAAGAAGCAGGAAGAAACTTTCTTTGGGCTCAGTTTGGAATTAATGTGAGTCAATTTTAATATTAATCAGAGTGGCTAACTTTGTGGTGTGGGGGCAACTTTGCCCTCAAGTCCCCCTATCCGCCATGGATGAAAGTAAGTACTACCAAGACGTGATCTGCTTGGGGAGGAGAGGTGGCCGATCCATCAATGGAGAAGGGCCAAGAGCCCCCTGCTCAAGGGGCTTTTATTGGGTTTGTTTGCACAAGAATACAGGTAAGGATCAAACAATAGATAGTATTCAAAGAACCATGAGGGCTTATTCTCAGTCATGGTCAGATAGCTAAGGAGCCATAAAACTTTGAGGAACAAACTTCTTGCTTGGACCCTTATTTAAATGAGACACATTCTAAACAAAGCAGGTTTCACAGGATTTTTACCTATTCTTTCTTAGGCCTGGTCACCCAGGGAACCTGCTCTTTCCAGCACAGGGCTGCACCGCCTTCCCCATTGTAGGTTTTTAGGTTTAAGTGGATTAGAGCCAGGAAGCACTTCTCCCAGAGGACATGTCAGAACAGCTGGGGGGTAAGGGTTCATCGCTCCCTTTGTCACAGTCCCCCTCCCCAGTCCTTCCATGATGGCCTCCCAAGTGATCGTGTCTGGCTTAGGTCGCCCCTCCTCTGAGGAGTCTTACCCGTCATGGGCGATCCGACCATGCATTGGGGGCAGGGGAGGAAGCAGAGGCAGCGTTTGCTACCAGAGACAAGCTTTGTCTCCTAGTGGCTCGCATTCCGGAGGTTGCTCACTCATCCTTAGCCATGGGAGGCAGTTACAACTCCTGAAACCAGGCAGAGCGGTTCCCGACGTTGTGGGATTAGACTTAATCTTTAAAAAATTCACACATTCATAGAAAAGCTTACAAGGACATATTCCTCCTTCGAGTTTCTCTTACAGCAATCTTTCTCAAATGACAACGTCCAAAAGATTTCCTTGGGATTTTATTACACAGATTCTGATTCAGTAGCTCTGAGGTACAGCCTGAGAGTCTGCATTTCTAATGAGTGTCTCGGTGAGGTCAGTGCTCTGGCCCCCTTGAGGGGAGAAGAGGGCTCTGTCTCTGTCAGTACTGGCCTTCCGGTTCCAGAATCCATGAGTATTGGTTATACTGTGGTGGACTCTGGCCAGCAGAGTCTGCCTGTTGTGGCTGATGACGAGAATGAATGCACAGGCGACAACAGTCCTGTGTGGAGAAAGGGAATAGCACAGCTACTCTCTCAAGGGGAAAGTGCCTATGGTGCCTTGCCCACTCCCTCAAGAGGGGAGCGCCCCGACCCTTGCCTAGAGAGGCTTTTATTGTTTTCCTGGAGTCTTACACTATAGAAAGATTTATTATCTATCACATAGAATATTATTGTCTACATTCTAGGTCAATCAAGAAAATGAAAATAATATGAAAAGGGGAATGACGATGAGCTCATTAGCTCTGTCCTTGGGAAAACTCATACAGGCTTTGGATATTACCTTGAAGATAGACAATACACATTTGTTGTTTTAGACCAGGGTGATGGAGTTTTAGCAAGAGCAAGCCATAACAGTCTGTATGCATTTTCTAGGCCTTATTCCCACAGGAAAACTCGGTTTGAAGGTCTGGCTCCTGCTGTAGGTTTTCCATGCAGAGCTGACTGAGTCACATTTGCCAGATCAAAACAAACTGGTCCCCTACATTATACCACAATCCTTCCCTTGGGATACTGATAAGATTAACAAACCCTCTTTATTTTTCCCATGAGATTATTTGGACTACCGTTTCTTGCAACCAGAGAGCTCTGATAAACCCCCTAGTAGCCAGCTGTAAGTTCTGTAAGATCAGGGGGTACTTGTTGTCCAGCGACGTATCCCTTGAAGCTCCTACACATGTGCTTGGCACCTATGAAGTACCCCATAAGTGGATAATGAATGCAACAGCCCCGATCCCGATGGCAGGATCCGGTGAGGACCCCAACCCCGTATAGTATGCTCCCTGGCAGTCAGCGAGGGCAAGTCCCAGGGACTCAGAGGCTGCCCCATCTGGGTTTCCCACTGCTACACCGGCAGATCCTGCTTCTCCCTACTTTTCTCTTTCTCTTCCTCTCTGATGTATAAGGTTCTTGCTAAAGAAAGTTTCAAGGGTATGTTTTAGCTCACTTATTTTGAAAAATCAAGTCTTTGACACTTTACAAAATTTTATTTTTACTGTCCAAAATAGAATCATGTACAAAATGGTATTTACTCCAGAATTTCATTATTTCTAACTTGTCATCTTTTCATAAAATGACAGAGGTCCCATTAAAAATCAAGTCACTTCAATCTAATCTAAATAGTTTCAAGCTAATCCATATCTGAAATGTGTGTTATTTCATCTTTTATATTCTTAATCTCAGCTTGGACTGTGGTGAAATTAGATATTTTTTCATTTAAGAAAGCAATTTCTTTCTCTCTTTGTAGTAAGTCAGCAACCAGTCTCCCAATGCGTAGTGTTAAATCGTTTACCAATGGTTCCAAACGGGAAAAATCCTTCTTTAGATTATACACCTTTGGCTTTAGATCATTAGCAAAAGTCACTGTCTTCAGAACTTTAGCTCTATCACTTTCTAAGCTTAAAAACCTATCTGTGTGCTTGTTGAAATCACTCTTGAGCTCTGAAAGCACCTTCTTAACAGAGTTAATTCTCTGTGAATTTTCTGATGCTGTCTTTCGGAGCACTGCTGTTCGGTCAATGCTACTTGAAAGAAGATCACCTATGTTTTTTACTGTATTTTTCTCTACTTTTTCTATTTTGTTTTCAAGTTCTTGCACAGAATCTTTCAATGATGTTATCTCAGTTACTAAGCCTGAAATACGTCGTATATCTGTTTTTATAGTTGTAGTCTTGAGACTAATATCTTTTGCCATGGAAATTGTATTTTGGTCTACTTCTGTAATATCTTGAGAAAGAGTTGTCAAATTGTTGTTCAGCGTATCCTGTTTTTCAGTTATCTTGTTGGACCAAGCTTTCAGCTCGGAAACTTCCTCTTGTAGCCGCTTTAGATGAGCAATTATTTGAAAAGACTTCAGTTGTTCCATGATAGCTTCAGACTTCTGACACTATAAGAAAATACAATACCACAATAATTAAATTGGCTAAAAGCTTAACTTGAAATTCAACTTAAGTTTTATTAGTTTTAACCATAACTTCACTGCTCCTCTGGAAAGCATTTGGTAAAAGATGTATTAAGTGTATTCCTAATGAATAAGGAGGATAACATTAAGGAAATATAAAATGTTACTGGAAACAACACTTTTCAGTTATTATTTTTGTACTATCAATCCTCTGTAGTGACCAAATGACAGTGACTTCTTTTTCAGCTGCTAGAGACGGGAGGAGGAAGGAATATCACATTATTTGGTACAATTCCCGCATTTTACAAATTAAAAACAGCCCTAAAATCAAGGGCCCCAAAACACACAGTTAGTGGCAAGGCCTAGGTCAGAACTGTTCTTCCCCCACCACTGCTTCCCAGCTCTTCCTGAAGCATTCCTTAATTCATTCTCATGCCCAAGACCCAATTTTTCTTCACAGTTACAACTTTTGAGTGACTTACAGTCTAGTTTAATGGTGACATGGCAGTCATCACATACCATCAAAGTTAGCTGAATGACAGCTTTTTGAATCTTCAGGGATGTTCTCCTGACAGATTCCTTGGGATTCTTTCCCTCCCCTGGTTGAACAGCATCAGGTTGCATTGAACAGTGTGAGGTCAGTACCTACTGGAGTTGGACAGACCCAGCAGCTTGACTGCAAGATTCCTAACCTTGCTGAGTCTCAACTTCCTCATTTGTAAAATGGGTCTCATAGCTAGCAAAGCTGTGGTGAACGTTCATGGTGAGACATACAAAATGCCCTACACAATGTCTGAGATCCAGCAGGTACTCAACAGAGAGTTGTTGGGAGGATAATGATGAATGGAGACCTCCTAGCAGTGTGACAGTGTGTTACTTATCTCCTCCCCTGCATGTAAAGCTGGGATGGAGCATTTTGATTTGTATTACATTGACAGTTCATAGCTGAACTGAAATACACAGATGCTGGGTGAATTTGTATAGCTTTTGCCAACTGCGAATATGAGAGGTAAGGCTATAGAAAAAAGGGGGGTTTGTTTGTTTGTTTTGGTTTGTGCATTTGGTGAATTTACAGCATCATTATTATACAATGAGATCATATTAAGCTTTGATCAAGATTATAGATTCAGCTCCGGCTGGGTAGTTCAGTAGGTGTGAGCATCATCCCGATAAGACAAGGCTGTGGGTTTGATCCTTGGCCATGACGCAAACAAAAATCAACCAATGTATGTATAAATAAGTGGAAAAACAAATTGATGTTTTTCTCTCTCCCTCTCCCTTCCTCTCTCTCTAAAATAAAAAAAGATAATAGATTCTGTCAAAGGTTTACAAGTAGGTTGAGATTAAAAATAATGCCATTAACTTTGTAACTTACAAGTTTACTTTTCTATGAAACCATGCAAATGAATAAATCAACATTTTTTCACTATAAAAAAGAAAAGTATGACTAGTCAACAGCTTCTAATAAAAAATTAAAGAGATGAAAGCATAAATATACTTTGGAAATTTACATCCAAGAGTTTAAAAAAATTAGGTGTTTGTTTTATAAAAGTGAATTATATGTGTGCTAAATGTTCTTTTTAGTTTAATTTTTTAAAGATTCTATTTACTTATCTTTAGAGGGGAAGGGAAAGAGAGGGAGAGAAATATCAACGTATGGTTGCCTCTTGTGCATCCCCCGCTGGGAACTGGCCTGCAACCCAGGTATGTGCCCTGACTGGGAATCAAACTGCGATCCTTTGTAAATGTTCTTTTTTAAATGAGTCCAGTATTCTGTATCAGAAACCAATTCATATAAAATCAATTATCAATTACAAAGATATAAAAGTGTGTCAGAATAGGGTAATTTGCCCTGGCTGGTGTGACTCAGTGGATTGAATACCGGCCTGTGACCAAAAAAAAGGGTCGCTGGTTCGATTCCTAGTCAGGGTACATGCCTAGGTTGTAGGCCAGGTCCCCAGTAGCGGGTGTGTGAGAGGCAACCACACATTGATATTTCTCTCCTTCTTTGTTTTCCTCTGTTCTCCTCCATCTAAAAATAAAGTGAAATACAAAAAAAGAATATGGTAATCTTCCTTAAGGAAAGATCAACAATGAAATTCAGTATTTGATATATAGGGAAGTTGTTGAAATTTCAAGTATTTCTGTTAAATAAATGAATGTAAGAAACAGAGGAAGATAAATCGAGTACATCTAAAACTCTCTAATAACATTTTTAAATAGCAAAACCTGTGCATAAAGGAATATATGCACAAAATAGTTTTCTCACGAAATCCTGTAGAAGGGCAGTTTTTGTTTCCCTTGTAACTGCCACCATAGAGCACAGTGGCCACACTGTTTCCTTTTATTTTCTGTAAATATTTATTTTACTATGATATACACAAGTTAATAATAATAATGAGGTATCAAATACAGTGCTAGACCAGAAAAAAAAAGTGGAAGTGAAGAATACAAGAGATCAGCATCTCATCTTACAGGATGGATGTTGAAAGAACAAAGTTCCAGCTCACTTTATAATCTATTTTATTAGCATGAAAATAGAAGCAAACAAATACAATTTTGTCAGTGCACATAGACATGAACTTACAAATTCAGACTTTAAGCAATTTAATGTTAGGATTCCAGCAATTAATGCTATGCCTTTTTAATAGTAGCACACTTCCATTTTTATGATCAATGGCTGTCTACCATAGAAGAACATGTTTGGAATGTTTCAAAAAATGTGCAGATTTACATAGTAAATCTACATGACCACAACTGCCTTTTGTAGCCAAGTGCTTTCAAGTTCCTTGTGCTTAATTCCACTGAAATTGCATTATAAAACCGGGACTTCAGTTGATTATTGTTAAGAATAAACAAGAAGGAACAGGACTTCCACATGCAGTTGACTCAGTTTTCAGTGCCAAGTTTGGACACTCTTGACACATCCGTTTACCAATAAAAGTCCCAAGGCCTCCCCCAACCCTGCACATTTCTGATTATCATTATTCAAAAAATACAGCTGGATCTCTGCTTAATCATATCTTATTCCTTGTGACTCTGTTACAGAGTTTTGAGTAAAATAAAATCACTGTATGAAACAACCTTGGTTGGGCAATTAGTTTGGAGACTCTTTAAAATGATGGACTTTTAATTACCTTAATTTTCATCATCTCTTTTTTCAGTTTTATTTTTGTGTTTATGTGTACTCAGCCCACCGTGGGGAGTGACCCTGGGGCAAAGGAGAGAGGGCAAGGGCTGAAGAGCAGAGCCTTTTAAATTGGTTTCATTAAATCCTGAGCCTAAATTGGAGAGGCAGGAAGTTTGTACCTCTGGATGAGTAACCTAACCCTAACCCCAAGCACATGCACCTACCCCCCAACCCCTGCACTCTGCACCAGGAACCCAGAGGAGAGCCCAGAGTTGGGGGAAGCTGAATTGGCCCTGGGAAAGGTAAAGCCCTGAGGCCTCGTCCTCTGAGCATTTGGCACATCTGCCTGTGGCCTTAGTTTGCAGCCCCATGTCGCACATTTCTGTTTGTGGTGCAGTTCCCAGCTGGTGCGTTAAAGGCTTAACTTGTCTTGACTTTAACAAACAGCACAAGCAGACTGCCCGGCAAATAAATATCTCTTAAGTGTCATTATCCACGAATATTGACTTAACTCTTGTCAGGTAAATGGCACCATTCTGGTCCTTGGGGGTATAGTAGTGAACAGAAGAGATAAATCCTTGCATTCCTAGAACTTATACTGGGGATAATAGTTCATAAAACTTGGTACACAGAAAGTTTGTTAAGGGGATAGAGAGTTGGAAGTTTACAGTTTTAGATGGGGGTGGTACAGGTAGAGGGTTAAGGGAAGGTAATATTTGAGAAAGACCCTCAAGGACAGGAACATTCTAGGCAGAAAATTGGTGTTAAGAGTGTGAGCAAGGAAGGAGGGAAAGTGTGGAAAGAGGTGAGGCTGGAGAGTTAGGGAGGTAGCAGGTTGGCTCTCATTTTTTCTCATTTTGCTGCTTTTTCCTCTTTAAAGTAGGCCACAGGCTTTTGGTGTGTGGTTTCTCTGGAGATCCTGTATCTAGTAAACTCAAGACTCTGTAATACACTTAGAACCTTTAAAAAAAAAACCCAGCTATGCAGAGATATTCCAAAAGTCCGTACTTCGAAGCATACACACTTAATTCATAGGAAAAACCTTCAGTAAAAATGTACATGGAGGGGCAAAAGTAGGCCTACAGTTACTCATAAGGAAGAGAATACAGTAATTAATAAGTAATAATATAAGAATATACTGTTCCATGTACTCACAACTGTAAACTACTTTCACCTGACTCTGTATTTACTACTATTTAAAAATTCTCACAAGTGTCTGTAACACAGTTTAGAACCTTAACAAAAAGTAAAAAAAAAAAAAAGTTTCCAAGACTCCATAGTTTTCAAAAAGTGCATATTAATTCATAGCAAAGCACCCCAGCTTGCCCTTGGGCCTGATATCTTTTATTTTAGAGAAAATTTCTATGAACTCCACTGTCTGGATTCTTAGCCAGTAGTAAATTACGAAAAAAAAAAAATGAAGACCTGGCTGCAACTGGCATTTTACCAACTGACCTGACAGAAAGATCAGGTCAGGTCACCTTTTTGGGTGACAGAAATGGTAGAACAAGTACGATAGATATAAGGTTTGAAAAATAGCACACTGGGGTCATTTAGTGAGTAGGTAATCCTCCCTGGCTCCTAGAGACATTAATATGTTTGTATATTAATAAAAATAGGTGAAATTCACAATGATGACTATTAATGATAAGAAAAACATTTAAAAATATTAAGTATATTGCTTCTTAAAAAGTAGAGAAATATATATTTTAAAAATATTTCTGGTTAAAATGAAATAAGTTTTATTGCTTAAAGAGATCGGCTTTGAGCATCGGGATAATCCATCTGTGTGGACATCTCACTTCTTTCCCCATAACGTAGGACGATGATGATGTGAGACACCATCACACAACGCCGAAGTGTGGAACCAATCAATTGATGCATAGTAATATGGTTCATCAGAATAGGTGCAGTGCATTTAGAAATCACTATCGATTCCTTTATTTTCCAGATTACGTTCTTCTAAAGCCCCCTTTTCTCTTGTATTCGAATGTACTATAAAGTCATGAACTTTTCCTTTCAGAACATCCAGTTCATTTTGCATCTTTAACATGCTGTTATCATACTGAAGTCCTTCAAGGGTTTTCTGCATCTCCATGATCTCAGATACTGCTTTGAGCATATCGTCTTCCATATTAAACATCTGAATAGTTAAGTCTTCCATTTTCTTTTCTGTCCCTATCAGATCCTGAGAAACTTTGAGAACAGAGCGAATTGCACTTTCTATGGTTGGCAAATGTGTCTTGCATTCTTCCACATTGGGTCCGTAGCTGGAAAGCTTGTTGGTCAGGTCTTCATCTCTGGCAAAGAGGGCATGCTGTTCCTCTTCCAGCTTTTCCACTGCTCTTGTATCAGAGCCCAGCTGCTCCTCGACCCGCAGAAGATCCTCTTCTTCTTGTCTTTTCACTGTTCTAATATTTCTGAGTGTGCTGTCTTCTAAATCTTTTAGCCTTTCAGTGAGCAATTTTATTCCTTGTTCAGCTGAGTTAATTTGGACAGTAACTTGAGAATGTATATGCTTTGATTCCGACTTGAAAATGTCTGTATTAACATTCATTTCTTCTAGGCTTCTCTTCCAGAGATTCGTAACATTGTGGAATTTCTCATTAAGGCTTTGCATCTCTTGAGTGAGCATCTCTTCATTATTTTGAATGTCATGCATGACATGCTGGAGGCTGGACACTTCCTGCTCAAACTGGGTCACCAAAGAAATGGATGATGTAGCTTCCTGCAGGATACTTTCAGTAGACTCAAGCTGCATTTATAACACAAAACAATTCCCAAGGCCACTTAATAAGTTTTATATTAGGGAAACACACTTTAACAAGCATGTGCCAAGTTCAAATTCTGAAGATGTCTAAAATACCAATATATCAGAACCATACTGACAAATACATTTGTTACTTTAATGCTGTCTTAAAATACTCAAAACAGATTTAGTAGGTCAACACTATAGCAGAAAAATACACACCTGAATTTATAATCCTAAATATTGGCACACTTTTATGGAGGGCTATTCAAGTGAAAAATAATGCTAAAGGAACCTGAAGTTTATTACATTTCTTTCTTTTTTCACTCCAATAGAAAGCAACTTAGTTGTCATTTAAATGGCTATTTGGCTTTTTTAGACACTGTAAATAGTTACAAAACTTATTAACAGAAACAGATATCACAAAGGCAAAATGAATTTAAAAAACCCCACAGTTTAATGAGACAACTTACATCAGAGAGTAAAGTGTTCTATGTAGCTGCAAATTATGGTAAGCTCCTGGCATGTTCCAATATATGTCTGGAACATACATGGGCCAGGCTGTGGACCTCTCTTAGTCTACACTCACATAGATAACAGCCTCAGAGGCACAGGAAGGCCTAGAAATGAACGTCAACTTATCAAATGTTTGAAGCCTTGTGTTGAAGGCAGTTACTGTATAAGACACAGTTCTGCCCTTCAATGGCATAGTTTAACTGGGGAGAAAGCCAAGTCTATATGACAGGGGAAGAACTATGGAAGCACAGACATGCGGCACCCAAACAGAACTTCGATGACCAAGGAAAATATTCTAGAAGCATTATTTAATCTCTGCTTCCAGTTACTTCCTCTAAATTATTCTACACACTACAGCCAGATTAAGCTTTTAGAAACTGCGATGTACATCATAGTACGACATAAAAAATTCCACAATGTTTCCTAATACTTCTGGGATCAAGTGCCAAATTCTATAACCTCTTTCTATGCTCGTCTTCCTTCCTCTTTGCTTAGCTGAGTTCTGTCCTTCCTTCATGGCTCAGACCAGATCTCAGCTTGCCAGCGGAGCGTTCTGCCATAGCCCTGAGCTGACAGTTCGAACTCATGCAGCACATACCGTATTGTGCATTTGCCATCTGTTTTCCATTGAGTGTACATAATTCAAGAATTTTTGAGTGATCACTCCGTGCCAGACCTGTGCTAGATAGACTCTGGGTATAAAAATATAGATACAGTATAGTTCCTGGCTTCACAACTGGGTTAAGGGAGATAGTGCCTTGGACCTTTTACATCCTATATTCTAGAGTTCCAGTAAGACTTATTAAGTGTCCTCTGTTTCATTATTAGGCAGTAGGGATATAATCATAAGAGATACCGCGTTTGTCCTAAAGATCAGTAAAGGAGACAAATTAACAATGTCAAAAGATCACAATAGGTTATGATTCGTGTCATGACAGAAATAGCACGGGAGAACGGATGCTTGGAGGCAAGGTCAGACTCTGGGTGTCAGTGAGGAAAGACTGAGAAGTGACTCTGAAATCCGACCCTTCAACAGACTGATGAGTTAGCCAGGTAAAGACAGGAGAGCTTCCAAATTCTTTAGGGGAAGAGACCATGTCTTATGCATTTTTGTAGTCCCTGTATCTTGGGGTGTACAGAACATGTTTACTGATTTTTAAGAAGAAAAATGGCCATAAATCCTCTGCCCCAACCCCAATCATACCTGAAGCAGTTCCAGGTGACAGTGGGAACAAATGTGTGACAGTACAATAAGACAGTGCTGAGACCTTGTTTACAAGTTGTTTTTAATGTGCACATGCACCCCTAACACAAGGTCCTTTAAAAAGCAATTCTGAGAAATATGTGCACATTGGTAGCACTGCTAGGTTTAGCTGTCTTATTAGCAGCATTTGGAAGAGGCAAGCCTGTCTTCACCTAAGGTAACCCCTGTCTGGGCTGCTCATCAGAGTATAACCTGATGCAGTAGACCCCAAAGGTTGAGAAGATCAACTCTGCAAGATAATAAGGTCTCAAGATTTAATCTGCAAATCGGAGGTGGGGGAAAGTAAGCTTACAGTTGTTCATATTGAAAATAATATGATAATTAATAAATAATAATACAAGAATAAACTTTGTTTTGTGTACTCACAACTGTAAACCACTTTTACCCCATTCTGTATATGGTGCCTAGTAACCAATAGTTAGCACTTATGGACTGCCATATATTCTAATAGTCTTTCATTTGGAAAAAAAAGTTAATACCTTAAATTTATTACTGCTTGAAAGTGTTCATAGAGTTTACATATATATTTTATCTCATCTGATCTTTAGAGAAAAACTTGTTACTCTCGCTTAATGAATACGGAAATGGAGGCCAAGAGAAGCTGAAGCGATTTTTCCCAAGGTGACGCAGTCGTGATGGGAGCCCATCTTACTTGCTTTCCCTTCCTACTGCGCGTGCTGCTCATTAGGGTCAGCTTCGCCAAACTGCAGCTATTGTTAAACTATTCCAGGGGCGGAGTAGGACAGAAAGAACTATCAAAGTCTGAATATTTTTTGGATCCTATGGTATTTTAAACATCTGCTTCAAAGAGCATTTTAGCCCTGGCTGGTGTGGCTCAGTGGACTGAGTGCCAGCCTGCGAAGGGTCCCGTTGGACTCCCAGTCAGGGCACGTGCCTGGGTTGCAGACCAGGCCCCTAATAGGGGGCACTTGAAAGTCAACCACATGTTGATGTTTCTCTCTCTTTCTCCCTCCCTCCCTCCCCCTCTTTAAAAATAAATAAATAAAATTTCAAGAAAAAAAAAAAAAGCATTTCAATTGCTACCAAAATTTTCATTTAAAAGGGCAACCTTTCTTCACAATTTGCTTTCAATAGCTTTTAAGCTCATAAACTTTGTCTCCTGGATTGTTTTTTTATCATTATGTTGCTTCTGATTAGATGGTCCCCAACAATCATAACCAGGTTCCAACTTGTCAAAATGTCAATTCTTGCAGCTCCTTCCCAGAGGCCCCTAAGCTCACGTTCGATCCCCTGGTGCATTTAAGGGGATATGGAATTTTCATTGCGGTCTTTATCTTCTGAGGGAGTATATGCTCATCCTGTGCACACGGCTGCAGGAAGTGGGACCCTGTGTTTCATTTATGTTTATTTTTATAACGTCCTTGCTTGCCCTGGTGCCAATCACAAGTCCTGTCTACCTTAGGACACGAGTAAAGATTTACTGGATGAATAAATGAACCAACAAGACAGGTTTCCTGATGACATCTTGGTCCCTAGTAGCCGGGCAAGGCCCACATGATGCCTTATTGATTACAGCAGACCCTCTCCTGAGAAGTGAGGAAGTTAAAATTTTTTGTCTCACATTTCTAAGAATCTCAGAAATAATGCATCTGCATTCACAGGTTGAAGAAACACAACAAAGACATGGATTTTAATTTTCATTTGGCTACAAAATAATTTTTTAGGTCAGTCAGTCTTATATGCACATGTACATATGCTTACCAAGTAGAAAGAAGAGAAGTAAATACTGATGGATCTTTGCTCAACAAACACTTTTCCTACTCTAATTTTACAGCTAAAGATCAATCATATTTTCAGTGCTCTATCTAGCCACTTGATATATAAATAGAAAATTAAGGTCACCTCAATATGAGCACATTTGTCTTTTCAAACAATAACATTAGTTACAGTAAAAAAATCTTTGTCCTTTCAAAATATAGCTTAAGTCTAAATTGGATTGAAGGGACACTGTAAGGCTATAGGAAAAGCTATGAGAGTTCAAACAGCATTGTCTGAAAGGTAGGAAAAAAGAATTTATGGACTGGGATACAATGGTGATAGTGAGGAAGAAAAATGAAAAAATCTTCCTAAATAAGTCAATTAATGATTACCTTTTCTGAAATTAAACTGATTTTACTTCTTAGTCCTTGGAATTCATGGGTTTCTATTTTCAGCAACTGGTATTGGCTTTCCACCTTTGCAAACTTTTCCATCTGCTGAAATACAAACCTGGAAAAGAAAAAGAATCACTATCACCTAATTCAAATCTATTTAAGTCTGAATTTTAAAACAGTACTTTATACCCAGTTCTGGTAGGGACAGCATAAATTCTGGTATGGACAGTGGAGCTTTTGTTAGTTTATTTGAATAAACGTTTACATCCTTACTGATGTGGCTCAGTGGATTGAGTGCCAGCCTGAGAACCAAAGGGTCGCTGGTTCAGTTCCCAGTCAGAGCACATGCCTGGGTTGCGGGCCAGGTCCCTGGTTGGGGATGTATGAGAGGCTACTGGTCAATGTATCTCTCACACATCGATGTTTCTCTCCCTCTCTTTCTCTCTTCCTTCCCCTCTCTAAAAATAAATAAATAAAATCTTTAAAAATATTAACTCTTTAGCATTAAGGAAGATTTTCTAGAAACCAAAAATGTACAATGAGACAAGGTGGCTTCAATTCTGAAAAGCTAATTTTTAAAACAGGTATCCAGATTAGCACCCAAGGTGCTTCATTTTCTTTTTAGATATCAGAGGAATATTTCAACAGTAACTCAAAGTCTCTTCACATTCATCTTCCCAAATTTAGATGAGACAAAGAATTAGGGCTACATCTTGTAGTCGAAGAAAGAAAAGAGCTCTAAGTAGTTCTGCAGCAAGGATTCTATTTCTAGGGCCCTGCCTCTTTCTGGATTAATATCAAAGAGGAGGCAGCATATCATAGTGGTTGAGTAAGGAGCTGGGCAACTTTGGCTCTGCCATTCATTCACTCTCTGTAAAACCACCTTGGGCAAGTTATTTAACTTATCTTTGCTAGAGTTTTCTCATCTGCAAAAAGGGGATACTACCACTTAGTTCACAGGGTTGTCGTACAGATAAATAGGCTCTTATTTACAAAGCTCCCAGACAATGCCTAGAGGGTTGCACCTCAGCTACTCTTCTTTAAGTGCCCTGCCTTTTCTTTTTTTTTTTTTTTTTTTTTTTTTTGTTTTTGTTTTGTTCTTTTTTTCTCGGACTGCTTTGTGCACTGCTTTGGCAGCTGCTCTGCCATCCTGTCATGCCTATAGTGAGTGGTTGATGGAAGCTCCAGGCCTGTGCCCCTTTGAAACCAGGGATGGGTTTATAATGCAAATGAAGGATGCAGTGCAATGAATGGATGATACCACTCACAAGACAACTATTTTCTTATCCTGTTTTGGGGTTTCTTCCCATTATCATATAAGTAAAGGCCTTGAAGGCTTGGGTATAGGAGAAAAAGACAAAGTTAAATGGCTACCATAGTAGGGTTTCCAGAAGGCATCCTTTTGACTCCATAATCCATTGCAGTCTATAGACCTCACATGGGTTCAGGGCCTGGTGGTATTAAACTGTGTATCCCCCTGGAGTGTTGCCTCTGCACAGCTCCTTTAGGAATCTTAGATGGTGGCAGACAGCTGATTGAGGGCCAGTATATTATAGGAGTTTGTCTGGCTGTTTCAACTTAATGAAAAAGACGCAAATAACAAAGCTGTTATAATGGAACTTTGGCAAGAAAAGAAGTTCCAGGGCCACCAATGGTTTCAGTAAACCAGGTAGTCCAGTTTTGTACTACAGCTTAATTTTTGGCGTAATATCGAATGTTCTGAAAAACACTGACTATATTCCATTTTTAAAAAGCAGGACATTTAAAGAATAACTCTGTCTTAAATAAAACTCCATTACCAACAACAAAACGCTGAAAAATGGGGTTAGCCGCACTTTTACTGTATAAATGACTTACAGTGTGTTAGTTAACAAAAAAGTGAGTTACCTGATTGTTTAAAGAGCTTTTGACTTTTTATATATAATTATCTCAAATATGATGAGAAACATTTATAAAGGCAATTTAGGATCTATTGAAATTTCCAGAAGAAACTTACATTTTTAAAAATGGAACTTCTGGTTTTCAATTTATTATTAAATAAACTAGTAAAATATTATTTGTGACTTGTTTAGTAATTTTACAACTTAAACTTTTTGAAAATGGAATTTCTTCAATCCTCTTATCTGAAAAATTTCCTTAAGAGTTTATAAACAAAGTCTGCAAACTAGCACTCAAAGCCAAGTAGTTTTGGGCAACTGTTATCTCCAATGTCTTTTTGTTAAACTGACAGACACATAAGGACTTTATCCGTTACACATTATCTTTGCTTGCTCCCTGAACCTGACTCCCAAGACTAAAGGCCTGAAGACACTGAGATACTGATCTCTTCAAATCCTCCTTGGGCAGTGCAAGGGTTTAAACTCCCTCTCCCAATTTAAGTGTAAAAGGATGGATAAGCTGTGTTGATAGGCACATATACTTCAATGTTGTATTTTAACAATTATGGACAGTGTCAGACTAGTAAGCATTCAATATCTGACAAACTGACCTTTAGATGCTGATGAAGTATGTGTTCTAGAGGTAAAAATCTCTATGGCTTTATTATAATTCCAGTATTCTGAGAGGACAAAGCCATTATTCTCTGGAGCATTTTACATCTTGCTTCCTGACGACTGTCATCAGTTTGGGTTCAAATAAACTATTAATAAAAATTCGCTACAGTTTTGGACATTTCTTATGTTGACAGATTACTATTAGTGCTTTTTCCCAGGACAGTAACTAAATTTTGGGGAAGCCGAACATTTTGTGATATAATTTATCTCACATGAATGTGCATCTTTGGATAATTAATGAGAATAAATTCAGTAACTAAAACCAGTTGTCTTAGGTTCCAGGGAAAAGCAACATATATCTTTGAGGACACTAAATTCTATTACTGAGTAACTTCTCCAATACAAATAGGTTTAACTTACCTAAAGAAGGTCATGTGTTTTAAGATATAAGAGCAGTTTATTCAAAACAGTAAATTCAGTACATTTATTCTTTTGTGATCAAGATCAAAATATTCCATAAACAAAAATAACATTAGTAAAATAACAACTTTCATATCTTTGAAGAGAACATTTAATAATCAACACTTTACATCACTGTAACAAGTCTTAAGTTTGACTCGGGATGAGTCATCAGTAAAGTATAATTCAAAATTTACTAGCATAAAAATGTTCTTGACTAGAGGACATACAGGGTTCCTTTTAGAATTCAGTTTTGAAGATGAATAATTATTTTTCTGAGTACTTTAAAATCAGTGAAAAATGGAGGGAGAGTCTAATTTAAAACGTCTTATCACAAGTGCTATGTTTTTGTAGCGTTCCAGTACTCAAATGCAATCTGTAGCTTAGGAACAGACTGAATTCATAAATGCATGCACATGGATCAAAACAGAAATCCTCCAAACTTTGATATAATCATTAACGTTTGTTGCTTTGAGATCATAATGAACCCTTTTAAGGTTGCAAAACGTTGCCATTAGGCATTTATGGGGTGGGGCAAATTTCTACCCGACAAATGCACAGCAGACTGGAAATAACGGGTAATAAAAACGGGAAAGCTTCAGACGTGTCACAGGCACTTTAATAAAGTTTGGTCGAATCTGCATCTCTTAAGAAATGGCTGACTCGTTCCAAATCTTCGTCTCAACTCCAGTTGAGCAAACCGGGCAAGGTACTAGTACAAATGTAAAATGAGTTACAAGAAAAAAAGAGAAAGAAAAAAAGAAGTTGGGTGTCCCTTCTTGGAGGTCGAGGCAGAGAAACAGAAGCCGCAGGTCTGATGCTGGGGTGGAGATGAGAGGATGCCGAGCCGGGTGGGGCCGGAGGGGGACCAAGACAAGAGCAGGGCGACCACCGGAGGCCGGACAAGGGGCCCATGCGGCCTAGCGTCCACTTACCAGGCCAGGCCTAGGCACATCCCCAGTGACAGGAGACTCACGCCAGTCCGGGGGTCCACCCAGCCCCCACTTCCACTGTCCCGGGACTCTGGGCTCTTCCCGCTTTCGCTCCGCTTCCCGGGATCCGCGGGGGCTCCCTTGGGCCCCGACTTCTTCCGGTTCTTCACCTCGGACATGTTAGGAGGCCCAGAGGATAGCAAAGCCGGGGCGGACCCCACACTGTCAGGGAGCGGTACGTGGCCGCCCTAGCCTCCGCTGGGAGCCTTGGTGGTGACCACGTCCCCGCCCAGATTTAGCACCGCCCAGAAATCAGCCCTCTTTCTCTTCTGGCCATCCCCGCTGCTTCACTGAGTTCTTCCATCTTCCAGCAGAGATAGGAGGAGGTTCACCCAACCTCCTTCTCCCTCTGCGTTAAGGATTCAAGCCCCAGGAAATCTTAGCCGCCAGGCCCTGGCAAGCCGCGGGATCGCCGGGGCGCAGGGTAGGGCAGCGCTGGCCTTGTCCAGAGCGCGGCGCGCCCCATTGGTTTAGCCACGCCCCTGCCGTGGGCTAGGGCGCGGGGAGCTTTTGCGCGCGCGGGCACAAAGCCGAAGCGGGAGCGCGCGCGGCGGCGGCCACCCTAAACAGGGCTTCGAGTGTGTTTATTTGCATGCGCCGGCGCGCTCAGTCCGGCTGGGCGGGCTCGGCGGAATTTGTCCGCTCCGCGGTCTCCAGCCAAAGAAGAGGTGGTGTGAAGTAGGCGCGAATGCCTTATACCTAGCCCGCCAAGGTGAGGCAGGGGTCTGGGTCGTCACCTCCCCGCGGGCACTTAAAGCAGCCGCCGTAGCGTCGGGAGTGGCACCGGGCACCCAGGGTGCAGCTGCCGCCTGAGGGGAGGAGGGACAGTCCGAGTGGCCCTCGTTTCTTTGTGTCTAGGGTGGGGTCCACCTAGAGGGCGACCCAGGGACCAGGCCTTGCCTCGGCGCCCCGGAACTGTGTTGTCCGCTTGTGGAGGTCACGCCTACCTTTCCGCGGTTCCGAGGTCCCTGGGAGTCTTCGGGCACCCTGGGCTGCGGAAGCCCAGGTGAGGCACCTGGGAGACTTGGACTTGTCCAGGGGCTGCGCCCCAAGTCCTGCTGCCTTTCGCAAGTGCCCGTTATCCACTCCCAAATTTGATTTCCAAGTCTGTCCCCACAGGGCTGCTTATCCCAGTAAGATCTTGGTGCAAAGGTTTGGGTAAGTTTACGCCTCGTTTTTCTTCCCGAGCCGGTTCTTCGGTGGTTCTGTATCGATTTCAGGGACTCAGAATTGGGGGACAAGGTACCTCTTCTACCAGGAAGAGAAATTATCTAAAGAGGAAGTAGTTGACTATTGACGGTTTTCCTGGATGAAATTGCCACTTTTTTAGAAAGAAAAATATATTTTACATCTCTGAAGACTTTGGACTTTGCATTTTGATGTGGCTACAAAAGATGGGACACTGAGAATTCGTTCCGGGTATTTCAGTTTGTGCACTTTGAAACTTACGCATTTTTAATAGGGCTAGGAAAAGTTGGAAATTAGTTTCAGATTGTCAGAGTTCATAGTATCTATTTGCTAGGCAATTGGGCATAATTTGAAAAGTTCATTTGTTTAGTCATATTTTTATTACTAAAAATTAAGGGATGTTTTATGTTTAAATTGAGATAATAAAAATATTATTAACACGTGAAAACATTATGCTCATAACTTTTTCTTTTGTCAGTTTCATGCCAGGGCAGGGCATTCTGTGAACCTCAACAAACATAGGCAAATGCTCTACTTCCCTATGTTTGCAAGTGCCATGTTTGGTGGCACTTTGAAAATGTCATCATTGAAGCTTCATGATTATTGCTCCTTTTCTGTGCAATTTAAATTTCTTGTGCTTATCTCGGTTTTTGCACTTAGACATTACATTCTAATTATCTCTTTATTTTTTTTCACTAGATTGTGAATTCCATCAGGGATATGATTTATCCTTTTCTGTCAGGGCCTGGCTCATAGGAGAGGCTCAAATGTTCACTGAATGAATAAACTAATAAACACATTTACATACTCCTTTTAATAAATACATTGGATAGAGTTACTGTTTTAAAAACTTGCAAACATTCTGATCTGGGTTGTATATCCATGGAACAAATTGCATTCTCTTTGAAATAAAGTTGGTAGAAACTTAGAGTATTACACTGTAAAGAATATGATTTTTTCTTCGTGGTCTCTTAATCTAAGAAGTGACACCAGAGGGTATTTTCTGTCGCTTTGTCATTCTTAGCACCTCAGCTGAAACGTTAGTGGAGTGAGCATATGAGAAATGTGTTTACCATTGAAGATGTAGAGCTGATGCAGACCTCGAATGAGAACTAATATTTAACCAACAGTGTTCTATTTAGTCTTATGTTGAATAAAGAAAACAGGGAGTTTTTAAACATTAGGACTTAAGTATGACCACTGTTTATACATTTTTTTAAAAAGGAAGTTTTTATTGTAAAAGTGACAGTGTATATTGAAAAAATTAAAACACTATAGAACAGTACACAAAGTAGACAAGGAAACAACTTTCAAGTCTTGCTACTTAAAAGTAACCCCAACATGTTGTTGGGAACAAACCTCTTAACGATCTCCCTGTGTGCTTACATATTGCCCAGCACGTCTTTTGTGCTGTACATGGGGTCATCTTTCTAAATTTTTCAATCAGCAGTGTGACATTAGCATCTTTCCATGTCTGTTCATGGAGGTGTGTTTTATTTTGAATGGGTATATAATATTCCATCCTAAATACATACCCGTTTTTTAATCCATACTCAAATGGCGGGCAGTTTGGTTGTTTTCATTTTTCTTTCTCACCTAAGCACTCTATTACCACTTTTTTGTGGATGTTTTTTGCATGTACGTGTGAATGTTTCCCCAGGGTAAATTCCTAGAAGCGACACTGCTGGGTTAAAGAGAATGCTTACTTTTAACACTTTTGTATCCTATATATTGACTTCCAAGAAAGTTGCATCCATTTTGTGCTCACCTTAAGTAACGCATAAGAATACCCATTTTCTCACACCTTTGAAGGCATTGGTTTTTGTCCATTTAAAAAAATCTTCACAAAAACAATTTAAAAAATATTTTCTGATTACCAGTGAGGTATACATTTTTCATATCTCTGTTGGCCTGACATGTATTTTGATGTTTGCCTGTAGCTCATGGTTAACAGCTCAGAGAGAGAAACATTTGAGGGAGGATGGATGCAAAAGCTCGAAATTGTTTGCTTCAACATAGAGAAGCTCTGGAAAAGGACATCAAAACATCCTACATAATGGATCACATGATTAGTGATGGAGTTTTAACGCCCTCGGAGGAGGAAAAAGTAAAAAATGAGGTAAAGCCCTCTGTGCTTTCATCCAAATTTTTATAATTTATGTCTTGGTTGGTTGGCTGGGTTGGAGTATCATCCTACACACCAGAAGGTTGTGGGTTTTATTTCGGTTGAGTGTTCGATCCCCTGTTGGAATGTGTATGGGAGGCAGCCTTTTAATATTTCCCTCACATTAATGTTTCTCTCTCTCCCCCCTCCTTTCTCTCTAAAAATCAATAAACATATGCTCGTGTGAAGATTAAAAATTTTTTTCTTTGAATTTATTTTAGCATTTGCACTGGTCTCTACTAATTTGTTGCAAACATATTGTTTGCATTATGCTAAACTACTACTTTTTTTTTTAGCCTACTCAACAGCAACGAGCAGCATTGCTAATTAAAATGATACTAAAAAAAGATAATTATTCCTACATATCATTCTACAATGCTTTACTACATGAAGGCTATAAAGATCTTGCCGTCCTTCTCCATGGTGGCCTTCCTGTCATCTCTTCTTCCAATGGCAAAGATTCAGTTGGTGGAATAACTTCATATGGTTTGTATGGATAATACTTCTCTCAAATGGCAATCGCAATGGCTAATTGCTACAGTTTTGTCTTATTCTTGATGGAGTCTGTTGAAGACACTGAGCAGTTCACTGAAGAATGCATGTGAAAAAGTTGTGGTTTCCAATCTGAATATTTTTATCTGCTTCTGTATTAACTCACTTTTCTTGCCCAGTGAGCTATCTGCTACCTAGGTACTAATAGATATATCCTAATTTTTAGAGATAACAAGACAATATATAGGCCTTTATTTAAGTTCCTCAATTCTGTGTTTATCAAGTTTATGCATAGGAAAGAATAAAAATGTTTAGAAATCTAAGTTGTTGAAAGGAATTCCATATTCCTCCCTTTATATTCTCCTTTTCAATCTTTAATATGAGAGAAAGATTGGAGTCAGAGAAGAGTAGGGTACAGGGGTATATAGATGGAGATTTCCATTGTCTGTAGTCACCTTGGAAGGCATATGTTTGCTTTTATTCTGCTTTTTTTCCTGAGAAATCAGTTGAAGTTAATATGCTGGCCACATTTTCTTCTCTTGGAAATTCTGGAGCCAGAGCCTCTCAGCCTTATTCTCGTTGGTTATGATATTATTTGAGTAACCACTTCAAAGTTTTATTCATACTCATTTTGTTTTGGATTTCAGTGAGGACAGTCCTGTGTGAAGGAGGAGTACCCCAGAGGCCAGTTGTTTTCGTTACTAGGAAGAAGCTGGTGAATGCAATTCAGCAAAAGCTCTTCAAACTGAATGGTGAACCAGGATGGGTCACTGTATATGGAATGGCAGGTTGTGGGAAGTCTGTATTAGCTGCAGAAGCTGTCAGAGATCATGTCTTCTTAGAAGGTAAGTTTTGATTACCATATGTTGCTGGCTAAGGAGATATTCTTTAGGCATTATATTAGTTTCCTATTATAACAAGTTACCAAAAATTTGGTGGTTTAAAATAACACAAATTTATTATCCTATAGTTCTGGAGGTCAGAAGTCCAAAAGAAATCTCACTCACTAATTTCAAGGCATAGGCAGGACTGAGTTTCTTCTGGGAGGCTCTGGGGAGAATTATTTTCCTCGTAGCTTCTAGGGTGGCCTGCATTCCTTAACTCATGGTCCCTTCCTCCATTTTCAAAGCTGGCAGTGCATATAGCATTTGCACATCTTTCTCTTTCTCTCTGATCTTTGTGTCTCTAATCACATCTCCTTCTCTGACTCTTACGTTCTTGCCTCCCTCTTATAAAGGCCTTTATGATTATATTACCACAAAGATAATCCGAGATAGTCTCATCTCAACATCCTTAATTTAATTGCATCTGCAGAATCCCATTTGCCATGGAAGGTAACATTTACAAATTCTGTGGAATGGGACGTGGACATCTTTGAGGGGTCAATTATTCTGCCTACTGTAGGTATGATGAAATTTTAAATTTATTTTCATCCTAGCCTGGCACAGTGTGACTTGGCCAGCCAGGCAGGTAAATTCATATGTTATCAGATGGCACTTATTATTACTGGAATTGAACTAGTTCCCTTATATCTTAGTAATTGAAGGGATTGTTGAGTTGAAAAAAAATCTCAAAAAGTTATATCCCTGCCTTTCAGGCAGTATTAGGCTCAGACCTTCCTGTAAGTTGAGTGTCTGTTTTGGCATAGAGTCCTGTGGGGAAGGAGATTCTTGGGAGCTCAGTTCTATGAATTCCATTTCTGTAATTAATTTTATTAGTTGCTTGTCTTTAAAAATAAAAATCTTTAGTAATTTGTCTATTTTATGGTAAGCCCCAAGAAAAAGAAAAATGGGGAGTTGACTATAGCAACTAATAGGTTTTTGTAGGTGGGTTTTACAGAGTCATTCAATATCTGGTGATTGAATGACTTGTTTCAGGTGTTGACAGAGTCGCTAAATGTTGGAGAGCCTCTCGTGGGGCTCCAGCACCGCCTGGGGCACTGGGGGTCCAACAGGAAGGCGCAGTCTGTGCACCTAAGGGATTCACTTACATTCCAGCAGGGGAGATGGATATGTAGACAAATTATGATATGTGTGATAAATTGAACAGCAGAAACAAGTGTAAGGCACAAAGTTAGAACAAAGGAAGGAAGTGTTATCTCTCTAGGAAAAGAGGATGGACAGGATAGGCTTCCTGAATGAGATGACTCAAAAAATTTTTTTTCATTATCACCTGAGGACGTTTTTTCATTGCTTTTAGAGAGAGGGTGGAAGAGAGACAGGGAAAGAGAAACATCAGTGCGAGAGAGAAGCAGCGATTGGCTGTCTCCCACATGCCTCTGGACCTGGGATCGTTCATAGCAGGACTGGGCACTGGTCTGTAACCTAGGTGTGTGCCCTGACTGGGAATCAGACCCACAACCCTTCAGTTATGGGACAGTGCTCCGAAAAACTGGACCATACTAGTCAGTATGGTCAGAGCTAAATGAGGTGACATTTTAGCTCGAGTTTGGAGGAAGACTAGAAGTTTGCCAGGCAGACTAGGTAGGGATGGGAGACTATTGTAGGTGGGCAGGGTAATGGATAGTTATGGGCATGGGGAAGGTCCTGCTGTGCAGAAGAGGATTTAGGGCACTTGACAGGGCTACTCCTGACCTTAATGGGTCTGGTAGGTCCTCAGGGTATTTGTCGGGAATAGTTGTATAGCTCCCTCAGTCTTTGGTTTCCTCTCTTCGTTACTGAGGTCTAGGGGAATTTAAGGATAGTGCCTGACTTCGAGTTGTTAATAACTTATTTATAATACATAATTAGTTGTTAAGACCCTTTGTGATGAGATAACAGGATGAATGGAATAAATATTAAACCTCTAAGAGACTCAGAAAGGTGGAGGTCAGGGCACGTCTGTTGTGCACAGTGGCTTTGTTTATACTTCAAGCTGTTGTCAGTAGTATTGGTCTTACTCTTGTTTAAGTTGCCCAGTTCCTAAAGCCTGATTTCCCCCTGCTATTATTGTAGAGAAGTTTCCTCAGACTCAGCTCTATGCAAATCTCAGGGCTAAGAATTTATTTATTTATTTATAAAAAATTTACTTTTTATTGATTATGCCATTACAGTTGTTCTATTCCCCCCTTCATTCCCCTCCACCCTACCCCCCTGTCCCCACCATTACCCCCCTTTAGTTTATGACCATGTGTCTCAAGTTCTTTAGATTCTATATTTCCCATACTATTCTTGCCCCCCCGATCTATTTTCTATCTACTGTCTATGCTACTTATTTTCTGTACCTTCTCCCCCCTTCTCCTCCCTCTCACTCCCCTGTTGCTAACCCTCCTTGAGATCTTCATTTCTATGTTTCCACTCCTGATCTAGTTGTCCTTTTAGTTTGCTTTTGTTTTAGGTGTGGTTG
Source organism: Artibeus jamaicensis (assembly GCF_021234435.1). Lineage (NCBI taxonomy): Eukaryota > Metazoa > Chordata > Mammalia > Chiroptera > Phyllostomidae > Artibeus > Artibeus jamaicensis. The sequence goes on along the minus strand of NW_026521486.1, from coordinate 17,453,787 downwards.
TTAATAACTGTGAGTTTGTTGTCCTTTCACTGTTCATATTTTTTAAACTTCTTTTTCTTATATAAGTCCCTTTAACATTTCATATAATAAGGGCTTGGTGATGATGAACTCCTTGAATTTGATCTTATCTGAGAAGCACTTTATCTGTCCTTCCATTCTAAATGAAAGTTTGCTGGATAGAGCAATCTTGGTTGTAGGTCTTTGTATTTCATGACTTGGAATACCTCTTTCCAGCCCCTTCTTGCCTGTAAGGTCTCTTTTGAGAAATCCGCTGACAGTCTGGTGGGGACTCCTTTGTAGGTGACTGTCCCCTTATCTCTTGCTGCTTCTAGGATTCTCTCCTTCATTTTAATCTTGGCTAATGTAATTATGATGTGCCTTGGTGTGTTCCTTCTTGGGTCCAACTTCTTTGGGACTCTCTGAGCTTCCTGGATTTCCTGGAAGTCTATTTCCTTTGCCAGATTGGGGAAGTTCTCCTTAATTATTTGTTCAAATAAGTTTTCCACTGGTGGCTGTTCCTTTCCCCCTTCTGGTACCCCTATAATTCGGATGTTGGAGCGTTTAAAGATGTCCTGGAGGTTCCTAAGACTGTCCTCGTTTTTTTGAATTCTTGCTTCTTGACTGTTTTCTGTTTGGCCATTATTTGCTTTCTTCTGGTCCACTCCATTGATTTGAGTCCCAGTTTCCTTTTCATTGCTATTGGTGTCCTGTGCAATTCCATTCATTTCAATTAGTTTCGCCTTCATATATTTGTCTAATTTGTCGGTATAATCAACCAGTTCTGTGAGGATCCTGATGACCAGTGTTTTAAACTGTGCGTCTGAGAGTTTTGCTATTTCTTCATCGCTTAGATCTATGGGCTCTGGGGCTTTGAGATCTTCTTGCGACATTTTTGGTCTGTTCGCGCCCTTTAAGTGTGAGAAGCGGTGCCTTGGACTCCCGGGTGGTTGGGTTGTGACGCTGTATGTGGGGGTGTGGTCAGAGCGGGGAAATGGCGGCCCCCTCTGCTGTTTCTTGCAGCTGGGTGAAGAGCAGAGCTTCAGGTGGTTCACCAGGGCGGGGCCACTCAGAGTCGCTGGATTATGACGCTGTATGTGGAGGCGGGGTTAGAGCAGGGAAATGGTGGTTCCCTCCGCAGCCACTTGCGCTGGGGCTGCAGGCTCTCGTCCAATTGCCCACTCCCTCGCTTGTCTATCCGCACACCAATGCGAGACCACAGTCAACCCGCAGCCCTGCTCCCTCGCTGTTTCCACCAATGCGAGACCACAGTCAACCCGCAGCCCTGCTCCCTCGCTGTTTCCCCGAGGTCGCTCGCTGAGTTGCCCACCAGGTCCAACCCTGCGCCTGGATTCCGTACACCTGAGTCCGTCCGACCGAGTTTTCCTGTGCTACCTCGCTCTGCCAGCTGCTGGTTTCGCCCCTCTTACCGGTCAGGCTGAAGACTTTGGTGTTATCAGACTTCCGAAAAGTTCAATTTTCTGTGTTCTGGCTGTGTTTTCTGTTGCTATTATTTAGTTGTCTCTAAACTTGGTTGTGTGAGGAAGCACGGCATCTCTACCTATGCCTCCATCTTGGTGGAAGTCCTGTGTGTAGAATTTATTTTTATTTATTTTTACTTCTATTGCAAAGTTGATCACTAAGGATATTTCGGGGTGAAATTGGTTTGTTACTTTAGTATAAATGGGTTTTTCTTTCAATATTATGATGAATTATTAATAAAATATACATTTTTTATATAGCATAGAGAGAGATTTATTAACCATAATACACTCCACAGAAGATGGCAGTGGGCCAACTCTGAGTAGAGATTGACCTAAAATATACATTTATAATGTACTGATTTAGAGTCAAAAGTGTGTACCTCAACTCAGTTTAAGTCATTCTTGATTATTAGGGTATATTATTTAAAAATTTCTTGTAGACAGAGGGGAAGGGAGGGAGAAAAAAAGGGAGAGAAACATTGATGTGAGAGAAACATTGATTGGTTGTCTCTCGTATGCTCCCTGGCCAGGAACCGAACCTGTACCTAGGCATGTGCCCTGACTGGGAATCCAAGCAGCAACCTTTTGTTTTGCTGGATGATGCCCAACCAAGTCACACTGGCCAGGGTTATTGGATGAAAAAATTTTAAAAGATTTTATTTATTTATTATTTTTAGACAGAAGGGAAGGGAGGGAGAAAGGGAAAGAAACATCAATATGTGGTTGTGTCTCACACCACCCCTTCTATTAGTGTGTGCTCTGACTGGGAATCAAACCAGTGACCCTTTGGTTCACAGGCTGGTACGCAATCCACTGAGCCGTACTAGCCAGGGCTCTTGGGGTGAATTTTTAATTTTAGTGGTTACAGTTAACCAACAACTTATGGAATTAATTACCCAGGAATCATATTGTGTAAATTGTGTTCTTGGAATAGATTTTAACTATTTTGTTTTGAGAAAATGTCAGAGGTTGTAGCAATTTTCTGGTGCGTAGGGAGTGTAATTCGTATTCCTCATATGTTTTTATGAGACCTTAAGTACAGAGGATTGAGCTAATCATATTTTTTAGTTCAGTCTTTGCCATATTGAGTCTGTATAAGACCTGGCTTCTTGCTGTGTGTATTTTCTTTTAAAAATTTCCCATTCTCATTTCCCTTCCACTCCTCTAAGGAAAAACATTCCTCCTGTGTGTCTCCTCTTCACAACTACAATACTGCTTCATTTCTGACACCACGGGTGTGGAATTTCCACACATGCAGCAATTCTTTAACATCAGCTGGGTACCCTACGATTTAAACTGCATTCGGACACTCTCTGGAGGTAGTGTCAGATCCCACTGGCTAAGGGTCCAGTCTCACAGACTGCCCCTCACCCCACCTTCTTTTGAGGCCAGGCACAGTCCCTGATCATTACTGTGCTTCTGACCAGTGGTTCCCTCTTCTTGGGTTTGATTTTTTTTTTAAGATTTCATTTATTTATTTTTAGAGAGAGAGGAAGGTAGGGAGAATGAGAGGGATAGAAACACTGATGTGCGAGAGATACATCGATTGGTTGCTTCTCGCACACCCACAATCGGGGACTTGGCCTGCAACCCAGGCACATGTCCTGACTGGGAATGGAACTGGTAACCCTTTGGTTCATAGGCCAGTACTCAATCCACTGAGCCATACCAGCCAGGGCAGATTTGATTAATTTGCTACAGCTGCTTGCAAAACTCAGGAAAACATTTTATTTACTAGATCACTGGTTTATTAGAAAAGGACATAACTCAGGAATAGCCAGATGAAAGTGATGCCTAACAACGTATGTGGGAAGGGTGTGGAGCTTCCATGGCCTCCCTGAGTGATTATTCTCTCCATGCTTCCTTGTGGTCACCAGCCCCAAAACTCTGAGAACCCCACCCTTTTGGGTTTTTGTGGAGGCCTCCTATCACAGCCATGATTGATTAAATCATTAATCACTGGGGATTGAACTCATTCTCAAACCTCTCTCCCCGAGGTTTTAAAGAATGGAAGCTCTCTCCAGACTCTATTTGTTCCTGTCCTTCCGAAGGTTTGCTGTGTGCTGTTAGATTATTAATTGCTCCCAGGATAAACCTCATATGAAAGTAGGATGGGGTTAATTTTCTTTGAATAAAGGCAGTTTTTCTTCTGATTAAGTTGGTCTGAATTATAGAAATCATTCAAGACTAAATTGCTCCCTCTTGTGCCCATAGTCAGAGTGTTTAGATTCTTCCCAAAATGTGGAATTAATGCATCAGTGTTGAATTGGCATTTTGTGGTGGTAGGATTTTTGCAGATCAGTAAGTCATTTGGTCTGTCATTATTTTAAAGCTAGTAGTGTTCTATTTACTTTTTTTTTTTTAAAGATTTTTATTTATTTATCTTTAGAGGGGAAGGGAAGGAGAGAGGTGGAGAAACATCAATGTATAGTTGCCTTTCGTGCGTCCCCTGCTGGGAACTGGCCTGCAGGGAACCGCCCTGCAACCCAGGCATGTGCCCTGACTGGGAATCAAACCGTGATTGTCTGGTTCGCAGGCCCACGCTCAATCCACTGAGCTACACCAGCCAGGGCCTCTATTTACTTTTTGCATATGTTTATAATGCTCTTGTTTATTAGTTTTAAATTTAGACGAGAAAGACTTTATTTAGGTAATAGTTACTTAAATTTAAATCTAAAGAATTTACTAGCTAGCTATATCAGGATCCTTTCTTTGCCTTGTCTTTAATTCTGGAATGATTCAAAATTTTTTTTAAATAGAAAGCACAAGTTAAAAAATAAAAAGCACCTTAGGAGCAACAGGTAGTTTAAAATTTTGTTTTAAATGTTACAGGTGTGATATTTCCATTTACAAAGAAAATAAAATTCTCTTCCCTTGCCCTTCTCCCCTTTCTCCTAAATTCTTTGCCATAGGTAGCATGGTTAATTAACAGTTGAGAGCGAATTGTTTCAAACTCTTTCCAGCGCACTTACAAACATGTACACCTACAGTGTTCCAACACTAGGTGGAGCCAGAAACTGAAACAGAAATCAGCGATTTTCTGCTTTGTAACTGTTGACTCACAGTGAAGAAGCCAAAGGGAACTTCAGGAAGCTTTTTACCTTAGTTATCACAGAGTTCTCTGTCTCTTGGTCATATGTTATGTTTTAGATTTTCTCATGGCAGTTACTACTTAGTACATTGCCAAATTCTGATCTAGGTCTCCTCTCTCGTTCCCAACCTTTCTGCCGTTCCCTGTAGACTTCCCCCTCTGTGACCAGGAAACTCCTCGATGTCATCAACCCCTTCTTTTAATGGTTACCTTTTTGTCTTACTGAAACTGGGCAGTTTCCTGAGAGTACCACCTTTTCCATAGCCTTCTTCACTGGTGTAACAACTTTTTCTCATTTATATCCCACATACTTTTATCACCAGGAAATGGGTAGATGTTGTTCTCGTTCTGTGTTGCCTCATTCAAACTATTGATACTGTTTCCTCAGCTAAATTGTTTGTCCTTTGACGCTCATGTCTTTAATCTTTCCCAGGTGTGTACTCTCATTCATTGATCAATCGAGTTTTTTAACTTTATTTTTAATGTTAAAATCTTCTAGTCAGAGCTCATTTATTTTTTCTTACTACTTTTTAATTTTAATTTTATTTATTTTTAGATATAGGGGAAGAAAGGGAGAAAGAGAGGGAGAGAAACATCAATTGGTTGCCTCTCACCCCCAAATGGGGACCTGGCTGGCAATCTAGGAACGTGCCCTGACTGGGTATCAAACTGGTGACCTCTCGGTTCACAGGCTGGCGGTGCTGAATCCACTGAGCCATACCAGTCAGGGCTGGAGTTCTTAATTGCGAACTTAAGCTCTTCTTTTTTGGCACACTTAGTAATTTTAATGTCTCAGTGAATGATCATCTAAAATCTTAGCCTCTCATTTCCTTGAGTTCTTTATCTTCAGTGATGTTTTCTTCACTACACTTCAGCCATATGTTTCCTTGGACCTTGGCCTGAACCCTGGTCCTTGGCACTACCAGAAGGGATACCAATTTTGAAATCTTGATATAAACATTCTATTCTATGCTTTGCCTACCTCTGCCTATTCTGTTCTCTAAGTCCACTACTGTAGTTTTCTGACCTGTCAAGAAATATTCATTGATTCCATAATATCCTTATTATTTATCCTGTCAGTCTCCTCTTACGCTTGGGTCTAGATTTTTATTGCCCATCATTTGGTTGCTCCTTAGCACATACTCTTGGCTCTTAGTTTCTCTCCTTATCTTGGGTGAAAGCTGATTCCTTCTTTATGTTAGGAGATGGAGTAGGTATTCGTTCTTACCCCCTGTTGCTCATGCAGATCATTACCTGCTTCCTTTTGCTGGAGCAAATCACCCAACTGAGTTTCAATTTATATTCATAGTTACAAACCTTGGCAGTTTTATTGGGTTTATTTAGTGAATGTGTAATCATTGTGTTGGGGTTTGTTGGGTGTAATCAGAAAACAACTTTACTCTTTTCCCTCATTGCCTGTTAAAAACTCCTCTCTGGGACTGATTCTTTGACTGACCTTGTAGAGGTTCAGCATCCCCAGGTCACTTCAAATTTTTAAAAAAGTTTCATTTTGCTCAGGCCAGGTAGCTCAGTTGGTTAGAGTGTCGCCATAATATGCTAAGGTTCTGGGTTCAATCCCAGTCAGGGCACATACAAGAAGCAACCAATGAATGCATAAATAAGTGGAACAACAAACTGATGTATCTGTCTCTCCTCCTCTCTCTCCTTTCCTCTCTTTCTCTAAAATCAGTAAATTAAAAAAAGTTTCATTTCAATGATTAAAACGTCAAGTTCTATTTAGTACTCCAAACTTGCTTTATACATGAAGTTCTACCCTTCTTCAGTGGAGCCTGCTTCAGGCTTTGGAAGCCTGTAGGGGAAGAGGTGGTTCAGATGGACGTTGCTGGCGGTCTCCAGCTGTTTCCTGTTGCAAACTATGTTGCCGTGAAGATCCTTGTGGTGGAAGAACGGTTTAGAAGTTGAGCATTGAGGCTGGGGTTTTGAAATCCCATCTCTGCTTAGTAAGCTGTGTAATGGTAGACAAATTACTCAACCTTTCTATACCTCAGTTCCTCATCTGCAAAGTGGGGGATAACAATAGTGTCTGCTTGATAGTCTGCTGTGAGGATTAAATGTAGATTAATGTGGAGAACTGTTAGCATAGTGCTCAAAAAATATGTCATAAGTACATCTTCATGCATATATACAAATAATTCTTTTGGATGATTAAGTTTTTAAAATGATTTATTTTTGTATTTAGTTATTTTTTTTAAAAAGATTTTATTTATTTATTTTCAGAGAGAGGGGGAGGGAGAAAGAGAGGGAGAGAAACATGAGTGTGTCCTTGCCTCTTGTGTGCCCCTTACTGGGTGCCTGGCCCACAACCCAGGCATGTGCCCTGTCTGGGAATCAAACTGGTGACCTCAATCTACTGAGGCTGGCACTCAATCTACTGAGCCACACTAGCCAGGGCAGTACTTAATTATTTTTGAATACTGGTAAATAAATTGCCTTTGGTGTAATATAACTCATTTATCTTTGTATCTATTTTTTGCTTGTTCTTACACTTTTATGATCACGTAATAGAAATATTCATGATTAATGCCACTGGTATGATCTAATGTTGCCGTCCACCATATTTTACCCATAGGGACCCCTCTTACATTTTTTTCTATCTGTGGGGAGCTGATTTAGGATAGTCTATGAAGGCTTAAGATTTTTGGCTCCTGATACAGTGCTCGTTAGTTCAGAGCTTAATATGTGTAAGGTGCTCTCAGATCCCTATCACTAGGAAGTCTTTTATAACCCTTTGCAGTTAACATAGCAAATTCACATATTTGATAGCATTAATTTCACAGAGCAACTCTAAAATAGGTTGGGTAAACAGTCATATTTCAGTATAATAGATGAGGCTGAGGCTGAATGCTTTGCCAGACATTGCACAGCTAATAGTAGAGGCAGACTTGAACCTAACTTCTTACTTTAAGTCTCTGTGCATGAACCATAATGAGAGAGTTACATGTTTCTAGACATTATGGTTCTCAGAGGTGATTTTGCCCCTCTCCCCCAACTGACACTGGCCATGTCTGGAGACACTTTTGGTTGTCAGAGCTGGGGAGGGGTATACTCCTGGAATCTAGTGAGTAGAGAAGCCAGGGAGGCTGTTAAACACCCTACAGTGCACAGGACAGTCTCTTACAGCAATGAGTTATCTGGGCTGGAATGTGCATAGTGCTTAGGTTGAGAAACTGCTGTAAGTGATGATTGATGACATAGGGCCAAGATTATGAAGTTTTGTTCAGTAAAATTTTTACTGATAAAAACCATATTTACTCCAGACTTCAATGCCTTAGATTCAGGCTGTAAAGCTCAGTAATACCCTACAAGTAAAAAATTTTTTTTAAAGATTTTATTATTTATCTTTAGAGGGAAGGGAAGGAGAGAGGAAGAGAAATATCAATGTATGGTTGCCTTTCATGCATTCCCCCACTGGGAACTGGCCTGCAACCCAGGCATGTGCCCTGACTGGGAATGGAACCGCTATCTCTTGGTTCGTAGGACTGAGCTACACCAGCCAGGGCTAACATTTATTTATTTATTTATTTATTTTATTTTATTTTTATTAAAAAATTTTTTTTATTGATTATGCTGTTACAGTTGTTCTATTCCCCCTTTCATTCCCCTCCACCCTACCCCCCATCCCCACCATTACCCCCCCTTTAGTTTATGATCATGTGTCTCAAGTTCTTTAGATTCTATATTTCCCATGCTATTCTTGTCCCCCCATCTATTTTCTATCTACTGTCTATGCTACTTATTTTCTGTACCTTCTCCCCCCTTCTCCTCCTCCCACTCCCCTGTTGCTAACCCTCCTTGAGATCTTCATTTCTATGTTTCCACTCCTGATCTAGCTGTCCTTTTAGTTTGCTTTTGCTTTAGGTGTGGTTCTTAATAACTGTGAGTTTGCTGTCCTTTCACTGTTCATGTTTCTTTAACTTCTTTTTCTTAGATAAGTCCCTTTAACATTTTATATAATAAGGGCTTGGTGATGATGAACTCCTTGAATTTGATCTTATCTGAGAAGCACTTTATCTGTCCTTCCATTCTAAATGAAAGTTTTGCTGGATAGAGCAATCTTGGTTGTAGGTCTTTGGATTTCATGACTTGGAATACTTCTTTCCAGCCCCTTCTTGCCTGTAAAATGTCTTTTGAGAAATCCGCTGACAGTGGTGGGGACTCCTTTGTAGGTGACTGTCCCCTTAGCTCTTGCTGCTTCTAGGATTCTCTCCTTCATTTTAATTTTGGCTAATGTAATGATGATGTGCCTTGGTGTGTTCCTTCTTGGGTCCAACTTCTTTGGTACTCTCTGAGCTTCCTGGATTTCCTGGAAGTCTATTTCCTTTGCCAGATTGGGGAAATTCTCCTTTATTATTTGTTCAAATAAGTTTTCCATTGGTGGCTGTGCCTTTCCCCCTCTGGTACCCCTATAATTTGGATGTTGGAGCGTTTAAAGATGTCCTGGAGGTTCCTAAGACTCTCCTCATTTCTTTGAATTCTTGCTTCTTGACTGTTTTCTGTTTGGCCATTATTTGCTTTCTTCTGGTCCACTCCATTGATTTGAGTCCCAGTTTCCTTTTCATTGCTATTGGTGTCCTGTGCAATTCCATTCATTTCAATTAGTTTCGCCTTCATATATTTGTCTAATTTGTCGGTATAATCAATCAGTTCTGTGAGGATCCTGATGACCAGTGTTTTAAACTGTGCGCCTGAGAGTTTTGCTATTTCTTCATCGCTTAGATCTATGGGCTCTGGGGCTTTGAGATCTTCTTGCGACATTTTTGGTCTGTTCGCGCCCTTTAAGTGTGAGAAGCGGAGCCTTGGACTCCCAGGTCACTGGGTTGTGACGCTGTATGTGGGGGCGTGGTCAGAGCGGGGAAATGGCGACCCCCTCTGCTGTTTCTCACAGCTGGGTGAGGATCAGCGCCTTAGGTGGTTCACCTGGGCCGGGCCACTCAGAGTCGCTGGGTTATGACGCTGTATGTGGAGGTGGGGTCAGAGCAGGGAAATGGCGGCGCCCTCCACTGCCGCTTGCGGCGGGGACCCACCCGGCCCCGGTCCAACCGCCCACTCCCTCGCCTGTCCGCCCGCGCACAAATGCGCGACCACAGTCAACACACAGCACCGCTCCCCCGCTGTCTCCCCCGAGGTCACTCGCCTGGTAGCTCGCTTGGTCGCTCACTAGGTCCAACCCTGCGCCTGGATTCTGCGCATATGGATTCCGCGCGCCTGAGTCCGTCCGACCGAGTTTTCCTGTGCAACCCCGCTTTACCAGCCGCTGGTTTTGCCCCTCTTACCAGTCAGGCTGAAGAATTTGTTGTTAACGGACTTCCGAAAAGTTCAATTTTCTGTGTTCTGGCTGTGTTTTCTGTTGCTAATATTTAGTTGTCTCTAAACTTGGTTGTGTGAGAAGGCACGGCACATCCACTTATGCCTCCATCTTGGCGGAAGTCTCCCAGGGCTAACATTTAAAAAAAATTATTTATTTATTTATTTATTTTTAGAGAGGGGGGAAGGAAGGGAGAAAGAAAGGGAGGGAAATATTAATATGTGTGAGGTACATTAATTGGTTGCTTCTCATATGCCCCCATCTGGGGACCTGGCCTGCAACCCAGGCATGTGCCCTGTGACTGGGAATCGAATTGACCTCGTGACTTTTGGTTTGCAGGCTGGCAGGCACTTAGTCCACTGAGCCACACTAGCCAGGGCATAAAACTTATGCCCTTAATTCAGAAGAAGTTGAAGATATGACGAGATTGAAGGTTGAAATAGATCTGCTTATTAGTACAATCTTTGAAAGCAGGACTCCTGTTCAAAGGCCTTGAGTTTATTATTTTTTTCTCACCAGTTTGTTTCCCAGGCGGTGTGCATTGGATTTCGGTTGGGAAACAAGACAAATCTGGTCTTCTGATGAAACTACAGAACCTTTGTACACGATTGGATCAGGACGAGAGTTTCTCCCACAGGCTTCCACTTAATATTGAAGAGGCTAAAGACCGTCTCCGCATTCTGATGCTGCGCAAACACCCAAGGTACAGATGGTCGGATTTAGTTGGCATATGAAGTCCCAATGAGCCCTAACTCCTGAAACCTTGAGAGCATCATACCCTTTTGTCACTGTTCAGTAGAGGGTGTAAGAATAAACCATTGCATTCTCGCTCGTATTAAAAAAAAGGGGCTTCCACTGGCCTAAAACTGCTGCTCTTCTCTTTGCCTCTTACCTACCCCATCACCTCTTATGCACCATTGTAGGCTCGTAAGAAATGCGGCAAGTAGGTGAGTGATCTTTGGTAGAAGATGCAAGCTATTACCTTGAATCCACTGTTTCTAATGGATTAACATGGAACAAGAGAGATTAAATATAGGCAACTAGTGAAAGACAGAGTCAGGAAGGCTTTTTCATTTACTGGGTTCCTTCTATTGTGTTGTCTTAGTTTTTAGATATACATGTAACTCTTCTATTTCAATGTACTTTGATTTGTTTTATTTGTTTATTTCATTAATTTATTCAATGAATACTGATCCAATTCTGTGCCAGGCTCTGTTACCAGCTGTTTCACAATTTCCACTAAGCTCAATGGGAGACAGCAGCTTAGTTGCTGCTTGTGTTAAGGGTATAATCGGGGATTCAGTCAGTACTTTGATTTCCACGATGTAGCGGCCATTGTTTTCACTTGCTCATTTAAGTAGCAATGGGTGTTGGGTGTCAGTGCTGCAAGCACAACGATGAGTATAGCGTCCCTTGGGAGTGTAACAATAAATTGGGCAAGAATTAGATGATTTCACTGCTGCGCCCTGGTGATTGGTATGGGGATTCATATCAGAACATCGAGTGAGAGGAGGACTTTTTGGGAAAAGCCTCCTTTAGATGATTATGATGGGTGCTCACTATAGAGGGAAGCTCCCCTTTCTCTGGTGGTCCTGTCCTCTGAACCCCTCCATCATCTCCCCTTCCCCTAGGGAGTCACTGGTATCCATTTTCCTGGAGGAAGTAGAATTGAGACTGCTAACCATTCTCCTTTTTCTTGCTCAGTAACTTCTCCCTAATCCAACTTCCCTTCTTTGCAAAATAAAAGCGATTTCTGTTTAGCAAAATACTGTAACCACTCTCATATATCAAACCATGGCTTACAATGCCAGTCATTTTTGGTTTGTACTTTTGCAATGTTCCAACCTGTGTATGTGCCTAGAGTCTTTTTTGGTCGTGTTCAGAAGTAGTGTGGCATTAGGTGAAAACACTAGTATGTAATTATGCTGTCAGGTTTTAGTTGTATTTTTTTCTCATTTGTTCTGGTAAGTTTTAAAAAGGTTTTGGAGAGACCAGTCAGGAATTGATACAGAGATTTTTTCCATCATTTATAAACTGATTTCTTGGGTGGAAAACACCCCATGAGTATATCAAATGAAAAGTAATATTGCCAGTGCATTCTTTTAGGTCAAAACATGAAATTTTTAGTTTTGTGGGTAAATATGGTTAAAATCATCATTGTTCTATGATTCATTCTAATGCTAACCTCAGCCCAGTTCTCATTTGGTTTTGGTGCTTAATGACCGAATTGCAAAAACATCTCATTACATGGATAGACTCCAGGTGGCTGATTTCTGATACTTCTAGCCCTCTTTTTATAGTCCTTTAACTTTAGTATGCATTGATTTCAGGTGGGAGGGATGCTCATTTTTCTTTTTTTTGGGGATCAATATACAGGGGTGGGCAAAAGCAGGTTTACAGCTGTGAGTATGCTGTGAGTATGTGAGTATTATGAAATGTATATAGCAAAGAAAAGAGGAAATTAAAAAACCAGTGGTGGCATTCTCTTTTTTAATATTTTTTAAAGGAAGCTTAAAATAAATGTCATTGGTGACTCAATACAGTTCTTTTAATTAGGTCTCTGTTGATCTTGGATGATGTTTGGGATCCTTGGGTGTTAAAAGCTTTTGACAATCAGTGTCAGATTCTTCTTACAACCAGAGACAAGAGTGTTACAGATTCAGTGATGGGTAAGGATTATTAATTTACTTTTTTGTACCTTTATGTTTTAACTCAGTTACATGTAAGTATGTGGCATACTGAATTACTTACAATATCTTACGATTTTGCAGGTCCTAAATATGTCGTTCCTGTGGAGAGTGGCTTAGGAAAAGAAAAAGGACTTGAAATTTTATCCCTTTTTGTTAATATGAAGAAATCAGATTTGCCAGAACAAGCACATAGTATTATAAAAGAATGTAAAGGTATAGTTATTTATTTTGTGTGTGAGGGGGTTATAATGATGTTAATTTATCCTGTTGTAAATTAAGTTAATGAATATGGCAGTTTAGCATATGAATATCCAAAAAGCTTGCTAGAATACTTTGCTAGTATTCTAGGTTGTTCTCTGATACCGTAAATGTAAAGTAGTATTTGGTATTCATTCATGAAGGTAATGTTAAACGAATACCCTCACCATGTTAACATGAAGGCATGGCCTCTGCCGTCAAAGAGTAAAAAATGTGGTGAGAGTATTCCATTTTTTTGGTTGGGATTCTATAAAACTAGTATTCTAATTTGATAAGTAAAAGTTGGTTTTGTCTTAATTTGCATTTTTTACTAGTAAAGTTAAACTTTTTACTTATTTAATTCTTGCATTTTGAGACATTATCCTTGACTCACTTCCCTTTTGTGGTGTAAGTATCTTTAGTTGACTTTTAGGTACTCTATTGAAGCTGTTAGCCATTTTTCATTATTTTCAAATATTTTCCCCCAGTTTTTTATCTGCTTTTAAATTTCATATGCAGTCTTTCTGGAATACAGAAATTTAAACTTTTTATGCAGTCAAATCTATCAGCAGTTAAGATTACTTTTTTCGTTGTTGTTAATGCACATGGAAAAACCTTTTTTTCCTTTCTGCTATCAAGTAGATACTTGGTTTTGAGTTAATTGTCTTTTTAAAAAAATCGTAAACTTAGAGAAAATGCTTACTGTATTTTTTGGACTATAAGATGCATCGTCCCCCCCAAATTTGGGAGGAATAATGGTTGTTAATGTTGCTGTTGGGTTCTATTTACATTTACATTGGTGAAATATTATGTTAGTTATGTTATTAAATATTTTACCACATTTTTTTGCTTCAAAAATTTTTTCCTATTTTCCTCTAGAACCTAGGTGTGTCTTATCATCTAAAAAATAAGGTAATTTGTATTCATTATAAAGATGATGCATATCCGTACTATAAAGAAAAAATAGAAACTACTCATAATCTGATAATTAATTATTAGTATCATGAGAGTATTTCTTCCAGTCTTTTAGGACATATAAAACTTTGGAAAAAAATTGAGATTATAATGTGATATACATAATTTAAAATCTTGTCCTTTTCATGCAAGTCTTGACTATTTTCCCATGCCATTAAATGTCGTTTGAAAAAAGTTGACCAAGGGCATAATATTGTGATATACATTAATCCAGTCATTTCTATTATTGTTTAAGATTTTTCATTATTTTAAATCTGTGATGAATATCCATAAATGAAATATTTCTTATTTCTAATGGTTTCCTTAAAATAAATATTTTAAGGCTCTGGGAACCATGCAGCAATAAATTACCTCTTAACTTAGAGGTAATTCTGAAATGAGACAATGTTAACACATTGACTTTGTTTGGTTCTTCAGGTTCTCCTCTTGTAGTGTCTTTAATTGGTGCTCTTTTACGTGACTTTCCCAACCGCTGGGAGTACTACCTCAGGCAACTTCAGAATAAGCAGTTTAAGAGGATAAGGAAATCTTCATCTTATGATTATGAGGCCCTGGATGAAGCCATGTCTATAAGTGTTGACATGCTCAGAGAAGATATCAAAGATTATTACACAGATCTCTCCATCTTTCAGAAGGATGTTAAGGTGCCTACAAAGGTAATAGAAGGACCAAGAATCCTCATCCCTGGGTATTTATGGCCTGTACCTTTAATAAAGTGTCAAGAATATTTTTACGGAGGAAATGGGAAGATAAGACCCGTGTGACTGAGGTGTTGGGATGGAAGGTCCCACTGCTCTCAGTCTCCATCAAGGGCTTGATGGAGAACTGGGGATGAGTTACCTGTTTCTCGGTGGCTCTAAGTGAAGCTAGGAAGCATCCAACTTCTTTCTCTCTCTATTCTGTTCTATCTTGGGGAATGATTGAGCTCCTTCTTATGAAATAGAGATTCTTGTTCAGGGCTTTGAGATAAAATTTTTTGGTGTGTGTTAACAACACCTTGTCTGCAGTCCTGGTCAGTGTACGTCTGTGGCACATTAAATGCTTAAAATGATTCCTAGGTGTTATGTGTCCTCTGGGACATGGAGACTGAAGAAGTTGAAGACATACTGCAGGAGTTTGTTAATAAGTCCCTCTTATTCTGTGATCGGAATGGAAAATCATTTTGGTATTATTTGCACGATCTTCAAGTTGATTTCCTTACAGAGAAGAACCGCACCCAGCTTCAGGTACTTGTACCTCTGTACACTCTCTCTCTCTCTTTCTTATAAAACTCTATTTTGAAGTTAATTTTAGACACAGAAAAGTTGTAAAATAGTACAGTTTCCGTGCCTCTACCTTTCACTCAGCTCCCCCCAGTGTCAACGTCGTATGTAACTGCAATGCGACGAGTCTACAGACTTTGACGTTTGCCGCCTTTCCCACTGGTGTTTTTTTTGTGGTCCAAATCCAATTCAGGATTCCATATTGCATATACTTGTCATGTTTCCTTAGTTTCCTCAACTCTGAAAATTCCTCAGCTTTCATGATCTTTCATGGTCACTTTTGACCTGTTGACCTAGCTGGTTATTTTGTACAGCGTCCCTTAGTTTGGGTTCACCTGATATTTTTCTCCTGACTAGATCAAGGTTATATAATTTTGGCAAGGATACCAAAGAAATAATGTTGTATTGTTCTCAGTGCATCATATCAGGGTGTTGATATATATTATCAGTGATGTTACCATTGATCACTTGGTTAAAATGATATCTAGCATTATCTTTACTGTAAAGTTGCTATTTTTTCCTTTTGATATAGGTTTGTTGCTGGGAGATTCTATGTACATTCTTAAATAGCTTTGGAAGCTGGAGTTACTGTACTGTTTAGGTTATGAAATTGTTCCTCTCCTCTGAAACGTACCATCTGGGTTTCAGGATCTACACAAGAAGATAATCACTCAGTTCCAGAGATACCACCAGCCACGCACTCTCTCGTTAGAGCAGGAGGACTGCATGTACTGGTACAATTATCTGGCCTATCACATGGCTAGTGCCAATATGCACAAAGTAAGACGACCCGTTTAAAAATTAACTTGTTTTATCTCACTTTTATTTAGTTCTGTTTAGAAATTTTTATTAGGAAAAAATAGAATTACAGCCTATGTATTTTTGGTTTTGTTAATATTTTTACCTGCAGTGATTTAATAAGGTACCTTAAAACCTTTTAACTGCAATAAATGAACCACCTGAAGATTCACTGTGTTCTCACCAGCAGCTTTTCTTTGTAGGCAGTGTGAGTTTGTTTTTGAGTGTAGAGAGGAAAGTATATTCATTCATTCAACAAATATGTATTGAGTGCTTGTTATGAACTGGCATTGTTATTCATTACGAGGATGCTATAGCCACGAAGTCCCACCTGTCATTGAACTTACATTTTGTGGGGGAGACTGACAGTGGACAAATAAATTCACACTATGCCAGGGGGTAGTAAGTGCTCAGAAGAAGAAAAAAGCATGGAAGGATAAAGAGAGCGATGTATGGGAGTAGAATCATGATTTGCTGATGTATTTGACATGCATTACAAGAGAAGAGTCAAAGATGACTTGAGGCTCGTGCAGAGGAAGGGTTAGAGTTGCTATGTCTGTGGGTAGAACAAGTATTTTTTTGGGGATGGGGAGAAGGTTAGGAACTCATTTTAAGTATAAGTCTGATACACATTAAAACATTTAACTAGAAGTATTGAGCATTTAGTTGGACATATAAATGTAGATTTCTGGAGATTAGGCACTAAAGATAACATTTGGGAATTATTAACACGTAGATGATATTTGAAGTCATAACTACCAACTACCAGAAGTGTAGTTGGTAGTTAAAATTTTGAAAAACCGTATGTACTTTGAATAATTTCTCTATATTTAGGTACATTATTTCTTGGTTACAAAAATGGTGTTGTAGCCTGTTTAATAATACACTTAATGTTTAATAATCTATATTGGAGTGAAGATATTCCAAAAATATCAGCGCCTTAATTTATTTACTAAACTGTAATTGTTGAATATTTAGGTTGTTTTCTGTCTTTTTGACCTTATGATGCTGTAATGAATATTCTTGGTTATCTTTATACCTATATTATTTTTTTGAAATTCCTTGAAGTGGAATTAATGGGTGCATGCATTAAAAAAAAAAACAAGTAGAAAAAAACCAAACTTTTGATACGCGTGATAGTGTGGCAGGATTCAGTTTCCTCTCACTTTTTAAGTCTTTTTTCCCCTGATAGTTAAAGATAATGATTTATTTTCATTGGAAAAATTTAGAAAAACTAAAATAAGCAAATGAAGGTCACAATTAGCAACAGTTAATGCTTTTGTGGATACTTTTCTAGATCATTTTGTTGCTCCTATATACACACTTGTCCTCTAAAACCAAAATAGGATCATAATACCATTGAAATCATCTTATATCTTGTATTTTTCCATTTAATGGTATTTCATGGTTATCTTTTTATGTCAGTTTATATAGAGCAACATAGTTTTTAAAGCTGCATACTATTTCATTGTGTAGCTACATTATGATTAACCAGTTGGTCATGAACAGTTAGATCGAAGTGTCATCTCTGGGTCAAATGGTGCATACAGTTGGAATGTTAATACAGATTGTCAAACTGTCCTCCAGAAGGGTTCCTTTGATTTATATCACTGCCAGTATGAGAGTGTTCATTTCCTCTGACTCCAGCCAATATTTTTATCATTTCTTCTTAAAAAATCTGATATTAAAAAATAGTAAATCTTACTGTTTCACTTTGATCGCAGGTATGGTTTTTGGCCATTTGTACTTTTATTTTGTGAATTGGTTCTCATCCACTGCCTTTATCTATTCTTACATTGGGGTGTATATCTTCCTGTTTTTTTTAAGTATTTTCTATAAAAATGAATAGTAAGCATTGTTCATTTTTATTGTAACAATATTATCATCTATCATACCTGCTATGAAATTTTTTTCCTGGTTTCTTTTTTGCCTTAAATTTTATTTAGATTGGTTCCTACTGTAATGAAGATTTTAGTTTTTATGTTGTTTAATACACCACTATTTTTCTTTTTTTTGATTTTCTTTAAGGATTTTATTTATTTTTAGAGAGAGGGGAAGGAAGAGAGAAAGAGAAGGAGAGAAACATGGATGTGTGAGAGATATATTGATTGGTTGCCTCTTGTAAACGGGGACCTGGCCTGCAACGCAGGCCTGTGCCCCGACTGGGAATCAAAGCAGCGACCTTTTGGTTTTCAGGCTGCACTCAATCCACTGAACCACACCAGCCAGGGCTATTTTTCTTTTTGGTATTTTGCTTTGGTGTCATGTTTACAAACATTTCCTTCACCTCAAGCTTACAGAAATGCCTTAACTTCTAGAATTTTTTGAAGTTATTGATTTTATACTTAAATCTTTAATCCAACTAAAATTTACCTTGAGCTAAGGTGTGAGGTCCATTTTATGTTGCTTTGGAACTATTTGTATGTTCCTTTTTGTCCTTCAATTTGAGTTGTCTGCCAAGTTTCTCCCAGTAGTGATGGTAGACTTAAAATATTTTGATCTCTGTAACAGTCCTGATCTTATTTATTTATGTATTTTTAAAAAGGAACTTCGTGCTTTAATGTTTTCCCTGGATTGGATTACAGCAAAAACGGAACTCGTAGGCCCTGCTCATCTGATTCATGAATTTGTGGAATACCGGCATATACTGGATGAAAAGGTATATATTCATCTGAAAAATAAGTCCTGCAAGGACATGCTTTTTTGACATTTATTTCTAGGTTTAATAGTGGGGATGAGCAGAAGAGGCGAAGAGAGATGATTTTCTTCTTTCGACCTTTGATTATTCTAATTATTTTGTTTCCTGGCCTACTGGGAATGTGAATAGGATTGAAGTTTGAAAGTTGAAGTAAAGTGTTCAAGTATTTTTTAAAAACAATGTGTTAATAAATTAATACTTTGATAATAAGGTTTTTATCCTATGTTTAAAGTTTGAAGAGGGTCACTCTATATTTGTTACCTAAGTGGTTGGTTATTCAATTTTAGCTCATACAGAGACTATCTCATTTAAGCCTTTAAAGTAACAAGATCACAGAAACAGAAAAATGTCAGATCTTGGCTCTGCTTATGTTTCTAAGAGATTTCAGTTTGTCCGTAGGACTGTGCCGTCTGTGAGAATTTCCAGGAGTTTTTATCTTTAAACGGACATCTTCTTGGACGACAACCATTTCCTAATATTGTACAGCTGGGTCTCTGTGAACCGGAAACTTCAGAAGTGTATCAGCAAGCTAAGCTGCAGGCCAAGCAGGAGGTCGATAATGGAATGCTTTACCTGGAGTGGACGTAAGTAGGTTAGGAGAGACCAAAGGGAGCACTGTTCTGACTGTATCATTATTTTTTCAGGAGTGAGTAAGTTCACTCCAGGAAGATTTAGCTACAGTTCTTTGGAAAAGGCTGGGACTTTTAATAAGCATTCTTACTTATCAAAAAGTTTTAGAGAAGTAAGAGAAATATACATGTTTCAAGGGTCCATAGAAAACAGATGATTGCCTGTATGGCATTTTGACAAGTCATTCTAAATATTAACACCAAATGCTTTACCTATTATAATAAATGAGTAAGTGGTGAAGAGTGTGGCCTTTGAAGCCACAAACCTGTATTTGAGACTCAGTTCTGAAACCTGACAGTTTTGTAATTTTGAACAAGTGACAGGTTCCTCTCTTTTCTCTTACGTAAAGTAGAGGTAACAGTCCTTTGAGGCACGTACTATTTTGTGAAGATTAAATGAGATATTGGATATAAAGCAGTTAGCACATTGTCTTGCACATGGCCCTCATTGAACTTCCCCTGGGTTCTGATCCTTCTGACTCCTTAAAGAGGCCGTCCAGTTTAGCTTTTACCTTAATCTTACCAATTACTAAAAGGGGAGCTAAGCTACCATCTTTTTAATGCCTGTTGTGTACATAATAGGCTGACATGTTACTTATTTTGTCTTCAAAACAACCTTGTAAGGTAAATGTCACTTGCCCTGTTTTACACATGAGAAAATTGACACATGAGAAAACTGGGGCACAGAGAGGTGGAAACTTGATTAAGCTCATGCGGCCTGAAAGGGATTTAAACCCCAGGTCAGTGGAGCTTCGTTTCCCACGTTCTTTCTGTGTGCCATGCTACTATTTTTCCTTTTCTCTCCCGACCCCCCCGTGCTACTCTTTTTATTTTATTTATTTATTTATTTTCAGAGAGAGGGGAAGGGAAGGAGAAAGAGAGGGAGAGAAACATCAATGTGTGGTTGCCTCTCATGTGTCCCCCACTGGGAACTGGCCTGCAACCCAGGCATGTGCCCTGACTGGGAATTGAACCTCAATCGCATGGTTCGCAGGCCCGCGCTCAATCCACTGAGCTATACCAGCCAGGGCTCTTTTTATTTTTTTTTAAGATTTTATTTATTTTAGGAGAGTGGCAAAGGGAGGGAGAAAAAGAGGGAGAGAAAAACATCAATGTGCAAGAGATATGTCCATCCATTTGCCTCTTGCAATCCCCTAAGCGGGGACCTGGTCTGCAACCCAGGCATGTGCCCCGACTGGGCATCAAACCAGTGACCTTTTGCTTCATAGACCAGTGCTCAGTCCACTGACCCACACCAGCCGGGGCCCCCAGGCTACTCTTACAGCTGGAAATAAGTGAGAATGGGTGTCTTTTCACAAGTATAATTTATATCTGCATTGAACTTTAGGTTGATGTCAGTGATCTCTAAAGCTCTGTCTCTCCCTTTTGAAATAAGTCAGGTTGCTATGGCTGATTCCCCTAATTTAGTTTACTTCACCAAACGTTTGGATTTCTCTAATGTGCTAAGTAAGCATTACTACTAAGTGCTAAGGCTCCTTTTTGCTCAATCCCTCCACCCTTCCTTTTAAAAAAAATATTTTATTATTTTTAGAGAGGGGGGAAGGGAGGGAGGAAGAGAGGAAGAGAGGAAGAGAAACATCGATGTGAGAGAGAGACATTGGTTAATTGCCCCTTGCACAGGCCCCAACCAGGGCGAAACCTGCAGCCCAAGCATGTGTTCTGACCCAGGATCGGACCAGCCGTCCTTTGCTCTGTGTGATGAAACCCAACCAAACTGAACCACACTGGTCAGGGCAAGGAAAGAGTTTCTTAAAAAACTTTTGTTTAAAGTTAAAATTTAATTTTTTTGTTTATTCTATTTTTATTTAAAAATAATCCATGTTCCTGAGTTTTAAAAAATCAATCAAAAACTTTTCAATATTAGAGGAATGTAAAATGAAAAGTCGAAGACTACTCAGCTTACCTCGCCTTCCAACTTCTCAGAGTTAACCACTCTTGAACACTTTCGGTGGGAGAGGTTTTACTTTCCCTGGAAGCAGCCCCTAACTCACTGAGGCTGGGTTAGATCTGTCTAGAGTCTAGAAGACTTGTTACCCATATGATAGCATGGTCTCCGTTTATGGTAACTGTCCTGTTGACTTGCTTGTGTCCCATAAAAGTCCATGCGTTCTGAAGTATAGAATTATGTGGAGGTTAAAATAACAGGCTGGCTCTAGACTGCCTGGGCTTGAATCCCACTTCTGATATTTATTAGTTGTGTGTAACTAGGGAAAGTTATTTAGCTTCCCTCACCTACTAGTACTATTTCATCGCATTGTCATGAGGATTAAATAACATTGTGTGTATACAAACATGCACACATATGTAGTGTGCCTAGAATAGTACCTAGGTCATAGGAAGTGCTCAGTAAAAGTTGTTGTCATTAAGAATGTCATTTTGCCTATTCTAGAGAATACTGTATAGTTAGTATTCTCTAGAAATTTGTGGGAGATTGATGGAATTCATGTTTTAATCAGTGGCTGAAATAGAATTTTAATACTTGATAATAAATGGGCAAAGTTTTCTTTTATAAGTTATTGTTTATTATTTTTACTTTTTTATGCTGTTTATTTTTTTCCATTCTATCACAACTTCATTTCAATCTGTGATTGTCTTTCATAGAATAGTCATTTTTTTAGCTGTATTTTTTTAACTGGGTTTGACCAACTTGTATTCAAAGAATGCTTTTTCCCCAGACCTGGAAAGCCCTTTTTTTTTTTAAAGAAAGATTTTTGGTTGGAATAAGCTTAATTTAACCGAGTTTCAGCTTTGAAAGAAATTATGTTTTTATGAATTCATTTGTTATTGAATACATTTTGGGCATCTACTCTGCCCATCATGGATAGGTCACTTTCTGAGTTTTGTTTGGGGAATTGAGGAGATAAGTCAAGGGGAAAGAAAGAGTAGTTTCTTAATCTAATTCTCTACCTTTGCTAGTAACTTAACTTGTTTTCCTTCCAGGCTTTTATCACTCATTCTTGTATTATAGTTCTTTGTTTTATTACTTCCAGTAAAGTATAATACCTTCCAGATAAGGGTGAAGTCTGATTTACCATTGTGTTTCCTTTTTCTTTTGTTCTGTCTTATGAGTGGGTAATTTTTAAAATAATAACAACATTGACATCTATATGTGCCTGGCAGTATTTAAAGCAGATATCATTACTCCTATTTTACACATGAGGAAAGAAAACTTAGTAGGCTAATTCATTTGCTTAAGTTTACACACCTAATAAGTAGTAGAAGTGAGGTTGCTTTTTAAGTTTATCTGACTCCTAACCTTTGACTTTTTAAATTAAGCATGATACCATTTAATACATGTACTTGTACTCAAAGTGACTGACTGAAAATCTGACACAGTTAGATACTTCTCTCATTTTAAGTGTACTTTAGGGTCCTTTACCCTTTAGCCCACGAGAAATAATATTATATTTATACCTGTGGGACAGTTAACATTCAGTAGATTAAGTTACAAAGAAAATTAACATTCCTTTAGTTTTTTCTCTTTATGTGAAAATTACAGTTCGAGAAGAACAGTTATAAAGTATATCATCATAATGGGGGGTGTGGTGTCGTACTTTAGCTAGGAAATGAGCTTCATTTTGCTGGCTTCCTTTTTAAAAAATAGGGAGTTTTTTGAGAGTATTCTTATATAACGTTTTTTCTGCACATATTATTAAAGTATCAAAGGAAAAATACAAAGTGCATGTATCTGATTAACTAGATTTCTTCCAACTTAGTGACATTTATGACACATGACAGGTTTCTTGATATAGGGTAGCACTTTTCTTAAAATGTCGGTTTTGTTATATTATGCTTTTTTTCTTTACATGTAAAGGTAATTACATGTAATTACCAACACGTAAATGATCTGTGCGGTCATTTACATGTTGGTAATTTAAGAATTTTTTATTTTTGGAAATATAACTAAATTAAAAGACAGTTTATTACTGAAAGAATTGCTTTTGCTCTCATTTATTGGGTTTCTGTTCACTTTTTTCCTCATCCTTAGAAACAAAAAAACCATCAAGAATCTGTCACGCTTGGTTGTCCGCCCCCATACAGACACTGTTTACCATGCTTGCTTTTCTGCGGATGGTCACAGAATAGCTTCCTGTGGAGCCGATAAAACCTTACAGGTAACATCTCTGTCATGAGAAAAAGTGAAAAGGACATGTGCCCAATACCGTGCGTGTTAGAATATATTTAAATCCTAAAGTTCAAGTAAATTGCACATTAGAAATAGAGAACTTCAAATCTCTTGAACATTTTATGAAGGCTTTCTCTAAAGATTTTAAAGATATAGTTGTGTGTTTTCATAATTCTAAACTTACTAGGCAACATAGAAGTGCCTTTTACCCTGCTGGTCGGTTAGCATCACCCATGTGCCAGCTAAAGGTAATGAGGAAATGATAATTGTTGGAAGACATAGGACTTCCTGGCTCAGTGAACAGGGCTGTGACTAAAGCAAAGTAATTAAGTAGAATACCTGTTTTATTACCAGCTCAGGCATAGACTTCTGACAGTAAATGGAATTGGGCTAGGTTATTTCCTAAGGTGCTTGAAGGAATTTCCTGTAAGTTCTCATTTGCTTTCAGAAAATATGAATGAGCGCTTTTCTTTAAACTTGTGCTCTAACTTGGTTTTGAGGGTAATCAGGATCAAATTAGTTAAAACTTATAATTAGGATAGTTTTAGTCTTTGTAAGTTTATGACTATAACCCTTATTTCTATATGTGTGCTTTATTACTAACTTTATTAATTTTGGCCCTTTGAGCCCCAGAAAGAAATTATATTCCATGAAATATTTTCTATTTCATTGTTGAGAATTTGCCAAACTATTTTCAGGAACTAAAGCTATATACCCTGTTAGTTCATTTTATTACTATTATAAAATTTAACAATGGGTAGTTCTGTATTTATGTTAAAGCATGTGAATTGTGACTGAAATTCTAATTTTTGGAGTGATTTTGCCAAGGTTCACTTCTGTTGCAAAATAACAGTAGTTAAGAACTTTTAAGGAAAGATATTAATTGAGTAATGGTTTATGGTTAAGTGGTATATAGTAAAAAAGATTTTATTGTTGTTTGTATAGGTGTTCAAAGCTGAAACAGGAGAGAAACTTCTAGAAATCAAGGCTCATGAAGATGAAGTGCTTTGCTGTGCATTCTCTGCAGATGGCAAATTTATAGCAACCTGTTCAGGGGATAAAAAAGTGAAGGTAGGGAAACATTTTCCTCTTGAGTTGTAATCACCACAGAATTTGTTTTCTTTACCATAATAGAGGGAATAGGGTAAATAGGCTTCAAGGGTGCTTACCTGTTGATCCACTAACTTAGGCAAATCAGTTTTTCTTGATTATAAAATAACACTGTCTGAAAACTCCTTGTTTTTAAGCCCCAGCAAAAATATCTAGGTTGATTAGTTTGAGATATTTACTAGGCAGCTGGGAAAAACAATTACAAATTAATAAATTTGCCTGCCATCTGTCGACTGGTTCGTGGGTTACATATCAGTGGAAACCTTTGAGTGCACTGTGATTGGAAGTATTGCCACACAAAATTATTATCTGAGGTTGGATTCTATTGTAAAATATAAATTTCTGAAGTGCAGCCCAATTTTTTACCTTTATGAACTGGCTTATATTCAGTGCAAAACCAGATGGATGGACAAATTAATAATTAATTAGGTTACTAGTCTAAACAGTAAATAGAGAAAAAATATAGGGTAATTTTAAAAAAAGATTCTGTTTGTTTATTTTTCAACAGAGGGGAAGGGAGGAAGAAAGAGGGAGAGAAGCATCAATGTGTAGCTGCCTCTTGTGCACCCTTTACCAATGACCTGCCCACAACCCAGGCATGTGCCCTGACTGGGAATGGAACCAACAGCCCTTTGGTTTGCAGGCCGGTGCTCAATTCACTGAGCTACACCAGCCAGGGCAATGTAGGGTAATTTTTATCTTTGTTAATTTTTCTTTCATGTCTTTTATCCCTAAATTTGGCTTTTAGCCAGAGAATTTTGCAGAATTTAAGAGAAACTGAAGTCCAGGGTCATGTTTTATGAGATAAATGGAGGGGAGATTTCACTTCAGGCTTTTTACAAAGGGATAATGGAGTGCTAAACCTGGTGAGGTGGGGTGGGCCTTCATGGGCCTGGGGACAAGACAGCTAGCTTGGAAGTTTTCCTGGAGTTTGTACCCACTGGAAGAAGGCTCTGCAGTATCCAGACTAAATTGAGATCTTAGAAAAATCTACTCCTTGATATATTGGCTCCCTTACGTGATTTTACAAGCAACTAGTTAATTCACTCTATAGACTCTACTCTTTTGAGTGAGGCATGGAGCTGATCACTCTGAGCAGTTCCAAAGTCAAAGTTGTATGGATTAAAAGGAAATAATACTAAGTTTTTGTTTTCTAAGAATCCAAAATTTAAAGCAAGAGGCAGAAATTAAAAGAGCTTCAGAGTAAAGGAAACTCTCTGGACCTCTGGGGAGTGCTTTGACGAGATGAAAAGAAAGTGCTGTGGGGGGACACTAGAGCCTCTGAGAAACCCAGAGCCTAATCTCTGGGGAGATTTATTAGGTAATTTACTTCTTTCCTTTGTTGTTAGATGCAATAGACTGCTTAGTTAGTTGTCTTACCTAGTAATTAGATGGTGATTACTTTTTATCGTGAACTCAATACTGTAGGAGGCTTTATACTATATACTGTCTCATATTCACGTTATCAATTTCACACTATAATTTGTGAAATAATTATTGATCTCATTTTTCAAATGAAGAAATAGGTTCAGAGATGAAGTCATTTGCCCAAAGTCATACTAACTAATAACTAATGGAGGAAGGGTTGAAAGTTAGGTTTCCCTCAGAATCTAAAACCTTTTTTTCCATTGAGCCATCTGCCTTTACTTACTTATTTGGTACCCTGAAGTCAACAGAACTCTTAGCATGTCCTTTATCTCATTTGATACCATCTTATGTAGGACAGCTATGAGTATCCCCATTTTACAGAGGAGGGAACTGAGGTAAACTTAAGGGCTTGACCAAGGACACACAAGTTAAAAGTGGTACAGTCAGGTCTTAGATTTCCTCCTTCCCAGCTGAAGTTCAGTGTTCCATCCCCGTGTGGCATTTCTCTGCCTACTTTCATTCATGTGGACACCTGAAATCTTGCCCTTGAAGAATGTAATGTTCTCAGGAGATCCCAGTTATGCTATAGGAAGTTCACACACGTGTAGATTTGCAAGTAAAGTTTAAAAAAAATTTTGCCAAAATACTGAAATATTTTAGGGAAACCAAAGGTATTCATTAGCATCATGTTCAACTGGGAACATCTGGAAGACAAGATGGATGGCATCCACAAAGCATTTTCTTTGTTTTATGGAAAATAAGGGATAGTTGTAAATTTTGTTCTCTCTTCTCTTTAGATTTGGAATTCTGTGACCGGGCAACAAGTGCACAGCTATGATGAACACTCAGAGCAAGTCAACTGTTGCCACTTCACCCACAACAGTCATCCCCTTCTCTTAGCCACTGGGTCCAGTGACGGCGTCCTCAAAGTAAGTGTGGATCGTGGGAATTACATAGTTTTGTAGACACACCAGAACATCGCCTTTGGTTTTCTCATACATTGTATTCATCAGGGCTCTTCTGGTTGTATAATACAGACTTGCATATTAGCTTAGGCAACAACAACAACGAAGAAGATACTACTGACTCGTGTAACTGGAAAGACTCGGGGGAGTGTAGCTTTGGGCAGAGCTGATTCCAAATGCTTTAACTCTGTTCTCAGCCTTGAGTTCCCTCTCCAGGTCTAGACACTGCTTCCTTCTTTGTTGGTTTAGGCCTGTTCTCTCTGTGTGACAGGAAGTGTGGCTTTTCTCAGCTTGGCTTATATAGGCCTATTGCTCATACTCACAGAGGAAGAGAAACTTGCTCTTCCCCAGATCCTGTAGATTTAATTTCAGAGAAAACTCTAGTCGACCTGGTTTGGGTTATATACTCATTGCGAAATAACCCTACTGGTCAGGAGGATGGAATCCGTGGATGAACAAAGGGTTGCAAGTTTAGTCGTGTAGAAATCAGGCCGATGAGGGGAGGTCAGCTTCACTTGAATTGTAAGTGGGGTTTGATTCAGAAGAGAGATTTTGTTATCTGAAGAAGGAGGGGAAAAGGTGCAGGTAGGAAAAAAATGTAAAAAATAAAAAGAAAGCCAAAATCAAAAATAGATATTCATTTCGCATGTTTGATAATGCTTTATAATTTAAAATTATACAAGATTACCTTTTTTTCCACTTAAGTGGCATACTAAAGATGGTTAGATTAAACTTTTTTGGATCTCAGAAATATTTGCTAACTTCTTTTGGATTCTTTTTGGCCTGGTTTGTGCCCTTTATTTTTAAATGTCGCACCATTTTTGTAATGGGACGTTGCATATTATTTATTATAGAGCTGAGTAAAATATAATAATGACTCCAAACTACCTTTTGAAATATCAGCAATTGTTCAGTTATTTAGTGCTTAGACTAAAAGCCTAGGTGAGCCCCTGAGTCCCTCAGTAGATTGAGGTGCTGATTTAAGAGCTGCCCCATTACTTCTTAATCACAAGTTCACCTTTGTATTTGACATTGTTACGTTACTGTGAATTGAACATCTGCCTGTAACTGAAAAAGTTCAAATGAGAGGGAAGAAAGAACTTTACATTATTTTTAGCTTTTTCCCATTTAGTACTAGTTTTTTAGTTATCTTTTTATCTTTCTCAAACAGCTCTGGGATTTGAATCAAGAACCTTGTCGAAATACCTTGTTAGGCCATAACAATTCAGCCAATCACTGCAGATTTTCACCAGACGATAAGCTTTTGGCTAGTTGTTCAGCTGATGGGACATTAAAGGTATGCTTTTGTTTGTTATTAAAATAGGTTGTAATTTTATGGCCTTAGGATTGGATTATGAAATTAGGCTTCTGTTTTTCACATTTCTGCAGGAAGAGCTTCATCTTCCGGGAGCATATCCATGTAACTGTAGCTGCCTATTACAGTGATTGTTTACTAATGGTTTGCTACCTTATGCTTTTAAGTTCATCATTTTGAATTCTTAATTTTAAGCATGTATTTTATTTTATGACTTCATAAAATCTTTTGAGATCAATGAGGGTCCAATTTGTAAAGGTCTTGCTTTTTTCTTTTCTTTTAAAGATATTATTTTATTTTTTTGAGAGAGGGGAAGGAAGTGAGGGAGAGGAGCATCAATGTGTGGTTGCCTCTCATGTGCCCCCCCACTGGGGACCTGGCCCCTATCCCAGGCATGTGCCTTGACTGGGAATCAAACCAGTGACACTTTGATTTGTAGGCCGGCACTCAATCCACTGAGCTACACTAGCTGGGCAGGTCTTGCTTTTATTTATCATTTATTTGTTCTACCTTTTATGTTTTTATTTACCTGTTTTTGACAAGTCATATTGGGGAAAAACCCAGGGCTAGGGAAAAATGCTTATTTAAGCCCCCTGGAATTATAGTTCTAAGAAAGAAAACCCCTAAATACTTTCTCCTTAAATCTTTAAAAAAACATTTTTTAAAAAAATTTTTAGAAGGGTAGGGAGGGAGAGAGAGAAACATTGATCTGTTGTCTCTTATATGTGCCCTGGTGGGGGGTTAGAGGGGGACTGAACCTTCAACCTAGGCATGTTCCCTGACCAGGAATTGAACCCATGACCTTTTTGGTTTACTAAAAGACTCTAACCAACCGAGCCACACTGGCTAGGACTACTTAACCCTTTTTTTAGCCTGGTCCCATCTTCTCTGTATTCCTTGGGAGACTAAAATGCAGTTTTATTTTTAGTTGTCTTTTTTTTTCCCAGTTTTTCCATTTATTTTTTTAATTGATTATGCCATTACAGTTGTTCTATTACCCCCCTTCATTCCCCTCCACCCTACCCCCCGTCCCCACCATTACCCCCCTTTAGTTTGTGACCATGTGTCTCAAGTTCTTTAGATTCTATATTTCCCATGCTATTTTTGCCCCCCCCCCGTCTATGCTACTTATTTTCTGTACCTTCTCCCCTCTTCTCCTCCTCCTACTTCCCTGTTGCTAACCCTCCTTGAGATCTTCATTTCTATGTTTCCACTCCTGATCTAGTTGTCCTTTTAGTTTGCTTTTGTTTTAAGTGTAGTTGTTAATAACTGTGCGTTTGCTGTCCTTTCACTGTTCATCTTTTTTATCTTCTTTTTCTTAGGTAAGTCCCTTTAACATTTCATAGAATAAGGGCTTGGTGATGATGAACTCCTTGAATTTGATCTTATCTGAGAAGCACTTTATCTGTCCTTCCATTCTAAATGGAAGCTTTGCTGGATAGAGCAATCTTGGTTGTAGGTCTTTGGATTTCATGACTTGGAATACCTCTTTCCAGCCCCTTCTTGCCTGTAAGGTCTCTTTTGAGAAATCCGCTGACAGTCTGATGGGAACCTTTTTGTAGGTGACTGTCCCCTTATCTGCTTCTAGGATTCTCTCCTTCATTTTAATCTTGGTTAATGTAATGATGTGCCTTGGTGTGTTCCTTCTTGGGTCCAACTTCTTTGGTACTCTCTGAGCTTCCTGGATTTCCTGGAAGTCTATTTCCTTTGCCAGATTGGGGAAATTCTCCTTTATTATTTGTTCAAATAAGTTTTCCACTGGTGGCTGTGCCTTTCCCCCTTCTGGTACCCCTATAATTTGGATGTTGGAGCGTTTAAAGATGTCCTGGAGGTTCCTAAGACTCTCCTCGTTTTTTTTGAATTCTTGCTTCTTGACTCTTTTCTGTTTGGCTATTATTTGCTTTCTTCTGGTCCACTCCATTGATTTGAGTCCCAGTTTCCTTTTCATCGCTATTGGTGTCCTGTGCAATTCCATTCATTTCAATTAGTTTCGCCTTCATATGTTTGTCTAATTTGTGGCTATAATCAACCAGTTCTGTGAGGATCCTGATCACCAGTGTTTTAAACTGTGCATCTGAGAGTTTTGCTATTTTTTCATCGCTTAGATTTATAGGCTCTGGGGCTTTGAGATCTTCTTGAGCCATTTTTGGTCTGTTCACACCTGTTAAATATGAGGAGCGGAGCCTTGGACTCCCAGGTCGCTGGGTTGTGACGCTGTATGTGGGGGCATGGTCAGAGCAGGGAAATGGCAGCCCCCTCTGCTGTTTCTCATCGCTGGGTGAGGAGCAGAGCCTTAGATGGTTCACCAGGGTGGGGCCACTCAGTGTCTCTGGGTTATGACGCTGTACGTGGAGGCGGGGTCAGAGCGGGGAAATGGCGGTACCCTCTGCTGCTGCTCACTGCTGGGGCCTGCTGGGTTCCGTCTAACCGCCCACTCCCTCTCTGGTCTATCTGCGCACAAATGTGCGACCACAGTCAAATCTCGGCCCTGCTCCCTCGCTGGTTCCTCGAGGTCGCTCGCTGGGTCGCTCACTAGGTCCACCCGTTGCAACCCCACACCTGGGATCCGCGCACCCGAGTCTGTCTGATGGCGTTTTCCTGTGCAACCCCGCTCCGCCAGCTGCTGGTTTCGCCCCTGTTACCGGTCAGGCTGAAGAATTTGTTGTTATCAGACTTCTGAAAAGTTCAATTTTCTGTGTTCTGGATGTGTTTTCTGTTTTTAATATTTAGTTGTCTCTAAACTTGGTTGTGTGAGAAAGCAAGGCGTCTCCACCTATGCCTCCATCTTGGCGGAAGTGAGTCGCCTTTTTTTTTTTTTTTTTAGTCTATTGTTCTTTGGATTTGTGTACAATCTTTGTGAATTTGTGTACAGTCTTTATTCTTTTTGTTTTATCACCTGTTTTCATCCTCCCCATTGACCACTGGTATTTTATTTTTGAAACTGTTGTTTGACGTCAGTGTTTCTTCTTTCCCTTTTATCTCTCTAACCCCTTCTTTACCTCTTTTTCCTGCCCACCGAAATAGAGCTGTTCCTCTAACATGTAACACTGACAGCCACTTCCAGCACCTGCCTTCCCTCCCAGTTCATCCAGTCTCATGGCTTCAGCTCTCGTCTCTTCTGTGAGTGACTTTTGGATGATTATCTCCAGCCCTCGTTTCTCTTGTGTGCTGTGTCCGGATCCCTAACCACCTGCTGCTCGTTATCTCTTAAGTAAAACTCCTTGCTTCATACTTTCTGTACTCCAAACTGAACTAATTGTTTTTTTTCTCTCTAAACCTGACCCACTTTTTATGGCTTCTGTGTATTTCAGGATTTTGATCAGAGTTTGAGACTTATGCCATTCTGACTGAGCACAGTTGAGCCATGTAACGTATGATAAATATTTTTTCCTTTGTCATACAACGTTTTGTTTTCTTTGTGAGTCAATGTGTAGTACATTTAACATTGTAGTTTTGTTTTTTTGTTTGCTTATTTTTTATATGTGCTTATCTAGACTAGTGTCTTCAAACTATCCCTTGTCTAAATTACTTCTTATATCATTCAAACTTACCAGGTATTTGTTAGAAATAACTTTCTTGGAGGGTTTGGTCTTGCTCCATTCTGATTGGTAATACTGTGCCCAGTGCCCAGCTGTCCTTCTGGGGTCTCCCTTTACTCTCCCGGGAATTCCTTTTGTTTTTCTCTTTAGTTGAAACCCCTTTTCCTGGATTCCTTGTCTTAGTTTATTTTCTCATCTTGGTGGAGAACTCCTCTATCTTCCTAAGAAAGAATCTTTTGTTTGGAAGGTCAATTTTAAAGACCTTGCCTATCTTAAAGTGTCTTTTTCTAGCTTCATACTTAATTGATATTTTTGACTGCATATAAAATTCTATGTGTTGGAAAGAATTTTTCCTTAGAATTTTGGGGACATTGCTCCTTTGTATCTAGGTTCCACAGTTGCTCTTGATAACATTTGAAGCCATTCTGATTCATATGAGATCTGTTTTCCTGTACTGGAACTTTTAAGATCTCTTTGACTCCAGTATTTTTCCTCTTTAAACTGCTATGACAAGGTGCGTGGTTTAGGTTCGTCTTCATGTGTTGTGCTTGGTACTTGGTGGCTTCTTTCAATTGGGAAACTCCAGTTCTGGAGATTTCCTCTAAATTATTTGATTTATTATTTTCTACTTTCTCTTCTGGGAGTACCTGTTTGTTTTGGATGTTTTCTTATTTTTTTCCTCTTTTCTTCTTTGTATGATTGTCCTACTGATTTCTTTAGCTCTATTTTCCAATCTTTCTATTGAGTTTTAAATTTCTGCTGTCATATCATTTAACAACCCATTTTTATGACCAATTCCCTCTTTAATATTCTCCTTGTTTCATTTATGCAATATTTTTTATCTTTTGCAGGTATTAATAGTTTTTTTTTGAAGTTTTCGTATCTCTGTATACTTGTTCTTTCTGGTAGTTTTGATTTCGGTCTCCATTTTAGAGATATATTTGGACATCTGCTTTATTTCTGAGTACAGCACCCACAAATTGATAGGGAATTGTGAACTCTATTGTGGGTTTCCCTGTAGGGTTATCTGGCTGTCATTTTCCATGGTGAACTTCTGATGTCAGGCTCTTTAGGTTTTTTTTGTGTTGATCTGGTGGGGTGGTCAGAGAAAAATCTTTCGTCTCCTTCCTGTAGGGTGAGTCTGGCAGAGCTCTCCGCACCTGGAATATAGACTCTCTCCAGTTCCCTGTCCAGGTCCCTGTTCCCAGAGTGGTGACCCTGCTGTCAGTCGTGTTGGGTGTGGAATAGCCCTCTGTTCTTCAGCCAGAGGAGGGGCATAGCAACAGGGATTGCATAGTAGCAGAGCGTATTTCAAGGGACTTCAATAATTCCTCCTGATCAATGCCGCTGTTTCCAGAAGGTACCAGGTACAGCACTTGCTGAGCACTTTGGAATTCCATGGTGTGAATTGGGTCAGTTTGTTGGCTTTCCACACTGTGGGCTCAGGGTTCAATTTTTAGGAGTCTCCTTCACTCTTTCTGCTTTTTAGCCTTTAGAGTTTTGTTGCTGTTAAGTCTTCCCTCTTCCTCCTTCACCTTGTGGCCTATGCCTAGAGAGAAATTCTCTTCACTGTTGTTTCACATGGGTTTTGGGAGGGTGAGGAGATGAATGTGTGTTTCGTCCACACCTTTAACCTGAACCCTATTTATTCAGTAATGGTATTGCCTCCGCTCCCCTGTGCCCGAAACGTGGGAATTATCTGTCTTTTCACTTTAAATATATTTATCGGTCACTTACCGAGTACTTATTATGTACTAGGTATTTGGATTTTAAATGCTTAAAAAAATGTATAATTCCTGGCCTGAAGTTGTTTAGTATCCAGCTGGGAAGGAAGGGAACTGAATGGACACACCATGAAAATGGTCGAAGTCTGTAGAAGGTGCTCTGAGAGCAGCTGACTCTGTGGGGAAGGAAGGTCAGGCACCCGATGCTGCGCCCACACTGAACTTGTTCTTTCTTTTCATCGTCCTTGCTTTCCCATTTTGTACTTGAGCATATCTGACCCCTTAGGTCATATCGGACCTGGTAAAGTCCAGGTCCTAGAATTTTCCTCCTTTCTTCTTAGTATTGAAATTCTGTTCATCTTAAGGTGGTGTAAAGTAGGCTGATCTTCAGGGAGGAGAGTGAGCTGGCCAGCTCTGCAAAAGCGGGCCCTCCAGCCCACTGTGCTGGACCTTTACCTCTCAAATGGCATGTCTGACGTATCTGGTGTTAAAGCCATGTCTGTGCTTGTCTCACCTCCTTACTAGCATGTGAACTCTGTATCTGATTTACTGATACAGTCTCAGAGTGACCAGCACAGTGGTTATAATGTGTTTAAGATGATAAACCTTTGCTGTGTCCACTCAAATTAAGCCTTCTCCAACTCAAGAGAAAAAAAGATTTAAAGTTGTCAGGGACAGGGCTTTTATTTCATGTGTGAGCTTTAAATGTGATTGTAGAGCACTCACAGCAGGGATGGACTTTACCGTACTCTTGGTGAGAACTGCCTTGTTGTGGCAGCTTTCCCACAGTGCTATTAGCCAGTGTCACTGGCTGGTTCGCACTGATACAGTGATGCATAATAAGCAGTGGTCCTGCAAAATGATGTTGGATAACAGCATTTCAAGGTCAAAGCTTTCACTTTCTGAGAGGATGGAGAACTCTAAAATTATTTCCTGTCTTGAATAGCTCTATAATCTTCCAGGCGTTTTGTTGGACTATCATGTTGATAAACGTGTGTTTTTTAGACCCTGAGGATAAACTGTTTCAAAGTACAAGCTTTATTTAGAAATTGCCATTGGAACTCTACAAGGGCTAGGGTGCACGAGGGTCCCTAAGTACAGTGCAGTGACTTGCTCAAAATGGAACACTGGCACTTACTTGGTTCCCTCGACATGTCGAATTGCATCACTCCTTGGAGAGGAGCTAGAGTCAGGTCCAGATGCAGACGATGCAGTTTAGACAGATGCAATAAAATTGAGTTGCATTAGTTTTATTTTTCTTTCCTGTATCCAGGCAGTAGTTGCTTTGTTTTTCATATTAAGAGGGGAGCAGAGTGTGATTTCTCATATATTCTGGCTGATGGGACTGAAGCTTCTGGCATTTATATTTAGATGTTTTTTTCTCTTTAGTATCAAGAAAAACTTTTAGTACCTGATGTGTCTCTTGCTTCATCCAACTCACCCACAGTTGTTGCAAGGGGAAAGGTTTTGGTTTTGGCTATATTTCTTAGTGTACATAGTAATTCTCTAACCTCAAGAAAGATTTAAAAATGTGCCTGGCTAGAAAAATCAGGTTTTACCTTGGAGTTAGTTGGTCATCGAAAGCTGACTTAAAGCTGGAGAAGCAGCTCTTGGTTTTGGCCAACCCTTGGTCTGGGCCTGGCAGCCACTGCCCGCCCTGTGGAGCTGGGACACTGCTGAAAGCCCGGGGCAGTGAAGGTGGATCTTCTGGAAAGCCTCCGTCCTTTGCGCTGCCCAGGGGCTCTGCTGAGTAGGTTTAGGCTTTTGTATCCCACTCCTCAGGGCCCGGTTGTTTTGCAGCCCATCTGGCCCTGCCACGCACACACCATGTCTTGCTTCCTTTCAGCATATTCTTTGTTGTCCATTTTCAGAGACTCCTCACGTCTCTGGATGCTGTGCTGGATTATCATTCCGCTTGGATTGGGTCCTGTGCAGTGTCCATGCTGTGCATACGGTAGATGTGAGGCGTCGCACTTCATGCCTGGCACAGCAGAGGGCAGCAGTGGCCAGTCGTGAGTCCCTTCATCCTGCCTTTCCTCCCAGCTCATCCTCACTGTCAGCCTTCCTCCATACCGTGCTCTTTCAGCACTTCATTTAGTTTTGCATTCTGCATTTCAGGCAGGGCTTGTAATTGTTTTCTTTTCAGGAATGTACCAAATGAAACTGGAGTTGTTCATTTAAAAGTTCTATAAAAATGTCATGCATAAGTAAAAATAATCCATTAGGTAAAGTGAATAATTTGTGGGATATTTGACCCAGATGAAATTCTAGAGGTGTGATTTGCGATTAAAATAAAGAAATCTTTTTTAAAATTATTTTTGCAATTTACAGCTTTGGGATGTGAAATCAGCAAATGAGAGGAAAACCATTAACGTGAAGCAGTTTTTCCTAAGCTCAGAGGAGCCTCAGGAGGACATGGAAGTGATAGTGAAGTGTTGTTCGTGGTCTTCTGATGGCTCCAGGATAATGGTGGCTGCCAAAAATAAAATCTTTGTAAGTGCCAGTGTTTTAAAAAGCCAAATGTAGTCTAATTCAAACACAATTAGATGCTTAATTTTTTGCATTGTACCTTGTTACTGATATAAATGGAGTACAGCTGGATGGTTTGGGGCAGGCTCCATAATCTCTCACAGTTCTCGGGACTGCGCTGTAGGGAATGTCTTGGCCTTGTGAGAAGCGGTTCCTGTGGCCATGCAGGTTTGGGAAGTGTCATGTATCGCTTTCTCCAGGAGAGGTACTCAGTGTGTGCTAACATATTTAAGGCCCCAAGAAGTCCTACAATACAGAAGCAATTTATGTTGTTTAATCCAGTGTTTCTCAGATTTATTAAGAACACGGAATACTTTCTGCATCAGTTGTTTTTGTTGTTGTTCTACAGTTTTTGAGTACATTGGTTT
The DNA here is from genome assembly GCF_021234435.1 of Artibeus jamaicensis. Taxonomy (NCBI): domain Eukaryota; kingdom Metazoa; phylum Chordata; class Mammalia; order Chiroptera; family Phyllostomidae; genus Artibeus; species Artibeus jamaicensis. The sequence goes on along the minus strand of NW_026521486.1, from coordinate 17,417,535 downwards.
AGGTGATTTCCAAAGTGCTTTCTTACCCCTAAAATTTTATGATTTTGTGAGAAATACTCAATGACTGAAGACGATTGTGGGATTTCAATGAAATAAATGAGGAAGTTATGCAAAAAAGTAAATGACAATGAAATGCCTTCCTTTTTTCAAATCTAATAATAGCTTACATTTGTACCATTCAGCATGCTCTCATATATAATTTCTTTTGATGTAAACATCCAAGGGACAGAAAGATTGCAGTGACTGTGATAATAATGAGGTGACTGAGGTTCAGAGCAGCCAAGTAATTTATTCAAAGTTACACCATGATTTGGAGAGCTAACTTTTCTGATTTATGGCTCAGCAACGTTCCATTCTAGCCGTGATTTTAAAAGACTTGAATAAGAGATACTACAGTTTTATTTTATTTTTAGCTTTATTGAGGTATAGTTGACAAAACTGTAAGATATTTAAAGCATATAATATGATGTTTTGATATATGTGCGCATTATGAAACGATTCCCCCGATCAGTTTAATAAGCACAACTGTCGCCTCACAGATTTACCTTTTTTTGATGAGAACATGTAAGTTCTACTCTGGGAATTTCCATTATGCAATTGGGTGTCAAATTCATTTTACTGGGGGCCACATCAGCCTCGAGGTTGCCTGCAAGGGGACGAATGTAATTTTAGGAGTGTATAAATGTAACTACTCCTTAACTAGGGGCAAGGAGCTCGGTGCTGCTGCCGGGTAGAAACAAGGTGCCCGGCCAGACAAAGCAAGGTGGAGGCCGGATCCGGCCCGTGTGCCTTCCGTTTGCCGCCCGTGCAATGCAGTGTTCTTGTCTCTAGTCACCATGTGGCACATTATGTCCTCAGATCTTATTCATCTTACAGCTGAAAGTGTGTATCCTCTTACCAATTTCTTCCTATTCTCTCACCCTAGATAGTATATTTTAGAGAACACAACAGAAATATACAATATAGTTATATAAAAACTCACTGAGGGACTGTTTATGTTATTGTTATTGATCTGTAGCTATGCCCTTTGGATCTGGGCTGCTTAATGGTTTATACCTTTATCAGGAAAATATCTCCTTTTGTCTTAAATTTGTGCAAGGCTGTAAGAACAGAAAAGGAACTGCTGCATATACAAGATTTGAAGATTTAAACTGTTTTTTGTTGTAAAATGTATAGATGTAAAGTTAGCCCCTTTAACCATTTAAAAATGTACAATGTAGCGGCATTAGTCATATTCACAGTGTTGTACAACTGTTACCACTACCCTGAAAATGTTTTTATCATCCCAAACAGAAACTCTGTAACTAGTAAGTAAAAGCTCCACATTCCCTTCTCTGCAGAATCCCCTATGACTTCTAATTTAATCTATGAATTTACCTATTCTAGATATTTCATGTAGGTGGAATCATAGAATACTGGACCTTATGTGTCTGGCTTATTTCATTTAGCATACTGTTTTCAAGGTTCATCCCTATTGGAGCGTGTATCAGAATTTTTACAGCTACATAATACTCCACTATTTGGATACACCCACATTTTGTTTATCCTTTCGTCTCTTGATGGACATTTGGATTGTTTTCACCTTTCAGCTATTGTGAGTAATGCAGTGAACACTGGTACGCAAGTATCTGAGCCCCTGCTTTCAGTTCTTCTGTGTATATACTTGGGGGCGGCATTGCTGGGCCGTACGGCAATTCTGCATTCAGCTTTTTGAGGAACCACCAAATTTTCCCGTAGCGTCTGTACCATTTTATATCCCTACTGGCAATGTGTAAGAGTTCTAGTGTCTCCGCCTTCTTGTCAACACTTGTTATTTTCCTTTATTGCGTTATAATCATCCAATTAGGTGTGAAGTAGAATTTCATTGTAGATTGATTTGCACTTCCCTAATGACTAATGGTGTTGAGGAGAATTTGAACATTTTAAAAGATATGTTCTAGTGAGGGAGGAAAATAGTTTTTTATATTGCATGAAACGCCTTCTGATTTTAAAAATCTAGACCAGCTCCTTATTTTACCTATTAAATAAAGCTAAGATTACCCTTCACTATATGTAGGTCCTAATTTCCTACTTTTGGTCTCTCCATTCTCCTCCTATTTCTTTCTAACTCTTCTGTGTTGTTAGTGCGCTCCTGTCATTAGGTGTTTTCTTCTGGCTACCCCATAATTGGGACAGCTGCCGATTCCACATTGGCCAAGTTTCCTCTGTCACTCGCAGCCACTGATTTTTTAAGAATGACTTGTCCTGGAGAGCATTTTACGTGTGATTTCCTGTCCTTTTGGCTGACCCCAGATGCTGTGCTGCAGTGCGCATGCTTGCAGATCAGGCACTTTCCGAACATTTGCGTGGCTCCCACTGAACCTCCTTTTTTCCTTCATTAAGACTGTCTTGGTCTTGAATCCCTATACTGTATGTTGGGAGAAAGGTAGTTTATCATTTGGCAAAAGTCTTTGGAAGAGTAGATTCAGCATTTTAAAATCTTTCAGAAATTGGAATGAAACTTGAATTACTCAAAAATAGCTCTTTTTGGTTCAAAAATGGGGAAATGATTGCTCATAATGGAATAATTTGGTAGCTCTGAAGAGAACTAGAAATAATTGAGCTAATTTCATGTTATCAAGCCTCTGCTCTATATTAGTTCGATCATCTTTATTTTTGAGTATCTATTTTTTCTTTTGAATAAACAAGCACTGGGGAGAACTGCTTGGTTTGTTAATTGGGGTACTCCATTCATTTCTTCACTGAGGTTTGATTTCTCTCTAGGCCAACTTGAGGGATTGTCTGTGGTAAATTTTCCTTTATAGGAAACATGTTTCAAGATGAGCAATATTTTAAAAGTGTATATATGTTGATTTATTTCTTACTTATGACTGTCAATAATATGCCAGTTATCAGTAATTATATTTTTCCAGGATTTATATTTTATATTTGATATGGATATTATTTTAGAAATAAATGTAGGTTCAGTTTGGGTACAGGTTAATTTAAAAAAATACTTTACTTCCATAGATCTCTCTCTCTTATTTTGACAGCTTTTTGACATTCAGACCAGTGGTCTATTGGCAGAAATCCACATGGGCCATCACAGCACCATCCAATACTGTGACTTCTCCTCCCATAACCATTTGGCACTGGTGGCTTTGTCCCAGTACTGTGTGGAGGTGAGCAGGTGAATTTACTCTGTGAAGTCTGTGTCTCCAGAGGTATAAGGATGATGGGGAATGGGCTGCTAAACCGTTAACTGCTGAAGATGTTTGCGTGGGAAATTATGTAATATGTTTTCATAGCTTAATAACTTAGAGCTTTAGGATGTTAACTAGATAAGCAGCCTTATTACGCTAGCAGTGGTGAAAGGCTTGCTTTGACGGTATGACACATCCTGTTGGGGGTGACAGTGTCAGTCGCCGAGAGCTGGCTGGGAGGCTAGTGTGTGCCACGGTCTGAGGAAACGGGACGACCACTGGTTTCCAAGCAGAAATGTGGCGTCTCTTAAACGACGGAGGCAGACTCTTCTGTGCGAGAAATGATGGGAGGTGAGTCCAGATCATATTTCTTAGATCACTGAGAAGGATAAGATGGAAGGTAAATTTGGAATTGGTTAACCCAGGACGTTCATCGCTAAGCACTAATGAATAAAGTGACTTACAAATTGTAACAGTTTCTACTCAGAGTCTGTATCTCACTGGCTCTGGAAGAACCCCACCAAGTGAATAGCTATATTAATTTTCTTAAGAAAGCAATGAATTCCCGGATATTTTTCCTCCAAGGATGGATTTGTTTTTCCAGGCTTTGTTACTACTCATTCCTTGAGTGCATTTTGCCACCAGGTAGTTTGAAGCCCCTTGTGATTACAGCCCAGGAAAATGGGGATGGGCCTTTATCTGGAAGATAGGAAAATTCTTTTGGTTCACAGGCTCTCCTCAAACGAAGCTTGACTACTGCAAGCACTTCCTCAGTGTTCTGTGCTCATTTCAGCCATTTTTAGTGAGTTTGCCACCTAGCCCCTTACTATGAAGGTACGTGTAGGGAGGGGGAGAGTTGCTGAGCCATGGATGGGCCTTCATGCGGAGACCCATCAAATGAGAGTGAGCAGGGGAGCTCCGTCAGCTCCTCCTAATTCTAAGTACAGCAGTGCAGCTAATACTGAAGAATGTCCCTGCCATAAACCATTCCATTGGAAGCCAAGGCAGTGAATGTGAACAAAATCCAGTCCCGTTTGAAACAGTGGGAAGAAATAGAGTGCTGTGGGCAGTGTTCTCTTTGGCTGAGGCCTTGGACTAAGTGATTCAGATCTGCTAGGGCATATTGCACCTTACAGTAGATACAGCCTCAAGTTCGGTGTAGTTGGAAATTCCCCTTTTCTGGATTTTTGTCAAGGTGTTTAGGAGGTATGGAGGTGTAACCCCTCTTCCTGCTTTTCCTATACTTCTAAAATCTTTATCCTATTCTTAGAAAGCTCTTGGAAATATTGTCTTTCTTCTAGAAATACGGGGACTTGGTTTTGGAGACTCTGGGTGACAAGGAAATGATGGAGGGGGAGAACCAGAAGGGAAGAGAGGGAAGGATTTCCAGGGAGATATTCCGGTAGTGGAAGCACTTTCATTTCAGTGCTTCAGCTCTGGATGCCCACTTTGGACTCCAGAGATAAGGTAGAGAAAATTTCATGTACTTAATTTGTAACCATAGAACTCGCTGATTGAAAACCACTGGGCATGTGATGAAGCACTTGTTTGTCCATGCTAGTTCCGAAATCATAAAGTAGGTCTGTAATTCAGAGTGTAATGAGAGGAACTCAGGCACATATGGTACTTCATTAGACTGGAATATATTTGAGTCATTTACAGCAGTGCTGAGGACAAAATATAGCCAGGCTGGTGGCAGACACTGGTGATTTGAAATAAGCATGAATAACAGGAGAAGTGTGTACATGTACAGTTAGTACACTCATTTATTACAGGGCTTTGCAATCAGTGGAAATGAGGATTAGATGACAGTGGAAAATAGTCTGAATATGGAAGCTTCTTGCGTTCAGCTATTTTTATCATTTTTAAGAAAATACATAAAACATTTGCATGGTTCTAAATCAAAAGCTTTATAATAAGTATGATCAGAGAAGTCTTGCTTTCATCACTATCCCTTCCTTTTCACCCTTTCCCACCATATGAGGTTTTGTTTCATGGTCCAATGTTTCTTTTTGCATATATAAGTATTCACATGTATTATTTATCTGCACATTTGCATCCATATATGCATTTACATGTTTCTCTTTTTTTATATTACATAATAATGTGTATATATACATAAATTCACATGGTATAGTGGATTTATGTATATATGGTATAATATGGTATAATATAGTATGATATGGTATAATTTAGTATGTATAGTCTTCTGCAAAATATATAGACTCTGCTTTCTTTGTAAATAATATGGCCCAGCAACTAGTCACTGTCAAGGTGTTTTTCTATTATTTTTTATGGCCTCATAGTAATTCATTATATGTATTATACATGTAGTTTATTCAGTTGGTCCTACTGATGGTCATTTGGGTTGTTTCCAGTTTTTTACTATTAAAAATATTGATACAGTGAACAATCTTCTGCACAAAACATTTAGTGTGCGTGTGTATATATATATAAAATGCTAATGAATGATTTCCTATATGCTGTGTTTATTCTATAGCTGTGGAATGTGGACTCATGTGTAAAAGTAGCTGATTGCAGAGGACATTTAAGTTGGGTTCATTGTGTGATGTTTTCTCCTGATGGATCATCATTTTTGACATCTTCTGATGACCAGACAATCAGGGTGAGAAATGTTGAGCTTTTCATTTTAAACATTTATGGATGGTAAGCTAAGCCTCCTACAAACTAAGAAACTAATGGGCAGTATCGGGAAAAATAAAACAGAAAACTATTAGGTTCATATTTGTCCTTGGAAATTGCGATTATATGGACTATAACAGTCTCATTCATTCAGAACATGCTCGTCGAATATCACCGTGGACCAGGTGCTGGAGAAGTCCAATGGTTAGACTGTATTTGGTCAACTTAGATATTACATTTGAATTCTTAGAGTAGCATTGACTCTTTCCTCTACCTTGAATTCCACACCCAGTTACTTGTCAAATCTAATAGATTCTACCTTTTCCTTTTCTATCATTTATTTGTGCTTTTCCATTTCAAGTTGAGGTGCTCATTACCTCTTGCTTCTCTTGCATTAGTTTCTGCCATAAGTCTTGTCTTTCTTGGTTTTCTACATGTTGCTTCCAAGATATTTTTCTCATGTATGTACAGTCATGTCACTTTTGCTCAAAAACAGATAATGGCTCCTTTGCCTGCCAAAGTAAATAAATTCTCCCAAGTCTCCCATCAGACTTCTCCACAGTACGGCCTCTTCCTGCTGCAGTCTGTCTTCTAGTTTATTTCTGCAGGTAACCGACACTGAACTGCTCACATTTTCCCAGATATCCTGTTGTTCCCTGCCTCTGTACTTTTATTTATGTGGCTTCTTATGTTTGGAATAACCTACTTCTTCATACCTCTCCTTGTTGAAATCCTAACAGTCCCACAAGCCACCACAACTTTTGTATTTTCTTGTATTTTATTTGGGGGATGCCTCTCATTTTAATGCCATATAACTTTGTCATTTTCTTTTTTAAAGATTATATTTACTTATTTTCAGAAATGGGGGAAGGGAGGGAGAAAGAGAGGGAGAGAAACATCAGTGTGTGGTTGCCTCTCATGTTCTCTACTTGGGACCTGGCCTGCAACCCAGGCATGTGCCCTGACTGGGATCTAACTTGTGATGCTTTGGTTTGTAGGCTGGCACTCAATCCACTGAGCCACACCAGCCACAGCTGTCATTTTCTTAGGGCACTTATCAAATTATGCCCTGGATTTAAGTATAGATTTGATTTACTCCCGATCTCTAATGCTATATTGCTCTTCTGACATGTTCATACATTTTAAATTATAAACTTGTTGAGGGACCTTGGTTTGTCCCTGTAGCATCTAATGCAGTGTTTTTACAAATTGTAGCTAAAATTTAGTATTTACTATATGCCTGATGTTGTGCAAACTGCTGTCCACGGATCTGCTTATTCTCACAACAGTCCTTTTTGCAGTTGAGAAAACAGACACAGAAAAGGTTAAGTCGGTGCTACTTAAAGTGCAGGCTCCATAAGCCTGAGCCAGAATGTAAATCAATGCACTGCTTCTTTCATCAAGAAGTCTTGTTAAAAAAAAAAACAAAAAACAACTTTATCACTAAGTATACTGTTAACAGTGCGTTTCGTAATATAGTTAATTTACATTCTGGTACAAACAGTTTGAGAACCAGCAGAAGGTCCTTATCTTTGAATAGCACTGGCTTACATAACTTGCCCATAGTTACAGGTAGAATTAGAATTTATACTAAGCAATTTTGGCTGTAGTGCCCATTACTTTTAACACTAACTGCTTGTTACCATAGCATGTAATTAACAAATAGTTATTGTTGAGTTATAATCTATAATTGACAAATTTTTAGTGTCCTGGGCATTTTGAGTTTGAAGCTTGGTTTGTATCTTGCTGGGACTTGTCTTTAGGATATTTTGGAGGGTATAGTAATCTCATTTTTTTAAATCTTTTAATCAGCTCTGGGAGACAAAGAAAGTGTGTGAGGACTCTGCTATAGTTTTAAAGCAAGAAATAGATGTTGTATTTCAAGAAAATGAAGTGATGGTTCTTGCAGTTGACAATATAAGACGTCTGCAAGTGAGTATTTCTTAGAAAACAATTGGAAACATTGTTTTGATTGAACTCACAATTCACAGTTTTTTTCTGGTTTGCCTTTGGACTTGGGATGAGGCACAGTCATTTAGTATCCAGCAGATACTCTCAGTAGGTGTCAGCTGAATATATTGGTCTTGAGCTGAGGCTCAGATAGGCTAGTATTTAGAAATAAAAAGGTGATACCTTGCCTTACCTCATCTTCTGGTGGTATCAGTGATCACATGCCTTGATGTGCATGGAGTCTAAGATATCATGAGGACAGATTTGAACTTGTCACAGTAGTGATTTAGACTTGTCGGAGTGTGCAAAGGAAGCATTATTGCAGGGAAATGATAACAGGGTCTTCGAAAGAACAAGTCACCTTAAGTGAGGAAGGAGTCTGACCTGTTGGAACTGAGGTGGAAGGAGCTGGGCTTTATGTACTGAAACACCGCTGTTTATTCACTTATTTACTCATACATTTATTCAAGAAATGGTTCTTGCATGCTTCTTACATTCTCAGAGAAGGAAAAAGTTTTTGAGGTAAAATTGAAAGGTCCGTATGTATCATTTAGGGATCCAAACAGTTGTACCGTAGACCCTGCCCCTCAACAAAAAGCTGACGGATGCATAAAAGGAAGGCATGTGTTGACTGGCTGAAGAGGAAAGGAGCCCCGGAGTCAGGTCCATTGGCAGAGGATTGATAGTTGGAGTTTTGAGTGGTGGTAACAGAGAGCAGATGCCTTAAGGCTCACTAGGGCTTAAGATAGGGAGCAAGAAACATGAAAGCATGGAGGGAGATAGTGAAGCAGTGCAAGAACCAAGAGAGAAACAGTAGAGAAGAGAGAAACTGAGGGGCATGCATATTGAGGATATGAGAGATAGCAAGGGTTTGAGACAGACTGGTTTGAGTAGGGAAGAGCTGAACAAGTTATAAAGCTGCGAAGTTCAGCCTGATGTAGTGGAGAGAACAGTGACTTCACTCAGGAGACCCAGGTACACGTTCTGGCTTTAAGTTCCGTTAGTTCTGTGATGCTGAGTAAATTGCCTCACTTGTCTGAGCCTCACTTTCTTCACCTACAAGGTCCTTGACATCTTTATAAGTCTGCGAGCTGGTTATACGGTCAAGGTGGAATGAAATTCAGGAGACAAATACCTGGGGGTAAATTGTCTATGGCCTATGGTTGTTTTTCCCTGTCTGTTGTGGGGGTTCATAGTCAAGCTGTGGAACACTTCTAAATACAGCTTGTTCTATATTTTGCAAGTTTTACAGTAGTCCGTAATGTGTCAATCAGGAGCTCCGGATGCCCTGCATTTCTGAGATGAATTGGGATGTGGGATTGAATGTGAATTCTTCGTTACTGATTTTTAGCAGACTTACTCTTCCACTTGAGATATTGTCCACTGCAGTTTTCTTGTCAAGTTCAGTGTCTTCGTGCTTATACTACCTTCTTAAATTTGTGCAACCAAAGGGGGAGAAAGTGGGACAACTGTAATAACATAAACAATAAGATACTTAAAAGAAAAAAGAAAAAAAATTGTGCAATCTTTAACAGTTGTTATAACTCAGACTTAAAAAGAAGTCATCTGACTATAAAAGTATTAATTTTATTCTATGTCAATGATTGTGGGAGACTGTCGAACATAAACTGACGAATAATAGTTTGGTTTAAGTGAACAAAACATTTTTTAGTCACTTCTTTAAAAAATATGGAAATTGATTTTTGAGAGAAGATATTCCACTTTTAGTAGTTCGGTCTTCATTTTGAACATCTAATAGGTCAGGACATGCTGGGTGAAGTGTAAAGAGAAACTACCCTGATTGACTGACCCTGTATTCTTGTACCGGAAAACAAAGATGACCACTCACTTCATGTTGAAAAATAATCCAAGATTTGTAGATGGTAACACTTAGAGAAAGGTATCTGACCATTGATTTAAGCTTGAGAAATATTTTCCTAGGTCACATGTTTTAGTTGAGTGATAAGCTAACTTCATTAGTGGAATTTTTAGAAATGGTCCATATTATCAAGTTGGGTAATCTTAGTTTCAGCATTTCAAGTCCAGCCACCCAAATTATGTTTATGGGTTCTTCTCCAATGCCCTCCTCTACCCCCCAAAATGGTAAAAATCTTAATTTATACTGTTTTGTAAGTGATTTGGAGGATATAAAACCCATTTTAATTTTAATTTATATACTACTTGTCTCAGTCTCAAATCACTAACTCCCCTGAATAATATCAGAAAAGTGTGTTTTTACAAACAAGAGCCCTGTTGAAATGGGCTTTGTGGAAAAATGGGCAGAAGTGGAAAACAGGTTGTGGAGTTGCCGTGGAATTGAAGATCAGACCTATGTGTCTGGGGTGGCGGGCACTGCAGCTGCTTTTTAAAATTTTTATAGCCTGTTTTTCTTTATAAAAATGTATTTGAACCACAAAAGTGAAGTGAAACGAAAGCATGAAGTGCTAAATGCAGCTGCTGAGACTAGGAAAGGGCTTTGTTGTTCCCCTGGGCGCACTTGTTGGTTATTTTCTCTGTTTTATTATTATTTTTTCAATTGAAGTGTCTGTTCTAAAGAACAAAAACAGCTCTTACAGCCTAATAACTGATTGTGCCTTATTTTTCATTAGCTCATTAATGGAAAAACAGGTCAGATTGATTATCTGACTGAAGCTCAAGTTAGTTGCTGTTGCTTAAGTCCGAATCTTGAGTACGTTGCATTTGGAGACAGCGGTGGAACCATTGCGGTATTCAATTCTAGTCTTCAGTCATTCTGTGCAGTATGGTTATTTATTTAAAATGAATATGTGTCTGGCATTGTAGACCTACACTGTATAAATCTGTGATTTATTAGTCACTCTGTTAGACTAAAGATACGCTTGCAATCCTTGTTGTATATTTTTCACATTGCCTTTACTACTGTTTTTCATACTTTTTGTCTTTTTGTGTTCCTTAGTCCATGCTCAGTTGCTATTTTCCAAGTATATCAGAGCTTAAGCTGACTATGCAAAGAGCATTTTTTTCTTTTCTTTGACGCTCAGGCATTTAGGGGATAAGTTGTTTGCATTTTGGTACTGATAAGGTTCATTGGGAGTATTGGTGCAGGGTTGTCTGTGTTTACCTGCTTCCCCACTCCTTGCTCTTCTACCTTTGGTATTGGAAGTACATCTATTCACCACCTGAGATTCTTTTTTTTTTTTTTAAGTTTTTTTTATTGATTGTGCTGTTACAGTTGTTCTATTCCCCCCTTCATTCCCCTCCACCCTGCACAGCCCTTCCCCCACCATTCCCCCCCTTTTGTTTATGCCCATGTGTCACAAGTTCTTTAGATTCTATATTTCCCCTACTATTCTTGCCCTCCCCCCTATCTATTTTCTACCTGCCGTCTATGCTACTTATTTTCTGTACCTTCTCCCCCCTTCTCCTTCTCTCACTCCCCCTCCCCTGTTACTAACCCTCCATGTGATCTTCATTTCTGTGGTTCCGCTCCTGATCTAGCTGTCCTCTTAGTTTACTTTTGTTTTAGGTGTGGTTCTTAATAACTGTGAATTTGCTGTCCTTTCACTGTCAATCTTTTTTATCTTTTTCTTAGATAAGTCCCTTTAACATTTCATATAATAAGGGCTTGGTGATGATGTACTCCTTGAACTTGACCTTATCTGAGAAACACTTTATCTGCCCTTCCATTCTAAATGAAAACTTTGCTGGATAGAGCAATCTTGGATGTAGGTCTTTGGATTTCATGACTTGGAACACTTCTTTCCAGCCCCTTCTTGCCTGTAAGGTGTCTTTTGAGAAATCAGCTGACAGTCTGGTGGGAACTCCTTTGTAGGTGACTGTCCCCTTATCTCTTGCTGCTTCTAGGATTCTCTCCTTCATTATAATCTTGGCTAATGTAATGATAATGTGCCTTGGTGTGATCCTTCTTGGGTCCAACTTCTTTGGTACTCTCTGAGCTTCCTGGATTTCCTGGAAGTCCATTTCCTTCACCAGATTGGGGAAGTTCTCCTCCATTATTTGTTCAGATAAGTTTTCTACTTGTCGCTCTTCCTCTTCTCCTTATGGTACCCCTATAATTCAGATGTTGGAACGTTTAAAGATGTCCTGGAGGTTCCTAAGCCTCTCCTCATTTTTCTGAATTCTTGTTTCTTCATCCTTTTCTGTTTGGTCATTTTTTTCTTCCTTCTGGTCCACTCCTTTGATTTGAGTCCCAGTTTCCTCTCCATCACTATTGGTTTCCTGTGCATTTCCCTTCATTTCAATTAGTTTAGCTTTCATTTGTTCCTCTAATTTGTGACTAAAATCAACCAGTTCTGTGAGCATCCTGATCACCAGTATTTTGAACTGTGCATCTGATAGGTTGGCTATTTCTTCGTCTCTTAGAGTTATGGGCTCTGGGGCTTTGAGTTCTTCTTGAGCCATGTTTTGGCCTGTTCAAGTCTGTTACATATGAGGGGCAGAGCCCTAGGTGTTCACCAGGGTGGGGCGACCCAGGTCGCTGGTTTGTGATGCTGGATGTGTGGGCGGGGTCAAAGAGGGGCAATAGTGGTCCCCTCTGCTGCTTCCCACCGCTGGGGCCTGCGCAGTCCATCTCACTGCTTACTCCTTTGCCTGTTTTATCCGCGTGCGAATGTGTGACCATGGTCAGCCAGCCGCCTTGCACCCTCACTGGGATCTGCCCCTTGCCACCCCACACCTGGGATCCGCCCACAGCTGCCTGCGCGTTTGGGTCTCTCATGCCTTGGTGGGTTGGTGGATCTTTTCTGCACAGCTCCCTCTCTGGCTCTGCCCCTCTTACTGGTTTAGCTGAATGTTTTGTTGTTGTCGGACTTCCGTACAGTTCAGTTTTCTGTGTTTTGGCTGCATTTTTGTTACTAAAACTTTGTTGTCTTTAAACTTGGTTGTGCGAGGAGGCACAGTGTTTCCACCTACGCCTCCATCTTGGCTGGAAGTCCATACCCTCCTTTTCTTTACCTGTCTCCCTTAGTATCCTTTATCTTACCTTGTCTCTGTACTGTTTCATAAAGAACTTGCCTTGTTTCTCATCCAGGATGTTTTTTTTTTCACTTCTTTGATCCATCTTAAGTGTCATATTCTTTTTGGAGGCTGAACCCAGGCTACCACTTGTGTGGTGAATTGGGTAGTTGAGTACTCAGAAGGACCCCTGGCTCCTACTGCCATGGGGGCATTCCAGTGAGTTTTTTAGGGTGTTCTTGTTTGCCTGTAGATGTGTGTGTATGTATGTGTACCATCCATTTGTGTGTCTTTAATTTAATATGTTTAGGGTATAATGCATGGGTCTTGCTGATTTTCTTTCTATTAATTTTCTGTGGTTTTCTACTTTGAAGATTTTAGAACTTCTCAACACAAGGATATTTCGATCCAGCATCAGGCACAAGAACACTGTATGGCACCTGCAGTTCACAGCTGATGGAAAGACTCTAATCTCAAGCTCTGATGATTCTACAATTCAGGTGAGAGGGAAGGTGAACTCTTAACACAGGCAATGCTAACTCTAGCAAAGGAATGCTTCGATTATGGCTCAAAACTGGTGTGTACTGGAAACATTTCTTCAACGTGGTATTACTTGGGGCACACAGTCATGTCTGCATGTGGGTTTAGATAAAACCCCTTTGTGTTTCATATTCTCTGTGGGTGAGGCAGGCAGTTTGACTACCTTCTACTGGAAAGTTTTTTATTTTGTAAATCAAGGATTTATTTGAATTCTCCCATCTGCCTGGATATTTGGATTTGTATCAATAAATATACCTTTTGCTACATTTAAGTAATTTTACAGTAGCAAAATCCCATTGAAATAATTTCATTTTTTTAAAGGATAAGATGTTTATTACAGGGACGAAGTCTTGTGGAAAACGAAGAGTTTATCATAATGAAGGATTGTGGATATAGAGGCCTTAAGCCTACTCTGTGGTCTTTTATAATTTATTTTTATTGACGTATCAATGCACATTAAGTCTGAAGCAATTCTGATTCCTAATGTTTTTGTTTGGAAGATTCTAGTTTTCTCTTTCTGCATTGCATTTTTTTATACTGTGCTTTATTTTCTGAGAATTTTTCTCAGCTTTATCTTCTACTCCTTTCACTAAGTTTTTTATTTCTCCCCTTACATGTTTAATGTTGGAAAGCCCATTTGTATTTTTTTCCTTTGAAGAGCACTGTGTTTCATTTCATAGATGAACTATGTTCCCTGAGGGTGGATGGATATATAAAATACATAAATTGGTACTTGGATATAGTGTAATTATATCTAAGCTTTCTCCTGAAAATTTCATTTTTTCTGCATAGTTGCTATTCCCTCCTATCCTAGTTTTCTTCTGTTTGGTTGTTTTGGACTTTTAATTTTTATTTATTTTTAGAGCGTGGAAGAGAAGGAGAAAGAAAGGGAGAGAAACATTGATTGGTTGCTCTCGCACACCTCCAACTGGGGATTGAACCCTCAACCTAGGCATGTGCCCTGAGTAGGAATCGAACCTGCGACCTTTTGGATTGCGGGACGACACCCAACCCAGTGACCCACACCAGTCAGGGCTGGCTGTGGGGATGCTCCGCCCATAGAGCCAAACCTCTTCCACCCCCTACCAGCTGCCACAGATAAGAATAAGTCTACCAGGACATGATCTGTTTGGGACGGAAAGGTGGCCATTCTTTCAAAGAAGAAGGGCCAAGAGCCTTTTCCTTAGTGGGCTTTTATTGGGTTCATTTTGCACAGGAATACAGGTAAAGTTCATTAATCATTGTCAGGCAGTAAGGATCAAACAATAGATAACATACAAAGAACTACGAGGGCTTAGTCAGAGTCAGAGTCGGTTAGCTAAGGGTCTACAAAACTTTGGGAAACAAACTCATTTCCTGTTCGGACCCTTATCATTTAATTGGGGACATTCTTAGCAAAGCAGATTTCACAGGATTTTATATATTCTTTCTTAGGCCTGATCACCTGGGGAACCCACCCCTTCCAGCACAGGGCTGCACCACCCTCTGTCATTGTTTCAGGCTTAGGTCCAGCAGGGGAAATAGGGCAGCCAAGAGGTTAGGAGACTTCTCGCAAACAGAATGAGTACTCAGGCTATGTCAAAGCCAAGGGGCCAGGGTCCATCACCTCCTTTTGCTATAACCCCCCAAGTCCTTCCCTGGGGTCTCCCTGTGATCACGCCTGTTTTAGGCTGTCCCTCCCTTGAGGAATCTTACCCATTATTTGCTAACTGATCAAGCATTGGGGGCCAGGCAGGGTGAAGTGAAGGGGGCAGAGGCAGTGCCCCTGCCAGGGAGGTAAGCTTTGTATCCTTAGTGGCTTCTGCTCTGAAGGTCACTCACTCAGCCTTAGCCATGGGGAAGTTATAGCTTCTGAAACCAGGCAGGGCGGTTTCCAACAGCTGGCCTTTTATTTTAAAGGCCATCTTCATCTGTGTAGTGATCATTTGCTACCAGAGATAGGCACTGAAAGGCTGACTGAAAATTTTGTGTGTTGACTGAGACCTTCTCTGAATGGTGATTTGAATGAGAAACCTTTATTGTCAGTATCTTTAGATCTTTTGTCTAGGTCTTGTCAGACGTGGCTGAAGGTTCTTAGAGCCAAGTGGAGGAAGAGAACGGGGTGGGGGTAGGGTCTCAAGGTTTAGTGTAAACCTTCACTTGACCCCTGTTCTTACCTGTAATGCTGCCCTTAGTTATGCTGGCACCCTTTAATCCAGAGATTGTTTTTCTGGTTTGCTTTCCATGTCTGTAGGAGCATTATTCTACACTTTATTGTGTTTTTTTCCTCATAGTGAAAAAACTTTGGGATTCAACTAGGATTTTTTTTCTCTTTTGCACAAAGTAACGTTCCCGAACTCTTTGAAGGAGTGGGGAGGTCAGCATAGCTCTGTAGCTCCTCCTCCTGTGTTTTCCCAAAGCATTAAATAAATATAGGGCCTGGTCTTTTGAGACCTCTTTGCTCTGTTCCCTTCCCTCAGTTTATTTAGGCCTTCTCTTTTCTTTGCTGCCATCATCCTCGTCCTATTCAATTTGGATTCTATTCCCAGTAGTTTCTTCTCATGGTAGGACCGGCCGGGTTAATTTTGAGAGTTCATAGGGCCCAGACTGCTTGGCCCTTCCCGACTAACCACAGTGGCCTTGCACTTAGTTTCTGCTGCTTTTCTGTTGGTCCACTGCACTTCTTGGTGAATGTCACTTGGTTCTTTTCTGACTTTTCTCTCTTAGATCTGTCAGGCTCCCTAAGCTTCCCTCTGCTCCTTCCCACGCAGATGCTATTACCACGTACATCTGGGAGCTCTCAGTTTGCCTCTCTCTCTTGCACCTTGGGGTTTGTGGGGATACTTCGTCATGTAACACGATCTTGTTAATGTGGTCTGTGCATTTGGTTTTGCTTTTTTAGTTGCTTTGTCAGCTTTCAGTAGAGGCTTTGGGGAGATTAAAAAAAGAAAACTGCCTACCCTGCTGCCATTTTCCCAGAATTTCTAATACTTCTGTTCTTAGCCCCACCCTCATTCCCGTCCTAGAGGTACACCCTAGGTGTACTTAGTGACCTGGATTTCTGAGTACTTGGGAGTTCCATAGTGTTAATTTCATTGCTTTAGTCTTCCTTTAATACTTTTAGTTTTCTGTTTTCTTGGTTCTGCTAAGTCAGTTGTCTTCTGCTTTGCAGCTCCAACATTTTATCTTCTTTGCCATTCTCTTGTCTTTGTCTCTTTTGTAAGGTTTTAGAAGTGAAGGAGATGAACACATATGTGCAGTGGAAGTTACTATATATTTTTAGTTTAGTATCTATATATGTGTATAATGTTAATATATATTTTTTTCTTATTGTGGTGATAATAATAAGAAAAATGACTTGCACTATTAAAAACTATTTTGAAATAAAACTATATTATGTCTTTGTGAGCCTATATGATTTGAAAGAAATTTGGCTTCAGTATAGAAACTTATTTATTATAGGCTCCCATGATACTGAGGTATTAGCTGTGGCACTCAGTGTGATATTCATCTTTCTTCCTTTCCAGATGGCTTTGAAATGGGTGAAACTAAACTACATCTGATGAAATTCTGCCAAGACATTGTATACTGTGTAGCATTTCTGTCAGAAGCTAAATTCGTAGGTTTTATGACCTGCCTGAAGATCAGATATTCTCAGCTAGAGGGAAAAATAATTTCTAGGAGTATTTTCAGGATTGGTGTTAGATTATTTTTAGAAGTATGAGTTGTGTTCATCCTCTAGTCCAGTAAAGCCCAGAAGGTAGGAGGAGGGAACTGGAAAGTTCCTAGTGGGAGTGGTCTAGGTCGGGTATTTTATGTTCCTTTGCACAAGCGCCTTTTCTTTCTGATATGATTTTGGCGGGGGAGTTGCAGAAAAGCCTCTCTTTCTTCCCTTCCCCCTGATATATCTCACCGGTCTTAAAATACTGAGATGCCCAATTCATTCCCTTTAAGTGGTCCTCACTTCCAGCTCCCTTGCTCTCATAGAAGATTCCCTGCTCCTGCTTCCCTGCTTCTGGGAGCGAGCACTGCAGTGGCAGAGATGGAGAGAGTCTGAGAGTGGGGCGGGGGTGCGGTGGGTGGCGGCGGTGGTGTTTCTTTTGCAATTTTGCCTAAGCCTGTTAGGAAAAACCTTGAAGACATTTCTGCTGTTTAGCCTGCACGAGTCACAACCAGATCTAGAATATTACTAATATGTGTACCTATGATGGTGGCTGATTTTTAAAAGTGGAAGGACGAAAATTCTGTTGGAGCCTGCCTGGTCGTCCACATCCCACAGATCAAACTTTATTGGACTCTCTGGGCTGTTTTATCAAATATCTTCCCAACAGATTTTTCCCTACTGCTCCTTTTTCATGTCCTGTATTCCAGCCAGATTTTGGCCTATGTAATATTTCCATATTTCCTCCTCCTGTGTTTTAACAGTTAGCGATCATTTCCTTTTTTTGAACGCCCTCCACAGTGTGTGAATCACACTTTCAGTCTATTCCTCAAGCCTGCTTTGCATGTGTTCCCTCAGTGAAGTCTTCTCCAAGGAATTGCTTTTTTGCATTCCACAGAACTTTTACTGGTGTCGTTAGAGCTTCTGTTGCTTGTTTTTGGCATATCTCATTTTCTCTGCTAGACCCTTAAGTTTCTTAATGCTAGATTCTTGTTTCATTCATATTTGCCTCACATATAGATGCTAAATAAATATTTGTTAAATTAATTTCAAGTCAAGAATTAAAAAGGCTCTAAATGTAATTGTTTTCATTTAGTAGTTAAGGGTTTTGTACATGGACATGACATAGAAATAAACTGTTCACCTGTGTGCCTCACGCATGTTTGTATGGCTTATTTTGTGCCAGTCACTTGTATTATTTCAGTTTCTTCTTCCCTTTTGCCTGAGGAGTTCTTCCTGGAGAACTCCTTGTGAAGAATAATGCACTGTATCACCTCTTTTGTCATTTTCAAGTGTTGCTTTAGGTTTTAGCTAAGATCTCTGAAGCTGGGAAATTCCATGACCTTGTTTGAAGCTGCTCTTGTTCAGTTGACCTTGTCAGGCGAGGGCCAGTAGGATTCGGTAGCTTTAGCTGAGCTGGAATCTGCAGACTTGCCTGGCTTGTGAAATCTGTGAATATGTGATTGAGATAATCTTCCCTGGAAAATGTAATCAGGTGTGAGCTCACTAGCATATTGTGGCTTTTCTCCATCTTCTGGTGTAATTAACTACTCTCCAAGAAAATAAAGAAAACAAATTTTATTTAGGAAGAAAAGTACTTTATTTTACCCCTAGTCAACTTATTTAACCTTCAGTCATTTTCTCTTCTCTGTCTGTAAAACAGGACACCATATTCTTTCTTGGTACTCTTTGTTTCACTGAAATGCAGTGAGGATAAAAGACTTTAAGCGGGAGCATTTGAGATCTTGCTCCCAGGCATATGTCTTCAGTTTGACTCAGATAAACTCATAATAATAAAAAAGGACTTCGGACAGTGAACACATTCTTCCCTACACCTCCAGTGGGATATTATGGAGAGAGGGTTATAACACTTACTTCTTTGATATTCAGGTATGGAATTGGCAATCAGAGGACTATATCTCCCTGCAAGCCCACCAGGAAACTGTGAAAGACTTTAGGCTCTTGAAAAATTCAAGACTGCTTTCCTGGTCATTTGATGGCACGGTGAAGGTAATTTGAAGAGCACATTTCTTTTTTAAAAAGTATTCTAATGTTGCAGTGATTATATCGTGACAGCCAAAAGCATGTGGATGATAAGTCACTACTTACATGTTCACATTTGTTTTCTCATGCTGGTTGTAAGTTTCCTGCAGTCACCTGTATCTGCTTTGTGTGCATGAGCTTCTGTACTAAAAGGGCACATAAAGAGGTCAAACCACAACTCTGCTAAGGCTCTTGTTTTATAAGTCTGTGTTCTAGCTGATTCTGTTCAGTAACACAAAATGTTCTTAAGTGTCAGCTTCTGAGTTTTTCTTTGAAGGTATGGAATATCACTACTGGGAAAGTAGAGAAAGACTTTGCCTGTCACCAGGATACAGTCCTTTCTTGTGATATTTCTCCAGATGCTACCAAGTTTTCATCTACCTCTGCTGACAAGACTGCAAAGGTAGGTTGGTCGGTTGAAATGTGCATGCATGAAACTTTGGAATTGGTTATGAGTTCTGGGTCCAATAGTGTACAAAGTGAATAATGAGTTTCTCTTTGCATGTCTGTCATATTTTGTGAGTTTTTGGAGGATTCCCATTGGCAATTTAGTTGGTGTCAAATAGATTAAATGAATGACATTAAGGACTTTTGATTTCTCCCTTACTTGATTTGCTCTTTGTTTGTTACTAATCAGATGCAATCGAAGGCATATTATAGTCAATAAAAGCATTGAGGGGGGTTTACATTTAATTGTGTATTCATAGTAAGTGTTTATATAATTGATATGAAGTTGATACTTCTGAGAAATAACATTCCAGTGAAATGATTCTGCCTTTTGGGGATGTTGAATAGTCCATTCTCTTCTATTTTATCCGTCTTTGTTAATGACATTATTATTGACCCATCTTTCCAAACTACAAACCGTGGAATTGCCTGGGACTCTATACGGTCTTCTGTGCTGTGTTCATCACTTCTCAGTGTCTCTTGGCTCCTCCTCTTCTCCTTGCTCCCTTAAAACCATGCTCACTTCCTTCGCTGGTGGTCTGAACCTCTTCCAGTGTATCCCCTGGCACTGCTGTCTGCATCCCTGCTGAAACACTTCTGTGGCCTGATAGTTTGTAAGCCAGTCTCAGCCGGAGTTGCAGCTCATCACTGTCTCTTTCTGCTACCTCGTTCCCTTCATGTCAGGCTCCTGCTCCCTCCGTCTTTTTTGTGCCCACTGTTAACTGTAGCTCAAGGCAGTCTTCTTTTCCTTTTTTACCCCGAAGCATTATGACTCATTCTTCCAGACCCAGATATGATGTCAGCTCTTCAGTGAACCCGTTCTGGCCCTCAGGCAGGATTAGCTGCTTCACGTCACTGTGCCCGTTACAGATTACTCACACTTATTAGAGCATTTACTTCTTACAGCTGTTCGCTTAACCATTCATAAGCCAGTATTCCTGACTAAATTACACACTTTTCAAGGACAGGGACTGCACCCAGTTCATCTTTTGCCACCAGATCTTAGTGCACAGTGCCTGGAAGATGGTTGTTTCCAGCACATGCGTGTTGGATGGTGGTGACAAAACTGTAAGGGAGGGTGTTGGAAGGGAAAGAACTACATTTGACCGCCAGGATGGTAGGGTGGTATAGTGTCCCTGCCCTTTAAGGAACACTTGCCATGTGTTAGGCCCTGTGCTAGGAATTTCAGTCTCTATTATTTAATCTTCACATCGTAGGTGCTGTTGTGAAATGTCCTCAGTTCACAGATGCAGAAACTGAAGCTGCAGCATCTTACGTGGGTTGTCTAGGCCACAAGGAACTAGTGAATAGTGGAGCTGGGACTCACAGTCAAGTCTGCTTCAGCACCACTGGCCATTCTTAACGCATTTACTGTTCATCCTTCTAAACGGGAAGTTAAGAACCTTGAGCTGAAGTGAACTTGAGTAATTAACGAGAAACTCAAAAATGAACAAGGTTTTTGAGTTTCTCTTTAATTGGTGGGGAGATGGGCCTCCCATGGAAGTTTATGAACTGTCGGAAGCTGGAACTTCTATGTGATTGACTTGGTGGCCACCTGGCATTCTAGGCAGGGTTTGCAGAGGCTTATTTTGAATGTGTTTACTGCTCCTAAACAATCCTGATTGTCTTCCAGATTTGGAGTTTCGAACTCCCGTCCCCTCTTCATGAATTGGAGGGCCACAAAGGCTGTGTGCGCTGCTCTGCCTTCTCTGTGGATGGTACCCTGCTGGCAACTGGAGATGACAATGGAGAAATCAGGGTAGGGGGTTTGGGGACATTAAGAACTGCCCTTCGAGTATGTAGCTTGGGCGAGCCCTCTGCACTGCTTGGGGACCTCCGTTAACGTGAGTGACAAGGAAGCCCCAGCCCTGGGTTCTGCAAGGAGGAGGCATTCTTTGTTTCGGTTCGTGTGCACGTTAGGTTCATAGCTGTGCTCAGCTGCAGAGAAGAATTCGTGTTAGAGTGAAGCACTTCCTATGTATGTGCGGAGGCAGATGCCCTAGTTATTAGCAGTTGGTTCTCTGCTGTTAGCTTGAGAATGAGTCATCTTAATTCTTGGACCTGAGCCAAAAGTTGTTTTTAGTGGCAGAATATGAGGAAAATAATTTTGTAAATCATTATGTAGATTATAAATGAAGTGCATATTCTGCCACTTTCAGCACTGAAAAAAAACCTCTCTTTAAGCACCAGACCCATCAGCTGGTCCACACTCACAGTGGGGCCAGTGGCCGTCCCTGTGGGCCCACCCGCCTTCGGGTCTGTCAGAGGGTCGGACACTTGATGGGAGGAGAGTCTTGTTGTTTTTTGTTTTTTTTTTTTTTTTTAAACAAAGGATATAAAATTCAAGGAGTAGGTATGTAATACTGAAGAATGGGAGAGCGTGTAGCTGGCAGGAACACAGGCGTTAGCAGCTAGGCTTTCGGGGAAGAAGACTCTCCTGCTTGAGGACTACGCAGTCTCTGCACCATCCTTGTAAATGCCACGTCCTCTGAAGTGGCAGGGCTGTTTTGGGAACATTCCTTTTGCTAAGCTCTCATCTTCGATGAAAGGGCTTCTTTCCTGGTTGTGAGGCAGGGTTTCATTTTTCAGAAACCCTGAAGGAGAAAATCGCCTCTCTACCTCGTATCCAGCCGTCTTACTGAATTCTTTCTAATGAGTTTTGCCACTTGATTCTTTATTGTTTTGTACTTTTATGGCCTTATTCATTCACTCATTCATTCCTCATCTGTTCATTAATGTTACTCCAATTCAGTGAGTTTAGTGATAAGTGTACACCCGCGAAACCATCCCTTGTCAGGCCATGGACATCTTCATCACCTCCCAAAGTTCCCCTCCATCCTTTTTATTATTATTTTTGTCTGCGATAATAACTTTTCATATAAGATGTACCTTCATCTTAGAAAACTTTAAATGCACATGCCCTCGCTGGTGTGACTCGGTGGATTGAGCACCAGCCTGTGCACAGAAGCCTCACTGGTTCGGTTCCCAGTCAGGGCACATGCCTGGGTTGCTGACCAGGACAGCTGGTTGATACATCTCTTGCACACTGACATTTCTCTTCTTCTCTTTCTCCCTCCTTTCCCATCTCTCTAAAAAGAAATAAAATATTGAAAAAACAGAAAATTTGAAATATACAATATAGTATATATGTCTTGCATAACAAACTTTGCATCCTTTGGCTGTAACCTCCCCATATTCTCTTCCTCTTAGCCCCTGACGATCACCATTCAATTTTCTGTCTTATGAATTTGCAGCATGCCATTCTTTTGGATTTTCTAATACATTTACAAAGGATGACTTTGATATTTTTATGCCTCTGTTTTTAATCGGACAGGCATTTCTTTGAGAAATTAGAGTACTGCTTATATATTGTCACTGGAAATAAATAGGAATATTAGCATCTGTAATTAGGTTGCTTATGAGAGTTTAGTACAATACTATCTCTCTCTGTATGTACATGTCCATGCTGGGACTTCTAGATTTTTTTTTTTAACTTAGTGTTTAAAATGCATACTTAACATGTTTGAATGACATTTGCCATATTCTAAGTGGTAGATCTTAGACTAGAATTTCTTTTTTAAAAATTAAATTTATTGGGCAACATTTAAAAAAGATTTTATTTATTTATTTTTAGAGGAGAAGGGAAGGAGAAAGAGAAGGAGAGAAACATCAGTGTGTGGTTACCTCTCACATGCCCCACATTGGGGACCTGGCCTGCAACCCAGGCCTGTGCCCTGACTGGGAGTCGAACCAGTGATCCTTTGGTTCCTACCCTGCACTCAGTCCACTGAGCTACACCATCCAGGCTTTCTTTGTTTTTTTTTTTTTTTTGAGGTAGTTTATATGTTAGGTCTTGTTTATTTCTTATTTCTCTTATCATCCTCTCTTTATTAGATGAAAAGAGCCACAGTATTATTTTTTGAAGTATAGTCAATGATAAATATTGTAAGTAAAGTGAATGGGAGAGATTACAATCTAAAAAAAATTCCTAAGGTATCACTAACTTGATTTCCAAAGATGTTTCATATGAGATGGAAATATATAACGAATTTCTGGGTAATGCTGGTAATGATCTGTGTTTCATGTCTGTGTAGATATGGAATGTGTCAAACGGGGAGCTGCTTCATTTATGTGCTCCGATTTCCGTAGAAGAAGGAGCCGCTACTCACGGAGGCTGGGTGACCGACCTCTGCTTTTCTCCAGATAGCAAAATGCTCGTCTCTGCTGGGGGCTATCTTAAGGTAAGCGTGTGCTAAAGACTGTGAGAGGAAGGAACAGCCGGTGTCCCATTTTCCAAGCTGTTTTTACTTCCTGTGTCTCAGCTGGTCCTCGTACATCCCTGCAGAGGGCAAGGGCGGCTCCCCTTGTCCCTGTTGTGTGCAAGGCCGCTTTCCTCCGATCTCGGGGAGGTTTTGGTGGCAGTGTTGGGATGTTGTAGGTCCGGAGCTCTCAGGCTGCCCTGTACAAAGTCTTAGATGATAAGAATGACTGGAGAGTGGGATGTTTAACATCATTTTATTTCTACCTCATAATTATTAACTATTTGGGTTGAAAGTCTTTACAAAATTTTCTGAGCTTTTAAGTATTAATAGTAATGGTGGTATTAATAACACTGGCAGGAGCATATTGCTTTTATAGTTTACAAAGTGCTTTACTTACATCATCTCATTAGCCAGTTTTGTGAGGCTTAAATTTTATTATCTTTGGTTTATAGATGAGAAATGTGATGTTCATGGAGAGTTGTGTCTTCCCTAGAATTGCGTAGTAAATTGGTGCATACAAACTCAGGAGTGACTGCAGTGGCCGAGGCTCGAATGTCATGGTGCCTCAGGGTCGTTTTTGGGCCCTTGTGTCTATTAATCCATCCACCCAATAAGATGTTAAGTGTCTGCTGTGTGCCAAGACACTGCTGTGTGGCACAAGTTTTAAATTTGGTTCCTGCCAGCTGCTGCCTTACAGTCTTTGGGGGAAGCAGACAGTAAACAAAATCCCTGAAGTGTAGGAGGGGTTCTGGGAACATTTGCATATGGAGCGTAAAGGCACAAAGGAGAGGAGCTAACATTCCACCTCCGGGAGTTTGCAGAGGCTGTCTGTGGAGGGAGACGCTTGAGGTGGGAGTTTGGAATAGTGGTTCGCTTAGGAAAGGGGTCGAAGATGATGCTGTATGTGGTGCTGACCACTTCAAATAGATCCCTAGTAAAGTAGATCTTATGATACTGTTACCTCTTATTGAAGACATTCAAGTGTAGGAGATGGTTCTAATTGTCTAACACAGTGTGGATGTTTTGCATGAATTGGTTGAAGTTTTTGATAATATGAGACCCATGTAATCGTAATTTTACTCAACATGAAAATTTAGTTTATCAGTAAAGATAAATAAGAGAGCAGTTTTTAGCTCTATGGGAGGATGTGCATTAGGTACAAGTTTACATTTAAAATACAACACTGTACAGCCTGTTGCATTAACCTCTCTTTCTTTGGCATGCCTGACTCACTAGGGAATTGGGAGGCTGTCACCACTTGTCCTTCTGTAACATAAGGATGAATTTAGTCGGCTCTGAGGATGGTGCTTAGAATGGCGGCTTTGCTCTGTTTGTGGAGGGAGCTGGGAGTCTTGCCTGCTCTTCATTAGCAGCTAAAAAACTGCTGAGACACTGAGCTTCTAGAGACCATGTCATTTGATGCTCTGGGGCCCCTCAAAGGCTGTTCCATAATTCGGAGTCCGGTTTACAAGATGTGACAGAGATCAATGACCAGATTTCCAGAGTTTTTGGAGAACCTTGAAATAAAGTAGCAGAATAGATAGCTGTATTGTAGAGGTTAATGCCTTAAGGGAGGAAGAGCCTGTCACCTGTGTATTTGGTCTCTGCTTGTGACAGTCAGGCTGCCCCTCCCTCTGGTGAAGGCGGTGGTGACAGAGCTCTGCCAGCCTCCACCCAGCATGTTAATGAGACATCCAATGCACAGAGCAAATTAAAAGTAAAAAAAGGAGCAGCTGCTGCAGTGTCCAAGTAAGTAGGCCTTTTGAGTCTGTTTACTTGAGAATCCAAGGTGTATAAATTGAATGTCAATAAGATAAAGTAGGTATCCAGTAGCTAAAAAGCTCTTAACTTTCAAAATTGTTCCTACTTGTAAATTTAAAAAGTACTGTAATTTAGCTGTTTACTTGTGTTATGCCACAGGGTATATACTCTGTTAGAATGACAAGAAACCCACATAGATTCATACTCATGAGGAGAAAAGCGGATTTAAAATACGGACTGCATGGCAGGGAATGCAGGGTTGTCCGTACTTAGAGGCAGCAGAGGGGCTGGTCCGGAGAGTGAGCCTGGGGGCCACCGCCCGAGACCAGAGCCTGGCTCTGCTGCTCATTCGCTCTGTTAATATTCTTACTAATCACAAGATTATTTCAACTCGAGGTGCGTCTATTTTTTTATCTGTAAAATGGGCACAATTTCTACCTATAGGGTTGGGAGGATTAAAGCACTTATAAATAGTGCCCAGAATCTGGATGTACCCGAGCCCTTTTCAAAAGGTATATGGTGTCTCTTTTGCCCTCATTTTAGCTGTGATGTATATGAGTGAGCTTTATAATCTCCATTTGATAAATGAATATAAATATTGTTACAGTTCTAGTGAATTCAGTGATTGGGAGGAGAAAGGAAGGACTTCGCCAGAGTACCTGCCATGTTTGAGGTGTTCACTGTTTGTTTAGCACATGCATGCAATATTTTATATTGAAACTTAGTCATTGGCTCTTGAGTCACTCCTGGTGAAAGGGAAGATTCAGTAGAGAGCACAGTCTGTCCTGTAGCCCAGATTATGAATGGTCTTGGTGTCTGCCAGAATGCCAGTTCTTGTCTGCAAAGGGCCATTTTTAGAGAAGGCATTCTTCTGTCCATTCCACTGAGGCCTGCAGACAGGAGAGCTCAGTCCAGCCATGGCCCTAGTGGACTTCGTGTGGCTTCGTGTCTGACGCTCTTGACTGGCTGCATGTTTCTTCACGCCTCGGGTGCAGGTCGGTGTAGGGTAGCTGGGAGGCAGTCACCAGGCTTGATCGGGAAAGGCTGATCTGATTGGTAGTAACCGTATTCAGCATTAAACCTTAGACTGCTTTCCTGCTGTTTGTGTAAGTTTGGGCACGGGAATGCGATGGGGCGCAGGATGCACCCTCTCGGGCTGGCACCACAGCCCGTTGTGTGGTGTAATCACCAGTCTAACGGGGATTTTCCTTCTCTGCACAGTGGTGGAGCGTCGTCACTGGGGAATCCTCACAGACCTTCTACACAAATGGAACCAACCTGAAGAAAATACATGTGGCCCCTGACTTCAAGACATATGTGACTGTTGATAATCTCGGTATTTTATATATTTTACAGACTTTAGAGTAAAATAGTTAAGCATTAATGTAAGTTGAACCTTTTAAATTTTGACTTGGAAAAAATCGTGATGAACTTGTATTCCGACTTTTTATGAAGCTGTGAATTGTTTTGCAGTATTGTATTCACTACAGAAGTCTTCGTGGCTGGGTGAGTAATACTAATGTAGCTTTTTCCCAAATGAACACACTTTTAATCTTGTTTTTCATAATCATCATCATTATTTTTAACAATTTGTCTTTAAGATGCAAATGAAAATGTAAATATGTTCCTTATTATACTGTTGGCAAAATGATCTCTTGATACATTCAAATTGGTTGACATAATTAATGAGGATAATTTGAAGGAAACATGTGGTTTTAATGTGCTCTCCATGAGGCCTGGGCCTCAGACTGGCAGTGGCCTGCTTTCCGGCCACACGTACCCCCTGGGGTACAGTTTCCCAAATACAATCTGGGAGCTTATTTGCAGCCCTTAAATTTGCGTTAAAAATATTGTGTCTGTGTGCAGAATTTGCAATATTTCCTTTAATTCACTAGATAAGTGAGTCTTGGATTTCAGAGGTTCCTTCTGTGCAATAAAAATTGTGTGTGTTGGAGAGAGTAGATTTTATCAGTCTATCTTTTTCTCACTGGCTGAGGGCAGTTGGTGCCCCAAGTGGACTCCAGCGGTCAGTCTCTGAGCTGCATGCTCTCCTGCTGATTTTTTTTTATGTACGAGACCTTTTTCTTAACCTTCACTTTTTTCTCTTTTTTTAAAAGCAATTTCTCCACAGTAAAATATTGGTAAACCAAATTAATTGGGGAGAAGCCAATTGTAATAAGTTTTAATAACAGATTTTTTTCTAAGAAATATAAAATAGTAAGAAATCATTTTCTTCTAATTCCATTTACTTTTAGATGAATGGCATTGCCAATGCTGTTCTCTTAGTGAATTTCAGAACCAGAAGTCACTGTGACTTTGGATGGTGTCACCTTTAACCCCTGACCAATCTGTCTTCCTTCCCTTCTCTCCTAATCCACTTCCTTTCCCTCCCTCCCTGGTTCATCAGAAAAGATGGCTGTGACAGGGGAGAAGTCCAGCAGCATCAATCATCAGTTTTTCTGATCTCTTGATTAGGAACCTTAATTGCAGCTTAGAGCTAAACATTTTTCTAGATATTTATTAAGGGAAATGCTGGTAAATTAACAGTAGATGTGGTTGTCTCATTAAAAAAACAACCAGAACTCAAAACATTTTTTTTGCTGTAACAGGGTATTAGGGTTAAGAGCAGGTAGGCTGTGAACCACTTTTTTATTTTATTTACATTTTTATTTTAAAATTGATTTGAGAGAGGAAGGGAGAAAGAGACAGAGAGAGACACATTGATTTGTTTTTCTAGTTATTTATGCATTCATTGGTGCCCTGAGTGGGAATTGAACCCACAACCTTGGTATATTGGGATAATGCTTTAACCAACTGAAACACCCAACCAAAGCCTGTGAACCAATTTTTATTGTTATTGCATATTGGTAGCTATGGGTGGGTGGGGGATAGACCACTGCAGATGTATTTTAGATTAGCTATTCCTATTTCACACTTCAGAGAACCATAAATAGAGTGAATAAAATCTTTTACATTGTTAGGGAGGGTTTTTGTTTTTTAATGATGGGAGGAACTAGTTACAGATCTACTGTGATTTAAGCAAATATAATGTGAAATCTTAACTTTATAAAAGAAATTTCTGTAAGTGGTATGTTTTGCTTAGAGTATCCCCATCATAACTTGATCTGCATACAATGTTTAGGAGCTCATTTACAGCTCAGAGTATGAAGTGTTATCTTTTGGAATTAGCCATACTTGACCGTTAACAAACACCATCAGCTTTTAAAAGGCCTTGAGTAGCCTTTGTCTGAAAAAGAAATGAAAAGGAAAAATGGGAAGAAAGACCAGGCCACATAGGGAGTGAGGAGGAGGCTACCGCCGCAGCGCACGCTTCCCAGCAGCTGGGTGGTCAGTCCAGGGGGTGTTGCCCGGTGCTTGCAGATCGGCATGTTCACGTGCTGGGCTGGGAATTATATTGCATTTTATATACATGTTAAGTTTTTTTTACATTGTATGTGTCCCATATGTTTGGATAACTGTTTTGTATTTACGATACAGTTTACATGTTTTTTTTGCCTTGGTATACATTTTAATACATGAATTAAAAACATTTATAAAAATAAAATTCCAAAGATACTTTTGAAAAACATTTTCAGATTGTTTCAGACTCCCTGCTCGTCCTCTGTTGGTTAGAAAACAAACGAGAAAGAGTCTTCAAAATAAATCCATCAACCTTTCTAGGATATTTTATCAGCTATGTGTAATTCAGTTCTATCAAATTTTCTGTCTCCCCAGTCTGTGTGATTGCTGCCTGGTGTAGCTGGCATGGTGAAGACTCTGTAAAAAACAGAATTCATTTATTCATTCTTCCTTTCTGTAAATGTTTACTGAACTCTACCATGTGCCTGGCATTTTTGTAGGTAATAGCAGTGAGCAAAACAAAGCCCTTGCCCTGTTGCAGTTTGGTGCTAGGGAGAGGTGGACACAGAGTAAAAAAGTAAAATGTGTAGTGTGTTCGTTGTAGTAATATCAGTTGCAATATTGTGTGTAATTGGGGAGGGGGAGGGTTACAGTTTTAGAGGGAGTTGCTCAGGGAGAAGGTGACACTTGAGTGTAGACCTGACAGGTGAGGGAATGAGTCGTGCAGGTATCCGGAGAGCATGCCCAAGGGAGAGCGCAGCAAGTGCAAAGACTTCGGTGTGGGATGGGTTGGTCTGTCTGGAACTGGCCAGGAGCCAGTGTGGCTGGAGGAGACCTCGAGGGGGAAGGTAATAGGAGGTGCACGCTGGAGGGCCTCAAGGAGCTCGTGGATGGCTTGCAGCAGTGGGGTGATTTGACTTGTGGGAGCCAATTGACAGGCTGGAAGCAGGGAGCAGGGAGACCAGTGAGAAGCTTTTGCAATAATCTTTGCAAAAACGAAGGCAGCCAGACTAGAGTAGCAACAGTAGAGGTTGTGGTAAGCTGGATTCTGGATGTATTTTGAAGATAAGAGGTAATGGATTGGACAGAGGTTGTGAGAGAAAGACAATTGAAGAACGATACCCAAGGTTTTGGCCTGTTTGACTTGAGTAACTAGAAGAATTTAGTTGCCATTAACTGAGATGAAGAACAATGAAAGGAGCAGATTTTCGGGCATAGTAAGTGTGAGGTGGTCGTTCGGCATCCAAGTAGAGCTGTTGAGTAGCTGGTTGGATCATGGGGTCTGGAGTTCAGGGGGAAAATCTGTGATGGAGATAGGAATCGCAAGGGTCATGGGTGAATCAGTGGCTCTTGAAACCATAAAACCAGAAGACAGCAGCAGTGAAATGGGTGCAAAAGGAGGCCTGAGACTAGGTCCCAGTTGGTGAGATGAGAGACCAGCACGGAGAAGGACCAGCAAAGACCAGAAACCACAAGTTCGTGTGGTACACATGGTGAGTACAGTGGGGTGGGTTCCTTCACTCACTGTGACCTTGGGCAAAACTTCTTTAATGGCTTGTTTGTTCAGCCACCGATCCCACATGCCTTGCATGTCTACTGTGTGCCAAGCACTATTTTAAGCAGCAGCCGAGGCAATAAATGAGTACATTTTAGTTGTGGGGGAGACGGGAGACAGCAGATAATAAGAAAACAAGAAGATAGCAGCAGCTGTCTTATCTGTGAGATGCTTCTTGGGGTGGTTGTAAGGATTTAATAAGACAATGCTCATAAAGTACGTATCTCAGTACTGGGACCAAGGAAGTGCTTGGTGAGAAATGCTCGGTGGTGATTGAGTCCTGTCATCTTCGGCCTGGCAGCAGGTCGCCAGCTGCCATCTCTGCCACCAAACGCTGGACGTGCTGCATGCTCTCTTGCTTCTGTGGCTTCGTATACAGTGATCTCTCTTCCATACTGCCACCCTCACCCCCACCTCGTTTGTTTCCTCTCAATTTCTTCTTATTTTCCCTATGTCCCTTGAGGTGACCCCTGTGCTGTCTGGTAGCACCTTCTCTTCTCTTACGTGTCCCTCAGTGCCCTGTGTCCTTTGCTTATTGGAGTCTTGCATTAGAGCAGAAGTTTTGTGAAAGTCTGGTCTGTGCCTTTTATACCAGAGCCTCACAGAAGCCTGGCTCCAGCCGGAGCCTCAGTAAGTATTTGTGCGTGATTGAAACTCTGGTGTGCCCGCGTGCCGAGGCGTGTTCTGTGTTCTTCTCTGCACTGGGGTAGTGCCAGGCGGTCGGATTAAGATGCAGCACGTCACCGGCCTTTCCTTCACCTTCCTTCCCATTTTAGTTTGGCCTTTTATTGTCGGGCAGTTTTAGGGAAAAGTCAAATTTCTTTTGGATAGAAAAGATTCTTCTTCCATATTATATAAAATGAATTAACATATCTCTGGAGCGTTTAAGTTGTCAAGTGTGGCAATCTCAACAAATGTTTTGTGTTATAATTTACTGACCTTTAGAGAAAGAGAAAATGATTTTCTGATAATTCTTAGTCTCTGAATGTTGTCAGTTGAACAAATTTCCTTGCACATAGTCCTTCCTCTTAAGAACACAGATATACAGTTATTAAAATATCTGCAAAGGAAATCAGCTGCTGTTGGGCTGTGCGTTTAACCCCAGAATTGCTGTGTCATTGTGTACGTTCACGTGGAAGGGGCGGGAGAATTTGTATCAAGTCTGGGACTCATCAGAGGCCAGGGCTTTGAAGTCCTTTGGTGTCAACAGTGACTTACTTCTGAATAAGATGGTGTTGTGAGGAGGCCAAAAGTTGGGGAATTTTCATTTCAATTATGTTTCAGGAAAATGAGTTGAGGGTATTCACTGTCAATTCATTTATGAGGTCAGGCTTTCAGAGCTGGGAATACCGCTTATCACACAGAAGTGAAGAGGAAAACCCGCCTCTGATTTCCCATCACCCGAGGCTAGAATAAGCAACTAGAGAGCATTCCAAAGCTGAGCTTGTGCTTGTCGGTTCTGAGCAACTGATTGAACTGGAGAACACCCCGCAGGTGGGTGATGACTCCTGCTTAGAATCTAGGTGGCCATTCTGAGGAGCTGGAGCAAACATTCACGTTCATCTGAATGAATATCAGCTCCCCACGCTAGGCACCACCCAGCCTCCTATTTTATCTGCACAGCAGTGGGGTGGATTTGCAGACTGTGCAGTTCTAGTTTATAGAGGAAGAACCACACCCCAGGTAGTTGGTCAGTGACAAAGTGAGGGCCAGAATACAAATCTGATATTTTCTTTTTCAGATACAAGTGCAAGTTTATTAGAAAGTCAGAGAGGCAGAAAAAGTAAGCCAGCTGGTCTACATGGGCTCAGGAAACCAGTTATGGAAGTAAAAGAAGGGCCCTTGGAGTTCAGGGGATGGAAAGATGATTTTTTTTTTATATAAGCACCCAGTCCATTGGGCTACAAGTTGAGTGTTAGTTGCAGTTGGAAGTGGAATCCTCTTAGGTTCATGGCAGATGGACACCAGTGTAGGGGTCAAGGCTTGGGTTTCAGCAGCTGGAGATGTTGGTCTCATTTTTGATTCATCTTCAATTAGCAGTGACTCTAACTAAACCCTTCACCTTGGGTTTGTTTGCCTGTGGATGAAAAAAGGGATTCTAGGGAAAGTAACCTCAAAGGGAGATCTAACCATAAATTCCTAACTGGACTGGTCATGGTGGGTAGTCCTGCCCCAGGCACATAAGTTTTTAGTAAAAGGTTTACGTTTGCCTTAAGCAAGCCCTGTCCATTGCTTCAGTGAGCCTAGGTTTCAAAGGAGCACATGATCCTAACTATTTTGTAATCCAGTCCCCACCCTGCTTTCTTCCACCTCTGTGCAATCTTCCTTACATTCCCTCCTTAATTTCAGAAGCATAAAAGAAGCTGCAAAACTGTTATTCTCCAGAGCATTTGAGATCTTGCTCCTTGACATATGTTGTCAATTTAGCTCAAATAAACTGTTACGAAAATTCTCTACAGGTTTGGATGTTTCCTATGTAGACATACCCCACTCTATCAAGTAATTTTCTGTGATAATAAATCATTTTTAGGAGGAAGGAAGGGGGAGCTACAACTTTAAAAAAAAACAAAAACAGGCTTCTTATGTGCCAGACCCTGTGCTGGGCACTTTCTACATATTTAATTTTAGCCTCCTATCTAGAGTGGCCAGTGAGATGTAAGCAGAAGTTGTGGGTTGAAGCTTCCAGGGACGCTCCTAAACATTTGCTTTACTCAGCTGGGAGGCAGGAGCCCTTTGGTCTTCACCATTCTTTTTCGTGCCTGGAATGGGTATGTGCTAGATGGTGCTCCAGCAGCCATTTTGTGA
Source organism: Artibeus jamaicensis (assembly GCF_021234435.1). Classification (NCBI taxonomy): domain Eukaryota; kingdom Metazoa; phylum Chordata; class Mammalia; order Chiroptera; family Phyllostomidae; genus Artibeus; species Artibeus jamaicensis. The sequence goes on along the minus strand of NW_026521486.1, from coordinate 17,384,394 downwards.
TCAAGAGGTGACCTTGCACAGTTGGATGCTATGTGCTAAGGATGGCAGAGTAGAAATATTGAAGGAGCTTGGGATTTTGATGACAACTATGTAGCTATGATTCCACCACTGTACTACTGCTGAAGTTCATGTTACATTAGAAAAAGGTCAACCCCTCCCTTTTTTAAGAGACTTTTAATTCTGGTCTTTCAGTTCCTGATACTCTCATAAACTCATTTGGTGTATAAGATCAGTTCAGCAAATGTCAGTCAGTGACCCTGTATCCCTCCCTCCTCCACCCCCTCAACTCAGCCATAGACACACTGTTCTTCTTCTGAGTAACTGGAGCTCTAACTGTGAGGCCATTGAAACTTGGTGGATTCTCAGAAAATCTCCAACACATGGTACATGGACCAAGCCCAGGTAGCCCACAGTTGAGTTTTGTTTGGCCCAGACTTATTTTTTAAAACTCTGAATTTGTTGCCAGCATTGGGAAATTTGGTGATTTCACATAAAAACTGATTTATTAGAAAGTCTTTTGACCCAGGGTCTTCCTTTTTGCCTCACAGCAGTTAGCAGGAACTGAGTAGCAGCTGCCCCTGTGATGTGGCAGGTGCTCTGTGGCTCATCACAGCCCTCCCTTCACTCACGTTGCCCTTGAGTCCCTGCAGCTTCCTGACTTTGCAGCCTCTCCCCAGCCCCAGCCCAGCACCCCAGAAATAGTCTGCTAAAACAGAATTCCAGAATTTCCTGTGACCTTTGTCTTTCCCAGTCTCCCCTGATTTAACACTTATCATGTTGGGATTTTGTTTGTTTTGTCTCCAAAAACTGAGCATGCAGTTTTGAGAAGTGGCAAGATATCGACTTCTCACACATCAGAAAAGAGCTGATGTTGCTGCTTAGTGGAAGGCACCTTGACTTTCCCTCCTCACAGGTCTTACTGACAAGAGGCAGTGAGCTGGAGAGCCGCAGGCTCCCCGGGGGCCGCTGCAGGGATACTCGATTGAGACACTGAGACATCCAGAGGATCATTCGGTGGAGTATTGAATATGGCCTGCTTTGAACGGCTCTCATTAATTACCATGTTGTGAGCTGACTTTGGCCGTAAGAGTGACTCCCTCTCAGCTTGCTCTTAACTGTGGCACCGAGACATAACTCAGAGTTTTCCTGATTGGCAGACTTGGAAGGTGCGTGTTAGCTCCACTGCACTTGTGAAGTCTGCTGTGCAACACACGTGCCCCTCAGCTCCTCTGAATCAAGCAGAGAGCCCTGAGAAAACCTCAGCTGCTGTGGCATCACCTTCCACTGGGGTGACCCCCCCCCATTTCAATCTGATTTATGTGTAGGTCTTTGCATCACTGGTCATTACTCTTGGTTAAATGTCTGTGCAGCTTTTACAAATGTAAGGCTCAGGGGTTTGGGAGAGAAAAACAAAAACTGTTCTGGCAGGAAATAATTTGTAGCTATGATTCATTATGACTTACAAACAGGGTGCATTATGTTGGGTGGGGAGGATCAGTTTTGCATTAGCAACTCGAGTAAAATGGCATCGAGCACAGAGTGAGTGTTCAGTGAGTATGTTGGCTCGGGGTGAAGACAGGGAACAGTTGGGTATAACTGGTGTCCCCCAGGTCAGCACCAAAGTCTTGGGGTTAATTTCACCATCAAAAGTAAGTTCTGGTCCATGGGTCCTAAGGGAATCTCTCAGGATGCAGGATGCGGATTGTGCAACAGGCCTAAGGAAATTCTCTGCCTGCTTTGGAACTGGTTTCTGTGGGAAGCAAGATTCTGTGCCTGGACCCACAGGGCCTGGCTTCTGTGTCTGCTCTGCCAGCAGTGAATGGATGTGGGCCGGCCGGGCGAGGAGGGATGGGGATGGGGTGTGTGTGGGGCAGCCTGATGGGAGCCTTGGTACAGCGAGGCTCTGTTGGCCTAGTTGGCTGCTTACCCAATTTTATTTCAAGAAATGTGGTTATCACTGTCAGATTGCTTAGTTTTCACAAGAAACATAGTGAAGAGCTTGCATAACAAGAGAACTGAAAAACTTAATGTCTAATAAAAAGGCTTTATTCCATACAGACTTCTGGCCACGGTCATTGAGTTCCAATTCTGTGGAAGAAGTGCGGAGGCTAACCCACTTATCAGATTTTCATTTCTTTTCAGCAATGGCTTAGGAGCAATGCTGTTTGGTCCCAGTGTGAATTTCTGTTGATTTTTGAGAACTGGCGTGTGTTCTTTAAGCCTGCCCGCTCTGTCCTGTCACATCCAGACACCGCGCGCCGGCCGTCTTCCCGTGTTCCCACAAAAAAGTCTGGTGTGTCTTCAGAAAGAATCGCACCCATGACTTATTAATGATCTAACTAGGCATAATTTTCACAGCGTTCATTCACCAAATTTATCATAGAATATCATTTAAGATGAAAAATTAATGGAGTAATAGAACTGAAGTCCTTTTTGGAATAATATTAGCATTCAAGGATTCCCACCCCCATGGATATTGCAATTACCAACGTGTCAAATTTCCCCTTCAAGAAAATGAGCAGCAAAGCCCTTCTCCTGCCTGTGGGCTGTCTCTCCTGTTTGCTCTGCAGATCCACCCCCCTCCCAGCCCTGATCGGTGACCGGAGGCTGCCCTGTGTGGACCATGTCGGCGGTCTCCTGGCTCTCTGGCTTCCGTGGGTTCAGGTAATGCAGAATGGGAGGGAGAGGGTGAGATCAGGGTATTTTAGTCCCTGGCCCCCTCGACGAGGGCCCCTCTTCCTGGTCCCGTGCCGCCACCTGTGTGAGCCCCTCCATTGCCCTGCAGGCTGCCAACACCTATGCTAGCGGTCTATTTATTAAACTCCTAAATTATCCTAATGGAATGTGCCATCTGCTTTGTGCTGGGCTGTAACTGATGCAAATAAGCTTTTGGTCTACAGCGATAACAAATAAGGGGATTGCTGACCTTTTGGTGGTTAGCGAAGATAAGGGGCCCTGTCCCTGGGTCCTTCCTGTGTGTTCACTGACTGAGCCCTTTGCCTTCTTTCAGTCAGTCCCCGCCTCCCTCCTCCCCTTTTACAGCTGTCAGTCTCTTCCTTGTTTCCATGCCTCTGGTTCTATTTTGTTCCTTAGTTTATTTTGTTCATTAGGTTCCTTTTATAAGTGAGATCATATGGTATTTGTCTTTCACCAACTGGCTTGTTTCACTTAGCTTAAGAGTCTCCAGTTCCATCCACACCATGTGGACAGAGGCAGAGGGGGAAAAATTGGGATAATGGTAATAGCATAAACAAAAAAATTTTTTTTAAATGAAAGTACATGAATAAAAAAAGAAAGAAAAAAAAATCCAAATTTCCAACCCAAACCTTCCATCCCTTCAGGAAACCCACCCGTCTGCCTCTGTGAAGGTCACGCCATCACAGGCTGGTTTTACCTCTTTGGGATTTAAATCCCTGGGCCCTGGATGTCGGGCTGGGAGCACCCCGAGGTGGCTTTGGCATGTGCTTTGTAGAGTAACAGGCTTGGCTCCAGCAGCGGGGGCATGTTCTGGAAGCCACAGGGTAGGTAGAGAATGTGAGTCACTGGTCTTCCCGGTGTTACCATGGCCCTATTGTCACTCGGTTCACAGCTGGCACATGCATTTTAGGAAAAACGAAAGGATTAATGAGTGTTGCTCTGGAATGTTTGTGTCCCCCTCACAATTCCTATGTTGGAGCCATAATGGGCCTATGGGAGACAATTGGGGTTGGAGTCATAAGGGTGGGGCACTCATGATGGCATTCATGCCCTTCTAAGAAGTGACCCCAGAAAGCTTGCTGCTCCCCATCCCTGGCTCATACACACAAAGAAGAGGTCACGTGAGCACCCAGCAAGACGGCGGCCACCTGCAAGCCAAGAGAAAAGGCCTTGGAATGAGACCCACCTTGCTGTCTGGGACCTGCCAGCCTCCAGAACGGTGAGACATACATTTGTTGTTTAGGCCTCTTAGTCTCTGATATTCTGATACGGCGGCCTGAGCTGGACAGACATACAGGTGTTTTACACAAGCCGCTGCCTATGTCACCTGTGCAAGTGATCCAGGTTGGCTGTGGTCCCGCCTCTCAGAAATCCCTGTTTCGGCAATTCCTCCTCATAGCCCACTTTAATATTCCAACAAAGACAATGGGGGCATTTTGGCTGAAATTCAAGCTTTAATGGCCACTGTATCTTTCTTAGACAGGTTGAACTTGGAAATGAGCAAATTTTCTCCACAATTTTGCCAACTAAAAGATCCCTTTAGCTATGCATGCTGTGAAGGCTGGTCCTTTGATTCTGGTCCTAAAGGGAAGCAGAAAGCTCACAGAATGATGCTGAGCACCAGTGGCTGTACAATTTCCTTTTTATTTTGTGTGCTTTTTTATAGGATATAAATAATGACAAAAATTACAAAATTTATAACTGGAAGCCCAAGCATATTTACACATATATTTCTGTTTCAGCAAAGCTACTATTCACTTTGCTCCTATACAGTTTCCTCTTGGTACCATATATGTGTTATTTTACTCTCCATTTACTACATACATATCAACAGTGAATAGGCAAAATATGTACAAGGAACTGTTCAGTTCAAGTAATTTAATATCGTATTAAAATTCTTCCACACTGAACTAAACCACATACATTTGTCAGTTTGAAATAAAATTTAATTATCTTTCAAAACTCACCAAATGATGAATGTAACTGATAGTCTCAAGTTTAAAATAATGTTGGTTAATTAAAAAAAACAACATTAAGACAACCCCACAATTTTTCAATATCGCTATAATGAACTTCAAATGATTCACAATATGATCGGTTAGAACAGTATACATTAAAATGTTACTTTTTTCCTATAGTGATATTCGTACTGTTTATATAATTTGATTCTACATAAATATACATTATGGTATTTATCATACAAATACTCCACAGAGACATTAAAAAAATTAAAATACCTTAATGAAATGTAAGTAAATTTTATTTAATCAAATAGTAAGCAAACATTTATTTATTCTTCTGTTTCAAGAAAAGAATTTATTACTTTGGAATCTCTCTCTTTTTTTTTTTGTATTTACTTTTTTCTAGAAAACAAATTTTTGCAATAGAATTTTATTAACACCTTTCTCAAATAAGGTTTCCGTGACAGAAATCTTGACAGCAGGAGCCCTAGATTTTTTTTTAAACATGTTCTTTAAAACACGGTGAAGATTAAAAAAGCAATCTTTGCAGGCTCGTGGCTGCGCCAGCCCTGTGGGTCGGACGCATCTGCTTGCCCCGGTCTCCGGCTCTGGTGAGGGTCGCCCGGACCTCCCCATGCCCCAGCCTGTCCTCGTCACAGGAACAGTGGAAATGGAGTTATTTGAAATGAAACCAGAAACATCCCTCATGACTAATCTAGTTTTCTTATCAATGCATTAATGAAACATTCTTTTAGTAAAAATATTTAATACAAGACACATTTTTTGTGCATAATAAATTCCTCTGTTTGAAAGCATTTGTAAATTTTGAATCAGTCCATAGATGTAAAGGTTTTCTGTATCTGACAGAGTTGATTACGTTTAAAAAATCCCCACAAAGATAGAAATCGGGAGGAAGGATTTCCTGGCCACTGTGGGGGTGGTTTTTGTCTTGTTGCATGAAACTCTACTCAGTGATAAAGGATTTTACAGATGCTGAATGGGGGGGGGGCTCTGTTCTGATTCTACCTTTAAAACTGCTGACAGTGAAAAACCCACAGTTTTTATACTTTTCGGCAGTATTAGAGAACCCTTGTACTTTTTTTTTTTTAGGTGTTATCCCCAGCCACAGCAAAGCAAATGTTGGGGCCAGGTCATTAGAAATACCTTGGGCGGCAGCAGGGAGGGGAGTCTGGAGTCAGCGAAAATCTCACCTCATGCTTCTCAGGGTTTACGGCTGGAAAGTCTTGGTTGCGCTTTCTGTCGCTGCTGCAGAAAGAACGTCCCCAGGAATGGCCAGTGGCCTGTCCCCTACAACAAGGCCACACAACAGCAGTCTTCCTCCTGGGCTGGGTGGAAACGAGGCGGGAAGGAAAGCCTGCTCCGGACTGCTCGGCGTGCAAGGCACCACGAGGGCGGGAGGATGGTGAGTATCAGAAAATCGTGGTCTCATACTTGGTGTTAATTCCCCTCTTGGCTTCTTGTCCCGGCTCCACGATCCACGGCAGGTTGGCCAGAGTCTTTTGCTCAGATGGGTCGATCTGCTTTAAGAGAGAAAGGCTAATGCCTGTTATGTGGTACCTGTACGGGGGTGCGGGCATGCAACCTACGCTGCTCAGAGACCGGCCTGCCGCCCTGGCCGGACTTCAGGGGTATTGGTTGTGAGAATCATTTGTTTGTTCTTTTGACCATATTTATTGCACATGGACCTGCAGAAGGGGCAGTGAATGGGACACAGCGCTTGCTCTTGAAGGCACATGGATGGGGAGCAGACTCAAACATTTGGATATGAGAAGTGAGATGGGAGGGAGAGGGGGCGGGGGTGCGCAGGAAAGCCACTGACCCCACGTCAGGGAGCCAGGGGGGCTTCCAGGAGGCGGTGCACCAGGTGATGAAACTCCCTGCATCTCAGGCCTCTAATGGTTTCCATCCCAGAATAAATCCCAAGTCTTCAAGGTGACCTAGGATGGGCCTGCCTGCCTCTCTTCACTGCAGCCACACCGGCCCCTCTGCTGTCCTTGGGCACCCAGCCCACGCCTGAGGCCCCTGCTCTGAGGGGCACTCTTGTCCCAGACCCCTGCACACTCTGTGCCCTAGTGTCCTTCAGGTGGTGGCTCAGACAGCACCACCTCCCTTGTGCTGTGCAAAACAGTGCCCCGGCTTTCCTGCCCTCCTCCTGCTCTGTATAATCCATGTACCACGCAAACCATTTGTTTATTTGTTCATCCTCCGCTCCAAAGTGTGTGCGCGAAGGTGTCGCTTTGTCTGTTCTGTTCACCCAAACTTCAAAAAGTTCCTGGCAACCCAGTAACTAGTAGGCACACAGTGAATGCTTGTTGACTAGGCAGCACCCCAAGAATGCAGTGGTGTCTGAACGGGGAGCTGAAGGGGAGCAAGAGTGTGCTGGGTGAGGGCGGGGAGGGAAAGTGGCCCATTTAGGGTTCGTAATCAGTTCACAGAGGGGAGGAGAGACGAGGTGAGCGGGGCTCTGGCAGGTGGAGCCTTGAGCCTAACTGAGCTGTGGAGTGATTAAGCTGTTCCCGCCCCTGTGCACACAAGCCCGACCTCTGAGGCGGGCCTGGGCACATTCTCGCCCAGCTGGTGCCTCATCCTTGGGTGTTCCCATGTCTGCCTTGGCCCCGGTCCCCAGGAACACTGGGCAAGGGGGTGGAGAGAGGCCTCCCCCGTCTCTCTTGCACAGTGAGTTTGGAACCTTCCAGAAGCCTGTGAGATCCGTGCCCATCAGCTACCCTCCAACGCGGTTTGGTTGTATCGCCATAAGGCTGCAGGGAGCATTTTGCGGATTTTCAGGAATCACAATAAACAATTTCTCAGCAACAAACAATGGGAACGGAGGGAATGGAATGCAGACACCAGTCGAGGGATCGGGGTCTGCGGCAGCACATCAGTGTCCTTATTCTCTGCATGTTCTCACATTTCTCACCGAGGCCTCTAAGATTAGTTTCTAGGAGCTGCTCCAGCGCCCGACCCTCAGCACCCTCTGGCAGAGTCTGGGGGACCAGAGTGACGTGAGACAGGCACCTGCCCTGAACAGATTCCCCAGCCCACCCGAGAATGAATACAACTGTCTAAGAGAACTCACAAAGGACTCCGGAAATTCCCGGAGAGTTAACTCATATTTTTTGTAGGGGAAGACACTAAATCTCCACTTACACTGCTGCACAGAATGAGAAGCAGGTGATATGCCTGAGTGCAACGAGCGTGGCCCAGAAAAAGCTGCTTCCTGTGGCTGAGACCTGAACGGCAGAGTCGGCCATGTGGAAATCAGGGGACACAGTGCCATGTGGTGGGGACAGGTGGGACAAAGGCCCCAGGCAGGAGCAAGATGTGACTTTCAGGAACAGGAAGGCCTGAGTGTCAAGGAGAAGTGCGGTGGGGGAGTGGCCTTCAGGGAGTGGGCAGTGGGGCCATGGTCTGGTCTGTGTTGAGAAGACGCCCCGGGTGCTGTGAGGAGGAAGGGAGGCTGCTAGGAGGTGCACTTCTGTGGGTTTGGAGGGCAGGGTGCGGGAACCTTCCCTGGGTGAGAAGAGTGACGGAGGGAAGGAGGGGAGCAGACGGATCCAAGGTTCGTTCCAGAGGCTGAGTGGACAGAAGCCGCCCATGGGTGGGGTGCGGGGGGGGGCAGGAATCGGGGATGACTTCTAGATTTATGTTGAGAACATGGGGAATGGTTGTATTGTCGACTGAGCTGGGAAAGCTGGAGCGAGAGAAACAGGGCAAACCAACGATTCTGTTCTGGACACACTACGTTTTTGGTGTCAGTTAAACACCAAAGGCAAAGTCAGTGCGTGCGAGTGTGGGTTCTGGGAGTGTGTCAGGACTGGGAGTGGGGGTCTGGGTATAAGCTGGGTGGGGGCGGCAGAGCGTGGGGTTTGAGGGAAAGATTTTCAGGGGCCGCTCGGTCACTGTGGCTTAGCCACGAGAGACGAGTGTGGAGTGAATGGCTGAGGTGGGCGGGGTGAAGATCCCAGGAGTGAGCCAAGCTGGCAAGGGACACAGAGGCCAGGCACTACGGGCGGGGACCATCCAATGAATGGTGAAGTTGCCGAGGATGGTGACAGGAGTAAAGGCCAAAAAGAAGTAAGTTGACAAGGAGCCATGAGGTCACCAACGTTAAAAACACCGGGGTTGGGGGGAGGAGGAGAGACTTACAGATGGAAGGGTAGGCCTGCCCGCCCGAGTCCCAGCGTTCCTGGGGTGCCAGATGGCAGGCAGCCGGAGCAGGCGCTGCTGGGGAGCATTCCAGCTTCGGGGTGTTGCTACTACAGAGGAGCCCGCTCTGAAGTCATGGAAGTCTGCTAAGACAGGATGTCTGCGGAGCTGGTGGGAGGCGGGGGAGGAAGTTCCTGGAGGGGCTTCGGAAGAGTCTCCGCTCTGCAGGAAGCCTCGGCTGGGACCCAGCACCTGGCCCGGCTGCCTGACCTGCGCACCACGGGGCAGCTCTGCTCCGGCCGCCTGTGGCCTGTGCCTCTCGCTTCCCCTGGGTACCGTCACCTTCACGGTGAACCTCTGTCAACCTCTGTGGGCCAGGGGCTCTGCCCCCAAAGCTGGGACCTCGGGAAGTCCTTCACCAAGGACAGCAGCAGTGCCCAGGCCCCCTCCGAGGGGGGGCCTCGGAGACACCGCACCTTGCACAGCCAGCCACTTCTTCCTGAAACCGGAAACCGGCTGCAGGAAACCGGAAACGGAATGTGCATGGGAGCCTCCAGGTTCAGGCACATGGTCTCCTATGCTTTTCAGGAACTGGGTGGGGTGGATGACAGACACAAGCCAGGAGGAAGCCAAGGACAAGATGAAGAAGAGTGGCCCCCACACCCCGCAAGGGCCCGGGTCGGCGGCAGCCCCCTTTCCCTCCCGGCCAAGGCCCTCCCAGCAGCTGTGTCTTCTACTTACCACTGACTTGCGAATGCTAACGCGGGGCTTGGGGATGGGCTTGGAGGGTTTGTTTTCAAAGCTCTCTGGCAGTGTGGAGGAGTGCCCCCCTTTCCTGGCTTGTAGTGCCAGCTGGTAAGCGACTTCAAACGCCTGTCCCAGTGTCAGGATGATTTCATAGGCTAGATTCTGCAAGAGAAACGAGAAGGCGTTCACTGTGGCACCCTGTGGATCAAAAGGGCCCAGTGGCTGAGGAACCCGTGAGGGGTGAACCAGCGAGGACCTTGAACTACTCCACCTGCGGGGGCAGTGAGTCCATGGAAGGCAGAGAGGAAGGGGACACTCGAGGTCTAACTCAGAGTCTGGAAGGGTCATTAGTCATGAGGCGACCTGCTTGCTCACAGCCGAGCTGGGGAGCCTGCATCACACCCCACCCCGAGGGGAGCAGGGCCCCGGCCCCCCGGCCCTGAGAGCGCCCCCACTGCATTTGCAGGGTGGCAATGCCACACACGCCGGCGGGAGGCGTTCCTCAGAAGGTTGGGTCTTTTTACCTCAAACATCTGTGATTCAGCGAACACTGGTGAAACACAATCAAAATCTAATTTAGGCGGAGGGGAGAGGCATTAGTCATGCTGGCGTGGCGTCTCCTAGTTGCAGCAGCAAGCATGCAAACAGAGCCAATTATCCATCTATTTCTTGAGGCATTTGCTCTCCCGGTGGGTCCACTCCATATTTTATCATCAAATCAGCAAGAGGCAGGAGATTCTGTGTGCCAAGCCGTGCCTGGGAGAAAGGCTCTTTTCTTCAGACTTTCAATCACTCCTCTCAGGACGACTTCCAGTTTCCCTCTTCTCGATTCACACCTTCGATTTCTGCCTTCTCTTCTGAGAAGAGCTCCAGGCTGTCCTCTCACTGAGAAAACATGACATTGACCCCCAAGGAGGCGTGGTCTGTCCCGGGTTTTCTTTTTTAAGTGTCCCTGGATTCCGTCCGCAGGTAGTTTTTCAAAACCACGAAGATTACTCTGCAGGCCGTGCCCTTGGCCTGCTGCCCCGTCCACCTGAGTCAAGCCCACGGAACAGCTTGGCTGCCCCGATTCTCACAAGAATGGTGTGGCCTGATCCCACTTGACGAAGACGGGGTGGGAGGGGCGGGCAGATGCTCAGAGGCTGAGTGGAAGGGGCCCGTGGGATTCTGGATGGACCAGATTTTCAGTCAATGCCAGACGGACATGGTCTGAGACCCAACAGGGAAAACACCTTTGACGTGGGATTTGGTTTGACAAAGACGTGTCTTCTCTTTGAGCTCCTTGTCGGGAAATGATGGCCCCACACGACAGGCGAGGGCCTCTTGGAGACACCGCACCTTGCACAGCCAGCCAGACGCTTCTTCCTGTAGTGAACACTGGGCCGGTGGTGGTTGCCTCCTGGGATGAGTCAGACCGGTAAACTGGTGAGGCACCAACAACCGAGTGGGGGGGTGGCTGGCAGACGGCCCTGGCCGTCACTGCGCGGGAGGGCAGAGCCCCCGGCTGCCTACCCTCACACCCACGTCATCGTCGGCTCTGAGCCAGGGGTCCCCTCTGGGAGGCAGACGGGGGCTTCTGGCTTCTGCAGTCTCCACGGGGAGTCACGGCTGTTGGTCGTGGTCGCCTGCCGTGGAGGTTGTTGGCGTCCATCTGTCAGGGATACGTAGCAGGCTCTCTGGGGCGCGGGCACAACTGGACTAAGACGGCAGGGTCAGTGGTTCTACATCGCACAGCTTTTCGGGGCTGGAACAGGGAGGGCGCTTAATGAGTGTGAATTCCTGTATCGTTCACCTGAAAACAAGTTCCTCGGTGAGATTTACCTAAAGCTTGAGTGTCTGCAAGTGAAAAGTCGAAGAGGCTCATTTGAGCAAGTGAGACTTTTCACATGACTATTGTGGGAAGCGTAAAGGACGTGAAAGGTGCCGGGAGAGAAGCTCCGCCCCTCGGTCTGCAGCGAGTGCGGGGTCAGGAAGCGACTGCAGACTGTGGGGCTGAGCCGCCTGCCCACTGGCCTCTCCTGGTCTGGCCTTCCTCCTCCTCGACGTCTTCCTGTTTTATTTCAAAAGCTTCACAGAATTCTTCTTTTATGGTTATGGAGAGTAAAAAATGGGACATTGTTACCTTCCCTACACGTTGTCACCTCACCGAGGTGTCTTCGATGCTGGACGTCAGGGAGGCCCACAGACACGAGATGCAGGAGCTGCTGGCTGTGTGCTCAGTGCTGTGCCACCAATACCAGGGCCCTGAGGGACACACGCTGGTCAGATGGGACCCGGGACACAGTCTGACCTGGGAGGAAGGGTCACTTTTCCTGCTTCTCCTTAGTAACAGCCCCACTTTTTCAAACGGGGAGAGCGTTGTTATCGTAGCAGGAGATTCTAGTGTGACGAAGACAAAGAGATATCAGAGGCTCAGGGGACAAGTCCTTGCTCCCTCTGCCGAGCCAGGCTCCCCGACCCCAACGGCGCTGGCTGGCACAGACCAGCCCAGTGAGGCCCCTGAAAAAACCTGAGGGCCCAACTAGTCCTTGCTTTCAGTAGAGCATCCTTGACACTGTGGGGAGGCTGGAGCCTGAGACTGTGCCTGGCACAGTCTGACAATACAGGCACTGAGTAGACGCTTGCTGAACAAATGACAAGCTAGAGTAATAGCACGACTAAGTTACTGCTATCGGCAGTGCACTAAACTTCTCTCTCTCTTTTCAGATCCTCACCTGAGGATGTTTATTGATGAAAGAGACTGTGAGAGACAAACACTGATCAGTTGCCTCCCAGCTGCACCCTGACTGGGGATTGAACCTGCAACCATTTGGTGGAAAAGATAACTCCAGTAAACTGAGTCACCTGGTCAGGGCCTAAATTCGTCTCATTTAAGTCTTAACCATAACCATCAGCAGCAGAATATCATTATCCAAATTTTGTAGATAAGGAAATCGAGGCTCAGAGAGGTTGAGTAACTTGCCTGACATCACAGAGCTGGAAAGTTACCAGCTGTCCCCGTGGGTGGTAGCCTGTCTCCAAGGTGGCTGCCGTGCTCCCTGGTGAGGGGGCGAATCTGCTGCTCCACCTCCTGAACCTGGATTGGCTTTACCGACTTCCCGACAGCAGAATGGGGCAGAAATGCCATGCCGGGACCTCCAAGATCAGATCGCCGGGAGTCCTGCAGCTCCCAACTGGGCCTCTCGGAACATTCGCTCCGAGGGCAGCTAGCCCTCCATCAGAAGTCTGGCCCCCCTGAGACCACCCCGTTGCAGAGATGCCCGAGCTGGCTGCAGGGGCGGCTGCCTGGGGAGCAACAGCAGCCAGCCTGGCCCAGGCTCCCGATATGGAGGGGAGGAGTCAGCCTGGACTTTCAGGCTCCAGGAGACTCCACCTGGAGAGGGAGGGTCTGAGGCTTAGACCGATGGCGGCAGGCCAGCTGTCCCAGCATCCGCAGCCATCTGACCCACCCCAGCGGAGGCCCTGGCATTGTTGGGAGGAAGAGAGCAAACCGTCGCGTTCTGCCCAAATTCCTGACTCACAGAGCTGTAAAGATAATAAAATGGGTGTGGTTTTACACCACCGAGTGTTGGGGTGGTTTGTAAAGCACCTGGACACCGTGGGACCCTAAGGAAGCCTGGCTGCACCCTTGTTCAGGCTGCAGGAGCCGGGACGAACCGGTGCAGTCACAGGACGCCAACCCTGGAGCCGCCCTGCAGCCCTGGCCGTGGGGAAGTGTCTGAGACCCCGGCCTGTCCTGGTCGCAGGCCACAGGAAGCACTAAGGGGCCCTTCACACAGGCCATCCCAAACCACAGTGCTGGGATGTCCTCTTCAGGCAGGTGGCACCTTGGTACTTCCGCGTCGTCACTGTCTCGGGTGTAAATTCAAACTTGCTGACCTCACCTCTCAAACCCTGAGATGCGCTCTGACCTCGGCCCCTTCGGTCCCTCCTTGCTTACTGGAAAATTCCTGCCTTGGCCTTTCCAGCATGAGGCTCAGAATTTCTAGAATCACACTTATTATGGCAAGAAGCCTTGAGTATTTTCCACCTTACATGGAGCCCCAGTGAAAGAAGGTGGCCCAAGGGTGTGGCGGTCAGTGCGTGGGTGCTGGTGCAGGTGTGGGGGGTGATTGCTGGGAAGAGCATCCTCTGAGCCTCAGTTTTACCCTAACACGGGGGGAACAGCTTACTCAGTACCTTCCTTACTGGCCTGTTCTGAGAATCGCTCAGAATAACAGCCCAAGGACAGTACTGCCGACATTTATTATTTACCTTGTGCTCTGTAAGGACTCTCTTTTAGTCCTGGCAACAGTCTGTGCCTGGGGCTATTATTATTCCTGGTTTGCCTGGGAGGCAGTAACTCGCTCGTGAAGCCAGCACCTGGCTGTGCTGGGGCTGGAGTTCAGGTGTTCTGAGGGGCCGTACTCTCGGCAGCTCCACCTTAGAACCACACTTAAGATGCAAGACTCCTGCAAACTGTTAAAAAACAAACAACTAAAAAACACTGGCTGCAGAAGCTCCTGGGGGATGGATGGATCTAGCTGGGGGTGAGGTGGCCTTGGTCACACATCAGAACTATAGGAGAGGCAGCCTCCAGGCCATGGCTGCCCTTGGTGGCTTGACCTGAACCGTCAGCACAGAGATTCTCACCCCATGGTGACCTGTCAGTGACATGAGGATGACAAGAGGGAGGCAAGCCACACTCCCTCTCCAGCTCTGGCTCTCTAGGGTGGAGGCAGGAAGTCACAGTTGCCCTGGAAGCCCCGACTCTCCCCACCAGGAATTTTAATCTGCGGACAAGCCGGGGAGCCTATTTAAGGATAGATCCTGATGGTAATCCAGGGAGGCAACCTTGTTTTTGTGATGCTAACTGGAGACTTGTGTAGGCAGCTGTATTTACTGTGGGCCCATTAGCGGCAGCCAGCACTGCACCGACCATCACCACGCCGTGGGCTGATCCCTGGTGCCCGGCCGGCAGGGAGTGTCCAGGAAGTGCCCACTGAATGGTGTGGGGCAGGGAGGCTCCTGGAGAGACAGAGGCCTGTTCCCACTGCCCTCCTGCCTCCCCTCGAAGGCTGTGCTGGCACACTCACCAGCGCGGGATTAGAGAGACTGCAGCACAGTTTGTGGGAAGTCTGTCCCCTGGGGCAAGCTCTGCCCACTAGGCAATTAATCTATATTAACTGGTGCGTCACTAGGATTTTTCTGTGTTGGAAACTCCTGGTTTGAAAATCTTTTTGGCTCGGGGGCTCAATGGCACATTTGCAAGAATATTCATTACAGTGTTTAAAATTTTCATTAATATGGGGCTGATTAAGTACTCTACATAGAGACTCGTGGTGGAACACTAAGCAGCCTTTTAAAATGAACATTGAGTCATCTGAGAAACTAGTTACAAGAAAAGACCATCAAGGAAAAACTAGTTGGAAGACTAAGTAAAAATACATGTATATATACAAACAGGTGGTTTCTGACTGTGTGCATAGAAAACACAGATACTATACGTCAAAATGTTACTAGTGGTCATCACTGTGTGGGGGAGCCGTGGGCGATTTTTCTCTATTTATGCTTCTTTGGATGCTTTGAATTTTCTTCAAATGAAGATGAATAATTTTACAATCTGAAAAATAAGCCTTTTTCATTTTGATAATTAAAAATAGGAGAAAAATCTTCCAGCTCCAAAGAATCTTATTTGTTCTTTATTTGCCGCCTCGGGGTTCTCAGGGCCGCCTCCTCCTTTGGTGGACGAGGCTGGGCCCTGCCTCCCGGGCAAACTCCACGCCCACTTCACAGGGTTACCATGGCTCACCTCCTCGCGCCAGCGGGCTGGCCACTCGTTTGGCCAGGAATCTTGTCTAGACACTTCAGTTTTCACATTGGATGTCAAGTCTAACACCTGCTCAGCTGAATTTTAGAACACCCAACTCCTCCTTCAACCTGGGACCCAACACCTCTACCCCAGGTACTGAGCTGCGAGTCGACCCCTCTCCCGTACAAGGTCTCCCCAGCCCGGATGGAGAAAGCTGTCTGTGGACAGCGACTTATAGACATGCAGTCAGTCCACCCTTGTAGCTGTGTTAGGTTTGATCTCTGCACCAAGCCAGACCTCCTGTGAACTTGAACCCATTCTATCTCCTCTCAGAGGGTTAATGAAGCGGTACTCGTGGCAATGACCACATGACACTGCCCACTACACCCAGGGGCCAACTGAGTGCCTGATGTGATTAAACCTCCAACTTAGCAGAGGAGGAATTATCATCCCTATTTCACACATGAGAAGCTCACCGTTCATGAGGTTGATTAACTTGGCCAGGTTCACCCAGCTGGTAAGGGGCAGAGTCAGAATTCAAACCCAGATCTGACTTCTGATGAGCCAGTGTTTTGGGCGCCTGGGCTATGCTTTCAGAAGTCTGCTGGTGTTCTGCCCCCCACCTTCACTGAAGGACCCTCCAAAGAACCACCTCATGTTCGGGACAGGCACTGAATGAATGCTGGGTAAGATACGATAACCCCTCATGGGGACCCAGGTCAAAAAGCTGTCACACTGAAGTTTTTTTTTTTTTTTTTTGGAGAGGATGCAGTATACTCGACAACAAAGTACCCAGCATGGGTAATGACTGTATTTCGCATTGGCTGCAACCTTCAGGAAGCTGAGAGCCAAATTTGTGGCTCAGCTTTAATGAGGATATAGAACCTGCCGCCTGCATGTTGACGTTAAAATTTTTCCCTTGGTGTTGATCTTCCTTTTAGTCTGTTTCCCTAATTAAGATCTGTGAGCCTCTCTTTCCAGGCTGATCAGACCTACCTGTGCAGGCTGTCTAAGCCCTTTATGGAGGGAGGCAGGGCAGAAACAGCGCCCAGTTGTCCGCATAAACATCTATTCATGAGCTCACTCGCAGGGTGTCCAATCTGTGGCCCAGGCCGGCTGTGAATGCGGCCCAACGCAAAATCACAAATTTACTTCAAACGTTATGAGATGTTTTTGCGATTATGGGTTGCAACGTATTTCGTGTGTGGCCCAAGACAACTCTTCTTTCAGTGTGACCCAGAGATGCCAAAAGGTTGGACACCCCTGAGTGGCTGCAAAGGTACATCAGACACAAGGCTCTATATCACCTGGTGGGAGCGACAAGACAGGAAGTGAGCTGAGAGGGGAGGGGACTCGATAGGGGGAGAGGGCCCTGCAGGCCCGGGCTGGGAGGCTGCTGTTTACAAGTAGACCGTTCTCACCTGTCTGCTAGCACTTCCATGAGATAAAAAAAACCCCACCACCTCATTTTAGTGACTGGAATTCAAGGAACAAATACGTGTGTTCATTCCACTGACTTGAGAAGCTACAGCCCAGACCTGGCTATTCTCTGGGCTCCGGGCGTCAGCAGAGGCCACTCCGACCCACACCCGAGGAGGGCACAAACACGGGCACTCGAGGCAAGAGCTGTGCCCGTGCAGGGATGCGCTGGGCGAGGCGAGGCGGAGAAACCAGCCGCGTCATGAGGAGCCTCAGCGGTTCACCACACCAGTGCTGGTGGATCGAGGCCACGCCTGGCTTCCTGCCTACGGCACCCATCACTGCCACGGAGGAGATGCCATGGAGAAGGGGGTCTGGTCCAAGGGTCCTTTCCACCCAGGGAGCTCCAGATCCTCTGACTGGAAGCTAATGTCTGTTTTCCCCCAGCCAACTAGAGACTCAGTTTGGAGATGTGTGTAGTGGGTGCGTGTTAAACAGCAGCGCATCACACAATGGCCAGGCTGTGGGGCCCAGCGATCCTCCAGCCCGGGCTCAGTGGTGTCAGCACCAAGGGTCTGGCCTCCATCTCAGGGAATGTCCTCAGTGCAACAATGTCCACCCCCAAACTGTTCTAAAGAGCCAAACATCTGGCCTATCACACACTGGCGTTTGTTTTTAGCAGCATGCCCTTCTGCCACCTGTCACCTTTGCCTGGTGAGTTACTGCTCATCCTCGAAGACTCACCCGAGGCCTCCTATCTTCCAGGAGCCTTCCCTGTAGCCCAGTGCCCCATCCCCGGGGCTCAGTCAGGAGCCCCTCCGCAGGTGGCTCCACCGTGCCTTGGGCTCAGCTCTGCTCACCACGCGGCATTTATTAGGGTTTTCTCTTTACTGGTCCTCCCTCCCCGCCAGTGGACTGAGCTCCATGAGGGCTCTCCTTTCACCCGACTTTGTCTCTCCAGGGCTTAGGTGCTCAGTGAATGTTTGTTGGAGGCATTTAGAAAAGCAAGCTGCCTGATTGGTCCCTAAGATCAGAGGACTTGCACCTTACATATAAGATAAGGGTGGCTGGATGGCCAGAGTCACCCCTTTCCTGCTGTCCCCTCTCCCACAGGCAGATCCAGATGAACAAATGCAGGCCATGCCACTGTGGCTTGGGTGGGGGGAGCGCTGAAGGCAAAGGAGAATGTTTTTTGATTTGGATCCTCTGAGAGGTCTGCAGAAAGGAGCCACATTTCTCTCTTGACTGTGTTTTGCTTATACTTTTTGTTTTTTAAGAGCTAGGGTAAGCTTCATCTACAACTTGTTTCACCCACGTCTTGAGGCAAAAATAACTGAGAATATTCTGGGCATATTCACAGAATTCATTGACATCTCCTTAGCTCTACCTATAGTTAGTTCTCTCAAGTGGGAGCCAGAAATTAATCTTTATCAATTACATCTATAGAAAGAAACATTGCCCAATCACAGGCCTTCAGCATGTAGACGTAAACACCAGGCGTTCTGCTGAGATGCCTGTCTGGTCCGGAGCAGACATGTCAACTGGCTGGCATTCACATAGCTGCCTCCCCCCACCCCCCATTTGAGATAGACATCTTTAGGGCTAATTTAGGGCTAATTTCAGTTAACTAAAAGAATCACGAAATTAATATCTCCTCCCAATGATAACAGGGGTACATGTAGAAAATATTAAAAATACACAAAGAAGAAAATAAAAAATTACCTATATAATTCTACTGCTGGGCCCTGGCTGGAGTGGTTTAGTGGATTGAGTGCTGGCCTGTGAACCGAAAAGTTGCCAGTTTGACTCCCAGTCAGGGCACATACATGGGTTGCGGGCCAGGTCCCCAGTAGGGGGCGTGGGAGAGGCAACCACACGTTGATGTTTCTCTTCCCCTCTTTTCTTTCCCTCTCTCTAAAGTAAATAAATACAATCTTAAAAAAAATAAAAATTTACTGCTGGGATAGGTACTGTGACATCCTGGTGTATTTTCTTTTTATATTTGTATGTACACACAAATCCTTCCATGTGCTATATGAATATTTATATGTGTGAATTTACAAACAAAATTAGAAGCAGACTTTCTGTGCAGTTTCACAAGTGGCTTTTTCACATGACATCGAATCATGAGTGGTTTCTGTGTGCCGTGAAAGGCTCTGCAGAGACTGGATCTTCAAAGGGGGCAGGGCGTCCCACTGTGCCCGCTAAGTTTTGCCCTCACGCCTCACGCAGGGTACGTCCCTGCCCATCGTCCCTGTGAAAGACTGGGAAAGGCGGTGGGTCCTGCTCACTAAACCAGGACTTGCTTTTTTAGAAATATCAAATTCCAGGTTCCCCATGCAGGTCACCCACTTGTGCTCCGTGGTCACCTGTCCTCACGGACCCGCAGCCTCAGGGACCTGGCTGGACAGCACCCGTCCTGGAGACACTGGCTGTCCAGGGCCGAAGGGAAACATGACCTAATGAACCTAACCCTGTCCTTGGCAGGGGTTTGGGGCAAGGACATGCAGGGGAGAGATTTGCTGGATTTCACCCTCTTGCCGCTTTTCAAAAGTAAAAGCTCCCCGTGGAAGCGACAGCCAGCCCTTTGCTAACGCGTGATGCCTTGCGACGGGGCCCTCGTCAACATCAAACCCCCCTTTGTAACCCTGTTGCCGAAACTCTTTCTCAAATGGACACGTCCATTTCCTTGGCTTAGCAAACACAGTAAACACGAATGACTTTTTCTTGTATTATTGCACATGCTTGTCTAAGCTCACCGTTCCGAAGGGAATTAATGAGGTGTCATGATTCCAAACTAACCCCACCTTCGCGCAAACTAAACGCTCAGCTCCTAGTCTGAGTGCGCCTCCTCCGGGGGCCAGCACAGCTCTGGGTGGCACTCTACCTGGCACTCCTCCGGGTGCCGGGTGCCAGCACAGCTCCAGAAGAGCGCAGAAAACATTCCACTGCAACTATTGGTCACGTCTGCACTTCACTTACCGAACTGTGAGCCCTGGAGAGCAAGCACCGGGCCGGCTCGGGGTCGGCACTCAGTCAGCGTGTTTTGTACGGACTCTGAGGTTTTCCTCAGGGGTGGAAGACTGCTGCAGCAAACACGGAAACCAAAAACGGAGGCATGCATCCCCACGCGAGGTCTGACGAGAAGTATACGGCACTGCTCTCCTGTTCTCAGCACTTAGGACAGAATGAGCACCAGGTGCTGCAGACGCTCGTGCCCTGGCACGGAATCTCTGCAACAGCTGCAGGTGGTGGGTGCTGTTGTCCTCTAGCGGTTGCAGGTGAGGAAGCTGAGGACTGGAGGTGTTCCCCGCCCAGGCAATAAAGCTGAGAAGTGCTGACCTGGGATTGAAAACCAGGCTGATTCTACAGGCCACACCCCTAAGCGTGGAGCTTGATTTTTAGGTATTCAAGAGGGAATTCTAAGGAATACATGTAGGAATGCTGCAAAACAACCTATAAAACAATTCAGCATGCCTACCTTCTAACTTTACAAAAAAAAAAAAAAAAAAAGGATCGTTTTAAGGCACTTAAAACATCTCTTCTCCCCCGCCCCCCACCTTTCCTCCAAAAAAGGGATGAGAAAAACAGTGGTCATGATTCTCTGAATATCCACACATGTTTGGCGTTACAGCTTGGTTAATTCGAGATGGTTTACGCCAATGAACTAGCATGGATAGATGCAACCCAGCAGTGCTAATTTTCTCTCTCTCTTTTTTGGTGGGGGAGGGGGACTATGGGGTAAGACTATGGGCTGGGGGTGCTGCCTGTTTTATTCAAACAGGGCCATTTGCTGCCCCTGGCGTCTTGGGTGCCTCCTGCTACAAGACCTTGTTGACGAGTTCCAGCCGGCTGCACAAGGCAGGGCAGGGCTTTGCTTTATCTGTCGTTGCTACGTGGTAAGTGGGAGAGACTACAGAGGGCCGAGTGTTACACTTCCATCTTCAGGATTCTATGCACTTTCACATTATCTTCATTGCCGTGTACTTTCAGAGTATCCTAATGAAATAGGCTGAGGGCCATTTTCGGGTAGAGAAAATGAGAAAAAGAGTGAAAGAGTCCACCGAGCTCCAGGTACACAATATCGACTTCATCATCAGAGGTCAACTAACATCAACAACCGAGTTCTTCTGCGTCTCTAAGTTCCCACTTTGTGCACAACCTCTGCAACATGAGCCATACATACCTTTTGTCAGGAACCTCAAACCACTCCAGGGAAAGAACCTCAGAGTTTAAGAAAGAGTGAAATGGGTGGAGGTAGTCAAAAGGTACAAACTTCCCATTACGAGACAGTAAGTTCTGGGGACATGATGTACAGCATGGTGTGACCACAGCAAACGACCCTGGGCTGTATATTTGGAAGTTGCTCTAAGAGTAGCTCTTAAAGTTCTCATCATAAGGCATAAAATTTGCAACTATGTGAGGTGATGGATGTTAACTTATTGTGGTGATCATTTTGCAACATATATGAGGTCTGTTGGGGTCGGGGGCGGGGAGTCTAGCCATTGTTCACATGAGGTTGGTTTATATAACGTCAATTCAACCTGGCAGCCAAGAAGAATGGACTGGAATGTACATGTGTAAATAATGAGGACTTCATGGTACTAGTCAGTGGGGGCAGTAGACGACATTGAGTGAGCATGTGTACTGTGTGGCCATCACATGCAAAATGACTGAGTGAGTAGAGCAATGAATCAGCATTAAATTTTGTATTAAGCTTGAACATTCCTCCATGGAAACTATTCGGATGATTCAGAAGGCCACACGCCCGCCCATGCATCAGGTCTCGTGAAGAGTGTTTTGGCAAAACATCAAATCACCCAGATGACTCAGCCCACGTACAGCCTAGATTTGGCGCCCTGCCACCTAGCTCTTCCCCAAATTAAAATCCTCTCTGAAAGAGATTTCAGACCACCAGTGAGATTCAGGAAAATATACTGGGGCAGCTGAGGGTGATTGGGAGAACTGTGTGCAGTCCCAAGGTGCCTACTTTGATGGGGACTGAGGCGTCATTGTCCTATGTGCAATGTTTCTTGTATCTTCTTCAATAAATGTCTCTATGTTTGATATTATGTGGTTGGATACCTTCTGGACAGACCTCATAACTGTATCAAATCTTTATGTCGTACAACTAAAATGAATACGATGTTCTATGTCAATTATATCTCATTCCAACTGGAAAAATATAAAGGGCTCAGGAATTCTAATTTCATTAAACTGATAAGAAAACCAAGATAGAAACCTGTAGCAGAGTCAAAGTCGGAATCAGGGAGAGGTCTCACTGAACACGGCCATGTGGTTGATCCTGGTCAACTCAAGCACAGAGTCCTTCCTCTCCTTCGGCTTGCTGTTATGTACTGAGGGTAGAGTACTACCAAACGCCTGCCGACCACGTTTTCCTGCATTTTGCCGTTTGTTTCCCCAGCTGAGCTCCTTTCATGGCCCACATTCAGCCGAGAGAGCCCAAACAACAGGGAGCGCATCTCCCTCCTGCACGCCCACCAGCACATGACTCCGACATCCCCTACATGTTCCTGCGCCCGTCTGAGCCACGCCAACACTTGCTGCACCCTGAGGATGACCAAACCTGGGAGCTGCCAGTAGGAGAAGAGTGAGTGAAGTTAAAAATACCCAGCCCTGCCAACATATTCTTTTAGAGAGAAGTGAGAATTAGCAAGGGTCTAGCGTCAGTCATGGCTTTAATGCTATTTCAAAACAAAAAACAAAAAACCCCAAGAAACAAAAACCCAACAAAACCTTTCCTGTTTTAAAACTACTGAATGAGGTCCTTCCAGATTTTAAAATAGCTCCGGTACTCCCACAGAGAAGGCATCAAACTCTTTCTGATCTACCCGCCTCAATTCTATGACTTAGAAATCTAGACTAACCGAGTAAATAACGTATAGAAGATGATAGCTGCCAAGTCACCTTGGTTATTGCCATATTTTGCCATGTATAGTGCTCACCATTTTCCCAAAATTTTTGAGAGAAAAGTATGAATGTACATTATCTATGGGTATCATGAGTACACACTGTGGGTGTAATCATCCTGTGTATAATGCTCACGGAAGCATGGGTGTGTGCCATCATGGCATTTATATGCCGCCTGTAAAATATGGTACCTACGTCTCTTATGATGGTAAGAGGAACACTGTAGTCCTCGGATCTGGTGGCCACTGAAATACTCACTACCCCTCCCCCCAACCCCTTGTAATCCTAGCAGCAGAATTTCTCTTCATTCATTTGAGATGAGAGAGGTGGAGAGCACCGCTGAATCTATTTCTAACCCCACAACTTCTAGACTTATAACACAGCCTCTGTTTCTACCCAATCCTACCGCTCGCTCTTCCCCCCAGTTTTCACTGCCTGGACGGCGGAACTGGGGAAGCCTTTCATTCTAAGAGGTGTGTTCTGGGCCCTGGCATATTAGACGTGTGAATAGAAATCAGCCGCCACAAGGCTGCGAGTCTAGAAGGCAGAGGAGGCCTGGAGCTTGCCGGTAGGGACATGCTGGCTTCTTTTCCTTGGGAACCCCAATTCCATTTTTGCTTAGTGTTTTCACTGTCATCTACCTGTCATCTAAAACTGAAAATATCACAAGCTGAACTCAGCATAGACACTAAGAAATGGAGACAGGCTTCGAGATCATAAAGTATAACAATTCCCAAAGTGTGTTCTGCAGAATGCCACCTCTGCAGGGTGCTCTCCCAAAAAGGCTATGATGGCTAATGAACTCGGGGAGCGGGTCACTGCAACACCCACAGCCCCCGCCCTGGAGTCTGAGCACATTAGACTCAGTAGTGTCCCGTAGTAAGTGAACGATGCTAAACTCACATGCCAGTTCTTGTAGGGGTGCTTGGGCCTCCCTAAAGGTCACAGGATTTCTGTGGGGAAATGGTCTGAATTTCAAATCTAACGCTCCATAACCTGGGAGCATTCTAGACATCATTGAATCTTCTTGATGGTAGCAGACACTCATAAAAACATATTGTGACCCATAAAAGCTCTCCAAGGTCAAAGTGGCAATAACTTTGCAATTAAAAATGTCTATGTATTTATACAAGTCAGTTAAAAGATTAAATGTCTACTTAACATATTTTCTTCCCTCCCTCCCTCCCTTCCTTCCTCCCTTCCTGCTTCCCTCCTTTCTACTTTCCCTTCTTCCTTCTTTCTCTCTCTCTTTTGCCATTTGGGTGGCCCAGGGGATTGACCTGTATCAAAAGAATTTTAAGGCTTCAAGACTGGACTGAATACTGAATTGCCCTATATAAAGAAACAAAATCCCTGCTCAAAGAGGCTCTTTTTTTTTTTCTACACCAGCAAAGCTTGTTGCATCTCAAAATCGCTCAAAGGCCCAGGTCACAACTGGTGGCCTTTGTTACTATTTTTGAGGTTAGACAAACTGTTCATCTGGAGAGGATGAAAATGGTGGATTTGTGTTCTCAGATGAGAATCGTTTGGTGCTGATACCAGATTCCTAAGCTAGCGAATGTCTACTTGAAATCAAGCTTCTGGATGAAAACGTAGAAGATGAGGTGATTCTCCCCGTGATTTCCAAAAGCATCTGGGATATCGTGGTGACATGAAAACTAAAAACTTGACTATTTCCCCCCATATTTCATGCTAGTATTGTTGTGTTTCGATAACATTTGGACACTCTTGTGAAGGCAAATCATACAGTACCATAAAAACCAAGTTAGAAAGAAATGCTGCAATACTCAGGGAAAGGCTGGAATTCAGCCTGAAAGGTACCAGGATGTTGATATTGACATTCAGTGAAAACACTGCATAGAGGTCACATACCGATGGGAGTCAATGTTTTCTTTCCAGTATTTCTATTTTATTTATTTATTGCTTTCTGTTTTTTCAGTTCTTTCACAAGGGCAGTGGAAAATGCTGGGCCATAAATGCACTTCGGGCCAATCTGTCCCATGTCTCTTAGCAGAAAAGGGGCCGGGCTGCCAACAGGGATGTCAGGAGGCAAGGGGGAGAGAGCGGAAGGGGATGGAGCTAACACGGAACACCGGTTGTCTATGAGGCGCTCTCCATATGTTCCTTCATTTCTATCCCACTGAAGACCTGTGAGGTGTAAATCCTCGGACGTGTCTTACACACAAAGGAAACCAACGCAGGGAAGCCCTGCAGTTGGTCCACCATCAGGGAGCAAGTAGCTGTACTGGGGTGTGAGCTCTGACCTGCACGTTCCTGCCACGACCCCCAGCCCACTGCCACGCAGAGAGGTGTTTCACACAGGCCAAAACACACATGGACAGAAAGGAATTTTGCTGTTTAAACAAACAACTGCATTTGAGAAGAATGGCAAGTTATGCTCAAGTCACCAGAAACCTAACACTGAGATAACTTTGATCAACACTGTTGATCCCCTGCCAAGAAACGCATCCAGAGATACTGAGAGCGACCTTTCCTTTGCAGCCCTTACTGCTACCCTGGGTCACGTTTCCATTATGCTCCTCATGCCTCCCAGAATAGAGGGAGACTTTTAAAGGCATGCGAACACTCCTTCCTGTTTTCAAAGGGATGAGCCACGTGCAGAATGATGCCAGTGCTCCGAACACAAGTCTCACAGGCCTTGGAATGGTGTGCATTTTGCATTATGGTGATCCCTGGTCTGTGCATGTTTGTCAGAACTCAGATAGGCTGTTGCAGTCAGTCCCGCCCATGACATTGAACTCCCAAGAGTACATTACATGGCAATATTTATACAATTCTTTAATTATGTATACTTCAAACCCATTGAAGGGAGAAGAATTGTCAAATTAAAGTGACATTTTGGAGTTCTCCTGATTACAAATTATTTCCCGGTCACAGCCATATCTGTTCCGCCCGCTTCAAATCCTGAATGCCCAGATGCACTGTGTTAGCGCCATCCCCAATCAATTCGTACCATCGTGAGGGTGTGTGCATGTGTGTGTTAAAGGAACACTTGTTTTCTAGAATCACTTCCATTGTCCAGGTTTGTAATATATGGGTTAGTTTTTAGACTTGAGGACAAATAAGACTATGCATGGTATAACACCATAAGAACAGCACTATGAGACTAACATCGGAAAAAACAAATAAACCAAACCTTGATGTCCCCAGTTATTTTTTGTAGGTGTCTAATTTGATTGCTATTCAATATAGAAAACCAAAAATACTGGATGAGGCATTGGGATTTATTTTCCTTCCACACAAACCCAGACCTTTATGTCCTACTATTTAGAAAAGGCAACCAGAGGAGCCGACAGACACAGTGAAGGAACAAGGCGGCCGGAAGGCAGATCCCAGTGAAAGAATGAGTTCGTCCAGTCTGAAAAGTGAAGTTAGCAGTCGACCAGTGACATTTCAGACGCCAGGAAGATGCAGAGTTCTACAGAAAAAGCTCAGGACACTGAGTCTGCAAATTACCTTACACCAGGTGTTCCTTAATATCGGGTTGGCCAAAAAGTTCATTTAGTTTTTTTCATAAAGCTAAAGACACATTTTCACATTGCATTTTCACCAATAACTTTATTGATTTGGATATTTTGAGTTCGGCTATCTCTCAAGTGGTATAACACTGATAGTTCTCAATTAATGTCTCAGTTTGATCGCTATCAACTTCAACTGGTCTACCCGATTGTGGAGCATCGTCCAGTGAGAAATCTCTAGCACGTAACTTCACAAACCACTTTTGACACATGTGATCAGTCACAGCACCTTCTCCATACACTGCACAAATCTTTTTTGTGTTTCAGCTGTGTTTTTACCTTTCTTGAAAAAATAAAGAATATGCTGAAAATGTTGCATATTTTCTTCCATCTTCAATGTTAACATGGCTACGCAAAAATCCACCAATTTTGGTAAGCTTTTTAAAAACACATGCTGATATGACAGCTGTCACAATGCAGTCTGACAAAATTGTTTCAAATGATGTTAAAGACAACTAAGTGCCACTAGAGCCGTTTCACAGAAAAAACACCAAAGGAGCTTTTTGGCCAACCCGATACTTGGTAAACATGCCAAGTATCTTCACTGCAAGTTGGGCGTTCAGTAACACTCAGGTCCGTTTGGGGGAACAGCTAACCCGTCGGAAGGGGGCGGGCACTCACCACGTCGAAGGCAGTGAACACATGGCAGTAGTGGTGGTTGGACTTCAGGTCTTTCGTGATGTACGCGAATGTCGAGAGGTCTTCTGGGTCCTGGGCGGCACAGGAGATGTTCCGGATTTCATGCTCGGCAATTATGTTCTGGAAGAAATGGCACGAATGACTGATGTTTTCCTTTGCAAACCAGCGTATTTTAGAACCAGGGCAGTGACCTGAGAAGCAGCTGCTTTCTTCCCTTCCTAGAATGTTCTAGACCAGCAACATTCAAAAGGATCCAATGTGTTATTCGTGGGTATGAATGCCAGGTCTGAAAGGGATGTTTTCGTTTAATTAAAAATAATCTAAAATAGTCACACCCTGGAGCAGCAGGGCTCACCAGGTGCTCACCCGGTACTGCCCGCACACAGGAGCAGTCTGCTCATCAGGCACCTGTTTAGAAAAAGTAATTACTAACCACTTTACTGTTTCCATTCCCAACATACGCCAGGAGATGGGCAGGGCTGCCTCCGCTGCGTCTGTCTGGGAAGGGTCACCTGCCACACCCTGCATGCAGCGAGGAGCTCTGTCCCAAGGAGGCGGAATTTGCCCCTGTCTTCCTGCCCATGGTCTTGCTCCCAGCCCCACCTCCCCCAGAGCTAAGGCAGGTGCAGAAGTGGGCAGCAGGCAGGTGGAAGCATCAGAGGCTGTCTCTTGGAGACTCCGTGGAGGCAAAGGTGCCGGGCAGGGATGAAGGCAACAGCAGCCTGCACTATCCAGGCCCTGGATCCTCGCTTGAGGTGGGTCCCGGTGACACTTTACTAGCTGTACCCACTGTGCACAACTAAGAGCAGTGCCAGGGTGTCATCAACACACAGGTTGGGGACTTGGACCACAGAGCATGGAAGTGCCTCACGCAAGGCACATGGTGGTGTAGGGACTGAAATTTGGGGTTGCCTGGCTGGGAGTCTGGGCTCATAACCACAATGTCCCTCCGCCCCACACAGCTCGCACTCCATTTCTTTCTCGGTGGCATGTCCTTACGCCCTTTCTCTCCCGGACCGCCTCATCCCAACCTGCCTCTGAGAATAACTGATGGAAGGTGAGGGAGGAAACGTTTAAGTACCATTACTGTGAAGCACAAAATGACCAAGGAGCATCACTGGCTGCAAACCCCTGCTAGAAACTTCTTTTGATACAGAAATGGATATAAAAAGCAAAACATTTCACATAATTGTGTGATAATTTTTAAAATAATAACCCACTTATGTTTTTGCAGCTGGTACCCTCAACATGTTAGTTACCCTAATTACTGTTAACTGAACGGTTTTAAATAACCTGTCGGTAATACAATGTTCCAGGTACACCCATCAACGCCTGAAAAGGCGTCAGAACGCCCTTCCCTGCCAGCGCCCCCTCCCCCGCAACAGCTTCATGGCCCTCACTCTGCTGAGCAGAATGGCTGGGAAGCACTTAGAGAATTAACATGTCAAAGAAAATGAAATGAGGACACTCTTCACCGGGGCCTGTCCAGCGACACTACAGGCAGCACTCTGTCGAAAATAACTCCAATGCAAACTGGAATCCCGCAAACAAGCAACACTCTGCTGCAAGATGTGGTTTCGAACAGAAGGTCACGATCCTCTTCTGGCGTGCGGAGAGCATTTCTTCAAGGCGAGTTCTAAATTAGGCAGGAGTGAGGCTAGTAAGACCTACGAAGCCTTCACAGGTACAAGGAAAGAGGCGCTGAGAGCCCCCCCATGGTGTTCCCTGGGGGCTGTGAATGGCTCGGGAAGACTCTGCGGGTTTGGGTCCCCCCTACCCCTTCTCCGCTGTTGCTGGAAACAGCGCATTGGCCCCAGCTGTTAACTCCACTGGAATTTCGTGTTCTTCAGCAATTTCAGCAGCAGGTGGGTGAACTCCTTTGGGAAAGCGTTGCAGTGAAAAATGCCTTGTGGCTTTCATGGAGCCCAGTTCCCCAAATCTTCCCAAATCATAAGACGCCATGCTTGATGATTTTCAACGGGTGTGACGGCATCGTGGCCCTGGGCAAAGGGTGAAGTAGATAAAGCGTGTCTTCGGAGATCTGTATTAGGGACCGCAGGGCTGTGTCCTCCCCAGCTCACGCCTGGGAAGCTTAAGCCCCCTTGTGATGGTGTTTGGAGTGAGGTCTTTGGGAGGCGACTGGGTGACGAGGGTAGAGCCCTCTCGAATGGGGTGCGCACCCGTGTGCTGAGCCAGCTCGCTTTCTCTGCCCTGTGAGGACAAGGCAGGAAGACAGCCATCTGTCTGAGCCGGGCAATGGGTTCCCCTCACACCGAATCTGCTGGCCGCTGGGCCTTGGACTTCCCAGCTTCCAGACTATGGGGAATAAGTATTTATTGTTTAGCAACCCCATCTAAGACATTCCTCACGTCTTCTTGATCTCCCCCTGATTTTCTGGACCCCACCCCCCACTTCTCTATTTACTAGGGGCCCAGGGATGTCTTTTAACTGCTCATCCAGCCTCCTCTCCTCTGCGCTGCTCCATGTTCTGAAATTAGCCTCATCTCCCACTTTTGAAACTTTTATTTTCTTTCTTCCCACAGTCTAAATTGCGGGAAAGGTGGGCTGGTAAAAATATTCTGTACCCAATTAAGGGTAACTGATATTTTACCATCCTAACTGGCACTTAAAATATGCTGGTAAGACTCACAGACACAGAGAACAGACTGATGATCGCCAGAGGGGAGGGAACTTGGGGGCCTGGGTGAAAAAGGTGAAGGGACTGAGAAATACAAGTTGGTAGTTATAAAATAGCCATGGGAATGTCAGTACAGCGTAGGGAATACAGTCGATAATACTGTAATAACTGCGGATGGTGCCAGGTGGGTACTGGAAATACCAGGGTGGGGGGAGCACTTTGTAAAGTGTGTGACTGTCTAGCCAGCATGCTGTGCACCTGAAACTAACACAAAATAACATTGAATATAGGAACTGTAAGTGGAAAACATGTTAAATGAATGTACACCAATGGCTTGTGCAGGGAGGTGTTTTTGGGTAGAACCTGATGCACCTGCAGTGCTAGAATACGGTGAGGGTTTAGGATCTCACTCCTGACATGCTGCTGTCACGCTGACGTCATCACGGGGACAGGGGACACACCTGGTTCAGAGTGAACCCGTTACGCTGCTCAGCCTCCATATCTAACCCAGTTCTAAGGAGTCTAGAGCTTTTCAAGCTCAAGGGAAGGGCTGGCCTTGCCACTTCTTTAGGATAGAAACTTGGGCAGCATCTTTCAACAAGAAGAGGTGGCTTTTCCATCTGTTGCGTTTTATTACATTGAGAAACAGCTAAAGGGATGTCTGGTTGGCAGGCGTAGAGTAGAATTTTTGGTTCTGAGGAGGAACGATGGAGGATTTTTGGTTGTGGTAAAGAAATAATGGAGCCCAGAAACTGGCCTCTCCCCACTTTCCTTGTTCTGGACTCCGACAGGTAGGGTCCCGGTGGAGGAAGAACCCCAGGCCGACTCCCGACAACCACAGAGTGGGTGACGCTCCTCACAAGCACGCAGGCTTACAGGGCTCTTTACTTGACTCCAAAAAACAATAGCCACTAGTTTTGGCAAATCTTCCAAATTGTTTGTCTAAAAATCAGCATGAGCCAGCCCTGTTTGAGGTTGGTATTCAAAACAAGCAAGCAAACAAAAATCAAGCCCTGGTACCACGTGGTTCCTAACTTAGCAGGGTGGGAAGACGGAGGAGGGGGCCGAGCAGGGAGGCTAAAGGCAGCCCACCTGCACCCCAGGCTTGGACGTGGGCACGTGCCACCTCTGGAAGACCCTGCTGAGCTGAAGACGGGTCTGCACCTAAACGGTCCCGGTCCTCTGGGCCGAATGTCGTGCTGAGCTGGCTGTGAGCGGCGCGTGTGGAAGCTGCTGTGCTCCCTCTACCACATTTTTGTGCTACGTCAATGCCAGGCTCCATTTCTAATTCAAGATCATTTCCCGCTTCTTCCTCCTTGAATCGGGGTTAGTGAT
The DNA here is from genome assembly GCF_021234435.1 of Artibeus jamaicensis. Lineage (NCBI taxonomy): Eukaryota > Metazoa > Chordata > Mammalia > Chiroptera > Phyllostomidae > Artibeus > Artibeus jamaicensis. Next base: position 17,353,527 of record NW_026521486.1, on the reverse strand, counting down.
TCATTTCCTGAGTTACTAGGCAATACATCTGAGTTTGCAACTAGGCACCTAACCCTTTCCCTTGAACTTGGCCAAAGCCACTTATTTATTAGAGTAAAGGGAAGCAATGCTTTGTGTTAGACCTTCACATAGTCTAATGGGGGGGGTGAGAGGAATGGAAGAGAAGTCGACACAATTATCCCTTACACCTCAAACTAGTTGGTGGAAGGCATCTGTGGAGAAACAGAGCAAGTGTTAGGTTAGGGGATGGGAAAGTCAAGTGTTAGTCCTTCTCCAAGGCCAACTTAGCAAGGGGTCTGCAACCTTGGGGACTCCACCTGTCCAGGGCAGGTTGAACAACCCTCTCTATTGTGCCAGAGCAGGGTTAAAGGGAAGGCCCTCTTTGAAGAAAACACAATGAAAATATGAACGGGAATGTGCAGGTGTGACTTCGGTTGTGTCTTATGACAGTCCTAGTGGCCACTAGTAACTAAAGTGGCAAAGTCTTCCAAACGGTCTACATGTCCCCCATCCTTCACTTCAAATCAGAGTGGCCACCAAGACAACGCTTCCCAGGGGAGAAATCTCTGGTACAGACCAACGGCAGGACTCTGGGGTTTGTCCATCTGCTCCTTTCCCGCTGAGGGCATTAGAGGCCGGTCTTTGCTACAGAAGAAAGTGACAAACATGCCACTGCAGACGCTGCTACAGTCCAGGTGTCGGAGCACCACTCCCTCCACGCCACAACTTGAGGGGCCGCAACCCTTCAGCCATGGGTCCTCCACCCCTTCTGCAGCCTGGTTGGTGGCAGCATTTCTCAGCCTCCTACAGTCAAACCCCGCGGGGTAGCTTTGCACCATTTAAAAATATATATATAATCTCTCTACTTTGGCTTCTCACACAGCAGCCACCAGCCTGGTTCCCTGAGTCACTGCTCGCTTACTGTCCACTGTCAGATTGGGGCCCATGAGCTACACTGCCAGACACTGGGAGGGGGACCCTGGATCGCCATCAGTTGAGGTCAATGTCTCCACATTAGTGCAAAATCCAGGCACATGTCATATGGTCATGAAGAGGTTGGTTACACTCGTCATCACCATCATATGCACTTTGCCTTTGCTCTAGATTTCAAATTATGCAGAGGGCTGCCTTAGGGACTTAAAAGATATGCTGGCCTTCTTTATTTAGTGTCTTTATTCACACAAAATTGTCTTTTTCATATCTTCTGATGCTTCTACTTCCAAAGAGCAGTCATCTGTGGGCAGAGATCTACCAATTATTGGCGACTGAAGAAGGAGTGTCTCCTCAAGGTATAAAGATCTAGTTGTACAACCCTTGATGTGTCCATAAGCAGAATGCAACAGAACTGACAAAGCTCTCTCTCATTCCTCTGATCACGGAGAGTGGAACACAGAGGATGCTATTAATACACATACATGCGGTAATACCAACCACTCCCTGGAATGACAGCCTGAAGACCCTCAGAACTTTGCAGGGCAAATACTGCTTGTTTAGAAACTGTTAGAACCCGAGCTTGCTAAGGTGGCTCATCTAGGAGAATGTCAAAGTCATACACTGAAATACATCGCTCTTCATGGTTTTCAAATGCAAATAAGGTGGAGACAGTTGCCTCAGGTTAGGAACCTCCCCACGCCCAATGCCAAAGCCTTTCTTGAAATTTAGATACAGCAATAGCCATGGTATCTTCAATGAGCATTCTAGAGTTTTGGAACTTTTTAAACCAAATGACTATAATTTAAGGATAATGTAAATTTATGCATGAGCAAAAATGCTTCCAAGAAATAAAAAAGCATGCAGTCCCTGGGTTTTTTCTGATTAAGTCTCCAAAACTGTGACCTGACAGCCACAGCCGGCACCAGCACGTTGCAGAGTCAAAGCCAGTGTCCCATGTGCTTTGGGTATCATCAGCCAGCACGGCCACGCCAGGGTGTAAGCTTTCTGCTTGGCTTTCTGAACTGTTTCTAAGACTGGGAGGTTGTTTACCTAAGTAGATTGGGAAGCTTTGGCATACCTGACTGCTGATGTGGCAATCTTCTTCATTACCAAAAAAATCAAGAAAACCTTGAATTGGTTGATTCAGATGCTCGGGTTTATTATAGACACCCAGGCATCATTGCCCATTGGACTTCCCCACCCCTGCCCCCAGCCCCCAACCCCGTATCTGAATCTAGCTGCTCCGGTCCCGAGTTCCCATTGTTCAAGTTCATCTGTTTCATGACTATCTGCACCCTTTCTCCCAAATGGAGTGGGTCCAGGGGGAGGTGTGGGTGGGGAGTCCAGAAAATACATGGTATTGCCAGTGGGCATCACCTCCTTTCCCCTCTTTCTATACTGTACCAGCTGGAAGGTGTAACAATAAAACACATGGATGTTGGGGCATTTTCTCAGGAGAAGCCAGTCAGCTGTGGGTTTATGGAGAGTGAGAGTGCACCCCCAAGCTTTCTGGTGCTCTGTCATCTTTGCCAAGAAAGGAACCCTGGGACACGTTTTATGTAAAATGCAACGCAGCTGACCACCCTTGACCTTAGGGTCCCCCCACTCTTCCCACTGTGAGGACAACATCCCAGCAGAGTCTCAGCACGGCCTGGGCTTCTTTTCTGACTATGTCTCTTAAGAAAACAATACAGTTGAAATTCTCTTTTCCACTCAGTAACTGAGAATTAAACGCAATTATAAAATATCAAAGGCAGAGGATGTGTTCCTTGTGGGAGGTATTCACTGCACGTATCGGAAGAAAGGACATGTGCATCTCTGGAGAAAGGGACAGACGACTGTTCTGGCGCTCCACCTGGTGACGTTTCCTCGCAGGGAGGAATGAGGACACGGCTGCATTTTTATCCTTCATACAACTTTTCCCTGTCCTAATGTCCTCTAGGTCCAAAGGGACATGCCAGACAGTAGGTGGCCACAGTCTACTAGAGAAGACACCACGGAAAAGTGAAAGCAGAGTACGTATAGGAACCCAGATCAACCCCCAAACGAAGCGCGTCCTGCATACACTGTGTGCGTCTACAGTTGTGTTTAGGGAGCTTGGGGGCGGGGCGTCATTAAAACGGGGCGCGTAGGGCATGATGGGAAACGAAGGATGTCAGAGTCTAGACGTAGGGGTCTAAGGTGCGGCACCCACCTTATTTGTTGCGTCAATAAACTTGACTCCTTTATATGAGACTGAAAGGATAATAGTAGGGACCTTCTTCATTTGCTCTGTAGACTTCTGAAATTAAAATTAGAAAGCTGTCAGAGCAGTTTGTGTTGCATGGCAACTAAAGTACATAATTTTTCTCTCTTGAAAGAGAAAAATGATCTCAACAACAACCCCCCCCCCCCCCCCCCCCCCCCGCCAAACACACTTTAAGTGAGTGCCTACCTTCCCCTGGGCTTAGCTATGGTTTGGGCTCGTAAAGAGTCTGTCTTGCACTTCAGGATCTACAAGGAGCTCTTCCTGCTGCTTTGCGAGGGTGCAGGAATACCCCTTTTCCCCGTCTCCAAAGGGAGAACGAGCCGCTCTATCTCCTACTGCAATTTCAAGCGACGATTCTTTTGACTCGAGTTAAACCATGTTGGATTGACTCCAAGGGTGAGTTTAGCATTAACAAAACATACGCGACCACTCTTTCATTCCTAGTCGCTCGCTTTCGTCCAGGGGCACGGGATGTCTACATACATACTTAAAAGGGGGATTTGAACTACATCGCTGTCAATTTTTCTTGAACCTGGCCAAATCCATGAAAGCCGATAGTCTATTTACAGCAGAATCACTGTGACCATGTGGGATATAACACGGACCATAACAATTAAGCTCTGTGGGCGCAGCCTGAGTTCTGAGCCACAGCAAAAGCAGCCAGTCCAGGTAACTCGCTTCACCGTTGCGCACTGCTCTGCTCTCTTAGGCTAAGTTCTCATTACAGATGCGCAGACAGGCTCGCTGTGCTTGGAGCTGGCAGCTTCTCCAGCTCTGTGCATCTGCACAGAGTGTCCCATGCTTTAGCGTGTGCCTGTTTGGGTCAGTTTTTCCACACACCCGGGCCACCAGCCGTCAGATGGCTTCACTCCCCGCTACGGATAATCCCCTGATAACCACATTAAACCTCCAGGAGAACCTACCTGACAGTTAGCCTGATGGGTGTTCCAGACGAGACAGGTGAGAACATAACAGGAAAGAAAACACATAAAAAGGTGAGTGGAAACCATTTCAATAATTCACTGACATCATACATTGATTAAAAAGTAAACTGAACAGGCTTCACAGCTCTGTGGGGAATGGTTGCTGGAGCTGAGCAAGGCGGCGGGCTTCTGCAGACCCCTCCCACCCCCCCACACTGTTCTCTTTCTCATCGTTCTGTTCACTGCTTCTCACACTCTGATGACTGACACGCAAGAACCTTCTACTTGGAGCATCCCTCAACCAGCTGTCTTGTATTAAGGGACTTGGGAGAAAATAGGAACTTAAAAAATTTCTTCATTTATGCATATCACCCAATTTCCCATTTTTAAATTCTGACATGTGGCCCGAACCAAAGAAGGCTCTCAGTCGGATAGTGTGAACAGGCAGCCACTGAACTCAATAATGAGGACTTTATTGCCTCTTTGACACGAGCCACCGAGAGGTGTTTCACATGGTCCTGATCATTTTGACATCTTTTTGATAGTTGCTATACCCTTATCAAAGATAAAGGATTACTACTTAATATTTATTAGGTGTTTCATGCAGGATTGAAAAAAAAGCAGCCCCTTTGAAGGGCTTTTTAACTAGTTTTAAAACTACCCAAACTCACCAATTTTCTTAAAAGAGATATTATGAAATTGGAATGTAAGGTTAGATATTTTTATCTTTTTAATGCTTTATCCAACCCACTCGTAAGAATGTGCAAGATAAGTCAATGGCAAGGCTAGAAGAAATGGGCTGAATTCTGCAGAGAGAGGGGTCTGTGGCCGGCACAGGCAGGAAGGCTCTGTGGATGGAACACGTGTCCTGAGGACTCCTTTGCCGAGAGTAACGATGAAGGCAGCAGAACACCTGGCTCATCTCCTGCCATGAATGTGCCTTCCTGAGCAGACCTACTAGTAGGTGACATGAAACAACGTATAGCTAATGTAAGGTTAAAGTACCAATGTTTATTTAGTGATTCGCCCCCAAATTAAACATCGAAAAAAGAAAAGCCCACTCAGGCAGCTCACTGAGCTTCGTGTTGGAGAAACTCGGGGGGTACCCCAGGGGACATGACACAGACCTCAGACTGCGTGCAAGCTGCCGTCTGCTGCTCGGGAAGGATTCTGAGCCTGTGCCTGGCCTGGGTGGGAAAGAGGATGAGGAGGAGCAGCACAGTCCTGGCTGGGGCTGATGCAATGAACAGCTATAATACAAATATTGACAATGTGACAGAGATATGAACAGAGTGTCTCCAGAGCCACTGGCTTTTAAAAAAATTGCATAAGAATTTTCCAGGTGGCAAAAGAGGACCAAAGAGGCTGTTGTAGCGGCAGAATCAGCATGCACACACACATACACCTGGAAATAAGAAAGACTGTGGAGGGTGTGGGGGACTGGTGGGAGATGAGGCTGGTGCAGTGGGTTTGGAAAGCCGCGACTTGCTTTGCTAAGCTAGGGGTCACTGGCAGCTTTTGCGTAGGGAGGGATACAGTCAAACCTGTGTTGTGGAGAAAGAGCTCTGGCGGTTGGATGGTAAGGAACCACAAGAAGCTGAGTGCAGGGAAGGTGGGAAGCTGTGGTGCAGGCTTAGACGAGAGACCCTAAGCCCCCGGGGTGGAAGTAGAGGCGCTGCAGATGGAATAGGGAGCCATGGTTCCAATGGGGAAGATCAGGAGGATCTGCTACACGATCCACCACTGAAGATGAGTGAGCAGAAGGACGTCACAGGTAGAGAGAGTATCCACTGAGATAAGGAATACGGGAGGGAGCATGCTTTTGCACAAAATCCTTTTGAATGTGCTCGGTTGGATGAGGAGGTAGAGATGTCCAGTGGGAAACTGGAAACAAGAATTAGATCTGGAAGTCCACCCACATAGACGGGGTGGCTGAGGAGATGGGAGCAGAGGAAGGGGCTCAAGGAGTGAATGAAAGGAGGTCGGAGAACCACCCCTCGGGGAAAAGGTGACTGCGTCAGGGCTGGGGCGGGAAGAAGAGTCAATGAAGGAACCTGAGACACAGGTGGAAGAAGGCTGAGAGCTGGATGTGAAGAAGATTCCTTAGAAGGTGGGAACAGTGCCCGTTGCCCTGAGGACTAAAACAGCCAACAAATCTGTGCCCAGCTCAGTGGCTGGCACAGGGAGGAGTTGCAACTTTCATTAGATTGCACACCATAGGCTCAGCCAAGCTGGGCACAGAAGAAAAGTGGAGGGTGGTCGTGTCTTTTTCTTTTGAGGTGCCAAGAACCCCCGCTCCCTTCACTGGAGGCGGCGGCGGGCACCAATGACGCAGGCCGTGCACGGGCGTCTGTGAATGGCAGTGGGGGGTGGCCTTGCATGCCTGTCCAACACCTGCTCGGACCCCACCGCTTGAGTTAGGGAGCGCGCACTGCCAGGCAACTGGTTGCTAGGACCTCCCTGCAGCTCTGCTGCAGAGCCCGGACTCCCACATGTGAGGTTAAAACTCAGGCCTGATTTATCTGCAGAACCTGAATTCTCCTCATCAGGCCCCTGTTCTCAGAGGCTCTGGGCAAACCCAGTGTTGTGGAGCCTTTTGTTTCCGGCTGCTTTCCCTCCCCCATCGTCTGTGCATTTTGAAGGTTTCCCAGAGCCCTGGAACTCTCTGTCTTCAGTGACAACTTTACAGCACAGTCTCGTCTGTCATAAGGACCTCTGGGTACCTAGGCAGCTCGTGGGTGACGCCCCCAATTCACCTAACCTCTAGCAGGGGTGTCCAGCCTTTTGGCATCTCTGAACCACACTGAAGAGTTGTCTTGGGCCACACATTAAATACATTGTGACACATTCACAGAAAAAAATCTCATACTGTTTTAAGTCAATTTATGGTTTTCCTTTGGGCCGCATTCCCAGCCATCCTGGGCCACAGCAGCCTGGCTCCCGCCGAGAGAGTCAGAGTACTGTTCAGCCACCTTGTTCACAGTTTCCCAAATCAAGGTCCATCCTTTTGCTTTTCCAAGAGAAACATTTAGTTTATAGAACTAATGTTACATTTTTTTATCTTTATCCACCCAAACCCTACTTCCCGGCCTTTCCCTGTGGCCGTCACCACCCTGTTGTCTGTGTCCGTGGGTCATGCCTATGTGTCCTTTGGCTAATCCCTTCACCTTCTTTCATCCAGGTAGTGTTCATTTCTGAAACCTAAAATAAACGCAACTTCTGAAGCTCAAATCTGGAGACAGCCTTACGTTTACCACTTGGGGTTATGTTGTCTGGAAGCGTTCATTGCTCAGAACAGGGATCAGAATTTCCCATCTGGAGCTAGACACCCAGACTATTGCTCTTAACAGGTAAAGTGATTAAACCCTTTTAGAGCATTTTTTTAAAGAGATATTTTTGGATTTAGCAAGGATAGAAATCACCATCTTCTTTCTTTTCCTTTTTATTTACTAATCTTAACAGCTTGGAATTTTTGTATCAGGTCAGAAATGACCACTGGTGCTTTTATTTTAGCTTCACATGTCCCAAACATTACGAAGAGTTTCTCATCTTCTAATGCAAAGTCCACAGTACAAGGGGATCCTTGTGAGACCGCAGGGACATGCCTCCGGCCACAAGGGTGGTGAAGTACAAACAGGCCGACGGCCCAGAGCACCACGTCATGAGCTGTAGTGCTGGGTTTGATGTTTGCGTTCCTGATTCGAATCGTTTGCGCCCCATAACCAGTAAGGAGAAGGACAAAGCGAGGTGGTCTGTGGGGATCATGTCGCCGTCCCTTCACTCCTTCAATGCCCTGATCATTTCCAGTGTTTTTTGAGCACAGACTGGGCAATAGCTTTCCGGATGGTGTACTGCCATCCAGCTTGGAGTATAATTTTAACCTACGTGTGGCTACCTTGAGAACCCTTTTTAGTTAGATATTCAGTGCTGAGTCGTTACAGTTAATTTTGCCATGGAACACTTCCCTTAGTTTCAACACTAAATTATTATACTCAGTTTTAGAAATTAAATGAAAACAGGATCAAACAATGACGTTTGGTAGCCCTAGGTGACTTGCAAATGATTAAGAACAATACACAAGACAAGTGCTCCTGCGGTGGTTCCATGCGCAGGAACTGCGTCTGCTCCAGGGGTGATCAGAGACAAAAAGCAGACCACAGGTCAGCCACTAGACATGAACTCTCACCTTTCGGAACTCAGTTGAAAGGTCACTTTCTGGGGAGAGCCTAATAGGATGGCTTACCTCTTGCTCCCCCCATGTGCCCCGTGACCTCTGCCCTGGGTCTCAGGGTTGTCTGTTTCCCTCACTACATGGAAGTTCCTTGAGGATGGCCCACACCTTTCTCAGTTTGTCTCCCCCATAATGACTAGCACATGGTTTTATGTTGGACCCCGTGAAATTGCCACTTTTTTGGGTCAAAAAGGGCTGAATATCGGCAATTTCATAGGGTTCAATCTGACAGCTGCTGACACCTGTGACTGTTGATGGTAATGAGCTTGATGCCAGCACCACCAACAGTGCCAACCTCTTGACACGCACAGAGCTCAGCAAACTTTCCAGGGAACCCAGTGCCCAGAGCCAGGCAGGGAGGCCTTCAAAGAACTCGGTGAACCACAGATGTGAGTGAAGATGCACCGAGAGACTCCTACTGGAGTGGCAAAAACTTCACAGATCGCAGCCTCAAGGTGAGAAGCCTTCATTTCTGCAACAGAAACCCAGCTCAAATTGCAAGGCCTGAGCTGAGGAAAGGCTTCTTGAGAGGGCAGAGTGATTACTAGGGGCAGCTGGAAGTTTCTCCCTCAGCATACTTTAAAAATAGTCTGGACTTTCATCTGTCACTAATGACTTAGGGGTAAGTCTCATTTGGCTGGGAAATAAGGCCAAATGACCTCTCAAGGGCTTTTCTGGTCCTAGGAACTCTGATAAAAAGGCCGGGTGAGCAGAGTCCGTGGAAGACCATGTGACGGGAACAGACCTTGGGCAAGCTGCCATTCAAACTCCTCCTCCGGCATTAGCCACGGCTGCTCTCCCCTCAGGGTAGCTCACACCCTGGCCAAATCTGGAGCAGCACAAAGTGGTGCCCTGCATCTCTGTCCCCCTAGCTGGCTCCCAGGCAGTGTGGTAGGACAATTTGACCCGGGCAGCCTGTCTACACAGCAACCTTACTGGAATGCCCAGAGCACCAAGGCTGTGGTTCTCAAACTTTCCGGGGCATTCGAATCATGAGGAGGGCTTGGTAAATAATAGACTGTAGGGATTCACCCCTGGAGTCTCTGGTTTGGTAAGTGCTGTGAACTGAGTATTGTTGTCTCTCCAAAATTCCTACATTGAATTCTAACACCCGATGTGGTAGCCTTCGGAGGTGGGGCTTTTGGGAGGTGATTATGGCGTGATGGTGCAGCCCTCATGAATGGGATTAGTGTGCTTAGAAGAGACCCCACAGAGCTCCGGTGCTGCTCCTGCCACTTAAGGGCACAGTGAAAAGTCCGCTCTCCGTGAACCTGAAGAGCTCCCACCAGACTGCGAACCTGCCAGTCCCTTGACCTTGGTCTTCCGGGACTCCGGCACTGTGAGAAATGAATTCCTCCCAGTGTGCAGTATTTTTGTTACAGTACCCTGAATGGACTAAGCCTGAGGAAGGGCCTAAGGTTTTCCAATTCCAGTACATTTCCAGATGCTGCCAATCTGGGGACCACACTTTGAGAACTTCTGCCCTAGAAGGGCAGTCAATCAGTTTGATGGAAAGTCACTGTCAGAACCACTCTCTGCTGCTGCGCAGGTAAAGTCAGATGCGCTGCACCCCACATTAATTCAGGGAGAGGGTAACTGGTCAAAACAGATGCATCTCCACTTGACAGGGGATTTCTAAAAATCTTTAGTTAGCATTTAACTACAGCTCTTAGTCTTCTGAGCAATTAGGAATTATTGAATTCTCCCATGATCTCTCAGGGACTATGAAAGTATAAAGCATTCTTCATATAAAATATAGAGTTCAGGTTGTAAAGACAGACTGTAGAGTTACACCTAGAATTGGTGTCAGTCAGATACAGTTGGTAAGCCCAGGGTTCGTGCTGAGGGTGTGCGGTTCATCGTAAAAGCTCCCCTGTTCTCCCTCAGCGGGCAGTGTGCCCGGGATGTTAAGTGTGTGCCCCGAGGGAGGCGACCTGCAAATGTCAACATGTTCCCATGTCCTGCTTCTGGGCGTCTGAACCAGAATGAGGGTTTTGGAAGGTAATTTGGCAATTCTTACCCAGTTTCAGGATGTGGATACCCTTTGACACAGCCATTACACATTTCATGGCTTACTGTAAGGAAGTAATCAGACCAGTTTAAAAGATTTAAGTACAGGGCTATCATCCATAGTACTGGTTATAGTTTGAAAAAATTTGAAATGACCTAATGACTAACAAAAACTGGTTAAATTGAGTTTGGTTCAGTTATAAATTGGACTACTGATCGACTACCACGAATAATATTGAGGGTGAACATTTATCAAAATAAAAATATTTCAAATTATATCGTGTTTAAAAATAGGTTATAAGACAGTATGCACAGAATACTTCCTTTTTTTGTAGAAAAGTGATGCCTACAAATGCATAAATAATTAGTCTGAAGAATAACATACGAAAAAGGTGTTAACAGAGAGGTGTTTACCACTTCTGGGTGATAAATTTACAGTGGCTTTTATTTCTTCTTTCTGTATCTATTTTAAACTTGGGTAGCAATGATCATGTATTGCTTCTGTAATTAGACAATGTAAAGGCTTAAACATTTATTTTTTTAGTTAAAAAAGAGAATTGTACATGTGTGAAAAAGCACACTGACTTTTCAACACATCACTTGTAAGTACAACTAAAAAGTGTGTGTGTGTGTGTGTGTGTGTGTGTGTGTGTGTGTGTGCCTCTGTGTGTGACCATCTTGAATCTGCGAAGGGGTCTGCCGATACCCCCTTCCTGCAGGACACACTGTGGTGCAGTGAGTAGGAGCCCAGGATGGCCCGTCTGGGTTCCTGTCTCTGCGCCACCCTGTCTGAGCTGTGTGGCTACGTATTTACCTCTCGGTCTTAGTTACTTTCATCTGTAAAATGGATACATTAATACAGCATCTACTCTGTAGGGCTGTTGTGCGGGTTACAGAATTCAGTGCTGAGCATGCAGGGAATACTAACAGATTTTAGCTATTATTGTTACTGTGAGAATGAATGCTTTCACGTAGCATTTGAAACCACAGCATCCCACTGGCGAAAGAGAGCAGAAGGAGAATGAAAACGTGAGCATAACTTAACAGTCTCTAGGCTACATGCGAGCATGGCAGTGAAGTAGGAGCGGCTGCAACAACGAACATGCAGCAGAGCAATCTATCTGGACCAGCGACCCCTGACTCAACACATTTAGAAAGAGAGTTTAAGACAGGTGGGAATTAAAGACAGGAGTGGGTGGTATATGGGAGAAGAGCCATTAACAAGAGCAATAAAAACAAAAATAAAAAGTAGGGAGAACTAGGGTATGAAGAGCAAAAAGCACACACGACCGAGTCAGAAATGTGGTTGTTGCTTTGTGTGCAACGCTATTGTAACACATGCCCATTTTAACCCCCAAGACACACAGTTACGGGCCTAGACCTGTATCAGTCTGGGTTGTGTAGCGCTGGGGAGAGTGACGACCCGATATTCGATTGCCCCTTGATGCTTGGGCAACGAAACTTAAAAATGCATGTTGTTTATGGGTTCTTCCCCGCCTGCTTCCTAAGTAGTCCCTAAAATTATGTCTGAAAGTGACAGTTCCTCATAGAAGGGATTTGAGAGATCTGCATAAGCACAGAACTAAACATGATTTTCATTTGAGTCTCTTCTCAGAGGGAAAAGAGGCATCTTAATTTAACATTTCCATCTGATTCTAAAATCTAACTTCTTTCAAGCTTTCCAATCCATTCTCCACCATTAATTTGTTTCCTTATAAGCATAGAAAGAAGGGTCTTCCCACTTCAACCAAGGCACAATCACTTGGGATTATATATGTTGGAAAATTCAACCAGAACTGCTTCTAGATTGAAAGTTTAAAAAGCACACAAATTACAGGGAACGGACTCAACAAGAAGTCCAAAGTACAATAAAGCTATCTGAGCCCTTTGGGAAATAATGGTTCTGAAACCTAAATACACTGGAAGATTTGCTTATTCCTGACTTCAGAAATAATTTAAAAATATTTCCTTTCTTGGGAAGGCAGAGTTCAGCTTTACTGTGTTGAAAACGGATATTTTTTCTCTTTTCTATTTTTTATTATTTTGCAAAGATTTTATTCATTTATTTCTAGAGAGAGAAGGGAAGGAGAAAGGAAGAAAAACATCAATGTGTGGTTGCCTCTCACGCACCCCCCACTGGAGACCTGGCCCACAACCCAGGCATGTGCCCTGACTGGGAATGGAATCAGTGATCCCTTGGCCCACAGGCCAGCACTCAGTCCACTGAGCCACACCATCCAGGGCTCGCTCTTTTTTCTAAAGAGAAATTTCTTTGAGTAGAAACACCCGTAAACAACCCTAACCATCAACTATGGAGTCAGAGAATGTCATATTTCAGAGAGTATTAAACGGAATATAATGGCCCACCTCTTATAGCCGCAGATGCCTCCTAATAATATATTTAACTAGGGAAGCAGCAGAGTACTGTATATTAGTGATAATTATGTCCAGGGGCAAAATTCAGGACGGGGGCTGGGCTACGGGTAAATCTAAGGAGGCGAACTGGAAAGGCAGGGTGTCCTCTGGCACCCAGCGCTGTACGTTGCACAGCCTTCGAAGTGGGAGCTACTCCACCAAAGAGGATGCTGAGAGGCCACAGCAACCAATTCATCACTTTGTAAAGTTCTGTTCTGTGGACACATCGTTTATTAGAGGCAGCTCCCAATTGATTTAGGGGCAAATTACCGCCCCAAAATATAGAACTGCAAAATTACATACACCATGTAATCTACAGTTTTCCTTGATTTTTTTTTCTCTCACTGGGCAACGGCCTTTAACAATTGGAAAGGGGGTTGTGGGGTCCCTGAGTTTATAACACTCTATGCCACGCTGTGGACAGAGAACACCAGGGTAATAATTGGAACACCAGCATTATGGCTGGAGAAAAGCAAAGGAAGTAATCCAGAGCGAATCTATCCATCAATTTCCTTGCTTTTCAAACATCTGGAGGAAGAGGTCCACGTGTTTTGAGACTGTACCAAACCAGGCCCGTCACAGGCACTACACTTCACAGAACCATTACAACCACCTCACAAGGCAGCTATTGCACAGGAGGCCCTGGGGATGCCACATCCGCGCTCCTGCCTTCTCAGGGGTGTGGGCCCAGCATCCTTACACGGGCACGGAGATGCTGGGGGTGCCATGCCAGACCACGGCAATGAAGAGAGTCCTGATCTTTTTGCAGGTGGAGGGTCCCGCCTTCCATTGGTAAAACAAATGCAACACCTGTGAAGCATGGACAAGCAGTGTGCCGTAAAGTGAGGTCTGTGCGTGCAGTGTGAGGTGAGCTGCTACAGAGGGGAGTCCTGTGTTCTAAGGAGCAAATTATGGGGCATTGTATTCGGGACCCCAGAGCTAATGCTTCCTCTCAGAAATCTTCGCAGAGGCAAAGCCAAAGGGGGCAGGAGGGAGGGCGGGAGATGGGGATGGGTGGTGGGGGGAACGTGGAGACCACTGTACTTGAACGATAAAGAAAAATGATAATAAAAATTTAAAAAAATAAATAAAAATAAACATTTGGTCTTTGAAAGGTCTTTGAATTTATATATTTATAAATAAAAGACATAAAAACTGCCTCTGAGCACCAATTTAGCTGGAAAACCTGACCGGCAACATACAGGCATCACTAAGTGACTCTGCTCAGATTAAATAAATATCTTTTAAAATTCCTCACACATTACTAATAAATGTTTTTAGATTTTAATTTTAAATGGAAATGTCTCCCAAGCTGTCATAGTAAAGGAAAAAAGCAGCCAAGTTGTACTACCAAGGAGCAAAATACATGATTCACAGAAATCATTCTGGAAAGTGTGCCTCAGGATGGAGGCATATCCCAGCTCTGAGGCTTTTATTAATGAAAACTCTAAAAGATAAGGCAAAAGCTGCAGTTTTACTTAAAAAAAATGGTCAGGGCTTAATGCAAGTTTCTATTGATTCTTCTTCACTAGACACAATTCAGAAGATAATTTTAAGAGGACCCTTACTTAGGGTTTTGAATGCAGCGGGGGAAAAACCTTAAGATGAGAACCTGCATGCAAATGTTCCTAGCAGTTACATTCATCATTGTCAAAGCCCACACGCGACTAAGGAGTCCTTCAATAAGTTCACAGAAAAACAAACTGTGGTACCTCCACACGATGAATATTCAGTGATTAAAAAAAAAAAAAAGAGCTATCAAGCCACAGAAGACATGGAGAAACCTGAAGTGCATATTGCTACGTCAAAGAAGCCAGTGTGAAAAGGGACCACCCTGCAGGAATTCCAACTGTACGAGGTTCTGGAAAAGGCAGAACTACAGAGAGAGTAAAAAGGTTGGTGGTTGCCAGAGGTTAGGGAGACGGGGAGAAAAGGGATGAACAGGGAAAGCAGAGGGGGTTCTTGCAGGGGGGGGTGCTTTTCTGTGATCTTGTCGTGGTGGATACGTGCAATTATGCACGTGTGAAATACCCAGACACGGTGTAACGTGAAGAGTGAATTCGAATGCACACCACAGGCTTCGGCTAATAATAACACCCCAGTATTGACTGTGACAAATGAATCACGCTAATGTGAGGTGTCAGGAATGCGGGCGACTGGGGGGGGTGCTGGTGATAGGACTGTACATATGAGAACTCTCTGTGCTTTATGCCCAATTTTTCTGCTAATTGCTCTAAAAAAGTCTATTAAAAAATCTTAAGACAGTCTCAGAGAAGACAGACTGAACGAACAGAGAGGTAATTCCATATTATAGAATGAGGTGAATTACTATCACCTCACACATGTTAGTGTGTTATGGCATATTCTTAATTGAAATAATATGTGTATAATGAAACACCAGGAGATTAGTGTAGAATTAACTTTATTCCAGAATTGAAGGGGACCTTAAGGATGAATAAACAGGTTTAGATAAACTCAGAAATTATCCAACTGTGACTATCAAACACTCCAAATGATTCTGAGAAGAGAAAACTGTGTTTAGTTTTTGCTGGGGCAAAGTGAGTTTGTTAAAGTAAGTGATGTGGGAAAAAACAACCCAACAACACATTTTTCCAGTCTCAACAGATGTAATAAAAACTTGCTGCAATTTTTATGTTAACATATTGGAATACAGCCCAAATGACTATATATGTCGGTTCCTAAATGGTTTAATTTAGCCTGTGTTAACCTTATAGGGTCTTTGAGGGTTCCTCAAGCCATTTCTTTATCAATGCAAATGATCCATTTTTTTTTCAACAATTGTAAAACTCAGGACAATAAAGGTGGTACTGACTCATCAGAGAGGCGGTGCGGCCTGGGGTTCCGGGTGTGGGTGGTGGAGTATGGGACTGTCCAGGTTCAAATCTCAGTTCCACCACTTGGCTGGGTGACCCTGAGCGAGCCTCTGCTTCCCCATTATGTACAGGGAGAACAATAGCAATACCTCGTGACTAAATGAATTAACACACACGGTCATTTGTGTAGGGCCTGCCTGGCCCATGGGAGGTCTCCAGTGTTAACTGTTCTTAGTCCTAAGAAACTGGTTTTAGGAGACCATTCCTGTACGTCATTTTTGGGGGCCATCTATGATGATCCCTCAGGGTGATGGCCACATGAAGCTACCTCTAAGGTGATACCTCTGCTACTCTGGGTTAATTACATGTGCTGGACTACTGGGCTGTGAACTCAGCAAGAGCAGGAGCCAAATCTCACTTTTCTTTGTTATTGAACTGTATGTAAGAAAATATTTATCAGAAGAAGGAGCCACACTAGTTTACTTCCTCCTGGGAAAGAAATGTTAATTTCAGCTAAGATGCATACTGCTGAATTTAAAACTTGTGTTTTCAATTAAGGGAGCAAGCCAGGTTGCCGTGACCGGTGTGGCTCACTCGGCGGGCTGGGAGTTGTCCTGCAAACTGAAAGGCTGATTCCTGGTCAGGGCACACGCCTGGGATGCGGTTGGGTTCTCATCTGGGGTGTGAGCAAGGGGTAACCAATCGATGTTTCTCTGTCACATAGATGTTTCTCTCCCTCTCTTTCTCCCTCCTTCTCCTTCCCTCCCCCTCCCTCTAAAAGTAATGAAATAAAATCTTAAAAAAAAAGGCAGTAAGCCAGGTAAAGTTTGAATCTAGAATACTTTGGCTTAATGATCTTACTGTGTATCAACTTTTAAGATCATCTATGTCCTGAAGTATTTCCCCTGAGGAGACTGATTATACTGGGACTTGGAGCTGAACTCCTGGAAAACAGAGAAACCAGCCACATAAGGTTCAAAGGAGCAAGAACTGCACACCACTTGTAGTTGGTGCAGGTTCTCATCTACGTGACAATCCGATAGTCACAGACGACACCAAACCCACCCTCTGGTTTGGAAAGGCTTCGGTGAATCCAGCGAGTGCCCGTGTTAGCTCCTGCGTTGAAGACTGATGCTTATTTAATCAAGATGGGAAATAGGGGTTTGTGGTATTCTAAGAAGCAATAAAGATCCTATTTTCATGTAAACTATTCAAAATAAACACCCAGAGCAGCAAACCAGAAAAATGCCCCAAAGCAGAATGGCTTGTAAATAGACAGCCTTTTCTGTTTCATTTTAAGCAACAGAGAAGTGTTTAACTAAATTATTCTCCACTGAGACTATTAAAATGGCTTTGCTATTGCTAGCAGGAACAGAATTTCAGATCCACTTAATTTCAAGAAATTGACTAAAATTCAAATCACAGATCGGGTGTGTGTTAAATGATGGTATGTGCTCTAACCACTATTTATGCTGATTGCAGCATTGAAGTAGCTGGACTCAGATAATTGACTTAATAGTGCTAAATGAGAAATGCCAAATTAATTTTTTAGGTACATTCACAAATAGCTCTAAAATTATGACAGGGCTTGATGATTGAAAAACGTTCCTATTTTCTTATTGTGCACTGGTGACATAAGTTAGATCATATATATGTATTTAGAACACAGGGTTTCCAGAATTATAAGAAGCCTGAAGGGCATCTCATCCAATGTTCTCGTTTTCTCAGGAAGAACATGAGGCCCAGGAGAAGCCAGGGAATGGAGTGAATACTTGGGCTCTGGGGACAGATCTGAGTTCCAGCTCCAGACTGGTAAATCATTCCCTGTGTGAGCTGGGGACAGTTACTCAACTGAAGTTCCGTTTCTTCACTCGTATAAGGGGGATAATAATCGTGCTGACCTCACAGGTTTGTTGTAAAGATTAAATAAGACAAACATGCACAGGACGCGGCACAAAGACTGGCACATTTTAACTACTCAGTAAATGTTAGCCGTTAGGATAATGACTGAAAAGTGACCCCTAAGCCAAGTCAGCAGCAACACAACGAGACTTAAGAGTTCCCAAAACACATCTGAGCTTCTTCCATCTAGACACGGTGCCTGGGATAAAGACTCACTGGTGTTGACAATTTAAGGATAGCTCTACATCAAACAGAAAGAAAACGACTTCAGGCTTTCTGCTACTGAATTGATCAAAATAGTAAATTGGTGATCACTGACTGAGGTCTCAATTTCATGAAGAGTCATGCACATTTAGTTCTCCCTTTAGCCATGGATATAACATATTTACCTTCATAACTGCTTTAATTCTATTAAGTGCTTTTAAACATCTCCAACCAAAAGCTGGTCATATCAAATAAATGACAAGGTACCTGGCCACAAATAAAAGTTAGGGTTCCCTCCCTAATGATCTTAAATTTGACTCCGCTTAGGTGCTACATGGAATACATCTAACACTCTTGGTTTGTACTGTCAGTCAGATGTTGCTATAATCCCTACACATCTGCTTCAGAGGAAGCAAGACTAAGACACACAGGAAAGAAGAGGTGAGTGAGCTCCCGCAGCGTGAGGTTTGGTCTGGCTAACACGGTACGAAGACATTACACGTGTTTGGAGCGGCCATTTTTGTCAACACTGACTGTTGTGCTATGATTCAGTTCTGATCTGCATGTGTTTCTAACACTAAAAAAGGAATAATTCAGAAGCTTCATAAAGAATATCAGCTTTATGTAATATGCTCTCAGCACTCCTGCATTGGATAAATTTTAGTTAACTGGCAGTCTTTGCAGAAATATTTCATTGCATAGACTGTCAAATGGTGCTTAGAACATTTCCTGGTAATAACCTAAAGATCGTTTTTCTCCTAATCTGGAGAGCAATCCATGTACATACAATTCATTTCAGATATTTAAAAATAAAAGTAAATGTAACATGGTCTAAACATATCAAAAAGACATCAGCTCAAACTCCAGTGAGACAGGATCAAGTATAAACAGGAACAAAGCCCAAACACCTTTTCATGCACTGCCAGTGTGATTCAGCAGACCAACAGATGAAGAAAGTAGTAATTTGGAAAGCGGCAATTTGTCTCCATACCCAGCATTTAGTATTGCAGTGACTAGAAATAAAATCGTCTGGCAAACTTACCCGCATTTTTGCACAAGCATCTTGGGTTGACTCTGTCCCCCTGAGCTCTTTTATCAGCATAGAACCTAAATACTAAAATACAGAAAAATTCAACGATGTTTAAGTATAAATATGAACAGCAATTTAAAAAACACATTGTGAAAGTATCACTGGCTATGTTTCCTGGCTGTAAGCTGGTGCACAACTTAAAAAAAAAAAAAAAGAACAGTCACTAACCCTAACGAACACACGCTTCTGTATAGAGAACACGGCAGAGTTAACCGCAGTCCTGAAAGCTGTAAATTGCTCTTTAAAATAAAACGGCAGCATTTTCTAAAGACGCCATCTTTCAAATCATATTTAACTGCAAAAATGGGGGCATCTAAAAATGTTGTCCCTGTTTTTATTTTTTATTTTTTGAGGCAGCAGTGTCTGCAAAAATAAAGCGCGCTGCCGTCTATGTAATTGCAGGGTTGTATGAAGACAGCTGAGGAACCGAGCGACAGGCACCCCGTTTGGGCTCCGTTGGCTGTGCAAGTAATTAACATGAGGCCGCTGTTCCGAGGCGGAGGTGCCATTCTGGACCTTTTTCCTTCACAGCTGCAGCCCCTATGACGGCTGAGCCACCTGAGAAGGGGATGGGAATGTGTGGGGAGGGAGCCTCAGTTGTCCCACAGCGGAGGGGGCTGGGTCCCTGGTGCACGCTGACAGAGGAGGGCTGAATGGGGTGCGAGAGGGTTGAGACACTCTCCTCCCCAGCATCGCCGCCCCTTGGCCAATACCGCCTTCGCGACGAACGCCACTCAGGCTCTAGGTTCTGGCTGGGGTAAACAATTTTTAGCAAAATGTCTATTTTGCCTTTCAATCAATGGACTGCTCCTCCACTTTTCAAAGTTTCAGTAGGGTTCCTTCCAACTGTCATTTTTCCTTCTCCGATTTCCTTCAATAATAAATAAATAAACAAACAAACAAATAAATAAATAAAAAGAGGTTTATGTTTTTTGGGTTTTTTTTTTTTAGCAAGTGAATTAAAATAATTATTCTCCTGAATTGACTGAGGAGACCCTGGCACTCTGTGCAAACAGGCTTGTCCATCAGTCCTGTCAACCTGGGGGTCCCCAACCAGAAGAGGAGGGGCAGGGGCACAGTGGCAGAGCTGGGTCAAAGGCTCTCAAGAAAGGCGAGTTCATAAAGAACGTCTTGGATTTGGTGGTCGAGCTTTGGAGGAAGGAAGAGGCATTTCCATCCTACAGGTTTGGGGAGGTGACTACTGAGACATATCCCATGCTTCAAGATAAGTAAGCAGTAAAAGAGGTGTGGATAGCACAAAATGAAAAAAAAAAAAAAGGTCTAAACTGCTATGCGATAACCAGAACGCCCACATCTTAATTAAGGAATATGATCCTGGTGAAATCCTTATCTTTTAAGGGATCAGGAACATCTGTCCTCATAGAAACACTCAGGAGAGGCAGTTTCAGTGAACTGCAGAAGTTCAGCTGCTGCTCCTGCTGTAGCCATGACAACCACTGCCCCCAGAACTATGGTATTGTTTTGAACATTTACCTGCTCATATTACTCACAACTCTCAGCTAAGCTTGACTCCCTGTTCTATTAAAAAAAATAACAGCTAGTAATAGAATCCTACTGATCACAAGAAAAAGAATCTGGAATTCAGACAAGGCAGCAGGCCCAAAGCTTGGAGACCCCTGCTAAATAGAGATGTCTATAGTGCTATGTTTATGAGCATATCTATACTCATTTCCACTTTAAGATTTCATTTTATGACATTTCACTTAAAATATACAACTATATAAGAAGGAAAAACAGATCTTAAGCTTATAGGACTAAAAGGGTCATAAAGCTCTATTTATTTGGACTTTTTCTGTGGAGAGAAGGCTACTTGAAAAAAAAATAGAAGGGGAGAATATTTGAGTAAGATGGGCATTTTGGTATAGTTTCAGTATAAAAGTAAAGGTGCCAGAAATACACCCTCTATCCCACTCCCCCCAGACACCGAGTCCAGGTAACTCACAAAGGCCTTGTAGTCGCAGGACTGGAAGATGAGCTTTTCTGGGTGGTGCTGCCAGTACTGGACCGGGGTGGAGGCTGTAGCTTCATTTGGGGGCCGCAAGGTGATGGAAGGCTCTCCCCAGTCTCCTGTCTGAAAACCACATTTATTCTAGAGGTGACACGAGCAGTCGGCCAAGTTCATTCCCTGCAGCTAGCCTGAGTTCTCTTACCCACATGTGCTGTGAATGTGCAAATGTATTTGTGTGGATTATGTGTTTATGAATACTTTCCCTTTTTATAGGTTTATATGCATTAGCCTGTTTCCCATGGCCGAGTTACTTTTTTGAGGTGTAAAGGAAGCTGAATTATTTTCTTTTTAGAATGATGCTCTAAGTAATTAAAAATATAGTTAAGATATTAATAACAATTTACTAATTCATATTTTTGTGTTACAAGAGAAAAGGACATCCAATCATCAAAAGAATTTTCTGTTTTTAAACTTGATCGTGAAATTTTAAGTTTGAATTGCTTTTATAGGTGGAATACAGGGTCTGGCAGAAATAACGCCTGCTTGAGTGGTTGGTAGGGTAATTATATGGGTATAATAATTTATACTTTTAACTTGAACATTTTGCCTAAAATGTCATATGGCTAGGCCTTCTGGAAGTTTCTAACTGGCTTTGAAAAACCAGAAGAAAGTTCTAGAGCAGCTTGGGAATGCACAGGTCTCTTCATAGAGGCAGAGAGCCTGAAGTTTCCCCTGAAGCACCATGCCATTCCCTGGCTCCTCGGACGCCCTCTCCTCTCTCCTGCTCTGGGCTGAGCTACTCTGCGCATCAGTTTTCTTCTGGTTGCTGGTTTACTTGCCTATGGTGTGGTTCTTCTTCCCTTTGGGGATACTGTTATGTCTTCACTTTGGATACCTATTTTAGCGTTTTTGTCTGTTTGATGACCTATTTTTGACTCATTTTTGAGTTTTCTCTTTATAGTTATATGAATGTTCATTATGTAAAAGCAATAAGTGACAACAATTAATTTTAGGATTAAGTTTTCCTCTAACTTCCTATTTTGATCTTTTCCCTCTTTCTCAATCATGTGGATCTTTATTATTTCTCCAGTCTTCAACTGGCTGTGATTTGCTCTAAAAAAAAATCCAGTATAAGATTCAAAATGTAGGCTATATGGATTTCAATACTGTTTTGAAGCTGAGTGTAATAACTGTTAAGTGATCATTGTTACGACTGTGGAAACATGCAGCTATGTGTTTTTAATGAAAAGCACTCCCAACATCCAGCAATTCACCTCTCATCTCCCCCATTAACTTTCTTCCCCCCCTTCCCCATAAAGCAACAACAACATAGCAAACAGGCGTTCCACATTTAAGTCACAGGTAACATTGTTAACAGAACAACAGAAGTTTGCACGCAACTCTGTGGAATGATACAAAGGAGATTGTTGACATTAAAATATCCTTCAATCCAGTGTCTGCTGATGAGACAATTCAAGCCAAGCACCGGATCTTCACGTTGGCCTTGGCACAGTTTAGCTGCGGTGTCTCGGCCGAACTCAACAGGCAGTTTTCACAACAGCCTAGACAGACGTGGCAGGAGGTGGGGGCACCAGAGGTTGCAGGACGAGGGGATGGGTGGGGTGAAGCTGGGGCCATGGGGACATTTCAGGTGTTAGTAGATTAAGCATGCAAATCATATGCAAACTCATTCTCTAATCATTTAACGAACTCAGGCACTTAAACGTCCATGTGAGTTCCATACACTAAAAGAAGAACTATAGTCGAATGCTGATCCAAGTATTACGTCACCCAGATGACTCCCAAAAGCTTTTAGCAGCCATTTGGGGAACAACAGCCCCCAGCACATAGCACCTCCGTCTGGAAATCACTGGATCTTGGATCTCGCATGTGATAACCACTTGAAGCAATGAGTGGTGCATCCCTTTAACTCTGGGCGACATCATCATCTGCTCGCCTATGACTCCACTTTGCCCAGGAGTCACGAACCACTGGCTTTGCATCCACAGTGACCCGGCAGGACCTCCCCTTTGTGTTTGGGGGAGATCATTATAAGGAAGAGAAATAGAATCCTTACTTTATTTTCTTTCTGGCTCCTTGAAACATGGCTCCAGTCCAAATATTTAAAAATTCCCTACTGTGGCTGAAGCTTGCTTTCTGGAAATAGAAACTGAATTTTGTTATACTTCATGCTATTTCCAGAAATTCGTTTTCAAATAGAGGGATTCTTAAGACTGAATTGATAAGGAAATACATGTATTTTCTTCCTGGATATTCATCAACTTATTTGTTTTAAGCCTTCGATCTAAGAATATTTAGAAGACTCAGCTTAGGTGTCGAGTTTTCTCTTTGGAATTAATCCTCAGGAATGGAGGGACTTGGCGTCACACTGTTGTAAAGGGCGCCTGTGGCCTTGGCCTGTGGGTGGGACTCATCTCCACCTGGTTGACTGACAATAAAAACAAAAGCGTTCAGAGAACAAGGTTGCGCTAGGTCTTGGCCCCCCTGTAGGCTGGGTCACGGTGGGAATGAACTAGGCGGAGTGACTACATGGGGTTTTGCCTTATTTATGAAACAAGTTCAAACGGGGAAGCCCACCATTAGCTTCCATTAAATAGTGCATTCATAGCCACATAACACATCTATTTTTTTCGGGTAAATTAAAAAAATTAATAACCTTTCAGTTAACAATGTTTATTAAATATAAAGTCGAAGCAAAGAGACCTCAAAGGTCTTTTGCCTCAGAAAGTGGTTCATAATAAAATGTTATCTTTAATAAAAAGTGGATCCAAACATGGGAACAGTGACGTGGTATTAGAATGAAAAGTAAAACAGGGAATGCTCGGGGTAAAATTTGTCAGTTTTTAAAACTATTACTAACGGTACTCTTTAAAGAGCTAACGTAATTACAGAAATAAAATGAAAATGATTGAAGCCACTCTTACCAAATGTGTTCGGGCTATCTCTGTAGAGCCTAAAATACTTAGAGAAAGCCTTTCCTGTAGGTTCGTGTACTGAATGGTCTTACTCACTTGGTCCTGGCTTCGGACCTCATTGACTTGGCACATAGGTATTATTTCCTTTAGGCTGTCTCAGTTACACAGAGGGAAATGTACTTTATTAACTACCCCTTCAAACTCAAATAAAAATTAATCATTTGCTATAAAGACAAAACATGACTTGAGATTAGAGTTTTAAACAGAGAACCGATTCTGTGTAATAGGTATTCACCAACGGCCCACTAGAAATTCACAGTCTGGCTGAGTTTGGAGGATTATAACTGGGTCATACCCAGTGGGATGTAATTAGATTAAATGCCTCTTATACCACCAGCTGAAAAATATAAAACCACTAGGTGAATTTAGTTATAGCACAGAAAGAAATTCAGAAAAGTCTATAGACAAGACTTTATTGGATGGCAGAGTCCAAAATGCAGCTTTTAAACTGTGTGTGATTTCCAAAGGCGGTGAAGCTGCGTGGTTTTGGTTCATAGGTGCCGGATACCAAAGGCAGGTGCTGAAACGTTTTGTTGTACAATCTTCCCCTGCAAAAGGGAACCCGATGATGCTGCATATCCTATACGCTCTGAGAAGACAAAGGGGAACACTGTCTATATCCCTGTTTTCTTCTTGAGGAAACATCTATGGCTTAAGGATGTCGGTAAACAAAAGCCATGGTTATGACTTAGCTTTCTAACATGAACGGTAAGGTATGATCTTATCGGAGCCTTCTATTATTTTTTAAACATTTTTTTTGTAATTAGGATTTAACTGATCTTTTAAAACTGAGGCTTTTAAATCTTTTCTCCTAGGAACTGATCCCACCTACCTGCTTGTATATTTAGATCCAAATATTAACAAACATTGTTTCCTATTTCTTCAGAACACTTAATGAAAAACTAAAATGATTTTAAATGACAGTTGTTATTTTAAGGTTTCACTTTCAATAATTCTGACAAATATCAGAGAAGGGCTCTCCAAACAATCAGACACAAGATTCATGGGATTACATTTACTTTCTGTTATCTCTAAGGCTTTGAAGCGTGATACATATAGCTCTCTGCTTATAAATATGTATATGGACACTGGGATGTGAAGGTAAGGAAAAGCCTCCTTGGACACTCACGCACACACGCACAAAAGCAGGCTGCTGCAGTGGTTCCTTTGACAAATCCTCACGCGTAAAGAATGCTAGTTTGGTCAAATGCAGTTGGTTCTAATGAGCTTTTGTCTCTTTTCACGATAAAGAGCACGCCGTAGCATTTCCAGGTTCAGGAGAAACCGCCGGATCACGGAGCGCCAGCAGCAGGCAATGGATGGACCTCAGGGTCCCCAAGAGCCAGAAGTCCCATGCACAGGAGGAGGGGCAATGCCTGAGGTCACCCTCCGCGTGCCGCCCCAAAGCTCTGCTTAGCGATTCTCAACCAAATGTCTCAGCCTCTCTGACAGGAGGCTATCCAATGGGAAAAATTTAACAGGATGTGGAAATAGGATCGTTTTTAAACTACAAAATGGAAAATTCCCAAACATTGCAGTGTTTAGTTTCCAAACACAAATGAACTTTTCAAAAGTATGTGAAGGTGAAATGTGAACATTTGAATACTATCAAGCAGCTCAGAGTAAAATGGGTCACGATTTCACACGAGTTCCAAAGACCCGTTCGGGATGTCAGATGGAAAAAGGCTGAGAACCACTTTCAGCTGTGACAGCGCCTCTCCAGGCTACACTGCTTCCGCCTTTGCGTAAAATTTATGCAGTCTATCATGCAAATCAAATATTTCTCATGAGAAAAGCACGTGAGCCTTTGAGAACTGTTAGGCGCAATGCGTTGAATAGCCCATAGACACGGGGAAGTACAAAAATGGGAAAGAAAAACACCGATATATACATGTGTATACATATATATCAATTTACCCTTTTCCTTCTTCCTGTAAAAGCAAGTGAAACAGACACTTGGGACGAAAGCAAAAATCACACGTACACTTCAAAACCAAGTATGTTTCTCATTTTCAGGACAATGTTTGCATGTCAACTGGTCACGAGGCACAGTGAATGAAGTATAATAGACACACGCGCACACACACACACACACACACACACACACAGAGTCTCAGGAGTCACTGGACATCACAGATTTCCTGCTTGGCCAGGACACAGCCCCTATGGCCACCGACAACACTTTGCAACACATTACATAGCGCAAGGTCAGCACAAGCAAATAACCATTTGTAACCTTACATTATGAACCTGGTGGATGGCTGAGAAAGGAAATCCAGCGTTCTGATTGGTCCATATCTCACAGACAGACGACTGCTGATATAAACAGAAAACTATCTCATCTTGTCAATATTTAAAACATGGCAGCTACCAAGGTAGCATTGAGGAAAGGAAAGAGGAAAATAATAAAAAGCAAGGAATCACATTTCTTAAAAAAAAAAAAGAAAGCTCAAAAACTGCCCAAAGATTTAATAATTGACTTCTAAGCCATTCTTTTGCTTAAAAACATTCTGGGTTGGCTAGAAAGAAAGAAAAAAAAAGGCCATTTCTGTATTAGCTTTGTATCATGGAAATTACCAGTCATGCTGGGAAAAGCAAGCCATGGTTTACATTTGCCAAAGAGAACAGAAATAGCTTCCCTCCTCACATCATTCATTTCAGAGGATCAATATTTTCAAGAAAGCTGGGAAAAAGCCTTTAACACGGGTCAAACATCTTTATTTTCTTATCTTCAGATGACCATGAGCAAGCAACACAGTGAAATGACTTTCGTAATTCAGTCACTGCTTCATTGATAAACCTAGGGAATATTTTTCCCTCTAGTGTTCTCAAGGGCAAATCTCTGTGGCTCACCAGGGGAGAAGTGCCAGCGTCGGGGAGTGTGTGGTGGCAGAGGTGGCGGGAAGGAGGCTGGGTTGGGGTGGGGGAAGCTCAGCTCTGCTGCTGAAGCAGAAACTTTGGGGAATGGCGGTGGCGCGCCCCAAGAATCAGGCCCGCCCTTTGCTCTCTCGCCGTGCCGCCGCCAACCTCCTAACTAACAAGTAGCAGGCAATAAGGTCTGCTTAGGCCCAAATGCCAAACCAAGCAACGCCCCCTCCCAGAAGTTAGAGTAGAAACCACCAAATAAACTGACGAGACTCCTCGCTGACCTTTACGGAGCTCTTTTCCTGAATTCTATCATTCTAAAAGGCACCGTGAAATTGAATCAGAAAATGGCAGAGCGCCTGAAGTATTCAGCAAGCCCTGTGAACATCCTGAGAATTCATGAGCAGACAGTGCAGGGATCAGTGCAGGAGGGAGATGAAAACACACGTGCGATACTGCTTGGAAACCCAGCAAAGAACCGTATTACCTGCAAACGACTTAAGGAGCAGAAAGCTTCTCCCTGGCTAAGTGTTTCCCTCTCCTCCACCCTCCCAGAAACGCCCACCAGAAATTTAACATTTCTCTCCAGGTACGATGGCATCTCCACACACACCTACATCTTTGCTTTCCATCCCTCCTGTCATCTAGATGGCTTGTTGGGGACAGATTGTCAGGTTACAGGCATTCTATTAAGCAAGAAAGATCCCTGGGGTCTGACCAAGAGGTACCTCCAAGCACCTCCGACCACCTCCCATGTAAACCAGCTATGCTCTTCCCAATTCCCTCTCTAAACTTCATGCCATTTTCTCCACAGGGGCATCTTCCTTTCCCTACTTTTCAGAAACGAAGTCTCTAGCAAGCTCAGTCTTGGGCCCATTACTGCCCCAGCCTCAGCTCCCAACAGCTGCCACCTGAATTAGATAGACTAAGCCCGTGCTTTCGTGGGAACACCAGCCTCACAGGCATGCACGCACTCCCAGGGCACACTTGACCTTCTCCACGCCCTCGCCCACTCTGAGCCACCTCTTCTACGTCAGCGTCTGCAGACTTTTAGTGCTAGAAGTAACGCAGGGACCACCTGTCACCTGACGGGTGAGGACACTGACATTCGGAGAAGCGAAGTGGCATGCTCAGGTCACACAGGGAGTGCCGGCTGGCTGGGAGAGCTGGGAAGGAGTGCCAGCCTGCTGCTGACCTCACCAGGGGGCAGAGGGACTCTCCTGTTACATGGAACTCCTTTTACTGTTCATGGAACAGTCTCAAGGCCTCTGGGGTTCAACTGGCTGGAAGTCTTATTGTTTCGCATTGACACTCCTACGTGGGCCATTCCCGTCACTCCTCCCTGATGGCCACAGGCCAACTGACATTTTGGGAGGACTGCATGACTTCTTGGTCACTCTGGGTCTTGAAGAATCCGTTCTGTATGAAACTCCAGTGTCATACGTGATTCCAACATTGTTCTCCCTCACCTGGGCCTTAAAAACCTTGGGGTCATGGACAACTTTGGATGTCCCCAGCCCCAAGCTCCACCTTCTCCAAATCTGCTTAGCTGGGGAGGAGCGAACAGAAGGACCTGGGTGTTTTTCTCATCCGGCAGTGGTGAGTTGTGTCTGATGGTTGTCACTGGTTGTCAGGGGAACAGCACCTTGGCCTCTGATGCCCCCTTGCAGGAACAGCCCTGCCCCAGTGGGACTGTAGCCACGTGAGCTCTTCGAAGTCCTCTGCAGGGGAGGGGCGCCGGCCACACTGTGCAGTTCCTGTCTTTCGAGATCTGCCTCTAGCTTGGCTGCCTGCCCTGAGCCCTCCTCAAGCACACACAGGAACGCACCTCGGGTGGGATGCTGGGGAGAATGCGGAAGCCCAGCCTCCGTCTGCAGGCCCACTCGCATCCCACGGACACACCCTTGTCACGCAGGGCAGGCTGCCGGGTGGTCACTCTCCTCTCTGCCAGGGCATCTCCCTCCACGTCTCTATTCTTCAGCTCAGGTTGGTGCTACGTGCACCTGCTGCCCGGGGTCCAACGGTGGAAAACGATGTGTCTCCCCTTCTCAGGGCTCCCCCAGCCTGGATGGGTGTTCCTCATGGGGTCCTTCTCACCGGGCTTGGAGTGCATGGGGACAGGCTCTCTCCCCTCCCACGGGAGGGAGGAGAAGCCTCGCCCCTTTCCACAGCGGCTCAGACAGTTCCCTGCGCTCCCCCGGCATCAGCCTCTGCTGTGTGCACAGACTGGTAGCGAGTGTGGCCGAGCAGGGCGGCCACCCCCGGGTCACCTCTGGCCAGGGTGCACCCTTCTCTTCAGAATGCGTGGTATTTACAGGAAAATTCCCACTGAGCATTCTGGTGTGTGAATGCGTCTCCCAACAGTCACGGAAAGTTACCAGGGAGTTGAGGGGGGAAAAGAAGGTCTCACAACATACGTACATTTAAAAAATTCATATAAAATTTTTCTCATGAAGAAAAACCCACCTCTAGTCAAATGCACTGCAGAGAGCTCACATGTGGCTTACATCTCTGTTACAGAAGTTACGGTGACAATTTCCATTTATGAGCTATATTTTAAACTCTAGAACAAGTAACACCCCTATTACTTCTAATACTTAAGTGACTCAGTGCAAATGGTAAAAATCCTTTTTTAAAAAAAAAGTCTAATTGTATTTTAGTTATGAAGGCTGTTTTTAAAAAACGCCGATACGTCCCCGACCTCCCAGTGACCCCGCAGGCAGTAAAGGATCTGGCAGGCCCATGCGGCAGTGACTCAGGCAGGGCAGTTCTAACCGGTGCCTTTATACCATGAAATGGCACCTCCAGGTGCGTGGTTATTAGGCTGAATGCTGGGGTAAAAATTTTTTAAAGACAGAAATTTCCACTGCAGAATTTCATTATATTTAAGAAGATACTATTTCAGGGTCTAACATGGCTTGAAGTACTGAGCTTTGAAAAAGTTTTGAGAAAGTAAATATAATGCAAGTAATAAAACGTCACCTGGGGCCCCAACTCCTAGAACAGAAGTGATTTAAGTCTCAGTTTTAATTAAGCCTTGGGATGTCTTCATCTAAAGACGAACAGTAACGGTGCTGGGCCTACATATTTCACGGGGTTGTTCTGCGGCTCCTGGGAAGCTTCCTGACAGAGGCAATGATCTCAACTTTTTTCACGGCTTCTAGGACCCAAATTTCTGGGACCTCTGGAACACAGACGGCCGTCAAATGCCTTCACTGAACGAACAGAATCCCAGACTGTGTTTAGAAATGTCCTGGTTGATAACGAAGCGCTGCAGGAACATTCGGTAATGTCATTCCTTCATTACCACCCGTCGTCGGTCCAGGTTGTTGCTGTCACCACTTGTGCCTTTAAACTGGTCACTGCAGACTCAGTTCTGGTAAAATGCAGCAGCAACCAACCCTGCGGACTTCTTGTTAGAAAAGTTCTCACTTTTCCGGATAAGGGTTTGAAAAAGCGCAGCCAGCTTGGTCGAAGAGAACAGGAACATTTGTAATCAGCCTGCCTGGGTGTTACAGGGCTGCTTGGAAATGATCCTACAAAAGGACGTTAAAACCCCCTTTGCGATGTCATTCGTTCATTAATATCTTCTCACTCCCTTCTCCACATTTCCTGCAAAGGCTAATGTAGATTATCTGAGCCTGAATTATGATGGAATCCACATAAATGGGGGTTCAATAAAAATCTAGTAGTCTTATAACAGATATAATTAATAATGGTTATTTCTTTGACGATGAAGTTAATAGAAATTCGAAGGTGTCTAATTTTATCTTTACTTCACACCTGTCTCCTGAACTCTGGAAATGGTTTCTTAAAATACAACATACATCTTGCTCTTGTTATCACCTGTATCGCAGGTTATCATGAACTCAGTTCAGAAACTACGACATATTTGCACTGAAATCTAAGAATAAAACAGAAGTACATCTGCCTGTCCCCACAGCTTTCCTCCTAAAGGTGAGCTTGTTTTTTGCTCAATTGGTAGCAAGCCAGTAGCTTACAGTAAGCTCTCTCCTGTCCATCATCCTGTCCCCTCCACCCCCTGCTTTGCTGGAGCAGTCCCCAAAAGTGCTGTAACATCTCCTACTCAAAGCAAACAGGCTTCTTCCCTTGACCCAACACCCTCCTTGAGGCCCTGCTCAATTTCTGTTCTTCTTTAGGAGGCTACATGCTCCAAGAAGTATCCATGCAACCTCCACCTCCCCTTTTCTGGTCCTTACCTGAGCCTACTCTGCTGAAACTGCTCTTCTCAGTACCCTCCACTCTGCCACACCGGGCTGCCCATCTGCCCGGACCTATCTGACACACGTGATCACGCCTTTCATTTCACAGCCTTCTTTGCTGGTCCCCTTGATCCTATCACCCTCTGATTCCTGGAGTGTCAGTGCTCAAGCCTCCCCCCCCCCAAGGGTGGATTAGGAGGCCTCCTCTAGTCCCAACTCTCAAACTTGTGTCTCCAGCCCAGACCTGTCTTCTGAACTCCAGACGTGGGCATCCAGTTGCTCTCCTGACACCTATATTTTGATGAATAATAGGCATCTTAACCTTTAAACTGAATGCCTGAAACTAAGCTGCTGATGACCTCACTTCTGCTTTAAGCTTTCCTGCCTCAGCAAATGTCAACCCCTTTCTTCCGGCTGGAGTCTTCCTTTTACTCACGTTTCGCACTCAACCCCTCAGGAAACCTTATTGAATCTACTTCTAAAATCTTCTCACCCTCCTATCATTATCTGGCCCAAGTTTTTTTTGCTTGGATCATTTCATTAGCTTCTAAACTGGCTCGGTTTGCTTTCATCTTTGCTCCCTTAGTCCTTATCCACAACACAATAGCCAACATGCTTCATTCAGTGTGTAAGCCATATCGTGCTACTTTGCTCCATTTAACTCAGAAGAAAATTCAGAGTCCTAACCAAGCCTGCCAGGGTCACCACCCTCTGGCAGTATCTCTGCCTTCCCTCGCTGCCCTCCTCGCTACAGTCCTTCCTCCTGCTCGCTCGGTTCTGAACAGCACAGCACACCCTTGCTTCACGTGCTTCTCCCCCTGACGGAAAAGGTCTCCCTTCACACACTGCGGGACTGGCTCCCTCACTTCTTTCAACGTCACTTGCTCTGAGCACCCAGCACTTTATATCCAAATCAAGATTGTGCTGTCCCCACTGCCAAGGGATTACTCTTTTGAGCAGAAATTGAAAATGTGAAAAAAAAAAACTTTACAGCATAAGAACCTGTCTCCTGGTACCTGGACATTTATTCAAAGATAGTTACTGCTCATCAACTGGGTGTGAGACTTGGTTGCAAAGCGAGTAAGGATCCATCCTGCTTTTAGTTGATGTCTATGGGATGGTAATTGCTATGGGCACCATCTTTTCTCTGTTGTTAGAACCAGCAGTAAACTGGGATTCAGAGGCTGACGGTGGGCCTTGGAACGGAGCAAGCTAAAGACACCTCCATCACGTCAACACCGCTTAGGCCCTGAAGACCTTCTGGGAGTTGGCCGATGCTGTGTCGCTAGTTTAATAAAGAAACTTGTATGAATAGAGCCCTCCAGTCAGATTTTATCAGAGACGAAATTGTCTGCCTTGTTGTAGCTCTGAAAAAAAGTGGGCTTTTTCTGTGTCTTCCTTATGTTCGTCATAATTCTTTCCCATTGAGGGGTGTTCAGATATTGACCAGAAAAAATCCAACAAGAAACAAGAAAGGTTCTGAGCAAAAGCTAAAGGAATAATAAAGTCCATTCCTCCTGTTGGATGACAGGGCTTCTGTAATAAAACAAAAACAAACTTGAAGAGTGAACAAAACAACTTCAAAGGCAAAAGGAAACAAGGCACGCCAGCCGAGGGGGCCTCAGTCGGGGGCCCGCGGACTCCGCGGCTCCTGGAGGGAGACTGAACCGAGATGAGGGCTGTCAAAGGACGGGGTCAGACAGATTCAGTTCAGTCAGGCACCTCGGCTGCATCTCTTCCAGCAGTAACCGCCCCGTGGCCTCTTCTTTCATGGTGCTAACTGAACCCGGCCTGGAAATGCGAACGTCACCACCTTCTGTCTCTACCCAGTTACCCCCAGGCCCAGCATCTTATCATTTCTTCTGTTGTAGGTACAGGAACGACCCTCCTTCTCTCCTTTCAGGCGTGTTTTGTGATACTTACATGGCCCTCCAACCAACTGTGTGTGATTCTTCTCTCCAAGTGCACTGTGAATGACTCAAGTTCAGGGTTTCTTACCACTGACCCTTTTATTTATTTGTTTATTCATTCGTTCATTTATTATTGTCAAGATTAAAATATGTTTTTAGTCTTTCAATTACAGTCGACCCTCCCTCCCTCCCTTCCTTCCTTTCTTCCTTCCTTCTCTCATTCTGGTACTGACAGCACATAAAATAAGCCCTTAGCTGCCAAAGCAGGAGAGAACTACTGGCTATGAGATTCCTGTTATTCATTTGTAGAGATTATATATAACCTGTATCCCCTAACATGACAGTTGTAGCCCTAAGTGACATTGCACAATTATTTATGAAATTTTTTCACAGGGAAAAAAATAGAGCAAAGAAAAAAAGTGAGACACTAAACTACAGTCCTCCTGTCCCCAGGTTCTCTGGGTACTGCAGGGAATTTAAGGCAACTGGGAGCAGGCTATTTATCACAATATGGACTGCTTTACCTGCTCTACTGCAAGGATTGGATGCTGCCACTATCATTTTTCAGGATGACTAAAAAGCAGAAATATTAATTACATTCAGAAAAGCAGCAGCTTTTTATCATAACACGAATTGCTGCGAAGAAACTTGATTTTGCAAAGTAATGTTCTTTGCCTTTAACATCTCTTTACAATACACATTATGTTGCTTTCTTGCAAACTGAAGCTGTCATTTTCTTTGTTTAAACCCACTTATTAGCCATACACTCAACATTGCTTCCTGCCTCTGGTGAAAAAAGAGGCATCGGATAAAGCCCTTCATTCAGTGATGTTTATCGAGACCCCCATTATTTCCTCATTTTATCTGTGTGGGAAATATAGGGGGGAAAAGGTCAAACTGAACAATTATCTGGTAGGTTACAGTGTTCCCCTCAGTTCTGTCTGTTCAGCACTGAAATCAATAAATCGTGGGTTACTTGAAAGGCATGCTTTTTTGAGGTAAGCTTTTCAAATGAGCACATTACATCATCAGGAAGGATCGCTGATACACAGAATGCTGACCACGTTTTAAGAAGGTAGACTAGGATTAACTAAGCTTGACAAAACTATATTTTAGCTGGAAAGTAATAACTTTAATGTAAAATCCTGCATTAAGTTTAAACACCCTCCTCCACCCCCCACGGCTGAGGGCTGAGAAGGGAGGCATGACTCATGGCCATTAATAAAGGCCAGAAAACTTCCCAAGTTGGGGGATCAGCATGCTGTGAATCCCACAGCCCACTCATCAGAGTGATACTGGCAAGGAGCTGGATGTGGGAAATACAGTGAAGGGGAGACAACATATTGTCTTAAAGGAACTGTTCTCAGCTAGACGGAGCAGGTTTCTTCTCAGTTGTTTCAGAAGACAGCAGGAGTTTAAGGAAGACTTACGTCAATTCAATACAAGATGAAAGTTCTAGCAATTAGAACTTTCCCAATGATGGGGACGCCTCACAAAGTGGGGGCCACCTTTCTAGTGACACATTTAAGTGGAAACTTGTGGGTGTCTGTTAAGTATGCATTACAAAGGGTGCTCATCATGAGACAGGACTAGATACATTTTTCTGGCCCCTTCCCACTCTAAAATCCACCCCCCCTTTTTTTAACAGGAGAACAGAAGAATTGTCCAGGGGGCATTAAGGCATATAAAAACACAGTCTCGTGTGATGCTGTATCCAAACCTCTTTAAATCAGAGACCTGTACAGAACGGAAGTCACCTCATTTCACAGCTGTTGACATGCAGCCATTGTTTGCTGTCCTTGATTTGTAAAGAATGAAAAATCGGATGTCAAGAGCAAAGGATTTTCTTCAAATACAATGCTTACGCATGCTACTTTAGAGGTTCAACTGTCTACTAACCTTGCACTTACCTCGAGCTTTAGATATTAATAGAATTTGTCAAAGGACTTGAAATATTGCACTGAAGCTTTGGGGTTCTAGAATTTCCCGAATATGTTGTGTACCTAGTTTAGAGAGACAGCAGTTATTGTGCAGGCTGTGAAGCTAGACTGCCTGGGTTTGACTCCCGGCTCTGCTTCCAACCTGAGCCCTGTGTGAGTAATCTGGTCCACGGGAGTTTACGGAGTGGTGCTCATCACAGGGAATTAAAAAATGACCAAGGAAGAGTCAGTCAGGCCTTGCCTGTACACAGACATTTAAAGAGAAATAAAATATTTTGACATAAAATGTAGTGACACATGCTAACTCAGAAAGTATTTGAAAGTATCCGAGTACCCTCCAGAAAGCCTTTCCAAGGAGCTGCAGGGCTAACTAGGCGCTAACAGGAGAGGAGCCTGCGCATTCCTGAGAGCTGCTGTTTCTGTACCCACGGTGGAGAAGGATTGCTTTGGGCTTACAAGTTGGAAAATAGCCATGGTTTTGTAGAACAGAGCTAAATATTATGAGCTTTCCTTGAAAATACATTTATTCCCAGTTGCAGTTGAAAAACCACGGTGTAGAAGAAAGCTAGACATTATTTCAAAATAATAATAATAATAATTTCTAAAGCAACCCCAATATACAGCTTTGTAGTTTGTAAACTACCTTGATGGATATTCCTTTATTTGCGCCTCAAAACAGTGACGTAAGGTGGGCATTAATCTCACTTTGGGAAGAGAAAACCGAGGCCCCAAGGAGCTAAAAGGCCTGTTCAAAATTATGGAGGTAACAGATACCAGAGATGGGAAATTTGCACCCTGATCTCATTCCTTCAAATCAGGTATTTAAAAAATCGCATCAAATTGAGTAGGAAAAAATGGAGTTGATACCTGTGTGACGTAACGATGTTCTATCACATATTCTCATTCAAAGGCCAAGTCGGTTTATTCAGGTACCACTATTGCTCTCTCTGTCTGCCTAGAAACTATATCCATTTCTGGCCATGGCCCTTTGGCTCTATGGGAGGGGCTCCCTTCTCACCCCTCAGTGCACGTGGTTCAGGTGGAGCTAAAACCACCCGCAGGTACAGGACCTCTGCCTGGTTAATTACCCATCCCCAACACACACACACCCCTTTGTGATCAGCTCAGGGCAGATAAGTGATCCAAACCAGGCAAATCTGAACCTGTGGGACTCAATCTCAGGACTTTGCGGGGAACTCTTAGAAAGATAAGTTCTCGTTCTCATTGTTTCAGGTTTAACCAGAATTGGATTTAAAATTCCCCTCATGTACAGAAAGCTTGTCTGGGAAAAGAGCCAACCCAGAGGAGAGAGAGCCAGAGGGCAAGACAGCACCCGAGCCCTGGGATCAGGCCTACCTGGACTTTGCAGGGAAATGATTCAAATACACGTCCTTTTGTGCTTAAGACATCTTGAGTCGAACTCTTGTTACTTGCATGCATCCAGAACAGTCATATACAAGCGGAATTAACTCAGATAGCTCTGCATAATCAGCCCTATTTCCTGTAGACATTCAAAAAGCCTCTATCTTTTTTAACACTGAAAGAAGAAAAGGAAGCAGGAGAAGGAGAATAAGAGAATTTTCCTACCCTTGGAAATTGAGAAAGGTCAGATTATATCAACCAAAACTCTGACCTGTGGACCCAAGAACTGGACTGAATATAACGAGAAACATTCCAAAAATGTAACAAGTGGAAAAAGGGCCTGGTGTGCCTCTTTGTGAACAAGCTGCTCCACGTCAGCCTAAGGCACCACGAAATACCACAAGGTCAGGGGCACTGACATAAGGCTTTTACACATTGTCAGATTTTTTATTTATTTGGTTGAAAATAGAATCTTTTCTACTGAATTAAAAAAAAAAAACCCCATGGTCTGGTTTTAATTGGAAACATTCGCCTTGGTTAAGTCCCAGAGCGTGGAGGAAGGTTAGCAGAATGACCCGTGGCGTTTCGGTCTGTCCAGCCTCTGTCAGAATAAACTGGACGTCTAATTTGCCTCACTGAGGGGCTTGATGGAGAATAAAGAAACCAAGACTTTCAGGAAAAGCATCAAAACCTTAAAAAAAGCTCCCGCTTCTTCCCACTACTTTTTAAAGACCCATGAACAGGACAGAGAGTAACATGTGGCCTGAAGGACACTCATCATATTAGAATTTCCACTCCCAAAGTTGTCACAGGGAGAGCAATGCAGATTTTGAGAAAAAGCAATTAACTGTCTACATTAATAAACAAGGTAGACAACCCATTGGGTCTAAGTTCCAAGTCCAAAAGCAACGTTTTCCACTTGGGCTTTAAGGAACAGGTGGCCGGCAGTCTAGAGTTCCTGGCTTGAAATGGGGCTCAGATTTCACCCACGTCCCAAGTCACCCCTGAAGCTGGCGTGTCAGCTGGCCGACTCCACACACTGTCAAACTGGGATTTCCTGATGGAAGGGCTTACTGAGTTTACCCTTCGTCTTTTTCTTCTGGTTACATATCACCCGTCTGTGCTGAAGTATCATAGGTTGCTCTTTAGACCTTCATGGAAGGAAATGTTGAAGCCATGGATGGGCTGGGCCTTTCTAAGAAGTGGCCAGGTAGTGAAAATCTAAATGAGAAAATAGCCACTAACTTATGGGCACTTAAAAAATCTGATATAACACAGTGATAAGAAAACTTGTCTAGTTTGGGGGGGGGTGGAAATTACTCAAAACGCAGCTGATTTTAACGTAGTCGTGCTATTTTCTGAAGGTTCAGCCTGCAAATCCCCACAACGTCGGAACAGTGGGAAGAATTTCTAGGAACAACAGGCTTTCCCTCCCAGGGAAAGTATCAAAGAATAACTAACAAGCTTCCCTGTTTTCCAGAGATGGGTGAGCATTTGCCTCGTGGCTTCCGAAGATGGCCATGCTTGTGTAGCTAACACTTGTGTGTACTGTGTATTTCCAAAAAGTTCTAAATTTCATTTAAGGAAAAGAAAAACCTAATCCTTTCTTTTTCAATGTGTTGTCTCACCCTGCACAGGGACAGCATGCTAATTCTATGAGATTCCCTTTGCCGCACACTTTGAGAACCTGTATTTGCAGGGAACGATTCCATCCCCCCTGCTTTCCCTGACTTTGATGACCCCCCTGTTATTAAAACACTTTGAATCATTTTAAACAGAGGCAGCCCATGGGACATCAGGATCGTGGAGGAGCCAGGAGAGGACCAGGACAGCGGGGTCAGAGTGCTGGCTCTGATTCCATCCCCCCTGCTTTCCCTGGCTTTGATGACCCCCCTGCAGAGACCCCTTCTCCATCATGGTAGATGTGCCCTGGCAGCTTTCCTATTCATACAAGCAAAATAACAAAGAGAAAAATTCCAATTCCATTCTCAATATGCATTCTAAGCATGGATAACACTAGAACAAAAAGATTGTTTTTACAGAATGCTATAAGCCATCTGATAGCTTTGGCATTGACTGGCCTCACAATAAATTAGGGCCTTGGAATTAGGAACTGATGGGTGATATATCTGAATTGCTAGCCATATCATTTATACATATATATATATATAGTGATTTAATGTTTGAAATATGCTTTCATATGAATTATCTTATCTGATACACACAAATCTGAGATGCAGGCATGACGTGGTTGTCTATGACAAGAAAACAGAAGTTCAGAGAGTCCACGTGACCCCCTGGTACAGCCAGAAAGAAACCAAAACAGAAATGCAACTGAAGAAGCCATGAAGGAAACAGGCCCCATTATTTGGAAAAACCCCACATGCAAGAAGTCTGTAAAGGCAGCCATCCCCACACCGAGGTGCAAAGCTCTCTGCCAACACAGGAGAAGGGCAGAGTTCTACCTGGAAGTGCAGGGCAGGTTCCCACTGAAAAGATCAACATGTAACCATTGCTGTTCTGCGTGTAAAGGGTTTCGTGTGATAACCATGAGCTGAATCAGTTTCCACTCAACTGCTAGAGATTTGATCCCCGATCTGCTCACTAGGTCTCTGTAAGTGTCATCTTTTCTAGCTCACAAGAAATTAGTGTTAGCTGAGCTGTTATTAAAACACTTTGTATCATTTTAAACAGAGGCAGCCCACGGGACATCAGGACCATGGAGGACCTAGGAAAGGACCAGGACAGTGGGGTCAGAGTGCTGGCTCTGCTGGGCACCAGTGGCGAGCAGAGCGCTCACCCAGCCCGGCTTCCTCTGCCCAGAGTGCGCCATTGTGAGGATTCACTAAAACATCACACCGGGAACCCGGCACAGATCTGGCCAGGGCAGGGCTTCTACCTGGCGCACTTCCCACTTCTCTTCCTTTAACAATATAAAAAAAGAATATTTGAATAACTAATACAAGAGGCAAAATGCTTTCAAATAACAAAGGAATTCATCTAGTCCTACTCATTAAGTACTACTGTTTGGATGAGAAAATATTAGACTTTGAACTGGATCAACTTTCTATGATTTAGAAGCAGTTTAGACAAAGCCTTTATAGAACCCAACATACTGCTCCAGGCAAGATCTAATTTGGTTTTTCTTTGGCTGTGCTACCAGACCCGGTTATGTGGTTTCTCAGGTTCCATGTCTTTAAAATGTGGATCGCACCTGCTGCAGGTTTGTGTGCATCTGATAAGGTCACTGCCCTCGGAATATTAATATTTTTATTTGGAAGAGAGTATTCAAAGCACAAGGACTTCTACATTATGCATTTTCCTCACTAATATTAAGCTCAAGTGTGTACAAAAATATGTACTTCTCTTCCTCTTTAGACTTATTTTATTTTGTAAAAATAGAAGTATTATTTCATTTTCCCATAAATATTTTCTATAAATGGAGGAGTTCTATAAATGGTGTTGAGTTTCACACCGGGGGGGACTCTTTTCATAACTCTGAAGAATGGGGTCTCTAGACTTTATTAATTCCATTACTCTCCTTTAGTATTCATCGTAGGAAGACTTTGACTTCTACTAAATGTCATTCAAGAAAATTTCTGAAGATTAATATTAGGCTGCAAATACTGGAAGTATTTTTTTCCTCCTTCTGACATATTTTCCACATTTTCATTTACTGCTTCATCTCCACAGCACTCGATTCAAGCGCTGATCTTCCACGTGACTTTCTTGTTCATGCTGGAATGAGGCAACGGATGTGAAAGTACTTTGAAAGTTGAAACGCTCTCTATGCGTTAAGGTATTAGTATGTGCATGTGAGTGCAACGCTTATTTCTTAGGTGCATGGAAATAGGGGAGCACTTCAGAACTTCTGAGCTAATGCACCCACGTTAGAATTAGAGGCTTGAAAAGCTATGTTTTTGCCATAATGGGAAACCCATTTTTTAGATGTGTTTACACCATTAATCTTAGTGGTTAAAAAATGCTATTAGTACTAAACTCAATCTTGTTCCTCACATATTCAGTTAAGACAGTTTGAGGCAAAATGTTGCTTTTATCAGAATAAATGCAAGCAGTAGCCATGCTATCTGCAAATCCCTTGTATTCCAAGGCAGGTATTTTCAATACTTGTTTAAATTGAAAGCAAGTAATTAAATACCACGCCAGTGTTACCTTTTAAAAAATATTTGCCCACTAATGAACTTAATATGTGGAACAGACATTAAATTTATCTTAATTTAACTCTCAGCATTGGTTTCCCAAATTAAGCAAATATTTCCAAACATCTGTTGAGCAGACCTTAAGAAGCCAAAATGCCTATGAATCACTGCGGCCACCAAGAGCCTATGGCTGGAGGTCCAGAACCCTTTGCTGGGGACTCAGGTAGACCTGACGCAACAGGGTGTTTTCTGAAAACACAGTCTGTCTTGGTGATTCTGTTTAACTGCACCTTCCTGTCTTTTAGCTACAGGAAAGAAACTCTGAAGATGGACTTCAGCGGCTCACAAGAAACTGACTGGTTGGGCAATGCAATAACCAAAGCCCAGTCAGCCTGTGGGGA
Source organism: Artibeus jamaicensis (assembly GCF_021234435.1). NCBI lineage: Eukaryota > Metazoa > Chordata > Mammalia > Chiroptera > Phyllostomidae > Artibeus > Artibeus jamaicensis. Next base: position 17,312,911 of record NW_026521486.1, on the reverse strand, counting down.
GATACCCCTCGGGAGGAACGGCTGGGACTGGGCCCCTGGCGGGACGGAGGTGTAACAACTGGCTTCCTGCGCGCTGGGATTTTAACTGCTAACGCAAGTCTTCACGAAGGCTTGACCTTATTGGCTAAGCGCATAACTTTGAGGAAGAATGTGGTCTAGAGAGAGTACGATAGGTTTTAAAAAGCAAGTGATTTTTTAAAATTATTATAGCAAATGACCCAAAATATAAAAAAAGAAAAAATAGAAAAAATCAATGGAGTGGTTGAATGGCAGAAAAGTCACATAAATAAAATTGTTCGGCAGCCAAATTATTGAGTATTTAATACCCTGACAGGTCAGAAATGGAGCTCTTTTAAAGAGGTACATAAGAGTTCATTTCTCCATGAGATTCTGGCATTTCTGGATTAGGAAACACACTTGAAGCCAACCAATAAAAGGCTGCAATTAATACAACCCAAAGAGATGCAATCCCAGAATCCCTTTTTCCTATCAATCAGATTTCTGTGGTGCTATCTCCTGTCTTCTCCGCGGCCAAAGTGCTGTATTGAACAGTATGGTCTTAGAAAGTTTTTAATTCGTTCCTGGTTGCTGACGGAGGCCTGTGTCCACCATCGGTCATTCTGTCACTGTGAGCAGTACACGTGAGGTGAAGAAGCACCTTCACACAGCCCTTCCATGGCTCACTGCATCCCACCCACCAGCTTATCCGCCCCCTCTTCCTGCTTTGGAGCCTTTCTCACCTGGTCAGATACAAGTTCCTTCAATTTTCTCAAGGGCAAGATGATTCCTGAACATGATGCATCCTGACTGGCGTGCCAAGAAAAAAATCTAGGCTACTTGTAAGGTACTCCTGCCGCATCTTCTGAATCTCAAAGAAAGTAAGTGAGCAATCTTGCTAGACTACCTCCAAATGCGCAAACCTGGGAGAAAGAGTAATTAATTTCCTCTCTGAAAAAACTAGTATGTGGAGAAATTTCATAAATGATATGAGCAACTGAGATAGGTGATTCTGTTCCTGAAGTCAGCACAGTCTGTCGTAGTTAATGTTCATTGGCGTATGATCTTTCCTTACCCAGAGAAGAGCAGGGTTCAGAAAAGACCCCCATTTGTATTAATACATAGAGACTATGTGGTTCAAGGTCAAAACGTACAATGTCTGAAATGTGCTCAGTACAGAGATTTAAGCACATGTGTGATTCACAAATCCTAACAAGTAGCAGGAAATATATGAACAGCTTGAGGAAAAAAAGCTTTTAGACTCTTTATTTAGAAGAACATCAGTGAAAACAGTCATAAGGATTAAAAGACAATACTTAACAAGAGAGAAAGGAAAAATTATTCTTTTCTTGTCTCTCCTACATTTTCCATTTCCCCTCAGTAAAGGATTCTCCATAATCCCGACATTACCATTCCTTGCACAAAGAACTCCGAGAACAATTCGGAATTGAGACAGCTAAAAGGAGACACCATGTATCAGGCCTTTTCTTCCCAGGGCATGTGCAGGCAGAACAGCCATGGTTTCCAGAACATTCTCTTCACATTTTTCCTTTGTGAGTGGCAACGCAGAATGTTTACCAAAGGCTTTTAAAAACAGAATCTCACCAAACAGTTGGGAAAAATATTTAACAACCAAGGCGAAGCAATTACAGTCAAATTTTCACCTAGAGATTTTCATCTTAGGTGTGGGAGGTAGAGAGAAGCCTCTTAACACACTGGTCTGAACCTAGAATGAGGGCGAAAAGAGTTGAATCTGCCAATCACTGTCAATAAAACCATGTCTTTGAATCTCAGAGTGAAACGGCAGGGCCAGCTGTCTGTCTGAATGTGCTCCTACAAACAGCGCCACCGTTTGGCGATGGCTGACTCAAGTTTCTGGGCAGCCGTGTCAGGACAGGCCAGACACGGACATCCGTACCCAAACACGGAAAGGTCCAAACGTGGCAGATCTCTCTTTTCCATTACGTGTGCTGGGCAGCAGCGTCACCTTCAGCTACTGAAGGTGACCACACGAGATGGCGCAGCTGGTCCCAAAGGTAAAACCCCAAACAAATGTGTAAACTTGGGAGGAAACTGACATCACTGGAGTTAGTACTTTCCCCCGACTTCTGCCCTGTCATCCAGCCGATTTACATTTTATAATCTAGGTTTTTCTTATTCCCGTTCATTATGATTTGATTCTTGCACAGTAATTATTCCCCTTAGGGCCAAGACTTTCTGGACGCAAGGGGATCGGACATAATTTCTTCAGTAGGAATCAACAGCAAGAACCTGCGTATACCTTCCAGTCCCAGAAAGGTCCGATTCGGTCTAGTTTAAATGAGCCGGGAATGAAAGCCATGGCACAAAATGGTAAAATTCCAGCAGGTGTGGACAGGAGGCACCGTTCAGTACTAGAAAGCATTACTCGGTATGGGTGAAAGGCAAACACATCACGGAGGCTTTTAACACCTTACCTGGGCCATCTGCCTCTCCAGTTTTGATCGGGGAATATCATCAAAGTAGTTTTCATTTCTTCTCCTCCTTGCATCGCCCTGCATGATAATGTGAGGAACGTCTAGGGAGCCACCAGTGGTGTAAGTGCTTTGGCTAAGTGATGGAGACAACTGAGGAGGAGTGTGATTACCACTGGGTTCCTGAATGGAAATACATCACCAAGTAAATACCACGTTTTTGCGGCTAAGCTTTGGTTGCAAAATTGTGAAATACTGAACAAGACACATAGCGGGGCTGGGGACTCATTTTTGCATCAGTTGCGGAGGAATGGGTGACGGTCTACCATTTTATGAATGGTGTTATCTAGATAATACTTCCCCCCCTAAGGATCTCAGGCCAAAGGCTTAAAGCATAAAGAATCAGGTGTTTTCTTACATCAGCAAAATCGGTTATCTCAGGGGAGAGGACATGGGTGTCAGGCAGCCTGGACACTGTCCTGTGTGTTACAAGGGAAGGAGCCGTGTCCTCATGTGGACAGAGTCCTCCCCCTGGAAGATTCCTTGATGAGGATGCTAAAATTGGAAGGGTGGGGCTTGATCCTCCATCAGGGAGTGGTCTGGCAGTCAGGTGGGGCACAGGACACAGTAGGGACAGGGAGTATGTTGCATGTGCAGAGGGCAGGGTGACACACACAATGACCTTCAGTGGCACAGATGACCCAGGCTGGGGCAACTGGTCAGAAGTCAGACAAGGGGCAGCTTGCGGCTGGGCTCTAGTGTTTGCGAAAAAGAGGAGGGTTGGATGGTACTGATTCCCACACCGGCCCAGACGTTCTGGACCTCCTTTGACAAATGAAGGTTCTGAACTTTTTCTTGGGAATCTCTGTGTATTGTTCTCCTAAATCTCTCCCAGGGAGTCAGAGGGACGGGCGCAGGAGGGGAAGGAAAGAGGGTCCTATAAGCAGTCATTTTAGGATGGTTATACTGCCAGTGCCTACACCTTCTTCCCCTCTTGTGTAGCTAAATGAAGGCAAGACTAGAAAGCCTCATTTTTCTCCCAATTTATTTGAAGCTTTTCTTATTGAGGGAGAAAAATAGGTCCCATGTCTACTCTTACTGTCTCCAAAGCCCTTAACTAGCTTCCAAATGTCCCAGGGTATCCCAATTGCCACAATAATCACTTTTCCTAAGGGCTACCTCCTGGAGCCAGTTCTCTCGGGTGTCCTGAAATCTATCTGCACTTTGTTCTTTAAAAGTGAACCAGACTCAAATCGAAACAGCTCCCCTCCTCCCCTCTGCTTGGCAGTGGTGTTGCACTTTGCTGAAGTTCACTGATAAGAGGCATTGCACTGCATCTCATTGCTGGCCGTTATGTCTCTGTGCCACGCTGTGCTCACTGTTTATCATCACCGCCTCTTCTAACACTTGCAGAGAGGGGATCGGAAGCAAACAAGTGCAGGACTCAGTAAAGAGAACAGAGCTGGTACTCCCCAACTGCTCCCAGAGACCCCAGCTTCTTGGATGAGTTTTAGGAAAGTTCTTACAGGCCTCTGCAATCCGCTGACCACTGACTGCTCCATTCTGCCCACAGCCCTCTCTCTCATTCTTTCCCTCCATATCTTCCGTCTTGCCTTCCTTCCCTTTCCGCTATATTTCTCTCTCCCCCACCTAAGGTTTCTCTCTAGATTTGCTAACCAATAATATTAAAATATAACTGAGCCCTGGCTGGTGTGGCTCAGTGGATGGAGCACTGGCCTGCTCAACCAAATGGTCACCAGTTCAATTCCCAGTCAGGGCACATGTCTGGGTTGTGGGCCAGATCCCCAGTAGGAGGCGTGCAAGAGGCAACCGCACATTGATGTTTCTTTCCCTCTCTTTCTCCCTCCCTTCCTCTCTCTCTAAAAAAGTAAATAAATAAAATCTTAAAAAATATATTGCTGAAACAGTTTATTCAATAAAGTTCTAGCTTCTCTATCTTTAATTTTTTGAAGTGGGCAAAGCTGGGAAATTAACTTCTTAAAAAAAACCTCCAGAAGACCCTAAGGTTAATTTTAAATTGATCTTTACTTAACTGTGGCCTCTGAATGATTTTCTTTCTGTGGGTTTGAGAAGTTTGACAGAAATCTCATTTCCTCTCTCTCAGCGTGGGAGTGTAGGATGGAGTAGCGGGAGGGGTTCTTTAAAGGTGGAGGTTTGTCTGATGTGTATCTAGATCTCAAAAATACACATTTAACCAAAAAAAGAAAAAAAATCTTGTCTTACCAAACACAGTCAGAAGTGAGACTGTTTTTAATAAGGTAAGGCAAGCTCTATGGAAAGCAGCCTGCGCTTCCTGATCCATTGCTTCCGTCACTTCATTCTATGGCCCAGGATAAATTTGAGGTGTACGAGTGGAGAAGAAAAGGAATATCCTGAGCACTTACCCTGAGGGTGATGGACCGAGGGGGCTTCTGTGGTGGGTCCTCGTGCAGCCTGTCTCCCAGAGATGCCAGGATACGTTTCCTGTGGCCAATCAAATTGATTTTTAAAACCTGAAACAAACATACATTTGGGTCAAATATTTCACTGGAGAAAAGCAATTTTGATATGTCCTAATAGATGAGGGAACAAAAGGAGACTTATGCAAAGCTACCTCTGCACCATGAAAGATGTGTGAGGTCACTGTGAACCTTTGAGTCTGGAAAGAAATAACCTCTTGAGACAGTCTGGAACGGCAGAGAACTGGGGGCAGGAAGAGAATGGAGAGACGGTGCCCATTCCCCAGGCTGCCCGAGAGTTCCGTCCTCTACCCAGCAGACGCAAGACCCTTCAAAAGCCCAAGTCGAGCCTTCTCCCTAACCAGCTGAAGTCTCCCATAGCTTGCTATTGCTCTTAGAATAAAACCTGAGTCCTCACCTGGCCTCGAGGCCCCACAGGGCTGCTTGCCCACTGTCCGTCTGTGTCCCTGCCTCCCTCTCCTCCATTCAGGATGCTCGGTCGCACCAGCCTTCTCTTTTCCTTGACTGTTTGTTTGTTCAGTATGCGTTCTCTCGCCTTGGGGCCTCTGCCACTGCTTGTCCATCTGCCTAGAATGCTGGTCCTGAGATTGTCACAGGAGGCCTCCTCGGCCCTCTGGGGACTGCTCAGGTGTTGAGTCCCCACAAAGGCCTTCCCATACGTCCTCACTGAAAGCGCCCGGCCCCGATACCATTGCGCTCTGCTTTGTGTTTCTCTTTTTTTCACCCTCTGAGATTATTTACAGGGCAGCGTTTGTGTGGCTCTCTCCCCCCAGGGAGCTTCCTGAGAGCAGGGCCATGGTGTGCCTTTATTGCTTATGTCCCCAACTGCTAAAGCAACGCCTGAAATAATGGGTTCAGTGAGTAGGAAAGAATGAATGTTAATATAGATACAAGTAGCAAAGTAGGGTTATAATCAAGCACTGCCTACTTGGGGGACTCTGAGTCTCCCTAAGATGGGATTTTATGTCTGACAGCTCAGCATAGGGCACCTTGTAGAAAAGATGACAAAGAGAATCAAGATTCGAACAGAGCCTCCGTTCCTGCCCTTCCTGGGACTCGGCCTGCGCTGCCCCTCGAAATCCTCCCCCCCCCCCATCTGGAAGGGGCTCTTCTTGCTTTACAGATGAGGAGACAGGGGGCCGGTCAGACGGGTTAAGTTGCCTGTCCCAGAGCCAGGATGAGGTGGTGCTGGGATTTGCATCAGGTTTGCTGATTTCAAAGCTTATTCTACTTACTCCAAGGTAATCTGCAAAGTTGGGGCAGATCTCCAAATATTAATACAATGTATAAATACATTCACAAGAAATGTTTTTACCCTTCTCCTGCTCCTATGCCATTTCAGGAGATAGCAACTATTTCTGGGTAACTGGTTCCTAAAGTATACTACCCACTGGGTAAATGATTTAAAAATTTTTCTTTCTTTTCAAGAGGGTGGGGTGAGCATTTCATCCTATACTAACATTGCATTTTTATTTGCCTGTCTGCCAATTAGCATATTGACTTTTCTGCCTACATTTATTTAGATTTTACATAAGCACATAAACTGTCCACATGCACCGCATCCCAATGATTTTCCAAACTGTCACCCTCCCAGGCTCATGAACACCCCCATCTTTGCGGTTTGTTTCCACAGAGCAGGTCCTCTTTCCCTTGAGCCATTTGTGGTTCTCTTTCTCTGTGTCCCCTCCTGCCCTCACACAACCGCTTCAAGTTTGTTAAAAAAAAAACACTCACAATATTCCAGGTATAAGTGAACCATGGCTTTGCATTTGAACAGGATACTATTTTCTGCTTTTAATTTCCTTTTCAAATGTCCCTCTTAACCACTTTTGACTCCTTAGCCACTTTTGGTTTCCTATGATAGCTAAAAGGCTGGCCGAGGGGGACAAACACACACACTGTAAAATCTCTTAATTTTGTTAGAGCTGATAGTTCAAAGCCCTTTAATCTTGGAAAGATGGTCTGAATTATTTCTCCCTAAATTCCTTATCTTACAGTCGTCCACACAGAAGCCCATCTGCCATCCTTCTGCCTACCCACATAGCCCTGTGTATTCTTTCTGCATTTATATTAGTCAGCCTGGCATTTCACTACCTGGAGGAGCTTGGCAGTTTTTGCAAACCTGGAATTTCATCATAAACTCCTTCTTTCAGATGATTTACACTAAGTAACGTGATCCTGGTGCTGCTTACTTTGCAGGGAATGCTGTTTATATGATCCAGATAAATGCCTTTGTATTTTTGCATTGTTTCTTTTTTTTTTTTAAGCATTAAGATCAAAGAACTTCCTCATTTCGGAAAAATACAAAATACATTTGAAAAGGGTAATGTAAGTCTAAAAACACCACATTTTTTATGATTTTGCCAAAGGCTCCTATTGGAGATACCGGTAAATTCCTTCCAGAAAAACTGCCTTTCTCCCAGCAGGTAATTGGATCTGATGCTGAGGGTGCTATCTGGGTCCTGCTAAGAAATGCCTTTTAGAGTAATACAGACATTCAAAATTACCCTGACAAGCAATGGACACTAAACAACAAATAACTGGTGGAACTGAGCTGGGGCGACCTCTGCACCACTTCTGGTTTCCTCTCTCACAGCTCAGTTGGAGGCAAGTGACCTGACTCCTTGGGTCTCCATTTTCTCACCTATAAAGTGAGAAGGTTAATGCCAATCTCAAATGTTGCTGGGAAGATGAAGAATGAAATTGTGAGAATAACCAGCAGAGTGCCTGGCCCAGAGAAGATGCGACCTTACTGGTGTGCTTATTCCAGCTAACGGACTCAAAGGAGGCACAGAAACCCTGAGCCAGAAAAACAGAGACTTGGTCATTTTCCTAGCTGATCATGTCAAACAAATTCGCTTGTGCTTTGCAGGAAGAGACATGGCGAACCTTGGACGAGCCCTCATTGAAGTGACATGTACTGATGGGAATGGATCCAGTTTCTAGCTATTGGTTTAATACTAGACCTAATCTGAAAGAATGTATGCTGTTCTTCTGTGCACACCATTTCACCTGTGACAGGAAGTAATCCGAGCCATCTGCTGGAGCCCCATTCCTGTATCTTCCACAGAACTACCCAGAAGAGGATGGATGGGTAGGTAGATAGATAAAATGAAAAACTGAACACAGAGTGATGATTCATATCAAGAACATTTGGGTAACTCCTTAATTATTAGAAATGATCACATATCACAAAAGATAATGATAACTATTACTAAACATTTGCTATGTTCTAATTGGGTTAGAAACTGCACCAAGTGGTGGGTAACATTATCATTCCCATCTTAGAGATGCAGACCCCGAGACTCAGGAACACTGGGTACCTTGCCTGTGGTCACGTTGCTGACAGGTCAGGGCCAGGACTGCACCTGATTCCTAGTCTGCTCTTTCCCACTCACCATGTTCTTCCTCTCGGTATTAACCCCTCTGCCTCAGCTACACCGCTGCTTATATCGTTATGATGAGTCTTAAGGTGGTGCTTTTTATTTTGAGTTGTCATGTTCAAAACATTTAAACTGGGTCTTGACCATCTGAGAAACATTAAAATCATAGAGTTTCAGTTTTGGATGAGGCCTACATCAGTGCTAAAGCCAGACCAGAAGAGCGCAGGCAAGTGCCCTGCAGAATTCCCTGTGAAATGCATAGACATGTATCCACGGCTTTTTGAAAAGTTCGCTTTACACCACTTTGCTTTCATGACAGACCTACATTCATGCCTGTTATCGCTAAGAAATCTGAAGAGGATTTTTACTTTTACATAAGAAGGTGAAAACCAAAAGTGTTTGTTTTGCAGGGAGCTGTTAGAGAGGTGGCCACACCCCAAGTGGCGATGGTGGCCCGCCAAGCTCCTCCCCCCAGGAACCACACTCCGCATCTTAGCATCAACCCGCAGCAGCTTTGGACTCTGTGAGCATCTGTGCTCTATCTCCATTTATTTTGTGCATCTGTTAGTAGTAAGATGTGTCCGAGGGTCATTTCTTCTTTGCTTTGTGCCATTTCGGCTCATAAGAACACTCTACTTTCAGATAGTGGGGGACCCCTGTATAGACAGAGACCAGGAAGGCCTCATCGACTCAGGAGTCAGTCCCAGTTGGCTAGTAGTATGAGTGGTAGGGAGGGTGACATTTAGCCTCAAAACTTCCAGCTCTACAATATGAAATCCAATCAGCAAGACTGTCTCAGAGAGGATTCCAAAGAAAGATAGCCATTATGGGAAAGTCAAGTCCAAGGACAGTTGGGTTTGCCTTGAGTGAGAGCAGCTTAACATTTGACCATCACTGTCATTATTATACGTGGTAGGGAAGTAGTGAAATCCTACCACCCCAGGTACCATGACTGATGACTAATCAGTTTACAAACATTCAGTTTTCAAAAAGCTGGGGCTTGGGGGGAAGGGGAAGCCAGAGCCACGGTGACTGTGGTAGAGAGAAAATCTGTGCGGTTTTCATTGTTGTGTGGGTGTACCACACGCACGAGGAGCCCAGCGGGAGGAAAAGGTAAAGCTATGGTGATATATTGGGGATTTGGTTATTCTAAGATATTGACAAAATTCAGTTCAACTCAAAAAACACTATTGAATTTCTGTCACAAATTATTTGGAGAACTCAAAGAGGAAACTTGTAGAGATTGCATACAAATAACTACAGTGTCCAACCATTAACCAAGAAAAAATTATTATACACATGAGCATAAGAACAGGGTTCCAACTGCCCAGTCCCAATAGATAAAAGTTACTGCATGTTTTCTTAATGATTTTTACTACAATGATCACGAGAAATGCGGGTCAAAGGCAAAGAATGTTACTGAACCAGCACGGGCCTGCCGCATGTTGGTGCCTGTCTGTCAGAGCAGTAGCTATCTCCACAAATTTCCTGCAGTGTCAATTAAACGGAAGAACTGCAGAAACCCCATCGCAAATTCCAGCACTAGGAAAATGACTTTGCACAGTGACAATGCTATAATATTATGGCACTATCATTTATGTCTCTGGGTTCAGCTGTGGGAATTCTGCTAGACAATTCCTTGACGCTATCCTTGCCCTGAATAGTTCACATCAGAACAGCAATGCCGAAAGCCAGGGTACCTAGACTTCTATTTTTTCCTTTTAAAATTTAATGTGCTATAAATTAAACATGTTCAATTTAAGGTGATGTAAATTAACCATTATTTTTCTACTTCATCTGTTCTTTAAAAATTGAACAATGTTTTGATTATAATAATAATACTGCTTTCCCATGGTAGAGACAGAAAATACAGAAAAGCAAACAAGAGAATGAGGTATCCACAGGCTATTTGCATTTGGGTACATTTCCTTTCATTTTGTCCCCATGATTATGCTTTATACTGTAAATACAATGGTCATACTACTGTAAGCACAGTGGTCATACTGTAAGTACAATTTTGTCCTTAATTTTTTTTGCCCAATATTAAAGCTAAAGAGCTTTCCTACATATTCAACTCTCAGCAGACATTTTAAGTAACTCTGTATTAGCATATTATCGCTTTAGAGAAGCATGTCATAATTCACTAACCGTTCCCCCTTGCTGTCGGAAATTTGGTTTGTGATTCTTTTCTGGATATCAAACATGCCTTTAAAAAAACCCTATCATCCTACGATTTCCATTTTCATGGCCACGTTTGCTTAGACACGATATGAAAATCACCAATGAAAACTGCGAGGAGGCACATGAGTCAGGAAGGAAAGTCATGTCTCTGTGTTCCGCCTGAAATCTCAATCTGTTTACTGCCGGCTGGACCAAGGCCTCCAGGGGAAATGGCACATCCACATAACCGCCCTCAGTGTCACATTCCGCATCTGTGCTATTCTGGAGTTCAGATTTAGCTGACAGACGTGAAATAACACATGTAGCGGGAGTCCCACAGACATTACACGTGCGGCACCGCCGAGCACTTGGGCTCTCCGTCATCACGGCACATCCGTCCCATTTCTGCGTTTTACTGAGAGGGCGATTTTCACCTTGTTTTTATTTAAATGGCCTCAGGATGGAACAGCTTTGTCTGCATTTGGAATCCCCCTTCCGTTTTACGGGGGTAGACTGTCCCTGCTTTCCCTTTCTAGGTACTTGTCAACTAAGGACAGCAGCTCCCGTGCAAGCCTCCACGGCTTGTCTGGCTTCTGAGTGGCCTCTTCCAACAAAACTGCCAGTGTTCTCTGGATTTCTGCTCGTCTGGAATGCCCAGACGGAAGTGGAAGTGGAAGTTTACCCTCTTTGTTCGCTTCTACAGGACTCAAACTGCAATGAAGTGGGAAGGATTTCCCCCCTCCTTGGGTACAATTTTTAAACATTTCCCACCTGAGAGCATCCAGGCAGAAGTGCCCATGTGTCATCCAATTTCCACTCCCACAATTCCAGGAATCCTAGTTTGAAATGGCATCTAATTCCGACTGTGACATTTTCTCTCTTATTTCTTGGACTGTAATAATCCATGTCTGGCAGTGGTATGGTGGAAGTGGAAGGTCACGATATTTGTTTTTTCCTCTCACTCTTCTAGCTAAGTGATCTTTTACACCTTTGCATTGTGATGTTAGAGGGTCAATGATAATCTCATTCAACAAACATTTATTGAAGGTCTTTCACATATACCATCATGCTATGTAATTTGTGAGCCACAAAAGAAAAAATATCCAGTTTTCTAAGGCTGTCAATCCAGTCATTGGGAAAATGTTTTCAAAGTGTGTATGTATATTTCTATCTATTATATATCCATATCCATCCATCCATCCACCCATCCATCTAACAAATACATGTCTACACAGCCTTCCAAGACTAAAGGAAATTTCTGTATATTGACTAAGAATAACTAGGAAGCTGTGCTGGAAATTATAAAGCACTGAACTAAGGCATTATTTCCCTCTTAAGTATAACAGAAACTTAAAACTTTCTTACTCTCTCCTTGAATAACCCTAACTGCAAAATTTTGAATACTATCTTTGCTATGTAAATGTATGATTTTATGGATATCTCTGCGTAGATTTTAGATTAAGAACCATGCCTTTCATTTCTCCAGCCCTCTCTCCTATTACCTAAAATGCCTTCGAATCCAGCCAGTCTCCCCATCTCCAACCATGTCATGTAGGTCTCCCTGACCCACATACACAACATCTTTGCATATTCTGGAGACTTTGCTCCTCTTTTCATCACACTCTTGCAAGCATGACATCAAGATCCACCGAAAGCCTTCCTTGCTCCCCCTGGACTACAGCAACCTCTTTCTCCGAAATTCTGTAGTAGTTGACTGGACTGTCAGCTCTGGAAGGTCAGACACAGTGTCGCTGCATCATAGGGCCCCTCACAGCACCTAGCACATGGGTCCACCCTTCCAGGGGCATCCCTGAAATCTCGGACATCACCCCGTATGCATGGACAACAAATGAAGCAGGGGAGATGTCTCTGGAAGGCAAACAGGACAAGCCAAAAGCGCCCATACCCTGTCTCTTTTCCTTTTGACTCTCGAGAGTTTTCTATTCCTTCTGAGCTGCAGTACCTCCGTTCCTTTACCTCGGTTGCTGAGGGCGATGTAAAACTTCCTTACCTCCTACCGTCTGTAACTCCTTCCCTTTACCTCAAACATTTCATCTAAGAAAAAAAAATCACTCTGACTAGATTTTCCAAATGTTCTTTTCCTTCAGCTATTACTTTTCAAAGAAACTACTACTAAATAATCAGCAAATCGTTGTTTATATGACAGATGTCATCCAAAGGCACTTGTGTTAATTTATGGGGAGGAAAAGAGGTTCCAAGTTAAACAGCTCCAGAGAAAGCGAAGGATGATGGGAATGAGGGGGGTGGGCAGGTAGGGGCGTGTGTGTTCTGAGGATGGTCTGTTTCAATAAACAAGAAATACTAATCATGAAGAAATGAGAAAACCTTTGATGGAAAGAGAGACCTTAATTGTATAATTGCCTCTGCACATTTAAGGGTTTCGGAGGTAGAAAGGCTTCTTTTGTAATCAAGGAGAATCTTAGGTTTATTTGTAAAGCTCTCTGAATTACCTCTTGATGAAGGTACTAATTTTCTGATTATATTTTCACATAAACATTACTCCAGAAGATTAAAAAAATTCAAACCAACCAACCAATCAGTTCTTAACCAATTTCCCTCTGAAGTTACTTTTAAGTACACCTTGCTGCAAATTCAGTTTTTCTTAAGAAAAATTTGGTTTGCATTGTTCATAAGCCAATCATCGGGATCACTTAAGAAAAATTTTTTTACAAAAGAAAATGAGAAATACGTGCTATATAATCCACATCTGAAGTTATTCTTGGAAATGTGATGATGGGTGAATAGAATTTAAAATCTGCAATCGCTTTGCACTATTATTGATACATAAAAATGCTCTGCAAACCTTAGCCTAATAGCTCAGTTGGTGAGAGCCTCGTGTTGATACACCAAGGTTGCAGGTTTGATCCCTGGTTAGGACACATACAAGAATCAACCAGTGAATGCATAAATAAGTGCAACAACAAATCAATTTTTCTTTCTCTCTCTAAAATCAATAAATATAAATTTAAAAAGTGCTCTGCAGTTTAAGAAGTAGAGAGGCCTCAGTTTTGCTTATATTTTGCTAACTACAGAGGTTATTTATTGTTATTGAGGGTTTTTTTCATTCTGAGATCATAAAACTTAGGATCCTTATTATATGACCGATGTGGTCAATAATGTAAATAAGATTACCTTTAGCAAAATTCAGTATTAACTTATGTCTACATATTATAAATTAAACTGAAATATGCAAAATGCATAAATATACCCATATATTTTTAATCAAATAAGTGCACATTTTATTTTATTTTTTTCATAAATATACCCATATTTGTAAGGAGAAGCTTTAAGACAATCAATCTCAAGAGACAATCCTAGTTAAGTGAAGGCCTGATTATTCAATGTTTGGATCATAAATGGTCTCCTTTTCTGCTCTTTTGCTGCCTTCTTCTTGCTGTTTAGCTACTTCAATGCCACATAACACCCTCCATCAGAGGGTAAAAGAGGGAGAGAGGCAATGAATTCAAACAAGTCAATTCTGTTTTTTTTCTCTTTTCTTTTTGTCAGCAGCTGTGATAAAAGAATGTGGCGTGGGAGGAGGCAAAAATCTATCTAAAACGAGCTAAAATTAAGGTTTAAAAAAATCCGTGTATTTTACTAGCCCAGAAAGTTACTACTGCTCTTTAGGCCTGGGTGTTAGCACACTTTGGCCAGTGTGTGGAGGGAGAAGGATGGGAAGGGCTTAAGGAAGCATTTCTAAGGAAAGCCGATGTTGCCGTTAGTCCCAAGGACGGGCTCAGGATGAGGGAGCAGGATGACAGTGGGAGACAGATTTTTAATAATCCCTTTTCTTCCATTGTTCCCCCTACCCTCATTGGCTGTCTTCTTCCTTATCTCTTGGAGAATCACATAAAACTGGGACTCACCATTTACCCGTTAGAATGGCTGAAATGAAGAAGACTGACAATGCCAGGTGGTGGCGAGGATGTGGAGCAACCGGAACCCTCATATTGCTAGTGGGGATGCAACTAATAATCTATTTTTGGGAGGATTGCCAATATCTCACACTATGACCCACTTTCTTACCATACAACCCAGCACATCCACTCCCAGTTAGCAACCCGAGAGAGAAATGAAAACATATAACCACACGAAGATCTGTAAATGCATTCTCACGTGGCAACTTTCCTCACAGCTGAGAACTGGACATGATTCTAATGTCCCATGAGCTAGTGAATAGATAATTACAAGGCAGTAGTTCAAGGCAATGGACTGCAGGCACATGCTATGGCAGGGACAAAGCCGGGCACGCAAGATCACATGTTGTATGATCCCACTCACATGATGTCTCTAGAAACTATAAAACTCTGCCCAGGGAAAGCAGATCAGATGAATGGTTGTCTAGGGCAGATGGCCCTGCAGAGTGAAGACTGACTGCATGGCCATCAGGAAACTTTTTAGGGTAAAGGAAATGTTCCGAAACTGTATAAATTTACTAAAATGCACTGAACTATCTACTTAAAATGGGTGATTTTTATGATCTGTAATTATACTGCAATAAAACTGTTAAAAATGAATAATGTGGGGAGAAAGCATCCAGTATCCAGCACTCGGTAAGTGCAGGATGAACAAGGCCATTCCTGAGTCTATAACTCAGGTTGCTCCAGACAGAAACTGCTGGCCTCCTGGAAGGTGCCCTTTACCAGCTGGACTGAAGGGTGGGCAATGCAGAAACTGCACGGTGTCCAGTATATTTCAAGAGAAATGTGACTCAGAGGGAAGCTCTGCTCTGGCTCCCTGGTGTTGTTTAGCTATAGGTTCATGGGGAAGCAAGATATTTTTTCTTATATGTGTACACTAAATTAGTACCTATGACTTCCCATACATATTTTTGAGTCTTAATCCTCCTAGCCATGACACTTTGGTAAGATGTTTATGCTTTCTAAATGCTTACAGCAAATGGTTTGTGAGTGTATGAAAGGAGTGTAGGGATCTCTGGGAGCCAACACAGGCTCTACAGACGTAATGAATGGGTGGTGATAAGGAGATTACCTCAAGTGCTAGAGAATAAGGTTGCATTTTAAGCACTAATCACTTCCACAGGGTGCACGGAGACAGAATGACTTTCTGGCCCAGAAAGAGCCAATGGAATAGACTGGCAATGTGACTACAGTTTAGTCAGTGATACTGAAACCCAGCTAAACAAAGAAGGTACAGTGTCAGGGTGGGGTGGGCCTGGAAGCGAGAGTTGAGGGCAGATTTGGGCAATGAAACTATAAATAAAAGGACTGGAGAGCCAAGTGCTGGCAGTATCAATGGGAGAGAGTGCTTGAATCTGGAGGAAGTAAACTCTGTGATCACTTAAGAGGTATTCTCTGCCCTTGGACACGGCTATTTTGCTAGGCCTTGTATTGATCCTAATGAGACATCCCTCAAACTTCTCTTTCCTCCTAGTCCATGTGCATCAGGAAGCAGTCATCCCAGAGTCAGTTTTTCCATACCAGGTGTGGAAGGGCTGAAGATGGGGATGTGGGGGGCCTTCGTCACAGTTAGAAAATTCTTCCCACCCTTCAATAACAGACTGAAAATCTTTTTTTTTCCTTCTACTGATTCTAGAGAGAGGAGAAGGGAGGGAGAAAGGGAGAGAAACAGCGATGTGAGAGAGAAACATCAGTTGCCTCTCGCACAAGCCTTGACCGGGGACTGAACCCGTAACCTAGGCATGTGCCCTGACCAGGAATTGAATCCATGACCTTCTGGTTTGTGAGATGACACCCAACCAACTGAGCCACAGCAGCCAGGCCAGATTGAGATTCGTTTTAAATAAAATTTTTATTTATTGATTTTTAGAGAGAGAGAGTAAGAGAGAAAAAAGAGAAGAGAGACAGAGAAAGAAACACTGACTTGTTCCACTGATACATGCACTGACTGGTTGATTCCTTTAGGTGCTGTGATAGGATATCAAACCTGCAACCTTAGCGTATTGGGACGATGCTGTAAGCAACTGAGCTACCTGGCCAGGGCCCAGATCAGAGATCTTGAAACCCTCTTCTCTCATCAATGAATTCGGCACCATCAAAGCACTAGAATCTGCTCCACAGGCACGGTGATTAGGAGCAGGGCTCAGTGTCAAGGCGACTTGGGTGAGCCTGACTCTGACACTGTGCGTGACTTTGGGTCAATTACTTAACCTCTCTGAGCTTCACCTAACCCATCCAAAATAATGGGGTTACAAATAGTGTGTCTACTGCTTCAGTGTTGGGATTAAATGAGATACATGAAAAGTACTTAGCATAGTGCTTTGCTTCAGATGAGTCTCAGTAAGTGGGAACTCATTCAGCTCCTTCAGCCCGGTGCTTTGCACCGAAGGGCTGAGCCCACCGTACATCAACGCCACAGCCAGAGACACGGCAGCCACTGGTCAGACACCTTTCCCTGACACAACCCCTGTGCCGTCAGCCACTCGTCTTTTCAAACTTCAGTGGTCTCATTAAAAATAAGTTTTTGCTGTACTATATTAATTTCCCTTTTTTTGACAGGGTTCTTAGTATAAGGTTAATAGAACAGGAGAATGCCATGGATATAATTTTTGATTCCAATAAAGCCCTCGGTAAAATCTTTCATGATCTCTAAGATGGCAGGGGGGCTCTGTGAGAGAAAAATTAAGTGGGATCACAGCTGGGTGTCCATCTACACCCAAGAGACTTGATAAATGACGCTGTCACAGCCTGTAGGGGGACCACAGGGTTCTCTTCTTCTACATTCTACTCTATTCAATAGACATCACTAATGACATCAAAGCAGATATAAGAGGAATGGTTATCAGGTTTTTCAATGACATAAAGCTCTGAAGTATATTTAATATGGTAACAGGCCAAGGCAAAATTCAAGGCTCCCCTTCCCCCCCTGGCCAGGCCGAAAGGCCATGCCAACACCAAAAAGATGCAACTTACGAGGGATAAATGGTAATGGCCTACATTACCGCTCCAGAAGAAATCTGTTGTGCAAGTTCAAGATGGAAGAAGACATGGCTTCACCAGAGTTTCAAGAAACATCTGAGTTCTCATTTGGACCCGAGGAGAGGTTTAGTGGAAAGAACGCATGACTAAGGGTCAGAAGGGGCAGGGAACACACCTGTGTAAAATGACTTTGCAAAACGAATAATCTCATTTACCTTACCACCTAGACTTAAAGGCTGGTCATTATCTCTCTTATATAAAGTAATAAACTGGGGCTCAGGAAGTTTAGAAACTTGCCAGAGTAGGTGACAGCCAGGATGTGAGTCCAGGCCTGACTTCCAAAATTCATGCTCTGTGTCTTCATTGTGCTCCGCTGCCACTTTTCTCCTGGAGATGCTGAGAGGCTCCACGGAGACAATTTTTAACAGAGGTGCCCGGCGCAGTGCCCGGCACATATCCTCTGTTCAAAAGTGCTTGGTCTGGCCCTGACCCATGTGGCTCAGTGGGTTGGGCATTGTCCTACAAAACGGAGAACCATCGGTCTGATTCCTGGTCAGGATACAGGCCTGGGTTGCAGGTATGGTCCCTGGTGGCGTGTCCAAGAGGCAACCGATAGATGTTTTTCTCTCACAGCGCTGTTTCTCTCCCTCGCTCTCTCCCTCCCTTCTCCCCTTCCTAAAACAAATAAAAATTTAAAAAACTGGTCTGTTCTCGGGGACACATTTGGTTGTAAGGCTGTGTGCTTATATCTAAACGACTGGTACTTTATTATAGTAGGAGACCTGCAGTTTACTCAAAGTCTTACTCTTGTCAATTTTTAAATATTCCTTTTGCTCTTACAATATTATTCCAAAATGCAGAATTCCACCAGAGAAAGCTCTGGCCGGGGAAAAAGGTAGTGGGAATTTGAGGGCAATCTGAAATCTGTCAGTCAGTAATGATTCCCAGATAATGAAAACTTTTTTTCTTAAATTAAGGTAATTCACAAGGGCTGCATTAGTGGTTTAATGTTGCATATTTACATGAAAAAAACCTCAATTACCTTTAGGTAATGAGGTGGTGTGTTATGTAACCTTAGTATAATGATATGCATGTAGAATGTACAAAATTTTTACTTAATTCGATGATTTAATTAGTATATTCTATGGTTAAATGCTTTTTCCCCTCATTGTTGTTGGAGTGTTTATAGAATTCTTCTTAAATATATAAAATGTCTTATCTGTATTATATAACATTTGGAATTTTTCCTAAATATGTATATATTTATAAATAGAATACATAAATATATTAAAATATATTTAGGAAGAATTTCAAATATATTGTACATAATATATAGTGTCCATAGATCTCTATATAGAGCCAAAATATAATATATAAATATTTAGGAAGAATTATAAATATTATATACAATACATAACATATAATCTCTATATAGCTAATATATACACATACAGACACTTGCCCCTCCCCTACCTAAATGCTGTTTACCGATGGCCCTTGATTCTTTCCTGGGTATCGGGAGACCCGCCTGATATCTGAGCCATGTTCTGTGAGGACCATGAGTCCCTGGGCCACACTATTGCTGCCAAAGGAAGCTGAGAGAGGTACTCTGGCCTCAGCATCATCCCAGGTTTTGCTCTTTTAAATAAAAACTTAGGAGCAGTTGTTTGTCATAGTCTTTTCCATTAAGAGTAAGGGCTGACAACATTAGCTACGTAAAAATTCCAGTTAGTGGAGGGTTTATAGTAAAATGTATAATTATTTTTTGGGGGGGTGGTGAGCTCCTTTTAACTTTCCTTCCTTCTCTTTGCCTTGGCTCGCCGTGATCCACAAAGTGGGAGAATGGGGAGAATGGAGGGTCCTTACAAAGACGGAGCCATTTGCTGCTGCCCATGCTGGGCCTGTCCCCCATCCTGGCAAACAGAGGGCCGGCCTTGGTGAGTGACCGGGTTGCCCTGGGCAGTGGACGAGCTGAGAACCTCTGCCGTGAGCTGCCTCACACAGATGTGGAAAGAAGCGATGTGTCCGGAGATGGAGGATTCCTCGGGGGCCGGAGCACTTAATCTGTGATAAAGTGGGACACTCCCTTCGAGTGGTTCAGGCACAGGAGCTTTGCCTTCTTTTTGGAACATCCTTCCTCTCTTCTCTAACAGGTGAACTCTACTCACCTCTCAATAATTCAAGACCAAGTTCAATTACTACATTTGTGAAAGATGAAACTTCTGCCAAACCCTTGTCATCAAGCCCCTGCGACCTACCATACGGTGCTAAAGCCAGGTGTTCACACGTTTCCTTCTCTGGACCAAAATCTTCTTGTGAACATGTTAAAAACAAGCTTATTTCTTTGTCTTCCTAGCATGTAGTATACCAGAAGGTGGCTCAAAACGAAGCCCCAGCAGCTCTGGCAGGGGGGCTCAGTTGGCTGGATTGCGGTCCTGAACATCAGAAGGCTGGGGTTTGATTTCTGCTCAGGGCACGCACCCACACTGCAGGTTTGATCCCCGGTTAGGGCGCATACGGGAGGCATCTGGTCAATTTTTCTCCTTCATATCGATGTCTCTCTCTCTCTAATATCAATAAACATATCCTCAGGTAACAATTAAAAAAAACCCCTTAAATCTAAGCAGACCAAAACAAAGAAATCTCCAAAAAATAACAGTAACAGACCGGTTAGTAACAAACTATAGAAATGATCCCTGAAAGTATAGTCTTAGCAACAGACCTTTTAAATGACAGTACCCATCTAGTCATGCTCCAACAGGAAAAATGCTACTTAGCACACTGTATGAAAAGTGAAGTGTCAGGTTTGTATCAGGTTTGCAAGCTGGTTGACCAAATTCCTGGGCTCAAAACAAAAACGTGAGAAAAACAATGCTTCCCCCAAATTAGACGCACGACAGTCACATGGAAAAGTAATATTCCCTCCTTGCAAATGCAATTCAATAAAATAACAGGTTTCTAATGAAAACAAGCAATAAGCAGTGTTTTAGCATTTGGCAGAAAACAAGGCTTAATATGCAATCGTCACTAAACTCATTACCTACATGTAATGTCACTTGCACAGTGAGAAATTATTCATTTTTTACTTCAAGATAATGGTAATACTAAGCCAGCCAGAAAAACACATGATGAAAAATTGGTAATTTATTCTTATATTGCCCTAGAATGATGAAAATATGGGGCATGTCATTAATTAATTACTATAATGTTATTCATGTAGCGGGTACTTGGTATCCATGAAATGCATAATTAATGACGAAAATGCCACAGTATTAATATCATATCTACTGATTACACCAAATTTTTTCCACCCATGCTTAAATTAAATCTTACTGAAATTTCTGATTTAATCTTTATGGAATTCAAGTAATTCGTGAAGAAATGAAAAAGATGAAGAATTTCGATGCCAAAGTTTACTTCCAATATATGAAAGAATAATTGTTTGCCAATTAGAAGTATTTTAATCTTGACTTTTTTTTTTAAGATTTTATTTATTTATTTTTAGAGGAGAAGGGAAGGAGAGAAGGAGAGAAACATCAATGTATGGTTGCCTCTCATGTGTCCTGGCTGGGAACCGGCCTGCAACCCAGGCATGTGCCCTGACTGAGAGTCCAACCATGCTCCCTTGGTTCGCAGGTCCATGCTCAATCCACTGAGCTATGCCAGCCAGGGCTTAATGTCAACTTTTTAAGAAATTTATGAACACTGTTTCAGGCCAAATGCCTCAAATGTTGAGAGGCCATATTTCAATTCCTTGAGAAAAAATGGCTTTCCTTTCCCCAGCATTTCTTGTTTTTATTTAGCAGGTTTAATCTCTTCTCTCATCAAGGTTCATAAAAAATGAGGTTTATTTCTCACGAACATGGACAGAATGTGTTGAAGGCTCCCTGCGGAAAAGCCAGGAGCAGAGGTAGAAACCAGCTCAGAATCCTTAACTACTTAACTGAGGTGTCTCTCAGAAAAACGTCGCGTATGAGAAATGCTAATTAAGGAGCCTGGGAGAAAAGAGGTGCTACCTTTCCACACACAACAGTGAAAAGACAAGTGTTGTTAACACCGTGGTTTCATGAAGCACGTGAACCTTACATAAGTATGGCTTATTTTTGTTTCCTAAAAAAAGACAGCATTAGGGCAAACCAAAATCTGAATCATTTGAATAGTGAATCTGAGAGAAAAAAATTTCACCCAGGTAGGAATTTAATAAAATGCAACTTCTCAAACATTTTTTCCTATTTTATAATCATTTACATGGCTATCTGCAAAATCTCTAGTCATGATGCTAAAAAAGATGGTTTTAATTTTAAAATAGCAACACTGCACTCATTTATGAGGATTTTTATGGGGAGAAAGGTTTTATAAACCATTCATCTCAATATAAAAAGACATAATTCAGGAGTGTTTACACTTAGAATTTGAATTTATTCCCTGCAATAGCCCGGTGGCTAATATCTTGTCTATATGCAAGGTCAGATAGATGTATGTCTCCAGTTAATTTGAATTGACCACAAGCAATGTATTAGGAAGCTGGGGGATCTGAATTGATTATAAAAACAACAGAACAAATGGGCTTTGTCTGATTAGTGCAGTTTACTTGATGATTAAATCATCATGTGTGCAGAAAATTTACTAAGCTTCCAAATGAGACAAACAGACATTCCCATGGCATACTTAGTATTTAGAGCCCTATCTCAATTAAATTAAAAAAATCAATTTCCTAAAGCTCAGCACTAAGCATGTTTTGTTGCTCATGTCTTTGCTGAATTACCTCTCAGGAAGTGGAAGGGGTATATATGCCATTGCCATAGTTTCTGCCCTATTGTCTTAGTCCCCACAGCCGGGGACTTTTGGGAAGATGGGTAATTTGGGTATGAAATATCAGAAATTATAAGTGCCTGGTTTTCTGTTAGCAAATACTCCTTTTCTAAGTGCTTAGTTGCTCTTTGTTAAAATTTAGGCAAAATGCTTCCTTTGTAAGGTATTTGCCACATAATGTAAGTACGGGGACCATAGAGACAACATTAAAGGAGGAAAAAAGAAAGATTCTCTCCAATTCCTGCCAACACTTCCTTCTCCCCAGCGCCCGGGCCCACCACGACCCACCCTGACACCGGACAAGGGTACAGCGCTCTAACTGAGCATGGAGTTCTATTGCTTGTTCCTGGAAGTGAAAATCACTCCAGAAAGAAAGCAGATTAAGGGACCACAGCACATTTAATAAAAGTTGGTCACTGTGTCCTTAACAGAGTTGTTATAGTTCTAAGTTCTAGGTCCCCACTGGAAGCTCCTGTTTGGAGAGTGGCCCCATGGTGGGGACCCTTACAAGGCACCTGTGCGACACAGTTACTCATTGGCAAATATGCTTTGGGGATGGACTGTGTCAGCCGTGCTAGGTGGCTTAGGGGCATAGAAGTGAATGGACATAATTATTGCCTTGTAGAGTTTCCTGTCTAGTGGGGAAGACAAGAAATTACCGGACAAAGAGACAGCTGCCCCAAGGGAGTTCATTCAGTGAAAGGGCAGAGTGAGGAGTGGTGATCTTAGCCTGGGGGAGTGGCAGTTGGTTGGCTTCATGGGTAGGAGACAGGCTGGCAGGGATGAGCAGGAGTTTCCAGGTACAGAACAAAGTGAAGGGAATTCCAGGCAGAGGAGGTGCCATGTTCAAAAGCACAGAGGTGTGCAACATGACACGTCTGTTTATGGTCTTAACATTTTATTTATGTCCCTGTTTAGTTTTGGCAAGAACTGCATGTGTGAGTGGCAGGAGGGGAAGGTGTGAAGGCGGACTACAGCAGATTTCAGGGCATTGTAGACTAATTTACCTTCCAACTTAATTAAAGTAGACAATACATATAAAGTGCTTCCAACAATACTTGCCATAAATTCAATGTGGTTTCTTTTTATTATTCTGAGACCCTTGGGAAACCACTCAGGTTTTAAAGAAGGAAAATGATGAGATCAGAGTTGATGACATCAGAGATCTGGATTGTTTATAACAATAACTTTGATGTCACTGTTGAGAATGAATTGGAGTAAGGAGAGCTTGTCCACAGATTCGTTAAGTTACAATAATTAAAGTGAGTAAGGATGATGGTCGAGAATTAAATCCTGTTCACCACTGTATTCCCAGAGTGCAGTGTAGTGGCTGCACATAGTAGGTACTCAATAAATAGTTATTGAGTAAGTGAATGGCAGAGGGAAAGGAGCACATCGTAGGAGTATCGAGGTGGCAGAAAGGGCAGGGATGGTGAGTATTACACGTGGTGGTAAAGGGGAGGAAATGGGACTTGGGAGAATGGTGTTGCAGAAAGGAGGGGAACAGGTTCGGGGCATGGGGGGGACAAGGCTCTGTGATCCTACTGTCCATGCAGCTGCTGGGTTCATTCTCTCCCAAATGTTGAGAAAAAGTGGCCAAGGGTGGGCAAAGGACCCTCACACAGGCCCCGAGCTGGGTGATTTCCTGCTACCTCATGTAATCCCCACAAATTATCTCTGAGTTTGGTATTGTTATTCTTGTTTACAAGTGGGGGAACTGAGGCTTAAGGTGACGCATTAATTAGGTGGCTGTTTTCACTCCACCATCCTGCCTCCCCTGTTAAAACGAACATTTGGAATAAGGTTTGCTCCACATTCAGGAAGCTCGTGCCTGGAGAGGGAGGTACTTTGTGAAGAAACGAAAGCATGACTTTCATCAACCTGCTTCATCAGGACTCCAAACACGCCTTCCCTATTCACAGAGTTGTTATAAGGAACCAAAAAGGGGTGTGAACATCCTTTAAGAATTATAAAGCATTCTATAAAAATCAGGTGATCTAAGAAACGAGAAGAAAATACGTTCAGATTCTTGTTAAGGAATCCTAGAAAAGTGCAGGAGATGACGGAAGCTGGATGCTGAATTAGGGTTGCTGGGCAAAGGCATCGTTTCCAACCGTGATTCAGAGAACTGATTGAGTTGTGAAGGGTCAATTTTGCTGAAATATGAAAATCTGGAATGGAGAGGTGGGAAAAGAATGAATTTTGCCTTCCATAGTAAGATAAGTTGACAATTCTATTGTTTTCAATGTTTTTTCAAGAAGGCTTGATTCTGCAAACTGACAATAACCAGAGGGGAGGCAGGAGAGGATAATGGGAGGGAAAGGGCGTAAGGTCATTAAGGAACATGTATAAAGGACACATGGACAAAGCCAAAGGGGGTTAGGCTTGAGGGTGGGGGTTGGATGGCTGGGGTGGTGGTGGGGTGTTGGTGGGGGGCCAATGGAGACAACTGTACTTGAACAACAATTTAAAAAGATAGAGAGAAATTTTTAAAAAGGTTTGGTTCTGAATCAGCCTAAACTCGTACTACTGTGCCTGCCAAATTCCCTCAGGGACTGGGTGGGGCCGTGGCTGGGATGTGACTTCTTCGGGGGCAGGGTGAGGCCGCTGCACGCCGTGGCGGGACTGTGGAGAGCACGGTCGTTGGTCCCATCGGTGTTGGCAGACTGAGCAGAGGCCGCACCCACAGTCTCATGGTAGCCACAGCGCCTAGCACTAAATGATGTCGCTGTATGTCATTAAAACATACGTTGTGTTGTGTACACTCTTCCCTTTACTCTTCAAAGGGCTGGTCTCGACTTAGAGAGGCCTTCCACGGCCACCCTCTCTAAGCAGGTCCTTCCTGCAACTCTCACTTACTGCACTGTGTTCATCTCTCACACGGTTCTTTTTAGAATTTATAATTACACATCTGCTTGTCTGCTTACTTAACGCCTCCCTCTCAAACTAGAATGTAGGCCCCACAAGGTCAGGGAGCATGTCCACTCGGTTCAGCCCAGCACCCAGCATGGGCCTGGATTGTCGTAGGACATTAGAACCTATTTGGTTTTTTTAATGAACAAGTGTTGCAAACTCTGAGATGGTGAGGCAAGTGACCGCAGAGCGGAGGGCCACTCTGCCCCTGGGGGATCTTGCTCCATAGTCAGCCTTGGTTATGGACGGTCTGGGCCCAGGAGTGGAACAATGGACTGGCTCATGTGTGCACTGAGGCCACCTCTCTGGTCTCATCAACAAGACATGGCAGCCAAATAAAGGGACTGGTCCACACACATGGCCCCAAGGAGAAGCACACAGGTATCACTATCTCCCCAACCCTGCAGGAGTTTCCTTGCAGTCTCTCCCAGTAAATATGCATGGTATGTAAAAATATTGGTACAGACAGAAGGGCTCACAGTTGTTCAGTGCAGACCAGGGATGCGTTGGAGCCGCGCAGTGGGCGGTGAGAGCGCCAGGGGAGTTGGGAAGGCGCCAGGGGCGGGGATGGAAACTACTCCAGAAAACGGCACTGCAGGAAACGACGGACACATTTCAGGGCACGCGGAGTTCTGGAACTGCGTTTGTTCCCTGGCATCTCCATCCCTGAATTAAACTGTTAAGACTTAAAATGAGTGGATGACAGGTAGTGACGTGGCTGGAAAGCGACATGAGGACTGGTTTACAGGCGAGGCCTTATGCACAATTTACCATGTCAGAGCCTTATAGCCTGTATTGAAAGTAATATAATCCTCTATTCTACAAATGAGGAACCAGGTTCAGGCAGGTTATACAAGCAACTAAGTCTGTTAGATTTCAACACTTGCACTTTTCTTTACCATGGAGCCAAAGCTGGGTAACTGTTTAGGACATAGTTCTCAGTTCCTTATTGCAGTGTCATTTCTTTAAAAAATTTTTTCTTAAACAGATTTTGTTTATTTTTAGAGAGAGGGAGAGGGAGGGAGAAGGAGAGAAACATTAATCACACATTAATCACACACATTAATGTGTGGTTGCCTCTCATGCACCCCCAATCAGGGACCTGGCCCACAACCCAGGCATGTGCCCTGACTGGGAATCAAACTAGTGACCCTGTGGTTGGCAGGTCAGCACTCAATCCACTGAGCCACATCAGCTAGGGCTGCAATGTTGTTTCTTACACACCTTTTAGATACTAGGAATATATTTCTGACGGCACTGCAAAAATGGTGGCTTCCCAGTGACGGGATGCATTCTCCATTTGGAAACACAATTAGGGCAACAATGATTTTGCTTCCTCAGTGTGAACTAAAACGGCAGCCATGGAGAATGTCACCTGCTTCCCACCGAATGATTTTGATTTTTTGAAACAGTTCTTTTCTAAGAAACTACATCCTTCAAAACGTTCTCCTCGCAAAATAATTATTTTTTGGTCAATATCTTCTCTTGCCAATTCTTAAGAAAGGTACATGAATTCCACACACAAGCTATTGTTGTCAGGAGAGTTGAAATATGCAGTAGCCATCTTTCAGTCCCCAGACCTGTTCCGATGTTGCGTTTTGCTGATCTGCTCATCCTGAAAGGCTTTGGTGCCCAAAATATCCCCACACGTCATTTATTGCTGCTTAATGTGCTTATTCATGAATTTTTGAAAATAGAAGCACATTCTGGAACATATTTAATTTTTAGCTGTTGAAAATGACCACTTCTGGTCTTCACCCAAACTACATAGGGTACATGGCATAGAGTAGGCGATCAGTAATACATTATTACTAAATGAAGAGCATAAATGGAGGTTAAAAGGTTCTTTTAAAAATAACTGTATCCAATTAAAATAATATATAGTTTCTTGGATTGCACTGACTCAAAAGCTGCATTTGCAGTTGGTGTGAAAAGTTTGGGAAAAAAGGATGAAGAATTCAAAAGTGGCTCTTGGCCAATGACTTATAAAAAACAATGTCTTCGAATATTTCTGAACTGCAAATGTCTTTGCTGCCCTTCCCATCCCCTCTTTACACCTGGCATTGTCAGTGATCTTGGCATCCATTGCAAATTAGCCTGTCATCTGGGGTCCTGAAGTATGGGGAGTTCCAACCTCGTTCCCTCAGAGGGGCACCATGTTTCTCAAAAGCACAGGTAGGCAGACCTATACTTTAACGTCCAGGGTGGGGCTATGCTCTGGAACTCGGACTTTCTGACTTTCAGAAGGGTCTGCTCTTCTCTGGGCCTTGGTTTTCTTACCTAAATCAGGGAGAGTCCTCTGTTCTGAGTAAAAGTTGCAAAGGCAAATAATTCCTCAGTAAATCATGTTTTGTGAAGTGCAGGTATCAGCAGTTAAGAACACATCTGAGCCTGATCCATCACAGTTTAGTGAATAATTTATATTTTTGTGATGTATAAAGTATAGGTATAAATAATCTACCACAGTCATACGTACCAGCTATACAATCATTAATGTTAATCAATTCTCCCTATTTTTGAAGCCCCAGGAGTAACAGAAAGTGCACTGGCTTTGATGTGAAGCAGACCGAATTTGATTCCTGGCGCTAATGTTTAGAGGCTGGATCTCAGGGAGGTAGTCACCTTGCCTAGTTTCAGTTGCTGCATTTGTGAAACAGGTTTACCGAAAGGATTTTATGTGTGTAAAGTGATGTGTCATTAAATGAGATGATTGTGTGTGTGTGTGCACGCACACACATGTGCATGCGTTCGGTACAGGACTAGTAAGTGCTGCCTTTCCCTTAAACCCTATTTTTAGAAATATGACTGCAAGTCAGTGGTCAGTGCTATCGCTGCCTCTTCCTTGGAGAGGTCAGAGAGGAAGCGTAAGGGGGAGGGCGGCCTCAGGCAGACCCTGGGTCACCTCTGCAAGCCTAAGTGGACAAAAGAGAAAAAGCCAAAACAGTTTTTAAAGCTTTCTTCTCTGTCTAGAGGAATCATTAGAAAGACACGTCATCAAAAGAAGTTCCTATTCGAGAACACTAGTCACATAATATGAGTGTTTACTTTTATTAAGTCCTAGCTGGTGAGAGGGATGAAAGGTAAATTACTCCGCAAACATTGATTAAAACCTCAACCATGTGAGAAAACCCTACAACAAGATACAACGATTCATTAGACACAACCTATCCTGCAGCGAGTTCTTGATGTAATGGGAAGTGTGTATATGCACGAGAAACTCCTCTGACAGGCTGTGGCTGGCCCGGTATTAAAAAAAAGTGTGTCACAGGAGGACCTGAGAGGACCCAGGACATCTTCAGGAAGATGGGGGTGTTCTAAGCCATGTCTTGGAGAGGCTCCAGGATGTTCACAGAGAAGGCGGGATGTCAGGGCACCCACAGGAGTTAGGAATGGGGGATGGTGTGAGCGGCGCTTGGAGAGCCGTGGATACTCTGACGCTGCCGCAGCACAGTGACCTCAGCAGAGGGGTGTCGGGGTGACATCGCACGGAATCTTGAGGCAGAAGAAAAGAGCTGATGGAATTTGGAGAGGGAGGGTGGGGATGGATCCAGAACACAGACACAATAGGTAGCTTTGGAGACATGGAGGAACATGTTTCTCTGAGCAGGCGAATCTGGGTGTTGCTTGGGTAAGTGAGTCTAAAGGTGAAGAAACTTGAGTTTTGAAAAACTACTGCATTGAGGTATGATTAACCTATTAAAAAGCTGCTCATATTCAATGCATATAACTTGATTCATATACACCCACAAGACCGTTATCACAATTTATGCCATAAACAAATCCATCACCTCCAAAAGTTTCCTCCCACCCTCTGGCTATACGTTCTAAGAGAGGATGTCTACATTCCTGTTGTTGGTGTGGTGGGAGGCACTGTGGTTGACTGAATGAATGAAACTGCTTGTGGCAGAGGCTTAGGAAAGAAAATAAAGGTTTGAAGAGCTGTTTATGGGGATCAGTACACACGAAATGAAGAAGGCATGCCTTCTGGTTGCAGGTATTTGCAAGTAAGTTAAAAAACTTTATATATAAACCTTATTTATAAGGACATCAAAAATATTTTCAAAGCAAAGTGAAGTAAATGGTTCATACATTAACAGCGTTCAAAGGGAAAAGTACATTTATGAATTCACTGATAAAGAAGACTGTAGCTACATTTTGCATAATACGTTATGGTGTATCCTACTTTAGGGGGGTGTTCTCTTCTTAATGTTAAAAAATATATAGGATAAGGGAGGAAGAAAAGGAAGGGCCTAGCTAAAAACACGTATAAATGACCCATGGACATGGATAACACGGTGGGGACTGACTGAGGGGGTGGGGGTGGGGGGTGGGCGGGCAGGGCAGAGCAATGGGGGGAAATTGGAAAACTGTAATAGAACAACAGTAAGAAAAAAATAGCTCACCCACGTGACAGTAATTATACTTTTAGTTGTATTCAGGTTCCTGACAATGTTTGTTGCCTAGGCAGACTTGGGCAGTTTTAGTAATTCAATGGCTTCTCCACCTACTCCCTGGGCCCCGACCTGCCATTCCTGGGGTCTTCGGGTTGGTTTGGGACCTATTATACCATAGTGCTCCCCGTAAGCAGATGGGGGTGATAGGAGAGGATTTCACTGAGAAGACAGCACTAGATTGAAACCCTGAAGAAGAAAGCTCTCGAATCAATGAAAAAGCATCATTCAGAGCAGAAGAGGGAGGCTGGGTAGGGTTAGACTCCACATCTTGATGCTGTGCTAGACACTCTGACCTTTACTCCACGGGCCGTAGGACCCATGGGACAGGGCTGGCATGTGCCTCTTGCACTGCTGGGAACTGTGATGTCCAACCTCTGAGAGATCCAACTAAACACAACCTTAGCACTTCTCCCAATTTCCCTCGAGGAGGCGTCTTGAGAGCCATCTGTTTCCCGTGGGAAGAGAGAGGAGCATAGATTCTCCAATTATATTAAGTAGACTTCTGGCTGCTCTCAGGCTTATTGTCTCTTTCGGGAATCTCAGGCAAGTGAGTAAAATGCTCATTTTCACGGACTTCCTATTTGCTAAAGAATGTTGTGTCTAGTTTGTGGTGAAACATTTTGCCAAAGACATCCTCATTGCCGTGAACTAATTTGGTTCCCGAGGAAAACAAGGCCTGGGTTCTAGAAGAGCTTTTGGGTCTGATGCCAGGATTTCCAAGCCCACAAATAAGAACAGACAGTTATGGGAGCTCACGCGACAGAAAATGACTTCAACAGAACATTCTCACATGTGCGAGGGTATCTGAGCCCAAGTCCTCAGAGAGAAATATTTTGAAATTTTGCCCTGGTTTCTGGCAAGAGCAGCAAATGCTGATTTTTCAGTTCTTTACAAAAATAAGAAAAGACTAACAATTTAAAACCTGGGCACTAATCAAGTATGTAATAATGCCAACAAATGAAATGAGTTCTACTGTAACTCACTGTAGGGAGATGAAAAGTAACCTAAGAGCTACAAATAAAGCCATTATGAGCAGTTTATGATGATTGAACACAGGAGCTGTGATTAATAATGAATCAGAAGGAAAGCTGTGAATGGCAACAGAGAAGACTCATTAGATTAAGAAATTTATTAGAAAAGTATAATTTGGATGTTGATTCAGTGTTATCACTGGTAACAACAGGGAAAATAAATGATCTTTTACATAATGCATTTTAGTTGATCCAATTCAAATTGATAATGCATGAGACAACGTTTAAATCAATACAGCCCAGGAGATGTACAAGTACAGGCTTCTGTGGTCTTGTAAACAGCTGGCATCTATATATTCTATTTTTCTTAAGATTGTTGTAAGCGAAATGGAAAAAGCTTCCTAACATTGCAGCTTTTCAGAAGGCAGGATTTCCGGTCAGTCTTGCAGATTTTTGGGTCAACATACTGACATCTTGATGTGTGACAGAAAACATTTCCCCACTCATATTTTGGGCCCATGTCTTCTTTATTACACAGAATAATTTATTGCACAAACAGCAGCTAAATTGAATTGATTTTATAAGCTGCCGTAAGTACAGCTCCCAGAGACAAATGCAAATGGAACGAGCAGTTCTTACCATATGTTTCACGTAGGCTACTCACGTTTTCCCCTCATTCCAGGATGATTTTAAACACCTGTTCTGTTAATATATGTATGCGATTTCTGCAATCTTAATGATTTAAAAACCTACAAGTTTTCACAGTCTTGAATATTGTAAGACACATATCTTCCGCACCTGGATGCGGAACACAGACAAACAAAGGAATCTGGAAGGCCCAGGAATTTCTCATTGCGTGCTGAAGCTGTCCTGTGTCAGCTCTTCACAGAGATGCTGAACTCAGGGCATATGAATTTTAAGAAAATAAGCCATACTTTTATTTCAGTAAGTTTGACATTTTGTTGTCTACTTGTCCTTAGAGATACAAGTATGCCTTGTGCTTGCTGGGTGGACACTAATGTCTTAATTAAACCTTCACAGAGAAGCACACGAAAACCCTCACTTAAAATATGCACGGAAGGAGGGTGACCAGGGCAGGATGTTGCAGGCGCAGCAAAGGAAGAGGACAGCAACTGTCAGCTGTCAGCGGTGCACCGAAAGGACTTCCTCAGGCTGCTTCCCACTAACCGCCCTAAAATGAAAATTGCTCTCATTTCCCTTTCATTGACATGAGTATTTTTTTAATTTTTCTTTTTTAGAGGTGAAGGGACAACAGGAACAGAGTGGTTTTATTTTTTTAAAGATTTTATTTATTTATATTTTTACAACGTGGGGAAGGGAAAGAGAGAGGGGGAGAAACATGAGTTGGTTGCCTGGTGCCCAGGCCAGGGACAGAACCCCCAGCCCAGCCCTGTGCCCTGACCGGGGATTGAACCAGTGACCTTTTGTTTTGCGGGCCGATGCCTAATCAACTGAGCCACGGGGCTGGAACAGAGTGGTTTTAAGTTCGTGAAAAGCTCATTGACAGATTTGTGGCAAACTCAAAGACCCACTTCACAGTTCATCTATTCCCACCCCACCCCCTCTCCCTCTCCACGGTTAGGTGAAATGGGAAGGGCTGTACATTTTCATACTAGATACTCTTATGATAAAATCTCGACTTCTTCAGAGGTTGTGCTACTGTTTCACCATTTCCAGCTCTGAATGGAGATGTTGCTCATAGAGACTGATCAGGCTTTTGTCTTGATTTTAGCATTCCTCGTATCAATTTCTGAGGAGACTTTCCTGCGGCCCAATTTCTGATAGAAAAACAATTTAGTGTCTCTCCAAAAATTAAAAATAAAAAAGAAGACCAGGAGGAGGAGGAAGAGAAAGCAGGAAGGAGGAAGGAAAAGAGGGAAGAGAGAGTGTCGCTTATCTAGTAGATCATCCATGCTGCTTGTTGTTCCGATGGTTCCGCGGGGCTCTGGACTGCTGTGTGGAGGAGACACGACAGTGCCATCTGGGAGGAGGGACAGAAGAGTTCACCTGCTTTAGCAAATGGTGAAAGATCCATTGTAGTAGTGGAGTTGATGTGATCAATTCACTATGTTTGAAAAAAAAAAAAAGGCTGCCTAGTTGTCAATCGACCAGAACCAGGGGGAAACAAATCCCACGACATCATCTTAGAACAGAGTTTAACTAGTTTTAATTCTAAGATAACAAAAGTTCTAAATGAATTTCTAGTTTGAAGATATTCATAAAATAATAGAGCTGGTATGAGCTCTGGTGATTACTAGAAGAAAAGGACTTTAAGGTTGTGGAAACTGAGGCTCAGAGGATGTCATGTTCAAGGTCACCCAGAATGAACAAAAAAGTCCATGGAGAACCTGGGTCTTCTGAGTTCCGATATGCTGCTTTTCTACCGCAAATCACAGCTTTTGAGATTCACATGTTGAAAAAGAATGACATGAACTAACGCTGTCATTCTGGAGTTAGTTTCCCCTGTGACAGGTGACAGATGGTTTAAAAGAAAAATCTCAGCCTTCCTGTCTCCACATGTTTGAAATGCTTTAATATTTTAAATTTCATTTTCTTTCTTTTTAAAATTCATTAATGATTTTTGAAAGACAAATTTGCTGTATCAATTTCTAAAGCTTAAGAATTTATGTCCATTCTCTTTTATTCTAAATTGCTGTAGTCATCTCTCGGTGTTAAGAAGACTGTGGTGTGGTTATGCTGACATTAAAGTTCCTTCTTCTTGAAGTACAAACTAATGACCTTGACATGGCAGAAGAGCATAGGCTCTGGGGTCAGTCTGGCTGAGTTCAGACCCCGTCCTACAACTTCCCAGCAGAGTAGCCATGGGAGAATCCTTAAATTGACCTGCGTATCAGTCTTCTCCTCTGTAAAATGGGAATAAGTTCTTTCTCAAAGGGCTGTATGGGTGAGAATCAAATGAATTGATATACACACAGTATTGAAACAGTGACTAGAACATAGTAAGTACTCAATACTGTTAGCAGCTTTTATTATTATTAGAACACAAAAATTAACAGATTATTTTATATAATTATTCTTCATATGAGTAATGGGAACTCAGCTTTACAACACACTAGAAGAACATGAAATTTTATCATTAATTCTGAAGAGACATTTTAACACTTGCCCAAATAATGTTCTATAATGACTGACTTTTAAATATTGGGGAAATGTATTCATACAAATGAATCTGGCAGTCTGCGAATTGTTCATTGAAAACTAATATAGTCCCGACATTATGTATATAACCCAGGTGCTCACTCTCAAGTGTGAATGAATAATGCACATTCCCCCACACCCTGAAATGTTCGGGACAACTTTGGCCTTGCATATTATACACACTGATACACACATTCAAGAATCATTTAGGGTTCTCAGATGTGAAGTGCAAAGTGAGCGTTTTGTTGAAATATGTTCCTAAAGAACTTTTTTTTGGCCTCAGCAGCAAATAATAAATCTCTACCATAGACAGTTGCATTTAATGGTCCGGTACAGTCCCTACATTAAAAACTGACAAATCATTCAAGTAGACCTCCAACACATTTGCAATTTGCCACGCAATCTCAAACCCATTCATGAAACTGGGGTTGTCGCCAGCTTTTAGGTCCTTGACTGCTCCGTGACTGGGAGGCCCTCTTCACAAACACAAGCTTTTTCAGATACTTTCAGGGATACAAGCAATTGCAGTCATGCCCTGCATAATAATGTGTGTGTTTTTTTTTAGGCTCAGTAAGTGGGCTTCACCTCCTTACCCTGTTAGTAAATGTTTATGAACCATAATGACAGGTGCTAAAGAGGTTCTGCCCTCTCTCACCTGGGCAGAACGGAGCAGCAGGGTTTCCCTGCAGCTCCGCGGGACCCCAGCCTCTGTGACCTCTGCTGCTGGCGGGCTCTCCACAGGCAGGGGAGACACGAGCTATGCAAACTGGAGTCCTGATGTTTGCAGAGGCTGCAAAACTGGATGGCTCTGAATGCGAGCCATGGAGGCATTTCTGTGGCCTGTATCTGGTTAGGTGGGGACCCTGATTAGTCCAACTATGGCAACACATTTTAATTCCTCGATGGGATGCATGGAAACTATTAACCTCTTTTCTAAAGGAGGGATTGAATAAAGTGTGCTGTTGTACAGGTTCACTTTTTAGGGAGTGGAGCGAAAGAAGGCATTCTTATATATAAATAAAATGTGTTACTCTTCACATCCCACTAAAAGTAAAGAGATGGAAAAAGATATTCAATGAAAATGGATATTGAAAAAAACTGGGATAGCAATACTTATATCTAACAAAATAGCCTTTAAAACAAAGGCTATAATAAGAGACAAAAAGGACATTACATTATGATAAAGGGATCAATCCAGCAAGAGGATATAACATTGTAAACATTTATGCACCCAACACAGTAGCACCTAAATATATAAAGCAAACTTGGTGAATATAAAGGGGGAGATCAACAGTAACGGTCATCACAGAGGATTTTAACAGCCCACTGACATCAATGGATAGATTTTCTGGACAGAAGACTGACAAGGGAACAGCAGCCTCAAAAGAGACATTAGATCACATGGATTTAATTGATATCTTTAGAGCATCCCACAATGAAGCAGCAGAACATACATACTTTTCAAGTGCACATGGAACAGTTTCTAGGATAGACCACATGTTAGGATGCAAAACAAGTCTCAGTAAATTTAAGATCATCTGAAATCATGTCAGGCATCTTCTCTGAACACAATGCTATGAACTAGAAATCAACCACAAGAAAAAACCTGAAAAACAAAGACATGGAGACTAAATAACATGTTATTAAACAATGAATGTGTTAACAATGAGATGAAGGAAGAAATCTAAAGATATCTTGAAGCAAATGTAAAGGAGAACAGAACCTGAAATCCATAGGACACTGGGAAAGCAATCCTAAGAGGGACATTCCTAGCATTGCTGGCCTATCTAAAAAAAAAAATAAGGAAAAGCTCAAATAAATAATCTAAATTCACACTTAAAGGAGCTAGAAAAAGAACAACAAACAAAGCCCAAAGTGATTAGAAGGAAAGAAATAATCAAGATCAGAGGAGAAATAAAATAGAGTCTAAAAGTAATACAAAGTATCAATTAAACCAAGAGGTGCTTCTTTGAAAAGATAAACAAGATTGACAAATCTTTAACCAGATTCATCAAGGAAAAAAGAGACAGTGCCAGAATAAATACAATCAGAAATGAAGAGGGGAAGTAACAACTGACAACTGACGTTGTGGAAACACTAACGATTGCAAGCACATGTTATGAACAACTATACGCCTATACATTGGACAATTAGGAAGGAATGGATAAATTCCTAGAAATAGACAATCTTCTGAAACTGAACCAGGAAGAACCAGAAAATCTTAATAGACTGATTATAAATAAAGAAATAGAGGCAGTAATAAAAAAAACTCCCAACAAAAGTCCTGGACCAGACGGCTTCACAGGTGAACTTTACCAAACATTCAAAGAACTAACACCTATCCTTCCCGAACTATTGCAAAAAATTCAAGAGAGAAGACTCCCAAGCTCATTTAATGAGACCAGCATTACCCTAATTCCAAACCAGATAAAGAAAATACAAAGAAAGAAAACTATAGGCTAGTATCCTGATGCACAAAGATGCTAAACTTCTCTACAAAATACTAGCAAACTGCATCCAGCAATACATTAAGATCACACACCATGAACAAGAATAAATTCGAAATAAATTTAAGACTTAAATGAAAATCACAAAACTGTAAAAATCCCAGGAGAAAACATAGACAGTAAAATTTTGGACATTTCTCATAGTAATAGTTTTTCCTGCTATATCTTCTCAGACAAGGGAAGCAAAAATAAAAAAAATAAACAAATTAGACTACATCAAACTAAAAAGGTTTTGCATAGGCAAGAAAACCATCAACAAAATGAAAAGACAACTCACTAAAGGGGAAAACAAATTTGTCAATGATACATTTGACAAAAGGTTAATTTCCAAAATTTATAAAAACTTACACAACTCAATACCAACCACCTCCCCAACAATCCAGTTAAAAATAGGCAAAGAATCTGAATAAATACTTTTCCAAAGAGGACATACAGATGGCCAATGGATTTATGAAAAGATGCTCAAAGTCACCAATCATCAGGGAAATGCAAGTTAAAACCACAATGAGACAGCACCTCACACCAGTCAGAATGGCTATCATCAGTAAATCAACAAACAGCAAATACTGGTGAGGATGTGGAGAAAAGTGAACCCTCATGCACTGTTGGTGGGAATGCAGACTGGTGCAGCCACTGTGGAAAACAGTATGAAGTTTCCTCAAATAATTAAAATGGAACAGCCTATGACCCAATAATTTCACTTCTGGGATTATACCTGAGGAAACTTGAAACACTGATTTGAAAGACTGCAAGAATCCCTACGTTAATCGCAGCATTATTTACAACAGCCAAGATTTAGAAACAGCCCATGTTTCCATCAGTATATGAATGGATAAAAAAGCAGTGGTACATTTACTCACTGGAACACTACTCAGCTATAAAAAGAAGGGAATCTTACCCTTTGAGACAGCATGAATAGCCCTGGAGAGTATTAAGCTATGTGATTAAGCCAGTCAAGGAAGTAAAAGTACCATATGATTTCACTCATATGTGGAATCTAATGAATGAAATAAACAAAATAGAAACAGACTCACAGATACAGAAAACAGACTGATGGGGGTTGGGAGTCTGGGACCCTCAGCTGGGAAAAACTTTACTGGGAAAAAAATCACTTTACTGGAAAAAACATAAAGTGATTAAGCAAAAAAACCCAAAACCAAAACCAAAACCAAACCCTCATAGACTCAGACAACAGTAAGGTGATTACAACAGAGAAAGGGAGGTGGGGGGAGGGAGAAGAGGATAAAGGGATGATAAATGGTGAGGGAAAGAGACTTGACTTTGAATGGTGAACATACAATGTACAGATGATATATTATAGAATTGTACACTTGAGACCTATATAATTTTATTAACCAATGTCACCCCAATACATTCAATAAATTTTTTTTAAAAAAACATAAAAAAAGAGCCAGTATCTTACTCCAGACTTTATGTTGCTCAAAGGAACTATCTTGTCCTTACTGTAACCCCAATAAGATATGGCTCATAACAGGTACCTGTAATAGCTAATTTCCAGTGTCAACTCTGCTCAGGTTCTTCTCTTCCTACCCAAAGATAACCAATACATCCAGGGAAGTCTGATTTTCATGTATTTACTGTTTTTTTCCAAGGGACACAGAGATATGCCATCAGTATTTGACATAATTTGGAAAAACCCTTGTCTACACAGCCAAGGATTACTGTATTTTTCAGACCATAAGATGCACGTAGGTTTTAGAGGAGGAAAACAGGAAAAAAATTTTGAAGCAAAAAGTGTGGTAAAATATGTAATAACATAAAAATAGTTCACCCATGTAAATGTAAACAGAACTCAACAGCGACATTAACAACCATTATTCCTCCCAAACTTGGGGGGGGCGCTCAGTCTTATAGTCCAAAATATATGGTAATATCTGAATAAATCCACTAAAGAGCCTTTTTTTTGAGGCTCTTTTCTAACATGTTCATCCTGCTAAAGATTTTTGAAAAAGATTTGTCTCTGTAATATGCACCGCCCATACTCTTCCACCTCCGGACAGCTAGATCCCTAGTCGGTGCCCAGATATGCGGTCAGACATTAGCCGGGATGTTTCTGGGAGGGTGTTTTCAGATGACATCAACATATAAACTGGTGGACTTTGAGCAAAGCAAATTGCCCTCTGTAATGTGGGTGGGCCTCAGCCTATCAACTACAGACCCGACTGGGAGAAAGGCTGACCTCCTCCAAAGGAGAGGGCATCCTGCCTGCCGAGGGCCTCTGGGACTGGACTGCAACACCGGCTCTTCCCTGAGTCGTCAGCCTGATGACCTTCTTCTGGAGAAAAGTCCTGCCACCAGCCACTTGAGATTCATGACAGCTACCTGTGGCTGGTCCCTCGGACCACTCGCCACACCTTCCATGGCATTTAGGCAGCCCCTGTGCTCTGCACCAAACCTTCGGCTCTTCCTCGGGTCCTGCATTTTTATCTTGAGACCTCTTGGTGAAATGTTTCAAGCAGAACGTGTTATCTTCCCCATTTCCTGTTCTTCTTTCTCCCCCATTTTGATGAATACTCTACCTACTCTCCCCATTGCTCTGCCCAGGCCAGAAGAAAACTGGGTATCACTCATGCCCCTTCTTTCATATTCAGCCCCAACATTTACCCACTTATGCATTCAACCAATTGCTGAGTGGCTACTATGAACCTGGCATTGTTCTAGAACTTGGGATACAAGAGTGGACAAACAAAATAAAACCAAACCAAAACACCCCTGCCCTCAAAAATATTCTATTCTAGCAGGGGATAAAGATCATAAACAATGAACATAAAAGCAATTGAATTTACAGAGGCTATTAGGCGGTGAATAAATGACAGGGTGAATGGGGTGACAAGAATTCAGCTGTGCGGAGGGAGGTGGGTACAGTTTGGAATGCGGAGTAGGCCTGGATGACAGGATGGCACTGGGGACAACATTTGAGAAGCTTAGGAGAGAGCCACACAGATATCTGGGTGCAAGTCACTTCAGGCTGAGAGAACAGCTAGTAGGAAGGCCCATGGTGGGAAGGTCACTGGCACATTTGAAGGGCAGCGAAGAGGCCGGCGTGGCCGAGCGGAGTCACCACGCTCCCCCACTCACGGCACTCAGACGAACACCAGTGTGTCCGTGTGACGGCTGCCTCAGTCCAGGCCCTGTCTGTTCTCACCTGCGTTAATACGCCGACTTTCTAGGTGGTTTTCTTTGTTCAGTCTTCTCCCACGTCCACCTATTTCCTACACTGCAGCCAGAATGAACTTTCAGAAATGCAGTCATCACCTGCTCAGAATTCTCTCATGGCTCCCCATTGCCCACGAACTGATGTGCACGGTCCTGAAGCAGGGCTCAGGGACCCCCTCCCACCTGGCTCCAGCCCAGTGCTCCAATGCCATCTCTTGTCATGTCACCCCATTCTCGACATTCATCCACATGCCCCCATATGATGTGCTCAGAACATGCCACGTTGTCTCTGGCCCCCACGTCTTTGCGGGTCCTCTTCCCAAAACACCTCCCCCCACCCTCCATCACCACGTTGGCAACCTTCCTCATGCTAAGAAGTATGGCCTTCTCAGCTCAGTTTCACCTCCTTTTCTTCTTAAAACGTCACTTCTTGTAGAACGTTTCTCTGGGCCTTCCCTTCTCGGGTCTCCCTTCACTGTGCTTCCATAAAAGCTGTGGCACAGCTCCACAGAATTTTTTCTCTTGGTCTCCCCACTAGGCTTTCAGCAAGGGTGAGGATGATGCTTTTTTTAAAAAAAAGATTTTATTTATTTATTTTTAGAGCGGAGAAGGGAAGAAGAAAAAGAGGGAGAGAAACTTAAATGTGTGGTTGCCTCTCATGCACCCCCTACTGGGGACCTGGCCTGCAACCCAGGCATGTGCCCTGACTGGGAATCAAACCTGTGATCCCTTGGTTCCCAGGCCAGCACTCAATCCACTGAGCCACACCAGCCTAGGCAGCTGATGCTTTTTTTTTTATAGCCCAGCACCTGGCTTGACATGTAAGAAGTGCTACATAAATAACTGTTAAATTAATGAATAATCCCCATGTGGACAAGATAGGGAAAAATAAATGTATAACCTTCTCTAAAAAGGACTTTGTTATAGCAGCAGACTCTGTCACCACGGGCTGACAGAGGAACGGAGCAATGACCTGGGCTGCTTCTGTCACTATGGGCTGGGATGAGATTTCGGGTCCAATGGATTACCTTGATCCCTCTTTAGAGCAATTACAATGAGCCTCATCTCAAACAGACTCTGCCGGCATCTGATCTCTTTAGTCCACACAGTGTGAGGCCATCTCCAAACAAACAGTCTCTCTGGTTTCACAGACAGGAAGAAAGAAATCCATTCCCTACACGTGACAACAAAAGGAAATCTAAAATGGCATAAAAATATAATGGCCATATCATACAGACAGGAAGGGGCGGATTCACCACGAAATACAACCAAATGCAATCAGAGACTAACGGGAGGAAAAAGGCAGCTGTCATCTTCGGTCCTTTCATAAACTTCTTAAAGCAAATTATTTCTTCCTGAACTTTGAGTCAGTTTTCTTCCCGGCTATTACTTCTTAATGCTTCTGCCATCTGTGGGAGGTAAAGCGTTCTCTCCACTCCCCAAGTGGGAAGCTGCCTCTGACTCCCACTAAGGAGTTGTACTCATTACAGTCCACCCTTTCTCACCACGGCGTCTTCCCCAAACACTTCCAAGCCTGACAGTCTTCTCCTTTGGTCTCCTATCAAACCACTGATTAAAACACATCCTGCACTGATTAATAAACATGTTTCTGCAGCTCTGCGCTCTGAGTCTACAGGGAAAAAGGCCTAGTTTTGGATACAAAATGCTGCAATTCAAGGCAGAGTGTGCCCGGGGCCCGGGGAGGCTGGAGGACAGGTGCCAAGAGTGGGCTGTGCATGGAACGGGAGAACGGAACACGGGTGTTAGGTGTGGGCTGCTTGGAACGTCTCAGGGGTGCTTGCCTCGTGGACCAGACTAGGGATGCAGCTGTCTGGAGGTGGAGGAATCCGTGGATGCTGCACTCTGCACAGACGCGGTATCAAAACCTTCTGCAGGATGCTCACATTAGGAAATTCGTCCTCAACAAACAAACAGCAATCGAACAAACCCCTCTAATGGCTTAAATGAGCCCAGAGCATTCAGACATTAACCTTTGACTGTGTAGACAAGATGTCTCTTAAATGATCTCAAATACTGATGGCACAACTAATTGTTCCTAGGAAAAACATACCATGAAAAACAGACTGCCCTGACTGGGCTGTTTATCTTGGAAGGGAGAGGAGAACCCCAGCAAGTTGAAATCACCCAAGTAGGTACACAAAAAATGAGATGAAGAGATGAGATAGCATGGTACCTCGCCCTACAGGACACATGCCAAACAATGGGGTGATTATTACTATCATTTAGGGTGATTATTATCGTAATTTATTACTGTTTGCCAGCCTCCCACCAGCTGAGCCCTGGGGTGGGAAAGGCATCTGCACTTGAACAAGAGAAGGGCTGGGGGGATTCCAGCCAGAGAACTAACCTTTGCTGTGTGTCTCAGGCACTGCTGGATGCTAAATGTGTTGTTTTCACTTTATCTTCTTTAAAAATTTAAAAAATTTATTGACTTTAGAGAGAGAGGGAAGGGAGAGGGTGGGGGAAGGTGAAGGAGAGGAGGGAGGAAAGGAGAAAGAAACATTGATTTTTGTCATTCTGCTTATTTATTCATTTATTGGTTGATTATTGTACGTGCCCTGACTGGGGATCAAACCCAAGACGTTGGTGTATTAGGATGATGCTCTAACCAGCTGAGCTACATGGTCAGGGTCACTCCATCTTCTAAATAGCCCTTTCAGAGACTGTCTGCCTATGTGCTTTGTAGAAGAAATTCACGAAGGCTCTCGAGCTGTCAAGTGTGTCCAAGGGCACAAGGAAGGCTGGTGGAGAGCGAAGCCATGGACGCATGCGCTGGACTCCCAAGTCGGTCCGGAGCTGCACGTGGTCAGAGTGGCTTATTCTTCTGCAGAACAAGCACCCCATCTTGCCCTTCTCTTGTGCCACGTCCCCAAACACTCTCCGACTGTCAGTGCCACGAGAACAGGAATTTTTATGTTTTTTCTTCATGGCTAATTATATCTACAGTGCCTTCTACAGTGCTTGCTGCATGGTTGGCGCTCAACAAATGTTTATTGAGAAATGAACAGATCTGGGGTCTGGAGAACAGCTGTCTTTCTCCAGCACAGCCTTCGTTCATGCGACAGTGAGACCTACCCTTAGGACGGCCAGGAGTGAGCCTGAACAGTCCCCGGGAGGAAGCTTTTACTGGGAAGTTAGGGACTCCCGACTCAGGGCAAGGCGTGTGTGTCAACCGAGATGACAAAGGAACTGGCAGCCCCTGGAGGGAGTCACATCCTGAGACAGGTCTGAGGGTCGGTCTTTTCGTGTTTAATTCCCAGTTTGGATGACAATTAAAATAACTAAAATGCCAGAACTCCAGAGGTTCCCAGAATTGTGGCAACCACCTATAATGGGTTTAACAATCAACAATCTAATTTCAGTTTTGCAATATTCTGATTTCGAGGTACAACAGCACAGGATAGAATGTGCAGGTGCCTATGTACATACACACACACATAGATTTGCCAGCCTCTGTCTTATGTGGGAAATTCAAGGTTCAAACAAATAGAAACCATTTCTACTTTCCTAATAATGCGGTTATTCAGCCACTCACCGTCATTTAACTGCGTTGAGCCTAACTGCTTTCTGCAAAAACACCGTCTGCTTCATACAAAGGACACGCAATGAAATAGGCAAAAGCACGCCCTGAAAACCATGAAGCAGTCTCATCAGCAGCGGGGCTGTGCCTACGGTTTTCACTCTGCGGGTGGGAGAGGTGAGCGG
The DNA here is from genome assembly GCF_021234435.1 of Artibeus jamaicensis. Classification (NCBI taxonomy): domain Eukaryota; kingdom Metazoa; phylum Chordata; class Mammalia; order Chiroptera; family Phyllostomidae; genus Artibeus; species Artibeus jamaicensis. The sequence goes on along the minus strand of NW_026521486.1, from coordinate 17,269,778 downwards.
CCTGAGCCCCAGCCCTGGCTCAACAACCTGTGCCCTTGAGAGAGTTTAGGGGAGCCTCTGACTCAGTTTCTGTATCTGAAACAGAAGGGTGATAATGTACCCAGCTTCTAGAGCTGTTAGGGAGAGTCGATGAGAACACGCACCTAAAGCGCTTACAAGAGCCCCAGCACAAGAGAAATGCTTTAAAAAAAAAAGTAAGCTGTGGTTATTACTTTGCTTTTGGGATCAGGGTACGAATGTCAACTCTGGTCAATGTAAAGCTTCCTGAGGAGTAGAAGGAATTGCTGGCAGCTGTCCTCAGTAACTAGCTGGTGTGAGGGGTGGGCAGGAAAGGGGGGCCCTCAACCCGAAAATGTGGTCGTTGGGAAGTTGCCTTGCCAGAGAGGAACCGCATACAAGAGCTTTTGGGGTGGGTGTTTCCTTTTCCTCTCTCCTTCCCTTCCACATTTTCTTCCTTATTTCCTTCCATTTTCCCCTTTCTTCCTATTTAAATAAGCCACAGAATTGCGGACTGCCCGGGAGGAGCCGCTGGGCAGCTGGGAGTCCAGCTGGGAGTCCAGCTGGGAGATGATGAGGGAAGAGGGCCAAGCCCCTGCCATTCCACCCCATCCACTCCATTCTGCCCCAATTAGTGGCAGCAAGGGGGTGACCCCCTAGCTGAGTCCCGTTTCCCTCTACTATGCAAATGCAAACACTGGCTGTGAGGGGCCAGCAGCCTCCTTGCTGCCTGTGCACCGGGAGGCGGGCCCAGGACCACACCACCCCAGCCTCCGTGGGGCCGGGGTCAGTGCTGGGCAAGGCTCCTTTCACAGGGCCAAACAGGAACGGTCCCTTAGGGGAGATTTTATAAGAGGAGACTTAATTCCGTCTTTCTGTGGGTCACTCCTGTCATTACTCAGACTCGGGGTAGGGGCAGGCAAGGTGTCGCCATTTCATTTCTTCCTTTCTCAACGAACAAAATCCCCTCTCACCTCTCTGAACCGGACCCAGGTCTTTTTCTTTTTAAAAATCTGCCTCACAGACATCTTTTTCATTTTACCTTACGAATGAACTTTAATGGTCTATTTTTTTCTAAACCATTTCTTCATGTAATAGAAGTGAATCTGTGAGGTTTCTTATATCTTACACCTTTTGAACTTGACATTTTTTCCTAAATCATTTCCTTCTGGGCAAGGCATTATGACTTTCTGCCCATATAAATACTGTTGTCTGCAATTTTCTCCCTTCTACCACTGAGTATGATTTATATTTAAAAAATACGTCTGATACCTAAAAATCTAAACATTGACTTGCATATTAATTAAAAAACCTATGCTGAAAAATGCAGAAAAATATAAAATATTAAATAAGCCCCATGTAAATATAGTCATCTGCCCTTGACCAAGGAGGAGCCAAAAGCCCAGAGAAATGAATGCCCTGCACCCGTCAGGGAGGGAGAGCAGCCCCACGGACATCAGCACCGACATCTGACCACCACAGCTCCTCCGTGGACCACAGAAAGATACACTCGGAAAACTGTGCATGCCAGGTGTTTCAGACATTGCAAACTCTTTCGTATTCAACAAAATAAATAAATAAATAAATATTTTAATATAAAGGAGATTGAAGGACCAGGTATCTTTTTTGGAGGAGTATTTTTTTAAACTAAATTCTTATCTACACTGAAATTCTATACAGGGATCCATCTCAATCCAGATAAATTAATTTAGCTCCACAGTGGGGAAAAAATACTGGAAATGAAGAAATTGAAAGCCTAACCATGTTATCCATGCAGATGAATGTGGTGTGACTTTTGCCGCAGAATTGAAAGGGTTCATACACTGTCACGCATCCTGGGTCTTTAGGGATGAGGTTCAGTATTTAATGAGGTATGCTTCTATAATATTTTAATTCTAAACAGAGCTACATGGGAAATCTAGGGCATTTATAGTAACGTTTAGTATAAATTTAAAACATTTAAATAGCTTTGCTCAGCAAATATAGCTCATTATATCCTTTTAGCGAAGCCAAGTGATTCTGAAGGCTGGGTATGCCGATAGTTCCGACACCACCCAAGACTGCACAATGGTATAGGCTGAATCGTGTGCCCGCCCCCTCACCTAGCAATTCCTATGTTGTGCCCCATAATGCTCTGTACCTCTGAATGTAATTCTGTTTGAAGACAGGGATTCGAAAGAGGTAACTGAGTTAAAATGGTCTTATTAGGGTGGGACCTAATCCAATATGACTGATGTTCTCTTATAAGAAGACATCAGGACACAGACATCACAGAGGGATGAACTTGCTACGACACAGTGAGAAAGTGGCCATCCAGAAACCAAGGAGAGCACCTCGGAAGAAAGCAAACATTCTGACACTTTGATCTGGACCCTCCAGAACTGTGAGAAAATACGTTTCTGTTGTTTAAGCCACCCGTCTGTGGTACTTGCTTGTTGTAGCTCTAATACTTATTTTCTCACTCCAGCCTCTGGTCTTGTGTTTCCATAGGCTTTTGGTTTCTTCTTTCTGCCAACAATACAAAGATGGGCAGATCTGGAAGGAGGAATCCGGACAAGGTGAGAATACCCATCTTGTAAGACTATAGGAAACGCCATTTCCCCCTTGTCCGCCCAGAAAACCCATCCTGACTCCCTAGACTTACAGTGGATTCTTCTTCAGAGCCTTCCCCTCCTGGGATGGAGCCCCTGCTACACCTTGTACACCCATCACAGCACCCATCACACCCGGTTAGAATTGTTTCCATTGCTGATGCCTTTCCCCCTTGTGAGTGCTTGGAAGGGAGGGACTCCTCTTTGTACCCCAGAATTGACACCTCATTAAATGTTGGTTTAATGGGTGCATAAATGAAAGAAAAAGATTTCCACTACTCTTGGTGTAAGCCTGGAATAATTAAGTCGCAACACAATAGTATAGCTGAATTTGTTGATCAAAGTATTAGGTGATATGAAGCTCAAAAAATGTAACAGAATCTACAGAAAGCAAGTACCTACTGACGAGTTTAATGAAAAGTACAGCTGACCCTTGAACAATGTGGAATAAGAGGCACTGACCACCTGTGCAGTTGAAAACCCAGGTATAACGTAAGTCACCCACACCTCTCCAATACCCAAATTCCCAACTGCCGGCTGATCCTAGAACAATGCTGATTTGAACTGAATGGGCCAAGTGAACTGTGGTCAATTGAAAAAAAATTGAGTATGAGTGGATCTATGCAGTTCAAGCCCATGTTGTTCAAGGGTCAACTGTAACTGAGGATGAGATCATGACAAAGGTAGAAGCAGAGGCCTTGGGACAGGACACTGTGATGTAATAGTACTGTATCCAGCGAGAAAAGGAATTAAAGGAGGCAGCTGGTCTGAGCCGAACCCTCATCATGAAGTTCAAGAAGCAAAGGTTCAAAGAATACTCCATGTGCAGGTAGAACAAACAGATGCTCATAATCCTGGAGGCAACAATAATTTTACTCTCTAGTAAGTGGCATCATGAGAGAATACTGAGCCAGCAGATAAAAGTGAACTATGCGTGAATTCTCTTCTAAAGGGCAGCAAAGGCAGATGAGCTCGTGTTAATGGGTCACAGAAGGGGGAAAGGACGTGATCCATCATGGCGCCCAGGGGTGGAGCAGAGGCCCGCTGGCTGGTGAGAAGGAGATGGGGTCGGTCAGGATGACTTGGGAACGGTGTGCGCGCGGAGCCCCAGGTAACAGGCAGCAGGGGGATCGCCTTTTGCAGGCCTCCCCTCCCCATCACCACTGTCCTCCAAAAATAAAGAATCCGCTCACTGTAAGACACGTAGAATCAAGAAATCCAAGAACTCAGCCGTGGCCAAATGAGGCAGAAGGAAAAGCGAGTGAGTCCTGATTTTTCAAGCAATAAAAGTGACCCTAGAAATCATTTGGCAAGGTTGCAGTATTGTGAATAATAAAAAAAATCTGTTAATGTCTAGATGAAATAAACCCCAAAGTAATAAGAAGCTGAGCTTTATGAAGGAAACACATTTTTTTAAAAAAAGGCATGCTAAATTTGATTGCTTTTTCTGATAGAATTACAAGATTACTAGTTTAAGGGAACGGAGCAGATGTGATATATCTGAGTTTTATTAGAACATTTGGAAGAATATCTCATGCAATTTCCTTGGCAAAACTAAGTGACTTTAGCTTGAACATGGACTCAGGGGATCATAACTGAAGGGTAACAAAACTTTACAATCAGTCTCGTGGGGAGGAAGGTGCTTAGGGGTGACACGGGGCTCCCACTGTTTAGGGTGCATAGAACACTCTTTTTAATGATCCGTGAAAACAGAAGGATGATAGTGGTCGATCAGAAACATGGGGAGTTACTAAACAAAGGAATTAGGAAGTTGGTTAAAACCATCTGAATATAGAAACAAGAAAGAAAGCTCACAAAGATATTTAGAAAAGTAAATGTACTTGGAAAATATTTGCAAAAGTGCACGCATAAAAGGAGAGGGAAACTAGACATTAATAACAGTGAAAAAGAACCTACGAGCTCTCTTTGCTGTCCACTTGAACTGTAACACAGATAGAAAACAGGGATTTTAATGACTTATACCATGCTATAACGAAAGCACATTTTGTATCTTGCCCCCAAGTAAAATTTTTAGGTGCAAAAGAGCTGATTTTCTACTCATCTTTGGATTTTATCATTATGAATTTTATCCCTCGAGTTTCGCGATAAGACTATTAAAACAGATTAAACGAACTATTCTGGGGCAGGGACGACTCGTCCCGTCTTTCTCTGAGATGCAGTCTTGCTTTTGATCTGATCCTCGGTGAGGCCCAGCTGGGCGGAGGCTATTTCTGGAAAAATGAGCCTTCTCCAGGGCGGTCATGACCGATTCTGAAAGCCTCCCGAGCAGCCCCGCGAAGGTTTGCTTCTGCTGCTGCTGCTTTCAGAAATCTCGCTTCAAAGTTAAAAAAAAAATCTCTTAAACAAATGCTCCTCAGCAGGTTTTGAAAAAGTAACGATTATGTCCTGGACTTACCCACTCTTAACTTCCTGCATTTGTTGAGCTAAGGGAGAAGCTCTGAAGCCTTATGCCTGGGTTCCATCCCTGGCTCAACTGCCGGTGGCTTGTTGACCTCAGGCAAGTGACTACCATTGTGGTGCCTTAGTTTCCTCATCTAAAAGGGGGCTAATGGTAATGCCTACTTCATAGGGTTAAATGATTCCACGAATTAACACTAGGTAAAGCACAGAGTGAGGCCTCTATAGACGTGGGCTATTCCCCAACAGACTCTCTGTGAACACCTAACAAATGTAAAAGACGCTTCGGAGAAAAACTATATTCAGCTCTAGGGGCTGGGCAATGACAATTTGCTGAAAATAAAAAAATGAATTCCTTTTTGTTAGGATGACATAATCTGATGAGTTATCTGCCCAGCATACAATACAGCCTAGAAAGAAGAGACAGGGCGTGGATTCTAATCCTGCTCTGCCACAGGGGCTTCTGCACATGATGGATCTGCAGCTACACAATGAGGATGTTGCCATTATCTAACCTTAACCTTCCTCAGAGGCTTCAGAGAAAAAAACAATATAAAAGAGGTGGAAACATGCAGTGCTATATAAAGCTTATGAAAGGAGATATGTTTTTTGACAAAAATGTAAAAATGAACCAAGGAGGATGCACATTAAGGGTAGGTAAGAGCAGCATGGCCCTCAAAGGCACACAGAAGTGCAATTCCTATCACAAGAGTGGCACCCATTGAAAACCTGTACCATCTGTGGACTCCTTTCTTCGGCTTTGACTTCACCCTCTTATTCACCTTTCCATGAACTGATCCCCAACCTCTCTCTGGTCATTTTGCTTCCTTGCCTTTTCTCTCGACCCCTTTGTCTCTCTGTTGCACAGATGCTACCTGGGTTATAGCTCTCATTCTTTCTTACCCGAATCGCTTTCAGAGCTCAGTAACAGAGGGAAACAGAGGCCGTTTCCCTGTCTCCAGCTTATTCCTCTGGGATCCACTCTCTTTGCTTTCAGAACACTCTTTCTGCAAAGCTGACCGTGTTTATTCTCTCTGTTTAGACTTCCTGGTGTGCACCCCCTGGAGGCTCTGGTCTCCCCTGATCTCTTCTCTAATCACCCTCTCCTCTCCTCCTTCCACAAGCTGGCCGGAGGAGCTTCCGGTTCTCAACAGCTCTTCTGTCTGCTTCTCTTGCACTTGGACGTTCCTGTCCACCTGTTTGCCTCCTCTTTTGAGAGATGTAGATGTCATCTCCTGCAGGAAGCCTTTCTGGTCCCTTCTCCCTCCTTTTTGCTCCTTCAGTTCCTTTACTATGGCATTTATTGCACTCTATTGGATTTGTTTACATGTCTGCAAATGGTGGAAGGCAGGACCTGTCTACAGGCCAATAGGCATATGCTGAATGAATGGACTTAGACCATCAACACACGTAAGGACTGCATCCAGTATGAGCGCAAGTCTGGGCTTGTAATCACTGGTTTTGTGAGCAGTGCACAGGAGATGAAAATGGCCCACAAAAAGACTATCCTGAAGAGACAACCTAAACATTGGTATAACTAGCCAGAGGATAACTGGAGCAGGCAATCTGTTGGCCGGTGGTCCTTAAATTTAGCCTTCCCCAGTTCATCTGGCTTATTTAGATCAAGCCCTACCAGGAACTATAACAAAAATGGAAGGAGAGGCTGGTCTTTAAATATAAACAACACAGCAACTAAAGAGATAATGGAGAGACTTAGAGATGGGGCATATCATCTGGAAATTCTGCCCAAGAAGAAGAGCTAAGGTGCTGTTATTCTTACTATCCAAAACTTCTAATGAGTCAGGAAGTCAATCCAAACATTTTGCTGTCGATATTATCAGGTTGACCTTCACCATGGGTCATATTGACCTGGAATGCCCTAATGTGACCTTTCCCTCCTGCAAATCTACCCACACTACCACTCTGTGTAAGGCCCCTTCAATGCCTTCCTATCGCTGGAAGGCTGAAGTCTAACAGCCTCATTTCTCTCCTCCTCTCCCTCATACCCACCCACACTATATTACCACTGATTCCTGGTGCACCCTGCACCTTTGCTCATGCTGTTTCTCTACCTAAGGAGCCCCTCCCCTCACCTTCTTCTTAGGTTTTCCTGGTAAACTCCCGATCATCCCTGACGACTCATCCTAATTGTCACTTCCTCTGAGACGCCTGCCATGTCCTCTATAGGTAGAGCTGAGCATGCGCCTTCATGGTGCTTCTAGGGCACCTTGTAATCTACCAACCTTACTGAATAGACTGTTCACATATTAGGGTGGGTCCAACTTGTGGCCCAACACAAAATCACAAATTTACTTAAAACTTTATGAGATTTTCTTTGTGATTACATGTTGCAATGTATTTAATGTGTGGTCCAAGACAACCCTTTTTCTTCTAGTGTGGGCCAGAGATGCCAAAAGGTTGGACACCCCTGATGGTTCTTCCCCCACATGGCAGACCTTAGGTATCTATCTTTATATTCTGGGATTCTAGCATAATGCCCCACCCCGATTAAGAACTTAATCAATTATGTGTTTAATTGAATTTGTTGAATTCAAGTGGAAAAGGACACTTATTTAGAGCCTGAACAGTGGTTAATCTTTTGTTTCATTTGACAATAGGGCACATCGTTAGAACGAATGGCAATGATCGTGAATTTGCAAAAAGGTCTTCGCAATCAGAAACTATAAGGATGCCAGACTCTTCAGTTAAATACCTTGAAGACAAGAGCATAGAAACAGAAAATAACATTTACTGGCTTTAGAGTACAGGTAGAAACGAAATGATAGTTTTAGACCAATTTCTTTAAAGATGCACTTTTTTCTTTAAAAAAAGCACTGTGAAAAGCCAAAATCCAGCTTTTTCTAAAAGTGGTATATTGCAACAGGTATTTAGATTCTATTTTCACTGTGAGTTTATTCAGTGTAATTGTACAATAAAGAAAAGTACTTGGCCTTTGGGTCACTATGCATATATAGCTAAATTATGCAATTAGGTGACATGTAATTAACCAGAATAGCAACAGAGCCAATCTAATGGGGCCAGTTTCTGTCTGAGTGACTCATAAAAACATTATGCAGTTAAGTATAGGCACCTATGAGAACACTGGATTGCAGTCTACCTACAGCCTCACCAGTCCCTCCTGCAACCAAAGAGATAATAGAAAGAAAGATTTAGAGATGAGACATATCCCTGGAGATTCTGCCCAAGAAGGAGTTTGGGTGCCATCTTGTTCTTACTATCCAAAACTTCTAATGAGTCAGGAAACCTTTCCAAACATTCTGCTGTCAGTATTATCAGGCTGACTCTCCGTTACTAGAAATAATAGAAAAACAAGATTAATGAACAGCTTATTTTCAATCAACTTGAAGAAACACTTCCTGCCTCATGACTCGGGCGGTAAAATGGATGAATATTCAGTAGGTGAAAACCAGTGGCAGAGGAAGCGTAAATTATTTAGCCTTCTTCCTTCTTCTTCAATAATTGATGTGTGTCAAGCACGAGAGAATTAATAAAGTCACAAACAAGAAATGTTATGTTTTAGTAATCAAGGTTTGTTGTTTTTGTGTTTTATTTTTTTTGGGGCGGGTGATTTTGGTTTTGCTTGCTTGCTTAAAATATGGAAGCATTCCAGTTTGGGAAGGATTTGAGCTAGAAAGTGAATGAAGAGGCCTCCTGTCAAAAGTGTCCAGTTTCGCATATGTTCATCAAGGAGAATCTAGTAAACTTGCTAAGATGGCAATGATGTATTTTGAATCTTAATTTTTTAAGAGAGTAAAAAAATCTTGCCATGTATTCACAACCCCCCCTCTATCAATTCCCAACATGACTTATTCCACACACATTTACTGAACATTCGTATACGAGGTCTCGGTGGGGACATGAGGGTGTGGGGGTTCAGTACCTGCCTTTAAACTGCTTACAGTCCAACCCCAGAGGAACCAAATCTGTCACCCAATCTTTATTTTCTACTCCATATGGCTTGAGTATATTCAAGGTACATATACCATAATGTTTTAATTCAAATTGCATATATAAAAATCTGGAAGGGTACTCACTAAAATGTCATCTGGTAGAGGGAAGCAAATGATTTTATTCTTTATGCTTCTCTATATTTTCCAACATTGTTTCCTATAATGAGGATGTATTACTTGTGTAAAAAGGCACATAAAGATGTTTCAGAAAAAATATCCCATTCTAGGTAAGCCTTCTTTCTTGTCCTACTTTTGATCACTTATGTAGTCTTGCTGCCTATACTCGGGAAAAGCCAACCGAAAGTTGTGTTGATGACAAAATCTATTATAATTGCTGGTCTACTTGTCTGCTTCTCCCCCATGAGTGAGGAAGCTCCTTGAGGGCCAGGCACCTGCCTCTGTTGTTAGACCTAATGCCTCATACGGACTGAGGCCCACTGTAGACATGTGATCAACACACGGGGAAGCCGACTGGGTGACAGGAGAGCAGGAAGGTGGGGAAACGCTGGAGGCGAGCGTTTCTAAGGGCTTTATGGAAATGAGCAGTTAATGTAATCATTTTGGCGAAACAAAATCACTTAAACAGCTCTGGCCGGTGTAGCTCAGTGGATTGAGTGCAGGCCTGTGAACTAAAAGGCTGCCGGTTCAATTCCCAGTCTAGGGCACATGCCTGGGTTGCAGGTCAGATCCCCAGTAAGGGGGCATGTGAGAGGCAACCACACATTGATGTTTCTCTCTCTCTCTTTCTCTCTCCCTTCCCCTCTCTAAAATTAAATAAATAAAATCTTTTAAAAATCACTTAAACAGACTGGAGGCTCGTAGATGACGTAACTTGGTATGAGGACCAATACTTTTTTTCTGTTCAATCAACTCCACTGTCGGCAAGAGCGCCCCCTTGAGAGATGACAGCTTCTATGACGGTGCCTGAGACAATAAACCTGGAAGCAGGTTGTTTCCCCTTTTATACAAGGGGATTTTCAAAATCTAAGTTGTTTTAGAAATGAAAATGTTACCTTTCATGCCTTCATTTTTATGCTTTTTCAAAAAGCAGAGACTAACAAAGCAGATCTAATGAACCGGGCATCCCACCGCGCACACTGTGTATGTGGCGCCCCCTGGCGCCGCGCAGAGGGTAACCTGTGCTTGTGAGGCTATAGCCACTCTAGCTAGGCTTGCTTGGGGTCCAAATTCTGGTCTTGGCAATGATTTTTCAGATCTGTACGGGTTAAAAATGTCCACTGATCGTAGTCCTAACTTTGGTGATGTACTGGCATTGGGAGGTTAAGGCTGAAGGCAAGTGTCTGTAAGGAACATAGGAACCTTCAGAAAATAGCAACTAGTGTTTATTCAGAGCCTACTGTGCATGAGAGGGCTATAGTCCACCTATCTACCTTTTAGTCCTCAGAATAACTGTGCAGGCTAGACATGTCACCATTTTATAGATGAGGAGAATAAGGTTCTGAATGGCTAGGCACTCTTCCAAAAAGCACACACAGCTAATTAGTGGGGGAGCTGAGATGTAATTCAAGGTCTGCTGAGCAACAGAGAGCTCATTCTTCCTCTCCATTCCACTGAAGAAGTGCAGCAACTGGTATCGGGGATTTTGCTGACATGTTGCACGCGTTTAGCCTTCTTGCTCGTCCTTATTTACTGTATGTATTTTTCCTGCTTCTTGTTCCCACCCCCCACCATTTCAATTCCTGTTTTTTCTATGTTTTTGTGGCATTTGATAAACCTTAGTTTTAAATTCGTTAAACAGTGCCTGCAGGTCTTCTGAGAAAAAGTGCCATAAAGGAATCTTTGAATTCTTAAAAATAATCTGTAATCCACAGAGCACGGATAAATACATTTAGGCTTTCCTGAACCCTGAATATTGGACAAGTAATTTTCTTTGAATCTTATTCTTACAAACAAAAATCATTTTTTAAATCAGAAACGACATTTGCTTTTAAAATGAATATCGATATTACTTTTACCTTCAGTCAAGACTTTTAAATATCTGGATGAACAAAAAGGGGCTAAGTACTGAGACTCTTCAGCTTTTCTTTTTTGTAGAGTATTATAATCAATGACTAAAAGTATAAAGTATATGTTAACAACACACAACAGAACCATCTCTGATGCTTTTCAGAATGAAGCCCTGGTGTCCTGGGAGGCCAACCTCTGACGCACCCCTGACTTTCATTTTCTATGGCTACGGTGCTCCCTCTTTTTTTTTTATTACAGCCTAAAAGTGAGACAATAACGGCTCATACTTAGGAATACATCTGTAGAAGACAGGCTCAGGTATCAAGAGGAGAAAAAAGACCTCCACTAAAATCACTTAAAATGATTTAGTCCTCACCACCACAAAAGCCAGAGGCGATGGTGAGGGTCCATTTAAATAACAAGCATCTAAAATAAGACACAAAGGAAGGTGTCAGTCACAGGAGCTGGGTTTTGTAACAATGTGCCAATTGGAAAAAAAGAATGTCAAATGAATCAACCTTAACTGGAATTCACAGGTAAACCTAGCTTCACAAGATGGATAGGTTCCTAAGAAGTTCAGTGTAAAAAAAAACCAAAAAACAGTTTCCCCCCCATAAATACGGAGACAAAAGAACATAATGAAATCTTGCAGTAAATTTCTCTATAAGCAGAGAAATACTGTTAAATGGCAAACAGACATCTGCTTTGATTCCCTGCCTGAAAAGATTTTTAAAAATTTATATTAAAGGATGATTTGTACAACAGCATGTTTTCTAAAACTGAAGCAAACCTGTGTGTCACTGTGAATACGGAAAATGGAGAAAAATACAGAAGGGTGATATTCATTTTATTTTTGGTATCTAAATGCCACAGTGATAACTGAATTCTGTAGTGTAAAGAGTCCAATGAATTATTGTTCAATTATCTTGTCAATTGCTCAGGCCTTCAGTCCACAGTCAATAAAATACATGCGCTGCTGGTGTTTCATTCAAGACCGCAGAAATTCAGGGTTATCAATCATTCCAGGTGGCTTGTACAGCTTTCTGGGCATTGAGAGCTGTGTTTGCTGAATGCAGGCATTTAATTAGTAGGTATTATTAAAATGCAATTTCCATATTAAACTATTTCCTATATAAATTAGCTTCCTGGTATGGTGACTTTGTAAAGACAAGGTTATCTCGGGTTCACCCAACAGGCAGGTAATACTAATTCATTTCTTGTCTCTGTGTTTTCTGATACGACAGAATGCATTCTCTTGGGCATCATGAAAACAAGAGTCTCTGAACAAACATTCCTCAAGATTTTTCCTATGTTACTGCCCTATAAACGAAACCTTCTAAGACTAACCTGAGTACTAACATTACATATTGTGACATTTCTTATACTATAAAGAAAACCGTACCATAATTTTTAATTATCTGATGGCTGATGGACTAATTATAGCCAATCTACTACAAAAGTGCACATTCAATAAATACCTTTTCTCCACTAGAGTATAAAATACCATTTTGACTTTTATTTTTAAAAGACTGCAACAAATGACGATGAATTCAATGCATAAATTCTATCCAATAATGATCTAAATGTATCAATAAGAATGATAGGAAGAAATTGAGTGTGCAATAAGTGAGACCTTTACACGGTTCCTGGCATATATGAAGAAGCATTCAAGCAAACAAATCCACTGGATTAAAGCCAAATATTACAGATAAAATCCACAAACAATGGGAAGAGATTATTTTTTTCCTTCCTTACTATGGAAATTCACAGATCTTTTTCGATGGTAAGTCTGGTTAGAAGATCTCTAACAAGACACGTGTCTGCTGACGCAACACTGTGAACACTGACTTCTCGGCTTTGTACTAAAAGATTAAAGAAATACATTTGAATGTTCTCAAATGAGACTATCGTCCTAGTCAACTGCCACTTCTCAGTGTAGAGCTAGATCTCTGAACAACCGGGGTATGAGAAACGACAAATGATATGAAGAGTAATATCACTTTTCACAGAAATCAAACTTTACAACATTGGCAAGGAGACCAGGGAAGAATGAAACGGTCCTCCTCTGAGGAGGGCACTGTGACTCGCTGTGGCAATGCTTCTGGTCATGTTCAGCCAGTTGGAAAGATGATCAAATAAACAATCTAGCTATTGCTGGTTTGCTAGAACACTGGTCCTTCTTAGTGGTGAATATTAACAATCGCTTTTTAAAAAGATGAGAACAAACCTAGCTTTGTGAATCATTGCATGCTTTCTTGCAAATACACAGTAAGTAAATCAACAGTTTGTCTAATCACCAATACAGCATAATTTACTATATTGGATACAAATAATTGTCACTAAAAAATAATCTTCTGTGTGTTCAGATAAAGCTATAGAGAGCTGGCCTGTTACCTAGCAACTGGGCATGTAACTGCCATACTGCAAAAAAAAAATCCTTATTTTTTAGGTAGAGAGAATGTTAATAAGATTCCACATTAAGACATTAATAAAGTCAAAACACACATTAAGGTACAACTGCAAACTATTTTAGATACATCCATGATCTACATTTGAAATACCATGCAGTAATGAAAACAGTCAATATTTAGATCTATTATTTCAACTGGTCACATACAATAACACTGAACAGTTTTTTTATAAGAATCACCATACATTACTAATTTTTATTTGTATTATTTCATAGACAAAAAAATTCCAGCAAGGTCTTATGTACTGATTTCTATTTACTGAAAGGATGGGGCTTAGTTGTTTAAAACACAATAAAATTATTCTTAATTAGTTCACCGTTGGGGACCCCAATTACTGCTTACATTTCATGTAACAGCTTAAGGCATTAGATTTATATCATTTGGGGGAGTCTGACTTGCCAGTTAATCTAAATTCTGTTTCAATTTTGCTAAAAGTCTGGATTCCAGGACTGTCTGTGCCTAAAATCTCTCTGTAAGAGCAATCGGTATTTGTGACAATTACACCATTGATTTCCGAAGTCTACAGAATTCAGCACGTGGCCTGTCTTCAAGTCCCCGTGAGAAAGCAGTTCCTCCCAGTGTGGGATGTGGGCGGACTGGCCAAGGCCCGCAGGACGGTGGCCATGTGAGAATGGGGGCACTGTGTGCCACTCTGCAACAGGCAACGACTGCTCTGGGTGCAGACATAGGTGTGACCGCCAAGGTCTTCAGAGCACCTCAAACCCACGGCTGACATGGACTCCTGGGCCTGTGCCACGCATGACGCTGTCCCTGTGCTTGCGCCCACAGAGACACAACTGAGAAAAGGCCTTCGGATGCTGACATGCAATCAATATAAAGCAGCATGCGTGGGGATGGGTGAAGCTGTAAATGAAGTGTGTACTTGGTAGCGGGACCGGCCACATTGTTTTGATTCTCACATCGCCACCAGGCCCATCTCCTTTGACTTGAGAAGGAAGCAGCATTGCATGAGCCAAATCGATCATATTTACTCCAAATCAGCAGGAGTGTAGAAAACCAGCTGTTAGAGCTCGAGGTGCAGGCTCGGTGAGAAGGCAGCAGCTCATGCAGCACCCCCATCTCTGAGAATGGGTGGAAGATGGCTGGCCTTGTGCCCCACACCTGGCTGGAGAGCCATTGGACTGTTTCATCTGGCTACGCTGGTTTTCTCTGAAGCAAGTGCTTCAAACACATTATCCCGTCCAGTGGCCTCAGGTCTGTCACCCAGGGGATGTGCATACCGATCTTGCCACCTGACTCATGGGGGACCAAAGCTAGGAGACTGGCCACTGAAGGCCATAGAGGCTGGTCAGCAACAGAGCTGGGACTCATGGCCCGATTCCCAGGTCGACATCTCTCACCATTTATTATTGTGCTTTTCCTTTGAGTAAAATTGTTTCACCTTGTATAGAGAAGCCTGGATTTCAGTTGCTGTATGTACTCTGTACACAGAAAGACAACTGAATTTAAAAACTGATGAATGAAATCCTGAGGGTTGTCGTCTGTGCCTCACCGAGGCCTCACTGAGACTATAACGACGTTAACGATATAGGCAGGCACCCAATCATAAGGCGCACAAAACTGGGTGTTTGGGGGACAGCTGGTTATTTCCAGTTGGAGGACTGCAAGGAGAAAGTGACAGACATGACCTGGGACTAAGCGCAGGATCTGAGGCAGTGCGGGCACAAGCACGAGGGAAGATACATGTGTGATGTAGTCCCAATCAACCGAAATCTCTGTGATTCCTGCCTGAGGCTGCTTAGCCCTGGTTATATAACGGTGCATCTTCCCCCGACTATGAAAGAATCTATTTCCATTTGCTTGGTTAACAAGATCATTAAAACATCCTCATATTATTTGATAAAATTGTACAATTAAGATAAATTATGCTCCATTTCAGAGCCAGAGGGAGAGTGGCTTCCCAAACGAGGAGCTGCAAGTCCAGAGAGATTCAGTAGCTAAAAGCTGTGTAACTACCCAACCTCTCGAGAGAGTAAATATACGTAAAGTGCCGCAGACAGTGCCGGTCGCATTGGAAGGACGAGGCCTGTTTGGTATTTCTTATTACTGTAATCACCACTGGCAGAGCTGGATCTAGAATCTATTCCTTGATTTCCTGAGCCGTGTTCTTCTCATTACACACATTCTCTCATAATATGGCAGGTGCTTTGAAATGTACAAAGTCCATCTTCTATGAGCAGAAGCTGCCTTTGACTGTAAAAGTATGTATTAAGTTAAAAATGTACACATAAATTCACATTGGAAAGAGAAAAAATGAGTCTCCATAACTAATAATTTACAGCTACTTGCTTAAAAACTAATTTTATCATCTTCAAACATCAATTACATACTTGTATGTAATTGATGTGTGAATAGCTAAAAGTAAGTCTAATGATCTCCAAAAGGCCACACTTTACTAGTGTTACTGTATAGACATAGGAATGTAAAATCTCCCATCTTCGAAAATGTTCTCCGATCTACATTTCTCACTAACTCACACCAATCATTAACCTGATACATTTACCCTGAAAGCTATCAGACAGTGGTTAGATTAAGGACAGTTTCCTCTGAGTCTGGAGAGTGTGTACATCCACACGTTTCCATTATTCATGTCTCATACACTTCCCTACACCTACCCTCTCTCCCCAGGTGGTCGCATCCGGCCACGTGCCTTCAGACGCCATCTATCTGCTCTGTGGCTTTCCTGTGAGTTTCAGACTAGCAGATCCAACCACCTGCTTGACATTTCCATGGGGATGTTAAGTTTCTCAAACTCAGGATGCTAAAGTGAAACTCCTGGCTCCTCCTCCCACCTCTAGCTCAATCTGTTCATCATCCACCCAGTTGCTAAGGCCAAACATTCAAGACTCGCCCATAACTCCTCTCTGTCCCACCTTTCAGATCAATTCATTAGCAAGACGTCTAAGTTCTATCTCCACACACATCCCAGCGTCTGATTTAAAATGACACATTTTAACTGCCTCACAGAACTTCCCTTCCTAAATGCCTCACAAAATGTTAAAAAAAATTAGTAAACATTAGTAAAAAAAAAAAGCCCATTAGTAACAAGACAAGGAAAGAAACATAGGCAAATAGAAATAAACTTCGAAGCGAAGCTGACGGCCAGGGAAGGAGACAGAGGACCCTGGAGCAAGGTGAGGAGGCGGAGCAGTTGCTCAGTTCTTAACCTGCTCTCACTGCCCGTACAGGCGATGAACACACTTCTGAGAATTTTCACGAATAACCCTAAATGTAGAGAAAAGCACACTCACCAACAGTCTTATCTATTTCCTCCCTCTACTAAGGAGCAATGAAACATGGGAGGAAGTGAGCATGAATGCAGTTGTGTAACTGAAGACTCCAGGGCCCCACCACAAGGAGGAAGCCCTCGAAGTCCTAGATTATCTCCAGCGTAGCTACTAGTTCATATGAAACCCTTTAGTTAGTTACAAAAAGGCCATCCTTGGTATCTCCTATTTCCCCTCCCCAGTTAGCGAAATGAATGCTGGTAAGAGGGATATTCCTCAAAACCTGGGAAAGCACAGCCCGGAATATCTAACCAACACTGCATAGAGCTCGAAATACCTCTCTGTGCAATTTCTGTCTCCTTCTGCAACTTTACATTGCAGAAAAGTGGATAGGTTTAGGCAACAACACAACTCAAAGAAGAAAGCAAACTGCCCCCCCAAAAAAAGGTGGGGTGAGATTTAAGAAATTACACTATGTCTGGGCAAAGCTGCCCAAGCACCAGCAATATGAAAAAAAAATTAGCATGGCAGGTATGTGAGGAGAAAGGAGGAAAGAAGAAAGAAGGGAGGGAGGAAGAGAGGAAAGGGACGAATATATAACGCACGGTCACAGCATAAGGAATGAAGTCTGGAAGAACTTTATTCAGATAAAATGAAGAAAATCCTCACACAAACTTCCTACTATGCAAGAATAACTTTAGTAAAAATTAAAGCTTAAAGGCAGAATAATGAAACAATTGAATGAAATGAAAAGGGACATTGTGGACCCATGGAACAAATGAAGGACTGAGACATCCTTTTAAAATCAATAAATAAATCAGAAACATCAAGAAACAGAGCAGACTCTCCTGAAAATTGAATTACTGGCACAGAAGAGGGAATGGACATCCTCCCCATGAATGCAGATGAAAATGACAAAAAGATTCAATTATAAAGAAACTCAGAGATACAAAAAAGAAACAAAGATGATCCAAAATAAGAATAATTGGTGTCCCTAAGTAGGTAACAATGCCCATGGAATAATAGGTATCTTTAAAGATATGATACAATGTCATCAGATTTAAAGAGCATATTATGTTGCAGAAAAATTTGAAACAGAACATTCAACACGTAGGCATAACTTAGCTGTGCTCCTGAGACATGGGGTAGAAAAAGGAATTCGCTGGGATCCAGGCAGGAAAAGCAAATTACCTGCAAAGGACGGTCTCAGACTGCACTGCAACAGTGAATGATAATAGACGATGGAGCAATGGCTGCAAAATTATGAGGGAGAAAAAGCACAACCCAAGAATTGTATACTCAGTCAGGATATTGTTCAGTTTTAAAGGAACAGAAAGACATCTTCAAATATTTTATTTTAAAAGCCCTCAGAAGTACAGTAGCCATGAATGAATCGTTCCTGGGATAAGAACAAAAAACAATTGACAATGAAATCTAGGCAACTAAGTAATTAATCGAAGAACTCAGTCAGAAATGGAGAAGATATTCTAAAGGACTGGAAATGGAACCCCCTGGGTCTATTTTAATAGAAGAATTTATACTAACTAATCTTAGTAATAATGCTTACAGAATAGAAAGTGTTGTAAACATGATCAATATGTTAATTAAAAGTATTAGTGCGGAACAGGTGATAAGCAATGAAGTGACATGTTTATAGCCAAGAATCAATCTAATGTATTTAAAATTGGATGTAATTTAAAAAACACGATGGTGCTAGTCCTCAGGTGGATTTTTTTTTACACTATAGTTTTTTAAAAATTTTATTTAATTGTTGTTCAAGTACAGTTTTCTGTCTTTTACTCCCATCCCAGCCCATCCCTCCCCGATGCTCCCCAACTCCCTCCCAGTTCCACCCCCCTTAGCTGTTGCCCATGTGTCCTTTATACTAGTTTCTGTAAATCCTTTCCCTTTTTCCCCTGAAATTCCCTCCCCTCTCCCCTCTGGTCAAGTTACTGAAGCTTAAGCATCAAGCCCCTACAACTGGGGCAATTTGCTTCCCCCCCCGGCCGTGGGAGGTGTCCCGCCATTCACATGATCTTGTTTTCGTAAAATTTGTAAAATACATGCCACGTTCTTGAAAAGGAGTCCCCACTGCACAGTCTTCCCACGAAATCTCAGTCCACTCCTGCTCAGAACTGTCACCGTTGTTCATGGGCATTTCTCTCACCGTGATGGGGGCTTTCTCAGGAACTAGCTCTTGCAGTAAGGAGACATTCGCTTGAGGTTCAACAGTTACTTAGCTTTTCTCACTTCTGTTTTTTCTACTGTTAAATATGAGAAAACTGGTTTTAATGCTTTTTACTTAAAAATAGCATCTCCAATGTAATCCCATTGTTATAAAAGTATTTTGTTGCATTTATGCTTTCATTTATCAATCCTTTTGGGTGTATGTACAGAAAGATACCTTAAACAATATAGCCTAATGTTAAACATGGTTATTACTGGGTGATGGGAATTAGGGTAATTGTAAAAATTTAATATCCGTATTATGTGCATGGCCTGAATTATATACTACGATCACATATCAAATATCAAAAATAATATAGTGATTATTTTTGCTTAAAAATGCCAAGATAGTTACAGATACTACTTTGGGTGGTCAGAACGATGGAGAGCTGTGATTTTCCTCTTTGTACTTTCCGGTGTCTATACAATTTCCCGAATGCTGTCTGCACTCTGACATTAGGGCTCTTCTTTGTTGACTGCCACTGCCCTCAGCCAGACTATTACCACTCAGCCCCTGCACTGCTTTAACAGCCTTCTGCGTGGTCTCCCGACTCCGTTCTTGAGTTAGTAACACCCAGTCCTCACACAGAGGCCGGTGTATTCTTTCCAAAGGAAGAACTACTGTACGTCTGCTTGAAATCCTCCACGGGCCTCACACTGCTTTCAGAATAAAACCCTTTGCCATGACCAGCAAGGATGACCTGAGTCGGCCAGGATGCAGCACCACCAGACGGCTCCCTTGGTTGCCCAAACCCACTGCTCTGTTCCCCGGAGGGCTTTTACCCAGGGGGCTTCCCTGCACCTGGAAGCTCTTGCCCGCTAGCTCGGCACGGTTGGCTCCTGCCCACCATTCAGGTCTGTTTGAGGGGCACCTTCTCAGGGACACGCTCTCTGAACAACTTTTAAGAGTGGCACCCTCCCCCATTAGAACCCCCTCGAGCACTTCACCCTGTTACGTGGCCCTCATAGCACTTACCACCACCTGATATTATCTTTTCCATTTGCCCCTTAACTGGTTTTGGGGTGCTCCTCCCCTCACTAAGTATGCGCTCTAGAAAACAGGGACCTCGTCTGTTTTGTTTGCTGTTATATCTCCTGCCCTAAGAACAGTGCCTAGCAGGTAGCAGACAGTGAATAAATGTTTCTCAAGGGAATGAATACGCTCGGAGACTGTTTCTCAGCTTCAAATAAGGGTTGTGTTTGTCAAGCTGTCTTTTAGGTCAGTTGTTTAGAATTCAAAATGCACATTCTTTCAAATAAGCCACAGTAAAAATAATGATTAAATATCAAGATTAGCTCACAAAAGTCTACTGGGTCCATAAGAGGCTAAAATTCTGTACAAATGCAACGAAAATACTAGAAAATCAACTTAAGGAACTATCAGCTGCATGATATATACAATCAAAAAGAATAATCTAAATGCATTTAAATGTGAACAGTTATTATTTAACTTTCATATTGGTAGAGGTGCTCACAAGCATCTGAAGGGGACATCAGAGCACTTCAAGGGCTGTAGAGCTTTTGGGTCCTGGTTTTTTAATGACATAAAACCTCACTTTAAAACTGATGGCTTTCTACTCTTTTGACAACGGACATATCATTCGTGCCACCCTGGACACTTATCAGCCATGACTTGGCTCACTGTGTCAAAAACGTAAAAAAGAAAGCACAGCTATTTTTCTGGAGCCGTTAGAAGCGAGGGGACTAAGGAAAGGGTTAAAGAGGATGTGTGCTTTGAAAGATATTCGTGTTAAGAGCAGTGCACAGAGGAGAGAAAACAAATCAGTGATGAGTGCTCAGGACTTGAAGACGGGGAGGAAGAAACTCTCAGGACTTGAAGACGGGGAAGAAGAAACTCCCCTGCTAGTTAACAGGGAATTGCATCTTCTAGACAGCTTGCTTCCCGACTAGAGTGGTTCTGGGTGGGGAAAAGGAAGGAGAGCCAGTGTGTAAATAATATGAAAACTTGGGAGGGACTCTATCTTTCTAATTTGAAGCTCTGTCCCAAATTTGGCTTGCCATGAGTTTTTATGACCAGTAGGGTGAAATAAATAGCATCGTTCATATCAGGAGTACGAACCAGCCCTTGGAAGATGTTTAGGAGACTATGCCAGACCTCTCCTTCCGGAGGGAAAGCTTTACTACGAGCAAACAATTTGAGCCCATTATTTTTACACTAAGTTGACAGTTAAGACAGAAAAAAAATGTATTAAGAGCCAGGAGATACTGCATATGGCCTGCAAGTCTTTCTGGAGAAATGAATCATGAAGATGAAGAGAAGGAGCTTATTTTTACAGTCATATTTCATACTTCTAGAAAAATAACTACAACATGGTTTCTAAACATAGGGAAATGAAACTTTTATGAACGTTATACAACACAAAATACACCACCTGTTGCAGTTACAAATATGTACAAGTTGCTTTCAAGCCTTAAAACCGAAAACAGACCATAAAACTTATGGTTACCAAAACATTGTTCTAACTGAAATGTGCTAAAATGACAGGATGCTCAAACAGTCTTAAAATATAGTTTTCTTTTGCCAAGTGTCTTGGTTTGAAAATGGCCCTGACCAATGTTGCTAGAGCTACGGGGCTGAGCGCCGTTTAAACATATGGTCAAGCAACCCTGCGATTATGCTGGAGGTGCCAGCAATTCCAACAAAGTCGTCCAACATGCACTTCAAAGGCGACTGTCTGCTGTGACGAAGGAGCTAAAACACGGTGAACATGGGTGTCCAGGAAAATATCAGTGCAGTCACTGATTTTCCAGAGCAAGTCCTTGTGGTTAGTCCTGTGAAGTTAGTAATTCCAGTTTAGTTACATTAGTCCAAGCCCCAAAGACATGTATCCATTATAGCCGTTGATAGAGCAATTCTGTTTTGAGATTTACATGAACACACACTATAAAGCATCATAGCAGAGGAGATAAGAATGTGCATTTTTTGCTTCTTGCAATTTAAGTCTTGTTTTGATCTCTGCATTTCTTCCAGCTGCCATCTGAGAAAACTCCCAAGAAGTCTTTGCTCTGTAAATACCGGAATTGAGAGGCACTGACTAACCATAATTTTTTTTAGGAAATTAATCTTGGATTTTCATCTAAACAGGCTAATATGTTCTCCAATTTTTTAAAGAAAAAAATGACTCAGCTTAACCATATATGATTTCTAAAAAAAACCATTTCATGATTCCAGAAAGAGAAAGCAAAAATCAGATGAACAAGCATGGTTTTTATCTCATGCTAGATTTGTAAGAAACGTGAATTTTTATATGAAAATTACATCGACATAAAAATAGGATTCTGGAACAATGCATTATTGACAATTATGTGGGAAGATAAATGTACTCCTGCAAATGTCCTTTTTCAAGCGAGTTATTAAATATATTGACAGTACTACATTTTGAAAACAATCATTTTAAAGAAATCAAATATTAATACAAGTGCAAACACATCATAACTAATAAATCTTCCACTCAAAGAAATACGCATACAACCATTTTTCTAAGGCTTATTGATATACTCTGCTATTAAGCTCAATGGCAAACATGTATGCTTTGTTCATGGAAAGCTTTTGTCCATGGAAAGAAAAATGTAAGTAACCAATTGATAAATTCGGATTCTGCCAACACTTCTCTTAATTACTAGTGGCCTACAGAAGACCTTGTACTTTGATTACTGGTATTGGTACCTGCAAATGCTAACCAAGTCTGAGTTACTACTATAAATAAAAATGTGTAAGAATTAAACATCTCTATGGAAATACAAATATTTTACTCATGGCTATTAATGAGTTTAATCAAGCAGACCTCCTAATTAATTTTGCTAATTGTTCTCTCCTCCTGGGACATTAACTGGCCCAATGGATATCACCGTGACATATGTTGACACTAGCATTGGGTCAGAAATAGGGGCATCAGCAACCGCTGCCTGGTGTGTCTGCAGACCGTGCCCGTACTGGGCACACTGACGAAGCCAAAGCACTCATTTCAATATGATGTTTAGAGAACACATCTGACTTCCATTTAGAGAAAAGGGAGACCCGCTTCAAAACACACGGTGCCCGGAGATGCTCATTCAGTGAGTGACTCAGTGAGAGTGACTTGCCGATAAACTGGAGGACATCTACCTGAATACGTGGAAGAGACGAATAACTTCACAACGATTGCTGGGAGGACCTTTCCTGTGGAACGAACTGTCTGCTGGCTGACTGACACCCCGTTTAGAATATGCAGAATAACTTTAAACAGACACTACTCTTTTAAAGAAAGCAACTCCTTAACACGCCAGACTACTGTACTGTACACAGTTCATCAACAGGCAATAAATGGATCAGAATTCAGTCCATGTATACAAATGTGATTAAAACGGCAAACTTTTAGATTGTTAATAACTACTCCGTGATGATCATTTTAAATTGCTGACGGATACATGCACTTACACAGTTTTGTGAAAAACGAGTTACCCCCAAATATCTTATTAAATATTGTAGCATGCTGGGTCTATATTTCAAAATTATTTTACTAGCGACTTCGTTTTCAAGTAGAGGCAAAGCACTTTCTTCTCTCTGGTCCCCTGAGCAGAGCCCTAACGATAGAGAGTCTCCTGTTCCTCACACAGAGGGCTCTAGAGTCATACTCCACTGTCACTGACTAAGAAACAAATACTCCCCCACTGCAGGTGCACCAAGCAGCGCAGTCAAAGCAGCTCTGACCATCAGCAACTGCCTGGACGAGGAGCCCCAACTGCCTCTTCACGGCCATTTCTCCAGCATCCCATTCCCCGCCCCAACACTCTGAAGTCTGAAAGAAGACTTGCATCGATGCATTTGTGTGACACTGTCACAAGCACCCCAGGCAGAGTGTGTGTTTTAATTTTGTCTGTGCCACGTACTCCCGTGTCCTCCATCTGAGTCCAGGGGGGTCACGGCCATCGCACCAAGCACTCCCCAGCACCGACACACCAACAGGACAGAGCACTTTGAGTCCGAAGGCTTTACGGTGGAATAACACCAGTGCCAGTCATCGCACCCTATTTTGTCACATCCCTGAACACTGTGGACTCACATAACCCCGACGCCACCAGCACCTTCTTGCCCAAGCACATCTGCAGAGTCCAGAGAACACAGGTCTGGAAGGAACCTCAGAGAGGCTTTCTCATCTCCCCTCCAGCTCCGAACCGGCTCTGAACTTCAACATGAACCTACCCTATCCCAGGAGTCCCAAAGAGGAGGATTACAGACTCCCCTTGGCAACATGTCAATATTCAGAAGAGTCTAAAGTTGTACCTAAATTCCTGGCATTGTTCTTCCAGCACTGCTTCCTTTAGTTCCGTCTTTCCAGATAAAAGAGTCCCCAGAGCGAGCACAGCAATCTCCTAAGCGTCTAAGCATCATTAAGGACCCCAAAGTTCATACGCCCCCAATCTACCCACACAACACGTTAGGTGCAGACATGCAGCAAGGGGACTAGATTTTTCGTCTTTGGAAACTAGCGTCGCAGGCGCTGCTAGACGAGAAACGGCAACTGCAGCGAGGGCGAGGCTTCCCCGCCAACCTCTGAAAATGCAAAGCCTTCAAGTGAACAGCTGATTGGTTTTAGGGGCTCGTGATTACAGGCAGCTGGTTTTCCTGAAGGAAAACAAATCAAATACTAATGATAATAATAACAATCATAAAGACCTGCGGAGGTGGCAGCATCCTTATAAAAACAAGACCGCTTTTGGCTTTAGCAAGTTTTAGCCTGGAGTAAAATTACACCCAAGTCACAACCACGGAAATTGGAATTTCGGTGGAAATGCTGACCCGACCTTCACGAAAGCGGCGAATTGCAGCCTCCGCTGCGCTGTTACAGCTGGAGGCGCAGCCCTGGAAGTCCATGCCCACTCCCCCTCCGATTAATCAAGGCGTGAAAATACGCGGAGAGAGGGCACGATGGACACCAACCCTTCCGGCGCCCATCCTCCTGCTACTCCCGAACGGCGATTCAAAACTCACCTGGAAATGACACGGATTGGCGTGGCTTTCTGACGCTGAAGACAAAAATGACCTTTGAAAAATATACACTCATGAAAGTCAAACCATTTGGAGAGACATCCGGCAATGTGCCGCTTCAAACTCCTTGCAACCCCGAAGAGGAGGAGAGGAAAGGAAAGGGAAAATGCACTCAACCTGAGAGGGGAAACCAGTAACCAAATCACATTAAAAAATAAATTATTATTATTGTTTAAAAAGCATCCCACACAGTAGAGACCAAATGCCTATGCTGCAACAAATGCCCGGACAAACCCTTTCCGCAGCCTCCTGTATTTTCCGACTCGGCTTCCTCTTTTTTCCCTCTGCCCCGGCTGCAGCACCACTTCTCGCGACCGCATCTCGGCGAGCCGGGCCGTGGACCGCGGGGGGAAGCGGTGCCCCGTGTCGCCAGCAGCCGCGCCGCTACTTACCCGAGCCGCTCGGCGCTAGCGACGGCAGCGGCCGCGGGCTGGCTGCGAGCCGGGATCCGCGAGGGCTGGCGGGGTCCGGCCCCCGAGGACGCGGACATGTGGCTGGAACCTCCGCTCCCCTAGCCCTCGCCTCTGAGCATCTTTCCGGGAGCCCCAGCAGACGCGAGCGACCGGGCGAGGGCGAGCGCGCCGCGGAGGGGCGGGAGAGGCGCCAAGCCTGGACGCGCCGCGCTGCGCCGAGCGCCGGGCTCTCCCCGCGAGCTCCCCGCCTCCCGCGCGCGCGCCCCCCGCCGCGCTCCCCCACCCGCCCCTCGGCGCGCCCTCGCCCGCCCGCGTCCGGCCCCACGCAGCGTGCGCCAGCCCAGGCGGCGGCGCCAGCGGTAGAGGCAGCGGCGCGTCCACCCCCGTCCGCCGTCTCCAGGGCTGCTGGCGGCGCTCTCCATTGTTCTGCCGCCGCGTCCCAAGGGTGGGCGGCGGGGGAGGGTGGGAGGTGTCTGCACAGGTGCCCGGGAGGGCTTACCGCTCAGACGGACGGAGGCTGAGAGAGCGACGCCGGCCCGGGCGCGGCGCGCGGGGGCTGTGGGGTGCCTAGCACCGCGGGCTGTGGACGCGCGGGGGCTTCCTCCTCCCGCACTCGCTCCCGCCCGGCGCCCGGCGCATCCTGTGTTACTATGGATATCTCGTTCCTCGCCGCCCCCTCCCCGCACTCCGACAGGCCGCCGCAGAGGCCGCAGTCGGGCAGCTCCGCAGGCGCGCAGGTGACCAGCTCGGCAGCGGCAGCAGCGGTGGCAGCAGCCGCCACAGCCGGTGGGGAGAGGAGGGGTTGGAAGAGGGCAAAAGGCAGGTCCTGCTCTACCCCCCGAGGCTGCTTTGAGTTTCCTTCTACTAACCAAGGTGCTCCGAGTTCTCCACGCAAGAGAAGCCACAGCAATCCTCCACACGTACGGACTGGTGGCACCACCGCGAGCGACTGCGTCCGAGTGGTTCCCGGAGGGGGATGATCGGCCCCCAACAGACTTAAGGCGTGGAGTCAATTCTGATATGGCTCTAACACCCGGCACCCTTCACTAGGTGCAGACATCTACTCTGGCAGAGGGTTCTCTTCAAAATTATGCCAATTAAATGAAGTAGATCTGATTTGAAATGACAAGGCTTTCCTTCCCCCTTTACAGAAACCCCAATGGTTTTTCCTTGCTATAAACAAATAAATGTAATGTGTGGCTTACATACTAATACTTCACACCGCAGTATTTGAATGAACGTACTGGCGACCCACGAGCCTCAGTCTTTGGGTGTTTTCAACATTCCATCCAAAGTGTGAGTTGCCCACTTAGCCTGAGATAAGAACCACAGATTTCCACGGAGGATAACCAACATCTGAAAACAAGGCAACAACACCCAAACGGTCTGTGAAAAAATAGATTGGGATAAAGGTACTTTAAGTAAAAGTACTTAAGGAAATGTGTATATCATGATGAACTCCAAACAGCACTAATAACCCATTGTTTAGGGTGCTTTCGAGTCTAAACTCTGAGAGCGTACAGTAAGTCCTCACTGAACACTGTGGATGGGTTCTCGGACCTGTACTGAAGGGATGCGTAACACCATCGATTTTACCGTAGGCTAACTGACATAAACAACAATTAAATTCCTGTGGCATCTCATTTACAATACAAAAAGGACATTATTCAAGGACCTGCTATACATTCATTGCCTTAAAACCAAATAAAACAAAAATTTTCATCAATGGCACAACAGCAGACACTAAAACAGAAGTGTGAAGCAATTCTTGCATACAGGTAACCTTTACGGGACACTTTAAGGTTTTGTGAGGCATCTGTGAATTATTTAATTCTCACACATCTGTGAGGTAAGTTTTGTTATTATCCTCACTTTTCAGATGAACAAAAGAAGCTCAGATCTGCATCTAGTAGTTACAGAACAACACTCCCTGAAATAAGAAACACGAAAGGTCCGCTGTTGTGTCTACCTTCATGGCATCGTCTGCTTTTGTGCAGTTCAGGTTGACAATGTACCCCGAGGCCAGCCCTGCTAGCAAGGGGCAGGACCGGGACATAAACTCGGGTCTGTCAGGCTGCAGAGTGTGAGCCTTGAACTGCGCAGAAACCATTTCTCATTCCATAAGGATGTCATGCTTTTTAATTGTATGTCTTACATGTAAAGAAAGAGAGAAACAGATTGGACATGTCCTGCCTTCCTGACTGGAGCATGTTGGGGTATCTCTATTTTGTGTGTTTGTGTGTGTGTGTGTGTGTGGTCAGACATGGGTTTGGAAGTCAGGCCATCAAGTTCTGTTTCTCAGTCTGCAATCCAAATGTATGTGACTTGAGGCAGAATATGTGTTTTCTTGGTTTCCCATCACATGAATGACTGAAGAGCCTCACTCTCTTTTGGATATTGCTCTCTGGCAACAATATTGGGTATCTCAAAGAGAGGTCATTGGTTAGCAGTGAATGACAGGCTGTTTAGAAGCAAGGCGTGCTGTCACTTTTGTGTGGCGTTGTGTCCTGTGCACTCTGGACTTATTTGGGGGTCTGTAGGCCATTTTATGTCTGCACCACCTCTGGAGAATGACGGAAACCTAGTTCTCTGCCAGCTTGGCTTCTGAAAGCTGGAGGGCGCTGGGAGGGGAAGTCGCTGTCCATGGTGTCTGTTACTGGCGCTCCAATTCAGCACAATCAGCTCCCACATTAAGTATTATAATCCTGGAAATTAACTTCAACTCGGCACTAATGAAATTTGGTGACAACCTAAAGATATGAGGATTGAAACCAAAGCTCTTGTCAGTGTAATCTCCTATGGGTTGGTGTAAAGACATTAAGTAGTTCCCAGAAAAATGACTTTTTACTCTTTGGTACTAGCATAGCCTCTACTTATAGTTGAAATTGTAGACATTTCATTGTTCTAGGGCAGTAGAAAGGATAGAAGGAATCATATTTTGAAATATTGTAGAAAAGAAAGCTGATGCCTATAAAGATAAGGTCACTTGCCCAAGGACCTGCTTGAATTGGAGGAGCAAAACCATGAATTCTTGCCTCTTATTCAGACATCATGATGGTATCATGACCTGGAATATTCACTGTCCGAATTCTTTTTTCCTTCAGTAATTTTTTTTTTTGCAAAAAATCAGTCAAGTTCCAATTTATGTTATTTAAAATGTGACTAAAATAGCCTCATGTTCTTTAGCTTGGAGGGTATCTACATCTTATTTTTTAATACTCTGATTATATTAAGTAATATATTGCTCCTTAAAAGTGATGCAATTTAGAAAAATGCTTATAGCACCAATTTCCAATGTCCCTATATCCTCAGTGAAAAGTAAAGCATCCATTCCATTACAGATAATCAAGAGCACAACCCTCTCCAACATAAACTGCTTATTTAAGAACAGCAATTTTATATTAGAAAGGACTAACATTTGGGATTCCCCAATGCCTGCATTCTTCTTTTGTACCAAAAAACTATCCAACAGGTCAAGTCAAATATTCCAGTCTCATAAACTTTAAATATGGTGGTAACTTTTAAAAGAGATGCAAAACACCAATATCAGTCATTTTTGTACAGATTTAGGGAAATAGAATTACAAGAATTTATTCATTTGTTTGTCTAACCAAGAAATCAGACTCATGATTTCAAGAAATGGCAATTAATAATAGTTTTGTGTCATGGGGATATAAAGTACAGCATAGGAAATATAGTTAATAATATTGTAATAATTATGCATGGTGCCAGGTGGGTACTGGAAATATCAAGAGGAACATTTTGTAAAATATATTATTGCCTAACCAAGATGCTGTACACCTGAAACTTACACAAAATAGAATGGAATGTAAACTATAATGGAAAAAAATAATAAATAAAGCAAAAAAAAGAGAGAGAGAGAAATGGCTATTGCACTTAATACTTTTGTGATCTGGATTAAGTTAGCCTTTTCAAGCCTCACCTTTCCAATTTGTGAAATAAATATGATAATAAAAAACTTCACAGAGTTGTGGTTAGGAGGAAAGGAGATTACCCATGTGGTAGCTTCTTGGATGTGCCAGTTGGGCTAGGTTACAGTCCCTGGGTGCACAAACACACACGAATCTAGGGTTACTGTGAAGGTACTTTGTAGATGGGTTTCAAGTCCATAATCAGCCAGCTTTAACTAAGGGAATTTACCCTAGATAAGCTGATTCAATCAGCTGAAAGGCCTAGGAGCGCAACTGAGGCTTCCCCAAAGGAAAAGAAACTTCATCTGTGCATTTCAGCCCCCACCCAAGGAACAGCTCCATCCTGCCCTTCCTGAAGGCCTGGCCCACCCTACAGGTTTCAGACTTGCAATCATGCCATCCATTCCTCACAATAAATCTCTTAGAATATATCTCCCACTGGTTCTGTTTCTCTCATTGAACCCTAACTGATGCGCTTTGCAAAGCATTAACAGCACTATCCGGCACATCATAAGCATACCAAAATGTTAGCTAAAATGCCTGTCAGAAGCTTTAATTGAACATTTCTCACATTTTTAGCACTGGGGCATACCTGACTCTCTGATAAAAACATCTGAAAGTGGAAAGAGACACTTCATATCTTCAGTGCTGGTAACCTCAACCAGGAAGGGATAGAATGCTTTAGTAAAATGTCTAGAAAAACAAGAGAAAAGTGCCAACAAGGTTGATTATTCCTTCTGGAGCTATGTAGGGGAATTATGCAAATCCAGTCTGAGGACTGCTTCCTGGGTGAGGAACACAGCATCTCAATTTAGCACCAGAAACTGGGAGCATCAGTTTTCATGGATCACCAGGAAATTCATGATGTAATACAAATTCATCAAAGACTTTGGTCTTAAGCCAACTAGAATTATATATTTAGGAGACCTGCTTTGAGAACCTTAGAGAAAGGAATAGTTTTATATTTAAGAATACTAAAGTAGAAGATCTTTCTTGTCTCATTGCTAGCTTATCTTAGTATTCTACATTTGAGCATCTTTAAGCAAAGAAAATATATTAAAAAATACAATTAAAAAGCAGGCATAAAACATATCTACTTATAGAAGTTGTCTCTGTCCTTTAGGATGATAACTTCCAGAAATATCTCAGAACAGTAAACAAAGTCCAGTGAAGTGGTCTCAGATATAAATAGAATTAAAAAGTGATAAGGAATTAAGGGAGAGAAAAAACATTTTTACTTTATATTAAAGCTCTGATAACTTGGAGTTAGTTTTCCGAAGTACATGGTTTAAATTGTGTATCTGTGCCTGTGCACGCATGTGTATTTGCTAGAAAGACCTGTCCCACAATCCTTTCTACCATGTTACTAATTTTTACAAAAGGTAGTGATATAAAATTACTTCTATCCATTATGCTAAGAATTAAAAAATATTTTATTTATTGACTGCTAGAGAGAGGGAAAGGGAGGGAGGGAGGGAGGGAGAGAAACATTGATGTGAGAGAGAAACATCGACTGGTTGCCTCTTAAACGGTCCCTGAACCCACAACCCTGGCATGTGAATCAGACCAGTGACCTTTTTCTTTGTGGGACAATGCCCAACCCACTGAGCCACACCAGTCAGCATTTACTTTGCTAAGATTTGCTGAATGCCTGTGAGGTCAAACTCTGAGCTGGTGCGGAGGCTTAGGGAGGTAGGTTAGAGATGGACTCTTGCTTTATGAAAATCTTCCTCTGGGTAACTCCAGTTTATCCTAGGGAGGTGACTAACATGGGATTTACTCCAGGAAAGTTTGTATGTGTCCCTTGCCCTGCACTGGTCTCAGTAAAATTATTTTGTTTTTACAGCAACTTTGCTTCTTCTAATAGAGCACTTCTCATTTTTTGGTAATTACTTGTTTAGTTATGGATATACCCATATGAGTGCATGAGGTCAGGGACTCGTTCAAGTCTAATGCTCCATTTATGCTCACCTTCTTACTCCCAACAGGCATAGGTAAACATTTATTGAACAAGTGAAAGCAAGCCAGGGGCATGTTGAATTTTAGTTGCCCTCCAAATAGACACATGCAGAAAACAGAGGGAATATTAATATGGAGCTTACGCGAGGGCGAGAGATGCAGATCTGCGATCAGTTTATTCCTGGTAGTTGGAAGGCGTGGGAGTGAACTGTCATGAACTAGAACCGCAAGTAGAATTGTGAAAGGGCTTTGAGGTCAGCACCCTGGACAATGCCCATGTTTCAATTTTACGCTGTAGGAGGATCTCTGGCCCACTGTCTAGCACAGAAAAGTGTTGGGAAACTTCCCCACAGAGTTTTTGAACCATGTGGACAAGTTTCTAATTGGCAGGTATCTAAGCTATTTTAGAGATAGGAGCACTATGATTATGGATTTATGGTCCCAATGTTGTGAAATTTCCCTTCCAATAAAGTAGAGAGCAGTATCTTGAGTTTTGAAAAAATAAAAGGTGGAATATGTAGTTAGCAAGTTAAAAGAAACAGGGTACGAATCAGAGAGAGAGAGTTGATGTAATGTTGAGGCCAGAGAATTAAGGTGGTCTGTGAGAGTAGGGCATCCGGAAAGGCACTGCGTGGTGAACAGGTCTGTGTGCCTATTGGTGTTTGTCCGCCATAGAAACAGTATGGTTCTCCCTTAAACTCAGGGCTTGCCAGTCATTAACAAGACAGGTCAGACAGGCATAGGCCAACTTCCAAAACTTAGAGATTTTATTGCATGACCACACTTTCACTGTGGAGTCATTCCTTTGTTTGAATTGCAAATTTAAAACAACTTATAGAGTGCCTACTAACCATGGGCATATTTACGGATCTAACTACCAAGCTAACACAACCCAGAGTGAGCAGGAAGGAGGTATACTTTTTCCTGAAGGCAAGCAGGCTTGGAATCCAAGGGGAATGATAAACACTGAGGCCCATCTGCCAGGAATGTTCTGCCCCAGTCTTCTGAATTAAGTAAGACCCAGAGACTTTTTTTTTTGGATGTTAACAATGTTCAAGTCCTGAGCCACACACAGCTTCAGTGAGCCATAGCTAAGATGTTTTTACTTGCAGTCTTTGCTTACAACCAGCCCCTGAGAATTTATTATAGCCTCACAGCACAGGTGTTAAGTACCTTGTCCTTCTAACACCTTTAACCAACAGAGCAGCTGTGCTAGCCACTCACAGCAACTTCCAAGGTTCGCCAGGAGAGGGGAATACTCCAGTGACCTGATCTGGATGTCTGTTCTCTAAGTGCCTGTCCATTCCAGATTTCCCAGGGTGGCCCTCTTTGAACAAGTCAGACCACAAGATCTGATTTTAGTTTGGAGAAAAAAATGGTTTGTAGCATTTTAGGGACTCATATGTAGAGTCCTCAAGGAGGCAGTAAAATGCATAGAAAAAAGGCTGTGGGCTCAGGCCTGGGTTCAAGGCTGACTCTATCATTTCCTAGTTGTAGACCCTGAGTGAGCTGCTGCACCTTGCTGCACCTCAGTTTCTGTATCAGTAAAATAGGGGTAATTGTTCTTTAAGGGTTGAATGAGTGTGTCCATGTAAAAAGATTGTTAATATGTGGAGCACAATAATCATCAAGAGAATGAAGGGCACCCTCATATGAATTCATAAGCCCTTAGAAGCAACAGGCCACACCATCTTATCAACTGAACTGAACAACAAAGCTGACCCACAGCACCTTCTAGCGTGCTTGTCAGTTGTGTAAACAAGTGGAAAGTAACTTTTATTTTTGCCTTGTAGGCTCATAAAAAAGGTTTGTTTTTCCCCCCACAGGAAAGTGTGGAGGACAAAATGGTCTATCTTTGATGGTATATATATATGTGTGTGTGTGTGTATATGTATGTATATATAAAATTTTTATATATGAGTTATATAATTTCATGAAATTATACTAATTCTCCAGCAATAAACATCAGGGGTGTTGAAAATACTGGAGGGACAAAGGGAGAAAGAATTTTATAATAAATATTAAAAATCATTTTAGGTTGGAATAATTGAATCTGGGATAGGAAGGTGTGGTTGATGCTCACTGTCTTTTTTCCTGCTCAACACCCGGCTGCCCCACTTCTGTTACCAATTGTCTGATTTTTCACTGGGGACCCACCTTCCAGCCCTCTGCCATGAAATCCTAGGAAATCCTAGAATATCTGACCATGGAATGAACCCCTGATCCACTGGCCAGTCAGAGCTTTCCACCGCTCAGTCACAGTGGTTTGTTCAGGGAGGGTCAGGACCAGGACTCTGCTGGAAATATTAGGAAAGTCGTGTTCTGTTTTCACAGAGGGTCTGAGTTGCCAGAGTGCCGAATTGGTGCCTGGAACTGCTGAGGGCCACACTGTGTGGAGGGTCTGCCCAGCTGCAGTGCAGAGGAAGCAGAGCAGAGCTTTGGAGAGAGAGGCCAAGAGGTTCCAGTGATGGCTTTTGAGGTTCTGGGTCCAGTCCTGACTGAAATTATTAGACACTGCCTCATTGACAAAATATATTCAAACGTTACCTCAATTAATCCTCAAAACAACAACCTAGAGGTTTCCTATTTTATGGATGAAGAAGCCAAGTCCCTGAGAGGTTCACCAACTTGTTCAAGGTCACATAGCTAGTTAGTACCAGAACCATGGCTGGAATCCGAAACTCCTAACTGCAGTCTAATCTTTTCCAACAACTGTGCAGCTGCTGACGGGGCAAGCTGCTGTGAAGTGGGGCTTTGTCAAAGAGAAAGAGCAGCTCTGCTCTGCAACACCCCCATCCTGGAAGATCAATGCTCAGCCTGACACACGGTGGTAGTGCCTGCTGCCACCCTCACTGGCTCGCAGGAGGAAGACCCCAGAGGGAACGTAGGGGTAGAGGGTGAGGGAGAGGACAGGATACTCCTCAAGAGCCTTTAGCCCACTCCCTTTGTGTGGAACACTAGGGTACGGTCTACAGTGCGGTGCTGTGAGAATGCACTGGACCTGCCAGGTCTAGACACTGTCAGGACCTAGGACAGGATCAACCTGCATAGCTCCAGGGCAGGAATAACTCTGGTAAGACAGAAAGTAGGAGGCCACGAGAACTCTTTCAGGTCATTAGGTTATCATTTAGTAAATTATGCTTTGCTCTAAGTGGGTCCCTACTGGTTCTGGAGGATGAGAATATTATATTTCTGTTCTCTTCTTTCTCTCAGCTGCTTTTTCTAATTATGATGTAGACCAAGAATGTGTATAGTAACTGCTTTATTCTGAATCACTAGATGCTCTTATAGATATCAAAAGTGCCCCTGCAGATCTGCTATATTGAAATGTGTGGAATCAAATTAATGTGTAGGGGCTGCAGCCCAGCACCCATAGGACTGGAGAGTGGCCCAAGGCACCAGGACATTCCTGATTTTCAAGTTCTGAGTTGATGAAAGGTGTGTGAGATGTTGGAAGAGAACCTCATATAGGCCAGGGGCCTAGGGTGGTGGGCGGGGAAAGCAGTTGTGGTGGGAAGCTACAAGCTAGGAGTTCCTTTCTCCTGCTTAGAAGGGAGCATTCACAATTCCAATCTGAGGAGGACATGGGGTCTCTTCCTTGGCATGTCTGTTTCAAGGGAGATTCCTGGGAGGGGCAAGGATGTTCCCTGAAAATGCTGGTCTTACCTGCTCACTCAAAACGCATGACCACCGTTAGCTGAAGGAGCTGGGACCATTTTTCCTCCTTGGGGCGAAAACAAATATATCAGAATTCTCCTCTGTTCCTGCAGATCTGGAGTTACTTAGTAAATGCCCAACAGAGTTGCTAGGGTGCATGATTATGGTGATTACAACAATAAGCTTCACATTTAAGTAGCATGAAAAGTTTCTGAAGCATTTGCATATTCATTGTTGCCCAGGCCTGGCTTCACGGGCATGTGATTAGTGCTATCCCACAGGGTCTGGCTCTCAGAAGGGCCCCACGTTTGGTGAAATGCTCTTCAGTTGCAGACTTGCACTTCTAAATAGTTTTAACTTCAAATTTATGTTTTGTAAGTGAAGTCTGATAGGACTATGTTGTATTTGCTGGAGATTCGACCCTCAGCTCACATATGGTCTTGCTTTCCTGGGATGAGTTTTTAACTGTCTGCTTCCCTACCTCTTGCTGCCCAGGGGTCTGCTTGCACTCCCTCTCTGGCTCCCCCCACAACCACTGCTGCCCCTTGCCTGGGGGAGCAATCAGGTGGCACTGATGCCATGTGGGCGGGGCTAGCCTTTATTCAGCCCTTATCCTCCCCGCTCCCTTAGTGGCAGTGATGGTGGTGGGTTTCAGCACCCTGTGGCTTTTAGGGGTAGGTGAGGTAACAGCCATCCCTGCCCCAACCTGCAACTCATGGCGTGTTTGTTGGGTGGCATGGTGGGTCACTTGGCAAAATCCTCTCACTCACAGCACATTCTGGCTTAGAGGCTGTTACCCCTTGGCGTGGGTGGTCCCTTGTCTGTTGAAGGTTGAGGTGGTGGGGCTGTGGGAAGGGGAGATTGACTTCCCTGTTTCTGGCCACACCCCACAATTTCATTTTGTACTGGGTCCTGCAAACTGTGTAGCCAGCCTGTCATTGACACTCATATGACAGCCAAACAACCTAGATAGGACAAGGAGGTCACTACTGTTACATCTTCTGCTGTTATTGCTCCTGCTGGTAGAGGCCACCACTGTGTCCTCTGACTTGCACCAGAGCAGGCACTGATTAGTGTGTCATCCTCTTTAGTTTTCGCAACTCAAATACAAGGTAGTGCTTATTCATTGGGCGCTCCCCTGACTTCTCTGATTTTGTTTTCTCCTCTGTAAAACTGGTAAAATGATGCCCCCTTCACACAGATATTGTGAGAATTAAGAGGCTGTGTGTATAGAGGGATGCAAATTTTATTCACCTGCGTCACTCTAGCACTGTGATTGTGTGGGAGAAATATTTTGATAAGCTGCAGGAGAAGAAGGGTGAGGACACCCCCCTGACCCCCTGGACACACGCAGGTAACTCAAGAAGTTGCTTAACTTTTGCACTTATGACAAGCAAGGAGTCCACACTGTTCCCAGAAAGAAGGTGGTAAAGAAAGAGGAATCACTGGGGGCAAAGGCATAGTGGGGAAAGAGAACACTAGTGATCACATGCCTTTTAGAGAACAGTAATGTTGAATGGGGCTTTAAACAAATTGTCTGTGTTGGGTTTGTGCTGTGAACAGCCCACCTCCCCATCTTTACAAAATCCTCACTGAAGACAAAAGCAGTGACTAATACTTTTGTGCGTGATTAGATTAATGTGGGGGCATGGGAATCTTCAAGAGGTACTGAAGTTCACATCCATGTTGGCACAAATGAAGAGGCAGCATGATGCCCTGCCTAGTGCGCTTAGTTGGTTGGAGCATTGTCCTGTTTACCAAAATGTTAGGGGTTCAATTTCTTGTTAGGGCACATGCCTGGGTTGCAGATTTGGTCTCCTATCAGTGTGTGTATGGGAGGCAACCAACTGATGTTTCTCTCTCACATTAATGTTTTTCTCTATTTCCTTTCCTATTTCTCTACAATCAGTAAACATGTTTATTTAAAAAAGAAGGCAGCATGAATGGAAGCATGTGTCAGAAGGCAAGTGTAGAGCTGATGCTGAGGTTATGGCATCATTCTTTGATTGTTTCCTTTGAGTGAGCTCACTTTTTGTTCAGGCCAGCTATTTTGGGTGGCATGACAGTAGCTATGTATGTTCCGTTTAGTTTGTGTTTTTCCACAAGCCTGACCACCAGGCTCTGCACACAGTGTACACTCAAATGTTGAGGGCTGATCAACATCAGTAGTAATTACTAAGGGAAGGAAACTGATATGATTTTTCATAATAATTTCAATGACTGTTTGACATAGAAATTAATCTGTCCAGTTTACAGATGAGGTATCTGAGGCTCAGAGAGGCTAAGATACTTGCCTGGCATCACACAGCTACTAAATGCAAAGCAGAGATACAAGTCTATGCTCAATATTTAATGTCTTCCAGTCAGTGAAACTTTAGCAGACCATTTAGAGTTTTGGTTTCATATAAACTAAGATTACTCATACATATATGTTCTAAAACCCCAATGAAATCAGAGAAATAAGACAAATTGACTTCAAAAACATTTCTACAGAATAAAAAGTGTTATTTTTAAATAGGTGGAGAAAGAACAAGAGCATAAGAAGAAATATAGAGCATAACTCAGTCATCCCTCAAACAATTGTAGGATTGTACCAATATTAGTCATTGCGCTGCAATGACACCAGAGTGTGCCTGGTAGGTGCAACCTATTGTGCAAGAAAAGGCTCATTCAAATGTAGCTAGAAGCATGGTTGTTCCTTCAGCCAAGTCAACTCCAAAGGAGTGCATGAATAATTGGCTACCGCTACCCTTTAAGCAAGTGCCAGCTCTCTCTGCTCAGGTTGATACATCTCCAAACCTCAGGGAGTCGGGAATCAGCTGCCAGCAGCCAATGGGCTTCTGAGCATTCATAACCAGACCAGGTGCTGATCCATCAAACTAATTAGCAGCCTGTGGGCCACTGTTAGATGGGAAGGTAAAGGTTTTTAACTCTTTTCTTGATAGACTCTGTGACTGTCTCTTCCTGCTCATTGAACAAGGTTCTATCAGAAAGAGCACACACATACACAAAAAAAGCATTTGAAATTCAAAAGGGGGCAGGATATAAGGAAATAAAGGTTTACTTAAGATAAGAGAGACTAAGAAAATGAAGGAAACTTTGACACAAACATATAGTATGTACATAGTGATTTTCCCCATTCTATATAGAATGTCTTCATTTTACTTAGCATAACATCATCCACATAGAATGGACATTCAAAGATGTTTGTTCTTGTTGATAAAGATATTCAAAACATAAATAAACAAAAGGAGGAAATGGACCAGAATTACAAAAGAGCAGAAGACACAGCTTTTTGGCATCTCAAATGCATTTAATCAACAGGATCCCAAAAGAGCAGAGGAAACAGAACTGGCTTCAATAGGAAATATGGAGAACATCTTGAGAGTCCAGAAAAGTGTAAATCATACTTTAATTAGTATGATTAGAGATGAAGGAGATGGAGAACATCAGAAATACTGTTACTGTGAATTACCAGGCTGAAAAACCAATGTGTAAATCAGCAGAGGAAAGAATCCAGTGGATTTTAATAAAATTGTAGAAACTCATTTTAAATAGTGCATTTAAAGTCAGTTTGAATGTGCTGATCAAACGGTAAAATAGAATCAACAATCAAGGAAGCCAACATCATT
This sequence comes from Artibeus jamaicensis, assembly GCF_021234435.1. Classification (NCBI taxonomy): domain Eukaryota; kingdom Metazoa; phylum Chordata; class Mammalia; order Chiroptera; family Phyllostomidae; genus Artibeus; species Artibeus jamaicensis. The sequence goes on along the minus strand of NW_026521486.1, from coordinate 17,231,246 downwards.
CCAAATGTGTTCATTGACACAAGAGAAGCAATCTACAGCCAATTAGTTCAATATTTCTGACTTGAGTATGGCTTTGTTTATCATGGATCCAATAACCTCCAGTGGAGAAGGGCCAATATGTGATCTGGAGACGTCACAAGGAAGTGTTCTAGTCCTTGAAGAAGCCAAATCTGAAAATCTCGGAGGATGGTAAGGCAGGATCCTGGCAGACATCTTAAGACACAGAGGTAACATTTATGGAGATGTCTGCATGAGCTCTCTCAACATATGGAGAATTGAGGAAGGGCTACAGGATTTCAGCGACACCCCATCACCACCATCTGGAGACAGAACCCTGCAGTAGATTTTCTTTTAACTGTGATATCTTACCGATGAACTTAATATTAATGACAAGACTCTTGCCAAGGTCTCCCTTGGTTTACATACTGTTTACTGCTTAATTCTGGAGTGAAAAAAAAAACAGATTTATGCCTCTTTGATGTACCATACAATGATAGGAACAGCTATCATTGTATTTGTAGAACCAATGACTTAAGATGAGGAAGCTGGTGATGATTCCAGGGCCTTCAGAGACCTAAGGAAAGACAGCATTACCCGCCTGAGGAGATGGAGGTGTACTGACTATAATATAAACTGTATTGCCCCAAGAAATGAACCCACATGTTGAGATCATGAGCACAAATCTTTCCCCAGATAGTTACTGAGTGAAAGCATAGTGTGTAATTCCCTAGGAGGAGCAGGGACTGGGTTGAATGACTTTTGCTGTAAAAAATTATTGTAAGAAATTAATGCACTACACTGGAGTATAATCAATTTCAGGATTGCAGTCCTTTGAGAAGAGAGCAATTTCTCCAGGGTGAGGGAGCCGCTGGATTCATGCCAAATGATAATTCTCCATAATGCTTCCTATAGTCTTATGTATGTGAAACTGATGAGGTCACGAGTCTGTTCTATGGCCCCCAGGAACATTGGATCTAGTTACTGCTTTAGAAAATCAGCTCCCCTTCTTCCTACCCACCCCCACAAATGGTGGTGTGGTCACAGCTAACTTTTAAGTTCTCCTTGCCTAAGTCATTTAGGCATAAGGAAGAAGCATATGATCCTGGCTTTATCTTCCTCTCTAGCCTCAACGGTGGTCGCTCTTCACTTGAATCCTTTGATGCACCTGTAGGGATGCCATGACTTGGTGCCTTTGCTTGTGGGACCCTCTTCACCTTGAACATCCTTCCACTAGTTCTCTGCCTGGAACACTGCTTTTCCTTGATACCTTACCTCCTCCAAAAAGCTTATTCTGATCATAACAGCAAACATGTCCACTTACTTGGTACCAGGTACACTTCTAGCCCTACTAAGTAGGTACCATTATAATATTCATTTTAGAGATGTAGAAACTGAAAGGCAGAGAGGTTAAGAAGTGTACTATTCAAGGTCACTGAGATTGTGAACTGAGGCAGGCAGGTGTTTGAATGTCTGTTCTTCACCACTACTCTGTGTACCATGGTTCCTAGAGCCTGCCATAGCAGCCTGAGCACACACTACCTGCCTGGCCCCCTCCCTTCTTCCTGTGCTAACTCCAGTGACTCCTTCACCATTCAGCCCGAGCATCATTTCCTCTTTTCCTTAAGCCTTCCTGATCCTGCTCCCCCAGCCTGGGTGTGGGTTCCCTCCACCCAGCACCGTGTGTCTATTTACTTCCCTGTCTCTCCCATCAATCCATCCAGGGATGGTCTCAAATATTATGGTAAGTAATACAGTGCCTGGAATATAGAGCTGTTGCTAATACATAATGATCTGCTCAATGGATGGACATCTTTATTTTCTGGTTTCCAGCTTTTACAAGCAGATTAAGAACAAAAGGGATTCTATCACCAACCCCATGGGAAAATCATGACAAATGCTTAACTCCAGTTCAGAAAGAGGCTAGGTTATTTATAGCTCAGTGGCTCAGCATTACATGACCTCGCCTTAATTTTTCTTCGTGGCTTAGATTTGTAACTTCAGACTGGAAGGGCCCTTGGAGATCATTTAGTGCAGGCATTACGGACTGGTGGCATTGAGAAATGTTTTATTTGGCATGTTATTATTTGTTTCTATTTGTATCAGAATACTGATAGGCTGGACATTTATTTGCTCTTTATTTCTCCGCGTTCTGCACCATATCCTATCATAAAATACCACTTCGCTTATTGATATCATCTGCCTGACCCTTTAAGGCATTTGAGTCTGAAATATTTGACTTAAGTCCAACCCATTTTTGGTCCCCTTTGACAGCCAAACCCTTTAAGCCTATGTTTATGGTTCCTAATTCTCTCATTAACTCATTCCACCCTTTACTGATATGTCCAAGGGACCAATGACTTCATTCTTGCCAAATCCAGTTCTGGCTCTCACCTGAGAACCTCCTCCTTGATTTTCAGAACCACACTCTTCTGGCTTTCCTCCTACTTCTCTGGCTTCTCCTTCTCTGTCTCCTTTGCTGATTCCTCTTCATACCCCTGACCTCTAAATATTGGATGGCCCAAGGGGCAGCCCTTGCTTGGCTTGCTTCTGTTCTCAATCTGCTCTCATTCTCTTGTGATCTTGTACAGGCACATGGCATTAGAGACTGTCAAAGTGCTGACACTTCCTCAATATGTACCTGTAGCCCACTTGGTTGTCTCATGGGCCTGGGCAAATTAAAAACAAACTCTTAATTTCTACCCCAAATCTGCTCTCCTTATGGTCTTCCTCATGTCAGCTGTGGGTATATCCATATGACCAGCTGCTCAGGTCAACACCCATGAGGTCATCTCTTCTTGCTCCCTTACTCTTATAGGGCAAATTGAAATCCTTGGCAATCACTTCTCTACTCAAATCTCCATCCTCTCCCCAGTTCTTTCAGATTTAAGGCCAAAGATAGTCTTTGTTGTGGTGCACAGGAACTTTGATATGCCGCCCCCATCCTATCCCACCCCCTACCTTAATTCTCTGACCCTGTTTCCTACCACAATCTCCCTGACTGACCAGCCTCAGCCACACTGGTCTCCCCACTGTCCACTGAATATTCCAGGCTGCCCCTGCCTCTAGGTCCTTGCATTTCCCATTTCCTCTGCCTGGAACATGCCCACTCCAACCTTCTCCCATCCCCCAGCTATCTCCATGGGTATCTCCCTCACTCCCTTCATGACTATAGAAATGGATCTCCTCATTGGGGCTTTCCTAGACCCATCCTATTTAAAATGGACTCCAATATACCAGAATTCTTTACCTTCCAAACCCTATCTGCTTTATTTTTCTCTAAAGCATTTTATTATCCTTTAGCATGCTGTATAATTTATTTACTTAGTCTACTTGCCTGTCTTTCCCTATTAGAATAGAAACTCAATGAGGGCAGGCATTTTTGTCTTTCTTTTCCACTGTTATATGCCCAGCAACAGAATAGTGCTCAGGACATAGTAGGGGCTTGTTATGGATTGAATCGTGTACTCCTCCATTCATATGTTAAAGCCTAACCCTCAGTACTTCAGAATGTGACCTTATTTGCAAAGAGGGTCCTTTCACATGTAGTTAGTTGAGTTGGAGTAGGGTAGGCTGCTAATCCAATATGGTTGGTGTACTTGTTAAAATAAAGTTTTTGTGAAGAGAAAGATATAAACGTAGAAGGAATACAACGTAGAGAGACACAGGGAGAAGATGGCCCTCTATAAGTCAAGGAGGGAAGCCTGGATCAGACCCTTCTCTTACAGTCCTCAGAAGGAGCCTCCCTTTATTGACATTTTGATTTTGGACTTTAGCTTCCAGAACTGTGAGACAATAGATTCCTGTTTTTAAAGGAGCCCCAGTTGGTGGTACCTTGTTATGGTAACCCTGGCAAGCTAATAGGGGTCTCAAAAATATACTTAAGAAAAATGTATGGGTGACTAAATGAGTGAATTAATTTTTCCAGTGGAAAAAAAAATGAAGTCCAGTAAGGTTAAGTAACTTACGAGAAACATACAGGGGTAAACAGGCAGAACCCAAGCCCAGCTTCCCTACCTCCCCACTCAGCTCCCAGCTGCCACGTCTCGATGCAAGTCTAGTGTGTCTGGCACACACTAAACAATAGTGTGGTGAGTGTGAAGGAGATCTCTGAAGCTCTCTCACCATGTCTCACATCTCATCTTGTCTGCTTTTCTACTTAACGCCTCCTCCACCATTACATATCCTTGCTGGACAGCTACTGATGTATGTTTGCTAAGCATTCTGCTCTGTGCATGACTCTTCCTTTATTCAGGAAGTAACAAAAGTTAGTCATACTATATAGGGAGAAAATGATTCACGGAGCCACAGGGAGCAGCAATCCAAGGTTTAGAGTAGACAGTCAGCTAAGATAAGTCACGATGATGTCACAGTGGAATATACAAATACCTCAGTGGGCTGAGCCAGAAGAACATCACAATTAAATCAGCTTGCAGCTGAGCACTCCTCTACATCTGTGAAGAGCTACTTTCCTTTCTGACAGCCACAGTTAAGGAGAGGCAATAAGAGGAGGTGGTGGGAGTCAGCAATCTAGCAACATACTCCAGGGAGGAAGAAATGACTCCACATTGCTACCAAGTAAATGAGCATCAGATATACAGGAACACTCGGAAAGGAGTCAAACATGTTTGCACATGTACCAAACAGGTCAGAAACAGTGCTTTCTTTTCAGAATGGGATTACAGTGTGACCTTGGGCATGAAAAATTGATGAGGGCCATCAGGGGTGGTATTGAAGATATTTAACAAAATGTCATCAGCATAGGCCATCAGCTACTAGCAAAGCCTTATCAGTACATGGTAGTTGAATGTGGTTCTTGGTGATACTCATCAGAGTGGCTGAGATGCTCTTAAGATCTTGGACACTAGGCTTAGTTTCTTTATCAGACAGTGAGGAGCCACCTTCCATTTCTCAGTATTTTTTATGAAGACCAAGAGAGCATGTTTGTGAGACTGCTTTGCACCTATCAGTCCCTCAATAATAATAGCAAATGCTTATATGTTCTTATGATTTAGAAGGCACAGACAGGCAAATGTTAATTTCCTTAACACCTACTTTGAGAACCAACTATTATTTTCACCATTCAACAGGTGGAGAAACTGATGTATAGAGAGGTCAAGCAACTTTCTCAATGTCACACTGCTAACAAGTGGCCAGACTGGGTGTTTGGAACTGGCAGCCTGGATCCCCAGGGCTCAATCTCCTCCCTAGGCTACCCCATGAATGTCAGAGCTGCTCCTTCCTGCTCCATGCTCGGAGAGCCAGTGTCTTCTGAAAATGAAGTTTTATTGACTCTAAGTCTCTGTTAAAGGAAAGTGGTCAGTACGTTTCTGTCTGGTGCTTGGTAGTTTAGCCTTTCTTTATATATCTGCTCAGCTTCCAGAGGCATGAAGAGAGTAAAATACAAACAAATAAACAAACAAAACCCCAAACAGTCAAATTAATATAAAGGGAAGATCATAGTTTAGGAAGTTTTTTTTTAAATTTAGCTTCAGCTGAACCACCATAAGCATTCAGGGCCAAGAGTTATTTATCCCAGGTAATGAATCTCATGATAACATAAATGTCTTACAGATCTGAGCTTAGTGAGTAGCTCTTGTCTGGAGACCACTTAGTGAAGCAAATCCTGAATGAACAAGGGAGGAATGGGATTTTGGAGGATGAGGAACAGAGGCAGGAGAGAATGAGCATTTGTTGAGCTCACGCCAGGCAGCACGCTTGGCGCTTGCCCTCATTATTTCCAGTTGTTCTTACAGTATCTCTTTCGCTCAGCAAATGCTCAGTGAATGCCAGGCATCATAACAGGTGCTGGGGTTACCAAATCAAACAAATCATGGTCCCTGCCCTTCTAAATAAAGTGAAGAAAGGAAAGAAGCAGAGCAGCTATTTGAGTTTGGTGTGACATTATTTTGATGTGAGTACACACAGCCAGTGGAACTATGGTACAGAGGCCAAGAGGACACCTACTGGGCTTACAGTCTCCTCATCAAGGACTCTTTCTTGACAGAACAGCTGTGCTCTGGTCCTGGGGATCCCACACTGCTCTCCTCTGCTGCCCTCCTGACCTCTTCCCAGAGAAGGTGATAAATGGGCCTGATGAGTGAGATTCTCTCTCTTAGGAGTTTGCATTTGGAGGTGGAGATAGAATCAGAAATCTGATTGTAGAGACAGAAACTGAGTTGATCAAAAATGAGTCTGAATAGAGAAGAAAGAGGCCAGGAGAGACCAGAGGCAAGCAGAAGTAAGAATGAGGAAGCAGAAGCTATGAGTAAACAGAAGCTGTGAGGCTCAGGGAACATGGAGTCGGCATGAAGAAGCTAGTTGGTAGAAGGAAGAGACTGTACTGAAGCAGAGCATGCCAGGAGCTATGTCCCATCATATATTTAACCCTACCCCTAACATTAATTGTTTTCATTCTTTTTCTGCATGACAAGGAACCCTATGATGAGTATCCTTGGACGTCAATATTTGTAGCATATTATTTTCTTTAATATGTTCTTGGATCAAAGGGTATGCACATTTTGAAGCTCTTGAGACAAGCATGAATTTCTCTTTGCAGACAGCACTGATTTTCATCCTTTCAGTAGTATGTGAGGGAGGGTCTATGTTAGCACATTGTACCAACACTGGGTCTGGGTCGGGGCACTTGACCCTTTTAATTTTTATTTTTTCAATTATTTGCATACTTTTGTATGCTATGGGACATTTGTATTTTCTTATGAGCTGAGCTTGTTAATGTCTTTTGTTAATTTTGTTTATGGGGGAACTTATACTTTACTTATTGATGTATAAAAATCCTTCATATGGATAAAACTGGAGAGCATTATGCTGAGTGAAATAAGCCAGGTGGTGAAAGACAAATACCATATGATCTCACCTATAAGTGGAACCTAATCAACAAAACAAACAAGCAAGCAAAAATATAACCAGAGGCATTGGAATAAGGAACAGACTGACAGTAACCAGAAGGAAGGTGGGAGGGGATAATGGGGGGAAGGGGAGAAGGGTTTTCAGGAACAACTATAAAGGACACATGGACAAAACCAAGGGGGGTATGGAAGCAAGGGAGGGAGGCAGGAATGGCTGCAGTGGAGGAGAGGTAGTGGGGGGTAAATGCAGACAACTGTACTTGAACAACAATTTAAAAAGAAATAAGAAATAAAGAAAAAAAACTAAAAAATAACTCTTCACATAACAAGACCTATGCCACAGACCTATTTTGCAAATACTTCCCTGTGCATTGTTGTTTGCCTTTTAATTCTTACTTAAGACACAGAAGCTTTACATTTTTCCAGTAGTAAAATTTACTGGTTTGTTTGTGTGTTTATTTATCTATTTATTTTTGCTGATAAAATATTTTTCTCTTTTCTAGATCAGGAAAACACTTGGCACCGTTTTTTCTTCTCTTAATTTCAATAAATGTTTTTGTTTTTACATTTAACTTCTACTTCATTTAGAATTCATTTTGGCGCATTTGACTCTTTATGAACAAAATTGTAAAGACAGAATTGTGTGATCCTGTGCCAGAAAAATCTCAGCTGTGTGAATGCTTGTCCTTCAGTAGAGTCAGCCATCAGTAGCTTTCAATGACCAATGCAGGAACGTGAGCCACAGCAGGCCCATTCACGTACATCATGAGGGCGAGCATATGATCCAGGGAGGGGATGCCATCTTGACATGCTCTGTACAGCACCTTCTCTTACTCAGTGGAATTCTTGGTTAATGAATGGAAATAAGTCAACCTACTCTGACTCTTACAAAAAGAGTCGGAAACCCTCCATTCTTAACCTGGATCTGTACTGATTCACACAGGGACAGATACGCTGCACCACCTGGACTCGAACACCCACTTTCCAGCTGCCTGTCTTTCAAAACTATACTTATATGTCTTCAAGAACAAGGCACTTGGTCATTTGGGAAATTTTTTTCTTTTATTTTTCAGCTTGTACTTAGTGTTCAGGGCAACTTCAACTTATATTTTCAGAGGGCCTCTTTCAAAAGGTGGTGATTGGATAAAAGCTGATTGGTGCAATAGTTAGTTGGCTATATTTCTAAAAAATATGCAATTATGAATATACATAACAAACAGCAATTTCCACAGGGGAGTAAAAGGCAGGGGAGCACTCTAAAGAATGACAACCCTCCAGACTTCCCATTTCAACAATGGTCAACTTCAGGAATTGGGAAAAGTCTACTAACTCAATGCCTAATTCTCTGAAAGTAATGGTGTATTGGTTTTCTAGGGTTGCTGTGACAAAGCTGGGTGGCTTAAGCAACAGAGAACTTTCTTCTCACAGTTCTAGCAGCTGCAAGTCCCACATGAAGCTGTGTGCTCAGGGTTGGTTCCTTCTGAGGCTGTGAGAGAAAATCTGTTCCGTTCTCTTGCCTAGCTCAGGGTGGTTTGCTGGTATTGTCTGGCATTTCTTGGTTTCCAGAAGCAACACCTTTATCTCTGCTTTCATCTTTACAAGGTGTTCTCCCTCCGTGCATGTCTGTTTCTAAATTCCCCCATTTCTAAGGACACCAGTCCAATTCCCTTATGTTAGCCTCAAATAAGGTCATATTCTGAGGTTCTGAGGGTTAGAACTCCAACATAGGAATGTGGGAGGACACCGTTCAACCCATTACAGATAGGTAATACAACAGTTATTGTACCAGTTACTCCAATGTACTGGATAGAATACTGGCATCCCAGCAGACAAGCTGAGTTTCAATCCTGGCTCTTACTGGACCTGGAACATTAGGAAATCTTGAACTAGTGTCCTCGACTATAAAGAGAGAGCTGGGTTATGGTAAGGATTTACTCATTAATTCAACAAACAATTGCACCATAACACATCAGTTATATATAAAATGTCAAGTGTATAATACACAGTCACGTGTATTGTTTTTCTTTTCTTGTACACACTTAAGTCATTAGAATAATCTGAGAGAGGATAGTGCTAACCTACATATTTAATGAAATTAAACTGTAATGGGAAAATTTTTTTAAATGGTTTTTATGAATAAGGTGTATCTATATGTTTATGATGGAACGATTTAAGTCTGACAGGCGTTGGGGGCATTTCAGATTTGGTAGCACATTCACTTGTTGTCGAGTAATGAGGGTGGAGACTCCTGATATCCCTCATCACATAATGACTCCTCACACTTTCTAAGGCATGAAAAATAGCCTTCACATGCAAAAGGACACAAAGGACAAGGACTCAATGGATAGATCCATTTTTTCTTAATATAGATGAAACCGTAACTGCAATTTTTTTCTGGGAACTTATGTTTATTCTTTGGACTATGTGATCCACTTTGAAGTCAAGTATAAAATCATGAATCAATACTTCAAGAGGATTTGTAACATTGCACCATTCACTAAATTTCATGTTTTCTTCACTGGACCATGTTTCCTCCAGTAGTGCATTAACAAGAAATACCTTGCTTGATTCTCCATGGTGAACTTGGAAATAAGCCAGGGAGAAAATTCCTTGTTTAGAGAAGCCTGTCAAAAATCTCTTTTTTTGCCAAGTAAGCACTTGTTTTTTCTGGGAACAGAGAATTTTGTTTTATCTTGTTTTTTCCTGATAAGATGCTTCTTCAAAGAATGTCTAAGGCAGTGGTTTTCAAACTTTTAAAAATTATTAACTTTCACAGGGGAGTGCTCTTTTTCCAAAGAAATTGTGCACAAATTCCCATAATTATGGTCAGTGCAAGGTGGAGGTTCTAGATATCTTTTCTTTGTGTGGTTTTCCTGTGACTTAGAGGAGCTGTAACCAAGGGGCGTCTGTGGAGCCTCAGGGCTCCCTGGAACACAATGGGAGAGTCACTGTGTCAGAGCCTGGTCCTCACAGGAGCAAAGAAGGCATCCTGCCAACCTGGTCTTCCACACTCTACGTGCTGTCACAAAGTAAGAATCACAGGAGGTGGCGTCAAGGAGGAAAGGGAGCAACCTGGGTACCCACGTTGTACAGTTCACCTGGAAATTCTAGCAATGATTTCTGATGACTTACACGCAGGGTTTTTTTCTATTAGGTGGGAGGCTCTAGTTGTAGAAACTGGTTTAGGACATGTTTCTCTAGGGAAACATGTGCCAATTTCTCTAGGGAGCACTGAGGGACCCCACCAGTTGTATGGTGACACACTCGCTTTGGTTCCATGGTCACCAGGGGAGGCACTAATATTGTATCTGTATTACAACAAACAGTTTTGCTTATTCGTTGGTCTTCCAGTAAAACTCGTTGAGGACAGGAGTCATGTCTTTTTATCTTTATATTCCCAGTACCCAGCTGAATAATAATAGCAACAGCTATTAATTAACAGTAACAACCAATAATTAATAGATAATTTAATGATGATCATCATCATTTTAAAAGCAATTGGCATTTTGAGCACTGTGCCAGACTATTCTAAGTAGTTCATACATAGTTCTACCTCATTGGGTTATCCTCAAATAACCCAATGAGGTAGATTCCATTCCCAGCATCCCATTTCTCAGAGGAGAAAACTGAGGTGCAGGGAGGTAAAGTCACTTGCTCTGAGGTCATGCAGCTGAGTGGAGGAGCTGGATTTCAAACCCAGAGCCTGTTTTTTCTACTATACTATTATACAATATCATTTAACACCACGATTTGGGTTCTTCCCATGTGCCACACACTGTTCTAGGTCTGAGGATATGTGGTGGTCAAGACCAAGTCCTTGTTTACAGTGAAGTGCACGTGATGAGATGATCTCTAAATACGTGCAGTTCATGTTTATTAAATGAGTGAATTAAAAAATTCTATTTCTATTTTTACTATCATTTCACAGAGGAGGTGAGGCAAGGAAGATTTTCAAGGTAACACAGGTAATGCATAGTGGAGCCTGATTCAAACTCAGTCCGGTGATGCCTAATTTCTTGCCTCCTGCTTAATTTATCTAAACATTCCACAGCAACCCCAACGTATTGGATGGGTGCTGTTTTCAGAAGATCCTCAGGGATAGGTCTAAAGATTTTATAGCATCTGCTTTGCCTCTCACTTTTGCTCATATTAAGCCCATTTTTTCCTGTTTGGTGCTCTGTGATCCATGTTTTTCATACAATAACTTTTAACACATGCACTAGCTTGGCCCCAAGAGCTAGACAGGAATGAAAGTTATCATCTGATGAGTACTGGGGTGAGATGCATCACGTCTGTGTCTGCTAACTCTGTTTTAGCTTCCTTACAAGTTTCACAGCTTGAACAACAGAGGAATAAAACCATGCTGTTTGTTCAGATTGTTTGATGGAAGCCCTTCCTGATATATTTCAAAGGCTGGGCTTCTAGATCTAGATACAGCTCTGTGGGCTGGAGGGACTGTTGTTTGAGGTTGAGCGTGAAGATGCCTGACTCAAAAAAGCCTTGAGAATCACTAAGCACACAGAATACTTAACGAGTCCTGGTCCAACTACCTCCCAACTGCTTGCAGCCAGAAACAGCTGGCTGACTTGCAAGTGAACTCTCCTTGGAGGTATATTCACACCATTGATCTCAATGCATACTTCTTCTTGAAAGTCTGGCGCTTTACTAAGTGCTAAGTAAATTAAATTCCACAAGAGTTAGAGAGCAATTTCATCTGCTGGTGGAAGCTGTGGATGGCAGTAAGTTAATACAAACTTCAATTTTCAAACCAGTTTTAGTGTGCATATATAATGTACTTGGCTATCCCAGGGAGACAAAAAATAATTATGAGGTCTTGTTAAAAGTATTTCTTTCTCCTGTTCCTGCCATCTAGTCTCCTCTCTCTTTTTTGTTTCTTAAATTCCCTTCCTCCCCCTTTCCTTCTTTCCTTTCATGCTTTCCACTTACTCGACAAACACTTAGGGAACACTCACTGCTATGTGCCAGAACTACATGTATAGAAAAGGGTGCAATGTAATTTCAAGATTAAATATACCAATAGCCCCTCCATGTTGTGATTATCCACACAATAGCCAGGGAAGGTCACACATTTAGACAGTGACCTTCCAGTGTCTAAAAGAAGTGCCATTTTCTTGCCCAGGCTAGTATGACTCAGTGGATTGAGTACTGGCTTGAGAATCAAAGGTTTGCCAGTTCTATTCCCAGTCTAGGGCACATGCCTGGGTTGTGGGCCAGGTCCCCAGTAGGGGATGTGTGAGAGGCAACCACACATTGATGTTTCTCTCTCTCTTCTTCTCCCTCTTTTCCCCTCTCTAAAAATTAAATAAAAATTTAAAAAGAAAAAAAGTAGTGCCATTTTCACTGTCATTTATTTCTCTGCTCAGTAAGGTAGATGATACAGGTTTTAAGAATATAATTTTTTTCCCTCATGGGATTCCACTCCTCTTTCTCTCTATATACAAAAAAGGCTGCACTTATTAATATTCTTGAACATACATACTAGCTTCAAGTGTTTTGTTGTGAATTTAACCTCAGGAAATCTAAGTAGCTTCTCTCAAGTCACCCTATCTCTCTCTCTTTCGTTCCCCAGAGGCCAATTTTACCTTGTTCGTGTACACCACCAACCCAGAGACATTGCCTTAGGGACACACAGGTGGCCCTGGTAGAGTGAGTTTTATTTTGAGGTCATGCAATCTTGGTATGTCTCATGGTGCTGGGAGAAGATATCCGTCTGTAGTGAGGCTTTCCAGACTTCTGGAGAGGAATTCGTAATCTAGGCTGGTCCCTTTTGTTTCTTAATCAATGCATTAAATAGCTTCCATCACATAGAGAAATTATTTCCTCCCCCCAGCTGAGGCAGTCTTTTGATTATCAAATAATAGAGCAGACTAATTTCCATAGTTCATCTAGTAGGAAGGCATAGGATATTATTTGACAATGCAAACTCCGAGGCTATTCCCCAAAATTTAATATTCAAAGTCTGTGCGGGATAAGGAGACAAAAAAAGTGATTGCTTAACAATCTTCTGAACCAGAGTGACCTATAGCACACAAAATATAGTTCCATTATGTGCAACTGACACTTTCTTTGTTAAGAATAATGAACTATAACAGAATGGCATAACGTAGAACTCCATAGCTGATAAGCTTTCTGCATAAGAACAGAAAGAGAACATTTCTTGAAGCAGTTCTGTGTCTACTGCTTGCCTTGAGGAGGCACTTAATAGCAATTACTGTTAATAGTAACAATATAAAGTTAATTGGTTTATAATGAAGCAGCAAAAAATACTGACGTGAGATTGGGATATGCAGAGGGAGAAATAAAAATCTATATTCAGGCTGCATAAAAATGATGCTTAAATGTAACTTAATCTTGATATTTTATTCATAAATGACAAATTGGTTCACTGTAGTGAATGTTCCCTAGAGGTGACTCTTCAAATCTCATCTCTAACCTGGTGGCTCTCAGATTTTTATACCCAGTTCTGAATTCTCTCGTAAGCACTAGACTCGAATTTCCAACTGCTCACTTGACATCTGTGCTAATAGAGCTAACAGACATCTCAAATTTAATATGCCCCAGACCAAACCCCTGATTTTTCCCTCTGCTCCTCTTTTCCTTCTCCATTATTGGCACCACCATTCACTCAGTTGCAGAAGCTAACAACCTAGGACTCACCCTTGATGTTTTTTCTTTCTCCTAGCATTTCCTCAGCAAGTTCTGTTGCTTTACCTTTAAAATATAGCTTAAATCCAAGCACATTTCACTTAGCTCTGCTGGCACTATCTCTTCCATACCACCATAATCTCTCAGATGTCCCTCTACTGTCCATTTTCACACGGGCATTTACATTTGGAGAATGTAAATCAGATCATGTTACTTCCCCGCTTAAGTTTCTCCAATAGCTTTCCTTACCCTTACTTACAGCTAAAGCTCCTCACCCTGGTCTACAAGGCCATTATCTAACCTATGCTTCTTTGTTAGATCTCAACTCTTATCACTCCCTAACTTTATTCCCACATTTTCTTGTGCTTCATTGAAAAAACTCAGTTCTATTCTGGCCTCAGGGTGTTTAAACTTGCCATTGTCCTTCCTGGATTTGCTGCTCCTTAAATCTTTGGATGTCTTGCTCTTATTTCAGTGATTGGGCCCTCCTCAGGGATGGCTTCCCTTGGCTACCGCTACACAGCCACCTCCTACTCCTGCCCTCAAAGCTCTCTCTAACCCTGCATTGCCTTCTCTTGTTTTAATTCATAGTACTTATCTCAACCTGAATCTATAATCTATATTTAATATTTTTCATTGTATTTCTTTTCCTCAAGAAAATAAGCTCTATGAGATCAGGGCTATTGTGTGGTTCACTGCTGCCTCCCCAACACATAAAATAATCAATAAATATATTGAATAAGTGGATGATTGATTTCTGTACTTAAAAACTTTCTATCACTTTCCATTACTCAAAGAATTAAAGCTCAAATTTCTTAGTCTTCGTTAGCTAAGGCCTTCCTTAGCCAGTCCCTCATTGTCTTACTTCATGGCCCCTATCCAGCCATACTTGCTTCCTGGGCATTAGTCACCTTGTATTTCCAGATCCCAAAACTTTATAGGCTCTAGGCCAGGGATGGCCTTTTTTCCTGGATGCCTGCCCTGCTTCTCTGTGTGGCAAATTATGACTCATCAGTCATGTCCAGCTCTTATATCATTGCCTTGCATTAAGTTGATTATTCCCATCAATTTATTAACATATTTATGATAATAAATACCACATCCCCAGCAAATTTGTTTAAACAATCAGCAGAAATTGTTTAACATCATAGCTGCCAGAAGCAGTGATGCTAATGAAAGCTAAATAGAGGATGACCAAGAACTTTATAGAAAAAAGTGGAGAATGATATGTCCACAGGGGGCTTTGAAGAGCTCCAACATGTTCCTAGTAACCTAGAAGGTCATGCACATGTACAGGGCTGTGTACATGCCCAGGAAAGACCCGAGAAGGCTCTAATCTCTCACCTCTGTAAAAGCAGGGGTAGTGAAAGCGAAGATACATTGTACTAAAGCTTATGAGATATAGCTAAAGCAATAATTAGAGAAAAATTTATGGTTATAAATACCTACTTCAAAAAAGAAGTAAAAATACAAAATCAATAACCTTAAGACCTGGAAAAAGCAGAGGAAGGCAAATCGCATGTAATTTCACTTATACGTGGAATCTAATGAACAAAATAAACACAAAACATAAAAACAGATTCATAGATAGAGAAAAGACTGACAGCTGTCTGAGGGGTGAGGGGTTTGGGGGACTGAGGGAGGAAGGTAAAGAAATTAAGCACAAAAAATATCCCCCAAACTAAACAAACCCATAAACACAAACACTGGTGATTACCAGAGGGAAAGGGGAGTGGGAGGAGGCAGAAGATGGTAAAGGGGGGGTAAAAGGTAATGTAAGAGACTTGACTTTGGGTGGTGAACATAATACAATATACAGATGATGTATTATAGAATCGTATACTTAAGCCCATACAATTTTATTAACCAATGTCACTCCAATAAATTTAATAAAAATTAAAAAGAGCAAACAACCCAAAGAAGAAAAAAGAAAGTAATAAATGTTAGAATAGAAATAACTAATATAAAGAATAGTAAAACAATAGAGAAAATCAATAAAATTCAAAGTATATTCTTTACAAATTTCAAGATTAAAAAATAATTATTTATACTCATCAAAACAAAAGAATGAAATTACCAAATTATGAATAAGGAACAGGACACTGACCATACAGAAATAAGAACCACTATAAGTAAGTTCTATATACATTCATGCCAACAGATTAGATAATCAAGATGAAATAAATAAATTCTCAGAAAGGCACAACTATCTAAATGAATTCAAGGAAGATTCAAAATTTGAATATGTAAGTATAGAGATCAGATTAGTAATTTAAAAAAAAAAACTTCCCAGGAAGAAAAGCCCAGGTCGAAATGACTTCACTGTGAATTCTACCGAGTACTTAAAAGAGAATTAACACTAATCCTCACATGCTCTTCCAAAAAAACAGAAGAGGAGGGAATACTTCTGGACTATTTCTATGAAGCCAATATTACCCTGAGACCAAAGTAAGACAAACACATCAGAAGAAAAGAAAATTCCAGACCAATATCTCTTACAAATATAGAGGCAAAAATTCTCAAGAAAACACTATCAAACTGAATCTAGTAACATAAGAGGATTCTACATGATAAACAAGAGGAATGTATCCTAAGAATGCAAGATTGTTCAGCATACAAACATCAACCAACATATTTAGATTAAAGGACAAAAGTGATATAATTAACTCGGTAGATGCAGAAAAAGCATTTGATATGGTCCAACACTCTTTCATGACAAAATTATTTGATAAACTAGAAAAAAGGGAAACTTCCTTAAACTTATAAAGGCCAGCCATATACAAGAGCTGCACAGCTAAAATCATTCTTAATGGTGAAAAACTGCATGCTTTCCCCCTTAAGATCCAGAGCAAAACACAGATATCTGCTTTTGTCACTTCTATTCAACATTTCACCGGAGATTCTAAACAGAGTAATTACTCAAGAAAAAGAAATAAAAATGTGTCCAGAAGTAAATAATCTCTTTGCAAATTACATTATCTTATATATAGAAAATCCTAAGAAATATACATATAAATTATAAGAACTAATCAACAAGTTCAGGAAGATGGCCTGGTATAAGATAAATATACAAACATTAGTTGCATTTCTGTATATTAACAATGACCAATTCAGAAATGAAATTAAGAAAAAATTCTTTACACAACAGCATCAAGAAGAGTATAATACTTAGAAATAAAGTTTAGAAAGAAACACAGTGCAATATACAGATGATGTATTATAGAATTGTACACTTGAAACCTATATAATTTTATTAACCAATGTCAGCCTAATAAACTTAATTTTAAAATATCAGATATAAAAAAAGAAATGAAATACTTTTATACTGAAAACTACAAAACACCGTTCAAAGAAATTAAGAAAGACTTAAATAAATGGAAAGATAACTCATGTTCATGTGTCAGAAGACTCAATATTAAGATGGCAATACTTTCCAAATTGATCAACAGATTCAGTGTAATGATTCTCAAAATTTCAGCTGCTTTTATTTGTAGAAATTGACTAGCTGATTCTAAAAATCACATAGAAATTCAAAGGACTGGGTGAAAAATATAAAGAAATTAAGCCAAAGAAAAATCCCCCAAACTATATTTTTTATCCCTCCAATTTTTTCAAAGTTAAAAAAATTTTAAAAATGACTTCAAAGTAAAAACAAAATTCTTGAATAAGAAAAATAAAATTGGAGGAATTCACACTTCCTAATTTCAAAACTTACTACAAAGCTACAGTGATCAAGACAGTGTTGTATTGGCAGAAGACTAGAAATATAGGTTAATGGAATAGAATAGGGAGACCAGAAATAAACTCTTACATTGTCAATTGATTTTTGACAAGGTACCAAGACAACCTAATCAAGGCTAACAGAGTCCTCAACAAATGGCCCGGGGACAATTGGATATTCATATTCAAAAGAATAAAGTTGGATCCCCATCTCACACAATATACAAAAATTAATTCAAAATAAATCATAGGCTTAAATGGGAGAGCTAACATTTTCAAACTCCTAAACAAAACATAGGAAGAAATCCTCATGATCTTGAATTAGGCAATGGCTTCTCAGACATGACATCAAAAGCATGAATGACAAAAGAAAATAATAAATTGGACTTCATCAAAACTAAAACCTTTTGCTTCAAAAGATATCATCAAGAAAGTAAAAAACCTACAGAAATGGAGAAAATATTTTCAAATATATATCTTATAAGAGGCTTTTCAGAATATAACTAATAGTTATAACTCAACAATAAAAAGATAAATAAAAATGAGCAGAGAATTTGAATAAACATTCCTCCAAAGAAGATATACAAATAGCCAATAAACACATAAAAAGATGCTCAACTTCACTAGTCATTGGGAAATGGGAACCAATAATACAATGAAATACCACTTTGCACTTATTAAGATGACTAAAATAAAAAGACAATAACAAGTGTGAACAAAGGTCTAGAGAAATTTTAACCATTGTATATTACTAGTGAGATTGTAAAATGGCACAGCCTCTTCGGAAAATAGTTTGGCAGTTCCTCAAAAGATTAAACTTAGATTTCTCATATGATCCAGCAATTCCATGCCTATGTATATACTCAAGAAAAATAAAAACATATCTACACAAAATTTGTACATGAAGATTTCTAGAAGCGTTATTCATAACAGCCAAAATGTGAAGATAACCTAAATGTTCATCAACTGATGAATGGATACATAAAATGTGGTATATCAATACAATGAAATAAAAACTTATCAGTTAAAAGAAAGAAGTAAATGCACATGCTACAACCTGGATGAACCTTGAAAACACTGTGTAAGGGAAAAACTAATAAAAATTACTACATATTGTATGATTCTATTTATAGAATGTCTAGTGTAGGGATGGGAGAAAAAAGAATGAGAGTGACTGTTAATGGGTTCAGGATTCCTTTTAGGGGTGGCAAAAAGTTCTATAATTAATAGTGGTGATAGTTACCCAGTTCTGTGAATACATTAAAAACCATTGAGTTATACCTCTTAAAAATGAATTCAATGGTATGTGAATTATATCTCAATAAAGCTATAATAAAATTTGGGTGCTTTTAGTTTTTGTCTTTATTATAACTATTATTCGCTAGTGGGACAATTTAGAGGTTAACATGCTGGCACCCCTAGTAGAAAATGACAACAAATGACATTTCAGAAATGGCTTTTAAAGCACCAAGAGCAACAGCCCGAGAATAATCAGAGCTGTTAGGCTACTCTCCTACCCTGGGAAGTAAAATCAACCTGATTCTGTCCATCACGGTCACTGGTGACTGGAGTTGTTGACAAATGCTCTGTAAAGTTTAAAGTCCCTGTGTACTTTAAATATAGAGTCTAATCAACAACTCCTTTCAAGCTCGGGCTATTTTGAACACGACTGAAGTAGAACTTTAAAATGAAAGGAACTTGAGTCCCTCTGGTCATGGGCCAAAGAGGGAAATATCATTTTTATTACCTGAAAATGTATGTGGTCTCAAAATAAAATGACTTCTTTAGATGAAAATGAGGAAGGGGCAAAATAACTAAGTCTGAGGTTCTGGGTGAATACGAAGCAACAATTTCTGCTTTCTCCACTTTTTCTATTAGAATAATATTTGGGGATAGTATGTCTTCAAATAGTGGTTCTGTATACCTCAAAGGTAGGTTAATTCTTTAAAATCTGAAATAGAACACCTGTCTTGCTGTTTAAATATTTATATTGATATCCTGTTACAACCATTTTTTTTTTTTGCCTCTGGGAGGGGGTGAGGGCATGGGGAAAGGACTCAAACTCAGGTCGCTATGTTGTCTTATATTTCCTAGCCATTTTTGTATAGGATAGGAAGGAAAATCACAGTTTCTTTCTCAATTAATACTGCCTGACCTTCACCAGTGCATTTGCTTCCTCAAGCTTACCTCTCTATCTTCTGATTGGCTTCTCAACATTCCAAACCAAAATTCTATTTCTTTAAGGAAAACCTAAGGGAGCACTTTTCCCAGAAAGAAATTGTTGCCTCAAGCTGTACATTCTCAAAGCCTTCTGTGGATTACTGGGATTGGACACACCTGTGCATCTGACCTTACTAACTCTAAATCTACGTTGTGTTGTTCTGCAGCTGCCTGACAGAGCTGAGTCCAAGAGCCGAAAAATGCACCAACCTCCGCTTTCCTGGCTTTCACTGGCAACAGTCCCCTCCTACCCCTCTCTGCCTTTTCCTCATTACCGTGTCCCTCTCCCACAGTCTCCACACCAGGCAGGGGACCACAGGGAATTGCAGATTAGCACAGCACACCCTTTCTGGTTTTGTGTGCAGCATCTTTTGCAATCTCCCTGCTCTGGTAGGCAGTACTCATCAATCAGCCCTGCAGCTCCACCATGGAGAATTCTTTATAAAGGGCACGCTTTCCTTAGTCATAGCCACTTGTATAAGAAGAGATGTTTTCTTTCATGAGTTGTTTGATATGCAGTACAATCATTGCTTCCATTCTGCAAAGCTCACCCTGAATAGGATGGTGCAATTCCAGGATGTTCAGAACAACAGTGCCTTTAGTTTTGTGTTTCCAAAACAAATTTTATGTTTGTGAAAGGGACCGAGTTTGATGAGTAGCAAGCAGTGAAGACTGAGCTGTGTGAAACTGTTGCCATAGAAAAGAGCCATGTATCTCCCTTCTTCTGGACGTACTAAATCTTCCCAAGGGTAAGAAAAACAATATTTCATCTTCTTTGGCTTTCTGATAAAACCAAATAACATATCAAATGGAACTAGTCTTATAGTACCAGAAAGGCTTTCATGATTAAATATATTTGAAAATTTAGGTTAAATAGAAATAAACTGATTTCCTTCCTGAAGGGCTTCACAGAATCTTTAATAACACTAATGTGGTTTTTTAACTTCTCAGATGCAGCGATGGTAAACAGTTTTGTCTGGAATGCATACTTATATCTCAAGGAGTTAGTGGTCTGTGAAAGAGTTTGTGAAATGCTTTAGATTCATACCCTTTAATTTAATGTGGTAATTAAGGGAGAAGATTTTTGGGACTAGATTCTACTTGTGGGCCCTCTACCAATTAACTTCATTTATGAAAGAAAGACAGTAATACTCGCTGCCAATAGTATTGTGAAAATTCAAGAAAATATTACATGTATACTAGCTAATAAAATCCCAAGTCCCTAGCAGGTTTTAAATAAATGGGAGCTATTACTATGCATAGAAAAAAATGAGTTGTCAACCCTTTTTTTCCAATGAGAAGCAAGCATTTATTTAATTTAGAGTGATAATTTAGTAGAAGTTCCTGAAATACCTTTGGCGTGATACAAGAAGGATGAAATTATATTTAATTTTAAGTCCAATTTTAGTAATTAGCACAATCTGTGGTATGCTATTTGTCGAGGATGAGAGGGAAAAGAACGTGTCTTGAGGGTTTACTTAGTACTCACATCAGTTTTATAGAGTAGAAATTATCTAGCCCCACTTTACTGGCAAGCTTAGGTGAGTTACCCAAGTTTATATGGAGCATATTATACGGCAGAGTTAAGATCCAAACTCAGGTCTCCTGACTCCAAAGCTGTGCTCTCTCCAGGTAGTATGTCATAACACCTTCTTTAAAAATTGATAATTGTAGATACATGGTAGCTCTCTGTTAACTGAGACCTCTTCTTCTTCATTCCAGACAAATCACTCCCCCCCTAGATCTTAACATGGTGATCCTAATTCAATATCATTCCATGACACCTTTGTCAAAATTTCTCTCATATTCTGGTAAGATACAGAAGGTTCACATAATTGAACACCCAGCTATATCTTGTCCAAAGCCTCCTGACTTCACATAAAATTGTGGTGAGGAGTACGGGGGAGGTGATGGGAGGTAGTAGGAGAACATCAGCCTGGGTCTTAGGTGTGAATTCCTGTCCTCTCTAGGCTATAATTAGTTGCTTGACCTTGACAAGTCATTCTGTATCTCTGGGGCTTAGTTTTCCTACTTTGGCCCTACCTACCTCCCAGGTTGTGTGATGTATAGATTAAGTCCGTAACTGTGTCTCCATGTCTGTGTAGTTGTCCCAAAGTGGGTTATACATACTCCAGGGTTGTGCAAGGTGATTCATTGGAGTTAGGAGGACAATATCAGAACTTCCATTTATAGTAATTGTTCATCTTAAAATGTTTAATTTTTGCATATGTTTTATAATATAACAGCATTATATTTAGGCAAATTATAAACAATCAAACAATTGTTGGATATCATGCTAGAATTTTTAATTCATAGGCGAATGCAATAAAAATGTTGGTGGCCAGTGGCCTCCAGGCTAAACCTCAAACTCTGTAGTATAGAATTCAAGTTCCACCACACAGAGTTCTGGCCAAGATGATGATGTAGGTAGAAATGCTACACTTTCTTACACAGCCAAAAGAAGAATAACAACCAATTTAAAAGCAAAAAACAACCAGAACTGCCAGAAAATAAAACTGCATGGAACTCCAATAAACAAGGAGTTAGGCACATCACAAATATACTATGCTTAAATGCCTACATCATAGTTTTCATTATTGAAAGTGAAACAATACAAAACATGTTGGAGAAACCAACATAATGTACTGCATAAAAAAGGAGAAGAGATTGAGAAATACAAATTGCTAGTTACAAAACAGCCATGGGGATGTAAAGTACAGCATAGAAAATACAGTCAATAATATTGTAATAACTATGTATAGTACCAGGTAGGTAATGAAAATATTGGAAGAAATATATTGTAAAGTATATGATTGTCTAACCACTATACTGTACACTTGAGAAATAATACAAAATAATATTGAAAGTAAACTGTAATTGAAAAAAATAAATACCCGCCCTCCCCCCAAGAAACATTCATCCAGACTGGTAGGAGGGGTGGAGATAGGCAGTCTGGATGGGGAGGACAAGCAGCAAGGGGGTGGGCCATAGAGGCAAGGCGGAGCCTGGCTGACTGGGAAACTAAAGACTCAAAACTTCTGGCTGCAAAATCCTGTGGGGGTTGTGAAGGCAGGAGAAAAATCCAGTCTCACAGGACAGTTTGTTGGAGAGGCCCACGGGATCCTAGAATGTACATGAACCCAACCACCTGGGAATCAACACCTGAAAGGGCACAATCTGCTTGTGGGAAGTAAGGAAAGTGACAGAAAGTAGGGCAAGAGCTGAGCAAGAAGTATTGTTCCCTCCCCTATAGATAGCACCATAATGCAGCAAAGAAGGTTGCCCCACCCTGGCTAATAACTAAGGCTCTTTCCCTTACAACCTAACAGGTACACTGAGACAAAAAAAATATGGCCCAAATGAAAGAACAGATCAAAACTCCCGAAGAAGAACGAAGCAGTGAGGAGATAGACAACCTGTCAGATGCAGAGCTCAAAACTGGTAATCAGGATGCTCACAGAAATGACTGAGTTCAGTTGCAAAAATGAAGGAAGAAATGAAGGCTTTCCAAGTGAAATAAAGGAAAATATACAAGGAAGGAAACTGGGACTCAGATCAATGATTTGGAACAAGAGGAAGAAATAAACATCCCACTGGGACAGAATGAAGAAATAAAAATTCAAAAATATGAGGAGAGGCTTAAGAACCTCTGGGACAACTTCAAATGTTTCATTGTTCAAATGTTCAATCTAGGTGTGCCAGGAAGAGAAAAGGAAGAACAAGATATTAAAAACTTATTTGAACAAATAATGAAGGAAAACTTTCCCAATCTGGTGAAGAAAATAGACTTCCAGGAAGTCCAGGAATCCCAGAGACTCCCAGAGAAATTGGACCCAAGAAGAAACACACAAAGGCACAGTATAATTAAGTTAAGATTAAAGATAAGGAGAGAATCTTAAAAGCAGCAAGAGAAAAGGAGTTACCTAACAAGGAATATTTCATAAGACTATCAGCTGATTTCTCAAAAGAAACCTTACAGGCAAGAAGGCACTGGAAAGAAGTATTTGAAGTCATGAAAAGCAAGGACCTAATCCAAGATTACTCTATCCAGCACAACTATCATTTAGAATGGAAGGGCAGATAAAGTACTTCCCGGATATGGTCAAGTTGAAGGAGTTCATCATTACCAAGCCCTTATACAAAATGTTAAAGGGACTTATCTAAGAAAAAGAAGATGATAAAAAAATATGAACAGTAAAATGACAACAAACTCACAACTATTAATAACTGAACCCAAAAAAACAAAACTAAGCAAACAAGTAGAACAGGAACGAAACCAGAGAAATGGAGATCACATGGAGGGCTTTCAGTAGGGACAGGGAGGGGAAGAATGGGGAAAAGGTACAGGGAATAAGAAGCATAAATGGCAGGTACAAATTAGACAGGGGAAGGTTAATAATAGTATAGAAAATGGAGAAGTCAAAGAACTTATATGTACAACCCATGGACATGAACCAAGGTGGGGGGATGCTGGAGAGTGGGGCAGGGTGCAGGGCATAAAGGAATAAAAGGGAGAAAAAACTGAGACAACTGCAATAGCATAATCAATAAAATACACTTAATAATTTATGTCCCTTGTGAACTCTCTAGCCTCATGTCTTCTGTCTGCCTCTCCTAACTAACCAAACACCCCATAATGCTTCATAGCTTTGTTGTCTTTGTGTATACTATTATTTCCTCTGCATGATATTTCTGAAACCTCTCTCAGCCCCCCACTTTCAAGACAAAGCAAAGGAATCTTCTATTCATCTTTCAAGATTAAGGAATGGAATTACTTCCAGGATGAGTCCTTTCCCAAACCTCCCAGGTATACCAGATGACTCCAGCTTAGACTTTCATTGGACTCTCTACACAGAACCTGCAACTTGTCTGGGAGTATATTTGTTTGACTTCATTTACTAGTCTGTATGTCTCTGAAGGGAAAGGGCCATATTTTCTTCTTTTGTTCTAGCACCTAGTATGTCTCTTCATTAGTGTTTTATAAATATTGATTAATTATGAAAATAGCAAATGAGTTGTAAGAGTAGTACTCTAAAGTGTTAAAATCTGCAGGCAAATGCAAAGAGCCATTACTAGTAACACTTAATAAATACTGATGGATTTCCATGGAACATCTTGCTTAAAATTTCTGATCAGGCGATGTGAACAAAACAATTTGATATTTGTAGGCACTGCTTCTCAGCTCTGCTGCACTTTTTACCCGGGAGCTATAAAAAATTCCAATGCCCAGGCCCTACTGGTGTTTTGATTCAGTTGGTAGGGGATAAGGTCCAGGTGCCTGTGCTTCTTAAAAGGTCCCCAGATGGTTTTCATGAGCAGCCAGGGCTGAGACCTCTGCTCCAAGTACCAGGGGCAAACCTGAGACAGAGTGAGTGCTTCTCCTAAAAATGCAACTGCAGTTATGAAAGAGCCTTCAGCACCCTGTTTTTGTAAGATTAGAATCCTTCCTTGGGTGGAAAACACACAAATTGCAGTTATTCATTGAGACCAAACTACTGAGTTACTTGGATGAAAATGTGAGACTTTAAGACTCCCCAGCATGGCTTCACTAGGAACAGACCGTGTCACGGAAACTGGAACAGTTTCTTGAAAGGCATAGCTGAAGATACTGACAAAGGCAGAGCAGAGGCAAAACCTTTTGTGGGGTCACTTACAGAACATGAGGGGTGAACCAGGTGAAGATATACTTGCCCATGGTAATGGAATAAAAAAGGCCTCGGTGAGAAGGTGGTCGGGGTTAATGGTACTAAATTGTGTTGAGTTTTAAAGACAACTTGTAGGAAACTATTCTGAGAGCTCTAAAGGATGACACACCCATAAGGAGTTATTTTTTATTAATATTATAGTAAGGGCAGATGCACTCTAATACTCTCTGAGGAAGAGAGTATCTCAATTAGACTACATAGAAAACAAAAAGGCAAAGTTTATTAAGTCTGATCCTGATTTTGTAGCTAATACTTTTTTCCTCCCTCTCTTTTCCACCTTGGGATGTAAGAGAAGTGAGTGAGGTGTCAAATTAGCTTCAAATTGCATTGTGGGGTGACAACTTCAGGTGAATATCAGCTAATACAAGCCCATGCAAGGATGTTTTTGAGAAATCTTATTAGGATTGGTGCAAATGTTGCCAATGTATGTTTTTTAGAGGATCACAGTGTACATCTGGTAAGTAAGCCATTATAATTTGCATATTGGACCTCAAGTCCTTCTAGATAGAAACGAACTTTTGCATTGTATATTAATTTGGGCATTGCTGCTTTGCAGCCTATACACCCACTGAGTTTCTTTTGTATTCAGAAATAATTGGCTAAGCACATTTGTGATCTGCCAGATCACTGCAGTTAATCTCTGAAAGGAAATAAGTATTTCTAAGCACTTAAGTGATGTGTGTTACAAATCACACCACTAAGGAACTAGCTACAAAGGACTCTTATCTGTTCACTGAAGTTGGGCCAGCGGGACCTCTAGTGGCTGCGGCTGGTTAGCAGTTAGACTTGATGTTCACATTTTCGAAAGTACAAATTGTATTTCTTTTACATTCTTCTTGTATAATCAGGTTAATACCCCCTAACAATTCCCAAACAATTAAGCTTCATCTGTTCCAATTCCTAGGTGTTCAGATTGTATTGAGTTCTGCGTACACATTTCTTGGGGGAGTTCTGTCAAAGCAAACAGTTTCAAAGATTCCCTGGCAAAATGGTTACTTGGACCTCTTGAAGTAATGCTGTCTTTGAAGCATGGAACCAAGTTAGCTAAGGTTTTTGATTGATTACTGACTCGACTACTACCAACTTGTTCTCAGGCAGTACACTACTATCCCTAAGCAGCCATTTGTACTTGGAATCTGATCTTTGAAAGAACAGCCAAGGATGATTTTGAGCAGTGGGGCCACTGGGGGAAAGGAAGGGGGAGAGGGTTCTGATTCTATGTGTGGTGCATCTCACAGTGGAGCCCAGGCCCCACCCCGGCAGGCCTGTGGTTATATCTGACCCCTCTCTTCTGCCAGCCAGGTCCTGTGGGGTCCCCTGGCTGGTAAGTGCTGTATCCTACCCTCACAGGTGTCCTCAGCCTAGCCCCGTGGCCCCTGTGCTCCTGTCTTTGCTCCCTCTGTGGTGAGGGTGGAACAGAGGGTGGCCGTGGGTGTGGGCAGGCGGCCAGATGGGAGCCTGACCCTGTGGTCACACACACACAGAGGGCGCAGCCCACTGACACACCATTTAGCCTGTGTTGAGGGGGAAACAGAGTATGAGAGAAGAAAGACCCCTTCCCTCCTCCTCCAATCTAGGGGTCAAGTGTGTGCCAGTCCTGGGCTCTCTTGGGGTTCAGCGGACAGTGTCATGTTTTCAAGGCGCTTGGTCGTCAAGGTTATGCTCTCTTACATGCTTGCATAGCTTCCTGTACTTGTCCCTTGCAGCACTTATTACTATTATAACCAATTACTTGTTCATTATCATCTCTCTCAATTGATTATAAACTTCAGGAGGGCAGAGACTGGTGTCTGTCCTATTTAATTTTGTATCCTTATGCATGAAGCCTGAAATACAGTTGGTGCTCAATAAACATTTGTTAAATGGAATGAAAAGCACAAAAATGATCTTTGAAAGTAACCTAACATCTAGGAAGAAAAATAAATAAATTGTGGAGACCCATTTGGTCAAATACATCATCAAAAACGTGTGAAGGCCAGAGGAAGGGGGCAGGGGCTGGGTGGAGGTGGGCAAAGTGGGGGGAACATGGGAGATGTATCTAATAGTGTCAACAATAAAAAATA
Organism: Artibeus jamaicensis; assembly: GCF_021234435.1. Lineage (NCBI taxonomy): Eukaryota > Metazoa > Chordata > Mammalia > Chiroptera > Phyllostomidae > Artibeus > Artibeus jamaicensis. Next base: position 17,204,006 of record NW_026521486.1, on the reverse strand, counting down.
TATGACATTGAGAAGTGTCCATAATGTAAGGGTAAGTGAAAAAAAACCCTAGGGTACAAAAATTAATACATGGCATAACTTCTTTTTTCTTTTTTTGGCACAAAGGCTATAGAGCAGATTCTTACGATTTGTGGTAGGTACGTTCTCTAAAGCCACCAGGAACACTGAATTAGCAGATACTGACTCATCACTCCTAGGGGAAATACAGCTTTTGGTCCCATATTTGTCAACTGAATAATGTATACCTTCTTTCATGCGTGTTTCTGTTTAAAGACACCTTCTTTCCCCTACAATGTTGTTTCATTAATACTGAATGCCCCGCCAACGGCACTACAACTCACGTCTGCATGAAGCTTACCTAACGTGCATTTTCCCGCAGGCCCGTCACAGCCTTGCGCTTGGAGGCGCTAGACAGCACTTGGGCACTGTAACTGGGGGTCCTTTTAAACAATGAAATTGCCAAGAAAAGCACAAAATTGAGGAAAACGTGCCTCCAGGTAGGCTGCGAAAAGGACATTTTGCTCACAGCACAGGAGCAGGAGCCGGAAGGCAGGGTGCGGTGCTGGGAGCGGATGCGGACGGAGACTCAGACTTACCCCCGCTCCGGGAAGGTCCACGTGGCCAGGGCCGCACTGTGAGAACTGATTCCAGGTAGTAATTACGTTTTAGTTGTAGGTGAATTCAGAAACGTGGACTCTGTAATGGTGAGCTGTGACCGTATGTACTCAAAACAAAACAACAAAACAGAAAACAACCGAGGGCAAAAATGTCCCCAGGAAGTAGGATTATGATGAAAAACACTTTTTTTCTTAGTGCTTTTCTACAATTTTCCAAATTTCAAACATGAACTTGTCTTCTGTGACATATAGATTAAAGACAGTATCAGAACTTGTGATACTTTATAGCTCTATAAATAAACATTATTTTATAGCTATAACAATAAACATTATCTTTCTTATATTAAGATTTAGCAATGTAATGGGAGGGAGGAGGAGGGCTGGGATGAGAGTGAAAGAAAATTGTACTTGAACAACAATTAAAATAAAAAAAAGAATTAGCAAAATGTGGTGGGCAGGATATATAGAAAGTTTAGCAAAAGGTTAGTTATTTGGGCAGCTGTTGCATAGCAAGTTTAAAAATAAAAAGCCAAAACTATACCCATGTGTTAGTTTAAAAAACATACTGAGCCATAATTTTGAAAGACATTTGGAATTCCCCTTTACACGATGTTTTTGACTGGCCAGTGTTCAGCAGTCAAGAGCAGGGCTTCAAACTGACCAAGAGCAAGAGACAGAAAAAGAATAACACGCAGCCCTGCAAACATCACTCAGTCATCCCCCAGCGGCCAGGCAATGCAACAGGGATGCTTTCTCTGGGAATCCCCACTCTTTGCTGAGTCTGGGCTGGGTGACCCTCAGCAAAGTGTCCTGTGTTCCACAGCACTTCCCACACTGTGTTGGAATGACCTTTGTATGTGTCTGCATTGCCACCCAGACTTTAAGTTCCGTGAGGGCAAGGGCTGAGAGTAGCTTCTTCACTCTTGCATTCCACCGGCTAGCGCCCTGCTTTGCACACAGTGAGCATCATAATTGATGCGGGTGGAATGATCCTGTGCCAAGCACTTCAGGTGACAGTGACTCTTGTCAGTGGTCATCTTTACATCTGAAACATCAAAATCTCATCCAGAGACGATGAACAGTTCAAATGAGAAGATTTTATAGACTTAAAAAAAAAGGACAAGCTTTCTTATATTTAGGCAGACAGAGGCTATGGAAATAAGAATCTGTCTCAGAATGAAAAGCAAATAAGGTTCTTGCTTCCTTTTACATTCCTACAATTGTACATTCTGTTCAGTAGTCCTCTGGTTTGTGATTACTGGGGAGTACACAGCTATTTCTTGACGTGTCCGTAAACACAGATAGCAGAGCACAATTCCTGAAGTGTGCACCTGTTTGATAAGGCAGATGGGACTGGATCTTGTTCAGCCTTCAGTTTATTTCCTTAGGCAACTGAGTGTTCCAAACTCAAGGTTATTTCAATAGCTTTCTATTTGCAATGTGTGATTTTATAAAATGATTGCTATATTAATTTTCTATGGCTGCTGTAACAAGTTACTACAAAACTAATGGCTTAACACATTTATTATCTTACAGTTATATAGATCAGAAGTCCTGTATGGGTCTCACTGGGCAAAGATCTGTGGGGGTGACTTCTCACAAGTGCCCTCAAGTGCCACGGACATGAGTGAATGAGTATGGCTGAATCATGCTGCAATCTGTTTGGGGTGGAGAAGTGGGCTGTGGCCAGTTTCTTGGGGGAGACAAAGGCCAGCAGCAGCCAGTTTCTCCGAGGAGAAAAAGGCCCCGAGCGCCCTGCTCCATAGCCTTTTATTGGGTTGTAATACACAGGAATACAGGGCAGCAAGGATCAAACAGTAGACAACATTTCAAAGAAATCTGAGGGCTTCAGAGTCTGAGTCAGTGTGTCAGGAAGAGAGTTGCAGAAACTTTGAGAGACATACTCATTTCCTCTCGGACCCTTATCATATGAATGAAAGCACTCTTAGTAGAGAAGATTTCACAGGTTTATCAGCAAGTCTTTGTGATGTTAGATTTTTCCTCAGGACACACTCTAGCAAGGCAAGGAGCTGCACCTCTCCCCAACAGGTATTCAGGCTTAAGGAGATTAGAGCCAGGAAGTGCTTTTCCCAGAGAACTTGGGGACTCGGGCTTTGTCAAAGCCGGGGGGGGGGGGGGGGGGCGGGGGGGGGAGAGTCTATTGCTCTTTGTTACAGCCCCCCACCAGTCCTTCCATGAACGCCTCCCAAGTGATCGAGTCTGCCTTAGGTTGCCCCCCGCTGTGAGGGGTCTTACCTGTCATTGACTTCTGACCAAGTTTTGGGGGTAGGGAGAGGAACTGAGGCAGCGTTTGCTACTAGAGACAGGCTTTGTCTCCTGTGGCTGACATTCCAAAGGTCATCTCTCGCCCTTAGACTCAAAGGGTAGAGATACAATTCCTAAAATCAGGCAGAGTGGTCTACAACAAAGATCAAGGTGTCAACAAGGTGCATTCTATTCTCGATTTCCTTGCGTTTTCCATCATAAGAGGCTGCCTGATTTCCTTGGCTCCTGCCCATCTCCTCTCATCTCCAAAGCCACCCAAACCAGGCTGGTTCTCAAGCTGCCTTCTATCTGTTCCCTCTTCTGATACTCTCTTCCATTGTCAAGGACCCTTGTGACACATTGGGCCCATTGGGAGAGGGGGAGGGAAGGAGAAAGAGAGGAGAGAAACATCAATCAGTTGCCTCTTCCACACCCCCAACTGAGCGCCCGGCCTGCAACCCAGGCATATGCCCTGACTGGGAATCAAATCTGTGACCCTTTAGTTTGTAGGCCAGTGCTCAATCCACTGAGCCACACCAGCCAGGGCTTAATCTACTTTAAAGTCAACTGTTTAGCAACCTGATTTCCATCTGCAAACTTAATTTATCTTTGCCATATTACCTCATATGCTCACAAGTTGGTGGATGAAAACGTGGACATCTTTGGGGCCATTATTCTGCCTGCTACAACTATATATACAAGTCATTATGTACACACACACACACACACACACACACACACACAAAATCTAAGAAATATAGTAAGTCAAAAAAACTGTGCCTCTTTCCCAAATCTGCTTCCCCATCTCCCCCCCCCAAAAGAAACAGAAAAACTATTAAAAGAATCAAACTACAGAAAGAAAAAAAATTTGGAGTTTAAAAAGTCAAGTTAAGTTCTGCTTTTGTTATATGCATTTAAGACATTAAGATTCATAGTATCTCTTGTGTGGGTGTTTATGTGCAGGAATTTAACTGCTCCTAAGTTATTTCCATGAAGTGAACTCAGATGATCCTGTTACAATCTGCCCACTGTTTGCCCGAATGTGTGCATACAAACTAGTCTAAAACTTCTCTTCTTAATCATTCCTCTCTCAGGAATTTGGTTCATCTTTCTAATTTGGCCATGCAAGGCTTTCCCACCCCCACCGCGATTTTCCACAGGAAGCGCAGAGATGGACCCCGGCCCGTCCCAGGAAGAGTGCTCAGTGCCTGGGAATCGGCTCCAGCGAGCAGCTTTTCCGTGTGGTTTATGCAGGAGGCGCACACTGCAGATTCCGTGCCCCGTGTGTCCCCATCCTCCCCACATCACACAGGTGACACACAAAAAGTAACAACTAGCAGCAGTCCATACTCTGGCCACCTTCCCCGGCGCCCCCCCGCCCTTGCCGGCTACAAACTGCAAGCATATTTGTTATATCCGGTTTTGAGTGAAACGAGAATCAGTACAAAGTTTGGGTCACGCATTCCTATACGCGTTTACGGAGTGGATGTGGATCAGCAGGGAAGGAGCGAGGCTGCCACACTCCAGCAGGGCTTCTGCGCGGCCCACACCAACCCTTCCGCAGCTCACGTGCTCCCGAAGTCGGAGCGCCACCAGCAACCTCAGTCGAGATGCCTGCAGAATGTTCAGTTTTCCACCTTCTCTCTCTTCATCAAATCCCTTTCCCACCCTCTGTCTGCCTGTCTCCCTACCCGGCTACTGTGAGGACTGGACCCGGCTTTGCCTCCTCTCCTCCACCTACCCCACTCCTCCCGCCTTGTGAGGTCACCATGTGGGTGGGGCGAATTTTGATTAATCTTCACTAAGTCCATCGTGCTTTTTCCATCTCTCTTCTCTGTGAGGCAGAGCATTGCACATCATTTCCCTGGCAACAAAGCCTCCATTTGGGCCAATGAGATGCTAGCAGAAGTTTGCTGGGGCCTGTAGTTAATGTGTGCACTTACTCTTACTTACAGAGAGCTCCAGAGAGTCCTCCTTCTCCACCCGATATGGACCCTGGAAGCCTTCCAGCCACCTTGTTACCAGCCTGACAAAGGAACCGGCCTAGCAGGACGATAGGGAAGTAGCACTCCCTGCCCACCCCGCCTCCCCACACCTCTGAACTTCCATTTACGCGGGACAGCGTTGCTTTTCGGTTTAAGCCAGTTTGAGATGGGTTGTCTGTTACATTTACTCACTCATTCCACAAATACTTACACATGTCTACTGTGTACTCAACACTGTTCTAGGTGTTTGTGTTCCATCAGGGGACAAAACAAAGGCCCTTGTCATCTAGTATGAGGACATAAACAAGAAGATAATATAATAAATCGGGAAACTCAGATGTATAGTAGTGGCAGGAAGTAGAGCCAGATGAGGGACAACTAGGTGACAAAAGGAGCCCCCGGGACAGAAGGGAGTAGCTGATGCAGCCCCACGGATGAAGTGAGCCCCTGTGGGTGTCTGGGGAAGAACCTTGTAGGCAGAGGTGGTAGCTGAAGCAAAGACTCTAGGTTGGGAGCTCCCCTGGAGTGAGGGAGAAGTGAGGACATCGGGATGGTGGAGGGAGAGAAAGGCCGGCAGAGTTCCACAGGCAGCCCTGGGGGTCTTGCAGGACAATGGAGGATTTTGGCTTTTATTCTGAGTACAATGAGGAACCACTGAGGGTTTAGAGCAGAGCAGAGGCCACCTTCAGGGAAGGCTTTGAAGAGGAGCCGGAGGTGCAGGAAGCTCACTGGGAGGTCACAGTCCGGCCCCAGGGTAGTGATGATGAAGGTGATGGCGAGTGGTTCTGATTCTGGGTGTGTCTGGTGGGCAGGATATTCTGACAGTGCATGTGGGGTGAGAGAGAAAGAACGGAGTCAAGGACGACTCCCCCTGCAAGCAGTCTAACTCATTCACTCAAATCTTCCTGGCTGGCCTGTCACTGATGTATAAACAGCGTGTGCTACAAATCCTGGAAAAGCCATGCGCAAACCAGTCATTCGATATGGAGGGCTTTGCATTTTCTGTCAACCCTCTCCCCCACATAAAAAAGTCTCCTTCTTGGCTGCTCGTAAAAGTAAAAATTATCCTCATTACTCAGATAGACTGAAGGGATGACTTCTGCCCTGGGCAGTAATGTCCTTGTCCTTTATCTTTGCATGGTGTGGTTTCTTTTTATCCGGAGCCTTTTGCTGCTGGATGTGATGATGGTGTCCCTTCCTCACTGATGGACTCAGCCTCTGTGATGGGATGTTTCCCCTGCAATTTTGCTGATGCATCATCTTAATTGTCTGGTTGTTACTGCCTTGTCACTTACCAACTGGTGTGAGATAGTCTTTAGCTGTTCATCTGGAACAGAATTACAGCCTCTATCTTTAGAAATGATACATGCCGGGGATTATTCATGTTTGTAATTACGAATCTTCTAGCAGAAGCACAATTATGAAAAACCTTCTGAAATGACATTTTGTCTCACATCACAGAACTTGCTGTTAGTCTCCTGTGTGGGTATTGCTTTTGTTGCTGTAATTTCCACCTGCACTTCAGTTGTAATTTAACATTATCCTTACTCTCTCTCTCTCTTTCTACCTGGTTGTAATGGTTGGGTCTCCTGCTGTTTACCCGTAAATACTTTCCCCTCTGTTCTGAATCTTCCTGGGCTGTTTTCTGTGGTTGCAGCTAGGAAACAGCTGCATCAACCCTGGTTGCCTCATGATAACTTGGTGGGGGGCGGGCCCACACTGGTTCATGTCTGGGGTAGAACCAGTGAGGGAAAGAGCTGGACTAAACTTTGGAGATCATTCATTTCAGGGATGAAGGAACAGGTTCTGAGAGGTTGAGTGAATTTGCTCATGTTCACCTAGTTTCTTATCGCTGGGTTATGCTTGGAAGTAGCAGGTATGGATATGTTCAAGGACATTTTAAATCTTGGCAACTTGCAGTTTAAACCAATTAGCAATGATCTGGGCAACAGAGCTGGGTGGGAGGGATGTGACCCTGTGTGCTGCTTCTGAGGCAGACATTGCACCAGGTGCTTTGCATCACAGATCACATTAATGTCCACAGCAACCCGATGCGAAAGAAATCATTATACCTATTTCAATGAAAAAAAAAATGAGGCTCTTGGAAGATTAAGCAACAGGTCCCGGAGCACACAGACAGTAATTAACCTGGTCTACTTGACGTTCCATCTTTCCTTTCCTACTACATCAGGAACAGAATAATAGCTAATATTCTGAACTGTTGAGGTACAAGCAGCATGAGCTATTTTTGTTATTCTATTTTTTTCCCTTTATTCTTTTTACTGATTTTATTGGGGCAACACTGGTTAACAAAATTATACAGGTTTCAGGTGCACAATTCCACAATGCATTATTTGCACACTGTAGTGTCTTACTTTTAAAGGGTGAGGTGCAAGCATGGGCCACTTTTAAGGTGGCCTGAGAACCTAAAGTGTTTGGGAAAATGTGAAGATAGTGTTAGACATGCTACCTCACAATACGGGCCACTTCCTCTGGTCTGGGCAGCTGACTCCATTATCTTGTCCTGAGCAGACCCAGCTAAGCAATGCCCCCCAAATATTAAAAAAGAAAACTCAAAAACTGGGACTCAGGAAGCCAGAGTGAGTATTTGCTCAATACACAAATGATGAGGGTTTTTTTTTAAGATTTTATTTATTTATCTTTAGAGGGGAAGGGAAGGAGAGAAGGAGAGAAATATCAGTGTATGGTTGCTTCTCGTGAGTCCCCTGCTGGGAACTGGTCTGCAACCCAGGCATGTGCTCTGACTGGGAATTGAACCGCGATTGTGTGGTTCTCAGGCTCGAGCTCAATCCACTGAGCTACACCAGTCAGGGCCCACAAATGATGAGTTTTAACTCTTTGAGGTTGTGTTGCACCTCATTGGTCCATGTGTTTTAATGTGGCTCTTGGCTGGTGGCGGATACGTGGGCGGGGTGGAGGGCTAGAGGAGGAAGGAGCTGGAAAAGAAGACATGGCGTCTACATCTCTTCAGAAAAGGACACAGCTGGGGGTTGCCTGTCAGGTGAGTAAGAGGGCTGGACTCTACAATGGGCTCTCTTCCTGAAATAACCTGAAGTCCTGGGCATTGGAGGCAGGAGTGAAATGACTGTCTTCTTATTCTGTAGTCCTTTAGTTTTTAAGCTATTTCCACTGCCACTGCAGAAACAGAGAAATAGCTGGAGAATCAAGATCAGAAAACAGGATGGAGGTCAAGTATCCATTAAGAGAATCTACTGATTTTCTGCTCTGTGTGCTCTCTCAATGAGTCCCCATTGATGGCAGGAGGTCATTTGGTAGGAACCCCAATATACTTCATTCTCCAGAGATAGCTCCAGGAACGCTGGCATTGGCATTATGCCACGAAAAGTCAAGAGTCATAATGATGATGATGGCATTAGGAACTCTATCTGCAAGGACAGTGGGAAAGGTTGAGACTGTGAAAGGCTGAAGGAAGGGGTGGCTGTCTTTCAAGAGGGCGACCGTGTCAAGTGAGGGGTGAAGTGAGAATAGCAAATGAAGATGCATTAAGACCTGAGGTAAGGTTTAAGGAGCAACTCCCAGAGAGCTGGCCTCCACAGTGCCATATTGAAGGCTCTCTACTAAGACATTCAGAGTTAGCAGGGTGTTGTATCTACCTACAAAGGGTTATATCTGGGGGCCCAAAGAAATGAGGTTAGAGGTTTCAGAACCTGCCTCCTAATTGCAATGACCTCAGTTAATTAAAAATTCAGATCTTAGCTCTGCCTCCAGAAAGCCTGACTCATCTGTGGGAATAGCTTTCAGGTAATTCTAGCAGGGGTTCTCATTGGAAATAGCTGGGGTGGGTGACCCCACCTTCTGGAATTGTGGGTATCTATGTGCTGCTACTTATGGTGCTTCCAGAATGTTTTTAGTTTTGTCTTTTTCAGCTCTGTGATTCTAAATCTGAGTTTTTAGGCCCAGTGGATAGGGCTTGGGGGTCCATGAACCCCTGAAATTGTATGCAGATTTTCATATACATATGAGCTATGTGCAAAGTCCCAAAGGAATCTATGGTCCCCAAAGGACTTAGAGCCACCACTTCAGCTGCTGTGCCCATCTCTTCCCTGCCCCCATTTCCCTGGGGCTGGTACATGGCTTCCTGCCCAGGCCAGGCTTCCTTGTTCCAGTGGACAGTGTACTTTCTTCTATCTTGGAACTTTGCATTCAACTATGAAACACAGGACAAATTGGGAAAGATTTAAGGGAATGTCCATGCTTCTACTGAAATTAATTTCCTTGGGAAGGACATACCTGCGACGGTGTACATAGAATACTGCTGTGCCATTTTAATGAGCCACTTAAAAAAATTTATGTCACCGAAATTCTATGGTCTCCAGTGTTTCCTTGAAGCTGACCTCTGTGCTAAGCCATCCTAAGTACAGTCCCAGTTGCACCACTTTGCTTGTGGAGGTTCTTTGTTGCCCTCATGTGTCCTACTGCCCACAGAACAAAGCCCTGACTCCTTGGCCTGGCATCTGTCCCTTTACAATCCGACTGTCTCCTGCTGCTCCCCTAATTGTTCCATGTTCCAAGCTGGCTGTGCTCCTTGCCGTTGCCCAAGCCCTGTCTGTGCCCTCTTCCCTCTGGGCCTACACGGGGTGCCTTCCCTGCCTCCCCATCTGTCACAGTTTTACCCTCGTTCAAGGCCTTCCTCCTACCTGTCCTTCAGCCAGTAATTCCTCTTCTCTTGTTTGTGTGGCACTCATTACATATTGATTCATGTTCCATTATTCATGACTTGTGTTTCTCTTTTTCCTTTCACCGCAGGGCCCATGTTGTCGCTGACTCTGTGTGGGGAATGCTGTGTCACAGGACTGAGCAGAGCGCAAGCCCTGGGTAAAATCTGCTGAATGCAGGGAAAAAACCTGGACACGGCCGTGTTACCTTTGAAAAATGACCCTGTTTGTCTTTCAGCAGTCCAAATTGGATAGTAGCTTAAGAATGGCATATAAACTGCATTTATTTTTGATGAATTTGAAAAGAAACCCGATGACTTCGTTGAAATGCACACTTCAAAAATATTTGTAATTTCATGTTTCATAACACCTGGGAGTTTGGTAGTGTAGCATTTTGTTCTCCTTTTGACTGACTGGCGATTATACTGCAGTGAGAGGTTAAGGGAGTCCCCCAAGGCCACAGAGCAGGCAGGAGGCAACACTAGGGCTGCAGCCCAGACCCCTGAGGATGTACCGGCAAAGTGTAGCATTGACTTTGCTGAGAAGGTAACACAAATATGTCCGCACACTGCCAAAGGCAATTAAGACAATCCTATGGGTAAAAAAAATTGGTTTAATGTAGATAGTATAGGTAATGGACTGTTTGAAAATTATTCTTTTTACCAGTCTATTTGGCACTGCTGGCTTAACATTGCCTTTAAGTTCCCTAAGGCAGGACAGGCCTGTAACCCAGTCCGCCTTCTGCCTCCATCCCACTCCACTGCCTCTCTCGGGGACCTGCCCCGTCTCATGGTTTCAATTCTTACCACTCTGCCAACTTTTCTAACATCTTTGCTGTGATGACCTCTCCCCGGACCTACCCCTCACACTCCTTTGGGTTTGCCAGACGTCTGCACTTGGAGTTCTGCTGACACTTTAAACTCCTGAAATCTATATCCAGTCTCATCGTCTGCTCTCTGACCAAACTTGCATGTTCTCAATCTATATTTTCTCATCATTGTTCTAATGACCCAAGTCCAAGATTATTGTTATCTTTAGCTTCTTCATTCTTCATGGTTTATTCATTACGTCTTATCCAGTCTTCCTTCAAAATGTCTGTCACGTCTATTCAAGAATCTAAAGACTTTTGGGCAAGGATCACATCTTTCCAGAGAGCCGCTCACCTCACACCCATTCTTTCCCTTCTGTTTTCATCATTACATTCTAATCTGGGCGATCTGTTGCCTCATCCTTTAACCACTGCAGTGATTTTTGCCTGATTAATATTCCTAAAATATAAATCAAAGGGTGTACTTCTCACACCCTCCCCTGCCCCTGATTCCATTGCTGTCGTTTTAATGGGACAAGACTTACAGCCTTCTCCCTGGCACACCGAGTCCCACCATGAGGCCTGGCTGATCATTTTGTCTGTTTCATCACATACTTCCCTCTAGTAATTCTCGCCCCAGGACAGCTTCTGTTCACTCCTGCAGAATGTACCTTTCCCTGCCTTGCTTTGGTCCTCAGCTTCTTTCTTTTTTTGCTCTACCTCTTCAGATCCCTCTCATTCTTCTAGGCCCAACTCATGTCTCATCGTTTGATATGGCTTTTCCTGAATGTTTAAGTCCACACCTTTTCAGTTCTTTGGCCCCTATGGTCCACATCCTTGCCACTCAAAGTGCTGTCAAATGGCCAGCAGCACCGGCACCACCTGGGGGCTGGTTGGAAATACAGAATCCAGGCCCCTACCCTCAGACCTACTGAATCCAAATTTGCATTTTGGCGACATCTTTGAAGTGATTCATGAAGGCTGAGACACACTGGTCTACCTCATTTAGACATGTAGATAATAATTATACACTGATTTACACACTTAAACGTACTCCTCAAGATGCTTGAAGCCCAGCAGCTTGTATCCTTTCTTTTGCATCTCTTTCAAGCACAATTTCATGGCAAAGCAGGCACTCACTAAAGAAATTTTAGTGTCCTTCCCTTAATTTTCCTAGTAAGAAGGAAAAAAAGAGCCCAAGACACCTAAAAACTGAATACAAGCCATGGTTATTGTTGTGATGGAAGAGAAGGTGGATTGATTCCAACTAAACTTGGCAAAGACAGCAGTGGCAGGTCCCTTATGTGATGATCTTCTTCTGTTGCTGTAGTGCGTGGGCTGCTCCCCCCCAACACTGGTAACACCTCTCCTCCTGCATTACAGCTGTGTGCATGCCCTTCCCACCACCCAGACAGGGAGCTCCTTGAGGGCAGAGACCCTTTCATCAACAGCATCTCACCCACTCAGAGTAGACATTCAATAAATGTTTATTGGCTTGAATTAATACGGAAAGGAATCAGTAACTTATCACATGAATAAGTCAGAGAGATTGAACCTAGGCTAGTGTATGTTCGTCAGCACAGTCCACATGCCAGAGAGACTGACAAGCCTCTCCAAACCAGGGATCTGCTTCACTGTTTTCACTTCTTTGCCACCATATTTCCAGTTCTAAGGAGTGAAGAGGAGAAATACGAAGGCTGAAAGTAGAAGCAGGACAGAAATGAAATAATATTATGTGCAGAGTATAATACATTCAAATGTCAATGACTTAAAAGAAGCCTTGAAGAACAGAACTTTTTCAAAAAATGTCTCAATATTCACATCACAAAATGTTCTCTTTAACAAGTTCATCAAACAAAAAGGAGTGATAAGGTAAAGGACTTAGAACAATGTGGTGTTTGTGTAGCTGGATGGTGCATGTTAGTTCACAATTTCATTTTGTGTCTAAAAAACATATGAGGTTTTGCTGAGCTTTGTAGAGACATGTGTGATTTGTGGCAGGTCTTGTCCATCAGTGAAGCAAAATGAAAGGCAAAATGAAATCTGAGAACAGTTAGTATCACTACATTCTTCCACTAGCCTAGGTTCATAAAAGCCCAAAGAATACAACAGAGCTAGAGATAACTCCGGCATGCACTTGTATTTTTATTTCACTTTTTTCATGAGACTGTGTCTTATTTCTGACAACAGACTGTGAGAAGGGTAGGCACACGTATATTGTAATTCTATACATATTGGCAATGCTCAGCACATAGAGCTTCAACCCTATCTTCCCCCATTTCCTCCTTCCCTCCCTTTGCCCCTTCCTTTCTTCTTTCCTTCCTTTTGTCCTTCCTTCCTGTGTTTATTGAGTGACTAATATATTCTATTTATAAAATATAATAACATAAGTAAAATATATAGTTAGATCATAATATGCACTGTAGAAAAAACATTAGATAAGGATGTTAGAGATTTGGGGAAGCATACTTTTAAATAAGGAGTCAGAGAAGGCCTCCTTCAAGAAGGAGAGATTTATGGAAGGCCCTGAAGGGGGAGGATTATGTAGTCACATGGGGGAATGCCATTTCAGAGAGTGGAACAGCAAGTGCAAAGGCCGCAAGGTAGGTATGTGCTGAAATGAACAGGGAACAGCAAGAAAGTTTTCTTGGGATTACAAGGAGCTTGGTGGGCAATGATTGGAGAGATGAGACCAGAATTTGCTAACTGCTATATTGAGAAAAGCCTGAAGGGAAATAAGGGTGGAGGCAGGAGACCAATTAGAAGGCCACTGCAGTGACACAAACAAGAGATGACGGTGCCTTGGATCAGAGAGGCAGCAGCGGAAGAGGTGAGAAGTGTCTGGACACTGGGTCTATTCTGAGGGCAGGCCCAGCAGGCTTTGCTGGTAACTGGGTTTGGAGTATGATCATCAGAGAGGCGTCCAGGACCCAGGCATTGAAGATTTTTGGCCTGAGCAACTAGAAAGATAGAGTTGCCATCAAATGAGATGTGGGAAGGCTGTGGGTGGGGGAGCTTTTAGGGAAGATGAGAAACTTAGAACCATGTTGAGTTTGACATATTTTTTTTGACAAGTGAAAATGTTAAGGAGGCAGTTGCATATTTGTGGAATGAATGAATAAGCAGGATCTTAATCAAATGTTTAATGCCCCTCAGTATAAATCAATATATTTCTCTAACTATTTTCTTGAAATGCAAAACATTTTGGGAAGTGACATAGGAAGGTAGACCCTTCTGACCAATACCAGATCTGCCTGAATTCCAGTCCTGGACACCTGACTATCTCCCCTTGAATGTTCCCTAGACCCTTGGCCTATCTAACATGGACCTCGTCCTTTTTCTCACGAACCTGGTATCCTTTGTGAATGTAGTCAATGGCACCACCAGGCATGCAAGCAAGAGTCCCATTTAATTCCTCCCATTTCTCATGCCTATGCCTTTTGGTCACCAAATGTTACCAGTACGATTTGCACACCATCTCTAGAATTCATTTCTCCCTTCACTCTTCATTGCTACTGCTTTGATGATTGTGTTCTCATCACCTTTCACCCACATTACACGTCAATCTTCTCCTACTCGATTTCCCAGTCTCCAATCCATCAGCTCCCAGAATGACAGTCTAAAATGCAACTGTGGCCACATTACTGGTTTGCTTAAAATTTTCTCAAAGAGCTTAACCTATAAGGACCATCATAATACAGCTCTGCTCATTGCTCAGATTTACTGTTCCACATACACACACACATACTAGCAGTCACTTCCATTCGTTGGCTGAACCACCAGAAGCTAACTGATTTATTCATCCATATAAATGGAGTGCCCCCTATGCACAGCTCTGGGGCTGCAATGCTGGATGAGGCTCTGGTGAAGCCAATCTCTAGATTTCCATGCCTTTGCTCTCTGGTCCCTCTGCTTTGAATTTCCACTACCTTCTTGGCTCTGCACCGCACTCCACTTAGAGAACACCAACTCACCTTTTAAGATTCAGCTCACATAAGTTCCTTGTATCAGCACTTTTCTTAATCTCCTTCTGTCTTCTAAAATGTTTCCTCCTTTGAGAGGTATTACTGAATAAGTTAGTAACTCTAAAAGTGGGGATATTTCTAAATACATTTCAGGTTCGGTTCAAAATATTATATTTTATACCAGGAGATTATAGCTCAGGGAACAGGATTTTCTTTTTGATCTGAGGAGGCAGAAAAGCCTCCTTTTTCTGGCTTTGTCCCCCTGTTTTTAGGCTCTAGAAATGGGGTAACGAACACTTCACTTGCTACCGAGTGAGTGAATTCAAATGCACGGGATTATATATACAGATATTCCAGAATGTTAATATAGAAGGTCTTAGGGATGGTGACCCTTATGTAGGGTGGTGGTGCTGGGGAACTTGTCTTAATGTTGAGTTTGTGCAGCAAGTTCACAGTTTATACTTAGATTAACATATATTGGGGGACTCACAAAAAGGGGGATTAGAACTCCCTTTTAAGTCAATGTTTAGTGCCACCGCTGTACAGCAAGAGGACAGAATGACTGCCTTATACCCACCTGCCCATGCCGTCTGATCTGCCCTTGTTTGCAGTTCCAGAGGAGATATCTGCACCCATCACCTAAACGGTGCTTCAGTATATGAGTGGGCATTTTGCTCAGGCTGGGGAATCTTAGAAACTCCGGTCCCAACCTCCATCCACATCTCTTCTCTCTTGCATTTCTCTTTGTCTCTGTACTTCCCCACCTCTATCTGGATATTCATGTGTATACACTTAGATCACAGGTGGCAAACACCAGGCCCGAGGGCTAAATCTGGCCCTCCACCTTGTTTCTTCCCAGTGGCAGTGCCAAGCTCACTTAACTGTTAGGGAGTAGTTACATTTATACAGTCCTAAAATTCCATTCGGCCTTCTGATGGCAACCTCGAGGCTGACGTGGCCCCTGGTGAAGATGAGGCTGACACCCCTTAGATGATTTTAGAAAGCTCCTTGGGGAATATCTATATTTCATCAACATGCAACAGCACTAAAAACAAATACTCTAGTAAAAAACCCTAAAACCCCTCCCCACCTCTCTGTTCCCTCCCTCTGACTTACCCAGAGGTTGCACGTGGAAGTATGTCTTACCATGGAGGTGTAAAAATGGGTATCTGATGCTTTCTTGCCTCGTGTTTAGTGTGATTAGGCAGTTAACAATCTGATTATCACCGTGAAGGCATTTTGAAGACTAGCTCGGTCACTTGAGCTATGATATAAAACCGCAGCCCCAAAGTGGGATAGTGGGGTGAACCTTCCAGGATGCCTGCTCTCACGTGTTTGCTCACACACGTGCACACCCAAATACACACATCTAACTACTGGAACCAGATTCTTCTTTGTCTTCTGTATGGTACTGAACATTTGCACATGGTATGTCATCAGTGATTGTCAATCAGAGGTATAAGATCATGAATATATTTATAAGCAATAAATACTTTAAATAATCTAGGAAGGGCACAATTTGCTGCACAGAAGAGCTAGCGCATCCCCTGGTAATAGGTTTAATTTATTCAAAGAGATGCCTGCTCTGTTATTACTTAAAATATAGTTATAGCAACATGTAGCTGATTATTAATTTGCCATAATATTTAGATACATCAATGCAGCATTTTAAAAATTCAAAATCCTATCAAAGGAAGAGGAATCCCCAGGTCCTGAAGATGTACAGTTAGTTAGACAGTCATTGTGAGAGCCTTGTTTAATAATCATAATGGCTCGGCGGCTCCTGTGGTCCTACTATGACAAAAACTGCATGATATGACATGGGAAGGGCCTGTATGTAGTGAACAGACAAGAAAAAGGTGTTGATTCTGAAGCTTTGAATTAGATTCCTGTTGAATTGATGTATGAAATTTCCTTGCTGTAAATATTTTCATGGTTGTCAGTCTCTCTTACTGCAGGTTAGTGGTTTTACTGGCTGTGTACGAGACACATTAAACTTTGGGGTATGGTCACAGCCAGAACCCAGCACTGATGACTCGGACTCCAGACTGAGATTGCAAGCTTTTCCCTTCTTCCATCTCTGTTCAGTAAGTCAAGCCACGGACTTCTGTACATGTCTCAGACACATGCCTAGCTGAAGGGAGGGTGGTCCTGCCTCTCATCTGGCAGAGGCTGGGTGGCAGAGCCCCTTAGCCAGGATTTAGGCATCTGCTCCAAGGCCAGTCATCTGGGCAGGAGCACCTGGTGGATGATAACAGTCAGATGCATTTATTTATTCTGTCACTCAAAAGATACTCACCGAGTGCCTAAGTGCCAGGTATCTTTTCAGGTGCTGGGAATACTACAGTGATCCTGACTTCGGGGTGTCAAACTCATTTTCATCGGGGGCCACATTAGTCTCGTGGTTGCCTTCGAAGGGCCAAATGTAATTTCAACTCCGTAACTGTTAAGGAGTGGTTACATTTATACAGTCCTAAAATTATCTTGGCCCTTTGGAGGCAACCATGAGGCTGATGTGGCCCCCGGTGAAAATGAGTTTGACACCTTTACCTATTGTAATGATTGCTTAGGTTCAGTCCTGACTCTACCTCTTCACCTTGGGCAAGATGTTTTGCTCTCTGAGCTTTAGTCTCCTACTTTGTAGCAGACTCCCATCTGTGGGGAGAACTCACTGAGGCAACGTACACAACACACTCACCATTGTGCCCAGCGCATGGCCAAGGTCAGTTATTTTTATTGTTGGGCGAAGGTCAGATGCAGGATGTATTTCTACCACAAAGTTAGTGAATGTGAATGTGATCTATCAGCTGAAATGACTCTGACTCCTTTTTGCCTTTGAGTCTAGTCTGAGCATCATTTACAATACAGCAATGACCATGAGACAATGGGAGTATTACTACGGCTTTCCTAATAATGGTTTGCCCTTCAGGTAACACACATGAAATAAATACCCAACATCCTTTCCCTTCAGGGCACTGAGAGTAAGAATAGAAGATGATTTTTCTAAGAGCTGTGTACACACTGCAGGGGACACAAAATTAGAAAGAAAGAAACCCCACAGGATAATATTTCGTTTAAACGTTAAAGCTGTGGCATTAAAGGCCTTGGGCCAAGGAAGTTTCATTTTATCTTGTCCTTGAAAGAACCTGAGAAAAGGACACAAGAATCTGGTTGTAAAGATCCAATTAACTATCGAACTGCGGGATGTTCCTTAATGATGGAGTAGTTCAATCAAAAACCATGAGGCACTTTGAAGTGTTGAAAAGAAGCCCCGAATTGATCACCTAAATCAGGTGCTGTTTTATCAAAATGCCTGGAAACCGGGCTGGAGATTGGTTAGTACAGAGGACTGGTACTGGTCCGTGGCCTGTTAGGAACCGGGCTGCCCAGCAGGAGGTGAGCAATAAGCCAGCAAGGGAAGCCTCATCTGTATTTACAGCTACTTCCCATTGCTCGCATTGCAGCCTGAGCTCCGCCTCCTGTCAGATCAGTGGAGGTCTTAGATTCATTCTCATAGGAGCATGAACCCTTCGCAGGCAAGGGACCTAAGTAGTGTGCTCCTTATAAGAATCCAATGCCTGGTGAGCTGAGGCAGCGGAGTTGAGGCAGTGATGCTAGCTCTGGGGAGCGGCTGCAAAAACAGATCATTAGCAGAGAGGTTTGACTGAACAGAGAGCCTAATAAACCAACTGCTTCCAGACTCACATCAAAACCCTATCAGTGAGTGGCAAGTGACAATTAAGTTGCATCTGGTGGCAGGCTATAAAGCCATCCCCCCACCTTGGTCCGTGGAAAATTTGTCTTCCATGAAACTGGTCCCTGGTGCCCAAAAGTTGGGGCCTACCGAGTTAGTAGCACACACCACACAGTCCCAAGGAGCACGGATTGTTTTTCTAGGTCAGTGGCTGGGCCCCATCTGAAAGACAGTGGAGGGCATCATTGCATTCTACCCACTGCAGACTAAAAGCTAGTCGAGAGGAAAACAGAAGGTGGGGCCAGAGAGCTGATGGTGGAAGACACAGAAAGTGCCAGGTCAGGCTGAATTCCAAGGACATTCAACAGGAAGAGAAGCCGGATCAAAATGGGATCCTGACACTGGGCGTGTCTCGTAGGGTTGGAAGCACCATTGGAAGAATCACCTGGAAAAGTTTTTAAAATGCCATTGTCCATTGCTCACCCCCAGGCCAACTAATGACTATCTCTGGATCTGGAGTCCAGTACTGGTCTCTAAAACAACCATCACCACCACCACAACAAAACAAACTCTCCCAAAGATTAAAACAAACAAACAAACAAACAAACACACAAACAACCACTGCTTTAGGTCAGAATTCTCAAAGGATAAGCCCTAGACCAGCATCACCTGGGCATTCGTAGCAATGCAAGTGCTCAAGCCCTGCCCCTAACCTACTGAATCGGAAACTTGGGGTGGAACTCAGCAACCTATAGTTTAACCAAACCGCCAGGTGATCTGGATGCTCACTCAAGTCTGAGAACCAGTGTTCTAGATAAGTCACGTCACACAAGAAAATCAGAAATGCAGTTAGGCTACAATAGCTCAGGATGGAAGTCCATTGAGGGACAATTTTTCTTTTGCGCTTACAGAAAATAATAAAAAAACATGCATTCCCATTCTCATACGGTGTTTGAGAGGAGAAGAGGATTGAACTCTGTGGCTTGCTCACTCTCAAAGCTCCTAGGAAGGAACCATAGACCACTCGGTTCCAACTGGGATGTGATTTTAAATAAACTGCAGAGACCAATAATGAAAAGCTGTCTGACCACTAGACGAGACAGTTGGCCCTTGTACCTGGGGTGGGGGTGGGGGGTGAGTGGGAGGGTAAGGGCTTTCCGGACCAGGGAAGAATAACCTAAAAATAAAAAGAGAAGAAAGTCATTAAAACTGAACTTTGCTTTACTTTTTCCTTTTCTTTCATGAAGGCTGTGATTTTCATTTTGGGGGGCACAGCACTGATATGTTAATAAAACTGAATAACCTCCCCTGTGCTGAGTTTTCCGTACGAGACGAGAACTGCAGAAGAACTCGTTCTATCAACGCGTTGGTTTTCTCACCGTCACATCCAGCCCCCAGAACAGTTTCCAGAGGCACCCACACTCTCCTGTCCTGGTGAATAAACCTGGAACAAAGCTGACAGTCTGGGCTGCTGCCGCCTGGGCGGTGACAGATGTGCCTGTGAATTGGAACCCAGCTCTGCTACTGACTTAGACAGGAATGAAGGGAAGCAACTGGGCCTTCTAGACTTCAGTTTCCTCAGCAGCAAATGCCAGGAACCACCCGCGTGAACTGGAGTGTTTGAGTGATCGGCACAGGGCTGGGTGTCACAGCCAAGTGGGAGAGAAAAAAACTGCACAGCCTCACAGTGTCCCCTCCTGGTAAACAGACATAATGGAATTTGAGCTGAAACACTGACAAGTTGATCAAATGTGGGCCCAACACTTGAAGTGTATTTTTTGTTGTTTACTTTAATTATCTTTTTGTCTCATACATTCTGCAAAAATATGCCTTTACCAACCAATAAACAAAGTAAACCAAATGAACCACTATAGATGAATCAAATGTAAATAAATAAAGAACCTCAACCAAATCCCAGATAATTGATTTTGTGGAACAAAAGTATCTTTTTGCATTTACTTTTAAGTTTGCTTTATGTAAAAACAAATACCCCATGGGATCATTATTTGAAAAACACATCGCATTTACAGAGTGTCTGGTAAACTTTCTGGGGCTGTAAATTAGCTACTAATTTCATTTGAATAAAGGCTGTGAAATGCACTTCTGGAAATTATTGTTCAGAGACATGCTTTCAATCCTGTACATGATGGACCTCACTGGGCTCCGAGAGAAAAATGGAATCCCACTCAGTGTACTTGTCATGAAATAGGCTACTCTATGACCCAGGCTCTGGCTACCTAACTAGACAGCCAGCTCTTCTGGATTTCCAAAATAAGAGAGTTGGGGAAGGAAAATGAGAAACAGGAAGTTATTCTCACAGACACATACCCAGCCACTGGAAACTGGCGCTCAGACCCTCCGGTCTTTACCCCTCCTCCTTTCCCAGATACTGTTCATTACCCACTCTGTTCAATCTGGTTACTGTTATGTTCCATTACTGCCCTCGGTTTCTCTGATGGCGTTTTGTTTCAAGACCAGTAACAATAATTTTCAATATATATTACATTTTGTTATTTCTTCATGTAAGGTTCATCATCTCTTTGTTTTTCACTGGATTTTTCTTTATTTAAATTTTGTTTGTTGCATTTTTATACTCTTACTCTGGTTCTTATTTTCCTCCGTGATACCTCTTCCCTCACTTAACGTTATTCTCTAGAATGCTTTTAGGTTTCCTATCCTTTTTTTCATACAAACAACTGTAGCATAGAAAGGGCCTTCAGACTTGCCAATATCAGGCTGGTTGGGGCTGGCATAGTACCTGGCACATAGTAGGCACTCAATATCTATTCAATGACTGCCTCGATGAGTGAAAATAGAAATGACATCAATATATTTTTAGAACCCTCTTAAGTAAAATAATGACCTAATACCTTCTACTTCTTCAAATGTGTGTCAACTTAACTTTTTTCTGTTAAACCACTGTATTGCAGTGTTATTGGGGAAAAAAGCTGTATATATGCAGCTTTAATGCAAAATAATTTGATGAGTCTGGAGATAGGCAGACATCTGTGAAACTATCACAATTGATGACATAAATGTATCCATCACCTCCAAAAGTGTCCTCCTACCTTCTTTATTGTTGTTATTTTTGTAATAAAAATATTTAATATAAGATCTACCCTCTTGGCAAATTTTTAAGTTTAGTATTGTGAACTACAGGCATGATGCTGCACAGATCGTGTATAAATAAAACTCTGAACCCTTTGACCAACAGCTCCCTGTTTTCCCCTCCCCCCATCCCCTGGCAACCACTGTTCTACTCTTTGCTTCCATGAGTTTAAATATTTTAGTCATGAGTGGTACCATGGAGTATTTTTCCCTCTGTGTCTGGCTTATTCTGCTCGTATAATGTCCCCCTGGGTCATCCATGTTGTCACAAATGGCAGGATTTCCTTCTTTTTAAGGCTAAATAATATTCCATTGTGTGTATACACTGCATTTTTGTTCTAAGTTCATCTGTCAATGGACATATAGGTTATTTCCACCTGCCAGCCATGGGGAATTGTGCTGTTAGGGTCATGGGGGTGCTAGTAACTTCTGGAGATCCCGATTTCATTTCCTCTGGATAAACACTCAGAAGTGGGACTGCTGGGTCATATGATCATTGTATTCTTAATTTTTTGAGGAAACTCATGCTGTTTTTCATAGCAGCTGCACCATTTTGCATTTCCAAAAATAGTGTATAAGAGTTTCAATTCCTCTACATCCTCACCAACACTTGTCTTTTAAAATATATATGATAGCCATTTCGATAGGTATGAGGTGATGTCTCATTGTGGTTTTCATTTGCACTTTCCTGGTGATCAGTAGTGTTGAGCACCTTATCATGAGTCTGCTGACCATCTGTATGTCTTCTCTGGAGATGTGTCTATTCATTTTGTGACCGGTAATCTGAGGTTTTTAATTAAGTTATTTGGGAATATTTTCCTGTCTTATGTTGCAGGAGTTCTTTATGTATTTGGATATTAACCTTTATCAGATACATGGTTTGCAAATATTTTCTTCCATTTTGTATGTTTCCTTTCCATTTTGTTGATTTTTTTCCTTTGCTATGCAGAAGATTTTTAGTTTGAAATAATCCTGCTTGTTGATTTTCTTGTTTTTGTTGGCTATGCTTTAGGGTCCTATACAAGAAACCATTGTCAAGACAAACATCATGAAACTTCTCTCTTCTGTTTTTCCTTCTCGAACTTTTATGTTTTCAGGACTTACATTTAAGTTTTTAAACTACAAGTTGATTTTTGTGTATGGTATAAGTCCAAATTTATTTATTTTTTACATGTGGCTATCCAGTTTTCCACAACCATTTAATAAAGAGACAATTTTTCCCCATCATGCATTCTTGGCATCCTTGCCAAAGATCAGTTGACTGCATTTGTGTGGGTTTATTTCTGGGCTCTCTATTCGGTTCCATCAAATGCTAGGTCTTTTTTTAAAAATGTGTGTACCATACTTTTTTGGTTCATGTAGCTTTGTATTATATTTTAAAATTAGGAAGTGTGAGGCCTTCAGTTTTGTTCTTGCTCAAAATTGCTTTGGCTATTCAAGGTCTTTTGTAGTTTTGTATAAATTTTGGAGTTGTTTTTCTATTTCTGTAAAAAAAGCCATTGGAATTTTGATAAGGATTGTACTGAATGTGTAGATTGCTTTGGGTACTATAGAAATTTGAACAACAGTAATTCTTCCAGTACATGAACATGCAATGTCTTTCCATTTATTTGTATAAATAAATAGCTTTAATTTTTTTGATAAAAACTTTACAGTTTTTAGTGTACAAGTCTTGCTTCCTTGGTTAAGTCTATTCCTAAGAATTTTATTCTTTTTGATGCTATCATAAATAAAGTTATTTTCTTAATTTAACTTTTTGAACAATTTACTGTTATTATAGTAATGCAATTAATTTTTATATCTTGATTTTATATCCTGCCACTCTGTTGAATTCATTTATCAGTTCAAATGTTTTTTGCTATGTGTGGATTTTTAGACTTTTCTGCATATAAGATCATATCATCTGCAGAGATAGTTTTACTTTTGATTTGGATGCCTTCTATTTATTTTTCTTGTCTAATTGCCATGGCTCGTATTTCCAGTACTATGCTAAAAAGATGTGGCAAGAATGGGCCAGAGCTTAGAGGAAAAGCCCTCATTTTCTCACTTTTGAGTATGATGTTAGCTGTGGGCTTTCCACACATAGCCTTTATTGTGTTGAGATAAATTCCTTCAAGTTAACTTTACTGATTTTTTATGTGATTCATATGGATCAAAACTGAGTCTATATACTATGGTAGGACAAAGGTATATCCAGATTTTAACATAAGGGGTAAAAAACTTGTGAACTCCATTAGTGCGTGGAGAGCGAGCACATAAAAAACACACCAGTGAGGATATAAGCTCCTGGGAGAGCAACTATTTTCATTTGTTTCATTTTGCTATGTGCTCAGTAATTGTAAAAGTGACTGGCAAAGAGGAGATGCCCAGCAAGTACACACAGAATGACTACAAATGGATTGCCTTCTATGTGTGGGTCATAATTTGTTATCACTTCCTGAAAGGTTAACCATCATTGAGAAGACACTATGTCTGGACACACTATGACAACTGCCACAGCTTAGCAGCAACATTCTGAACCTAACTTTTATGGGGCTCCAGAGGCTGGATTTCAAAGAAACTGTTAACTCTTGAGATTATATGTAGTTTCTGGGAATAAAGTCCACAGATTTCTTATTTCTGTCTCTCGAGCTCATGTTCTTAACAACGATTGTCTTGCTGTAATTAAATGAGGTAGTCAGTGTGGAGTGCCTGGTATGGAGTAGGCACACAGTGAATATTTGTTAAAGCAACAACAACAACAACAAAAAGACAAAAAGATGAAAAAGCATCTCTAAAAGATCCTCTTTGTCTGATTTAAGAAGTGTTCGAGTTAAAAATGTTTGTCATTGAGACTATAAAACTAACTCCAAAATTAGGGAAAGGAATTGGGTAAAACATTGTTAAGTTTGGATAATTAAAAAGTAAGGAGATTTCAGTAAATCTGGGGTAAGTTTATGCTATAGTTTTGACAGGGGGTGGATAACAATGTCACCTAACAATAAAGTGAAGGGCTGGGCTGTGGGAGTCTTCTAGTCTTTATACACAGGATTTATTTACATGCATCATTTGCTCCTAGATATATGAAACTCCCATTCTGCCAGGATTCGGCAGGTATCAGGGTCCAATGTTAGTTATGTTTGTCCGTGGCCTGAACCAAAGGCAAAAGAACAGGCCACCATGGAACAAAGGAGATCCAGCTATTGTTCATCTGCAGAAGAGGAATGGCTTTACAGCTCAACAGAGAGGAGGCTTGCCTGGCTCCTTTGGGTCATTTCAGCGTAGGGAGAAAAAAAGGAATGTGATTCAGATATGAGCTGTTTCATTGCATTCTGCTGACAAGTGGCAAGTTAGATAAATTAGGTGTACTCACATTGAAATAATAATCTTACTGTTTTTGAGTTAAAAAACTTTTTTATGGTTTTGAGTTGTGTTTTCCTTCAGTTGGGCAGGGGAATGAATGGTCCCAATGGTGTGGCTGAGTCAGACTTGAGCAGCTTTCATCCTGCGGCTACTGTGTCAGGCCTACACATGCTTTCATTTAAGCTTCATAACAACGTGGTAAGGTTGACTGCATCATGATCTTCATTTACCAGATACGGAAACAGGGTCAGAGGGGTTTGCAAGTTGAGAACATCATCCAAATGCCCACAGCTGGTGAGCGGTGAAACTGAAATGCACACCTGGGGCTTCTGAGTCCATTTTTCCATTGCTCTTTACTATGTTGTGCATTTGTGTAACAGGATGGTATTTTTTTGATGGCATTCTGGCAGCCGGAAGGAGACCAAAACAAGTACTAAAGACATTATTAGAAATGGAAGTCTAGACTTTAGTATTATGTAACAGGAAGACTGGTATTAGCTTGATGTGGGTGCCTCTTAATATCATCTGCTCCAAAATGCAGCCTGGATGCTTTTGTGATCCCTGGTGATTCTAATGTAGGTCATTTTAAGCATTTTCAGAGAGCAGGTGAAAAATGTGTGTGTTCACTACTGTTCCAAAAGTATGGAGGAACTTAGATTCTCTTATTTTATTTTATAAAGCCACTGTATAGTCACAAATAAAAGTTGAAAAGAGACCTCAACATTTCTTGGCATCTACTTCATTTCTGGGGTCTGGAAACATGAGCATCTGTGTAAAACACTCAAGACTTGTGTAAGAGCAAAAGTGAGAGGGAAATTAACTTCTATTGGGCACCTAAAATTTACCAGTCATGTTTGTATACTTTATCTCTTTAAACCCTTGGGGAAATCCTGTAAGTTCAGTAGTATTAGATTTTTAGACAAAAACAAAAGCAAACAAATAAACAAAACATTCAGTGGGGTCAAGTAAGTTACCCAAAGTTGCACCGCTGAGACATGAAAAAGCTAGGATTTGAACCCATTTCATGTTCTTTTCATTTTGTGATGCTGCCACATCAGATGATAGGAGCCACGGAAGGTGATGTGAACAGTGCAGAATGTACACAAAGATGATCTTTTAAGCTATTTCCACCTGCATCTTTCTTGGGGCAGGTAATCACAGAATGTTAGAATTGGAGAGCCTTTATAGAGTATGTAGTCCCATCTTCTGGTTTTACAGTGAGAAGAGTATACCTTAGCTCTGAGTTCCTGACTCAGAGAAGTAAAGAAAATCCTCTAATGTCATATAGACAAGCATCTGTGTTTTTTAAATCCCAGCTCAGTGGTGTTGGTTACATCAGTATGAGTCATCGTTAAGCATGTGGGCTTTAGAATGACACTCTCTGTGCTCGAACTGCGGCTGAATGATTGGGGAACATTACCTACCCTCTCTGGATCTCAGTTTACTCAACTGTAATAATATGAAGATAATAGTACCTCAGAGGGTTGATGGAGTCAGTACTTGCAAAGTGCTTAGATTAGTGCTTGCCCCATGTTAAACACTTAATGTGTTAGCTAGTGTTATCCTCATATTGTCTCCTAAGGCCCAGGCCTAATGTAGTAGCTCTGGAGTGGTTGAATTAAAGGACAAACAGTGTAAGTAGTATAAAAAGGCAAACTTTTCTTTAAGAGGATCATAAAGTTTCTCTGTAGAGGTGGTGAGGGGTTGGCACACAACCTACAGAGTAAATTCCTCGGGGACTTAGCACCTAAGGATTCACAGGCTGATCCCAGATGGGGTAGCCGAGGAGTGCAAACCAGCATTCGCCCTGGCAGAGCTGTGCTAGGAACTGAAGATAACCTTCCACTCCGAACCTGGGTCATCATTCCCAACCACCCCCACCTCTCTTCTTGCTTTCTTTCCTGTCCTCTACTCACCAAATGTTTTGAGTGACTGCTATGTGCCAGGCAGTAATATAATGGTCCATGAAATAAAGTTTCTATATTCATGGAGCTTATTCTCTAGTAGGGGAGACAGATGATCAGCAAAGATACAAATACGGGATAGAGGAGAAAGTGCTATGAAAGGGCAGAAAGTCACGGGGAGTGCGATTTTGTTTTGTTGTGGTCAAGGGGGTGCTTCTCTGAGGAGGTGCCATTTGAGTAGAGATCTGAATGAAGTGGAGGAATCAGCCATATGACTGTCTGGGGAAAGAATATTATTCCAGACTGAGGCAAAGGCAACCCCAAACCCAAACCTGGGGTTAGAAAGCTGGGTGAGATTTGCAGAAGAGCAAGAAGGCCCGTGTGGTTGAGATAGTGAGAGTGGGGAGTACAGAGAAGGGCCAGGTCATCTCGTGCCTGTTGAACGAGGCATGTAGAATGAAATGTAGGGAAAGTTCATTTGTCCACCAAACCATGTGCATTCTGGGTCCAGCTCACTAATCTACCCCACTTCCGAAGGATGTCGTGGACAGTTGCTGCTCCATACAACTAAATGGAGTGTAGACACCTTAATAACAATATCCATCAGCCAACTTCTGCATGCCTGAGTGAAAAATAGTTGAGGCTGTAAGAAACTGAAGGAAATACATTTGAGATGCTCCGTGTGCCTGATATTCATGTTAAAAACACGTTAAACATACTACACTATTGGCTGCTGCTAATTCAAGCTGAGTCACCTATTTTTGAAGCAGCAGACTGGCAGTACAGGTGGAGGTAAGGGCGGGGTTTGGGGCGGTGCAGAAATGCATCCACATAGGCACTCCCCAGAGACATAGTGACTGACTGGGAGTGGGCACACCGAGTCCAGTCTGATGCTTCTAGAGGTCCTTGAAAAAGCAGTTACTTGAATTTCCTTGATTTTTTTTTCATTTGGTTCAGAAAACACAACAAAGAAATCATGCCGAGGCTAACCTGTTCAGTGAGAAATATTTACCTTAGGGACCTTGTATAGCCAGGGAGTTTTGAGTCAAAGTGGAACATGTACAAGATAGACTAAAATTGAGCCTGGTAGGTATTCCTCCTCTTTTGCAATTACAAAGATACCAATGGGATAAACTCACCAAACTGTGGGTGTTGGGAGAGGAGAGGCCACTGTGACAAAGACTCACATTAAAAACAAAAACAAAACAAGAAAACTTGTGTCTAGCAGACACGTTACTGACAAAGACTGGAAATGTAGTTTATGGAAGTGCCACAAAATTTCACTAGTAAAAAAGTGCACACTGTTCAGGAAAACATTTATCAAAATGTAACCATGGTAAGGCTTACACTACATCACATTCATTCTGATAAACAATAGCAGAATCTGAACTGATAAAGGTTCTCAATTGGAAAAGTTGTTCACTTGTAGTTTGGGATTTAAAGGCATTTAATTTATTCATTTTTTTGTTTTGCCTTAAAGTAATTAGCTATTAGACCTACTAAGGTATTATTTTTTCATGTCAGGTATGCAATGGCTTCAAAGTCAAGTCAAACTTGGATAGAAAGGAAATGTACAAAGAAGTCAAATGAAAAATAGACATTTCTTAATCAATCATGAAAATGTCAGCATGTAAAAACATATTCAGCTGGTGATAATACAATGGAAATAATGTAAGCAAATGAGACAGCATCATTGCTATTTATAGTATGTATTCACTTTGGTACAATAAAATTCTGAGAGGCAAAGGTTTAAAAGAGAATAAAAACTATCAGTTCTAACACTTGAAAATTCAGCAGCTCAGAGAATATTTTCAGTATGCTTTCTGTGCCTAAATGTAAAGCTTAAAATGATTTTATTAAGAAAATCTTGTTCCATCTTTTGAGAAATTTGCATTTCACCGCAAAGATGGAACATAGCATCCTTGGATGAGTTATTTTTTTATAGAAGTCAGTGCTGTTTTGTGGTATATGATTAGCACATTCTAAAGGCAAAGATTCCAGAAAGTTTAAATTTAGTTTGAAAAACTGAAAGCATTTATCCATTCATATATAAACATGAAAATGCAAGCTTCATTTTCATGTGCTTAAATGCCACATATTATAATGAAAACTCTGTAAGATGTGATCACCAAACTGATTTCACATTGAAAAATCAAATTTAAAAAGAGGCTGGCCTATAGTTAGTGAAATAGTCAGATCTGATACCAAATATTGGCCATCATAAAAGAACAAAAATATCTCATGCTTTGAGGAAAGTAGGATACTATTCTTGATGGATATTATAGATCAGATGAGATTAGAGAATCTAAGTATAGGGATAAAGTGTTTGCATCTAAAATTCTAATTGGAACTAGCAGTTTATACTTCACATACATGTAGTCAATAGACATTATTGGTAGCTATAGAAAGAACTTGGTGACTGACTGCTGAGATTGATATAGATCAATAGCATTCAAATACAGTTATAATTGATGAGCTCATCAAATTAGGACACATTACAGCATATGGCAAAGAAATCAAATATCTATAAAGAACTTAAATTCCCATACCAGAAAAACCATAGGCCAATTTGTTTTAACCTATTTATGTCTTTATATTTAAAGTAGATTTTTTTCATAGACAGCAAAAAGTTGGTATTGTTTCTTAAAATTTTAATCCAGACTTTGGTCAAGATGGAGGTATAGGTAAATGCGGCTAGCCTTTTCACATAACCACAGAAAAATCACAAGTATAATATAGAAAAACCATCACTCAAAACCACCAGAATATTGAGCTGTATGGAAGTCCAACAACTAAAGAATTAAAGAAGCCACATCGATCCGGACAGGCAGGAGGGATGGAGACGTGGAACCAGCTGGTCCCAATCCCACATGTCGTGGGTACCTCAGGAATGAGGGATCCCAGCCCCACACCAGACCACCCAGCCCAGGGTTCCAGAGCCGGGCAGATAAGTCCCCATAACTTCTGTTTGTCAAAACCAGGGGGGGTTAGGTCGTGGAAGAAACTGCAGGATTCTCGGGCCTCTCCTCTTAAATGACCTTGCATTGCACACAGACTTACTCAGACTCACTTCCTCTGGGCTCCAGCACCAGGGCGGCAGCTTGAAGGGCACCAGTGGCACACTGATGGGAGGAACTGAAGTGCCTGACATCAGGACAAGAGCTGGGGACAGCTTCCTCCCAGACGGAACTGCTGACAGAGGCCACTGTACCTTTGCTGAGCCCTCGTCAACACCAAGCCACAGAGCAGCAACACCATATCCGAATCTCCATTAACCTGGCTCACGTGATAAGCACCCCCCCAATGATTACCTAAGGGTCTGCCCCATCCAACTTACAGGCCCACCCAAGCAACCCTCCCTCCCTGTTAACAGTGGCTTTTTCATATGAAGGGCTGCACTGGGTACAGGCTTCAGACCTTCCTAAATGTGCTCAAACAAGCAACAGCTGAGCCGAGCTCCCATCCCTCTCGCTGAGTGGCCTCAGGGCTGGCACTAGCAGCAGCCATCTGCAGACCACTTTATAGCTTACATCAAGGGGCCCCAGACAGAACACAGGTGGAGGCTGACCTTGGCCTGCACCACCCAGGAAACTCCAGAGACTGCACACACACAGGCACTGACACACACAACTCCAAACCATTAGAATTAATAAACAAATTTGGCAAAGTTGCAGGATACAAAATAACATACAGAAATTGGTTGTATTTCTATACGCTAATAACAAATTATCCAAAAAGGAAATTAAGAAAATGACCCCTATACAAGGGTTTAAAATGAATAGAATACTTAGGAATAAAGATAACCAAGGGTATGAAAATTAAGGGTAAACTGAAAACTAAGACACTGATCAAAGAAATTAAATCAAATAATAATAAACAGAAATACATCCTGTGTTCATAGATTGGAAGAATTCATATTGTTAAAATGGCCACAGTACACAAAGCAATGTACAGATCCTTTGAAATTCCTATCAAATCCCAATGGCATTTTTTTACAGAAATAGAAAAAACAATTCTAAAACTCATATGGAACCACAAAAGACTGTAAATAGCCAAAGCAATTGGAGCAAGAAGAACAAGGCTGAGGAACCATAATTTCTAATTTTAAAATATAATGCAAGTTATGGTAATCAAAACAGTATGGTACAGGCATAAGAACAGGCAGATAGATCAGTGGAAGAGAACACAGAATATATAAAAACTCCTACGTATCAATAACAAACAGTCAAATAACCCAATTAAAATTGGGCAAAGGAACTAAATAATAACTTCTGCAAAGAAGATATAGAATGGCCAACAAATACATGAAAAGTGGATCAATATCACTAATCACTAAGGAAGTGCAAATTAAAATCATGAGATATCATCTGACATCAATCAAGATGGCTTTATATATAAAAAATCCTGAAAGATAACAAATATTGCTGATGAGGAGGAGAAAGGGGAGCCTTTGCACAGTGTTGGTGAGAATGGAAATTGATGCAGCCACAAAGCAGTATGAAGTTCCTCAAAAAATTAAAAATAGAAGCACCTTATCTGTCCTTCCATTCTAAATGAAAGTTTTGCTGGATGTTAAAGGGACTTGTCGAAGAAAAAGAAGTTAAAGAAACATGAACAGTGAAAGGACAACAAACTCACAGTTATTAACAACCACACCTAAAACGAAAGCAAACTAAAAGGACAGCTAGATCAGGAGTGGAAACATAGAAATGAAGATCTCAAGGAGGGTTAGCAACAGGGGAGTGGGAGGAGGAGATGGGGGGAGAAGGTACAGAAAACAAGTAGCATAGACAGTAGATAGAAAATAGATGGGGGGGGCAAGAATAGCATGGGAAATATAGAACCTAAAGGACTTGAGACACATGGACATAAACTAAAGGGGGGTAATGGTGGGGTTGGGGGGGCAGGGTGGAGGGGAATGAAGGGGGGGAATAGAACAACTGTAACAGCATAATCAATTTAAAAAAATAAATTAATTAAAAAAATTAAAAATAGAATTAGTATATGATCTAGCAATCCTACTCCTCGGTATATATCCAAAGGAATTAGAATTAGGATTTCAAAGGAATATCTGCACTCCCATGTTCACTGAAGTGATACCCAGAATAGCTAAGACATAGAAGCAATCTAAATGTCCATTCATGGATGAAATGGATAAAGAAAATGTGCTATATACATACAATGGCATATTATTCAGCCTTAAAAAAGAAAACCCTGCCACTTGCAACAGCATGAATAAAGCTGTAGGACATTTTGCTGATGAAATAAGCCACACACAGAACAAATATACATAATATCACTTATATGATGAGTTTAAAGTAGTCAGACTCATAGAAGCAGAGCAGAATGGTGGTTGCTAAGGAATTGGGGGAAAGGGAAACAAGGAGGTTTAGGAAAATAGGACAAAGTTTCAGTTGTACTAGATGAATAAGTCCTAGAGATCTACTGTACAGCATAGTGCCTATAATGAACAATACTGTATTTTATACTTAAAATTTGGTAAGGGCAGATTTTTTGTGATGTGTTCTCATCATTAATGAAGATGGTAATAATAACAGTAAATAAGAGGGAAGGAAGGAATTTTAGGAGGTTTACAGCATGGATTGTGGTGATAGTTTCATGGGTGTAGATTATGTTCAAACTCATTGGGTTGTATACATTAATTATGTACAACATTATTTATTTATTTAATATATTATTAATTACGCTATTGCAGTTGTCTCAATTTTCCCCTCTTTGCCACCCTCCACCTGGTACCCTGCACTCCCACCCTTAGTTCATGTCCATGAGTCATGCATATAGGTTCTTTGGCTACTCCACTTCCTATACTGTTCTTAATATTCCTCCTGTCAATTCTGTACCTACCAATTTGTATTTTTTTAATCCCTACACCTTTTCCCTCATTCTTCTCCTGCCCCCTTCCAACTGACCTCTCCAATTTTTCTTCATATCTATGATTCTGTTTCTGTTCTTCTTGTTTATTTTGTTTTTCAGATTCAGTTGTCAATAATTATGAATTTATTGCCACTTTAATGTTCATGGCTTTGATCTTCTTCTTAAATAAGTCCCTTTAACATTTCATGTAATAATGGCTTGGTGATGATGAACTAACATTGTCTGGGAAGTACTTTATCTGCTTTCCATTTCTGCTTTCCAGAAATGATAGTTCTGCTGGTTGGAGTCATCTAGATTGTAGGTCCTTGGTTTTCATCACTTTGAAAACTTCTTGCCAGCCCCTTGCAGCCTGCAAAGATTCTTTTGAGAAATCAGCTGAGAGTCTTATGGGAACTCCTTTGTAGGTAACTCTCTGCTTTTCCCTTGCTGCTTTTAAGATTCTCTCTTTATCTTCAACTTTTGGCATTTTAATTATGGTATGTCTTGGTGTGGTCCTCTTTGGGTCCAACTTGTTTGGAACTCTTTGTGTTTCCTGGATGTATATGTCTATTTACTTCACCAAATGAGGGAAATTTTCTTTCATTATTTTTTCAAATAAGTTTTCAATTTCTTGTTCCTCCTCTTCTGCCAACACCCATATATTCAAATGTTGGTACATTTGAAGTTGTCCTGGAGGCTCCTTAGTCAACCCTTGTTTTTTAGGATTCTTTTTTCTTGCTGTTATGATTGAAAGTTTTTTCTTCCTTATGTTACAAATCACAGATTTGATTCTTGTTTTCATCCACTCCACTGTTGGTTCTCTGTAAATTTTTCTTTTTTTTTTCACTTAGTGTAAACTTCATTTCTGCCTGGGTCTTTTTCGTGCTGTTGAAGTACCCAATGAGTTCCCGAAACATCCTAATAATCGGTGTTTTGGGCTCTGCATCTGATAGATTGTTTATCTTTATTTTTTTTAGTTCTTTGTCTGGAGTTTTGTTCTGTTCCTTCATTTGGCCATGTTTCTTTGTCTCCTCATTTTGGTAGCTTCCCTGTGTTTGTTTCTATGTATTAGTTAGAGCTGCTTTGACTCTCTTAGTACCATGGACTATTATAGAATAGCACACACATAAGTTGTATGGGGTGGAGCCTTATTGCCAGGGCAGGGCAACCTGTGTGAACCATCTTGATGGCGTCTCCAATACCCTGTCACTGCTCTGTGGCTCTGTGTGGGTGACAGCTCAGAAAGGGGACATTGCAGCTGCTTGGCCTCCGTAGTTTTGTCCAGGAGGAAGCTATTCCCCAACACTTGCCCTGATGCCAGACACTTCAGTTTTTTCCCATATGCCAGTGATACCCTTCTAGCTGCTGCCTCAGTGCTGAAGTCCTGAGGGAGTGAGTTTGCATAGGTCCTAAGTCCATTTTGGGCCCTTTAAGAGGAGACTCCTGAGAATCCCACAAGTTCTTCCACTGCCCCAACTCCCATTGATTTTTACAGCCAGAAGTTATGGGGACTTATTGTAACTTATGGGGTCTAGTTGTAACTTTTGCTGTGGTTGTGTGAGGAGGTGAGTTGTGTTTACCTATGCCTCCATTTTGACTGGAGGTCTGTACAACATTTTTAAGTAAACAAAAATTTTTAAAGAATGTAAACTGGAGGAAATTAATGCAAAAATGGCATGCCCCTTTGTAAAAAAGTTAAGTGTGTAAATGCAAGGACTAGAACAATTTATACTATATTTTTTTAAAAGAAAAATACCAAGAAATATGCTAAAATGTACTCCAAAATATAATTGCTATGCCAAAAATGTACCATATATCATTATATGCTAATAGCCATTGTAAATTATTAGAAGGCTATATTCCCAACTATTTTTTAGTAACAGGCACCTCTTTCTCTGGAGACTGGCATGGGGCAGGTAGGAAGAAGTAAGAAAATGGAAAGGAAAGTCTTTCATCTTGTATCCTACATATTTCTGCATTGTTTGAATTAATGAAACAAAATTATTATTACTTTTCATTGGAAATAAAACCAGATATTAAGGACTACAATCTTCCTATGTTAGAATTTGAAAACATTTAAGTAGCATAGTAAGTAACCAGCAAACACTTGGAATATGCTCATTTGTTATTCCTGCCATCTCGGACAACTACACTCTTGTCCAATCTTTTGATATTTAAAATGCATTCTGAGGTATTGGTATAATCATTATTGAAATATTCCTAATTTCTTTTGTTAAAAAGGTACATTTCAAAGTGCTTTGGAGTTTGCATTCATTTTAGATTGGGTCACTTTTTTTTCATTTTAAAATGAAAAAGTTCGGTTACTATAACTACCTCTGATAATGTTCATGCACAGAGTCTTGGCCTGTCTCCTGGTCTGGAACCTGCTCAAGGGCAAATGTACATTTGTCTGGTGTTCTGTGTGCACCCTGTCCTTGTGCCACTCTTCCAGTGTGACGGGAAAGGAACAGCTGTCATCTGTCCTTCTGGGAATTCGGCCCAGAGTCTGGCACCGTGGGAATTTACCCAGGCTGCTTTGCAGGAAAACATCTGATACTTCAGGATCATTGTAACTGTGCACCAGAAAGACACTGGAACTCGGGGATGAAAGGGAACTCTGACAGATGATGAAGATTGAGAGGAATAGGGGGACAGGAGGATATGAGCATATTTTAAAGTCATCTCTATTTATTATTATATTCCAAAACATGCAAGAAGATCTTCCAGTAAGGATTCTAAGAGGAACTTGTAAACCTCGGTCATGCTTATATAAGGTTATTGAAAATAATAATGAAGACAATCACTGAGGATGTTAAAAATGGGAATCTTCCTGTTCTGAGTTGAAGGAAAGCTGCACATGTGATCATACCTTCCATCCTTCAGAAACACGAGTCCTTATAGGAGAGAGGGTGCCAACGGGGTGGTGGGAAAATGGGACATACATGCCATGAGAGCATAGGTACCTACGGAAACAGGTTTTATTAACCATAAAAATAAAGTTAAAGGGTTAAAAGGTAGCCTCCACATGTCCATGTAAAAGGGGCAGAAAGAAACATCCCTATACTCTGGAGAAGTTCAATCTCTGATCAACCGTCACAAAGACTAATCCACTCACATCTAATCTAGAGCCAATACTGAATAACAGCAACAAAATATTTCATTTTTACATTTTTCTCTGCCTTTGGAATATAAAGGGTTGGAGTGGGAGATTTAGCACTGCTGGCTTCTGGTTTGAAGAACACCAGAACCACCTAGTGGATGTTTCCTTTACTGCACAATCCTTATGCTTTCCTGTTGCTAAATTGTAATCGCTGTGAGTAAGCCCTCAAGTGTAACAGGTGGTTCTGATCTCTTGATGCCTTTATAATAGAAACAGTCATTGTTACTCTTCAGCAGAAGCTGTCCCTGAAGATTCTCTGAGCAGAAGTCCCTGCCTACCAAACACTCACCAACTAGCACACTGCTGCATTCAAAGGGGTGGGGGATGGAGACAACTGTACATGAACAACAATAAAAAACAAAAATCAAAAGCACACTTAAACACTGACTGCTGAGATAGGCAGAGATGGATGACGCTTCGAATTTTCCCTGAAAGTCAACAAGCAAGGCGAACGGCAGAGGTTCATCTGCACTTGTGGCAGAGGAGAGCAAGACTAGAGAGTGTTGCAGAGCGTGGTCAAGGGGTGACTCCGGCGGCTGACCTTTGTCCAAGTCTGTGGTCACACAGAGTGCGGTCTCTAATCGGTTTTGTTTCTGGAGCAAAGCAGCTGCTGCATGTGCCCTGGCCGTTGCTGCATCCCATGGCTGAGCCATCTTGGGGGCGGTGACAGATGTTTCGTGTATTATTTTAGAATTTGAGATGATGGTCAGAGAAATAACAAACGTTCTGGGAACAGACACATTGGTGACATGCAAAAGGTTATAAAATGCCAAATTTTATTATGTTCTGATGCCGAGTCAAAGGTTAATTACATATCATGACTTACTGGCATCAGAAGAAAAAAAAACACTAAGATCTAAGGAGATAGGAAGGTCGATGATGTGCTAACCTGTGCACAGGTAGTTTAACTGTTAAGCAGTTGGTAGGCTTTGGGCTATGAGGTTAGTGCCTCTCAGCCGACCAAGCACCACGTGTGAAGGGCATGTGGGTGGGCCGGGCTCTCCCAGGGCTGCACGCTGGGGTGGGTGCCATCAGCATAAGTCTGCAGGGGCTGGAACCACTGCTCTCCTGGTCTACGAACAACTCCCATTTGATCTCTTCCTCCTACAGGTGGACAGCTTCCTAAGGTTGAAATTTCAAACTGTGATTTTTACATGCATGCCGATCCTCCCTAACTTCAGAAATTAGGATAGGAGCAATTTCTGTACATAGGAATAAAACCCAATTCCTCTTCTTGTTGGAGTATCCAGTAAAATGCTAAGAAATAAATGAGTAGAAGAGAACAGAAGGATGAGGGGCCTTGAGGAGAGCACAAAGTGAAAAAAAATTGGAAAAGTAGAAAAAGATGATGAACATAAATAGTAACAACAAGAAGAAACAGAATGCAGTGGAGAGAAAGGTAAGCCTAAAATTTCAGACAAGTCAAGGGGAAGGGCTTTTATTGAAAACAGCTCTTTCCCCCCAAGATAGGCTGCTAGACTTCTCATGGTCAATGAGATGATTGTTAGCTGCTCTTAATATTTTGAAAAGCCTGTTACTCTATCTTTTACCACTTACAGGTAGTTGCAATTATAAATTTGTTTGTGTGCTTCTTTGTTTTATGGCTCCAGGAAGGCAGAAGTGCGTCTCCTTTGCTCACCATGGAGGAACCAGCACCAGTTGTGGAGGGGAGTCTGAGGGTTAAGCCTGCACAAGGCAGCTCGGTCCCTGGGTTCCCAGGCTGCTTTAACCACTTCCTCTCCATGACACATAGGCTGCCAGTTGGCTGACCTCACAAACATCAAGACCTCTTTTGCCTCCTGACTTCCATTATACAGGCTTGAAAAAAAAACCAACACTTGAATTTCACTTTCCCCAGACTTCTCTTGCTGCTAAGGGTGATCACGTGACATAGACCTGGCCAATGAGAAGTGAGGAAAAAGCAGCAAGGGATTCTGGAAAGTCTTGACAAGGACAAGAGCAGAAGACACTACCCTTTATCCCTTCCTCTTAACATAAATGTGGACGTGATGCCTTAGGGTACAGGCCAGTCATTGTGCACTCACATGGGAGAAGGTGAAAGGGAGAAGGGGAGGCAGTTCTCAGAGATGCTACCCTGACACTGCCGAGCCCTGGAACCAATGCTAGGAACCAATGACCCCCAGCTTACTGTTATGTGAGAGAAATAAATGTCTATTTGTTTCAATCACTGGCAGTTAGACTTTCGGTTACTTTTAGAGAAAAACATGCCTGTTAGAACAGTTATGTGACTTTGATCAAATTACTTTTCAATATTCTTATTTGAAAATGAAGATTGTAGCAATAGCTTCCTTATAGGATGGTTGCAAAGATTAAATGAGATGCTATATATAATATATGTATTTTATATATATTATATACACACATATATAATATATACGTATTTATATATTACATCTAGAGAGAGAATACAGTAAATACTATGTAAAGGTAAATTAATACTTTTATTACTGTTTTGATGGTGGGCTTTCAATAAGTCTTGGTTGAGTGAGTAAATGAGTGGAGTAGAAGGTCAGACCCAAAGGGTATGGACTTGAATCAAGTAGCAACAGAACAACTCAGTTGTTCCACTTGAGAAAAACGAGAGAAGGGGGGACAGATGAAAGGAAGGGTGAAAATGAGGGGGGCTAACGAGGGGCCAGGTGGGTGCTGTGTGGGCTGCGGTGGGCCCTGGGAAACCTCCCACGGGGGAGGATGGGTGTCTCGGTGCTGAGTACAAATGCGTGGCCCACGCGCACCAGCATCAAGTAGACACTGAATAAACATTTGTTGGCTCACTGAACAAGTGAATGAACCATTAGGGGGTTTACTAAAAGAGAAATTGTTATCTCTTCCTTTAAACTAGAGAGATAGAAGCAACAGAAGGTTTTCCTCCAGCGCCATCTGCACGTCTTCTCCAACATTTGCCTGAAATTACGTGGGTGAAGATGTACTGCTCTGTAATTGCCTGTGCCCTCGCGAGGAGCAGATAAGAACATCCGGTGGGGGCAGACGCAGAAGCAGAAGGAACAGATTTCCCGCAGAGTAAAATATTCGGTTGTCATCAGAGCCCCCTGCTGTAACCAACGAGAAAATGAAAAGGGGGACCTAAAGAAGAGAAGCAGGTACTCCTCACAGGCACATGTCTCCAAAGTTTCCCACCAGGAGCCAGCCGTTCTTAAATTGGGAACAAAGGCTAAGGTGGGCTTCTGGCCGGCTCCATCCCGGTCCCCTGAGCTGGGACCGGAGAGCCCTGGGAAGAGCATCACTTTCACGGCCAGGCTGGCGTGTCAGAATCGCCCTGCACACACGGCCCGCTCGCAGCTGTGTTCACCCAAGCCTGCTCGGAGGAGGCTCAGTGCATTTCTAATCCTTCCTAAAAACATGTGCAGAAAGTAATGGAAATTGGAAACGTATAAAAGGCTTAGTCATGGGACTATAGAGTGGGTGCTTCCAGGCCAAGGATTGTTTGATGGCTATGTTTCTGAACATTATTTATATCACATCTTAACACGAATGCCTCATATCTAGTGCTTTTTTTCTCTGCTGTCCCCCTCCCCTGTCTCACCTTCTCCTTCTGGATAACTTCTGCTTGGATTTTGCACGCATTGGTGGTAAGTAAACAGAAAGCAAGGTCCCATTCAAATAGTGGATGGACTTGCATTGCTGTTTAGAAACACATATTTGCCTGTGGGCACTATAAGGATGAGACTCATAAAATAAAGCCTAATACAGATGAGAAACACACATCCTCAAAGCACATGGGAGTCAAAACCGTACGCAGATACTTTTGATCTGCTGTTGGCATTCTGAGTAGTGAGCCTACTCAGTACAGCTGAAGGGTCTGGGGTAGTAACTCTTCGTGGGAATAAATAAATAGCTGGGATAAACAATGGTGCTGAGAATCTTCTTCCAACAACTGAATAAATAGAAATCAGCATCTCCTCTACCCCCTCCAAACACAGCCCTATAGATAAAACTTATAAAACTAGGATTTTCTAAATACGAGGGTCACATAGTCTCCTAGGTCATGCTCTGTCATCTGGGTCACATTCCAACTCAGGAGCACTTAAGACAAACTACATGAGAGCTGCAGGGAAGAAGGAAGCACACCCCTCAAAATCACGGGGCTTTGACCAGAGCTTTGTCTCTTTAAGTCTGTCCTGCCGGGGCCTTGTCTCCTTTAGCTGGAACTCACCCCATCCTGCAGCCCCTGCACTTTGAGAAATTAACCGGTTCATTCATTCCACAAATGTGTACTGGGTGCCTGCCCACGAGGAATTCACAGCTAACCAGAACACTGCCCTGGGTAAATTAATTCAGATTCGATTCCATATTAGAACAACAGTACAGTCCTACAGGTGGGCATGTCCGAGAGGTTTATTCCCCCTCCCTCCTCAGTCCTGTAAACATTTGTCTGGGGCCCATCTGCATGTGGGCTGCGCCGGGGGCAAGGCCGACGGGCAGCAGTCCTATTCAACAGCCCAGGGACTCATAATCAGATACGGGCCTCCTCGCTTTTGCGGCTGCTGTGGCCATGCGTGGAATCAGCCCCAAGTTGCTTTTGAAATCTCAGAAATGAGTGGAGGCTGAGAGTCTCAAATATGCTTGGAGATCTGCCTGTAGATTTTGATAACCATGATAATGATGACGACAATGATGATGACGATGATATTAGTTAACACAGTAAAGCAAATATTATGTTCTTATATCCCAGGCACTGTTCTGAGCACTTTAAATGTCTCACTCGTTCCTCTATTATTTAGGTATAAACACTGCCATAAACCACCACCCTGGACCATGGTAGGGGTTGTCTTCCATGAACGGGTCCTTGGTGTCAAAAACACTGGGGCTGCTGCTTTACAACACAGTCACCTTAAGAAGGTGACGTGGGAGCTGGAGCTGTCCACCTCCCCACCTGCTGTGTTTAAAGGAGGGTGAACGGGAACTCGTTCTGAAAGAAACACATTGTTTAATGCAGTACTTGAGAACCACAGACCTGGAGAGTTAGAAAATACGTAGGCAGAAGTGACGTCTCTATGGAAACAGATGTGAAGATTCAAGCGAACATTAGTTCCGTTAGACTTTTCATGAAGACAGCAGTTTCATAACCTGTTTTCTACAGTTTTGTAACCTGTTTATCGAGGAGTCTGACCATGGCAAGAGGCAAGCTAGAAACACGTTTCTTTCTCTAGCTGCTGCTGCTGACTCGGCAGCATCCAATCCTCCATCCTTTCTGAACGACCATATTTTAATGACATTCTGGGGAGGCACCGACGGTCATTGAAAGTCCAGCCCAGTTCCATACTGTAACCTGACAACCAGTTACAGATTTTCCACTGCTCCAGGGATGGTTAAACTTGTGACTCAGAGGTGTCCCAGGGCGACTCTTCCACTTTGGAGTGTGGTACGAAGCTTCTGTGGTTCTAGGTTACCCCCTTCCTCCTCCACAAAACCCAGTTTCTCATTTTGGAGGTTGGGAGAGAGGATGAGATGAGTTAACAGTTCTTTGCTGGTTCCATTGCTTTTGCTGCTTCTCTGTAGTCACACCCATGACCCATGAGAGTCTCTGGGGGTTAGACGTCTTAGGTGTTAGCCCTCCCAGGGACATCTGTAGATTCTTGGGGGTCCCTCACAGGAGATATATAGCTCTGGCTCAAGTGCACTGAGCTCCCTCAATTACTTTGGCCACCCTATCAGCTGTAACTGCACTACCTGCCTTTTCCTGCCTGGTAGGTGCCTTTTACCACATGGGTTGTGGGGCTGGAGAAGTGTTGGATGTACTAGGAAGCGTTTTGCTACTTCTTAGTGAGCCCTGAAGAAGGTATTTGGTGGGTGCTCAGTTTGTAATGTGAGAGATTTATACCCTTTCCCCCCCAGCTTTGGTCCCTAGGCACCAAAGAACTTTTTCAGATGAAAAAACAATTCTCCTTCACATCCTATCATAATAATAAACTTTGATCGAAACTTCAATAAGAAAGCAGCAAGATGTTTCTCTCTTATTTCCTTCCTCCCTTCTTTCCTCTCACCCTTCCTTCCCCCTTTCTTACAAATAACCACCACATAAACTACAACGTAAAGAATAAAAAAGCCCAGATAATCAGTACATCTTAATGAGCAAACTTGAACATAACAGAGGATGTGAAATATCAGAAGACAGGAGCGATCTTAGTTTCCTGAGAAGTTCTGCGCTATCTCTACCTGCTCCAAGCCTGGTCTGTACTTTTCCACTCCTGGGATGCCTCTGCTTGACATGGCGATCAGCTGCTAGGGCTTTCTTGCACTCTGAGCTCAACCTGCTTTTATTTGGATTGGGGCTTTCCAGTTCTGAATGCTTGATTACTGGTCTAAGAGTGTAATTTGAGTCGACATGCTGAACTCACATCAGCCGCCTTACGATTGCTATTGAAATGCTCCAAAAATATAAAAGAAAAAAACTTATAGAAACTAAGGAAGGGTGTTGTTCACAAGCTAGAAGCTGTAAATTTGTGAAGAACTAACAAGACAAACAAGTGTCAGAAAGTTCTAGCAGCAGTTCTGCCAGAATTTATGGCTTCTTTGTCTAAAAACTATAAAAATTGCCTGCTTCAGTCATTTATTTAGGTCTTATTTTTATGAGAACTCTGTATGTATGAATTAATTTTTCTCTTGTTAATCAGTCTAGGGTCAATTTATTAATTAGACTTGCAAAGAGAACTAAGAAGGGTAGAGAGAAAATTTCTCCCCCAACAACCTAAAAGTTTTGAACACAATGTCCCAGTAGAATCGATTGCAAATACTGGAATCTTTGAAAGGGTGAGCAAGCAGAGAGCAGGGGCTGGATGTCTGAAAGAGTCTGCAGTTCACAGGAAGAGGGTCAATGTGGGGAACTGATTCTCAATTCCTGGTTCTATGTCCTACAAACTTCTTCCGTTAGTTATGGTCCCTCCCGGACTCAGCATCCATCTAGGACTCTCTCTCACTCATTGAACCTCTGTTCTGGAGAGGGGGGTGCATATTTTTTGCTTTATGTAGTTTTCTAGTTCAGTGTCTCCTGTGGTCAGGTGTTAAGGATTTTTCTCCCTGCCTCCTAGTTCTGCAGATGGTGCAGGGCCAACGGTGGGTAGGATGAAAACTTGAAATACGTGAAGAGAATTGAAGTGTGCTAGGAAATCCCATTATAATTTCTACCAGAACCACAGTTTGAGGAAATTGATGGGCTTGTTTCCTCACTACATCATGGATGATAACAAGAATAAATATCAGACTGTCAGCTGATTTCTCAAAAGAGACTTTATAGGCAAGAAGGGGCTGGAAAGAGGTATTCCAAGTCATGAAATCCAAAGACCTACAACCAAGATTGCTCTATCCAGAAAAACTTTCATTTAGAATGGAAGGGCAGATAAAGTGCTTCTCAGATAAGATCAAATTCAAGGAGTTCATCATCACCAAGCCCTTATTATATGAAATGGAATGTTAAAGGGACTTATCTAAGAAAAAAAGATAAAAATATGAACAGTGAAAGGACAGCAAACGCACAGTTATTAACAACCACATCTAAAACAAAAGCAAGCTAAAAGGACAGCTAGATCA
This sequence comes from Artibeus jamaicensis, assembly GCF_021234435.1. Taxonomy (NCBI): domain Eukaryota; kingdom Metazoa; phylum Chordata; class Mammalia; order Chiroptera; family Phyllostomidae; genus Artibeus; species Artibeus jamaicensis. The sequence continues at coordinate 17,161,018 of NW_026521486.1, read as the reverse complement.
GGAGCAGAACCATAGAAATGAAGATCACATGGAGGGTTAGCAATAGGGGAGTGGGAGGAGAAGGGGGGAGAAGGTACAGAGAATAAGTAGCATAGACGGTAGGTAGAAAATAGATAGGGGGGAGGGAAAGAATAGTATGGAAAATATGGAATCCAAAAAAGTTGAGACACATAGTCATAAACTAAAGGGAGGGAATGGTAGGGGTGGAGGGGTGCAGGGTGGAGGGGAATGAAGGGGGGAATAGAACAATTGTAATGGCATAATCGATAAAATAAAAATAAAAAATAAAATAAAATTACATAATAAAAATTCATCATATGAAAAAAAAGAATAAACATCTATGAACACTTTGCAGGAAGAAGCAAAGAGCCTGGATTATTTAATTACCACGGTAGCAAAATTGTTGGATGGCCTCCAAGATCCTTGCCCCTGGCAAGTACACCCTGCACAGTCACCTCTCTGCATAGTCACCTGTCCTTGAGTATGGGAAGGAGCTGTGAATATGATGGAATTGTCACACTTTGACTAGGTTACACCCAAAGACAAAGAGGTTTTGCTGGTGAAATTAGGTCCTGAATCAGTTGACTTCGAGTTCATCACAAGGGAGATTATCTTGGGTGGGCCTGACCCCGTAAGGTGAGCCATCTAAAAGAACATGAGTCATTAGTGGGAATTATTCTGTTTAGAAGAAAAAACCAGACATCTATGTTGTGAACTACCTGTGGAGAGTAGTGGCTTCTAGGAGCTGAGAACCCCAGTCTGGCAACCACAAGGAACTGAACTCTGCCTGGATGCATCTCTGAGCCTCAGAGGAGAGCTCAGCAGCAGCTTGTCCCCATGGTGACAGCCCACGAGTCCCTGAGCAGAGGACCAGGCTAAGTTGGGCCCAGACTCACAGAGGACATGAACCCATGCAAGCAATGGAAAATAAATTTATGTTGTTTTAAGATGCTAAGTTGATAATAATGTGTTACTCAACAATAAAACTAAAATATTTACAAAGTCATCAGATCCTGAATTCTTAAATAATTATTAAATATCCTGAAGTATTAAAAATTGGTTGTAGAAGTGAAAGAATCAATACATATTTGAGTTAGAAGATTTGGAGTTTTCAGTGAGGCATCAAGTATTATTGAAATACCTCAGAGTAGCTATTTTGGAAGTCTATTACTAAAACACTTGATTGAAGGAGTATCAAGGTTATGGATATAATAAGTGATTCTAAAGTCTCAAGATTTATTTCCTATAAATGTAGGAAAAGCTGAAACTCTGGCTATAAAGAAAATATAGCCAGAAAATATAGCCTTTTTTCTCTCTTGAAATAATAGACATTATTCATTGTACTATCAATAGCCAATGAATATGTTAGAAATTACGAAGCACTTTCATACAGACATTTCAGTCATTATGCAACATATATGTCTCAAAAATCATTGTGTTTTTAGAAGTAAAGCAAAACCCACAGGATATATGTATATATTCTACAATGAACATAGCACTTTCCCTTGAAAAAGACCTTAAGTTTGCTTGTTGAAGTGCAAGTCAGAAGAGGGTGCAGCTTGTGAGTTTTTGTGAAGTGGTGGGAGGAAGATGATGTGAATGGAGGGAAAGTTGTATCTCCAGAGGTGGATGGGTGTGGCTCATAACACAGGAGGTGACCTGGGGCAGGTAGTAAAGGTTTGAGGTGTGTAAGAGTCTGTTTTCTACATTCCCAAGCGGCTGGGTTCAGCTGGGTGCAAGTTCCTGTGTTCATATTGTGTAGTTCATGGACTAACAGTGCATCAACTAACTGAAATTACCCCCAAATTGTTCTCTAATAATATGTTAATCATTTTGGCAAAACTTCTGTCTTCAAAGCAAGTCTTATTGCATAATTGACTATACATTACTTTATTTGAATCTTTAAAATAATTAAAAATTTTTTATTTATTTATGTTTAGAGAGAGGAGAAAAGAAGGAGAAAGAGAGGGAGAGAAACATCAATGTGTGGTTGCCTCTCACATGCCTCCCACTGGCTCAAACCCAGGCATGTACCCTGACTGGGAATCAAACTTGCAAACCCATGCTTAATCCACTGAGCCATTTCAACCAGTGCTGAATCTTAAAATAACAGCGAGAAACAGGGAGGTAATAGAGATGAGGAAGCTGAGCTGCAAATGAGGGGAAAAGCAGCTAGTAAACAGCCCTCCAGATTCTGCACATTGCCCCCAGTACCACACCAGCCAAGCTCCCAGTCTGGAATGTTTGGAACCTGCATAAGGCAATACTTTCAACAGTCCAATTTTAAAGACTTCAAGTTTTCAGTTAGACATTTCTTTTACCTCCTAGAAGTATATTGATTCAGAAGGTGATATCCTCCCAGCCAGGGAGAGTTCCTCTAAAAGACAAAATTCTATTTTTGTTAATACAAAAATAAATAAAACTGATATGTTAAGAGATTTGCAATTTTTATTAGTCATTTCTACTATAATGATTATGATGCAACTCAAAACCTATTTCAAAGTTTTACTCTAGTTTTTTCTTTCTTTTTTAGTGATTGATTGTATTTTTTCATAACCTATCTTTCTTTATTTCAATCTAATTTTCCCTGCAATTTGGTTGTATTTTGATTCATTGATTATGCCAGTATTGATTATATAATTATATTCATCAATTTATTAAAAAGATAACCACCTAAAAGATACCTCTTGCACAAATTTATTTTATAATTTAGGAACTCATTCCAGAATGTTGAAATCCAGCTAATTAGAAGGATGATATCAGTGCCTAGGAGCAAGTGAATTACACCCCCAAAACTATAGCTAATAGACAACTTTGCTGGCATTTGTTATGAAGGATCCTTGAGAAAATTATGAACTAGTACCCACGGCGCCCCTGATGTGGTCATGCCATTGTTTTTCCTTCTCCAGTGCACAGATGAGTTTCTTGAATGAAACAGACTCATCATGGTTGGCAGACATTTTCAGGTGAACTATTCTGCCACATCACCTGAACAGGAAATCCATGTGTCTGCAAACAACAACTTAAATGCAGACCTCTTCTACAAGTAAAGGATAGTTTAAGCAAATTCAGGTTTACCGAAAAAAAAAAATTACAAATGTACAAAACAGGTCAATGAGAGGAATGAATCTGCATGACAAAAAGATTCATCAGAGGACTACTGAAATAGCTAGCATCATACAGTGCATCTAGGAGCGCGTGTATCGTGTGATGCTATCTGACCTGTAGTCACAGAAATGCTAGGATGAAACCTTTTGTAAAGCTGAAAGTCCTTTTTGGACTGCGAATGATCAGTCTTTAATTTGTAAGTTAACAAGTTGGGTCTCTGTGTGTCTGGGTCTGTCATTTGACTTTTAATAGAGATCTTGAGAAAGTCATTTTTACAGAGTTCAGGTTTAACTCCCCTGTTTTTTCTATATTACCATAAAATAATCAAAGCAAGGTACATATTTAAAGAATGGAATCATAAGGTACATCAAATATTTATTTAATATGAGCATTTCTATACAATTTCCCATGGGTCTTGTTATTAGAAATATGTTGAAGACATATTCTCCACATAATAACTGATTTTCTGGTATATTTGCATAAACACATAGTAACAAGAAATCTTGACCAGAAACAATAATTTTTAATTCCCTGTGTTCAACATTATTTATTGAATCGCGTACTAAACTGTTACTACATTGCATGCACATGGATTTCCTTCACTCTTTACTGGAAGTAACAGTACTGATAAACACTGAATAAAATTATTTACTACTTTTATCTAAACTGAGCATGATGATTGCAAAGTTCTTCTCATAGTCTTCAAAGAGTTTAGTTTGATAACCATTAGATGATAGGGTAGATTAGATTAATAGGGTAGTATATAAAAGTTCTATGGGAAATAGGCAGCTGATTTTATACTGGCTTTTCTGGTTAAAAAATAGCTCTGGTTCTCAAGCTTGGCTGTACATTGGAATCAGCAGGGGAACTTTAAAAAACTACTGCCTCCAATTCTGGAGACTCTGGTTTAATTGTCCTGGGGGGCAGCCTGGCATTAGGAGACTAAAGTGCAGCCAGAGGTAAGAACCACTAATAGAGTAAAACCCCAATTACTCAAACCACCTACTCAGAACTCTCAATGAACTGGCACCGGGGAAGAGAAACGATGGACTGGGCTGCAGAACTGAATTCTGTTTTTAAAAAGAAGAAAAATCACGGAAGAAGTTTATGTCAGACAGCTATTCTAAAATTTGCTTTTAAGCATGACCTGAAGTGAGGTTCCACCTATCAAACACTTCGGCACTTACAATACTAGATGAAGATAGTGCCAGAGAAGAGTGACAAGGAGGTACTACCATTCCATCATGTATCAGTAAAAAGAGCTTTGATTTTGTTTTACTTTTTATTAGGTGGCTGGCTCATGTATGTGGTCTGTCCAGAAAATATCCAGCCACACATTAAACTAGAGACATTTATTGAAGAAGACCCAGGACATAAGAAACATTATACATAGGACGGTGAGCTGACCGGGCCTTCCTTTTCAGATCACAGCCGTAGACCCATGATTCATCTCTGATTATGAGCTTCTTGAAGAAGTCTGGTCCATTGGTAGCTGCCGCGGTCCAGCCGCAGCGGGTCAGGGGGTCCCACAGGTGAGGGTAGGCGTCGGCGCTGGGTAACAGATGACAACACGCCTCAAAGGACAGTGAAGCTCTGTTCCGTTTATTGAAAGTACAAGCAGGTTTTTATAGTTTTCATTTCAGGTAGTGATTAATATTTGCAGTATAACATGATCATTTAAGCAGAAAAAATCAACACAAAGGCAATCAGTAAAAGTACAAAAGTTCCTATAGATTCAGTTAAAAATTATTTTAACTAGGAGAGCCATTAATCAGACAGTTAAAAATATCTTATTGTATACCAAAGTTTCTCAGAATTTGGTATAGGGTATAAGGATACGCTAGACTGAGTAGAGAAAATAGGAGATTTATTATGAAGCCCTCGTGATGTCTAACTTAGCTATCTACCTTTTTTGCTTAAAATGTTTTTTCTGTGTACCATAAATTCTGACTCCCTAGTGACTGTTTAGTTTGTAATAACTAACTAGCTTTTGTTATTTCTTTGCCTGTCTAGTTGATATATATTCTTATTCAAGGTAAAGGAGGGGCTGTTCCTATGTAGCAGGGGGCTTTCAAGGGTACTTCTTTTAAGTTTCTCTAGGAGTTCTTTTTATAAACATGTTTTGTACTTTAATTCCTTTTAAGAAAGTAGTGAGATCATCTCCTGATTTCCTAGAGTATTCTATCTTATCTTGGGTGTTTTTCTAATGATTGTTATTGATTAAGCCTGAATTCTCAGATTGTTCTGATTATTTCCTTGTGCCTATATTCCCTGACGTTCTAGTATGATATTATTGTTCTGTTTATTGAGCCGGGAAAGGTCCAGGCACACTATCTGAATCACTGCCAGGGTATTCATAGTGATTAAAGTAAAAGGGTCATGATCTCTAAAGCAAGCACAATCACAATAGGTATTGCAAGGCCTTCCATGCCACGTCCACCAGGTTGGAAACTGCTTCCTTGAAGTCTTACACCCCCTCTCAGGACCTTGTCACGGAGAGAGGGATCCAACAGTGGACGCGGCAGTGGACGTGGCAGGTAGCGGTTTCAATCAGGTCATTAGCAACTGCAGCATGATGGTCCTCCTGCTCTGGGAGCAGAAGCTGTGGAGCAAATTTTGCCACGACACATTTCAAGCCAAGATCTTGCGTCAGAATCTCAGACACAGTAGTTTTTGGAATCCCCAGATCAGCTTCTAGTTCTCACACTGTCAGTCACTGGTCTTTGTGGATTGCAGCCCGTACACATTCAACATTCTCAGGTGCTCTGCTTGTTGCAGGCCTTCCAGAACGTGCACCACTTTCAACAGATTCTCAGCCATTTTTGAAGTGTTTGTGCTGAACTTTTATTTGCACTGCACTCATTGCATCGTCTCTGAAAACCTGAATCATCCAAATGGTCTTCTTAGAGGAATGTTCAAACTTAATGCAAAATTTGATGCAGATCCATTGCTCTACTTGCTCAGTCGTTTTGAATGCAACAGTCACACAGGACACATGTTCACTCAACAGCGTCTACTGTCCCCACTGACTGGTACAGTGAAGTTGTCATTGTTCACACACGTGCCTTCCAGTCCACTCTCCTTGGCTGCCAGGTTACATGGATGTTGTGTAAACTGTTCTCATTATATTAACAATGGCTGGACTTTTTCTGGACAGAACTGGACAGATATAGTACATTAAGCAGGACTGATTCATGTTTGTAATCACCAGGCACCTATTCTCCCCAACTATTACTTTAAAAATTGTTCAGTATGGCCAGTGTTTCCCTGATGCTGAATAAAAACTTGTGCAGTCTTACTCACTCTTAGGTTAAGAAAAAATACCGTGATCACTTTAGGTAGGAAAATAAATCTCAATTTAGTAATCGCAAATGTCCACCCCATGTAATGGAGAAAAGCATCAATCTTGATGTAAAGTGGAGGCTTCTCTCCTTTCCACCTTGGACCTGCCTTGCATGGAGGAGCCTCTAGTCAGGGGAGTTGAATACAGTTGAGATCTTCACTCTCCTTCACCCTCAGCACTTGGCAGCAGCCAGCCTCCTTGCACTTGACGTTTTAGCAATATTGGAAGCTTAGTGTTGCCTCTGTTGTTCCCCAAGTCCATACAACCAGTGGCTGTTCACTGTGTCTGCGCTACTCTTTCGTTGTTTGTTCACCTTGACTCCAATTTGACCTTCAAAAATAATTGGGACATCTCTCCAGTGTCAGTTCCTTCCTTAATCACCTTTATTATTGATAGGCAAAGACGTAGTAAGGAAGAAGTCAGAAATAACACAGTGAAATCTACCGATTTGAGTGCTTCCAGGTGCCAATCAGTCGGAGACCCCTAGATCTCATTCATCCAGATGAGCAACCTAGTGAGGTCAACTGACCTGCTAACCAATTTCATGGGTACTTAGGGGACTGTAGGTGCAGGGCTTGTTTTAGCATACTCTACTGCTTTCTTCACTAAAGTGAAATGTTTCTTTAAGTGAAAGAGGTTTTCAACTCCATGCATGAAAAATTTATGCCAGAGGACCACAATTCACCCCCACTGGGTGCCAGGCAGGGCTGTGGCTCGATGCTGAGCAGAGATGAGGAGTCTGGCGGGTTTGTATCTGCTCTTCTTGCAGTGGCCTTAGGCAACTTATCTAACTTGGTCTGAGCCACAGCTTCCCCATAACAAAGCAGAACATCTATGCTCATCTTGTCTTCCTGACAGTGTATTGTTAGAAATAAACATGATTACATGAAATATACTTTACAAGCTCTGAGGGCTTTAAAATGCAAATTGTTATAATTATTGCTATCTCTATTCTAGAATAGACATCCATCAAAAGGTTTCCGGACTTCACAAATATTCTGCAATGCAATCAAGAAATAAGTTACTAATCTTTTTTGCAGAAGTAATAAACAGAAATTTAGACTCAACCTTTATTTCAAAAAGCTTTTTATAATTCAGAACTGTGTCCAACACCATTTGCAATACTTGTCTAAGTAGCTTACTTAAGTAATTAAAAATGATGACTACAAGTAAAGCAATTAGAAGAGTGATTTGCACCTAACAGAAGGTTGTTAAACATTTGTTGTTATGGTTATTTATGTCCTCATACCTACCTAGCCCTCCCTCAGTTGTGAAAGCTGAACATAACTTGACTGAATTTCATTTTCCATTGTCTGAGATGACAAAGATCGTGGGTGACCAACGACTCGAGTATTGCCTTTGCTCACTGGAAAGAACAAGGCGTTGCTTTAGGGAGTAAATGCATTTGGGAAGCATTGTTTATATCAATGGCTATAGATTCAAAAGATGGGGTGTTCTTAAAGTACAGGTGTGTGTTATACCTTTCCTGTCATTCTGCTTCTGCTACAAAAGTGCTGAGACACCCTCTGGGCCTTATTCTGTTTATGGGTCTAGATGTCAGGGAAGTGATGAGACCAAAGGTTAGAGAGACAATTTCACTACTGAGTTAAAAATTATAAATAAGCCTCTTCCTACTGAATTATTTCTTTCTGGAATTTTAGAATATGGCCACCTAGGAAGGTTATTTACTTCAATAAAAAGGATTGTTAGATAAGGGAGATAATAACCACATCTGTACAAAAGGAAAACAGAACTTAAGTGACGTACGAGAAGTTACCTACATTCTCTAGATTTGTCCTTATGCAAGGTGGCAAGGAAGCAGGCAAAAGGCTCCATATTCATGGTCAGCACAGCTACTTCTGTATGCCACACATTTGTTTCAGTATGAACATCAATTAATTTTTAAAGAAAGAACAATTAGAAGAAGAGGTGCAACCACGGGATTTGGAGAACTGCCTTAACAAACACTAAATGACATTTTACCTTTAAAAGGCACTGTGTGTGCTGGTAATTGCAACCAAGTTCATTAAAATAAAAAATTTCATGCAGGAGGCAGAAAAAAAATATAAGGAAACCAGGGAAAAGCCAAACTGGGGGGTGTAGTTATTATCTGTGCTCAGCAAGTCAAGCCTACTTGCAAATATGCATAATTATTTTCTTAATAAAAAGAGAAATGGAGCGTTTTGCTGCCTTAACCAACGGTGGGCATTTCATGACATGAGAGTGGGCGGCTGTGCACTGATTCATGCTGCTTCTCTTCTGAGGTGCGATTATCCAAATTGTAAAAGAAAGATCCCTGGCAAGGTACAGACTGTACGAGACAGAGATGCATTGTTGACATGGGCAGTAGCCAACAACACCACCTTTTCTTTCCATTTGCTCTCATCTTGAGCCACAGGCTGTATATTAAATGAAGTGCTGGACTTCCTTTCCACTGGGGAAGAGCTGAACCACCCACCTGATCCCCACGGAGAAGAGGGGGGCAGTGGTCAGGCAGAGCAAGTGGCCAGGACTGGCGCTGGGGGGCGCATTGGGAGGCTGTGAAAAAAGTAGGAAGGTAAATTGCTCATGCTTTGGGGCCCGGTTTCCTTTCTCCCATCACAGTCTACAGTCCTCACCCATCAGGGTGAGAGGTGGGAAAGGCAATTATCATCTGCGGGAGGTAGATTGTGAAAATATGAGCAGAGGAAGGCTTCCCAACAGAAAGCTGGCAATGCTATGAAGGATATTCTTTCTGTCTTTGGCAAGAAACCCAGAAGCGTGAGGTGTACTTATGTCTAACAGAAGTTCTGGGAGAGGCAGCCTTAAATACGATGAGCTTAAGTGGAAAAGAATACTAACTCTAGGGATGCAGTGTCTCTTTGGAAAGAGGCTTGGATTCAATCAGACCGGCTCCAGTTCCAGCTCTCCCACGTTCTAAACGTGTGAACGTGCATCCGTTCCCTGGGGTCCCCTGCGCCTCCCTGTCCTCTGCAGTAAAATGGGGATGATAACTCCCACCTCATTGCCCCATTACGAGGTAGCAGCCTTCTGAGATCGGCAAAATCCTTGTCACGTACAAAGCACTATCAGAATGCTTCCAGAAAGTAACAGGAATTGATCCCAGACACCAGCCTCAGGAAACAGAACAGTATGCTGTTCCCAGTCCTCGCATTTTCTTCCCCCAGATGGAGGGGCTTTTCTCCTGGGTCTCACAATCATTGGCTCACTTCTGGCTCATACTGAGGGTATGGTATGACTGTCGTCAGCTTGGGCACGTTGCAAAAAGCACTCCCACGGTTGTTCATGGCTGCGGTCACCGCACAGGGGCCGAGGAGGGTGCTGCGGCCTCGTGTTGCCTTGTGCTGCTCTGGCCACATGACGGTGCAGGCAGCTGGTCCTCCTGCTTCTGACCCTCCATACTGGATCCTTGTGGTTGTGTGAGGGGCCAACAGCCCACTTCCCCACCCCCTCCCCGCTGTCCACCCGGCGGTGCCTTCTCCCTGCTCCTTCCCCTCTCCTGTCCAAAAGGAGTTAGTCTTGTCCCCGCATCCGAGACAGCTGCAGCTTTCTCCCAACCAAGCAGAATGCTCCTTTCCTCCTCTGTGCACTGTGTGCCTCTCCTGGGAAGACAGGCCTGATCCTGTGCCCGGCCCCAGGCTTGTTTCAAGGTCTCAGCTAACTGTGTCCCTATGCAAACCTTAAACACAACACCTACCACCCTGTATTGTAACTGTTTACTTTTTTACCTCCCCCCCTGAATGTGAGCTCTTCACAGGTAAGAGCTGCGTCTTACACCCCAGGGTCCCTCCAGAACCCAGCACTGGGCTTCACATACAGTAGATGGTTAATGGCTATCGAGCTAAAGTGACTAGACGGTCTGCTCCCCACTGACTTATAGTTACACGGATGCAAAGGAAGGGTCACTCTGAGGACGCAATGCAATAAAGATAAACACCTCTCTCCAGCATTGTGGGTGCCCCTTTCTGTATCCCTCCACGAGAAGGACCACAGAGAAAACAACGTCAGGGCAGCAAAAGGGAAACAGAATCCATCACAAATCAAAGTAGTCCTTCTTGGTCTTTTCCTTTATCCTCTGTTTTGACTTTCCAAAGGAATTTAAAGATTTTGCTTTCTCCGATGTTCTTAATTTAAAATGCCTAACAGTCTCTATGTGGATAAAAGACTTGGATAGCTGTAAATTTGATGGGGTTATACGGAAAGTTTGGAAATCATTCAGTACCTTCTAGGAGTACTCCAAGTCAAAATGATTAAAGAAACTTGCTTCTTCTTTTTTAATTATACATCATGTACCCAGAAATTCAGGGCTTGAATGTTTTACATTCAAATGCCATATTATTAATAAATAGTATGAGGCCTTTTCAGAGGATCCATTGTTTTCTGAGACAGGAGGAAGGAGGGGATCGGGGAACCAGGCATTAAGCCAAATATTAATAAAACTACTGGTGACATAGGAATCAAGTTGGGTTTATTTATTCTACATCGATCAAATGTTTCTTGAGCACCTTTTGGAGATACAGAGGTGAGCACATGTTCTACTGAGGGATACTGACCAGGCAGATAAATGAGATTTCGGGGTTATAAAACAAACAAACAAACAAATAAACAAACACACCTATATTCCAAGTCATGTGATGGAAACTGATGGAGAAGGGAGAAATACTACCTTAGGTTGGGTGGTAGAAGGAGGCCTTGACCTCGGGAGGTGGTGTTCAAGCTGAGATGATGAGGAAGAGGAAGGGTAAGATGTGTATGAATCGACCCAGGCTGAGAGAACAGCCACTGTCAACAGCCCTGCGCTGGAACGTGTGTGGAGCTTGCAAGGCAGTGGACAATTTCCAGCCTGGAATCAGGGCAAGGGCATGTCAGGAAGAAGTGGAAAAGGCAACTGAGTCTGATGATGAGGAGGTGCTGAGCCTCTGGAAAGGTCAGGGTGAGGTCTTCTTGTTCTGGTCGGAAAGGAACCGAGGTCCCTCTGGGTGAGCTCTCGGCTGCCCCCATGCAGACAGCCTGTCAGCTCTGACAGCTGCGATGTTAACCTCCCAGCTGTAATGAGGGAGCTCACTGGTGCTGCGGTTCCAAGCACACAGGGCCTGCACCTCCATTCCCCGGGGGAGTTTAATAGTTTCACTACATGCGCTGTGATTTTTAAAGCAGGAGCTACATGAGGGACTGCGGTAGCATAAGTCGGTGATGTCAACCCCTGACAACCACCGTGACTGAAAACGTCAGATTCCCGAAGTGACTTCAATCACTCTGCCACTGCCTGACAGAATCTGAGTCTTTCTTGGTGTAAGAGCACAATGTCATCTCAGGTCTATGGAATGAAAAAGAAGGGCAGGTTGTTTTTTTTTTTAATATTTTATTGATTATGCCATTACAGTTGTTCTATTTCCCTCCCTTCATTCCCCTCCACCCTGCACCCCCCCACCCCCACCATTCCCTCCCTTTAGTTTATGACCATGTGTCTCAAGTTCTTTGGATTCTATATTTCCCCTACTATTCTTGCCCTCCCCCTATTTTCTACCTACCGTCTATGCTACTTATTTTCTGTACCTTCTCCTCCCTTCTCCCCCTCCCCTGTTGCTAACCCTCCATGAGATCTTCATTTCTATGGTTCTGCTCCTGATCTAGCTGTCCTCTTAGTTTGCTTTTGTTTTAGGTGTGGTTCTTAATAACTGTGAGTTATTAACTCAAGACCTAAATTTTGTTTTCTTCATGGCATACTCTCCCAGAATACCTTGCTCGTACTATATTTCATTGATTTCAAGACACAGGCTTTACCTTTGTTTCGCCATCTCTGACCTCACCATGCCCCTCACCATCAATGGTGCCTCACAGTCACTGGGACACGACTGGCCTCCCCTGCACACACATGTGGTCATAGATGTCCACGCTGTCCATTGAGCCCATGGGTACTGGGCATTTACACCATGTTTAAAAGATTACACTATATTTTAGTATGCACATGAAAAGTTACTTGGTGCTTAGGTATCAATAGAGAAGAAAGGATAATTCGATATTTGTGAAGCAAGTAACTTCAATAGAGAAGAGATGGCAATTAACATATTTTCTTTAAAAGCAGCAACCATGTGTATGATGGGACTGAAAAAAAGCTATCCATAAATACATGGAGTCATATTATGCTTTGTTACTCTGCTACTTGAGAAAAATGACACATTACATGCCCAGGAGCTCAACAAGGTCAGGAGAGACCCACAAAGCCCTCTGCAGGAAAGGAGCGTCCAAGCCAGGGAGGCTGTTGTGCTGGGTTCGTGTGTTGGACAGAATCACCACAAGGCACTGTGTCTTAGTTTGATTTGCAGCATTTCCCCCTTTCTTAAGGATGTAGAAAATAATGGTGCATTTTACAATAATGGTACATTGTATAATAGATGATGCATTTATAGATGGCACCCATTCCATAAATACAGGAGCAGAGAACAGATGTTTTGTCTTTAGATGACTAGGCTTATGCAAACACAAGATCCCATTACATTTGAAATGTCTCACGCAGGCCCATTCACACCTTACCAAAGGTCTGTCCACTTGAAACCTTATAACTCACGATTGCATCTCATGCCTGTGATAGACTGAATAAAACATTCTTAGGGCAACTGGATACCCTTGGCTACTGAGCCGAATCTAGTCAAAAGCATCTAGGCACTCCAATAAAATACAAAGGACAGGTAGCTGATTGTGAACTAAATAGCCTTAATGAAAAAATACGATAATTTTGCTTCGGCAGTTATTTAAAATTCCATTTAAGAAGGTCACTGTGTTTTCATGTCTGACTCTGAAAAGCCAGGACTAAGGGCCCTGAGGTTTTGTTTCTTTTTGCCTCTGGGGTGTTCTCACATCAGTGTGGAAGGGCAGACAGGGGAGAGAGCCACTGGCAAAGCTATGGAATGACTCACAGGCCCGCTGGGGGCAGGTTGTCAATCACTGAGTGTGAAGCCCGTCCTGGTATATTTTACAGCCCCTAGTTGTTCTTCTACTTCTACTGAAGGCTACCGCCCTAAAGATGTAGTCAAGTGCCCTGGCAAATAGCAGGTCGATAGCTGAGAACGGGCTGCCCGGTGTGTGGAGGTGGAGAACAGGTGCACCTCTGTGCCCCGAACCCCAGGCTGGGTGTTTGTTGCAACAGCAGGTTCTAAGGAGAAAGAGCTTCTGCGCAGAAGTGTAGCTCTTTGTAGGGGGCAGAGTGCAGAAATGTTTTTAATACACACTTTGGTTTTTCTGAGGCATGGATCATAAATATTTATTTCAAATGCAAAGAGGAAAGCTGAAATGCTATATATATACATATACACATATATAATTTCTTTCAGACATTTCTACTTGAAATACGTGATGGGTTGTCCAAACTTATCACATTCAACAGAACTATTCATTTCTACTCTCTAATTTTTCCACCCAAATATTCCCAATCTCAAGAAGTAGCTCAGGCCAAAAACCTTGGACTCACCCTCAAACCCTCATTTCTCTCACAGTGAATATCTAATTCATCAGGTCAGTCTCCACTGTGCATTATGGTTCATCTTCACCACGGTCACATTAGGACAAGGAACCAACATCTCTTGTCTTCACTACTAGGGGAGTTTCTCAGCTAGACTTTCACTATCTCCCCACCCCTGTCACCTACCCCCCGTCCCCACCCTGTCCTTCCCACAACAGTGAAAGTGAGCCTTGAACACATCAACCAAACAATGTCACACTCTCTTACTCAAACCACCTCTATGGCTTCTACCCACACTGGAATACAGTTTGATCTCCTCCATGACCCTCACTGCCTGGTCCTTGGCTATGTCTTTAACATCATTTTCCACCAGCCTTTCCCATTGCTTATTCTATTATAGCATGGTCCTGTCTCAGGGCATTTGCATTTGCTGTTCTCCCAGCTGGGAATGCTGATCCTTGCATAACTTATTCCTGCATTTCATTCCGACCTCTGCCCAAATGGCACCTTCTCAAAAAGGTCATTCTGACCATCCTCTGTAAGATACAGTCACTTCCTGTCCTCTTACCCTGCTTTACGTTTCTTCCTGTGCCACTATCTGATGTCATATTAGCTGTCTCCCTCTCCAGAAGGTAAACTCCATGACAGCAGGGGCTTTGTCACCTGTTTTGTTTCTTGCTGTATTTCTAGAGCCTAGAACAGTGCCTGGCATATAGTAGTTGTTCAACAAATAATTCCATTTGACATCAATACTGCATGGAGTTCTTCATATGTCAGATGCCCAGTTATACACATTCTAGACCCTCTGAGGCCCTACAAAAACTGATCTAGGGTGGTCTGCCTTTCGACTTAAGCATTCCCACCCAACATGCCTGGCACCCCCAGCTGATGGCAGCACCCTGTGGGGGCACCGAGATGGGTATGGGCACACAAATGGTTCCTTTCCTGGGCCTTCCACTTGCCAAGTAAGAGAAATGTGTCTCTGACACCTGGTCTTGGGTGGCTCCTCTGTGTCTTCCTTTCCCCGCTGTCCCCTGGCAGCATGTGGTCGGTGAGCATTTTTAAGGACCCGCTTTGTACAGGGCACTGGGGGTGGACAGACAGCTGAGCCTTCTGAGGTGAGGTCCTCAAGGAGCTTGGTGTCTGGCAGGGTTGTGGGTAATAAGGAGGAACCAAAGATAAATAAAAGGTTAAGTGTCTTCTTGCCCCAGAGGAAGTAAGAACCAGAACTTGAATTTGGCTCAGTAACTTCAAGTCCCGCTTCTTCCCCACTCAGCCACCCAAGCCTGCTTTCCCTCTGGTGCGTCCCTGTGTTTGTGAATTTGTTCTGGATGCCCTCCCTCTCCTCTCTCTTCAAACCCCTAAATCCTGCACTTGCTGGCGAAGTTCTACATCAGCTGATCACAGCAGTTGGTGGTGAGGGAGAATGACTAGTAGATCGAGACTCTTCAGCGGCATTGGCACAGTGACTTGGTCTTCTCTGCTTCAGCCAGTCTCAAGGATACATGTGTGAGGGGTGATCTGTTCATCTATTTTTCTGGAGGGATTCTGGGGTCTTTGTACTTACACAGAACCTTCCCATCTAGGCTTCCAAGGACCAAAGCATAAAGTAGGTCACGCCTGGGCTTCTCCCCCCCTCCTTTTTTAGTACATTTCCTGAACGGAAGTGGCTATTTCATTTTTAGCGTTGGGAGGTGGTAAAAGAGGCACCTCTCTGTTCCCTTGCTCCTTTTTCTTCCCTCTCCCCCCTCTCTACATGTGTGTGCATGTGGATGCTACACCCTGATGGAGCCCACAGTAGTTAACGATCTTGGTAACAAAGGCAGAGACAGGATGCAAATCCCAGCAGTCAGATAATACACTTGAGATGCTTTGTGAACTGTGTCTGGACCTCAGGAATCCCGCCACAGACGTGTCCTTGGCAACTGTCTCCTTGGGGGAGGCAGGTGAAGCACTTCTGTAGCTGATCCTCTCCAAGAGCATAGCATTGGGGAAAGAAGGTTTGAGGGCAACATCTTGAGCAAGACTGCCATTTAATGAAGGGGAAGATAAAGAAGAAGGTATTGAAACTTCTACTATTGTGATTATTTATTACTAGCATCCCCAGTGCCTGCCTGGGGAGTCAACTAACCTAAGGAACCACATTCAATTTTAAAAAACTAACCTAGGGAACCACATTGAATTTAAAAAAACATTTGCTGCATACCCACTCTGAGCACAGAGTAGGTATGCACCAAATGTTTGAGAAAGGCAAGGAGACAATTTTCCATTAGATACTTTAGTGTTTAATTTTCTAAAATAATTTAGTCTGATGGTCAGTTAATTCAACAAACACATTTTCAGCTTTTTATATATCTAGCAAGTCCATTATCGCACAGTGTTGGTTGGGGGGTAGCTCCTGCCCCTCAACTTTCCAGACAGCTCCATTTAGGCCCTCCAGTGCAGGGCCCTATCCAAGCTCTCTGCCCCCACCCCCAGACCCCTCACTTCTGCATCACCGATCACTGTTGACGCTCTGGGATGGTTTTGAGCTCACGTATTCTATTTGGAGGCTTAGAAACAATAAGACCACCCATAATTTTAAAATTCTCTCTTCTTTACTCTAATCAATACTTCTCTTTTGTGATGGGTGGATTGTACTAATGGCCTTAATACGTCATTGTGGCCTGCATCTAAGTCATTTACATGTGAGTTTTCAGTTTCCCCAACCAAAGGGCAAAATATACCCTGCAGCTTGATTCTCTGTTGGTCCGGTAGCTTCCTTTGGGCCCTGGTTAGCAGGCACATTAGCAAACACAGGCTTGGAAAAAGCACTTGCACATTTTCATTTCTCTGTCTCTGCCACAGGATGTGCCTGGGGGAGCATATTATGGGACAGGACACGTGAGCAGAGCCATATTGCCCTCAGTGTCTGAGCTGAGACTACCCCAGGTCAGTGGACTCTCACACCCCAACAGACCAGAGCCAACTGCTAGATGTGAGGGAGCCAGAGGAGCAGAAGAAATGTCCAGTCAAGCACTGCCACGACCTCTGCCCCGCAGACTCGCAGGCTGCACGAGGGTGCACTGCGCTCAGTCCCTGCATTTTCAGCCAGTGTGTAGGCCAGCATTGCTGCGGCCACAGACAACGGATCGTGCTTATCACAGATGGTGGGAACTGGGAAGCTGTCTTCCACTGGGCTTCTGTTAAACAAAATTGGAGTGCCTTCTATTAGCCAAGCATTGTGCAAAAGGCTTTCCTAGATTATTTTATTTAATCCTGACAGCAATATGATCTAGAAGATAGATAATGTTATTGTCCAAAATTTAGAGGCAAGGGAATGGAAGCTCAGAGAAGGTTAAATGTCCAAGGGAGGGAACTACAGGAAACAGAGCTGGGAGACCGCACGTCCAGCCTCTGCGCTCCCACCATTGGTGCTGGCTGTTCGCTCCACGGCCCCTCCCTCCCACACCTCCGCCCTCCCGTGAGGAAAACACCCTGTGCTCCCACCTGGGATTTCGAGGCCACTTATTTATACTTAGCTCCCCTTAATACGACCCCTGGCACAGCTAGTGTAAACATTTGTCTTCCCCATTAGTCTGGGGGTTCTTTTTAGGGTAAGGACAGTAAGATACTTACTGTTTCCCCTACCCACAGCTACTCTGAAATAGAAGTTTTAAAAAGTAATGATCCTCACTTCCGCCAAGATGGAGGTTTAGGTGGATGTGCCGTGCCTCCTCACACAACCAAGTTTAGGGACAACTAAATATTAGCATCAGAAAACACAACCAGAACATGGAAAACTTAACTTTTCGGAAGTCCGCTAACAACAAATTCTTCAGCCCGACCGGTAAGGGGCGAAACCGGCGTCGGGTGAGGAGTTACAAAGGAGGGCTCGGTCGGACCTGGGCGCGGAATCCAGTCGCACGGGTTCCAAACCCAGGATTGGACCTAGTGAGCGACCGAGCAACCCACCGGGTGAGCGACTGCAGAGGAGACAGTGGGGAGGCGGTGCATCGTGATGACTGTGGTTGCCTAATTGCGCGCGAGTGAGGGAGCGAGCGGTTGGACCGGCGGCGGCGATAGCGGCGGCCGTGGCGGCAATACAGGGCGCCGCCATTTCCCCGCTCTGACCACGCCTCCACATACAGCGTCACAACCCAGCGACCTGGGACTCCAAGGCGTCGCTTCTCCCACTTAAAGGGCCCGAACAGACCAAAAATGTCGCAGGGAGACCTCAAAGCCCCAGAGATAAATCTAAGTGACGAAGAAATAGCAAAACTCTCAGACGCACAGTTTAAAACACTGGTCATCAGCTTCCTCACAGATCTGGTGGATTATAGCCACAAATTAGAGAAACATATGAAGGCTAAATTAAGGGAAATGAATGGAATTCCACAGGAAACCCATAGAGATGAAAAGGAAACGGACTCAAATCAATGGAGTGGACCAGAAGAAACCAAATAAGGGCCAAACAGAAAAGAGTCAAGGAGCAAGAATTCAAAGAAATGAGGAGAGTCTTAGGAACCTCCAGGACATCTTTAAACGCTCCAATATCCGAATTATAGGGGTACCAGAAGGGGGAAAGACACAACCACCAGTGGAAAAACTATTTGAACAAATAATAAAAGAAAATTTCCCCAATCTGGCAAAGGAAATAGACTTCCAAGAAATCCAAGAAACACAGAGAGTACCAAAAAAGTTGGACTCAAGAAGAAACACACCAAGGCATATCATAATTACATTAGCCAAAATTAAAATGAAGGAGAGAATCCTGGAAGCAGCAAGAGCTAAGGAGACAATCACCTACAAAGGATTCCCCATCAGGCTGTCAGCAGATTTCTCAAAAGAGACCTTACAGGCAAGAAGGGGCTGGAAAGAAATATTCCAAGTCATGAAATCTAAAGACCTACAACCAAGATTGCTCTACCCAGCAAAACTTTCATTTAGAACGGAAGGACAGATAAGGTGCTTCTCAGATAAGATCAAATTCAAGGAGTTCATCATCACCAAGCCCTTATTATATGAAATGTTAAAGGGACTTATCGAAGAAAAAGAAGTTAAAGAAACATGAACAGTGAAAGGACAACAAACTCATAGTTATTAACAACCACACCTAAAACGAAAGCAAACTAAAAGGACAGCTAGATCAGGAGTGGAAACATAGAAATGAAGATCTCAAGGAGGGTTAGCAACAGGGGAGTGGGAGGAGGAGATGGGGGGAGAAGGTACAGAAAACAAGTAGCATAGACAGTAGATAGAAAATAGATGGGGGGGGGCAAGAATAGTATGGGAAATATAGAACCTAAAGGACTTGAGACACATGGACATAAACTAAAGGGGGGTAATGGTGGGGTTGGGGGGGCAGGGTGGAGGGGAATGAAGGGGGGAATAGAACAACTGTAACAGCATAATCAATTCAAAAAAATAAATAAATTAAAAAAAATAAAAAAATAAAAAGTAATGATCCTATTCAAGTTTAAGAAAATCTAATTATCCCCCCCAAAACAACTTATGCAAAAGTAGAGAAAAATTACTATGGAATATATATTTAAGCATATATTTATTTTAAAAAGCACCATTATCCCATATTAATTTATTTGGTGGAATGCGCAGTAGAGAGTTTTTTCCATTGTTGTAAATAGTTTTAGGTATAGGGTGTTTGAATTTTGTGTCTACAAAAATGAAACTCTCGACTCACATTTTATTAGCTAAATATTAAAAATAGGGACTGAGGTGGTCTGGGAAGGGACTAAAAGAAAGAATACTGTAGTTGAAAAATAAATTTAAAAATAAATTAATTAATTTAAAAAATAGGACTGATATAAAACTAGTATGAAATAATTTCTATTTTTGCAATTACTCTCTGCACTTAAATTACTGTTTTATGATTTAGTCACTGTATTTTAGGTATCCTGCCAGCAGGTGGCGACAGGATGCCAGACATAAGGTCTGCACACTAAGGAATTTCTGTGCTTTTCTGAGGTTCCAAGTAGAAGTTCTTTCCCCGAGTTCAAAAATAGAGACCACAGAGATTTAATTTAACATATTACATCTCTTTAGTAAAATAGCTAAACTTAAACTCTAAATCAGCCTTAAGCATCTTGCAAGCAGATATAAGTCCTAAGCTACACAATCACCTGCCTTGTCTCTCTCCTCTCTGGCTCTGAAGTATTTTCAGAATGGGATGATTCTAACAACAATCTTGAATACTCATTTGGGTGGTGCTGTTAGCCATTATGATTTACTGAGTTATTATTTGTTATCATGGCATTGCCACAGCTGCTCCTATGTCAGGCTTCAAAATTCTTAATAGTTCTTTTTCCCCCCTAACAAAAACATCCTCTGGCTTCCATTTCATCTACAAAGGTAGAGGCTTATCTTATCAATTTGAACTCAAATCCTCTCCCTAGGAAGACCCAAAGCACTTCTCCATCAGAAAAGCATGAAAAATGTGTTTGCATTTTATGGAGAACTTTTTCTTTTCTTTTTTTTTACACTATGGAATCATCCATTAGAATGTTTCCCCTCTCAAAGCCACTGGAAGCACAGAGCCTGTGTGCTGCATTTACCTATTTAACTGCAGCGGAAATGGGTCTCCTTAGCAACGGGCTCTGCCCTAAATATCTCCAGAACAGTGTTCTTAAAGAAACAAAAGTCCTCATGCCATATTAGAAATCTGAGCAAAATAAAGAATAAAAAGCTTCATTATAATTAATGATACTATTTTAAGGGAGCCGTTTCAATGAAAAGGGAAGACTGAGCTACTTCAAAAAGCCTTCAGAAGTTTCTAGTCTTATGGATCATCAAGCTGAAACTTTGGAACAGATTCTGGTAAGGTTGAAGTTTATGGCAAATAAATTGAAGATGAGTATGCCCCTAAAGTCTGAGCTATTACCCTGCTCTACCCCAAGTCTTGAAGTCTTCTGCTTCAAGAACAAAAAGGAACTGGGGGACTGAGAGTCAAGGGGAAAGCTGTGCAGTTGTGAGAAAAAGACACTAGCAATTCCACATCTAAACGCAGCCAGAAAAAACAGCAGTCGGGTTGGGGAGGGGTGGGGGTGGGGTGCAGAGACCCCACAGTTGTGTCCAGGATGTTGCTCCACAACAGGGAATCATTGCCTCTCACACTCACCTACTGCTGGGGTGGAAGTGCCCTGAGCAGCACTAAGCAGTAAGGAGACCTGGTAGGAAAAGATGACACCTGTCGGGCAAGATGGGAGAGGCCAAGCCAGGAGAAAAGGCATGAGGTCTGGAGTGGGGACTGGGGAATTTGAGCCGTGATTCCTCGAGGCACAGGGCTATCCTTGTTCTCACCAGCGAGAACTGAGAGGGAGGAGAAAATGGCACCTAAACTGTGAAAATGAGGCCACAAAGAAGCAGACCAGCTCCCAGCCTAATGCTGGGAGAGGGATCTGGGGAAGAGATAAAGAAAAAGGTAGAGGCAACATAAAAATAAAACAGGAAGAGCAGAGAATGGCATGGATAATAAAAAGCTTTCATGGGATTTTGAGACTCACAGGAAACCAGCAGGGCAGATATTATTGTCCTCTATAAACAAGAAACTGAGGCCCAGAGTCAATGACTTCTCAAAGGCCACATACTGAGTGGCAGACCTAAGATTCCAAATCAAGTGACCTGATTCCAAGAAAAAGATGAAAGAAGACAGGGTGCGTTGGAAGCACTGAAACACACCATATGTCCTACTCCTTTTTATAAATAGGAAGTCAGCTTTTCACATAACCAAGGCTTAGCCTTTTAAGGGCCAAACTGAAATAATTTTAGGCACTGTTGAAAAGCAATTTCTGAAGTGTATTATACTTGTCCTTGAATACTGACTGTATTTTACCTTCTTGATACATAGGGTTAAAATGAGGAAAATCGAGTCAGTATGTATGGACTTCCAATCAGGGATACCGTCCGGTTCTCACGGGGCGTATCGATTTTAGTGCTGTCATGCCGAACACATTCGTGGCTAGAAATAGCTGCAGAGCAGAACCGGCTGACTCAGCCGCTTCTTCCCTCACTCTCAGCTCTACCTTAGTAAGTGGCTTCTGCCCCTGCCTACTGCTTCTGATCCTGTCACTCCCCTGATTAAAATCCTCTTAATGGATCCCCACTGATTACAGCAGCCTTTTTTAAATCCCAGGCTGCACATTAAAATATCCTGGGGAGCTTTGAAAAAGAACCTCTCAGTGCTCAGGTGCCACCACTGAAGATTCTGCTTCAACCGCCTAGGTGCAGGCCCCTGGCCCACAGGATTCATCACAGGCTGCATGGGCTTGGGCTTCTTTCCGGTCAAGATGGTGTAGCAGAGGTTGCATTTAACCTCCCACTTGACACAGTGAAAAATATCGACAGTGTAAACGAAACACTGGTTTTCAAGACCCTGTTCACGAGACGATGGAAAACATTAATCCCTGAGAGATGAGAAGCAAGCAAAGTCAGCCCCACAGTTGCCCTAGGTTATTGCCTTGAGGGAACTCCCAGACCACGTGCAGGAAGGAACCCAGGGAGCCTGGACAAAGTTCTGAATTGAGAAGACAGAGGTGAGAGTCCAGGGAGACTAAGTGGCTCCAGTTTACAGGGCAGAGTGCTGGACAGGAGACAGTACTAATCAGCACCTGAATGTGAGGGAGGTGAGGCCAGACTGAAAAAAAAAAAAAAAAAAACAACCCAACTGAGAAGATGAGTGGGAATAGTACTTAGAATTCAAGCAGGGTTGGGGACAGTGTGCACTATTTGCACTGGGGGGCTTGGAAACTCACAGGGCGCTGTTAGAGTGCTCAGAGCCTCTTGCCTCAGTTGTGGGGAAGTCAGCACTGGCCGTAGACCAAAGGGTGCCCTGGTTTTGCCTAACAAATCAAGACCAGAAAAACAAAGCCTGACAAGATCAAAGCATATACAAGGAGCTTCTCTGTGTCCCAGAACAGAGCTCGAGAACATGTACAGCAATACAAAAATATCCAGCACCTAACAATGTAACATTCATACTGTCTGGCACACAGTGAAGATTCCCAAGCATGACGTAAATGATGAGAATAAGTCAGTCAATCAAAACCAACCCTGAACTGATATAATGTTGGAGTTAGAAGACGAGAGCATTAAAAACAGTTATTATAACCACATGCCATACATTCAGCAAGTTAGAAGACAAACTGGAAACTAGAGTATAAGGGCATTAAAACAGTTATTATGACTGCATTCCATGTGTTCAACAAGTTAGAGAAAAGATTGAGCAGTTAGATAGAGACATGGGAAACATAAAAAGGACTCAACTCTAACCACTGGAGATGGAAACTATAGTCTGTGAAAGGCAAAATACGCTCAATAGGAGTAATGGCAGATTAGATATTACAAGAAGAAAATGTTAGTGAACCTGAAAACATAGCAATAGAAACTATGCAAATGAATTACAGAGAAAAACAATCTTGAAAAAACTAATAGAGCACTGGTGAGCTGTGGCCCAACTTCCATGGCTTCGTATACCTGTGACTGGAGTTTCCACGGAGAGGAGAGAAAAAGCAAGACAGAAAACAATACTTTAAGAAATAATGACCATGGGGCAGCCATTAGGGAGGTTCCTCCAAATTTTAAAAGTAGAACTAATATATGATCCAGCCATCCTATTTCTAGGTACAGAGCCAATATAATTGAAAACAGAATCTCAAGGAGATATTTATACACCTACGTTCACCTATATCTTTCAAGGAGATATAGCAGCATTTCCCATAATAGGCGAGAGATGAGAGCAACCTAGATGTCTATCAACAGGTGAGTAGAGAAAACAAATGTGCTGTAAACATACAATTAAATATTATTCAGACTTAGAAAGAAGGAACTCCTGCCATATGCTACACAGCATGGATGACTTTGAGGGCTTTATCCTCAGTGAAATAAACCCGTCTCAAAGAGACATATACAGCATCATCTCACTTAGGTGAGGCAGTTAAAGCAGCCAAACTCTCAGGAACAGGAAGTAGGATGGTGGCTGCCCAGGGCTGGGTGCAGGGGAAAAGGGGGCATTGTTCCATGGACACAGAATTTTGGTTTAAGATGAAAAAGTTCTAGAGCTCTGCTATACAATAATATTAATACCACTATACTGTCTAGTTAAAATGGTCAGTATGCACATGTTCTGTTCTGTGTTTTTTGCCTCTAACAAAAAAGATTTTGGTGATGATTATATAACGGTGTATATACTGAAAATGATTGAATTGTACACTAACCACTGGGTGAATTGTACAGCATGTGAATTATGTTTCAGTAAAGCTAGAGAGACAAGCTGAGGATAATATACAGCAATGAGAGAGAAAGGACAGCCCTCAACTACATGCAGTGTGACGGGAATGACAGGAGCTATACGGAGAAAGACTCTACTCAAAACAAGCAAACTGAGCTTTGCTGTTCGGAGTAAGGGTGGTAGTTGCCTTGGAGGTCATGGGAAAACCAGTCTCTGGAAGGGGCCATGAATGACCTTTTGGATGCTGGTAATTTTTTTTGGAGGATGCTAGTTACATATGTGTGGTTTGTTTGTGTAAAATTATTAAGCTGTGTACTTATGATATGAATATATGTACACAGATTTTTAAATGTATGCTATTATTCTATATAAATGCTTTGAAAAGTTAGCCCTGGCTGGTGTGGCTCAGTGGATTGAGCACTGGCCTGCAAACCAAAAAGTCACTGGTTTGATTCCCAGCCAGGGCACATGCCAGGGCACATGCCAGGGTTGTGGGACAGGTCCCCAGTAGGGGGCATGTGAGAAGCAGCCAATTGATGATCGAGGTATCTCTCACACATCAATGTTTCTCTCCCTCTTTTTCTCCCTTCCTCCCCCCACTCTAAAAAGAAATAAAATCTTTAAAAAGTGTTTCGAAAAGTTCAAGAGAAACAAAGAAATATAACTATTTCATGGAAAACTATGAAAGGAAAAGAAATAATGACCAAATTTTTTTCAAAGTTGATGAAAATGATAACTTCATCAGAAGCTCAGTAAAACTTCATACACAAGAAATATGAAAACAACTATTATCAAGGTACATCATAAGGGCTAAAAAGCAGTGATAAAGAGAATACCTGGAGTGCAGACAGAGGGAAAAAAGACACGTTACGTACAGAGGAGGAACAACAAGAGAGGATGATAGGAGATCCCTTGTCAGAAACATGCAGAAGAGAGAACGGTGGATCAACGTCTCTAAAGAACTATTTCCCGAGAATTCCATACCTAACAAAAATGGATTTCAAAGAGGAAGGCAAAATAAAATCCTTTTTACCAGCAGCCTCACACTATAAAAGAGTTAAAGGAAGATGGTCAGGTAGAAGGAAAGTGACAGCAGGTGGAAATTAGGGCAAACACAAAGGGGAGGAGGTGTGGCTTCTTGGGTGTGTGATTCATGCGGGCGCTCAGGGCCCCCCAACTTTCCTTCCTGAGAGTCCTGTGTTTGGTTTAATGTTCTGATGTCAGCGACCTAAACTCTTTAGGAATTGTTGGACGAGGGGCTCCATATTTTCATTTTGCCCTGGATCCCCAAATTAGGAAGAATGAATACGGACCCCGACGAGAAATACTCGGGAGCCATGGGGGTGGGGGGAAGGCTGGAATGCCGAGCTTGGCTGCAACCGAGGTCAGATGCTCAGGCATGGAATGGGGGGAGGGCTGGAAGTGGTTGGTGTCTCTCAGAGGAAATTTTGAATGCTTACACTGTAATCAGCGGAAGAGTAAATGGAATCTGGGTGAGGAAGAAACAGATGCCACTAAAATAATGTCTTAGAGGGAGAAATTTCTGCAAAACCAGAACATGGTTTTCTTTTTTGCACACAGGTGGCTATGCTGAGTGCTCAGGACGGCCTGCTCAGGCCGAACACCTTGTTCACTTTCATTTGTGTGTGTGTTTTACTAACAGCAATGCCAACAAATTCACTTCCAATGGGGAGAAAAGTAACATTCCTTCCCATGAAGATTTAGTGTTTAGGTGCATTTTATTGTGGTATAATTCCCAGTTTAGGTCAAGGCTCCCTAACTGAGAGCAATGTAATAGGTGCGACCATGTTACAAAACCTGCTGAAGGACAGTGGGGTCAGTAATGCCAGTTCTAGTCCATCACCAGCCTCCGGGCCATATGTGAAAAGGGGGGAAAACACTGGAAGGTGAGTGTTTACTTGAGAGAAGGCTGTCCATCTCATGTGAGGAAGGCAAAAGGACGTTTATTTCCAAAGCACAAGCTAAGGAAGAGGCTGATTGGAGGAGTTCGCACTTTAGATGCGTGGGGCGGTGAAGCCCAGGAACTTCCCCTGCAACACAGGCTGGACAGGCCTGAAGCTCAGACACCGGGTCCAGCTGCCCTGAGGCTTGCGAGGAGCTATCCGTGCGTGGGGATAGATGAAATGCTTAAATCCAAAGATAATTGAGGAAGTTTGCTTTCCACTTGAATACTCATATCCAGTTACTTAGTTAAAGTCTTTGGCTTTGATTAAAGTTTTTAACATTTGAAGTGTTGACTGATGTAGCTTCCCTGGTGAGGAAAAATGAATATTTTTCTCATTTATTAATGTCCTGTAGTGAAGGCATAACCTTTTACTGAAAATAATTGGCTTAGAATGGAATTCTAACATTCGTCCTCCCCACTCCTCCCCTATAAGTTGTGGGTCTGCAGATTATTATTCTTGGTTGGGAGTGTACATTATTACCATCAGCCTTTATCCAGTGTGCACACACATATGCGTGTGCACATGCTCACATACATGGTACAGAGACAGACTTACAGGGAGTACATTTTATTGCTGTTATAGCGATGAGCGTAGAGAGGGGTGTGAGTTTGTAATACTGATTCTACTTTAGTAGAAACATGAAAGCAAGTCATGAGTCTAAATGTGATACTAATAGGACTATATTTCTACAGCATTTAAGCAAATAAAGTCACACAATCACCAATTTAACACCAAATTGGAACGTTTCCTCTAAAAGTTTCTCCGTACATCTCTAAGTAATTGGATTACCACAATATTTCCCCTAGAAAGATAGAAATTAAATCAACAGCATTGCACAAGAGGGAAAAAAACCCCCACAAACCCTGACAGTCCTAAACAAAAGGGTGAGGCGCGTGTAGTTCCAGCAGCTGTCAGCCAAGAAGCAGATGATCTTCTAATCAATTACGGTTGCAAAATACCTCCCAACAGTTTTCACGGGACATGTGGGTATCACTCCCCATGGTTGTTTGTTTCTACCCAAAGATACTGAAAACACAGCCAATCACTGCGGTGAAATTTTCACAGCTATTTTTGTCTTTCAAAACAGAGATTTAAGAATGCAGAGAAGTCTGACTTTTATTTCGTCCATTTAACGTGTATGTTTGTTGTCATCAGTACTGTGGGGCATCATAAGCCTAAGCTAGAATTAGTTCCTTGCTAAATCCACTGGGAAGAAATTAATGATATGCTCTCCA
The DNA here is from genome assembly GCF_021234435.1 of Artibeus jamaicensis. Taxonomy (NCBI): domain Eukaryota; kingdom Metazoa; phylum Chordata; class Mammalia; order Chiroptera; family Phyllostomidae; genus Artibeus; species Artibeus jamaicensis. The sequence goes on along the minus strand of NW_026521486.1, from coordinate 17,133,684 downwards.
CTGAGGTTTACAACTTAATAAATCAGTCAGTTCAAATTTATTTGGCCTTACCAAAATTCCCTTAGTAGATACACAGCGATAAAGTAAATTAACATTGTTTTTCATAATTGCAATATGTTTCTTTATCTAAAAAATGAATAATTTTATGAAGATTTAATCATTATCCATGCATATGCCATGTGGAAAATACAAGCACCGATTGTAGCCCTTCTATATACCCCCCCCGCCATGCAGGACTATTGAGGTTGCCAATAGCAGTGGAAACCACTGTGCAAACTTGATGATACCACACACAAGGCCAGAAGCACCTTCTGACTTAAACACATCAATGGACTTCTGCTCTGTTAACTTATCTTTAAGTCTCTTGACAAACCTGTGCAGAGGACTGTGATTCAAGCTAGAGTTTCATCCAGCTAGCATCTGCAGAGGGAACAATTTGCCTGATAATCTCTCCCAACATACTCACATTGTAACCCTAAAATATCAATGCAAAAGTGATGTTAATGATGTTATTTAATGATATAATGGCAGACACTGGGACAGAACAGATATTAATAACCTCAGTTTCTGAATAGAAAGCATGGATTAGGGAATAAGAGAACAATTATTGTCATATACATCATTCCCTATGTCTACACACACATGGCCTGTAAAATTGACAATACCTGATGCCTTATAGGTTTCTCTATTGCTTTATTTCCCCTGCTAACAGTGCTGGTAGTAAGGCCTGAGATTTCTGCTACTCTCCCTAGCCTGTCCACTAGAGCAGCTTTGTGACCCAAACCCTTCTCAGGTCACTCAGATAACCTTGTTTTTCAGACAATAGTGTTCTCCACCAAGAAAAAGATCTTTGGAGACTTTTTCAAAGATTATATTTTCAAAGTGTTTTTGCACTTTTTAAGTCATGACTTTGTGTAGTTTTCATTTCATCATGAAAATTCTTTGAATAGACTTATTATGTTCTCTAAGACTATGTTACTTGTCTAATATCAAGCTCAGTACCATGTCAAACTGGAGGCTTAATCAATATTATGTCGTGTTGCTGATGTTACTTGTAAGTCATGTCAGCCCCTGGCCTCCTTGCCCTCTATCCCCTTTCTTGGCACCAGCTGACCTCTGTCAAAGACACTGCTTGTGCACATCTCTTCAGTTTACACAGAACAACAGTCAATGGAGCCATTCTGTTCCCTTCAGAATGGCCAGGCATCACCAAGATTCCAGATGCGAATTTCCCTAATAGGCTTTGCTCTACCTCAAGGCGACTGTGCACTCCCTTGGGGCCAGAACATAAATTATGGGTACTTAGTATAGACTTACTGGGCCCATGTACTATATATGACATTATCTTATATTTGGATACCTTCCCTCATTAGTTGTAATAAATAAAAGTCATGACTTTGAGACCAGTCAAGAGCACAGAAAGCCAGAAGGCACATTGTGTCTTTCTTTTATTTAAAAACCCAATGACCCTAAACCATCCAATGAACCCCTATTACAGCAGCTCTGATGGACACAAACATTTTCCTTCTTTGATGTTCAAATATGAAAGTAAGGCTCAGTGTTTGTTCACAATAAATATATCTACTGAGTTCAATGATCTGCAAAGCCTCCTCCTCAAGAGTGTAAACGTGTTCATAAAGATTGTACGAGGAACATCTAATTTTACCCATTTATTTTCAGGACAATAAATGAAATTAAAGTAAATAACTAAAGAGGTTGGTTAGATGCAGAGGAATTTGGCTTCAAGGTCTATGACACGGGGACTATGTTTCCCCCCCTCTGACACAATGCCCATGACAGGCACTTCTGCTCTCCAGACTGAAGTCACAGTGCACCATAGCAAACACAGCTGAAGGGAGAACCCTTAAAGATCCGCTGGGGCTGCAAAAGGTTCTCTTTCTGTCCCAACTCCAGGCTGGCCCTGTGGATGATGGTGGTGGATCAGTCCCTGAGCCTTGGCAATAAACCTTCTGGCCCCATTCGCTGTGCAGTCATTGTAAATGACACAAGGCACGGTGACTGGGATGGAAGAGGCATCTCTAGGCTGAGGGTGCCCCCAGCACTGGGGAAGGTGTGGGTTCAAAACACCAGCCTTAGCATTTGGGTTTTGAGACAACATAATCTTGCTTCAGTGACACTTGCTTCAAACATCTGGTAATAGAGTCCTACTGAAATCCATTCTTTTCAGTGAGGGATTGCCGCCATGGCCAGTGAGGTGAGTGACTCCTGTGTCCTCTATCCTACTCATTCTCCAGTGGGGAGTGACATTATTCAGAAGATGTTACCCAGAGATATTTGTCAATTGCCTCATTGGCTAGAGGGCAGCGTAATTGGAACTGTGCCTGTTGGATCTATGGAAGGTACCCCTTTAACCAATGGCTAAGACTAGCTGTGAGAGAGTATCGAGTTCTCAGGGAAGAACTGAAGTCTGCTTGATGCAACCAAACAGCAATACAGTTTCACTAATTACATTGCCACACAGTCTAAGAGCACAATAATCAGAGGCTTTCTGTGAGTTTCTTCTGAAATAATGATTGCTTTTGTGAGGGGTAGAGGGCAGAAAGCTAAGTATAGATGACAGCAAATTAGAAGGAGCCAAGAATTTGTCCACTTAAAGTGGTTTTTAGATTAAAGAACTGTTTTTATGAGATGTTCTAGAAAGGGTCTTATTTTTAAGACAGACATTTAAAAGCAAAGGATAATTAGTTACTACTAATGACCATCACTTAAAATAATGACATGGATTCTGTAGAGACTGGACTTTCAGAGACAAAGTGGCAAAAAGAGAAGAACAGAGTACTCTGAACTGGCAGAAATTTACTTGCTTTGTCTTTTAGCTTATGAATACTTTTTCAGTTACTGGAATATGGAACTTAAATCTAACAAATTCTCTAAAAGATTAAATGATTTCTTCAAAAAGAAATGTTTGTGATGCCAAATATAATGCAAAGACATAATCATTTTATAGTCTTTTCATCTCATTATACATTGTCTTTTCATCTCTTTCCATCTGATGCCAGATATAATGCAAAAACATGATCATTATAAATTGTCTTTTTATCCCTTATATTACCTTCTGCCATTAGAAGTAAAATCAGGGTACAAATGAAATGAGAAAAGATTCAGTAACAAAAACATTTGTGCACATCGAGTTGATTTCTTTGGACTTGAATACATGGCAACACATGTTGGCCAGTTTATATAGAAAATCTGTGCCATGTGTATGAATAAAACAGAGACAAGATTAGATATAAATGGTGGAAAATAAAATTTTGATATTACAGCAGCCTATTCAATAAGAACAAAGGCAGTTCTTTAAACATAGGCTATTATGTATGCAATTAAGGAGTAGAGACAGAAACATAACAGACAACTAAAAATGATAACTGTCATCTTTAGAAATGAATATGAGCAAAGATCAAAATTTGAGCCTATTTGTTATTACATCCATATCCTAAAATGACGAAATTTGCTAAAATGGAAAATCCAGGAGTGTGTGGAAGGTTTTCTTCTTTTAGATAATGCAGAATGCCCTGAGGGTCCTCTTGGTTCTCCAGCTCACAACCTCAAAAGACAGTGACTGCAGGGCTTGACTGGAGCCAAGAGGGATGGGTATTTAAAACACGAGGCATATCTGAAATGCCTTGGATGTCCAAACACAAAGAAAGAAAACAACTGCCCATGTACAATAAGAATTTCACTTGTTAAGGGATGAATGACTGAGGTGTCTAAAAGAGACCAACTTACATTAATAAGTTCAACCTCCCAGATTTTTTTCAACAGGTCCATCGACGTGTAGCCGTTTATTAGAAAGGCTTTGGTGTAGTCACCCAGTTCAATGGAGTCCAGCCACTCTGCAACAGAGGTGGGATGGTAGCCGTCATGGCCAATGGGTCTCATCTGGAATTAAGAAAGGGGAGTTAGGGTTAATCTATCCTGTATACTCTGTGTTCCAAAACCAGAACATGTCTTGCCACTTGGAAATTTATCTGATATGAAGCAAGAGATCTTTCTGGATAGGGAAATGAGGAAAACCAAAATACTTCATGCATACCCTGAATGCATTGATAATCTTCACACTGAATCAGATTTCAAAAATGCACCCCCAATTTTCCAACATAGCTGCTCTGTCAACTCCATCTCTGAAAAAACGAAATGTGTCGAACTTCTGTTACAGACATTATCGGCATTCTGTTGGATGGAATATAAAAAGATGCCAGTCAAGCAGCATGAAATTCAATGCTGAAGGCAGAAGGAGCTATACTCCCAAAATGTAGATGATAATTTTCATATGCACAACATCAAAGCATGTGAAAATACTGCATAACTTGACTCAAACAACCAAAGGAATGTATCCTTATACAAGACATGTACAGTAGGTAGTGCAAATATGCTGGGGAACATACTGCCGTGTCAAGCCAGTAAAGAAAGGCTTTTTAGTGTTTGAAGACCACGTGTTCTATTGTACATGGAATGCACCGTATGTTAGACAGGAGTAGAGAATTGCTGGGCTGGCAGATAGGTTCTTATTTTTTTTGTCAGCTATGTACAGATCTATATTTTTTAAATTTTGGGAGAACAAAGAAGTGTGACAGCAACATAACATTTCTGAGTTTACATTGGAGTGTGACATTTATCTGAGCAAGAGAAACTTCAGGGTTTGGAATTTCGTATGAATTATTTCAGTCGAAATAATCCATACAAAATTTAGTTGAAATTCTAGGTGAATTCGCGGTTCTCGGTTTCGAAGGAACTCATGTCCAGACTTGTGCTGCTTTGCATGCGACACTACCTATCTAATTCTATCTGATACTTCGGGGATTAAGGACAGTCTGTACCTCATCCCCTGATGCGATCCTTCAGTGGAATTCATGACGAGAAGAGCAAAACAGGGCAAAATACAAAATAGATTTTCCTCTTCCTTCAGATTCAAGGAGATAAATATTAATGGAAATCTATAGGCCTTTGATCTGTGAGCAGAGAAAAGATTAGCCTGGGTGTCAGGGATTCAGGCTTTAATATTAAACATGTTAGACTTTCTGTCACTTGGCGGTGTTCTCATTTTTAGGATTCTCCCTTACTCCTTTATTTTAAAGTTACTTTTTCTCTTTTCCTCCTCCTCATTGTTTCACTTCCTGATCTATTTTCCACGTTGAGGTTGAAATGTCCTGTATTTTAAAGTTACAGTGTAATTCATTATTTGCGTGAGAGTCTGAACTGCCTCAGACCTTTGTACATCACTTTTACAGTGACTAACCCATTTGAGCTACTCCTTAAATGTTTGCTCATGTAATACTCAGCTCAGTGTTTATTACACAGTAGCTACAAATTACAGGACAACTCAGGGTTTGCAAATGCAGTTGAGTGGCATTTCCAAATTACCAGATGTCATGCATGTGTAACACTGGAGACTAGGTCCCAAAGCAGAGGCTAGAGGTGTGAAGTACCTTCACATTCTTTAGAGAGTTACAAAAATATCAGGCTAAGTGTATTCTCCAGGATTTATCAAGAGGTGGTTGAACCACATACTAACTTGAACAATCACCCCAGTCCCAGAAACTCCTTGGCTGTCCCAGCTGATACAAGAAATAACTGGAGAAATGGAAAGGAGGGAGGGAAACTCATTGGAGTGGAAATGAACACCTTGGCAGGGAGGTCTTGCTGTTAGCCATTCAAAAAAAACCCAATCACCCCAGCAGTGGATACTGGGGACAAACTTAGGGAGTTCTGATGAATCCAGTTCAGGCAGAGTCAGATGTGTGCAGGTTGGTTCACACAGGTCACCCCAAGTGACACATCAGTCTTTGAGAGAGCAATCTCTGTCCACCTGCTGTACAGAGATTGTTGATGGTCTGTGAGCCAAAGAACAGTGGCAGGGATGCCCGCCAGAGCTCTGCAAAGCAAACTGAAGGAAATGTAGATGTGTTTGCCTGTCTCCCAATCCTTCCTTCTTGCCCAGTGCCAGGGAATTTAGAATAAAAAAGAGAGAGAGGTGCCAGGTCCCCAGGGAAAGCCTAAATTTGGTGGTGGGGAGAGGGGTGGCCAAAGAAAATAAAACTAGAGGCTTTGATGGGTTGGCACTGAATTTTTAATCTTTTATATAACTGGAAGTTATTGGTTATGTTTGCAATAATGCAAAAGTTAATAATGTGAGAATCAATTGAGTTTAGTGGAAGGCAGGATTAGAGAAAAAATCCCATTAGTATCTCAATGAATGCAGATGGCTCCGTCTTCTGGTTATTCCTGAGGCAAGTTCTCGAAGCTCATCGTTAAAGAGGTGAGAGAGAGTGAACTGTTTGCTGGGGTTGTGAGAGATGGGCAGGCAGAGAGCAAGAGTGAAGACCCTGGGAAGGGGTACATCGCTGTCTGCAGGGGCAGCGGCCCTCTACACACTCATTCAGAAGTATGGAGTCAGTACCTATTCTGACGCATGTTGTGGAAATAGTAGGGAACAAAACAGTTATAGTCTTTCCTTCATGAAGATTATAACTCTTGATTTAAAAAAATATATGAACAGATGACCAATAAATTATACAGGCTCTGCATACCTGCAGAGAGGAAACCATTAGAGCCATATGAAGTTCCAAAATTAACTCGACACGTATTCAATGATATGCAGAATGGTTACTGTGCCGCACAATTTCTTTCAAAGCAATTCTCCCATCTGTTCCTTCATTTCTGTTCCTACTGTCACTACCCTGTTTAGGTTCTCATTAGCATTTACAAAAACTAATGCCATAGCCTCCACTCGGCCTCCCACCTTCGGTTCAGCCTGCATCTTGCTGCTCCATCGAGTCTTCCAAAAATCCAGGCTCCTACATCAACCTTTGCACAAAACCCTATCATGGCTCCACCTTGGGAAAAGCCCAAATGTCTTCTAGCATTCTAGAACAGTGGTAATCAGGTACAAACTTATCTTTTCATCCTAAGCTCACACTACATGCCTAATACATATGATTAGACACGTGTATGTCTAAACAGTATGCTAACTTGCTAGCTGTTCCATGAACATGAACTGTGCAAGACACATTCATATCTTTGCTAAGTTCATTTTCCATACTTGGAATCCTTTTGTCTCTACTTCTGGAATGTTTCTGCAAGACTGCCTTCCCTTCTCGTGCTCTCAGACACAAATTCCCAATCAGTTGTAGGCTCTTAGATGTCCTATAGCTATCACGAACACTAGTCGAAAACAAGTTTATCTCCTTCAACTCACAAACTGACCCTCCCCCCATGTTTCCCATTTTGGTTAACAGGGACCGTCACACCACTGACCGTGTAGATGTGTGCAAGTCCCCTTACTTTCCTTTCTCTGTTTTACCGCCATGTCAGGTGAGGCCAACAAGTCTTACAGATTTGATCTCCAAAATGTCTCTCAATTCAGTTCTCCCCTTTCAAAGTGAACTTTGGATTCTGACAATGGTTTCTACCCCAAGTGTTGTAAGAATTATATGAAATATGAGGTCTGTCCAGAAAAGGTCTGGCTATTGTCAATATAATGACAATGGTCTGCACATAGTCGATGTAACTTGGCAGCCGAGGAGAGTGGACTGGAATGCGCATGCATGAACAGTGATGACTTGGCTATACTAGTCAGTGGGGGGTGGGAGACACTGTTGGGTGAACATGTATGCTGTGTGGCCATTGTACTCAAAATGACTGAACGAATAAAACAAAGAATCTACATCAAATTTCGTGTTAAGCTTGAACATTGCTCCTTGAAAAGTATTTGAATGATTCAGAAGGCCACAGCTTCGGGCGACTGATGATTGGCAACTTCATCAGGACAACATTCCGCTCATGCCTCACATCTTGTGCAGAGTTTTTTGGTGACATATCAAATCACATAGGTGACTCAACCTCCCTACATCCCAGATTTGGTGCCCTGTGACTTCTGGCTTTTCCCAAACTAAAATCACTTTTGAAAGAGAAAAGATTTAAGACCATCAATGAGATTCAGGAAAATTTGATGGGGCAGATGATGGTGATTGGGAGAACTGTGCGAGGTCCCAAGTGCCTACTTTGAAAGGGACTCAGGCATCATCGTACTATGTATAATGTTTCTTGTATCTTGCTTAATAAATGTGTGTATTTTTCATATTACATGGCTTCTGGACAGACCTCATAGAGTATGTATATTGCCTAGCAGAGTGCTTCGAATATAATAGGTCTGCAATAACTTCGCTCTTTTCTCTTTCCTCTGCCCTAAATTAGATTCATGCTTATTTTGAAATAATACTGAATCCTTTGGATGTCAATCTTTTCTCTTTTTATTAAAATATTTTATTTATTTATTTTTAGAGAGAGGAGAAGGGAGGGAGAAGGAGAAATATTGATGTGCGAGAGATACATCAATCAGCTGCCTCTCCCACGCCCCCAACTGGGGACCTGGCCTGCAACCCAGGCATGTGCTATAATTGGGAATTAAACCAGTGACCTTTTGGTTTGTAGGGCTGCACTCAGCCCACTAAGCCACACCAGCCAGGGATAGCTGCTAATCCTTTAAACTTCCAATCAAAACTCTTCTTTCTTCTCTCATTCCTTTCTCCTTGCCTTGTTCCCTTCCTTCTCCATCTTGTTTTAGAAAGAGTTCATTTCTATTCACCCCTTCATACTCCTCCTTCCCCAAGATAACAGTTATTTTTCAGAAATATAACATATCTAACCAGATCATTCAAGTAGACTGAATTGTTCTCATTTCTCTGCTTTCTCCCCATATTTGAGCTATGCCTCTGTGCTCTTTGCCAAGGTATCTGCATTGTATCCCACTGGAGGCTGCACTAAGTTTTCTGTCCCACTCATGTTGGCCATGTACTTGCTTGGTCAATGGAATATGTGGAAGTGTCAGTGTGGCAGTCATAGATGAGGCCTCTATGCTCCTTTGATCTACTCATCCTTTCGTATTCTTAGGCTCTACCATCGGAATAACAAGTGCTGAGTAGTTGCAGAACTGGTGGTCCTAGGGGAAAGATGAAGACTTGTGGGGCAAATCTAAATCTAATCCAAAGCTTGGCGTCTACCCTAGTTCAGTGATGGTCATGAACATCCCACTTAAATTAGCTGAACCACAGCTGACCCATTACGCACACAGACACATGCGCATGCACACACACATTGTAAACCACTGAAATTTTGATACGTGGGGAAAAACTGACTAATAGAGTCACTCCTTGTTTTAAAACCCGTGGTCAGGGTTCTCCAGAGAAGTGGAACCAATGGAATACACACACATACCCTCACACACATTTATACCAATGTAGTTATCTATGTGGATTTATTTTAAGCAATTTGCTCATATAGTTGTGGGGTCTGGCAAGTCTGAGCTTTGCAGGACAGGCAGGGAAAACTGACGTTGCAGCTCAAGCCTGAAGGCAGTCTGGAGGCAGAAATCTCTCTTCTTTAGAGGACCTTTGCTTTTCTCTTTTAAGGTCCCCACAATATAGAGGTTCAGCTGCTTTATTGGGGAAGAGTTTTCAGGGACAACTATAAAGGACATATGGACAAAACCAAAGTGGGGTGGAAGCAAGGGAGGGAGGTGGGGTGGGGGGTAAATGCAGACAACTGTAACTGAACAACAATAAAATAATTTAAAAAATGTTGATTCCATCTAAAAACCATCCTTCCATCCTTCATAGCAACATCTACACTAGTGTTCGGCCGAATATCTGTGTATTGTGTTTCGGTCAAGTTGACACATAAAATAATCCACTCCTTAGTTTATGAATCCCCTGGCAAGTGCATTTCCATGAGTTGGAGAAAGACTAGAGATGCTAAGCTTAGCTAACGACATCCTTCCCAAGCTATCTGTCATGTAGTAAACACCTAGGCATTGCATTCCTACTAACCCTAAATCAATTCTTTATTTGAATTGAAGATGATTGTTGGGGCATAATCCATTGCATATCTTCTATACCTCTATACCTTTGCTCACATGTTCCCTCTACTGGGAATGCTGTTTTCCCTGTCCTGCTGCTAAAATTCTATCCATTCTTGAAAGGTCTTGTTTAAACACTACCTTTTTTTTGTTGGTTTTTTTATCCTGTTTTATTTTTGTTTTTGTTTCCCCCCCCTGAAAAATCCGTGTGTTAGCTCTGGTGCTGTCTTGCCAATTGCATTTGAACATGTATTGTTGCATCTATGTTTTGGTTTTGTTTTACAACTGCAGGCATGGGGCCAATGATCTTAAAGTTCCTTCATAATTCCAAAATCTTATAATTCTATAACTGATAAATTGTCATTAAATTAGTGTCATATTTATCAATAAAGTTAAAAAAAGAAGCCTTCCCTAAGAGATAAAACTGTAAAAAAATGGCAAGATAGGACATTCAGTATAAGGATCAGATGGCATCCACAATCGTTTCATGAGTCTTCAGCACTATGGTTCCTCTTTCAAATCAGCACTAATGACACTCTCTTTCCAGCAGGAACATGAGGTAGGACAGGGTTAGGCAGAGGCAGCTCCAGGGCCCTTTCAGGCTGGCAGTGCTGCTGTGGACACAAATGGCAGTCAGGCGCTGTTGGTAATCTGAGAGGCAGGGGCGTGGTAGGCATTCATAAGGAGTTTACAAGAGGCAATCTGATTCCACTAGTTGAATCCCAATGTCTAGGAAAAACTTAAGCTGGGGTAATAGTGAAGGAAACTTCAGTCTCAGGAAAACAGGCATTGATATGTTTTACTAAACACCTTCTTTATTGCTCTTGGTGTTTTGTTGTTCTACCCAAGCATGCATTGACTCTCCCCCAAGGGCCTTTTGAAGCAAACCTGACCTCAGAGCAGTCATATTGTTAACATCAAGGATGATAGGGCAGGGACAGGTCTCTGACCCCTAACCCCAGACAGTGCTTGCAGCGTCCCGGGGTTTCCAGGGGGCCAGTTTTGGGCAGCCAAACAGCTCAGGCTCTGAGACTGCCAAATCTACTCCAACCAGTGCAACCCATATTTTAAGTGTTTTATTCAGGTAAGAAGAGAAAGAAAGGCTTCCTCTGCTTTAAAACAAAATGTTTGAAAATCACTAATCTAGAAGATTTTGCAAGATTACAACATTACTATACTTTTATGTTCTCTTAATTTCTTAGTTTTATTTGAAATAACTTGGGTGTCTCACATATGTATATACATATATGTACTGTGTCGTTATTTATCTCTACTTGAAGCCTGCTTTGTCTATTCAGACAAGGATAATACCTTACAAAATGAAGGAGCCATAGATGGAAGGCAGCAAATATTGGTAAAAGATACACAATAGAAAACTACTTGGCCATAAGAAAAGATGACGTACTGCCATTTGCAACGGCATGGATGAATCTTGAGCATACCATGCTAAGGGAAATAAGTCATATAGAAAAAGTCAAGAACCATACACCTGAACTCTTATGTGGGCAATAAAATGAAAAAACAAAACACAAATGAACAAACAAGCAAACCTACAAACAAAACTCACCAGCACAGAAAACAGTAGGATGGTTTACCAGAGGGAAAGGGGGTTGCAGGGAAGGGAGTAAGGGGTGGAGGGGGTCAAACATATGGTGACAAAAGGAGATTTGACTTTGAGGTAAACACACAGATGACGGATTATAGAATTGTACACTTAAAGCCTATATAATTTATTAACCAATGCCACCCCAGTAAATTCAATAAAAATTGGTAAAGGAAATAGAAAAGAGGGAAAGATGATATTGTATTACAATAAAGTTGGGTTTAAATAAAAATAGTTCTTAACACAAGTTATTAGTCCCAGGAGGCCAAAAAAGAAGTCATCAAGATGAGAAGGGCGGGAAATAGAGCTTCAAAGGGGCAAGGTCAGCAGTGAGCAGACGCTGCAGAGAGGGCTAACAAGACAAGGAAGGAGAGGTGTTCATGGGATCTAGCAAATTCCTTGCTAGGACTCACAGACAGGAGCCCAGAAGTGAGGTGGTGCTGGTTTTAGGTGTGAGTTAGGGATAGGGGAGGAGCAAGAGCACTCTGTTCATGAGTTCACATGGGAAGAAAAAGAGGAAGATGAAGATTTTAGAAGGTGCATGGTAAAGGCATGGAAAGGGGTGAGGCATAAGGAGTTAGGCTCGAGGAAGGTCAGAGATACAAAGGAATAAGAATCTAAGAGTGTAATGGAGATTAGGGCGGGGTGGAGGGATTTGGGGTTAGTAATCTTTCGGTGAAAAGTTGTAAGCATCTAGAAAGCTATGTGGCTTGGACTTGGTGACAGCTAGATTCTGGTATGGGACCTAGAGGTGATCCTCACGTAGGCAAGGACAGCCATCTATGTGGTGTGCCATTCCCTAGATACCAACACACAAACCTGCCGTGTATGTCAACCTGTACAATAGCCCTGGTGTACCAGGCTCAGTTACTTAAATTTGGTTACAAAGCTGCAACAAACTGTGGCTTCTCTTCCCCGACCTGAACGTACTTAAAAACTCCCAGACTCCCTGATATGACTTTTGTAATACAGATAGCTGATATTGTCGGGTACTTCCCTCTATTCCTGCTCCTTGTTCTAGCCTTTTCTGCTCTGTCCTGCTGCTACCCAAAGACTTGGACTAACAGCAGCCCTCAAAATAAACCAGGACAAGCGGTGCTAGCAGCCAGTGTGCTGCCAAGTCCAAATGCAGGTCTATCAAGTAGTGCAAGGATCAAATCACATACGGGCTTTGAGACCTGGGCTTAGACATCACTGTGCTATTTTAAGAGTGGCTCTTAAAAGACTGATTGAACATAAAAGAGAAAGGCAGATCCACTGAGCACGGGGCCCCAGAAAGAAGTCTATCCATCCCCATCTAGGTGCTGTCGCAGTGCAACTTTGCTGGGAGAGAAGTTTCTGCAAAACAGATAGGGCATCAGTAAGAACATCACCTAATAACCATATGAGACTTGGAAGATCTCAGAGTGTTTTCATGTGTATCATCCCACCAGGGAGAGGTTTTAGGTGATCTTTGGGAAAATGCCCTTTATGACATCTTGGCTCGTCCGTGTAATGATATTCTTTCTGTGGGAATTGAAAGGATTAATACACTGTGACTATTGTTGGCAAGCAAGGAATGATAAGGTGTTGGGTATCTACTGCAAGGGAGGGAGACAAGCAACATGTACAAATCTGTTCCTGGAAGCCCCTTTGTTTAGAATTAGACTGTAATGGATAGGATTGCTATCAAAGAATAGGGAGGAAATCTAAACCTCCCAAGGTAGGTGAATTGTGTTTGGCTGTCACTATGGATTTACAGTTGCAGAGATTGGTACCTTCTTCCCTTTTTCCCACGACCAACTGAGCCTCACTGACTTGGGTTTCCTGGTGAGTTCAGACAATGGCAAACTCCCAGCTTTAGGTAAAGGCAAGAACAGCAGAGAGGTGGTATTTGGATATTACTTGGCACTACATTTGGGAGGCATAAAGGGAAAGTAAAGTGCTTTGGACTGGGCTCTGTCCCATAATGCCCTGTGATTCCTATTTTACAAGTGAAAGAAACTATGAAGGTCTATCTCAGAGAGGACCTGAGGTATCCCTTATTTTTACAAGTCTTAGATCCTGGAGTAAACTGAAAGGAAAGCAATGGACCACAACCAGCACACAGATAAGAAATGTTGCAAACATTTCTTATCAACTTCTGGCAGCACAGAATAGTCAGGTAGTGAACAAAACAGAAGCACAAACCAGACTAATGTAGCCCGGAGGCATCAGGGGAAGGGAATGCCCTCTTTCCTCAAAGGTGCTGGGCTCATCACAAGTTAAAGAAGCGCAGCTACCAAGACAAGCAAGTTCTATAAGTCATAGCAAACAAAACAAAAACCAACAGCAACTCCAAAACAATCTCTTTCTTTGTGGCTCTGTGAGGAGACTGCTAGCCAGGCACTGGTCTCTCAGCTTCACCTGAGAATCTGATAGGTGAGATCTGCCAGGATGTGGATGAAAAGATACACAAACATGGCCCTTGGGGTTCAGTGGTTTTGTTGAATGCCTTTACTGTATTTTTCCCTGAAGCTTTTGGTAAAAGGGGTGCTTTTAAAAATTCAATAAAAGGACATGTGTTTTTGTTTTTTTTACCATGTTTTCATTTCTAAAATCCTTACTGCGATAATGCTGCCTCTAAAGCCCTTTGTTAAATATCACTATTTGTTTTGATTCATTTCCTTGTCTCAAAGCACTTTTATGAAACGGCCTCAGATGAAAGATGAGAGGGTTTATTGAGACTCGAATAAGGTGCTGAGCAGTGCTCGCAGTCATTCACATTTCTCAAGCTCCATCAGTGATGTGAACTATATTTAGAAAAAGACACGGGGTCTCTTTTTCCCTCTGACAGTACATGTTTTCTGATGCTCACGTAGTTATTCAGTGGTTAAACAGCACACTGTTTTGCTTTTAACATTTTAAGTGCTACTATTAATCAGGAAGAAGTTTTGCATGTTATTAGTCTCCACTAAAAGAAATCCTCAATCTTGCATCCTCAGAAGATAATGAATGCTCTGAATGTCAATTCTATTTATTTGATAGTTACAAACCATGCCCTTTCTCAGAGTCTCCAGGCATGTGCATACTATCATCCACTGAAGCACTTCAAACAGATCGATCTACCATAAAACCAAAGTTAGCAGTTTAGAAATGAATAACTTACATTCTGACTTGGTGGTAGGGCAGTGTGAAAGCTATTCACATGGTACCCTAAAATTAGTAAAGGAGTTACAAAAAGGAGAACCTACCACCCCATTCTTTAGTCTGCCTATCCACTTAATCTACTCATTCATTCATTGATTCAACAAATACTTAGAGCATGTCTACTATACTGTAGTGCTGTTCTGGATGCATCAGGAAACAAAACATATACAGGTGCCAGTCCCTGTGGAGCTTACATTCTAGTGGGGGAGAGAGAGAACAATTAACAAGCATCATGAATAAGGAAATTATGTCCAAAGGTGATAAGTGCTATGAAAACAAAAGAGAAAGTACAGGAGGGTTGGAGATGCTGGAGTGTGTGTGTGCAGGCAGGACAGTGCGGTACTGACTATGGGGGCTAGGAGGAGCTTCATTCAGAAGGCAAGATTTGAACACAGATTTTAAGATGGTGAATGGGCTGTGCTGGCAACTAAGGGGGAGAGAATTCCAAGTAGAGGGACCAGGCAGAGCAAAGGGCCTCAGGACGGAGTGAGCCTGGAGCCTGTTCACAGAATAACAACGAAGCCAGTGGGGTTGGAGCAGCTTGTGCAGGCGGAGAGGACTGGGGAGCAGGTTAGAGAGGTAATTAGGGCTCAGAGAAGGTAAAGCTTTGAGAGCCTTCTAAGGACCTTGACTTTTATTTTGAGGGAAGTGGGGAGTCAGTGCAAGAATTTGAGCAGAGATGACATGATCTGGCTTACGTTTCGGCAAAATCAGTCTGGGTGCAGTGCTGAGAATAGTTAACAGGGAGTCAAGGCTGGGAGCAGGGAGGCCTGTTCAGAGGCTGTGGAAGTTATCCAGCGGAAAGAGGATGCAGCTTGGACGGGGTGCCAAAGTAGGCGTGGTGGGACGTGGTCAGATTTAGGATAAGTTCCTGAAACACAAAGTAAAATGGTCCTGTTCTGTAACAGACGGGGCATCTGTCAGCCTGATGGCTGCAGCTGTGTGGCACGGGTCTCAGCTTGAATGGAACTGTGTTCATCTATCCTGTGTGGGAATATCTGGATGACTGGCAGGCTAGGTTGGTCTTGGCTGGGTCTGTTTTCAAGGAGGAATCCATGGCCTCGGAAGACTCTTCTGCTCAAAGAAGGTGGTCAAGGCACATATGTATCTGATTCAAGGGACAATAGACAAGTGTCAGAGGGGAAGGGTGATTCTGAATAGATATCAGGATCAGGTGCATTGACTGGCCCCTGGCCCTGCTCCCATGAACCATGCCTTAAGAAGAAAAGGCATCAATAAAAGAATAGTTATCATGAAACATTTGGGGGACATTAGAAACAAAAGCAGTCAGCAGAATTGGCACCAGCAACTTCATCAGCAAGCAGATATGGTGCCATGTTGCAAACATCGGTGCCCTCGATATCGGCACCTGCAGTTGGCAATGCTGCTCACACTGGCAGGCTTCCGTGACATTGGCAGGACACTCAGTTGGCACTGGTTAAGGTACCCTTGATGGGAAGAGGGTGGGTGTTGTAGCCAGTAGCACGGACCTCAGTGCCTTTTCCTGATGCAGCCCCTGCAGTCATTAGTAACAGAACTGGTTCCCTTAGTGGGCATTAGCAGCACTGAGAGCACTTTTGGTAAATTCTGGTGGCATTATTTTAAGCTTTGGTGACAGGAGCCATCAACCACAATAAACTAAAGCACGAAAGGCAGAAAGGGGCAGATGTCACACGCTCAGCGAATGGTCTGGTTAATGGCACACACGTGATGTGAGACACCTAGAAAATCATGAGGAGGAACTACAGTAAGGTCTGGAATGTTCAAAGCAGTGTAATCCCACTCAGGAGCTCTGCCTGGAGTTCTAGAGAGCCGCGTTTATGTCCACAGTAAGGGAGTGACCTAGACTGTTTCACCACCTTGGGGGAGAGAAGAGCAGCCATAATTAACAATAGTTTGGCTCTTAGGAAAATGTTTCCAGGCTCATGGTTTCGTGGGTTTTGCATGTTTTTGGTTTTTCCTTCCTTCCTTCCTTCCTTCCTTCCTTCCTTCCTTCCTTCCTTCCTTCCTTCCTTCCTTCCTTCCTTCCTTCCTTCTTTCTTTCTTTCTTCTTTCTTTCCTTCCTTCCTTCCTTCCTTTCCCCCTTCCTTCCTTCCCCCTCCCTCCCTCCCTCCCTCCCTCCCTCCCTCCCTCCCTCCCTCCCTCCCTTCCTTCCTTCCTTCCTTCCTTCCTTCCTTCCTTCCTTCCTTCCTTCCTTCCTTCCTTCAGTTCAGAAGTTTTATTTGCCTTAGGCATCAAAGTGAATTTTTAGTTCTACTTAAGTGAATCCCAGTAGTCAGCTCTCACAATAATTTTAGTAGTTTCATTTACCTAATCCAACAAGTATTTTACAGCACAAATCATACATGTAATGCCATCCTATTGTATTGTAAACATGTAAAAGGGTCTAGGGTTCCCTCCTTCCAAGAATATGGAATTTCCTTGGGTATGCTTTTGAAATATATATAAATATAAGAAAATTGTTAAGTGCCAACATTTTTATAAGTTCTAGGAAAGAAAAGAAACTGAGTGGGCTGGAGAGATTTGAGAAGAGTTTCTTCTATAGTTTCTCTTGGGGTTGACATACTGGGAAGTGAATGGACACCTGTGAGAGTGTGTGTGTGTGCTGTTTGTATGTGAAAGTGAGCACGCGTGAGAAAGAGATGGGGAGAGAGAGAGTGACAGGGACAGAGAGAGACAGAGAAGAGGATGGATGGAAGGGCCTCAACTCCTTACTGTCTCTGGACGTGCAGGAGTACAGACAGCACGTTCTGTCTGAAGCAACTCCCTAAATGTTCTGTTTGGCTAAAAATAGCAATGAATTCTTTGAGATTGAGTTAAAGCGTCATCTAGTTATTTAGAAAACCTTCTTTGACCCTCATGTACTTAGCTCTGCCTCCTTTTATAGCTTTTTCCTCCCACAGCAGTTTAGTTTTTGACATATCTGTCTCTAAAATGTAGGTCAGAACTTCTTGATACAGGGACCAAGTCTTACCCATTTTTTGCATCCCCATCTCTGAACCCAGCATAGGGCCCAAGTGAACTGACTGATTGAATGTATGAACGAATCAGGGATTCAGCAATGAACATCTGGCACGTGGGTGTTTGCAGACATTCTACATCTGGAGTTGCACTAGTTCTCTCCCACCTGGCTCCCATCCTTGCTAAGATCTTGGGATGTAAGGTCAGCTGTTATTCTATGTATACATTAGTAGTATTTAGAAATGGGTTTTGTCAAAGGTGAACACTGGAAATGTTGATAAATGAGGACATAATTGAGTTCAAGAGGTGAGAGGCAGGACAATCAATCTTCTGCACATTTACTGCAATAATCTATTGTGCATTCATGGAACAAATTTTTGCATTTGAAAATTCCTATACTTCTTAGTATTAGAAAATTGTAAATATAGTATTTTCCCATTAGGCAGTGGCCGCAAGTACAGAAGGCACTGAGGGTTAAAACTAATGAGGCACTGAAGAAAAAGCTTGAACCAGTTGCGATTCTAGGATTCATGAATTTTAGCCTGAAAATTATTTAAATTGTATTTAGTTAGCATTTAGACTTCATGAATTCATAGAACAAGGAGAGCCAAAATGTATTTTCTCCTGGAGACATGAAAGAAAGGATCTGACAGTTTCCTGAGTACTAATTTTCTCTTATAAGAGCAGTGGCTACCTGTTAACTAAAAAAAAAAAAAAAAAAAAATGGAGCTGAACTTCTACTTACTAAAGTAGAAGAATGCCAGCTCTGTGGGAGACAGTGAAGAGGGCTAGTCATTTCCCAAAGGCACAAGCTTGCAGAGGCTATTCATAGAGAGCAGACACTGCAGGGACAGGGGCAGTGGAGGAAAGCAGCTCACAGCACGGACACCTGAGCTCAGCTGCCTGGGTTGAATCTTGTCTTTGCCGGCGACTCTCTGCGTGGCCTTAGGCAAGTTACGTAACTTTTATGTGCCTGAGTTTCTTCATCTGTAACCTAGAGCATTAAGTTTAAGATCTAAATGAGTTACGTTATAGCTAACCTGGTAAGACTTGGAACAGTGCCTGGCATGTAGTAAATTTGTTTGAGTGTTGACTATTTTAATATTGTCATAACTATGTATTACATTATAATATGGTGTCAGATGGGTACTAGACTGAATGGGGTGATACTTCATAAGTTATATAAACATCTAACCACTATGGTGAACACCTGAAACTAATATAATATTGTATGTTAACAGTAATTGAGAACATGAAATAAAAAACGAGTGTTGACACCTAACACAGGGGTTTGTCTGGCAGTAGCTTTCTGAGCATGCTCAGGAAGGCCTTGAGGGAATATGGATTTTAGGTCCACAGAAGATCAACCATCAGGTTAGAACTGAAAGCCAAAAGATGGAAATCTAAAGCCCCATTGATCATCAACAAAAAGAGTAATTACAAAGAAATACGATGTAATGAAAAAGTGCTTAGCTTAGGGGCAGGAATGATATTAACTCAGCCCATTGAAGCTGACTACAGGTATCTGCTTGGGCTTGAAGAATTTGACTCATTATCGCTTAAAGGGCAAAGTGATGGATGACATTCATAGCTGGACTGATGGCATTAGCTGTATTTCGGGAGATGGGTATTACAAATAAGAAAAAAAGGAGCATATCCATCAGTCTGAATAAGCTAAACAAATGCTCCCCACACCGAAGAAGTTTCAAAGGTGCACAGGGACAGTCTTTTGATTGACCTCTTCCTCTTCCAGAAACCTGTCTCTCAACAAAGGAGACCTTCCCTTCCATTCCACTTGCAAAGCTTGTGTTTTTACCTCTGTTATAGCTTTTCCATGCTTTGCTTTGTATTAAAATCACTAGACTATTGGTCAAACTTTCTCTGCTAGACTGGATCTCTTTGAAGGCAGCCACTGTGTGATTTCATCTTTTTTCTCCTTGCACTGTGTCTGAGACATAAGTAGATACTCAATGCACTTGTAAATATAGCTGAACAGAGAGGATTCTCACTTGAGTGCTTTTGATGAAAAATAAGAAATACAGCCAAATTATATTCACCCATTAAATGAGAACTTAATTGTAAAGGGAGGGAACAAGGGCTCATTCAAAATGGTGGAGATGTTTCAGAGCTTTTGTGCAAATCAACACATTCTGCTTTTCTATGAAATCACAATGCCGCTGGGGACTGAACGGAACTGTACTGTCCAGATCTGACCGCTCAGCTTTTCAGGTCACTTTCATTGCATTCTGTGCCCGTACATTTATAGAGCCCTTGCTGCTTGAAGTACTCCCTTCATTCCCACTCTTCTCCCACTTTCCTCTTTGTGTGGGCAGTTGATTAGATTACGTCTAAGACATGCAGACCTGCACCTCTAAGAGAGGACATCCTCTCATTATTATACTTGCTCATTTAATCTCTTAGCTAAGAAGATCTTAGCCATGATTTCAAACGACTTCTTTTCCAGTGCCTGATGGGTTAAACCATAATATCAATTGTATTAAAGATAATTTTGTGGCTGATAATCAGGTTTAAAATTTTTGCCTTTTTTATCTATTATCTGGAAAAGAAATATCTGTGAGTAACCCACTTGGAGAGGATGGAAAGCTCACTGAGCAATGTGGTCCTGGGCATTCTTAGTCTCAGGCTCTTTTAATTCAGTCATTGAAGGACTTTGGGTTATTTTTTTGGCCCAGGTAAAAGCGACATCAAAAATTCATTGAGCTTTGTTAATTCAGTGAGTGTTTATTGAACAAATACAAGTAGTTGTAACTAATACTTAGTCCTCGTAAGGGCCAGGCACTTCATATGCATTTTTAGGTTTATAGCTTACAATAACCTAATGTGGTAGGTTCCACTGTTATCTCCATTTTACAAATGAGGAAACAGAATTAGAGAATTTCAGTGACTTGTGCTTGGTAACACAAGTACTTGGTGGCTAACACAGGATTAAGTTATGTTAGATTATTTTTATTTTTAATTATTTTTAGAGAGAGGCAAAGGGAGGGAGAATGAGAGGGAGAGAAATATCAATGTGCATGAGAAACATTGATTGGTTGCCTCTTGTACATACCCCAGCCAGGACTGAACCTGCAATCCAGGCATGTGCCCACTAGAAATCGAACCAGCGACCTTTCTACTTGCAGGACGATGCCCACCCAACTAAGCCACACTGGTCAGGGCATAATTTCATAAAATATCTATTGAGTGAATAAATAAGAGACTCATTTTGCCTATTGTTTATGCATGAAGTAGTAATTTTCAGTTATACTTAATGGACTGAAGGAACCTCACTTTTTTCTTGGATTACCTTCAATCTTCTTTAAAATTTTTAATTAATGTACAGTACTTAGTACATAGTACATACAATGTGTCAAGGCTCATTTTAAGTGCTTTATAAATACTGACTCATTTAACTCTTACAGCAACCCTATGGGGTAGGTAAAATCAAACTCAGGGAGTCTGTTCATGTTCTCAACCATTACACCATGCTGCTTCCTGGCTAACTCTCATAAAAATGTCATCTCCATGGAGTTTAATGCTCACAAGATGTGTCTTCATTCTCTCCTACAAAATGCCCTTCCATCTTGCCCATCTTTCCTTCCTCTCCACCCAGATTAAAGAAGAAAATAAATAAGTGGTTTTAGTTCATGCCATTGTGTCTTTTCTTCTTTGAAACAGCAATGCCTACTGTTAGTGAAGCTTCTCTCAGGCCACATTCAAGGACGGGCAAGGGTTTGACCCCACTGGCCACTGGACAACTGACATGGTCTACATGTACCTTTTTCTCCCATGTCTGTCTCCTTCCTGCTTCTCCAGGGCCTTGAGACTCCTGCCACAGCCCTTCCCATCCTTGAGAAGGGAGGTTAGTGGTCTGTGGAGGTGGCAACAACTTCCCTTTAAAACCAAAACTTAAAAGGAACCAAAAATGGCTCTAGAACAACTCAGAGCCCCAGAACCGATAGACCTAAGTGAGGAAGAAATAGCCAGTCTTTCAGATGCACAGTTCAAAACACTGGTTATAAAGATCCTTACAGAACTGGTAGATTTTAGTCACAAATTAGAGAAACATATGGAAGCTAAATTAATTGAAATGAATGCTGATACAAAAGATACCAATAGTGATGGAAAGAAAATTGGGACTCAAATCAAGGGAGAGGACCAGACAGAAGAAAAAGATGATCAAGCAGAAAGGAATGAAGAAATAAGAATTCAGAAAAATGAGGAGAGGCTTGGGAAACTCCAGGACATCTTTAAACGTTCCAACATCCGAATTATAGGGGTACCAGAAGGGGGAAAAGGTACAACCACCAGTTGAAAAATTATTTGAACAAATAATAAAGGAGAATTTCCCCAAGATGGCAAAGGAAATAGACTTCCGAGAGATCCAGGAAGCTCGGAGAGTCCCGAGGAAGTTGGACCCGGGAAGGAACACACCAAGGCACATCATAATTACATTAGCCAAGATTAAAATGAAGGAGAGAATCCTAGAAGCAGCAAGAGCTAAGGGGACAGTCACCTACAAAGGAGTTCCCATCAGACTGTCAGCTGATTTCTCAAAAGAGACCTTACAGGCAAGAAGGGGCTGGACAGAGGTATTCCAAGTCATGAAAACCAAAGATCTACAACCAAGATTTCTCTACCCAGCAAAACTTTCATTTAGAATGGAAGGACAGATAAAGTGCTTCTCAGATAAGGTCAAATTCAAGGAGTTCATCATCACCAAGCCCTTACTATATGAAATGTTAAAGGGACTTACCTAAGAAAAAGAAGATAAAAAAGATGAACAGTGAAAGGACAGCAAACTCACAGTTATTAACAACCACACCTAAAACAAAAGCAAACTAAGAGGATAGCTAGATCAGGAGCAGAACCATAGAAATGAAGATCACAGGGAGGGTTAGCAACAGGGGAGTGGGAGGAGGGGGAAGGGGGGAGAAGGTACAGAAAATAAGTAGTATAGACAGTAGATAGAAAATAGATAGGGGGGAGGGTAAGAATAGTAGGGGGAAATACAGAATCTAAAGAATTTGAGACACATGTTCATGAACTAAAGGGGGAAATGGTGGGGGGGGGGGTATGCAGGGTGGAGGGGAAGGGAGGGGGGGAATAGAGCAAATGTAATGGCATAATCAATTAAAAAAAAAAAAAGGAAGCCCGATTTTATAAACAGTTCCTCCTTTTGCATGACTAAATTGCCATTTGGTCCTTTCCTGTCCTCTTACAGTTTTTCTCACAAATACACAAGCATCCTCAGAGCCGTGAGTCTGACATAGCACAACATCCCCTCAGGAGGCAACTGTCACGAGCAGAGACACCTGGGATTTCATTTCTGCTCTGTCGCTAAGGGACAATCTGTCTTGGGGCAGGTCATTGGATATGACCTGGATTTGGTTTCATCATTTGTCAAACGACTCAGGTGAGAGGAGGACTTTTAAGGTCCTTTCCAGCTCTACACTGTGCCTTTCTTGGTACAATTACTTACAGAAGTGCTCAGATATCTAAATTTCTTTACTCTTCCTACTGATTGAAGTATTGCTCCAAGGGAGCCACTGTTCTTTACTAAATGGGGGTAAACTTTTCAAAGTTGAAGGATGACAGCTGCTGTGGATTGTAATAGATCAGAACCAAGTTACCTGCAGGATTCCTCCCTATTTCTCTGTACATATTCAGGGGAAATAATGAGTAAACCAATATTTCAGCCTTCTGGTCTATATAATAAACTAATACAAGATAAATTCATTTAAAATAAAACACTGAAAATCCTCCCTCTTTCATTGAGGAAGAAGGCAGCAGCCCTCTTGCTTTCTGATATCGCATAAAACCTGGGGACAGAGCATTGGCAAGTACAAGGGCACTGCATCAATTTCACACCTGGCTGTTGTTTGGATAACTATTCATCTCAAACACCTAGAGCTATTTTGTGTGGGCCGGATTTTGTCACTCCAAAGAACCCAAAGAATGTTATAGGAACTGGCTATTCCTTCCACCAATATACACTTGAAAAACAGACTAGTTATTGGTCTCCACTTTGTAAACAGAAAGCATGAGACATGGGGAAGATGTCACTCTGGGAAAATGCAGGCCTCTAGGATTGTGGGTGTTATATTTCTGAAGGACCTGTCTTCTTCCTTTCTAAAACATTTAAATATAAAGGTGCTCGGCTGGGAAATGTCTTTGGGAGTACTAACCCTGACCAATTCAGGGTTGACCTCTAATCTGCATTCTTGTTTGGCCCAGTCCAGTTTAATAAACATTAAGTGAGCATTACTATGTCCAGGTACTGAGTACTTCATGCTTAGGAAACAAAGATGAATGTGATGAAGATCTTAATCTTGAGTGAGAGAGACAATCTAGTTAATTGGCAATTTGATAGGATGTAAAGGGAGCACAGAAGAGTTATAGCAGCAATGTAGCCTACGCAGAGAATATTATACAATGTTTCTCCAAGGAGTACATCTTAAGGAATGAATAGGAGTCACCCATTTGAAAAAAGGCAGCAGGTGAAGCACAGAAAGGAGAAGGGTTTTCTGGCACGGAATGGCTGACTTCCCAGGAATTCTGTTACCTCTTCCTGGGAAGGCAGACTACATGTCTTTGCTCTCCTCGCAGTTTAGTGAGCGTCATGCAGCTGAGTCCTGGTGAATCAAGCGTGGTCTAAACCGAGTGATGCACTTCCACGCCTGGCAACAGACCCTCCGGGGTTCTGAGCTCTTCTCTATCCTGCCTTTATGAAGCCCTCAGTGAACTCTGAGATGGGAGAGCCACATGAACAAAGAAGCCTGGATCCCTGAGTCACCGATTGGAGGAGAGCTGCCTGACCCCTCACTGGATTTAGTGTAAGTGAGAAAAAAATGGAATAGTGTTAAGCCACTGAAGTTTTATAGTTGTTTGTTATAGCAGCTGGAGTTTATTACCTGATTGTAGAGTGTGCCAGGCTAAGGGAGAATAATAAAAAAGATCTGAAAGACTTGTTGTCACTTCAAAATTTATATACCCTAAATTATCTAAGCTTTTTTACCTTAAGGTCAATTACTCTTCTGTCCTTCCCTACTCTCCAATGGCACCAACATGTCCCCAGAAAAACAAGTAATCTTTTCCACTGATCTAAATGATCTAAGTGAGCATATCTGTTTGTCCCAGAACCACGAGACATTTTTCAGAACAGAATAAAGCTTGAAAGGACTCCAGGAACACTGCGGCTCATCTCATCAAAGACTACATGTACAGGAAGGGGAATGTCCGATGCGCTCAGTTAGACTGTGTGTCCAATCGTGTATTAACTCTAGGTTAAATCCCTCATCTTAATGGTGGTACGCGTGTGTGAGATTTTGTTTGTGAGTATATCTCTAATTAGATGTTCACAGGGTGGTAGGTCTACATTGCGTGGCTCTAAGTTAAAGATACCAGATGGTGAAAAGCAAGAAATGTGAGTAAAAACAATGAGGGTAGATGGAAAGTGAGGGATGGCATGAGAGAATGAAAAGTTACCTTGTCAGGAAGTACCCTGAGAGCATCTGTGCCTGAAGACTACATTTCATCATTGCCCTTTTGAAAAATAGTAGAAATAGGAGTAAGTCTCTATCATTTTTCTAAGTGACAGGGAAATAAGACTGAATCTTCTTTTCTAGACTCTTAAAGGAATGACATTGAGCGTCCCCTTGCCCCCTAAAGCTAGCACACATCTTCACCAGCCATCAGGACTAGAATTAACTAACATCTGAGTTGGAAGGACACTGGAAGAAGCAGAGTCTTTAGGAATATTGCCTTGAACAGGAAGCCATATTGAGATAATGCCACTTTTGTAATACTCCCATTGAACTCTGAAATAATTTGTGGTCCCATTATACTGAGACTTTCACTTCTTTTCCTCTGTGACACAGGGGTAGCAGAGTGACAGCCATGCCCAAATCTGGTCCCCAACGTTTTGCTTTATTATAAAGTGTTTGGAAACAAAGGCAGCCTTTTTTTGAGGGCAAGTTTGTGCTCTTCAGTCCGCCAGTCTCCACCACTCCCTGTTATCTTGCCTTTAACAATGCTTGCATTCCCAACCCCTGCCAGTGTGTCTTTAGATCCCTGCTCACAGCTTTGGTCTGGGTTAACTGTCGTCTTTATTTGCTCTAATCAGATCTAAAGTTAAATAGTCCCCCTTTTTTTCTCACTTTGTTAGCTTTTTAAAATGTATTTTCTTTGCTAACATCCTTAAAGCCTTGTCCAATATACTTTGATTAATTTACTTCCCTAATATGGATGGAAATGTGCTATTTTCAGTAATGAGGCACCAATGAGGAAAAAACATGTTTATAATTTTTTGTGTGTTTTATGAAATTATTTGTGTGAAATACTTAGCCTGGTGGTGTTCAGATCATGAAGGCTTTATGTGCAATTGACACATCTCTAACATGTCTAATTCCTGTATGATTGTATCATATCAAGCTACCTTATATATCATTCTACAGACTAGAGGCATGTGCCTCTTTTGTGAGTGATGTCAAATGTGGCTCCTGAATTATCTAAATATGAATGATGCAGTCCCATGAAGATGGACCATGGAAATGAGATGCTTTTGCTGTTGCTGTTGTTAATGGGTTATTCCAGTGTAACCACAAATGTAGACAGTGGCAAACCTCTGAGGTTATCCCCAATGATCCCACCTGCTGGCACTCGCATCCTATGCAAACCCCTTCTGTTGTGTGGGAGTGGGTCTACTGACTCGATTCTCATAAATAAAATATGAGAAAGAATAGTTCTTATCTCAGGAAGAAAATGGTTTTTCTTTCTTTACTTTTCTCTCGGTATGAGAAGATGGCTGTTAGCTGAACCTATAGTGATAATCATTTCACAATATATTTAAGTCAAACCATCATGCTGTACAGTTTACATTTACATAGTGATGTATGTCAATTATTTGTCAGTAAAACTAGAAAGAAGAGAATAAAAGAACGGATGGGATGTTGTGAAAGACAGTGACTTCCATCTTGCTGGCGCCCTCTGGCTCTCTCTCTTGCTTGTGCTGCTGAAGCCCGATGCCTGTTGTGAGATGCTTTAAGAGGAGGCCCATGTGACACTGGACTGAGGGAGGCCTCCAGCCAACAGCTCGTGAGGTACCGAGAGGTCGGTCCAAAAGGCCCCATGGAACAGAATCCTGCTACATCCATATGAGTGACCTGGAAAGTGGTTTCTTTCCAGTCGAGTCTTGAGGGAACTGTAGCTCTGATAGAGACCCAGAGCCTGAGAACCCAGCTAAGCTCTGCCTGGATTCCTGACACACAGAAACTGTGAAATAACAAATCTTTTTATTAAATACCATCAAGATTTGGGGGTAATTTGTTCAGCAATAGATAACAAACATAGGATACTGTTTTTCTACTGGAATAACAAATAACTTATAAAAAACTAATATCTCAAACTGAGAATTAGAAGGGGGGTAATTTAATCCAATCAGAGGTGTTCAGTGAAAAAAATAAATAAAACTATGTGGCCATCAAAGATTGGTTATGTTGAACTGCACTAAGAAATAAGAGGCAGCTAAAATGCAGGTGTTTATTATGCAGTAAAGTGGAACTAGAGTGGCAATGACCAAAACAATGCATACCAGAAACTGTACTATGACCAGGAATCCTGTGAGGACACCATTCAGTAGTCATCAAATATTTTTGAGTTTGAGCTTTGAGGAACTGCAACGATTAACTGAAGAGAATGAATAGGCAAGGAGAGAAAATATCAGAGAGACAGGAAGACACCAGGTATTGTGGAAGCCCAAAGAAGTCAGTGTTGACAGGCAACAAGAGTATCAGAATCTACCAAACACAAAGCGAGGTAAAGGTGTAACAGTGGAGAATTGTAACCCACCCCACCATTCTTTTGACATTGTTTCTGTAAATGCTGACTCTGATTAATATGCAGCTTGAAGATAGACAACACATTTATATAAGAATCCCAGGAACTAACTTCAAAAAATATAGACTCTGACCTTCAGGCATCCCAGCTCTGGAAGATTTGCTGACCTTCAGCCATAAAACCAGGATGACACACACCAGACCATCACTTGACTAGTTTTGAGGTCCTTATTGGAAGGGACTGTGCTGGTCTGCAGGTACAGAACTTTTCAACACCCACCCCTTGATCTCTTTGTTCTTCTCTCCCACTCCCTCCTTATAAAAACCTCTGCCTGCACTGAGATGTTAACATGGGCTTTGAGAAGAGAGTCCCCCATCTTCTCAGGGGACTGGCACTTGAATAAATCACTTTCCTTTTCACAAGCACCTGTCTCCTGAATTTGGCTTTGGTTATGGCAAGCAGCCAGAACTGGGTTTGGTTACAAAGGTGAAAAGGGGCTTATGAATTTCTTCTCTGCTGGTCACTGGTGACCTTAGCACTAGTTGGGTGGTGTGGCAGCCAAGGAACTAGTTCGACTCAAGTAGATGAAAACCTAAGTGGGCGGAAAGGAGGATAGTGAGGAGACAACTTGCTGCCAAGTATTTAGACAACTACTCAATAATTCCAAAAGATAGTATAAAACAGGAAAATATTAGAAAAGGAAATGCTGAAGAATGAAGTGAGCATGTGACCTTGAAGTTGCTAGGATGTTGAAATACATTTTCAGTTCAGGATGAGAGCTATTAAGAGAGCAGATAAATATGGGCCTGGATGTGAAATCCCACAAACCTTCAAAATGAATACCCTCTTGAGTTCCTGACCTCCAGCTGTTATACTGTCAAAAGACAAAAGAGATTATGACCTTTTAAAAAAGATTTTAAAGGATTAGCCAAAGACCTGGCCACAGAGAATTCTTATCTGGTAAAAGGTAAATTATATGTTGCAAATAAGTAATCAGATAATTTCCCTGGGTCAAAGGGACAGAGAAAAGCCCATTATGCTTGCAGTTACTCAGAGAGTAAAAAATAAGCCATCTTCTCATGGGACTTTTGGTATGTTACTTTTCTTAAAAAGTGAGAAGAGTGAAGTTTGATCTTCAGGAGTCCAGGGAAACTTTTAGACATAAAGACTGAGTTGAGGGTGGTTGAAAGAAGTGGATGCAGGGTGAAAATTGACATTAAGCACTGCTACTAAAGGTTAAGTATTGCAAAAGACAAAGGGAAAGAATGGATGGAGAGGGAATTAATGTGCTTATTGTTGTAAAGGTGTCTATCCTTACAACATATCGAGTGCCTTCTACATGTTCAATGTATCCAGTGTACTTGAGGATATGCAGATCTTCACAGTGGTATTTCAATATGAAAAGGGCATATTACAGCACAACCATTCTTACCAAAGAAATAAACTTCTGTCTTTGAAACTTGAAATAATAAATACATCTAAAGCATGAAACACATGCTTTGAAGTGTGCTAACAGATCAAGATTGCACTTAGAAAATCACCTTTTCTCTGTTAAGGAACAATCTCCCCGGTTCCAAAATACAATATGTTAATTAAAGGATCTCAGGTAGCAATCACAGAATATTTTCCACGACAGACAAAGAACATGTGTACTCTGAAGACCCAAAGTGCACAGACAAAATGAGAAGGCATTTTGTCCTTTTCCTGGCAGTGCAAAGTCAGAGTGAGTGCAAATGAATGTGCTGGCAGTAAAATTACGCTATTAACCATCTGAAGATTGGGCTCATTACCTGAGAAAGCAAAGCATCAATTTGTAGCACTGTAACATTCTGTTTGTGCTGCTGAGCACGTGTCTGAATGTTTTCATCTGTTCCCTGTGCATCTGGGTGCATGTGAGCACTTTGCACCAGCTTCCTGATGAAAGCTTAATTTTGTATTGTTTCCATTACATTGTTTTTCTCTAATGGGAATGATATTCAGTCTTATGAGTAAACACTTGGTTTATTCTCCCACTAATTCTATGTTCGAGTTCTTTTGTTTCACATCAAATGGCATGTATAGGCTTACAGATATATTTTTACATTGAGGCACTCTTTGATTTAAAAAAATTACATTTGAATAACATGGGGGGAAAATATCCATTTACTCAATCGATCATTCTTTCATTCTTTTAATGTGTAAGCACAATGGAAAATTCAAGGATGGGTGTGACATTGTTTCTGCCCTCAGGATGCTTTTAATAATATTATCAGTACCTTCAGACAGAACAAGTATAGAGCTATCAAATCTCAGAGGAAAGAGAGAGCATCGTATTCCTTCATTCCACAATATTGTTGACCACCTACTCTGCGCCAGGCACCGTTCCAGGAAGTGGGTGTGTGGAAGGAAGTATGACAGTCACGGTCCCTGACCTTCTGGACCTGGCATCCTTGGGGAGAAATGGAAAATAAGAAAGACGACAAGCAAATAATATAACTTGGGCAGCCATAAGTGCTATGGAGGAAAAACTGAAGAAGGACAATACAAAGCACAGTGATTATGAGCAAGGAGTGTGGCTTTGAGCTCATGAGGCCTCTGTGAGGAGGTGGTGGCTGAATACAGATGCAATAACGCATAGAAGCAAATGACTAAAGATCTGAAGTTAAGGCTTCCTAGGCAGAGACCAATGTGGAAAGACCTTGAGGCAAAATGGGCTTGGCATGTTTGGGAACAACACACACATGACCAGAGGGCAGGAGAAGGGGAGAGATGAGGTCATAGGTGTGGGAAGGGGCCAGATGTTATTGAGTTTGGTAGGCCATTGGAGATTTTGAGCAGACTGTGGCCTGTGGCATGATTGTTCTGATGCTGTGTAGAAACTCAGCTGGGGCATAAATGAAGCACCCATGAACTGCCCAGGCTAGAGAGAACCAAGGAAAGATGGACCCAAGTAGCCTAACCTAGAGGTGACAGATTAGAATCTAGTGTAGTCCAGTTAGAGGCAGTTGGTTTGAAGCAGAGGGATAATTACCAAGGTGGTGAGAGGCAGTTCCACTTCGGCAGAAGTTTCACAAAGGAGGTGATATGGAACTATTTGAGCTGAACCTCAGTGATGGGCAGCGCTGTGACAAGGGGGGCAGTTGTTCATTGATTTTTGTATTGAGTGCCTACCATGGGCTGGGCACTGGTTGGGGCGCTGGGGATATAGTAGTGCAGAGCCCTTGCTCACAATAAGGAGAAAACTTGCCAAGAAAGTAATGTTTTAAGTAAGGGTACAAAAGTAGTGAGGTAAACAATACACATAAGAATTACTTCTAGAATTACTTCTAAGGATGCTTTATTTTTTTCCTTTTAGTGTAGAAAACTGTATGATTAAACTCCTTTGCATGCTCGGCTCACCTTGATTTTGCAAAAGTGTAAAGTTTCTATCAGTAGAAACTCAGTTGATTGTCAGTTGGCAAATTTCATCAGATCACTTCCTTAGAACAGTAGTTAATATTTATCTTTCCCATTCTGCTACCTTGCCTCAAAGCTGCCCACCCCACCCGAATCTTTCCCCAGATGGGTGACCCCACTTTGACTTTCCCTCCTCCTAATTCCTATTGTATACTTCTTCAGAATTAACCAACCTAAAGCATTCCAGTCATGTCTGCTCCCCAGTGCTTACAGAATACATTTCCAGCTCCTTAGTCTGACACCAACAGACCCAACCTACATTTTCTGTTTTATCTCTAACTTTACTCTCCAACTGTTTTTGATAAAGTTGGATTTTTCTTCTTTTTTGAAAAGTTATCTTTCAAATTGTGCTGAAAAATATCACAAAACCTAAAATTTTCCACCTTAACCATATTTACATGTACAGTTTAGTGGCATTAAGTACATTCACATCGTTGTGTGAACTCCATCGGATTTTAAGTCACACAGTATCATTATTCCCCTAATGCTTCTGGCAATTTGTTGCCTGGCCCTACCTGTATTCCTATGCTTTCTGCTGGCCCCTGAAATGCCTTTTCCTTGCATTACCAATTAAAATCCTTCCGTCTGGAAGACCAGTGCTCAGATCCTACCTCTTGCTTTAGGCTCCTATGAAACCTTATCTGGACACAGAGGGTCAACTCTGTTGCTAGGTAACATACTGCTTACAAAAGGCATCTGGACTGGGAAGATTTATACATGAACTATAAATACCTGATGGGGCTGGTGGACTTCCGGAATAATGACTCCTGTAATTAGGCAGGTCCCTTGTCCCTGGAGGCTAAGCCTCTGGAGTTTTTGCAAGAGATCGAGAGCAGGATGACAGCTAGGGGTTAGGGGATGTTACAGAGTTGAGGCATTGAGAAAAAAGGCAAAAGGACTCATGGATAACAGCATGGTGGTTGCTGGGGGGAGAGGTGTATAAGGAGATTAAATAGTAATGAAAAAATACAATAAAGATTATGTTAAAAAAAGAGATAGTGCTTCTTACTGATCATGAGGTTTCTAATCCAGGAATATTTCTAAATCCACCCAATATTGATCTTTCCCTCTTGTGCCCAAAGGGCCTGGACCAGTGTTTGTACTGAATAAGAATCCCATTGAAGAGAGACTCTGTAGTTGCCCTGCTGGCTAGTGGAGCTTCCTGTATTGCATCTTCATAGGTAAAATCTAAAGCTGAGTATACCCCATAGCAGTCTTGTGATGCTGTGTACTTGAACCTAAGAAGACATGCTTTGGGGGTAGCATCAATCTATAGACAGGTTGTCCTAAATACCAACACCCCTTGTATATCTGGACTTCAATCACAGTGATGTACTTAGGGTGAGGGCACCAAAGTGTTGCTCACCTTTGGAAGAAGCTGGATTGCCTGTAGAATTCTTTGTCTATGCCCAGAATTAAGGATTCCAATTTCCAATAAATCCTGATCTTCCATAACATTGCTTCCCTGAAACAAAGCCAGAAATGTTATAGGTTAAATCGAGAACTTTTATTATGGCAAATAATGATTTATTTAATACAGAGACAAATAGCTAACATGTGACATGAGTTTTATAGACAAACATGAAGTCATTTTTCTGTGAGGGTGAGGTTAGAGGAGGTCCCCCATGTTGAAAGCTCTGGGAAAACTTTCTTTCCCTCACCAAGACTCTCCTGGCTTACTATTTCCGATTGGATTTTCTGCACAAGGGATTCATTCCAAAGATTTAAAACTCTGTCCCTTTAAAAATGTAAATTCTTCTAGGAAGTGTTGCCATTTAGAACTATCAGCGACCTATACATTGATGGGAATGAATCAGTTTTGTCCCCCCCCCCCCAGAAAAATAGATACTGTGAGCAGATGGAAAAATTGCATATACAAGGCAAGTTAAAGTGCGAACTAATCTTAAAATATTGAATACCAGACACCTGGTCAAGACGTGGGAATAGAACAGTGAATAAGACGCAGGCCCCTGCCCACAGCTGTCTTTATTCCTAGTGCAGTGATGGAAACAGCCTGTTCGAAGGCAGTTGGAATAAATGTGCTATGACAGTGACACATACTGGAGAGCCTGGAGGGATCAGGGGAATGATTCAGAGGAGATGATGTCTAATCAGGTATCTGAAGGATGGTGAGGACTTGGCATTCCAAAGAGAAAAGACAGGGGAGAGATTATGGTCCTATGGCTAAGAAAGAACAGAGTGTCCTTGGAAGCATCAAGTTCTGGGATAAGTTGAAGAGAGGAGCAAAAGGTCATAGTGGAAAGGTCAGTCAAGGCCGGACATACAGACACTGCATGGCATGCGGAGGAATGCAGCCCTCATCCTGCCCAGGTGGGGATCCATGGACAGATTTTAAGGAATTGCATCATGAGATCCCAAATTTAGAAAGATCACTTTGGTTTCTGTGGCTGGGCCTCGATTTGCTTACCTATAAAATGATGAAGTTGAGCTACACAGTCTGCAAGGACAAGCCAGTCCTGAAATTCTCTGATGTCACTGACTTTTTTTACACTTCTGATTAATGTATAAAATTTTATAGAATGCTTATTTTTTGTCTTTTGGGGTTTGTAAGCTAGTTTCTCTTTAAATTGAGGCGTCTACAGAAAAGTTCAAAAATTCAGATCACTATTTTTTTTTGACAAATCAAACTCTTTTGTCTTAATGTGTAACACAAAAACACAAATAGAAATTAAAGAATTTGTGGAGGTGGGTACTTATGAACATTTACAGCAGAAGAAAATGAGTTGGACAGGCCAACCCAGGGGGCTGGGAGACCATTAGGAGGCCACTGCAGTTGTTTTAGAGGATGTGGGACTAGACTGAGGTAGTGATCATGGGAGACAGAAAGAAGTAAGCGGACTTGAACACTAGCAAGAGGCATGACTTGTTGAATATGTGGAATGACGGAGATGAGCAGAATGCATGTTGCTTCCAGGCTTGGGCAAGAGGGTGGTTCACGGTGGCTTTTCTTGAGCTGATAAAGGAGAGAGGGCCAGTCTTGTGTGCTGCAAAATGAGGCTAACATCTTTCCCTGGACAGGGACAGAATAGATGGATGTAAACAATGTAATGTTAGGCTACATTATAAATGGATCAATGACTGGTCTTAGAAAAATGGAGGCCATTAGAATTGTGCCATAGCCAGGGATTTAACATGGACATCTACCTACTCCTAGTGTCATTCCTATGCTTAAGCGACCCCGGAGTTCCTGGAGGAGGCCGAGAGATCCAGGTACATAGCAGCTTGATAATGAAAAGCCTAATGAAAAACAAATAAAACCAGTCTTGGCAATACGCCATAGGAAACACTGCTCTCAAGAAATTACTCAGTGCACACAGCAGAGCATGGCTCAGAATACAAATGACTTCATTTTGAAATGGCGTTATTATTTTCAGAAATGGACTACTGTGCCATAAGCGGGATATATGGAACAACTCACATTTGACTTTTACGCTTTGAGGGATTTTCCAAAAGGAGTTACCCAGCTCTTAAAACAAAAAAATAGTAACAAAAACCCTTTGGCGCCTTTATGTTTTAGAAAATGACCAGGTTTTCCATGGACTATATCACCAGCCTTCAAGTTCAGCTCAGAAAATATAGAACCTGGTTTCTTTGTACAGATGCAAGGCACACCAGGATCCTATAGTCTGAACTAGCTACTACCTAGAGGTAATCCCGAAAACTTGATTTCAGGGTTTGAATACTGAAACGATTGGAAGAATTGAGAATTTAAAGACCACTTTTCTGTCTCTTACCTACCAATATACCATCTTCTTTATCTTCAGTAAGAGAGGAATCTTTCAGAAGAACTGAGGGGAAGTTAGACTTCTCCTTGGGTCAAATTTCTTAGCACACAGAATAATTACCAAGCATTTTTGGAAAATGAGTGAAAATGATGGGAGCAAAATGCAAATGGTAAGAACGTGCCTGGGGGAGATGGTACTAATTGTAGAAATGTAAAGAAAATGATTCACTGCCCCGATGAGACATGTTACAAATTTTCTATTTTTGCTCTTATTTTAATACCTAGGGTTACCAAAAATATCCTGGTCCATCACCTAGCCAGTCTTTTGTTCAAAACAGCACCAGGCTTGGAATCTGAAGATGCGGATCTGAGTCTTGTCTGCGTAAACTTTAAGTCATTTATTGCTTGTGAGCCTCTTGTTCTGCCCATAAAATGAAGCACCTTAGTGAACATCCTTCCAGTTCTAAATGCCATGATTTCAGTAACGTCCAACTTTTGATGAGTATCATTGGATATAAGAATAGGTTGTATAATTTGAAGTTACATTTTATTGTTTTAAAACTTGTAACCTAAAGTTAGCTTCAAGAAGTAATTATAGAGAAGTGCAAGAATACATTTATTTTGACAAATTCATCTCAGTATGAGGAACTTACAAAATTTTTTATTAGGCAATGAGAGAATACTTTATTTTTATAATGTCATGGATTCTCACAGCTTTCCAGAGAAAAAAAATTAAATGTTTCAAGTCTTACAGCTAACCATTTTGTTTGTTCTTGGGTAACAGTCACACCATCAGGGACAATAAACATTTCCGTTTTTTCCGAGGGAGGGGAAATTTATTCTCACATTATCACTTGCCTTCACTAAATGTTAGACAATCTCAGCTTAACTCATTTTTTTTCTTGATAAAACTGAACATCAAGGGGGGGAATTGGGACAACTGTAATTGAACAACAAAATAAAACTGAACATAAGCTCTAGCTTTCTCCCTCCTCCATTCATTTTTCACATGGCTGCCAGATCAATGGGTTTGGGAGTAGAGCTCTGATCTGCCCATCTTCCGCTTAACCACCTACCCTGCTGCACTGTACCTCCGCTTTATAGCACATGCGCTGTCTCTACTTCCTCATCTCCCAAAGGCCCCTTAGCCCACCACCATAAGCATTTACCTCCATTAATCCATAGAATGTCTCTGCCCAGGGTTAACAATGGCCTCTCAAGTGCCATATGTAGCTGAATCTTTCCATTCACATTTCAAGGGCTCATTGGCTGCATGTGGCTGCTGGCTACCATACTAGACAGCACAAATACAGGACCTTTCCCTCAGTGTAGCAAGTTCTTTCCCACAGTGCTTCTCTGCACCTGAAGGCATTGAAGCTGGCTGAATCACACAGAGTGGCAACAGTGGTCGGGTAACAGGGACTCAAACACAGGGACTCAGAAACACTCATGCATCAGTCTCAGGATACAACTGATGTGTGTCTTAGTCAGAGTTCATGAACATTAAATTTATGGTCTTCAGCAAATTCTCTCCTAATCTTTCAGCCATTAAAACAAACTAGCAAGTAGTTCTACTTTCATTAGTGTTCCTTTATTATGGGGTTAGAAATCTACGCTACCAAAATGACAAATCAAATTGAAAAATTACTTTTTATTTTTTTTAGCATGGTACCAGGCATGTGGCACAGCATGTTTAGGGAATATTTATCAGTAGATGAAGTTGTTAAGTTAATGACTTACTAGAAGGGTCAAAGGCCCAAGGCAGTGTTTTTAGAACAGATGTTCCTATACTGACAAGAAATATCTAATCTAGGGGGTCTTTATTGCTTTCTTAAATTATGGAGTAAAGAAAAACAATCAAATATTGGTGTACTGAGAGCTAGAAGCTGAAGTTTCTCTGACCATGTGGAGAGTGATTTAGATACTATGTTTTTTTCAGCCATGACAAACTAATAAGATGACCAAATGGAATAAAAAGCAGTATTTTGCACTCAACAATACATTTGAAATAGGACAGCTATTATTGAAATCTTCTTTCAACAATATCAGAGCTGACTGCTTCTGTCTCCTAGAACTCCAGCTCTAAAACTTCTCTTATTTTTAGCCACCTTAGTACCATATGTATCATATTCATTTAGAAACCTTCCCTTCACATTGCATATTATATCAAATGCTAGCAAAACATATTGAAGGATCATAGAGAACTATTTTCTTCTTAATATAAGCTTGAGCTGGATGTCATTTAGTCTCTTTTTTGGTCCAAGACTGAAAAACTATCAAGAGGATGCTATTATTGGAAAAAATTTCTTTTGCTCTATAGTGAACTAAGTTAGATTCTTCTCCCCAGTTTGTGTGACCTTAAGTATTTAAATATTTAAGGCAGAATGTTTGTATAATAAAACAACACTAAGATCTTGCAAGCTCGCACATGGAAAAACACATTCTGGTATATTTTAATATAATTTTTACAGTCTAAATGACAGGGTGGTATAAAACTATAAGTATGCCCTGGCTTTTCAAAAATTCACATTACACCACGGGCTTTTATGAAAGACCTACATTAGTACCTCTGTTTGCTAACCAAAAGAAATCCGAAACGTAGTTTTGATTACAAGAAAAAGAGCAAAAAGCAAAAATAGTGCTGTTTGTTTTGTAGGGAACCATTAGAGAGGCAGCTGCACCCGAGTAGCCAGAGAGCCCCCACCAAGCTCCTTCCCCGGAACCACACCCAGCGTCTCAGCGTCAGCCTGCCACGGCTTTGAACTCTGGGGGCATCTGGGCTTCATTCAAGTATCTGCCTATCCCTTAGCAAGACATGTTCTGAGGTATAAGAGAGCTCGTAAGGGTGTTACACTTAATGTAGAACTGAACATAATTAAGCATTTCAATGATGGTGAACAAAAGGAAGGCATTATACCTGTGCTGGACTTGGGGTCTGGAGATGCTCAGACATTTTCCCATATAAATTAATGATAGTTGCTTCTCTGCTTTATATCACTTCCACTTAAAAAAGTTTCCACAGGTACACTCTATTTTTGGATAGCAGAGAAATGTTGCATATATAATATTCTTGAAGTAACAATGCTATCTCTTAGCTTCTATTAGAGCTAAGGGGGCACATTTAAGTAATCAGGTATTTATTTGTTGAAGTATTCATTTGTTGAATGAGGCTTGGTGATATCATAAATTACAACTATGATTCCTTTCAGACATGTATTCCTGTGGATTTTAGGATTATCTAAACTTATAAAAGACCGTAAAGTCATTTACAGAGTAATTTGTACCGTCTTGGTCAAAAGTTTCACAGCTACAAGAGAGGAAGCCTGTCTGTTTATTTTTAAGAATGTTAACCAACAAGCCCGATGAGAAGAAAAGCTGATGTGAACAAAACTTATTTTTATGCTCTTATTTTTCTCTAGATACGTACACATGAAAGTAAAAAGCTCATCAACACCTACTGCCTTCTTTCAGTTTTCGCACTTAGAGTGGCTGGTATAAGGTAGCATAAAGTGCATACGTACTGACTTCTCATCCTCTGCCAGACACTGTTCCCAGTATATCACAACCATCAGCTTTTTAAATTCTCTCAATACCTCTATGAGGTAGGTAGTTAAAGGACTTGCTCCCATAGCTGAATAGAGTCTTTCTCGTAACTCTTACCTGATACAGCCTCCAGGGAAATTGGAGTAGGAGTGGAAGGTTTCAGTAAAAAAATGTGGCTGGATCTGAATCATTTATATCTCACTTTAGAGCCATATGAAAATCACATTTGAAAGCCGGTGTTCCAACTTCCTTTATGTCTGATTTCACAGTGTTAAGCAACAATGACTCCCTTTACATCGAAGAGAATTTGGACAGCTGTCGGGTCTATTCTTCCCTCCTCTGCTCCAGTCTTTTCTGCTCACTGAGTCCCAGAATCAGGGTTGGCAGGAACCTGGGGGCCTTCCTAGTCTAAACGATTCCTCACTAACCACGGAGCTTTAACTCTCCTCTCTTTTGAAGCCTGATGTCCAGGTTGGGTTACACCACCCCCAGAAGGGGTGGGGTGGATATTAAATAAATGCCTTAAATGGTCTCCCCAGCAGCTTAGTCTGAGCAGGGGGTGAAGAGGGGATTGGGGGACACCGCAGTCCCACTCTGTGAGCTCCCACTGTGCTTCAGATTGGGTGTGCCAGGAGAGCTATTAGAATGATTTGCCAAAAGTGGAGACGAAAGAAAAACAGTGAGCAGCTCTCCTGGGTTTTTTCCCAACCACAAGCTGTGAAGTATTGTACAGGAATTTTCCTTGGGTCGGCCGCCCCAAATCTTGGCGGGCATCCGATTTTGTTCTTGCATCTAATATGCTGAACATTTCTCAGTGTCTCACAAGAGAAAACTGAGCAGCAATTAGGTTAGTTTGAACACCTTGATTTTTTTAAGTTGAATTTATTGAGCGGGATACTGGTTTATAAAAACATAGTGTTCAAGTGTACAACTCAGTAAAGCATCAGCTGCACACTGTATTGTATGCTGATCACCCAAAGTAAAGTTTCTTTCCATCCCACTTGTCCCTGCCTTGTCCATTTCTACCTCCCCCACACCTCTCTCTCTGCCTGTCACCATACTGTTGTCCATGTCTGTGCCACACCCTGACATTAAGAGAAGAGGAATAAGGCACCTTTGCATTTACAACAGGCTCCTCCTGCAAATGACCTGTCGCCGGCGACACTGATCTCCAAAAGGAAGGGCTCCTCTTTGGAGAAGCAAGAGGAACTTCCCCTGGGCATGACCAACACAGCACAGGTGATAAAGCAGGAAAGAGAGCCTGAAATGATTAACTACCAGCCGTGAACCTTTACTGAGTAGCGGATACTTTGTCCATCTCACTTATAAATCATACAATGATCTTGTAAGATAAGTAATGGCATCTTCATGTTGTAGACAAGGAAACTGAGTCTAGAGCTGTAGAACAACTTAGCCACGTGCACACAGTTAGTATGTGATGGACCTGGGACTGGTGTTTGCTTCTGTCTGACACCAATGCTCATCCTTCCTGTGTTGCAGAAAGGGAACGAAGGTGCAGGACGGACTCAGTAGATGTGCAGCAGTGCCCAGAAGTAACTCCCATTGCCCAATTTTCACACACACAGCCTGACAGCTGTTGATGCACCGACCCCTGAGAGTGACTGCCACCATTTCTCCAACACATTTCATTTCAAATGAATCACCTTCTGAAGAATTAAGTGGTTAGTTCTTCCAACCACCTTAATGTCATCCAGAGCCAAGACCATTAAGATAAGTGACCCAGGACATTTATGGCTAAAGTACCAAGTAACCTGCCCTGTTCTGAGCTGGGACTGGGGAGGGAGGTGGGAGATAATGGCACAGTGTGGAGTGGGCACGTCTCAGCTCTTCTGTAGAACCCTGTCAAACCGTCTGCATGACCCCCTGGGAACGTGGGGTCCTCACAGTCAGGACCATGTTTCAGTGTCTTTCCAAGCACAGATTTAAGATGGAGGACTTGTGAAAATGAGTTAATAAGGCAGAGTATCTCTGGAAACAAATTAAGGACATGTGTGTCTCTAACTTAATGGGCTGTGATGTCCAGAGAAAAGAGAATCGGTTGCAGTCCCCGGGAGGCCATTGAGGCTGAAGGAGCCTGTGTCAGTGACGGCACACAGGGCAGACCCCTGGGAACTGGCAGACCAGCATAAAGGCGGCTCATTAGTGCCTCCAGGAGATGGTTGTCCTCCAGGAACAGGCTCCCTGAGATTTAAGGGCAATGAGGTAGCCTGACAGATTCAGACATGGCCATATAAACGTAACGGGAGAGGAGCAGAGAGGATGAGAAAGGCAGGAGAGAGAGAAAATGTTGTTTATTAAGGATGGAGTTGGTAGTGAGGGAGGAAGTATTGCCAGACACAATACAGAAGTTGAAATTTATCTGGAATCGTGGGGTGTGTGTGTGTGTGTGTGTGTGTGTGTATGCACTTAATCTGAAAGCCTTTGAGAAGAGGCCACTAAATGCTGAAAATGAGCTGCCACTCTTTCACTTATTCAACATATACTTGTTCAGTTAATATTTTATGAGCATTTACTATGTACCAGGCACTGGGCTAGGTCTGGGGGCACACTGAGAACAGTAATAGTAAAGGCCCCTCTCCTTTTAAAGTCTGTAGTCTAGTGGAGAAAACAGGAAAATAACCAAATAGAAAATAACACAGGTAATTATCATTTAGCAATGTTTTATACATGCCAAGCCGTATTAAGCACTTTACCTTGTTTACTGCTCAAAACAACTCTCAAGGTTGGTACAATTATCACCCTTATTTACAAATGAAGAATTGAAGACCCAGAGGACCTAATAATCTGCCCGAGATTATACAGCTAGTAAAAAGCACTCTACAGGAAATTAATACAGTGATGTGGTTTAAAAAATTACCAGGTTTCCTTTGTAGCGAGACTATGTTAGAAAGACCAGTCTGGAAGGCCCCTCTGGGAAAGTGACATGTAAGCTGAGTTGTGAGAAATCGGAAGAAGCAGCCCAACCAGGATCAGAGCCATCGGAAGAGCATGGAGGGCGGAGGAAACAGCAGGTGCACAAGCAATGACGTGAGCAAAGAGCCAGGCCTATTCTAGAAACAGACAGAAGGCTCGTGAGACTTGGTTTTGGTGACTGAGAGGGAAACAGGACAGTAGGTGACGCAGGGCCTTGAGGACCCCATAAGGACTTTGACATTAGTCTAAGTGCAGCGGGAAGCACGGGAGGACGTAAGCTGGCTCACACTTCTACCTGGCTGTGGTGTGAAGAACGGATGCAGGAACTAGGCAATATGGAAGTTAAGCGCAACAACCCAGATTGAAGTGATAGCTCAGAAACACCTAAATCTGAGGGGAACGTGATGAAAGATGACTCGTTGAGAGCCATGGGAACGGGGAATCAAGTTCCTGAACTAAATATAATTTTTCACTTGAATTAAGAAGAAAAGCCAGACGGCAAAGCTGAAAGTCAGAATGGTCTTTGATATAGGGTATAAACTGATACGACTGTAGATGGAGATTGAGTAACTGCTATTAAAATGTAAACGTTCACACTCCATGGATGCAGCAATTTTCTTTCTAGGATGTGGCAGACCCTGCTGGCCTTCTCCTCAGCTGCCTCCTGCTATGGAAGCTGGACGGGCTGAAAGTTCTCAGTCTGCCTCGAAGCTGTGGTTGGACATGTGGCAGTATTTGCCCACTGGGAAACTTCTAGAAAAGCTCTTGCTTTTCTGATTAAAAGGGAGAAATTCACCTGATACCCTCCAGTGTCCATATGAAAGTGTCTGTGGACTTCCCCCAGGTTGAGGGGGGGCAATGGTTTATACAAAGTATCAGAGATGGGTTCACAGACCGTGGTCACCAAAAACAAATGCCCCCACTGGATATCTGTAAGAGGCCCAGCACTGACTGTGAGAAAGGCCGTTTAAAGCTCCATCTGTTGCACCCAAGCTGCTCTGACCACTGTTGATCTGTCACTGAAAATGTCAGTGATGTTACTATGGCATGCAGTTGAGTCCTAATGGAAGCAGCAGGGTATTTAAAATTTACCTTAGACACACCTGAGCATGATGACCACAAAGAACAGAGAAGGGATATTAGAAAGAATAGAAATTAGGAGGGGGAGGTGTCAATCCATAAAACTGCCTCTTCCAGGAGTGGGCTGTCAATCTGCCTCATCTGCCAGTGCCTTGATCTGGGACTTCCAGCCTCCAGAACTGTGAGAAACTTCCGTTGTCTATGAGCCTGCCTAAGGCTTTTTGTAATAGCAGCACAAATGGACTAGGACATACAACAACATTGGAATTAAGTGTGAGGAGATGGTCGCTGTGGGTTAGACAGGCAGGAGGCTATGCCAACCATGGGGTTAAACTGAAAGCAGAGCAAAATCACAACAAAAAGAGTCCCTTGAGCTTTGTGGAGCTGTCTGGCTCCACCATTTGGCCCGGGGTTGAATATAAAGGGCAAATTGGTGCAAGGCACATAAATACCCCTTTCCATTGTTTAGCATCTATACCATGAAGAATACTCTTGCCTCATTTTCTCCCAATATTTTTTTTTCACTAAATAATACTAGCTGACCAGAACAGAGAGAGTGGAGAGAAGGGAGACAGCTTTTCTCCTAGTGAGTTTGGCAATATCTCCTTGCCAAGTTTTTCTAATTAAAGAGAGAAGTTCTTGGGTTTTACTTCTGAAATATTCAACTGGTACCTCATAAAGCCCTTCACACTAAGTTGAGCATTATCAAAGATGAACACATCTTGTCTAGGTTAAAGCTGTTGTTAAATAGGCCACAGAGTCTCTTATTTCTTTCTATTTGGTGTTACATGTCCTGTGTTCTTCATTGGATAGCTAACTTTTGGGAGAAATGACCATGCCTTAAGTATTTCTGTATCTTCCCCATCACTTGTTTGCTAAATTTTAACTAAAATAAAAACTTGAAAAAAGAATGCATAAATAAAAACATGAAGCACAGCTTTATAAAAACACAGTCTAAAGAAAACTAAGTAAGTTTGTATGAAATGGCTTAAAAAGTTTGAGCTGACAATTCTAATATTTAGGATGTCAAAAATTTTCTTTAATTGAAGGAAATATAAAGATGGAATTTCTGGTACATGATAACACCAAAATGTTCTTAATTTCTTTTCAGTGTTGCAAATTCTCATGATTTGAGTTTCATCCAGGACTGTCAGTTGAGACATCTGATAGTCTAAAAGCATTTAGAGAATTAGGATCCCATATGGCTCAAAAATATTTCCTATCCGGCAGGGAAAAATAGATCTTACTGTGAAAATAATACTTGAATAGCCTTCAATTTATATATACAAGAAGCACAAATGAATTTAAATCATTATTTATGGTATAAGAGCCATCATAATGACCATCAAGATCAATTACAATGAAGTACATAAGACAAATATACAATTATCATAATCAATGCTGTGTTATGAAAATGTAGAAGTACATTCCAAAGGAACAATAGTAATGAAGTTATGTCTTCTCTTACAGAAGCAGCATTCATCTGAAATAAGCACTGAATTAGGAGTCCGGGCTTATCACTAACTAATTGTGTAAACTTGGGAAAGTCATTTAACTTTCTTGGTCTTAATTTTCTCAACTAAACAATGATGAAGTTGGCCCAGATGTTGCCTCTAACATAACACCTGTTCTTGAGCAGAAACTAAATCTACTCATGTACTTATATTGTCTGAAGACTAATTCTTCTTGTTTGGAGGATTTTCTTTAAACGAGTGCTCAGAGACACATTCCAATAATGATGACAGAGGACAATGACATGGGTTCAGCCAACTGCACCAACTGAATTCATAATAATGACAATAATAATAGCAGCTTTTAATATCCACTGAGTATTGACTGTGGGCCAGACACCACTTTAATCCTCAGAAAAATTCTATGAAATAAATATTACTATTAATACCCCCATTTTATATATGAGAAA
Source organism: Artibeus jamaicensis (assembly GCF_021234435.1). Lineage (NCBI taxonomy): Eukaryota > Metazoa > Chordata > Mammalia > Chiroptera > Phyllostomidae > Artibeus > Artibeus jamaicensis. The sequence goes on along the minus strand of NW_026521486.1, from coordinate 17,089,583 downwards.
ACTGAAGCTTATTGTCACCTAGGAACTTGACAGAGATCACAAAGTAAGTGGTAGAGCTGGTGTAGTGACAATGAAGAGGATAATGAGAGCAAAGGATCAGGTATCGCCACGTCTTGTGGTGTCTGGACACCTTGTCTTCCACTCGGATTGGATGCAGGTGGATGCAGTCTCTCCCTGCTAGTCCGGGGTGGTCTGCACTCACCCCTTCCCCACAATCTCTACTAAGGGCTTGGAGATTATGAAAAAGAACATGGAATTTGGGGCTCCCGGGTTCTCATTACAGTCTTGCTCTTCAGTCGCAGACTGACTCTGGACAGCTAAGCTTCCTATCTTCATCTGTAAACTGTGGGTAACGCCTCCCTTTAGGGATGTGGTGCACAATGCTTATGAAATTGCTTTATAAACTATAAGGGAAAATTGCTAAAAATAAAGCATGCCTGCTAGGAACTACTTTTTCCCCACTGTTAAGTACATAGAGCTATAAATCTAGTTTTATGTTGTTTTTGCCAGAAACAGTCTATTCTGAAAGAGGCAGCATGTGTGGTGGAAAACAAACTTAGGTTTTATTCCTAGCACTGCCACTTCCTTAGGTTTGTGGCCATGGGCAAGATGCTTCCTTGGGCATCCCATAGGGCCCCAGGCTTAGAAGGGGTTTAACGTATGGGGGATAATACTCTGTGGTTACTGCCTTGAAATTCTTCGCACTTTTTCCTTTGAATTTGTATTCTGTATGTGAAGACTGTTTGGACACCGCACTATGTGGTCTAGAGGGGTTTCTCACCTCTTCCTGGGATGGGTTCCCCTGAAAACCCCATCACTGCTTCTGGTCCCTGAGTGCTGCTTGGACTTCCCCGAGTCTCCAAACTGCTGCTGCTCCTCTCCCCGCTCCCAGTATGGGTCCAGGGACTGACACAGGGTGGGTCGGAATCGGGCATTCACACTTGATTGCATCCCGGGGTGAGGAGTGGTATTCCCTGTCTACCCCCTGTCCCCAATGCTGGCAGGTCTCTGGAACACCTCCTGGGTGGAGGGCTCAAGTCTACCTTCAGTCTGGGTACCAAACATATTCTGAAACAGACAGAGACATTTAAAAATCCTCGGAGGTCCCCTGTCTCCCGTGGATTGGAATGACAGGCCCCTGAGAAAGGCTTGACTTCCCCAGACCCTGCTCAGGCTGAGGGGCTGCTCATTGGTCAGGTGCTGGTGGGAGGCGGAGCTCAGCCTGAGTCAGCCTGAGTCAGGGTCTGCCCTGAGGCACCTGTGTCTGCATTAGGAGGCGGGGTCCCAGACATCTGTGAGGGTTTGCCTCCCCCAGCAAGTATCTGGGCCTGGCTCCCTTGGCTGGTGCTGCACCTGGGGGCCTTCTCCCTCCCTCCCTCTAACCTTTAGCCTTCTTGAGTTTGGCTTACCTTTGTCTCTTTTGCTCAACGATGCTCAAGGCATCATTCGGATGTCATGAAAAAGGAATCGTGCAAATTTGCTGATTCTGCATGTGAGTTAGATGTTCTCACGTTTGCATTTAAATTTGACATTGTACAATATTAGAAATGGTAACATTTATGCTAATAACATTAAGTTTTCACTTTCTTTTAACTCAGAACATTAAACGGTAAAATAAAAAACAGCATGGCAAATCCAGAGAGAGACTGAGGAAGAAAGAAAAAAGCTTTATATGTAATTTTGGTGGTACATTTACCCCTGCTTCTTGAATAAAGGGCCCTACATTTCCATTTTAAACTGAGTGCCACAAATTATGTAGCTGGGGATGCTCCCAGCATGTGAGCTTTGTCGAGTCATCTGGTACCTGCCTCACTCCACAGGTACACCTGCATCAGGTCTGTAAGCTCAGTGAGGAAGCACGAATAATAGCTCATGCTCTATCCAGTTATCTCTGATTCTATCTGTATCTCCCTGAGAGAGTAGAAAAGGAGAAATAAAGGCCCTGTCTTTGGAAACTCTGAACACCATTTAACCCTAACAAGGGCAATGCTTCGCTAGACAACAACTAGACATAATTTTCCATTTGTAAGCCTGTGGGTGGGCTTAAAGCTATGAGAATAATGAGAAATATCGTAACTTGCTTGGTCTTCTGGGGCTATTCATTTAGCCAGTCAGTCACTTATTCTCTCATTCACTTGTAGTGTCATTTTACAACTTACCACACTGCGCACATTTTGTGAAACATTAAGAATTTAAAAGTGCTTAAGACATTGTCTCTCTTAAAGGAGCTTGAAGTCAAGGAGGGTGGAGGCAGGAAGGAAGGAGACACATAAGTAGAGCATCATTTTTTTTTATGACAGGAAGTGCAGTTATGGTTGCACAGAGAAAGGATTCCTGAAGTACATAGTCATGGATCAGGAAAGGCATTTGGGGGAGGGCGACATGTCTGACACACACCAAGTGGTGAGCCGGGACATGGAACATGGTAGAGGCCGGGAGGACAGGGCATCGTGTGGCTTGGTTACAGCCCAGAGGTAATGAGACCAGGCACAGTGTGGGGAGAGTGCAAAGCAGCAAGCAGGGCCCTGTTGATTCAGCTGGAGAAACGAGAGGGAAACACGAAGTAGTGAGCCTTGTAAAACTCGTATTGCTGCATTCCTAATGGGCTTCATCCTGTAGCTCTGAACAGCAGGTCAAAGAGCGGTTCTGTGCCTGAAAGGGAGAAGTGTGGATTTGAAGGGATAACACTGGAGGTCAGAAGTGAGGGGCCGGTTTAAGATGCTCTTAGAACAATTAATACAAGAGACAAAAATGATGGACTAAATTAGGGCAGTTAGTAGCAAGGGTGGTTCTGTTTTAAAGAAATACTAAAGAGTTAAAACTGACTGGACTTACTACGGCATGTAGGTAGGAGGCAGCGGAAGGGCGGAGCAAGGATGACTGCTAGGTCTCCTGTTTGGGGGAGCGAGGGTGCAGGGGTCAGGGGAGAAACAGACCTCCGGGGGAGGTGGCGATTCTGGAGTGCAGTGGGGAAGAACGGTGCGATCTGTTGGGGATGTGGTTGGGGGCCTATGGAAATGGCAGGTGGAGATGGCAGCTGGTGGAGGAGGCTGCGGTCGTCAATTTGGGGACGATCAGAATCTAGGTGGTGGTAGCTGTGAGTGTGAGATGGACGGAAGCACCTACAGGGGAGACTGTGAGAAAGGGCAGGAAAAGAGGAAGATAATGAGGAAAAGAGGTGAGTGTGTTATCACAGAAGCCAAGAGGGCAAAGAGTTCCCAAATGAGGACAGGAACCAGCTGTTAAGTATGGCAGCGAGATCCTAAAAAAAGTGGAAAAGGTCCTTTGATTTGGTAATATAGAGCAGCTCAGAGGACCACAGGGAGGGTTTTTAGGAAAACTGGGGGAACAAAGGCCAGATCGAAGTGGGCTGTGGGGTGGAAGGAGTGGGGACAGTGAATACAGATGACTTTTGGAGAAGTTAGGGTGAGAGAGGAGAACATTTGGAGAAGAAACAGGATCGAGAGAGAGTTGCTTTATTTCCTTCTTCCTTTTTTTCTCTTTACAACAGGAGACACACAAATTTACAGGCACAAGAAAGGGACATAGAGAACAAGTGGGCAGCGACCAGAGGGGAGAGGGAAGGGAACTTAAGGGGAAAAAGGGGGAGGGATTTTGAGGAACAAGTATGAAAGACACAGAGATGAGGACTGGGGGGGGGGAATGGGAGGGAGGGGGGGAGACCGGGCGGGGGGTGGTGGGGTGGGATGGGAGAAATAGATAAAAAAAAATGTACTTGAAAAGTAACTAAAAAAAATTTAATATTTTTTTTTAAAAAAAAAAAAAGAAGGAAAGCCTGCAACGCAGGAGGGAAGGGAACTGCTGCAGGCAGGGAGGGCAGGCTCCTTGAGCTCCACCTGGAGGAAAATGTGAGGACAGCTGAGGATGCGGACCCTGTACTCGGGGGTCCTCCCTCTGCCGTCGCCGCCCGCGTCCACTCCTCAGACTGTCCCTGTTCCCAACGCAGAGCTGCCAAACATCAGGTGGCCATGCTGAGTGAGTTCTCCAGAATCCTGTTTCTAAACTACAAATAGACTGCCCTTTAGGACAATTCCTTTTTGGGGACGCCTATAGACATTTCCCGACAGCAGTTCTCCAAGTCTCTAATGTTATCTTTCAATCCCTCCGTCTTATAAGATCCCCTCTTGTTCTGGGGGCTTCGAAGTTGTCCGTTATGAACCCCTCCCACATCTCTGCTTTCTGCCTCGCTGTCTTAGGTCCTCACCTTCATCTCAGTGTTTTTTCTTCCGATATTCGAAATGCAGTTGATCTTTCAAGGTCCATCTCAAGCGATACCCCTTACCTCTGTTTTGTGTTCAGTTTACATATACGTTTAAGTTATTCGATGTCTTTTATGTTATTTTATAAGCTATTTGAAATATTTGTAGAACAAAAAAGGGATTCAACGGACCAACCAACTGCCCTGGTGCCTTTTTAAGAAATCTTGTCTTCTTGTCATCTTCTTTCTCTCTTTGGCTCACTCTTAGATCATTCCCCTACTAAACTATCAGATCCCTTAAGGGCAGGTACATTTTTAAAAATCTGTTTTAGCAGTGACAATGCATTGTAAATAATAGCTACCTACTATAATTAGTGGATTATAAGTTCCAGGAGGATACATGAAAAGGACAGAAAGACAGACAGATATTCATATGCAGATATATATTATTGTTCTCTAAAGCAATTAAATTCAATACTTATTGTACACTTACTTGTTAGCAATTAGGGGTATACCAGAACAAAACAAAACAAAACACAGTTTCTGTTTCTGAAGGATGCAAAATCCAGTAGGGGATTCTGACATGTATGTAACACCCCTACGTAAACACAAATAAATATTGGGAAATCGCTTTTAGTGTGAATAGGGCTTTAAGAGGCAGAAGGCAGAGTATGAAGAAGTGCAAATCTGTGAAAGACCACGGCTGGAAGGCAGGGTGAGAGGAAAGGGCTGGAAATGAGGTCTGGAGCCAGAGAGCAAGACAGCTTGAGTGACATGCTGATGAAATTGCACTTGACTGTGTCAGAAATCTGGGAGCCTGCACAGGTTTTAGGCAGAGAACATTATTGAATATGTGTTTTTAAAAGATAACTGACAGACAATTTGAAAAGAATGAGATTCTAAGTAGGCAGATTTATGAGAAGGCTTCTTTTTTTTCCCTTGGGGTATAATAACGTGTAATGTTATATTAGTTTCAGGTGTACAGTGCAATGATTTGATATTTGTATATGTTGCGAAATGATCACTACAATAATTCTAGTTAATATCAGTCAACATACATAGTTTCAAAAGTTTTTTTTCTTGTGACAAAAACATTTAAGATCTACTCTCTTAGCAAACTTCAACTATGCAATGTGTTATCATTAACCGTTGTCACAATGCTGTACATTACATCCCAGTGACTTTTTTCTTATAACTAGAGGTTTGTTATAGTTTAGGTGAAAGATGATCGAAGTCTAGCAAGGGCAACTCCATTACAGGTTAAAGATGGAGAGAGATTTAGTTGAGAGGGGAAGTGGTGAACAAGGTTGAATAAGTGCCCGGAAATTATTTGTTGACCTTCCTTTTTAAAAGACATTAAATGACAAATACAGCGATGACTATAACTTATTATATACTCTGTAATACATTTATCTAGAATCAGCCACAGGCAATGTCGATATCTGTCCTTCTTTACCAAGGATTATCCTCTGGGCTTGATGTTGACACTTTATCCTAAATGACCAAACATTCTTGTCTTAATTCAGGTCTTAACTTTTGAGTACCCTATAAGCTCACATACCCTGCATATGTGATAGTATGCATCTTTTGTACTTTTCATGGTTTTTGGCAGTGGGTCAGCCACATAGTGGATTAAAAAAAATACCTGTTACTTTGGATTGAATGATAGCACTTGGGACATCCTGAAAGCCATATGCCCTCCCACTCCCTGGCCTCTCTCTATTATCTGTACCTGGCTTCGCCTCATTTACTCTTTTTCATCACTTCCTCCAGGATTTCTTGATTGATTTGTCTACACTGGGTTAAGTACTTTTGCTAAGTAGCACACTGTCTATTAACTTACTGTATTTTTTGAACAGTAAGTTACATTTACATTTACATGTAAATATAAGTTACTTAAGTTACAGTATATTTACACAGGTGAAATATGTTGTTATTAAATATTTCACCACATTTTTTTGCTTCAAACATTTTTTTGCCTATTTTCCTCCTCTAAAACCTAGGTGAGTCTTATGGTCCGAAAAACGCGGTGCTCATCTCCCTGTCTGCCCCGCACAGGCAGAGGGGCTTTGGTAATATGCCGGCTGCTTTATCCCCATTTGGAGCGCAGCTCCTGGCACAGAGGCACTGTGCTGCTCGCTCAGGAAGTACTCACTAAACGAACCTGGCTGCGCGGGGACCTATCTGTAGCTCTGAACATTTCGAAATCTGAATATTCAAATAGCTGGAGACAAAGCTCTAGATTCATCCAGTGCAAAACAGTGATGGGAGACCATGCAGGAAAGGATTCTCATTCACTGTGCTCTTAAAGTGAGTGAGTAGAAACTGAAGAAGCACTTACGTTTTTGAGGGCTTTTTATGCAAATGAAATTCTGGAGACACTGGGACAGCTCAAGGGCCACCTCTCTGCACTGCTCCCCAAGAGCACCCAAATATCTGCTCAGGGGCCCACTTTCTCAGGTGTAAACACTATCACTTTGGGTTTGTAAGTTTCTGTGGGGCAGGAACAGCAAGCATCTCAGAATCAGACAACAAATCTGGCAGCAAAAATAGAACGAAATCAGAAAGTCATATTCCACTCTAGAAAGCCTCAAGAGGTGTAGCTGCGGTGTTCTGCACACAATCCAAGGCCATGGACGGCAAAGTCCTCTGATCTGGGGCATTTTTTTTTTTTTAATTTAGGCAAACGACTGAATTTTACTTGCTACGGCCTGGTACCATTTTAGGCTTCAGAAACAGAGGTATTAAGAAAATCAGGCACGAACCTTGTTCTCATGGAACTTAGTGTTAAGAAAGATAAGAATCGGGGGTAACCTGATGATTAGGAGGTTGATTCAGATCGAGACCCAGTTTTGGAAGTGGTCCCTGTTTGGTGAGCGTTCACCCTGTTTGGTGAGGCCACACACATGCACAGGGGATTTGGGCAGACAGAGGAGCATGCGCACAGCTCCTCCAGGGATGCCTGACAGGCCTTTACTCTGGGGTGGAGCGATCCACATTGGATTGTATTACAGAGCATGATTCTGCGCATGCGTGCCAAGTCTCAAGGCTATGGGAATAGTGCTTATCTTATTTGCCCAGATGTCTGGGTGAGGGAGCCTGCGTGACTCCGTTTACCCTACAGTCCACAAGAAGATAAATGCTTTCTGGGAACGTAGCTGTGCACAGATTCACATCCCTGAGATAGGCTATGACTTGGGAGTGTAACTCCCTGACAGACCCTTTACTGGGTACCCCTGCAAGGGCTCAGGTCTTTGCTTCGGGACAGATGCTCCATGTTATCATCTGGGGGTGATTTTCCCACCAGGCACTGCAAGGGGATCAGTGATTACTGGCAGCCCTAGCTTCCAGGTACAGAAATTTCCCATTGTTCTAGGATTGCCAGAGCCAAAGTCTACTGTGTTTTCTTTAGCAGGATCAGCCACCTTCGTGGAGCAATTGACAAAGAAAATCCCAGCTATGACGGCCTGGATTGGAAGTCCCACCGCTTAGATGCCGTGAGGTGCTCCAGGGGCCAGCTCCGAAAGTGACTGAGAGGACACTAGCCCACTGTTAAAATCGAAGCTTAAGACAAGAATCAGAGGAGTCTCTTCTCCTACATTTGAGTGGCCTAACACACTATAAGCTTCTAAATCACATTTTGGATTGCAACTTAATAGACAATATTTTTCACGTGCTGATGCAATGTAATTAAACAACAGAAATACTATGTGTGGTAGGACTGGGCAAGCAGTGCCTTTGAAGTTGTTGCCAGTTTCCAAAGTTGTCTTTTGTTGTTAACATTTCATTGATAATAATAGAATTGTAATTGTATCCTGCAGAGCATTTTTCCATTGAGCTTTCAGTTACATTATTCTACTGGCTAGCAAAGGCTGCTAGGCTGGCTGGCTTGGCGCTGGCCATCCTCCTAATCACTGTTAGAGCAAGGACCATAATCCAGATATCTGTTTTGGCGGTAGCTCTCCCTCCACCTTCGCTACATGATGATGAGGGATGCTATGGCTGAAATAATTACAATAAACTCAGTATATTAAAATAAATGAACATATTGGAAAATATGATGGGTGGTAAGCCCATCACTCCACTTTTACACCTATTTCTCAGGAACCCCTTCTTCTTTTTTGAAGGGTACCAGTCACACCCTAACTATTTGAGTAATGATGCTCCAAAAAAGTAACGAGAAACTGGCCTACTCCTGCCCAGAGGAGCCAATTGGAATACCAGGTGACAAATCAGGAACCTTGACCATGCTGCTTCAGGCTTATAAAGGAAGCCCAAATGAAAATGTTTAGCTAGCTGTACCTGACATCCCATAACTTCACAACGACTGTGTCTTTGGGGATATATACCTCTATAGAAAGACTACCTGGCATTCCTTTTTATTATATTAGATCAAAGTATGGGATAATGAAAACATAAATGCCTTAGGCAATGTTAATTATTTTTACACTCAGAGGGTTCAGCAGAAGCTCGTAACTAAATACGATGGAGCCTGCCAGGAGTTGCCAGGCCCAGGTTGCAGACCAGAACACTGGAGGGAGTTCCAACACAGAAGACTCCATTGGAAGTTAGCCACAATCATTGTGGGACTCAGTTTCTTCCTGTTTTTGAGGCTGCTTTAAAAAGATTAATTCCTGCAAGAAAGTACTCTCAAAAAGGCACAGGGAGACCTGAGCATATAAATAACACAGATATCTAGAGAATAGAAGCTAGAGGAAGAAATGAAAACACACAATGATTTAAAAATATTTCTAACTGTGGAGATATTAAACATAACTCATCCTTTAAGATCAAAGATAGCTCTCTCTCTCTACTGCTCGTTGAAAATTTCCCCAGGCCTCCCAGGAAGAATATAAAGAAATCAAGAATTGGTCTAGTCCCTTATAGATGAGCTGTGAGGTTCAGTAAAGTCAAATGACCTCATCTTGGTAACAACACAAATAATTGCAAGAGCAGTATTTATAACCCCTCTGACTGCTACACTGATACTCGTTCCATTGCACCATCATGGATGATAATTCTGAAATAACTACAGTAACCTCTGTTCATGAAGGTAACTCACTATGACAGAAAATGTTCTCTGGGCAAACCTCCATGCCCTGATCACAGTGGATTTTAGCCAGTGGTCCAGGTCTCTGTGTTTTCAACTAGACTGTGTGGCTGGAGGGTAAAAACTCCATGTCTCTCTAATACCCCCAGAGGTTAGCAAAATAACTATAGAGCTTTCTTTCCCTGCAGTTTTCAACCATCAGACTCTGCCTGGTTCTCTTGGGACACCTGTTTCTAAAAAAGAGAAAAGAAAAATAAAAGCTAATTGGTTCAAGTAAAGTAATTGCTAGTACAGGCTTAGCTAGCTAATGGTTACCTCGCCTTTCACATATAACAGCAGTGAAATTAAAATCAAGTTAATGAATGAATGGAATTCCTTGTGCGTCAGGCCCCGAGTTAGATGCCGCGGAGTATGGTGGGGAAGCACATGGGCTTTGGAGACGGACACCGAACAGAGATGCCCAACAGACAGTTTCCTACCCATGTACTTGGGGGAGCTGTCTTTCCTGGATTCTTTATCCAATTCTTTCCCTGTAAGGAAATGATCCTTCATCTGGAATTTCCTCCTCCATGAAACAGACACAATGTTACCTACGCTGCAGGGTTGTTTTTAGGAATCAAAATAGGTGCAGATGATAATGCTATTCGCTCTTTATTTGTTTCTTTATGCGTTTATCCCCCTTACAAGGGGAAGGTTGAGGCACAAAGAAGCAAGGAGGCAGGACCAAGGTCACGCACTTGGGAAGTTCCAGAGGCAGCGTTCAGGACCAGGAAGTTGTTCGTGTTAACAAATGTACAAAGTCACGTAGGTGAACAGATGTCTCCATCTCCCATGACCGTGACTGTCTGTACAGCCTCTCACAGTGGTGAAACACTCCGATGCTCACTAATCCTGTTTAACCCGCACAGCACTCTTGCACAGCACAATTACCTTTACTTTAAGGTGACGAAAATGAAGCCCAGAGCATGTAACTCACTAGCCCACGCCCAAATAACCAAAGGGCAGCACAACTTGAAGTCACGTGCAGGATTTATGTCCATAAATATAAATATAAGAAAGAGAGCCCACGTTGGGTACAGGGGAGGTACCCGCATCACCGCTGTTTATCTCAGTGGTTGTCTGCATTGCTTTCCCATGCAGCAAACCTGAGCAAAGCTGAGATCTGGCTAGATACCAGGAGACAGATGAGAAATGAAAAGTAAACGAATGAGTTCATGCACAGATTTGAACTCCTTCCTGCAGGGGTACTGGTCAAGTATCTCTTACTGAGGGGTGATACCACCTCAGGATTACACAATCTAGATTTTTAGAAAGTGCAAAATAGCCACTGAAAAAATCAGACAAGCCTACTGCAGTTGGGAATAAACTCTATCATAGAAATACATCCTGCCTGGTACCAGAGACAGCCAGGAAACCATGCCAAGAGCTTCCTGGATGAACACTGACATTTTCTGCTGCAGAGAAAGAAGTGGGAGCCCTGATTGGGCATTTATGTTATGAGGAGTTCTAAAATATTTATCGTCATTCTAGGTCATTTATTCACTTACCCCTTTAATGCTCATTTCTTTTGTGCCACTGGGCTGAGCTTAAAAGCAAAGAAAATAAATTCATTTTATTTTTATACATTAATATAAAGTAGAAAGCTTCTCTGTTCTTTGGTTGGGAATATAATAGCATTTCCAAGAAATATCAAACACCAAAATGTTCTTTCAGAAATATGACTTTTGTCGTTGAAGAGGGATGTTGAATTTTATCCGGGTAGGCCATGAAATTTTTACTTTTTGAGGGGCAGCTTCCTGCGACTTAACTATTTCAAGAGGGAGAGCATGACAAGACCAATAAAAATGGCCATTGCTTCACTCTTATCGATCACCCCATCACCCTTCTTTCCGGCCCCGACTCGGTGCCTTCTGCACGTGGCCTGTGGTGACGTTCCACCTTAATTAAGATGCCTGGCCTCTGTGTCTGGGGGCCCTCCACACAGACCACCATCCATCACTGCCCTCCGCACCCTGTCCAGGTGCTCTCTGTCTCCGCATCTGCGTCCTCAGGAGATGACCCGGACAAGGACCATGTCTCTATTCACCTAATGTCCTCAGCACCTGGCTCAGGGCCAGAGCTTGGAAAATGTTTACTGAGCAGCGCTGAATTGGAAAATGACCTGACTGTGGGAGTGCTCCCTCTACTCACGTATCACTGTTTCCAGTGTCTCAGGTATATTGAAAATGTCCTTTTCTAATGGCATCCAAGACTTGCAAGTGAAAGAAAAAGTGAGTCTGATTTTCCAGGTCCTCACTAATTGGCTTATATAATACTAAAAGGTATTTCTTTAAGGCATCATTTCTACTTCTCGGGCTAGAAGGATACTTCTGCTAGTGTCCTCATAGCTTTCTATTTTGGCTCTGAATCCAGAGACATGAAAGAGGTTTGACTCAGCTGCCGCTTAATACTGCACAAGCCTGGGAGAGAAGACTATTATATAAGCTAATGTGTATTTTAAGGTGTTCTTCCCCCCATAGATAGTACCTACATGCTACCTTCCAACCTTATGGCAGTGCTGAAGCCCAGTATGTGGGAAAATGAGGTCCCTTACTTGCTCTGCGTTTCTTATAAGTATAAAAAAGAATAAAAAAAGTTGATTAAGGGTTAGCAATGTTTTTTTCTTTCTTTACATGTCCTTGTAATTCATTTAATGCAGGAAGTGGGCTGAGTTTTCTTGTTCTTTCCAATTCAACTGTCAGGGAGCTTTCTCACCAGCCTGCTATGGTTACCATGGCAACAAGATGGTGGTGGCAGTAATATGATCTCATGTGCCTTGTGTCAACAGCATCAGATCATCATGCTTGAGGATAATTTTGACAATAAGTTTCAGTTATAGATTCAGGATTTATTAGCATTTGATTGGTTTGCTGGATATATGGAACAATTATAGCCCTACACGCTCCTAGAAGCATGTTCACCAAGGTTAACATTCTTCTCTACATGACATCGTATATGGTATACCAAGATATATAAAGAACTCTTACATGACATATCTACTTTGATTTTCATTAGGCAGGAAAGATATTGTTAACCCCACTCTGTAGAAGAAGAAATAAAGGCTCCTGCAACGTGCTTGCGTAAGGTAGCAAAGCAACTCTGTGCCTGAAACTTCAACTTGAGGCTTCTGCCACTCAGAACCACAACACTTCTCCTGTGCCCCTGGTGAGAATCAATGGGTGTTAGGAAAATTTTCTTAGGTGCACAGGTTAGACCACAGAATTAAAATAATTTAAACACGTGTATGATGACAACTACCAGTGTGAAAATACCACTCTTTTATATTTGGGCAATGCTTCACACCATGGCGACCTCATCTTCTAAGGCTTCCCTGCCACCATACACTTACATAGATGCTTCCCCGTCCCTCTGTCCATTGACCATAGCCTTTTTAAAGACATTATTATTAGTTGCCTTAGTTTTTCCACTGTGAGTTTCTTGAAGGCAGGAACCATATTATTCATCTTCAGCAGGCCCCTGTTCCTGGCACAGTGGCTGGCACAGAATAAATGCACCCTAAGTGCTTGCTGCTTGTTCAAGTTAACTTATCTGACTTTTCTCACACAACTCCAGGAAGCACGTACAGTGGGCATTATGATCCACCATTTTAATAATAAGTAAATAGGGATGACAGATATAATGATAGGAAAATTAATTCTCCTAATCCCAGGCATGTGTTCTTTCCACATCATCTCCTTTGCTTCTTTGCTTGCTTCCTTCATCCCTGTCTACCTCTCTTCTGTCCTCAAATATTTGCTGGTTGCATCTTATATTGCAAGACCACTATAGATGATGGGATACAGAAATGAGTGAGACAGTCTTCACCATCACAGGGGTTACAGGTATTGCAGATAACGCTCTGCCTGGACAGGCAGGTAAAAATAAAACCTTATGAGGAACCGTAAGTGTGCATTTCAATTATTTCATAACCTAGCTGGCTCTTTAAGACAGTATGTTTAGAATACATTTCAATTCCTACCCTTTCATGTAAAGTGTTAGAACCAGACAAGCCTTGAGCCATCACCAATATAAAATCAAGTACTAATTCTATGTCTTGATTTTTCTTTTTGATTGAGAAATCGGCATTCCCAACTTGTAACAGAATCCCCAAACTCGATGCGTCTGAAAGGAGACCTAGGATCTGTCCCACACAAATGGGGTGCAGCAGAAAGTGGCAGGTAAGTAAGGTTAGATTCTCCTGCCTGTATTTGTCACCTTGGGTCTGCTACATAAACACTCTACAGGTGTTTCTTCATTTCTAATTCCTACTTGGCACAAAACACGGTGTTCAAAATAGTTCCTGAACAATTTGCCAATGAGGATTTAAATAACAACATGTAATAGTGATACCCGGAACTGTGTTAGCATTAATAAACATTTGTAAATAAGTGAATGGGCTCACCACATACGATTAGATCCATTTCCTGCAACATCCTTGACTGTCAAGACAAAAACTTCTGAATATCTTTACTTCTCTTTTCTCGGTCTCCATACCATGCAGTCCCAGCTATTTCACCCATGCTAACTCTCGGGTTTGTTCCCTTCCTTCCATCCAATGCCGAGCCTCTGTTTAGCCCCCACCCTTGCTCAGCTAGACTTTTGTGGGAAGTTCTTGTCTGAAGTTCTCTCTTCCTTGCTCTCCTATTCCAAATCATTGCTCAAACTGTTATCTTTAAAGTGTAAATAAGATTGTATATCTGCTCAGAAATGTTTTGTTTACTCTTTTATTCTAGTTAAGAAACATTTTAGCATGGCTATTGGAATTGTTCCAATGGTGACCTTCGGTTCCATTTATAATCATCTGCCTTTACACACCCTAAGTTTTAGCTTTTCACCTCCCTAAGCATGCTTTTGGACTTTTAAAAAATTTTGTCTTTATGCTTAATTAGTTGAATGGTAATAGCTCTGTATCACTACGCACATGCTTTGCAATTTTAAAGAATTCAGATGTGCGTATAGATTGAAATGTCACAAAAATTCTGTGGTAGCATTTCACTCACTGATCAGGAAATTTAGAGTCAGAGGTTAAATGATTCTGATCATCATAACTGTTCTGAGACTCATGATGACAAAATATTTGTGGCTGTGATGATTGTTGAATAGAATAAATCAAAATATTTAAAATCACAACTGCGACTTCAAAATGTTAATGCTTGACTTTTGTTCAGCTCTTTAGCACAGAGGCTAATAACGGCTGAAGCCCAACTGCCTGGATAGGAATCCTGGTTCTACTATTCCCTAGCTGTGGTCTTAGATAAGTTGTAAGCAGACTTTGTCATTCCGTCGTTCAGTGTGCTCATTATCATAATGGGGATACCAGTAATCTCTACTGTATAGGATTAATTTAAGGGTAGAGTGAGTTTATTATGTGTAAAGTCTTAGAATTATGCCTGACACATAGTAGAGGCTCCCAAATGTTGTTGCTGGTAGCCTCAAAGGTATATCATAAGAACTTCTTTGGAGGATTCCCTGATCTCAAGAAGCAAAAATTAAAATTGCTTCCTCCCAGGTGCTCCAGGAGCCCCTTGCTCTGTCTCTTCCGTCCAGTGGACACTGTAGCTGCGTCAGGGCATTGGCTCGGGGTGAACTCAGAAAGCTTGCATCTACTCCTTATTGGGACTAGTCACTCAGTGTCTCGTTTGACATCTGGGAACACCAGGATGACCGCAGTATTTATGTCGTGGGGGCCGTGGGGATGATATAGTTAGCTAGACCACGTCAGTGCAACACCGAGTGCCTGGCCTGCTGCGAGTGCTCGGTGCGATGTGGCCACGGTCCCATTACTCAGAACTGTTTCACGCATGCTATTTTTAATTTCTCGTGGTTGGCGGCTGTCTCTTTTTTGTTATATTTACTCCTATCTTTATTTTTCCTACATATATTTTTTAAAAAGGAACATGTAGATACAAGGGATTTTTACATAAACATGATTTAAATAGAAAGATATAAAAACTTATGTAGAGAAAAATCTCAAATTCTAAGTTGATACATACTAGGATTCAAATACAAAAATGTTCAATTCTAGAGAAAGCTACCTTTTAGGGAAGTTAAGAGGAAAAGGGGGGAGGGATTTGGAGGAACAAATAGGAAGGACACAGGGACGAGAACTAAGGGGGGGTGGAAATGGGAGGGAGGTGGGGAGCAAGGGGTGGGGGAGGCTGGGAAGGGAGAAATAGACAAAAAAACTGTACTTGAAAAATAACTAAATAAAAATTTTTTAAAAATTAAAAAATAAAATATCTGTTCTAATCATTACATAATAGAGATGTAGTAGTTGTCTGGAAAATGCAAATGCAATATATAATGTTAGTTTAGATTACAAAAATTCTATTATCTTGTGTGAAAAATGTATAAGTATATATATCTACAGACATAGGTAAAGATATAGACATAGATTTTATCAAAAAGTTTGAAACTTTCCTTCTATAAACTGGCATATCTCAGTGAGGAATGGAGTTGGTTAGGCTGCATATGAGAACATTTTAATGCAGTAATTTTTTACATGCGGCTTTATATAGCATCCTTCCCTAAAAGTGACTGTACTGGGTCTAGTGCCAAATGCAGTCACTAACTCAGACCTCTTCACTTCTATAAAGAGGTTTCAGGAGTGAAGTTAATATTCCACTTAGCAAATTAAAATGAAATATTATGTTTCGATGTTGTGAGCCCACCCACCCCTGAGACTGCAGATCGGCCACTATTCATGGGCTCGTATTAAGTACTATGCCCACTTCTGGTTCACTGTCGAAAGCAACTGCACATATGCACGAAGAAGGGAATGAAGAAAACGAATGAGAGTATGCCACACTTCGAAAGTATGGCAGGCGACTCTAACAATAGCAGATTGAATGGTTTTGACAAATATTCAGTTTGAAATTACTATGAGACTCAGGGGCTGGCAGAAGTTCCTGGGATTTTCTCATTTTGTTCAGAAGTCCCGGATCACAGCTTTTGTTCTCAGGGTAACAACAGTAGCAACAACAAAACAAAAACAGCAACTGCCATTGGCTGGGCGTTCAGGTCTGAGACTTCTGCTGTAGGAGGAGTATGGCCCTCAAAGATGTCAGGTTTGCAGCCCTGGAGTCTGTAAATATTACTTTATTTGGATAATAGATTTTTATACATCGGATTAAATTAAGGGTCTTGAGATGGGGAGATTATCCTGGATAATCTGAGTGGGCCCTAACTGCAATCCCTTGTTCTTTTGTAAAACACAGACAGAGGGCTATGGGACAGACAGAAGAGAGGAAGCAATATGGCCGTGGGGACAGAGACTGGAGCGCGAGGAGCCACAGGTCGAGGAATGCGGACGGGGGCCAGAAGCTGGAGGAGGTAAGGAGCAGAATCCCATGCCCCAGAGAGTAGAGAGATCCTTTCTAGACCTTGGTTCTGGCCCAGGGACACTGATTTCAGACTCCAGCCTACAGAACTTTGGGTGGATAAATTGGTTTTGTTTTAAGCTACCCAGTTTGTGGTTATTTGCTACAGCAGCCACAAGGAACTGATGGAGATTTTAAGCATCTAACCATCGAAGAAATATCAGAATACTGCTGATATTCTTTCACCAAACTCCCAAATTCTTGATTCCTTTGTTCTGTGGGGGCTGCTGGTGGTAAGAATAGAGCTATGAATGCATCCTTCCAATGTGAAGCATCACTTGCTGACATTTTTGTAAAATCTCTTCCATTGTCAGCCCTACCCACTTATAGGGCTGGAATTGACACTTAGGTGAGTCAGTCTGACAAAAAATGGCTTGTTTTTCCCTCAGTGGATTTTCTTAGACGCAGCACCACAAATCCTGTTTTTTCAATGTTTCTTATTTAATTTTATTTATTTAAACATTTTGAGTCTGCTGATAGTTACGATAGAACTATCTGTGACTATAATGCATAAGAAATGGATTTATCTTTTTTTGTGTGTGTGCTAGCAAAGGTTAAGAAACTATGTGTAGGACATTGACTTAGGCAGTAGAGATTTAGTGATAAACATGACCGGTTTCCTGACCTCACTTAACTTCTTGTTGAGATAAAAAGAAGTAACACCAAGTCACAAATCATGACAAGCAGGGCAGGGAAGCGCCGTCAGAAGGGAACAGGGACAAGGCCGACTTGGGTGTTCTGCTTGGGTAACCGAAAACGCAATGGAGTCACTCACTGTCATGGACACTATGAGAGAAGGAGCCAATTTGGGAAGCGTGATGGGCCCGAGGTCCACATGGAGCATCCGCATGGGAAAAACAGGTCTGGCTTTACCAACTAGATCTAGGGTGAAGTTATAGATTTGGGAATTATCTGGACACTGGAGCTGATTCCAGTCCTGGGCATGGGACTGATGGGCCCTGGACACTGTGTTCCAGGAGAAGAGAGGCCTGAGGAAAAGGTGTAGGGCTCATAAAGCATGTGGCAGATTAAGAGAATGATGACCACACCCATTAGAGAATTTAAAGGCGCCTGATAGGACTGCAACAGAAAAAGTCTGTTCAATGAGGGTGGCCTTAAGTGCCAAACTCAAAGTTTAGACCTTGTTTCCATATGTAATAGTTAGTGTTTTGCTCAGGGGGCCAATCTGATTAGAGTTGTGCTTTGTAAGATGAACCCAGGGGAGTGTGAGGATGGACATTGGAGAGCAAAGGCTGAGGGCAAGGAGTTCAGCTGAAAGGTTAATGTGACAGTCTAAGAGAAGAGGTGGTGAGATCCGGGAAGAAGTCCCAAATATACCAAATAAAATTGGCATCAAAGGCACACCTGCAAGTGGTCATGTCTGTGTTAAAAGTCTTGCATTTTGTATTAAAAGGTAGAAAGAGAGGAAAGTCCTAAGTTACGGGGGGAAATTCGGTGTATGGCCTGACCCAGTTAAACTTGGTGGACAAGGATCAGTGGGACAAGCAGTGCTGTCTCCTGGCAGTTGAGAGGAAAGTTAATAATAACTGTCTCCTCAGGAGAGCTGGGGGCCGCTCACCAAGCATGATGCTAAGGGCACAAGAAGTACATGGAAAGAATTATTGCTTTGTTTCCTGTATGGAGATGCTGACAAATGAAGCACAGTTGACACAATGAATGGCCAAGTCCAAGGGCAACAGTATTATTTGGCGGTTTGCTTCCTGTAGTCATTGCTGAGCTGATGTGAGTGATGAACATGGTTTCCTTGATCTTGGAGGGCTTACTATCATCTTCGGTCTTAGCCAAGAGTTGATGAGGGCTTAAGAATGTCCTAGGAAAGGCATTCCAGGTAGTTCTGCAGGTAACGGGGATTTCTGAGATATTTTTAAAAGTCGTAAGGCAGCGTGAGATAGTAGAAATATACTTTTTGGAGGCAGACAAACCAGGATTTGAGTGCCACTCTTACCATTCTGTGATCTTGACAAAATCACCTAGTCTCCTTAAGGCTCAGACAAAATGGGGATGAGAAGAGATTTTGTGAAAATTTAGTAAAATAATCTATGGAAAGCCCAGACTTAATAGAGATATAATAAATGTTAGCTCTCTTCCATATTTGAGGTTCCGTCAAAATCTTCACTGAGAATATATCAAAGACTTTGAGAAGGAAATCAATCCAGGGAAAATGGAAGGAAAATCCTTAAGAAACAAAATACAAAAGTTTGCAGAAGTTACTTGATGTGGATTGTTACAAGTATGGAGACATTTTCTTATTTACATTATTCATCAAGGATTTCTAATCAGCAGGCTTTCTTCTAACTTCCATTCAACTTCCAGTTGGATGATGCAGAGATGTGGGTATGTATCTAAGATAACTAATGAAATCCTTTCCTAGGGCACATTGCAGGGCACTTTCACTTGCTGTGCATGCAAGGTAAATAACTCCTAATATAAGACAACAAACAAAGTGTCTGTCTAATTAATTTATAAAAATGTTTAGGAAGCCCCATAAACATGCTTTCATAAATGCACTCTGCCTGCCAACTTGCCTGACTTTGAGAGTTGCTATAACAACCATAAGTCTCCTCAGCAGCCTTGGCATGCTGAGATCTTAGTGGCTTTTTAATTCTTATTTTTTACTAAATATCATTTCTGGGCCCAATTGCTCAATCCTTTAAAGCATGGCATTAATAAAGCCAAGGTAGAAGACTTAGCAGTATACATTAGCAGCAAAAGTCTCTCTCCCAAAGCAACTTGTTCATTCATTCACTTCATTCAATCAAAAATATTTATTGAATGCCTGCCATATGCCAGACTGTTCTTGGTACTAGGGATGAAACAGTAAAAGAACAACAAAACAAACAGACAAACAAAAAATCATGAGAAATGTTGTGATGCTTACAGTCAGGTGTGAGGGGCAGGGGGAGAAAAACACTAAACAAGCAACAATACATACATATGTAGGGATATACACAGGGTCATGTGTACAGGGAAGGCAAAGGAAGTAGGGAAAGAGGGAAGTGGCACTCTTGATGTGGTGATATTTGAGTAAAGATGTGGACAAACAGAGTAAGAAATGTAGATAATGTGCAGGAGATCATTTCAGAGGAGAGTGAGCACGTAGGCCCCGAGGTGGGTGTGCGCTCAGCCGCGCCCAGATCAGCAGGGCACCTGGGTGATAGCAGTGCAGCACCCAGGGGAAGAATGGCAGTCAGGCAGCTGGTAAAATCAGAGATGATCCTAGAAGCTGTTCAAATGGGGTCTGGAAGCCACTGTAAAGATTCTTGATTCTATTGTGAGTGAAATGGAGAATCAATATAGGATTAGGAGCAGCGGGGTAACATCTGATCTATGTTTTGGGGAAGATCATTTTAGCTGCTGCATCAAGACTGCAGGAGGTCAAGATGGGAGACCAATTAGGCAACTATGGCAATGACACAGGGGACAGGTGATGATGGCTCAGAGCAGGCGGCAAGTGGTGAGACGTCATCATCAGACTCTAGATGTACTTTGGCGACAGAGCCAGGGAATTGCTGGTGGAGTACAGATGAAGGAGAGGAGGAGTGAATTCAAAGGTGACTCTGAGGTTTTTTTAATCTGGAACAGGGGAAAAATGAAGATAGTATTTTTTTTCAGGGGAAGACTGAAATTAAAGCAAGCTCCTGTGTGTGTGTGTGTGTGTGTATGTGTATATGTGAAGTAAAACTTAGAGTGGAGTTCTGGTCTATTAATTTTAAGATTTATGTGAGACATCAAAGTAAATACATCAGGTAGGCAATTGGATATAAAAAATCAAATCCTTTATAGATTTCAGAGTTCAGAAGAGAGAGCTGGCTGAAAGTGTAACTTTGACAGTCATCGGTGTATAGATGGAACATTAGGGCCTGGTGCCGAATGGGACCACCTGGGAGTGAACATGGACAGAGAAAAGGGGACACAGGACTGAGACATCGACCATCCCAATGTCAGAGGCGGGAAAGATGTGGGGTGCCCAGCAGGAGAGAACGAGGACAAATGGCCAGCAAAGGAGAAGAACCAAGAGATAATAAAGAACTGGAAGAAAATGATTTCAAGACGAAGAAACTTACTAGCTGAGTCAATACTTCTGAAAGGCCACATAAAATGAGAACTGAGACCTGACGTTAGACTTGGCAATGAAGAAGTCATTGGAGTCTGTTTCAGAGCAGTTTTGACAGAGTGATAAGGAGAAACAACTCTTTTTCAGGAGAGAACAGAAGGGGCGACAGTGATTACTGACAGATCTTTCGAGGGATTTAGCTAAAAAGAGAGCTGAAAAATGGGGCAGTAACTGAGGCAATGTGGGGTAAAGAGAGTTTTAAATTTGAGTTAGGATCTGTTATGACATGTTTGCATGTTTATGGGGATAATCATCAAACAGGGGAAAACTGATGAAGTGGGACAGAGAGGGAATAGGGGCCAAGAGAAGCCACATCATTTAAATGTGACAGTTTCCATTCATAAATTTGAAAGAATTAAACACACATCTATCATGTAACAGATATACAGCTAAGTACTGGGACACATAAAAGGATAAAACGTGGTTCCCATTATCAAAGAGGTCATTTTCTGGATGGAAAGAGGGAAGAAGCATTTTTTGAACCAATCATTCATATTCACTGCAGCAACAGTAATGTCTGAGAAGCATGCCAAGGGCTTTGTTCTGTGTGCTTTTCATCATGGCACATTGATCCTTGGGCTACCATGTCACTGTAAGCCAAGGTGCAAGGTCTTCATTTCGATCATGCAAGGACACATTCCGGGTTATACTACCGATTGGACTGATTCAGGCAAGAGAGCTGAGTATGAATTGTTGCTGTGGCACCAATTTGAGGTGAGCAATTAAAGAAATGCTTGGTGACCGGCTCATCTGGGGTTAGGTACAGAAGAGGGACAGTCAAGGATACCTGCTGGGTTTCTCACGCCCAGGATCCTGGAGGTATGGCTGCTGAGCAGCTCATTTCTAACAGGTAGTGTGGACGGATGAGAAGATGCTGGGGCCTTTCTTTTAAACAAAAAATTAAGGTGTACATGACACTTTCGAAAAGCTTTAAAGGAGTCAGATATTTCTGTCTCCTTTAAAGAGACAAAAAGAAAAAAAAAAGACCTGCTCTTTTTTTGTGATGTCACAAACACAAAAGAAAAATAAGACAGGAAAGCTTCTAAAATACTTTTTGACACTACAGAAGAGACTCTGTTAAATAAACTCAGAGTTCCTGGACTGATGTCTTTATTTTTACACAAAATAGCTTGAGAAATTCAGTGCAAGTTAATTGAAACATATAATTGCAATTCACAGTTCACAGACTGTATGAGCCCTATGGAAATTCTGAGTACTCTTGGAGTTTGGGGATAAGAGAATGGTACAGATCAAGGCACCTTCTTTCAGGTTAACTCCTCCAGGCAGGAAGCTTCATGGTGCCATGCACAGCTTTTCAAGCCCGAGTGCCCACTCAAGGCCTCCCACTGCCAGTGGGATGAGAGTGAGCACCCCTGATAGCGGCTGAGGAAAGGGGGCGTCTGAACCTGTAACCCGAAGCAAGCAGTGCATACATGAAATTTCTTTGAAGTCTGGTATTGGAATGTTAACATTTAAACAAATTTTATATTCGGGTCCATAAAATATCCATTGCCTTTCACATAAAAATAATAGATTCTACTCCTTCTCCCACCTTGCCCTGCCTCAAATCACTGAGTACAACAGATGCATTGGAAAGATTTGTCATGTTCTATCTGATGACTCTGAATTCATCCCTATGTCTTGCCACTCTCCCCTGGAAATGTTGAGAGCCCCAAGAGAAAGAAAACAACACAGAGTTTCAGGCCTGTCCTCATCTATCCCAGTTCTCCATTTAGTTTTAATTTAATTTCTACCTATTTATTTCCGATAGGAATTTGGAGTAGCTGTGTGACTTTTGGAAAATCACAATCACTCTGTACTGTGGTCTCCTTCTTTACACACACAAGGGAGTTATTCTACATGATCTTCAAATTTCCTTCTAACAGACCAAGAACCTAGTCCCCCATGGCCCAAATAAAATTTAGACAGGGTCAGTGGATGGTGGCATCAAATGTGCATTAGAAGAGCCATTGAATATTTTGGGGAAAAAATGAAGATTCAGCTAAGACTTGAGTGATAATGGAAACTTTGAATTAAAAACAAATCCCTAACCTTGGGAGATGATTATAGCATAGAATCCATATACTTGACATGTGTTATAAAAAGAGCTTATTTCTTGAGAAATAGAATTGCAACTTTCTGCTGAAAAAATATCAACCCCCCAAGGCACACTCAGCAAGCCCACAGGCAAACTCCCACTTCAGGAGACTGAATAATTTGCCTGTAAAACATCACGTTGGGATTAGCATGCTGAATATGATGGAGACACATGGAAGAGGGCAAAGGCAATTTGAAACCTTAGGGTGGTCCGCCACTTTGCACCATTCCACTCTCAAGTACTTCTCTTGCTCAACTAATTTTTTAAAAAATTATGACCCCAATAATACTGATGCTTGCATATCTTGGAATAACAACAATGATCCAGATAGATTCTCATCATTTGTCAGCATTCACAAAGGAGAAAACAGTGAGCTATGACTTAGTAGGGGGAAAAAATCCTAGAATCAGAAAAGCAAAGGGTACATGATGCTCAACCCAATGAAGACTTATGACAGTATGGCATAATAATAGTATTTCAACATAACATAACATTATCCAGAAAGGATTGCCTCTCATAGGGAATTGTTTGCTTTTTGAAGGGAATTCATGAGCAAGGCCCAATAGACAAACCTGACTATACAAAGGACTATGGTGGAACTATTTGGCTGGCCTTCTGTTCTCCCTAGAAACTTTGAAGACTTGCTGATCCCCGACAGGCATGTTGGCTTCCTTCAGGGTCTCCTGGGATGTGCCATACTTGAGAAAGCTTTCTTTTTTGACCATGACTGCCATTTCCCTCCACAGATCATACTTTTATAAAACTGATGAACACAATTTATTTAACAAGACACATTAAATATAAAACAAAAGATGATATATGCAAACCACACCTTGAAAACTAAAAACTAACATCACCTATGTAGAAATTCTAAGTCCTTCTACCAGCTGGTTGAATGACCTTGGGCAAGTTGTTTAACCTCTCAGAATCTATTTTGTCATCTATAAGATGTGCATAATACTTCCTTGTTTCATGGGAATAACTAGTTAAAAGCCACACAGTAGCTAAATACTGTATTGGATTCTAGAAATGCCTCATTCAAATGCTAGGATACTATAAATAATGCCGTGGCTTGCTGTTCGAGGAGACGGCATCATTAGTGTCCTGTCCCAGCTGCCATGGCTGCTGAAATTAGCACACAGACCATAAACGGGTTGTCTGGGACTCTGATTCAGATGACCAAGCAACAGAGAAGGAAGTCGTTACCTAAGCTCTTCCTATTTCCTATCAGAATGCTGCTGTGTATGCTTAGAATTGGGGTGGAGCCCTTGGCTAGCTACACTGATGGCTAATTTCAACCTGTTTGAAGAGCTGCAAGGATTCCAATTAGTCAACAGGAACTGGCCCATTCATCTGGACATTCCTCTCAAATTGGCTGAAAGAAATCCTCGACATTTGATGTTCTGATCTGATTCTCAGCCACTCAGCACCAGCATGGGACCTGGCATTATGAAAAATTTTCCAGTCTGTTAGGTGGAAGTGATCCAATTCTGCCACTGTTTGTGGTAGAAGGGAGAGAGAGTACAGAAGCAGGATCCAAGAAAACAAGAAAAGTTCTGAGGCTTAGCAGAAGTGGCATCATGTAGCAGCAATCTGGAGAAATGGAGCTGGAAGGGACAGAGAAAGCCAAAAGATAGAAGGTCCCAGGGAACAGAGCAGGTCTTTGGCTGGGATCTTGGAGGACAGTTAAAGAGCAGAATGCCTTGTTTCTGGATTCTTCTGAGCATGATAGGGTCCTGCAGCAGGATGGAGCAGGTGGCGCTGTTTCGGGGCCAGGAAACGTGGCCCTTCCTCCTATGGCGATAGAACAAGGGCTAAGCAACTCATCTGGTTGCAGCTGTGGCTAGAGGAGGCCCAGTCTGAGGGTAGAGCATGGTGCCCAAGGAGGGAAGAACAGTAGCAGAGCATGATTCAAGTAGACAGTTCTGATGGCCAGTCCCAGACAAAGAGGCACTCAAGTGCATGTGCACGAGTGGTGTTTCTTTCCCAATGGTATGGGGGATTTGGTGTTAGGTGACACTCACAGTTCCAAGCAGAAGAGAATAAGTCTGTGAGTGGGGAGCAGGACTCCATCATTTAGCTCAGAGAAAACCATTGGCTAAAGCCTTTGATAAGAAGAAATAGGCCACATGATATGGAGAGTGGATGGTGACTCATGGAGAGAGCCTTGGGAAAGAAACAGGGCAACTACGGTGATCAGAGCTAGGACAGGGCAACAGGGCTGGCTTAGCCACAAGAACTGTCTGATGGGTAGTCCTACAAAGTGGGGTAGACTTTAAATATCTGCCGCTTTAGGTGTGTCTTGAACTTAGAAGTGGGCTCGGTCTTGAGGTGGAGGGGTAATGATTTCAACTGTGGTGAGGGGGAAGTATGCTCAAAATCAGGACCCAAAGGGGAGCAGAGAAGCTGGAAGGTAGTTCTCTTGCCTCCTGCTGCAGCAACTTGGATGTAGAGATAAACAAGGTAACACTGTCTGGTTAAATAGGGGAAAAAGCTATCAAAATGCTATTGATTATCTTACTGAAGACTATCCGTCATTGTTCACCTCCTCAACCTCTGGAAAGATGTTCAGTAAAACGTTTGGATTTCAAGTAATGACTGTGTCAAAAATGAAAAATGCAAAAACTTTTACAGCGACAAATTCACATGAACAGGATCACTGCTCATCCAGGATTTATTCCTGTGTTCATCCTTTGAGGAAATAACAAGACTTGAGCCTTATCTAATTTGCAATTTTAGGCATGGTTAATTTTAAAGAGACATGACAATGTTTATTTTTATCTTCTGGCCAGTGACATCAATTTGGTCAATTCATTGTCTGGTTTTCCCCACGCTGTTGTATGACCTCTGCCACGTGACACAGGGTGACATGCTCCAGGGGCAACATCCAGGTACACTGATGGTTGTCACTTGCTTGCTAACTTTAAAAATAATCCTCAGCCATTTGTTTATCTTTCGGATCTTAGCATGTGATGTTGCTTTTCCAAACACAAAAGATTGACCTTATACTTATGAACCATGTGGTAGGGAAGCTGGTTGAGTAAAATTTAATTGATTTTTTCCCCTGCAACTCTTGAAGAAATAGGATGTGAACCCCCATTCAGTGGCAATATACATATTTTTGTAAAAGGATATTTTAGTTGCTTAGGCTGAATTGAATTTATATTGATGAGCTTCAGTCATCCTTGCTTCCTCTGTTTCGCTTACTCCTAAACCCAAGTCTTACCATGCCGCATCCATTTTTCTGCCAGAGCATATGAATCTGACTCCTTTTGTCTGTCACTAGGGCCAGTGACTTTCTCTCATCCTCTGTATTGCCACCAAAGTCAGAGTATTAATACAAAAATCTTATGACACTGTGAGAGTTCACAACCCATAGAACGGTGTGTGAGGGCTGGTAATCTGGTCCTAATTGATCTCTCAACCTCGAGTCCTGCTTCTTCCCCTCCTGAAGCCCTCACACTGAGCCTCCAGCAGCATCCCTCCCCATCTTTTCTGAATATGCTCTGCCCCGTCCTCATGCCTCTCGGTACGTGCTGTTTCCTCTGCCCAGAAGTTCTCCTGGGCTTTCTATACCTGTGGACCCCTCCAACTCATCCTTTAAGGACCGATGCAAAAACCACCTCTGTGAAAGAGCCCCTGATTTCCAGTCTGGGTGAAGCAAGACCTCTGATGCTCCGCAGCATATGGGGCACATCTGTGCTGAAAAGGAGCTCTATCACATGGTGATGCTTTGTTTATGGGTCTGGCTCTTCCTCTCAGTTGGGAGCCTCAGGAAACTGGGGCTTGTTGCTCACTCAGCTTTGCTTTATTCTTCCTCCTGCTTCCCCACCTGCTCTCCCAACCTCCGGAGTTTAGTACAGTCCCTGACCCACAATAAACAACCAAGGCTTGTTGGTTTAAAGAATGAGTGATGATAGTGTATGGGATTTCAGGAGTCCCTGGAGTTTTGCTTTCTTTACTTACTTAGTGCTTATTAAGGTAAATTCACTGCCACGTTACCTTACTGACTTTTTGATTCCAGTTCTCAGTCATTTCTCCCTGCTGGCAGAAAGCTAATTGTGCAGTGTCTGCTGGAGCCTTATTCTTCAAATTACTGAGAAGGTTTGAGGGTCCTAGCACCACTGCCCAGAACAAATAAAACATTTCTTGAAGGCATGGACTATATTATCTGCCAGTGAAATGCTCTGTACTTTGTTTCACTTGTGCTTGCAGAATAACCTTCCCATAAAACTTTTTGCTAATTTTTAGCTTAACCTTTTTATTAGAGGCAGGCCATTGTTTCCCCATCTCATCTTCCGAGACTGTAAATTATCCTGTTACTTTATTTGTAATGGGAACATATTTATTTTCTGTGATGATGGCTCCCCTGAGCCTTCCTTTTTCTCAGCTACATAAAGTTAACTTCCTCGGTGGCAACTTAAGGACAGATTACAAGCAGCCTGGGAAGCAGGCTCCGTTACCACGGGGGGCCGCCCACTCAGCCTCCTTCTGTTCAGCCATCCAAAAGATGCAGCTGCTAAGCCAGCCAGCCTTGGGCTGCTCTCCCCCTGCCTCTCCCTCTCACAGGGGGAGCACAGACGTCCCTTGCTCCATCAGGAAGTGCTTGGGTTCCCATCCCCAAGTTCTCTAGACTCTCCTCCCCCCCACCCCAGCTGCCTACCATCTCCCTCCCACACCAAGGCCAGCAGTGACTGTGCTCCAAGACTCCCCCTCCTTCCAGGGGGAGGTTTCCATAGCAACAGATAATGTTGGTGGGAAGCAGAAATGCTGCACTGCAACTGGCGTTGGGGCTGGGAGGAGGAGGTGAAATGTGGGCCTGCAGGCTGCAGAGAGGGCAGCACTCAGGTGCGAACAGGGGAGAGCGAGGCCAGGTGAAGAGCCTTTTAAGGAAAGAAGGGCAGGGAGGCTGGGGGCAGGGGAAGGTGCACTGGTAAGCGAAAATCACTGTGGCCAGAAAAGTAAGATCAGAGGAAGAAAGGGGAGGAAAGACTCAGACACTAATGGGGGATTCTATGTATTGTGATCGATGGAGAGGTTATGTCAGGTAACAAGCTGGGAATAGGTGATTTTTAGTTCAAAGGTGAGTAGTGTGAGGCAATAGTGCGGCGACAGAAAACAGGGGCGTGAGAGCTTAATAATAGTATGTAAAAGTAAGGGTAGTGTACCTGGACTTGTAAACTGGCACCTCGGCTTAAGGGTCATGTGTTACTCATCTTCTCTGAGCCTTAGTTCACTCCTCTGCTTGCCATCTATTAATAGAGTTATTGATACCTATTTTAAGGAATTGTGAGAATCAAGTAAAGCAAAGCCCATGAAGTGGTCACTTATAGTAAGTAAGGTAGCTATTTTCTTAAATCAGTGTTTGAGGTTGAAGAATAGTATTTCAAAGGGGACTTGGGCTGGATATTTTAAGTTAGAATTCAGTGAAAGCTGTGCATTGTTGTACGTTTCCTTTGGGTATTTATTTCAATTTCCCCTATCTCCTGAGCAGATGGCGTTGTAGTAACATACCTGAGGACACCGCACCATTGCAATTCTGAGTTTCAGCCCCTTTGCTCGTGCAAAGGGAGCCATCCTTTTCCTCATAAATTTTCTGTCTGTGCTTTCAAAAGCTCTTCTTTAATACTTGCTCACTTCCTCTCCTATACAGGTGGGACACTACTGCTCTCATAACCTCTCATTTCTCTTCTCTCCCCTTAGGTCAAGAGGTGGCTGCAGAGACAGTATTCCATGTTCACTGTCACGTCGACAGTGGCCCATCAGCCTCTACTGCATGAAGGGCTGGGCCGTCATTTTCTTCAGGACTCCAAGGCAAGAAGAGCGAGAAGAGTTGTGCCCTAACCAGAGATGCCTGGAAGCCGGTTTGCTCCCGGCTGTCCTTGCTCTCTTAGAAGAAGGACATGGAAGCACCACAGGGACTTGTCCCCTCCACGCCTCCCTGTCCTGACACTGGGACAGTTATAGAGACGATGATGACTAATACTTGAGCATGCTGTTCCAAGTGCTTTACGTGAATGGACTCACAAACCTCACCTTAACCCAATGGGACTTGGTCGCAGTTACTACCATGTCTTCTCCCACATATGGGAACTGAAGTGCAGAGACGTTCAGAAATTTACCCAAAGTTAAACTAGCTTGTAAATCTCCAGGCTGGGGAGTGAATCAAGGCAGAGTCTATTTACTATACTTGTCTATCGGAGGAATATCTGGCCTCCTTCAGGAATTGGGGCTCAGTGATATTACTACTGCTTTTTAGAGATAACTGGGTTTTTTTGCTCACTTGATATCATTTAATGAATAAAGCAGGAATGTGAGAATGTGCCCTTGGTTTCTATTTCAGGATGTGCACTGAGTCCATTGGTTTATCTTTTATCCTCCTAGATTCCAGTAAAAATTTGGAAAAGGAATAAAGTCTCATGATCTCACAATAACAAATATAACTGGAGACAACCTTATAGAAAATTTCGAAAATCATAAGGAGCTTAGAGATGTACTGAATGGGGCAGTGACGTGGAGGCAGCTTTAGTTTGGGCTGTTGCCTGAATCAAAACAAGGAGCCCAAGTTGTCCATCGGAACCCTAAAGGTTCCAGCCTGAGAGAAGGAAGGTAGGGGAAAGGGAGAGACTGAGAAGTGGACCGAAAATGGAGACAAATCAGAGGTCTATTTATGCAACAGATGCCTCCTTCCCCCCAACCTGCATACTCGTATTCTCTCTCTTACACACACACACCAGGCATTTATTTCTCTCCTCATGCCAAAAAGAAAATAGATGCTTATTCTCTTAAGACATTTGAAAAAAACCTTTCTGGGGATAATTAGATCCGTTAGTGAGGTGGTATTTAGGACACCCTGCTCATTCTAGGGACACACTGTTCACTCCAAAGTAAAGAATGCCTAGATGTAAAAAAATGTTCCTAGGTACCCAGAGTTTTCAGTCAGCCTTCCCATCACCTCTTCCTGAAACGTGAACAGAACACCACAAGCTACCGATCATTGTAGGCATGACAAGGAGCAATTGAGTTAAAAACAAAGCGCAAGAGAAAAACTAACTGTAGAGATGATTTGACAAAGAGAATTTCAAAATAAAAACAACTAACCTCTAACTGATATCCCTTGACGAATCTCAAATAATGTTACATATAAGGAAAAAGAGCAGGGTGTTATGAAAAAAGGAGTAGAAAAGAAGAAAGTGCTTTGTGAAAATAAACATATTATTGTCAAAACTAAAAAAAATTAACTAAAGACTGGATGGAATCTCTTAGAGTATAAAATAAAAATAGAAAAGGATGGTAAATGTGAGAGAAAGGACAAGAGACATTAAGAAATGATTGAGGAAGTCCAATGTCTAATGTCTAATTTGTAAACAATGTCTTATTTGCAAAAAGACAACAGAAAAAATGAAGGGATAGAAGTAATTAAATAATTAAAGAGATTGCCCCAGAATGAATATTTATATTTAAAGTGTCTGACAAGTATGGAACAGGATGGAAAGGACACCCACTTAGTCACAGGTCAGTGACATATCAGGACGGAAAGAATAAAGATCCTGAGAACTTGCAGAGAGAAAGAAGACACCCGTCAAGGGGCCAAGGTCAGACTTCTCAACAACCATGTCCACCACTACAAACATGGTGGAGTACCATGTGCCGAGCTCTCAGAAAACTGGGATTCAGCTGGAACTGCATGTTAAAATACAGTATCAATCAGCCATGGGGGCAGAATAGAGGTGTTTTTAGATTCATAAGGGCTTTGAAATTCACCTCTCATGTATTTCTCTGCTTTTTCTTTTTTAAAAAAAAGTTGTTTGAGTGTGTGCTCCAGCAATATGAGAAATCAAATCAAGAGAGAAAAAAACATCCAAGAAACAGTGGGTTCCACCCAGAGTGCAAAGAAGAGGCAGTCAGTCTCAGGGACCAAGTGCAGCTTGGGACAGGAAGACTTGGGAGGAGGGGTCCGTGGGAAACGTACATCAGAACAATAGATGGTATGATGGAGACCATGGAAAACCTAAGGAGAACATAAAGGCAGAAATTTAAGAGAAAGGAAAAAGAATCAGAAATGACAGGGAGAAAATTACTAAAAATGAGTAGGATAACTCTCGTGTTTGTAGCTCAGGTAACTGCGTGCCTGGGTGTGTGGCCATCTCATCGATGCCCAGACTCATTGGGGTGGGAGTCGCAGCCCAGGTCTGGGATATTCATCCTAATAAATGCTCCCACACTGCATGAGCGGCATGGAGGCAGAGAAACACTGGACTTCACCACCGCAAGGTTGGACGATGAGGACGGCAGCAGGGACCACGACAGGGCCCAGGTTCCCCTGTTTGCAACACCCGGGTCTCTAGTATTACGGGATGATGACAGAAGCCAATACTGACAGCAGTGGAATTTCATGCTAGCTCTGGCATGGAGTCAAAAGTAAGCTGATTTTAAAACATTAAAAAGTTATATTTCATAGCATCTGAGTTTATGGGCTAAGATTCAGTCTGCAACTCGACCGGGGATGGGGACAGGTAGGAGAGAGAGAAGATGATGGCCTAAATGAGCTAAAACCTCATCTCTCACATCAGGATGTCAGTAGATGAGCTATGAAGTAGACAGAGTGAGAACTAAGGACACATGCGTATCATACGGAGAGAACCCCTGGAAGGACCAAGTACAGAACTGTTCAAGGCATTTGCCTCTGGAGAGGGGGGCTGGGAATGAGGGGAAGAGTGCAGAAAATCATCTGCAGGTCCATTTGTTTTGATGTTTTAAAAAATACATGTATTACTTAAGAACTTTTTAAGAAGTATGCTCCCGTTGATTCTAATGTCCAAGTTCCTTGCTAGAGTGTAGCTGTTAAAATTGTCCTTGCGTCAGCTGTAAACCACCTTAGAACAGGGTTAACAAATCAAATCATTAACCAGTCACAGGCATCCACTTCCCCCTTCTCATTTCCAAGACTGCTCTCTAGAACACAGGGGAGGGACACCCTCTTCAGTGCTGCCATTGTCTTCATCGCTTACAGGGTAACAGGAAGCAGAGGAGCCTTAATTTTCAGCATCTGGACTTTGGGTTTGAAGAATGATATTGAAATGGTAGGCTCTGATTGCAGCTTCTTCAAGTGCACTGTTTTCCCTGAACCGAGAAAGGTTTTCTGAAGTAGTATCCGTAAAATAAATGTTCTCTAGTGGGATCTGGGACACCAGAAGTCACCACTGACACCAGTGTAATTGTCGTCCCTGGGCTCGGCTTTGCCAGGTGGCACACATAATCACCTACCGCTGCAGTCTGATGATTAGCCAGTCAGTCAGTGCACACTGAGTGCTCACTGGGAAGTTCTGTGCGGGGGGCATGGGGAGAGAGGGCCCTGTGATGGCCTTTCCTCAAGGCACTTCAAATGAAAAGGGGTGGAGGGTGCAGAGGGGGAAAGAAAGCAGAGATTCACACATGCCCCAAGACTAATGAATAGACATATCACTCTCAGTTCCACAGAGCAGGCCCTGGAGATCCAGGCTGGATTGGAACTGACTCTCTCTGATCTGGCCCATGACGACCTCCCTGGTTTTAGGCTCTGGCTCTTTTGGTCTTGCCCAGCTGGACCCAGGTTACTGCATATCTCTCTCTGCGAATCACACGCTGTTCCCTCGGCCTGAAAGGCTGCCCTGTCACTCAGCCTTTGTCAGGCTGGGAACTTTCCCAATCCATCAAGTTAGTGTAAACCTGACCTCCTCTGGGGAACTCTGTCTGAGTCACTGGTTTTGAATGTCTCCTCCCTACCCTGAATTATAGTTCCAATCAGTTAGAAAGCTGAAGGGATTTGGCTGTTTCCATGTTTACTTCTCCAATACATTGTGAGCTTCCTGAGAGGAGGGACTGGGTATATATTCATTCCAAAGTCATTGTAAAAACACTTGGAACAATAGTACCTGGAATATAAGCACTATAGAAGTGTTTGTCACCACCACCACCATCATCATCATCAATCTTTGTGTTCAGGCACCTAGCATAAGGACTGGCACGTACCAATGGCAGTAAGCAAATGCTTCTTCAATTGAATCTTTGGAACATTTCAAACAAGCAGACTTTTAAAGATGAGGAGGTTGGTGTAGTCACGGTCCCAAGGTAAAAGTGAGAATGGTTCCTTTAGATACTGCGGAGAGCAGTGTCTTTGAAGAAGCAAAGGATCTAATAGGTGAATACATTTAGTTTGAGAGGGTAGGAAGGTGTCTAAGATGGCACGAAACTGTTGATAACAGACTTGTTGTTTGTTGGCTTTGAGACAATGCACTAGCCCACAGAAATACGGGCTTGCCTGGAGAAATACCTAATGTGACGCAGGTGACTTCATTTTCTTCAGGATTCTCTAGAAATGGGAGGCCAGGTGGTCCAACTGATGTTCCCACGCTCACCCTCCCCTGCCGCCTGTACACGTGATGTGCACATGTGTGCTGCCGATGGGTGAACCTGTCTGGGCCCAGTGGTGGATCAGTAATCTGCCTCTCCATATGGTGCCTGTGTAGTTTCTGAACAGTTATTTCCCAGGCAGGTAACACTTCTACGGTGGTGTTACATGATTGCTAGGACTGTGGTCAGGACAGCCTCTCTTATACTTTGAGCCCTCCATGCATTTCCAGTCTCACCATCTTTGTTTGATTCTATTCAATACTGTATCATTGGCCTTGTTCTTTACAATTTACACAAAACCCACAGACGCCCACTTCCTCCAGTGGGGCCTCCCTGATCAACCCAGCTCATAAACATCTCCTCCTTCTCAGCACTCACAGAAATTCAGAAATTCTAACACTTACTTCTCCCATAGTTATGGTCTATGCTGTGAAAACATTTACACTGTTGTTCTTTCTTGCTACTCGAATGTGTCCTGCTGTTTAGCTGGTATGTGTGCTAGCCTTAGCTTCCTGAACAGACTACAGGATCTTCCATAGGAGCTTTTGATTAGGAGCCTCTGTGTGGTCTCCAGCGCATTGGCACAATTTGATGAGAATAGTAGGTACTCTACAGGTGTCTCCTTAGGAAAGAATAGATGAATCTTCCAGGAATCCATTAAAAAAGATTTTCCTGAGAGCTGTTCACTGATGTTTATCTATTTTCTACTTTACACTGTCAACACATGTTTAAGAATAAAAGATGTAGATTTAAAACACAGACTCATATATTTAAAATGCTAACATCTTCATCGTCTGTGTTTGTTAATACACTTTATAGTGTTGGTTAATATACTTTTTATATAGTCTGGACGCATGTTTACTAGTTATTCTTGAGGACAAAACTATTATACTCTTGGGTATTAAAATATTCTTATGAAAATCAATTATCACAATTTTATTAACCATAGTTAATGGAGCTGTTTATGTCTGTGAGCAGGTGGGTGTTTTGGGGTATTTCTGGAGAAAGCACTAAATGCGACCTAGTTCCCTGGGGTCCCACAGTGCTGTGCCGACAGCACGGCCCCCTGCACAGCCCCCTGCCCTGAAAGGCTCCGTTCTGAGTGCATGTGCAGTCGATTCATCAACGTCTGTGGTGAGGAGCGTGAATCAAGGTGACATAAATCTCCAGAATCCTTTAGAGTTATTTGGTAGAAGGTCACAGAGGTAGGAGGGTCTGGGGTATTTCAATGTTCACAGCATAAATCACATAAGCATTTTCCTTGTATGCAACATGGCATGAGGGCCAGGGCAGTAATGTCTCGTAGCAACTTCTGTGTATCATTGTGCTGCCAGTAATTGAGAGGTGGCTTTACCAGCTGAATGGCACGAGCAATCGTGTCACCGTCATGATTCATTGCCTGCCAAGAGCACACAGCCAGCCTTAATCGAATTCCCACCAGACCTCTGTGAACCAGGTGGCGTTCTCCCCGGTTTGTACCTGGGGAACTGATGCTCATGGAGGTGAAGTGACCAGCCCAGGCAGGAGGGGCCGGACTATGAGAGCGATTCAGAGGGCAGTCATCTTGCTAATTCCTGTTGAGCAGAATGGTTACAAATCTCAAATAAGCCCTCAACATGGCCCTGTAATTCCACACCCTTTTCCTAGTGAATTCCGTGTCCCACTTTCTGAACTGTATATCTTTAATATCTTCTGTATCTTTAAATCTTCCACACCCTTGTCTCGGAATTTGCCAGGAAATAGAATCCACTGGAGGAAACATACCTCCAAATTCTTATCACCCGATATACAAATCATGTAGTCCCCACTCCTTCTGCCTTCCCTCCTGTTACTTGACTCTGGATCCAAAAAAAACGGTCTCACTGCTATTCATTCAGCCAGTCCCTCTTTCTTTTGCAACAGCAACATCTCCCTTTCTACCTGATTATTCCTCTTCATAGTCAAATATCACTCCAAGTGCTCCTGTTTCAAAACTTTCCCCTTTGACCTCCAAGTCACTCACCTTTAATTACTTGCTTATTTCTGCTTCCATTCTCAGCAAAACTTCTTTCTGGGGCAGTCTATTCCCCCTTCAACCCAGTGCACTGTGGTCTCTGTACCTGTCACTCCACTGGATGTGCTCTCGTGGCCTCTACACTGCGAATCCAGTTCTTGCCTCGCCTCTCTGTCCTCATCTCACTCAGTCTGTCAGCATCACTTTCCCCTATTGACTGCTTCCTCATGAAACAAGTTTTGGGGGAAAGATCTTTCCACGTTTAGACACTTGACATTGGAGCAGTCAGCACAACAGAGGAAGTAGAGAACTTTTGTCTATGCTGAGTATAAAGGAGGTCGCCTAAGGTGAACATGTGGAGTGAGAAGAGAAGAGAAGAGAAGAGAAGAGAAGAGAAGAGAAGAGAAGAGAAGAGAAGAGAAGAGAAGAGAAGAGGGAAATGGCCAATTCCTAGGGGATGGGCAAAGGCAGGGGGTTCACAAAGAAGCTGCAGAAGTGGTGGCTGCTGGGTCAAGTGATGCCAAGAAGGAAGGGAATGATCAGTTGAATCCAGACCACAGAACGATGGAGTATATAAGGACTGGAAAGGGCATATTGTATTTGGGAGTTAGGTGTTCACTAGCCACCATTTATAAATAATTTCAGGATACTGACAGAGGCTAACTGTACTGAGGCCTGGCTGTACTGAACAGAAGGGCAAGCCGGCAAGTGCAGACATTGGAGAAGGTTGGCCGTGAAGGGAAGAAGAGTGAGCAGGTGGCGTGCAGAACAGACACAGGATTGAGGGAGGGAGTTGAAAAAAATCAGGTAATATCTGGCTTGTTCAGAGACTGCAGAGAAGGCTTACCTCATGCCATACCACTTGCACTGGAACTGAAAATAGGACTTATTCATTCTGTGTCCTGAATCAATTGAGATAACATACGCTGTGTAAGAGATTCAAAGATGATAAAGTACAACAGGAATTTAATATGGTATTCTTATTTCCACTAAGAATAATTACAGGAAAGATTTTATTTTTTGACTGTATAATACAGCTTTCCTTCAAATCCTCCTCTAAAGAACTTCATTGATATGTACTCTGAAGTTTGTAAATGATTTGTGGTGAATGAGGTTTTGCTTGCTTCCTTTGGGAAGAGTGAGGGGTTCCTGGAGCAGCTCTCGGCCAGCCTGTCTGCTTCTGTTCCCTTGTTCTGAGCTGGTGAACCATTACATGGGTTGTATCATTATATAGGCCTCGTGAATACTAACTGCTCAGCTCCTTCTTTACAGGATGACTCCTTTCTGATAAAAGAACATATAAATCCTGTCAAATAACTTGAGCTACTTTAGATTCTAGGCCTCTTATTCCAAGATCTCCTTCAAAACTCTGGAAGGACAAACCTAATTCTTCTTGCCAGCCATCTAAACAGACAGTGGCTTATAAAACCCAAGGTGTTGCACAATGCTTGGATGTGAATCCTAATCATCTTTACTCAGTCTGACAGAAGGTAAAAGTTTAGCAATCTGAAATTTAATTTTGTGGACTCAAGGGGCAAGAGTCCATGACCTGATATTAAGAGGTCTATATTAATTATTCACTGTATTTTTCTCTTCTGCAAATATGCCTCTATGATTTTTAAGTAGAGACATAAGGGCTCTTCTTTCTCAATAGTTTTTGAAATCATGTGCTCTTAAATGGATGGAGAGTTCTCAGCATCTATGATGTACGTGGTACCCACAGACTAGGCCCAGAAGTCTGGGATGGAGGCAGGGATGCACGTGCCATGACTTGTATTGTTTCTGTGTCTCTCTAGCTTGAGTTTTCTTGTGGATAAAATTCTGTAGCCACTTTTAATGACAACGCATCATGCCTTGGAAAGGATGAGACCGAAGAAGGGCGAGTACTGTCTCCCATACACACTGGTCCTGTTTGATGCAGTACCTCCTATATACACTGAGCGACTCCCACTCAGAGGTCACACTCTGAGGACAGATCTGACCTAGAGGTGCATCTGTATTTTTGGAACCCTGTGTGCGGAGGGGCATTTTCTGAGTCGGGACTGACTAATCCCTGCAGGAGGCAAGGTTTTTCTTCTCTTTTGACCTTTCCTCTTGGTACTCCTCAGAATCGTCATCCCTCCAAAAAAGAGAAATGCTGATGCTACTTTTGTCTGTCCAGAACACACACTTTTCACAGCTCACCTACATTATTGGGCCCCAGCAACATATTCAATAAAATATATTTTTCCCCTTGGACTCAGATTGGCCTGGGTTTGAAACATTGAGTGCTTTGGGCCAGGTATTTAGTCTCTAAGTTATATCATTTGTAAAACTAGAATAACACTACATGCTTCATAACACTTACAGGAGAGTTAATACAACGTATGTAAAAAAGTAAGGAACGAGTTCTGACAAACAGTAGTTATTTTATTAAGTGGGTTACATTTCCTTTCCTTTCTATAAAATACTACTGATCTAATTCTCTATTCCCTTGGGACTCTTCTACCCGATAGTTATCAGCCATAAGGATGGAAAACAAAGAACCATATCTAGTTAACATGATTTATCTGGAAATCGGCAGAGCTGCATAGCAGATGGGAAAGAACATTGGGCTAGAGAGGTAGGAAGTTCTTGGCTCTGGCCTTGCTGGTTCTCCTGTTAACTAGCAGTGTGCCCTTGTACGTGGCTACTCACATGTGTGAAACTATCAGTTATCAGGAAGATCACATTTAT
This sequence comes from Artibeus jamaicensis, assembly GCF_021234435.1. Taxonomy (NCBI): domain Eukaryota; kingdom Metazoa; phylum Chordata; class Mammalia; order Chiroptera; family Phyllostomidae; genus Artibeus; species Artibeus jamaicensis. The sequence continues at coordinate 17,051,563 of NW_026521486.1, read as the reverse complement.
CATTAATGAAACAGTAACATCAGATTTTTTAAATATATTAAATTTCATGTAAATCTTAATTAGATTAAGTATTTACTGTGTGTCCATTAGGGACTGTGTTTGGCAACATGAGGGATAATGAACAAAGGATCCCTATGCACACAAATTTATTGAGGACTGTTGTGGCTGAACTGGGTTCCTCCCGAAATTACAGGTTGAAGTCCTAATCCCCCATACCCCAGAATGTGAACTTATTTGGAGATAAGGTCTTTACAGAGGTAATCACATTAAAAATGAAGTCACTAGGGTGATCCCATACAATTGGTACGTTGTAAGAGGAGATTTGGACACAGACACACAGAGATGATGTGACATGTGGATGTGAGAACACAAAGAGAAGACAGCGTCTCCAAGTCAAGGAGACAGACCTGGAATAGACCCTCCCCTCACATCCCTTAGAGGGACCAACCTTGCCAACAGCTTGATTTTGAACTTCTAGCCTTTAGAACTGTGGGACGATAGGTTTCTGTTGTTTACAGCACCCAGTTTGTGGCACTTTGTTATGGTGGCCCTAGCACCTGTTCAAAGACCTATAATGTGCTGGGAAAGCACACACACAAGACACTGCAGTTTCTCTCAGGGGGAGTTGGGTGAAGAGGCAGATAGCTCAGCCCTGCACGGTGAGCCCGCTCCTATAGCTGGTGAGTACAGGGTGCCGTCGGAGGCCGGTGAGGGACAGTTGAGCAATACCAAAGAATTTGTTAAAGCCTGTGTCCAGAAGGAACCTTTGAGGTGGGATTTGGAAGATAAGAGTTACCCTGGGTCAGAGTGGGTACAGGAAGGAGGAGTTAGTTCTAGGCAGAGGACAGTGTGCATAACACACAATGTGTGCAAAGACACAGATTTGTGAGCAAGTGTGGCACAACTGCAGGACTGGGAGCCACTTCACATGGTCAGAGTTTAAGAGGGGAAGAGATGAAGCTGGAGAGGTGGGCAGGGTCCAAATCAGTAGAGAAAGGCTCCACCAAGCAGGTGGAGGCGCCGAGACCTTGAGGAGTGGGTCTTTCTTGAATAGGTATTCAGAGGATGTAGACTACGTTAGGTATGTGTGTGTGTGTGGGGGGGGATGCGTGAACAAAAGTGCAGGCACAGGTTTGTTTGACAGGGAGAGTTCTGATCTGATAAAAGCAGAGGACCTCTGGAGAAGTGGCAGGGATGAAGCAGAAAGGTAGGGAGAAGAAGGCTAAAGAAGTCCCTCAAAGGACCAGGAGTATGACAAACTGGGAGTGCTTGAGGGAGGGCCAGTGTCCTGCTCAGTGTCTGCCCTCTAGCAGGGGCTGTATAAACCCTTGCTGAATGAATGAATGGAGGGTGGAATGATGAAATTAAGTGGTCTCAGTGAATTGAGCAGAGACTTTTAGGATCCTATTTGGCTTGTTTTTAAAATCCAGGCTGTGCAGGGCAACATGTTTTTAACCTTTTTGAGTCTCATTCTCTTCATTTATAAATATGGGAATAATGATACTTAGTGGCAGGGATGTGGTAAGAATTTCATGGGGTAATTTATATGAAACCGAATAGAACTTCAGAATTCCATCCAATCAATCTTTATTGAGATGCTACTACATGCCAGGCACTGTGGTAGGCTTTAGGAATACAAAGACAAACAAAACCTCAATCTAAGGAACCTACTTTCCAGATTGGAAGGCAGACATCTGAACAGGTAACATAATTGCAATGCAATCCAGTAAGGACAAGCATAGGGCAGAGAGTGCACGGAAATGGGGCAGTTATGCCAGCTACATAACAGGATGGTATAAGACAGCAGTCCTCAACCTTTCTGGCACCAGGGACCGGTTTCCTGGAAGACAGGAAGATGGGGAAGCTGAACTCGGGGGAGCTTCGATGGCTTGCCTGCTATGGAGGGATGGGGGATGAAGGGCAGGGGGGTGGAGACCCCTGGTATAAGGGAATACTTCCTGGAGGAAATGGCACTTAAGCTGAATCGTGAACAATAGTGCACAATTAGGTGAAGAGGAAACGAAAGGATTTCCAAACAGAGGGGACAACGGGCTTCCTCCGCAGCTGTGTTTTCCTAGTTCCTGTGCCTGTGCAGTTCCCTTGCTGAAAATATACTCCAGTCTGATTGGTTAGAGCAAAGACACCCTCTCCAGCTCCTGTCACACTCCTGAAGGCTGGATCTTGAAATCTGAATACCCTCAGCTGTTGTCTGGGTTTTTTTAACTAAGGGGCCTTCAGGAACCTCGCTGTGGCCACCTGCCAGCTTCCTTCAGTTCCTTTCTCCTTCCCTCTTTCCTTCCCTCCTTCCCTCCTCCTTATTTGCTTTCTTCTTTCCTCCTCTCATCCAAAGTTTACTGTGTCTACACATGTAAGCCACGGGTCGTACCTGAAGACAGAGAGGATCATAGCGCATTTCTAATACTCCAGGAGTTAAAAATCTGGGCAGAGGCAGCAAACTATGACCCATTGACCAAATCTGCCAGTTTTCAAAGTAAATAAAGTCGTATTGGAAAACAGCCATGCCCATCATTTATGTATTTATTTTCTAGGGCAGCTTTCAGGCTAAAACAGCAGAATCAGACAGTTGCAACAGAGACCACAGAGCTCCCACAGCCTAAAGTATTTACTATCTGGCCCTTTACAGAACAAGTCTGCCAACCCCTGTCCCAGTATTGGTGTGGTGGAGGTGGTAGGGTAGGTGAACATGGTAAGAGAAGTGGTCAGACAGGAAACTCCAGAAGAAGGGTCCATAACCCATACTCGGAGGGTCAGGGAGGAAGTGTCAGCTAAAAGGGACAACTAGGCTAAGAACTAAAGAACAGTAAGGAGTTAGGAGGGGGAAGGAAGGTCATTCCTGGCAGAGAAAGCAGCACATGCAAAGGCCAGGCAAGGAAAGAAAAACAAACAAGTTTCTAGAACTGTTCAGAGAGGAAGTGGTACCAGATGAGGCTGCAACCTAAGTTGGGCTCAGGCATGTCATAATCTCTCCTGGACGTGAAAATCATACTCAGGATTTCAGAAATACAATTTCCCATAGGTAATTGTGAATCACTGAAGGATTTTATGCAGGGTAGTGCGAAAGCAGATGTGTGCTTCAGAAAGATCATTCTGGCTGTGGTAATACTTAACATTTGTTGGGGCATTTATTCTATGACGACTCTGTGCTAAATGTTTTGCATGCGTACAGGTATATGGAAATATTTGTTAAGTCACTGGACAGCCCTGGGAGCCAGGAAGAGAGAGGGGAAGAGCAGGGATTGTTCTGGGTCTCTGAGGACCAATAATCTCCCTAGTGATGGACAGGCAGAGCCCCACCCACACTGAGAGGCAGGAGGAGGAGGAAGAGAGTGGAAGTGATTGGAAAGGGCAGTAGAATGTCTCTGACCCCAATAAATATCAATAAGGGAGTACATACGAATAAGGAGTGGATAGTAAAAGCCAGACCCTGTCAAAGAGGCAAAGAGAGATGAAGTGAGGAAGAACAGGGGGGTTGAGGTTTGGCAAGAAGCAGGTCACAGCTGAATCAGAACAATTTTAGCAGAAGAGCTGGGAAGCAGACAGGATTATAAGGGTTACAGAGGTGAGCAGAAGGGAGAAAAGGAAGGTCATTGTCACGGAGTACTTGTTTGAGAGACTGTCTTCATAAAGAAGCAAAGAAATAGGATGGTGGCCGGATTTCTTCAAAATGAGTCGTAACTCAGCAGTTTTCATTCATTTTCTGATTCATGAAGTAAACTCCTCATCCCCAATAACTGCTCATTGGCAGCACCAGTGAAGACCACAATATGCAAATCTGCCACGTGACTAAATCAGAGGACAAAGCACGTGGGCCTCAGTTAGTAATGGGAGTTGTAGTAGTGCATTATCAGAAAACAGGGCAGCATCTTTTAATGCTTCACAATGCAATCGGGATAACTTCCAGGTGGAAGGAAAGGCTCTCCTTAGTATCACCAGATTAACACTGTGGCAAACATCACATTGTTTCAGAAGGGCTTCTGAAAGCCGTTCTTCAGAGATGGTCACCCCTGATCATGCCCTCCCATCTGACTTCCTCCTGCACAAGCAGTCAGTGTCCTTCCAAGGCTAATGAGACCTACACGAAGAATTAATAGCCCTGCCAGCACCAGTATTGTACTCTGCATCTTTAAAGAGCTCAAAATATTAAATAACGAGCCCAAGGAACATTCCTCCCTGATCCTCATTAGACTGATTTTACAGATGAGTAAACTGAATCAGAAAAGCCAGACAGTAGACATGAGAAGTCTTACTTCTCTCGGACCCCACAGCAAGGCTGCTGCCTATCAGATTTGTAATTGAGCTGTTATCAAGAAAAAGAGGAACTGCCTCCTGGCTTTGACTCTTGGAGACCAACAGATTTTCTTTTCTTTTTTAAAATGTTTACTGCATGGATTGGGGTGACATTGGTTTAAAAAATCATATAGGTTTCTGGTATACAACTCTATTATACATAATTCTATTGTATGTTCCTTCCATCATCACTTATCCCTTCTTTTGGATACCAGTAGGTTTTAAATGCCTGAAGTTGAAAAACACAATGTCTTTTTTTTTTTTTAAAGTGGGTATGTAACTACTGGTCTAAATGAGTTTGAAAAATTATAGCTGCACTTTCAACATAAAACAAACTACTCAAATCAGAGTCTTGCCTGTTGTGGAGACAGGAAGGTATAGAGAATGTGGAAGGTGTTTTTTCTCTTGTACCTTTAAGTCTCAGTAACTTTATAAAATTTTCTTAAACAATATTTGAAATAAGAAATCATTATGGGGATTATTAGTCCTACCCTGTAGGGACAATTTATTTTTCTGCTTCACAAGTTTAACTTCTTACTTGGATCATGATTTGATGCTAAGATACTTAAAAGGTCATTTTATCAGGTCAGCCACAAATGGCGCTGTTATTACAGAAAAGTTATGTAAAAGATGAAGAGAAGTAAGTCCATTAGCATGTAAAATGCACCAGGAAAATGGAGAAAATTTCAAGCTAAATACTTGTAACACAATTCTGGCTCAAATCTTTTGTTCAAATGGATGACTTCCAAGAGCCCTGTAGTTCCACTTCAGAGTCTAAATGGCACTACCCCCTCTGACCTTGGGGCAAGTGCACAAAAATGCCAATTCACACAAGGCTCCTGCTATTGTTTTTATTTTGCACTCTGTAAGGGCTGCATTTTGAACGTTTTCATAATGGTCAAAATATTCCTAGTCAACATAGATGGCAATTGCTAGACACACAGTAGCTGCTAAAAAAAAAAAAAAAGGTAATTTGGTATAATTTCATTTTTCCCCCTTCTGATTAGAGTTTACAAATATAACTGTCAGCTAGTTACTCCGGTGAGGCCATGAGTCAGCCCTCCTCCAAGTACAACATAAACTTCTTAATTCAATCTTGGGCCTATAAATGTACCGTAACACTGCCAGTGTTTTGACGTTATCGTATCTTTATCTTCCTTTGCTCCACACTCTCATAGATTTTATGTCTTCCATTGCCTACTGTAATTTGTTGCTGGGAAAACAATTGTAAGTAATATGTGGAAGGCTGGTGATTATATGGAAGGGTGAGGGGTGAGATCCCCAGGATATAGTATGTGTGCACACACGTGTGAGCAAATGAAGGAATATGTGTGCAATGTTCATGCAGATAATATGATAGGTCTGAGGGCAATCCTGTAATGTGCTTGAGGTCAAGGATCATATATTATTCATTGTTGTATCCCTAGCAATTAACACTGTTCCTAGAACATAGAAAATGTTGCACATGTACAACAATCCACTGTGCATCGGTATTTATAGGTGATTTCCATGTGTACAGCATTATGCTAGGGGTTGTGAGAGAGGCAAGGGAAGTGAATGCAGGGAAGGGGATTGGGGACTGGGTGAAGGAGGCGAAGGGACTGAGAAAGACAAGTTGTTGTTACAAGATAGTCACAGGGACACATAGGAATTATGGTCAGTAATGCTGCAATAACTGTGTGTGGGGCACCAGAAATATCGAGGGAAACACTATGTGAAGGATATGATTGTCTAACCACTAAGCTATACACCTGAAACCACTACAAAATAAAATTCAAAGGAAAAACAAATAAATAAAAATAAGACTGACAAATCATTCAGGAAAAGAACCAAGAAAGAAAACTGAATACACAGAACTTGGACGTGAAAAGCTTCCAGTCTAATTGAGGAGACAAGATCTATGTAAGTGAAAACTTAACTCCCAATTCCAGAGAGTGAATAATGGCATGCCAAAGGTAATTTGTCATGCCACATACAGCCACTACATGAGTTCAGAGAAGAGAGAGGCTGCTGAGGACTGGAGTCATTAAGGAAAGCTACACAAACAAGACAGGAATTGAGTTAGACCTCGGAGGAGAAAAGACAGAGGGGAGGGAAAGGAAATAGCTGTTCATGAGAGGGGAGACTACAAATGAGCAGCCATTCAGACAAGAACAGATAGTTTGAGACTTAAAATTAAGGAAGCAGTCATCATCAGACTTTGAAAAAAGAGATGATAGAAACATATATAGTAAGGAAGTAAATAAGCACAGTGTATGTGCATTTTGTATGGTAATTGTTACATACCTCAACTCCTTGGTGGAAAAACAAAAGTAACTCTGAAACTTAGATACATTGTATATGTTGCAAACTTGGGCAAACAGGTGGGATACCAGAGGACTACAGCTACATGCCCAGGGACTAGCGAGTAGCAGGCTGACGTGCCTAAAAAGGAGGGAGCTGAGGTATGATTTCTGGGGGCATGAACAGGCAGAGTGCGGCCTGCATTCTGTGTTGAAGGAGCTTGGGATTGCAGCATAGATCTGACTTCCCCAAGTCTTATGTGACCTGATGTGCTTTTGTAGCTATTCACTGATTGTATCAGTTTCCATTTATTTTATATATTTAAGGATTTAGAAGGGTCCCAGCTGTATGCACAACCATTTTGCAACCCAGAACTAGATACATAAAGAAATAGTGTGAAATTCTCCCTTTCAGATTCACACAACAATAAAATGAAGGTTAAGTACAAGAGAGCCAAAGGAGAATAACTGACAGATATTTAAAAAGAAAATGGGGGTGGTCCTTCTTTTCTAACTATGTGTAGAAATTGATGTAAGAATCTTTATTAAAGTTAATCATAGCAAGGTAGACAAACTATCCATAGATCATGCACATATGTGAGAATATGTAGAACAAAATGAGCAAAAAATTTTGTTAAAGATTTCAAGAAATACTTTGCAAGTATTTAAAGGATCACATGGATCCTTTAAAACTCCCATTCATTAATAGACTATTGATTAAGTGAAAAGTTAACTCTTGAAAATATTTCCTCAATGAAGTATATCTACACACAGAGGTACTATGATGTTTTAACTAACATTAATTCTACCTCTTTGATGTCTCTACTGACTTGCTCTAAAAAAACAGATAAGACCTGCACTACATCATAGTTAACAGGAGTGTGATGCTTGTTGCTTAGGCAACAGGATGAATAAATGCAGGTCAGAATGCGCTTCAGGAAAAACAAAAGCTAGAATATGATACTGAGTGGAGACTGAACAGCTCTAACGGACTTTTCATCACTTCCATGAAATCTGTTTCTTAACGTGGGCTGATCATATTAGTGTTACTTAAACTAAGTTCATAATGAAATAAATTGGATTATGGAGATCAATAAATAATTTTTATAGAGACAAATTGACTTTTATGACAGTAGTAGCAAATAAATTGCTGGGTGGCAGATATAAAGCAATAATCGACAACAGTATTCTATGATTTGTTTCATTTCAGAATAACAAATTCCTCTAAATGATAATTCAAAGTTTTAAAAAAATTGATCCTGTCTCATGAAGAAAGTGTTTGACTGACTTGTCTGAATTAACCATGTTTTCTTAATTTCTGGGAAATTATACACACTACTCGGAACACTTGGGACTGGAAAACTAAAAACAACAATCTATGGGGCAGCTCAGACCCTGGTTTTGCCATGTATGTGCAGGGTTTCTGCATGCTTGCACATACTTCACTCATGAATGTTTGTTACGATCTCTAAATGCTTATTTGAAACCTGTTTGATTAGCCATTCCATTCTAGGCTCTCAAAAAGAAAAAAAATGATTATAGTTGCTGGAAAGTGTTTAAAATGCAGAAGAAAATTATGCTTCATTAAATTTTTTCAAAGCAGCCAAATATTCCAGAGAATCCAAAAAGCTACCTAAGTTCTCATGGGAGCAGAATAAACATGGACGAGGGTTTGAGGAACAGGAGTGAGCAGGTCTTATCTCCAGTAGAGATGGGAGGGGGAGCACTCTGCAAAACGTGCCCCAAACATGAGCAGCGGCGCAAAGACTTTCATTCTGCTCCTCTGATTCCTGATGTCATCTGTTTAGTGTCCTAAATCTGTCCTAAATCTGCTCAGCACCCTAAGACTCTGAGAGCAACTGAAGAAATCTTACTTTTTTCCTATTTCAACACCCGCAATATCTTGCCTGTCTGATTAGTGATGGTATTCTAAAACACCAGAACAATAACAGTAGCTGTGTATTTCACTGTAAAAAAATAGGTTCATAAAGACTTCTATGTATACAATTACTTAGAGCGCATATGTTTTGATGCATTTATGTAGCTTTTTACAAAAGCTCATGGGGTATAAATATTTTGGGGGGGAAAAGCAGAAGTTTAACAATTGGGGTGATTTTCAAATCTACAACAGTCAAGTCAGGCTTGGAGAAAAATAATCTCCAATGGAGATAAAAGGACATGACTAGCTCTCAGTATTTGGTGATCAATTCTGGTATGAATAAGCTTCAGGCGTCAGCCCCAGCATTTTACTTAGAAGTAGCTATTAATGATTTCCAGGAGCCATTTGCGGGCCACATGCCTGTGTTATGAAGCTCTCTCTAAATTTAGGGGTAGGCAGTGTGTGTGGTGGGACCTTTACAAGCCAGGAAAGGTAATAAGGGCAGTGACAGAACTTAACGAGGGAAACTGATGAGCACTGGGGGAGGTATCTGCATGATTAGAAAGCTGTATCACGGGTCTGCACATCGCCTGATCCTCCTGCCTCCTTCTAATCCCCATCCTGAGAAGTTGGCCCACAGCAGGTCAAGACTGCATGCACGCCAGTGTTCAGAAGTACATGAATGTACTCGGTCCATTCGCCTCTCTTTCTCAATACTGACAGCTAATTGATGGAAGTGTTTATCTTCTACCTAAATATACAATACTTCAATGCTCCACCATCCACATAGAGAAGTCAGTGAATGCTCTCTGTAACTGTCCATCTGAAGCAGTTTGCTAACGAACTGAAGGTCGTCCACCCGATTTAAGCTTGCTTATCAAACAATTACCAGGGAAAAAATGAGCTTCACACCATAAATAGAACAAATTGTCTAATTAATCACTAAATGCTGATGCTCAAAGGAAAGACATGTTTTTAGGAATCTAGAATCAGCTGAAGAGTGCTGTAATCGAACTGAATATTCTGAGATAACAAATTTATAAAAACCACAGGAAGAATGACAGGGAGAATATAAATGTTAATCTTCTCCCCCTGTCTATAAATAGCACTCTCACCGGTTCATTCATATAATACATATGTATACGGGTGCCTAGAGACATCATTTCTCAGCAAGTGTCTATACGTACACAGCAAGTTCAGTCCTAAGGGCATCCGATTTTCTGATGCAGCTACATATACACAACTGACCGGTTCTGGTTGCACATCAGGCTGCCTGTGCGCCCTGTCAGACACAGAAGAAGCAAAGACAGACAAAAGGCAGCTCCGTGGACACAGAGAGCGTCTTACCATAAACTGCACACTGTCAAATCCATTAGCCATCAGGTGGTTCTCGTACTGAGGTAGCCCAATGCTTTCCAACCATTGTCCCACTGTTTGGACAGGGCATCTGGGTCCTGTAAGAGGATGAAGAGGGAAGCGTTTAAGCAGGGAGTAGCCGTCCACGGGGTAATAGCGGTAGTCCTGGGCTGAGAGGTGGCATTGCCACATCATGCTCCTGGGAAAGTTGCTATCAAAGGAGCCCGCCAGCTTGACAGATTAATGTTCTCAGCGAGAGAGCAAAGTCAGAAGTAAAACATAGTTTGCCAGGCAGGCTGCGGAGTATGACTTGATCCTAGCTCCACATTTCTTACATATTAATCTTTACTACCGACCAGTACGTCACACAGCCCCCAAAACCGGGCAGCAGAGGAAGGCACATCAAGCTGTCGGCTTAGGCTGGTCTGCGTTCTATGTGATTGTTGGAGTACTCCACAATGAGCAATGCACGGCCAGCAGCCAGAATTCTTTTTATCAAGTACTCCTACACTCATCAGTATGCAGCTCCCTGCTCCCTGCTCCCCCTCGCTCGCTCCCCTTCATTACCCAGCCCAGGCTACACCTCGCATTTTCAATAATAGCCATCAGATAAGGCAGATTTTTTTTTCGTCTGCAAGCTGTAAGCTGCTTCCTCCTACACACCCATCCAAGCGTCAATCTTGAATGATGAGAGCAGTCAAAACAAATGCAGAAAATAGCAAGATTCAAAAGCAAACCAAAGTGCTTAAATCTGAATTGAATCTTCATACCGGTTATGCGTTACAGAGCTATTTGTTGTGGAATTTTACGTTTCAAAAGACACCAGGAAATGCAAAGCTTTAACTATAGCTTATAGCGGAGCTCCCTACAGGTTCCCTTTTCCCCTTTCTTTCCTTCCCTTTCTTCTTCTTTCTAAAATGCAGCACAGATAAACGTTGCCGATCTAAAGCGTTACAGTGTTTGGAGAATAATGATTCTCTTTCTCTACCACACCGCATCAAGAGGAACTTCTCTGAGGGTTTTTTTTTTTTCATTTTTGAATTACTGCAAAATACAGAAACTGCTTCGCAATCTTGAAGTCAAGATAATTCATTTCTTGTTTGCATGGCTTCTTTCAAACAAAAGTATTACCAAGCAGGAGAGATCCTTTTCCCCTCTGATATTTATAACCCATGTCTACCAGGGTTACCATTCTAAATTAGCTATAAAGGTAACATTACTGGGTAGAATTTTTAAATAAGGAAGAGCAGCCCTAACCAAAAATAATTCAAGAATAACAGATGTAAATGTGTGAGTTTTACTGAATGGCAGCCAGATTGAGTAATTAATTTAATAATTAAGAGGAAGGAGAGAATAATAATAGAACCCATAGGGCCAGATCATCAGAAAGAATAAGACTCTTACTTCAGATTGGTAAAGAACTTGGAAACAGGTTAGTCCACCTGCCCCCTCAGCCCTGCTCCCACCACCCCTAGCCACATGAACCCCTTGTCAGTGTTCCTGGAAAAATATCATCTAATTTATGCTTGAACGCTGCCTGTAACAGAGCTCTTACTACTTATCAAGAAGATTCCATTTATTAGAAAGACGTTTTACTTCCTACCTGACCTTGCTCACCGGCTCCAGCTCTGCCCTTGGAGTCCCAGAGTGGGGACAGTGCCTTTTTCCCACAGGTGTTTTAAAAATTAAAAATAACTCTCATCACCACCCCCCACCCCCAATCTGGAACAGGGCCCAATGCATAGTAAATGCTCACTAAGTATTTATTGAATAAATGAAACATCATTTTTCTCTTTTCCCCAAAATCATATCTTTCCATTTCATTCCTCTTTTTAAAAACATCGTCAACCTCCCAGAACACAGACATTAAACTTGAAAATGTCTTGCACGCTCTCTTCTTCTCTGCTGACATCAGTTTCCAAGTTCTTGTCCTTCCTCACTGTAGAGTCTCCAAGCTTTTAGTTCCTTGATTCTATTTCCTGGCTCTCATTTATGGAACTTCGACTGGCTTTCATCCTGCTTTCCTCATTAAGGCCCCCTGGCCTCAGGCAGCGGTGCCTGTGACATTGGTCTTCCCACCCCTGATATTTCAAAAATCTATTTTATATGTAGGTGTCAGAACAAGTTCTCTAAAGTACTATTTTGATTATTACTCCCTTTTCCAAAACTCTTTCATGGTTTTCAGTTGGCTTCAAAATAAACCCTCAACTTCTTTGATGATATTTTGGGGCCTCTTTATGATCAGCTACAAATAATTCACCTTTATTTCCCTCTCTCCAGTGTTCCCATTAGTTGGGATTACTGGCTGGTCTCTAAAGGCAGCCTGTAACATATGTTGGTTGGCTTTATTACATCCCTACATTTCTGCCCCGTCATTGGCTTAGAATCAGGTGACACTTTCTTTATGAAACCTCCTCTAATCCCCCCTAATGGGAATAAATCTCTTCCTTATGTATCGTGACATTTTTAGACTTTATTATGACATGTATTTTCTGTCTAACATTAAAGTTATTGGTGTATAAGACTTATTCTTGAATGTAGGAATGTCCTCCTAATATTGCACACAGTAAGGAATCAGAATGACTCTGCTAACCCAAATCATGGCACTTTATTTTCATAATCCAAAGTACAGAAAATCCTCCTAGTTTTTATTTAAATTTTTTGTTTGTTTTTAAATCTTTCCCAAGTACGTGAAGTCTTTACAAAAGAAGATAGTTGGGTTTCTAAACAGAATTTTCAGGTGAATTTTTGTTTATTATCTTCATCCTGTCTTTTACTTTATTATAATTTATCCTTGATTGGGTCCAGGTCTTTTAAGAAGGTCAGAAAGTTTGTAGCTGTGTAGAAATCCATTCTAAGAAATTCTGGTTCACAATGTTACCTGTATGAGATGTTGAGAACAAAACACAACCTGTCTGTTAATGCCAATACGAGGCGGAATGAAGTGTTAATTACAGCCTCTCCTAGGCTCACATCCACAGTGTTCCCCTTGATCATTATAAGCTGGGAGTAGGTGAATAAGCTACATAAAGAGTGAGCCAAAAGCGCAATAATGATTGGACTTGGTAAGACATATGCTGATTGACCAGCTCCTCAAATCCCATCTCCTCTCTTGAGATGCAAAACGGGGCTGAAGTACAGGGAAGAGTGCCACACACATCCAACGAATTAAATCATCTTTGTTACATAAATGAATGACAATGGAAATGACTTTCATAGGATTTTTGTTTCTTAATAGAAAGAGAGAGAGATCTGTATCTCTCATTTATCTACCAAGGGGCATTTCAAGGTCTGGGATGCTATACAAAAATAGCTCAGAGAGAATGCTGGGTACTAATCACTTGACAAATTATTTTATAGACTGATTGAATTTTATTCTTTGAACTGTTCCATGATTCAGTTTATACTCAGAAGTTCTCGTATTTTGGTGAACGGTTACAACGCCAGAGTGAAGTGAGTTACGAGACAATTGGATAGGGAAAGACGGTGAGGCAGAGAGAGGAAGAAGAAGGGACCTTGAGTCATGTTGTTAAAGTTATTTAGTTAAAGTATTTTCTCATGAGCCAAACCTCTAAAAGAAACCTGGTCCAGGTATGAAGGTAATTTTTAATACTGTTTAAGTCTATGTTTTCTTGAAACACTTTCTTGGAGTCTTAAAATTCTTAAAGCATAACAACGCATAGTGGGTGGGCACCTTTATTCAACTAGAACTTCTCTAAGTCCCAAAAGTGAGATAAGAGGAGGGAAGGAAAAAACTAAAAGTTATTCTGGGCTACTATGTCTGAAGCAGTGTGGAGTGGATTATTATCCCCATTTATAGATAAGGGAATTGAAGCTCATAGTGTGTGATGAAACCGGGAATTTTCTTTGACACAGTCTTTAAAAAAATAATCCTGAGGGTTCCACTTCCAAAATGGCAATGTCAAGAGCTCCATAGACCCTATCCCAAGCCAAGCAAGCATAATTGTATAGGAAAATGAAACCACCATTTAGAGTCTCTGGAAATTGTCTCAGAAACATACAGAGGATGAAGAAATATTTACTCAAGAATACCTATTAAAATCTTGTTAAGAACAGAGAGAATTTATGGCGCTGGAGCCATGACTGGTTCCCTCCCAGATCAGCAGGAAAGAAACTCCACTCTGGGTGGCTGGGCCATAGAGGACGGCACTGTGTCTCTCCTCAGCCCCTACCCATAGCACATGGTGTCTTATCAAAAGAGGCGGGCCAGTTCTCCTAACTCCTAAATGAAATCATAGAAACTTCCCCTAACTCCAAGCTGCAGAGGTTAAATTTCTGTGCATGTGTAGCTGTGATGCCATGGGTTCCCTTTGCCCTCCCGACCCCCATTCATAGAGTGGAGGCTCCACCCACTGCAGAAGGCTGGGAGCAGCGAGGCCCTCAGTGCCCTCATCCAGCTTGACTGAAGGCCTGAGGCCCCAGGCCCAGAAAGTCAAGCTGAGGAGATGGGGCTACCATCTCTGCCCAGAGCCCAGAAGAGCAGGTCAGAGCTCTTGCCAAAGGGGAGAGTCCATCCCTAAGCAGAGAGTTCTGTAAAGCTCTACCCCAAGAAATTGACTGTATTTGAAATAGAGTATGGGGATGTTCAAACCTAAGTGGGTTATTGAAAACAACAAAGATTTTTATGATAAGCAATTAAAAGGAAGACTGACTAGTATCTCCCTTAAGCCATTTGCAAAATATCATATATTTTGTATGATTTCATTTATATGAAATATCCAGAAAAGGCAAATCTATAGGAACAGAATGTAGATTAGTAGTTGCCTAGCGGTAGGGAGAGAGGCTTGGGGGTTAAAAGTCAGTGACTGTTAATAGTTTTGGGGTTTCTTTTTAAGGTGATAAAATGGTTTAAAATTGGCCCTGGCTGGTGTAGCTCAGTGGACTGAGGGCCTGTGAAGTGAAGGGTCGCTGGTTCGATTCCCAGTCAGGGCACATGCCTGGGTTGTGGACCAGGGCCCCAGTAGGGGACACATGAGAGGCAATCACACATTGATGTTTCTCTCCCATTAATGTTTCTTTCCCACTCTTTCTTCTTCCCCTTTCTCTAAAAATAAATAAATAAAATATTTTAAAAAAATTGTGGTGGTAGTTGCACAGCTCTGTAAATATACTAAAACCCACTGAATTATGCACTTTAAATGGGTGAGTTGAATGATATATAAATTATAACTCAATCAATTTACAATTATTGAATAATAATAAAAATAATTTTTAATTTTCTTTACATTTATAAGAACAAAATACACACAACTGGATATGTGTACATTGTTATTGTTTTCTGTATGCTATTTTTAGTGCTCTCTAGTTTTGTTCTTCTTCCATTTTTTGTACTTCTTCCCCCAGTCCCTCCATACCATTTATGTCATCCGTCCTCTCCTTAAGGTAATTCATGATAACAAACTAGTGTGTATCTTTCATGCACATTGGCACAGACACAGATATGTACAAATATATATGCATGCATATGGGTATGATATATAAATGCGAGGGTTACTTTGGACAGTTTTTCATAAAAATATAATCATATCACACTCACTTTTCTGAACCTTACTTTTTCAACAAAGCCTGATAGAAATTCTACCAAGTAAATGATAAGCTATAATTTATTCTTTAAACTTTAGTAGTCCACAATTTTGATACACTGTATTTTATTCATTTCTTTGCATGTTATCTCCAGGCCCAGTCCTTTATTTTCTTTTTAAAAACTTTGTATTTTGAGTTCATTGTAGATTCACCTGCAGTTGTAAGAAATAATAAGAAAGAGATTTTGTGTAGGCTTCACTGTTTTCCCCAGTGGTAGCCCCTTGTACATCTATAGCATGGAATCACAATCAGATAACTGGCATTGGCAAGATCCTTCAATCTTATTTAGATTTCACCAGTTTTACAGGTGCTTATTTGTGCATGTGTGTGCATGTATGTGTTGTACGTGTTTAGTTCTTTGCAATTTTATCACATGTAGACCATGTGGCCATAATCAAGGTCAAGATAAATATACTAGCTCCCAAGGATCCTTCTTGGTATCCTTTCATACCCATAGTCATCTCGCTTCCTCTCCCACTAGCAACTACTAATCTGTTCTCCACCTCTATTATATTGTCGTTTCAAGACTGTTAGATGCATGGAGTCATACAGTATGCAAGCTTGGAATGGTCTTTTTCCACTCAGCCTAATTCCCTGGAAACCCATACAACTTATTCTGTGTATCAGTAGCTCATTTCTTCTTATTGCTGAGTAGTTTTCCATGGTACAGATGTACTAGAGTTTGATTAATAATTCACCCACTGAAAGACATTCCAGTCATTTGCAGCTTTTAGCTGTTACAAATAAAGCTTTTATGATTATTAGTGTATAGGTTTCTCTGTGAACACAAGTTTCCTTTTTTCTAGGATGAATGTCCAAGAGTGTAATTGCTGGGTCATGCAGTAAATGCATGTTTCATTTTATAATAAACTGTCATACTATTTTCCAGAGTGGTTGTACCATTTTACATTTACTTAGAAATGTATAAGAAAGTTTCTTTTCACCTTCACCAGAATTTGGTGCAATTGCTATTATTTAGGAAATGTTAGCTGTTCTGATAGGTGAGTAGCAGTACTTCATGGTGGTTTTAATTTGCATTTCTCTCATGGCTGCTGATGTTGAACATAGTTTTATGTGTTTATTTGGTATCCACACATCCTTTTTGGTAAAATGTCTGTTCATGTCTTTTGCTTATTTTCTAACTGGTTTGGTTTTGGTATTGTTGAATCTTGAGGGCTCTCTATATTATCAATATGAGGTCTTTGTAGATTTTTTATTCACAAATATTTGCTCCTGGTCTGTCGTCTGTCTTTGGTTTTCCAGATTTTTGCAGAGCTAAAGTTTTTAATTTTGATGAAATCAATGTATCAATTTTTCCCTTAATGATCATGTTTTTGGTGTCTAGCCTGTTTTTAACTTTTAAAAATGAGCATTTAAAAATATGTCTGTATTAAATAGCCTATAATGAATTATTTTTAATCTGGAATTATTTAAAAATCCCTACAATCTGGTGGTTTACATTTGAATGGACAAATGCATCTAGGGTAATGAAAATCATGCTTGATTTTAACCATTTCATATTATTTTATGTTTATATTTACCTACAACTTTGTTTCCTTATTTTCCTTTTCTTCAGTTTTGTTGGTCTCATGATATTCCTACTCATTCTATTTTTGCCTTTTGAAATTTGAGATTTTGTGATACTTCTCCACTTCATTCATGATTACTTTTCTTTTTCCTGCTCTAAATATCAGACATGCTTTTCTAGAATTATTTGAAAATAAAGTACTAATTCTTTCCTTCTTTAATACAGTCAATTTCTTACCTACTTCAGTCAAATTAGGCTTTTGGAATATTTTTTCTTCTCTATTCTCCCGGGTGTTGTAATTTCTAAAACGCTTTTCCTTTACCCTTTCCCAACCTATTCTTAGGTTTTGCTGATAGTCATTTTTAAAACTTTGTGCTAGTCTATTACTAGCATTTTACTTATAGGATATTCCTTCTATTTAATAATCCCTTATTCAATATGTATGTAGAACTCTCACACTGTGTTTATCATATCAGTTTAGATTTAATTATTGTAAAGATTTTTTGATCACTGTTGTATTATATCCTCAACTTTCTCCATCTTGGGATTTCTGTTTTTTAAAATACATTCTCATATACTCAGAAACATTGTAGACTAAGTGAAAATAGTATAGCATATCAAAATATCTGGCTTTAGCCAAAGTGGTACTTAAATAGAAATTTATAACATTAAATATCTATATTAGAAATAAAGAAAATGTCAAATCAATAATTTTGTCATTCAGTTTAAGAAATGAGAAAACCAAGAAATCCTAAAAGTAAGCAGAAATAAAATAAAAATTAAAAATAAATAAAATAGAAAAAAGAAAAATAAATAGAATAAATCAATGAAACAAAAAACTATTATTGAAGATAACCAATAAAATTGATAAAGCACTGTTCAGGCTAACTGGGAAAAAAACCCAAATAAATAATTTACCAATATTAACAATGACAGGAGTGACAGCCCTACAGAGACTCTAGACATTAATAAGGATGATAAAGACATACTATGAATAATTTTATGCTAAAAAGTTCAACAGCTTAAGTGAAATGGATGCATTCATTGAAAGACACAACTATCAAAGCTCACTCATGAAGAGTTTCCTAACTGGATATCTTTCTATTAAAGTAATTATATTTATACTTAAAATTTTTAATAATTCAAAATGTGAAGTTAGCATTACTCTGATACCCAAACCAGACAAAACCATGTGAGAAGAGAAAATGACAGGTCAATGTTTGTCATGCACACAGATGTAACAATTCTTTAAATCTCAACAAATACATTCACTGCCATATAAAAATAATAAAACATGCCCAAGTTGGGTTTATCCCAATAATGCCACCTTTCTTGAATACTCAAAACCCAACTAATATAATTTACCATATTAATTACTAAAGAAAAACCATATGATCCTCTCAGTAGATGCAGAAAAAAAATCGTTTGAAAAACCCCAACATCCATTCCTCCTAAAAACTCTCAGCAAACTAGAAAGGGGTTTCTCAAACCTCATAAAAAGGCATCTATAAACAACCTGCTTGTGAAAGACTGAACGCTTTGCTGCTAAGTTCAGGGAGCCAGGCAAGGATGCCCACTCTTCCCATTTCCATCTAACATCGTCCTGGAATTCTAGTCAGGACAACGGATCGTGAAAAAGAGATAGTGTGTCTAGATTGAAAGGATAAAGTTCAACTGTTTCTGTTTGCACAGGACATGATTATCTTTATATAAAATTCTATGAGATACACATAAAAAGCTACCAGAATAACGCGTTTAGCAAGGTTGCTGGGTACAAGATCAATATATAGAAGTCCATTGTATTTCTAGACACTAACAATGAACAATCAGAACTTGAAATAAAAATTGCATAATTTACAATGGCATAGAAAATGGGAAATTTTAAGGAGTAAATCTGTCAAAAAAACTCATCAGACCTATATACTTAAAACTATAAAACACTGTTGGAAGAAATCATATAAGACCTCAGTAAGTTGAACAATAAAGCATATTTATGGATTGAAGGACTCAACATTATTAACATGTCATTTTTACAAAAAGTTGATAGATTTATTGTAATCTCACTCATAATTCCAAGAGGCTTAAATTTGTGTGTGTGTGTGTAAATTGTCAAACTTTTCCTAAAATTTCTATGGAAATGCAAAGGACCAGGAATAATCCAAATAACTTTGAAAAAGAACAAAACTGGAGAAGGAATGCTATTTGAAGTTATGGCCATATGAAGCTAGGGTCATTAACACAGTGGTATATCAGTCTTAAGGTAGACAAAGAGATACATGGAACAGAATAAAGGGTTTGGAAACAAACCGACACACCGAGACCCCACCGGTTTCTGACTAAGGTGAAAAGGCAATTCTGTGAAGAAAGGAGAAACGTATCCACGGACGGTGCTATGACAACTGGAGATCCATATACAAAAAAGGGATTTCAATCCCTATCTTGCACTTTATATAATAATCACAGTTCTTTTTTTAAATTTATTTTATTTATTTTTCTTTATTTTTTCCATTTTTTTAAAATTTAATTTTATTTAGTTATTTTTCAAGTACAGTTTTTGTCTGTTTTTCCCATCCCAGCCTCCCCCCGCCCCTTGCTCCCCACCTCCCTCCCATTTCCACCCCCCCTTATTTCTCGTCTCTGTGTCCTTCCTATTTGTTCCTCCAAATCCCTCCCTCTTTTTCCCCTTAACTTCCCTTCCTTCTCCCCTCTGGTCACTGTCCCCTTGTTCTCTATTTCAGTGTCTTTGTTTTTGTTTTTTTTCTGCTTGCTTGTTTGTTTTGTTGTTTAGCTTCCTGTTAAAGGTGAGATCATATGGTATTTGTCTTTCAGCACCTGGCCTATTTCACTCAGCATAATGCTTTCCAGGATAAACAAAGCAACAAACAACAAATAATCACAGTTCTAAGTGTAAAATCTAAAACTATAAAACTTCTAGAAGAAAATTTGGAAAAAAAATTTGGTGAAAATCTTGAACTTGGGTTAGGCAACAAAAGCACAATTCTAAAAGAAAAAACAGTCATTAGAATTCATCAAAATTTTAAAATTCTACTCTTTGAAAGGCACTCTTATGAGAATTAAAAGACAAACTGCTGATGAGAAGAAAGCATTTGCAAATTATATCTGATAATAGATTTGTATCATATATATTAAAAAACCTCTCAACAGTAACAAGGGTGCAACAAATCAATTATTTTAAATAAGCTAAAGATTTAAACAGACACTTTACCAAGGAAGACATATACCCAGCAAATAAGCACATGCAAATTAAAACCATCATTTGATATTTAAAAACTGCAAATGAAAACCATAAAGTGATACCACTTATTAGCATGCATAAAAGTCAAAACACTGACCACACCAAGTGTTGACAGTGACGTGGATCAAGTGGGATTCTCGGACAGGGCCAGTGGGAATGTAAAATGGTCCAGCCACCACAGGAAATGCAGCATTTCTTAAAAAGTCAATATACATCTACTACATGGCCCAGGTATACTACTGCTGGGCATTTACCCAAGAAAAATGAAAGCAAATGCCATCCAGAGACTTGTATGTGAATGTTCATAGCAGTTGGAAACAGCCTAAATGTCCACCAACAGATGAATGGATCAGCAAATTATGGCCTATTCATGCAATGGATTATTACTCAGCAATAAAAAGGAACAAATTCATGCATGCATCACATAGATGAATGTAAAAATAATTCTGCAGAGTAAAAGAAACTAGAATCCACCCCTCTAAAACACTGCATTTTGTATGATACCATTTATATAAAATTCTAGAGACTGCACACTTACCTACAGTGATGGATAATGGATCAATGACTACCTGGGGATGGGGAGAAGGACAGTGGCAGAGGTGACCATGGGACATGAGGAAACTTTTGGAGGGGGTGGATGTTTATTTTGTTGATTAGGGTGATGTTTCACAGGTGTCTCCATCCGTCAATCATCACACTGTACACTTCAAGTTTGTGCAATTTATTGAAGGTCATCATACCTGAATAAACCTAGTTTTAAATGTTTTTTTTTTTAAAGAAGGAAAAGGGCCCTGGCTGGTGTAGCTCAGTGGATTGAGCACAAGCCTGTGAGGCAAAGGGTTGCCGGTTTGATTCCCCATCAGGGAACATGCCTGGGTTGCAGGCATGAGAGGCAACCACACATTGATGTTTCTCTCCCACTCTTTCTCCTTCTTTTCTCTTTAAAAATAAATAAATAAAATATTTTTTTAAAAAGAAGGAAAAGGAAATAAAAAATGGTGGGGGAAGGAAGTAACTTATTTTAGCCAAAATTACCAGGGAATGCCTCTCTGAAAAAGGGACATTTGAACAGAGACTAGAACACAGTGAGGGAGCAAGCCATTCTGTTTCTGTGAAAAAGGAATTTGAGGCAGTGGGAATAGTGAGCCCAAACTCCAATATCCTGCCCTCTATTGTAATGGCCTGGTGATACTGGAAAGTGGAGGACTAGCTTAATTTTGACATGTTCTTAACTGTTCTCACTGTATATCATGTCGCCATTGAAGGTCTTGGCGACTGAGAAGAATGTGGACTTACTCAGGGATACTGTCTGAAAACTGTTATAACGGTTATTAAATTAAATCCATGGCATCAGATTAGGTTTCTAAAATTAATTTTCTCTTTTAAAAGCATAAGGTAACTAATACTCTGATTAATTTCAGACATCTCTTAATTAGGTCTCAGTTATTGTGGGAGGAGGATGCTTCCTTTTACATTATATTCACGCCTTCAGGGTTGACTGACATCTTCAGCAAATACTAAGTACCTCTGGTTCTATGCATTTTTGCTAGGAGGTGGGATTTAGCTTTGAATATACTCGCACATATGAAATTTATAGGCTAGTGGAGAAAACTGGTTTATTATCCAGAAAATGTCATTTGAGATTAGAGTTAAAACTTAGAAATATGATTGTTTATTGTGGCCATATAGAAAGAAGAAATGAATTGGAGAAAACTGCCAGGTCCCATGAACAGAAACCTGACACACGTTTTAATAGCTTCTACTAGACAAACTGGTTAATGTGGGTAACCTATTTGGCCCAGGTTGCTGATTTCCTACCTGTTTTGAATAGGAAAATGGCATTTAGGAAGGAATGAAGAAGAGCCACTGGAAAAGAGTAAAAAAAACCCAAAACTGACTAACCACTCAAAAATGTTGTAAGTGCCTACTTATCATAGTACCAAGGTAACTAACAAAAGGCACATATTTTTCAATGAATGTGAGTCTTCTGAGTGATCTAAACCATAAATAAAGAAAGTGAGGGGGTGGGCGGGGCACAGGAGAGCCACTGGGGGGGTGGTGTGGGGGCTGAGGGGGAAGGTAGGACAACTGTAATAGAATAATAATGAAAAAATAGGGAGTTTGTGCTGACTGAGTACCTACCATGTGTCTGACCTAACAGCAAACATTCATTTACTCTGGTCAGATTCTAAATGTTCTGCATGTATTAGCTCATATTACTTTCATGACAACTTTGTGACGTACAATTGTTGTCAGCTCCCCTTCACGGGGGAGGAAAATAAGCTACATGGGGTCCTCAGTTGTGTAAAGTTACCCCGTTAGACAAAATCCCTGGTATCCTGGTTCCAAGGCTGTAGCTTTTAGCCACGACTCAGTACTGCTCCTCTGTGCCAGGTGCGGAGGGTGGGAAACCAGCCCTCCTGCGGGAGGGAGCATGCGTGCCCGTCCACAGCCGGCAGGTTTGTCTTGAAAGCTTGTCCCAGTTTTTCTGTTTGTTCTTCTTCCCACTCTCCATCTTATGTTCATTATCCGTGGATTCCACAGTGTAAAGCAATGGGGTAAGGCAGGAGGGAATAATGAGAGGTGGGAGAAGGGTAGAACCTATCAGTGGATATTTTTATTCCACCCTCACAAAGGGCTTTCCTGTGATTCTAGAAAACAGCCACTTCAGTGTCGTTTCCACATAGGCGCTCAGCCTCTGGTCTGCTGTGCATGGACGGCAGTGCTGTGTGTCCAGGGCAAGGCTGCCTCATTGACAGCCAGTACAGCACGGTGGTCAAAAGCCCAGACCCTGGAGACAGGCGGCAATGGCTTTGGATTTTGGCTCTTCCTCATTATATAAATATTTGCTGTTTCTGTGCTTGAGATGGAGCAATTGAAAGGGCACCGTTCTGCTTGGGCAAGTCTCCTCGGCCTCATTTCCCTTTGGTGAAGCGAGGGTGACACCTCACCCCACCAACCTTCTGGTTTTGTTTGTCGCTAAAATGAACTAACACATGCGGGAAAATCACTAGGACTCACAAAGCGCCATTCAAAGGCTATTATCTTTGCTGTCAGTAAAATATATACATGTGTTGCTCATTCGTCCCTCAATCAGAGGCACTGGTCCTGACCCATCAGTGCTTTTTCTTGCCCAGTTCTCTTTGTTGCAGGCAGACAACAACACATGGAGTCAGCCGTCTGGCCAAATAACAGAGGAGAGCACATTGTACTGTGAAGTGATCAGAATCCCAAAACCCATCATATCATTAGTGGCTTTGTCTTATCTGATGCATCAAGAGCAGGTCTCAGCAAGAGCAGAGAAGAGGGAGCTGTGGCGGCCACAGCGAGAAGGAATGGTTCTATGCCCAGCTTCAAAAGTGAAAAAAGGGACTACTGGTTACTTATTCCAACATGTTTCAGATAAAGACTGGTCATTTTGAAGAGGCTGGTAAAAAAGCCCACTTAAATAAAAAGGCTAGACACATATTTTGGAGATGTTTGCACATTCAACTAATAACAACAGCAATGATCTCTATGTGAGCCTACTTTCCTGTCTTTTAAAGCTTGTAATACAGGTGCAGGTGCTGGGGGTGAACAGTGTTTGCTCCTGTGGGATAGTGAAAGAAAGACCCCAATGATTCTATTTTTAACTAAAATGCAACAGTTTCTCTTTTTTTTTCTGTTCTAAAAAAAGCCCTCTGAGCTGAGAAACATAAGTTACATATCTATTTTCCTTACAGAGAAAAAGTGACAATAAAAATTAGCAAGACGAGAGATAATGCAATAAGAACAATGCTTCTTCCACAAATAAAAGGGCAGCCATTCAGCAACACAAACAGAAACACACAGCAGAGGTGGGGGCCGAGGAAAGAGGAAAGCGATGAGTTGTTCCGAGAACTGTGCGACATTGTGGGTCAACGGAGTTCTAGGTCATGAAGCCAAGATTTAACTAGGAAAATGTTCCAAGATTTATACTTTGGTGTTTAAATGCTAAGGGAAATGAGGAGCTCAGATTCACTCTTCCCTACAGCCTTGAATTTTATTTTGAACTAAAAACTTCATGAAACACTGAAAAAATACCAGGCTTTACAAAACAGATCTGACAACTTATGCACTGGGGTATGGTCTAAAATAGGAAATGAAATTTAAGTCTAAAATCTTCTGGCAGACATATATGTATGTATGTATGTATGTGTGTGTGTGTGTGTGTGTATTTTTTAATCAGGGCACACCTAATTTTAAGAAATAGTAATTCCATGATTTAATTCTCATTTATCTTTCCTTTAAGGCTTCTGGCAAATGTTTGAATCTTTGAGACCCGAATCATCAAGACCTCCTGTGTGCCAGTGACTGTGTCAGGCTGGGGGAAAGACACCTGTCCTGTCCCCCAGGACCCACAGCCCAGCGGGGAGAAGAGTACTGTGGAAAATGACAAATGCTATAATGTTGGGAACTGCTCTGCCTAGTTTCAGGAGTTGTAACTGCCCCCCCATGGCTAAGGCTGAGTAAGTGACCTCTGGAATGCAAGTCACTAAGGAGATAAAGCTTATCTCTGGCAACAACACTGCTTCTGCTTCACCCCTGCCCTCAATGCTTGGTCACTTAGTCTATGACAGGTACGACCCCTCAGAGGAGGGGCGACCTAAGCCAGACAAGATCAATTGGGAGGCCACCAAGGAAGGACTCCGGGGGCTGCAACAAAGAGGGAGTGATGGGCACTCACCGCCCCCCCCAGCTATTCTGACAAAGCCCAGTCCCCATTTCCATCTGGGAAAAGCACTTTCTGGCTCTAATCCACTTATGCCTAAAAACCTATGACAGTGCAGCCCTTTGCCAGCTAGAGTGGGATCTGGGGTGATGGGGCATAAGAATTCACAAAGTCCTGTGAAGCCTGCTTTGCTAAGATGCTTTCATTCATATGATAAGGGTTTGAGCAGGAAATGAGTATGTCTCCCAAAGTTTTTGCAACCCCCTTACCTGACAGACACTGACTCAGACTAAGCTCTCAGATTTCTTTGAAATGTTATCTACTGTTTGATCCTTGCCACCTGACATTGATCGATGAACTTTACCTCTATTCCTGTGTATTAGAACCCAGTAAAAGCCATTGAGGAAGGGGCTCTCGGTCTTTCTCATCTGAGAGACTGACCACCTCTCCTCCCCAAGCAGATCATGTCTTGGTAGTTTCACTTTCATCTGTGGCGGACAGTGTGGGGGGACTTGCGGGCAAAGTTGCCCCCACACTATAAGGGTGGTGTGTACCAAATATAAAAAGGAAGAAAAAAGGAAAGGGTGCTTAATTTGCCTTAGGTAAAGGGCTTAAGAGAGTTTACAGAAGAGTTTGATTGATCTGTGACTTGAAGATTTAGTAGGAGTTTGTGGGGCAAATGAAAGAAGGATGGTTATAACAGTTTATTTTATGTGTCAACTTGACTGGGATAAGGGATGCTGAGAGAGCTGGTAAAACAATTATTTCTTGTGTGTCTGTGAGGCTGTTTCCAGAGGAGATTCACATCTGAGTCTGTAGACTAAGTAAAGAAGACCACCCTCGCCAGTGTTGGGGGGTATCGCCCAATGTGTAGAGGGCTTATTAGAATGAAGTCAGGGGAAGAGTGAATTGTACTCTCAGCTTATGATGCTATATCCATCTTCTCCTGCACTTTGACCCTGGAACTCCTGCTTCTGGAGCCTTCAAACTGGGACCAGGACTTCCACAGTCAGCATCTGAGCTTGTCAGGGCTTTGGACTCAGACTGAATTACACTGTCAGCTTTCCTGGTTCTCCAGCTTGCAGATGGCAGAGTATAAAACTTCTCAGTCTCCGTAATGGTGTGGGCCAATTCCTATAATAAATCTCCTCTTATGTCTCTCTCTCTCTCTCTCTCTCTCTCTCTCTCTCTCTCTCTCTATATATATATATATATATATATATATATATATATATATATATATCCTATTGGTTTTGTTTCTCTGGAGAATCCTGACTAATACAAGGGTATTCCAGGCAGAGGGAATTACATGAGTGAAAAGTATATTTGAGTAAAAAATGGTGCAAATAGTTCATTACTATGGGAATTCAAAGGCTGTATGTACATGTCTCAGGAGGGAAGTGCCAGAGACAGATAGGCAGAAGACAGATAATCAAGAAACCTGTATGCCAAGAAAAGGAGTACCTCCTTTCTCACTAACAGAGAGATATAATCAAATTTGTGTTGTCCAAACAATATCTGGGAGGACATGAGAGACAGACAAATGCACGGAAGGAGCAGGAAGTAGGGAGGCACAGGAAGCCTGTAAGGCTTTCTTTCTTATCCAGCAAACAGACTAAGTGACACAACCAAGTATTTTTGGGTTAGTCTCTAAGTAGAGGAAATTCTGAATATCCTCAGGCTCTTCGAACCCTCCACAGTAAGGCCCGGTTCAGTGACTGAATTTCCTGTCGAAGGAACTTGGCCTGCCACGCCTCAACCACAGAAGTCAGACGTGGGGTTGGTTCTTCTCAGAGACACCTCATCTAATTGGTTCAAACCTAGCTCCATACTCATAGCAAATGAAAACTCTGGACAGGAGGAGATCAAAATTCCAAGTGGTCTGTGCATGTATTACAAAATGGTAAAAAGGAAATGAACACGGGATAACGTTTAAAAACATGACTGGTGTGAAGATTAAAAGAAGTGATAAATCTGGAAAATGCTTAGATTAGCACTTGGCATAAATCATGCGTTGAACAAATATTAGTGAAAAGGTGAAAATATTCACTATGTAATAACTATTAGTTATATATTATCAGCTATAGTAGTATTTATTCACCATAAACAACACATATAATAATGTTTCAGATATAAATATGAATCCTCACCGGAGGATATGTTTATTGGGTTAAGCGGGGGTGTCCAACCGTGGCCCGTGGGCTGCATGTGGCCCAGGTGGCTATGAATTTGGCCCAATAGAAAATTGTAAATTTACTAAAACTTTTTTAAATGCTCATCAGTTTTCATTAGTATTTTTGGATTTAATGTGTGGCCAAGGACAACTGTTCTTCCAGTATGGTCCAGAGATGCCAAAAGGTTAGACATTCCTTGTAGAGAGAGAAGAAGGGAAAGAGAGAGAGGGTGGGGCAGAGAGAAAGAGAGACAGTGACTGGCTGTCTCCTGCATGTACCCTGAGAGGGGATGGAACCTACAACCTAAGTACGTGCCTTGAGCAGGAATCAAATTTGCAAGCTTGTGGTGTGCAAGATAATGCTCCAACCAACTGAGCACCCTGACCAGGACTGTAATTAATATTAATTGGCTTGTGAGCCATTAGCAAATTTCAAAAAATCAACTTGCTGAGTCATTCAAACATTGTCTAAAATCCATGAAATCCACAATTTTGGAAGAACTCATCAAGAAACTCTGGGTCAGATTTAATACCCATCACTCTAACAGATGCCTTGTGATTAAGTATGAAAACAGATAAGGCACTGAATTCATTTAATCGTCTTAGCCTGACAATTTTAACTATTATAAAATCTCCCCAGTAACTACCCACTGAGATGAAGACTCGTTTACTTTCTCACTGATAAAATCAACTAGTAAATCTATGATTTCTATAAAACAGAAGCTCCTTCAAAATATTTTTAACCTCAAGGTTAATTTCCATTTTCTACTAAAATCGTGAAGTCAAGCCTAAAGACATGGTTTTACTTCATTGTCTCAGCAACCACAAAATGTCTCTTTTGTGATAAAGTGGGATGAGTTTTGAGAGAAACTGAGCCTCAAGAATGCATGTAATCCTCAGTGCAAGACAATCTCAGCAATTTCACAAGCAGAAATGTTCATCTATTTCAGATAGAGGCTCTGGCTAAAAATTAGAATATAAACCCAAAATAAAAAAGAAATAGAGTTGGCTTAGAAATGTTGAATTAACAGACCAAAACAACTTCATTCCATAACATAAACATATAATTAGGAATTTAAAACAAACATTGAGATTAATAATGACTCAAAGTCATGGGGATAGAAAAAGCTTTATCTTGTTTTCTAAAAAACCCAGAACCAGACCTGGAAATATGTCATGAACAGTTGTTTTCACCACCCAGCATCCATTCCTTTCTTCCCATAATGACCCAATTTTCCATTTTCTTTGGGGGGTGGGGTTCTTAACCCTTCACTAGCTCTCAGTTCCTGTGCTTTGGAAAGAGTATCTTGCACCCCATCATCAGGGATGGACATATAACTCAAATCTGTACACAGATCCTTCAGTAACTTGCTTCTAACCAACAGAATACCTCAACATTGTCATCATGTCACCTCGAAGGTTAGATTGCAGAAATTCAGACTTCATTTTACTAAGAGATCCTCACATTTGCTGTCTTTGATGAAACAAGTTGCTATATAGAGTCCTGTGGCAAGGAACTGAGGAATACCAATGTCTAGCTGGGAAAAGAGGCCCACAGTCCAATACCCAAAGGAACTGAATTCTGCCAATGATCACGTGAGTGAGCTTGGAAGTGGACCCTTCTTCAGTTGAGCCTTTGGATGAGCTCCAGCCCTGGCCAACACATAGACTGCAGTGTTGTGAGAAAGCCTGAAGCAAGAGCCCAGTAAGCCATACCAGGTTCCTGACCACAGAAACCGTGAGATTAAAAAAAAAAATGTGTGTTTTAAGATGCTAAATTTTGTGGTAATTTGTTACACATCAATAGATATCTAATACTATTACTCATAATTCATCTGGCTATTTATGTACCTCTGGCCAGAGTATTTCACTCAAGGTTAAGCATATGACCAAAATTCAAGGGAATGAAAGTTAGACTTAAAACCAGAGAATTTCGTTAATCTACCTTACCCCTGCCATACACACAGGACAAAATATGGTGAACACTTAGGCTCGGTGGTGTTGGCAGTCTTATTTCCACCACTTTGGAAGCTGAGGATAAAGCCAATAAGAAGGATAGAGCAGAGAAATGGGAAGGAGCTGTGTCCAAATAAACTGTTGTGAAGCCTCAGGACCAAACAGCACTGGAAACTTGAATTTTCCTTGGCTTTTTTTATATATCTCCTTTATATTTTATAAACATTAAAAATATGTTGTATGTTTTAGAAATATACCTTTATGCTTGAGTCAACTTGAGCTTTCAGATCCAAGATACTCCATAAAATAGTAATTTCATTTCTTTCCTTGTTTTTGGTTTGTAAATAATATTTTACTCTCTGTATAAAACAGGGTTTGTTGATAGAGCTAAGAAAATTGATGGTCAAAACTCAAAACAACCCAAAACTTATGGGACACAGCGAAGGCAGTCCTGAGAGGGAAGTTTATAGCAATACAGGCCTACCTAAAAAAGATAGAAACATTTCAAATAAACAACCTCACCCTACACCTGCAAGAGCTTGAGGAACAACAACAAAGACAGCCCAGAGCAAGTAGAAGGAAGGAAATAACCAAGATCAGAGCAGAATTAAATGACATAGAGACTAAAAGCACAATTCTAAGGATCAATGAATCCAGGAGTTGGTTCTTTGAAAAGGTAAACAAAATAGACAAACCTTTAAGTAGGCTCATCAAGAAAAGAAGAGAGAGGACACAAACAAACACAATCAGAAATGAAAGAGGAGAGATTACAACTGATACCACAGAAATAGAAGGGATTGTAAGAAATTACTATGAATCGCTTCTCGGCCTTTTGGCTAAGATCAAGTGAAGAAATTACTATGAAGAACTGTATGCCAAGAAATTTGAAAACCTAGGGGAAATGGACACATTTCTAGAAAAATGTAATCTTCCAAAACTCAATAAAAAAGCAGAAAACCTGAACAGACCAACAGATGAAATTGAAGCAGTAATCAAAAAACTCTTATCACAAAAAAGAGCTGGACCAGATGGTTCCACAGGAGAATTCTACAATGCATTTAAGGAAGAGCTGACTCCTATCTTTCACAGACTATTCCAAAAGATCCAAAAGGATGGAAAACTCCCAAACTCTTTTAATGAAGCCAGCATCATCCTAATTCCAAAACCAGATAGAGACACAACAAAGAAAGAAAACTTCAGGCCAATATCACCGATGAACATAGATGCTAAAATCCTCAACAAAATATTGGCAAATTGCATCCAACAATATATCAAAAAGATCATACACCATGACCAAGTGGGATTCATCCCAGGAATGCAAGGATGGTTCAATATTTGCAAATCAGTACATGTAATACATCACATAAACAAAAGCAAAGACAAAAACCACATGATCATATCAATAGACTCGGATAAAGCTTTGTTAAGATACAGCACCCATTTATGATAAAAACACTCAGCAAAGTGGGAATAAAGGGAGCATTCCTCAATATAATAAAGGCCATATATGAGAGACCTAAAGCCAACATCATACTCAATGGACAAAAACTAAAAGCTTTTCCACTAAGATCAGGAACAAGACAAAATTGTTCACTTTCACCACTTCTATTCAATATAGTATTGGAAGTTTTAGCCACAGTGAACAAGAAAAGGAAATAAAAGACATCCAAACTAGAAAGGAGGAAACAAAACTGTCATTGTTTGCAGATGACATGATAGTGTACATGGAAAATCCTATAGACTCTACTCAAAAACTGCTCAAACTAATAAATAAATTTGGCAAAACAGTGGGTTACAAAGTCAATATCCAGAAATCAAAGGCATTTTTGTATACTAACAATGAATCAGCAGAAACAGAAATCAAGAAAAAATCCCATTCGATATAGTAAAAAGAAAAATAAGATATCTGGGAATAAACCTAACCAAGGAGGTAAAAGACCTGTATGCAGAAAACTACATAACACTGAAGAAAGAAATCAAGGGAGACACAGCAAATGGAAACATATACTGTGTTCATGGATTGGAAGAATTAACATCATCAAAGTGTCCATACTACCCAAAGCAATTTACAGATTCAATGCAAGACCTATTAAAGTACCAATGGCATATTTCACAGACATAGAACAAACACTTCAAAAATTTATATGGAACAAGAAATGACCCCAAATAGCAGCTCCAATTTTGAGAAAGAAGAACAAAGTAGGAGGGATTACAATACCTGATATCAAACAGTATTACAAGGCCACTGCAATCAAAACAGCCTGGTAGTGGCATAAAAACAGGCACATAGACCAATGGAACAGAACAGAGAACCTAGAAATAAACCCAACTCTCTATGGTCAATTAATATTCGACAAAGGGGGCAGTAACATAAAATGGAGTAAAGATAGCCTCTTCAACAAATGGTGTTGGGAGAACTGGACGGCTACGTGCAAAAAAATGAAACTTGAGCACCGACTTACACCATACACCAAAATAAATTCAAGGTGGATAAAAGTCTTAAATATAAGCCGTGACACCACTAAAGTCCTAGAGGAGAACATTGGCAGGAAAATCTCAGATATTTCAGGCAGCAACATTTTTACTGATATGTCCCCTAGAGCAAGGAATATAAAGGAAAGAATAAACAAATGGGATCTCATCAAAATAAAAAGCTTCTGCATGGCTGAAGAAAACAGTATTAAAATAAAAAGACAACCAACTGTATGGGAAAATGTATTTGCCAATGCTACCTTAGACAAAGCTTTAATCTCAAAATATATAAAGAACTCACACAACTTCACTCTAAGAAGACAACTAACCCAATTAAAAAATGGAAAAAGGACTTGAATAGACACTTCTCCAAGGAGGACATACAGAGAATCCAGAGATACATGAAAAGATGCTCAATATCGCTAGCTATCAGAGAGATGCAAATTAAAACCACAATGAGATACCACTTTACACCAGTCAGGATGGCTATCATAAACAAAGCAACAAACAACAAATGTTGGAGAGGTTGTGAGGAAAAGGGGACCCTAGTTCACTGTTGGTGGGATTGCAGACTGGTACAACCATTATGGAAAACAGTATGGAATTTTCTCAGAAAAATAAAAATGGACCTGCCTTTTGACCCAGCAATTCCACTGCTGAAATTATATCCTAAGAACCCTAAAACACCAATCCAAAAGAACCTACACACCCCAATGTTCACAGCAGCACAATTTACAATAGCCAAGAGTTGGAAGCAACCTAGATGCCCATCAGTAAATGAATGGATCAAAAAATTATGGTACATATACACAATGGAATTCTATGCAGCAGAAAGAAAGGAGTTCCTAACCTTTGCAACAGCATGGATGGAACTAGAAAGCATTATGCTGAGTGAAATAAGCCAGGTGTTGAAAGACAAATACCATATGATCTCATCTTTAACAGGAAGCTAAACAACAAAACAAACAAGCAAGCTAAATAAAAACAATGACACTGAAATAGAGAACCGGGGGGCAATGACCAGAGGGGAGGGGGAGGGAATTTCAGAGGAAAAGGGGAGGGATTTAGAGGAACTAGTATAAAGGACACATGGACAGCAGCTAAGGGGGGGTGGGCTGGGATGGGAGTAAAAGACAGAAAACTATACTTGAAAAATAATTAAATTAAAAAATTTTTTAAATTGATGGTTAATAAAGAAAATCTCTTCTTCAGCACCTCTAGATTCTAAGATAAATTTTAAAAAATAAAATATTACAAATCTCAGTGGCATTCATGTAGCTAGCTGATATTAGCTAGAATAAGACTGATACTGCTTTAAATTCTATAATCATTATGTAATTTGTTTTTAAGTATAACAATTAAATTTCTAATATGTTGCTTCTACTCCACAAATCATTTTGTTCTATGTTGAATTCTTTTAGCAGCTAAATAACATCGTTAACTTCTATCAACATTAAGCAAAGTCTACCCAGGTTCTACTGTAGTTGTTTTAATATGTGAATATATCCTTCCTATTTTATAATCAGATCCTAAAATATTACATAAATTGTATCTGTGTTTTCAATCTCAATAAGTATGTTTTATTTAATGAATTTTGGTTTCTTTCATTGATATACTATAGTATTTTATCTTGAGCTTCTATTTCTTTTCTCTATGGATTTTAACAAAAGTGGCCTGCTATGGGCTATATGAAACATGGTTTAATTGAAAATAACTTTATATACATAGTTCCCTAATGGATCACAGATAAGTAACTTAGGACCATATATGTAATAAAATAACCACAACATTTTTTTGTAGTTTTAGATGTAGTTTAAGTAAAATGGAACAAAAATTTATCTTGTCAAGGCCAAGTGCCAGTTAATTGTAGATCTAAAACCTTCATTCACAGTCTTGTCAACTCATTCATAATCTTTTGAACTATGAATGACTAACCTCATATCAGGGTAATAAAAATAATGGTTCAGCATTACAAAGGAATACCAAATATAAAGACAATGTAGAAAAAGATGTTAACAATAATGTAATGAAGCTTAGGTTGTAGTGCTCATTTATATGAACCAAAGTGATCCTCTTAATCAAATGCACGTTCTAGGTTAACTAAACATGATGATAAGAAATAGGTTTAGTGAAAACACATGCTTACTATTAGTAGAGTTGTCTATTTTAACTTGATACATAATCTAGAAGACAATTGTGCATTCTCTTTTCTCCCATCCTTGATTTCAATAGCATTTTGTAATTAGCAAGTAGTTTAGGGTCATGCAACAGCTGACCTAACATATGAGCCCTAACAACTTTTCTAAATTTAAGAAGAGTTAAGCCCTATGCAATTATGGTCAAAATGTCTCTGTGAGGCCATGTCTTCATCTATAATATTAGAAGAATCTGTATAAGGAGCTTTTACCTCATACGATTGTTGAGAAATTAAATAATACTTAGAACAGTACTTGCCATACGATATATTCACAATGAATGTTAACTTCCACTATTACTATTACTACTGTGACTATTTTTATTTAGTATTAGCATCATCATCATCATTACATGGCTTTCTAGGGTCTCCATTATTTGGGTTTACTCTACCTCACATTCATTCATATGTCCCACTCCATGTTTAAGTAAATACCTTCTTGTACTCGTTGCCTGCCTCATGCCTTCTTGTCCCAGTTTTGCTCATGCTACCCTCTCTACCTGCCACAACCTATGGCCACCCCCATCCTCATTCCCAATTTCCTAAATGCTTTATTCTATTGGTTCTTTAAGGTCCTTCCATGTCCTCCATAAGGATACTCCAAGGAGGAAATAACTTCCTCCTATAAATTCCCACAGCACCTTATCTGTGTCTCTTTCATGGCACTTTTCACTGTTGATACTGTGTAATATTTATGTATACATATTATATTTTTCACCAGACTTTAAACACCTAAGTGGTGGAAGCCATGTCTTAATCACCTCTATCCCAGGGGCGAGCCCTGCACAAAGCTTTACTTTTCTTACTGTTTTACTCAAACAAACATTTTTGAATGGAGGAATAAATGCTTATAGAAATCAGATACATAACTTTAGCTTCATTAGGAAAGCTTTCTAAATGACACGTCTAAGAAGCACTTAATTCCCCCCCCCCCCCATAGCAGAATAGAGACTCATTGCTGGAGATTTATTTCTCAGATATCCAAAGCTGGATATTTTCTGGTTACTGGATTCTTCTGATTTTCCCAGGATTGAAGCTGCAGTCTTAAATTAAAGGAAGTTCCTTGAGGGCAAGAGAATTTTCCCCCATCCTCCTATCATTTAGGCAGAATGAATGCTTCTTGATTTCAATGGAGTTGAACGAAATGTAGAATATGAATTTCTGAGTTGAAAGGAACCTTGAACTATTTAAAAATTTCCAATGCTCTGCTCTTAGAGCAAAACTTTATCCTTTTTTCAGGCTGGCATGTTGCCTTCCTAAGTTCCAACCACTCACTGAACTTGAAACCTATGATTTGTTTCTGCAGGATTAATGTTGTAGGAAATTTTAGCTTTCATTTGGGCAATGATCAAAGGGAACTGGCTTCACAGCCTCAGAGTGAAAGATTATAAACAGCAGGTCAATAAGCAAAAGTATTTTCCTTTGGTTTTATCTTAAATGTGTTAAAAAAAATCAAGGTGCCCTTCACAAAGTAAATTTTACTTTTCAAAATAATATTTACATATTTGAAAACTGAAGATTGAAACAAATTTAATTTGTCTACTGAGGGAAAGAAAGAGACTTTCTCAGGAGAAACTTTTAGTTAATTACATGAAATATTTGGAAAGAATAAAAAACAAGAGTTGCATCCAAAACTGAAGGATTTAGGGACAGTGATGATGACGACTGCATCTACTACCACTGTTACAGGTGATCTAGATGTTGTCAGAGAGTAAAAGAAACTATTGCAGGTCATCTTCAAGGACTGGATTGGGGCTAACACAAGGGGTGTCCAAGTTTATAAAATTCTATGCTATAATAAAAGGAATAATGCGTACTAAGGTTCCAGTCAAGTAAGTTTGAGAAATACAAGGATAAGAAGTTAAACAGGTTTCTTTAATACAGATTTTCTAAAAATCTTTGAAATATTGATGTGCTTCATGAATGTGTAAGAAAGGGCATATAGCATTGATGTTGCCTGACCTTATGTAGCCTTGGGTTACTCTCCACATTTTTATTAGACACTGTGAGGGACTAAGGATCTATGAAACACATTTTGGGAAATTTATCCCTAGTATTGCCCAAAGAATGTTAATGGCAACATTCAATGGGACATCAAATATGTCAAATGCAATGCTCATAAGCACATTTTATTTATAGTGACATATCTAAAGGGCACAGTCCTGAAATAAAATGTGCTTTATCATCTTAAGTGGGGGTGTTCCCTAAAGAACAAGGAGTTGTTTTACAGCATTCGGGTATAAATTCTGTTGTTTTGTGATTATTCATTAAACAAGTAATCTGTTTTCACCTTCTTTAAGATAAACACTGTGTTCAATACCATAATAAATAAAAGATGGTAAAACAGTATATCTTCACATTTAGATTGCAAAATAGTTAAAAATATGTCAAGAATCTACCAATACTTCATTAAACCATCAAAGATTAAAGAAGTCAAAGATCAAATGAGAGAGAGGAGAATGTTTCATGGAGGATGTGAGTCTTGAGTTTGGCCTAGGAAACTAGAGAAGACTTACAGTTTATAAACTCTATTTGGGCTCAAGTGTAGAATATGTCCAGAATAAAGAAGAGATTCAGTGTCCCAAGTGCATGGTAGAAAAATCTCCTGGATGTGGAGTTAGAGATTTAAATTCCAATTGAAAGTCATGTGCTATGAGACATGCTTTAGTTTTCTTGTCTACAGATTATGGAGAATAATGCCTATTCTGCCTACTTTCAAGCACTGTCAGGAGGAACACCTGTATACTGCATAGCAATCTATGTTAAGACTCAGGGCTCTAAGCTATTCACCTCTTTAATTACATCAAGGTCTAGTGCAAAGCATTGCAATACAACGTGCCTCCCTAAATACTTTTTTCATGAAAGAATAACTAGAAGAATGAAGTTAGATTGACCTGAATCTTTTGCACCAGTTAGTAGCTGAGTGATCTTAGTCAAATCACTGAGCCATCCCGAATCTTAAGTTTTTTTTCTCTAAAATGAGGGTTAAAAACTATGCTTATATTATAGGATTGTTTTGTGGTTAAATAGAAATAACTCATAAAAGGGCCTATACATAGAAGTTGATAGGTACGTACTCTTTAATACATATACATTTTATAAATGGGACAATTTATGGGTACTCAGTGAATATAAAGCATGGCAATTGTGTTTATAATAGAAACTATCAAATGGAAGAGAAGTTATAATGGCATATCCAATATGCAGTTGTGACTTGTTGCTTTTGGTCCAACAGCTGCACAGAATGAAGGAGTGGCACATAATACATCCAATAGCATCACTAAGACTGTGGGTTTAGAAACAATCAAGTAATTGACTTTAATTCTTAATAAGGACCCTAGATTATTATGCCATTAAAAATACGTGAAATAAAATCAGAATTCAAAAATACATATGTCTATTGTATACTAGGCTTTAAAACAATGAATATAATAAACTGAAACGATATTTTATCACAAGGATGGTATAGGGATAATAATACAGCTCAGCGGTAATAATCTTCATTGTTTTATACATTTGTAAATTGGTTTGACTACTACTGGGAGTCAAAGAGAATGCTATATAACATGACATTATAACAATAGATGTTTGAGGTGGTA
This sequence comes from Artibeus jamaicensis, assembly GCF_021234435.1. Taxonomy (NCBI): domain Eukaryota; kingdom Metazoa; phylum Chordata; class Mammalia; order Chiroptera; family Phyllostomidae; genus Artibeus; species Artibeus jamaicensis. The sequence continues at coordinate 17,014,266 of NW_026521486.1, read as the reverse complement.
CCTGACAATTCTGAGACACATCCATTCATTGACTTGATAGAAATTTTATGGTTAAAAATATTGAATTCATTTGAAACTTTCCTTCTATGATTTTATACTATTTTTGAAGTATTTTGAGGTGGGCTCAATAAATTAATAAGATACGTAGATTATCTTATTATCTGGTAAGAACCTATTTGTTTCTTCAGGCCGTGAAGCTGTCAGTAGCACATTAACTCAGGTGTTTATGACTTGTTCTAAGGAACACATTTGTATTGTCTAAAAGTTAAGTTCAGTCCCATTCAATACATTAGTAAAGTTAGATTATCTGCTCCTAAAACCCAGATTTGGGTGCATAATTATTTCCTTTTTAGGCATTTTACAAATATAAATAGGCTCATTTCCAATAACAAAAAGTTAACCACTGCACAAGGCATGCTACAAAGAAGTGCTCATAATATCACATTTGAAATAATTGGAAAATATATTTAAATACATTTTAGTCAAAGTAAAGTGTGACATAAACCATCTGTTTATAATATAAAGTTGCATCTGCTTAAATTGTGGCTTGAAATTATAATGCCTGTTCTGTCAAAAATTGCCAAATTATTCTAATAGTCATACTTTTAAAATCATTAAAAAGTTTTCTGTCCTTGTTTTTGAAATGTAATACAATAATAGAATTTGGGCACGATATTTTGAAAAATTTCTATGCTATTTTACATAGCAATTGCATACAGTACTACTTTACTCTTCTAGTATTGAAAGCTAAAATTTTGGAATTAATCCTTACTCTTTCCTGTTTTCATTTCTTAGGAAATCTGTCATCCAATTTTGACATATCTTCTTAGTTCTGCAAATCTGACCTTTCCTTTGATTCTCCTTTTTATGTTACACCTGGAATAAAATATATGTTACACCTAGCACCTAGCTAAATGCTAGGTGCTAGGATTTCAGGAGCGAAGACAGACTCCACACTTTCCTTCATTCAGCTTACTGCTATGGTACTGCCTTTAGTTTAAACAGATTTAATTATTTTTAAAATAGATTCTCATATTTTGAGAGAAGTCAAGTTTTACATAACAGATTATTGAACTCAAAAAGAAGATTTTTAAATGTTTTGGCATGACTTCATCAACAAATAAATGTCAAAGAATAAGATAAAAAGAAATGGAGTGTTAACTTATATCTTAAAAGAGTCTTAAGAGACCTATAAGCCAACCATAATATATTTAATAACAACCTGATTCAAATGAACCAAAGTTTAAAAAATAAATTATGAGACAATTGGAGACCTTTAAAAACCAAGTGTATCTTGAGTGACATTAAAAATCATTACTTGAGCTGTGATTATACCCTAAGAATCCTGAAATACCAATTCAAAAGGACTTATGCACTCCTGTGTTCATAGCAGCATTATTTACAATGCCAAGTGTTGGTAACAGGCTAAGTGCCCAACAGTAAATGACTGGGTCCAAAAACTGTGGTACATTTACACAATGGAATACTCCACAGCAGAAAGAGAGAAGGAGCTCCTACCTTTTGTGACAGCATGGAAACAACTGGAGAATATTATGCTAAGTTAAGCCAGGTGGCAAAAGACAAATATCATATGATCTCATCTATAAGAAGAACCTAATGAACAAGACAAACAAATGAGCAAAATAGCACCAGAGGCATGGGAACAAGGAACAGACTGACAGTGACCAAAGGGGAGGAGGAAGGGGGAAAAGTGGGGAAAGAAGGGGAAGGGTCCAGTCAAGGAACAGGTATAAATGACCTATGGACATGGACAACAGGGTGGGACTCACTGTGGAAGTAGGGGAACGGGGGGGGGGGGGCGGACAGGGGAGAGCAATGGGGGAAAATTAGGACAACTATAATAGAACAACAAAAAAATCACTCTTAGATTTTTTTCTTTAGGTGTTGTGGTAGTAATTTTTGTTATATTCTTAAGTATGTAGAGTTTTAGAGTTTTACACAAAATATTAACAGATGATAAGATGTAATGTCTGACATTTTATTCAAAATTATTCTGGGTGTGTATAGGAAATGAAAAGTTGGGACAGAGCAAAGCAATGTTGATAGGTTTTGAAGCTGGGTGATGGGTATATGAGTGCTTATAATACTATTCTCTTTATTTTTGTATATGTTTAAAATTTTCCATAATGGAAAGGCTTTTTATAGTCAGGTTGGTAAAACAATAGGAGAAATGCTGAAAACATTCTATTTTTGATCTTTCAAGAAAAATATGGCACAAAATAAAATGTCATGCTTTGTTCCCTAAATGTTTGAATTGATGAATTTTATTTAAATATTTTTACTCTCTATATTACTGAATTCCCAGTTAGGTAAATCAACATATTAAATGGTGGAATCATGATCTTGCAAAGATTTTAAAACTTTACCAATTTTATTGATTGTATGTTCCTCATAGATACAGTACTTAGTTTGACAAGTTACAGAACTCCAATAACATAACAAAAATGTTAATTCCCTTGTATATATAAATCTCTTCTGAGTAGCTACCTTATTGGTGATTTTGAACATGAACTTCTAATAGCTGAATGTCATAGTGTCAAATGTTGATTTGGTCAAAATGCTGCTTTTGACTGGTTCAAGCAAAACACTTCCCAAAACACAGCAGCAGCAGCAGCGCAATCTGTTACATTTGCAAAGAGGAAAAACTGGCAAGGGTTATAAAAGTTACTTAGGAAAGAACTTCACAAGGAGATGAAGCACAAATGGAAATGCCACATGAAGTGGAATGTAGGGCAAATGCCTGAGGAGATCACAGAGGACTGGCAGAAGCTTGTAGGAGTTGGGTCAGAAAAGCTCAGTAGGAACCAGGATGCCACATCTGAGAGACATAAAAGGAAACAGAAAAAAAAGAACTCTTCTACTATTTCAGGAACAAAAGAAAGCTAAATGACACATTTTGCTCCCTCTGTAGAGAGAGAAAGAGGGAAAACCAATGAGGCTATTGATAGTAAAAATGCATATGCAATTGGTAGTTTTAAACAATCTTTGAAATAAAGAACTTGAAGCAGAATTGCTAAGGCATTGTTGATTGAGAGGTACCAACTTAAGGTAAGAAGAGGAAAAAATCATTTTAAAGTTATTCTGTGATAATTTACTATTATGATCTTGTACTTGATATTCAAAGCCATCTAAAGCATTGACATATGATGGAATATTATGCAGCCAACAAAAGTTGTGTTTTCAAGGAGACTTCATGTCAAGAGAAATTGTTAATAATATTATACCATGTGATAAATGCAGAATCATATTATTGTCTGGAAGGGAAAGATTAAATCATCAACAGTTACTTAATACAGATGAGGTTATTGATTTTTATTTTCTTCATCTATTTGTGCATTTGTTGGATATTCTACAATGAGACTTACTTTTATAATCAGATATAACAATGAAAATATTGTTTAAAGCACCATCTTCCTCAATCTCCTACAATTCAACTCCTACTAGCCTATTTAACTAACCCTTGTTAAGGTTTAACCAGCAAATCAAATGGATGCTCTTTGCTTTTATTCTCTGGTTCCCGGCAACATTTGACATTGTTCGCCACCCCCTGCTAAAGTGCTATGTTCCCCTGGCTTGGCGGTTTAATTTAATCACACATCAGCTGCCACCTGAAAGACTGCTAGGGCCTCTGTCTTTACTAAAAGCCATTCAGTACATTGCTCCAGGGCAAACCCGACCTCATCCATCCATTGCTTTCATCCTTGGAAGACTTTTCACAGCACATAAGGTGAATTACTTAGTATTCTTTCAGTTGCAAGTGAAGAAAGGGCCACTAAGAAGAAAAGGACAGCTTTAGGTCCAAGGATTTAAATTAGTCCTCAGATCTCTGTTTCTTGCTTTTCTTTGTCAGGAAGTTGCCTCTCTTATAAGCTTCCTCCCAGCTGCTGGGATTTGAGAGCAGAATCACAATTGAGACTTGTATCATCCCAGCTAGCAACCTCAAAGCCAGGAGAGACACCTTCTCTGCCAGTATCTGTGTAGGAAATCCAAGACAAAGTTTCTGTTCAAACAATATCTCTAGGCCAAGAGGGCAGGCCCGAGTCACAGGTCCAATCCGCTCTTGGGCTTTCTTGGTCTGGCCTCTTCAGACTTCTGTAGCCTAATCTTTTGCCATTTACTCCCAAGAACCCTGAAATCTAACCATGCTACACTCTTGGCTCTGGGTCCCAAAGATGTCCATACCCTAACTGTTAGAACCTGCAAATATTATCTTCCAGGACAAAAGGTCCACTGAGATGTGATTAAGATTAAGGACCTTGACTTGGGAAATTAACCTGAATTATTCAGGTCAGCTCAATATCATCATATGAGAGGGGACCCAAAAAACCCTGGAATTATCCTCTGGTGGGCAGGCCCCTTGTAGCACAGGCTTCCAGCACTAGATGAGAGGTCCGGGAATCCACCTGCATCAGTGTACTAGCTGGCATTGTGGTGAGAAGCTGCATTCAGCTTCAGTGAATTTTTTTGAAGACTTGAAAAATGGACACTTTTGCCTATTTCATGATGGATGATTTACGAGTGTAACTACCTACACTGTGCTGAGTGGTTAGTAGTTTGGGACCAAAAATGGCACAACACCGCTGTGTCCCACCCTCCCTATTCCATCCGTCTCACTCAGAACACTTTTTTTTGTTTGTTTCCCTGGATGGAAAAAGTCCTCAATGGGAAACATTTTGCTGATGTGAAAGAAGTGAAAGAAAAAAAATGGCAAAAGCACTAAAGGGCATTAAAATTGACAAGTTCAAAAACTGTTTCGAGCAGTGGAAAAAACATCTCCATAGGCGTATTCCATCAAATGGAGAGTATGTTGAAGGCAATTGATGGTGAAACATGTAAAAATAAATACACAATTTTTATAAATAAATTCCAGGGTTGTTTTTTTTTTTGGTCTCCCCTTATAGGAGCCTCAGAGAGGAAAGAACCTTTCCCGGACACACAGAACCAGACAGACGACAGTGTGAGTGAGAAGGGCCGGACCCACCTCTGCTGACTCTGAAGACAGCAGAAGGGGCAGGAAGTGGGGAGTGAGGGCAGCCTATAGATGCCAGAAAACACGAAGGAATGGGTTCTCTGCTAGAGCCTCCTGCAGTCCTGCTGAGATTGCGATTTCAGCCCGGTGAATACTGTGTAAGACTTTGGCCCTTGTTACAGGACTGAAACACAGCAGACTGGTGTTGGTAAAGCCACCGCGTTTGTGATTTGTTACAGTAACAAGAAAGTAATGCACAGGCCCGTGCTAGTTTGTGCTTTTGTAGGGAAGGAAAAATTTCCCTTGATCCTCTTAAGGTCCCTGGCTGGATCGGAGAGTTAAGCTGACAAAGACATATTAACAGAAGAAAAGCATACACATTTATTCACTATGATGCGGAAGCCTTCACAAGGCAGTGAAGACCCAAAGAGACAATAGACTGAGCTATTTTATGCACCGTCGTGTGGGAATGCGACAGGTTGAGGAGTGTGGAGTAAGTGCAGTAAACTGGGAGAAACAGCCAGGCCCGTTTTTGGATTCTTCCCAGAGTCCCTTTGTCTTTGGAAATAAGGATGCTCCTTTCCTCCGGGTGTAGGGAGGGCACCTCTCACGGGTGGATTGTTTGACCTGTTCCAGGGAATAAGGGTGAGTAGGTAGGAGGTCAGAGTGACCTGGCTGCTTCTGCCATTTGCTCAGACTTCTTCAGCTTAACACATTCAATATGCCAAGTGCTATACTTTGGGTTTGCATGTCCTGAACCCCATCATTTTCTTGTTTTTGTACATTTTTGCCATTTCATGGAAAATGCCTTCCCTCCTGATCTACCCCACTCAATCCCAGCCCATTTGTTGACCTCCTACTATTGTTTAGATGTTACTCAGGTATTAGCCCTTCTCCGAAGCCTTTCTTAGCTTCAGCCCCTGGGACTGAGGTCCAGTGGCCACAGGTGCTCTCTATGCGTACTTCTGCTCTAGCATTTAACACACAGTACTCACACTGTCTCAGAACAGGTATACCCCTCCCATGGCATTGTAAATGGCTTTTAGGCCAGAGAGTGTATCCTATTCCCCTGGGTACACCACAGTTCATACAGTTTGGGGCTTACGGTAGATTGTAATGAATGTTGGTAAATGCATAAAAAGCCACTGCATTGATCATGCACTTTGAAATTCACACAAGTATGAGAAAGCATTGAAGACTGGAGAACATCTACATTATAAAAAGACAAAATGAATGTATTATTATAAATTTAACTTTTCCTGCCATAAAAATGCCGGAAATCAATCAACAGCAGGTCAGTTTTCAAATATCTTGAGGATAGAAGGCATATTTTTATTATAAGCAAATCTTAATTAATATAGTCTTTCCCTATATGATGACTGAACTGATAAATTTGGAGGTAGGAATGAGTTATAATCAATCTTAATTGATGTCAAAAGGCTTTGCATTGAATCCTGTACTTCAGTGAATTGGAACAGGTAGTCTTTTCTCTAATGACATTAATTAATAATACCTAATGTTATCGCATGGAATCTGACCAATACATTCACAATGAGCCAACCTGCAAGATGGTTCCCAAATGATTCTTGCCTTCTAAAATGCATTCCCTTCGGTAGTGCCCTCCCATACTGAATAGGGCCAACCTATGTGACCAACAGGACTTTGCAAAAATGGCAATGTATGACTTCTGAGGCTAGATCATAAGTGCCAGTGCTGCTTCTAGCGCATCCTCTTGCTCGTTCTGGGAAAAGATAACTCCATGCTGTGAGGCTACTCAAGTGGCCCTTTAGAGGAGCCAATATGAGAAGAGCTGAGGTCTACCAGCAGCAACTAGCACCAAACTGCCAGCTGTTTAGTGAGGCCACTTTAAAAGCACATCCTCAGGCCCCAGTTAAATTCTCCGATGACTGCATCCCTGGCCAATTTCTTGAGTGCAACCTCATGAGAGATTCTGAATGCTAACTATTTGGCTAAGCTGCTCTCAAATCCTCACCTATAGAAACTGGGAGAGATAATAAAAGTCTACTGGTTTAAGCCATTGAGTTTTGGGGTAGTTTGTTATAGAGCAACAGATAAGAACTATCTATGTAAAATATAACCTTAGACTAGAATATATAGATAATAATCACCATAAAGCACTTCTACTTTAGCTATGGATTTAAAAAAAGTTATTTACCAGTCTTATCACTTAAGAAAGATAATCTCAGGGCACCTCTGTTTCTTTTAAATTTTATACTAAGAAGAAAAGGGAGAAGAGGAGGGGGAGAAGGAGGGCTGGGGAGAAGGAGGGGTAAGGGGAGGAGGAGGGGTAAGGGGAGGAGGAGGGGTAAGGGGGGGAGGAGTACCAGTCTTGATACTGCACTGCCAGTTCTCAGTAATCAGTGTTTAGTGCTGAAAATTGATCACCTCTGACCCTGTCCCTAGACTCCTTTTTACTATTGGAGGATATGAAGTTGAATGATATGATGGTTAATTTTATGTGTCAATTTGACTTGTCTATGAGGTGCCCAGACACTATCCAGACCAAACATTATTCTGTGGATGTGTCTGTGAGGATGAGATTAATATTTGAATTGGTAGATGGAATAAGGCACATTTCTCTTCCTAGTGTGGGTATCACTGAATCCATTGATGACCTGAATAAAAAAAAGAGGCTAAGTAAGAAGGAACTTCTCCTGGCTGCTGTTTGAGCTGGATCATGGGTCTTTTCTGAACTTCCGACTCAGACAAAAACATCATGTCTTTTTTGGTCTTGAGCCTGATGACCTTCAGACTTGGACTGGACCTACACAGCAGCTGTCCTGGGTCTCCAGCTTGTCAACTGCAGATCTTGAAATTTCTCAAGCCATGTATGAGCCAATTCTTTATAATAAATGTGTGTGTGTGTGTGTGTGTGTGTGTGTGTGTGTGTGTGTGTGTGTAATCTACCTATATCTCTCATTGGTTCTGTTTTTTTTTCCTGGAAAACTCTGACTCACACAGATATTGACTTCTAATGTGACTTCCTGAAATCAGAAAGACATGTCCCACTGTAAGTCTTGCACATGACATGTTCAGGAAAGAAACAGAACTTGTGGGCTCCTCTATTTTCCTGAGGGAAAAAACTGAGAAGGTTTAAAAACTGCTTGCCATCTTTCAGGTCTGATATTCTTGGGGTTCACTGTATTTTTCCTATTTTAGAAAGTGTGTGAATGGCCACGTACTCAGGGTGCCTCTATGACAGCTGTTCTATGTGACCATCAGAGAACAGAACAATGCCTTGATGTCACATCAGAAGCAGAGATGACGTTTCAGGCAGGGAGAGGGGAGCGGTAGGAGGAAGAGAGTGATGAAGGGCGAAGGAAGAACAGCATCAGCCTAAATGTGTGGACACAGAAAACAATGAACTGGTTCAGGCACAGGTCAGAATCGCCCCTTGGCTATCTGAGTTAACACAGCCAAAGACACTCAGGTTAGTGCCTGAAAGAAGACAAATTAAATGAAACAGGTTAGTTCTAAAGGAAGTGGCTTCTGCAAAAGGGCAAGATGGGCAAGTAGAAGAAAAAGGCTGGCATTCCAGCTTACCTTATTCAATCCTGAGAAAGTAACAGAAAAGCTTCTGATTCATACTGTAAATTTTGAATCAGATAAATATTTACGACTCTGGCAAACGTTTTCACATGGATGTATAAATGTCAAGCCTAAGGTTTACTGCCACCACCACTCACAAGGCAATTAGAGCATTTTTTGCAGCCTTGCTATAAAATTGCTTCAATTTAGAGAGAACAGCTAGATTCTTGTCTTTAGTATCCTGCAATTTAATAGTAGAGTCGTGTAGAAGATTTCAGTCTTTCTAAGCAGGAATGGCACAGTGATTTCAAATTATTATTTTTGTCATTATATGACTGCTAGCATGCCATTAGTATTTCAGTTTTATAAGTATCTGTTTATCAGGCTGCAGAAGTCATTTTCCCCCTTGTTCTGTGCATAGATGGGGAAGCTAGTGACCTCTGAAGCATGACAGCGGGACTTAATGGGGTGTAGCCAAGACCTAGTGTTATCTTCTCAGCTTGTCTAAATTGAGGGAAGTCACTGGAGAATGGAAAAGGTACAACCTTACTACAATAGAGTGAGGATTCTAGGCAGTTCTTAGGATATAAATGTAAGTTTCACAAGGGCAGAGATCTTTCAGCCTTTTCCTTCTCGATCAAGCAGGAGCACTGATGCATTCAATGAGCCTTTCTTGAGTGTTTGAAGGTGCTAGGGGATGCTTGGAAGAAGGAAGTCACATAAAGAAATGGCACCTATGGGAGGCAGGGATTCTCAACAGCTCGGGGACTTGCTCCTTGGCTCCTGTCTTGAACTGGCTTTTGAACTTTGTAGCAAGAGAACACTTATTTGGTATCACTGCTAGGTTAGTGTTTTATTTTTGGGTCTATAGACTCCAAAGAGGTATATGGAAAAGCTTCAGGTTGTCAGTAAATACCCCAAAATGATATGTAAAATTTGGTATGCAATCACACATTTTTCTGAGTTTCATTAGGTTCTTGAAGTAATCTGTGACCCATAAAAAGTTAAGACCTACTACTCAACAGAGGAATTTAGAAGGGGATGGTCTGCCTGGATATGCCATTTAAGAAGATATCTGAAAGGAAGTTGAGCCATGGAGTTAAGGGCCTGATGCAGTGGTGAGCTTGGTGGGTTGAAGAGCAATGATGCCTATGTTGTGGGGCAGAGCAAGGAAAGGGTGAGTGGCAGGAACGGGTAGGAGAACCAGCTGGGAGCCAGATTGTGCAGGGTCTTCTAGGTCATTGTAGGAATTTTGCTGTATTCTGAAGTGACAGGAAGATGTTACTGATTAAAGAACATGGTCAAGGGAGCCAGAATAAGTATTCCCAATCCATGGGAGTTACAGGCTGTCTTTGAAACATGTTATTTCCTGAGTAGGAAAAAAAAACTAGGAGTTCTGAAGATACAGTCAACTATCTCATGAGCACTGAACAAATACTCTTAATTCATTAGTAGGCGAATGTGTTTGAAAATGATTAATAAGGAACACACTGTGTTACTGTTTAAACTATCATAATGAGTATTGATTCAGTTTTTTAAAGAAAGCTTCTTAGTTTTTAAGAAGTTGAATAAATTGATCATATTTTACATAGACCTCATCCTTCAGAGGAGAGTTTTATAGTGCTCTGCCAATACTTTGCAATTTCCACTTAGGCGATCTTTCAGGTGAGCAGGGAATTTGCATAATAAATTTTGCATGAATATATTTCCTCTCTCCTTTGTTGCAAAGAAAGCCAAGTAATAAATATTCTTTCTCAGTAGAGGGTTTAACAAAGCAACACAAATATTTACAACAGGCACATCACCTGGGACTGTTGATAAGGAGAGGATGATAGGAAGACTAGATCTATAGTTTATGCCAAAATTTTTAATCTGGAGGAAACAACATGGCTGGCTATTTCCAATTACTCAACAAACAGGTATTTATGAAGGGTTGTTAGGTAAAATAAACACTGCCAGGTGGCATAGGAAGGTGGTCAAATTATGGACCTCATTTATTCACTCACTTATTCATTTATTCTTCACTCATTTATTCAAGTCGATTAACATCAATCATGCATGTACCATGTATCAGGTACTAGTTACTATGCTAGGAGCAAAAATAGAAGAAAAAGTTTTAATTTTAACAAAAAAAATTAATAGTCTAGTAAGAACTCAACAGAGTAACAGTGGCTTCTTCTAATTCTAAATGAAGATAGAGTCAGCATATTTGTTCACAGTTAAGACAACTGACAACAGACTGCTAATCTCCTTGGATTTACTCTCTCTCTCTCTTTGCTCTGACTTTGTAATCAATGGGACTGTCAACACAACCGGATCCATAGATGAGAATCCAACCAGACAAACGCCCGATTCTCATGGTCAGTTTAGATGACTGCCTTCTGTCCCCTTGTGCTCACCCTCTGAAGGGAAGTAGAGCTCATTTAAGTGGTTTACCATCCTTAATCCTTTTGTGTTCTTCCCATGTGTGCACACCAGCTACCTCCTGAAGAGCCTTATCTCTGTTAGTAGAGAAAGTGTATGAGACTACAACGATGATCAGCTCTCACTTCAGTACTTGACATGAGGCAATTAGCTTGCTCTTGCTTTGTAATTTGGAAGCATTCCACTCCATCCCGACCCCTCAGCTGGACCAAGTCCTTAATCTACCCAAGTCCAGGTAGATTAAGACGGCAATGGAAGGATAATACCTTCTCTAGCCCACAGACATCTCTCATATTACTGTCTCTAGTATTCATATGACTATATATATATACACACATATATATATACATACACACACACATATATACATATACGTGCGCACACACACACACACACACACACATATATATATATATATATATATATATATATATATATATACACACACATAGGTTTCAGTTACCTGTTGCTATGTAACAACCCCAAATCTTAGAGCATTAAAACAATAAATCTTTTATTTTGTCATGATATTGTACTCTGGGTGGGGCTTTGCCAAGGACTTCTCTGGAGGTCGGTGGTGTGGGTGGATTCAGCTCTTAGTGCCACTGTGTAACTTTGAGACAGTTGTGCTTCCCTCTGGCTCATGTAGTCTCAGCCTCCTCTCTCTCCACGTGTGCTGTGTCCTCTCTGCATTGGCTCGTCTCTGCACTGTCTCACTCAGGTTGGACAGCTTTCTCCACACAGCTTCAGAGCCCTCAAGAATCACAGGACTTAATGAGTCTTAGCCCTAGACCTAAAACACATCACTTTCACTACATTCTATTAGGAGTGAAAGAGAGTCATGGAGTGAACCAGATTCAAAGTAGAGAACCACACAAGGTACCAATACTCAGAGGCATGGTTCACTGGAGACCTCTAATTAACAGTAACACCTACCTTGAACTGAGTAGTCTGTAAACCCATATTACGTACTCAGGTTGAAAGGGAATTTTAGGATGGTAGAGGTGAGCTACTTAGCAAGGCAAAGGGGTACTAGTTCTCGATGACTCTGATCCTATCTGTTTCATATGCCATGGTTTCGAAAACAATTAACTTCTGGAAGTCCTATTTTCTTTCATTATTCTGACCTTTTGCCTCCCCTACTTTTGACATCTGGCAAAGTCTGTCCTGCAAGTTCCAGCTCAAGCACTACATTTTCCAGGGCACTTGGCCTGATGCTCTCAGGTTCTGTTAGCTCCATGCTTCTGAGCTTCCAGCCTCTCTTTGATAGAACTTATCGTATTGTATTAAGTGTCTGGAAATTTGTTTCATGAGTTTGTTTCCCAAGATAAACTATCAACTACCTAAAGGCAGGGCCTGAGTTTTATTAATATGATTCTTGTCACTTTGTAAGCTCCAGTAACAATATGTTAAAGTGGAATCGGGACCATAGGAATGCATTTGTGTGCTCCAACATCACCAAGTCATCCAGAATAATGCAATGTGCATATCAGTGGTTTCATAAACATGGTTGGCTAATTGTATAAATAAATCTATCTCTCTTAGTTGCTATGTAAGAGACAAAACTCTGAGTTCAATGACGTCGTGGATTTTCAGTAAGCTTCATAAAAATGTCAAATCTTAGCTTAGAAGGAAGAAGCAATGTGCCTTGGGCATAGCTTTTCAAGAAATATCAATGTTCAACAGCACAGACCTTTCAGGTGGGGACATAGCTAAATATAAATTCGTGTCCTTCTAAAGAAGCTGGCTAAAAGTCTGAGGGCATGCATTCATGCTACCAAACAAAAAAACTGTTCCCTTGCTTTTATAAAACAGAATAAAACCTGTAGGAACCCAAACTACTTCACTAAGTGTGACAAATCCAAACTGCTACAGAGCAAGAGATAATATAAATCAATGGGTTTTGGAGGCAAACACCAGGAGTTACAATGAGGTGAGGGAAACCAAGTCTTCACCCTAAAACCATCCCCCTGTTTCATGAAGCATGAAACCTGTAGATAAAGCTTTGTGCTGTACAGAAAATGAATTATTGGCAATGATTTCAGCTCCCTGAAAGCCCTAAACAAGTGGGATACCGACAGGGTGCCACTCAAGAACATGCCTGCATTGACTGGCCTCTCTTCCTTTAGAGTACTTTGTGGTGAGTTGTATGCCTGTATTTGACAATTTTTCCTCTAAAGCTCAAAAGCAGAGATGATGCAGGGGGTTGGATTACCAGGCGACTCACAGTGATTGAATGTGATACACCATTGTCAAGGCAATGAAATGTCACAAACATATTCTCCAGCTACCATCGTTTTCCTGCTTTTAGAATCTGTTGTTCTCATAGAAAGGGATATAGTGTCAAGAACTCCTGATTAGAAGGCAGAAAGGTTGGGTTCTAAGTATGGCTCTGCTACTCTTAGTCTTGAGACTCTAAACTAGTCATCTGACCTCTGTGGGTTTATATGAATCCTCACCAATAAAACACTACTAGAGAGAGGAAAAAAAAACCTCCTTCTAGATGTCTGCTATCTTTTCCTTAAGAATATTTGACTTCCTACAGTCTATGACCTTAGTGCCTTTTAGAAATTAGGATGATTGTTAAACTTTATTTTTCTAAATCATGTTCACAACCTAAGCTATTAAGAGTTTTTGGCTGGTACCTTTGTAACCGCAAAATCAACTCAAAATGGCTCTATCCTGTTTGATGAGGTGCTGAGCTGTTTTTCAGAAACAGACTGCAAACTATTCAGCCATAGCACAGACAGAGGCGAGAGCTTCGGCCTCCAGCTACACCTGGAACCAAAGTCTCGTGCCCCCAACCCTTCACACACAGAACCAAAGGAGCAGGATATAACTGAAACGTGAACACCAGAATCCTTTCAGAAGCCAAGGATGCGTTGTACAGGAAGATGATGTGTTGGCAGGTCTTTACCGTAAATGGCCAAGTTCCAAGGCCCTCCAGTTAAACCTTGCCCCACCAGCACTTCTGCATACCTCTTCCCGCATCCCCTAAGAGCCCTTGGCTTGGTCTTGTGAGCAAGATGGATATGAGGCACCCCTCAGTCTCCCATCTTGTCAGTTGGCACCTTCTTGATCAGTAAGCCTTTCCTCACTCCAAATCCTGATATTTTGAATCTTGGCCTTTGGAGGCATCGGGCCTACAAACTTCGCTTTGCTAACACCTTTGTCTGTGACGCCCAGCCCCATGATCCTGCCTCCAATAATAATGTACACACAACTGATTAGGAGTCAGGAGATCACAGACTAATTGCTTAAATTACCTGCCTTCCCGCTCTCTCTTTGCTCTGACTTTGTAATCAATGGGACTGTCAACACAACTGGATCCAGGAGGGGAAGGCAAAGGGTATTTATGAAGAAGGGAGAGGGAAGAATCACATGAATAGAAGGAAGGCATTTCCATAGGTGTTAGTAATTTAAGGAAGGAAGTTCTATAGGTGCAGCTAAGCGAATAATGATGTTAATTCTAAAGAATACCTTTCATTTTCAGTCCTGTAGTCATTATTAGGTCTGCTTTCCTGCCAGCTTTGCAAAGCGTTTAAAGCACAATGCTGCTCTCAGCCCAGTCCAAAGGCTATTTTGCCCAGTTTTAACATTCCAAAGGCCTGAGAAGACCTGCAAAGCAGTTCCTCTGGGATGGGAACTCTGACTCCACTTTGAAGTGGCTCTGCTTGTATTCTTTTTACAGGTAACCCATGGGAATTTGTCAAACACTGTCTTGTCTCTTTATTATTTGGGTACATGCCATTTTCCTCAATTAAGCCTTAATCTTCCTAAGGACAAAACAAAAATTCTCTTCGATTTCTTCTGTCCTTCAAGAATCTCTGCATACAGTGAGTCCTTAGAAATATTCCAGTCGTTTTCTGGGGTAAAGTCCCCTCCAAGGAGAGGCTCCTCAATCTGCCTGCTGGTTGATCCTTCTCACCTTCCCTTCGAATTCTCTGGCAGTGTGAAAGGCAAGAACAAAGGAAAACCGATGAGATGAAGGGGAGGGCAAGCCTCGCTAATTTTTGTTGACTGGCCCACTGAAGTGGTAATGAGGCAGAATTACCGCCTTGGGTCAGAGCAGACCTGGAGCTCTTCCGCCATGTTATTCATCTTTTCCTGGGGGATTAGCAACCCAGGCAGACAGCTTCCTTCTGCCAGGCAAACCCCAAACCCCTTGGTGAGGTGACAAGCAATGTCCACCCCAGGGTGCATCTTCCCAAGGAGGCCTTAGGCAGAGTGCTGGCTCTCT
The DNA here is from genome assembly GCF_021234435.1 of Artibeus jamaicensis. Classification (NCBI taxonomy): domain Eukaryota; kingdom Metazoa; phylum Chordata; class Mammalia; order Chiroptera; family Phyllostomidae; genus Artibeus; species Artibeus jamaicensis. Next base: position 16,999,063 of record NW_026521486.1, on the reverse strand, counting down.
TCATCCTTCCCAGGCAACCCAACCTGCCATAAAGTACAATTCAGAGCATCACGCTACAGGGGAAAACAAGCAAACAGAAAAGAAAAAAGTCCATTCTGCATACTGATTTTGTCTGATGTGGCATTTGTACACGGGCGGGGGGTGGTGGCCACAGTTCTTCCCTGCTGCTGCCGCTGCTGGATTCATCCTTCCCAAACCCTGCTCAGTGGATGGAGCCTGCGCTAGCTCTGCCTCCTGAAACCAATAATCTCCTGTCTTTATTCTACACTTTTCTATGTCTTTATATGCACAAGGTTTTCTTCGCTTGGATATTGAAAGCCTGGCTATGTTTCCAATTCCAGCAGCTCACTTGCCGCACTGTAGGAACCAACTCTGACTATGCCTGTTGGCTGGAATATTGCCTCCTCTGCTAACAATGGTTTTCTCGTGGCACTTGGATTTTTTCTTGTCTGGCTCGTGGTTGTACACTCTGCAAATGCAGTCCAGTGCTAGCACATCACAGACATTCGATAAGTATTTGTTGAACAAATATAGATTTTTTTTTTTTACTTATATGGCCTCTACATTGATGGTCTTTTCGGAAACCAAATACATATAAAATTTCCATACACTCATCATTGTCAAGGGTCAATGGTAATTCCAGTTTTCAAGAACTGAGGGCTCTGGAGTCCCCTTAAAGCTGGCAGGGTCCAGTGCTGTACTAGGGTAACCTTGCAACTTTCCTGTTACCGGCAGATGACACCGAATAATGTTAATGTGGACAATTCCCTGAGTGCCTACTGTGTGCTGATTCACAGCACACACACACCCCTAGTCCTCCCGTCATCAGCATGATGACATGCTGATGAGGTCCATCTCCTTTCTGGAGAAGACAAATGAATAATCCTGTAAGATCCACACCCTTGCTCACAGTCTCATCGTGAGTGCGTGCCAGAGCCAGGATTTACACAAACAGGAGTCTGTTTGGCTCCAAATCTAGCTTTTTATCCCCATTGTCCTAATTAAACTGCACAGCAGGTTCTAGGGGAGGTTCTGCTATTTCTCTGTCTCTTGTCTGAGGTTCACTTCCCACTCCCATGGCTTCACAAAAGGCCAATTATGCCTGCAGGTGACCTGCTTCCTCTAATAGAATTTCTGAGGCCTGGGGCCCCATTGCAGTGTGTGCGTGGGCTGCTTCCCTCTACCCAGTGCAGGCAGCCAGGAGGCCTTGGCAGCTGGGCAGCGGGTCATCCCCGCCTCTGGTTTCTGCCCCCATCAACCCAAACTGCTTGTTTCAAGCTCCTCTGTGATTCCTCCCTCACCTGCCCTGAACCTCACCTTCATGTTCCCTTCAGTCCATCTCAGAGGCCTGTACGTCACAGTTGCGGCAGCTCCACACAGCATCAGGGAAGGGCAGAAACCATTGCGTCAGTCTTCACAATTAGGATGTGGGGAAGTTCCACTGAGACTCATCAAATGAAGATTACCTTTGAACTGCCTGTGAGGAAATGGTTTTCTGAGCCCTGAGGAGACTCATGATAGAGTCAGATGTGGGGAGAAAATGGGAGAGGAACTCTAAATTGAGAGAGAACTCATGTGCAAGCACCAAAATGTCCACTGAAATAGAAATTTATTTCATCGATTGTAAGATGCACTTTAAAAAAAAATTTGGACATCCCTGTAATTGGAGTGTGGCTCACCAGTCATCGATAGTGGTGCAACCATTGTTGGCCAAACGGGGACTAAGACAGTTGTCATTCATTGCCTTTAAGTGAGTAATCACCTGACGCACTAGCATCGGAATTTTGCAGAACGGGTGGGAACAGTAGACCAACTTTACATCATTGCAAAGCCAACTTCAAAAGCTTTTAGTTCTTTGATGGTTTCTTTTGGGAAATGCTTCCTCACCAGGACTCTTGGTGGCACAGAAGATGATACTGAGGAGAACTTGGCCTTTAAATGACCGAATCCAAAGCAAAACTACTTAGAAGAGTTAGATTTAGACCTCGAGAAAATTTTACAAAAATCCGAACCGATTTATTTTTGTTTATATTTTCTTTATCTTTGCCTAAGAATGGTATATGATTTTTAAAATGCCTAAGCATATTAGAGCTCTTTTAGTAAATATAAAAATTCTACATGATAAAATACCATGTGTCATAGTCAAAATGATAGCGTTTTCTCTGATGCAGTTTATCAAAATGTTTAAGTACACAGGGGAAATAACTAGTACTTTTTCATCAGACTGGCTTGTGTTTGAGTTTAAATTCTGGTTTACCACTTACTAGCACTGGAACGCTGGGTATGTTTCCAGGTCTCACTGACATTAAAATTCATAAAATGTGGCTAATAATTGGTATTCTGCAAGCATTTAATGACTTATTAAATCATTGCTTTCACTTGCTAGGACTTCGTAAATACTTAGTTTTACTTTTTTAAATTTTTACAAAGAGTCAAACGATATATTTCTTTAAAAAAACCATAGCTTTCTTTGCTGGTTGATTTTGTAGTTTCAATATAGTAGCACATTTTTTATAATGAACTTTGCTGTCACTTAAAAGAGTGAAAACAAAACAGCAGTCCAGGGGGTCAGGTTGAGTCCAAAGTCTTGGTGGAGGCTGGGAGGTTTCTGCTAAGCGCTAGTGGAAATAGAGCCTCTGACGAGGCCCTGACTTGCTCCCTTTAAGAAGGCGTGGTTTGACACAACACTGTGGTGCTGCTATCTCACAACTGAATTTCGTTTTGGTACCACCCATGGGATGACTAGTTTAATCATTTTAATTAACAGTAACAAAAATTTTGGCGGGCTAATGGCTGTCCAGCCACAGACTACAGCTAGCAGCTTGGTGTGGCCATGTGACTCAGTTTGGCTAATGGTCTGTGAGGAGATGTGAAATGCGCAACTCTGGTTCGTGTCCCTTAAATGAAGGTGCTTCCTCTTTCCCTGTGATTGTTTGAAATGGGAATGACCTGGGGAAAGCTGGGACACTGTCCTGGGTCAGAGTGGAAGCTCTGTGTTAATGGTAGCAGGACAACGAGACAGAACGCAAGCCCTGATGATTTTGGACGGTTTTTGCTCTATCACCTTAGACCACTGATCCAGACTAATGTGTGAGAGAAGTAAATTTTTGTCTTGTTAAAGCCACTATTATTTTTGGTCTCTCCCTGTTACAGCAGACAAAAAAAATGATGTTAGCTGCTCCCCTTCCGCTGCCCTGTCCCGCTCACCCTCTCCGCTCCTGCCTCTCTCTACTCACACATGCCCATCTCCCACAGCGCTTCTTGGGGCTCTTAATCAGAGCACTGCTTAAGTTTTCTTGAAATCTGGGTGTCTTGGAGTTATCAGAACTCCTCTCTAGTGATTAGAATCCTGCCTTAAAGCTGGGCCCCAATGTTTCTAGAAATTGTCTCTCAAAATCTGGTCCATATGCATTCTGACTCCCTGGATTCTGTTACGTTGCCTGTCTCTGCTCAAGATCTTCAACTTCCTTAAGGAGGACTCAATGCCGACTATAACCTTAGGATGCTTTTTCCTTACTTTGTCTATGTGACCCTTTGGTTCATCCCCTACCACCATGAAGTCCACAGACAACAGTTTCTATAGCTCCCAAATAGGACTGAGTCCCTGCTTCAAATCTCTTCCACCTTTCCTCTGAGCTCTTCAGCTACACGTGACCAGAAGGCGCTTACTAAAGCATACCAATATTCATGATGTTGAGTGCTATTGTGTAAGTGAAACTCTTCAATATATTGTCTTCATAGCGACTCTAAAAAGGGTTATCTTTACCACACAGATGAGAACACTGATGTTCTCATGTTTTTGCCCAAAATGCCTCATCTAATAAGTAATGAATCTTCATTTAAAAAAATCTGTAATCCTTCCTCTATCCATATTATCACCCAAGTCTAGTGATAAGACAAGGGTCCCAAGATGAGGGCTCATTTGAAAAGAAGAAAGAGGAATCTGTTAGTGATTAAGTCCCGGCACAGGCACACAGACTTGAAAGATGAAGGGACTGCCTAGTGCCCTGCTCTAGAAGCCGTATTGACACCAGGATGCTAAGATTAACATTTCAAAGCTGCTCAGCAAAAAAGGGTGTTTTACTTCTAGCTTTTACCTTTTTGGATTTTTTTTAAAAACATTTTATTCATTTATTTTCAGGGAGAGGAGAAGGAATGGAGAAAGAGGGAGAGAAACATCAATGTGTGGCTGCCTCTCACATGGCCCCCACTGGGGACCTGGCCTGCAACCCAGGCATGTGCCCTGACTGAGAATTGAACCAGTGACCCTTTGGTTCATAGCCCACACTCAATCCACTGAGTTACACCAGCCAGAGCCCTTTTTGAATTTTTTTAAAACAATTTTTCTCCCCTATGATTATTCTACTTCTCTGACCTTGACAGATGTTTCTCCCGAAGTTCTCTGAATTGTTATGGAGTAATATGGCTTAATTTTAATTTCCCTAGGTGTCTTTATTGAATTCTTTCACAGTATTTTATGGAAAACATCTGATTACTAATTCATAGAACAGATGATTATGAGATTCTCTGCTAAGTGGCTGCCACCATGGTGTTCAGGCTGGGGAGCCCCTGAGTCACATTCTGACCTGCTGCCCACAGGTTCAGAATAAAGTAAACCACCTAAACTCCAGACACACACAGTTGGCCCTGTTCTACCACCCCCTGAACAGTTCCTAAAATAAAACACTGTCCCTGGGCCCCTGGCAAAAACCTCTTCAGAGGTTTGAAAGTGAAGTATTTTAACAAAGAAGTTAAGATCTTCAGTTGTAGAATCAGACTGGGTTTAAATCTCACGGCCTCTCTCTGAATGACCTTGTTCTCTCTGTCCTCTGTTTTATGGTCTATAAAGTGGGGGCAATATAGTGACCTCACAGAGCATTTGTGAGGAATATGTAAATTAATATAAGTAAGGTGCTTAGAACAGTGCCTGGCTCATATTAAGTGCCTCCTTAAAAAGCTAATTACTTATTTCTCTTACAATTGGCAGTCAGTGAGAGTCCTATGAAACCTGGTATAAAATACCATAGCATGTGAAAGTTTCCATGCACTTCATAGGCATTTTCTGGTCCATGTATGTGAACACTCAGGTATATAAAATCACATGAAACCATTGTACTTACTAGTATGTATGATTCCTCTAGCTCAGCTCGGATGACAAATAGACCACACCCCATGGAAATGTCTTGAACGACCAGATGATTCTCTCAACAAAGAGAATCCTCATTAGGGGATCTGGTAGTTACAGGCAGAATAAGCTCCTGGATGAATGGCAGAATGACTTACCAGTGAACAGATTCACTGTGGGTTAATGTCTCCCTTAGTGCGACTGAACTCTAGACAGTTTTCTTCCTCACTATGGGCCCCTGATCTTTCTTTTCTTAGAGCATTTACTTTAGAAAACTTACCATTGTAAGTTCTTTCTCTGCTTTTTTGACACTTAAGTCTCCTAGTCTCTTGCTGGTTTTTATAACCCAGGAAAGTCTTTCCCAAGAAACTGGAAGCCATCCCTTGGAAATGTAATCATCAAAGAAGATACTGCCCTAATCTCCCAAGGCTCTGTGGGAGGGTAGGAGTCTAATTTCAATAAGCACAATTAGTAAACACAGATGGTCTAATTACACTGACCAATCTTCCCCCATAACTGTCCTTCGGTACTTTTCCAGTAGCTCATGCCAACACTGAAAACCCTCCCACCTTTGTTTCAGGAGAGTTGAGTTCAATCTCTCCCTGTGCAATAGTCCTGATAAGTCTTTCTTGACTATTTAGCTACATCCAGTGCAATTTGTCTTTGAATCAGTGGGTAGAATGCAATTGTGAAACAAATGTTTCTAGGCATAAGGAATGGCGGTGATATAAAAGTGGAAATAAAAAATAAAAGAAGCCCCTTGTCCCTCCTCCCCAGCTGCCTGCCAGCAAAGAAACAGACCAACAAACAAAACCAACAAACAAGGTTTTGCTTTAGAGTAAAGGGGTAGGAAAGAAGTGAACTGTAGGGAGCACTGAGTGTGGCTCAGACTCCAGCAGAAGATCAATTACAGTCACTATGAAGAAGTTACAATATATGTTCACTTCTTAGAACTTGGTTGGGCTTTGAGAAGACTGGAGAAAGTCTCAAAGTTATAGACCACAAAAAGACTTCTCTCACAATGACAGGCAACTCAACTCTCCAGGGAATGCCTCGTTTTCTAAAGCTCATGTGAAGACCAACCATCTAAAGGCCTAGGAGAGTGCAGAGATCTTCCACCTGCCTAGAAAGCCTCTCTCAGAGATGCCAGGCTTTGAGCACAGCTGTCAGCTGGGAAGAAAATCTTGGCTGATGTCTGAGTCTGCAGAGCTGAGGTCATTCACATGCCCTGCGAGGATAAACTAGGCATTTCAGAGTCTCGATGAAACAGAGTGGTAGTGGGTGCTGTTCAGACATTTTTTAAAGCATTAGCTCACCAGCATGTCTTTACTGGGTAGGAAAATGTGAACCCTGAAACTGGATATTAAGATACATTGTAAAGTGCAAATAATTAAAACAGTGTGGTGCCAACTGAGAAAAGTTACAGATACCAAAGCAAAATGCAAGAGAAAATGAATGAAACAAAATACCATTGGACATCTATGTATATAATAAATGTATATCTCAGTTCAGTGAGGATCACATGGATTATTAATTAATTAAATGATATAAGGGCAATTGGGCAGTCATCTGTAAAGGTAAGATCTTTCCAAATGGAACAGAGGCTCTGTACTTTTCTGAGAGACTTTGGTGATGTATTTAGCACTAATTGTGGATATGAAAACATTCAACTCCAGAAATCAAAATCTGGAGTACTCTCTGGAGTTTAGGAAATCTTAAAATTGTGAATTCTTCATTTATGCTTAGATTTTCTTTGCCTGCCAGCATTTTAACTACCTCAAGATGAATGTATATGGACACACAGATATCTATACACACATACACACACATATATTTATGGAAGGAATTGAAAATAAAAATTTTTTGAAGTGTATTTGCCTTTTTCCTGCAAGGGGCCTCATAGCTTCCATGAGATTCTCAAAGCATTAGTGACTGAGAAAGGGTTAAATATCAGCAAGTAATGGCCATTATCGCTCACAGACATTGCTTTCCCTTTTCCTACGGCTACTGAAGTTTAGGCTGTGAGTTTTCCTTGGGTCTGGATGACCCAGACAGCAGCACAGTTGACATTTGGCCTCCCTAAGCTTCGCACTATGTACTCAGCCAGCCCATTGTTGGCACGATCATTGTTAAGATAACTTACAGCCTACTTTATCAAGGTTTTTGAGGAGAGTTTGATTGTAAGATGAACAACAATTATACTGTAATCATGCATATTCCTTTTTTATTAGTACATTAAATTGCCTAATTTATTATACTCATAGAGTAAACAATTTTTTCTTTAATATATAACACTGAATTAGAAAATCTACTTTACTGGTCACTTCTTCAAGAAGAAAAGCTTAGTTAAAAAACCTTTTTAGAAAGATTTTTCTAAAATCTTGCAGCGGGTGAATGGTCTCATTGAGAACGTACTATATACTGCATTTAATTGCCTGGAGAGAAAAATGAACACAATGACCTCTAATTTAAAAGTAAAGAGCTTTCTGGGAAGACAACATCATAATAACCGTCAGACCTTTACAGGTTACAAATGCTTTCATATAAATTATTTCATTTAATTATAGCACAAAGAAACTTATTACTATTCTCATTTCAAAGAATAAGGAAATGAAAGCTCAGAATGATGAAGTAACTCATCCAAGTCTACACAACAAATAAGAGGTGGAACTTGGACTCTAATTTACATTTTCCAATAATTCTCCAATTTCCTTGTCATGCAATTTTTGTAATTTTATTATGTACCTCTGAAATCTTGGTACTCAAATCACAGGTTAAATAAAGAGGGCCTTTTGGAAAGAATAAGGAAAAAAAAACTAGTGACACTTTAGAATGAGTGTTGTTTACATCACGGAGAAAGCTAGAGGTCACAGGGAGGAAGGTCTTTCCAGAGGCACCACCTCATCACTGCACACATCATGGGTAGAAGAGTCCCTCTGTATAAATCGTGGGTAGAATAGTCCCTTTGCTCTGCATTATAATGAAAGCACTATTTCTAATCTAGCTACGTATCTTTTACAAAATAACCCCTGTGGACAATTCCTTCTAGAGTTTCAAGGTTGGAAGACTTCCTTTCTCTGCTGGACAATAATACTTTCCCTACAATGACAATTCTGTAGCCACTTTTGATTTTTGTTGCCAAGAAGCTTGGAGCCAAGCTGTATGTTTAGTAGCAGTCATTCTCTTAGTTTAGGTTTGCTGGAGTCTTCCTTTTTGTCCCTTTAATTTTTTTCTCTTAGAAGCTATTTGGTTCATATTGAGGCAGGAGAGACAGAAGTTAGGGAAAGCTCCAGACTGGTGGAGTAAAGCAGCAAGAACAAACACCACCGGCAGATAAAGGCCTGAGGTCCTCTCACCAGAACCCCCACACAATCACAGTTTATGGCAGGAAATGACTGTGGTGGTCACAGAAGCCAAGAAAGAGAACTGGCTAGAACCAGATCAATCCAGGATGGAGTAAAAATTAACTGGAAAGTGACCCCGAATCTCATTATACCATCGTTATAATGAGAATTGACACCACAAGTAGAAGGGGAACCAAGAAGGACAAATGCCATGAAACCTCCAGAATGGACCATATTAGGAACAAGACCCCTCCCAACCAGAAGGCAAAGACAGAATTTACTGGTAAAAAGCTCGGAACAACCCACCCCGGGAAACACATAACATCCCGAGAACTGACTATGGCACTGCACGCAACTAGCGAGTTCGCCCATGACTCAGACACGTGCTTCTGTGTCTTTCACGGAGGTGCCCTGGGAGGCGCGCAACCCTGGGAGCAGGGGGGCGTCCAAACCCCTGATCCTGTCTCCAGGAACCTGCAGCCTGGCCTCCTTCTTTCTCTCAACCTAAATAAAGCTTGCCCTTGCTTTTTCACTCAGGCTTGTGTTTGACTTCTTTCCTGTGTGGAGTCAAGAACCCGCAGATCATGGAGTGTTTGGGGGTCCCTTTTCAGGTCCTCCTCTGATGACAGTGTCTTTTACTATTGTTTTAATTGGGTTATATCTTACTGTAGTTATACATTTTATTATAAGCCTTCTCAAACCTTTTTTGAAGATAGGCAGAGTACAAAGATACAAAGTCCCACTCTAAGTAGTAATTCTAGCAAGAATATGAGCACTTCCTCCTTTGAAGAAATAACAAGAATATACCAGGTGCCAGTAGTATTTAAATACTTGAGAAACTCACATAGAAGAGATTTTTTTTTTGTAAATGCATATGGTAGTAGAGTCCTGTTTTGTTTCCTTTATTCTTTGTTTCTATTTTTTATTGGTGTAAGAACACTTAACATGAAATTTCCTTCTTCATAAATTTTTCAGTGCACACTACAGTACTGGTAATGATAAGCACAGTGTTGTAGAATTTATACTCCTGGCGTAACCAAAATTTTATGCTCACTGAACAGGGACTCTTTATTTCTCCCTCCCCCTAACCCCTGGCAACCACCATTCTATCCTCTGTTTCTACAAGTTTGGCTCTGGTGGGTGCCTCATATGCTACAGGCTAAATGCTAGTGACCCCTCGACATTCATATGTTATGATCTAATCCCCAGTATGCTAGTTTGGGGAGGCAGAGGCTTTGGAAGGTGATTAAGTCGTGAGGGCAGAACCTTCATGAATGGGATTAGTGCCCTTACAAAAAAATCCCGGGGAGGTCCCTTGGCCCCTTCTGCCCTGTGAAGACACAGTGAGAAGACCATGAACTGGGAAGTCAGTCCTCATCAGACACAACACCTACTGGTACCTCGATCTTAGACTTCCCAGACTGCAGAACTGTGATTAATAATTTGATGTTCACTATTAATACCCAGTCTGGGCATTCTTTTAGCGAACCCTGAATGGACTAAGCCATCACACAGTAGAATGGACTAAGCCATCACACATGCAGTTCATGCTTCTGTGGTTACTTATTTCACTAAGCACAATGTCCTCCAGGTCAAGAGGTACATGAAAAGATGTTCAATGTCACTTACTACCACGGAAATGTAAATCAAAAGCACAATAAGATCATCTCACCCTGTTAGGGTGGCTACTATACATATTTTTTAAAGTGTTGGTGAGGATGTGGAGACACTGTAACCCATGTGCACTGCTGGTGGGAATATAAAGTGGTGCAGCTGCTGTGCAAAACAGTATGGAGGCTCCTGAAAAAATTCAAAGTCAGAACTACCATATGACCCAGCAACCTCACATATGGACACATACCCAAAAGAACTGAAACCAGGATCTCGAAGAGATACCTGCACACCCATGTTCACTGTAGCATTACTCACACTAGCCAAGATATGGAAGCAACTTAAATGTCCATTGACAGATCAATAGAAAAAGAAAATGCGCTATATATACACACAAGAATAGAATATTATTCAACATTTTAGAAAGAAATTGTTTCTTTATTTTTATAATAAAGACTCAGTGTCACCCTAAAAAGCATTTTATATTTCAGCAACTGTAGGTGAGAAGGTATTTGGTATTGTGTGTTATACTTTTATTTAAAAATAAGTTTTTGTATTTTAGTTATGTTTTATGTTTATGCACATTTGGTATAACACAAAGAGATAATGACAAAATTTTCTAAGGAAATGTATGGTTGATACATAATTGTATCAAAAATTCACACAGAAATGAATCTGTATATATCTCACATACATAATTATGTCACATCTACAATTCTGATTATTGTAGGAATATAATCCACATGTCACACATACATATAAGCAAGTACACATTTTCCAAAACAATGGCTATGTAGAGGAAATCAGTAAGGAGGAACCACACTAGGGAAATTTTTTTTATGGACTGATTAATACTAAAAGAGGAAAAGAGAACTGCCTGAGCAGTTAAGAGGTAAACCCAAATAGGTCTAAAAATTTTTTGGCACTGTTGAATAAAAACAAATCCAGACCTAGGCAAGGAGAGACTTAAAAAGATTATGACAGGACCAACGCTCCTCCCTCAGGATTTCCGGGCATCTCAAAGTCAAACAGAGAAGCAGGACTTGCAGGAACTTTAAGGGGAAATGGAACAAGCAGGTGGAGCCTGGCAGACAGCAAGAGCGAGGTGGTCTAACAGGAAATGTTTCTCTCTGACTGGCTGGTTCAAAGGGAACTGTTAAGGGTAGATGGTCTAGTCTGCCTTCTAGTCATTGCTCAGATTTGTGGCAAGCCAAGTACAGCAGCCCCTGGAGAGAAGAGATGCGGCTACACTTCAGTCAGGCCAAGTCAATGGGTAATAAATGGGCAACTGTGAGCACTTAGTACAAGCAACTTAATGAAAAGCATACATGATTGAAATGTTAACTACATTTTTCTGCCATTAAAAATTCTCATAAAATCTGTATATGTATTTTAGATTTTATTTTTACTTTTATTTTAGTTCTTCAGGGAGATAAAATTTTATAAGGAGTTTAGTAGATTCAAGAAATAGGCTAAGTATAGCAAAGAGGGGTAGGATCAAGGGTTGAAAGTAGGGATGGCCAGGGTAGGGGGGAGTGGTGAAGGGAATAGAAGACAACTGTACCCGAACAATAAAAAATGTGAAAACAAATTTTGTTAAAGTATACTATAGTAGCCCTGCCTTATCTGAAGTTTTGCTTTCTGCACTTCAGTTACCTGCAGTCCAAATATATTCATTGGAAAATTCCAGAAGAACAATTCATATGTTTTAAATGGCGCACTGTTCTGAGTGGCATGATAAAACCTCATGTCGTCCTGCTTCATCCCACCCAGGACACAGATTGTCCCCTTATCTGGTGTCTGCACACTGCATTTACTACCCACCCGTTGGTCACTCGGTAACTGTCTCGGTTATCAGGTCGATGGCCGAGCAGTCTCAGTGCTTGTGTGTGAGTCACCCTGATTTTCAGTAATAATGGCCTCCAAGCACAAGGGCAGTGATGCTGGCGATCTGGGTGTGCCAAAGAGAAGTTGTAAAGCGCTCAAGTTATGAAAAGGTAAAAGATCTTGACTTAATAATAAAAGAAAAATAACTGTATGCTGAGGTTACTAACATCAAATAAGAACAAATCTGCTATCTGCAAAATTGTGAAGGAGAAAAAAAATTCTTTAAAAATGTTTAAAATGTTTTATTGATTTGTGGGGGGGGGGGGGGGAGAAAGAAACATCAATGTAAGAGAGAAACATTGATTGGTTGCCTCCTGCATGCGCCCTGGGAAACAAACCTGCAACCTAGGTATGTGCCCTGACCTGGGATTGAACCCACAACCTTTTGGTGTGGGAGGTGATGCCATCTGGCCAGGACAAAAGAAATTCTTGCCAGTTTTGCTATTGCATTTCAAGCTGTAGAAATTAACGCCACAGTGTGTGGTAAGGGCCTAGTTAACACAAAAAAAGACATTAAATTTGTGGGTGGAAGACATGAACAGAAAATGTGTTCTCATTAACCAAACAGCAGCACCAGAAAGTATTGAGCCTACTGCTATAACTCTTTATCCTAGGTATGTATATGTAGAAAATAGTAGTATAGATGTACATATATGCTTTAGTACTATCCATGGTTTCAGGCATCCATTGGGGGTCTCAGAATGTACCTCCCATGGATAAGGGAGGGACTACTGCATCAGAAATTCTTAATTTATTCCCATTTACATCACTAAAGTACACATGATTTCAGTAGGTCATTTAAGTCTGACAAATCAGCATATGATTTATTAAGACAGCTAAGAGGCTTAGGAAAAAGTGAGTTTTGTATACAGTAAAAGCAAAGAACTTATTTTAAAGGCATTTATCAATTAAAGTATGCATTTTTATATTAATATATTTTAAAACCATTGTTAAATGAGGATCTGGCAACGTTCCTAGAAGAACCTAGTTGAATTATACATGCTTGAGATTTATTGGTCATTTGTCCTTCAGAAATTAAGAAGCAGAAAGCTTTCGAGGAGGACCTTCTGCCAAAGCATAACCCATTAAACCGGAGATAAAAGTATGAGTCACAGAACTGCAGAGTTGGAAAGAACCTAGTGCCACCTTTTCATCTTCGAATAAGGAAACCGAGGCTAATTGTGAGGTGTCATTTCCAAGTCACACAGCAAATTAGTGAGGAGGGCAGAGCAGCAATCAGATCAGGGCTCTTTTCCTCCCTGAGGATGAACTTCCCCAGTGAAATTTTCTTTCATAGACTGATTGTAGAAACAAGGTAAAGCTATGATATATTGTTGAATGAGAAGAACAAATTGGAGAGGAATGTGTAGAGCATGATTTCATGTTTCTAAAGCAGAACAGCTGTCTAGGGGACTTCCGGCCAAGATGGAAGCATAGGTGGAAACATTGTGCCTCCTCGCACAACCAAGTTTAAAGACAACAAAATTTTAGTAACAAAAATGCAACCAAAACACAGAAAATGGAACTGTATGGAAGTCGGAAGTCTGACAACAATGAACCGTTCAGCCTTACCAGTAAGAGGGGCCGAACCAGCGGCTGGCAGAGTGGGGTCACACAGGAAAATTCAGCCAGACTGACTTAGGCACACGGGTGGTGGTTGGCAGATCCCAGGCTTGGGGTGGCAATGAGAAGACCCAGTGAGGGTGCAAGGCAGCTGGCTGACCGAGGTCTTATTTGTATGCAGATAAACCAGGCAGAGGAGCAAGCAGTGAGACACACCGCGCAAACCAAGGCCCCAGCAATGGGAATTAAAGCCTAAAAGCACAACCAATTGGAAAAAGCACCAATTGGAAAAACTTCCGGGGTCGAGGTGCCAGGAGAAGCTCCCAGACTCACAGAGAGTTTGTTGGAGAGACCCACGGGGTCCTGGAGGGTGCACAGGCCCACACACCCAGGAGCCCACTCCAGGGGAGCCCGGTTTGCTTTTAGGAAGCAGCAGAGGAGACTAAAGTCAGAGACAGAGTGGAATGCCATTACCCCTCTCTGACCTCGCCCCCACATACAGCGTCACAACCCAGTGACTGGGTTGCCCTGCCCAGGTGATCACCTAAGGCTCTGCCCCTCATAAGTAACAGGCTCGACCTGACCAAAACATTATGGCTCAACCAGAAAAAGAGCTCAAAACCCCAGAGTCAATACTTCTAAGCAACCAAGAGATAGCCCACCTATCAGATGCACAGTTCAAAACACTGGTGATCAGGATGCTCACAGAACTGGTTGATTTTAGTCACAAATTAGAGGAACAAATGAAAGCTAAACTAATTGAAATGAAGGGAAATGTACAGGAAACCAATAGTGAGGGGAAGGAAACTGGGACTCAAATCAAGGGAGTGGTCCAGAAAAAAAATGACCAAACAGAAAATAAAGAAACAAGAATTCAAAAAAATGAGGAGAGGCTTAGGAACCTCCAGGACATCTTTAAACACCCCAACATTCAAGTTATAGGGGTACCAGAAGAGGAAGAGGAAGAGCAATGAGTAGAAACCTTATTTGAACAAATAATAAAGGAGAACTTCCCCAATCTGGCAAAGGAAAGAGACTGCCAGGAAATCCAGGAAGCTCAGAGAGTCCCAAAGAAGTTGGACCCAACAAGGAACATACCAAGGCACATCATCATTACATTAGCCAAGATTAAAATGAAGGAGAGAATCCTAGAAGCAGCAAGAGCTAAGGGGACAGTCACCTACAAAGGAGTTTCCATCAGACTGTCAGCTGATTTCTCAAAAGAGACCTTACAGGCAAGAAGGGGCTGGAAAGAAGTATTCCAAGTCATGAAATCCAAAGACCTACATCCAAGATTGTTCTATCCAGCCAAGCTTTCATTTAGAATGGGAGGGCAGATAAAGTGCTTCTCAGATAAGATCAAGTTCAAGGAGTTCATCACCAAGCCCTTATTTTATTAAATGTTAAAGGGACTTACCTAAGTAAAAGAAGATAAAAAAGATGAACAGTGAAAGGACAGCAAACTCACAGTTATTAACAACTACACCTAAAACAAAAGCAAACTAAGAGGACAGCTAGATCAGGAATGAACCATAGAAATGAAGATCACGTGGAGGATTAGCAACAGGGGAGTGGAAGGAGGAGAAGGGAGGAGAAGGGGGGAGAAGGTACAGAGGATAAGTAGCATAGATGGTAGGTAGAAAATAGATAGGGGGGAGGGCAAGAATAGTATGGGAAATATAGAATCTAAAGAACTTGTGACCCATGGACATAAACTAAAGGGGGGGATAGTGGGGGAGTGGGTGTGCAGGGTGGAGGGGAATGAAGGAGGGGAAATGGGACAACTGTAGTAGCATAATCAATAAAGAGAAAAAAAAGGAAAAAAATAACAGCTGTCTATCCATCTGTCTATCTACCTACCTACCTATCTCCTGTGTGTGATCACATATAATTGGAGAAAAGATTGGAAGTATATGCACCAGGCTAACAACAGCTAATCAGAGAAGGATTAAACAAGGGGATAAGAAAAAAATGTAATAAAATAAAGTGTTTGAAATGGTATATGAAAATAAAGATTGCAAAACTCTACCTATAAGATTATTAGTACATGGAAATTAAATGTGCACATAGACAATGACGAGAAAGTCACTGGAACATGTATGCAGAGCAGAACATGGACAAGGAAAAATAATTTTGATCAGGAGCTGGGTGGATATTTTTTAAATTGTGTAGTTATCTTTAAATAGTATTTTTAGAAATATAAAAATTAAAAAAAGTCAAATGAATGCCTTTTCTAAAACCATTCAATTACACCTATTTAAACTCAAGTCTGATAAAAAGACTTAGTTATATTCTTATTTACAGTATTTGCTGGGAAAGCTTTTATCAGCATTGATAGCTATAACATTTTATGTTTTACATACAAATGTTTACATGTATGTGTTTGTATATATGCCTCCATATAAATATATATTTGGTTTTTAAGTAGGCATCTACTTTTTATTGAGTGGTTTGGACAATGGAAAGTAATGTATATATTTACTGTAAAATTTACAGGAACTTTAGCAAAGCAGAAAATAAAAATCAGTGATAATCTTATCCAAAGATATCTATCCTTAATGTTTTTACATCTCTCCTTCCAGATCTTTTTATATGTGGGATTTGAAAATGGGATTGTACTTTACTTTATCTCTTTTTTTACTTAGTTAATATATTATGGCTATATTTCCATGGTAGCAAATACAAATGCAAGATCATTTTAAATTAGATAGTTAACATTTCATCATAGAAAATGATGGTAATTCATTCTACAAATTTTCTGTTAATGGCCATTTCATTTGACTTTGTTGTTTAAATGATCATAATGCTGAACTGACCAGCTTGACAGGCACATTTTTGACTCCGGTCCTGTTGCTTTCTTCGGAAACACTCCTGAGAGGTATTGCTGAGTACGGCTGGTTTTAAATGTACAAAACCTTTCATTTCCTAACTCTCCTAAAGTCTCTGCTTGTGTATCAAAAACACGAACATATGAGAAGCCCTCTGTGATCAGGACAGTGTGCATTGCAGACATGACCAGCATAAGCTGCACAGCTTTTCTCGTGGGGGAGTGGCCCGTGTTGTCACTGAATGCTTCGCTATACTTTAGGAGAACAAATTTGTATCTATCTAAGAGCACTCATGATGATGATCCATCAGGAAGGCATACTATCTATACTTCAAATTATTCCTAATTATTTTTAGCTCCTACTTTCTTACCAGTATGAAGCCATTAATGGTGAGCTTTGTAAAATGCACTGACATTTAGATAGTAGGTATTCAACTATTTTTAAAGTGTCCACAAAAAAGACTCTTTGCAACTGTTTTCAACTTTACGTTGAATGTGCAAGGGGTAATATCCTATCAAAAATATCATCCAGAGCCCTGGCTGGGTAGCTCAGTTAGTTAGAGCGTTGTCCCAATACACCAAGGTTGTGGGTTTGATCCCTGGTCAGGGCATATACAAGAATCAACCAATGAATGCATAAGTAAGTGGAATGACAAATTGATCTTTCTCTCTCTCAAATCAATAAATAAAATATAAAATAGCATCCATATTCCTAAGAACGTATATACAAGGGTGGGCAAATGTAGGTTTACAGTTGTTTATACAGAAAATCATACAATCATTAATAAGTAATAATAGAAAAATAAACTCTGTTTTGCTGACTCACAACTGTAAACCTAATTTTGCCCACCCCTGTTTATTTGAAACAATGACCTAATATCCATCCTTTGTTTCTTTGGAATTTTTTTTTAAATAGAAAAATGGATAGAAAGGGATATCATCTATTATGGTCCACTATGTACCAGGAATGTAGCTAACTACTTTCTCATGTAGTAATTCCTTAGATATTGCCCATGATACTGGGGAGAGGTAGATACTATTGTTATACCTGCATTTTGTATGAAACAGTGAGGTTTAGGTTGATGAAATAAATTTCACAAGGTCCCATTGCAAGTAGATATTGAAACCTATGTATGTGGGTAACATATTTTGCCTCAAAAAATAAGTCTTTAATAATCTGAGTTTCCTAGTGATTATATTGTTGCTGCAAGTAGTGAGTTTATCATCATGGGAGATATGGAATCAGATGGTTGATCAGGCATGAAAGATGTTATAGAAACTATTCCAGTACAAGTGGAAGAGAGTATTTGGTCACTTCTCTAGGCTTCATCTAAAAGGTTAAATATTTTGTTGAACTGATAACAATGGAATTCTTATAACTATTGATGTTAGGCCATAGAATGATACTTGACTATTTCATACTAAAGAGAAATCTAACTTCACATATAAATATTACTTGTAATTTCAAAACCAGAGGATCTCAGCCATACTTAAATAAACAAAATCTATATTATATAGGTTATTTTAGTTTTAAATGATTATGTATCTGGAATGAAACAAATTTTAGTGTCTCCAGTGCTAAAAGCACCATTGTTTGGTTGATTAAACACTATCCCTTAATAAATATGAGTTAGCTCATGCTAGCCTAACAGTTACTGTAATTCACATTCCTATATAGCTATTCTATTATTCAGGGATTTCTTAGATTTAATCCATCTAAAAAATAACTAAGTCACTCAGTGTAGTGTTATATAAAATGATAACAAAAATAGTGTGATTTAGACAAAATAGTAAGCTTGTGTGCTAACATATTCCCCTCCCACTTCCCCCAGGTGGTTCTATTAAAAATAGTGTTGTAAGAAGAAATAAAAATCAAAATAAATCATGCCTATTGCAAAGCATTTCACAGAAAGGCTTTTATGTGCAATTTAACAGCTCATGGAAAAAAGAATATTACTGAAGGTAGGGAAAATTCTTCCTCTGAAAAGAAGTGAAACCCAGGTCATTATTAGCATTTATTTTAGGCATTCACTCTTGAGAAGTAGAAGATACTCAGAGCTGTGATCCATTAAATATATGACCATGTGGCCTGTGCCTGGGGTTTGAGCTAAACCCTTCCACACCAATAGCTGAGCTTTGCTAAAAAGAAGTGATTGTTTCTACATCCACCCCCACCCTCCCCAGATGGCTCCTCCTAGTGCATGTGAGTATGACTTGAACTAAAGAGAAAGAGGCAAAGAGCTGGCTTCTGCTGTTCTGTTTAATTTCTTGAAAGGAGTATGAACTTCAGGAAGAAGAAAAACTACCTTTGAAGAAGCTGACTCAGCAAGTTACTTAAATTTTTTAGCCTTCCTTCATCAATAACGTGGGTCTAATAACACATCACCAAGTTATTTTGAGAGATGAATGCAAAAATGTTCACAGGAGTAAACTGCACAGCATCTGACACACAGTAACCATGGAACACATTTCACTGTCTTCCCTCTTTGTCATTTCTGTAATAGAGCAGTAACTCTGGGAAACTGTAAACACATCTTTAAAAAGTGTTCTCCTAGAGTTTGAGAAATGATCTTCCCATCAGCGGTCTCAGCAGGAGGACAGCTATCAGCTGCATCGGTAGCCCAGTACTTCCTGATCCAGAGCTAGACAGCACAAACCAGAGGCCTGGAAACAAGGTCTCTGTGAGGGCGGAGCAGCTCCTGGGGCTGTGGAGACAGATACCTGCCCCAGCCGGCCCTTCTTTGGAAAGGGCTACAGGAACTCTCTCTTCCTTTGGATTAAGGAGAAACTGGGCTTAGGCCAGCAGGAGAGGGAACGCTGCTCTGCTTTAGTGAGTTCCTAGACCCCAGAAACTCTGCATGCAGGGTCTCCACAGCTACGAGGCACTCTAAACTCTAGCTTGACCTCCAGACTCTTGGAGGAAGAAGAGCAACAGCTTAGTATGTGGCGTTGTGGGTCTAATGTTAGCTACTGTTTTTAGAGCTATGCCTTTTCCAGCAAATGGCTTGGGAACTATGGGTAGTCTTTATCCAATACAGACAGTGCAGCCTAGGTTAAGAATTCTGTACAAATTCATTTTAATAGCTTTTGTTTATAGTGAAAATTTAGATGGAATTCATATGATGGCAAACAGGTTTTTAAAAGATAAGACTGTAGAATACTTCTCCTTGAATACAATTTAACCTTAAGTACAAGAAAAAAATCCCAGCCTTAGAAAACATCTTAACTAAATATTTTTTCCATTCATGTACTTGAGATCAACCTAATACAGTCCATACACCTGAAGTGTGTTTAGTACAACAGGAGATTATTCAAGCCCGTTTAGAGATAGGAGGGTATTTCTAAGATTATCTGCCACCCCTGTATTGGGAAGTTCAGGCACTTGACTACTCTGCATATTTGCTGCTGTGCAATAACACACTAGTCCTCTGAAGCCAATCACTGCCTCCTCTTTACTTATATGATCCTCAGTCTCATCAAGAAGATCATCGAACTGATTCTTAGTGTGGCAATTTGAAGCAGTACTTTCAATGAACATGGTAAATTTTCTAACTTGAAAGTGTTTCCTTATGATGCAAGGACAATGGTGAAGAAATGAAACTTCAGAAAAGACTCTACATGAAAGCACCTTAGAATGTGAGTAGCTGTCTCTTAACTGCAATCCTCACTGATCAAAAAGATAGGCAAGATTTTCCACGTATCTTCCTGCATGGTGTACACTCTAACTGGTAAGACAGCTGTGCATACCTGGACAAGATGCAAGAGAATTTATGTTTATGGATCACCTGCTACATTTTAGGCTGTAGTAGTACAACTGTGTGATTTAATCTTGCAGCAATCTTATGAGGTGACTGTAAAAAAATCTGAATTTATAGGTGACGAAGTTGACATCAAAGAGATCACAAAATGAAGCTGGGATCTCAATCCAAGTCCATATAATTTCAATACTTCTTCTCTGAAAAAATCCTACACATGGGATTTCATGATTATGCAGAATATACTATCATGTTACATATCTGACATCACCCAATAATAGGATGTTCCCCATAACATGAGGTATGCAATATAGTTGAATCCTGCTGCCAATGCTAGTTTGTTTGGCATTTAAATCTGATCCAAAGTGAGAAAGTAGAAATTACGTTTGTGAAAATTATGCTTTCATACTATTCTGAGTGAGAACCTAAGGGACTGACCCGAAAATAAATCCAGTAAATTTTTTTCTTTAATTTTATTTCTATCTTAGTCCTGGACAGTTGAGGTTGCTGGGTAAGGTTCAAACTAATTATGTAATTGCTGAGGAAATTTTTTAAAAAGAAGACAGTGGTTTCTATGAGTGGAATTAGTTATATGATTCATAGAGACTGCTCAAACAGGAGTAAAGATGAGAGTATTCCAAATGTTTACAAAATAGCTGAAATTGCAAATATGCAGGTTAAAGGGAGGGCAAACAAAAACACTAACACAAAATGGGAAGGGCATGAAAAATTAAATGATGATCTGTAATCCTTCCTGTACTTCCATTGCTCCTAATCACTTTCCAAGGTTTTTAGTAACAAACATCATGAATGCTTACGAAACCACACAGCTCTGTTAAAGACATAGTGCTGGGCTCTGTGGCCTTCCAGCCAAATTCCAGACAGTGGCAAGAGTAGTTTCCTCTTGCTCATTCTAAATTTACTTCCTGCTGATTTCATCACACATCTCTTCTTCATCGTCAAGCAAAAAAAGAGCACTCAGATTTCAGAAAGATAGTTTAGACTATTTGAGTCAATACATTCTAGATCTCTCTCTTTTCTTTGAGAGGGTACCCTAGAGTTTTATGTTCTCTTTTAGTAACTACTCTTCTCTGGTACCACTTAACTGCTGGGCTTGCTACCTGTTTTATGATCAACACACTACAATTCCAGGGAATACAGCGAATTTAACTTGAAGACCTTGAGACCAGCCCACATCATGAAGTTATTGAGGAAAGGGCTGATGATGTGGATGCCTTTCTTTTTCTTTTTTCCTGTATGTCTTGATGTGCCCACAATGTCAAACACAACATCTCCCTCATGGTAGGGCAAGGGGGAAGCTAGAATATAATGCATATCTACATGTATCAGACTCTATATGCATTCCTTTGCATCTCTCTACCACTAATATCCCCATTAATATCATCCCCATGATATTAATATCCCCATTTCTGTTGGTGAGGAAACTGAGTAGAGCTAAGATTTGAATTCATGTTGGTCTGACTGTTCATTTCACCATGCTATCTACCACACGCAGTATCTGATATCTTGTTTATGGAATGTCTTCTTCATTGGGTTATCACCCTCTAGTTCTGTGAGGCCTCCAGAAGGAAAAGCCTGCAGACCAGGAAAGTTGTAATTCACAAATGGCCTAATGGCCAACTGGAATGCTAGTTGTTATGGTCAATTGCATCATAGGTATATGGTTAAGAGGTGGAAATTGAGGCGCATACAGTACACAGTCTTAGGGACTGAGTCTCTCCTTTCATTTTCATCATCGCTGTAGTAAAACAGTAAGTAAAGGCAGTGGGTAGGGTGGCAGCATGAGAGGTGGAAGGAAGAGAATTAAGGGAAAATAATCTGTGGTTTGCTTACCATTAAAATGCCCTGCAAAGGCAGCTTTGCCTGAGTGGCATTTTGAACATTTACCCTTATTTTCATTTTAATCATGTTTATAACCATATTACACTTTTATGGTACCACGTGAATGAAGAATTTTACAACATTAATGTTCAAAGTCACCTAAGTCTTTGAACATTCTCAGTACCAAGGAACTTACTATTTAAAAGAAAATAAATTCTTACTTTTATATCAACCAACAATTGGCATTCCTTTGGCTAACTTGAAAGTATTATGTAAGCGCATTTGAAAGAACTATGTGACAATATGCACTAGTTCTTTGCACACCAGAAAAGTCTTTCATGTCCATCAGCATTTCTGGGTGAGGGACCTGGTGGCACATGCTGCCACTGAACTAGTATCATACTTGATGTGTCCCTAAACATGCGAACACAATTCTGGTACTTTTTCAGAATGTTTCCGTTTTCAACATCTAAAACAATTATGCATTTCATAAAAAATTGTTTAACCTTTAAAAAAAATATTTTATTTGTTTACTTTTAGAGAGAGGGGAAGGGAGGGAGAAAGATAGGGAGAAACATCAATGTGGAAGAGACACATTGATCAGATACCTTTCACCCACCCCACCCAGGACTGCAGGCCAAGCACATGCCCCGGCCAGGAATCAAACTGACAGCATCTCCATTCGCAGGCCAGCACTCAATCCATTGAGCCACACCAGCCAGGGCTGTTGTTTAACCTTTTAAAAAATTATCGTTTAATTAGCATGGGGACCAGTCATATTAAAATTATTTAAGTTTTTCCTGGCCCTGGAACATGTGAAAGGAATGAGGTGCTCCTACTAGAGTGTCATTTAGACCTGAATATTCCCTCTAGTGACTGAAACCCAAGATTTCAATGTCACTTCTTATCTACCGAGGCCTCGTGCCCCATGCAAGAACCATTCGCCAACATACCTGTGCTCAAGAGTCACTTGGAGTTCTATTGCAAAGGTCCTTCCTCGTGACTAGTTAAAAGGTCACTGTGGGCCCTATGATATATTTGGGCTTTTCTCACACAAATCTTAATCTTATTATTTCTGCAGAAACATCAACTAGTACTGCTAACTTAACACAAGTTTTTCTGGGAGCGTAGAAATCACCTGTTTTAACTCCAAACTCTATAGACCTGCTTAATCTACAGTTACACCTCTACTTAGTGTCAGGATAAAGATGGAGGCAGATTTTTTGACTCTTTCCAGAATAGTAGTTTCTTTAGTATGACTATTATTACTACTTTTTTAGGTATTTTACATCATCCAATCAGTATTAAGCAAAGGTCTTCAGAGAAAGTTTTGAAAGGCCTTTTACCCTGAGTACTTTTTTACTCTTAATCACAGTGAGAAAAAGAATATTTCATAATTGTAATACATTAAATAGTGATTACAAAAGTGACTATTTGTGAGATACCTTCTAGGCAGTCTAGAACACATGAAGATAAGTAACACATAATTCTTGCTATACTGGAGCTTACAGCTTTGAAGTTGTTAATCATTTTCACCAGGATAAACGGGACATTTCATTGAATGAGGAATGGTAATATATTAAGTCAGCATTTTCTATAACACTTTGAAGTGCTTTAAAATTAGCTCTATCTGAAGTTGAAACTCCATTAATGTTAACTGGCATTGTAACATAGCACATGTGAAAAAATATCTCAGTTTGTTAAATCAATATATTTATAATTGACATTGTTTAGAGCTCATGGTTGTTTGGTATGAATAGAAGGAAATCATTTACAGGTGCTGTTATTACAATAAAACACAAAATTATCTAAAAACCTCCTATTATTTTCTAGCTAGTTCTTGAGCCCATTTATTCATTAAAACATACAGGAGAGGTTTCCTTACTTGTGGTCTCAGCATTCATTTCTTTGAGTTCACTGTTAATTCCAACATCTATCGAGCTCATTATTTTGTCAATCTGCAAGAAACAAAAACCATATAAGTGAATTATTATATTCATCTTTAGTGTTGCATTTTTAAATGACTTTCAAATGCCAGAAGAATATATAGGGTGGGGCAAAAATAGGTTTACAGTTCTGAGAATGCAAAAGCACAGCATTTATTCTTGTATTATTATTTATTAATTATTATATTATTTTCCATGTGAACAACTGTAAACCTACTTTTGTCCCACCCTGTATTTTTCTTGGTATTATTACCATTGCAATACCACAATTAAGAGACTGACAGAGAAAGGTTAAAGAAAAGCAGACATCTTTTGAATTGCTTTTAAAAATGCAAAAAATACAAATTTGTATTTGTACAAATACAAATTTGTATTTTTTGCAAAAATACAAATTCTTTTTCTTAAGCTTTCAAAATCAACGTGACTTTTCTTTGTATTTCCTAAAATAAACTTTGGACTGACATGGGTTGGTCCTGTGAATAAGGAACAGTTATTCTTTCAACTTGGAAGGGGAAGGGTTCAGAATAAGTTCATGCGAGGATCTCTACCCTGTAGGGCATGTGTCTCATCTGACTGACGAAGCAGTGGGGTTCAGTTTGTAGGTACAGCCACTAGAACCAGTTCTTACCAAATGGTTTGACCAGTCACAAGAATTGAGGAATAGGAACAACTTAATTCTAAACGAGAAGTTAAATGTTCATTAATCCTACCTCTTTCCAAAAAGAATTACAAATGTCATTCACAGAGTTAACAAATAGAAGTTATGGTTCCATATAAATTTTTGAGATGTTTGTTCTATGTCTGTGAAACAAGTCATTGGTGTTTTAATAGAGATTGTGTTGAATCTATAAATTGCTTAAGGTGGTATGGACATTTTGATGATGTTAAACACCAATTCAAAAGAACCTATGCATCCCCATGTTCATGGCAGCACAACTTACAATAGCCAAGTACTGGAAGCAACCTAAGTGCCCATCAGTAAATGAGTGGATCAAAAACTGTGGTACATTTACACAATGGAATACTAAGCAACAGAAAGAAAGAAGGAGCTCCTACCCTTTGCGACAGCATGGATGGAACTGGAGAGCATTATGCTAAGTGAAATAAGCCAGGTGGTGAAAGACAAATACCATATGATCTCACCTTTAACAGGAACCTAAACAACAAAACCAACAAGAAAACAAAACAGAACCAGAGACATGGAAATAAAGAACAAAATGACAGTGACCAGAGAGGAGGGGGAGAGGGATAATGGAGGATAAAAGGGGAAATATCATCTAGGCACATGTATAAAGGACCCATGGACAAAGCCAAAGTGGGTAGGATTGTGGGTGGGAAGTGGAGATGGGTGGGGCTGGGAAGAGTGGTAGAGGGAAAATAGAGACAACTGTACCTAAACAACAATATAAAATTTTTAAAAAGAAGTACTGGATAGACTATCAGTCTAGCAGTAAGGGATTCACAGGAAGAAATGACCATTGAAGGTTTAGCCATTAATGGTTTAATCCCCTATGCATCATTCTAGCATCCCTAGTAAGACAACAGGTTTGAGAAAGGGCAATAAGCATTACATAAATGTTTCATTTTGTTCACCCCGGCACAGAAGCAGAGAGATTGAGTGATTTTCCCCAAACAGCTCAATTTGGAATGTCAATATCAGAACCATTTTCGTTTCTAGTTCTCAGAATGCTATGGTGATCTACTGAGTTTCAAAGCCCAATCCAATTGGCACAGTCTTTCAAGAGACAAAATATGACATGTTAGAATGAAATGTCAAGGGAGAGTGCTATCTATTCTTTGAAGAAATTCAAGAAAAAGCAAGAACTGTCATTATTTTATGATGTAATCCTTTTTAGGGACAAAGGATGATATTTTATAATCTTATAAGGGCCCTTACATTCTGAGTAATTGCATGAAATTAAAGACTGTCTTTCGGTAGACCTTGATTTGGTGATACTCGCCCCCAACACATGTTTTCTTCAACATTTCTCTGACAGTTGTAAAAGGGAAATATTCAGTAATTTGTAAGATTATAAGGAGAGTCTCGGAAAATGTATTTAAAAAAAGAGAGACGAGCTAACGAAGAGGTTAGCAAGCAGCAAAATGATACAGAACAGCAAAAGCACAAAGACTTTTCTCCCTGTGTCAGCTGCACGGGCTAGTAGTACATAATGTGAACATTCTCTTGAACCTCATAGCTAGTTATTACTTCTGCTTGATATCAATTTCCATGGAAACAATAGATTTCTCCATGTGTGGAAATGTGTTTGTTTTTACCCTTGCTGTGAAATTATCATGTATCACCCCTAGAACCTTTCCCTTCCACTTGGAGCCGTGTGTTAATTTTCTCTTTTCTTTTTGCCTCTGAAAGACTTAAAAAGCTGAAAATCCTCCCCCCAAACCTTCCTTGATTCCAAAGCCTTAAATAAAGAAGAACAAGGCTTACTTCTTCCCATTCAGAAGTGAAGGATGGCGTTCTTTCAGAATTCCCTTTAGAACTCTGTTCAGCTGTTGAAGATTCACTCCAGTTAACTCTTGATGTTTTCTCATTTGAAGGGTAGGCAATGAGATCAGAATCTGATTTAGACACACTTTTTGACAAATGCATGTCAATCAAGGCTTTTGGCAATGACCTTATTCTCCCCAGGGTACAGGCCCTTTCCACAAATCCCCCTGTGTTCACAATCCATTGGTCCCCATTCCGGGATCCACTCCTACTTGTTCTTGTACCAACAATGGTATGGTTTTCGACTTGGTTCGTTTTTTTGTGAAAAATTGTCCTACTGACCACTTTAGGTTTAATTTTCTTTACCAAAGGTTCTGAGTTATTTTCTATTGGAGACTGCTTGAAAGGCAAAGGACTGTTTGCCAGACTGACTTCATCTTGTCTTTCACGTTCATCTCTTTTCCCATAGAGATGAAATGGATTTTCAGGAGACTCACAGGCTGGAGAGGATCCATGGAGAAGGCCTGCGAATTGCCCAGGGTCATATTCTTTGGGGGGATCACTGTCCTCCTGTTGAGAGGGGTCATCTGCAAAAGAAAAGAAGGATGTCAGGACACTGGTTTATAAAGGACTAGAAGCCCAGATAGAATAGCAGTGCTCTTTTCAACTTACGCTATATTTCGATATTTGATTTATTGCTACGCAATGACATCCTCACTTTATGAAATACCCATGACTCTACAGTGCTGCATATAAAACAAATGTGTGTGTCTGTGTGTGTGTGTATGTGTTTACCAAATCTTTCTGATATAGCTTAGGGTGCACTTCAAAGGTATAAATCAGGTATTGAGTAATTGTATACCCTTATTCCTTGTCCCTAGGGCATCTGTGTTTTATATTAAATAACAAAATTGGGTTTTCTTAACATGAGACACCCACGTCCAAACCCTCGCAGTAAGTGAGTCACTGTTCAGTAGGATATAAGGCAGGTAAATCAAGGTCATGTACAAGACATCCCTCTGTCCTTCTCCCAGCAAATACATCCATAAACAAAATCTTGAAAAGAAGTATTATTAGGAGTAATTTAAGGTCAATAATCCTAATAGTGTTACTTTAAATATAAAATTAAGAATAATTCTACCCAGATTATATAGTTAAGATAAAAAGAATTTGCTCAGGCTTAACACAGACAAACAGCATGATCCAGAATCACTGAAAAGCAAGACGCTCTTACAAGAAACTGATGTTGAGCTTTTAACGCAAAGCTCCTTTTTTCCTTTCTTCTCTGAAATAATATTAGTTATTTTTGAATTTCTTCAGGTCTCTGAAAATGTAATGCATAAAGGAAACCAAAGAAGAATGCTAATTTTTTATCACTTTACATTTTTGTCTAAAATAAATCACAAGTGTTCTCTGAAATTTAAAACATGACATGCTTTCTAATGACCTAATTTGTGTTTTAAAGATATTGGGTAAGAACTTGGCCAAAGAATTTAGCAAAAAAAGTCAGTTAACTTTTGACTGGTTGTTTTAATTCGTATAGCTAAATATTTGCTACAAAATTACCCAATAGGCCCATAACCCAATCTTGTAAATAAAATACTGTAAAGCCAATGTGGTAGACAACAACTACAAATCCAAAGCTGACTTGCTGACTCATACTTTAAAGAAGTTAGTTATCATTACAAGCCCCAAATACCAAAGTTTTTATAAATGAACAGATAACATTTAATAGGTATACATTCTTTATGAGGTACTTAATTAGGGATTATACTTACATCATCTCATTTGACCTCATAATAATCCTGTGAGGTGATCAATAATTACCATAACTTTCTGATAGAAGAAAACATGGCCAGAATATTGAATTCACATGTTTACACAAATCAGCAACCACAATAGATATTTGCCCAGAGGATGCTACAGACAAATGGTTTCTTTATTGAATTTGGTTCCAGGTCCTTGGACTGTTCTCTCCCTTGGATTCAATGGAAGCATATCCCTAGACTTTACCCTTGTTCCTACTTGGCTTTTGCAAAAGGAAGGTGTCCCTCTGCCCAGACCTACTGTACCGGGGTCCTGTGATGGAAGACAGAAGAGTGACAGGAAGAGGAATCCAAGAGATCAGAGTCTAACAGGGAAACAGTTTGCACCCATCCAGTATTGCTCTAACCACTTTATCTTCCCACAAAACTCTGTCTCTGTCTAGTGTAGCAACACTAGGTCTTTGAGGGAATGGCATTTTGTCTCCCCCTTGCAACAGGGACCCTTTTAAGAGTAGAATAGTGGGTGGGGAGTGAGGCAAGGCAGCTTCGACCTCTCGAAAGGCTAGTGTTTATGGCCTATTATATACATTTTTTAGAAGTCAAAATTAGCACAGACACCTTAAATTGCTGCAGTTTCCCCAGCCAGTAAATTAAGCTGGGATTCAAATTAAGGCCCATCATATTCCCATATTGAATTGTCCTGAAAAATATTTCACTATTAAGGCAAAAAGAATAATCTATTGTTCAAGGTTAAGCAAGCAGGCTCTTTGTGAGGAGGGTCATATTTCTCTTGTTTATGACTGTTCCTGGAATCTGGGATGGTTGGACTGCAAGATTATTTTCTGCTTCATGGAAGTAAGCTCATGCTACGAGCAAATAAACCTGGCATCTGTTCCAATTTATTTTCCCTTTTTTCTTCCTGGGCTACTTGGCTCCCCACAGTGCTTTACAGCATAAGCAGGTTGGTATGGAGTGACAGTAATGGGTAAATAATTGTGTATGGAAAGAGGAATTCTGAAAAGGAAGTTTAGAATTTTATTTGGAAGTTGCGGAGAAGGCTAAAGAGTTTGAGTTTCGAAGGAAAAGTGAAGAGAATCAGCCTGGGGTGAGAAGAAGGTTGTGCAAATCTCAGTCTACAGAAATCTCAGCAACTTCTCCGATTTCTCAGTCTCAGACATCTCGGGATTTCTGACCACGTTCATGATAATGAGAGTTTTGGGAGCCGCGCAATACAGTTTCCAGTGACGATTAGGCTACAAGCCCCTCTGCCTTTTGACAGAAATGACTGGACTCGTCAGCACAAAATGCTTTGCATTCTCCACGTCCTCTCATCCCAAGTCAAAGAAAATTTAGGGAGCTTATGAGGTGAGTCTTTTGAATACCAGTTCTTTTATTTTAAAGATTTTATTTATATATTTTTAGGGAGAGGGGAAAAGGGAAAGGGAGAGAGAAAGAGTGGGAGAGAAACACTGATGTGCGAGAGATACATTGATCTGTTGCCTTTCACACGCCCCTGCTGGGGACCTGGCCCACAACCCAGGCATGTACCCTGACTGGGAATCGAAATGGAAACCTTTGGTTTGCAAGCTGCCACTCAATGCACTGAGCCACACCAGCCAGGGCTGAATAATAGTTTTTAGCATTGTGACAGTTGGTAACGTTTTTGCTAAGAGTTATGAAAAGGCAACTATTTGTTTATTCCAGTGGCCAAACTCTAAGGATTACTCAAGTCAAAGACAAAGCGAAGTTGACACAAACCCTCCTGAAACACAGGGGTGGTGGACTGACTGCAGAAATGGCCCCAGACTGCGGTGGCTGCTGCAGCCATTCCTCCCGATGGGATGGACACGCAAAAGTTGGAAAATTTTAGTTTAAGGTAATAGTTACTAAGCCTGGTAGTTAATGCATGTAAAAGCTACTGTTTCAGGAACTGCAGATAAGGCCCACCCTGACTCCTGGAGACCACAAGCGATTAACCTCTGTACTCCAGTGGGTATCTGAGCCATTGTGTTCCAGGGAGGGACAGTCTGCCACCCAGGACACAGGACACAGATAAATAAAATGACCAGTCAGCAGATGAAAGGATGTTAGGGAAATAGCTGGGCTGCAGCTTTTAGCTGATTAACCTCTTTCCTGAATTCCAAATCATTACCTATACTTTTTTCTCTTGAATACCAAATCCCTTACCTACACTTCTGCCCCCTTATTAAAAAGGCTGACTTGAAAGGAAATTTAAGACAATCTGTTAGGGTCCCAACCCAATATCTTCTCATGTCTCCAGCCATCTGAACAAAGTACCCATGAAGATTCAATCCCTGTCACTGCTTATTGGGTCTGGTAGGTGACAGGCAGCATGAATGCTGGCTTTTCAGGTTTCACTCCCACATGATCCTGGTGTGGCCTTGTGAGTTGCTTTGGTCAATGAGATGATAGCAAAGGTGATGTGAGCAGAGCATTGAAAAGCACTTGTGCATTGGGGCTTGTCCTCTTGCTGCCCAGGGAGCAAGCCCAGGCTGGCCTGCTGGATGATGACATGGTACACTGCCCAGCTGTTTGAAACTGGAGGCTTTATTATTTTTCAAGTAGTAAAGATGCTAACAGATTAGCAGTTGCCACTAGGAAAACAGATTGTTATGCTCATAGATTCTAAGAGGAAGGAGCATGCTGTGCAGTGACGGGAAAGGCCTCAGGGTGGGGGAGGAAGGACAGGTTAGGTGGGGCACAGAGGGAAACACTGTGATTAGATGGGGGGCAGCAGGAGTGAAGGAAAGGATGGGCAAGAGCCTTTATTGTGGCTTCTATGGGAAGGAAAGGTGGAAGCTCCATAGGCAGATTTAGAATTGGGTATTGGGAATCATTTCAGTGGATGCTAGGGCACAGGGGCTATTCCTAGTGGCCTGGTGTGAGGTGTTGGGGTGATTAGGGCAGGTGGATGGTGGCTCTGAGTGACAGCCTGATAGAGGATGTTGCTGTGCTAAACTCTGGATTGGCAGGTTTGCATAAGAAAGGCATGTATTCAGGTGAGTTTTCTGTCTCTAAGAATTAGCAACCCCTGGGATGGGCCGCTGCTCCAGAGTTAACAAGGTCCGAAGATGTCAAAGCATCAAACAAACAAACAAAAAATAAAAAAGGTATGGTTAGTACACCAGCAACTCCCCTCCACCCACCTCTGTTCACAGTCAGCAAACTTCCAGATGGTTCCAGGTAGTTTTTCCATAAACATTCTTGCCACAAGCGCATTTGCTACAAACATTTTTGCAACACAATTAATTGGACATAAGGCAATTTTGCCATAAAAGATAAAATAACTGGTTGATGGTTTGTTTCCATGTGGCAGACTTCATGTGTTTTGTCAATGTGGTTTCCTTCTCCACTGGTGAGTTCTCTCAGCACTCCCATCTGTATACTGCACGAGTACAAGTCTCAGCCCTCAAAATGGTCTATGGTGAGTGGACATGGCAGTCTTAGAATAGTGGAGGTTAACAACTACATCTAAAACCAGACTGAAAGCTCTGTGTAAAGCCAGATAACACACCATCCTAGAAAATGATACCATAGGAGTTTTTGCAAATCCTTTGGTGAGCACAGACATCCGTCTCACCTGTCAAAAGCTTACCAAGCTGTGGCGAATATAAAAGAGGTGGGCACTGATCCACAGCAGTCTTTCAGAGTACTAATGATTAATTCGGTAGTTGGAAAAGGACACCTCTTTTAATAAAGGAAGAAATTTAGGGGAAAAAAGTGCAATGCTGAGAGAGGAGACAAATCTATAAGCAAAAAAGAAAACAAGAAAAAGAAAAGTATAATACAATGAACAAAAAACTTCAAAGACAGTGTATTTTCAGTTTTCTCAGTAGTCTTTTCAATTTTGTTATTAATTTTTCATGTTCCATTATGCCCTCTTTAATATTTCTCTTACTTTCGGCATCTTATCTTTGACCACAGATTACTTTATGACCACTTAGTTACACGGGAAACATGCTTGCCTCAAAGGTGTTTACTGCCAAACTATAGGACACGCTTCCAAATACGCGAGTGAGGGCCTCCAGGACCATCGACCCAACCCCAGGCGGGGCAGCCTACTGACCGCAGCGCATGCGCAGGCGCAGCCCCGATGAGTGGAGGCCGACCTGAACCAGAAGAAAACA
This sequence comes from Artibeus jamaicensis, assembly GCF_021234435.1. Taxonomy (NCBI): domain Eukaryota; kingdom Metazoa; phylum Chordata; class Mammalia; order Chiroptera; family Phyllostomidae; genus Artibeus; species Artibeus jamaicensis. The sequence goes on along the minus strand of NW_026521486.1, from coordinate 16,966,803 downwards.
CCCAGCAGAACCATGAGCTAAACAAACGGCTGCTATTTTAAACCATTAAGTTTTGGGGTAGTTTCATACGTAGCAATGCTAACTGATCCAGCCTGTATTCCTAGTTTTAAAGAAGAATTAATACGTTTTACAAAATAAATACCAGAAATATTTGTTTTCACATCTAGAAATGGTAATTGTAATAGTTAATACCTATAAGTGTTGTGAAGACTGAGTGAAATAATAGAAGTAAAGCAGAATGATGCTGGTGGAACAGAATACATGAAATACATGTTTCTATGGTTAGAACAACAGTTTTTAACCTAGAGGGTTCTATTTTCACAAAGAAAGGCAGTAGTACTTAATTGTATTAGGTACTTAATACAGATTGGTATTTTGACATGGCAAACATATGGGGTTTACACCTTATTTTCGGCTTGCATATTTTTAAATGTATATTTGGAAAAATTGCATTTTCTTACTACTTCTTTAGATTAAACTGAGGAAAGGTGTACAGATTGAACTGTTTTTATAACTTGTCTCACTGAATTTCACACTTCCCTTTTGATAAGTGGTTATTTCATGCCAAAGTACAGAACTAAACGTGTGAATTCCAGTCTGATAGTTATTCAAAGTATCATTAGCATTTCAAAGAAATGTCAGTAAGTATCCAGTAGTAAGCAGTTCCATCTCTTTTTACCCATCTTTGCCTTTGATCTTTATCACCATATAAGTACCTGAATAATAATAAAACATTATTTATCAAACATTTCATGTTCAGATGAAAACAAATTCTAGAAAACAGCGATGTCTTCTTCCATTATAGACCACAGCCTTTGTGTATTGGGTCATTACATTCCTCTTCAGAAAGACTGGTTTCTCAAGTCCCCATTTTCAGGCATTCTAGTGCTGATGTTGATATTGCAGGAATTCTAAATTCACTTCACAAATATGTATAAAATGCCTGCTGTGAACCAGGCCCCGTCCGGTATCAAAGTTTCTGCAGTGCCAAACCAAGGTCCTGCTCTCAGGGTGATTACAGTCCAGTCAAGGACACAATTGCGGTCCAGTCAAAATTGTATAGTTTCTAATGATCATAAATTCTAGAAAGAGAGCAAAGCCACGTAGTGAGGTAGGACTTGTTTGTTATTGTCAGTGGAGGAATGGAAGTCCTCTGAGGCTGTTCTGAAGGCCAGTGTAACTACAACAGTGGTGAAGGGTGGTGTATGAGCCAGGGTTCTTAGGGAGCGAGAGAGTCAGAGAGACAGAGAGAGAGAAAGTGTAGTTGCAGTCTGGATCCAAAGGCCTGAGAACCAGGAAATTGATGGTGTAGGCAGGTGGTTCTAGTGTGAAGGCTGACAGGCTCCAGTTCATGGAGTTAGCTGAAGCTAATGTTTTGGGCTGAGTCCAGGCAGGAAAAAAGCTATGTACTAGTTCAAAGAGTGTCAGATGGTAAGAATTTTCTTTTGCTCTTTGGTGGGGGTCAGTCATTTGGTTGTATCCAGGCCTTCAACTGGTTGGATAAGGCCCACCCGTATTAAGGGGGGAAATTGGATTTACTCAGTCTACCAGTTTAAATGTTAATCTCACCCAAAAACACTACATAGAATTATCTAGAATAATGCTTGTCCAAATATCTCAGCACCCCATGGCCCAATGAAGGTGACATACAAGATTAATCATGACCGGTGGGTAGAATGGTTGAAGATGAGGTCACAGATTAAGGTACGGGTAGGGTTTATATGATATGATTTATACTTTAGAAGATCACCTGCTATTTCTGATGGCCAAAATATGACTATAGTGTAGTATTTAAGAAAACACTAATCTCCCCTAGTCCTCTCATAAAAACAGAACATACGAAAGTGAAAGAATACAATGTGAGCACATGATATCAAACAACAACAACGAAATCCCACAAACCAACTACAGGTGGTATCTTCAGTACAGCAGGGATCAAGGAATCCCCATGGTCCTGGAAAAAGGGTGGCACAGCCAAACTCTGTGATGGCAGCTGGGCCCAGAGCTAACCCAGCAGCTGTGCAGCTGTGAAAGTAAAAAGAAAAGGAAATTCGATGGAGCCTGTGAGCCAAGAGACCCAGAAACTGCCAGCAGACTGATTCCAAAAAAGGAGATCTGGCACTAAGCAGGATACTGAGAAAAAGCAGCAAACCTTACAAAATCCTGAAGAAGACAATGAGAAGTAGCATAAACCATTACAGTTCTCGGAAATATTCAGCAAGATGGCGGCATAGGCAGGCAAGGCTCCGTCTTCGCACAATGATATCAAAATTACAACTAAAATATAAAACAGCCATGACTCAGGATTGTCAGAAATCAAACTGAATGGAAGTCTGAAAACTACGAAATCAAGCTGAATGGAAGTCTGACAACTACAAAATTAAAGAAACCACATCTATCCAGACTGGCAGGAGGGGCACAGATGAGGAACAGCTTTGTTTCACACGCACGTAGATAAAATTTCAGGAGGTATATCTTGGGAATGAGGAGTCCCAGGCCCACATGAGGCCCCCCCAACCCAGGATTCCAGTGCCAGGAAGATAAGCCCCCACAACTTTTAGATTCAAAATCTAGCAGGAATGGAGCTTGTAGAAAAAACTTCTGGAGCCCCAAGCAGTTCCTCTTGAAGAGCCTCCACACCTCCACACCTGAGTAGGACTCACCTACTCAGACTCAGTCCCTCTGAGCTCCAGTATTGGCGTAGCAGCTTGAAAGGTATCAGTGGCATAAAGAGAGGAACTGAAGTGCCTTGCATCAAGATGAGCAGAGGCATTGTCCATTTGCTAAACACTCCTCCCACAGAGCCGGCAAGCTGGTGCCATATCTGAGACTCCATCAACTGGGCTCTCCATCAACTGGACTCTTTGACCTGCCTTAGAGATCCCAAGAGATTCTGCCCCACCCAATTTATGGGTGCATTCAAGCTGCTTTTCCATAAGAATGGCTGGTCTTGGCTTGTCAATCCTATCAAACAAGCAACAGCTAGCTTCAGCCAGCCCTAGTGGCAGCCAGATTAGATTTACAGCTTGGCTTTGGCTGGGAATTTCCAAGTTCAGCACAAGTAGCAGCCATCTCGGATTGCTTTATAGCTCAGGCAGGGTGCCCCAGGAAAAACATAGGTGGGGGCAGACCTTGGCCTGCACCACCTGGGAAACCCCAGGGCCAGTGCACCCAGTGGACAGCTACAGACCAAGTTGGAGCACCACCACCTGGTCCCTGCACAGCTGATCCTCCATGGAGGGTGGAGGTTGGTGGTCACTGGTTACAGCCAGTCCTTGTAGCTGGCTGACCTGGTTAAACCCCCCCCATTGATCTGCCAACAGCAACCAAGACTCAACTACAAGAGATGGGTGTACTCAGCCCACATGAAGGGTGCACCTCGAGTACTCACCTTGGATAGTAGGGAAGGCTGTGCCACCAGACCCTACAGGACACATATTACATTAGGCCACACTACCAAGACTTGGAGGCAAAGCAGTTCTACCTAATACATAGAAACAAACACCGGGAGGCTGCCAAAACAAGCAGACAAAGAACATGGCCCAAATGAAAGAACAGATCAAAACTCCAGAAAAAGGGCTCAATGAAATGGAGATAAGCAATCTATCAGATGCAGAGTTCAAAACACTGTTTTGATAAGATGCTGAAAGAACTTAGTGAGGACCTCGGCAGCATAAAAAAGACCCAGTCAGAAATGAAGGGTACACTAATTGAAATAAAGAACAATTTATATGGAAACAACAGTAGAGTGGATGAAGCCGAGAATTAAATCTAACATAAGGAAGCAAAAAACAACCATGCCAAACAAGAAGATAATAGAATCCAGAAAAATGAGGATAGCGTAAGCAGCCTCTGGGACAACTTCAAGAGGTTCAACATTCACCTCATTGAGTGACAGGAAAAGAGAAGAGCAAGAAATTGATCTGAAAAAATAGTGAAAGAAAACTTGCTTAATCTGGCAAAGGAACTATATGCAAGTCCAAGAAGCGCACAGAGTCCCAATTATGATGGATGCAAAGAGGCCCACTCCGAGACATGTCCTAGTTAGAAAGCCAAAGGTCAAAGATAAAGACTTTAAAAAAATTATTTATTTACTTTTAGAGAGAGAAGAAAGGGAGAAAAAGAGGAAGAGAAACATCAGTGTGTGAGAGATATATCAATTTGTTGCCTCTCAAACACCCCCAGCTGGAGACTTGACCTACAGCCCAGGATTGTGCCCTGACTGGGAATTGAACCAGTAACCTTTCAGTTTGCAGGCCAGCACTTGATCCGCTGAGCCACACAAGCCAGGAAAAGGGAGATGCTTAAGATCAGCAAGAGAAGTTACCCAATGGTTGCCAGATAGGATGGGGGAAGGGGAGAATGCACAAAGAGGTGAGGGGATTAAGAAGTAGAAGTAGGTAGTTACAGAATAACCATGGGGAAGTACAACATAGGAAACAGAACTAATATTCCATTTAAAGTAGCTAAAGAACTTGTATTCATGACCCTTGGACGTGAACAATAGGGGAGGGATTGCCTGAGGGAGTGGGGACACTGGGTGGAGGGGCACGAAAAGGGAAAAGATCAGGGTAACTGTCATAGCATAATCAGTGAAATACAATTTTTAAAAAAGAATATCCAGCAAAAGCATGATTTCGTCGACTAGAGACTCACGCCGAAGAAAAACGTGCAGAAGCAGAATCCAAATTGAGCAGGGTAAAAACAGCAGGGCAAGGGAGCAACGTATTTCAGATAATGAGGAGGCAAGAGTGGCAGGCCAGGCAGAGGTCCAGAGATGGGGGACCTGGAATGTAATAACAGCGAAGCAGTGTTCGGTTGTGAGAGCACAATTTTGGAAGGCAAGGTGCATGGTACTCGAGAATACTGAGGTTAATGGCAGGAAGCCATTCTGAATTAAGCAGGGAAGTATCCATGTTCCTTAACACTTCATGGTAATAACAAAGGAGCAAGTCCTTGAGCCCTGAGGCAGCGAAAGCTGCTGTGGCTCCGGCCTGTTCTCACATAGAAACTTCTTAATAGTCCAGGACATTTCTTCTCTTCAATCATGGGGGACAAAAAAAAATGTCGATGGAATCCCATTTAAAGACATTGCAAGAGAAAGACATGAACTGAATGTCTAACAGCTAATGAAAACAAACTAAAAAATGGAGCCCCAAGAAATCTGAAAGCTGTAACCTAAAATTCAAAATTATTTCAGAGAAATTTTTAAATGATCCAGGTTTTGATAGAACAACCTAAACTATAAGTAGGAGAGCTCAGACATGAGACAACTGGTCAGTCTCTTTCCCCTTCCCTTTCCCGTCCATGAACAATTCAGTCCTAAAATCAGAGAGGAGTGAGATGACATCCATACCTTCCATGGATGGGGATTTGCAGTGGCCCAGAGCAGGGTATCCCAGCCCGAGCAGGATAATGGTGGTGCTCACATCTGAACACGAGCAGGATTGAGAGGACAGTGGTGCAACATGGACAGTCAGGGCCCAGAAAGGGGGAGGAGGGAATGCAAGAAGGGGAAGCATTGCACGGGGTGGCCTGGCATGAGATGTCAAAGCCCTGTAGGGGAAAGGAGGGTGTCCACGTGTGGGCATGGCCTGCTGGAAGGTGCAGAGTCCCGGGAGGGTGAGCAGGGAGCTTGCACAGAGAGATAAGCTGGCCTAGGGGAGCAAATCTGGGTCAGGATGAGAAAGATACTGGAGTGGGAAGGAGGTGGCTGTGGATGCGGGAAATGGTTACTAACATGGGGGTTGATCAAAAGCAACTACATTAAGGTTCGTGGGAGCCAGATTTCTCACTGCTGAAGGAGGGATTTATAAATAAGAAGAAAAGCTAGAGTGAACCTCATGATGGTAGACTGGAATGGAAGATATCAATGTTTTCCAGACAGAGATGAGGATATAGATGTAATATGTATTTACATGTTTGTATATACATACATGTAGCACATCTAACTATGTCCACTGAGAGGGCCTGGGAAATTGACATCCCAATAGGGATAAGCAAAGCCCAGATTTTGGCCACTAAATATATTTTCCATGAAAATAAACAAGGGTCTATTGAGAAATGACTGGCATCAGGGCCAGTGCAGAGCAAGTGCGAGGTGAGCCTGGCACATCTTGTTGTGCCAGAAAGCAAGGAAGTGCTCCAAGAATGATGAGGCACATCGAGAGGACAGAAGTCGGCTTCAATGGGCTCCAAGTGGTTAAACTGAGGACAATCATAAAAACAAAATAAATAATAACTGCAATTGTATTATAATGCATCGAATAAAATAGAAAAACATGAGCCCATTAGAAATGGACATTTAGAACAATCTGACAGTAACCAGAGGAGAGGTGGGAGAGGATAATGGGGCAAAGGGGAGACGGGTTTTCAGGAACAACTATAAAGGACACATGGACAAAACCAAGGGGGAGGAGGGGAGGGAGCTGGGGTTGGCTGGGGTGAGGGCGAGTCATGGAGGGTAAATGCAGACAACTGTAATTGAACAACAATAAAATAATTGAAAAAAAAAAGAAATGGAAATTTAACTATTTCAAATCGCCTCCCCATAAAATACTTATCAATAACAAAAAAAAAATGTCCATTTCTCTCAGCATTATAATTTCTTAGCACAAAGTCATTCATAAAATTTGCTGTCTTTTGAATCTTTTTATATATCTGTAGTTATGTCTCTTATCATTCCCAATACAGTTTATTTATACATTCTCCCTTTTTCTTTAATACTTTCACAAGAAAGTATAGCCATTTTTAACGTTCATGCTGTTTTTAAAGTTTTTCCCATTTTGGCAATTTACTTTTGTAACACTTGGGATAAATCTACACACATTACGATTCTAAAGGGTTTGACCATTGTGGAGATTATAATGAAAGTTATAGCACAGTTTTTCTGAATCATTTCTAAATGATTTCTGAATCATTTTCTATATGCTGATATTTGCATAAATCAAAACAAGGGCTACAATAATATAAGGTTTTTGCCATTCTTTTTTTATTGAGGTATGATTTATGTAACATTATATTAGCTTCAGGTGTACAACATAATGAGTTGATATTTGTATATACTGCAAAATGATCACTGTAGTAAGTCTTGTTAACATCCGTCATTCATTAGCTAATTCCCTTACTACTTTCCTCTTCTTAGTTTTTACAATAGCTGTAATTAACACATGGATAATTTGTTTGTAATTCTATTTTTAAATTGAAAAAATATATAGTTGATGTATAATAGTATATAAGTTTCAGGTGTACAACCCCACGATTAGACATTTATATAACTTACAAAGTGATCACCATGATAAATCTAGTACCCATCTGGCACCATTATAGTTATTACAACATTATTGATTTCATTCCCTATGCCATACTTTACATCCCCATGACTGTTCGTAACTACCAATCTGTGCTTCTCCATCCCTTCACCAGTGCATCCATTTTTATGTTCTGCTTTTGACTTCTGACTTTGCATATTAGCTTTGTATTTCATTCATTTCTGTTTTTCATCATTTCTTTTCTGCTGCTTTTCTGGGTTTCTTCTACAGTTTCTCATAAAATTTCTCAAATTTGCATGGAGCTCATTAGTTCTCAGCATTTCCTTTTTTCTAATATAAGGATTTAAATTTTATTTCTTAAGTTTCACTTATGCTGCTCCCACCATGTTTGATATTCAGTATTTACATTTTTGTTTAATTCTAAACATTTTAAAGTTAGAATTGTGCTGTCTCCTAATGCATTTTTCATGAGTGGTTTAGAAATGTGTATTTAGGTTCACAGATTTATGGGGACCCATATGGAAATCTTTAACGTAATTGAATTGTCAGAAAACATAGCATGTATAAATCTGCGTCTTTGACATGTGCTGAAATTTAGGTATAGCCAAGTCAAGATCTACTTTTATCAATGTTTCATGAGAATAACATGTATTCCCCAATTATTAGGTATGAAGCTCTGTGCATTTTATGAGATTAAGTTTATTAATTGAGCTGTTAAAACATTCTATTCATTCACAATATAATCTAACAGCTTTAGAGGACTTATAATTTTTCCTATATAGTTCCATTAAATCTATGTATATTAATATATACATACATGTATATGTACATGTATATTATATATAATTTTTAAGTACACACATATTTAGAATTTTTATATTTTTCTAGTGAACTGAACCTTGAGTCACTTCATGGTATCTCTCTATATCCCGGTATTGCCTTCACTGGTGAAGTCTGGCTTGGTACTGATTCAATTGCCCCAGCTTTTGCTGGGCTAATATGTCTCCAGTATAAGGTCTTTCATTTACCTTTGTGTGGGTGTTTATGTGTGTGCCCTGAGCTACAGATGTGTCTACTTGAAAGAGCTAAAGCTGGAATTTATTTTCCTACCATGTAACAATCTCCTTCTTCTAACTGGTGAGTTGAGCTAATTTATGTTTATTTTGATGATTTACATATTTGGACTTGGATCTGCATTTCACATTTTGAAATCTATTCATTGATTTATCTTTAATGTTCTTTTCTGTCTATTTCCTCTTTTCTTCTTTTTAAAAATTTTTTCTCTTTATGGATTAGAATTTATATATTTTTATTCTTTAGTTACCTTAAAATTTTACCATCCATTTTTAATTTAACAAAGTCCAAAGTGGAGTAACACCTTATCTGCCCATTTCCTGAACAATTTTAAGACTTTAGATCACTTGAAATTCAGTGACTTTTTCTCTAATAAATACTATTGTTGTATTTTCCATTTTTAATTTAACAAAGTCCAAAGTGGAGTAACACCTTATCCGCCCATTTCCTGAACAATTTTAAGACTTTAGATTACTTGAAATTCAATGACTTTTTCTCTAATAAATACTATTGTTGTATTTTCATTCTGCTTATTAGCTTTCCAAATTAGAAGTTATTATTTTTTATTTCATTTGCATACATGTTTACTATTTTATTTATCCACTTTTTTTTCTCAGAATGGCCCAGATCTTTTTTCTTTTTGAAGTAATCCTTGGCATTTTAAAATTTTTTTTAGAAAAAATCTCTTGGTGGCGCTTTCAGTTTTCAATTATAAATATCTTTATCTTTTAATTTCTTTTTTTAGGTTTAAATATCTTTTTAAAAAATTTATTTAATTATTGTTCAAGTACAGTTTTCTGTTTTTTACTCCCATCCCAGCCCAGCCCCCAGTGCTCCCCACCTCCCTCCCATTTCCATCCCCCCTAGTTGTTGACCATGTGTCCTTTATACTGGTTCCTGTAACTCTGGTTTCTCTTCAGATTATATAAATCTCCTTTTACTAGTATCTTTTAATTTCATTTATAAAAAATCATTCTTTAAACTCACAATTTTAGGCAGATGGTTATTTTCTTCCGCACTTTATTTTCTGTCTGGCCATCACTTGGTAAGTCAGTTCTCATTATACCTGTGTTCTTGTTGCAGGTGACCCATCATTTTGCCAGCTGCTTTGAAACTTTCTTCCGTATCTTTCAGTTTTACAAAGTGTATTTTAGTATGGATTTATCTGGTTTTTAGCCTGTTTGGAACACAGTGTGTTTCCTGGACCTATGAATTCACATTTTTATCAGTTATGGAAAAAATCCAGCTATTATCTACTGAACTATTTCCTCTCCTATATAGACTTTTCATCCCAAGTCTCATTAGACATGTATTAACCTTCTTCTCCCCATCCTCCATTTCTCTTCGTGTCTTCCATAGTTCTTGTCTCTTTGGCTTTCTCTGCTATATGATAGGTAATTTCTTCAACTTAATTTTTTATCCCCCCAATTACTTCTTCATCTCTTCCCACTCTACTGTTTTCTCATTTAGAGTTTCAAAAATATTTTCGAATGTTGTATTTTTTATATTTAGATATGGCATTTATTTTTGAAGCTTGCCTACTATTTACTAATAGTCATTGTTTTTTTTTTAATCCTCATCTAAGGACATTTTTTTTCATTCCTTTCAGAGAGAAAGGAAAAAGGAGAGAGAGAGAGACATCAATGTGAAAGAGAAACATCAATCAGTTGCCTTTTCATATGCTCCCCAATTGGGGACGAACTCCCAACCTGGCTATGTGCGCTGATTGGGAATCCAACCTGAGACCTTTAGGTTTACGGGACGATGCTCCAATCAACTGAACCACACTGGCCAGGGCTGATAGTCTTTGTGTTTACTCATCTTCATGATAGGGCATCTTACTTCTTTAAACATTTTCTACAGATCTGCTTTATTTTCAATTTTCAGTAACAATTCAATAGTCTTAGGGTAATAGATATGCCTTGGTTAGTTTTTCTGATATCTACTTACAATGGTTTGCTATCTGAGGTGATTAGAAATGACTTATTGTTACTCCATAAATTGATCTTAACTTATGGAAGCTTGTCAGTCTGGGCAGAGACTGTTTCTTCCATAGAAGATTTACATTTGTGCCCTGGCTACTGTAGCTCAGTGGATTGAGCTCGGGCCTGCGAACCAAAGGATCGTGGTTTGATTCCCAGTCAGGGCACATGCCTGGGTTGCAGGCCAGCCCCTAGCAGGGGATGCATGAGAGGCAACCATACATTGATATTTCTCTCCCTTTCTCCTTCCCTTCCCCCCTAAAGATAAATAAATAAAATCTTTTAAAAAAAGATTCACATTTGCCTTCAGTTTCCCTGAATGGTCCTGACGCAGACTCTCAACCGCAGCACTGAACCAAGGTGCATGTCCACCCAGTATGGCCATTATTGACATCTGAACTCAGAACAACATTGACTCTCTCGTCTTCTAATATCCTTTCTTTAAGAGAGCAAAAGTTGTTAGAGCAGGCAGTGTCTCAAAGAATATGTCCTATTGTTCTCCTGAATAAATATTTCTCAGTCTGCCATAACTTTGTAGCGAAACTTTTTACTGTTAAAATATACAGTCATAAAGATTCCAATTTTTTAAAATCCCAGTTAATCAGGACTTGAAAGTTTTAAATGTGACTCTTTAAATGATTTGTACCTTACTAAAGTAGGTAGAGTTAGTACTAAATTGCTTGCCATGCATGTTAGTATTGTGTAATGTATGATGCAGTACACAAATCAATAAATTATCTTGAGAATTATGTAAATGAAGAACAAGCTTCCTGTAATTATGAACTCAAGTAAAGCTAATCCTTTTAAAATAAGATCCTTCTAAAATGTATATAAAGAACAGTACTGAAATTCATGGGGGTTTGGTCATTTTTAAAGTATATCAACTAGTTTATGATATTCACTAAAAAAGATACTATGCAAATGAATCATTGATCATGTTTTATATTTAAATTCTAGGTCAACTAAAGAGAAGGAGGAGCTAAACTTTCATAATATACACTATTAACATGTCTCAAAAAGTTTTCAAAGAAGTGCTGAGTGTCATCAGAAAAATTGGGGAGAAGTGCTTTTATTCATTTATAATGTAAATTATATGAACTTATTGGAGCTTGTTTCTCTGCCTTGCTCTCCTAGTCACGTAACTACTGTGCTCTGGCTACTACGTCCGTTTACACCTGAATATGAAGAATGTGGTTCCAGCTCACCTGCACACTGAGCTAGTACTGAGAGTCAAACAAACAAGGAGTCACAGAGGCAACCATACAGAATTTATATTTCCTAAATTCTGTAAAGTCAAAGATCAAGTAAAGTTTCCAAAAATACATAAAAATAAATTGAGTAAATGCAAAGTCCTGGAGAGGAATTACTTAAAAAAATTATAAAGGCTAAGATTCCATACCAGGTGCACAGAATGAACATTTATTGTGTGCTTTCTATGTTCAAGGTCATTTTATCACTTTAATCTTCATATAAGTCTCTGATGTAGGTATTACAGTAGCCCCTCTTATCTGTGTTTTCCCTTTCCATGGTTTGAAAATATAATGGAAAATCCCAGAAACAAACAATTCTTAAGTTTTAAATTGTGCAGTGCTCTGAGAAGCTTGATGAAATATTGGGCTGTCCTGTTCCATTTCACCCAGGTGGTGAATCGCCCCTTCACCCAGCATATCGATGCTGTATAAACAACACATGCTTTGACCTCTCAGTGGCCGTCCTGGCCATCAGATGAACTGGACAGTATTGCAGTGCTTGTGTTGAAGTCACTCTTATTCTACTTAGTGAAGGTCCCAAAGTACAAGACAAGTGATGTCAGCCACACGCCAAAGAGAAGCCATGAAGTGCTTCCTTGAAGTGAAAAGGTAAAAGTTCTTGACTTAATAAAAAAAATTACAAGCTGAGGTTGCTAAGATCTAAGGTAAGAAGGAATCATTGATCTGTGAAACTGCGTAATTTATAAATTAAACTTTAGCATAAGTATGTACGTACAGAAGAAAACGTTGTATATAGAGTTCGGCACTGTACATGCCAATGAGGGTTTTGGAACATATACCCTGTGGATAAGAAGGGGACTACTCTCTTATGGCCTGTAAAATGAAAATGAGTCACATAGCAAGTAAATACAGGAGCCTGTGTGGACCACAAATCTGGCTAGTCTGAAGCCTGCCTTGTTCCATTCCATTCCAAGGCTTGTGCTTATGGTTCACAACATTCTATACCCTGGGGTGTCTTATCAGAGTATTGCTGAATACTACTCAGTATCACTGGGTACTCAGTAATACTCGGAGGACACCCAGTGTGCCCTTTTGAAGGTACCAGTGGTGACCTTTGTCACCAGTGGGTATTTTTTCTGATTGCACGATTAGCCCAAATGGTGTTGAAATGCTTGGAGGCTCTATGACTTTGGATACAGCATGTGATAAAAGTCCCTCCCCCGAACAACTTAAGATCACCAGCTGCCTTTTGGAAAATGCATCCAGGTAAAAGCCTGCTATTTCCTGCCCTAGTAGCCCCACACTCTGCCAAAGTCAGCACGTTGTGTAGAAGCCAGAGAATGCTGGAGTTCTGGCAACTCCCAGAGTAGAACAGACCAGGCTGTTGGGCTCTGATTTCACACATTTATAATCTTCTCTCTTGCTCCCTTTGCTCAGTATAGGAGAGGGGCTATGGGCCAATTTCCCCACCATTTATAGCAAATCCCAAGGCTCCCGCGTTTCCAGCTGCTAAACTGCCTGGGCAGACTGTATTACTAAATTATTGTATCTTTTTGGTAGCATGCCTGATCTGTCTTGGCACGCGCTTTGCATTGAAAGAAGCTCCTGTTGCAGGCAAAGGAAGCTAGCTACATTCACCCTTCCCCACACGCCTTTCCTCTATTACCCGCAACCACTAACCTCTTTGTTTCCTATGTAGAAGCCAAATTCAAAGGGGCAGTTTCTCATCTATCTTGGACTCCCTAGGGAGCTAGGGATTTCAAAGAGAGTTCTGTGCTAGGAGCAATTCCCATAGCCTAGAGCCAGATGAATAAATGGCCTATAGTGAGTAACTACGTTTGGAACCAAGAGGTTTTGTTCCTCTTACCAAAATGTATTTCTTTGTAATACGGCAGCCACTGTATCCATGTATTTTCCCAAACAGAAGAGTCTGTATTGGGGGAAGAGAGAAAAGAACCCCTTTAACTCAAGGCTATTGCTTTCAAGTGTGTTGATCCTTTGGTTTTTACCATTTTAAAAACACTTTTTGTTTTGAGAGTCTCCCAACTGGTTATGAAATTGAACTGAAGAATTGACCTGGAGAAATGAAACAAACAAAAAATAGATCTACATAGAATCTATAATCTTTAAATAAAAAGAAAGTAATTTTGAAATATAAAAAGGATGGAAATTATGTTTTATTTCTCTAAAATGAATAATCACTCTGACTCCATTTTCAAATGGAGTATCCTAAGTATGAACTCAAAGTCTCCCAAACACCCTCAATAGAAGCTCTGGGAAGGTAATGTATTCAAATGTATCCTGTAAATTTTCTATTCCTCCAAGCAATGAGCAGCCTAGAGTTTTGTCACATGCACCCCAAGAGATGTCTCCTTTCCAAAGAACAGGACAGTCATCAAAAGTGCGATCCTAATAACAGGACACACCACGGAAAATATACAGCAATGTTCAAGATAAATGACATCTAGCGAGTTATAGTTTAAATCAACATTGCTGTTGCTATGGTAAGGAATATTTCATGTAAAATAAAAATCCTCTATAAGGGTTGGGAGCCATAGCCATGGCAACGAGAAGATGATGATTGTAGCACCATTCCTCTCTGCTCCTGTTTCCATCTGATCCAGACCAAGAACAAGATGTGCTTTGAATGTATGTAAAATGGCTTAGAAAATTGACCGTTTATGGATGTCTTTCATATGATCCCTGGACTGATTAAAGAAAGCATTGCAAAAATAGTAGTCAGGCAGCCTCAGCAAGGGTCTGAGTGCCCAGGTTTCTCCTGGTTATGAAAGCAGGACACATCCACTTGAGCTAAGTGTTGAAAATGGCATACTCATTTCACAAAACGCCTCCCAGCATTTTTCAAGTTGGGGGCAGCATGTCATTTTCCATGGATGGGAAAAAATGAAACACAATCAAATCGCAATTTCCACCACTGTAACACAGAAAGAGAAATGCTAACTTAAAAGTAAGGAAATATCATCAAAATAAAAAGCTTCTGCACAGCTAAAGAAAACATCAGCAAAATGAAAAAAAAAAAAAAGGAACCAACCATTTGGGAAAATATATTTGTCAATGATATTTTGGACAAGGGTTTGATCTCCAAAATACAAAAAGAACTCACAAGACTCTACTCCAGGAAGACAAACAATCCAATGAAAAAATGGGCAAAGGACCTGAACAGACACTTTTCCAAGGAGAACATACAGAGGACCCAGAGACATGTGAAAGGATGCTTAGCATTATTAGCCACCAGAGAGATGCAAATTAAAACCACAGTGAGATACCACTTCACACTGGTCAGAATAGCCATCATAAACAAACCAACAAACCATAAGTGTTGGTGAGGTTGTAGATTAAAGGGAACCCTAGTACATTGTTGGTGGGAAGGCAGACTGGCATAGCCACTGTGGAAAACAGTATAGAATTTCCTTAGAAAACTAAAAATGGAACTGCCTTTGGACCCAGAAATTCCACTGCTGGGATTGTTCCTTAAGAACCCAGAAACACCAATCCAAAAGAACCTATGCACCCCAATGTTCACAGCAGCACAATTTACAATAACCAAGTGCTGGAAGCAATCTAGGTGTCCATCAGTAAATGAGTGGATCAAAAAACTGTGGTACATTTACACAATGGAATACTATGCAGCAGAAAGAAAGAAGAAGCTTCTACCTGCCAAGACAGCATGGATGGATCTGGAGACCACTGTGCTAAGTGAGGTAATCCAGCAGGTGAAAGACAAATACCATATGATCTTACTTATAAGTGGAACCTAATCAACAAAGCAAACAAGTGAGCAAAACAGAACCAGAGACATTGGAATAAAGAATAAACTGATAGTAACCAGAGGGGAGGGGGCAGGGGAATGATGGGAGAAAGAAGAGAAAGGGTCATCAAGGAACATGTATAAAGGACTCATGGACAAAGCCAAAGTTGGGGGGGACTGATGGTGGGAGGTGGGGGTGGGTGGGGCAGGGGAAAGTGGTGGCAGGAAAATGAAAACAACTGTACCTGAACAATTTTTTTAAAAAAGTAATGAAATATGGAAAGCAGTGTTCCTGCTCTGCAAGAGAGGAGCTGGTTCGCATTTCTCTCCTTCTAGGCTCTTCGATCCACTCCAGATAGGCTTCTGTTCCATACTCCTCCACTGAAAATGTCCCTTGTCAACAGCAGCAAAATCTCCACACTGCTAAGGTGAACGCACCTTTATCCTTATCCTACCTGACCTTCCAGCCATACAGCAAACGCAGATTACTGTCCCTCCTGTATGTAAGACTTTCACGGAGCTCCCGAGATACCGCCCTCCTCTGGTGTTCATCCCAACTCACAGGCTGCTCCTCCGTATTCTCCTTTGCTCCTTCCCACTGCCTCAGTGCTGCAGTGCCCCAGATGTGGCCCCATTGGACCTCTTCCCTTCTCTGTTTATTTCCTTGCTGGGTTCATTCAGTCTCAAGGGCCTAAAATATCACCTAAACAATGATAACACCCAATTTTCTATTTTCAATGTGACTTCTCCCATGAAAACAAGAATTGTCTGTCCAGATGACTTAGTCATTCTTTTGCCTCATTTTCCCAATCATACAGTGACTCCTGGTGGCTTTACCTTTAAAATACACCTGTAACCTGCCTATTTCTCACCCACTGTCTTTCCCCTAGGTCATTGCAATACTCTCCTAACTGGTTTCCCAGTTTCCACCCGTGTGTGTGCCTCTTCATACACTTCTCAGCAGGGACACCAGAGTAATACTAGTGAAACCAAGTCAGATTATATCACCCCTCTGCTCAAAACTCTCCACGGGAAACCCAATTCACTCTCAGTTTAATCTGATACCCTGACAATTGTCTCTGAGGGCCATTTGGTGTCCCAGCCCTGTGCACAGTCTACCCCAGTTCTGTCCCCCAAGCTCCCAGACTACTCCTTTTACTCACTGCTGGCCAGCTTGCTCCCTGCTTGTCTGCAGCACAGTAGGCAATCTTTTGTATAACTGCCTCTGCACTTGTAGCCCCCTCTGCCTGGGACTGTCTTCTCTTAAGGAGCCTCATGGCTGGCCCCTCTGACACCCTTTTTAAATGTCTACGGCTAGTGAGGCCTATTTCATTATCTTCTCAATGGGGCCTGCACAGACCACCCTGTTTAAATGGCAACTATTAATCCTCACCCCCTTCTTGTCCCCTGCTTTGTATTTTCTGCATCTACCTATCAATATCAAGAACATGTATTTTACCTATTAAAATACAAGTAGTAGGCAGTATTTTACCTACTGCTTTCTCCCCCTGCTAAGTTCCAGAAAAGCAGAGATTTTCTTTTTTTTTCTTCCTTCCTCCCTTCCTTCCTAACTTCCTTCCTTCCTTTCTTTCTTTACTGTTATATCCAGAGCTTAGAACAAAGACTGGAACATAGTAGGCAATCAATAAATATCCTTTGAATGCACTAAACATATTTGTATATAAAGAAAAATTCTACAGTAGTATGCACTTAAATGTTAACAGTGGTTAATAGTAAAGCTATTTAGAAATAAAAGAAACTATACATATTAGTGAAAATAGAGAAGAAAAGGGCACTCTTAATTCCAATGCCTAGCAGTGATTATTAACATTGATTTAGATGTATGTATATTTTGCCTTTTTTCTATGCACGTATAATTTCTCCCTCCAAAACTTCAAAAAAACTATATATTTTTTGAATTAAAAAATAAATATCACCCAAACAATAAGAACATGTTTATTTTCATGGCTCTAGAGTATTAATTTTTGACATATTCTACTATCTAATACATTTGATCTTGTTTCTTTTTTCTGGTATATATGGTCTTTGACAATGATTTGGAGGGTGTGTGTCTGTGTGTGCATGGATGTGTTCTTGTAATGATTACATTTATGTCACAAAACTTACCTCCAGATCTATTTCTTCCTTTTATCAAGATTATTTTTGATTTTTCTCTTTGTAAGTTAATAACGAATATTTTACAGGCTTACAGTTGCTAAGTACATACATGCAGTATCTGGTTTCATTCACACAGAACTCTGGGGTATTATAATATTTTTACTTTATAGGTGAGGAGCCTAATGCTTGGAAATGGTAAGTAACTCCCCAAGGTTACATAGCCACTAATGGGTGGAGCAGCATATGAACCAGGTAATTATGCCCTTGACTGTTAAACCATTTTGCCTTCCTAAAATGAGAAAATCAGCATTCTCATCTCACTTCTCCAAACTCTCCCACTCTTCCCAATTTATATTAAATTAATCTGAGGTTTAAATAGAAGTCTATACTATATTATTCTATATTTTATATCATTTCTTAAAAAAAATTAACTTTATATATTGTTTTAAAACCCTATTGAGATTATTTGAAAATATTTTCTATGTGTTACAAGTTTCATTTTATGCTCCAGAATCTTTTATACTGACATTTTCCTTGCCCATTCTTGAGATTTTTATTCATCCCTTAATCAACTGAAGTATATCTTTGACCAATTATTTCAAAAACATCGTTTTCTGAAATACATATCTGATAATGATTTACTTTCTATGACCTTGCATCCCTTGGCGAGGCCATAATTCTTGAGTCTGGAGTACTAACCCATTTCTTTAACGATTCTATAGACTCTTCTCCATTGTCTTCTGGGCACTTAGAGTTGAGGAGTGTCTGATGTCGGATTAAGTTTTACTCCTCTGTAGGTAACTCATTTTGCTTTGGTAATGTCTGTCTAGATCCTTATAGGGATTTTTCCCTTATCCTTGAAATTAATGAAATTTCAAAATTTCCAGTATGAGTTTGTTTCTTCTAGAAATTTTACCTAAATTCAGGAAATCTCCTGTGATTTATTGTTCAAGACTTTCTTTAGTTCAGGAAAGTTTTCTTCCATTTTCCCTTTTATTGATGCTCTTATTCCTGAAATTCCTATATCATATGCATTTTGGATTTCTTGAAATTTTCCTCTCTGTTTTACCTCTTATAATTTTTCCTCTATACACATCTTCTGTCTACTGAAGGTGTTGAGTTATCTTTTACTTTATTAACTTGGCATTCTCATGATCCATGTATTTTTACCTCCATTATAGTTTTGAATTTGACATAAATTCAATTGTATCTTTACAATTTTATAACTGACTCTTCATAACTGCTGCCTCTGTCTTTTAATCTGCTGAATACTGTTGGGGTCCATTTTGATATTTGTAGTTTGGGAAAACTCCTTTTTCTTCAGAGTGATTTGATTTTGTAAGAGAGCACTGTTTTGATTCTTCAGAATAAGCTCCTTTTTTGAGGTATCATTCACTATATCTAGTTGTTTCGCTACTTGTTCACTCCCTCAGAGGTAGGTTTGGCTCGTGTACTATGGGGAATTGACAGGAGTTCTGTCAGACATTGAGGGAGTCCTTCTTTCCATCTTTAGCGTCTAAAAACATCCTACATCTATGCTGTCCAATGGGGTAGCTGCTGGCCACATATGGCTACTATGCATTTGAAAGAAAGCTGGTGCAAATCAAGAACTGAACTTCCGGCTTCATTTAACTGTATTAATCTTAAGAAGTCACACGTGGCAGCAGCTTTTGTAAAGGGCAGAGGAAGTCCAGAGCCAGCATCGCCAGGTAAAGTATTAAACATGCAAATCCTCGGGTTCCGTTCTAGGACATCTAGGGGTGAGGCCCACCAATCTACATTTAACCAACCCTCCACATGGTTCTGTGAAAAGAACTGAGAACCACAGACCTACTGACTGCACACTAGGAGAGGACAGAACTAACGGCAGTCACAAGAGGGAGTTGGCTCTCTGTTCCAGTGTCTCTTCTCTGTATTTGAGGTTAGCAGCCAGGAGCTAACTAGGACAGTGTCCTCATTCTTTACTTGTCACAGTTGTCCTCATTAGGAACTAACTGTGACAATGTCTCCCCTAAGTGTAAGTCAGGACTGAGCCTGTTGCCTGATCCTTGCTTGCTGAGTTTTGGCACTTGGCCTGCTTCCCTGCGGCACTTGGTAGGATCCAATGATATCCACTCACCACCCATGTATGTTTCTGATTCTTGCCCTGTACTTTCTGAGTCTTCTCCATTTTACTACCTTAGCAAGTTGCTGCTTCTCACAGGAAGTTGCGGATGTTGTATGTCTTTAGATTTACTCACTTAGCCTTCTATTTTGCACAAATTCTTAAATTACGATATGTGGATGTCACCCATTACTCATTTCTCATGCCGATACAGGTTTATTCCTCCTTATTTTATATCTCTTAGTCATTTCTGAGGTGACATGGAAGGAGATGAACCAGAGAATGCAATCTTGTTTTCAAAAAAAACAACAAAAACCCAAACCCCACAATCTTTTGTATCCCTCTAAATACCTCAGTTTTTCATATAATTTTAGAGTGTTCTTTCAAATGTATCATCTTATTTGATCTCCCAATATTCCTCTGATGTGAGCGTTATTATTCCCACGCTACAGATAAGACAACTGAGGCTTAGACAGTTTAAATAATCTGGGCAAAAGAAATGGTGTGAGTATCTGCTTCGTAAGGGTCCCTGACAAGTGGAAAGTGACGGCTTCCATTTACTCGATTTTTCTTATGGATCAGCATTACATTAAGTGCTTCATATAGATTATATTTTTTAACCCTTAAAACAATGCTATCACTATTTCCACTTCCCAGATGATGGCAAACTCATTTAAATAACTTGTTCGGCCTACACAACCAGTCAGTAAAAGTGCCAGTTTTCAGGCCCTGGTCTGTCTGACTTTGTGTTCTTCCTGCCTGTACGACACTGGTTTCCTAGCCTGGAGAGCAATCAAATGGCCTGTGAAAAGTAAAGAGTATTATGTTTTCAGAGAGCTTCTTCATATTTCACCATTTATTTTCTACACTGCTACCAAGTTCACAGTCATGTGGCTAGTAGTTAATAGAGAGAAAACCATTAACCTGTTGTAATTTTAATCTTTGGTTTATTTTCTGTTATTCTGACTCGAATCCCTGAAACGATGCAAATCCTGACTTCCACCTCCCATTCACTTCACTGTTTATTGCGTAATCTGTTGCATGCCAGCCACTGTGCTGGGTGCCGTGTTCCTGGTGTTTGCAAGATTGCAGAGTGATGGCCCTGACTAAAGGTTTGGAAAATGGCCTGGCTCCTGCTAAACTCTCCTGCTAACCTGCCTTTGTTACCATTACCATTCACTTGAAACTTCAATAGCACTTTAAATAAAGAATTATCAAGGAGCCTTTGAAACAAATAGGCAGTTTGAAGTCACCTCTGAGAGACTCTGTGGCTTTGCAGCTGCACATTTAAAAAGAGAGAACGCCACCTCCAAATTGCTACCATTCAGATAATGCACATCTACTGGGGACAAGTGTCAGCCCTTACTGTCCACCCCAGTTCATCAGGAATGATTCAGAGATGGAAGAATTGCTTACAACCGACCAAACAATGAATGTTCCTCACAATGCGTGTTTCAACAGTCAAGATCAAAGGGGTTCTCCCTGAGGCCTGACTCATTACACAGAGGGGTACTTTCACTCCTGATACTAATTTTCTCCCTTGCCTCCAAGTTAGGATCAGTCAGTTCTACTTTAATTCCTCTCATAAGATAGATAAAAGTACATTTTTGTAGAAAAATTTTTATAGAGGATCTTCATTTACAATATCTAATTAAAGGTAATATTCAGGATAATCTGTGTGGGAGGCACTTTCCCCACCATTTTATCAAAAGGAAAATATTCTTTTGGCTTTGTCCGTCCATCCATCCATCCATCCATCCATCCATCCATCCATCCATCCATCCATATCTTTCAACAAATACATGTATCATACCAAGGCA
Organism: Artibeus jamaicensis; assembly: GCF_021234435.1. NCBI lineage: Eukaryota > Metazoa > Chordata > Mammalia > Chiroptera > Phyllostomidae > Artibeus > Artibeus jamaicensis. Next base: position 16,945,454 of record NW_026521486.1, on the reverse strand, counting down.
CTGCAGTACCAAAAATTAATCAAATAAGGTCCATTCTGTTGAGGAGATTATAGTGCATACACTATTACACATACACCACTAAAGAAGTGTCATGGGCTTCAGAGGAAGAATAAGCTCTGGTAAAAGATTTGAGCCTCGCAAAATGGGTAAGACTTAGATATGTAGACGTGACTAACATATTGCATGCAGAGAAAACATATACAAGCAAAGCCATACAGAAAGGAAAGTCTGCATGTCACGGGAAAATGGAGTAGCTATCATTTCATTGCTGGGAGATACCTGGAGAGGAATAGAGGAGAATAAGGTGCAAAAGTCGGTTCCAATGTCTAAGGGTGTAAGTAATCTAACCAAAGTCATCAACGGGAGTGGAACTCAAAACGGGTTCCATTACTCTGATGTTGGAGCTCTTCCAATCATCATCCAGCTCCTTTAGGGAGTGATCTTTCATGTGTATTAACATGGTATAGCTCAATAAAGTTGAACAATAGGTATGAGGATATGGTAAAAGAGAATCCAAAAACTTGATTTGGTTTAGAAGTGCAAACTTCAACAATTATGAGAGTCGAGGCCATGGATTCATTCAAGACAAAAAGAAAGGATGGTTGAATATTTCAAATATTCTCTACTTTAATTATCTTTTCCATTGGGAAACTCCTTTTGAAACAATAAGCTCTGTCTTTGGAATAAAACCTAGCTTGGGGAGGAGAATGAAATTTACACTCATTATAAATTCATTATGCATAAAAGCAGGTGCCATTGGTTGTTACATAATGGCTTGCTTAGGAGTATTAAAATACACGGATGAGTACCATTTTAATATTGCTTTCAAACCAACTTAAGATTAAAAATACAATCCCCAAGTTATTTATAAAGAATAAACCCTCTGATTCTTATCCGGGAAATAGCAACTAATGAGCAGATAATACCTTTGCAATTGGAATTTATGGGATGCTTATTTGCCACTAAGGTTGCTAATTTTGATGAAGCAAGTTTGGCTTGTAGCAAGCAAATGCATTTTTCATTTTCCTGTTTTAAATATTATTTTCATGGTTGCATTTATTTAGGGAAGATTATCTATGGTTTGCAGATGAAAGAGAAGCATCAATTGAGCAAATTATGGCATTCATAATTAAATGCTTTTGGTATGCAGTCTCCAACACTGCTAAAGGAATTCATCACTCTAACATAATATTGAATACATTTAGCATAACATTGCATTCAACAAACCCTTAAGGATTTTATTAATTTATTTGGGATAAAATCAGCAGATTTTTTTGGTCAAAACTTTCTTTTAAATTCATCAATTCAAAAGCTTTGGTCATGACTTTTAAAAATATGATTTTTAAAAGTCATGAGGGGGGGACTTGATAACCCAATGGCCATTGTTTTATTTGAGATAGAAAGATAGAGACATTTTAGATAAGAATTTTTTGACATTAAACCAAAGCATAATAAATGGTAGAAATGTTTAAAGATATAGCTTTAATATTCAAACATATAACAGATAATCAAGTTCTCCAAATAATAGAGAATTGGAGTGAAAATGAAGTAAAGCTAAACAGAACTTGAAAAAAGTTCAATTGGACCCAACAGGATTCCAATTTAAAATATAACTTTAAAATTAGGTAATCTTTAACATCTTCTGTCTTACTTACTCAGTATCTTAGCCCATCTGACTGGACCTACTAAATATTTCTAAACTCCAGTGATCTCACTTTCCTATTCATGACTAGCTCCTTCTCATTACTGAGGTCTCAGCTCACACATTACCACTTCCGAAAAGCCTATTCTGATCCCTAGTTTAAAGTAATCAAACTCTCCGACCCTCACCCCTCCTATCCCTCACTGCCCCCACTCCTCCAGTCAATTAGTCTCCAGTGTATGGTCTTCCTGCTTACTTAAGAGAGCTCACCTTTTTTTCTTGCATATTGTCTGTCTCTTCCCTACCCCCACCTCAACTAAAATGTAGCTTTATGGGGGCCGCAAGTTTGTCAGCAATGATACTACTGAATCCATAGTACCTAGACTTTTACCTGGTATCTGGCAAGTGCTTGAAATAATACCTACCTCCAGTGTCCCAATTCGAACTCTTAAAATATCTTGCCTGGGTAACTGTAAGAGTTTCATAATTGGTCTCCTTGACATCAGACTCATCTTCCTCAAACCCATTTTCCTCACTATTGCTGGGCTCTTTTCTATAACGCAGTCTAATTATATCACTCCACCACTCAAAGCTGTTCAGTGGTCCTTCATGGTCCAGGTGAGCAATCCCAAAGTGCACAGAGCAGATGTGGTATCATTTTAAGTAGTTCAAGAAAGAGAACTTTAATTTGATAACTATTTTTCATTTATTTTAATAATACTTCCAACAAACCATCAATAAATTGTATAGTAAGCTCATGGTTTCACAGATATTATTGCTGAAGATGAGAAAAAAAGAAAAACTGGAAATACATTCACAGACATGTAAAAAATAATGAAAGTGTCCTCAGGAGAGTTTTGAATACAGTGATCTGAAGGATGAAGCCCTAGGCCTCCCGTCATCTAGTCCCTGCCTGTCTGTCTTGGCATAATATCCACTTCCCCTTGCCTTACACTGTCCGGGTGATTTCAAAGTACTTGCAGCTCTCCCCATTCATCACATTTTTATCACCTCTGTGCCTTTAGTTCAGCTATCAATCCTGTGTCTAGAATACCCCTGGTTTGCCCCCTCGTTGCTTTCTATCACGTGGTTAAATCTGCTCACTGTTAGACTCAGCTCATGGATCACCACTCTCAGATCAAGCCTGCCTTTAGTTTCACCTTTCTTAGGCTGGTTGGTACTCCTTCTTTCTGCTCTCTTAATATCTCATGAAAGCTTTTATCTTTACACTGTCTGCATTGTAAAATAATTATTTCTGTGTCTATCCTCCCAAGTCATCCATGGATTCCCATGATTCTGGTGAATGTCTTCTTTAAAATTAACAATCCTAACCCTTGTGTGTTGTTGGTAGGATTGCAAATTGGTGCAGCCTCTGTAGAAAATAATATGGAGGTTCCTCTAAACAATAAAAATAAAGCTACCTTATGACCCAGCAGTTCTACTTCTACATATTTATACTAAGAAATACAAAACACTAATTCAAAAAGGTATATGCACCCCTATGTTCATTGCAGCCTTATTTACAATAACCAAGATATGGTTGCAACCACAGCATCCATCAACGCAAAAGTTCTGCATTGGATGGCTTCATAGGCGAATTTTGCCAAACATTCTATCTTTCTTAAGCTATTGGAAAAAATTCAAGAGGAGGGAAGACTCCCAAGCTTATTTTACAAGGCCAGGATTATCCTAATTCTAAACCAGATAACATACTACAAAGAAAGAAAATTATAGGCCAATATCCCTGATGAACATAGAGGCTAACATTCTCAACAAGTACTAGCAAACCAGATGTAGCAATACATAAAAAAGGTCATACAGCATGATCAAGTGGGATTTATTCTGGGGATGAAGACTGGTATAATATCTACAGATCAATAAATGTGATATGCCACACGAACAAAGTGAAGGATAAAAATCACATGATCATATCAATAGATGCCAAATAAAAGCATTTGATAGAAATCCAGCACCCATTTATGATAAAAAAAAACCTCTTAGCAAAGTAGGAATAGAGGGGACATATGAAAAAGTCTGTCTGGAAAAAGTCCAAACATTATTAATATAATGAGAATGGTTTGCACAACATTGATGCAACCTGGTAGCCAAGGAGAACAGACTGGAATATACATGCAGGAACAATGACCACTTAACAGTACCAGTCAGTGGGGGCAGTAGACACTGTTGAATGAGCACATGCACTGTGTGGCTGTCACATTCAAAATGACTAAGTGAGTAGAGCAACAAATCTGCATCAAATTTTGCATTGAGCTTGAACATTCCTCTGCGGAAACTATTTGGATAATTCAGAAGGCTTTCGGGGATGATGCAAGGAGTGCAGTGCAAATAAAAGTGTGGCACAAACATTTCAAACGTGGTCAAGAATCTGTTGAAAGTGATCCACATTCTGGAAGGCCTGCAACAAGCAGAACGCTTGAGAATGTTGAATGTGTATGGGCTGCAATCAACAAAGATTGATGACTGACAATGTGAAAACTAAAAGCTCATCTGGGGGTTCCAAAACCTACCATGTCCAAGATTTTGACACAGGATCTTGGCAAAATAAAATATGCCATGGCAAAATTAGTTCCGTGGCCTCTGCTACCAGAAGAGAAGGCACACTGTGCTGCAGCTGCTAATGACTTAATTCAAACTGCTACCAATAAACCAGATTTCCTCAAGAAGCTCATAACCAGAGATGAATCGTGGGTCTATGGCTGTGATCTGAAAAGGAAGGCCCAGTTGGTCGAATGGAAGTCACCTTGTTCTCCACACCTATGAAGGGACTGAGACATCATTGTCCTACATACAATGTTTCTTGTACCTTCTTCAATAAATGTCTATTTTTCATATTACACAGCTGGATACTTTCTGTCCATATATGACAAACCCACAGCCAAAGAATAGAAAAGAAAAATACTATAAGAAAAGATTGTGTTCTGGTTATTTATTGCTATTTAACAAATCACCCCTAAGACCTGGTGGTTTAAACAAAAATTGTATTACTTTCACTCATGGTTCTGGTTGCAGACTGGGCTGGACAAGGCGGCTCTCACTGGGGGTCTCGCACACAGGTGTGGTAGGATGAAGTCATGTTTCCTTCCATGTCTATCGAAACAATTCAATGTGACCTGTCTGTCTCTGCTTTCCTTCCGCACAGCACGGCAGCTGGGTACCACGTACCAGTGCATACCTAGAGAAAGGCAGAAGCTGTATTGCCTTTTACAACCCAGCCTTAGTCACGTCATAGTGCCACCTCTGCCCCAGCCACAGACCCACCCAGACATTAGGAGAGGGAACCCAGAACGTTCTTCTCAACAGGAGATTTTTCAATCTCACATTGTAAGAAGAGCATGGGGGAGGTGATAGTACAGACCTTCCTGCAAAATACAATCTGTCAGCTTACCCCCTGTCTACAGTACTTCACGCTCCTCCCCTTTGCAAAACACATCCATCCCCTCCCTGAAGAACCTGAGCATTAATCCCATTTTAACATCAACTTGAAATTCAGGGTGTCTCCATCTAAATCAGGTCTTCACGTGCACTTCCTGCGGTAGAGCTTCTGGAGTGTCATTCATTTCTACCTAAACACCTGTGCACTGGAGTCCACCTTTCCCCCGCCTCTAACACGCAGCATATAATTTGGGGCCAGGCGTAGGATAACTAACTACTAGAAACACTGCATTTAAAAAGGAGGAAAGCAGAATGTACCCAGAATGCTGAAATTTCTGGTCTGCAGAAATTCTGACATCCAGCCAGAGAGAGGTCGCCAGTTTCTTGGTTCCATCCCAATCCTATTGCACTGGAGTTACACACTGTTGCTCCTGGTTCTACTCTCTGGGCTCTGGGCTCCTCCTTGCGTTTTATCCTTCTTTACATACGAGAAAGCTCTCCTGCCTGCTTTCTGTCCAGAAATGCTTTGGGGCCCCAAAGGCTCCTTTTTTGTGTGTTCTTCATCTCTTTTAGTCTGAACTGGGGGCGCTTCCACTGGAATAATTATCTCAAACACATTATGGGGCTTGTGTTTATTAATTTATAACTCATACCATTAGATAAAAGCTACCAATCTCTTTGAAAGAGCTCTTGTCTTTTTCTTCCTGTGAGGCCGCTGTGGACTCTCTGTGATGCCCTTGAGATTCTCAGAAGTCCCAGTGTTTAGTGGGGAGGAGCCTCCAGGCATGTCCTTAGGGTCCTGGACCTCTTGACTGTTTCCACGAGGCACTGTCTTGAAGCTCTTTGAGGACTTAATAAAGGGTTTTATAATCACATCCTGGGATTCGCCCATAGACCACAATCCCCTGATAGTGCTTTCAGTTTTAACTCTCCCCAGGAACCCTTTTTTTATTTTAGATTCATTTGACATCTGGAGAGACTGAGAATGAAAACCAGTTTTGCATTTTAACACAGAGAGCCCTGTTTCCTTTAAATTTAACAGTTCATTCCTTTGGTTATCTCTGTCCCCTGACATTGGGCCATAGAGGTGGCACTTTCAATGTTCTACCTGGAAATTTAGTGGGATCATCATTGGACACAACTACTATTTCCTGTGTTACCCCAGGGAACAGTGTTGCAAAGGTCTCCTCTTCTCCAGCTTCCCACCACATTGGCTCCATTTTCCCTTAAACTCCTACCGAGCCTGTGGGTACTCAAGGTGCTTCAGACCTGCTAACACTTGCTCTTTTTGACTTTCACCAACATTCTTCTTGGAGTCCTTCACTACTCTTCCAGTTTCTGCCTCCTTCTTGGTTCAAAGGCTAATGTCATATGTTTAAGATTCTGTGATGATAGTCCCATATTTCTAACCATTAAAATCTTCTATAGTTATCTACTGCTTTATAAAATAATACCTTAACAATTCTGTTTCAGTTGGGCTGTAGGTGGGACTGGAATCATTTTGAAGGTTTTCTCACGTGTCTGGCAGTGGTGCAGGCATTCCACTGGAACTCCACGGGGGCTGTCAGCTAGGACACCGACATATGGCTTGTCCACTTGGCCTTTTGGCTGCCCCACAGCATGGTAGCTGGGTCCTGACAGGGAGCCTCCCAGGGAAGCCAAGAGGAATCTACATTGCGTTTTATGACCTCGCCTAGGTCACCTATAGTTACTGGCTATGCCATTTTCCTACAGATGAAATATAATACCCACTTTTTCATGGGAGAAATGTCAACACAGCATTGTACATATGTGGAAAGACCTCACTGTGGTCATCAAAATACAGTCTGTCACAGGCTGATGTAGCTAACTTCCTAATTCATCTCGACTTTTGGTGACGCTGGCTCCCTAGGTCACTAACACATTTTAAAAATTAAAATGAACTTGATGATGCTTTCATGAGAACACTAGAATTAACTGATTAAGTAAACTTACTAAGAGACAACTGTGTCCTGGATCCAAAACAATAAGAGATGAAATAATGTCTGCTCTCTATGCCTGAATTATTTAGCATGCTTGCTATGCTGGATCACAGCGAGTCCTTATGTGGCAAACAAAAGATGAGGTTTATTAGTCTTTGATGAATGGAAGTAGAGTTGCAGAAGCTCAGAGTGAAACCTTAATTTCACTAGATGGCTTGGAGCATTACATTTCAGGTGTTAAATCACCTCACCTATCTACTCATTGCACATAAAGTGCCGGACTGTGATTGGTGGAGTGAAAAGAGGCTTGGAGGACACACGCACTTGAGTAGGAATTTCAGTTCTGCCTCTTATAAGTTATGATCTGTAGGTAAGAAAATTAATTTCCCTGAACTGCAGTTTCCCTACCACTGATGGGATGAATTGCATTCCTTCCAAATTCATACATTGAAGGCCCTCCTCTGCCAGTACCTAAGCCCTGTGACTCTACTCGGACTTAGGGCCTTTATAGAGGAAATGAAGTTCCAGTGAGGCTGGGAGGGTGGGCCCTAATCCAATGTAATCACTAGTCTTATAAGAAAAGGATACGGGGAGACACTGAGTGACATGCACAGAGGGATGACCATGCGAAGAGGCAGATGGAGGGTGGGCATCTGTAAGCCAAGGAGAGAGGCCTTGGAAGAAAGCAACTTTGCCAATACCTTGATCTTGGACTTTCTGCTTCCAGAATAGTGAGAAAATTCATTTCTGCTGTTTAAAACATCCAGTCTGTGGTGTTTTGTTATGGCAGCCTAGCAAACTGATACTGCAACTTTAAAAGAGCATAATAGTCCCACCTGATGTGACTCAGTGGACTGAGTGCTGGCCTGTGGACCAAAAGATCACTGGTTTGATTCACTGTCAGGGCACATTAATGGGTTATGGACCAGGTCCCCAGGTGAGGGTGTGCAAGAGGCGAGCAATTGATGTTTCTCTTGCACACAATGTTTCTCTCCCTCTCTTTCTTCCTCCCTTCTCCTCTCTCTGAAAATTAAAAAATATTAAAAATAAATAAATTAGCATAATAATACCTACTTCATATGGTTACTCTGACTATTAAATCAGACATTTAAAAAACATCAAACATTGTTTGTCATTCTATAGGGACCAAATGAAGAAATCACCTCCTCTGTGGTAAGATTGGGCCACATATCTGTAGTTAGAGAAATAAAGTTGAAGTATCAACAAGTACTGAGAGCCTTTTATAGTTTTCTATGTTTACTTCTTTGGATAAGTTATATGACCTCTTTATAATTCCTTAACATTTTTACTGGCTTAACACTGTGACCTTTTTTTAAAAAAAGATTTTATTTATTTATTTGTTTGTTTGTTTTTAGACAGAGGGGAAGAAAGCGAGAAAGCGAGGGAGAGAAGCATCCATATGTGGTTGCCTTTCACGAGCGCCACCCTGGGGACCTGGCCCACAACCCAGGCATGTGCCCAGACTGGGAATTGAACCAGTGACTCTTTGGTTGACAGGCCAGTGCTCAATCCCCTGAGCCACACCAGCCTGGGAAACACTGTCACTTCTTTTTTTTTTAAATTTTATTTAGTTATTTTTCAAGTAAAGTTTTCTGTTTATTTCTCCCATTCCAGCCCACCCCTCCCCCATGCACCCCACCTCCCTTAGTTATTGTCCCTGTGTCCTTTATACTTGTTCCTCTAAATCCCTCCCATTTTTTCCCCTTAAATTCCCTCCCCTCTCCCCTCTGGTCACTGTCCCCTTATTCTCTATTTCAGTGTCTTTGTTTTTATTTTGCTTGCTTGTCTGTTTTGTTGTTTAGCTTCCTGTTAAAGATGAGATCATATGGTATTTGTCTTCCAACCCCTGGCTTATTTCACTCAGCATAATGCTTTCCAGTTTCATCCATGTTGTTGCAAAGGGTAGTAGCTCCTTCTTTCTCTCTGCTGCATAGAATTCCATTGTGTATATGTACCACAATTTTTTGATCCATTAATTTACTGACAGGCACCTAGGTTGCTTCTAGCTCTTGGCTATTGTAAATTGTGCTGCTATGAACATTGTGGCACATAGGTTCTTTGAAATTGATGTTTTGGGGTTATTACTGTCACTTTTATTGAAGTTGGCTCCTTGGGTCTCTATTTCCTTTCCTTGATGAAGATTACTAGATCCCTTCTCCCCTACCTGTCATGAAGATTCTCCTCCCTTGATGACCACGAGGCAATTCTTGAAAGGGCTCACGGGACATATTCACATTCAAAAGAGAACCTGTAACTGTGATGTGCTGAGGAACTGGGGTGCGGTCTCCCCACTGCATCTGAGCACGCCTCCTCTGCCATTCCTCTCTGCCTGCCCCTTTTTGTAACTGGCAAAGTCTTACTTTAGAGTCGGTTTATTTCATTCGTACTTACTCTTACTATGACCTGAATTAAAAGCAAACACAAAAATAAAAACAGCATCATTGGATTCCTTTGCAGACCACATAACAACTGCAACATTATCAAAGCTATTTTGATGCCACAGAGCATGATGGCAGCTGAGAAGCCAAGGAAATGTGAATTTTGCCAGCAGTAGGGACTTGAAGGAATTGTGTTTCTAAGGGTAACCTAAGGTAATAATATGGGAGGGAGGGTGTTCTGTAACAAGTATACCTGGAACGTGGGAAACAGAACCAAAGAGACACTTACAGCTTAGTAAAGATGTCTTCCCTTTACTTCTGAAGGCATCGGGGTATATAGAAGATCTCTGAGTTCTTAGTGTTGTTTGAAAGTTTGAGAAGGAAAATTAGACCCCAGGCAATCAGGATGCTGTTGAAGGTGCTCAGTGCCTTCAAGTTGGTATGTGTAATTCATTGGTGTCGGGTTTTGTTTGAACTCGGATAGAGAAGTGACTTATGGGTCACTGTGAGACTGAATACACATTTCAGAAGGTGGAACAGACCATGGTAAAATTTTGCTCTAGAAACTCTTCCCAAACAGGTCTCCTCTCGGAGCCTGCACAAGGGACATAGTTGTCTTTCCTACTCAGGAGGTAATCTGAACATGCTCTGTGGTCATTCTCAACAGATTCACTTGATTCGCAAGCATCGTGATGAAAGTGAGAATAATCTGTAAATGTAATTTTATACTTTATGACATAGAAGATCAACTATTTAAGTGAGAATGTCAGCAATAAAGCTGTCCACAAAAGATTTATGTTTTCTTCCATGGAATAGAGTGGTTGTGTTGCTAGGGGTAGCTACCTATCCAGGAGTTACTTTTTCCAAGTCCCCATGTATTCAGATGGGACCAGGTAACTGAGATCAGGCCAAGAGAAGGCAGGAGGAGGCGATGAGGCGATGCACACCACACCCAGGCCTGGTCAGGGGTGGGGGAATCTCTCAGGTAGTCCTCCACCCCTTCCCATTGGCTGTGTGGATATCAACACCAAGAGGTGACTCTGGCAGCAACATGTCAAAAATTACAGAAAACCCTATGACCAGGCACTGTCGTTTGGACATTACATGAACAAGAACAACATTGCTTTTATGTTCAGGCACTAACATCTGGGGGATGTACCCCATCCCACAGCTAAGATTTATTTTCATTAATATGGAAGGAGACAAAGAAAGTTCTCCACATACAGGTTGTTTCTTGATGCTTTTATGCACCCTCCTCTGTCTTTACTCCCCTCCTCATTCTTAGCTACCCTTCAAGACCAAGATCAGGTATCTGTTCCTCCAAGAAATCATTGAGACTTTCCCAAGTGACATATGTAACTCATGTGATGGGCTCTAATTCTGTGTGTACATGATCATCTCCAAAGATCTAAAAATCTAACTACCATGTATGTGTTTAATAAATAAACTAATGAAACAAATGGAGAATGGAAGTACTTTGACTCGAGCACAACTGTGAAAAGTATAGCCCTTCTTGACACAAAGAAAGTAAAAATCTCTACCAGTTGTGGAAAGAGCAGTGTCCTAAATATTACCTAGGTATGAGAAGCCTTTTGAACCCTGCTCTATATTACCTTATTTTAACCTAAAGTATAGCACATTGTATTTCACACAAGTCCAACTCCTTCACTAGGCTGTCAGCTTCTTGAGGGCAGAGGCCATGGTTTCATTCGTGTTTCTATTTCCAGTCCTCGCACGGTGCCTGGAATAGTGTAGGCCCTCCCCAGATGCCCGCTGATGGGCGTGCTGACTTGGTCAATGGCTGACTGACAAAGTTTAAGAGGTCATCTCAAAGTCTTTACCAGTAAGAAAAGTTAAGTGAACTAGATGATCTCCACTATAAGAAAAAAACTATTGAGATATAATCTATGTACCATAAAATTCATCTGTTTAAAATATACAGTTCAATGATTCTTAGTATGTTTAAAAAACTGTGCAGCCATTCCAATAAACTAATTTTAGAACATTTCCATAACCCAGAAAAGGAGCTTTATAGCGATTACTCCTCATTCACTTCTTCTCACCCTAAACTCTAAGCAACCACTAAACTAGTTTCTATCTCTCTATATTTGCCTATTCTGGACATCCCATGTAAACAGAATCATGCAATCTGTGGTGGTTTTTAAAAATAAAATTTTATATTTTGAAAACTGCTGATATCTTTTTAACATGAACTTGACTATGTGAAACTATGTTCTTAAAATTAACCAAAATACAAACAGGATGGGGTTTTTTATAAGTGGCTGAATTGCTTAGAAATAACAGTGAAAAGACCCAGCAGTTGAAGTTTTAGCATCAGTAATTCTAATAATCGATATGTTCTCCAAGTGCTATAAAATTCTCTTTTTTTTTTTTTTTTTGCAGATCGATTTTGCCAAATTTTATAAGCGCTGACACTGAGGAACACTAGCAAGAAAACAAGCAGCTGTGCAGTTTGTCAGGGTCTGCCCCTGCTCACCAGTGCATGTCATCTCCTTGTCCTGGACGCAGAGTTGAACCCTTCCCCTGGGTCGCTCATGGTTATGTGGCTCTTACTCAGTTCTGGGCCACAGAATGTGAGCAGAAGTTGTATAAGCACGTGTTATATGAGGAGGCAGGGGGGTGAAAGCTGGAATTTATTTATAAAAAATTGTGTATTTATTCTGACATGTTTAAACATCGGTCACCATCAAGGTTCTCCCTATTTGATGCAATACACCTATCGAGGTGTTTTTCCACTGTTCAAAACAGTTTTAGAACTCGTTGATTTTGATGCTTTTTAGTGCTTCTGCCATTTTTTTGTTTCACCTCTTCCACACTGGTAAAATGTTTGCCTTTGAGGAGTTTTTTTTTTTTTTTTTTTTTTTACCTGTGCATTTAGAAATTAGTGCAACAAGTGAGAGAAGATTACAGCTTGGTCTATGGTATTAGTTATGTCGCTTGTGAGAAATCATTAGATTTTGTTATGTTTTGAAGGTACGAATAACAACATTTGCTGATAAAGACATGTGAAGGATAAAAGAAATAGAGGCTCTGAGGATGTTAAGAGCAGTGGAAAGGATGCATTTGTCATTCACCAGGAAAAATGTAGGAGAAACAGGTTTTGAGACTGGGAGAATTAGGAGTTTGGTTTTGGGTGTGTAAAATGTTGAGACGCCTATTAAACATTCAAATGGAGATGTCAGGTAGGCAGCTGGATATAAAAAGAGGAGAGAGGGCCAGAGTAGAGAGACAGTCCTTGGAGACCTCAGCATGTATCACAGTTAACTGTTGAGGCTGACTGAGACCTAGAAAGAGATAGAGAAGACCGTCAAAAACTAAGTCCAGGGCACTTCAGTGCTTATGGGTAAAATAACCAGCAAAAGAGATGGGACAGCTGGTTAGGTCAGAGAAGAGCCACAGTATTTTGAGTGCAAGTCTCCATTTTTGTGTGACTTCTTCAAGTTTCTATTTCTACACATGAAAGAACATAAATTATAATTCCTAGATCACAAGATTGCAAAAGGATGACAAGAGGTCGGATGGGGAATCATACCCAAGGCTGGCAATGTCCTCACTAGATGTTCATTTCAGACCTTTGGTGAAATTCTGCACAAATGTCAGATCTCTTTTGGCCCCCTCCATTTCTTGCCTCTCAGTAAGATCCTGAGATGTGAATCCCGTGTTTCAACAGGGTTGGCTATGGGAACAACAGCCTCATTTTTCTTCAATTATTAGCTGTACATTTTTCAATTACAGAGCTATTATTAGGTACTTGTCTTTGTTTCTCCCTCCCTTCCTCTGTTTTGTAAGTGGACTCAGGGTTAGAGAGGGAGTGACCACTAGGATGGGGATGAGGTAGGTTGGGGAGATGGGGGTTGCTGATGGGTTCTTTATAAGCTGGCATTAGTGTCCCATTATTTCAACATTTAACTACGCACTGAATAATTTATTTTCAGAGGATTTTTTTCAGTGCTGTGGAAGAGCTATCTGTATATAAATAGCTGGGTTAAGTAGACCTTTCGCTGCAGCTGTTCAAACCTATTGTTGTAGCTAGACACCTTGTAGTGATTCAAGATCATTTATCTTTGGAGAAAGTCTATGCTTTCTTTGATGCAGATGTGGGTTCTTTTAGCTATGAAAAAAAGCAGTTTTACTTAGGATTGATAAAGAAAGTGTTAACTGAATAAATGAGGGGCAGCTGAAAGAATACTCAGCCACAATCACTTGCTTTTATTTCACTTCTCTGCTTTCAACATGTGCCATTAAATGCTCATTGAAAGAATGAATGAAAAAAAATAGTGAATGAATTAATGGATTAATGAATGGACTTTCTATTTTTTCTCTGGTCAGAATCCTCCTAAATAATTCTGCATAAATTCTGGATATGCTGGGGTCTGTCCTTTACAATGAGAATCACTAAATAGGGATACTGTTTCTTAAGCGATAAACAGCAGAGTAAATCCAAAACTGACCTACTAAGGAAGTAAGCTGCCTGTAAGGCATCTTGAGGTGTCCTTTGATCCTGGCATCTGGCTTAAGCAGATTTTTTTCCAAGTTTTTATCCCTCCTTCCTTCCTCCACCCCACAGAAATGGATTCAAATTATATAAAGCTTTTTTTGGAAGGGAAGAACTGAGCAGCAGTAAGGAGAGAAGGAAGACCTATGTGATTTAACCCAGTGCTAGTACTTCAGTGTCCAGAGTAGGGCATCTAGAACATCTAGGCTACTAGTAAGATTGTGGAAAATGGAACCAATATGTCAAGTCAGCTGAGGCCTAAACTACAAGAGTGCTTTGCAAAGAATACTCCAAACCACACATCCTTAAATTTTTTTCATCCAAAAAGCCATTCATATTAGTGAGATTTTATATTTCCACATATATAGAGATATAATACACACAATAAACAAGACATATATCTTTATTATAATTGGCATATAGTAAATGGAACACATTTGAAGTAAAACCATTTGCTGAGGTTTTGAAAAATATATTTAATGAATTTATTGGGGTGACACTGGTTAATAAAACCATACATGTTTCAAGTGTAGAATTCTATAATCATCATCTGTATACCCTATCAAACACTTGCTCACCACCCAAAGTCGAGTCTTTCCACCACCATTTATCCCGTCTTCATTATCTTCCACCTCCTCCGTGCCCTGTTCCTCTCTGGTAATCACCACACTACTGTCTGTGTCTGTTTTTTAGTTCTTAATCCCTTCACCTTTTCCACCCAGCCCCCTAACACCCTCCCCTCTGACAGCTGTCAGTCTGTTCTCTGTATCTATGAGTCTCTTTCTCATTTTGTCAATTTTATTCATTAGATTCCACATATAAGTGAAATCATAGGTATTTATCTTTCTCTGACTGGTTTATTTCACTTAGCTTAGTACTCTCCAGGTCTATCCATGGTGTCACAAAAAGTAAGATTTCTTTTTTCCTTTTTTAAGGCCAACTTGTATTCCATTGTGTAAATGTACCACAGTTTTTTGATCTGCTCATCTACAGATGAGCATTTGGGCTAGTTCCAAATCTTGGCGATTGTAAACAACACTGCAATGAATATAGGGGTGCATATATTCTTTTGAATTAGTGTTTCAGGTTTCTTCGGATATATTTCCAGAAGTGAAATTGCTGGGTCAAAGGTGGTTACCTTTTCTATTTTTTGAGGAAACTCTATACTGCTTTCCACAGTGGCTGCACCAATCTGCATTCCCACCAACAGTGCACTAGGGTTCCCTTTTCTCCATCACCATCCTCACTAATACTTGTTCTTTGTCGATTTATTGATGACAGCCATTCTGACAGGTATGAGGTCATATCTCATTGTGGTTTGAATTTGCATTTCTCTGATGATTAGTAACATTGAGCATCTTTATATATATACCCATTGGCTATTTGTATGTCCTCTTTGAAGAAGTATCCATTCATGTCCTTTGCTCATTTTTAAATTGGATTGTTTCCTCAGTGTTGAATTGTATAAGTTCTTTATAAATTTTAGAAATTAACCCCTTATCAGATTTATGATTGGCCAATATATTCCCCCATTCAGGGGTTGTCCTTTCATTTTGTTGATGGTTTCCTTTGCTGTTCAAAAACTTTTTAGTTTCATGTAGTCCCATATGTTTATTTTTTGTTTTGTTTCTTTTGCCCCAAAAAATAAGTCAGAAAAATATATTGCTATGAGAAACGCCAGAATTATTTTACTACCAATGTTTTCTTCTAGGATTTTTATGGTTATGCAACTTACATGTAAGTCTTTAACCCATTTTGAGTTTATTCTTGTGTATGGTGTGAGAAGGTGGTCTAGTTTCATTTATTTGCATGTATCTGTCTAATTTTCCCAACACCATTTATTGAATAGACTGTCTTTACCCCATTACATGTTCTTGCCTCATTTGTCAAATATTAATTGACTATAAAGGGGTGGGTTTATTTCTGGGCTCCATTCTGTTCCATTGATCTATATGCCTGTTTTTATGCCAGTATCATGCTGTTTTGATTACTATGGACTTGTGGTATAGTTTGATATCGGGTAGTATGATACATCCAACTTTGTTTTTTCCCCAAGATTATTGACTCCAAGATTATTTGGGGTCTTTTGTGATTTCATATAAATTTTTTGGAATATTTGTTCTAGTTCTTTGAGATATGTCATTGGTATTTTATAGGCATTGTGCTCAATCTATAGATTGCTTTGGGTATTATGGATATTTTAATGATGTTCATTCTTTCTATCCATGAACACAGTATATGCTTCTACTTATTTGTATCTTGAACTATATATATATAGTTGTTCAAGTACAGTTGTCTCCATTTTTTAAATTAAAAACAAACCGACGGTGCCCTTCAATTCTAAATGATAGCTTTGCTGGATAGAGTAATCTTGGTCATAGGTCCTTGCTTTTCAGTACTTTGACTACTTCTCATCAGTCCCTTCTTGCCTACAAAATTTCTTTTGAGAAGAGCTGATAGTCTTATGGGAACTCTTTTGTAGGTAACTTTCTTGTTTTCTTTTGCTGATTTTAAGATGCTCTCTTTATCTTTAACCTTTTACATTTTAATTATGATGTGTCTTGGTGTGGCCCTCTTTGGGTCCAACTTGTTTGGGGCTCTATGTGCTTCCTGGACTTGTATGTCTATTTCCTTCACCAAATTGCATAAGTTTTCCTTCATAATTTTTTCAAATAAGTGTTCATTTTCTTGCTCTTCCTCTTCTTCTGACATCCCTATGATTTGGATGTTGGCACATTTGGAGATGTCCCAGAGTCTTCTAATTCTCTCCTTATTTTTTTTTTTAATTCTTCTTTCTTCATTCTGTTCTGGTTGATTGTTTACTTCTTACATATGTTCCAAATTATTGATTTGAACCCTGGTTTCCTTCCCTTTACTGTTGGTTCCCTGTGGGTTTTTCCTTATTTTACTTAGTGTAGCCTTCATTTCTTTCCTTATGCATTTGTTGGACTGAGTGAGATCTCTATCACCAGCGTTAACTCTGCATCTGCTAGGTTGGTTATCACCATTTCACATCCTTCTTGATCTGGAGTTTTGATCTATTCTTTCATTTGGGCAATATTTGAGATTGTGACTTTATAATAAGTCTTAAAGTTGGTTAGTATAAGTCTTGCACCTTTAACTTTTTCAAAGTTGTTTTGAACTATTATGCACCCTTTACACTTACATAATTTGAAGATCTGCCTGCTAGTTTCTGTAATAAAACCTGCTGGGGTTTTGATTAAGATGACATTTTTCAGTTTTTTTTAAAATAAATGTTTATTACAACTTTAAGACCTTTAATTTTTTTGTTTTCTCTTTACACAGATTTCCCCATAATGGGGTCCTTTGTACTACTCAGGTTTCAGCTCAGAAATAGTATCCTAAGAGATAACTTTCCCTGACTACTCAATTTAAATGAACACCCCTCATTCTCTATCATTCTCTACCTCAAACGTTCTGTTTCACTGACTTCCCAGCACTAATTGCCATCTGAAATTAATCTTGTTCATTAGTTTTGTTGGTTGCTTATTAGCTGACTCTCCAAGTTTAGAATGTGAGACCTTGCTTGTCTTATTTAGTTTGTATACCTAAAACTGAGCAGTGCTTCTGACAATATTTGTCAAATGAATGATTGGCTATTTGACAAAAGTGCCTCTAAGTAAATATTCAACTAGTACGGAAACATCATAATATTAACTAGCACATATTAACTTGCCATAAACTACTTTTCTGGGTGTACTGTGGGACATCTATGTCACTTAAAGTCATCATTCTTTCTATGGCTGTCAATTATGTCTGTTGGGCTAGATTATGCTATTTCAAAAATATAGATTTAAAAAAACCCACACATATTTAATTTGGCTCATTAGCTTTGTTATTAGAGTTTAAAGGAAATCTTACATAAGAGGAAGATAAGATGAATAAACTAGAAAAACAAAATCTTTCCCAAACGTTATACAGATAAAAAGTAGAAACTTTCAGGTCCATAAAAAATTACAGGTATTTTCAAAATATTTGATTTAAAAAGAAAGGAAACTAGTCTTAGTTTTTATACAATAGAGGCAACAATTAGAAAGTATTTTATTTATGTGCTAGAATGCTTTAAAATAACAAAGGAAAACAAAATCAATGTCCTGAGCCCTGCCCAAGTTTCAAATGTACAAACAGAATTCCATCCTTATGAAGCTCATACAACAGAAATATAAAATTGAAAGCTGGGTCAAGATTTCTAGTAGTAATATACAGAATTTTCCTCATTGTGCTATTTTCTGCTTTCAGAACTTTCATTCATTTAACACACTGACCTTGTGCTGAGCGCCAACTATGTGCTGGGAGCAGGGCTAGGCAATGGGGAAAAGAATTGACTAAAACAGAGTCCCGATCCTTTAAGAAGCCATAGATTTCATCATTTCACTGACTGAAGGAAAAAAAAAACCCACAACGGAAGGAACTGGAAATCATGAAAATGGTGATTTCTTCCCAGCATGGCTTTTCAGTGGCTTTCATTCAATACTTACTGTGCATGGTGGGCTTAGCTTTCCCCTTCCTCAGCCAAGTGACTCACAGGCAACCACGAGGCAGCGTTCTATTATTAGCCTTCCTAAATCTGATCATTCGAAGCAGTGCTTTCCCACTGGCAACATGGTAATCGTGTTTAAATATAACTTTCCATGATCAATCAGTCTAAATCTCCAGATTTTTAACCAAGTCTCCCCGTAGCTTAAAGACTGCCCTTTTAAAACATTAATCTACATTTTTATGATATTTGGGTACTTTACCATGTAAGGGATTTGTGTGTGGAGGCACGTGCTGGCATGCATGTGTGTGAGTGTGTGTCTGTATGTCCTTTCACACTTAAGTCTTAGACAGAGACTCGAAATAAAGACCTTTGGCCTTTCTGGGCAGTCTTCCTCTTTGCCCGCATTCCTGCTGCACTGTCCAGAGGCTCTAGAGTTAAAGTTGTCAGGATGTTCATATAACAACTCATAACTCACGGTTTGTATAATGATAGCAGCTAACATTTATTGAATGTTTCTTATGTACCAGGCACAGGCAAGATGACTGCTTTCATTTTATCTGCATTAATCCTGTGATGTGGGGAGTCTCACTTCCGCATTTTATCAAACAGACCCAGACAGGATGAATAATTTGGCCTCCAGTACATTAGTAAGTGAAGAGAATACAATTTTATTTTAACCCTGACTGTTTAGTCTTAGCCTATATATACTTGGCCACTGTGTTAACATAAACATATACTTTAAAGTTAGAAAATACTAATATTAAAAAAGAATGGTTTCTATATTTTCTCCAACCCCATTTTCTAGGCTTTTAGTAACCAGGGAAATGAAACTGAAACTGTTCATTTAATGCCTTCATAGACATTTCTGTTCTTTAAAACACGCTGTTAGTGTGAAATTTCTGCCTTTGTGAGTCTGGAAACAAGGCTCTAGCTGACCTTTCAGTTATTTTGAAATTTTGACCACAGGCCGTTTTACTCTATTTCATGTTTGTAGCTTCTGCAGAGTGAGAAGGTGAGCTTATACGTTAATACACAACATAAAAATGTCAATATCATATGAAATAAAGGTATAATTTTCATAGCATACTTTCTACAAATTACTGCACTCTTTTTTTTAAACTGTAATAAAAGTGAATAGAAGACCCATGAGTACAGACAATGGGGGGAGGGGTGTTGACTGGGAGCAGAGGGGGGGGCCAGACAGGGGAGAACAATGTGGAAAAAGGTGGGACAACTGTAACTGAAAAACAATAATAAATTTAATTTTAAAAAACTATAGTTACTTTTTCTTGTTCCTAAGCGTCTACTCTTTCTGAATAATGGGTTTGTTTGTATGTGATTGTTGTTGTTCATTCTATAAACTCTACCTTTCAGAGTAAGCAATTGCCCAACTTTCCAAAGATCAAACTTTCAAAGTGAATTTAGAACATATGCATGCCCATATTTAGGAAAAAATGATTAATCGACTAAAAAAAACCCAAGTTTTCCTCATAAGTAATTAAAAAATTTTTTTGCTTTTTTTTGGTAAGTATACGGTATTTTCTTTTTGATATTTGACATCCTGCAGGCTATGCAGGTACAGTAATAGGCACTTGCTTTGTTTTCTTGCCTTTCCTCAAGAGGGACAATAAAGGATCTGAATTTATTGCTGTTACTTAGTGGGAAAATCACAGTTCCTTCGATCTGTTGGTTGAGTCTGCCTTTCTGGTCAGTGGAGATGGCTGTAATCAAATCAATTCGAAGGGAAGTCACAATGCATGCCAACAGTGTGGTGGAAACAGTTCAGCCTACAGATGGTGGAATCCAGGTAACAGTGTGACAGTGAGTGTGCTTTAGGAAAATGAAAATGTCTTAACTTATTAGGAGGAAGAAATCTATATTAAGAGGAGCAAAATTAAAAATCTAATGGAGTATTGAAATCTCCAAAAAAGTTAGGCCTGAGAAAGGAATTCCTGCAAGATGCCCAGATACTTCTCATACGGACCTGCGGATAGGCCTAATGAGAGGTTGTTAACAGCGACAAATGCAGTGCATTGTCATCTTGGAAGGCCATGAATTAAAGGTAATTATACATAAACTATCATCCCAACACAAAATGTAAGTGATGACACATTATATTGGGTTTTTTATTTCTCCTGTTTATTAAGCACCTGCTGAGATTAGAGTTTCGCAGGAGTTCAGCCTTGCAAGAGAAAAACCCCATAAAAAACAAAATACACAGATCAAAGCCAATTATAATAAACCTCATGGAGCATCTACATTTTGGTGGCTGTAGAATTTTGTTTTACTTACACATTTAGAAATTACTTTCCCATTAAATGGAAGCTAGAGAGAAATAAAATGGTTCATACCCATCCGTTGTGAAGAATTTTAGGAAGTAAAATGTGTTCCAAACTGAGGAGGTACAAGAGGGAATTAAAATGTACACAATTTTCCTTTTGCTTGTTCTGCCTGTGGGTGAGTCTTGGTCTGGTTTGGTGCATGATGTGAGAATTTGGATGCATACTTTGGTTGTGTAGTTTTGTTTGAGAGTTCGATGTAGAAATAAAGGCTGGGAAAAATGAAAAAGTGAGTGCTAGGTGGTAACCAGATCAAAAAATCCATGAAACACTGAGCTTTCTCCTCACTGTATGGGTAGAGCTGTCACTCATATAGTGAGGGAACAAAGAGATACTAATAGGAGTTACGTATTACAATGTGTTTGGTGTACCGTTTCAGGATTATGAAAATGAAGTCATGGGAGATCATGGGATAAAAGACTTATACCGTGTATTTATTAAAATACAGGTATGTGTCTATGAAAACATGTATCTATTAATACATGTATGTATTTACTAAAAGGTGTATAATGTATTACAATACATATATGTATTAAATGTACATAATATATTTACTCAGTCGTTGGTTAATTCAAAACCATTGAATATATACTATGAGCCAGGCACTGGGTGAACCAAATAGACTTATATTTACCTTGATGAAGTTTAAAAATCAGATAGAGGAGAAGATAAAGTCTTGGGGAAAAGAAAACATAACCATGACAGTAAAAAGGAAACATCAAAATTCACAGAAACTATGAAAACTGTTTTGTAGTACTAGTATAAAGAAGGGTTCAATGTTGTATAAAAATATAAACAAAGAATGAGGCATAAAAGAGAGTAGGGTCAAATAAAGTTAGTTTGAGGAAGCCAAGTAGGAAATGGCCTTTAAAATGGAGAAAAGGCAGAATCTGTTCAAGTGCAATGGGAAAGGCAGGCCGAACAGGTAGGAGAGACTTGTGCAAGTGAAAGTTTTTTTAGCGTAAAGAAGGTACTGAGTTCTTAACTCTGCATCAATCTCTGTACAGAGAAGAGTCACATGGTGTCTATCAACGAGATTTCTCATTCTGATGATTGAACAGTGAAGATTCATTCCACCGTGAAAACATTCTATCAGATTTTTCAGAACAAATGAGGTGTTGACTATTTACATGACAAATGAATTGCTTGATTTACCACAGAAATTTTGCCACAGCATTGTTATTTAAATAGTAACATTCTTTCACACATGAAAAATATGAAACTCTTTTCTAAAATGTGCTTTATATCTTTTTCTCCTGGGAATGCATATATTGTACAGAAAATGTATCCATCTGACCTCCAATAAAACAATGGAAACCCTACCACTTCATTTTATTTGACAATTAATGTCAAGAAGGCTCAATTAAAGTAAGTTTTTCTAATTCCCCTTGAAAACACTTTTCAGATGTCACTGCAAGGTTATGCTATACAGATTTTTACAGAGGGAATGGATGAAGAGTGAGTGCAACACTGTTTTCCAATGACATATCAGGTATACAAGTTATTGCAATGGCTTGGGAGAAAAATCTCATCTAAGCATCCTTCTAATTCCCCTTCATTCAATGGCTTTTCTAGTGTCACCTATCAAATATTTCAAGCAAAACAACAACAACAAAAACCTAGTCATTAACGGAAAGAATCAAATTGGGCAATATAGATTTGGGTTCCCCTCTCTTACATAATAAAGTATGAAGTTATGGATACAAACTAGTTTAGTCAAACTTGTCTCTTGTCACTCATCTAATTCATAAAACACATTTCATAGAATACAAACCATGCTAAGAGTGAAGATGAATTAAAAGCTATCTATAATTCTGAATCACAGAATTAGTGCCACGAGAGGCCCAGAGATCAGTCATCAGGTCCTTTAGGCTCACTGGGTTCCAACATTTGCCTCTGTGAAATGCGCAGAAGAGCCACCTGGTTATTAAGCAATCTTAGCAAATGCACGCACTGCTCAGAATGGTTATGTTTGAATAAAAGTCACCTAACATTTTTATGCGGCAATAAAGCAACCCCTGAGAGAGCCATAGCACAGAAAATGTGCACTTCGGTTATTTCTGATCTGAAATACTTTACACTTGGAAAACTTATAGACCCCATCATAGATGGAATGTGGCTTCTGTCAGTCACCTGGCCATTCATCCTAGATTAGGTCTCTTGTTCCAAGAAGAAAAACAGTGGAATTACATTCTTAGCCAACTCTTATGTGGGGGCTCTAGCCACCCATCAATTAATCTATCCAGACATCATTTCAATAAATATATCTTTCTACTTAGAATTTTGAGCATTTACTGTATATCAGTGTTGTTCTGTACTGACCCCCACTGGGGTCTCAGCAGTGACTACACAAGGTGCCTATACTCACACTAGAGGGGTAAATCGACAATAAAAAAGTAATAGAACAATTTCAATATTGATAAGTTGATAAAAAAGAATTCGAAGTAGAAGATGGAGACTATGTGAAGTTAAGGGGCCAGGACGGGCCTTCTTGAGCAGAGGGCTCTTTCTTGCTCTCCCTGATCTCTCTCTCGTTTTTTCTGTTAGCTGAGCACTTCCTGTGCAGTACTGATGCCTGACTTCTCTCTTCCTCTCAATATTTAGTTTTACTTAGCTTTTGCCTTTCAGAAAGAATGAGTTGGGAAGTGAAAATAGCGTATGACGATGCTGTTTTTGCTGACAGCTCTACAGAGAGATTTGGTTCAAAGGACAATGACAATAATGGATAAAATGAGATATTCTTGGATTCTAACAATACACTTTTTTAAATGCCACCCTGGGCTCATGTATCAATAGATAATTGAGAGCTGCCTGGTTTTTCTGCATGACCTCAGCCTATCTAGGCGCAGGGAATATGTCTAGCACTGGTCATTTATAATGTATTAAATGTTATAGTTTAGTTGTCTGTTTTAATTTGCTCATTTCTAAATTTGCTAGGAATTCATCTTGAATCTTTAGCACCCCCCCAAAAAAATTTTTGTATTCAGATTCCCTTGAATTCTCAAAAAGGTTCATGTACCTATTTTACATATTGCACATTTTCTGAGAATGTCTTTCTATTTTTTTCTGGGTAGATTGTGCATAAATTTTCAATTTAATGAAAGTAAATTGTTTCCTAATTCTTTAACTCATGTTTCAATGACTATCACTAAATCGATGGCAAAAGCTTTTGGAGAATGTAACAGTCATGAAGAACTATTTACCTAGAATTGTGATGCCTACTAGCAATAGCACGAAAACCTGTGGCAATATCTTAGATCAGAAAGAAGTAGTTCCTTGCAGTTACAAGGACAGATTAAAAACTCTCAATATCTCTAAAGAGAAAGAGAATAATGTGATGATTTAAACTCTCAGAGTCCTTGAAAATACAGACACAACAAAGAACTTTTGTTTCACTGAAATTCTTCTTGGGAAACTAAGGAATATATTACAGCTGAAATCAGAAGTTAGTTCTCCGTATGACAGCTCTCAACAGGGACTGGAGTGGCAGGGCTGGTGAAAAAGATGAAGGGATTAAGAAAAAACAACAACAAAAAAACCCTCGTAGACACAGACAACAGTGTGGTGATTACCAGAGAGAAACAGGGATGGGGGAGTAGAAGAGGGTAAAGGGGGGATAAATGGTGATGGAAGGAGACTTGACTTGAGGTGATAAACACACAATACGAGTAGAACTGTACAACTGAAACCTATTTAGTTTTATTAACCCATGCCACCCCAATAAATTCCATTTTTTAAATAAATAAAAAATAAGTCACTTCTCTGTCTTAAGGCATTCTCTCTGCATGCATTAGTACTCAATAAAGTTTGGGAAACCAAGAAAATTTTCCTACACTCAAAGAAGTCTGGTGTGGAAAAGAACCTTAAAAATCAACCAGTCAAAGTTTCCCTTTAAAATCTGAATCACTGGGCAGCTTCTCAGCCGTAAATATTCAGACACCAGCAATGGAGAACCCATTTCTTCCTGGGGCAGTGAATTTCTTTAATGGAAGCCTATATAACTGTCAAAGCGTCCTCACTTGTTGAGTGGAAATCCATTTCTCTTTAACTTCTATTTCCATAACAGATATTGAGTGGAAATCCATTTCTCTTTAACTTCTATTTCCATAACAGATAGAGAACCACACTTTGGGACACCATTTCTATTTTCATGTTACATTTTAACTACACACAAGCATTTTTGGAGCCATAATTTAGATTCTAGACCCATAATTTAGACATTTGGAGGGTGTTGTGAGGGCAAGGTGGGAAGAACAAGAGGCAGTCTTGTGCTCTAATCCAGAAGAATTTCTTGAAATTCTTCACCAACAGTTAATGGGTATTCATATGGAGCTGTTAATTAAGTGGTTCTTTATTCCCATCCTGCTATTGTTTTTTGTGTACTGTGCCCTCCACAGCCTCATGAGGTACACATTGGGGTTACTGCCTCAAAGATGATCTAATCCAACCTTTTTATTTAACTTTAGTGGAAGGTGAGTTCTCGAGGCTAAGTATTGCCCCAAGGTCAGTCACATAATCAATCTATGTCAGAGGTGAGACTAGAAAACCCATGTTTGTCAATCACTGGTTCAGCACTCTTTCCTATGGAGAAATCCCAAGACAACTTAGCATCAAACAACTTAGCATCAACTAGACCTTGCTCTCTATCCACCTAGCTCACCCCCTGCTGGCAGTGTATTAAACAAATGATCGAATGACCAAATGAATACTTACGGCTCAGTTAACCATATGGGAACTATTTAATTTGTTTTTACATGAACACTTTATAAAAAGATTTAATTATTATAATTCTGTAGAAAAATATAGAAAGAATCAATACAGCTGTTACACAACTTTATGAATTTGCCTGAGATTATTAATATAAAATATATTACAGACATTGACAGCTTCCCGTGCATCACCTTCAAATTTATTTCCCCTACCTCCATCCCTGAAGTTGTTGTCTATCATTTTCCATGAACTGGATTGGAAAAGAGTTTCATGTGCAGCTTTATTTTTATTTAATTGGGCAAATATTATAAAATAATGTTTGGTTATACTGACTAAGGGCTATGCAAGTATTTATTCTTAAATTTCCACTTCTGCACACTTTTGCTCCCAAGCTCCCTTTTCCATGTCATCATCACTTTGTCTATATTTCCATCAACTCCATGTCATCTCTATTGCTATGGTTTCAGGATAAGATTTGGTATGTGGCTCTTCATGTCTTTTTCATTAATTTTAATATCTGCTTGTCACATCCCACAAAAGATTCTGCTGAATGACTACAATGGCTTTAAAGTTTAAATTTTTTAAAGTTTAAATGTTTTAGAGTTTAAGTTGGAGATAAATGCCATCTGAATGCTATTGACTTAGCACATTTTGGATATAGCCCATTGCTTAACTTGTTCACATCTTTCATATCTTTCACAAAGGTTTTGTCATTTTTTTCCACAATGATCTTGCACATCTTGTGTGCTTAGGCATTTATAGGTTTATTATTGTTGTGAAGTAGGGGTATTTCATATTAAGAAATGGTCTGTAGAAATTTAATTAGTCTTTGTGTATCATTCTTTAATCTAGCAATTTTGCTGAACTCCATAATAGTTTGCATTTTCCTTTGGACATTCTATGGATACAATCATATATACCACATGTAATTTCAGTTTGTGTCTCCCCTACAACTGTGATGCTTCTTACTTCTTCTTCTTATCTTATTGCATTGGTCATGACCCTAGTATATTTGAATTTAAGCAGTAATGTATTTTTCTGTATGTTTTAGACAGGTAATTTTTATCTGTTTAAAGATATTATCTTTTATTCACAGCTTGTTAAACCTATTTTTAATCTTATAAGTGTGGAATTTTATCAAATGCATCTTATTATCCCTACCAGAATAAATATACATTTTCTCCTCCAATTTGTTGACATTAATAAATTTCTACATCTTGAAACATTCTTGTATTACTATGATAATGACCAGTTAATTTTTATAGCCCTCTGAGTTCAGATATTATTAGCTAAAAGTCTTGCTTAGAGAAAGGACTTTCTAACTAGAATGCATAATGTATAAATCTTGCCATTAGGAATCAAACACTGCATCTTAATGTACATGTGTGTGTGTGCAAAGGCATACACATAAACTTATATAAACACAAATATATATATATATACTCACACATGAACAAATGTATATATACACATATAGAAAAAATTTTTAAATACTGTGTTCATTTTATTTCAGGACAATTGCTAATGTTCTCATTGATAGGAACAGTGAATTCTAACAGCCATTGATAATAACCATATTTTATAATCAGTGTAGCAGTGAGAAAAAAATAAAACGAGGCTCTACAGAATTTTAAATAAGTCTAAGCAATATTATGAACAACATTCATTTGGCTAAATACCATGGTGTCCTCTTAGAAACATTACTTAAAATATTTAAAGCTCATTTTCTCTTCAGTAATCATGACTTTAGACTGAAGTGGCACCGTAGGGGGAAAAATAACTTACTATAAATAGTTATCGCACGTTCCTTTATGTGGATCTGTGTGGTGTTGCTAGGGAACATGGACTTATAGCATATGAAAACCTAAACCTAGAAAACCAAGCCTCTTAACTCTCTCATTTGTCCCTGATAACCAAAATTTATTTCATTTTACAGTGAGCTGCTCTCAATGAACCACTGATCAACTGTGGCAAAGCAAGAGAGCATGTGACTTAGAGGCCAAAGACTTGCATTCAGGTTCTCACTCTGCAAACAAGTAGTCCCTCTTGGTTTCAGTCTGTATGTTGTATAATGGCAATATCACTAAGTACCTTCTGGGGTTGTCATGAGATTAGTGCATGTGAGGACTTTTTTTATAAAAATGAAAGGACAATACAAATGTGGAAAGATTTGTAGCTGAATACAAATGTGGAAAGACTTATGGCTGAAAGACTTGTCTTTTAAAAGATACATAAGTATCATTTACTTCTGAGAAATAATAAATTACAGATATATATAAAGAAAAAAATAATCTGTAACATAAGCAGTGTATTTTTTCCAGATTTCTCTCTCTCTCTCTTGCAGCAACTTAATTGGGCACTTGTCAAAACTTTACCTATACCTATATATACGTGTCATCAATGAAAAAACTGACTCCTTGAGGAATTTGGGGGAAGGACATTGATATAAAATCAGAGAAAGTAATATCAGGTTGTTTAACAAATGCATTGGTTGTCTTAGTTTGATGTGCTACAGTCTTTACATTCACATCTCAAGGACAGAGCTTCCATTTACACTGAACACTTTCAGCAATCTGTTAGAGAGTAGCTGTCCCAGAAGTCATTGTTGCTTACTACAGAATCCCTTTTAGCGTCTGAAACACAAATGAGTTTATACAAGGTATTAAGTAGCTCACAGAATCTTTGGGAGGCTAGAGGACCAAGCTGAAAGAAACAAGGCATCCAGAAACCAAGCCACTACCTGACCATTCTAGAAGAACTACTCATTGGTGTCACCTCTGAGGATCAGTACCCAAGCCTGGAGTCTTGACATTCCACTGAAATTGTCCTAAACGAACCAGATATCACTGCCACTATGATTGTTATGTAATGCAGCTGCCTTCTCAGCTTCCTTCTACCTCTAAGTTTGATCAGTAGAACCAAGTTCCAAGTAGAAACTTAGCTTCAAGAAAATCTAGAAATAAAATGTGGTTGGTTTTTTTGTTTCATTTTGTTTTGGGGTTTTTTGTTTTTTTTTTTGAGGCTCTGTGGTAAGAAGGTGAGATTTAATGCAACTGGAATGAGAAATGGGTAAGGAAATCTGTATTATCTGCAAGTTGATAGCATAACTTTTCCTATTTTATACATGAGGAACCTGAGCCTCAAGTAAATTTTGTTCTTTGCAAAGTGTTAGTATTGGGGGATTTGCTAAGCAGTTAGTATGGGAGGATTTCAACCCAGGCATTCTAATCCAACTTCTGCCTTCTTAGTCACTATGATATTAATAGTTACTTGCTTACATGACCTCTCTTTTAGTAGAGTATGAGTTTCTGAGGAATAAGACTCTTTCTGAATCAGTATTTTTTCATTATGAATTACTGGGTGCCATTTTCTTTTATTCAACAACTTTTTACTGAATGTTTACTATGTCTCAGGTACTCTTTTAGGAGCCTAGGAATACAGAAATGAACAAAATAGATAAAAATCTTAATCACATGAGGATTAGCATTTAGCAGCAGTCATTAGATTAAAAAATTGCACATCAATGAAACAATGTTTATTACATGTGATATGACCAAAATATACATGAGAATAAGAGAGTATATAAGTGGGGGGATTTAATCTAATTTTTGGAGACAGGCAAAGAACGTTTCCTTTAGGTGTGACTTGAATTATAGAGACTTGTCAAATGAGTAGGTACCGGCGAGAGTAGGGGGCAGATTCTGGGACGAGAGTACCAGACACATGGACTAAATACATAGAGTGTGAGAAGGCCTGAGGATGAAAGGAAGTGAGGAAAAGAAAGAAGTCCACGAGGCTGGAATACAGGCAGTAAGGAGGAAACTGACCCGGGATAAGACGGGAGAGGCGGGAGCTCATCGCATGGCCCCTGAGTAAAGGGTGCATGCACCAGCGCAGGTCAGAAGCCTGCCTTTTATACTGAAATTCTGTAGTACCCAATCAAGCCAGTAAATGGTATTTTTTAAAAAAAGGAAAAGTGAGGCCTGAGTGAAAAACTGCCCTGAACTAATTAGAATATATTGGTAGTCTACCTTAACACTTTAGAATTAATCACTTTTGTGGATGCGGTGGATTCTATATGCAGAAAAGTAGAATGGGCCCAATTATCTAACACCTGAAAGTAACATGGTAAAATGAAGAGAATAACTTACTATAGTTAAAATTAAGCAGACAGTTAACTTGGTTTTTGAGACAGCATTTAAATGGCCATTGAGCTAACATTGTGTCCTGATGAATAAACACCAATCTTTAGAACTTTGTCTAAAGCTTTTTCTCAAACAATGGAAATGCACATGATGCTTACATTAAGAACACTGTAATTTGTTCCTTAATATGGTTTTAATCAAATAAAAAGTCAAATTGACCTATTTTGTCAAATAAAAAATGCAATTCTATTTCATTTGTTTGTAGGAAGAATCCTCAAAATGACTCCATCAATATCTAGTATAGGTTTCCTAACTTTTCAAAGATTTACAATATTATACAACCCAAAGTAATGGTTAAACTCACATATTAAGTGACATGGATATCTTTTAAGTCTATATGGAATGTCTCGCTGTTCAGGAACATTCAAGGAGCAAGGGTCACACCACATTCATGAAATGGCCTTACAGGTACTGTTTTTCTTATCTGCTTGCCGCCCAGGTTACTGGACAAGCAGAGGGACTCCAGTGTAAGGCTGATCCCTTTATCTGCCCTCTGAAGGTCACAGCCCCCTGACCACGCTGGCACTCCACTTTCTTCTGAGTATCTACAACCTCTTCCTCTAAACTACTTCTTTCCCCTCAGCAGATAATGATGCCCAATTCTCTCTTGTGATAGAAATAGACAAAAACACATCATGCAATAATTTCTCAAACATGTCTCCCTTGATCTGCAAACTTTGTTTTCTCTGGTCTTTGCATCCGAGATTTTTAAAGATTAGTTGGTATGTACTGGCTCTTCTTTTGCACCTTCCTTTCACCTCCCAACTGCAGTCTGGCTTCTGCCCCAACCCTCTAACAAAAACTGCTTCTGAAAGCCTCACCAGCGACCTCTTCATTGCCTGACTCAGTGTGGGCACTTTTCAGGTCTTTTGGGGTTGACCTCCTCACAGCCTTCGATATTAACTAGACACTTCTTGAATCTGATGGTGCTATGAGGAGAAATAAGCCAGGTTCCCCAAATCACCACATGCAAGGGTGCTCACCTTGCACTCAACTGAACTATTACGTGTGCGAGAAATAAAGTTGTGTTAAGCCATAGGGGCTTGTGAATTTTTGTAGTGTCTAACATTTTTTTACCCTGGTAAACACATGAATCTAATTAGGTCATTCCTTATCTGGTCTCCCTGATTTGCCTCAACCATCGTCATCATTCCTGCAAATTCCACTTCCTAGCCATACAAAGTACGTTGTATGCATGTGCATATATGTGTGTGTGCAGTTGTCCTCGCTGTTCTTAATTACTTTCTCCCTTTCCCGTTGACACATTCGTTCTTTTAGCCTCACTTACCACTGCTGAGAAAGTTTCCCCATTCCTGACAAGCATAGTTACTCCCATTGCACCTCATATATACCCCTGACTATGGACTAAATATTTGTATCCCCAAAATTCTTATGTTGAAAACTATTCCCTCAATATGGTAGTATGTAGAGGTGAGGTCTTTGGGAAGTAGTGAGGTAAAGAGGGAGAAGTCCTCATGAGTGGAATTTGTACCTTATAATAGAGATTTCGGAGAGCTCCTTGCCCTTCTGCCATAGGAGAACACAGTGGAAAGACTTCTGTCTGTGAACTAGGAAGTACACTCTCACCAGACACCCAATCTGCTGGCACCCTGATCTTGGACTTCCCAGCCTCCAGAAATGTGAGATAAATTTGTTCATTACTCATCCAGTTTACAGTGTTATTCCTAGCAGCCGGAGCCTGAGCTGACTAAGACACCCCTCTGCTGTGGTACTCATAACAATATATCAGTTGTTTTCTGTCCTCAATTGAATGTTTTTGGGCAAACACCATGTATTTGCAATAGTACTGTCACTGCCTAGCATTATGTCTGCCACATGCTCGGAGGATCTTAGGTTTATGGAACATAGGAATTTGAAGAAGTGCAGGCATGCTGTGTGAGAGCAGGTCAAAACGATAAATACTGGTCCCCTAAAAATAAAATTTTATAAGAACATTAGATTCTGGCAAAGACAAACACATTCATTTTATATTTTGTTTTCCTTTAGTTGAGCCCTAGCTATTAAAAATTTATAACTTCCTGAAAAATAAACTCGTACCTACCACTGGTTTTAAAGATTACTTTGGGCAACTACATGAACTAAATAAACCCCTGTATCTAATTTTCTTAGAGGTGATTTTCTATACACAATAATTTTATCTCCTGCGAATAATATTTGCATATGATCAGTCACTTTTTTGTATTCCAAATGTATATTTTAATTAGCTATAAGCAATAGGAAAGAGATTTATCCAGTCTACTGTGCAAGTGGTGATATGATTTAAAAAAAAAACTAAGGGCACTAATTTTGTTGTCAATTTCATATCCTTATAATTACCCCTTAAATAGGCAGCACTTTTCTCATGGTAATCACTACTGTTTTCAAGTGGGATTCAAAAGAAGCAAAGCATTTAAGCTAATTCTTAGAACAGATGAAATTGTTTATTTTGACATTTGTGGGCTGTGGACCATGTCCTTTCAGTTCCCAAAAAAGACAACCTGGAAATGTCTGTGTTTGGAACAAATAATTTCAATACCTTTAGGGGTGATTTAAAAAGAGAACCACTTTTAGGTGCCAGATAAGATGATCTTAATTCACCTCCTCTCAAAGGTCTCTGCCAGAGGCACTGGTTGGGGTAGAGTCAAATCATCCCTGTGCCGATGGCTCCACAGAGGAAGATGAAGCATCGGATGGGCAAGATCCGGGGGCCTTAGGGTTCGCTCCTTTCTCTCCAGTCCTGTCTAACCTGGGCACGTGATGACAGGAGGAAATGCAGGACACTTCTTTTAGGCAAGGTCATGTTCATTGGAAGAGAGAGGACAGTTTAGAAAGTGGGTTGTGATTCAAGGGATAGTTTAGAGGAACAATGGAAAGTGATGTTAGTTTAGTTTATGAGGTAGAGGTTCAAGTCGTGAAATAGATATAAAGAGAACAGAAGAATACAAAGATTCTAAACTGTGTCAGAAAGAATCATGGGGCTTGAAGAGTATAAGGGACTTTAGAGAGGCATCATTTTTAACTCAACCCTTTCATTTTAAAGGAGAGAAACCTGACCTTTGAAAAGGTTAAATCACTTGACCCAGGCAACAGAAAGAGTTAGTGAAAATAGTGTCCCTGGGTTTCTATGGTGGATGGGGACAAACATATAAGAGAAAGAAAGGAAGTGGGTCTCTTTTCATTCTGATCCAAAAATGCAAATTCTTCAAAAGGGTGCGCAGACCTTTAAAAAAACACCTGGCGTTACCTGCAGAGCTGAACCAAATGCTGTGGTTCTTGTACCTGGGCTAGGCCAGCAAACTGTGCTTTATAAGTTTTCCTTTTGTGTATGAATAACCTTCATAAAATTAGTTCGTGTTTGCTTTTAAATTACTTCACACCTGTCCTTTTTTGTGCCTGGGTGGAAATGGCCTAAGAGCTACACAGAGCTTGTAAAATGTGGCATCGGGCATTATTTTTTGGATCATTCTACCTCACTTGGCTTGGGAAACATTTTTCTGCTACTGACTTGGATGCCCCATGGTACATAATTCAGTTTTAACAAATGTGCATGTTTCCATAATGTTATTGAGCCGTGGTGCTTAAAACAAAAGCAGAAATAAGAATTGGCGTAAACATCAGACACTGTGGTGGCCGTCTGGAATGGGGGAATCTGTGCTAGAGAACAGCTCACTCAGGCAGAGAAGTACTGAAAGGCTTCAGAAAAAAAGTACAGACTTGGAAGCAGGAAGCAGGAAGCAGGAAGCAGGAAGGCCATACCTTCCTGCAGCCACCAAAAATTCTGCTCTGTCTTTAATGGCTAGGCTGGAATTTTATCATAACCTGATTTCTTACTTCCATTATCTTTTGTAATTTGTGTTACATGAAATCTAAAAGGATAGATTATCAAGGAATCCAGGTATCTTGAGAGGCCACGCCCATTAGGCAAAAGACTCATCTGAAGATAAAAATCACACCATTTATAGAAATCTTAGAGATATCTCACAAGTCCATTAACTATCCATTTGAAAGAATAAGCATCCAGAGACTAAGTTTCTTAACCCTCACTGGCAATTTTAGTTTTTTTGGCTATTGGTCTCCTAAAATGTTTCCTGAGGTAAATGAAAGCTGTTTTTCTTGAGAATCTAGACTTTTTCCCATAAATATCCTAGATATAGTTTATTATAGCTATAGCTAAAGATCCTCAGTAATTCTTAAAAACTTACTTCATAATACATTCATATGAAGGGATAGATTTGACCTTGTAATTTCTTCACATTATAATTCAAATTGTAAATCAACACCCACTCCCAAAGAGGGATCTTATATAACCCTGAACGGCAGTTCTCAAGCCCAGGCGACCTTTCTCCTAAGTGGAATTTTGCTTCTTGCCAGTAGATATTACACAAGGACACCAGAGCAGTTTGATTCATGGCAGCCCGGGACAATGTCATCTTCAGATTCAGACACGTATGGGTATAATGTGGGGTTCTCTCCATTTTACTTTGAACCCTTCAGTGAATCTCTTATCTCTCCTAAGTCTCAATTTCCTTATTGGCAAAACTGAGCTAATATTGATCATATAATTTATGGAGGAGAGTAAATGCATGTATTGTCTATAAAAATCCTGGCATGCAGTAGGAACATAATAAATAGCAGTGACTATTAATTATAATCACCTTCAACGCATTACATTCTCATGTTACTTTCTACTCAAAAACCTATAATGAGTCCCTCTGGCCACATCAAATTAAATTTAATCTCTTCAATTGTGCTTCCAATGCTTTCTCTATTCTGGTCCAATGTCATGTCCTCTCCCAGGACCCCAGGTCATACACCACAACTGGGGTCAGTCTCATTTCCTTTTGTCCTCTTTTATGCAGCATGTCAATCCCTGGATGTTGTCATTGTTCTTTTCTTTTTGCTTGCTTTATCCTCCATCCTTCCGCCAGGGCCTGCCCATTCCTTATGGTTTCAGAACATGAATCCTTGATGAATGGAACCTATTGCTTTCGTCACTTGTTCCTAATGCCAGCTCTCAGAGAAACCGGGGAAAGGATGGATAGCCTGTCATGTACTCCCATTTTCCCTATCAGAGCCTGTTCTTCTTTTTTTTATTTTTTATTTTTTTTATTTATCTTTAGAGGGGAAGGGAAGGAGAGAGGGACAGAAACATCAATGTATGGTTGCCTTTTGTGCATCCCCTGCTGGGAACTGGCCTGCAGGGAACTGGCCTACAACCCAGGCATATGCCCTGACTAGGAATCGAACCACGATTGTCTGGTTCACAGGCCCGCGCTCAATCCACTGAGCTACACCAGCCAGGGCTTTTTTTTTTTCCTGCTCTTCTTTCTATATAATTCCACCACTTCAGGCAGCCACTTTCTACTGTCCTGAAGACTACCAGTTAAATATTAAAGTAATTTGCTTTTCCACTGAAGTTACTAGAATTCTAGTCCAAAGAAAGGATGAATTTATGTTTGTGCAGATTATCTTGATCTCAGCTAAATTCCTTACAGGTGCACTGGGTTCTCTTCTGCTTCATGCAAGAGAAAAGAAGTGTCTCAAACATCTCATGAACTAAATACCACATACAAATTCAATAACAGCACAGTGTGATGCACTGTATCCAGAGAATGTTGATAAGTGGATCTACATAGCCAGGAAGGAGATCTTTAGTAATATGTCACAGGGGTCTGATATGAACCATTAGACCCTTTCCTGATCATTAGGGGCATCATAAGTAGTATAGCAATTCTCGAATACAGATTCCTGGGTTCTTCTCTGGACCTAATGAACCACATACTCTTGGGTAAAGCCTAGGAAATACACAATTGTTTCTCATGTGATTTCTGATACTCTAGGAACCATACAAATAATAGTGATAGCATGTGCTTCAAAATCAAAGATTTAGATTCAAAGTTTGTCTCTCTTTCTTTCTTTGTATGTGATGTTGAACCTCTCTGGGCCTCAGCGTTTCTTCATGGTGAGCATTAAGCAAGGTGACATATGTATAGTGTCTGGCATGTAACAGGCACTCATTAAATAGGAGCCACTTATCTTTACGTTGAATGAGTGTCCCAGAGAAATGCCTGTCAAATCCATGGTTGCCACAACACTAGGAACGAGAACTAATACAACGAATGCCAAAATGGCCTTGAGTCCTGGGCCACTGGGCCAAACACCCACAATATTAACACGGATAAGATTATCCAGGGGGTTAGGTTGCAAAATCAATGGCATAAGCTGACTCTAGGGGTCCTGTGAGATAACAGTAGTTGGCACACACAAAAAAACCCTCAAGCTTTTGTTGACTTCAAGTTGAGTAAAAGCTAAGTGCATGATTTAAAGTCTTTGGAAGAGGGAATTAGAAAGTTGGAAGGGTACCAGCATATCCAACAACCTTCATATCTTCCACCATTCTCTGTAGAGTAGTTTCTTTATTGGAAAAAAACTCAAAGGCATTTTGAACAAATAAATAATATGTGATGCCAATAAAAGGTCAATATAAACTTTGGCCATAGTTATATTAATAACAATGTGATATCTAAAATTATTGTGTGCTTACTCCATGCAATATAATATGGTAAATGTTTTACATGTAATATTTCCTTTAACTGATAAAATTTTACCTCAAAAACTTTGCAAATAACAATTTCTTTGTATCCCCAACTTTTTAAACTTTTGTTTATTGTTGTTCAAGTACAACTGTCTCCATTTGCCTCCCTCTACTACCCCAATTTTAAATCCAGGCCTAAGTCGCTGGAATTTCTACATCCTCTCAATAATTCCTGTAAAATGAGGTAAATGTGCTTCAGCTTTCAGAGTTGGTAGAAACAGATTGAAATGTGCTAGAATTATTTTCCTGGTTTCCATGCAAATTTCTCTGTGTAATTCATTTTAAAATTATTGCAGATCTGCATTTGCAAAGTCTTATTTATTTTATTTCTGTGGCAAATTTATTCCTCAACAAAAGTTTGGGTTAATTCTATTTTTATAACTTGTTGAATAAAAGGTGAGTAATGCTAATTTGAAAGAATCGTATTATTCAGAATTAGATAGGCACCACTGCCCTGAAAAAAAAAAAAGGAGCTTTTACTTCTGTTTGCTCGGCTTTCTGCTGTGGTAGCCTCTGTATGGAGATTCAAATTTTATTCCTCATTTGCATATATCATTTAGTCTTCTGATAGTTTTCCTCCTATAATTCCTTGTTTGCTAATAGCTCTGCTTTCATGCTGTTTACCATTGCAGAAGGGGCTCTTTTTCTTACATACCTTACACTTCCTCCTTTACTGCTTTAGAGATGTTTACCCAGCTTACACTATGGACCTGCTCATTTGGAATTTTATATGCTTTGAGGAGACTTTCCTTATATCTCCTTTCCCATGTTTGAATAACACCCCTTGCAACATTTGAGTTATAGCATTTACCGTTTTTAGTGAAGAAAGCAGGATAGAAGTATGATAAAAGTAGTGAAATTCATAAAATGCAGGTGTATCAATCAGGGCCTATCTGGGAGACAGAAATCACGTACTAATGAGAACAGAAATAGTTTAATATGTAAAGAACCATTTTCAGGGGACTGGCATATCGAGGGATGGCTAGTAAGGAGTAAAAGGGATTTGATAGAGTATAGGAATAGCAGATATAAGGAGCAGCCACTACCCTATGCCTAAGGCAGACGATGTCCCCTACCCCGCAAGCCCGATCCAGACAGGTCGGGGAGGGCACAGTCATGGCTCACTGCATGGCAGGCACTGGGTAAGTGCCATGCCAGAGTAAGCTGATGAAGATCTGCTCTCCAGAATGTGGTGGATATCTGCTGTCTAGGATTACGGAGCAAGCTGTTCATGGGACGTGTCTCAATGGAGTCACTCCACTATGCAACTGCCCAAGGTAGGCACTGGGGTAAACTCAGGCTGCTGGTACTGCTGACTACCACGCACTTTGAAGCCTCCTAATGTGCACACCTGAACCAGGAAGAGAAGCCCCCGCTTTCCTATTATGTGTCTCCAGTGTCCTCAACTGACAAAGCTTAACATCATTCAGGCTAGCAAGGGAAAACAGTTAAAGGGCTCACTTCTACTCTGGGGGAACAGGCAATGGGGTAGAAATTTGCAGCTGAGAAATAGTAAGTCCATACCTGATACATCAGGTAACCTGTACCTCATATGAAGCCCTGAGGATCACATGGTTTAATATTCTATCTTCCAGCCATGGATGTCTAAGCATCTAAGGCAGGTGGGTGTTAGTACCATTAAACACAGGTTCCTTTTACAACCTGCTTCACTATAACCTGCAGGTCAGTTAATTCCATACATGTTAACTAGAGGGAATTTTGGAAATACCTAAAAGTATAACAAAGAAAATTAAAATAACCCACAATTCTAGAATTAAGAGAGAGAATTACTACTAGCATTTTTGGTGCATATTCTTCTAGAGGTTTTTTGCCATTCACTTAATTAAACTTATCTGGTATTCATTAGGTCTAGGTGCTGTGGTAATATTAGGTATACAGGTGTAAACCAACCAAGCACCAACTCATCAACTCAGAATCTTGTGAGTGAAACAAGCATTAAATGAATATGTATATGGAAATGTGTTTCTATATACATACATATATAGTACACATGTATAATACTTTTTAATAATAGAATTGGATTTATTTTATGTATGCTGATTTTATTCATCTTTGTTTAATATTATGTTATCAATATTTCCCATATCCCTAAAAGTTTTTGAAAAGTATCTCTTTTTTCATGGCTAAATAACATTCTATCATTTAAACGAAGCTTAATTTCTTTAACTTTTTTTCTAACTGTGAACAACTTCTCGGCACTATAAATAGTGCCCTGCATTATAAATAATGCACCCTGCATTATAGCCATCCCTACACGGTGGTTTACAGTATGGATCTAACTAAACTCCTGAGTTTGAATCCCATCCCCAATGTGGGCTGAGTGACCTTGAGAAAAATCACAATCTGTCTTTGATAAGATTGCAATAATACTTTCTTAGGTCATTTGGGAGAATAAAATAGTTAATGTATGGAAAGCACCTAGAACAGTGACTGCAAGTGTAACTTATTTAAATATTGACTCTTCTACTTACCAACTATTTATGTGTCTTATGGTCCCTAGCGATACAAGTGTCTTGTTTGGTTTACCATTGGTTTATCCCTAACACCCAGCGCAGTGTCTCATTCAGAGTTGGATTTTAATAAATATTAATACAATAAATTACACTAAAAAACCCTCATTTATAAACCAGATCTCTGGTTATAGAATGAATTCCTGTAAGTGGATCTGCTAGTTTAGAGTATAACCTTTTTTAAAGATCTCAATACTTTCTAAGTTACATTATTACAGAAAAGTATGGGTTCACATTCCAAACACAGTACATGGTAAGAATGCATTTGCCAACTCTTATCACCAAGTACAATAATTTTTAAATTTTCTAATTTTAATATATTATATTCTATTGTTGCTTTAATTTGTATTTATTAGTGAGATAGAATATGTTTGTCCAATTAAATATGTTCTTCAAATAGTCTATTTTATTTACCCAATTTTCTACTGACATATAGGTGCTTTTCCTACTGATTTTTAGAGAACTCCTCACTGTAAGTGGTCGATCAATTTTAGTAGAAATAAAATTGACTTATTAAATTTCTCCAGGCTGAGAGAGAGAGAGAGAGCTATGATGAACTCTTAGCTTGTCTACTCCAAATTGGAATTTTCTTTCTTTCCCACCTCTCAGAGAGTACCTAGTCTGGATGAAATAATTAACCAACTGGCAGCATAATGCATGGCTTGTGAGGAATAGTTGGCTAAGTTGCACATCTGTCTTTACCATTAAGACAGTCTAATTATGGGCAAGAGTCACTGGATGTCACATTATTTTATCTGTACAATGAATGAAGCAACAAGATTACCAACTTTTCCCAGTCCCTTCACCTCTAAACTGCTAAAATTCTCTGAGTCTACCTTGTGCATGAAAAAGTAATGATCACTTCCCAAGGATGAAGTACAATCTCTGCCCCAGTGACACGGTCCTGGCCGGGTGACATGCTTTGACCGACAGAATGTGGTAGGAGGGCCACTGTGGTGATTCAAGGGGAGGCTTGAAGAGGTCCCTCATGCCTCTTCTCACTCTCTTAACATTATCTCTCAGCCATACACAGCATGCCCCAAACGGGGGCTGCTTCTTGAGCCTAGTCCTCGAGGAAACAGACCGTGGAACAGAACAACTGACCCAAGCCCAGCTGAGCCCCTTCTTGCCCAGCCAACCTGCAAACCTATGAGCAAGAAATAAATCTGCATTGTTGTAAGTTATTAGGATTTTGTGGTTTGTTCTCACAGCAATACCTGGCTAATCAAGTACTAGTTGTACTTTTTATTAAGCAACCAATTCCTTATTGTCAGGGCCTTTGTTCTTTCCTGGAGGCCTGTCATTGTACTGGATCAGCTAAAATAGGACATAGAAAAAAAGGGAGGGAAAGGTATGTTTGTAGGGAAGTTAACAGATGCGTCTGAAGCTATTTCTAAGAACTAAGTGATAAAGAATGCCAGTGTTAATGGTACAAACAGAGGGGAAGTTTGGAGTCATTCATCTTGTACTTGTCAATATACGGCCAATATATTTTGGTGGATAAATTAGCTGATATATGATATGGTGAATTCTGTCTGTCTGAATGGTCAAATTTAAATATCTGTATGGTATCTTCTAATTAAATTGGATAAAATTCATTATTAAAAATC
This sequence comes from Artibeus jamaicensis, assembly GCF_021234435.1. Classification (NCBI taxonomy): domain Eukaryota; kingdom Metazoa; phylum Chordata; class Mammalia; order Chiroptera; family Phyllostomidae; genus Artibeus; species Artibeus jamaicensis. The sequence goes on along the minus strand of NW_026521486.1, from coordinate 16,905,052 downwards.
TGTAAAATTACATAATCTTTGGGATAACTGGTGAATTATTTATGCTTTATAACAACACTGGGAATGGGAGAAATGCTATGCATTTGACTACATTTAATTTCAAAAGACAATTTAATGTTAAATTCTGTGTTCTAAATTTTATCTTCACATTTCCTTTATATTAACATATGGAATAAAAAGATGATCATCTAAGCACCTATGTCAATACATAAAAGCTTCCATGCAAATTCCAAATGCAAGAAAAAAGGCAAAGCAAGCAAAAGAACAAAATAGAGGACTCCTGGACACAAACAATGGGGGGGATTGACTGTGGGAGAGGGGGGATGGGGTAGGAGTGAGCAATGGGGAAAAAGGCAGCACAACTGTAACTGAACAACAATAAATTTTTTAAATGTACATCATGCAATGAATATGATAATTAGATATTTATTAAGAATATCATAAATCTGGACTATTTATAAAGAAAATCCTAATAACCAGCATCACCATAGACAATACCCTAAAGCACCAGCAGGACCCTGATTGTACAACTTGGTGAAATGAAAGGGCGTATTGCTGAAATCTATCAGTGTGTTCGGAAGTGGAGAGCACTATTCACGCTTAGCAACCTTATCTGTGCCTGGAAAATGACACAATAAACCTCATAACTGCCCACAGCGGATGAGTTTTAATTACCTGCCAGTCCTTATAGCAAAGATAACTGAGGCCTACCAGACATAAAATTCTTGGCCCAAAGCAGGTGAGTGAAGGTCAGGGAATATGACTCCATAATTCAAACTTTTCAGGTTAAAGCACATTCTAATGAATGGAAGGAAGGAAAACATCCTTTCAGGCCGTAGCCAAGGATTTAAAAATACTAAATATCATGTCCAAAGTTACACAGCTCGCTAGAAACAGAAATTAAACAAGAACATGAGTTTTTCTTATTAACATGGTCTTCTAACACATTGTATTACATATTTTAAAATGCAATTTCTATTAAGTCCTTGAAAGTTTATTTCTAAGTAGGCACTTTTTTCTACCGAGCCTCAGTGTAATTTTTATAGTCACATACCTTAATAGAATTAATTTATCTGCTAATTTCTACATTTTCTCCTCTGAAGAGTTCAATAACCTCTAAAAGATACATTTTATCACAGTAAGGGCCCGGGAGGATGAAAATAATGAACTCCTAAGATGTTTTTGTTATCTTATTCATATTTCATTATCAAATTAAGGGAATTGTCAGACACATAACCAAAGTAAGTTGATCTTAGATTAAATAATTATATATTCTACTAGAGTCAAAATGTACATCTCAAAGATGTCTGAGGGTTATTAGAAACTGGGAGAATTATTAGAAACTGTCAAATCTTCTCTTAAATTATTAAATATTTTACAAAGATTAAGTGAATTTTCCTCTCATCTCTTTATCGCTAATACAGATAAAGGATATGTTCATTTACCTAGCTTATAATAAATCTTTAGTAGACTTCCCAGTTTCCACTTTTAGTAAAAAAGATGAGTGTAGTACGGCAGGAAGTTCAACTTAAAAGGAGAAAATATGAACTGGGTTGGGAAGGAGGGAAGAGATTATTTCCCTCAGTAACAAATGCTTCAATAAAACCTATTTGGTAACATTTTCAACTGACTTACTCATTATTGTTTATAGTGACTTAAACATAATATAGGTCATAATCCTAATTTACAAATGACATGAACCAAAGAGGAATGAATAATATTGTTAGTGTAACAAATATGGGACCTTGGAGGTTGAAATTTAATAAGGTGCAATTTAGAAGAGATAGATAATATTTTGCATTGAATTATTTTTTAATCATCATTCCTGGAACAGCATATTTTTAATCATCATTCCTGAAACTCATGTTGCTTAAGCTTCAGGGCCTCTGATTTACCAAAACCGCCCAGAGTCCCGCACTGACTATTCTTCTCAAACAGGCCTCCAATGTTATACAAACTCCAAGTCCCACAAAAGTCTGAATTTACCCTTGAGTTTCAATTCTCATAGGATAACCTGAGCATCCTAACTGAATCACTCCATCATCATTCAATGGACATTTTAGATCAAATCAAGGAGTGCCAATAAAATTCTCATGCCAGATTATGCCAGAGCACAATTTGGACTGAGTCAACTCACATCTAAGTGGGAAAAACAATAATCCAAAACCAACAAGGTGGAGAGAAGGAAAACTGCACCTACAAGAGGAAGTGAGGCAAGTTTCCCATAATAGGAAAACACAAGGAATTGACAAGCATTTTGACCCAAAAGAAGGTTCTACCAGGATTACCCATAAGGTATGCAAGGCCCCAGGAAAATACGCTGTTTCTGTGGGACTCCTGTCTATGTAAAGAGTTTGATTTAAATGTATTTCAAACGGCATGGAGCTGTGTGAAGGATAGTGATTTAACAAAGAAATAATGGGTGGAGGAAAGGTAATACATTTTTGTTTATTGTACAAGCCATGCACATAAAAATTCATTATGGTGTCTGGGCACTACCTCTACCTGGTCAGACTCCTATTTCCATGTTCTTTATTATCCTATGTGCCATTACTAGCCAATTTCATGTCTCCCAGCATGAGAAAAGAGTGCCAATATGGTTGTTGCTATTGTCATAGCCCTTTCGAACCTGTATATATTTCACCAACACATACCCCTTGTACCTGTGGTCCTAATCCCACTTAATGCGGCTGCATTACTGCTTCCGACACTTACCAGGCCACCTGTGGATTCTGACTCCATTGACTCTCTCAAAGTTGTCACCATGCTCCATTAACAATGACCACAAAGGCAAGTCATTCCCAGATTGTTCCAGAAAATGAGAATCATATTTTCTGGTCATGTTAATTTCAATTTTACAGCACAAGCTCAACATGGCTTCTAACCATATTTCTCTTGAACTATTTAGGCAGAAATCCTGCATTCTTCAAAGTCGGATTACTTTTGATGTTGTCTCTACTCTCACCTCCTGCAAATTTGTGCCCATGGGGAAGATGAGCAAGGGACCCGGGGGAGATATGAGAAGGGAAGTACAAAAAAAAGGCCATCCTTCCTTCAGCATGGCTTAAACCTGCCCCTGGGGAGCCCAGTATCACTGCATCAGTTGGAGACCATTGGTCAGAAGGGCCCACTGCCATGGCTGAGCAGGAGTCTTCAAAGATCTTGGAGGATGGCAGCATGGCTATCCCCAGAAGACCGCCTGACCTGTGGCATGGGGCCTGCAGAGGGACTGAGGTGAGCATCCTGGGTGCCAGTGGCAGGGAGTGCCCAGGGCCAGGGAAGCTTCCTGAGGTCTCTGCCATTCCCAAGTGCTGCAGACTAGAGGTGGCACAGTGATCAAACCCGTACCAGTGAGAGCTGGCACAGGCCCACAGCTCATGCCTACAGGTGAGTGACAAGACAGTTGGTAGCCCAGAGCTCTGAAACTTGTCTTGTGTTTGACATGAGTGAGAATACACAGGCTGTTTCTCCCAAATGCCAGGTCAGCTGGTTTCCAGGTAGACTTGATTAGCTAATGGGAAGCTCTTATGAGAGACTGGAAAGTGTAAGGTAAGGAGAAGCCAGGGGTATTTCTACCCCTCTCTTACTGCCATGGGAAGTATCCTCATTAGTGACTATTTCTTTTTTATAGTTACATTATTATATCTATGGTTCTGTTGGTCCCCAGGCTTGAAGAACACCACCATCTCCTTTTGTCTTTCAGCTTAGCAAAGCTGATGGCTTCCTCCTGCCTTTGCTAGTCTCTACGTCACCTTGCTGCACCCCCTACCCCATCTGGCTTTTCTCCTCTTCCATCATCTACATAACCAACCCACCCTCTGCTTCATGTTCCCCCTGTTGTAAAGCTTCTATAATTAAAACAGTGCAGTATTGGCCCACGAATAGACAGAAGGACAATGAAAAATAGAAAGCCCAGGAACAGAGTCAGGTATATATGGAAATTGGTTACATGATAAAGTTGGCATCTCAAATCACTGGGGTCAGAGGTGACCTTTAGAATAAGTGATATTGGTGCAGCTTGATAGCCATTTAGAAAAAAACAAAAAAACTGAATCCTCTCTGACCCATTATTATATCAAAATTAATTCTCAGATTAATTCTGCATAAATATGAAATATAAAGCACCCAAGTTCTAAAAAGGAAACACAGTGAATTCTATTATAACCTGAGAGTTGGCAGGGCCTTTCTAACTATGACTTAAAATACAGAAGCAATGACGGGAAAGAGTGAGAAATTGCACTACTTAGAAAAGAAAAAGCATTCTATTAAAAGCAAAACCAGAGGACAAATATTTGCAGTTTGTATCACAGACACAGGCCCAGCCCAGTGTTTCTCCGTCTCAACACTAGTAACACCTGGGGCTAGATAACTCTTTGTTGCGGGGCTGTCCTGTGCATTGCAGAACGCATAGCAGCATCTTTGGCCTCCATGCACCCAGCAGCACCTCCTCTCCAGGTGTGACAACCGAAAATGCTTCCAGACATTGCCAAACGGTCCAGGCAGGGGAGCAGCAAGGGTGGCAAAATCCTCCCCAGCTGAGAACCACTACTCTGTTCTGATACATAAGAGGACCAGAAAATTACTGAAGGAAAGTTCAAGACCTAAATAGGAAATTGGACCAAATACATGGATAAAAGGAGAGACAAATGGCTCTTGCTACATTGAGAAATTTCTCACCTGTCAGACTGGCACATACGCAAACATTTAAAACAACTCGGTCAGGCGTGCATTCCTGATGGGAGTGCAGACCGGCACAACCCTTGTGAGGGGGGTTTAACAACACCTAACACAATTGCCTTCATGTTTCTCTTTGACCTCAGAATCTTATTTCTAGGAATCTTCTCAAAGAGACATAGTTCCACATATATGCAACAACATATGCACGAGGTTATCTACCGATTTTTTTTTGTAACAGCAGAAGGCTGAAGGAGTTCAGACATCTGTCAGTGGGGATGGCGGAATAAACTGTGACACACACGCCCAGTGACGCACGCTGCGGACCCTGAAGGAAATGAAGACTGCCACTCTGCACGGACGTGGTGTAGCACTCAGGATGTGTCGTGAGGTTGAAAAGGCAAGGTGCAGAACGCTGTGCGTAGGCATAGGTGTGCCTGAGCATGTCAGTGTGTGTGCACGTCAATGTGTACATACGTGTGGTGAAGATCAAACTGTAAAAAATAATGACCTATAGCAAATGAAGAGGAAGAATGAAGCAGAGAGTAGATGGCAGAAAGAATTTCCTGAGTACATCTTTCTTTTTAGATGATTTTGACTTGTGAACTATGTAGAGATCTTAGTTATTAAAAGTTATTAAATATAGAAAAAGTTAAACCCTGAAATTGAAAAGAAACAAAAATAAATAAGCCTAACTCTATTTTAAATTAGTAATACAACTCAGAAAGAAAATAATTTCAAGTGATTTTTCACATAGTATATTCTGATTATATATATACATATATATATATTTTTTAAGATTTTATTTACTTATCTAAAGAGGGGAAGGGAAGGAGAGAGGGAGAGAAATATCAATGTATGGTTGCCTCTCATGCGTCCCCTGCTGGAAACTGGCCTGCAATCCAGCCATGTGCCGACTGGGAATCAAACCATGATCCTTTGGTTCACAGGCCCACACTCAATCCACTGAGCTACACCAGCCAGGGTATTCTAATTATATTTTTAAGACTTTCATCTTAAAATATATCCTAAGCTCAAAAAGCACTTCGAGTAAATGTTAAAGTTCACTCAATGGTTTTATTATTAGTAGTAATCATTAGTATTGTAACTTAGAACCTATTTTATATAATAGGGTAAGACAAATAAGTAAATATCTTAGGAACCAAAATTCTCATTATAAATAAAAATTAAAATCCTACAATATTAATTTTCATTGGAAACATCATATGAAATATTACATACTTCATGTATATATATGTGTATATGCATATATATAATTTTAAAATTTTACTGCTATTACCCACTATTATTGTAAAACACTAAATATATAAAACTTCACAAGTCTACAGTGGTTCTCAGAGAAAGAAAGATAAAGAAAATGAGAGAGAGAGAGAAAACACTGTCATTTGGGGGAAGGTAAAGGAGGAATATGTTTATCACTACTGGTGATAACTAACATACCAACTGTTTACCTTAAAAGTTGATAATAATTAAAGAAAATAATTCAGAGCTTCTCTTCCTTTTTGGGAGAAGCTGTTGTCCATGTGCACTTTACTGTGGAAAGCTCTCTATAAAAAATTAACAGCCTCTATACAAATTAATCAGGGGTCCTCAATCCCCAGGCCATGGACCAGTCTGGGCTGAACAGCAGGAGGTGAACTTGAATGTAATAAGCTTGAATCATCCTGAAACCATCCCTGCTTGCCTCCCCCCACCCGTCGCAAAACTGTCTTCCATGAAACTGGTCCCTAGTGTCAAAAAGGCTGGGACTGCTGCATAAATGCAGAAGAAATGATACTATAAGAGAATCACAATTCTGCAATCCCATTGAAACAATAGGGCCCATAAAGGGTCATCAAAGCATAATAAACTCTTATGTAAAATATCATTCAAAAACGCATGGTGCCACTCCCAAAAGTTCATTCATCCCACAGTTTACTTGCTAACTGCAAAGGGAAAAGCAGACCTTGACAATGGTCTGCTGATATCACCAGAGATCTGGTGATAACTGCCAAAATGATCAATTCTGCATGACCAGTAGAGGGGAAACCTGACATTTATGTGCCTCCTGATGTGATGCAATGTAAGATGCTCAGACTCACCTAAGAAATATTCTTGCAAAAATTTTAACCTGAATAAGACCTTAGATCTAACTTCTAGGTTATAGGAAATACAGGTATAAATGACCATGTTATCAAAGCCCAACAAGAAAACAATCAGACAAAAATAATGTCAGATATTTTATAAAGCAGTCAGCTAAATCTCATTAAAAAAGTCAATATTATGAAAAATAATGCTGGGGGATTGTTCTACATTAGAAGTAAAAGTGATGTAGCAACCCCCCCCCAAATATGTAAATTTTGATTGAATCCTGGTTTGCAAAAACTAGTTGTAAGAGTATTTTAGGGAAAACTGGGTAAATTGGGTAGATTGGTTGATTAGATAAATTAATAGGTACTAGTTGATTAAAAAATTATTACTAATTATCTTATGTGTTAAAGAGTATTACAGTTATGTAGGAGAATAACCTTTTTCTGTATGCATACTGAAATATTTAAGAATAACATTATCTCTGAAATTTATTTTTAAATGATTCAATAAGATAGATGACAGATAGATAGACAAACAGATAGATAGACAGATAGATGATAAAGCAAATATGGCAAATGTTAGCTGTTGAGTATAGGCTGTTGGATGGTGGGCCCACATTCGTTACACTACTTTTTAACTTTTCTGTTTAAATGTTTTTGTAATAAAAGTGTGGTTAAAAGCATTGTACAAATGTAAGATGAGATATTGCTGAGCCTAAAGAAGATTTGAGCATGTAGGGGGTTAGTGGGACACAATTATTCTGTCTTAAGACTATTTAAAGAGGCCCACAAAGTGCTTAGTCTGAGTCAGCTGATGGTGTGGAGATGAGAGGGTGGTTCTAGATTCACCTTCCAGAGCTGAAAGGCACGGCACTGGGGAGCTGTCTTGGATGTCGTTGCTGACAATGAAGCCAGCTACACTAAGATCTATGGATCTAGAGCATTGGATCATGACTTCAAAAAACAGGTAGCAGTGAGCAGTGATGTTGGCCATGGAGAGTCTACCTTAGCTATTAACATTATGGCTTATGGAACATGGTAAAAGGGAGAACACAGAGAAATCCAGAGGAGAAGCAAATGCCACTGAGGAGACACATTTCTGGGAAGGATTCAGGCTGAGATCCAAGCAAAAGGGCATTAAAGAACCAGACAGAAACCTAGGAAGGCTAATAAATCCAGCTGAGTTCTAAGAATCTCTTTAAAATACCGGCAACAGATAGTCAGCAAATTCATTTAAAATTATATAGTCAAAGTTCACTTTCCCAGTCCCAGACTGTCTTCACCCTCTGGGTGGAAGGGAATGGTCTGCTAATAAATAATACCCAGCCTCACCACACACTCACCTCAGGGTGAAAAGGAAATATTACTTTAATGGACTAGCTGCACATTTCGCAGGTCCGAAATGTAATTATCACAGTCTCATAACATTTTAGTGCCTTTTACAATGACCATAATTTAATACACAGGGGCTGTGTATTAAAATAACATAAGTACAGGGATATAACTGATTCTAAGGTTGAGAAGAGACAAAAATACCTAGGTGTTTTGAAGTTTAAGTGAAAAAGAAGATTCGTCTAAGTGACAAGGATAAACTGGGTTTAAGAGTTCCTTGATGTCCTCATGTTTTGCAGTCCAGTGTCTGGCTGTGGATCGCAGGAAAACTCTGAAGGTAGCTGAAGTGGTTCTCTGTGAAATGACCCTGGTGCCTTTTCAGAGTTAGCTCACTCTAGGTGGCATTTAGAGACTGTCTGTCCTAATCGACCTCCTACCTACATAGGGCTATGTATTCTTTTCCAGGTTCAACTCCAGTTGTCTTTATCTATGCAGCATAGGCCCTGAGGGTAATGTATGGTACTGTGTGTTCTCTCTACCTCTTTATCACAAGCTTGGGTTCACGGGCATCCTGGACCCTTGGTGACAGCTTGATGAACAAGGGAGAGTACAACTAAATGTTGCTTAGTCCCTGAGCCTATAAATTCACAACATCAGAGATAAGATTCAGGAGAAGAAATACATTAACAAAGGCAAGGACAAGGATCAGATGAATTGGTTGCTAGTCTATTGACCAGAGAAGTAAATTTACCCTCTTGATATACTTCTTCATCTGTAAGGACCTTCCAAATTCTTCATTTTTATAATTTCATATGTAAAGAACAGATGTGTGCTGCTAGATTGGTTTCTGAAAATAGTCGGTCCTTATTAGTAACAAAACATTTCTCTGAAAAATATTTTCCATTTCCACTGATAATGCAAAAGTAAACTCCACCAGAATATAATAATCATAAACTCTTAACAAGCAGCATCTGAACTAATAATGCTTGGCTATTTATTAAAATATTTCACAGTGCTAAAGACATTTAGCTCCATTAACGAATGACCCAAATTAACACTAGCATTATTTCTCTCAAATTGATGACCCGAGTGTAACACCCGAATTACATACAACTTGAGCATTTCAAATCAACTTGCACCATACTGATACCACATAGGCTTCTTATCATGCTGAGCTTCTTATGATTCAGTTGTAATTAGTCAGAATATACTGCAGCTGTTTGTGATTTCAGGGAAGAATAAGATGTTTATAGAGAGAAAATGTTTCATTATCTCTGCTTTTTAAAATTCCTTTCTTTGTAAATGGTATTTTATGATATGTTTTCTCATCATTTCAAATCCTAAACAAGGTTGTTAAAGAGGGTTTTACCATACATGGACAAATCACTACATATTAGTTTCCTTCTAAACACACACACACAGAACTCACTTTATTTTTATAACAGTTTCTGGTTCTGCCTAAGGTGTTACTGAAAAAGTACAGTGTGTCGGATTTTTCTCAGCTTTTTGCATTTCTGCTCTGGTGCTGTGGCTGGGGGGTTCTGATGCACTATTATTGCCTTCAGTTTTTGCCATTTTAGTGGTGATTGTGAAATTAAGAATTATGTCTCATCAGAATATTTGAACGTCTGCATTCCCATGGTGCGTGCCTTCTACATGATTCTGGCTGCGCTCTTTCTCTGATTTCATTCCCTAATTCCTGAGTGATGTTGGAATCAGTCATGGATATAATAGGGAGGGTCTATACTGAAAGCAAACATAATCTGTAAGATGCTGCAAGGCATTCTGAAGCACCCCAAAACATAGTGTGAAAAACATCTCAAATATGTAGGAAGGCAATGATTAAATGCCACCTGCAGCTTTACCTTCATTATACACATTTTACTTCCACCCAGTGCCTACCCCTGGATTTCCATAGAGGAGGAGGTAGTGGGGAAAAGGAGCGACTGGGGGTAACACACGGGGAGGGCAGAAATGGGGTGTTATGTGCTGTGGTAGTGAAGAATTGGTAGAATAAAAGCACTGAGAACTAAAGTATGAAAATTAGAAGATGCAAAACATATTTCTCAGGGTTTAAAAATAATTGGGAGAAAAGAAAAGGAGCGCCCATGTAGTGGACAGCTACTGTTTCTGCTTGACTAGAAGCTTCCTTTATCTGGTGACGACATCGTGATTTCTGTCTGAGAATTGCCCCCTTCCCTGGGAGATGGGTGAGGGTCTCGGACACACTGCTCTGTCCTGCCCCCGGCCAAGCGCGCAGATTTGGCCCAACCCAGGAAAACCAGATGCTCCGTGGAATGGGAACTGAGTGACACAAAGATGGGAGGTTTTGAAGTTGATTTATCTCAACAATCAACTGGGAGGGTTTTGAAGATTCTTTTTTTTGTCAGTCTAGGCTCCATAGATGTCTCTAGTTGCTCTAGTTACTCTTCCTTTTGAAGCCTCGTGATGTCATTGCTTGTAATATTACAACCCTAACTGATACATTCAGACCAAAGAGTAGGTCTCTTTTGTGATCTGGAAAAGTAAGAAAGAAAACTCTGACTTTGATAAAGTGTACACAGGATTAAAGAATGGAGACTTTCTGCAAAATGGTGGAGAAGGACTTTGATCAGAAAAGGACTGGACCTCTGGGCCACCTGAGATAAGAATACTAAACCAGAATATAAATCAGTGTGCTGTTTCCTCAGTTGATAAAGTCATAGAATCTAATGAACAAAACAAACTGGTGAACAAAATAGAACCAGAGGCAGGGACACATGGAACAGACTGACAGCTGTCGGAGGGGAGAGGGGCAGGACCGGATGAAAGAAGGTGAAGGGATCAGCCAAAGAACACATGTGCATGACCCACAGACACAGACAACAGTGTGGTGGTGGCCAGAGGGAAGGGGGAGAGGGCAGGCAGTGGCAGAAAAGTGGCCATGGCAATTAAAATTTTTTTAATCAAAACAAAAAATGCCAGCTTTGCAAACTTGTACATTTACTATGACATTTGTACTTGCATTCGGCTGCCAGTGCTTGAGAGAAACTCTGATCTAAACAGGGTTGTTTTAATCCAAAGATTGTGCTGATTGAGACCACTGGTTGGAATATCTAGAACTAATCATATGACCTACACAAGTATAGAGGATTCTGGAAAATACCTAAATCAATGGAAAAAAACAGTCATTTTTCTGGCTGTAAAAAGAAAGTGCAGCAATGAACACTTAACTTCATTTTAAAAGACATAAATTCACATAACTTTTTATCTTTCTGATATGCTGTTTTGTTGCTTGTGGGTTTTGAATATAAGTTTAATACAAATTTGACTTGGAAACTTGATTAAATTGCAAGTCATAAAGGTTTATACATTTTTAAAAATATATTTTCTGTTGTCACACAATAAAGACAGCTACTTTACAATGGTACATACTCTTGTTTTCTGGAGTCAATAAGCTCAAGTTCAGCTGGAATCTACAAATTTGGATAGTCTTTATCTTGAAGGCTACAAGGTAAACAAAGGCAAAGTTTCAGGACAATCCATTAGTTGACTCAGAAGAGTGTTTGGATATATCAGGGTATTTCCACCTTGGAGCTACTGACTCGAGAAGCCGGATACTTCTTAGCTGAGGGTGGCTGTCCTGCATAGGACGTTTTTGGCATCCCTGATCTGCAGTCACTAGATACCAGTTGCAACCCCCTCAGTTGTCCAAGTCTCCCTGGGGAGAGAGGGCACACTCCCTCCCAGCTGAGTACTGCACATACATGCCATCGTGGTGAAGGGCATGGTTTTAGAGCCTGACAAATCTGAACTCCCTCTCAGGTCTGCCACTTTCACACTATTGACCTGGGGAATGTCTCATTATTCTTATCTGTGAAATGTAGCTTTTAGTACAGCACACCCCCTAGATTGTGGGAGAGATGAGATAAGACAATTCAATGAGCCTGGTGATTCACCCATAGTGAAAACTCAATAACAGGAACCATTGTTATTAATAGCAATAGAATCATAGTTCCTAAATCCTAAATGCAAATTCCCTGACTCAAATCTGCAAAATAATGACTAATCACATTTCCAGTTGTTTTGCAAAGTTGTATAATAAACTGAAACACTAATATAACTAAACTAAGCTTTAAATAAGATAACTCCTCAGTGGGACAGAGATGGACTTCGTAATTAACTCTTTGAACTTGAAACTATTTCCAGAGAAATGAATGGAGTAGTCTTGCTTTCCACACATGACAGCTGAAGAAAGTAAAAATAGGAAAGAGAAAACTGAAATCAAGTAATACATCCAAAGCTCCAGGACCTAAGAAGAGAACTTAACTTCCTCCTTGTTCCTCTAAGTCCTTAGGTGTTAGCTGTGAAAGATACCAAGAAAATGAGGAACTGTACTGTGGAATATTGTCACTTGGAAGTAAGATATGAAGCACAACCAAAGAAAAAATTTAAACGGAGGAATTTCATACATGTGCATTTCAAATGCTCTCAACTGCAAAATTAGAGAAATGACAGGTGAATACATGGATTGTCAAGCCACTTGCTGTACAAAAATAAACTTCTGAACTTTAGCATTTTGCTTAATAGAAAATCCTTTCTTTCTTGACTCAATTATGACCTCAAACATTCATCAGAACTTAATGCATATGAAAAAGCAATTTCATGCCAAACTTTGAGGCTGCTAAAAAATATTCTATGGGTGGAATGACATTTTGAAATGCTGCATTAAATCCATTAGCATTAAATTCATCCATCTGGGAATTTAATGTGCTTTTCCCCAGACTCTGGTGCGCACTCAGGTGAGTACAGCTGTTAACCATAAACAAATGGTTGTTTGGAAGGGACCAGTTATTTTAATTCCCAGTTTGCTTTGTCTGGGGATGTTCGGATAGTGCTTTGATTTGTGGAGGTTGTAGAAAGGGTAAGATATGAAAGACTCAAATTATCTTGTTAGAAGTTTCTGCTCAGAAAAGGAATCCTGATTACTTCATTCTACGTTCAAGTGTGTCAGTGACAGGGCCTCTCAGAAGTATGTCACCTGTGCATCCAGATCACAGCAAGTAATCTCAGAAATCTTCTCTATACAAGTAAATTGCATGGTCCAAGCAATGCACTCCTTTTCTACAACAAGCCATGCCATGATTAAAATTGCTGTAACATTAAATTGCACAAGCATGCCTTGTAAGTAGGAGATATTCAACAAATAATTCTTGATGGAAATTTTATCTCCACTCACTTCAGCAAGTTAAAATGAAGTTGCAAAGGCTTTTGAAAAGTCACACAAAAAGAAGAAAAACAAAACAAAACAAAAACCCAGAAAGAAAAATCACACAGCTATTTGATTGCAGAGTTTTTCCAGGAAACTCATTGCCGAATCCCACTGCGGCTGCGGGTTGGATCATTTAATCATGGGCATGTCGATTGTTTTGGTGAGAGAAGTTTACATGTTCATTTAATCTAAGACATTCTTAACTCAACATGTGCCACCCACACATATATCTTTATTTAACTTTTGAATGAGCTCAGAGTTGAATGGGTAGAGCACTTGGTCATTGTTCTCTAGGATATCATTCTTGAACAAAGCAAGCTAATTGTCCCCTGGCTTTTGTTTGGCTGGCATCTGAAGAAACACTTGAGGCAAGCACTGTAGACTGCATTCCCTGGGACACAAAGAGATCATCCATGAAAATTCCAGAGTCTGGAAACTGAAATCAGGGCAAGGAAAAGTAAACTATCATAAAAAGGGTTCTTCTTTATCAACAAATTGTAATAGTAGTTTGTAGTATTCGGCCGTAACGAACCTTTTCAAACTTTTCTAAATTAACTCCAAAAATTAAGTTCCCAAAAATGATTTACAGAAAAACAAACTATTAAGAAAAAGCATATATCTTTCCAAAGTAACTACTTTTAAGATAGTTGCACGTTTAAATACTAGTTCGTTTTTTAAAAATGCTTCATCATGTTGTATTACATTGCATTTTCCACAGATGGTTACAATAATGTTGCCCATTCTATAGACTCTTCCAGAATTTTGCAGAGTTCCCATTAATACCTACAGCCCTGTCCTGTTCCCTTAAAACTGGGCAAGTTTGTGGCTCGCTTGTGAGGACCCGCAACTTCCCCAGCCAGGTAAGGAAATGCGGTGCAACTTCATGGGCACTGGTACACTCGGCCACTTCCAGCCTCTCTGTATGGCCAGCAATTCTCTAATTAAGAAAGCCTCAAGCCAAAGATCAGATCCAGGGAAGACTGTCAGATCACTTGGTAAGACTTCAAAAAGATCTAAGGCTATTACTTCATAGAATCTTTAAGAAATAAAAAAAGGCTCTTGAGGATCTCGAAGGCAAGCCTCATAAGACCTTAAATAATATGGGGCTTTTAAGCATCTTAAGGATGTAGCCCCTTAGCAGACTCACAGAGAAGCCAAAAGTTTGCCTTTTTTTTTTTTAAGTTGTTACTGAATTTATTAGGGCAACATAGGTTAATAAAAGTACATAGGTTTCTGGTGTACGATTCTATTGTGTAAAAAACGATCTGCATGTTGTATTGCGTGTTCACCACCGCAAGTCGAGTTTCCTTCCATCACCATTATTTCCCCTCTACCCTCTTCTACCTCCCACACCCCCCTTTTCCTCTGGTAATCACCACACTGTTGTCTGTGTCTAGGAGGAAGTGACTCACTGATAACCAACAGAATGTGGTAAGTGATGCTGGTATGCCTTCTGAGGCCAAGTCAGAAAGGCAATGTTACTGCCCCCTTGCATTTAGAACACTCACAACAGAGCCCGGCACCACCGTGCAAGTAGTCAGCTGCCCTGACAGCAACATGCTCTGCAGAAACTCAGGCTGGCCCCTGCAGGGAGACCTCATGGAGATGCCCAGGAACTACCTAAAAGAGAGAGATGCAGGGCCTGTCTCCAACTTCTACAGCCCCACCCTGTTTCAGCTCCAGCTACTGTCTGACTATGACTGCGTGAGAATTTCTGAGTCACGAAAACTATAAGATGTTATCATTATTCCTGTTAGTTTAATCTGTTTAAGTTTTGGGATGCTTTGTTGCATGGAAATGATAACAGAAACATCTCTTCTGAAAAGAGACTTTGCATTTAATTCTACTTTTTTAACAGAAGAGCACACAGATCCTGGACCCTCATTACTCAGCTTTATTTCTGTCTGTACATAAGAGTAAGAAAAAAATAACTAGCCAGCTGCCACCAGAAGGTCTACATTTGAGAGCAAAACAGGTTTGCCTTCTTTTAAAAATCATCGCGTATTACCGTGGACCATCAAAAGTTACTTAATCTTTTTGTTTTCCCATCTGTTAATCAGTGATAATGCCTATGAAAGAATTAATGTATGGATTAAGCTGAATGAGTTAATACATGGGAAAGACCCCTATATGTTGTCTGACATGTAACTGCCTGACTTAGTTCTGGACCTACCTGGTGGCAACCCATACGGATATTTCTGAGCAAAAAGCACGTGCCATCAGGACAGTATACGCAGTGCAGAAGAAGAATGGAAGCAGTGGCATTTCATCAGAAAACTGGCATAGTACCTTTTCCCTTTTGTGAAGCTAGCAGACAGTTCTTCCCTGCACTCTGACAGCCACAAGCGAGACTCGGGCTCAACACTATGCCCAGCCCTTAGCACAGTGCCAGGCACAGCTGAAGTACTTAGCAAGCACTTTTTGAATGAACAAATGGAGTAATATATGAACCTGAACTCAGTGGAGTAACATATGAGCCTGAACTCATTTGTAAAAAACAAAACAAAGCAAAAAGGAAAAACAAAACAAAACAAAACAAAAACAAGCTAGAGACACCATTTTATCCCTCTCTCTACTAAGCAAAACTTGATGGACTCTTGAATTTCTTTCAGGTAAGGGCTGAGACTTTAATGTCTGTATCTCAGTGACTAACAGTGACTGAAGCAAAAGAAGTAAACACAGGCTGAATGAAGGGGAAAACACTCTGTAACACACTTCCTAAATACACAAAAACACGACCAGCATTTGGGGAAAATCAGAAGAACAAAAGGTCTGCTTCTCAAGACCCACTTACACTGTTAAGAATTCTTCAGTTAAGGGATCAAGTTTATGGGAACTAATAGTAAATATAATAAGTAAAAGCGGTACAAACTTTGTAAAGTATTTTACAATTATACATAATGAGATCACTGAGATGCAGGATAACATGATGTTAAGAGCACAGACCTCCCAGTCAGCATGTATGGAAGACAATCCCATACCATTCTCTTTCAACCACATGAATGTGGGCAAGGCAGTTAAAGGCTCTGCGCTTTGCTGACCCATTTAGAAATCACAGATCACAGGTGTTCTTACCTAGGCACTATTGTTGTAAGGATTAAATTAGTTAATACATGCAAAAACATGTAGAACACTTCATAATAATAATGGAGATGATTTACCTATACAAGTCTGACTGAAAAATGACAACTTTCATTGCTGAAATAAAAGGATCCATTTCAAGTACTCTAAAGTTATTTGAAATTCAGAAATGCCTCTTGTTGAGTGAAGAAAATTGCTACCTAAGGCTTTAAAAGCAGTTGCATAAGGGCCCCACACAAGACACAATACGGTAAAGCTAGAATCTTCCGTCTTGAATTTGTCAAAATGAACTAAAAATAGATGAAGAATAATAAATGCTGAGCTGTAAATGCTAGTGTCTACTTAAGATAATTTAGTGCCAATAAATCTAAGCCGACTCACTGTTACGCCAAGACATTTTCCTAACTAAATCTAATGCAGTTGACTTTTTCTGTTTAATTACTGAGGATCATAATTATGTGTTCTAAAAGTTGTATGAATTTCATACCATCCAGTAGCACTAAAGCAAAGAATAGAGAACTACTAATACTTAGAATTTCTTCTGAGGACTCGCCTTCCTGTAAAGAATACAATGAGCACCCTGGAGGCATGCTTGATGGCCTGCACAATGAGCGCTGCAAGACAGGGAGACAGTTCCGCTTCTCTCTCATCAGCGTCTATGGGAACTAGTCTGACTGAGCTAAAGCCAGGACATTTCCAACAGTTGCAGGCATGGGGGTCTAGCACAGATCCTCTCATGGGAGAAAATTTGTTAATGTAGGCAAAGTCAATGTAATACAGCATGTCTGATCTCGTGTTAGTTCTTGGTCGCCTTAATACTAATTCAGAGCTTTCGTCCACTGTAGAGAGCTCTAAATGTTTTACAACACTGAGCAGATACACATTACAGACAATGCTTTCTTTCAGGCTATCTTAAGACATTTTATTCGGATACACTGGTCAGAATGGCCATCACGAACAAATCAACAAATGACACGTGCTGGCGAGGATGTGGAGAAAAGGGAACCCTGGTGCACTGTTGGTGGGAATGCAGACGGGTGCAGCCACTGTGGAAAGCAGTATGGAATTTCTTCAGAAAACTAAAAATGGAACTGCCTTATGACCCGGCAATTCCACTGCTCGGATTATAGCCTAAGAATCATGAGACACCAATTCGAAAGAACCTATGCACTCCAATGTTCATAGCAGTGTTATTTACAATAGCCAAGTGCTGGAAACAGCCTAAGTGCCCATCAGTAAATGAGTGGATCAGAAAACTGTGGTGTGTTTACATAATGGAATACTATGCAGCAGGAAGAAAGGAGCTCCTATCCTTTGTGACAGCATGGATGAAACTGGAGAATATTATGCTAAGTGAAGTAAGTCAGGTGGTGAAAGACAAATACCATATGGTCTCACCTATAGGAGGAACCTAATGAACAAAACAAACAATAGAACCAGAGGCACAGAAACAAGGAACAGATTGACAGCAACCAGAGGGGAGCATTGAGGGAGATATGGGTGGAAAGAAGGGGAGGGGCTAGTCAAGGAACCTGTATGACTGATCCATGGACATGGACATGGACATGGACAACAGTGTGGGGATTCACTGTGGGCGTGGGGCTGGGGGGACCTGGGCAGAGGAGAACAAAGGGGGGAAATTGTGACAATAACCTGTAATACAACAAAAATAAAAATATTTAATAAAAAATTAGCAGAATTTGATAAGTGAAAAAATAAAGACATTTTGTTAGGATGTAGTTTTTCCCCCTTTCTTTTCTTCTTTTTTGTAATTAAAATGATGGTAATTGCTTAACTTTGTCTTTTAGGAGATATGTTAAGAAAATTTAGGAAACCATGTCATGTCTGGTAATATCAAAAAAGCAAAACCTTTTCTCTAATAAAGAAGGGGTAGAAAGAACAAGTTACGAACTAGGCTGTGAGCCAGTCATGAAATAGACTGTGAGCATCGTAATTGTACTTTCCAGCATCCATGGAATCATGGATATTTGTTACAATAGAAAAGAAGGTCTTGAGTGAACTTAAAGTTTGACTGATTCTGAATGTATTTTGTTAGTATACTAACCAGAAAAATTCTTTTTTTAAAATATTTTATTTATTTATTTTCAGAGAGAGGGGAAGGGAAGGAGAGAGAGAGGGAAATATCAATGTGTGGTTGCCTTTCATGTATCCCCCACTGGGACCTGGCCCGCAACCTAGGAATGTGCCCTGACTGGGAATCGAACCAAGATCCTTTGCTTCACAGGCCTGCACTCAATCCAC
Organism: Artibeus jamaicensis; assembly: GCF_021234435.1. Taxonomy (NCBI): domain Eukaryota; kingdom Metazoa; phylum Chordata; class Mammalia; order Chiroptera; family Phyllostomidae; genus Artibeus; species Artibeus jamaicensis. The sequence continues at coordinate 16,886,362 of NW_026521486.1, read as the reverse complement.
TGAGCTACACCAGTCAGGGCCAGAAAAATTCTTTTTGACCACATTTTACAAATTCACACTTAAACGTACTTTAGGTTGCTTAATTTTTTTTTCAGATTAGTTTTGTTAATTGCTTTACTTCTTTTCTTCATTCTTCTTTTAAAAAATTAGGTAACAATTCATTTACTGACACTGGACTTAGTGCCAGAGATTCCAGCAGAAAGGTATCATCTCTATAATCATTAAGCTCACGACAGAGTAAAAACAGAACACCCAGAGGCACTTAGAATGGGCCCCAAACCCAATGGCTGCTGGGTTTATAAGGAGAGGAAAGGACACAGGGACACAGAGAAGAAGGCCATGAGTAGATGGAAACAGAGGTTGAGATCGTGCTGCTACAAACCAAGGAGCACCTAGCAACTCAAGAGACAAGGCCGGCTTCTTCTGAAAGAATCATGGTAGAACGGCCCTCCCTGCTCACACTTTGATTTCAAACAACTAGCATCCAGAACAGTGAGAAAATTGAACAGTGATTTCTATTGTTTTAGGAGACCTGGTCTGTGAGGCTGTTTTGCAGCAGCCCTGGGACACTAACACAGCCATGTTGACTTTGAAGCACTGGTGGCACATCTAAGTGGAGTGTCAAAATGAAAGATGAATTTAGAGGTACACACTCCGGTTCGGGCTGGAGATACAACTTTGAGGAACGTCCGCATATGATTGAGCAACAAAGCCCCAGGTGTGGCCAAGATCATCGAAGGGCCATCTGTGGAGTGAGAGGAGAAGGGGAGCTAGTCCAGATCTGAACCCTGAGGAACAGTCACCGTGTAGGAGTGGGTGGGATAGGTACTCACAAAGGAAGAACGGGATAAAGACTACAGAGGCGGAAGGAAGATGGGCAAAGAGTGTGGTATCACAGAGCCAAATGCAAAGAGGGTCCCACAGGTTAAGTGAAGCAGTTTTGTCAAGTAAGATAAAGACTTCATCCATTATGTTTAGGAATAGACAATCCTAGGAACCTAACTGAGATTTGGGGGCAATTGGTGGCATGGTTTGGGGGGAGTGACCGACAGGTGAAAAAATGAAGAGCAGACAGCTCCCCCCAGGAGGTTGAATGTGAAAGGTGGAATCCTACTGCAACTAGAGGCAGGCAGAGATTAAGGGATGGGGGGGGGAGAGGGGAAGGGGAGGCTTTTTCTGTGACTTAACCATCAGTATCTGAATTTCATTACAGATAAATGTGTTTTTATCTCATGAGACACCTTGATGTTTAGATAGTGACAATAAAACAAATAAAACAGTATCTTATTGTGGGTCATAAAACTGCTCACTAAATTATAGCAAAACAACCAGAACATATTTTACAGATACTAATCTGAAAAGTCAGTAAATGAAAATCTGTTGTTGGTACAAATCTTCTGCATAACTTATAAAAAGGAAAGTTATAGGCAGGATAATGTTTTGAAATGCAAAAGGTCTGACTCATAGAGGAGATGAAGAGCAGTGAGTGACCCATGATAGAAATTCACCTTATTGTTTACATACAGGGCAGAGAACATTCAAAGCCGATAAAACATCAGTCATCTCAAAGCAAATCCACTTTAATGAGGTGAGTCATGGTGTCACCCAGGGAAATGAATCAGGTGCCCACATGCCCAACCTTCATCATAATTACAGATTTTATCCCCTTTTAAATTAAAACCAAAGTAAGGTAACAACTAATGTCTCTGTAGAACAAATTCAGCCAAATGGGGATATACAAAGGCCTAAGAAGTACAATGAAAGTAAAATGGGATGCAGCTTTTCCAGAAAGAAAGAAGGCAGGGAAGGAGGGAGGGAGGGAGGCAAGAGAAAAGAGAGAAAGAGAGAGAGAAAGGGAGGGAGGGAGGGAGGGAGGGAGGGAGGGAGGGAGGGAGGGAGGGAGGGAGGGAGGGAGGGAGGAAGGAAACTACTTTGTGTTAATGTTGTGCCTGCTGGCCCCAAGGACTTTTAAATGCTGTTACCGTGCCCTCTATTCCAGCTGACTTTGGCACCTTCACACCATGGAATAATTCCAGGAGCTTTTTCTCAACATAAAAGTCTTAGATATTGTGCCCAAGGCTTCCATGGTTTCCTGCTCCAGCAGAAGACTGAGAAACATCCCTGTCTCCTCCCAGGCCCTTCGCCTCTACCTCCCATGGTCCTCATAAGCCCTATAAATTCTACATCTCAAATACCTCATTTCTCTTCTTCCCCAGAGCCACAGCCCGGGTCTAAGCTGCTGTTGACTCACCTATGCCAAGCCTCACTTCTACTGCCTTGCCCCCTCTGAGAGAAGTCACAGCATGGCTATAGTGAACTTGGACAAATGCAAACCAGACATCATTCTGCTGCTTAAAACCCTGGGTGGTTTCCCACTAGGGCCACAGCAAGCCTGTGTGAGCTTCCATGCCTGCTCTGAGATAAGCAAAGAATGAGTCAGATTTCAGACCCGACTTCCCCCAGGTTGGGCTTTTTGCACAGTGAGGAAACAGCAATGCCCTCTGCCCTTAGAAGGGAATGCAGGCTCTTTAAGATGGCCGTGCAGACCGGCAGCCTGTCTCCGCCAACCTCACGCCAATCTTTCACTCACGCTCTCTGATCCTGCTGTCTTGGATCGGTTCCAGTTCCTTGAACATAGCGTGTTCTCAGTTACATCTTTGCCAAACCTCCTGCTGTTGGAAAAATCTTCTCTGTCCTGATAACTCCTGCTCACTGTTCAGATCTCGACAGAAATATTACTTCCCATCACAGGACTTCTCAGACCTCCTCAATTAGAGTCAGTTTTCTTGCCACACATACCCTAGAGCACTTAACTGTGCCCCTGCATTGCATCATTAGGACATAATGGAATTGGTGGCAGAAAGTCTGCCTTCTCTGATGGCCTCCTTGCTCAATGAGGGCAGACCTTATTTACTTGACCCCCCCTGTGTTATCTGTGTACAGTGACATATCTGGCACATAGTAGATGCTCAAGATTTCTTGGCTGAATATATCACTAAATGCATGGGAAAAGCCTGGAGTCCTTGTTGCATGGTAGAAAAGATTTTGTCAGGAGATGTAGGTTCTAGTCCCAGCTCCACCACTAACTTACTAATTAAGCAAGTTTCCTTAACCATTGTGAACCTACTTTCCTCATCATTAAAGTGGTTATCACACTACTTTACCTACATGATTGTCAAGAGACTGAAAGTAGGTGAAAAGGGATATTATTATTATTATTATTATTATTATTATTTTAATCCTCACCCGAGGACATGCTAGTTGATTTTAGAGATAGGGAAAGGGAGGGAGAAAAACATCAACATGAGAAACATTAATCAGTTGCCTCTCATATGTGCCCCAACTGGGTACTGAACCTGCAACCCAGGCATGTGCCCTGACTAGAAATTAAACCCATGACATTTTGATTTATGGGACAATGTTCCAACCAACTGAGCCACACTGGCTAGGACGAAGGGACAATATGTACTGATTGCCTACCATGTCCAAAGTCCTATGCTAGGTTTGGCCACCTACATTATTGCAAAAGAAAAAAAACAAAAACGTGTCTCTGAAAGGTTATCATTTACCTAAATATTATAGTATGTGATGAAACAAGGACTTAAGTCCAAACTTCTCTGGTTCCAAAGGCTCTGCTTTCTTTTCTTTTCTCATTTTCTTTCCCTTCTAGCCATACTGCATTAACATCCATTTGACTAATTATTCAAGCCATAGGGCAAGCATTACTTGTTCTGTGAAACCAACTCTGACTTTTCTAGGCAGATTTATATGCCCTTGTCTCGAAGTTCACATTATACTAATGAATAACATTACATTTTAATCATTTGCTTGCCACAAAGTTTTTCAGAGAAGGGACCATGTCTTTTTCACTATTATATACCTAGTATCTCACCTGGGTGTTAGTACTTTGTAAGTACTGAATGAGTATTTGTTAAATGAATGAATGAACTTTATCTAGTATTATTAATAAATTTGGTAATATGACTTTCGTTTAATTTTATGTACACTTTTATATTTACTTCTAACCAACTATCATTAAGGTCTCAACGACAATGGCTCATATGCTTGAGGTTGCTAAGCCAGTAAACAGCGAACAAATGACACCAGCTCTTATCCAGTAATAAACACCTGGTTTTAGATAAATGTATTAAAGATACATTTTAAAGAATAGCTAATAATTTCCTGAAAGGCCATATGCCAAATATGATGAATGAGGGAATGGTTCAGGTTCATTTCAAATTTGATATTTTGGCCTTAATTTTCTGTATGGAAACTTCAGGGAACAAATATATCGTTAGTGCATAGCAAACTATTTAGCTTATAGAACTTGACATGTTATTTATAATTAATAGTAGAAACAAAACCCAGTTACAAATTAATGGCCTCCAGCACATCGATGGATTAGGAGACTGAAATAGAACTGAAGGTTTCCTTTACATTTTCATGAAAATAAGAACTATTTACTTGATATTCAAATCAATAAAAAATATAAAAAGCACTTTGAACTGATGTACTATATGATCTAAATTTTTCATCTAAGACAACAGCTTGTCAAAATGCTAATTGTTAGGAACTGAGAGATTTGTTTAGTTAATAATGCTTCCTTTCACATGTGCTATGTGCTTTCTAGAAGGAAATCTGAAATCTATTATTAGCCAACTCTTGCTTATCTGAGTTAATGAAGAGACACCAGACATCTGTGCTAACAGAAAGAGCACAGACATACAATAGATTTGTTTCAGACCTAAAAGGGTGGGTAATACAAAAATTACATCCTTGACTCTGGAATAAATGTTGCTTCTTTGCAACATATTTGGCTTCCTCCTATATGCCGTCAGTTTTTCTGAGGAAGGAGAACAATGCTTTGGAAAAACGCAAACATACGCAAGTTGAGAGGTCACTCTCAACCCTGTGCTCACCAGAGGTGAGAATTCTGTCAGTGGTATCCACTCTGCACATTGTATTTTGATCATTACCAATACGTTAAAAGCTCTTGTTCTCAAGGCTCCAGGCCCTAATAGATTCTCAAGCTCATACATGGCTAGTGCAGGAGCTAGTAAAAGCAGTGGTGGAAAAAGGGCAGTTCTGGGAAGGAAGACACTTGCTTTGACCTTGCGAAAGGACAGATCACTGAAGGTTTTCCTGTCATTTAAAAAATTAAGCCTTAGACATTGGTCCACTAGAATAAATAGGGCAAGGAAATTGGTGCACATTGAAGATACAATGCTTTCTAGAGGGATACAAATAATTTTGGCAATGCTGGGTCAACTACTCTATAATTATCTACAAAAACTGAAGAGCCTCCCAATGTAAATAACTGCAATCTTTTCATCTGTGAAATGAGACCAATTATATAACAAAAATTTTACATTAAAGATGGCATTTCTCTCTGAGGCAGTTTAGGAAATGACCAATGAAAAGTGGGCTTCATGGCTCAGAAGAAAGCAATAGCGTTAAGCAGAAAGCTGGTCTGCCCTTACTGCGTAGATGGAAATAGGCACACAGTACGTGACACAAGTCCAGCGAAGCAAGTGTTCACTCAATCACATACCACTTATTGGCCATCTATTGTATACTAGGTGCTGGGGCTACATCTTCACTGAGAAAGGGTCCCTGCATTTAAGGACCTCACAGACACATAAACAAATATTTTATATAAATATTTTAATAAATATATATAATAGTATAAGTGTGTTAAGAGTGCAGAGGGAGGCACAGGGATGAAAGACTTTCTGTAGCTACAGAAGGCTCCACCAATGTGATGATCTTTAGCCAAATTCCATACGAGAACTGAAGTTTACCAGTTCAATTAGACGGAGAGGCAGTTCAAACTGACGGAAGTATACTCAAAATCAGGAACCATGAACTCCAAGGACAATGCGCTCAGGAGTACACGAGGGATTTGGGTGGAAGCAAAGAGAAAGGTACAGCTAGATTATCAGGGACTTTGTGGGGCATGCTAAGGCATCTGGGCATTCTGTACAGAGATGAGACGTAGGAGGCTGTAAGGCAGTGGAGCGGCACGATCAGGTACCTGCTTGAGAAAACTAACCCCGCAGGCTTTGAGAAAAAGCCCAGTCCTGGAGGAGGCAGGCCCAGCTGGGAACCATCAATCATTCAAGGATTTCAAGTCTGTATGTCCTAATGTAGTTTCCTACCGTCGGCTTTGCCTTAAGATTTCACACCTAGAGCTTCAGTTTCTCAATTTAGTACCTATTAAAAATGGTGGGATGGATATGCACAACTGTGTTAACCAAGGTGGGCTTGGGGAGGTGGGGTGAAGGAGACACTTCTCAAATTCCTCTTTCTCAATTTTGCCTGTATTCTCAGTGACAGCAAGGGACCAGTGCTGATCAGGGAGGTCCCTTAGGCCAAAGCGGTTAGAGAGAAAGTCTTTCTTCCAAATCAGGTGAACATTAGACATTGTGTTCATTTTCTATCTCTGAGGGAAAAATTACAATAAACTTAGTGGCTCCCAACAAAATCTTCTATTATCTCACAGAGCTGGGAGTCTGGGCACGTCTTAACTGGTTCTTCCACGAGGGGTCATCTCATCTAGCTGCCATGTAGGTGTCAGCCAGGCAGGGAGCCCCCAGGGGCCTCAGGGTGCGGCCCTGGCACTGGTGGTGGCTGGGTGGTTGGATAACAAAGTCCGCCATGGAGACAGACTCTGCGGCTTTAGGTTGCTAATTGCAAGACCCTTATTTAAAGGAATCACTTGTTTATTTCAAGCCACAGAAGAAAACCTCTCTTTTAAGTAAAGTAATTAAAGACCTTGATTATACCCTCTGAATTCCTTTACCTTTGCCATAAAACCTATCATGGTTATGCGAGCGATACCCTATCACCTTTGCCATTGGCTAGTGACAGGTCTCACACACACTCAAAGGTGGAGGGAGGGGATTCACACAAAGGTATGGATCCATCTTGGACTTCTACCTATCTCAGATGCCAAGCAAGAGTCAAGTAGAAAAGTTGAAATCACTACAGTCCAGAGCCAGGCAGACAGAGGGCAGTCGGGTTATCAGGTAGGGAGGAAGTTCACCGGGGGAATGTCTGGACCAAGTTCTGCCCTGGGCTGGCTCACTGTGGCAGGACACACGAAATGGAAGCCTGCTCGGCCCGGGTAGACACCACGCAATGCGCCAGCCTGACGCTGGCGGATGAAGTGATCTCCCAAGAGAAGACTGTTGAGACAGAAGATGTAAACAGAGGAAAAGGCCTAGCAGTTTGGAAACTGTTTTCAGCTGAGGGTAGCAGAGACCTGGAAATACCAAGCTTTTTCATAGACGTGGTCAGCTTTTCTTTCACCATTTTACATTTAGCTCTAATGATCATTCATCTATCACATGGATATAAGGGATAACAGGGAGATTTTTCAAGAGCTATAAGCAGTCTGACAGAGAAAATCAGGAGAGAAAAACTATTGAGCAAACCAAAGGAGACAAGATAATTAGAGAGAAGATATATGCGGCACTGAATTTGAATTGCAAAGAAAATTCCAGCTAACAAAGCAGTTATATTTTCACACAAATTAACGGAAGGTAAAAGCAAGAGAAAATTGAGTTAATAAAAGATTAAATTTAAAAAAAAAAGACTTAGAACACAAAAACTTCCAAGTGGTTCCTCTCCCACTTCTGCTGTTCACTTTGGACAGATTGGCACATGCACAAGTCTGGCTCTCCCCCACGGGGACGCAACTTTCAGGTTTCACCTCCCTCCCACCCCAGGACACAGAAAACTGGAGCACAGAACAAACAGAAATTCCAGCTCTGCTCGTCCACAGGTTGGCCTGCTTGTTCCCAGCAACTTTGTGGATTTGATTCTGGTTTCCTGGCTGGACCTCCAGCCCCTGGCTGCTCTGTGTTTCTTCTGAATTCTTAGGGTCTGGGCTCTGTGCTCTGCCCAGAAATAACAGCCATGCCCATCATCCTAATGGTCACGTTTGCTAAGCATTTATGAAACTGCACTGTTCACGTTCATGAAATTTTTATTAAAGTGGTAGTGGCTCAGTGTCATAGGGATAGTATTTCTTTAAAAAGATATTAGTATGTTTCCATTCTAAGTTGAGTTCTTTTGGAAACCTGTCTTCCCCTAGGTCTACACTGGAGACTTAATGCTCAGAATAGGCAGGAAACAAGATTCTGAAAATTTTTAATAGGAGGGGTAGGGAAATAGTTCTGCATGGGTGTTTTAAACTTTCCTTTCTGGGCTTTCGCCTGGAGCGCTTATAGTGAAATAAATAGGTGACAGGAGAACATAAGGAAAGAGGGACCCACGCTCCAAATCCCAGTGAGATTCTGGGCACGGTCACTTCTGAGTAAACTTGGTGGTGCCACATGGTATGGACTAGCAAGGTCTTGAGTATCAATTTCTCTGAGCCTTGTGTATTTTCCTTAGTTATGAAGGAGACCCAGAGATTCGTGTGGCCTCTAGAGGGGTCCTCAGGTGTTAGGGCGCCCGGGCGGCAGATGTGGCAGACACAGAGAGCCCACCTTACCAATGACAGATAAGGTGAAGTGAACCCGCCAAAGAGAGCTGGCTCTGGCTGGACCCTCCCACGACCCTCCCTTCTTCCATGCTATCCTCAGGCCCCCTCCACTAACCATTTCACAGGAGTTTCAACAAAAAGCTAATTCAAACTTTCTCCTCACCTGTCTCTCCTTAATTGTCTGATCTTTGCCCTCACTGGTCACTCTCCAAGGAAGATTTTCATTTTAGTTCACAGAAAAAAAAAAAAAACCCCAGGAGAGATCAGACAGTAAAAGGAAAGTAGATGATTTCTCTCTGCTTACAAACCTGCCAATGAATTCTCGTTGCTCTTAAGGCTTTATCTCACCAGGATACAGACCAAAATCCTGAACACCCGCTCAAGGCGTTGCACAACTGGACTGTCACTCCCTCTGTGGCCTCAGTATGGCCGTATTTGGACAAATACATGTGTTTCCTCTCTGCAAACTTTGCAGACCCCCACGTGAGATCAGACTCTCGGATACTCTCACCGCACCACGGACTTTCTCACAATGCCGCACACTGAGTAAACATGCTGCTTCTATGCTGCCCCAATAAACCCACAGTCTTATTTCGACTAATTCCACTCAGAATAACAGGTTCCCACCAGACTGTATGTATTAATTCAATCATATCACTCCAACATCTAACTATGTAATATATTTGCATATTTTTAAGTGTTAAAAACAGTGCAGGTTTTCTTTTTTTGTCAGGCATTTACTAACCTCTGTCTTGTCTTCTAGATGATGTAAAATGTGCACAGAAAGGCATTGAAGAGAGTCACATGACACCAGAGGGGACCAGGAAATGGAAGAGGCATTTCATGTATTATCAAGAACTGATAAGAAGATATTTCTACTATTATATATATACACATATATATGATATTTGCTATAAAAATGCTTTGTTTTGGCTATCTAAAACAGTCCATTTAAAGGACTGAACATGACAATAAATAATTCAGATAACTTATTTATTGCACATCATTTTTTTAAAAACCCTAAAGCTTGAAGGCATAATTCAAGAAACACATAATTGTCACTAATCCTTAACTTCCTCCATATCAGCTCACCCTGAATCTGAGCTTGGGGCTTAAAGATCATCTCAGCACCTGGTTTTGGCCTTCCTGCTGGCCAAAGACCAAAGCCACCCCCCGCCCCCTGCCCCCAACCCAGCTGCCTGCACCCAGTGGCTGCCGGCACAACGCTGTCCCAGCTCCAGGAGGTCTATTTCCTGTCCTCGTGAACTAGTTAAAAGAAGGCCTTCATTTGCCTTTCTGGCAGTCCCTGAAAGGTCCGTGCCACCTTCCCTGTTCTAATTTTAGTTCTTTTCTCATGTTTCTTCTCCCTTTTCAGAAAAGCATCCTAGGCTGCTAAGCCCTGAAAAGCTTTTGTTTTTGTTATTGCTCCTATTTAGAAAGAAGTACTTTTCCACTACCCTTTTTAGATCTCCCCTCTCCCATCAGTTTTCTCCCGCAGAAGGTGATGGTTTGAAACTACTAGGGAGACTGGAGATAATTGTGTACCCGGAATAGTTAAATTCCTTAGCAGGTGGCCAAAGGTGCTAGCCAACAAAATGCTTGATATCCATAGAGCTTTCTGGAAACAACTTTCTATAAGGGGAAAGCATATTTCACTACTGGTGATCTTCAGCTTCTTCCCCTCAGTAATTCACAGCACACCTCTTTGGGACATTTTCACTGAGGAACTCGAAACTCATAAGTCACTCATTGTGGGCTAAAGCACTGTTTCTCAGTCTTTTTTTATTTTTAAAATATATTTTATCGATTATGCTATTACAGTTGTCCCATTTCCCCCCTTCATTCCCCTCCACCCTGCACACCCCCTCCCATCCATATTCCCGCCCCCCTTAGTTCATGTCCATGTGTCATACATATAAGTTCTTTAGCTTCTACATTTCCCATATTATTCTTACCCTCCCCCTATTTTCTACCTACCGTCTATGCTACTTATTCTCTGTACCTTTTCCCCTCTCTTCCCTTCCCGCTACCCTGTTGCTAACCCTCCATGTGATCTCCATTTCTGTGGTTCTGTTCCTGTTCTAGTTGTTTGCTTAGTTTGTTTCTGTTTATGTTTTAGGTGTGGTTGTTAATAATTGTGAATTTGCTGTCATTTTACTGTGTATGTGTTTCTCAGTCTGTTAAAGCTGATACCCTTTACTTGGATACATATAAAAGTATCAAATAGCTTCCTCCCATCCTACTCTATCCCACTAAAAAAAATCATTGTCTTAACTATCTACTCAGTTTATCTACTTGGATATCCAAGAGTGTTTCAAATTAAAAAGTCCAAAGCCGAGCTTCCTCATCTCAACTGGTATCAAGTCCATCCTTTTCGAAGGCAGAATGGGCCAAAAATCGTGAGTCACATCTTTGGTGTCTTTCATTTTCTCATACCCTACAACTCAATCCATCCAAAAAAATGTTCCCTCCACCGTTAAAATAGATCCAGAATTCCACCACCTCTATTTTAAAAAACTGTTACCGGAGAAAAAAGAACATATTGGCAACCACTGGGGTAAGCGATAGACTGAAATACCTTATCAGCTAGGCTCTCAGGTCATTCAGAGTTCACATGGGAAGGAGATGCATGGTGGTCAAGATCACAGAGGACCTATGAGGCGTGACCCTGAATGAAACACCACTCTCCGGAGGCCCTTAGCATCTGGGGAACAACATGAGAAATCTTGGAACTGTAATGGGATGGGTCAGAGCAGAACTCAGTGGAAAGCAAGAGACCCCAATTTGGGCAGGTGACCCCCAAATCTAGCACAGAGACTGCTCCCCTTCTTGCTGGGAAAGGCAGGGGGTGGAAAGGATGCCAAGGTAGCAGATCAAAGCAGTTTGCCTTCTGAAAGGAGGAGCTGCCTAAAAAGGGGGAAGCGCCCAAGGCAAGAGGCAGTTTACAGGAGGTGGGGCAGAGAGCTCCTCAAATTGAAACCAGAGACAGGGCTTAATAGTCCACACACAGCCTTGGGGGTACTAGCCTGTGACTCAGCTACTCTGTGTTTGTGTGAGCTGCGGGAGCTCGTCGACCTGCCTGGGTGACTGCAGGCTTCTGCCCAAGCCTGGAAAAGGGGGCAAAGACAAACATGGCCATCGGTTAAAAAGTTGAGCAGTCCCACTGGCTTCTGGAGTGCATAGGATTCCAGGAGAGAGGACATTTTAAACAAGAGGTGTGGAGAAATCTGCTCTGGTTTTTGGCACTGGGTACAGGCTCTTGGTTCTCTCTTGGCTCTTGGCTCATGAAGTTTTGGCTTGAGACTTTTGGTCACAGGTGTGCTTGGGTGCTCTGGTCTCTGGCCTGTGCTCCCTAAATGGACAGGAGCACTTGTGGGACCAGGAAGATGCCAGGCCCACCAGGGCCTTAGATCCCACATGGATGGAAGACCACTCCTGGAGGCAGCTCTCCCTGAGCTGCAGTCTCTGCGACACTATGATCCAGTGCAGCGCAGCACATGCCTCCTGATCTGCCACATGGAGACCGAGGGCAGTGCACCTCAGATCCGGACGGGGAGAGCTGCTGCAAGAAGATGGTGACTCAAATCCAGGAGTGCACATTCCAGAGAGGACGGAGAACTGTTTGCACGACCAGCTTAAGGGCAGATAAGGAAATGGGGAACTTCTGGGTACGGTTTTGGCTTATAGACTTTTGGGGAGCAAGAGAAGTTTTAAGTCTCCTGGGGGACAGGGGCTCAGAGCAGGAGTGCTCTCAGCCTCCCCGCACCCACCCCATTTCCTTCAACACAGATCTTTGGGTCGTGTATCAAGGCGAGAAGCAGCCAAACGCCACTTCGAGGAAGAGTGGAACAAAGTGTAAAGGAGGTAAACTCAGGTAAAGTTCATCTGTTTCATAATTTGTTAAGTAAATGGAAAGATTAATTTAAATGTTTTCAATGGAGATTGATGTAGAAATAAATACGGTTCTTTATAGCAAATGATCCTGCTAAAAACTACTTATTTAACTACAGTAGTTAAGAGTAATTTGTGTGGGGGGAGGCTCACTCAGCTGCTCACTCCCATGGTCGTAAGATCCTGTGATTACTGTGCATCCCTCTCTCTGAATCCACCTCCTATCATTTCAGCCCACTTATTTTTTTAGTTTTTATTTTTTCAATTACAGTTGACATTCAATATTATTTTATATTAGTTTCAGGTGTATAACATAGCAGTTAGACTTTATATAATTTATGAAGTGATCTCCCAACCCCTGAATAATTCTATTAACCCATGTAGCACCATACATAGTTATTACAGTATAACTGACTATATTCCCTATTAATCCTCATGACTATTTTGTGACTGGCAATTTGTACTTCTGATGCCCGGCACCTTTTCCACCCAGCCCAGTTCCTTAATACCTTGACTCCAGCAGTCCTGTGACCTGCTGGAATCTCCAATCCAAGGATCCTCTTGATTTCCCCCTGTTAATCTTTTCCCTTTGTGATCCTTTTTCACCTACTTCTGTGTCTCAACTTCTATGGTCAAACATTACTCTCATTCTATTGCATTCTTATTTCTTGCCCTTTAATCACTTCAATACACCCACCTGACAAAAGCACAACCTACGTGAAGTTCAACTCCCTGAATACTCTGCACCCGCGCCCCCTGCCATCTGAAGTGGGTTGCAGAGAAACACAGAACAACACAGGCTAACCTAACTTTATTAACATAAACCTCATATGGGCCCTTACTGATGCTGGGCAATCACACCATCCCCCCTATTCATTGTCTCTATCCTAAACAACGCTTTCATTCCCCACACCTCCTCCGCCATCTTTGTTCTCAACTGATGGAAACTATCAGAACAAGCAGATCTTCCACTGATTCTCACTATGTGGGTCCCTTTCCAGCATTTGTACACAAACCAGAAATATCTCTCCTCTTTCACATGCTCCAGTCTAAAGCCAGTCTCTCTTCCCAGTTAATAGAACTCATTCTTTCTCCTCTTTCATTGTAATTTTATAATTTTCCTTTTTTTGGACATTTTTTGAAAAGGCAGTTTATATTTGCTCTAAGTCCTCTTCTCTCTCTTAAACCCATTGTGTTGGGCTTTTGACCAATCAATTTCAACCAAATTTCTCTAGTCAAGGTCAGCAGCGACCTCCTCATTGTTAAATCTGCTAGTCAATCCTAACTCGGTCTACAACCTACTCCATTACTAGCTACACCTGACAAAGTTGATCACTCCCTCCTTCTTAATAGCTTTTCTCATCTGAATTTAGGGCGTGACCTTCACCAGATTTCTTCCTGCCCCACAGGTTGTTCCTGCTCAGTCTCTTCGGCCAGTGTTTCCTGTTATACCCTCTCCCATGAAGCTCGGGTTTTGCTTCTGTATCCACACACACTCCAAATCACCTGTATAGTGATGATATTCACACTTACCGCTTCCGTCTGCACCTTCAGTTGCCTCACTGACACATCTATTCAGATACCTAATGAGCATCTCAAACAAAATGAACTCCCGGCATTTCTCCCTGTTCAGCAAATGTGCTCTTCTGACAATCTCTCACATGTTAGATGATCGCAAATCCATTCTCATAGCTGTTTAGGACAAAAATCTGGCAGTTTCCCTTCATTCTTTTTTTCCTCACACACTATAACCACTTCACCATAAGATCCTATTGGATCTACCTTAAAAACTTGTCTAAGGTCCATCCGTTCCTCTATGCCTCCACTGTTGTTCACCCGCAACCTGAGCTTCCCGCACCTGCCATCTTACTGCAGCGGAGTGCTTACTTACTTCCATAACCCCCTTACTTAACACAGCATCTTACTTCCATAGCCTCCTAAGGGGCTGTCCTGCTCCCACTCTTGCTCCCCTTTCAGAGTCCATTCTCAATGCAACAGAGTAGTCCTCTTAAGGAGAAGTTGGATCATGTCACTTTTCTGAAAGACCTTTATAATTAGCTCTTTATTTCACTTGAATGAAAGCCAAAGTCCTTAAAACAGCCTGCTAGGTCCTATATGAGCTAGCTCCCTCCTTCTTACTTAACAAATATTCCGCATTTCAGGGAATGGCGGTTCAATTTGACTCCTCTGGTTAAAGCAGAAACTTTAAGTCCTTCCTTGAACTTTTCACCGTCACCGTCATGCATCCAATCAGCTGCTGTAACCTGTGGATCACTCTTCCCTTGTATCTCTCAAATCCGTTTACATGTTTTCATTGCTGATGACACTGTTTCTCCACACCCCAGTTTTGCCTCATCTCGAGTCTATCTACTACATGTTAATAGTAAAGTGATCTTTTTAGTTAAATGCAACCCCTTCATCTCATCCCCAAGTCTGTGTAACCCCAAAGGTCTTCCCTTTTAACCATCATTTTTGGATAACTCATAAATTGATACTCAAATTACACAACATAGTGCCTTATAAGTGGGAAGTTTAATTACAATTCAAACTACTTTTGAAATTACCCTCTGTTACTTAAATTCACTGGGTCACTTACTTAAACTGTTTTTACAGCATACAATTCACATTGGAGTGAGTATTGGTCTTCATTCTATTAAACAATATTTTGTCAGAATTAATTATTTTGGGCATGCAATCACTTATAAAATGTAGATTTATCTGTTAACTAAGATTATACTTTTAACCGAAGAAAAGGTCAGCTACCCTGCCATAAGTACAGACCTATACCAGGTTTTTTCTATCTTAAAACAACTATAAATTTCAAGTAATAATATTATTTGTAATATTAAACAGCAATGTTAGTAATATTTAACAATAATGTTAGTATTAAAGAAGAATTTTAGTTTTCATAGTTTACAAACCCATTCAGATAAATAAGGTCATTTTTACTCCAACTACCCAAAGGGTAGATATTATTTTCCTTTTCAGAGGAGCAACTTGAATATCAGAAAATTAAGTGACTTGGTGGAAAATACCTAGGAAACCAGTGACAGAACTGACTCTGGAGCTCGTCTTCTTTCAGGGTATACCTTGTGGTGGGTGCTGGCACATACAGGTCCTCAAATGCAAAGTGTGATAAAACACCTGCGTGCAGGACGATACAATGCTACTTTTTCAAGTAGATAAATACCTACCTGAACAGTTCCCCTTCCTGATGTGAAACAGATCAGCCTGGTCTCCCCACATTAATAATAAATATCAGTTCACTGTAAAATTTTTGATGCACCATGCAGGTGACATATTATATTAGGAAACCAAAGTAACATGCGATTTGAAACTATTTCATCCATTAAAGGTTGGATTTGGGTTCTGTTCAAAGGTCAGACCTGAAAAGACCAATTTTGAAATGTGTGTAAGATGACAGTTTCTCCACACATTTCAGGTGGTGCCACTGAAGCCCTGACAGCGGTCAAGTGTGTGTTCTTGTCCTGTGTCTCAGGCGGTCAGGGTGAAAAGAGGGCACTAGACCTATACATTTCTCTACTCTTAATTTACAAATAAATATTATCTACCTCAACAGATTGTTGAAAATTTTCAAATTAATCATCCAAACCCCCCAAAAACAATTAGTACACTAACTAAAGCTGAGAAAGATTTTCCTAAATGCAAGTACCAGAGTCATTTCTCCCATTTTAGGATTTTAATCTGGAATGAGACACTCAAATAAGTACTAATTAAGAGTTACATGCCTACAACCCCTGCTGGGGTTCACATACCACTTTTATTTACTAATCATGCCCCACCTTTCCTTTCCTGTAAAACTGTATCTGCTGCGTGGCAGACATGCACTAGACACACACGCTAGGCTCCATTAATATCATACTGCATACTACTAATAGTTAACCACATTTATTTCACACTATGTAGCAGACACAGTACTACTCACTTTACATGCATTACTGCACTACAGGGTAAGCTAATATAATTAATTGTTAACTTATTTCTATAGATAAGAAAGCTATAGCACAAAGAGATGAAGGTTCAGAGCTAGGTAAGAAGTTCAATCTCATAGTTAGTAAACAGACTTAGCCTACACTGTGTCAGGGACCCATCCATTCTAGCGAACAATTCTAGAAAGAGGAGAGAAGACAATAAATAAGTAAACAAGTGAACAATATAATTTTACTTAGTAAACAGACTCTGGAAAAAAGAAAACAGGATGATTTGACCAAAGGAGTTGGAGCAATGTTGGAAATGGTTAAGAACATGGGGACTACCATTAAATTTGAATCCCGGCTCTGCTATTATGGACTATTACTTAGTTATTTATCCTATTTCTATGTTTCCTTGTCTACAAATACCAGAACCTAGTTCATGTAACAGTTATAAGGTTTAAATGAGTTAATATATATAAAGTGCCTAAAACATAAGCATAGTGTTAAGTATTTGTGTACTTATTGCTTAATAATATTGAATACATTACACTCAATATATTAAGTATTTAAAATTTATAAATGAAATTTAATATTAAAACAGAAAAGCTATTTAAGCATTTGCTTAAATAGGCATTGTTTATTAATATTATTATTGTTCTTTTCACATCTTTGTTACTATAATTATCATCACATTGAAGGTTCTCCTTAAGATATGGTACCCTGGGAAAGCAACTATGAGGAAGTGCTTATGAGCCAAAACCCAAATAACACTTAGTCACATGAAAGTTTGAAGACAGAGACCAAAGTACAAAAGCTACAGGGCCAGAAGGCCTAGCAAAGAAGGCCGGGGTGACCGGGATGAGTTTGCCAATGGTTAGGTTAAAGAGCTAGTCAGCAGCAAGGTTATACTGAACTTCGCTGCCGTAGTAAGGAGCTAGATTTTACTCCAAGTTCCACGAGAAGCCATTCAGCATTTTAGGCATGACAGTGACATACTTTGATTTACATTTTATGAATATCCCTCTGGTTGCCATAGAAAGACTGGATTATAGCTTCCACTGAATAGCAGTCTCGCCACTTCCACTCATCATTATTTTTTAAAAAATCTTAGTGCTTTTCCTAGGGAAAAATAATTCTCTGGCTATGTTTTTGGAATGCTTTTATCAGTGTTCTTTAAAGTAGAGTCAGAGTAGAGGATGTAAGTAAGTACAGGTATATACTTTCACATAGTCATACACACACTCATTCTGAACAATAATTATATGGAATACACACAATGATTTCTTATTCTAAAATTTACAGTAATCATTTTTACAGGATTTTAAAATCATGTCTCTTTGAAGAAATGTAGTTAGATGGCTAATTTACTTTAAATTAGGTATAAAGAGAAAATATTCTTTAGGCCATATTCTCATATTTCTGGTCACCAGTTATTAGCTCCTGGCCCCCAGGGAAGGGAAGCATTGCAAATCCGATTGGATGGAACCAGGCATGTTTTACTAGTGGGTATGGCTACTCTTCCAATCTTCCCCTCACCCCCAGCCTTAGTGCTTCTCACCCCTCTTCTCTAAGTTCACTTTGGTTCGAGTAGACTGATAGTCCACTTAGGCCACATGGTCCAACTTCATCTTACCAGATAACCTTGAAACAGGCTCTCTAGCCTCAGAGCTAGATGTCATACGTTGATGAGTTGATACCACTCTGTGAAGAGAGGTAGATAGCAGCAGCAGCAAAACATCTCTAGGTTATACTCATCTTTAATATCTAATACCTAAAAGGCCATTCATGTATCCACAAGGAATATTATACCGAAACTGACAAAAATCATAAAGCACTACATTGCCACATGTGTAGGTAAATGAAGAACACAGTTTGTATGAAAAATTCCTCTTAATTCACACATAAAGGCTTTAGCCTTAAAAATTCAAAAATATAGCTGCATAAAGTGAACTGCTTTACCTGGGTGGCCAGTTCCCTCGTTCTTGACCTCTGTGGTCCCCACAGAAGAGGTGGGTGGACTAACAGGAGAGCTGGAAGGAAAGCTTGTACACCCTGCAGATGTGTTGATTTCAAAATATTCTTGGTTGTGATTCGTTCGATGAAAGTCCAGAGAAGACACAATAGAGGTTCGTTGTTTAGGCTAAAATAAATGAGCGTGACGACAGTATTAATATGATCATGTTCATCTTCAGCCCAATCTCCCCATCAATGTAATAATCTAAGGGGTTACTTTCTTAGTTAAACTATCTGGTTTTCATATTTAAAATATAACTGTGTTTTACAGAGAAATGCTAAAGAGTCCCTTAATAAGTTAAATAATAAAAAATATTTGATCAAAAATATTATGGCATAGTTGATAAAATAATTTTGACTTTTTGTTAGATTTCCCCAGAAGAATGTAAAACTATAGTGCACAGATTTTCTCCTAGTGACCAATTTGGAAAGTTACTATTATAAGTCACCTTTCAATCAACTAACATTTATTAAACATAAACCTGCCCTGACCTGTGTGGCTCAGTTGCTTGAACATCATCCTGCAAAGGGAAAAGGCCACCCATTCTGTTCCCAGTCAGGGCACATGCCTGGGTTGTGGGTTTAGTCCCCAGTTGGGGTGCAACCGAGAGGCAACTGATCAATGTTTCTCATATTGACATTTTTTTCTCCCTCTCTTTCTCCCTCCCTTCCCCTCTCTCTAAAAATAAATAATGTTTAAAACTTCCGCCAAGATGGAGGCATAGGTGGAGACGCTGTGCTTCCTCACACAACCAAGTTTAGAGACAACTAAATATTAGCAACAGAAAACATAGCCAGAACACAGAAAATTGAACTTTTCGGAAGTCTGATAACAAATTCTTCAGCCTGACCGGTAAGAGGGGCGAAACCAGCAGCTGGCGGAGTGAGGTAGCACAGGAAAACTCGGTCAGACAGACTCAGGCACGCGGAACCCAGGAGCAGGGTTGGACCTGGTGGGCAACTCAGCGAGCGACCTCGGGGAAACAGCGAGGGAGCAGGGCTGCGGGTTGACTGGTGTCGCTCATTTGTGCGAGGATAAACAAGCGAGGGAGTGGGCGATAGGACAGGAGCCAACAGGCCCAGTGGGGCGCCGCCATTTCCCCGCTCTGACCCCGCCTCCACATACAACGTCATAACCCAGCGACCTGGGAGTCCAAGGCTCCACTCCTCGTACTTAAAGGGCGCGAACAGAACAAAAATGGCTCAAGAAGATCTTAAAGCCCCAGAGCCTATAAATCTAAGCGATGAAGAAATAGCTAAACTCTCAGACGCACAGTTTAAAACACTGGTGATCAGGATCCTCACAGAACTGGTTGATTATAGCCACAAATTAGACAAATATATGAAGGCGAAACTAATTGAAATGAATGGAATTGCACAGGAAACCAATAGCGATGAAAAGGAAACTGGGACTCAAATCAATGGAGTGGACCAGAAGAAAGCAAATAATGGCCAAACAGAAAAGAGTCAAGAAGCAAGAATTCAAAAAATGAGGAGAGTCTTAGGAACCTCCAGGACATCTTTAAATGCTCCAACATCCGAATTATAGGAGTACCAGAAGGGGGAAAGGCACAGCCACCAGTGGAAAACTTATTTGAACAAATAATAAAGGAGAATTTCCCCAATCTGGCAAAGGAAATAGACTTTCAGGAAATCCAGGAAGCTCAGAGAGTACCAAAGAAGTTGGACCCAAGAAGGAACACACCAAGGCACATCATAATTAGCCAAGATTAAAATGAAGGAGAGAATCCTAGAAGCAGCAAGAGCTAAGGGGACAGTCACATACAAAGGAGTCCCCATCAGACTGTCAGCGGATTTCTCAAAAGAGACCTTACAGGCAAGAAGGGGCTGGAAAGAGGTATTCCAAGTCATGAAATCCAAACACCTACAACCAAGATTGCTCTATCCAGCAAAACTTTCATTTAGAATGGAAGGACAGATAAAGTGCTTCTCAGATAAGATCAAATTCAAGGAGTTCATCATCACCAAGCCCTTATTATATGAAATGTTAAAGGGACTTATCTAAGAAAAAGAAGTTAAAGAAACATGAACAGTGAAAGGACAACAAACTCACAGTTATTAACAACCACACCTAAAACAAAAGCAAACTAAGAGGACAGCTAGAGCAGGAGTGGAAACAGAAATGAAGATCTCAAGGAGGGTTAGCAACAGGGGAGTGGGAGGAGGAGAAGGGGGGGAGAAGGTACAGAAAATAAGTAGCATAGACAGTAGATAGAAAATAGATGGGGGGGGCAAGAATAGTATGGGAAATATAGAATCTAAAGAACTTGAGACACATGGTCATAAACTAAAGGGGGGGTAATGGTGGGGACGGAGGGGTAGGGTGGAGGGGAAGGAAAGGGGGAATAGAACAACTGTAATGGCATAATCAATAAAAAAATAAAATAAATTTAAAAAATAAATAACATTAAAAAAAAACCAAAGATATAAAATCTAACAATAAAAGGGCCCTCACAACACTGAAGCATTATTAAAGCAGTTCCATTTTTTTGATTCATTGTATAGCCCAAGGAATTGGTGGTGACATTTGATACTGTCCCCAGTACCAGATGGTGAAATTTTATCATCAGAATTAAGTAAAGTTATACAGAACATTTTCCGAGATCTAACAATCTACTTGGTATTTGTAGTAAACTTTAATTTTCTTTTTTAAAGATTTTAATTAATCCCCAAATAGCAAGTAGAGTTAAAGTCATGGAGTGATGTCAGAGGAAATCTATACCCTTTGTCAGTAATGGATTGTTTCCTATAGCAGTTTTCTACTTTTTCCCATAGTTCTAATTATGTTCCCTCTTTTTGATGCCTAACACAGCTTCTAACCTAGTCCTTCAAAAAAAAATTTGCAGTCTTTTTGGTTCTCAGAATTGTGTACACTTCCCAAGAATCAATCCAAGTATTTTTACTTTTTATTCTTCTCATTCATATTGCTGAAATATTAACAATCTCACAATAATTAAGAGAGGTGAGCTCTAATTTCTTTACAGTATTTATTTCCCCAAAGTATAATTAACTTTTGGTTTATTAACATTTCCACTGCCTTCAAATACTTGTTAATTTAATCACTTTATTTCACAGATTATTTCCCTGCATAATATTCAAGTTACCTGGTCTCTTATAGGTCATTTTTTTTTAAGTAGAAATCATCTAGCCTATAATCTAAAATAGACAATGATATTGAAAATATATATATTTTACAGTTATTTTTTACATAAAGGGTACAAACTATCACATTGTGCTTTGTTCTGTCACCAATGCAATATTTTTAATGAAAGAGGTTGAGAGGCATAAATATTGTTATACGAGAAAATGCAAGTCATTTATTACTGTGACACATCAACTAAGTAATAGAATTCAAATCAGTACCCACAGGACTCACGTGCTTTTCAAGTATAAAATAACAGGGTTCGATGTCAGTCCTGATTTCTCATGAAATGTCTGTCCTTGAGGCTACTGAATCTCAGTTTTACATTCAGTGTTCTTTCCACTAGACTAACAGCCATCAAAGTCATGAACTATGACACTGGCTGCAGTGAAAATACAGGTATGTCTATCACCCTGGTTTTGTTTTATTGTGTTGTATATTTGTTTCATTTTGTACATAGGCAAAAACCAAATTTATATAATTTTCCTTCTCATAAATTTTATAAAGTTCAAGCTCACTGATGTATATGACTCCTTTGCTTCTAAATATTTCTTAAATACATGTTTCTGAACCCCGACCACCTAAAGTTCTATTTACATTAAGAACACAATTTGTTATGCAAGCATGAAAGTGAATAGGTTATTTTTTTTTTTGCTACATTAATTCATTCTACAAATATTTGCTTTCGTAACCAATCTGCAAATACCATGGTAAGCCCTGTGAAAAGAACAGATATATAAGACATTGTTTCTGTTGTCCAGGTGAAAACAGAGTTTAATTGGAGGAGGAATGGGGCATGAGGGGAGGGGAGGGACCAGCCATCCAAGAACTATGTTTCAGCACAGCACAGGACAGTGCAGTGGAAAGGGCACAGCATACAGAGGGGGCCCAAAGGTGGGTCTCCAGTTTAGGGAGGGGATCGAGAAAGGCCCGCATGAGGAGGTGCCTGATGGCTGAGCGAACCCTGATGGAGCAGAGGCGGTAGGCATGTAGTAGGCAGAAGAAAGAGGATGTGGAGAAGGAAAGCACAAACTGTAAAGAGTGCAGGACGGCAAAGTGCAGAGTGTGCAAGGCAGTGCTGGGCTCGGGATGTGAGATACGGCAAGTTGCAAGGGCCAAATCACAAAGGCCTTTGAATGCCATGTTAATAAGTTTGGTCTTTAACCTGAACAATTTACTAAACCACTGAATAAAAAAACAAAAAAAATTCTCATAGACACAGACAACAGTAAGGTGCTTACCAGAGGGAAACAGGGTGGAGGAGATAGAAGAGAGCATGGGGGGATAAATGGTGATGGAAGGAGACTTGACTTGGGGTGGTGAACACAGAATACAAAGTACAGATGATGTACTATAAAATTGTACACCTGAAACTTGTATTATTTTATTAACTGTCACCTCAGTAAATTCAATTAAAATAATAATAATAATAATAATAATAATAATAATAATATAAAAACACTGAATGATTTTTAAGCAAGGGTTTCATAGTTGAGTTGGCATTTTAATAAACTTACCATAGCAATCTAGAGAATAGAGTGGCCAGGCCTGGACTTGAGGAAGAAAGACTAATTAGAAGGATGTTACAGAATTCCAGCCATGACATAATGAGGTCCTGAAGTAAAACAGTGGCAATAGAGTAGAGATAGCAGATGTTTTTAGGACATGCAAATGAGGTTAGCTCTGGCATCTGATTGGATGGGAAGGTTGATTTTTAAGGAAGGAGTCTAGGGTGACTCACAGATTTCTGATTTGGGTAAATGCAAGAAGGTAAGTTTTTTTAATAGGAAACACAAATGTACAAACTCCTATTCAGAAGCCTGAAAAATATATGCTTGCATGCTCTTGGAACTCAGTACAGACCGTCTAATACATGGTTATGCAAATCTAAATTATATTTCTCTTTCTTTGAGCAGAGTGGTATGACCACACTGCAGCATAGCTTCAAATAAAATATCTGGAGGAAGGCCAATAGAAATTGGAAGGGAAGAAACCATTGATCAACGATCATTTGACTTCATTCTTTTTTTATTTGCTTCTTCAGAACTGTCTGTCAGTTACTAGCCAGTTTAAGGAACACAGAGGAGAGAGTCATTGTCCAAAGTTCTCTAAGTATCTGAGATGATGAAAAATGAGAATCATTATATGTTAATTATGCTTTTTAAAAAGATTAGCAAACTATAGCCTGTGGCCTGCCTATTGGTTCTGAAAATAAAGTTTTATTGGAACACATCTATGCCCATTCATTTACTTTTTTTTCTCACATTATAATAGCAGAGTAGAGAAGTAGTGATGAAGGCCATATTATCCAGAACCTAAAATATCTACTCGCTGGTGCTTTAGAGACAAACACTGGTCAACTCCTGTTCTAAGAGATCATTCTACACAGCATCCTAGTGCTCAACAAAACCATACGCATAGGTTCCCTTTTATTTCCCAGCCTCAGTGCATGTGGGTTGCAGACGTGTAACTAATTCTGACCAACTGATGGGCAGCAGAAGTGAGCCGTCTCCATGCCTCTCTCACTCTTCAGGTGATGTAGTTCCAAAATGGATGAGGTCATGCAACCCACACTGGACCTTATAGAGGTTGAAGTAATACCGCTGAGGTTCTGGGTTTGTCTGCTGTGTCAGCTAACACTACGTAGCCCCACTAGCACAGAGAGCAGTGGCTCCGAGAGGTGACATGATTTACTCAGGACTACATCAAGTAGCAAGCAGAAGGTCTTCAAACAGAAGGAAGGGTCCTGTGTTCCCATCCAGATACGAGTGAAGGGTGCCTCAGCACATGAAGCACAGGGATGGAACTGAAGAGATGCCCATGTAGAGAAACGAAATAACAGCAGAGGGACAAAAGAACAAAGAGGCAGTAGTGTTATTAAAAATGGAGATGGAACTGGAATATTTGCTTTTGTTTTAATACATTCTTTTTAAAAAACTATCCTGATAGCATCCTGCCACGTCATTCAGTAGAAGAGTGAAGTGTTTCCACAAAAACGATGAGCTTACAAGTGGAATTTTTCAAGTTTCAGTGTGTAAATGGGTTGCACTTGTGTTCACTGTGAGTCCTTTAAACTATCCCCCTTGCCTGGGGTCCAGCACTCCTATCTCTCTCCTTTCCCATGAACTTGCTCCCAGGTTTGCTTAACCAGAGTTAGCGAACTATAGATCAGGGGCCAAATCCAGGCTTCTGACTGTTTTTGTAAAGAAATATGAGCTAAAAGTTTTTATGTTTTTTAATGATTGGAGAAAAAAGAAAAGGGAAGATAATATTAGCAACAGGTAAATATTGTATAAAACTCAAATTTCAGTGTCCATAAGTAAAACTTCATGGGACTACATACTCACCCATGTGTTTATATGTGGTCTATGGCTGCTTTCATACTCTCGCAGCAGAGTTGACTAGTTGCAGCAAAGACAGTATAACCACAGAGTCTGAACTATTTTATTCTCTGGTCCTTTACAGGAAAAATGGGGACAGTCACAGGATGAGCAGACTCCCACAGGCACCCGAGGGCTCCGCCCTGCAACAACTTTGTATATATACCTGGCCTCCATCCTCCTCATGCTCCAGGTCTCGCTGCCATGGCAGCAGTTGCTAGACTGGTTGGGAGCCCAGGTGACTAAGAAACTCACTCAATAAGGTGGGTAGATGGTGGCAGGTGAACCACAGATGATCCAAGGCTCTAAGCCCCAGCACATGCTTCATTTTCCCAGACTTCACTTAGAAAACAAATTCATTAAACGTTCAGATAGGTGACCAGAAGCATTAACTGCAGGAATGAGGCCCTTCCGAGGGTGGTACCGAAGGAGACTGCACTGGACCCATCTCCATAAAGCCAGTGCTTTAAGTTATTGCCTGAAAGGGGCTGATGTGCAAATTTACTGGAGTCACACACAGGATGGCATGCATATCCTTCCCTTTCTTTAGATTCTCTTCATTAGAATCAATTGTAAGGATATCCTTATGTTCTGTAAAGATATACATGAAATAATATATTCTGATACAGCACTAAGAATTTCATGGCATTTTGCAACCCAGGTAATTATGATTAATTTATGAGTAAAATGAGAAGAGAACCCTCAGCTCCTGACTAAGATGCCATCTAGGTAATGTGTATATTTATTTCCAAGTTTTTTTCTAGATCGGAATGTAAGTTTCAAGTATCCACTTTCATGTTTCCTCCTGTGTTATTTTCAAATTATTTAAACTAATGGATATTTAAAAACCCACTTACTTGGATTTCAAATCATTTGAATTCACTTAATTTAATTATGAAGAAACCTCATCAACCTCCTAATAAAATGTCAAGTAGGACTAGAGAAATATTCTGTTGTCAGTACAAAGGAAAAGTGGTGCTGGCAAAATTAACAGCGGTATTAAATTATTCAAGCAAAACTAAAGTTCAGAATGGGTTCCAAGGGAAGCTGGATGGATGTCAGAAAATTAGCAAGTGACATCAACAGAAATATTTGGAAATGATACACTTCCCAGACACTGGCCCATTGATAAATGATATCAATATTAAGTCAATATTCTTTCCAGTCAATGGTAATAAATTAGATGCTTGCTTAAATACTTTTAAAAACTGTGATGGAGGTGAGTGGTAAAAATTGCAAACTAGACCAGTGCTATTTTCTTTTAGAATGTCAATCAACCTAGAATATTTTGTGTATATGGTATACAGTGAAAAAAAATAATTTGAAGTATTTTTCCTCAAAGATAGCACATTGTCCTAATACCATCATTCCTTCACTGATCCGAAAAGCCGCCTTTATTATACTAAATTTCCAAAGACAGACTGGCTTTCCATTTTTGGACTCTGCCAAACCCTACTCTCTCAGTTTACTGCTGTGGCTTCGCCTACTTCTAGAGCTTCTAGTAAATGGATATGGGATTTCTCTGGTCCTTCTTATTTTACATTTTGGGAGTATTCTACATTTGGTGTTCTAACTTCTGTTAATTTGTTTTTACAAATACTATTGACCATGAGCCATGTTTCAGCCACTATCCTAGGCTCCGGGGACACATCAGTAAACAAATAAGACAGGGCATGAAACTTCTAAGCGTTTTATTGTGACTTTGGGTGTAATCCATTTTTATTTTTCGGAAAGGAATTCCACTTTAAAAAGAGCCTCTTAATTTCATGAATTCAATAACCTCTCACGTCATTCTGAGGATACTGATTACAGTCTTTTTCTTGTATTAACTGTTTTCCTAGAGGTCATTTACTTGTCCATCGCATTTGGTTCCTCTCTTTCTGGTTGAAGTTTCAGGAGTTCCTGAGTGCCTCTAATACTACCACTTTCTACTTTTCATCACTGCTATGAATTATTCTTATTTCTTTTTTTTTAATTTTATTTAGTTATTTTTCAAGTACAGTTTTCTGTCTATTTCTCCCATCCCAGCCCACCCCACCCCATGCTCCCCACCTCCCTCCCATTTCCACCCCCCTTAGTTCTTGTCCTTGTGTCCTTCATACTTGTTCCTCCAAATCCCTCCTCTTTTTTCCCCTTAAATTCCCTCCCCTCTCCCCTCTGGTCACTATCTATATGTGTTTTACCATTTTAGTTGGGTGTCAGGAAGGAGGAGATGTAAACAGCTGGGATTAGTTCACCAACTTGAGTTACAATTTATCTTATTTTTCTGTCTTGATCACTTTTTAAAAAGTATAGAGAAGGGATTTGAAGGCGTCTAGACAAAAACTCAGTAGGAGTAAATGTTATTAAACTTTTATTATAAATGTTATACAAATAGAAAATGATTTATATATTTTTTTCCTTTTTCAGTAAAAGGAAAAATACCTTTAATGTGGCATGCAGTTATTTATTTATTTACTCACTTATTCGGGGTTACCAATATAATAGTTGATATGATTAAGACTTGTTCCAAAGATTGAGCAATTTTTATCTTCAGGTAGGCAAAATACCATTCTTCTATAGTACAGATTCTAGACAGACACAAACAGGGAGAGAAATGCACAACCACCTAAGAAAAGCTAATGTGGGGGTGAGTAAGTACGGAGTATTTAGGGGAGGTGACATACTTTTAGGAACCCCCAGATTTGTTACCTCATTTAATCCTATAACATTGGTATTAAAAGTAGCTATTACTCTTTTCATTCTATGGTGGACTTGAGATTTAGAGACAGTCTCACAGTTAACAGATTGGAGAGCTGAAATTAAAAGTTGTAAAGAATTTTAAGTTGTATTTTCCCCCTAGGACACCACACTATGGATAAAGCAAGAAGAAGTAACAAAGTACAGGGTCTACCTGAGCTGGAGCCTAATAGCTGCTGAGTTTCCCACATTTTTATCAGTGAGCCATTTTCCTACTCTTCCCGCTACCGACAGCATTTTTTAAAACATCATTGTTTTAAAGGCTGTTGAAGAAAATACAAGTGGGTGGAAAACAGGAACAAATGGAATCTAATTCTACTTTGTATTAATATCAAACCCTGCAGTCACGCAGTGTTGAAAGGCAGACATTTTTTATACCTTTATATTTTATGCTTTTATCTCAATTCATTTCATTTTATATAAAGATATTTGGCTGTGGATTAACATGTATACTCATCTTCTATTAAAAGAGACAAATTATAAAATAGTAATATCCCTAGTATTTAATATATAAGCATACATGTTAAGATTTTTAAAGTAGAAGATATTTAATATATGCTTCTCTATTTCTGCATACACATTATTCAAATCTGAATTGGAAAGACTACATACAGACATGAGAGGGTAATAAAAGTTTTGGTTCTTATTCTAGTTTTATTCAACAAAAGTGTTAAGTTGCTCTGGACTGAATGTAGATATTAAAAACAGAGAGAGCATTTTTACCTCCAAATCATAGTTTATTCTCACAGAAGCTTCTCTCAGCTTTAAATTGTCATGACTTTCTTGCAAAGAATAGTTTTTGAATTAGGCATTTCAAATATTTATGCATTGTTATACCAAAGATGCTCATGTAAAATTCAAATGTGTCCAAAATTAAAATTAAGACCAGCTTTATATCCCAATTTCTTTTAAAATTTTTTTAAAATGTTTTAAAATATATTAAAAATATTTAAATTTTTTTCCAGTTTAAGAACAGGAGGAAGTAATTATGCAAAGGATTATAGAAGAAATGTTCTGAGCAGACAAAATAGAAAGCTCCTATCACAGTGTGGGTGGAAGAAAGACATTTTTACAAATAAAGATGCATGTTGCGTTTTTTTTACAACTTAATTTTTTAATTTTTTTTTGAATTTTTGAGAAAATTATAGATTCACATGCAGTTGTAAGAAATAATACAGAGAAATCTCATGTTTCCCCAGTGGTAAGTCTTGCAAAATTATAGTACAAGATTACAGCCCAGAGATGGACACCGATACAGCCAAGAATCAGAACAATTTCCTCCCCCAAGGATCCTTCCTGTCGCCAATCATAGCCACACCTACTTTCTACTGCCACCCCCTCCTCCGGGCAGCCACCAATCTAGTCTCTATTTCTAAAATTCTGTCACATTAAGAGTGATATATAAATAGAATAACACAGCAAGTTACCCTCTGAGATTCACTTTTGTTGGCATAATTTTGTGCAAATTCATCCAAGCGGTTGTGTGTATCTATAGCCTGTTCCTATTTGTGCTGGGTAGCATTCCATGGTATGGATGGAGCGCAGTTTTTTTAATCATCCACCCACTGGAGGGCATTTGGGTTGTTCCAATTTTCAGCTTTTATGAATAATCCTGCCATATTCATGTAGGAGTTTTTTGGGTAAACTAAAGTTTCCTCTTATCTGGGATAAACAGTAGTGTGAGTAGTGGGTGCTTTGGTTGTAAAGGGCTTAATGTTTTAAGAAGCTACCCAACTGTTTTCCAGAGTTGCTGTACCATTTTATTTCCCACCAGCAATGGTATGTGTTTCTCTATATACGTGCCAGCATTTGGTGTTGTCAGTACTTTTTTTAAGTCATTTTGATAAGTGTGTGGTGACAGCCCACTGTGGTTTTCATTTGCATTTCTCCAGTATGCATGTGGTTGTTTGCCATTTGTACATCCTCTGCAGAGAAATGTCTCTTCATGCTTTTTTCTCATTTTCTAAGTGGGTTGTTTGTTTTTATATTGTTTAGTTTTGAGTGTTCTTTATATATTCTATATATAAAGTAATATGAGTATAACATGAGTACTGTAAGTATAAACCAAACCTTCAGATTGGGTAGACTAATTCCTTGCAGTTTATTCTTGTTTCCAAAATTGTTTTACCCTAGTTCCTTTACATTTCCATGTGAATTTTAGAATAATCTTATATATATCTTCAAATAATCCTGCTGGAATTTTGATAAAAATTACATTAAACTTGTATATCAGTTGGGGGAAATTTCACATCTTTATTATATTCAGTTTTCTAATCCATAAACACTTTCTTTATACTTATTTAAGTTTATTTCTTTCACATGTGATTATAAATGGTATTATATTTTAAATTCCAGTGTCCACATGATTATTGCTAGATCATAGAAACAGAATTGATTTATTTTATTTAAGATTTTATTTATTTATCTTTAGAGGGGAAGGAAAGAGGGAGAGAAATATCAATGTATGGTTGCCTTTCATGTGTCCCCTGCTGGGAACTGGCCAGCAGGGAACCAACCTGCAACCCCGGTATGTGCCCTGACTGGGAATTGAACCGCAATTGTCTGGTTCGAAGGCCCGCGCTCAATCCACTGAGCTACACCAGCCAGGCCTTCCTTCTTACTTTTCAAACATTGAACCAGTCTTATATTGCTGGAATAGGCTGCACTTGGTCATGGTGCATAATTCTCTCCATATCTTGCTGAATTCTACTTACCGATATATTAAGAATTTTTGTGTCCATATTCATGATGAGTATTGCTCTGTGGTATTTGCTTTTTGTGTTGTTGGGTTTTTTGTTTGTTTGTTTGGTTTTGGTTTTCTGTACTGTCTGGTTTTGGCATTTGGGAAATACTAGTTTCATAAAATGAAATGCAAAATTCCTCTCTTGTTTCAGGAAAAGACTGTTTAAAATTGGACTTAAATCTTCCTTAAGTGTTTGTTATAATTCTCCAGCAAAATCATTGCTTTTCTCAAAGATTTGTAAATTATGAATTCAATTTCCTTAATAGTTATAGGACTATTAATGCTCTCTTTTTTATATTGGGTGAATTGTGCTAGTTTGTGATTCATGTAAGCTAAATTGTCGAATTTATGTGGGTAGAATGGTTTGCAATATTCCTTTATTAATCTTTTGATGTCTGTAGTGATAGTCCATGTTTCGTTTCTGGTACAGGCAATTTGTGTCTTTGTCTCTCGTTTCAATTTCTGTTTAAGAACAGCAGGAGGTAATTATATAATGATTTATAGAAGATATGTTTTGAGAAGCCAAACAGGAAGCATATGTCAATGTGTGCATGAGAGCAACTTTTTTAATAAATAAATGTGCAGTATGTATTGCTTTTTAACCTACTAAAAGTCATTCTGCTTTCCAATTCTTACTTTGCATCATTACTTTACTAATAATACCTTTCATTAAACACATGCTGTGTCAGGAATCCTACAATATGCTTTTCATGCAAATACAACAACTGCAAAAGTGAATATTATTTACTACATTTTTCCAGATTGGGAAATTGAGACCTTTCAAAGGATACTCAGTAACTTTCACAGACACTTTTACAACCTAGCTCTCTCAACACTTCAGAGCAATGCACACCCTTTCCATACTGTATTTCTTTTTCTATAATTACTCCAAGTGTCTTTCTATGTAGTAAAAGTAATGGTGCCTTTTTTTGGCTTGTTAAGTAAGAAGATTACAGTTTAAAACATTTTACCCTAAGTGTACGTAAGTAAAAGCAATTGTGATGGAGGTTATCACCACAAAGAAAGTGAAGAGTAGATCGAAGAAAGAAGTTAAAGGTTAAGGCAGAAAGCTGTGACATTCCAAGTACTTATAGGGATAAATTTAAGATGATAGGAAGTTTCAAGAATAAGTACATAGAACTTCCCTTGGAATAAAACATTATCAGTTTTATTAATAAGAGAATTATTAGAGAATTATTATTAGGGACTTTTTAAATGAAGATAACATATTTGAATTAATTTTAGCTAATAATTTCAACTCGTTCAGATGTTAAGTATTTTTCTAAAACTTATCAAAATGCACATTAATAAAAGTTTTTTTTCTCTCTGTCCCATCTCTGGCAAACCCCTTCCTAGAACAGTCTTCCCTGACTTTTACCCCACCATACTCAATGAATCAATACAAATAATCCTTACTGAGCACCAGTTATGTCCTAAGTGCTGTTTTACATACAATAATCGTTGTAATATGACATTGTTCTTATTCTTATGGAACATCAATTTCAGTGGGAAATAAAGACACTGAACAAATCCACACATAAATACTAATTCAGGTTTAAAATATACTGTAAAGGAAAACTAGCATAAAGGAGATGGGAAGTGAGGTGGTGGCTACTTTATATTCAGTGGTCAGAGAAGGCCTCGCTCATAAGGTGGCATCCGAATAATGACCTGAAGGAAGGAAGATAACGAGCCATGTAAGTGTCTAGGAGAAGGGCATTCCAGACAATTCAATGAGCATAAAAAGAAAAAATCTAAGGCAGGAACTGCTTGGTTTAGTTGAGGCGATGTAGAAAAGATGGCATGGCCGGAGTAAAATGAGCTCGGCAGAGAATGTCAGCGGGTCGACTGAGAGGGTAGAGAGGCAGATTATATAAAGAGATGTAAGGCTTTAATCTGAGTGAGGTGGGAAGACCCTGGAAGTTTGAGCGGAAGAATAACACGATCTGATTTATACTCATGTAGGTCCACCTGCCAATTTGTGGAAGGATAATAAGGGCACAGCAGTCATGGCCTGGAAACAGGGTGAGAGGCTCTTTCAACAGTCAAGGCAGGGGAAATTAATGGCTTATATGAGTGACAACAGAGAGATGGTAAGAAGGTCATGATTCAAGACATACTTTTTAAAACAGGCCAGAGGGGCGATTTTTAAACTTTTTGAACTCAGGGCTATGTCATACCCTGAAAAATTATTGAGAACACTAAAGAGTCTTTGTACATGACGCTTATACCTGTAAATATTTAGTGTGTTAAAATTAAAACTGAGATACTTTCAAAACATAAGAATACAAGTGCACGTTTCATTAGCCATCAAAGCTATGAGGTCACTGCACCTCCCCTCCCCCACCCACACGACAGAGAACTTTATCCAGCAATCACAAGTAAAAGTGGAAGAAGCAACGTGTCTGTATTATTATGAAAACAGTTTTGACCTCGCAGGTCTTCTGAAAGGCTCTTTGAGACTGCCAAGGGGTCTGGAACCATACTTGAGAATTGTTGACCTGGAAGGTTTTCTGATGGATCAGATGGGAGAGTGTGAGAAAAAAGAATCAAGGACAGGGTCATGTCTACCAGCCTGAGCTGCCACTAACTGGAATATAGAGCTCAGTGCTACACATGTTTAGTTTAAGATGATTTTGAGACATTCGCCTGAGATCTGGAGTTGCTGGCTCAATGTAAGCCTAGAGTTCAGGGAAGCAGTCGGGCTGAAAATACAAATTAGGAGTCCTCAGCATTTAAAAGCATTTAAAGCTGTGGAACTGGATGTGAGCACCTGGGGAGTGAGTGTAGATTTCAGGAAGAAGTCTGAGGATAATCCCTGGGATTAATCATTCAATCATTGAATTCCACCAGTGAAATTCCAAATGTTATCTGTTTAGAGCACAGTCTCCCTCAGCTGACTAAAGGTGGTTTTAGGTCATTTTTACCTGTGAATACCCTCTTATGATGTCCAGCATAAAGCAGACACTCAACTCTGTTTGCTGAATGAATGAATAAACAAAGGAACAATGTACTCTGTGGTACGTTCACAGCTAACTCCCATAGTTTAGAACAGGCAAGATTAGGAAGTTGAAGTGATCAGTTTCAGAGTCACACACTGGGCATACTATTCATCATGTGATCAAACAGGTTTCCATGAATTTAGAGGCAGAGGCAGTTGTGGGCTTTAACCTTTACCCCGTGCGAGGCAATAACTAACCACCAGGAGGGGTGATGTTAGACTTAAATGCTAGTTCCCACTAAGACATTTAAAACAGTAACACCAACTCTACTTTCTGGACATTTTATTTTCTAAGAAAATTTTTTCCCAGAGAAATTTCCATTTATGCATTCTTATTCCAACTGCCTCGAGATGTTCTGGGGAGAAAGGCCAAGGAATGGCATTCACGGAGATGTTTATGTATGTAGAAGAAAAAACCTAAAAAACACCTACTTAACAAGGTCTGCTGCTGTCAATAACACTGTGTGCCCAAAATTCAGAGAACTGTAGTTTATGCTTAGAAAAGGAGATGGTTTTGTTTTTACATCTAGCAAGCGTCAATAACAATAATTCCCCATTTTCCTAGTGGATAAATCCAGCTGAGCTTCATCAGAATAAATGAAGATGAATAATATTCCACTGGCATATGTATGAAGAATGATGGGGACTATATTCATCAATAAATGATGCAGATGGTACTGGGTGCTTTCGGGATTCTGGCTCTTCCCTTCCCCATGTTAGCTTGGCCTGATCCAGTTCTGTGTCTTTTATCTTCATTGGCTTCTCTCACACCCCAAATATCAGGAGCTCATATCCCTTTAGCTCTCTTACACGGACACCTCTAAGGAATGAAATGCTGGGGGTTGGAACCACTCCACAGCTGACCAGCATCATTTTAGGTAGATTCGGATGATTTGAGCAACTTAAAAAAGGCTTCCAAATACATTTCCTAAAAGCCAAAGTTGCCACGGTCACAGTGAGCCACTTGTGGATGAGAGACAGAGCGAGAGTGAGAGGATTGTCTCTCAAAAGTCCTATTTCAAATGTGGGCAAACACTACTTTTCTAATTGCCACTAGGATAGGAGGTTGGGTTGCTATGGGGCTTTACAGTTTACACAGCACCATGGCACATTTTATCAGAGCTGAGCTTTGCTCCATCCCTGAGAAGGAAGCACAGCCAACACCATCCCCACTTGGCTGACGAAGAGTCAGAAAGGTTACACGGAGGGTGTGTGATAGAAGCCTGGTGAGAAATGAATTCCTAGAAAAAGGCCCATCCAGCAACATTTTGCATATGTTTCATGAGTTTTGTAGACCATCCTATTTGAGAATACCAGAAATACTAAAATAAATATTTAGAGATACTGATTACTTAGTCTGGGGTATGGCCCAGGCATTTTTTTAAAAAGCTGCCCAGGAAATTCTAATTTGTTGAGAACTACTGGTCGATTGTTGGAGCCAGTGACAATTTTTGTCTCCTTTCCAAATTGTTCTTTGTTTCATCTACAATTGGTTGCTGCTATTTTATTATTTTTCTGTTTTTAGCCCCCACTTCTCACTTAGCTTTGGTTGCGAGGCTCCAAATTACTGGATGTAGTCTTCTTGGGTTTCCTCCTTTAGGTTATAAACTACTGCCATCTATGCTTCTGCTCTTCTTCCTTTCTCCAATCTATTAGTCTCCTCTCCAACTTCATCCCTCTGGAATACAAACATTCTCTCTTCATTATTTTCTCCCTGATGAGCTAATTAACATGAACAGATGACCAGAGCTAGGAGACCAGAGTTCTTCCAGTCAGTGGCTGTGTAACACGGGGAAAATTATTCAACTTCTTCAAGTCTCAGACCCAATCAGTAAAATTTTTAAAAGCACCTACCTTGTAGTGTTTTTATAAGAAATAAATGAAACACGTGCTCAATAATAGAAATAAGTGGCTTGGTTCTCAATAATAAAAATATTTGAAAAGATTGTCTTTTAAAAGTTCTTTTTTATTCCTCATCTATTTTTTTGCTGCAACCTGATGCAATATTCTGTACGCTTTCTGAGTTATATGCTTCTGCTTTTTACATAGCCACTCTCATTTCTAATTTTAACATTTAGCATATGTACTCTATAACCCCACGGTGCCCAGTAAAATGTTATTCTAGGTTTGGCAAGATTTGTGTATAACCCAAGTTCTAAACTCTTAATAATGAAAGAGAGAAATTGTGTGAATTATCATGAAATTGCTCTATTGTTAGCTCATTAAACACACAAAAAGTCCAGCAGAATATCCAAAATATTTATTTCCTTCATGTTGAGCTCTTGCCTCATTTAAACAGAGTCCATTGTGGACAGTTCAGGGGCAGCCCATCTTTCTTCAGATCATCTCCCTTGGACTCCTGGAGAACTTGGCCCTTGACTTTTCTTCTCTTTTCTGTACCCCTATGGCCTCTTTGCTTCTTTTTGACAGGGTCCCTCCTTAGCTGTGGAAGAGTGCAGCCAGGTCCCTTGACTTTGTCTGATTCTACTATGGCTGAGATTTAAAGTATGTGGTGGGATCTGACCCTCAGGATTATTGGAATTTCCAAGTTCTCCAGGTGGGCCTTCTGGTAGTCTCCATCTACATTCATTAAAATATGTAATTACAATGTTCAGTATTAAGCACCTACTTCGATGATTTATCTGTGATACTGTGTCAAAATAGGCTCTCTTTCCTGCCTTGACCATGGTCACTTCTCAAGCATCCTCTACTGTTATTTTAGACTTAATGTGTGTCATGGAAAAGGAGAAAGGAGCAGAAAAATCCATCTACCTAGAACCACCATCAAGGATGCAGCCCCCAAATCCAGTGCTTTATCAGTTCATTCCTTATCCAAATACTCCAGGAATGTCAGTGGTTAAACTTCACAGCTAATTATTATGAATTTGACATTTCAGACCCCATCACTTACATTTCCCCCATCAACTTTTAGTCTTCACTTTCCCATCCTCTATACCCACATTTAATTTCCTGCATCCTGAAACTTAAAAAAAAAACAACCAGTTTCTTCAATTCTGCCTGTCCTTCAACTTCCCACCATACTACTTACCACCAGGTTATTCAAAAGATTAATCTACAATCAGTGCATTGTTTTTTCTCCAATGCTTCGACTCTTTGCATCTTCAGCTTCTACCTTCTCCACTTGAGTTAAATTGCTTTCTTGAAGGTCTTTGTCCTTAGGGCCATCAAATGAAATGGCATTTTGAGCTCCCTTCAGCTCTGCATCCTAACAAGTTTTGACAATGTTGATTAATCTCTTCTTTAATTTTTCTCTTCTTTCTTTATATTTATAATAATGTTTTGTCTTCCTTGTTTTATATCTCTGAATGCTCTTTGCTAAAGTCTTCTTTCTAAAGTATATTGAAAGAAGTTATATAAATGTACTGATTCCTAATTTCCTCATATATAAAATAAAGATAATATCCACTCCAAAAGAATCATGACAATTAAGTTATATTATAATCTTGATAAATATTAACTATGTTCCTTAAGTGTAAGTATTTCCAGCATTCTATCTTTAATACTGTCTCCCTTTACCATCTCATTGTATAAATGACTAAAATCTTCACCTTATTAAGCTTTTGCCTTTCACCATAGACCCAATATTTCTAATTTGTATATCATGGCTCATGTTCAATAACTTCATTAAAATTTTTTATCATGCCACCCTCTTCTCATCAAAATTAATTTCTGCCCAAGTTTTTCTTGTGTTTTTTAGGGTCATTTCAAAATCCCAGCCAACCACGACCAGGTTATTAGTCATCTTTAAATCTCATATATCTAATCCCTCTAATCCATTTCCCTGATATCTAATCCATCTCTAGCCCATTGCTTTACACTTTATCCAGAGTGTCTCTTACATCAAGTATTATACAAAAAGAATAAAAATCATAACCAAGTTATATTTATCCCAGAAATGCAAAGTTGGGTTAACATTAAAAAGAATAAAACAATGTAATTTATCACATCAACAGAACAAAGAAGGAAAAATCATATGGTCATCTAATTACACATAGAAAAAACCCAGAAACTTCAACACCTCTTTATGCTACAAACTCTCAGCAAACTACAGGAGAAGGATACATACAATAAAAACAGGTTATATCATACTTAACGCTGAAGTACTAAATGTTTTCCCCCAAAGTTAGCAGATAAGGCAGAGATTTGGGGTTTTACCAGTTTCATGCACAGGTGCACTGCAGGCACAGCAGTAAAATTATAAATAAATAAATAACCCAAAGACTAAAAAAAGAAAATATAAGACCATCATTTTCTCAGATGACAAGAGAGAACCATTAAAAATTAATTTTAAAGGGAACTAATATAATTTTTTAATAAAATTATGCAGGTGGCAGGACACAAGAATAATTCCACTGCATTTGTATACACCAACAGTGAACAATCGAAAGGGAAAGTAATATACAATAGTGAAGCATTAAGTCAACCCAATGTGGAAAGTCTTTTTCCATGCAGGAAAAACATGAATCTCAACTCTTACATCACACCCTACAAAAACAATTTGAGATAGATCGTAAAAGTAAGTGTAAAGGCCAGGACCAGAAAGTATTTAGAAAAAATATGGGAGCACATACTCACAACCTGGACAAAACACAGAAAGTGCAAACCGTGAAATAAAAATTGATAAACTGGATCTCATAAAAATTAAAATACTCTATCAAAAGCCACCATTAAAAACACACAGGCAAATCACAGACCACAAAAAAATATTTGCAGTGCATACAACTCACAAAGGACCTATGTCTTTTGGAATTATAGGAGAATTTACAAAGAATTAGTACAAATCAACAATTAGAAAGTTGAATAATCCCACTAAAGAGACTTGAACAGACATTTTTTAAGAGAACATATAAGAATGGTCAATAACTGTGAGAAAGGTACTCAACACCATTAGTCACCAGAAAAATGCAAATTAAAATCATAATGAGAAATCTTTTCACACCCATACCAATAACTAAAATTTAAAAAATGTCTAATATACCAAATGTTCACAAAAATGTGGAGAAACTGAAATTCTCACACACTTCTGTTGGGGATTATACAGTGCAACAACTACTTTGGAAAACCCCTGGGCAGTTTCTTTTAAAGTTAGCTACTGGTCTACCCTGTGAGTGAACAATTTCACTCTGGCATTTATAAGAAAACTTATATAAAAAAAGCCTATCATTCACAGCACATTCATTCAAAATAGCCAGCAACACAAAGCAACACAACTATCAAGCAACAGGAAAATGGATAAATAGTATCATATTAACCCCCTAGAATACTACTTAGAACAAGCAAACAAACAAACAAACAAAAAATACGTGAATTCCCAAAACATATTCAGTGAGAGAAGCCAGACACTGACATTCAAAACACACAAACACACTGTAGGATTTCATTTCTATAGAGTAAACAAGAACAGGAAATCCTAATCTGTGGTGATAAAAATCAGAAAAAAAGCTCCCTCTTGGTGGGAATTAGGGCAATCCATTGGAAAGAGCTGAGAGACAATTTTCTAGGGTGAGGTGAATGTCCTATGTCTTGTTTTGCATGGGGTTATATGTAGACATGCAACTGTCAAAATTCATTAGACTGCATTTTCTTCTTCAACGAGGGAGCTATATAGATGCTTCACTAGAAATAGAACAACACTAAAAAAGCCATTGCAAGTAACATATTATTTAGTAGGAAGAAGAAGACTGGCATGTCAATAGACCTACCTGAAATTTTATGTCAAAGGTAATGTTTTTTCAAGTTTAAAAACAATTTAATTTTCAAGTATAAGTCAATAAACACAGCCCTGTGAATTCATCCTAATAGAGGAACTCAGCCCTGGGGGTTAATATACAAGAGAAAAACAAAGAGAAACCAGTAAGTATATAAACATTTCAGTCTCTATGAATTCAAAATAGAATGTTTCACAAGATGGAAAATGTTAAGACATGAAAGAGTCCAAAGAAGCAAAGGTAAGATCAAACACGAGACGCAGAACTAACAGCTGTGACTTAGTGAGTTAATAAACATGCCAAATAAAATCAAACTCAACAAAACACTGCAAAGTCTGTAGCTTCCAAGTAATTTACACAGAAATTAGAAACACGCAATGTATAATCAGCCCAACCTCCTACTGAACACAAGGACTCCTTGCTGAAGTCCTGGCTACAATGGATATTTTCTGTGTATAGGTAGAGTGATGGAAAGTAGACTAGATAAAGGCAGGCAAAAGGCAAAGGGAAAGTAACCGAACTTGCTCTAAGTAGTACCTATATGCAGTGAATGAGATGAAAGTGATGTTTTCTCTCTCATGGACTCTGTATCATTCTCACGATGAGACTGGACACATGCGCCAATGCCCTGGCAAATGAATGTAGACTCACGAATACAGCAGCATTTACACTTTTATTGGCAAGGCTCATAGCCAGTTTTAAGAGTGAAATGATCATTTCAACTATGTTATTAATCTCTAGTAAATTTAAAAAGTGTTTTAATACCTACAAGTCAATCTAGCTCCCCTATTTCTTGAGTTTCCATACAGAAAGCCAGAGTTAGCAAACACTTTAGAGGATTAAACTTGTGATCAAAATATCGGCTTTTATATAAGCCAACCAATAATTATCTTTTCTTTGGAACAGTTAGCTTTGGACCATTCTTGATCGCTAACACACTTGGACTCATCAGAACACACCAGGGAGCCCCTTGTTTTATCCAACTGGCTGCCCCCACCCATACTCTCTAGTCTCCAAACCCTCTCCCAAAGTCACGACGAGTCCTACTCCAATTCTCCCTCATAATTATTTCCAATTAAAGTCTCTGTTCCCTGCTCTCTACAATGAATAAGAAACCCCAGGAGATCAGGAGTCACAAGGAGAGATAAGTAATGCACCAAAGCCTCTGAAGTGAAAAGAAAAGTAGACCGACTGAGGTTGTATCCTTTCCCAGTAACATACCTTAGCTGCCATTGTTCTACTGCCTGTATACTTACAGGGTGTACCAGTTCTAATGTAAATGCCATAATGCTTAGTTTCCTGACTTTTTTTCCTCCTCAAATCATTACTATACCAGCTAAGCAAGGAAGGTGGAATTAGTTACCTTCATAAACATTTAATAATAGACAAAACTGAGGAATAGAGTCAAGGTGGAATTTCTGGCTTTAATGACACCTTTGCTTTTCTCCAAAATTTATCAAAACATAATCTTTCAAAATTTAAAAAAATATGCAAAGAAGGATTTATGGAGTAAGTATTTTTAGTGTTGCTTAGATTACATATATGTAGAAATAAATCTGTTTTTTGTTCACTGAATGACCTAATGCAATTACATTAGAGAATTTACATTAACATTAAAAAATAAGTGTGTTTGATAATGGAGTTTATG
The DNA here is from genome assembly GCF_021234435.1 of Artibeus jamaicensis. Lineage (NCBI taxonomy): Eukaryota > Metazoa > Chordata > Mammalia > Chiroptera > Phyllostomidae > Artibeus > Artibeus jamaicensis. The sequence continues at coordinate 16,845,629 of NW_026521486.1, read as the reverse complement.
GACTCATGTGTAGGACAATCTCCTCCCTAAGTAGTTGAAAATCCTGGGAGTGAAGTAGCTGCACAGTAACCCCCAAAACAGCTTTATACAATGAGAGAACCGGTGACAATAGATGGCATTTAGCAGCTAACTCTGGGGTTATTGAGGTTATTTCTTAAAGCAAATGAACTAAATGAAATTTCCCTGAAGAGAATGAAAGCATTTTTGAAGACATTTTTCTCCTCCGTTCATTGGAACACTTGTAAAATGGTCCTGTGCCCAACTGATCCTGAACCCCTGAGTGCCTCATAAAGAAGTGTCAAGTTGTCAACCTCATGAGGATTTTTCTCACCTCTGAACAGGACCAGAAGAGAAAGAAAGCAATTGTACTAAAGAAAGAAAGGAACTTCAAATTACTTGTACAACTGAGGTCCTCTGGAGTGAACATCCTTATCCATAACAATAGAATATACAACCCCCTGGACTTATGGAAGGTTAAATGAAACAATCTATATGACAGTGTTCTATAAATTGAGGTGGATACAGAAAGTTTAAATGCCATAGCAGATATAGAAAGTTCAAATGCCATTTTATGGATGAGGATGTTGATTTTAATAAAAATAATCCAAAAGGAGCTATATTAAAGAAGATATGATATTAAAGGAAATCATTGCTCATTCACAAAACAGTCTTTACAGATATATTTGTCCTGCAAATTAGCTCAAAGGGTTTGTTCCTACTCTATAGCTAAGTAGATGGTGAACGGCACTGATTGGATCCAAAGCCTCCCTATCCTGGATTTCACGAGGCCCATTCAGAAGGAGCCAGGTTGAGAACACCACCAAGTCCATGTTCTGAGTTCTTCTGTTGGCAAAAATATAATGCTAACAGCTTTATAAGTGCTATTTTCAATGAAATATCACAGAACAGCTTGTCCCAATGATATTTCTAAAGCTTGCCTGCAAACCGCCTACTGGGGAATCCAACAAAAAAGGAAGAGGGAAGAGAAAGAAATGCATGCAGACAAATGACAGGAAGGGGAAAAAAGAACAAAGGGCAGAGGGAGGCCGTGAGGTGAAAGTGCGCACTGGAGGGAAATAAGAAGCAATGAGATGTACAATATCAAACGTGGGCAAAATTAGTTAGAAACTATAGGGAATAGAAAATTTAAAGACGTATGGAAAAGCAAATTGGGCTGGAGTTCAGAAAAATGACTACGAATAATGAAGCGTGTTTAGAGAAATGCAGACAAAAGGAGCCAAATAACAGGTGATGGCCCAATAATTGGAGCATAATTATTAAAATGTTATGAAAGGAAAATGGTGTGAAACAGCCCTTTTTCTAAGCTTCACTTGTTTTTTCACATAATGTGCCAATTCATTTTTCCAAAATCTAATACACATTTCAATGTCTACCATCAACTCTAAGGAAAGAACACATCCCCTTCTAAGTCCCTTCTTTTAACCTAAAAAAATCAATTTATAGATCATAAAATAGGCCAGGCATTGCATTGTAAGTTTCACATGCACTGATTCGAAAACAAAATACATTATAGTGCAGATAATGTCATTCTGGGCACTTACCTGGGGTCGAATAACTTTTACAATATTTTTGAGGGCAGTGTCGGGGGATGGAGGTGAGCAGTCAGGTGTTGGGCCTGTGGAGCTGTTTCTATGGTTACTAGTTCCTGGAGCAGTAATTGCTACCTCAGAGGCATTATCTGTGAATAAAAATAGAACCGCCATGAACCTAATCACTCAGTTTACCTTTTAAGACCTGAAATGAGTTTAGTGAACATGAATCGAGATGGCAACTTAAAACGGGTATCAGTTACAAGATCATAATGAGGAATATGCTCAGCAGTATATTTTACAGATATTGTTTACTGAATGCACTATTTTCTTTCAGAATATTACCCTCTGTAGTATTATTTCAAGAAGGGAGAGTATTATTACTCAATGGATATTGACAGATTATCCAGCATAGCTGTTAAAATTGCCACCATTATATGAATGACAAGAACCTTACCTTAACCAAAAAAAAGAACATGATTTTTAAATATTTTGGGGCTAAGGTTCTCCATCATCATTCAAATGGGTGCTGATCACTATTAAAGCAGGTGTTTCATTGCTCCTGATTCATAAAACCCAAATATGAGCCTCCTCGAAGCACTTTTTCCCAGAAATCCCTCAAGCTATAGAAAAGTGTCCCAGTGAATTAACCTTGATGAAAAACTGCCATTTATGCTAAACAGTTTTATAATGTACACAAACACAAAACCATTATCCCACAGATAAACATATCTTCCTATATGGTCAAAACTAAATGAATGAATTTTTTTTAAAACGTAAATTAATCTTCCCTTATGGTAACTATTTTTTGGGGGGGGGAATAAGGAACTGTGATGTATTCAAAATCAGTAACCATGTAACATTTTCTTCTTAGGTTTACATGAAAACGAAATAACACCAAGGATGCAGTTGGGAATGTATAATACTTGAAAAAGGATGATAAGTGTTTTATAAATAACTTCTGCTAGCTCAAAGAGAAGTTAGATTATTTTAACAACAATTTGGCAACCTTCTATGGCTTTTTATGGAAACTACTGCAAGTTCAAATCTGTAAAAAATGTACTTCCTTGCTATGTTTTTAATTAGTTCCCAATAATTTTTTCCCTAGACAGCTGAATTGATGCAAAAGAGACCAAGACTGTGAATTGTTTATTGACCAGCAAATCTTTCTGTTCCCTGGCCACTGTCTGTTTCCTGGCCACAACCAAAGTGAAAAGCAGTATTTAGAAGGTACTTCTTGCTCATTAAAAAAGTGAGGGAATAAAAACTACCCACCACAAAGCCCTGGCTGGTGTAGCTCAGTGGATTGAGCACAGGCCTGCGAACCAGAGTATCGTGGTTTGATTCCCATTCAGGGCACATGCCTGGGTTGCAGGCCAGTTCCCAATAGGGGACACACGAGAGGCAACCATACACTGATATTTCTCTCCCTATCTCCTTCCTTTCCCCTCTAAAGATAAATAAGTAAAATCTTTAAAAAAAAAAAAAAACTACCCACCACATAAAAATATAATTCCACCCCCTAAGGAATCCAGACATAGGGTGAAATATATAAGTGTGGCACATGGAATTATATAGATTACTCATAAAATATGTCTTAAAAGTATCCAGAGCTCACTCTTGACTTTGGTTTAATGGAAAAGGTAGGAATTAGTATCTCAATAACAGGCAGGTTTTTGTGGGTGATCTTCTGCGTAGAAGAGAATAGTGTGAGTAAATACTGAAAGAGAAAATGACAAAGACACCCTGATTCTCTCTAATTTGTCTATTTCCTTCTTTTGTTCATTCAACCATACATCTAAAAACATGTATTTGTGGGCAAGCATGTCAGTTATTACATTTCATTCCAAAGATAAATTAAAAAGAATCTCTATCCAGAGGAAAGGGGGAGAAAGGGATAAATGGGTAGAGCATGAAGAATTTTCTGGACAGTAAAACTGTTCTGTATGATACTATAATGGTGGATATATGTCATTTTCATTTGTCCAAACCCACAGAATGTACATCACTCAGCGTCAACCCTAATGTAAACTACGGTCTTTGGGTGATAATGATGTCTCACTGTAGGATCATTGTAACACATGTACCACTCTGGTGGGGGATGTCAATGGGTCGGGGAGGCTGTGCCCATTTTGACACATAGCATATATGGGAACTCTTTGTGATTCTACTCAATTTTGCTGTGATCCTACAACTGCTCTAAAAATAAAGCCTGAAAATGTTTTTTTTAATCTCTGCCCATGACAAGTGTGCAATCAATCAAATGTGGCATCAGACATGCAATCTGTAATGTGATTCATCTTGAGAACCAATAAGTGATAAATGAAGCATGAATGAAGAAGCCAGGGAAGACTGTGGCTGGAGAGGAAGACAGTTGTGAAAGGCTTCCTTCCACTTTCAGGCAGGAAAGCTGGAATAGAACATAAAATATAACGGCATAATGGAAGAAAGAACCAGGGAAAGCTATTTCAGGTTAGAAACAAGTTGGAGATAAGCATAAATGAATAAGAAGAAGTTGATTAGTACAAGAGTTTATACTTAATTCTATAGGTAAGAAATATTGAAGATATTTAAGCAATGGGTCATAGTCATAATAGTAGCCAATATTTATTAGACTACAATGAAATGAGGTTGGAGTTTATTTTTCTTATAATTTGTCACTGATGCTCTCTTTTGCAGTTATCATTGTTTTTTCTCTGAGTTGCATTCTGAATAGTTTCTTTTTTTAATCAAATTTATTGGGGTTGACATTGGTTCACAAAACCATACAGGTTTCAAGTGTACAAGTCAATGAGACATTATCTGCCTAACTTCTTATAGCCATTTTCCAGTTTACTGGTTCTTTCTTTAGCTGTGTCTAGTATGCTGTGAAAGCTACTTTTTTACTTCAATTATATTTTTTAGCTCTAAAATTTCTATTTGGTTCTTTTTCAAATATACTGTCACTATTTGCCAACTTTTGGTGCTTTTATTTATCAGAAAATGTCAAGTTTGTTTTTGTTTTTCTTAAATCTGAGTCTAATCATTCTAATAACCCTAAGTCTTCAAAAATCTGTTTCTATATACAGTGTTCCATTATCTGTCTCATCTTTCATTCTTTGCTATGTGTCACTGAACTTTTTGACAGAATAAGATTTACAACATTAAAATGTAACTCTTTGTCTCCAGTAAATATTAATTCAAAGAAGCATCCAAACTTAAATTCTAATACCAGATGCTGAAGTCTACAGAAAACCTGTTCAATGTTATAGAGAATTTATTTAACTTCTCTACATTTCTGTTTCTTTCACTTTAAAAATGAGAATGATTAATCACTAATTTATAGGGTTTGTGTACACAGATGAAATGAGATAAAACATAGGAAAAATAACTATCATGTTATTAAGTGTAATAAATTTGAGTTTTGTTTTCCCTATCAAACTAAATATTATCAGAATTAAAATAAAATATGGAAGTGGAAAGAAAATACAGAGGTGAAGCAAAAAAGAATTAGTAATGCTTTGTAGATATTACATCTAGAGTAATGAGTGCGGATAATTGAGCAGGATTTGAGACCAGTACCTTTAAGCTATTAACACAGATTGGTAGAAAACATAATTTAATTCCAGGAACAAGGGATGATCTTTTGAGGCACCAGTTACTGCAAGGGCTGGGCGAGGTAACTGTTTCTGCATGACAGCCAGAAACACTGCTGGTTACTCCTTGCAGACCACAAGGCAAAAGCTTATGAATGTTCCTTGTAAGTAATTTAATATACAGTACAAGACAGTGGGTAATAAAGTACTTAATTATTTAGAAAAGCCTGTAAGTGTCTCCATCTTCTGAATCCACGATCTGTACTATCACACTGATAATTTGATTTTATACCACCTCGCATTCTTCATTATCTCTTCCAGACTTGGTTATATTTTCTCAGAGTCTTATATTTCCCTTATTTCCTTGATAGCTCTTAGCTCAACACAGTCCTTTAAAGTCTTAGGAAACTTAGCTCTTAGCTCAATGCAGTCCTTTAAAAATATTAAGTGAAATAAAGTGAATAAAGCCAAACCTGTGTGTCAATGGCAACCATCACAATACCCTTAATTACACTGAGCAAGGTGATCTGGTTTTTCCCCTTTGAGAGAAAATCCAAGTGAAAAGCATAGAACATACATAAGAGTCTTAGGAAACTGATTCATTCCTAAAATAGCCTTTATTATATTATTTTTATAAAGTACCAATTATCCAGTGGACTTTGTAAAATGACAGCCTGTGCTGAAGGTAGTTTTATATGATCAACCTACATTTCACACCTGCAGCTACAAAACATTGCTGATGAAAGTGAAATGAGGTGTGTAAAAACTGCTTAGAGAAAATTACTGAATATATTGTAATTTTAGATTGAAATAGGAAACTTATTTCTAGTCAGATTTCATTACTATGCATTAGGTTATGCATTATGATCATCAGCTTCTTCTATAATAATAAGCTTAGGGGCAAAAAAAAAACAAACCTTCTAAGTTCGCTTGAGCTTTTAAAAGAAAAGCATTCTGTGACTACAAGACAATTCATGAACCGTGTTACTGTGTAGAATTTTGACATAATTCTCTACCATGTACTGAACAGTGTAAGTACACCAGAGACCTCGTTAGCTGCTGTGTAGCTGAAAACAGGACTGAGGTCTCTTCTGGCTGGAGACCCAGGAGAGGTGTCATGGAAGAGGCAGTGATTCAGGAGGTCTCTGACATGAGTAAAATTTAGACATGAAGAAATGGGTGGGAAGAGGATTTCAAGAGTTGGAAATGGAGTAAGTAAAAGAGCAGAGTGACTGGAAAGAGTTAGGCACATCGGAGGAATAAGAAAGAGTTCAGTTGGAATAAAATATAGTGGTCATGGAAGTAACACTACAAAATGGGGGAGACATATGCTACAGATTCAGGCTTTGGAGTTAGACAAACCTAAACTGCAATTCTGGCATATTTAACCTCAGTTTCCTCACCTGTGAAAGTGTGTTCTCACAGTGTTGTATAAAAACAAAGCACCTGTGTATGTATGTGTGCTTAAGCTATTGCCTGGCACGTAGTAGGTGCTCAAATAAAAGTAGCTTTTGCTATTATTATCATGTATCATAATAATAAATATAACTAGAGAGATGGCTTGAAGTGTTATTGTGGGAAGTCTTGAATGTAACACTAAGTAATAATCAAGTAGGTATTTCATAATTATTAGTCTAGCAATTCATGAAGTATAATTTTAATTATGGGCCTTAAGTCAGAAGTTGGCAAACTTTTTTTTGCAAGGGCTACGTAGTTAATATCTTAAGCTCTATCAACCATGTGGTCTCTTCCATAACCACTCAGCCCTGCTGGTGTAGCCCTACAGCAGCCACAGACAACACGTAAGCAAACGTGTGTGGCTGTGTTCCAAGAAAACTTGACCAACACGAGTGTGGACCAGACAGTTTGTAGACCCCTGTCACCATACTTCCTACAGAAATGTTTCCTCTCTTGTGGACAGACCTAGAACAATGCTACATCGTACATTTACTTTTCCATATTCACATTAATGAACGTTCTCCTCACTATGTAACTGAAAACTAAGGGTTTCATTATAAAAGTAGAAACGTATTTATAATTTATTCAAAAAGATACCATTATATCTAACACAAGGGCTGTACCTTGTCCACAAGAAGTGTTCAACAGATGCTCATTGGATGGGGACATAAATAAATGAACAACCAATTGAATCTTTGTATTTTAAAGTAACTTTTAGTCATGGAGCATGGCCATCATCTCTGGGACAACAGTATAAAAATCACAAGTAAAATAGTCCAAATATCTTCTGTTTCAATATTTTCAGTGAAAAAGCGTTTACTATGTACTAGTCGAGGGAGTTAAATTAACAATTGTTTTAGAGTATTATTTCATATTCCAGATAGTTACTACATGTTTACTTTCTCCTAGCAATGGGTTAAGAATTAGCGATTCTTTTAAATGTGCTGAAAAACGGAAAACACTTGAACCTTCATTACTATCACCCACGGCAGCAGCTCTTCGCATTCCACAGGCATAACCTAGCAGCAGCTTCTAAGATGGTCCTGACTGATCCCTCCCTACCTCAGGGCATCCACATTTTCAATAAAGCCCCACCCCTAGAGTGAGAGAACATGTTGATGAGCTTCTGACAAATAAGAAGAGAAGAGACATCGCTTCTGGGAGTCAGTTATGAACAGACTGCGGCTCCTGTCTTGGGTGTGAACCCTGTGCTCTCCCTCTCAGAGATACCGTGCACTGAGGAAAGCCAGTAAACTGCACCGTGAACAGCCTTTTGGAGGGGCCCCGCTGCATGGCAAGGAACCGAAACCCCCAGTTTGGTAACCCACCTGGGACCGGAATTTGTGAACAGCCAAGTGCATCAGCTTAGGCATAGATCTTTGAGGCCAGTCAAGCCTTGAAGTGACTGCAGTTCCGGCCACAGAGGAGCCTGAACCTAGAACCACCCCCTGAGTCCCTTCTGGATTCCTGTCCCACAACAACTGAGATAATAAATATTTATTGTTTTCAGCCACAAGTTGTGGAGTAACTTGCCCTGTGTGCACACATACAGTATAGTTCTGAAAATATATTTTCATGTAAATTAAATATGTGTGGAGTATTTCAGGAATTAGTGAGTTTTACTCAAAACACACTAATGTCAGCAGGTTATAGGAAAACCAGATGGAAATCACCACCTATACAGACAGAGTTTTGTGTGATAGCTACATCAGTCAGGAAACCGTACCTACTTTGGTTATCTGGTATTTTGGTAGAATATGTAGCCACGAATCAGCTCACTCTATTACTAACATCTGAGTTTATATTCCTCTGGTGTGTTATTATGCCCTTCACATTATGGGAATCTTCATGATGACAGACTTCACATTTTAGGGAGAAATACATTGTATCCGATTATAATTTGTTTAGATCAACTTTGGAAAAAGTTAGATTCCATTTCATATGCTTTCATACATCAGATTCAAATGTCTCTAGATTCCCAGATAATAAATTGGAACCCAAGTATTATTTAATCCTAACTCATGTCTCCTTCTCTTTTAGACTCACAGTAGGAATAAAACTTAACTGGGAGCCAGGATTTCCAATTTTTCCTATTCTAGAGATACTTCAGTGTTCACACCATTCTCTTCATTTCTCCCTCACTGAAGACTCTCTCTGGCCAGATCAGCATCACTAAAGACAGACGAATGTTCTTCAGTCCCATTGCCTAAAGATACTTTCAAATACTATCAATCCCTAGCTCCTAATATTCAGTAAATTATTAATATGCCCCCGTAAAATCAGTGATCCATTTGCTACACATTATACACAATTTTCATTTGAGACTTAAGGACATTATTTTTCTTGTTAATAATATACTGCCTAACTACTAGCTACAAAGTCATATCTATTTATAGGTGCAAAAGTATCTAATGATTGGCACTTCAGAAGGCCAGAAGTCTTGTATTCTTGTCTTTAAGAAAAAAATAGGTGTCACAAAAGGTCTCAGGGCTTCTAATGAACATGTTATAAATTGAATATTCATCTTAGGGATCCTTTCACAAGCAACCAGAAGTTCTCTTGTAATTGCTCATGCTCATCCCTGTTTCTGGCCTGCAGCGCCAGGATGAGGGATGTTCCCAGTTCATGCACGGCTGGCATGTCTGAACTGATGTGTGAATGTGTGTGTCAAAGCACAGATTAGCATTGGGTAGACACAAAAAACATATACACAGACACCACACTCATACACACACACACACACACACACATTTTAAAGCGAGTACCCTTTTGGAGCAATATATTGATGTTCCCATATACTTAAAACTCTATGATATAATATAGGTTTTGCTAAAATCTGTGAAATCCCTGCTTTTCTAAAAAAATAAACAACTATCATTCTACTAAAAGTGGAGACAAACTTACGTAGAAAATGGACCAGTGTGAAGTCCTCTGCTTTTCGTGTTCCCACAATCTATTGGTAAAATATTTCATAGTCCCTACAATAAATGCCCTTAGAATAGATAGTACAAAGTGCAAAATTTTTCTGTAAAGGGGGGTGCTATATAACAAATTTTAGTGCCATTAATTCAACTAAATGCACAAGCATGGTCATCATAGTATATTATAATTGGACTTTATAATATGTCATGAGCTGAGATAAATTTGTCTTTGCCCCTAAAAAATGAGGAGCTTATTCTTTTTTTTAAAAAGTCTCTCTTCTCCCTTCTTTATGGATCTATTGAAAAAGCATAAAGTGATATTTCCTGTTATTTTTCCAAAGTAGGTGTCTGATTCCTGTACTCCTGGCCTTTCACTCTGCCGGCTGGTAGGCAGGACTCATCGTAACTTATACACAACTACGCTCCCTCACCTTGTCCCACTGCCTCTCGCTCATCCTTTCCTCTGCATACAGCACGCCAGTTCCTAGACAACACCTACCTTTCCTCTGACGTGGAGGTCCTTTTTCCCCTTGTAGGACCATTCACTGAATATACTGCCACACTCAACTCAAATGCGGCCTTCTCAGTGAGGTCTGTCTTCTCTCAGTCATCAGTCATCTGTCTGAGGGTTACTGACTGTCAGCAGTCAGTAACCCTCCAAAATCCCCCACCTCATTTCCCCATCTGTCTAAGCTTCTGCTCCTCACATTATAATTATCCACGTATCAGTCTCCCCATAAAAATGTCCTCAGACCTAAGTACTAGGGTTAAATTAATAAATGTATACAAGGTACCCTATCGATTGATTAGATACCTCAGAATAGTGAAGCAGTAAATAATCTTAATTGCATATTTTAAGTGAAAAGAATTTCAATCCCATTTTAGAATTTTTAAAAAAGATATCCAGATATCAACAAGTCACTGAGCATTATAGCAATCATGCTGTTATTACCAAGCTCCCCTAAAGCCAGCTTTCTGGTAATATTTATGAAGGTTTCTGCATTAACATGATTGAGATATACATTTGGTTTTAACCATATAAAATTGTGCATGAAAAAAAAAAACACCCTCACCCTAGAAGGCTATTAATAATGTTCATCTCTGGCTGGTGAGATTATGGATTATTTTTATTTTAAAAATATTTTTCTATTTCTCAAATATTCTTCAATAAGCATATATTACTTTTATCTACTTTATATTGTTTCACATATTGAATACTTTTTTAAAAAAGCATTACGGGTGCATCTAAAATCTCACTTTAGCCTGTCGGGAAACCTGTTCCCCTGCTGCCCTTTTGAGAGTTAATCATCCTCTCCAAGTTCATATGAATCCTCCATTTATGCCTTTATAATTCTACTACTGATGTGCATACTTACCTCTCTGTTCATTATGTATTACAATATGTTATGTTATTTTACATTTACATAAATAATATATTATGTGTACAATGCTGAATCTTGGTTTTTTCACTTAACATTGTTTTCCAGATACATCCATGTAGATGTTTGTAAACCTAGGGCTTTCATTTTAGTCGATGCACAGTGTTTCATTTTACTAAAATTTACTCTTTGGTTTTCTTACGGAGATTTTATTTTTTCCAATTTTTTTTCTCACAAACAATGTGGCAATGAACATCCATCAGAGTCTTAAGAGTTTTGTTTTAAAGAACTACACCTAGTACATTTGCTGGATAGGACTGTATGTGCATTTCAAACCTTTAAAAATGTTCTTCCCTTGTCCTCCACTGTGAGCTACTGATTTGCAATCCTATTAGCTGTGTACGAGCGTCCCTGTTTTTCTGTATCTTTGCGATACTTGACATTGTCAGAATGTTTGCATCATCCCTGTGGATGGTTATAAACTGGAATTCCACAGTGGTCTTATTTTAAATTTTTCTGTTACTGGTATTAACTATGTTTATTGTCCATTCAAAGTTTGCCTTCAGTTAATTGGCTTTGCTGATTGTTTCAGTGTTTTTGTTTGTTCTTTGTGTTTTTGTCTTTTTCTTATTTGTAATACCATTTCCTTTTCAGTGCTGTAAACACATAGTGAATTGTAAACATCTCTCCTAGTCCGTCATCCTTTTAAATATATTTTGTGGCATCTTACGGTAAGCATGGATTTTATTTTTAAATTTAATGTAGTCAGTGTTACCAGTCTTTTTCTTAATGGTATATATTTCTGTCTTAAGATATCTTCCCTTATGGAACTGGAAAGCATTATGCTAAGGGAAATAAACCAGGTGGTAAAAGACAAATACCACATGATCTCACCTTTAACAGGAACCTAAACAACAAAACAATCAAAATATAACGAAAGACACTGAAATAGAGAATAGGCTGACAGTGTCCAGAGGGGAGAGGGGAGGGAATTTCAGGGGAAAAGGGGAAGAGTTTACAGGAATAAGTATAAAGGACACATGGACAAAAACTGGGGGCGGGGGGTGGAAATGGGAGGGCTGGGGGCTTGGCTGGGATGGGATGGGAGTAAAAGACAGAAAACTGTACTTGAACAACAATTAAAATTTTAAAAAAAGATATCCTCCCCTTATACTAAAATAGTCATGCAAATTGTCCCTCCTAATTTGTTAAATTGAGGAAATATTGAAAGATTTTTCTGATGGCTGAAATACCCTCGAAAAGTGAGGTAAATCCTACTTAGTCAAGGTGTACTTTTTAATACATTGTTGGATTCAATGTGGCAATATTTTGTTTAGAAACTGCACATTATTTCCACACCAAAGATTAATCCACATATTTTTTGTGCACTCTCTGTCCAGTTTTCTTATCCAAGTCGTATAAGCATGCAGCTGGACGTGTGCCTCTTTGTGAGCTCTGGGGAGCAACTGGCCGGCCTTGATGTTCTCTGTTCGTTCCGGTTCAGTACAGCTCTGCTACCAAGCCATCCTGACCATCTGTTTTTGATATCACTGCTCTTCTGTCAATGTGTACCAGTGTGTTGAGTTACGATTGGTCATGTGTATTTTTCCACAAACTTGTGTATTTGATCTATGTCAAAATTTTCTATAACAAAATTGTTCATAATATTATCTTATGTTGCCTTAAAACTTCTCTTGAGTCTTCAGTCGTATCCTCCATTTTTCTCAACAATAATTATTTCTATCTTCTCTTGATCAGCCTTGCTAGGAATGTATTTATAGAATTACCTTTTAAAATATTAATTTCCATTATGATTTTGTTTTAATCCCTGAGTTACTTTGAAATGTATTCCTTTTTCCTTTCCAAATACATGGCTGAGGGTTCTGGAAAGAGAGTAGCTTAATTTCTGTCTTTCTGTACTCCCTTAGTTTCCTGCAGCCCGTTCAGGTAGGCCAAGCCCTGCGGCTCCTGCAGCCGACTGGACACAAATGGTGTCAGGAGAGAAGAACAAGAAAGCTGTCACAGGGCCGTTTTCTCTCTGGGATCAGTGAGAGTCTCAGAACTAGTGTAGAAAGGCCCGTCAGCAAGGCACAGAATGCCCTAATTCCAGAGAGAATTTGCCCAGCAGAGACTGTGGTACCCCACGGGAAATGGTGGCATTGGCCTACACAGGGCACAGGAATGTGTGCAGCATGTCCATGACCCCAAGGGGCCAAGGACACGTGGAACAGGCGTTCTACATTGTGTTCACCTGAAGTGCTGGGAAGCCGACACGCAGGCTTTCTTCCGGTGTCTGCCTGTTGCTATGCTGCTGACCATGACCGAGTTCTAACTCCCACAGTACTAGACACTGCCACTCCTTAAGGCATGAAGCAACTGAGCCTTAAGGAGCAGACCAAGAAACGAACAAACAAGCAAACACAAAACAAACAAGGACTTAAGAGAGCCTAGCAACTAGAAAAAAACAAACAAAAAATTGAGAATTAATCTCTACAAAACATGGAGATGCTCATAGAGACAAAAGAATTTTTAATGCAAATAATAATAAGAGAGCTTAAAAATACTAAAAGTCAGCATATAAAAAACTTTGTGGAAAAAATTAACCAATAAAAAAATGAGAATGACTTGAAAGTGAGATTGGTTTATTGTTGAAAATCGAATTAGTGTCCTAGAATGCAAAGTGAAAGAAGTGTCTCAAGCCACAAAGAAAAAGAAAAAGAAAAAGGCATTTACGAAGGCAGAGACCCAGGAGATCTATTATGCAAATAATAGAAATTCCAGAAAAAGAAAAAGAAACAGATGGAGACAAAGCAATGATTAAAAAGCACAGTTAAAAATTCCCTTAGTGAATTAAAATCTTTCGTCTGCATGTTGAAGTTCCAGGCGAGATTAATAAAAAGATACACATACATAATCATACACTGGAGAAACCTCTGTGTGCCGAGGATAAAAGGGTTATCACACGAGCTTCCAGAGGGAAGTCACACATCCTTTCAAGAGAACTGAGACACTGATTAAAGTTTTCATCTGCAACGGTGAAAACTAAAAGATAATGAATTATTATCTGAGGAAAATACTTAAGAAAGAACTCAGAATTGAACAGGGACTTCAAGATAGATGATGTATAAAAGGGAAAAATAGTGATTAACAATGAAAAAACCAATCAAACTATATACCAAACTATACCTATCTAACTACAACTCTATCTATCTATCTGGAGAAAAAAACATATACACTCCTGATTGATGGGTACAGAGTTCTAGATGTCTACTAATCAAGGTTGTTAATTGTATTATTCAACATTCTACAGGTTTAATATTGTTTCTTCATTTGGCAACGTTCTCAATGAAATACATTATAGTACAATCTTGTACAAATTGTGAATTTCAGTTTTCCTTCAAAGTACAATCAGTTTGGGGCTTTTAATATATCAAGGCATTGTTGTGTGTGGAAGAATGTATGACTTTCATGTCTTCTTGGTATTGTGTTTTACCCCTTATCATTGCCTAGTGTCCCTCTTTATAGCTTTGAAGGTTTTTAACTTTCAGTTATATTTTGATTAATGATGTTGCCTCAATGCTTTTCTCTAGGTTCATTTTGCTTGGTGTTGAGTTTTTGACCCCCTGATGTTATTTTGATTCAGGTTCGACTCCTGTCAAAAGCACACAGCATGATTCTTACAAATCGCATCCAATATGATTCATTTGGTCTTTCATTAATTATTTCCTATTTTGTATTTTTGACTTTTCATGCTTATTCTTTGCTGCGCTTCTTTCTTCTACAGACTTAGATACATTTTCATGAAAGATTCCTTTATTCTTTATTTTCCATTACTGAAGAAAAATAAAAGATGTACGTTATGGAAGATATAAATTACGTTTCTAATTTTTAGTGACTTCTCACAAAAATATACTAGAAACATTTTTAATAATAAAAAAAAGAAAAGTCAGTGAGTACCTTTGTTTCTCTAGTTTTGTCTCTGGATGCAAACCTCTCTCTAGCCCATTTTTGTTGTCTGGAAATGTAAGCCCCCTCGGTTGTACATTTCCAGCACTATGCCTGCCTCGGGCTCCCACTTCCGGTGAAGGTCTCCGAGACTCCGCCATCCAGAAGGGTGCCATCCCCTGCGGACACTGCCCTTTCAGGGCCCAGTCACCAGCCAGACTGCCATTCAGATTCCTCTTCCAATTATGTGTTTCTGATACAGTTGAGCATGAAGATAATTGTCTTTGTTTTTCAGTGTAGCCAGAATTTATCATTTTCTTATTTTGCATTTTATCCCTCGGCATTTTTTTGATGCATGGAAAAACAGGGCAATCATCGCTTTATAATAAACCTCACAGACCTTGCCAAGATGATGTCATATTATACTTCTATAATCAGAAAAATATATAATTGATTTAAAAATAAATATAATATAAATGTATGTACACCAAATATTCATTCTCAGTTATGTAAAAGCTATGTATGGCAAAAAATAAAAAGAGTGTGGGGGTAGAAATAAACCACATTAATTTCTCTGATAGAATTTGGAAAAAATATTTTGTAATTTTTTACTAAAATAATTTATTCATGTCTATGAGAATATAAACCTATTTTTTAAAGCTACTACAAGTAAAAGTAAATTATATAAGTTGCTATATTAATTATTGTTATACTACAAAATTATACCAATCCAACAGGGTTTCCTAAGGGATACAGTTAGTTAAAAGATATTAAAAATGAACTCATCCATTCAGAAAGTTTTCTGTGTTACAATGTCTCAGATTTTAGACAAATCACTGTTTTCTACACTTGGTCAGAGTAATTGAAGCGCAAAGTCTGTCCAGAAAAAGTCCAGCCATTGTTAATATAACAAGAACAGTTTGTGTGACACCAATGTAATCTGCCAGCCAAGGGGAGTGGACTGGAATGCACATGTGTGAAGTGTGATGACTTCACTGTACTAGTCGGGGGGGGGGCAGTAGACACTGTTGAGTGAGCATGTGAACAGTGTGACTATTGCATTAAAAGCAAACAATGGAGTAGAGCAATGAATCTGCATCAAATTTTGTGTTAAGCTTCAATGTTCATCTGCCCAAACCAGTCAGATGATTCAGAAGGCCACAGCTATGGGCAACTGGTGATCGGCAGCTTCATCGTGACAATGCGCCCACTCATACATCACGTCCCATGCAGAATTTTTTGGTGAAACATCAAATCACACAGTTATAGAGGTGACTCAGCCCCCCTACAGCTCAGATTTGGTGCCCTGTGACTTCTGGCTTTTCCCAAAACTAAAATCACCCTTGAAAGAGAAGAGATTTCACACTCTCAGTGAGATTCAGGAAAATACAATGGGGTAGCTGAGGGTGATTGGGAGAACTATGTGAAGTCCCAAGTTGCCAACTCTGAAGAAGACTCAGGTGACTTGTCCCATTTACAATGTTTCTTGTATCTTCCTCAATAAATGCCTCTATTTTTCATATTACATGGCTGGGTACCTTCTGGACAGACTACATATACTTCAGTTGAAATGATCCAGGATTCTCATATTTTCTGTGACTTAATGTCTACTTACTTCTAAGTTTCCTAAGGAAAGAAATACTAGCTCGCTCACTGCTCTTGACTTGTTTATGGCCTTGTTTTTAGCCTTTCATTATTCTGTTTTCATTTTCTCTATTCACAGGTGAGAGACACAGAAGATACTAGATGGCTCTTTGGTAATGAATTGAAATGTTCCATAGAATTTAAAAGCATGAGAAAACCCATGCGATTAAATAACACCTGCTGTTCCTTCTCTGGGTTCTGTGTAGAAATAGCCAAATAGGATCTCCCATGGAGAATGAATGTGGCCAAGTGTCAGTACAATACATGACTCTGGTCTACATGAGCCCTCTCGACTCCCAATATCTGGAATGCTTTAAACTTCTATTTAGCAAAGTACAGTGGATAAAACCTCTATTACCTTATGTCTAATATGTTTTCTTTTTCTTATGTCTCATGTACCTAAGGACCGGGGAAATAGTAAATTGTCAACAAACAGTTGTGGAACAAGTGAATGAATATGTGAATGGATGAAAGAAACAGCTTGAAACAGCACAATGAAGCACTGAGGCTTTTGACTTCTCATCTCTTTCAACAACCTATTCATCTATATTTATTTAGTTTTCTTGATTACCATAGAAGACATAATGATAAGTGTGATAAAATGATAGATCTAGAAATTTTTGTGCATTAATTCTATGCTGAAATTAAATGTTGAAATTACTTTTAATTCTCTATTTTTTAACTATTCAAACCTAATCTATTAATATCCAAAAGTCATACCTATGAATAAGTTACTCTTATCTTTGCCATTTCTAACAAATTATCTCTGTGAGCCCAGTGGAAAGACAATCTATTATGAGATCCTTGAATTTGTGTAATCTAATATAAATGCAAAATGTAGTGTGTAAAATTATATAAAATCTACAATAAAGTATATTCGTGTAAAGATATTATTTTCAAATGTATAGTGTAACTGTAGTTGAGTGTTAGTTAATTTTTGAACATTACGTAATTAAGAGCAGAGGAGTGCCTAAAGGGAGAATTAGTAGTCTTAGTACAATATTACATTAATAATGCAGTATCTGTGGAAAAGAACATACAATGAATTAGTGAGCGCACCAGTAGGTACATGTGACAGGGCCAGGTAGTGCAATGAGGGGGAACAGGGTGGTAAACAGGAGACTACAGCATTGTGAAAGGTTTCTTTAGGACTGCATTTTTAGGATATGGTTACTTCCACTTTAATGCTATATGTAGCAACTCCTAAGCATAAGAAAATTAATGAGTCCATGAAATAACAGCTTAATCACTAGCACGGCCTGAAGTTACACAAGTGTACATAACCATGAGCTTTAATGATATTGTCTCTTTTTTAAAAGATTTTATTTATTTTTAGAGAGGGGAAGGGAGGGAGGGAGAAAAAGAGGGAGAGAAAACTCAATGTGTGGTTGCATCATGCACACCCCTTACTAGGGACCTGGGCCACGAACCAGGCATGTGCCCTGTGCTGGGAATGGAACCGATGACCATTTGGTTCATAGGCTGGTGCTCAGTCCACTGAGCTACACCAGCCAGAGCTGATATTGCGTCTCTTTAGGAACATTGAGAATGACTCTTGTCAAGTGTTCAACTAGTACATGAAACAAAGTAATCTAAATTAAAATATGCTGAAGTACAAGCAAAAACAGAAGTTAAAATCCTATATTTTTCATAGATTTTTATTCCAGGAGAAGTTTCAGTATTTTATAGATAATATCTATCTTTGGCCTATTTGGCTTTCTTCAAAGAGGGAAATCACTTAATATTTAACATTAATTAATTAGATGTAAATTATTTTGATGGATATTTTTAATTTTTTTCAAATTATAAAAGCAATATACATTAACTGTAGAAAGTTTAGGCAAAACAGAAAAGTATGAAAAAAATCACATGTAACCCCAGCATCTAAGGATAGCACTATTAATACATCTTTCTGGTCTTTTATCCTATGCAGCTACATATAATATTAGTTTTCAACCAAATTTATATCAAATGGTAAACATATATTCATTCATTCAACAGATATTTATCAAAGGATAGCTATATGCCATTATGAGAATTTGAATAATTAGATATAATTTGAAAATACTGTTTTTAATGATTGTAGGTGATTCTAACCTTTGCATAACAATACTACTTAACCATTCATGCATGTTGTCTTTTGGGTTGTCTCCAATTCATCCACTGAGTTTAGATTGGTTAGACCACCCCCCAGTATTTCTCCAAAGATAGGCAAGCACAATACAGACTTATTACAATCCACTACACAAGTTTCCAACTCTTCCTATTTTGTTTGAAAGGAAAAAAAATCAAGATTTAGCCTGTCAAAATCAACATCTCAAAATTGTATCTTATATAATTAAATAATTAGTTCATGAATTGTGAATGTAGCTAAGAATATGTCTCTAAAAAAAAAAACCCAGCTTATATGATTTTTTGCCCTGGCTGGTGCGGCTCAGTTGGTGGGAGCATCATCCCATAAGGTCACAGGTTTGATTTCTGGGCAGGGAACATATTTAGGTTGTGGGTCCAGTCCCCAGTTGGGGGCTGTGTGAGGGCAGATCAACGTTTCTCTCTCACAGTGATGTTTTTCTCTCTGTCCCTTTATTCCTCTCTCTCTCAAAATCAATAAGCATGTCTTTTGATGAGGATAAAAAAAAAAGATTATGGTCTCTAGATCTAAATAACATGGCTTCAAGGTTCAGCACTGCCACTGTTTAGCAAGCGCTAGACCCCTTTCTGGCTTGTTTCCTTTATCTGTAAATTTGTCTGATAATACCAGCTACTTCATAAATAGCTTAAGATTAAATCAATTAATATGCATAAAGAAAGTATTTAATAACATTAACTATTATTTTTCATGAATATTTATTTAGTGTTTTTCATGTGGCAGAGATTTTGCTAGAAGTTATGGTTACAAATGTAAACAGACAAGCAAGATTTTTACCTCCACAAAACAACTGGAACTGATATTAAAATAACCCCCAAATAATTATATCGTTTCAATCATAATAAGGGTTACAAAGAAAAGTAATATTAGCAGGTGCTAAAAGAGTGGAAAACAGGGGCATCCATCCATATACTTACTCTGGGGCATGGTGCGTGCATGTCCACAAAGTGGGTTTCCGTGAGGAAGAGTGCAAATTAAACTATTTGGAGAAAGTAAAAGGAATGAAGGTAGAAGGAGCAGATTATCTGTTCAGGTATGTAAAGGCCCACAGGTAGAAAGGCGCTTGCCCCTATTACAGAACTAAAAGGAATGGAGGAGTAGAGAGAGCCAGTTGGGGAGGTGGAGACTGGGGAGAGATGAGGCTGAATATGAAAAGAAAAGCAAAAGCACATCACCCAGAGCCTTTTGAATCTTATTACAGATTTGGGTCTTTCTTCTAAGAACAATGACAAAACAACAAATCACCAAAGTTTTCATTGAGAGCAGTGATGCACTCAGATTTGTGATTTTTAAGATTACTTTGGCTGCAACATAAATAATACATGTAAGGAAGGCAAATAGGACAGTTAATATTTTATTATCAAAATGGTCCAGAAGAGAAGACAGATTTGAGAAATAGTTGGGGATATATAATAAGTTACAGAATTACCCTCATCCTCCTACCTGCTACAGTTAAGAATCACAAGACCTGGTGATTGATCGCATATAGGAGTTCATGGAGATGGAGATGGAGATGGCAAGAACACCTGGGTTTCTGAAATCAGATGAGTGGTTAAATCATTTACTGAGATAAACCCTGCATGAAGAATAAGTTTGAGGGGATAGATGACTTTAGTTTAGGATATGTTAGGGACAGGGTGCCTTTTGAGACATACAGGTAAAGATATTCAGTGGATGGATGAATGGATGGATGGATGGATGGATGGATGGATGGGTGGATGGATAAAGGAACAGATGGATAGATAAAATGAAGAATGGATTAGGCTGGACTAGATAAATGGTCTGGACCAGAAAAAAGTATTTGGGAGTCCTTAGCATGTTGATTGTAACAGAAGCCGTACTATGGATGAGATCAGTTATGAAGAGACAAAAGTAAAAAGAATAGGGAGAACTTGGAGCCTCAAGGAACTCCCAACTTCTAGAACTTGCAGAAAAATGTCAGCTGTCATGGAGGATGCTAATAAAGTTCCATCTGGTGGCTGCCCTTTTCTTTATTAATTAAAATATGAGACCATATGCTGAGAGTGAGAGACAAGGTAGGAGAAAGTATGTGGGGTTTGAGAAGAGTAAAGGGGAGGGACAGTGGAGGGCCTGCTTGAATTTGGTGAGCATGGATTTATGAATTAATGAATGTTAACCTCGTTATTACACACAGTCTGACATTGTAGGAGAAGCTCTGTTCCACAGGATGCCATAAATGTCATCATAAGAAGCCTACATCCCCAACATAATCACTTTAATGAGTTTGTTGTATATTTTGAAATATTCTACAATTCATATTATTCATATATAAGTAAAATTGATCTGAGAGAAAAAGAGTATAATTTTCCTTTGTCCAGGATGTTATTTTCCACAGATAGCCAAATTCCACCAATTTGAGCAAACTGAGATGATTCATTTTCAAATAGGTAAATTGTCCACATGGGTGAAATGGCAAATTTACCAGGATTTCACTGCGGGTACTGCAACCCTCAAGACTCCTCTCTTTGCCTTTCTATAAACTAACCCTGGGTTACGATTTTTACCAAGTCCCAGTCTGCTCTGATAAATGGCAAAGACAGCACTGAGCAAGAACAAATGCCAAATAAATAATTGCTGTTTGATAAAAATGGTTCTTATCAGCAAAGCCAGTATTTGTATATAAGAGAATGATTCCAAGGGGCTTAAAAATATTTGCTCTCTCAGATGAGTTAAACATACCCACAGAAATTATGTTGACATTACCCACTAGCTAAGCAGAGATAAACATTACTCCTGGTTCAGTCTGAATTCTTTTAATTTTAAAATTTTGGCACTGGAATTCAAAAAGCTTCACCATTTCCAGAAATATTTCGGTATAAAAAAGTTACAGAGTCACCATCACAACACCCTACTTCAGGACACTGGGGGAAGTGTAGTGGGGGCGTGGAGCATCGTTCACCAGGTGACCTTCCCATTTAAGGTTGACCACAGCCAGTAAGCACATTGGCCACTCGAACACAGGTGACCAGACTCACACTATCCTGGCACGGAACTGCGATGGAGTCCTTCTGATCAGAGATCATTTCCTCTCTTCCAACAAGATTGGATGCAGTCTTCGCTAGTGTTGTTATAAATTGCTCATTAATCAAAATGGATTTATTGAGCATCCATGGTGTGCAAAGCCTGTACTAAGTGACTCAAAATAACAGGTTGCCTAGTTACCATGAAATGGAAAAATTCCCCTGTGAAGGTTAAAATTAAAGGAAAGACAGATAAGAACACATTATTTTTGATGGCGTGACTATTTCATAAGGGCTTTTTCTGCCATTATGGCCATTTTATTTTAAAGATACTTTTCATTCATTCATTCACTCATTTAATTATTCATTCTTACATGCAACTGAGTCACCTTTATGATTATATACAGGTCTTTTTCCTGATACAATAAGGGAAAAATATGATTCAACACTGACTGAATAAAAATGACTCTTAGACAGCAAATTACCAAGGAAGTACTATAGATACTTCTCTTGATCTTTATTTAATGAGCCTAGTACTTGAGCAATTTCATTTTTACTCCGTGTGAAATCTGTAGTCACTGAGGTGTTAGTTAAGTTACTCCTTCGAAAAAATATCCCTCATTTTCTGGCTGAATTGCAAAATCTTGTTGAATACAGATTTGCTAATAAGTTCCTTCATATTTAAATCAAACCAGTGGATATGTGGAATTGTTTTGTGTTTTTCGTGGTCGGGATGAAATATGTTTTGTGATCGCTCATCTAGTTAATAAGTAGGAGAGCCCACAGAAAGGTAACTAACATGCATATGTAACTGTGATTTTTCTGAGAAACTACATAGTCTTTACCAGTGAATGGCACTGGGTCACAGCAGAGACCCTCAAGCTGCTCAGCCTCTGAGATAAGCAGGACAGGCAGTCTGTGCTCCTGGGTCCAGCATCCTCTCTCACCCCTCCCTTCTATGTAGTGCTGAGTTTGTGTGCTTGGTTTTGGTCATTCCCTGCAGCTGCTGTCACAAAGTACTACTAACTGTGTATCTTAAACAACAGACATTATCTCACAGAATAGTATCTAGATGCTACATCTAAAATCAAGGGGGTTTTTTTTTGGCAGGATTCATTCCCCCTGAGGGCTGGGAGAGACGACTCTGTTCTAGGCTCTCTCCTTGGCTTGCAAGTGGCCACCTTTTCCCTGTGTCTCTCTGCATCATCTTTCCTCTCTGAATATCCCTTGTGTACAAATTTGCCCCTTTTTATAAGGACGCCAGCCATGCTGGATTAGGGCTCATCGATGACTTTATTTTAACTTGATTATCTCAGTAAGGACCTAGCCCCAAATTCTCCACTTAAGGTCACATTCTGAAGTACTGGAGTTAGGAGTCCAAAAGTAAAACAGGAAGTCACAGTTCAACCACAACAGTCCCTCTGACGATCTGATCATCCCTTCATCATACCCATACCCTGTCTCTTCTCTTCTCTTCCCTTCTCTCTCTCTCCCCCCGCCATAAGCGTTGGAATGCAATTACTATGAATGTACAAATCTCCATTTTATCTGTAAACCTAAGTGGTGTCGTCCAACACAGCTAAGCAAAAACTATAAACCACATTCCTTAAAATACAGCTTCTTTAGTCCCCTTGACTACTTGTTTCCCAAAAGTCAGAATCCTTAAGGAGGAATGGGATGAGCACCACTCTCAGCTTTGTTCCCCCCTTCCCTCTCTGGCCAGCATTGCGGTTGTCCTGGCCACCATCATTTCTGGCTGAGACTGCACACTGATCTCCTCACTAATCTTCCTGCCCTCTAGCCTCATCTCTGTTCAGTTTCGTCACATTGCTTCCAGACAGATCATTGCAAAACACAAACCTATCATGTCGCATCCCCACTCAGAGTCTATCAGCGGTTCACTCCTGCTGTCCAGTAAAATCCAAACTCCTGCATGCCATTTCTTGTTGTGTTATGTATTTTCTACAAAAGCCTTCTAAGCTCTAACCAGGCTAGGTGGGGCGTAGTCCCTAAATGATTATGCTCTTCCATGGGACACGCTGTTCCATAGCCTAGAGAGCCACGCAATCCCATTCACCCCCTCGATTCCTCCTTTGAGGCTCGGATCAGATAGCACGTCCTCCAATAAGCTTTCACTTGTTCGCCCTCCCAGAGCACCTCATGTTCACCTTTCTCATTGCACTTATTACCCTTAACTTTAACACATTCTAAGCTCTAAATATCAAGGCTGAAGCTTTCACTCTGTTTCTTCTATGACGTGTAGTAGCACAATGTCTAGAACACGAGAGGCACGCAGTAAATGTAACTGAGTGAATGAGGAACTGCAGGATGGTTACCCACCCAGCTCAATTTGAGTGCTTGTAAAAGACTCAGGCGCATCAAGAGATGTCTCCGTAAACAAAAGTCCTACTTTGAGTCAATAGAGGACTTGGTAGCAAAGGAAAAACATCAGTTAATTCTGAGAGAGGTAAGTTCCCTGAGTTCATCAGCTTACTTTGTTGGTCCTGAGGGTACAAGGAAAATCGAGGGAGTAGGCACAGCAGAGTGAAAGACTTGGAAGGATTAATCATTGAATTCATGTAAAACCTAAGCTATAGGTTAATGGAATCAATGGAGGAAAAGACCCAAACTGTGTCCCATCCAGCCAGAAGACAGTTGTACTGATGCTCTTCTCCTTGCTATGGCACTCGAGGAGGCAAATTCTATGAAATTCCAGAAAGGTTCTACATGTAATTGGACCAGAAACTGCTCTGACTTGTATTCATTTCTATTCCTAACATTAAAAAACATTTTCTTCCATTTTAATACTGGGTTTCCTCACCCCTAGAATTCACCATCACAGCCCAAAGTGCAAAGATGACCAATAATTATGAACTAAGCCTGGGTCATTTGAGCCAACTGGCTTCTTTTGCACTGAATCCAGATGACTGAACACAATTGGGGAAAATCACATATTCATGAAAATTAATTCTTGCTCCACAACAATGAACAACTCAGTCATTGTGGGGATTTTGTATTTTCCAAATGTTGTTGCAAGAATATGTTCTTATAATGCAACTTTGGTAGCACTTTTGGAGGTGAATTAAATTCCTTCCAGTTAGGTAAAGGCAGCTTGTTGACTACACTGGAAGTGATGTTGACTTCCGAGCTAAGTCATACAAAGTAGCAGAGCTCTGCCTCAACCTCTAAGGGTGCTCACTCTTAGTTTGCATCACACACCACAAGGAAGTCCAAAATAGGCCATGTCATCAGCCATATGAATAAGGATTGGCCTTGAGAATGAATCCTCCAGCCCCTGGAGAACTTGCTCCAGTTGCTATCATTTAGGGCAGAAAGAAGTCACCCTCTCTGAGCCTTCTCTAAATTTCAGATTGATGAGCAAAATAACTGACTGTTGTTTTAAGTCACTAAATGTTGCAGTCAGTAACCAGAACAGATTCGGGTACTTAGAAATGGGGTGCTGCCCTTACAAACATCTAAACACAACCACATTAACTTAGTCATTGGACAGCAGGCAGAGGCTGGAAGGGCATCAAAGTGAGCGACTGTGAAAGCTAAATGGCCTGTAGGCGAGGATTCGTGGAAGCCCAAAGCGCACGAGAAAGCTGTTGGTAAAGACTTAAAGGGCAGCAAATGAAATTGGCAGCTCAGAGCAAGGAATCCTTTGTCGTGTAGTAGGGGAAAATTTGGCAACGTTGACATCTGCAGTAACGTGGCAAATGGAAAATGAACCAAATGAACTCTGTGATCTAGCTAAGGAGATTCCAGGCAGAATATTTAAAGTGCAACTTAGCTTCATCTGGCTGCCTATGATAAAATGCAGCGAGAACTGAAGAATGGCCTGTTGCATTAGAAGAAGCCAGAAATTTCTGGGCATAAAAACAAAATGGGTTTCTTATTTCCAGCTGCTCCAAATGGCAACAAAGAAATTATAAAATTAGGAAGGCCAAGGTTCAGATCTGGGTGGCACCACAGGATCATCCATTAACACCTAAGCAAGCACTCATGTGGAGCCGCATAGAAACTTTAAGCCAAACAAGAAGACCCTATAAGGATTTTTAAGGGAACAACTCAGATCCTCCCTGTTTAGTGACAGGATTTCTAAGGATGCCAAGGACAGTGTGTCACAGAAGTCACCCAATATTCAGAAGAGCTTACGCAAAATAATGGAGTGTTATATAAATTGGAACACAAAAAGTCTACAAAGTTTTAAAAGAAATTATATCAGCTTGACCTGGAAGGAACAGAGATGGGACACAATGAAACGAGATCTTTTGATCTCTCAGATTTTATAGGCAGAAAACAGGTGAGAAAGAAACCCGGCTGTAAAGATGGGTTACTTTTTATGGAAGAGAAAGTATGACTCAGAAGCTGGAACCGGGAGCCCCAGAGAACAATTCCTATGTCACAGGGCTGACCATCACTCAAGGAGCTGTGCCTGATTTAGGTGCATAATTGCCACAGGCCGTGACTGCTGTGTGCCCTGTTTTTGCTGCCTTTGAAGAGGAATGACAACAGTGGCTTTCCTATGCTCCTTCCACTCTTCCATGCTGGGTGTGTAGGAGAGGACAGATCATCTCTTTAGTTCACAGGTCACCGCTGCTGAGAACGAAGGTAATCAAGGGCCTGGACCGTGAGAACTGCACCAGAGGCTCCTGCACGCCTGAACTTAGACTTGGAGCTCACGCTGGAATGGGTTGATGTTTGGGGACCCTGAAAGAAGAAATGGGTGTATTTGCATAGGAGAGGATATAAATCACTGTGTGCAGAGGGCAGACGGTGGCAAACTGTACTTTCCAAAAATGACAGCAAAGCATCTCCCATCCTATATTCTCTTATTACAAAGTAACTGATACTCTTTTCTTAAAGAGCTGGGGTCCATGTTCCTTCCCCTTGAATCTGAGTGGGCCAGTAAAAAAAGCAGAAGGGACTTCTAAGGCTATGTAGTAAAAATGAAACAGCTTTTACCTGGCTCTTATTGGGGATTTTCACTCTCAGAACCAAGCCAGCATTTCATGAAGAAACTCAGATAGTCCACTGAGAATGAATGGTCCCCAGCTCATGCCCTCAGCCATCACCAACAGCCATGGAGTGGGCCATCTTGAAAGCAAGCCCTATACTCCATCGTTGAGCACCCCCAGCTCATGCAGTGTGGCCCCAACAAGCTGCCTTGTCCAATAAACTCTGCCAAACTTGCAGATTGTCAGCGAAATATATGACTGGTGTTCCTCTAACTCAATATGATTAGGGGCAGCTTGTTAAATAGCAAGAGATAGGTGACACAGACCTCTCCTTTATGAAGTGTTCCTCAAGGTCCCAAGTTGGGTAAAATTCCCTTCTTTTCTGCTTCCAAAGCACTCTGT
The DNA here is from genome assembly GCF_021234435.1 of Artibeus jamaicensis. NCBI lineage: Eukaryota > Metazoa > Chordata > Mammalia > Chiroptera > Phyllostomidae > Artibeus > Artibeus jamaicensis. Next base: position 16,818,664 of record NW_026521486.1, on the reverse strand, counting down.
GGAGCATCATCTTAGCACTTACTACACTCTGTTGAAATTAGCCGTTCATTTGTCTGTCTCCCTATGGACACAAGGCAGGCTTGTGATTTCTGGGAAATCAGCCATATATATAACTTTTGCCCCATTCTCTCTCCCCTCTACTCTGGAACTTTGGTTAGGCAAGTTAGAATTTTTTAGTGCATCCTCCAAGTCTCTTAGCTTCTCTTTCCTGGTTTCCATCTCTTTACCTCTCTGTGCAATGTTCTGAAAAATTTCTTCTGATCTAATTTTCAGCTCACTAAGTATCTCTTTAACTGAATCTCGTCTGCTGTCCCATTCGGATCTGGGGTTGTTTTTTTTTGGATGTGCATGTGTGAGGTATTAGGGCTTTCCCCCTCTCGTAGATGCTAGGTAATTTTATATAGTTTCTATTTCTCAAAATACCTTCAAGATTTTTTTTTTACTTACAATAGCATAGTCATTTTATAGTGTCCATCTGGTAATTCTAAATTTGAAGTCTTTGCAGGTGTGGATCTGTTCTTTCTTGTTTCTGTTGATTCCTGCTGGGGGTTTCTTTCCTAGTGCGCTTAATGATTGTAAACTGCTCATTTTAATTGGAAGATTATTTATAGGAGTTATCTGGGCCTAGAAAGAGGGTCATGCCCCTTTACAGGGATCATAGTGGCTTCTACTCGATGTCTGAGAGTATACTGCTTTAAACTAAATTCACAGACTGATTTTTTTTTTGGACCATCTAAGGCACAGGCAGCAAACACAAGGCCTGAGGACCAAACACAGCCCTCCACCTTGTTTTATCTCGCCTGGCACCTTGTTTCTACCCAGCAGCAGCACCAAGCTCCCTGCCCTTAGTCAAGGAGTAGTTACATCCATACACTCCTCAAATTACATTCGTCCCTTTGAAGGTAACCACGCAGCTGATGTGGCCCCTGGCAAAAATGAGTTTGACACCCCTGGTCTAAAGTGATATAAATTTTGGGTGCAAACCTATATGAAGACTAGTTTGTGGTCATAACGTCTCAGAAATTTTCCCCATTGTTCTGTTCACAGCAAATTATTCTCCCTTGCAGTCTCCTTGGGTTGCTGGTTGTGGGGCAGAACTATTTCTGATAACTCTGAGGTATAGCCCTTGTAGTCCCAGTTCTATGGAGGAAGGATTCTTTTTTGAACCTTAATGCTGGGCAGGCACAGAGAAACGTATTCTACAAACAAACCCACAAAGGCACCAAAGTTCAACAGAAGGTTCAAACAATTCCCTCCAGACAAAAGTGGCTTTGATGCTCTACTGGTTTCCCATCCTCACCAATGTTTTGGCTTGATTATTTCTTCCTTACCCACTGATTTTAAAAACTTCCTAATTTGAATGTTATTCAGTTTATATAATTTTCCTGTCATCTTTTTGCTGCGCTTACAAAGTCTTCCTTTTCTGTATTTTTATCCACCACATTTACTTACTTTAAGCGGGAGAGTTGCTCAGAGCCGAATCCTCCGTCACCCTACCCATGTTTTTTTCATTGTTGTTGTCGTCATTGTTGGTTTTCATCTCTGTGTCCTCCACATACAGCACAGTGACTGGCACATGAACTCAATTACTTTCTTATTGTTTGATGAATATATCTGACCTTTTAATTCCTGTGTCCATCACCCCTGGCACATCTCTACCCCCTGGGCCTTAATTAAAGCTCTTTTACGTTTTCATACATATATGCTTTCTATTTTCCTACAATAATGGACCTTTCTTCCTATCTTCCCTTTATGTCCTCATTCCCTCTCTTGTGGAGGATTCTTTGTTCCCATCAACCCCCACAGTTTGGGATCAGCATTGTCTTCACTCTCAGCGGCTGCTTCAGGATTGTTCACTCTCCTTCTGCCCTCCCCCGAAATCTGCTGCTCTTCTGAAGACTATGCTATCCTATCCTAACATCCTTTTTCTGATTTTATTACTATCAAAAGTGGACTTTCAGTCATGGCTCTACATTTCTTGGGAGTTTCAGTCCTTGGTTCACAATTTCTACTCTACTTCATCCCCTAAAATAATTCAGCAGTATAACAAGAGTACTTAGGAGCACAGTTGAACAAACCAAGTTCAAGCCCCAGATCCACTCCTTATTAATATGTACACCTGGGAAGTTACCTAATATTTCACGGCCTCAGTTTCTCCATCGGTGAAGTGGAAATGATGATACTAGTACCACACAGCATGGTAAGGATTGTATGAAATAATGTCTATAGAGCACTCAGAACAGTATCTGGCACATAGTAAATGCTCAACGAAATTTAACTACTTTCATTATGCTCTTACCTCATCTTAAAAATCTTCCTTCTACAGGCTTATTATTCATACAACACCTCAGTATTGCTCAATGTTGCTCGAAAACCTATGTGTTCACTTCTATAAAATCCCCTAGCTTTTTCTCTAAGATGGCATTTCTGACTTTTATTTTAACACTTCTCAAGATATAGCTCTTCTTTTCAGCCAGTGGCCTTTTCTCTTAATGCAGAAATTCGATCCATTTGGAAACACACATGTAAGAATTCTGTATATTCATGACCATGCTCTACGACCTCTTCTCCAAAGGGGCAGCGATGCCTGTTTCCTTAGGTTTGCTCAGTCTTAACTTCTCCTCATGCTGTTCTCTCTTTTATTCTTTACCTTTAGCCTCTTGCTCTCCATCAGCAAATTCCTCCAAAATGTAAACTTGAACAAGGATTACTTATCCTAAAATAAACTAGCCATTTCTCCCTTGTACCTGTTACTTCTCAGGTTATGACTATGTCTCTTCTTCTAATCTTCTTGAAAGGTGATCTGTACTCTCCAGTCCCATTTTCTTATTTCCTATTAACTTCCAGATATCTGGTGTTATCCCATCATTGCTAAACCTTACTTTTCAAAAGTAAGCAGCAATTAGATTGTCCAAAAACCTCTCTTCAGGACTTCTGTTACGACTCCTCTGCAGCAGTGAACATGTTGGCCATCCACTTGTAACTTCCCTCCCTCATGAGCTTTTGTATAACTACCCTGCAGCCTTTCCTGGACACAGTGGTGCAGTGACATCAGCAAATATGATGGTCGTCAGTCACTCATGTTCGAGAAAAGGCTCCACCAAGTATGGATCTTAAATAAGACACTTAGCTCCAATTTCTTCATCAGTAAATGGATGTAATTTTTGCTTGCTTTGTTCACCAGTTTACACAACATATAAATAAAATAAGGATCAACCAGCATCAAAGATATAAACTACACAAAAGTAGCTGAGTACACTTTGATACCATGAAAACAGATAGGAGACAGAAAAGCATATTGAAAGACTCTTGCTACCAAATCTGCTATGATGTTCTGAAGGACCCAAAGCTTTGTATCTGACTTACCTGGACTTACTTCAAAATGGGGAGGAAAAAAGATTATTGTGACTATATCGGGGAATTTTCATTCTGAAAATGCTGTGGCAAATCAAAATATTAATGATACATCTTCACATATACAAGCATGGAAATCAAATTTTAAGAAATATTACCAGTTCTTGGGGAAGGGGCTCTTGCAATTTCTAAGGAGCAAGGTTTCTTTGTAACTGCTGTGTCCGTGAGATCACATAGGAAGTTCTCATTTTCTGAAGGAAATGTATCCAGAGAAGCAGATGGTAAAATTTCCATAGCGTAATTCCTCTTCTTTGGATAGGATTCCTTAAAGGAAGGAGGGAAAATAAAAATAGCTTTGTGGTAAAGACACAACTCATTTCATTTATAAAAACTAGCACAGACAACCAGGTTCATCAGTACACCCAAAAGTGATCGACAGGTTATGATTCATCTGTTTGAATAAGCCATGCGTCATGTTACTTCCATTTTATCAGTGATCTTTCTAGAAGGGTCTTTACAATTTGGTTCTCTTGAATTTATCACTGAACTACTAAAGTTCATTATCTCTTGCCATGATCTATTTTTATAATGTGTCTATTTTCTAGTCACAGCCTAAACAAGTGTTTAATCAATGGTCATTCCCAGGACCCTTCTGCTTTGCCTGCTTTCTTGAGATAGCCACTAGACTTAATTTTGGTAAGATACAAGGGTAAGTCTGTTAGAAGGCTTCTGAAAAAATAATTCTTCCCCAGAGAAGGCGAGGAGGCTGTTTCAGAACCTTGGCCTTCAGGTCCCTCTCAGAGACAGTTTTGATGTCTAGAGATAGGACAGGCATGATGTAACCATAAGGCAATAGCCTAAAGTCAAAATGATTAACAGGCCAAGACAGGCAACAGAAGGATAAAAAGAGCCTGGGACCTGGATGGCATCATTGAGCTACTCACACAGCTCCAGGGCCATTTTCTCCAGGCTTCTTAATTAAATGATAAAGTTCTTATTGTTACAGCCATTACAATTTGGGTTTTCTGTCATTGAGAGGTAAAAGTATTCCCACATAACCCACTAGTATTTTTCTTTGTAAATACCATTAACTAATATGCTCAGGTTAACTTTTCAACTTAGGATAAAAATCAAGGTCCAATTCCAGACTACTGATTCTTTAATATACATAAAAAGTTAGGATTTATTGTATTTTGAAATATCTTAACTTCTTGGCCAGGCATTAACTGAGCAACAGCCATTTGTTGGGCATCATCACATCCATTTAGGACTGTGCTAAGTGCTGAAGATTTTTAAAACTAATACGAAATAATTCTTGCCCTCAGAAAGTTCAGTTTACTAGCGAAGAAAAACTGATTAACTGCTTGATGAATTTAAATTATAATTCACTATCAAAGGGAAAAGACAAGGGAAATAAAACTCATTTTCAAAAAGTCTTCCAAGATCTATTCAAAGGTTACTGAAGATTTAGTACAAGCTTCCATTTTCCCCATAATGATATTTACAGTACAGAGAATAAGTATTCAAGGTCAGTGCAATTGCTTTCACATCATACCAGACCCTCACACATCAAAGAGTCAATTATGTTCACTCTACTCCACTGAAAGCAGGAAATTGGGAGTAATTTATTTTTAACAACAAAGGGTGACAAAAGAGAAAGCATCCCAAGGAAAGCCATCAGGATGATATAGGACTGAAAAACCATGTCACAGAAGATTTGATGAAAGGAACTGCAGTGTTCCAGTCCAGAGACGCCTGGCAGCAGGTGGGGTAATGGTGTTCTCAGCTTATGTGAAAGGCTCCCCTCAAGAACCACCCCACGGAGTGGGCGAGAAGAGAGGCTGCTGTGGTAGATTTATTCTTAAGTTTTTAAAGGTACCCATGGTTCTAAGTCGAGAAGGGCAAATTTGGGTCAATACAAAAATCCAACTTTCTGTGAATTAATAATAATGCTAATCTCTTAAAATAAAAGTTCACTAATATAATAATTAGCTAAAAATAGCATTAGAAGGCAACAGAAGGAACTTCTCATTACTAGAAATCTTTCAGCAGAACTACACATTGATAAAATCACATATAAAATATATTGTACAGGGCACACACCAGAAGACTATAAGCTCCGTGAAGGCTTGATTTTGTCTTGTTCACCAGTCGGCCCCCAGAATCTAATAGAGGGGCCACCACATAGTGGAGGCTCAATAAACATTTACTAACCAACTGAAGTCCCTATGTCCTCTTCAACAAATCTAACTACCAGCTAGGGAAATGATTATGCCTCTTTAACATGCACATTTCTTGGCTCTTCTGTTGGGTTATTGTTATTATTTACTGTTATTGTTTATTGCTTACTGTTATCATATATCAAAAGTAAAAAACTGAGACTACAATAAAATGATCAAGTCTATGAAGAAGAGAGTTTCCAGTTCAAACCCTAGTTCATCCTAAAAATTAAATTAGTTAGAGCAACTCACCGTTCATGAATTTAGTTAAGTTGGAATTCTACTATGGTTATAAAGAATTATGAGTACCTTTTTAAAGGTCTTGAAAAAGACTCTGAAATCAAACCATATAGAATGAATTGGTTTGCTTTCCCTTTGACGAGAAAGTATATACACTTACTAGAGAAATATTAGAAACTATAGAGAAAGAGAAAAAAGTTGCATTATACCCAGCATGCTCAGATAACTACTTTCAACATCTTGGTGGCAATGTCCTCTGACAGCTTTTCTCTGTAAGTGTGTGTGGATGTGTGAGTGTGTGCGGAGATGTGTGAACAACAGAGAAAAAAGGTTTTGAACAAGAATGAAGTGCACCCTCTTCTGCTTCCAATAGGAGGGCCATCATTTCTCATTGGAATAAAAGTCTGTAGTGCATGGTTTCTTCAGAAAGGGTGAGAACCCTAAGGAAAGAGATGGTAAAATGAAAATAGAGAAACTATGCTTTTGTAATCATATTGTCAAAAAGGAGGGCATTCAACCAAATACCTGACAAGTATCTCTCAAAAGAGGATGGATACGTGAGCTCATTCAAATAATAAAATGTACCTATTTTATTATTTGGATTACATGTGTCCACTACTCAGTTTAAGAGACAGAACATTAGCATCGAAATTGGCCCCCCTCCCACCCATGTTCCCCATTCCAGCCCCCTCACCCGCTCCCCACAGACAGAGCTAAATCCTGTTCTAAAGTTAGTTTATAACTCCCTGGATTGTTGTTAAAATTTAGCCCTCTTCCTTATAGTAGAAGTCTTGGATTTTGGTTTGCAGGTTAAGGCCTGATTCCAGGATCTCAGATGTGTCTCTGTGCTTGATTAATTTAAACAGTAGCATGCCCGAGGTTGTGTTCTCTGCCTTGGCCTTTGCCAGCTCTCTTCTAAGGGACTAATAATCCTGTTTTTGAATCTTCAACTGGTTCCCAAGGCCCTGAATGCCTAACTTCCCAGTTCCTGGGGGAACGTTCATCTTAGAGACATAGACTTAACCTTAACTGAGTTGGCTTCACCCTACCTGGTGTAGTTGATCATGCAATGCATGGATCAAATAGCACTTCTTCAAAAAGATGACACTGAAAGCACTGAATAAATCAAAAGAACATTATGCTCCCGCCCAAAAATAAATATTAGCAGTTAAATATGTTCTCCCATGTTGTTTATACTGTGCTCTTATAAAAGTTTAAGATTTTCAAGGCTAGGCTAAATCAAACAAGTCAAAGTTTATTAGTGACTAAACATGAGGTTCTATCATTCAAAACTAAAATGAGTGATAAAAATTTGGTATGGGAGTATACAGATTAGCAATATCCTGGAAAAAAATTAAGAGTTACAGCTGACAGAATGAATCAGAGTGTAATACACCAGTGAAGGACATAATGTTACACAGGCTAACTGAATGCAGGTATGATCATTGCACTAGGGAACGTGATAGGCCTCCTTTCCTCTGTGCTAATTAGAGCTGGCAATGATCTGATTTTCACAAACACAGGCTTGACCACCCTGTGTAAGGTAGTGCAAGATTTTATCCCTCAAAGGGGCTGAAGGATACTTGGCCTTCTTCTGACTCATGAAAAACCTTAGCCACAATCAGGGATCCAGGTATGGGCACAGCTATTTCTCAAAAGTACCAGTGATGTGGGTTTTGTTTTGTTTCTTTTCTGATCAGTAAGGTGACTGAGACCACTTTGACAGGGCACCTCTGTGAAATTGCCCTCCAACACAGCTGTTTTACTGACCACCGGGGAGAACCAAAGTGGCTTAATCACCACCACAGTGAGACGCACCTGCACCCTCAGCATGCAGGTACTGGGGCACAAGTACCCCATCTGAGGAGGCACAAAGGTGAAATGGACCATTTTCTCTGGACGTGGGTAAGGAAAGTGTTGAGTATCCAACCTGTGTCATGTGAGAAAAGAATGAAGTAGGAAAGGTGCAGGGAAACATGTATCCCGAGTATTTGAGAAGTAAACAGGTGATGTGAACTGTGCTCTGTCTCTAAGTGAGTGTAGATAGTGCAGACGGAGAGATGGTAACAAGGAGGAGGACTTTAGCTCGAGATGAGCTTTCCAAAAATTAGAGCTTTGCAGTATGAAATTGGCTCCTTAGCAGGTGGCAAGTTCGAGCCCAGTGTAATCAACACAAGGCATCTCCTGAGGATAGAAGATGGTGGTTTGACTTAGATGGATTTTAAGATGGTAGTTGAATAAGAAGGTAGGAATAGAAGTAATGTGACAGAATGAGATGCAAGCTACCTGCATCATTTCGCTGCTTCTCGAATTCTTCTTCCAACAATGAGAAAAATAATACTAACACAAAGGAGTGTGGGTTTATCACACTTTTGAAGTCAGTGATGACTCACAGTTCCAGTCAGTGATGACTCAAAATAGGTGCAAGTTCTGGGGGAGTGGTCTGACTACACTGACATGTCCTTCAATATCAAGAAAAGGACACCCTAAAGATTTACAATGACATTTAAGGAAATACTAAGAAAAATAAGAAATACTAGGAAAAATAAGAAAATTATCAGGCGAGTCTTTAAGGGGACAAGAAGACTGAGAGGCAGCAGGACAGTCCCGGGGGAAGACACATCGATCACAGTGGGAGGCAGAATGATGGCCTCTCAAAGATGTCTGAGGCCCCACCCTGGAACAGGTGAATATGTTATGTCACATGGCCAAAGGGACTTTGCAGAGGTGACTATGTTAGGGATCTTGAGACGAAAAGATCACCCTGGAGTATCCACTTACAAGTGACAGAGAACAGGAGAGGCAGGGATTTGACTGGCCATGGCTGGCTTTGAGGACAGAAAACACCATGAGCTGAGGAAGGGGTGCGGGTCCTGGAAGTTAGAGAATCAAGAAGGTGAATTCTCCCTTAGAACACCCTGACTTTAGTTTAGTGGGACCCACTCTGTACTTCCAGAACCGTAAAATAATGAAGGCATGTGTTTTTAAGCCACTAGGTTGTGGTGACTGGTTACTGCAGCAATAGAAAACTAACACAGTAATATCAACAGAAGGCATCACAGAAGGAGGCAAGAAAGACTATTAATGGTTGAGTGAGGGACATGAAAATTCAAGTCCAACTGAAAAAATACACCTTGTTCTGATGTGACTCAGTATTTTAAAGATAGTAATTCTTTCACTTGCACTTGGACTTGAATTTAATGCAGTAGTAATGCCAGGGAGTTTCCCTCGCACTCCATCTTGGATCTTGACAAGTATTCCTGAAATGAATTTGGAGAAATATATGCCTGCAATAGTCAGGTTATCAATTAGAAAAGAGAAAAGTAACAGGTGATATGGATCAGCCTTTACCAAACATTTAAATAAATTATAAATGGCTGTGGTAAAATAATTGAAAGGCAATGGAATAAAAGAGAGAAATTAAAAAAATAAAGCTCAATGCTTGTGGAAATTTATTACATTACAAAGGTGGCATTTCCAGCAAGTAGAGGAACCATCGATTATGTAACAGCTGCCAGTGAGGTAACCGACTAGTCATTTGAGAAAAAATGACAAAGCCGAGTAAATATGTCATTTCTTACCTCAAAGAAAATTACAGAATAATATTTAAATAATAAAGAAATATGCTTTTAATAATCATCTTATATTAGAAATGACCTTTGACCAGGAGGTATAACCAGACACGTAGCCAGAACTGTGCAGAGAAAAGAGCTGCTGAATTGGAGTACATATGAATATTAAATTTCTATAAAGCTGCCAAGATATCAAATATGGAGACAAATGACAGATTTGGGGAAATTCTCTGACACATATGACAAAAGGTGAGTGTATCATATAAAGAGAATTAAAAACTGAAATGAAAGAAATCAGTAAGGGAAAAGGTGAACAAAGGATAGAAGCAGTTCACGATGAAGAGCTAGAATTTTCTCATGTGAACAGATGCTTGATCTCATTTATAATTAAATATATGCAAATTAAAATAACACATGATACAGCATTCTTGATCAAGTTGCTGTAGATAAAGACAGTGTTAGAGACGATTTGGAAAAATGGGTACCATTAGGGGAAGTGTGAATTGGTCTGAGCTCCTTTTAGGCTAATTTGCTGGTTACAGGAGACTTTTAGAAAGCAGGTCTTTAGATTGCAAGAAATTTTAGGACTTTCCCATGATAAAAATGTTCTTCCCTCACCTGGAAACAGATGGGATCAATAAACTGTCACCATTATTCCAGGAACACAGTACTGTGAGGCACTATTTATATATGCATTGCACAATCATCACTCTTCCTAGAAAATTATGTACACTTGCTACTTGAAAGTATTTTATTACATTTATTGGGGTGTCATTGGTTGATAAAATTAGATAGGTCTGAAGTGTACAATTCTATGATACATCATCTGTATATTGCATTGCATGTTTATCACCCACAGTGAAGCCTCTCTGCGTCACCACATATTTGAGCCCCTGTGCCTTTTACCACCTCCTCCCCTCTCCCACCCCCTCTGGTGCCCACCACACTTTTCACTGTGTCCATGAATTTCCGTTTGCTTATTTGTCTTGTCCATATATTTGTTGCCTTCACTTTTATATCTCACATAAGAGTGAAGTCACATGGTTCTTGACTTTTTCCACCTGACTTATTTTGTTTAGATGATACTCCAAGATCTTTTAAATCTTCTATTAAATAATGAAATGGGGGGAAGGTCCATGGAGGGAAGCTTGCCTCTTACCACCATGAATGAGAAAGGTTGTAGTCAGATCTTACCAATGTCAATCACCTGAGATCTGAATGGGTGTCAGGATATTTCCCCCTCTGGGAAAGGTTACCAATTAGTGTCCACAGAGCTTGATTCTTAGTGAATCCTTTCTGGATTGGCCACTTCAAACTTGGAGGTGTCACTTACACACTTAAAACCACAGCAGAACTCTCACAGCAGAGCAGTGAGAAACTTGTGTAAGTACTACCCAAGAAACTTTACTTTGGGTATATTATGGGTTGAGTTGTGTCTCCCCAAAATCCATGTGACAGAGTCCTATCCCCACTTCCTCAAAATGTGATCTCACTTGGAAATAAGGTTGCAGATGTAATTAGCGAAATTAAGAGGAAGTCATAAGGGTGAGCCTCTAACTCAATGACTGGTATCCTGAAAAAGAGGGGAAATCCGGAGACAGGCATATCCACAGACCTGTATATATGGTGAAGACTGAAGTCACGCTGACAGAAGCTAAGGATCGCCGAAGGCTGGCGCAAACACTGGAAGTCAGGGCAAAGGCACAGAACAGATTCCTTCTCTCAGCCCTTAGGAAGAAACAACCAGCCCTGTCTGCACCTCGATTTTCGACTTCCTACCTCCAGAACCGTTGAGACAATGAATCTGTGTGGTGTAAACCACCCGGGTGCTGGTACTTTATTGAGACAACCCAGCAGCCTAGCACAGGGTAAAAGATAAATAAATAAAATGAACTGGCTGAAAAATACCTTTGACTAATTTCTTTTAGTGTTCTACAATCTTTCTCCTTGGAAAATACGTAATAATTAACCAAGGACTAGCAAGGAAAAGAGGATTGTCTCTGTTCTTGATAAAATTTCCAAAATTTTTCCAAATTTTAAGTGCACATACTCTTTTATCCAGGAATTCTACTTTTAGAAAGCTTTCCCACATTACTCACAAATGTAAATAAAAATGTACCTGTAAGGATGTGTATTGGGGCATTGACTATAATAGCAAAGGACTATACATTATTTCTCAGATTTATCATTAAGAGAATGTTTAATAAACAACTAGCATTCATACAAGGAGGCGCAATATAATAGTATAACATAGAAGTCCACAAATTTTACACTGCGTAAAACTACTTGGCTTATTGGTTAATAATTGAGATCTGTAACCACCGCCCCCACCCAAATATTTACTAAATCAGAATCTCTGAGATGGAACCTGAAGGTCTATGTTTCACAAATACCCCAGACCACGTTGATGGCAATGACTGGCGAAATGCACTTGAAGAAGACAGTAAAGAGCATGGCTTCAGAACCCGAGCTCTGCCATTTCGGCAAAGCTGCCTTGGGTAAGTCTCAGTATCCTCATCCGCAGGATCAGAATACCAACAGTATCTATTTCAAAGGTTGTTGTTGGTTATGATGGACAGAACAAAATCAATGAGACGAATTCAAAATAAAGTGAAATAAATGTTACAAAGTGCTTAGTGTAGTACCTATTTCCTAACTAAGAAATGTAGCCATTACTACTATTCAGTCATTTCCCCCCTAAATGAGATACACGCGTAGGAATTGATATGGTGAAGCTAAAACAAAGGGAGAAACCATATATAATGTGATGTTCACGTCTGTGTGAAAAGAAAGTATGTATGGTTATAATATTTGCATGCACTATTTTGGAAAGGAATGATGAAAAACTTGGTGATCACCATCAGGGAATGAGACAAGATCCTCCTTTGTTTTATTTGACTTTTTTTAGAACTATATATACATGTTACTTTCAGGGGAAAAGTTCTACATGTCTAAATACCACCTGGGGAGAGTGATGATACCATTTCAAATATAAATGAACTTTGATTTTTATTTCTGGTATACTATTGTGTGGGAATTTGCATACCCCAGGTGAAACTTAATGGTAAAATGCCAGAGATAATCTCCTTAATAAATCACACAAATGCAACACAATATATGCCAAATGCGAAGTGAAACTAAACAGGAATCAGCTCAGCGCAAATCCTCAAGAAAAGATCTAGATAAACTACATAAGAAGCCAAAAGAAATGAAATATAGTTTGACAATAACAAGGTGACAAAGAGGAAGACTAAATAATGGGAAACAACCTCGAGGCTAAAGAACAAAGAAGTGAGAGTCAAAAAGAGAAGAGAAGAAAAAGACACAAAGATTGCTTATATGAATTTGAAATAAAGTGATGTTTTAAAATAAACTGAATTTTAAATAAAGTTCTTTATAATTTGAGGAGTCCAATGCCTCATATTCTTTATTGGAAAAGAAAGTATGGATTAATACTGCACAAATAAATAAACTAAACACTTGAATATTCAAACATTTGTATAAACAGACTTCACAGCTAGGTATAGAGAGCTAAGTGGTCAACTGTGTGTCTATTAGAAAAATACTGAGATGTAACTTAATAATTGGTAAGACAAAGGGCATTGCCAAGTTCATAAGAACAAAATGCTAGACGGATGAAGTTCCACAGACAACTGTCCTGGGTTGGTAGGTCTAGTGACAGTGAGAGGTCCTGGGTGATAATGGAACTAGTCCTGGAGCCTTTATTCCTGATGTCGGTGAATGTGTGACCTGAAGGGGCAGAGGCAAGGCTGACAGAATAACAAGCACATTATCAACTGCTCCCAGCGAATGAGGCTTGAACTCCTGGAGACACTTTGCTTTCCTCCTATCCCATCATGCTTACTCTTAGTGAAGGAGCAGTCATCAACTTCTGTAAAATTTGCACTTCATGATAATTGCTAGACCCTGTATTACTTTTCTATTTCCATAATTACCACACTAGTTCCAACCTCATTGGCTCATACTCTTGATTGACTAGCCTCCAAGCTCCCATCCCTGATTCCCTCTGTTGGAACTAGTCAATGCTCCCACTGTAGCCAGCCCATGAATAAAACAAAAGGTTCAAGCAAATGGATTAAAATGTCAATGAGGTGAGTGACAGAGCAGATACTAGAAAATGTGGTTCTCTAGTGGAAGGGAATATAGACTTCCTACGACTTTATTCCAGGATTAAATGGAGAGCACTAGCATCAGGTCTCCCAAGCCTGAGCAGGTCCTTCAGTGCTAAATGTAAGGATCATACTCTCTGCAGGTGAGAAGAGCATAAAGAATATTAGCGACACATGCTAAGTTCCTGCTTCCAAATTTACACATCAGTTAACTCCCATAGGTGTGAGTATGATCAGAAAGAAGCTCAGTTAAAGTAATTAGTATCTCTCCACGTGAAAATATGATACCCAAAAAAGAACCCTGCACTCTCTACCAAGCTCCAATGCAGAGGTTACATGTTTTGAATTTGTTGCTTAAAAAAAATGCATGAGAAAAAAAAAAGCAATGATAAATTACTATTTTATTAATCATAGCAAAACTCACGCACATTTGAAAATAATAAATATGGATATGGAAATGAAAGATCTATTATTGATGTAATCTAAGGCCAAGGCTTGGTGCTGGTATGAAATCACAAGCCCTTTACGAGCCATCCCTCTAGAGAGTGGGCCAGTGTCAGGTCTATAGCTTCATCCCATTCCTAAAAAGGGTGTATTACGGCCTCAGATTATAGTAATATTAGAAGATAATAATAATCATTCAATAAATATTTGTTGAATAAAATACAAATTTGATAATTATTATCCAATTTTTCAAATTCTGATGCCTCCCCAAGAATACCTCTCAACACTCCGCTCCCATAAGACTAATGTACTCAGTGGTCCCCATCCCAAATGTCTTTTTCTTACAGTGTCTCCATCCCTTCAGGCATCAGGAGGCTCTTCTAGGGATATCGACATCCTTCTTTTCTTTCACAACCAATCACAAATTCCACTTAGCCAATGGCGCATTTAATGACCATGCTTGCTTACATGGTTTCCTTTCCTCTCTGATTGAAATACAAAAAGAATACTCTGTATTAATAATTCAGTATCTCACAACACACTAGATTTTTCAGAGCCAATATTCATACTCAATATTTCTATTGTGAGCTCCTTCCAAATTCAGTCTTCTCAGAGCACTCGTGCCCTCTATAGTGCTTCCTCATATGTTCACAGAACCCGACACAGTAGTCCTTGCAGTCTCAAAAATCGTTTATATTAATGGTTTGAGTCAGTGAATTAAAGGGTCGAATAAATAAATAATGATTAAGAAAAATTAAACCTTCAGAATACAGAAAACAACTTGAATGGCCTCCCAAAGCTTTCCCATCCCTGTGCTACTTTAACAAAAACATTAATTATACAAAGACTCCTTTGTAATCATTTACTTGTCTATCCATAAAGACAAGTAAGATAATACCATGATTGAGTTTTGTTCTATTAGCTTCTAAATAAAGGTAAATGATACAAATCTGTGAGTCAATGCTTTAAAAAAATCTGGAGAAATACCAACGTTGATATTAAAATATTGAAGACTATGATGCAATGGTAATGTGGAAATGTGTACTGTTGTCTCTGGTTTTGGCCTTGTTAGAATTACTCACAGAAGTAAACGATTGAATGTTCATAGGTTAAGAAGAGTCCAGAAATCTGACTTTGATCCAACATACGAATTTGATTCTCAATAATGTGAATTAAAGTGGTATCATTGATCATTACCTTATTTTTAATTTACTGCTTTCTTTCTTCAAGGACTATGGAAAGATAAAGGAGGGAAATGATTTGAAAAATGATGACTCTAAATGCTGACTGACAGAACACTGTTCTAAAAAACAAGAAGTGCTTAAACACAGGACTCTTTTACTTATAAACGATACACTACTAATACACATTCTATTAACGTGCATTCAGGGCTGTGAACCTACCACTGCCACACACATTAATTAAATCCCTTGAATACAAAACCTCAACATTCTGACAGCTGCTTTTCCAGAGAACCACATATTAGAAATTAACATAATTAACATTTTGGAATATCTTTAGTCTTGAAAAAAAAGCCCTTTCCTTGTCCTTCTGTTTCTAAATTAATGTGATTTAGGAGGCCTCTTGATGCTATTTAGCTTTCAATAGCATGAAACCCTGGTTTTAATAACCAACACCTATTCATTTGAACTTTATGATCACATGTCTGCAAAGAGATTAAGAAGAGACTTAGTTAAATGAAGGAATCTCTAAGATATCGAAATAAAAGTCTGCCACATGCCTTCCATCATCTTCATTATTGTAACGGGTGTGGAACAAGGTTCACGATGGGGTGCAGGCCAAGAAGTTCCCCCAACCCCTCCCCCAATATAGAAAAAAGAAGAAAAATTCCAAAGCCTCCACAGCCATGGCTGGGGATGAGGAAGCATGTGAGCCTGTTGAAAGCTACTTTGCATATCAATAGCAGCTGGCCAGTGTTATAGTTATGCTAAATAGCTGAGTCTGCCCACTGGGAATGGGGAGATGGGCATGACTTTGACTGGTGATGAAACTGGAGGAGCTCGCTGAGCCTGGGCAGGAAGCAGGAAGGCAGCTGGGGTCTCCAGGCCACGCCTGCCCAGAGTAGCAATGCCAGCTGGAGAAAAGCAGAAGATACCAGAGGAATGCAGATGCACCCAGTTGTGGGTGGAGTCAGAAATGGAGTTTCGAAGGAAGATTCAGGCTGCGATTCACACTCAAGTGTGACAGCCATTCATGCTCTTGGCCATGCAGGGAGTAGTAGTGAGGGAAGAGACATGCTGCCTGTAGTAAAGGATTTTTGCCTTGTGGTTTGAAAGAGAGCAGTTGGAAGAGAGAAGTAAACTAGCAGCTATGTAGCTTATAGTAAGGAAGGAGGCCATGCAGCCTGGACAAGTAAGAAAGGAGATTCTGCTGCTGTGGTCCTGCCTGCTCTAGCTGACTCTGGAGCTGCAAAGGACTTCCTTGCAAGATCCTGTCCCCCTGCACCTGGATTTTACCTGGACTTTTAAGACCTGTGCCTTTCCTGAGTTTCACCATGATCCAGAATAACAGGGTGCATTCCTTTCTGGACTATTATATAGAGGCTGATGGCAACATATTCCAGATCCTGCACAGATAAGGACATGGGAAACTTTGAGGGATGCTTCTGGCTTGTAGCCTGGTAGGGAGCCTATGAAGTTCTGGGTCTTCTGGGAAAGGAAGGCTCTGGGCTGAGGTGCTCTGAGCCCTGCCCCCCGAGGTTGGGATGCTGTAAATAAAGATCTGCTTCTTAGAGCATTCATTGTTGGCTCATTCACCAAGGTGCCAAGTGGACAGGCCCAGTCTGCTCGTTAACATTATCATTACTCTACCAGCATCTCTGCAAAGCAGAACAGCAACACTTATGCCTTTTGAAACTACTCTATACCCTTATTCCTCGGATCCAGTCTATCACCCTGTCCCATGATTGATTCACCCTTACATTTCTGTATCCATAGCTGCCATGTTAAGCTAGGCCTCAGCATCACCCATGTAGATATTACTGCTGCCTATGAATGCATTTTCCTTCTCATACAGCTTTATTTCATTCTATCATAACCATTAGAATAATCTCAAACATCATTATTCTCACATTATTCATGGTCCAAGAACTCAAGTGCCTTCTAAACACTTTTTATTCAAAACTATTTTATGTCACTTTTCAGAAGTCAACCCTATGCCAGCAATCTGCTTCACATGAGTTCATCTGCTCACTGGTTCAACTTCACAGTGAATTTGAACATGACTTTCTCTCCACCTCTTTAAAGAATGGTGAAGAAGCACTTCTGGAAATTGTAAGCATCGCTGAAAACCCATTGATCCATAAAAGCGACAAGAACAGCCACAAAAAAATGGTCTAAGTCAACTTTTTCAGAACTTTAAAAGTTAGACAAAGGTGTGCAACAATCTGTGTGGAATGTATTCCAGAAAATCAGCAGCATCTTTGCTCCAAGAGTAAGCATCGTGGCACTTTAACTCACCCCATTTCCATTCCCACTCTCTAGTTCCACATGAAGAAAACTAGCAGCCTCACGACGGGAATGAATCTTAAAAACTGCAGCCTGGAAGCTCCTGGGGTGGGGTAGGGTGGGGATGAGTGGGTCTTGAGCACTGAAAACATCGCACCCATGAAAAATTCTCATGAATTAACGTGTTCAGCGGGCCACTGGAAAGGCCCATTTACAGGGCTTGTTTTTATTTGACCTCAAGCAGAGCTCACTCAGTGAGTAAGGCCTTATCCTCTAGATGTTTGTTAAAATGAATAAGCAGCAATTGCTTAATGTTCCAGCCATTTCATATCATAGCAGCCAGAGTCAGTGATAACAGTAGCAGCAAACAAAAGGTTGTCCATCTGGGCTGGGTAGCTGAGTTGGTTAAAGCACTGTCCTGATACACAAAGAATGTATGTTCCACCCCCAGTCAGGCACACATGCTCACAAATTTCAGGGGTTAAGGCATTGACATCTTCGGGGTACGTTACTCTGCCTCCGAAGTAAAGGCTCTATTTCAACCTAAGCAGCATTCCATTCCTAGGCAATTTAAATAAAGATGTTAAAGAGAAAAATGCATATTAACCAATGAATGCATAAATAAGTGGAACAACAAATAGATGATTCATTCTCTCTCTCTAACACCAATCAATAAACTTTTGTAAAAAAGGTTGTCTAAAAAGCTTAAAAAGAAAATCCGCAAAATGATATATCCACATAGGTCTCTGAAAAGTTTCAATATACTTCTACAGACCAGAAAGATCGCATACATGTGCAGGCCCAGGAAATATCTGAAAACATTCTAATCTCTCACGACTGCTTAAACTTGAGGCTCTGTAAAGGAGAAAATGAGGCTATGGCAAACAGGTAAACTGTCAGAACTCAATGACATGTCTTGACACACAAAGTCCCTGGCATAGGGGGGTTTATTGTCTCAAGATATTTAAGGAAAACTCTGTGAAATCATAAGGAAACCAAGCAGATATTTGACTTGCCACAAATAAAAAACAATTCAGACTTGACAGAATTAAGTCAGGAGAGTCACAAACCAAATAAAGAGCAAAACAACAAAAATAACAACAAAACCCTGGGAAGAGAAGAATCTGATTTCTAGAGTTGCCATTTTATTTTATTTCAAAAGTCTAATTTTCAACAAAAATTACAAGACATATAAAGAAATATAAAACTCTAGCCCATTTATAGAAAAAAAGTCAATAGCAACCATCCCTCATGATATAAAGATTTTCAGCTAACTAAAGATTCTAAGTCATATACTATAAATATGTTCAAATAATGAAATGAACTATGTGTAAAAATTAAAAGTAAGAGAATGGATTTTAAAAATAGAGAACATCAATTTATAATAGATATAAATTATAAAATAAAAAAGCAAACATTCTGAGTTGTAAATATAATAATTATATGAAACATTTGCTAGAGGGACTCAATATTAGATTTAAACTGGCAAAAAAAGTGAGTCGGCAAACTTAAAGATAAGTCCATTGAAATTTTTCAGTCTAATAAACAGAAAAAAGAGAAAGCAAATAAAAATAACAGAGCATTAGAAAATTGTTCGGCACCAACAAGTACACCAACATATGCATTCTGGGAGTTTTAGAAGGGAAGAGAAAGATAAAGGAAAAAGTAATATCTGAAGAAATGATGGCCAAAAACTTCCTAAATTTGATGAAAGAAACATTTAATCTGCATACCAAAAAAACTCGACAAACTCCATGGAGGCAAATTCAGAGGAATCCACCACACATGGACACACACAGTGTTAAAAACAAAGACAAAGAGAGAATCATGACAGTAGAAAGAGAAGGATGATCACACCTCACTTTTTGGACATCTTGCAGCCCAGAAGGCAGTGAGCGGAATATTCAAAGTGCTAAAAGGAAAAAACATCAACCAAGAGTTCTATATTCAGCAAAACTATCCTTCAGAAACTATAAAATAAGGCATTCCCGAATAAGTAGAAATTGAGAGAATTTATTGCTAGTAGATGTGCCCGAAAAGAAATACTAAAATGCTAAGAAAAGACTTCCAGGAATAATGGGATGACTAATTGGCTATAGAAACAAGCCTTGTTGGCTTCTTGCCCTTTGATGCCCTTAGTGTTCAATCTCATAACCTTGAGGCATTTACAGGCTTAGATTTTTGTTTTCTTATTTAGGCTGCCAGGACATTAGAGCCTCCTCAGTCTATTTGCCTCCTTGTTTAATTAATTTAATTTTTTTGTTGTCTTTTGAGGTTTTTTAGTGATTTTTAAATTTTTTTCTAGAGAGGGGAAAGGAGAGAAGGGAAAGGGAGAGAAACACCAATGTGTGATTGCCTCTCACACACCCCCCACAGGGAACCTGGGCCGCAACCAAGGCATGTGCCCTGACTGGGAACTGAACTGACAACCCCTTGATTTGTAGGCCAGCACTCAATCCACTGAGCCACGACAGCCAAGGCTAACTTAAATTAATTTAGATTTATTATATATGTGTGTACATGTATGTGTATGTATGTATGTGTGTGAATATACACCACACACACATATACACACACCACACAAAGCATGGGGCACAACTAGGTTCACAGTTGTTTGTATGGAAAATAATACAATCATTTCATAAGCATAATACAAGAATACATTCTGTGTTTTGCATCTGCATGCTCACAACTGTGCTGCCACAGAAAAAGAAGGCAATCCTGCAACAACATGGGTGAAGCTTGAGGATGTCATGCTAAGTGAGATAAGTCAGAGAGAAACAAGTACTGTTTGATCTCACTTATATATATGGAATCTAAAAAACTAATAGAAATAAGGAGTAAATTGGCATAACTGAGTTACTAGAGGAATCTAATGTATTAGACATACCTAATACATCTAATATATATATATATATCTGATATGAGCAAAATGTGCTTTTCTTGCCCAAAACCATGAAATAATGAACTATTAAAATTTAGAAATTAAGAATTATACTGTGTTCATGCCAGAAAATCATGTAATTTGTTAAAGTGAATAGTTTTAGAACTCCCACACACTTCTGTGAAAGAGTTAACTTTCCTCTCACAAGACCTAGAATCCCTGAGTTGTTTTATTGTCTCTGGAATCATTGTCTCAGTGACCTGAGAATCATTCATACATGCAACAGAATAACCAGAATTATACTGTCATAAATGCACGTTTTCTTTCTGAAGGTAGATTTCAGTAAAAAAAAAAAAAGCAGCATCTACCTCTGCTTAGGAGTCATTTTCAGCAATTTACAACTATTCCATCCCAGATTTATGAACACAGGGACATTCATTTTCAAGCTACTCATGGACAATGAGCTGTGTAAGTGATTACTGACCTTAGCTTTGGCTTATGAGAAAAAAAGATACTTAAAAATTCAGTTAAGAATCTGTGTGAAATAACTCCTTAGGAGGCAGAGAACAGGTATTATAGATGGATTCCTTCAAAAATCTATATTACGTTCCTGAAGGCTGAACACTAAAAATTAAAATGGTAAAACTATCAAAAACTAGAAGAACGTTAAGAGCAGGATACAAATCTCCACTGCTATAGTCACAGAGTTAAATCTTCTCCCTGGTAACAAAAACCACACTTATCGCCATGCCCCCTCACCTGAACAGCACAGTCTTCCATAAATCACTAACAAGTAAGAATATCCCCCTTAAGAAAAAGCATGGCACCGAGAGGATAAATTGATCACTAAACTATATATACTCAAGAGCAACTATAATGTATAGGCCCCAGTCCCAAGAAAATTTCAAAAGATAGATTTAATTAATCAAAAGCATTATATAAAGTGGTTCTTCTCCAATGTATTTCTGTAAATGTATATATATGTGAGTAATCAACAAAATGGCTAGACCTGGCCTGGTGGCTCAGTTGTTTGGAATGTCATCCTAACACACCAACAGTTTATGGGTTCAATCCCCAGTCAGAGCACATACCTAGGTTGCAGGTTCAATCCCCACCTGGGGTGTGCACGAGAGGCAATCAGCATTTCTCTCTCACATCTATGTCTCTCTCTCTCTGTTTCTCCCCTCTCTCCTCTGTCTCTTTCTTCCTTTCCTACCACTTTAAAATGAATAATAAAAGATACCCTCAGGTGAGGACTATAGCAGGCATGGCAGTCCAGTCAAAAACAGTCTCAGGGCACGAAATCACTTTTTCCTGGACCATGTAAAGGCAAAGGCCAACCTCCTGGGTGGGGAAAAAAACCACCAACACGGGCTACCCAAGCTGATAAGCGACAGTAAAATAAAATGATCAGTCTAGTAAACACAGGAGGAGCCTATAGCATTAGCGAGGCCAAAATCAAATGACATGAAAAGAAAAGTAAAACCAGAACTTCACTAGGCCTCAAGCTTTGGTAGTTGAAGTTAAAGATGCTGCCACTGCGTGCATGGGCGTGTGTGTGTGTGTGTGTGTGTGTGTGTGTGTGTAAAATAATGACTATAAAATTTTAAATGTTAAGAAAAAAGAAAAAGAAGCAAATTCTTTCCTTAAACTACTTTGTATTTGGATTGTGCCACCCACTGCATAACAATGTCAGAATAAATGTGGATAATATATAAAAGTATATATAGTCTGTTGCCATGGCAAAATATTGAAATCAGTAAATAATGTCAGTTATCAATTACTTCAATTCTCTCTTCTCAATTCTGATATCAGTTACACTCCATCAGATTCATTTTTTAAAATTCCAATCTGCTTTAAATTTTTTTCCACACCCACTTTCTGGAGCAGGCTTTGAAGTCCAACAGCCCTGTATCAAAGTCCTGGTTACTATGGTGTTAGTATGTGTCACAAATCACTGAAACCCTGTGAGCTTCTTTTCTTCTTTAATTAACTGGAGACGACAATACCTTTCTGAAAAGGTTGTTTTGAGAATGAGATAAAATATCTCATGTGAAAGATCTAATAGCTCTCCTGGAACACGGCATGACCTCCCCTCTAGGAAAGCGTCATTACCACTACCTACGTATGAGCCGTATTCATCACTGCATGACAAGAGACCCTGGAATACAAGGACTCAAAAACACCTACATACTTAGTCGGCCGTGATGGGAGACTAAGTGACAAGAGCAACTGTTCCCAGCTCTAGCTGTGAGTCTGGAACATTAGGGAAGCTTTTACAAAGTGTAGCCTCGGAGCCCCACCCACCCTCGACCCCCACTGAAATTCTAACTCAGGAGCTCTGCGGTGAGGTGGAAACCAAAACATCTGTATGTTTGCAAAGCTCCACATCTGATATCGATGCGCTATGGGCCCGTGCTGCTAACCTCCCTACTGCATGAAAGTCTTTTCTACTTTTCAGTAATACTCTTTATAAAACTGTTGTTTTCTTCCTCAGGTTGAAAAAGCCTGCATTGTTAACCCTTCCTCTGCAAAATACTGTCTAAGTATTTGTTTATTCTTGTTCTCCTTTGAGCCTTAGCTAAATTATCTGGCTGTCTCTTTGGTAAAGTGGGTCCATTTATCATCGGGTGAACTTACTGGAAGTGAGAGAGAAGGTTACTGTAGTTCATGGAGTTATTGATGTACTCCTAAGATACTGTTAATGCACAGGACACTTTAATTATTTGATCCTGTCTTCTTGAAAGGACAAAAACAGGTCGCACTAGGCTCCCATGAACTAGCCTCATTTCTCCATCTGAAGGAGCAACTGGACTTTTCTCTTTCCCAGGAAAAGTGTTATATCACATGCTTGAGTTCTGATGGAACATAGCAAATGTATTCAACATTCAACCAACATTTATTGATTCCTCTATTTTAGAAGGGACTAAAGGAAGGCCAGAATTTTTCCTATCTTTTGTTTCTTGAATTTTTCCCCTCAGGATATAAACAACTTAGAAAGGGAAACAAAATACAGGAAATGTTCCCTTAAATTATTCGAATAGCCAACCCCTAGCCTTCCTCTCCCCGTGCTCCTCCTCCTCCTGGTGGGTGCCTCGTGCAGCTGGATGGGTTTAGGGTGTTTTTTTAGGGAACCGTATGACTTGCAGGCAAAGGGGCCAGTGGGCTGTTGAAGGTTGTTTGCTGTTTGATGACAGAATTAAACCACAGGCAGGATCCTTGCATCTGCATTTGTCCATTTGCTTTCCAGCTTTGCTACTTTAAGCAAGCCTTCTAAACACTAAATATCATTTTCTTAAGCATTAACTTTGCATCAACATGGTAATATTTACATCAAAGGACTCTAATAAGGATTATTTAAGATAACACATGAAAAATGACTGCTACTGTTCAATTATTCATACCATTTTTCTTTTCCTTTCTTCTTATGTAAAATACTTACAAAATGTATCTTTCTGCCCAGGAGTTATGTATGACCCAACTTCCAGTTCATTAAAAACAAAAACAAAAGCAAAAGCAAAAACAGGAAGAACATAGGAACTTAAACACCCAGAGGGGCTGTGTCTGATCATGAGGTACCAGGCCTCAAAGGCAATTTGGGGCTGCAATTCTTGCCCTAATTCCAAACCAGGCAATAATACTGGCCAGGGGTTGGATTCATGCAAAGTGGAGCTCCTTTCCCTAGTCTGTTCAGAGACTCCACATGGGGTGCTGGGACTCTGAAAGCATATCCCTGGCAGAGAGCATTTTATGCTCAACATACTAACATACTAAGTTCAATATACTAACACTTCAGTGTCAGGTTGAATTGAGCTAAGTGTCGAGTAAGTGAATAATCCTCATGTCCTGTGTGCATAAAGAATCTATTAGAAATACATCGTTCATATTCTAAAATATAAAGTACTTCCTTTCTCTTTACCCTAACACCTGTATCTCTCAGAATCCCATTCCAGATGCAGGCCTTAAAAGTAGAAGGCAGAAGAGGTTATTCTATATTTATTATAATGACTACCTTCATGCAAAATAAATAAGGAATTACAAATTGCAAAAATGTTTGTAGGAGAGTTTGGTTTTATTTTTAGATTTATAATCTTATGCCCTTGTCTGATGTTTTCCTAGGCTGCGAAAACCTAAAACAACAATCATAGTTAAATATTATGGACTATGAATCTGTAACAGCCACAAAGTTTGCCTTAAATAATCAAAGCATCAGGTTGATTGTGCAAAACAATACTGAACTTCCTACTGTTTAGCTAAAACAATTGGTCTAGCTTTTGTCTTCTAAAAGTTAAGCACTAAATATATAAAAGCATGTCATCAGAATCTGTCCCATTGACTTTGGCTAAATAACCTGAAAATTTTGTTATCGCCCTCTCACTGACAAGGGCAGTACCTCCTTGGCACAGAACATCCAATGCAAACTCCTCTGCCCTGTCTGGAAAGCCCTCCACCAGGTGGCCCACTCCCTCCCCCTCTTAGTGGTCTGCTTTCTAATCCCCAACAGGTTAGCACATTAGATGCTCCAGGAGTATCTGTGGAAATAAGGAGAAAAGAGAGGGAGAGGCAAAGCTGTAACTGTGCTGCTGGGTAATATAGGAATCCCCTCTCCATTGCACACAATACCTTTTCCATCTCTGATGAGTAGATGGAATTTTTTCATGAATGATATACCATCTTTCTGGCAGTAACATCCTTAAAAACATAAATATTCTTGGAGGGTTGATATTAGCAAAGCAAGGACCTCATCAATACTCTCCAAAAAAGAAATTTTGGAGCCAGAACAAGAGAAGGGAAGCAAATGTGTGAAAAGAAAAAGTAGCAGAGAAAGAAAATAAAAGGGCTCTGAGAAAAATAGTGCCCTTCGCCTCTGTCCTTGCTAACAGGCGCCCATTCATCAGTTCCCACACATAGTAGGAATACAGATTCTGATTATTAGATGCTGGGAAACTACTCATTCTACACGTTATTGGATTCCCATGACAGGCCAGACACATCTGTGTAGGGAACAACACTGCCTCGCCAGAATTACAAGCACACTCCAAAAATAATTCCAGGTGTGATGACAGTAATGGAGAACTGACAGGGGAACAAGTCATGAAGGGATCGGCAGCAGAAAAGCAGACCTGAGGGTGGAGCTTAGCGATCACGCGTAGGTAACAGTTTACCTGCGTCTTCTTTACCAGATATTGTTCCTATGTCATGTCTATCAGTGCAAACCCTTCAGTCCTTGCCTAACATGCCCTCCAGCCCCAATGGACTATTTCTTTTTCTCCTTTTGCCCCACAGTATCTGAGTTTCTAGTTCACATAACAGGTTATCAGATGCCCATACCCAAACTGCGTGACATAATATGTAAAATTAAATATATAAAAATCCAGATTTATTAGCCATATTATGTGGAAATTTTTATTTAGAAATATCTTTCAGATAAAAAGTTACCATTACATAGTTAAATATGACTTCTTCAAGAAAAGTGACACGTAAATTTTCAGCAATGTGTCCAGTGCAAGAATCATTATATTAACAAAGGCGGTAGATGACTTTTAGGAGGTGAGACAGATAAAACTTAAGGTTGTTTTATAAAATATTCTGAAAACAGAGTTTAATGCTATATTCTGCCTCCCAAACTATTTTCTTCAAGCATCTGAAACCTCCGTGCTATTTATATAACTGACAAAAAAATAACAGGAGTGACAAATGCCACTGTTACCCTGGCTATAACCACAGCTATCGGAACAGGAGAGGCTTGTATTGACCACCCAACTGTTGGAACAAAACAATTTTGTTCCAACTCGACGAGGTGCTGAGGTCACAAGCAGTGCAAGTACTATAATCCTGGTCAAAACTAATGGTGAGAAGGTTGAGAGAAAAATAGAAATCGGCAATGGAGACAGAGAAGAAAAGGCCTCTGACACCAGGAAAATACACAAACTAACAACAAAACTACTATAAAGAGCGTAGAAATTACTGAATTAGAAACTAGGTCTGAAAGCAGGTCAGGAGGAGGGCCTGACTTTGTCCAATGCAGCTGACAGAGTGAAGATCGAGGGACATGGCACAGTGGTGGAGTTACCCTACAGGGGACTGTGACAGTCACACGACAGCACGTTTCCAAAAAAAAATCAACAAATTGCACATTAAATGAGTGAATTTATGACAGTACCTTACATTTCAAGAAAACTCTTTAAAATAAAAAAGAATTTAGCATATATCCACCCAGTATTTCTTACTCTCAGATATTCCTCACCCAGGGGAAATGAAAAATAATTTGATTTTAACAAATGACACGCAGCAGGCAGAATCAACCATATTCAATTATGCTTCTATCTGTTCCAATGAGAAGAATGCTCTTCAAACTGGAAACAGAATATCATTTGCTATAAAGAAGAAACTAAAACCCGAGATGGTCATACAATAATTTGAAAGCATCAGCCCACATAAATGAAGTCCAAGACTCTAGCTTATACACACTATATGCCTCATGGCACTAAAAGAACTGAGCATTGTGAATTTTCTGTGATACATCAAAAATCACAGTGAATGTGATAGATGACAGAAGACTAGATATGGGAAAATCTTTACTCCAATTTTTAAAATAGAAATTGAGACAAAAAGAGTAGGAAGTTTGTGATCAGTCCCTGCCAAAATTCTTTGAGTTAAGCAGATGGATTTTGAGGTCTTAGTAAATAAATAGGTATTCATGAAAACCAATGGAATTTGCTAAATCATGTTAACATAACATATTTCCTTCTTCTTCTCGCCCTCCCTTCTTTCCTCCTTCTGTCCCTCCCTCCCTTCTTTCTCTCTTTTCTATTTCCTTTCATTTCTGTATTACTTTTCTATTACTGCATAACAAATTATCACTAACTTAGCAGCTTAAAACAACACCCAGTTACTTTCTCCCAGTTTTTGTGACTCAGGAAGTTGGGCATGACTAAGATCAATCTTCTGCTCAGGGACTCCAAGGCTCCCTTCAAAGTGTGGGTAACAGCTCTGTGATTATCATCTGGAGCATAGGGTTCTCTTCCAAGCTCACCCAGGTCTTTGGAAGAATTCAGTTCCTTGTGGCTGTAGGACTGAGGCTCTCAGTCTCTATAGGTTCCCTTCTCCTAGTCATAGGCAATTTACAATCTGACTCATTTCTTCTAGGTCAGAAGGAGAACATTTCTCTTTAAAGGGCTTATTGATTAGGTCAAGTACATCTAGTAAAATCTCTCCTTTGATTAACTCAAAGTCAACTGATTAGTGTCTTTAATTACTTCTGAAAATCCTTTTAAATGTATATATTCCATTGAGTTAAAAAATATTACTATCCTCCCACTCTCCTATCATGACATACCTATACATACATACATACATACACAAACACACACCTAGTTGTAGATTATTAAGTTTTCCTAAAATACACCCATTCAATTGTATGATTTTTTTCCCATGGTGCTAAACAGCCTTGGTTTAGCAGCAGTAGATGCTGATAGTAGAACTAATTCAAGGAAAGTGGATAAAAAGTCCCTAAAGGATTCTCAGTGTGAAGCAGCAGGAGATACTGAAAGGAGGAAGCGAGGTCTCCCTCAGACACTGAGTAGTTAAAAACACTGGGACCAAGACAAGGACACTAATGGGCAGCCAATCATCCTGCAGTGTAAGTGGAACAGAAATCTCAACGGGAAGGCTTTCCTAAGAAGTTCTTAGAGGAGTGTAACTGCTCATACCCTGCACCTGGACTGGTTGCCAAGAAGTGGTATTCGGACAAACCTAGGGAAGAGCTCACCAACAGACTGCACTTCATCTGGAGATGGACAGAGGCATCCCAAGGCACGCCCACGCCACCATGCAGGTGTGGTTCTTAGACTTGACAACAGGACAATTTGTTATTTCACATGGACCAAGATCCAGGGGTTAAATGAAATGACTATTACTGCTGTGATAAATTACCACAATTTATTGGCTTAAAAAATGCACATGTATTGTGTTTTTATCGTTTGGTAAGTCAGAACTCTGACTGGACTAAAATGGTGTCATCAAGACTCCATCCCTTCCAGATGCTCTAGGAGATTTTATTTTCTTGCCTTTTCAAGCTTCTAGAGGTACACTACATTTTTTGGCTCATGGTCCCTTCCTCTGCCTTCAAAACCAGCAACACTGCATCTTAAAATCTCTCTTCTACTCTGATATTCCTATCTCCATTCTACAGGAACATTTATAATTACATTGGGCTCACCCAGGATAATATTCCCATCTCAAAATCCTTAGCTTATTCACATCTACAAAGTCCCTTCGGTCACGTAAGGTAATATTTCACAGGTTTGGGAGATTAAGATGTGGGCATCTCTGGGGGCTATTATTCTGCTTACCATACCTGTCGAATGTATGTCTAACACTCAAATTCAATCAGTTCATTTGGCTGCTGACAAAAATACCCAGTAATATATGAATGAGTTTAAGTTCATTTGCAATATCTTTCTATAGATTTTTTAATATTCTCTACAAAAGTTAATAGAAGAACTGTAATGAACACATTTGATTAGCTTACTGAAAGTATTCAAAAACATCATGTTCTTGAGGAGCTGTTTTAAAGCATGCACAAAGCATCTATGCTATTCTTACAATTGTCATTTAAAGTAAGAGAAAGGTGGGTATCGTTACAGTAATTTTCAAGTAAGGAAACTAGAGCCCACAGTGGTTAAGTGGTTTTCTCCAGATCACTCAGGGAGGAATGCTGGAGGAGTTATGAATAGAACTCAGTTTCTCCCATTCCCATTCAGTAGCTAAAAAGGTTAGGAATAAATAATAGTTACAATGATTCATACTGATTATCTAGGGTCTCTTCTTCAAAGCACAGAAAATCTAAAAGAAAAATCATCACAGAGACATTAACATGCCTTTGGTTAATTTATTTTTCTCTAACCTCACAGTTTCAACAAAGCTCTAAAGAAGTAGAGAGATCATGTTCCAACCCATCATCTCACTTGAATTTCAAGTAAGGTCAGAAAGCCTTTAATAAACATGGCTTTAAATGTTTAAAACATACAATGCTAATCTAACTGATAGACAAGAATGAAAAGTAAAGGAACAATGGGTGTGCTGTCTGAGAGCTTTAATTCCTAGCAGACCAACACAGTCATGGAGAATGGCTGTGCTGGAGGAGAGAGCAGGAGAGTGAGACAGAACTGGGTTGAAATCTCGGTTCTTCCACGCACACCAGCTGTGTAACCCTGGATGAGCTACCTGCCCTCTCAGATCCCCCATCTCAAAAATAAAGCTATTTTACAGAGCTGATGTGAAGATGAAAGATTATGTATATAAAATACCTAGTATGCAAAAGCATTTAATAAGTTTCCAACTTAGGAAAAGCCAAAAAATGTAGGATCAGATTTTCCCACTAAAAATAATTGGAGTGATGCTCCATGTGCTGCCCAGATTCCACTTGGGGAGGAAGGGTTTATGCTCCAAGGTGCTGCAAGTGGCCCTGAAGGGCAGCTGTTTGTTGCCAGCCCCCATGAGGACTGCCCTAGCTGCAGAGAGCCTCCTCATCTAATGTCCACCCCTTCCGGGACAGATCAGAGGTCCGTCAGCTCTGAGCAGAATTTGCCATAGGGTTGGCAGAGACCTCTGTTGAGACTACTTACCAGCTCATCTCCTCCCTCATGCTTTCTTCTTTCACTTTCCCTTCATAGGCATTGATCTCAACAGCACTCCCTAGAAGCCTCTTCTACCCTAGAGCTGGAAGTCAGTTTCCCAGGGAAACCCATCCAGGAACAATGTTGGAGGGGATGGTGCTAAGCCTCTCTTGTGGACCTCCCTGTCATCATTCCCCACGAAAACACCAGTGCACGTGACACATGCAAGCATCCTTGCGCTGTTTTCACAGGAATTGCAGAAGAAGGATTCTTAAGGCTTGGACATTACTTCTACTGTTGTTTACCAAGAAGCCAAAATAAATATGAACCCTTTGCCCTGGCTCTATTTACACCTTCTGAACATGGTTCAGTCACCAGTTTGTATGAAGATGCAGCCTGTTAACATCAGAAATGTTGCTAATCTCACAACTGAGAAAATTTTAATATTATTTCTGTAGTGAATTATATTAATTAATAATTATTAATATCGTTGTCTGAGGTTTGCTTTAAAATAACCCAGAAAACAATAGAGGATAAATGAAACAAGACTGGCAAAGTATTAATCACTGATGAAGCTGGGTGATTAGTACATGAGCTCATTATACTATTCTCTTTTGTATGGGTTTGAACTTTTAAAAAAATTTAACCACATTTATTGTCATTATAAATATATTTCCTTTTAAAGTGTCCTTTTTGTTTTTGTGGCCCTCCTCCTACTCCCTCTCCTGCCTGTAATTCAAAAGGTTTATGAAATATTTTAAATTTAACTGGGCTTACTTTACTTAATTAAATCTTCTTTGAAAATGAGGTGTTTTTTTTTTTTTTACCACCATGCTGCATTCTTTTTCTGCCTTCTCTTCCCTTTTAAGATATCAAACATGTTTGTCTTTTCCGATTCCTTTCCTGACAAGGACTGATCCACCTGAGCTGGTAATTCCCCAAACATGGTGCCACTGAGGTTGTAAGCACCAAGTCAACTGCCAACCAGAACCCCCTGTTTGAGGGTGCAGTGGAGAAGGAAACTTGACTCAGCGCAGTGATACAGCGTGGCTGTGAAAACACAGCTGTGGGACAGCTCAACAGCGCTGCAGCGCCGCGTGGCTGTGAAAACAGTGCGGCCGTGGAAAAGCTCCGGGGGCAACACGGCCCTTTCCAGCCAGAGAGTTCTGCTCATCAGTCAGTGGTCTGCTCTGTGCTCTGAGCTCCGCCATGACAGCCAACTGCCCCACTCTGCTCCCGTGAGACATCTTCACTATTTCAGGTCTAACTGGGGAAATGTAGTCTTTGGTGGAAAGTGTGCTCTGAACTTGTCAGTAATAAAAAGAACTGGATATTAACATGCCTTAACAAAAGTACATGCATATACATTATTAAACTACATATAATGCACTGTATGTACAAATAATGTACTTTGATAATCAATTTTAAGATGGGTTTAATAACATCTAAATTCATCAAAATGTGGGAAAATTTTATATTTTCCAAAGCAGATAAAAATAGAGCTTGTTAAGCATCTCACTAACGAGTTTTCAGATTTCTTTTTAAAAAATTGCTGAGGCTTTACTTAAAACCAAACCCACAAGGCATTTCAAACTAAATTTATATTTTAAGAGATTTACTTTTTATTAAAGTATTATATAACCTAAAGCTGTTCTGCAATTATACAGACTTTTAGATTATAAAGACTTTATCATGCAAATTATTTCAATTTTAAAATGCTCAACTTTCCATGTGTTGTTTTAAATGTGAATTATTATAACATTTATAAATTTAGCCTAAAAATACCTTGAAGGCTCAACAAATGGTGCTACCTATGCTATTTAAATTTTGGTCAAAATAATTCTGTTCTATATTTATATATAATAATGATTAACAAGTAAGAATCACAATAAAAGAAGGTAGTGCCTGAGGCAAGTACTCAGTTTGTGTAAAGTGGTACTTTTTGCCTAACTCTCAAATGTTGATGTATGCTGTGATGAGAAAACCCACAAGGTGTTTTCTACACAAATCCATTTCCCATCTTTGCATTCTTCTACATCCAATGTCTTTCTGAATTTTGAGGTCTGAGGTCTCATTCATTTGAGGTGATTTGATCCAACACTTTGGGGAATACCTTCATTCAGAAAATGATTCTGCTTAAAAAAACATGATCTTTTCAAAAATCAGAGAGATACCCTAAGGTCTTTCCGTAGCCAAGTTATTATTATATCCAGGTATTCTTTATATAAATAAGATTTAGTGAACCTGAAATGAAAAGCAATGAAGCATCTAATCATGATTAGTACTCTCAGTAACCTAGGACTAGAAAGCAACTTCCTCAACTTCTTATATAGAATATCTATAAAAGACCTATATTTAACAGTGAAAATACATAAACCTTTCCCATTAGTATAAGGAACAAGGCAAGAATGATTCTCATATCATCAGCATCGAACTGGAAGTTCTTACTAATGTAATTAGGCAAGAAAAGGAAACAAAAGCTATTTGGGGGAAAAGGAAGAATTAAAACTGTCTTTATTTGTGGATGACATATTTGTCTATGTAGGAAATATAAAAGAAGCAACACAAACTCCTGAAACTAACAAGTGATTATGGCAAGGTTGCAGGATGCAAGGTTAACATGCAAAAGTTAATTGCTTTTCTTATAAAACAGCAATGAACAGTGGAATTTGAAATTAAAAACACAATACCATTTATGTTAGCAATCCCCAAAATACTAGATATAAACCTTGAAATACTAGACTAAATACTAAAAATAACTTAGATATAAATCTAATAAAATATATAATACTTATATGGGGAAAATACTAAATTTTGATGAAAGGAATAAAAAAGAAATAAATGGAGATCACTTTCATATATAGAAAGACTCAATATTATCAAGATAACTCTTCCTAACTTGACCTGTAGATTTAATATTTCCAACTCAAAATTGCAGCAAGTTATTTTGTGGATATTGATACTGATCATAAGTTTATATGCAGATTCAAAAGACCCAGAATAATCTACACAATATTGAGAGAACTACCGTAGTTGAAGAGCTGACACTACCTGATGTTAAAAATTACTGCAAACTTATGGTAATCAAGACAGTATGGTTGGTGATTTCTGGGGGAGGGGAGTATAAGGGGACTAAATGGTAATGGAAAAAATAATATAAAGGTCATATATTTAAGATAAAAAAGAAAAAGAAAGTATGGTAATAATAATAGGTAAATATGTCAATGGAACAGAAGAGAAAGTACAGAAATAGACCCATGTAAATATAGTCAACTGTTCCTATTGACAAAGGAACACAGTTAATACAATGGTGCAAAGACAGTCTCTTCAACAAATGATGTTGGAACAACTGGACATCCCTATGCAAAAAAATAAATCTAGGCACAGATCCTATACCCTTCACAAAAATTAAATCAAAATGGATAGATCTAAATATGAAACACAAAACTATTAAACACCTACAAGTTAAAAATAACATGAAAGGCACAATCCAAGAAAGAAAGAATCGATAAACTGACTTTATTAAAATTTAGAATGAAATACCTAATAGCATGCAGAAGACTGACAATACCAAGAGGTGAGGAGGATATGTAACACATAGGATCTCTCATTCATCACTGGTGGGAATGCAAAATGGTACAGCCACTTTTGAAGACAGTTTGGTAGCTTCTCACAAAATAAAACATATTCTTACCATATGATTAAGCAATCATGCTTCTTGGTATTTGCCCAAGGGACTTCAAAACGCAGGTCCACACAAAAACAAAGTGTACTATATCCACAAAAAGCAATGCTACTGAGCAATAAAAAGAACAAACAACTGTTACATGGATAGATTTCAAAAGCATTATGCTAAGTGAATAAAGCCAAGGCACAAAAGAATGCATGCTGTATGATTCTATTAATACGAAAATCTGGAAAATCAAAACTATAGTAAAAGCAAACAAATAAAGAATGCTTCACTCCACAGCAAAACACATGGACTACTTCTTTCCTCAATTGTTGTTCAACATTTGATAGCTTCAATGCCCTTTGGTCCTACTGGCCTTCTTTGGATTAGGTCATATGCATTTCTAGTTTCAAAACCTAATGAAATTACCTAACTTGTCTATTTTTCTTAATATATTTTATTGATTATTCCATTACAGCTGTTCCATTTTTTTCTCCCCTTTATTCCCCTCCATCCTACCAGCATTCACCCCCCTTTAGTTCATACCCAGGGGTCATATGTATAAGTTCCTTAGATTCTCTGTTTCCTACACTATTCTTAACCTTCCCCTGTCTATTTTCTACCTACCATTTATGCTACTTATTCTTTGTACCTTTTCCCCCTCTCTCCCCCTCCCACTCCCCTGCTGATAACCCTACATGTGATCTCCATTTCTGTGATCCTGTTCTTGTTCTAATTGTTTGCTTAGTGTGTTTTTGTTTTTGTTTTAAGTTCAGTTGTTGATAGTTGTCAGTTTGTTATTATTTTACTGTTCACATTTTTCATCATCTTTTTCTTGGAAAAGCCCCTTTGACATTTCATATAATAAGGGCTTGGTGATGATGAATTCCTTTCACTTGACCTTATCTAGGAAGCATTTTATCTGCCCTTCCATGCTAAATGATAGCTTTGCTGGATAGAATCATCTTGGATGTAGTTCCTTGCCTTTCCTGACCTTGAATACTTCTTTCCAGCCCTTTCTTGCCTGGAAGGTTAATTTTGAGAAATCAGTTGACAGTTTTATGGGAATGCCTTTGTAAGTAACTGTCTCCTTTTCTCTTGCTGCTTTTAAGATTCTCTCTTTATCTTTACACTTGGATAATGTGATTGTGCCTTGGTGTGTTCTTCCTTGGGTCCAACTTCTTTGGAACTCTCTGAGCTTCCTGGACTTTCTGGAAGGCTGTTTCCTTTGCCAGATTAGGGAAGTTCTCCTTCACTATTTTTTCAAATAAGTTTTCAATTTCTTGCTCTTTCTCTTCTCCTTCTGGCACCCCTATGATTTGGATATTGGAATGTTTAAAGTTGTCACAGAAGTTCCTAAGCCTCTCCTAATTTTTTTGAACTCTTGTTTCTTCATTTTTGTCCTGGTTGAATGTTTATATCTTCCTTCTGCTCCAAACCATTGATTTGAGTCCCAGTTTCCTTCCATTCTCTGGTTCCCTATATATTTTTCTTTACTTCACTTGTCATAGCCTTCATTTTTTCCTCCATTTTGCAACCATACTCAACCACTTCTATGAGCATCCTGATTACCAGTGTTTTGAACTCCACATCTGATATGCTGGCTATCTCTTCATTGCTTAGTCTATTTTTGGAATTTTGATCTGTTCTTTCATTTGGGGCATACTTCTTTGTCTCAGCACACCTGTTACTTCATAAAGGGCAGAGTCTTAGGTATGTGCCAGGGTGTGGCAACCCACATCTCTGGGTTGTGGCATGGTATGTGGGGGAGGTGTCAGAGAGAGAATAATGCCACCTGCTCAGCTCTCTAAGGCCTTCAGTCACTTCTCCTGCTAACCACAAGCACATTGGGCCCTTCTGGTGCTGATACCTGGATGGGTGGGCTTGTGTAGGTTCTAGGACCCTGTGGGTCTCCCCAATTAACTCTCCTGTGAGGCTGAGAGTTTCTCCCACTGCCAAAACCTCTACCAGTTTTTACAGCCAGAGGTTTTCAGGTTTTATTTTCCTGCACTGGAACCCTGGGTTATACAGTCTGTCTTGCTTCCCAGTTGTTCCTCCCAGTTTATCTGTACACAAATGTG
Organism: Artibeus jamaicensis; assembly: GCF_021234435.1. Classification (NCBI taxonomy): domain Eukaryota; kingdom Metazoa; phylum Chordata; class Mammalia; order Chiroptera; family Phyllostomidae; genus Artibeus; species Artibeus jamaicensis. The sequence goes on along the minus strand of NW_026521486.1, from coordinate 16,782,983 downwards.
GGACCAGCAGCTGCTGCATCACCTGGCTCGTCCTCCAGTCACTGCCTTGCTGTCAATCCTCTCTGCCCTTGCTTCCCATCTCTGCCCCTCCTACCAGTCTGGATGAATGTTTCTTCTTTAACTCCTTGGTTGTTAGACTTCCTTAATAGTTTGATTTCCTGGAAGTTCTGGTTGGTTTTTATTTTTAACTCTGTTGTTGTCCTTCTTTTGGTTGTACAAGGAAACAAAGTGTATCTACCTATGCCTCCATCTTGGCTGGAAGTCCCAAACTAGTCTCTTAATGAAGGATAACTTACTTTACTGGAATTCAATTTGACTATGTACACACAAGCCTTAAAAAAGATAATACCTCTGTTCAGAGATTCAATTTTTCTAAGCAAATATAATAAAAAATATAAAGACTTATTCTAAAATTTTTCATCCAAACATAATTCATAACACTAAATGACTGGAAACAATCTAAATGAATGTGTAGTTCTGATTCAGGATTATAGTAAAAAAAAGAATTGCACCCTGGCTGGTGTAGCTCAGTGGATTGAGCGCGGGCCTGCGAACCACACGATCACAGTTCAATTCCCAATCAGGGCACATGCCTGGGTTGCGGGCCAGTTCCCAGCAGGGGACTCGTGAGAGGCAACCATACATTGATATTTCTCTCCTTCTTTCCTTCCCTTCCTCTCTAAAGATAAATAAATAAAATCTTTTAAAAATTTTTTAAAAAATAAGAATTACAATAGGGGATGGTTAAATAGTTATCCTAATACATTCTTGTAATGGAATATTACACAACCATTAAAACATCTAGTCATACTGGAAAGTGTTCAAGACATAATGTTAAATAAAAAAATACAATATGCATATAGAAAGATTCCAATTTTAGGTATTATATATGAAAACTGTATGTTATATATATGAATATGAAAAAATGCACAGTTATTTGTTCACTCCTTTGTTCATTCATTTAAAACACATACACATTTATTTACTACCTAACTTGTCTAAACAAAACAGAAATGGTCCTTACTTTATGGAGATAATGGTCTAGTAGAGATGATATATTTATAAGTAATTACAGCAAAATTATATATATACACTCTGTTTGTTTGTTTCTTATTTGTGCACTGTTATTGTCAACTCCATGATGGCAGTGATCCTGTGTATGTTTGTCACTGTATTCCCAGCCTTTGCCAGAGCCCAGGATTATAAATACATGATGAATGTAGAGGAAACTCACAGACTACACAGGAGCATATTAGCAGGAAGACCTGAAATAACTCGGGAAGTTTCAAAAGTTTCTTGAGGCAAAAATAAGGTCCTGAAGGATGAATAAGAATTTAAAATAAGGTCATTTAAAATAAGGTCCTGAAGGATGAATAAGAATTAGCCAGGTGAAGAGGGTTGGGAAGATTGTTCCATGTAGAAAATTGCTACAGGTAAAAGAAAAAAGTGGTAGCTCAATTCATAAAAGCAAACAAGGGTTATTTCAGGGAAAGGGTATACAGGCAATTTCCTTCTCACATTTTTTTCAGTGAACATATGTTTTTGTGGTGGTAAAAAAAAACAAAACAATGTTCTGAACACAGTAGATATAAAACCTCTGACTTATTGGGTGATCTCCTCCTGTGGCTCAGAAGTTTGGGGCCCCTATTCTATAGCACTGGTACCATGCTGTGTACCCAATATGTACTTAAACCCTAGTTAAATAATTTATACACATGGAAATAGATAGTAACTGAACCTATGAAACCTACAATTCTGGTATTATATGGTGGCTAGTTATTGTTACAATGACTTTGCAGAACTAGATAAAAAGAATTACTAAATTTCCTTTTACATATCTTTGTTGAAAAATTATTTCATTTGATGTACATAGTTTATACTTGAATTGAAAAAAATCAATACTATTCATTATTCTAAAATCTCAGAAACAGATGTTTTGAGTTCTTTCCAGGATATAGAGGAAGAAAAAAATTTGGACGATCTCTAAGTAACCATGACTACCATTTTCAGTACATAACAAGTGTTATTTTCACACTCTTTGTGTTGGTTAAAATAATAACCTATCCTTATAAATAAAATCTGGTTTTCATTAACCTTCCTTTCATACTGCAACAAAATATTTAAAATTATTTATCAATCCAACAGCAATGAGCTTCTAAGAGTAATTATTTTTCCTGAGTATGGAGCTCTCTTAACAGAGTGTAAGTGCCCTGTCTCCAAAGCAATTAGGATTGTTATTTTGGTCAATATTAAGATCATAAAACCCTTTTAACATTCTTTTCTCCATCCTTAAGGGTGAGGAATAGTTCTTGGCTGTACCATTCCAGGCCCAGATGTGAATGGTGGCACAAATTTGACAAGGGTTCTCTGGGACAAAGAGGCAGAGAGTCTCTATGCAAATGGCATAGAGACCCTCATATCTACAATGACATTTCATAAACAAATAAAAAATGTGTATACTTATTTCAACTAGCACTCAACTGGACTGACAATAGGTCCACATTTCCAAAGAGCCTCTGTGAAGAAGCAGAGCGTGTTATAATACTTGAAGGCTGGCCCTCTGCTCTTACTAATGTAATGGCAGCTTTATGGTTGGGAACAAGAGTTTTCCCACTTCCCTCTCTGCATCTCCAGTCCTATTTTCACCACTTATATGTTTCAGGTACAGATCTAGTCTCAACGTAAATAATTTATGGATTGCTCCCAATATAACATAAGAAGTCCTGCTCATCTCCTCTCATCACTCCTTCTACCTGGGAAAGTCTTCCTTTTTTGCTGCTTTTAAAGTTTAGCCTTCAGATTGGGTTCTACTTAATTTACGGAAATTTGTTGAGACCATAATATCTCTTCCATGTTTCTGCTATAACTGTAAAATCTAGAACTTAGCAAATGTTGTCCTGCATTTCTTTTCTGTATCCGTTCTATCCCTCTAGTTAGATCACAAGCTCTTTGGGCAGAGTCAGCATAGAACATCGCATTGTGGTACCAGGGTCCAGTGGGGCTGAGGGGATGATAATGATAAAGGTCACCTAAAAGCAGACTCCAAAATGTCATATGTCAGCCTTCCACTCTAGGCTACGAATATAACTTTTTAATTCTTTACCAAATGTTTTATTCTGTCTAAACTTTACCAATTAAAATTTCCACCTCCTTCTAACAAATAGCTTTATTTTCATAAATGAGATTTCCTTGCTGTATTTCCCTTAATGACTCTACTCCATCTGTCCAATTTTAATACCACCCAAAAAAAGGATGATTTTCCAGAATAAGATTGTACCTCCAGATTAATTTACACAGTATTTCATTATATTAATACATTAAAGGAAAACCCCCAAAGTAACTAAAAGATTGCTTTTGTGGTATTTTACAAATACAATTTGCTTTACACAAAAACAATAAAGCATCCTAATTTGAAACATGCATTTAGAAGATTCAGTCCTTTTACATCAGAGATGCCAGCTGGGCAGAGGCTGGTAACCTGAGGTAACAGGCTTACGTGGTCACTGAAGGACAGTAAGAGGAGGGGGGGGTGTCTCTTTGTGGAGGAACGCCAGTGCCAGTCACCCATGCTGCAGGCAGCCTCCTGCTCAGATGCCTCCCAGAGGAATGGCTGAAGTGGGGACATTTAGGATCCCAATTAAAGGATTCCTTCCTTAAGGTTTATGACTATATAATGATCTATTTTCTTCTATATAAACATGTCATTAAACAGAACAACACAGTAAAAAATGATATAACTTATTTCTTATAGTTCACAAGATAGGTCTTTCCCAGAGTTAGATGATGCTTAAGGTTCCCAGAATTAATCTTGTCCGGTGCCCTAAAAGCAAGGCTTCAGGGAGGTATTTGAAACTGGTAAAAATGAAATCATTTAAGAAACCCAGCAAAAATGTAATATTGTCTACTGTTCATTCTTTTGAGGCAGAAAACAAAACCACCCTCAATAAAAACTCTTATAAGATGCCAAGCTCTTTAGGAGAGGAGTTTAAATACACAAGAACTGCCTGAGTAGGTATAATCCTCACTGCATACAGATGAAGAAACTGAGGCATTAAAACAAATCAGCCTTACTGTGTCTGAGAAGCTGTATGAATAGTCTTTGAAATACTTTGACCTGAGAAAATCAGGTTAAATTAAGAACTGAAATATATATTTTTGGTTTCTAAGCTAAATATATGTTGCTAAAGTATAAAACAATTTAAGAGTAAATTATAAACTTAATTATCATAAAGTGATCAGCCACTAAAATAGTACTTTTTCAATGTATTTTAGGTAGCCAACTCTCCACTTTTCGCAAAAGTGGCATTTTTGGAAAAATGGCTCACCAAAGGTATACAACATTCTGTAATTTCTTCTATACATTCAGGTGACGATGACAAATTGCTCAAGTTTCTGCCTTGTATTCCCATCATCATTACATGTTTGAAAAACTGATACCTCACTTGTAGGCAAAGATTACAAATGCAACCCACGTGCTTCCTTTTCATTTCTCTGTTTTCTTCTCCATCGATCCTACCATTCCCCTCTCAGTATTATCCACCCATTTTTCCTCTCCCTTTTCATTTGTTCTTTCCCTAAATCTGTATGTGTCACCTGAATGACCACCCCCAAGTCCTCACCCTTGTACCCAACAAGAAATGTTTTGTGTGTGATTTTTAAAATATATTTTAATGATTATGCTATTACAGTTGTCCCATTTTTTTCTTCCCTGTATGTCCCTCTGCCCAGCATACCCCCTCTCACCTGCATTGCCCCCCTTTAATTCATGTGCATGGGTCATACATATAAGTTCTTTGGCTTCTCCATTTGCTATACTATTTAATACCCCCCCCGTCTATTTTCTACCTACCATTTATGCTACTTATTCTCTTACCTTCTCCTCCTCTCTCTCCCCCCCACCTCCCCACTGATAACCCTCTATGTGATCTCTGTTTCTGTGATTCTGTTATTGTTCCAGTTTTTGCTTAGTTTATTTTTGTTTTTGGTTTTTTAGGTTCAGTTGTTGATAGTTGTCAGTTTGTTGTCATTTTACTGTTCATATTTTTAAAATTAATTTTACTTAGTTATTTTTCAAGTACAGTTTTTTGTCTATTTTTCCCATCCCAGCCTCCCCCGCCCCTTGCTCCCCACCTCCCTCCCATTTCCACCCCCCTTAGTGCTCATCCCTGTGTCCTTCCTATTTGTTCCTCCAAATCCCTCCCCCTTTTTCCCCTTAACTTCCCCCTTCTCCCCTCTGGTCACTATCTCCTTGTTCTCTATTTCAGTGTCTTTTTTTTTTTTCTGCTTGCTTGTTTGTTTTGTTGTTTAGCTTCCTGTTAAAGGTAAGATCATATGGTATTTGTCTTTCAGCACCTGGCCTATTTCACTCAGCATAATGCTTTCCAGTTCCATCCATGTTGTTGCAAAGGGTAGTAGCTCCTTCTTTCTCTCTGCAGCATAGAATTCCATTGTGTATATGTACCACAGTTTTTTTTATCCATTCATTTACTGATGGGCACCTAGGTTGCTTCCAACTCTTGGCTATACATATTTGCCAATGATACCTCAGACAAAGGTTTAATCTCCAAAATATACAAAGAACTTACACGACTCCACTCTAAGAAGACACCCAACCCAATTAAAAAATGAGAAAAGGACTTGAACAAACACTTCTCCAAGGAGGACATACAGAACATTCAGAGACACATGAAGAGATGCTCAATATCATTAGCTATCAGAGAGATGCAAATTAAAACCACAATGAGATACCACTTTACTGTTCATATTTTTTATCATCTTTTTCTTAGAAAAGTCCCTTTAACATTTCATGTAATAAGAGCTTGGTGATGATGAACTCTTTTAACTTGAACTTATCTGAGAGGCGCTTTATCTGCCCTTCCATTCTAAATGAAAGCTTTGCTGGATAGAGTAACCTTGGATGTAGGTCCTTGCCTTTCATGACCCTGAATACTTCTTTCCAGCCTCCTCTTGCCTGCAAGGTTTCCAACAAGAATTTTTTTTACTCACTTTTTTAATAGCTTAAGCTAGGAGGCCCAGGGACTGACTGACACAGCCTGGGGTGAATGGAAAACCATCGTAGCAGGCTGGGTGTGGTAAGGAGCAGGGAAAGAGGCACAGAAAAGGGGGGATCCATGACCCAGTGAGAGCAGCGCTGGGTCGCAGAGTCCCACAGAAGAGTCGTGTTGTAGTACCATATCTAGAGACACAGAAGTGCCAGAAATAAGGAACTTTGTTCCTTATTTCATCTCTTTATGGTTGTTTCTTCCTTCCAGTATATATAATATGTACTGGTCATTATTAGTATATGAAAGGAACATAGACACCACTCTCTCTTTTCTCCAACAAGTCTGTTATAGTTCCTATTCATGCTTCCTGTTTTCAGAATGAAGAAACCTAATAAGTAGAACCAAATCTCAGTTTAGCCATAGGATCAAAGCAAGAAATAGAATTCCTTCTAGAAGTTCATTCAAATTAAACATAGCTTTGTTTTTCACTACTATGGTAACTTCTACAATGCAATGGATGAAATACTAGTTGAGAGATGCAGAAAACATAATATTTCACTAATTCATACTCAAAGGAGATGTTACTTGCCTTTTAAATATTGATGACGTCTACTTTTGAACAGGCTATTAATTAGTCATTTTAAAACCAATTACATCATATAATGGGTAAAACAAAAAGAAATTGAATACATCCTTTAGATATAATAAAGGCCACTGTTCATGTATTAGGTTTTCTGTTGGGCACTTGACATATCTCAACTCATTTAATCCTCACTAAACAATGCAATGTTGGAATTACCCTCATTCTAGAGATGAGGAAACTGAGGCCGATTCATAGTTTGAGTATATTGTCAGCCAGTGATCAAGTCAGAATTAGAACTCAGATTGCCAAACAGAATGGTTTTTACACCCTTCCAGCTGCTTTCCTTATGATGAGAGTGAAAGAAAAATTCAGAAATCAGCAAGCACAGCCCAAGTGCCTACTGTGTACAAGACATGAGCAGGGTGTACCAGACCAAACACACGCATCTATTGGAGAGACACTGCCCTCAGGCACCTTGCAGGCTCAAAGACTAGGTATTCCATAACTATGTGACTATAATATAAGAAAAAAATCCACAGAGGTAAAAAATAAGTTACTTGACTATCAGAGAAAGGAGACTGCTTCTGGCATAGGAGGACTGAAAAAGACCTCAGGAAGGATGTAGCATTTGAGGCCTTAAATCCTACAGATTTAGTAGTTTTGTACCAGCTAGATGCTCACTAACATTTAGAAGGAGTACCCATCTCACATGCCACAGAGGGTATCCATCTCATTTAGAACTGAGCTCTTAAAAATCCAGAGTGGCTCTATGTGAACTCTCATCTGGTTTCAGTTGCTTAGAAATGTGTTTAAGCTGAACATCTAAAATGATTTCCGTGAAATTATGCTTTGAGCATGAAAGTTCAGAAACTGGCACTTTGGAGTCTTGTTACACATGGAGAATGGATTTTTCTCTAATCTTCCAATTTTTTCTGTGCAGGATTAAACATTTTCACACCTGAAAATATTTCCGATTAGATCCACATTGATGTGGATTTCACTGTAAGCATGAGGGGTCTAATTTCTGTACTCTCTAGACCCAAGGTCAGTAAACTTCAGCAGTAATCTAACCTACTGCCCATTTTCATAAATAAGGCTTTCTTAAAACACAGCCCTGCCCACTCATTTTCATATTTTATATAGCTGCTTTCATGCTATGTTGAGTAATTGCAACAAAGACCATATGGCATCAAACCTAAAATATTTACTATCTGACACTTCACAAGAGAGAGTTTGCAGACCCCTGCCATAGATAATTTGTTCAACAAATATTTAAAGACTTACAAGGTAGGTGGCTGGTAGGCAGCTAGAGTGCATTGCTAGCTAAAGACTGTAGCCCCATTAAACCAAGTTAAAAATTAATGCACAATGCATTGTATTCTTCATTATGATTAGTTATCACAGATAAGGAAAAACTGAAACAACTTTTGCTGTAGGAAAAACACAGCAGGTGACAAAATACAGCATTTTTAGGAAATTCTCTACCCTTACTACTTCTACTGCTAGTGAACATTTAGTGAGCATTTACTAGTAGTGCTAGACAATGCCATAAGCACAGCATAACAGTATATACCAGTAATTCCTCATTACAACCCTAGGATGTAGGTACTAATATCAATCCTCATTTTACAAATGATGAAATTTAGAGTCAAAGTGAATTATTTCTAAGGTCCCACAGCTGGGACTTAACAGAACATGCTTTCATCCTCGGTGAAATATTCAGGCAGAGACTGAATGATTTCTGCAAAGCTATAATGGTTTATACTTTGAAAAGGGAGCAAAAAAATGCCTATCATTTACTTAGAAGCTAATATGGGTTTGCCATTGTTCTATTTGTTTTAAATACATTCTCTAATTTTCATATCACCAAACAATGCAGGAATAAATTACCTCTGGTACAAATGATTAAATAATATAGACAGGTTATTTGATTTACCAAAGGCATATGTGTAAGTTGCAAAGCTAAGATTAAAATGAGGTCTACCTGACTTTCAATTATACCAAACTATTTTCATTTTAAAAAAAAACTCCTAGGTGTACCTCTACAGTGCATGAAAAGGAACCACATTTAAAAACAAAAGCAACAGATATTCAATAGCTAAACAATGAAGTATCAGGCAGGGGCAGGTAAGAAATAAGCTCTGCAATTAAAATGGCAATGAGAAAAATAAAAAATACATTTCTAAATGTAAATAAAGAATCTGTTCCTAATTGCAGCTAAGATCAAATTCAGAATAAGCCACAACATAATTTGCTGGAATCACTAAAAGAACTGGAAACCTTCATTATTTCTTCTAATACAAATGATGATGCATTCAAATTTAGCATATGTCTCTGACATGATTAATATCCCTTTTCCCAAGGGAGAGGTGCCTGGTCGACCCATTTACACACTATTGTTGAAGAAACATCTGAAGATGTGAATGTGAACAACACTTTTCTCTTAGGAGGCATGACTCAGTGTTAAAACAAAACAAAACACAGGGCCCTAGACAATAAGTCCAAACAGATCTGAGTTGGAATAACTCATCTCAGCTACTTCAGAACTGTCACCGCACACAAGCTAATTGACCTCTCTGCACCTGTTTCCTCATCTAAATGGCTGCTTGTGAGAGATGCTGCAGGGACATTCTGCCCCCTTAAAACACATCCAGCCCGGGGAATTAGTATTCTTTCAGTTATCATCCTTTTTCCTGAAGGAAAGGCTTCAAGAGAAAATATTATTTTGTCACTTATGCCCTCTGCCACTATGCATATAAACCCCAGATGTCTCTGTGGTTTGAAAGGTTTGAGAAGGAATATTTTTACCTGCTATGAATGGGTGGGCTCACAGATGCTGAAATAAGGGAGGGCATTGCAGGTACCCAAAAGGACCTATGGTAGCACTTAACATCTGGAAAATAAATGTGTGTTCCAGTCTTGGCAATCACACTAGATGCAGTATGGCAGAGGCGGGGAGTAACAGGAGCCAGATGGTGGACAAGTCTCAAACACCCTGGTAATGAATCAGGACCTTGGTAAAAATGACCACATCCTGAATATAACTAAGAACTTGCAGTATTCTACCCTGTCAAAAATTATTCTGTGGTCATGCACTTGTCACCTCTAACCTAACCAAACGGTTTCTTCCTTTACCAGCTGACTGACCAGAGTCCTCCTGACTTCACTTCATGGCTTGGCTTTCCCTGGTAGACATGAAAGCATCCCTTTCTGCAATAGGACTAATTTTATGAGATTTGAAATAGAGTCTAACAATACTTCTTACAAGTAGCTATTTCACATAGTCAGAAAAGTACAGAATGGAATGCCTTCAGAATGACACAATCAGGGAATAAGAAAAAAAGCTCTTTGAAAGTAAAATTATGATTGCTAAAACATAAAAATCAATGGACTGAAAAATAAATTGGAGAATAAAAAACCAAAAACATGGAAAAAGTTAAAAGATGAAAAAGATGATTGTAAGAGCCTCAGCAGTTAATTAATAGATACTCTGGAAAGAGAAGGATGAAGATGAAAGGAAGAAACAAATTTTTAAAAAATAAAAAAGGATTTCCCCACAGCTGAAAATAAATCTTGACATTAAAAGGGACAACTTATATGCACCATGATGCCTTTTTCAATCCTATAATTAGACATAAAATTTTAGAACGCTAAAAATGTAAATATCAGACTTTAAAAACATCAAGAGAGAAAAAACAAAAACCATGCTGAGGCATAATAGTAATAGATACTAAAAGAAAGCTGTCCAAAGCTTTCCAATTCATGCGGGGAAATATAATTTAACCTAGAAGTCTATAATCAGTTAAACTGACAAATAAGAGAAAGATACACGTTTCCATCACTCAAAGACTGAAAAAGCTTGGCCTTGATAAATTACTCAACAATAAGTGCACTCAAGAAATAAAGCAAGCACAGGATATGAAGCCAAGAACAAGAGATCCTATCATGAGGAAAACAGTGAAAGATTCTTCCAGCAAGGCCAGAGAGCAAAGGGCAGAGGCTGAAGCAGAGGAACTGACAATGTTTGTATTGAGATATCCAGGAAAAAAATTTAAAAGACAGGGACTCCATGGATGGGAAGTGGAATTTAGAAATGTAATGAGGATATAATAAAAGGAAAGGCAACTAAAAACTCTCCCCCCAAAATTCTGAGTAGAAAGTTGTTAGGTTGAAAATCTTCATGAAAATGTTAAACAAGCAGGTTGATTAAAATGAAAGAAACAAAACAATCACAGGGCCATCATCCCATCCACATGGTTTTAAGTGTCTATCTGCATTAGGAAGAGAGATGTTCTCCCGCATCCTTACATACCTTCCTGGTTGTGCTACCAGGTAATGGTCATGGTGGTGTGTTCCCCCAGGCTGATCTGTCAGTGGTATCCTGGAAACATGTCTCTGCGAAGTATAAATACGATATGTCCATGTAATGGGATAAGAAAATTTAATTAATGTATAATCTAGAGGAAAAGGGGAGGAGCTGCTTAGGACCTGAGTATTAGTATCAAACAAATCATCTTTAGGGTTTTAACGAACCGTGTGTGATGATATTAGTAAGACTCCAAATGTGAGTCTGAAACTTTCTGGTTCCCTCCCTCTCTTATCACTGGCTCTGGTCCCAGCTGGCCTCTCCAGCATCAGTTTGTGAAACCAAATGATGGCTTACACATCTCAGCCTGCATAGCCACTGAAATTTTTAAAAATTAGGATCTAAGAAGCGTTTGGTCTCTAGAGCATCTCAAGAACATGAGCCATATGACAGTCTTCATGGCCTGGGAATTTGAACCACAAGGCTTCAGAGCAAAGTTCAGAGCAGAAAAAAAAAAGATTATTAGGACAGCTACAGAGCCATTGAGGTTAATCTAACCAATACCATGATCCAAATAGAAAAATACACAGTGAAAAGGTATTAAGCAATTAATGGAGTGTAAAATAATAGAAGACTTTCCATTCTCTTTCCACTGGCACAGGGTCTTAATACCAAAAATAATTAATAGCCACATACCATCTATATACATAAATATTAAATGTGACTCACTGGTCATATTGTACAGGGCCAACCTATGAACCACGTGGTCAATGTCACAGAATAGAACAAAAATAAATGTCTACTAGCTTAACAAGTACCAGTAGAAGTGAAGCTAAAAGAAGACAGTGGGTAAAGTGGGGAATGAGAACAAGAAGAAAGAGCCCAGGAGCCAATATCCTCATTTTCCAAAACAGGAAGTCAAGAGGTACTGTCTGAAAATGATGCAACATAACATAAAGCTATAAAAACACAATGTAAGTTTATTTCATTATAATATTATTGAAAGCCACCTAGCTAACCAGTAAAAACTAAAACTTATCATAAAAATAACCAACACTTAGAGGAGATGAGAAGAGAGATAAAGATAATGTAAGTGAATTATCCTTACTCTCAGAGAAGTAAGATATAATGATGCAAGGTGCTGGGTGAGTATGTGAAATACGGGGGGACCACTCTGTAAAGTGTCTCATTGTCTAAATTAAACACTGTGTTGGACACTTGAAACTAATACAAAATAATATTAAATGTAAACTGTAATAGGAAAATAATTTTTAAACAATACAAGAAAATGAAGTTGATGAACCAAGAATGCAGACACGTGTATTTGCAGGTCTGACAAGCCCGAGACTCACTGCAAGGTGTGACACTGTGCACTGTAACACAGGCTCAGTGATGGGCTCATAGACTGATAGGTAACTATAAAACATTGCGTAATGTAGAACGCTTAGTCTTCCAATCAGAGAATTAACATAATTCATTAAGCAACAAATTAGCAAGGACGTTAAAGGGTGCTGTTATCATACAAACTAAATACACAGCGTAGAGGGAAAAAGAACTGAGATTCTGAAACTTATGTTCTAAAACCCAAAACCCATGTAGAAGAACAGAGATAGAAGAGAATTTAGAAGTGATATTAGAGACACTATTTAAATATGTCTGAAGATCACCAGTCTTCAGACTGCTAAGTCCACACTGCCAATACGCAACAGTGTAATGGTAGATCCAACCAATTCAATAGGAGAGAAAAACCAAATGATTATGAGCATTGAAAAGTCAGAGGCATGATAACTCATCTTTCCAGATAATATAATAGCCTAACTAAAAAGGCATCTTGAGCATTTTTATAAACTGCAATATAATTCATCAGATAACAAAGCATGGGGTAAGTATACAAAAGTCAACAACTTTCTTATGTACCAGCAAGAACCAGTTAGAAAATACAATAGGAAAAATATCTGTTCACAAGAGAAACAAATATTGTGAAATCAGAAAAAATACAAATATAGATAAGTGTGTATTTTAAGTAACTATACAACTACTTGACAACCAAAAAAGGGACTTGAAAACATACAAACTTACATCGTGCTCCTGAGTGAAAAGAATCAATATTATAATAATAGACAATTTTCTCCTAATTGATCTCAAATTTGACATTGCTCTAATGTAAAAAGCTCGATAGGTGAGGTGTAAAAGTATAAAAATCTTAGAAGAAAACATAAGGGAAAATCTTTATGACAATCAATTGATAATAATTTCTTGCCAAAAGCACTGGCAACAAATATAAAAATAGATAATTTGTGCTGAATCAAAATAAAAAACCTCTGGGCATCAAAGGACACAGTTGGAAGTGAAATGGTACCTACAGAGTAGGAAAATATACTCACAAATCACGTATCTGATAAGGGGTTAATTCAACTCACAAAATAAGTCACCATGGTTTTTTATAACTCACGGCATTTATTGTTTGCACAAAATATAAAATCTTTATTACAAAATTAGACCTGTTTTAAATAATTCAAACAATGTGTAAGTAAATGCAGTAGGAAGTTACAATTCCCTGGAATATTGAGCCTTAGATATCAGTTATTAACATCATAATATATACACTTACAGATTTTCCAAACACACACAAATAAATATTACATGGAATTTAAGGCACTTACATGAGGTTGGTTTGTACTATGCACAGTGTTCTTTAACCTGTGAATACTACCAAAATTTCCAGAGGCCAACAAAACCTAAGAGAAAAAAGATCAATTCGCATAGCAAGGAATTTATATAGAAAGTTGCATTCATATTGTAAGATCTTCATCACAATCCTAGAAATAAGAGCCAGCTTCTTCTTGTTAAAAAATAGGAAGCAGAGGGTAAATTACTTGCCCAGGCTTATACAGAAAACAAATAAGCAGTCAGAACAATTATTTCAAATAAAGTAAAGGCTCATCAGAGAAAAAAACATATAGTATAATTCTTGTTTTAAGTCATTCACAGTACCTGGCACAATGTTATAAGACATATAAGGGTATGATGAATGCTCACACTGTTTTCTGCTCTGTACCCTACATATAACAAATAGTCAGAAAATATTTGTGGTACAAATGGGTGGGTGAATGCATAGAATAGGGAAATGTGGAAGGATTCTAAATGAATTGAGATTCTTATCAGGCCATCGCTTTTTTTTTTTAACCTGTAGGATAAATAATATATTCAACCATCCTGGAAGCACAATGTAAAATTGAAAACACACTTGACCTGAGTGATTTTTATCCTCTTTAACAAAGAAATGCTACAGTGAAACATAATTTTATACAGTAGACAATATAAAAGTTTACCTTACTGTGAGAAAGTGGGCCCTCTTCAAAAAAGTTTCTTTTAATTTCATAGAAAAGCATTCACATGAGTTTTGGATCAAACATTGTAGGCAAACTTGGGCAAATTAATCTGTTGAAACTCAATTTTCTCAAGGTCAAGTGAAAATATTTCACAGGGTTGTGGTGAAATTAAAGTGAGGTAAGGACAGCTAAGTGTTTATCGCTATACCTGACATATGCTAGGGACTCAATAAATGGTAGATATCATTGTTAACATTATTATCATTATCATAATACTCTGCTAAAGTACATGAAATGGACCCTTTCCAATGATAAAGTTTGAGTTGTTACTTCACAAGCTCTAAAAAATACCCGCATAAAAACCTAGATCCAATGAATGCTTGACAGCAAAGCAAAAATGCATTCTTCGGTGAATGCCTGTATCCGCCTGGATCAGCCGACCGGCATCTGCTCCCTGAATGACTACATAATAAAATGTCCACAGACCTAATGGCCAGAGCCAGTGCATGAGCTTCCTTTCGCCACTGTAACCAATCACCATGAACTTAGCAGGCTAAACACAACAAGAATTTAAATGCTGACGGTTATCGAGATCAGAAGTTGGAAAGGAGTTTTAAACAGCTAAAATCAAGGTGTCAGCAAAATTGACTACTTCCAGAGGTTCTAGGAGAGAAACTGTTTCCTGCCTTTTCCATATTCAAGAGACCACCCACATACCTTGGCTCATAGCTCCTTTCCCTGTCTTCAAAGCCAGCAACATAACATTTTAACATTTCTCTTGGCTTTCCCGATCAAGTCATCTCCTATTATTATAAGGACCCCAATGATTACATTGGGTCCATCTACACAACCCAGGAAAATCTCTCCATCTCAATATCTGTATATTAATTGCATCTGCAAAGTCCCTTTTGCCAACATTATTCACAGGTTCTTGAAACCATAACATCAGACATTTATGGAGGGAAGGAGGAAGACATTATTCTGTCTCTCATGGCCCACCCTCCCTCTGTTCCCCCAAGATTCACATCTATCCACCCATCTCAACATCCCCCCAGGGTTGACACGATATTGAGAATACAACATCAATTAAACTGAAATTCTCAACTAGATTTCATCAGCTCAGAAGTCCAAAATCTCATCATCTCAATCAGGATGAAACTCCATGTTATCCTGAGATAAAATTCCTCTTCATCTATAGATCTTTGAGACTAGAAATCAAGTTATGTGCTCCCAAAACACAATGGTAGGAATAGGAAAGCAATTACGGACCCTCCCTTCAAAGTGGGAGAAATAATAGGGAAAAGGGGAGTCAACAGTCATGAGAAATTTAGAACACAAACTGGGCACACCCTTTCAGGTTCCAGGCCTAGGGATGACCCTCTGTAGTTCTCAGCTCCATCCTCTGAGTCTCACTTCCTATTTTGTAAAGGTTAATGTGCAGAATGTGGCACAAATAAAGCTCCTTTTTATTACAAAATCTTTTATTACAAAATCATAAGCATGTAATTCTTAAACATAACTATATCACACTCAAGCACACCATATGCCACTGTAGATGAAATGTTCAAATTGCTGTCCATCTCACGCGAGACATTTACGCACCACGCTCAAGCAGGCGTTACTTATGCCAGAGCATGTACCTTCGCTACTGAGTAGCGAATAGGTTTTATAAACCTATTTCTTGTCTGTAAGAATCCATTCCTTTAGGAATCTAATTGCCTTCTTTTATTTTGTCTTTTTCCTATTCCTCTGATTCCAAGCTGCCAGTGCTTTACTAATCACACCAAATTCGAAAACCTTGTGGGCACCTCGTGCATGTCACAGGAATTCATTCCAGTGAACAAAATACCTCCGCAGGTCATGCCTGGTTAACCCCATCCCTAAACTGTGCTAAAATGAATGAAGAGGCCTATGGGACACATGCCTACTCTCTCCGAAGAGCCCTCCATGTGACTGAATAATCTGCTATTTTGATGACTTTTTTCACTAGAAAAAAGTCATCCAGCAACACTGGTCTTCTCTAGAACACACTTTCTTGACAGTTAACATAGAAATTTCAACATCCTTTTTTAGTCTGGATAGGCTAATGAAATCCCAAATCATCAAGTCCTTGTTCCTTTTTGCTCAAAAGTTCTTCATTCAATTTATCTTCCCTCTCATGTTTTGCCAGAAGAAGAACCACCAAGCCAAACCTTCAAAATTTTGTTTGGAAGTCTACTGAGCTAAATATCCAAGTCCATCACTAACTAGTTCTGCTTTCCACATCAGTATGGGACATGATTCTGTTAGGCTTTCTGCTGTTGTATAACAAGTATCTCCTTTCCTTCAGTTTTCTATGACATGTCCCTCTTTTACTTTTCGGTCCTTACCAGAAGCATCTTTAGCATTCTCTCTATGACTGTTTAGCTATTCTCTAAGCTACTACAGGTTTTTGACCATTCTCACTTTCTTTGAACCTGCACAGCAACACCTTTATTTTTTTATGTTATTTTTCTTTTTTTTTTTAACATTTTTTATTGATTATGCCATTACATTTGTTCTATTCCCCCCCTCCGTTCCCCTCCACCCTGCATACCCCTCCCCCACCATTCCCCCCTTTAGTTCATGAACACGTGTCTCAAGTTCTTCAGATTCTGTATTTCCCCTACTATTCTTGCCCTCCCCCCATCTATTTTCTCTCTACTGTCTATGCTACTTATTTTCTGTACCTTCTCCTTCTCCCACTCCCCTCTTGCTAATCCTCCACGTGATCTTCATTTCTATGATTCACTCCTGATCTAGCTGTCCTCTTAATTTGCTTTTGTTTTAGGTGTGGTTTGTTGGACCCAAGAAGGAACACACCAAGGCATATCATAATTACATTAGCCAAGATGAAAATGAAGGAGAGAATCCTAGAAGCAGCAAGAGATAAGGGGACAGTCACCTACAAAGGAGTTCCCATCAGACTGTCAGCAGATTTCTCAAAAGAGACCTTGCAAGCAAGAAGGTGCTGGAAAGAGGTATTCCAAGTCATGAAATCCAAAGACCTACATCCAAGATTGATAGATCCAGCAAAGCTTTCATTTAGAATGGAAGGACCGATAAAGTGCTTCTCAGATAAGGTCAAGTTCAGGGAGTTCATCATCACCAAGCCCTTATTATATGAAATGTTAAAGGGACTTAGCTAAGAAAAAGAAGATAAAAAAGTTGAACAGTGAAAGGACAGCAAACTCACAGTCAGCAACACCTTTCATATCCATATTTTTACAAACATTCTGTTTATGACAATTTAGGTGCTCTCTAAGACAAAATGGGTTTTCTCTTCCACGTCACCTCCTTCTGATCCCTCACTGGCAGTATCTTTAAGAGGAAGTCTAGTCCTGTTCTACCACACTCCTCAAAATTCTCCCATCCTCTACCCACTGCACAATTCCAAAGCAACTTCCACATTTGAATGCATTTGTTATGGCAGTATCCCACTTCCTGGTGCCAAAATCTGTGTTAGCTTTCCAGGGCTGCTGAAACAAATTACCACAAACTTAACAGCTTAAAACAACACATGGACAATAACAAGGGGGGTAGTGGAAATGGGAGGGAGGTCGGGAGGTCTGGGGGGGTAGCCTGGGATAGGGGTAAAAAGCAGAAAACTGTACCTGAACAACAATTAAAATAAAAATAAACTATGTCGATACCTACAAAAAAACCCACAGATCTGTTCTCTTATAGTTCCACATGTCAAAAGTTCAAAAGGATTCTCACTGGGTTAAAATCAAGGAGCTGGCAGGGTTGGTTCCTTCTAGAGATCCTAGGGAAGAATCCATTTCCTAATTTTGAGCCAGCTCCATCCCCTTGGTTCAGGGATGCATCACTTCAGCCTCTGCTCCCATCATCCCACATCCTTCTCTGACTCTGGCCCTCCTGCTTTTCTCTTGCAAGGACCATAATGACTAAATTGGGTCCTCCTGATAACCCAGGATATCTCCCCATCTCAGGATCCTTAAGTTAATCACCCCTATAAAATCCCTTTGCTTTGAAAGGTCACCTATCCACAGACTGTGAAAATGAGGATGGGGACAATTTGAGGGGGATTTATCTGCCTGCCACAGCCACATTTGTTGTTCACTGAGTTCTGTTTAAAATATTTAACATATATTTTCAATTACATAGTTTTGAGCACTGTCCCCACTGACTGCCAAGCTTACTAAAGTACCATTTCTGTCATTTCCACATTTCAAATGCTGGTTCTTTTAAAAAGTTTCAGCAAGAAGAAATACAGCAATAAAATAAGACTAGATGTTGAATCACAATTCCTAAAGTGGTTAATATCTGAATAATTCCTTGACTCATAATTATTGTTTGGAGCATTTAGACCCCTCTCACAAAACCATAACTATTCTGCAGTTAAAAGATACCTCAAGAATCATCTCAATGTCAAGAATGATGAAAATGGGACCTAGGGAGGTAAAATGACTTACCCAGTGACTTAAACTCTAATGCAGAGGAAGGTAACACACTTTATACTGTCTAATGACTGACTGTAGAGAAATCTGTTCTAAGAGCAATCATACAGAAAGAAAACTGCTGTGTTTACATAAAAAGAATTTCTTAATCTCAGGTTAAAGTAGACTTTTATTTAGCCACCTGAGCTCCTTAAGTGTTGAGGCAAATACTAATAAGATAGTTTTCTGAACAGCTAGACGAATTCAGATAAGATTCATGAATAGAGATATACTCGCCTAGAAAGCTGCACATGATGGTTATCAAGCCAAATAACAGGGGTTCTGCTGCTGTTGGCCTAATGACTAGACTGGAAAAAAATTCTGAAAGTCCATAGGCCCTACAAGTAAAATAGTTTCTGGTTTCCTTGGATACAAGGCAATTAATTCGGTGCTTTAATGGAAACCTAAGATAAACTTCTGGTAATAAATGTGTGTGGAATAAGAGTGTTTTAAAGCAAATTGGTTTATTGTCACTTCATTTGTTAAAAAAGCACCTAAATTAAATTAAACTGTGCCCAATGCTATTTCTTTCAAAGAGAAAAAGAAACAAAACCACTTGAATACTTTTAAGATGTTACTTTGATTAAAATATTAGCTTTTGGTAAAAATAAGTAATATAAAGTGGAACGACTTCCGGCCAAGATGGAGGCGTAGGTGGAAACACTGTACCTCCTCGCACAACCAAGTTTAAAGACAACAAAGTTTTAGTAACAAAACACAGAAAATTGAACTGTATGGAAGTTCGATGACAACAAACAGTTCATCCAGACGGGTAAGAGGGGCAGAGTCAGAGGTGGAGCAGATAAGGCAGGAAAGATCAGCCAGACTCATCCAGGAGCACAGTGTGCAGGTGGCAGTTGGCAGACCCCAGGTGTGGGATGGCAACGGGTAGACCCAGTGAGGGTGCAAGGCGGCTGGCTGACCATGGTCACATATTCACACGTAGATAAAGCAAGCGAGGGAGCAAGCAGTGAGACAGACCACTCAGACCAGGGCCCCAGTGACGTGAATTAGAGCCTGAAAGCACCAATTGGGAAAACTTTCAGGGTCGAGGTGCTGGGAGAAGCTCCCAGGCTCATAGAGAGTTCATGGGAGAGACCCACAGGGTCCTGGAAGGTGCATAAGCCCACACACCTGGGAACCAGCATCAGAAGGATCCAATTTGTTTGTGGGAAGTGGCAGAGGGGACCAAAATCTGAGAGACAGTGGAACAAATGCCATTGCCCTTCTCTGACTTTGCCCCCACATACAGCATCACAACTCAGCGACCTGGGTTGCCCCGCCCAGGTGAACATCTAAGGCTCCACCCCTCATATATAACAGGTGCGAACAGACCAAAATGTTATGGCTTAAGAAAAACTCAAAGCCCCAGAGCCAATAAATCTAAGCGACCAAGAGATAGCTAATCTTTCAGATGCACAGTTCAAAACACTGGTGATCAGGATACTCACAGAACTGGTTGATTTTTGTCACAAATTAGAGGAACAAATGAGGGCTAAACTAATTGAAATGATGAGGACCAATAGTGATGGAAAGGAAACTGGGACTCAAATCAATTGAGTGGACCAGAAGGAAGGAAAAAATGACCAAACAGAAAAAGATGAAGAAACAAGAATTCAAAAAAATGAGGAGAAGCTTAGGAACCTCCAGGACATCTTTAAACACTCCAACATCTGAATTATAGGGGTACCAGAAGGGGAAGAAGAACAGCCATGAGTGGAAAACTTATTTGAACAAATAATAAAGAAGAATTTCCACAATCTGGAAAAGGCAATAGACTTCCAGGAAATCCAGGAAGCTCAGAGGGTCCCAAAGAAGTTGGACCCAAGAAGAAACACACCAAGGCACATCATCATTACATTAGCCAAGATGAAAATGAAGGAGAGAATCCTAGAAGCAGCAAGAGATAAGGGGACAGTCACCTACAAAGGACTTCCCATCAGACTGTCAGCGGATTTCTCAAAAGAGACCTTACAGGCAAGAAGGGGCTGAAAAGAAGTATTCCAAGTCATGAAATTTAAAGACCTACATCCAAGATTGCTCTATCTAGCAAAACTTTCATTTAGAATGGAAGGACAGATAAAGTGCTTCTCAAATAAGATCAAATTCAAGGAGTTCATCACCACCAAGCCCTTATTATATGAAATGTTAAAGGGACTTATCTAAGAAAAAGAAGTCAAAAAAAGCATGACAGTGAAAGGACAGCAAACTCACAGTTATTAACAACCACACCTAAAACAAAAGCAAACTAAGAGGACAGCTAGATCAGGAGCAGAACCATAGAAATGGAGATCACATGGAGGGTTAGCAACAGGGGAGTGGGAGGAGGAGAGGGGGGAGAAGGTACAGAAAATAAGTAGCATAGACAGTAGATAGAAAATAGATAGGGGGGAGGGCAAGAGCAGTATGGGAAATATAGAATCTAAAGAACTTATGACACATGGACATAAATGAAAGGGGGGAAGGTGGGGGAGGGGTGTATAGGGTGGAGGGAAATGAAGGGGGGACTAGGACAACTGTAGTGGCATAATCAAAAAAAAATATATATATATATATATATATATATATATATATATATATATATATATAGTGAAAATGAAGTTAACAAGGACTTTTTTTTTACTTAAAGGATTTTAAACAGGCCAGTAAGAATTACTATTGATGTGTGAATAGGCCTTTCAATAAATAAAGGAAAAATACTCACATTACCATAAATAACCAGAAATAATATGAAGGGAAAAAATATGTTCATTTTGACCTCTAGAACACACTGAAGACTCGGAAACTGTAACTTTAGGCTGCCATTAGAAGAAGGTGGCATGAGAGGTTCCCTGGTCTCTCCCCTTTGAGTTGCAACAAGTGGAACAGCTATAATTCGACAAAGGACTTCCTGCTCAACACAAAAACCTGGCAGAAATGTCTGTGCACTGCAACAGTTGAATGTGGGTGAGTCGGAGTGAACAGGGGGAGAGGGACAGGAGTGGAGATGGGTGCATGGGCACTAAACTTATGAACCTTGAAAGTATTTTACGAATTTGACCTCAAAAGCAAGGAAAGTAAAAACAAAATAAATGAATGGGACTATATGGAACTAAAAATCTTCTGCATAGCAGAAGAAACTTCAAACAAAACAAAAAGCCAACCAACTGAATGGGAGACGACATTTTGCAAACAATACCTTGGGTAAAGGTTCATATTCAAACTATATAAAACGCATACAACCTAAGAACAACAAAAAACAAACAACCTAGGTTAAAAATGGGCAGAGGACCTGAACAGACACTTCTCCCAAGAAGACAAATGAGCAACAGACATATGAAAAGATGCTCAACTTCACTAGCCATTAGGGAAATGCAAATCCAAACCATAATGAGATACCACCTCACACCTGTTAGAGTAACTATTCTCAACAAGTCAAGTAATAATAACAAGTGCAGGGAAGATTGTGGAGAAGAAAGAATTGTCATTCAGTGGTGGTGGGAACGTACACCGGCACAGCCCCTGTGGAAAACAGCATAGAGGTCCCTGAAAAAATTAAGAACAGAGTTACCACATGATCAAGTAACCCCTCTCCTGGGTTTCTACCCAGATAATTTGAAAACATTTAGTCATAAAAATATATGTACCCTCCTTAGGTTCTGAACACAGCAGGGGCCAGAGACTAGGGACATGCAGACCCCTGAGGGGTCTTCTGGCCAGTTTTCAGTGAATAAAGTTCTGTTGACAACTCAAATCCCTATGTTCATTGCAGCATTATTCATGGGGGCCAAGACACGGAAACAACCAAAGTGTCTTTCAATAGATGATTGGATAAAGAAGATGGGGTCCACATATGGAGTACTGCACAGCCATAAAAAAGATGAAATACTGTAATTTGTAAAAACATGGAGAGATCTTGAGAATCTCCATGTGCTAAGCAACATAAGTCAGACAGAAAAAAATCAAGAACCAGATGACTTCACTTATATGTAAAATACAAAGCTGAAAGCAACACATGAACAAACAAACAAACACAAACTCATAGGCACAGACAACAGTAAGGTGATGACCAGAGGGAAATGGGTAGGAGGGAAGTTAGTCAAAGGTAAAGGAGGGAAGTTAGTCAAAGGTAAAGGGGGTCAAATATATGGTGATGAAGGAGATTTGATTTGGGGGGGGTGAACATACAATGCAATATACTGATGATAATTATAGAATTGACTTTCAACTGATCTTTTTATTAACCAATGTCACCTCAACAAATTTAAAACTATGGCCTTATGTATGTGTGTATGTGTTGGGTACATTGTTGTGCCAATAAAGATATTTTAGTCTTATTGAATTAATAATGTTTATAACAGTTGGCAAAATTTTTCAGACCTTTTTTTATATATAAAATCTGAAAGTGAGTGAAGAATAGAACATATGCAACAGCATGGATGGACCTGGAGAACATTATGCTAAGTGAAATAAGCCAGTACCATAGAAAGACAAGTACCATATGATCTCACTCATATGTGGAATCTAATGAACACACTGAACTAACAAGCAAAACAGAGACAGACCCATAGATGAAGAGCAGGATGACAGCTATCAGGGAGCAGGTGTTGGGGGGGAAGGGACTGAGCAAAAAGGAAAAGGGACTCATGGACAACAGTGTGTTGGTTGCAGGGGGAAGAGGGATATAAGGGGCTAAATAATAATGAAAAAATACAATAAATTTTTTTTAAAAAAGAATAGAGCATAGCACTGATGTTTGAGGTTTCTTCCTCTGCATACAGTACAGGTTAAAGGTTAAAAGGTTAGGAAAAAGGTTAAAAATTTCATCAGCAATTCAAGATGTGTCAAAGTATCAAAATTATCATGGCTATAAAAATAGACATTGCTAATAAAAACAGTTTTATTCTTTGTATTAACAGAAATAATAATTCCAATAAAAATAGTATAGAAGACCACCACTAGCCCACCTGCTACAGAGCTGTGGGGAACAGGATGCTCTGTGACGCATGGTAAGGAAGGTATGGAGGGGCCCCTGGGAGCTGTCCTGATAAAAGAGAGCCATGGACAGCCCACCCCTGCTACTGTATCACACAGCCAAAAGCAGCCCGGCACAGGGCATGTCTAATGCCCCCACGGGGGAACTGCAGCGACACTGTACAAGGGGGAGTACATGCTATGCTCAAGTATGCACCGATATCTGGGAGCAACTCCATGCAGGTGAGCAAAAGAGAAGTGACTGATGTGCACAATGGTGTCCAAATGGTGACAGTGGGCACCATTTGCACCAGCCCCTACCTCGTACTACTTGAAATCATGCCTCTGGCCACCCAGAAGAGAAGTAACAAGCCTACACAGATCTGAGAGCTAATGAGGCTGCTTCCCTTGACATTTGTAAAGGTATCCATTCATAACAACAAAAACAACAGCTCCACCTGAAGCTCACCACTGGCAACTCTTTTTACTTTCAACTGTGTCCCTGTTCACATATGAGATCTTCTTGCTCAGTGGGAAGACCTCGTTTACACATTAAAACCACCAGTGGAGGTTTATAGCAGTACCCACACCATTCTGGCCGATGGTACACGGACATACTTTGAAGAAGAAAACAGCCCAGAGGTAAGCCTTTGCAGAATCTCTGAAGGGCCAGGGTGCTTTGCGAGACCAGCTGAAGTTCCCACAGAGTTTTCAGTACTGAGGCTCATTTGAAAATGCATTCTGTTTGGAAATGTTCAAGGCCAAATGAGCCTCAGTCTGGAGGCCAGGCTGCATTGGAGAGGTTCCTAATGCTTTTCCAAAGTGTTCCCCAAGGCCATATTTCAGAGATTTCTTAGCTCTTGGCAACTCTTAATTTCATAGTCAACATTGTATCGCCACTGCCGCATCCTCACCATCCAATCTCTTCTTGAACATGCACAACTCCAAGCTGACAGGCTGGCTGACATGCTGGGGGATGTCACGTCCCTCCAGGACTGCCGTGTACCAGCAGAAATAGTAACACAAGTGTATTTTTAAAGTGTGTGAGGATATTCCCTGGTGGATTATAATAGTGCTCTCTCTGGTACTAGCAGGGTTCGAGCAAAGCTGGAGAAGGGATTCCTGCATCAAATGGCTTCAAAACTCTTATTATAAGCCCTTGTTTAGCTGTAGGAATTGAAGGGAGCAGACCTTCCTGGTCTCACTGTATCTCACATCTTTGTCTTCTTCCTAGGCAAACGCCTTTCATTTCTATGGAAAAGATCAAGATCAAGTCAGCACCAGGAACCTTCACATGAACCGTTAAGTGTTTGGGACCACCTAGTGTGGTTATGCTGGGGAGGAAGGAATTCAACGTCTGCCTCCCACATAATATGGCATTCAAGACTTCCCATTCTTTAGTCCCAAAGCCTGTAGTGCCTGGGGAGAGGGCAGGACTGGCAGCAGGAGCAGGGGTTACAAGAGGCAGTTGGCAGACTCAGAAGAGAACCACAGCACTAACAGGAGCAGCCTTCCGGGATCTGGAAGAAGTGCAGCCAGCACGGCCAACCTGGGTGCTTTCAACTCTTCTTGTCCTCAGAGGGTGCTCCCAGCACATCCTTAAGAGCTGCCGGCCTCTCCCCTTGGGGCAGCGGGAGCATGGTGGCTGCAGGGGCAGAGACGACTGGCAAGAACTTCAGGCTCTGAAGTATCTTAACTTGATATTTGTAATTAAATAGCAGATGATAATAAAATGCTAAAGACTGCTCCCTCTCAAAGGTCCTCATTCATTTATGATCTATATCTATTAGCCAAATAAAACTCTAAAAATCCCAAAATACATCCCCAGGGACAGAAGCAACCAACAGGAAGCAGAATGATGTACATGAAGCCAGGAAAGCAACATGACAAATAGCTTTTTTACTATTTTAACATTATGGCCTCAAACAGATCACCTGTTTCCTTTTTTCAGTGGTTACTTTGAGAATTAGACATGATATGTGTGAAATCTCTGGCACATAATAGGCACTGTGGAAATGTTAGTGATTACCATTGTCAGGGGTGTTGAAAAGCAAATTTGAGTCAAATTATACTTTCTGGAAAAGGCTTCATTCTCCCAGTCTCTTCATTCTTGAATTCTCCTCTAATTCTTTGCCTAACTTAATCTTGCTAAACTGCTTTGAAATTAAACTAAAGTTCTCAACATATTCTATTAATTTTAATCTCTTGATGTTACTTAGAATTCTAAATTTTCATGGATTTAAAAGGAATTGCTTCCTGTAAAAACTTCAATAATCCAGTCACAGTGGAAGCATAAAATGTCATATAAAAACTAGAAAAACATGAAACGTTGGATAAAACCTGAATATGAGATCAATTCAGTATCTAGGCAAAAAAATGGAAATTAAGTCTTAGAAGTATAAGATAATTGCAAGTAAAAAATCTATTTAAGAGTCTAGAGGCGCTATGTCTGGCCACAATGGTGGCAAGGAGAAGCCCTTGAAACAGCCCAAGAAGCAGGCCAAGGAAATGGACAAGAAAGATACGGCATTGAAGCAGAAGCAAAAAGAGAAGCAGAAGAAACTTGAGGAGCTAAAAGTGAAGGCCGTGGGGAAGGGCCCCCTGGCCATGGGTGGAGTTAAGAAATCTGGCAAAAAGTGAGCTGTTCTCGGGACTGGGGCACTGGTGATCCTTCACTCCATTTCCGTTTTAACATCTAGACTCCCTGTCATAACATCTCTTGGCACCTATAGATAGAATGAAGTATTGTCTGGGAGTCTGTTGTACGTTTAAGAACAAACTCTTATAAAAAGTAATCACAACAACAGTCATGCAGTGGCTCATCATCTTAGCTCTTCTCACTCTGCCATCTCAGCCTTGGCTGTGAGGTCAGAGTGCACCCAGCCCAGAATCCTGTCAAAGTGTGTTCTCCAGTCTCTGTTCTACTCAGAATTCTGTACCATCTGGAATTAAACCAGTTCATTTGAAAAAAAATAGAAGAGTCTAGAAGTGATACACCATATAGTTTTCCAAGCCAGAAGCAGAGGGCATGGGTAACTGGGCCCCCATGATGATTGGATTTTCACAACCCTCATGCTTCAGAAGCTCAACACTGGGCTTTGCATACAGAAGACATTTGACACATGTGTGCTGGGTCCAATTCAGTTAAGAGTCATAAATGTGAAATAAATCCAATTTCTTCCAATCCAGCAAACCTGAGCACACAGAAGTCTGCACAGCACTGCACTAACTCCACTCACCCCCAAGTCTCCTGCACACACTGTAAGGCAGTGGCCCACTATGCACAGTGCTTATGGCTTTAGTGATTGTCGGTGGCCTCACAAAATACTTTAGATCTGAAAAAAAATGCCCTTAAGACAAAATTTTTTTTAAATTTCATAAATAACAAAATCAGATGTCTAGAAAATCCTGAGTTCAAAGCTGTTGACAGTTATAGGATAAATCACAGTTGATATCATACCTCCCAGGTCATAACAAATAAAAAAACTATATTAAAGGAATTAGCCATTAATTAATTCTATTGTGAAATGTAAAAGTATTTTTATAATTTAGTTCCATCACACATTGAACAATTTTATTATAACTATATATACATACATATACATATAAACATGTATAAATGTTCAAAGAAAATCCACAAACTGATCATTAGTAAAAGAAGACTAGATGAGAATATCGGTCAAGCATCCGAAACTTGTTTGTTAGATTAAATACAGTAAAAAAAATAAAAAAGGATACTGCACCCCAAGTAAATGTATAGATCTAATGCATTAACAATTAAAATCCCAACAAGAGGTTTTAATTAAAATTTTTTAATTTGACATAGCAATTATAAACAAATTTTTTAAAGCAAACAGTCATGCCAGCTTATAGTTTTAATGTAATAATGATTTCTTCCATCCCACATTATATATAAAAAATATCATAACTGAGTCATGGGGTTTTGAAAGTAGAAAAGTGGAGACAAGAGACTCAGGAAAACACAACCCAAAGTGGATGAAGTGCAATGGGGAATGTGTCCAAAGGAAAGTCACAGAAAAACTAGGCATCAACAAGGAGAACAAATGTAGAGCCAGGTGTGGAATTTGTTAAAAGGACTTCTAGATGAGATGAATTAAACAGAAGACACTGAAAGAGTTTAATGAATTTGCTAGTTTAAAAATGACACAACATACACATACATACATACATACATACATACAAATTAAGAGAAAAACACTGCAGTCTGGGAAGCATTTTGTACCAAATATAACTACTTCAATATGAATATACAGCATTGATTGAAGCAATACCAGTCTTCACAGAAAAATGGCCAAAGATTTTTAAACCAAAACTAGGTTACTACCAATCTTACTACCAAGTCTAAGAAAATAAAATAAATTAAAATTAAAATTAATTGTTAGTAAAGTGGTGAAGAACCAAATATGCTCATATATCATTGATGGGTTACAGCCCTAATACTTTTCAAGAATTCTATTCTTTAATATAAAATATAAACAAGTTAATTTTATGAAACAAAAAATATGTAAGTAAAGGTATTCAATTATCACCAAACGTTTAAGCAGATGAGGGTCTGTTACTAAAATAAAATCTATGTTTCTTAATTTCCTTTCTCCTATATGCTTAAAGATGTGAAGTAAAACCCTGTATGCAAAAACCATAAGTGAAGAAATGAAACCCCAGAATACATACATTTGTACACTGCTTTATCTAACTATTACTCAATTCTGACAACACACCAGGAACTACATTGGCATTATACCAGGGATGGGGAGCAATACAAGGTTTCTACCTTTATGGAACTCAGGGTCAAGTACATATTGATAACAACTATGTAATGGTCATGATAAATTATCCTAAAGTCCTATAAACAGTTCATATTAAGGTGAAGAGATTCTTTAAGTACTACATGCTGATTTGATTATTCTATTTAGCTCTCCACAATAAATTAATATTGGAATTAGAGTAGACATCATCAAATTATCCATGACGTGGGCATAAAAAATATGCTTAGGCATAAAAAATATGCGTGGGCATAAAAAATATGCTTACTTAGACACAATTGCTTCATATTTGTTACAAAACAGAAAATAATATTTTTGAGATATAACACTATTCTTGACAATCACTGTGAATTATTTCCTATCCTGGGCTACTTTTCCACCCATGCTTTATGGAGGTACACATACATACCTTTGCCATTACACTGTATTTTTTAATTATTATTAGGTGCTTTTTCATTTTTGTGTAGAAATATTTCATTGTATTTCTAATATCCTAACTCTGTTTGGCCTATTTTGCTTATTTCTGAAACTCCCCTAAGGGCTTGTGGTCCACAGCATACAACAGGAATTTGAAAGTCAGACAATAGAATTAAAATTGACTTAATAGCAAATTGGTTTCAAAGGTATAGTCAAAGCTTTAGTGTTCACCTCTCATATTGGGGTTGTACTGAATAATACCACACATTATTCTACAATGTTCCATTGTGCCAAGAAAAAAAAATTGGTATGCTTTCAAAGAGTCCTAATATATTTCTCTGTAAATCATTTATTACTATCATTTTCTTTTTTAAAAAGATTTATTTATTTATTTTTAGAGAGAGGGGGCGGGAGGAAGAAAGAGAGAGTTAAACATCAGTGTGTGGTTGCCTCTCACATGGCCCCGACTGGGGACCTGGCCCGCAACCCAGGTATGCGCCCTGACTAGAAATCAAACTGGCGACCCTTTGGTTTGCAGCCCATGTTCAATCCACTGAGCTACACCAGCCAGGGCTATTACTACTATTTTCATAAAAATTGTGATTTGATTTCAAAATAGCATTTTTTAATGAAATATTTGTGAATCATAAAATTAAAATCACATAAGCAACTCAAGTTTTCTGGAACTGGCATTATGACCAAAATAAAACAACCACATAAAATTATGTAAAGTATGTGTTTGCATATGCATATATGGAGAGCAAGTTACATAAATATATTACTGACCTTAACCAAAGGAAAACTACAAAGTGAAGAAGAGAGTAATTGGAATGCCAGAGGGGAAAAAAGGATTTGCTGCAAAATACAGGCAGCCCTCTTCAGGTCACATTATACCTGAAGGGAAGCGAACCGTTACCTGTGCCAGAATGGGGAAGCCGAGGTTCCTGCATCCATTACAGGGGGTCAGCGCTTCCCAGAGTCCGGAGGGCCCGCAGGTGTTCTCATCGTCATCCTCTTCTTCCACTTCTCCTGGTGACAAATTTATTGTAGATGAAGTTCTCTGAAATTAAATTTATATTATACCAATATATTATATCCATGTTATTTAGGTATCTGAACATGAATTAAATTTAAGTTTCTATGGTGTACTTTAGCAAGCAAGTTAGCTTAAGTCTAGCCACAGCCATGGGGCTGTAGCCATGTATACATGCCATTAGCCAGAAAACATGTGTAATTCAATTTTTGAGTTGAAAGTGAAAAAAGTGGGTGAGGAAGATTGATAAGATACAAAATTTGTAACAAGCATTAGGACATGAAAATGACCCAAGAAATAGCTGAACAGCAACAAATGAGGAAAAAATCTTATGATTTCTAAATGTAAACCAGAGGAACAATATGCAAATTCTTTTTTTGAAATTAGTAAAAAACCCATTTTTCACACTATCACCAAAATGTAGCCTTCTTTTTGGAAAAAAATGATTCATAAAATTTTATATTATACACATAAGGAGGGGTGATACTTTTCAAGTTAATCATAGGACTTCCCTTTGAACATGGTTTAACCATCAGAACACGGACAAAAGGAGAGAGATTAAAAGCAGATGAGCAATATCAAGACAAGTATTGGATAATAAAAAACAGATGCGTAGATGTTACCTGATTTAGCAAATTTGAGAAAACGGAAAACAAAGTACCACATGAGGAAAGAATAAGAGGCAGGCCTGTTCATAACTCAGCATCCTCAGAGGGGCTTCTCAGCTGGAGAGACTCACTGCCCCTGAAAGTACAGGTGCAGATGGGGCTAAAACAGGAGGGACCCTGTATTTCAGAGACCGTCAGACCTCCTAGAGCATTGATGGCAAACAAAAAGGCCCGCAGGCCGAATCCGGCCCTCCACCTTGTTTCTAGCCAGCAGCAGTGTGAGCTCTCGCTTAACTGTTACGGAGTAGTTACATTTATGCAGTTCTAAAATTACATTCGGCCCTTTGAACGCAACCATGAGGGTGGCCCCTAGTGAAATGAGTTTGACACCCCATCCTAGACTGTCTCCTCCTCACCCAGTTAAGAGACTAAACCTGATAAGAAACTGGAGGTTTACTTTCTGGTGAGGCTGAAGGAGAGGGATTATGAATTCTAAGAAACCATGCACAGGGAGCAGAGAGGTATCTCTAAAAACAAAGGACCTAAGTGAATATCTGTGTGAGACATGAAGATTTCCACCCCACCCCAGTGCCTACTCATATCTACCTGAGAGAATATGGCAGCTAGGGTTATGTCCCTGCAGATAGGAAAGTAGACTATATTCCTCTCTACAAAACTAACCTGATATGCAAAAAGATTTGTAAGTACCTAGGAAAATTGTGGGGTTCTATACCTTAACACCTACTATGAAGCCCATATCTCAACAAACTCCACCCACATAAACGGTTTCTAATTTTTTTAAATTTGAGCAAGAACCCAAAGATCACCACGTAGCTAAACAAAGCCTTTAACACAGATAAAAATATATAGAAAAAAGTTATAAATAGTTGCCTCAGAGAAAGAGAAGATATTTGCATCCCTGAAATAAGAACAGAGTGCTATGAAACAAATGCATAAAATCCAATAGACCAGTTGGAAAATAAGTGTAAGGAAATTTCCCAGAAGATAGAACCAAAGATGAAAAGAAGTTAAAAGTAGAAGATCAAACTAAGAGTTCCATATAGAGGTGGTAGGACATTATGAAAGAAATAATGCAAAAAATTTTTTCAGAACTAGAGAAAAATTCTTAATTCAAAGAGCCTGCTGAAAGCTCGGCTAGGTGAATCTTTTTTCCTAGGGAAAAAAAAAAGAAAACCAGCTCATCTAAAAATCTTTAGAATGTAATGTTCAGCACAATACTGACAGATCATGACTACTAAAGTTAGCAAAAATATTTCATATATTGAATTGTACTTCCCCCCAAAGTCATTGCTTTTAAAACTATAATATAAAACTATTCTTGGCATTCCCATCTTGAATTTCCCCTTATAAATTTTCAATAGCTGAGAAATTATGAAATTAAATAGCCTCCCAATTAGTTACTGTCTGTAAAATACAACATAATAATTGCTACAACCTTATGCTATTTTAATTCATACAATCACTTCCTGAGGCAAATACTAAACTAAGGCACAGAGAAAGGGGTCATGTAAAATCCAAGTTCACAGAGCTAATACGTGGCAGAAGGATTCCCACCCAAACTGCCTGACTCAAGAGCTTTCCCCCTTAACCATTGTGTTACATGGGCTCTCATTCAGCACAATAATCTGTCAGAGGCAGTATACCGAACAACCAAGCTGATGCAATTGCAGTCTAAATTGAAGAAGCACATTTGTTAATGTAGTTCTACTGTCTGATGATAATCCAAAAGCATTTTGTTATCTGTGACAGCCAGTGAAAACTTCTGTAGTTTGGTACACAGCAGCCCATTCTCGCTTAAGTACACATTTCTCAAATCAGTAACAGAAGATGATTATCACTGGGATTTTTGATCCTGCAGATCGCCTGGGTGAGAAAATTGGGAGATGTGTAAAACTTTAATATAGCAAGAGCATCGATGTGATCAAAGCTGTCTACACAAATGAATGGAATGATCAGCGAGGCGTCTGGTCCACCACCTCCTGATCAGTTGTTGGGGGGACCGGCAAGGTTGACAGGGCGTGGCGCTACCGACCACTGTGTTCCTGGTGAGAAACTGTCCACATTTCACGGGTTTAACCAGCTCTTCTCTTCCTCTGGCTCTTTCTCCTTCCCAAAGAAAAACTCTATGTCTCTTCCCTATTCATAAATCTCCCATTATGTCACATAATCTTATTAATACTCTGCTTCCTTACCTGCAAAGTATGCCTAAAAGCAATCACTATTCAATAGGGCTGTATGAGGACAGAATGAATTGCTTGTTAGTGATGGACATGTAAAAAATAATCAATAAATACTGCTATTTTAATTATTATTATCTTTATCCTAAAAGAGGAGTGTATATGTATGTAGCACACACACACGCAAGTATGGCTTACTTATCCTCAGTAATTGTAAGTTATCTGAAAGCCGACATGGACTTATTCACACTTGTACATTTTACAATGTGTTGTTGAGCATAATGGAATTTAATAATTGTTGAATGAATTATTAAATGAATTGCAAACTATCATTCTCATTTGACAACCTAGAAATTTGTGCAAATATTAAGCGGTATACATAATTGCATCACAAATCTCATTTTGTTATTTTAATTTTATTTTATGGTAGCCATTACCAATAGCATTAGCAGAAATAACAGATTTTTCAGTGGTTTAGTACTGCCCCCTAAAGATAGTATGTAAATTAGCTGTTTAAAACCATAATTTTCCACTTCGCTGCTTTACAATTAAAGATGCCTGAGAAAGGTTTTATCAAATTAAACATAATCTTCAATTATATATGAGAAAGAAGCCTCATGAAAATAAAAAGTCACAAGTATCCTTTACTTGTTTAATCCTCACTCAGGGACATGTTTATTGATTTTAGAGAGAGAGCAAGGAAGAGGGAGAGAGATAGACAGAGAGAGAGGCATCAATTTGACAGAGAAACATCAGTCAGTTCCCTCCCATACGAGCAGACTGGGGATGGGTCCCGCGATGCAGGTACGCAGCCTGACCAGGGATCAAACCCACAACCTTCTGGTATACGGGACGGCACTCCAACCAACTGAGCAACCCAGCCAGGGAAGCTGAAGCATTTTTGTAGTGGCCCATTTTGTAGCTGAGGAAGTTCCTTCTATTCTGATTGCCTAGAATTAGTATCATGAATAAAAGCTTTTCCTACAACTATTTATATGATATTTTTACTTCTTTATTCTATTAATATGGTGAATTACACTTAATTGATTTTCAGTTGTTAAAATAACCTTGCCTTTCTGGCATATATACCATTTGGTTATTATGTATAATATTTTAATGCATTGCAGGTCTTGGTTTACTACTATTTTGTTAAGGATTTTTGATACCGTTTTTATGAGTGGTACTGATGTATAGTTTATAAGCATGTAAAATGTCTTTAATAATATAGTAATGCTGATGTCTTGTAATAACTTGGAAACAGCCCTCACTCTTGACTTTAAAAAAGGGTCTTCAACAGTAAACCATCTGGGCTTGAAGTTCCCTTGTGGGGAAGATTTTCGTTAATATAAAATTAATTAATCCCCTCCTAACCTAATTAAAACTATGTTGTTTATAGCCACTATTCCAAACAAACTCATTAAAAATTTTTAGTTATCTATTGATCAACAACTGCTGTCTAGAAGACTAAACTTGAGGGTGTGGGAAAAGAATGATAAACATGTCATGAACTCTGAACTCAAGGTAGGAAGAGTTGTATAGTTAAGTAATTAGACAGTAAAACTAGGCCAAAGTTATGAGCATTACAGAGATTCAGAATTTAGGTGTTGGGAAAACATAAAGATGGATCAATTACTTCCAACTGAGGTTTGAAAAGGAGAGAATTCAGAGAAGCACCTGCATCTAAGCAACAGCCCCTCATTAAAAAAAAGTTCTGCGGGAAAGCGGGGGAAGAGAACAAGGTGGGGGGATCATGCGATTGCGGCTGTGCAGATGTGCTTATTGTGCGTGGCAAATTGGGGTCAGGAAGGAACAGTGAGAAGATGAGAGGGACACCATTAAGTTGGGGCTCTACCATGGAAAATGGATGGGTTGGGGCCGATTCACCATTTGCCCAGGCATGATTTTCTCCTGTTAATTTTGTAATGATTACGAACAAGAAGCTCCCGTGCATCTTGGCACAGTGAATTGGACAGTGCTTCTCTTCTCCAAACTCCCATAGTACAGATGGGCTTGGCAACTCAAATCTATGGTTTTGAACTATTTGCTACTTGTCACTGAAGTATACGTTATCTTCATGATTTAGGGACAGTATTTTCTTTTTCTTTTTTTTTTTTTGGAGGGATCGGCTTGTTGCGCCCTGCTGCGTTTTCTATTTGTATAAACTTTAAAATGACTAGCACTGTTCTAGGCACATTATACACATATATTTTTTACTAGCCATCCCTGGTCTGTTCTCATTTTCTATATCCTCTTTTACCAGTTACAAAGTAGAAAGGCCCTCAGTGCCGGTGTGCATGCAAAGAGTTATATGTTTGTGTGTGTATGTGACCAAAAAACAGAAAATAAAAGGTATGCTTGATCAGAAAAACCTGTGGAAAAAAACCTTTGATAACTCCACAATCAAAAAATAAAAATTATCCTTCTTAAATGGCATTATTTTACCATTCAATACATAGCAGCATATTGCTTGCATTACTCCTCTTTATATTACATATAGTCATTTCTATTATACTATATTTTCATCCATTTTCAGGAGAAGCAATTGTTCAGTTACATGAAAATAACATTTTGGAATAGCAATGAATGTGATTGAAAGGTATAATAATTAAAACATCAAAAAGTAACAATGGAAGCATTTTATATTGAAAAGTAAATGAATACAAATTGGAAATTAAGTCTGTTAGATTAGCACGAAACTGATTAATTCGAGGTAGGTCATACTGACATGAAATCAAAGTAGAATAAATAAAATAGAAGTAGAAATAGGGATTTTGCACAGTCTATTAATATTAATAGAGCCAAGGGTATGTTAAGGACATAAGACATAAGAGATGTGAAATGGATGGTTTAGGCTAATGATTTGACACTTTGGGGTAACTTCCATGATTCACATTATTTGATCGAGAAAATTACACAATAAGAAAGGGTCCTCAGGTTTTTTTAATGAGGAAATATATTTTACTACAAGTCTACAGGAGAATATAAATTCTTAACTTTATAATCTCAAAGGAGGATAGAAATAAAGAACTAATACAATCAGCTTGAGTTCATAAAAACAATAAAGCCAAAGAAGTAAGACTAAAATATTAAATCCCACTTTAAAATTACAGCAGATGTTAGATATGTTAGTATTTGCAAATTTTACTGCAGGATCAAAACAGTCTCTTAACAACAGTGGACAAAGTCCAAGGAAAAAAAACTAGTAAGTTTAAAAAATGCATGGAGAACATAGTAAAGGAAAACTGTATGTGGTCAAAACAACTGATACAGAATGTTTTAAATGTACCCAATTAAAACATTTTTTACATCATGACAAAAATAAACTCAAAATGGATTAAAGACAAATATTAAGACTCAAAACCCAAAAAACTCATCAAAGAAAACATAAGCAGTAAAATTTCAAATATTTTTTAAAAGATTTTATTTATTTATTTATCTTTAGAGGGGAAGGAGAGAGGGAGAGGAACATCAATGTATGGTTGCCTTTTGTGCATCCCCTGCAGGGAACTGGCCTGCAGGGAACCGGCCTGCAACCCAAGCATGTGCCCTGACTGGGATTTGAACTGCGATTTTCAGGTTTGCAGGCCTGTGTGCAATCCACTGAGCTACACCAGCCAGGGCCAGATATTTTTCTTAGTAATATTTTATTTGCTATATCCCTAGACAAAGGAAACAAAAGAAAAAATGAACAAATCAAACTACATTAAATGAAGTTTTTTGCACAGCAAATGCAAGCAAAAACAAAAGGAAAAGACAACCTAATGAATGGGAAAAGATATTTGCCAATGATACATCCAACAAAGGGTTAATATCACACAACTCAACACTGAAAAAAACAATCCAATTTAAAAAAGGGCAGACGACCCGAAGGGACAATTTTCCAAAGAGGACATACAAATGGCCAACAGAGATCTGAAAAGATGCCCAACATCACTGATCATAGAGAAACGTAAACTAAAACCACAATGAAGTATCGCCTCACACCTGTGAGAATCACTTCATCAGTAAATCAACAAACAAGTGTTGGGAAGGGTATGGAGAAAAAGGGAACCCTGGTGCACTGTTGGTGGGAATGCAGACTGGTGCAGCCACTGTGGAAAACAGTATGCAGTTTCTTCAGAAAATTAAAAATGGAACTGCCTGATGACCCAGCCATTCCACTTCTGGGTATATCTCCAAAGACACCCAAAACACTAATTCCAAAAGATACACAGGGGGATACCAAAATAGGTTTACAGTTGTGAGTACTAGGATAGTTTAGTCTTATATCCCCACTTGTTAATTATTGTATGATTTTTCCATATGAACAACCATAAACCTACTTCTGTCCCACCCTGCATGCACCCCTATGTTCACTGCAGCATAATGTACAGTAGCCAACATATGGGAGCAACCCAAGTGTGAATCAACAGACAAGTGGATAAAAAAGTAGGGGTACAGATATACAATGGAGTATCACTCAACCATAAAAAAGAAAGAAATTTGCCGTGGCTGAGGTAGCTCAGTGGATTGGGTATTATCTTATGAAAAAGATGAAGGGATTAAGAAGTACAAGTTGGTGGTTACAGAATAGTCATCAGGATGTCAAGTACAGCATAGGGAATACAGTCAATAATATTGTAATAACCATGTATGGAGCTGGGTGGGTACTGGAAATATCAAGGGAAACACTTTGCTATATATCTGAAAGTAATATAAAGTAATATTAAATGTCAACTTTAATTAAAAATAAAATAAGATTTTAAATGTTTCTTATTCGCAAGTACTTTCATTAACAATTACTAAATATTTTTAACCTAATGAAGTGAAATCATAAAAACCCTGATAAGGTGTGTGTGCTACAAATTGCTATGTATTGATGTGTTATTCACCTATGGCACTTTTGATTTTAAAAACAACCATTGCTTTAACTTACATAACTTTAGAACTAATGTGTCAATTTGCATAAAGAATGAATAAAATTAAAATTTAAATAATTGCAAAAGAACAAGTCAAATTTTCTTTGTAACAACAGGATTGCAACAACCATATGTCTAAATGACCCCTTCCCAATCAGAGCATTCTGCTGAACCTTAATGGCTTTTACAAGCACTAACAAAATAAATCTCAAGGCCTCCTCAAGCATAGCTGTGATCTCCATCTCCCCCAGTTCACACACACAAAGCCTGGTCACACTAAGCCACAGAGTGAAGTATGTACATGGTCCATGGTACATGAAGGTCATAAATGCAAACAAAACTGGGATCTAGATCACATTTTAGTAACCATGGCTCAAGAGGTGAAAACTAGGAGGAAAAAAATTGAGGAATTTTTGAATATTTAAAAATACTCAAATTCATTTTTTAAAAGATATGAACTTTCTTTTAGAATATACACAACATTGCAATATAAGAAATTAGGTCTCCACAGAAGGTATTTTTATTGCTAGTTTTGTGTACCTGCTAAGTATATAAAACTTACTTGTGTATGTTAAGTATGCCTGGTGAGTTTGTTTTCCAATGAAGAGAAGTTCAATTGTTTACTAAGTTTTAAAAGCTGTTGTGTCCTGACAGAAATTTTCCAGGTCTTTGGTCTTGGCTTGTACTTGACTTATAACCAGAATAAGTTCAGATTTAGGTTAATTTCTGATCCTAAAAGCACCTTCACAAATTTTGTCTGTCACAATGAACATGAGAGCATGCATAGGGAGAGGAGGAGAGGGTCGAAATGAAAACTTCAAGGGCAAATCTCGGAGGATAACTTCTCACTTCAAAGTCCAACTCTGAACTGATTTAAATAAATAAACAACACTGTCTAAAATAGTATTCTTTCTGCCCTGGCCACGGTGGCTGCATGGGTTGAAGCACTGTCCTGTAGATCAAAAGACTGTGGGTTCAATTCCAGGTCAGGGCACATACCAAGGCTGTGAGTTTGCTCTCTAGTAGGGGGAGGGGTGTACGAGAAGTCCACCAAGTCAATGTTTCTTTCTGACACTGATGTTTCTCTCTCTCTCTCCTTCCCTCCCCTCTTCCTTCCTTAAACACAATGAAAAAAAAAGATGTCCAGTGAGAATAAAAAAAACGTGTAGTATTCTTTCCGTGCAGTAGCAGCTGGTAAAGGGGGGGTCTGTATCTCGCCTATATGCCCGCATCCCTGGCATCTACAGTGATGTGTGGCATGCTGAGTTTAATATGCTTCTTTTATATACTTAGCAGCACCAATAAATGTTTCTGATTGAAATATTTTGCTACTTTACACTAGCAAAGGAAATCGAAACTGATAATATTTTCTCCCCCCAAAAACTACCATTAATTAATAACCAGCATAGCAATGCTGAGTATTTTTAAAAACCTTTCACTTATTTGAGATAACTTTTTAAAGTAGAAAGTAACCTTCCAGATGCACCAAGACAAGTTGAAAAGCAGGGCAATAGCCTTTAGCCTGTGCCATGCTCTTGCCACTTGCCAATATTTAATAAACTCTCCCAAATCCAACATCCAACACCTGAGCCACATCCTGTCTAGCTGAGGCATCAGACCCGTGCTGGACAGGCCATTTGTCTGAGATACTAAATTGGGAGGTACCCAGGACAATCAAATCATCCGCAATTTCTGATTTACCAGCTGCTGCCCCGGATGCCTTCCCCAGTCCTCCACCTCAATCATCCTAATAGAAAACTAATTTCATCTGGAAGAAACAAAATTGCTTTGCTCCCAAGCCATGGATTTCCATCACCTGAAAACCCCATCCGTAGACACAGCTCTGACCAAAAAGAACCACTCCAAGCAGATCTGACCCCGTACCAGTGAATCTGTCTCTGACATCATCAGAAGTTCTGTCCTGTCATTGCCAAAAGTCACAGCCTCTTCCTGGAGCAGCCTGCATGTAAAATCTGGTCACTGACGTCCAGCCGCCTCCTCCCAGTCTATGACAATTCTGAAGGGCCACCTCGCCGAGCAGAGAGGGACCTTTTAGCGGGCAGCAACTAACACCTTCTCCAGTGAAGTCTGCATCACAACCCTGTGGGAAGGGTCTCTGCTCCAAGTTTGTCCTTCCTTGGGTGCCCTCCCTCAGCCATAGAATACTTGTGTATTTTCGCTGACACAGACAACAGTGTGGTGATGGCCAGAGGGAAGAGGAGGCAGGGCCTGAGTGGAGGTGGGCGAAGGTGGGGAAGGACATAGGGACATCTGTAATGGTGTCAATAACCAAAATAAAATAAATACTATTATATTTTAGTTTACATCTTCATGATGACTCTCCTTTCAGAGTTCTAAAATCCTTTATTTCAAGCTTTGCCTTCTTGAATTACTAGGTGGCATCTGTCTTCCACCTGATCCAGACTGAAGCAATACCTTTTGGAAGGACAGAGCCAAGAATGCACATGGCTGAAAGCAGAAAGCAGCGAATGGTGCTGAATCCTAGAAAGTGTAGTCGGCTACTGAAAAGTAGGCTGAGTAACTAGAGCGTTTCACACCAAGGGATATATTACTTAAGGCACGACATTTTTCAAAGGACATACAACTGTATTTGATTCCCTAGCTTGGCCAGAAAAACACAAAAGTCAGAGTAAGAGGTCACACTTCATTCTAGATATCTCCATGAACGGAGGCTTGCTTGGCATCACAAATTGAGTGCTCATATGAACCTATTTTTAAAGTTTAGATGGGAGAGTGGGAACCTATCAGATACAAAAGTAAGAGAGTATTAAGAAAATTAATAACCTCTTGGAAATACAAGGCCTATATAGACTCCATTTAACAATAAGCAAACAGCAAAAAGTTCTCAAATACAAGACTATTACAAGATGCTTCAGCACAAGGAAAGGGAAATAGTTTCTAGGATACATGCTTAGCTCTAAAATTAATTTTATATAACAAAAGGAAATTTTAGCTCTGTTTGGTATTTTCAAAAAGAGTTTAAAAATAGCCAATATGAAACTGCAGAAAAGAGCTCTCACAGTGTGCCTGCCTGTCCTTTGAAAGGTCCGCTTACGAGTGCAGCCCTTGGCTGGCATCTGGGGACCTGGATTTCTGAAGAATTCCTCTCACTCTGACGTGACTGGTTCGCTGTGCCTAAGTCGTTAGTGAGAACAATGGTGTATGCTGACCACCCGATTTCCTTCCCGGGAGCCTGGAACTTCATACACACTATGCAATGGGTGTCTACATGACTAGCCCCCAATAAAAATCTGGGACATGAGTCTTCAATGAGCTTCCTGGACCAGCAATACTTCCAAAGTGCCGTGGCAACTCGCTGTTGACACAATTAAGTGCCTCCGGCCTGACTTCACCGGAAAGG
This sequence comes from Artibeus jamaicensis, assembly GCF_021234435.1. NCBI lineage: Eukaryota > Metazoa > Chordata > Mammalia > Chiroptera > Phyllostomidae > Artibeus > Artibeus jamaicensis. Next base: position 16,742,006 of record NW_026521486.1, on the reverse strand, counting down.
GCCCTCAGAAGCATGTCCCTGCTTACTCCAGACTCCCCTCCATCCACTTTCTTTTGCTTTCTATCCTTTCATTGTAATGTCACATCTCTGGGTACAACTATTTGCTGAATCCTGCAAGTCTTCCTAGTAAATCATCAAACCTGGACGTGGACGTGGGGATCTTCAACACAAACACACAGGCAGGAAGTGGTAAGGAACGAAGAGGCTAAGGATGAGGCAACAACGCAAGTCAAATTTGTTGAAATCGGAGAATAATGCAGTATAAAGTTTAAATTCTTTTTGGAAGTCTCCAAGAGCCAAAGTGATGTTACATAAAATCAAATGAATGTTTTTCATCACCAAACTGAAAAAACTAGCCCAAATTCACACACAAAGATAAAAGTATGTCAGGAAATTTGGTGCAGCAACAGATGCAGATCCAAGAACAGATAATCCTAGACAAATAAACCTGAGCAGTGGATACAGAAAAAATAATAATAAATAGAAGAAAACTTTCTAGAATCAAGAAAAAGCAGGTCTCCAGCAAATGCCTGGAAAAAGTAATGGAAAGGGTTCATATCTAGATACATTCTGGCAAAATCTTTTAATTCTAAGGAAAAAGAATAAACTTCAAATTTCTAGAATGAGCATTCAGATTACCTTTTCATCAAAATTTTGAATGCAAATAACAGAAACTGACTCTGATAGGTAAAGCAGCAAAAACATTAACGTAAGTATGAAGTAGCTCTCAGAATCAGTAAGGGGCCTAAAACTCAGGCACTGAGAACGCACCACTGAGATCTCAACTCTGCTAAAACTGTAGCATGTAAACCGGAAGTCTCTGCCAGTAGGAAGGGTTTCACATCCTAAGCACTCAGAAAACAAAGAAAATTTAAGAACCCAACATCTACCACATCTACCATACATGGAACACATCATGCTGACATATTTTTGCACTATTTGCCACAATAAAAGCATAAAATACTTTAAAATATCAACAGATTATTCATGATGCACAGCTATAATTCAAGAATTTTATACTAGCAAAGTTACTAATTATGTTTGAAAGCAAGATTTACAAAATACAGCTCTCATAAATAATTCTTGAGAGGACAAATTTATTCTATTTCAGGATAAATTCTGTCCACCAAGATACAAATTGGAGATTTAAAAACATGCAACAGTGAATATTTAAATGAATTTAATACAAAGTTCTAAGTATAATAATGTTTGTTATGACAGTTATAATATTAAATATGAAAGCCAAAAAGGAAAGGTGTATAAGATTAAAATAACATTTATATTTTAAAAACTGTAGCCTCAGATCTGATTAACAGTAACTAGGGACTACAAATAAGGCAAGTTAAAGGAAACTAAATTTCTCATCATAATCAAATTTATAGTTTTGTTTATAAACTTAATAACTGGAAAACATAGTTTGAAGAGAAAATTAGATAAACTTTAAGCCGATAACAATTTAAGTTAAAACAGTAATTTTCTATATTCTTGTTCACTATAAAAACAAAATAAATAAAACACCCTATGTAGTGAGAGGCAAAAAAAAAAAGTCAGGCAGCATTAAAACTCACAAATTACAATAGGAACCAAAACAGCAAAAATATTTTGTGCATATTAATTAAAAATGAAGCAGAGCCCTGGCCAGCGAGGGTCAATTGGTTGGAGCATCATCTATGAAATGAAAGGCTGCAGGTTCAATTCCCAGCCAGGGCACATGCCTGGATTGTGGGTTTAGTCCCCGGTTGGGGTGCCTGCAAAAAACAACCGATCAATGTTTCTCTCTCACATCAGTGTTTCTCCCTCTCTCTCCCCCTCTCTTCCTATCTCTAAAATCAATAAGCCTCTCCTCAGGTGAGAATAAAAATAAATCAAGTAGAAATCACAGTTTTTTTTAAAAAGACTTAAATAAAGAAATAATTATTGCATGCTAGTAACGGTTAAAAATTATAAAGAGCAATCCTGAACATCAGGCTCCAAAGCTACTGCTTATGACTGATTAACATGTATAAGACATGTGCTAAGTGCTTTTTAAAAAAGATTTTATTTATTTGTAGAGAAAGGGAGGGAGAAAGAAAGGGAGAGAAACATCAATATGTGGTTGCCTCTTGCATGTCCCCAACTGGGGACCTGGCTCACAACCCAGGCATGTGGCCTGACTGGGAATCAAACCAGATAATCCTTTTGTTTATAGGCTGGCACTCAATCGACTGGGCCACACCAGCCAGGGCTTAAATTCTTTAAGTTTGTTGTCATATTTAATCTTAAAAAAGCCACATATTATATTATAGAAACATGATGCTTGCGTTTAAGGATGAAGAAACTAAGACTCAGATTCTCTTACCTCTGTTACAAGTTTAACTAAAAATTGTCCTCTTAGTCAAATAACACAACATCAAAATATAAAGCAAAACTGTGAAATACATAGATATAACAGAGAGAAATAACCATAGTTGTAGATTAATAATAAAACTTAACCACATTTATAAAAATATATGTTGCAAAGATCAAAACCTCTTTTTCAAAATTTATGGAATGCTTACAAAATTTACCTTAGAATATACTATTAAAGACTTCATTTCTTTTTTCTACCTCCTCCCACTCCCCTGTTGCTAACCCCTACTTGAGATCTTCATTTCTATGTTTCCACTCCTGATCTAGCTGTTCTTTTAGTTTGCTTTCGTTTTAGGTGTGGTTGTTAATAACTGTGAGCTTGTTGTCCTTTCACTGTTCATGTTTCTTTAACTTCTTTTTCTTAGATAAGTCCCTTTAACATTTCATATAATAAGGGCTTGGTGATGATGAACTCCTTGAATTTGGTCTTATCTGAGAAGCACCTTATCTGTCCTTCTTGTTCTAAATGAAAGTTTTGCTGGGTAGAGCAATCTTGGTTGTAGGTCTTTAGTTTTCATGACTTGGAATATTTCTTTCCAGCCCCTTCTTGCCTGTAAGGTCTCTTTTGAGAAATCTGCTGACAGCCTGATGGGGACTCCTTTGTAGGTGATTGTCCCCTTAGCTCTTGCTGCTTCCAGGATTCTCTCCTTCGTTTTAATTTTGGCTAATGTAATTATGATATGCCTTGGTGTGTTTCTTCTTGAGTCCAACTTTTTTGGTACTCTCTGAGCTTCTTGGATTTCTTGGAAGTCTGTTTCCTTTGCCAGATTGGGGAAATTTTCTTTTATTATTTGTTCAAATAGTTTTTCCACTGGTGGTTGTGTCTTTCCCCCTTCTGGTACCCCCTATAATTCGGATATTGGAGCGTTTATAGATGTCCTGGAAGTTCCTAAGCTTCTCCTCATTTTTCTGAATTCTTATTTCTTCATTCCTTTCTGATTGATCATTTTTTTCTTCCTTCTGGTTCACTCCATTGAGTTGAGTCCCAGTTTTTTTTTCATCTCTATGGGTTTCCTGTGGAATTCCATTCATTTCCCTTAATTTAGCCTTCATATATTTCTCTAATTTGTGGCTATAGTCCACCAGATCTGTGAGGAAGCTGACGACCAGTGTTTTAAACTGTGCGGCTGAGAGATTTGCTATTTCTTCGTCACTTAGATTTATCTCCGGGACTTTGAGGTCCCCCTGCGACATTTTTGGTCTGTTCTGGCCCTTTAAGTGAGAGAAGCGGCGCCTTGGAGTCCCAGGTCGCTGCGCCCGCGTCCCCCCCCCGGCGTACTGCCCGCCCCCGGCCCGCCCCCCCGTTGCGTCCGCGCCCCTCGCGGGCGGGTCAAAGTTTCCGTGTCGTTGTGTTTTCTTTTTGGGTCCTCTTTTTTTTTTTTTTTTTTAAATATTTTATTATTTATTTATCTTTAGAGGGGAAGGGGGGGAAGGAGAGAGGGAGAGAAACATCAATGTATGGTTGCCTTTTGTGCGTCCCCTGCTGGGAACTGGCCTGCTGGGAACTGGCCTGCAGGGAACCGGCCTGCAACCCAGGCATGTGCCCTGACTGGGAATCGAACCGCGATCGTGTGGTTCGCAGGCCCGCGCTCAATCCACTGAGCTACACCAGCCAGGGCAAGACTTCATTTCTTAAGAGGATAAATTTTATATTCTCTCATTATAATGCCAAAGCAAAACAAAATAAGAGCCCTACAATTAATAATAAAACTTAAAATTGAAAAGACCCTACCAACCACAGATTCTAAAACACTTTTAAAAATACCTATGTGGTAACTGTTGAGCATAGGAGGAAGAATAAAACTGGCACTGATTAAGTAGTTTTTAAGAATTACATATAAGAGAAACTTATGTTATAACCTATAATAAACTGCTAAAGAAAAGCTCAATGATAAATTTATGTTAAAAGCATCTTTGTTATTAAACAACAAAGTGTAAAATGACTGCACATTCAAAAACCCTAAATAAAATAATAATATGAAAAATCCAACAGCATGTTTAAGTAATAATAGTGAGGAACAGAAATATAAGCTAAGAATGCAGTAGGTCAAATAAAATGTGAACTGTTTCAATAGATGTCAAAAAGTTATTTAATAAAACTAAAAAAAAAAGTTGTAGCCATTGTGGCTCAGCTGGTTGGAGTATCATTCCATAGACCCAAAGGTTGTGCATACAATTTCCAGTCAGGGCACGTACCCAGGTTACAGTTTTGATCAGGTGAGAAGACAACCAGTCATTGTTTCTTACATCAATGTTTCTCTTTCTCCCTCTTCCTCTCCCCCACCTTCTTCTCTCTCTAAAAGCCCTGGGTGAGAATAAAGGAAATATTTAAAACTAAAAAAGAAAAAAACCTCTTCACAAAAATATATAGAATCTATAGTAAAATAGGAAAAGAAGCATACTCAATATAAAGACTCAACAATATATAATAAGATGAAAGTTAGAAAACAATGTTCATCACTATTATCTAATATCTTGAAAATTCTAGCCAATGCAAAAGACAAAAAAATAATAAAATTGTATTCTAAATGATAGATGTATAATAAAAAAATCACATTATCATTTTTTCAAGTGAAAAAAATTACATAGTTATAAAACTCAATGATTTAGAAGGGTAAAATATGGCTACTGATTACAAAATAAACATAAAAACAGTCTATATGTAATCAAAAGTTGCTAGAATAGAAAATAGAATATAAAGATATTAAAATTATAATCAAAATATTAAAATCATAATCAAAACAGCTGGCAATAAACTTACTGAGACATGTGGGGTCCCTAGGTAAATAAAACTGGAAGATTGTAAACTATAAAAGCACATGTATGGGAAACAAAGGAAGACTAGGTTTAAATAGAGAAATAGAGAAAATCTTCATCAAGGAGGTTGAATGTTCCAGAGATGGTAAGTCATCTTCAGATAAAAGTGTTAGTTACAATCAAAATTAAAATCTCCATAGACTTTTTTTGTAGATTATAAGTAAGTTGACAACTGAGTCGTATAGTATGTAATTACATAAGATGAGAATTGTACATAAAAGACAGTAGTTGAACAACAAATTTTTTTGATGAATGGTTAAATCAATAAATTGATTTTAGCTGGGTCTAAGGAAAAAGCAAAATAAATTAAAAATCCACTAGGAAAAAATTTTTAAAGAAAATTTTTAAGGAAATTATGAAAAAGATAAGTACTATAAAAAGCAAAACACTATGTAGTACTTGTGCAAGAATGATAGAATAGTACTTAATACACTCTTTTTTTAAATAACTAGGTAACTTTATTATGTTTTTTTGGAAGATAAATATCTTGTTCACTTTGAGTAAAAGAGTTGATGGACCTTCTGGACACATCTTTAGGTCTCTCACTGTACGCACTTCCTGCATCTCCAGTACTCTGTCCTACAAACCCCAGCACCTTTGACCGACCTGAAAACTAAACTCCATCTTTGCCACTCATGGAGCAGAGAACAATGAGCTTTAGTTTGCAACTCCCTGTTGCCTATAAACTTCCTCCAGACAGAAGCTGGATAACATGGGGCTCCTCTACCTGCAGTGAGACACTGTTCCTTGAAAAAGAAATTCTTTTCTTTTTTTTTTTTTTAACCTGTTTGATGCTTACTCATTCTTAATGTCTCAGCTAAGTATGACTGCTTCTGGATATAATAAATGACCATCCGTTTATAGTTTCGAGGCCTCATGATGGTTTCTTAACTACTCCATAGGTCTCCAGAGACACACGTTCTGCCCAGCGTTTCATGAGACTACGCTGGTCCATAGCTCGTTTCCCTGCTGCCTTTGTTCTTTTTACTGTCCCAAACATAGTTGCTTATTCTTCAAAGTTTATTTATTGGCTCCTTTGTTAATTCAAATTCATTCAACAACACAGGCAGCATGCTCGTGACTCTCCCCAGTTTCATCCACTGGAAATGCACCAATGCCCCCCATTCACCATGGACACACACATGCTTGGGTGTCCACATACAACAGACAGAACGTATGTACATGCACCTTCTAAAATTCCACTCCGCCCAGAAAATCTTCTCTGATTAATGAAACCACGTCTTTCCCATGTGCTTTCTTCTAACACTGCATCACCCTTGACTCTAACTCTCCGACATTCCTTTGATCAGTATTTAAATTACTTATTTAATTCATATACTCATCTAGGATTGCTGACTTTGTCTCCTCAGGACGGCCCGTCTTAAACAACAAAATCCTAGACAATAAAAAATATGCCTTTCTATCCCCTTAGTCTTTACCCCACCACTGGGAAGACTTTCGTCAATACTTGACAATAATGATATTGCAACACTGTGCACAGGGATAGCACAATAAAAGCTGACTGACAGAATGGAAATAATACCCTTGATAAATGCGGAAGGGTGGGCCTTCTTGTACTGCAGTTTTAAATGCCCTATAACATCTGGTCAAATTCCTTCCCTTGCTATAAGATGCAAAAGAAATAACTGGCACGACTTGCTCGTGATTTTGTACTTTGGGGAAGAGAGTGTATATTCATCAGTGCAAGTAACCGAAACATCATCCAGTAAAATGAAAGGATTTGGATCAAGTTATTCCATTTTAATTTCAACACACAGGTGCAGGCACTGATAAATGTAACCTGGAGATTTAATTCAGGGAAATCTTCTCCTTCAGGCGTATTTAAAAGAAGCTGCTTGCATTTTTCTGCATATGATTATTCTAACCCCGAAAGCACCTTTTAAATGTGAATTATAAATCCAGCTGCTTTAAAATGAAACTGAAAGAGTTTTTCCCCCAGTCTTTAGTAAATAAGAAACTGAGGTAATAGAATTATTTTCTGGACTTCCGCCAAGATGGAGGCATAGGTGGAGATGCTGTGCTTCCTCACACAACCAAGTTTAGAGACAACTAAATAATAGCAACAGAAAACATAGCCAGAACACAGAAAATTGAACTTTTCGGAAGTCTGATAACAACAAATTCTTCAGCCTGACCGGTAAGAGGGGCGAAACCAGCAGCTGGCAGAGCGGGGTTGCACAGGAAAACTCGGTCAGACGGACTCAGGTGCTCGGAATCCCCCCTCAGGTGCGCAGGGTTGGACCTGGTGGGCAACTCAGCGAGCAACCAGCAACCGCGGGGAAACAGCGAGGGAGCAGGGCTGCGGGTTGACTGTGGTCGCCCACTTGTGCGCGGATAGACAAGCGAGGGAATGAGCAATTGGACGAAAGCCAGCAGCCCCAGTGGCAATCAGCAGCGGAGGGCGCCGCCATTTCCCGCTCTAACCCCGCCTCCACATACAGCGTCATAATCCAGCGACCTAAGTGGCCCCGCCCCGGTGAACAACCTAAGGCTCTGCTCTTCACCCAGCGGTGAGAAACAGCAGAGGGGGCCGCCATTTCCCTGCTCTGACCCCGCATCCACATACAGAGTCACAACCCAGCGACCTGGGAGTCCAAGGCTCTGCTCCTCACACTTAACGGGTGCAAACAGACCAAAAATGGCTCAAGAAGATCTCAAAGCCCCAGAGCCTATAAATTTAAGTGATGCAGAAATAGCAAAACTCTCAGACGCACAGTTTAAAACACTGGTCATCAGCTTCCTCACAGATCTGGTTGATTATAGCCACAAATTAGACAAACATATAAAGGTGAAACTAATTGAAATGAATGGAATTACACAGGAAACCAAAAGCGATGAAAAGGAAACTAGGACTCAAATCAATGGAGTGGACCAGAAGAAAGCAAATAATGGCCAAACAGAAAAGAGTCAAGAAGCAAGAATTCAAAAAAATGAGGAGAGTCTTAGGAACCTGCAGGACATCTTTAAACGCTCCAACATCCAAATTATAGGGGTACCAGAAGGGGGAAAGGCACAGCCACCACTGGAAAACTTATTTGAACAAATAATTAAGGGGAATTTCCCCAATCTGGCAAAGGCAATAGACTTCCAGGAAATCCAGGAAGCTCAGAGAGTCCCAAAGAAGTTGGACCCAAGAAGGAACACACCAAGGCACATCATCATTACATTAGCCAAGATTAAAATGAAGGAGAGAATCCTAGAAGCAGCAAGAGCTAAGGGGACAGTCACCTACAAAGGAGTCCCCATCAGACTGTCAGCAGATTTCTCAAAAGAGACCTTACAGGCAAGAAGGGGCTGGAAAGAGGTATTCCAAGTCATGAAATCCAAAGACCTACAACCAAGATTGCTCTATCCAGCAAAACTTTCATTTAGAATGGAAGGCCAGATAAAGTGCTTCTCAGATAAGATCAAATTCAAGGAGTTCATCATCACCAAGCCCTTATTATATGAAATGTTAAAGGGACTTATCCAAGAAAAAGAAGTTTAAAAAATATGGACAGTGAAAGGACAGCAAACTCACAGTTATTAATAACCACACCTAAAACAAAAGCAAACTAAGAGGACAGCTAGAGCAGGAGTGGAAACATAGAAATGAAGATCTCAAGGAGGGTTAGCAACAGGGGAGTGGAAGGAGGAGAAGGGGGGAGAAGGTACAGAAAATAAGTAGCATAGACAGTAGATAGAAAATAGATGGGGGGGCAAGAATAGTATGGGAAATATAGAATCTAAAGAACTTGGCACACATGGTCATAAACTAAAGGGGGGTAATGGTGGGGACGGGGGGGTAGGGTGGAGGGGAATGAAGGGGGGGAATAGAACAACTGTAACAGCATAATCAATAAAAAATTTTAAAAAAAGAATTATTTTCTGCCTACAGGGCTACACTGCCTCCTGACTCAATAATTCATGTTTTATTTTCTTTTATTTTTATTTATTTATTTTTTAAGATTTTATTTTTATTTATATTTAGAGAGAGGGGGGAGGGAAGGAGAGAAACATCAGTGTGTGGTTGCCTCTTGTGTACCCCCAAGTGGGGACTTACTTGCCTGCAAACCAGGCATGTGCCCTGACTAGGAATCGAACCAGCGACACTTTGGTTCACAGCCCGCACTCAATCCACTGAGCTATGTTACCCAGGTCTATTTTTTAATATATTGTGAGTTTACCAAAGTTTGTACAAAAAATAATTTTTAATGTTACAATATTTTATTGTTTGATTTTTTAATACTGTCCAAAAAGGACATTTCACAAAAGGAGTCTTGGAATGAATTTAGGAAATCCCTGATAATCCTGGTATTTCCAAGATATTGCCATTCTAATTGCTAAGAGTCATAGCTCCTAATCAGAAATTAACGTCAGAGTAGACCAGAGAATTTATCTCTTGTGGTTGGTAAAACCCAGCCCTGACAGTCTCAGACCATTGGCTTGAGGCAGAAAGAGATTTCCTTAGGAAACTACAGAGCACTCTGCCATTCTCTATCTGCTGAATTCATGCTTATCGTTTACTTGCAGTATCTATGAATAATGCAAGAAACCTACAAACTCCACTATTCTGAGTTTTTTCCTGCAAAGCTGAACGTTAGTGGGTACACGGTGGGTCACCCTAAGTCAGGTACTGAGGTTGATGTTTCTGTTATAAGGGAGGGAGAGGTAGGGTAGTGAGAAATTGCTACAATGAGACAGACGAGGCTATAGATATTCACTAATTTCAAATTCTATTGATGGGCTGTGGTAGATTACAAAATTGGCCACAGTTCTTTGGGTTTACTGTAATTAAGAGGTAGAACCTATTTCTCTACCCTAAAGGGCAGGTTAGCCTTAGGACATGGTTTGGCCCAAAGCAACGCTGTGTTAGTTCCAAGCCAGTCCCCTTGAAGGCTTTGATACATTTATCACTGTCTCAAGACCTGAGCCTACAGTGTGAGCCATCCCTGGTCAACCCACTGGAGGGCACAAGGCTGTGTGAGCGCAATCCTAGGCACCCCCGCTCTGCTGAGGCTATCATTGATTTGGCAGCCCCAGCCGATGCACCCGCTGGCTAATGTCACACGAATGAGTCCAGCCAAGATCTGCTCGATCAGCCCACACTTGAAGAACTACCCAGCTTATCTTAGCCTCGATGAACAAACTGCAGAAAGGAAGCTTAAAAATGGTTGCTGTTTTAAACAAAATATAGGGGAGTATGTTACACATTGCAGTTGGTTACTTGCATTAGGGAATGTAACGTAACATAGTGTCTAATGTTTTCAGAGTGCTTAGAATCTTTTCAAATAGAACGGCTAACTAACTGGCTTCTATTACTCTTCTCAAAATGTTTCTCTATTTTAACTGGTGTTTACCAAGTGTTATAAGTACCTCCTTTTAGCTTCAATGTTCCCAAAATATATATCCTGTTTATGCCTCATGTCTTTGCACGTTCTATTCCCCCTGGCCCCCCCTTGTTCACATGTCACTTGAACTCAGCTCCGTCGCCACTTTTGTGAGGTCATTCTGAACCCTGTCCTCAACTAGGAAATCCCCTGTTTGGTGCTCTATTCCCAGGATATATTTTTCCCTTTACCTCATTAATCCTGTCCTATAATAACTTCTTTACAAGTGTGTCTCCTTGCTATCCCAAAAGGTAGAGAAGCCACATATTTGTATTTCCTGTTGTTAACAAAGCCAGGCACAGGGTAAGCCCACCCTAAAAGTTTGATAAATTGAATGAGAAAGCTAAAGTAGAAATATTTTTAACTTGGCTTCAGGCATAAAGTATTGTGTACTATTATTTCTGTGATTAGTCTCTGAATAACAGCCATTTCATTTGGCAAAGTGTATTAACATTTAAATTACAAAGGATAATGAATCAAGAAAAATAATTGCTCAACTCAGCAGCACAATTTGGGCCTTTAAAGGAGTTAATTTCAAGCTTTACTTTATTGTAGGCCAACCCAAAGTTTATTACTTGCTCCTAAACCGATGTCAAGTAATAGCAAAATAGATATGTAAATAAGAACAGCAAGTGTGATCATAACCAGCCCAATTCTCTGGCAGGTGGGCTGGAGGCTGGGATGTACAAAACAGAAAGGAAAGTCCTCTCTGGGCTAATGTGGAGGGATAATTTGGCTTCCCCTCTCCGTAGGCAGATGGAGGCATTTTTCCCCTGCATCGTCTCTGAGAATGCAGTGAGGAGGGGTGATCGGGGTGCTTGTGTGGGACAAGCATAGTATTTGGCTTCGATTAAAAAAACAGAATTAAATGCGTATCCCCAGGGAGAACTAACCCACGACAAGACATTTTCGTTGCTAAATTCATTTCCCTGTTACTATGCACACCACAGGTACTAACATGGATATGTAAATATAAATATCAAATATGTATACACATATATTTTCTAATTGAAATGGTGCCAGTTTCTAAATAAAGTCAAATTAGATTTCAATTCTGGCTCCTCTAATAAGGAAATGAAGTTCTCTAGCTTAAGATTGGCATTCCCAAGCCCAGGCCAGACACTGGAAACTAAGAAGCTGTCTGGAATCTCTCCAGTTAAATCCCTAGAAGCATAATATATGTCTGACATTTCTTCACATGAGAGGACATTTCCATGACTTGATAGGGGGGGAAATGGCAGATTGAACACATGCACACACACACACACACACACACACACACACTCACCTACCTCCCTTGTCTCCCAAACTGCCATTAAAATAACAGAAATGCACGTGTACAGGCACAAGCACATGATACAAGGAGAACGAGAGGAAACTGCAGCGGCAAAATTCTGAAGGCTGCCCATGCGACAAATGAGTAAACGAACAGGAGAAAACAGTTCAGAGCAGGCTGTGGGCAAAATTAACACTCAACCTGACGGCGCCACGAAAGTCCCACCAACTTCCTCCCAGACATGTCTGGGGGATATGTCTAAAAGCAACAGTGTAGAAAAGGGCAAAACACCGTAGAACTAATTTGAAAGAACATTTAAATGGCAGTCAGATTCCCAGCTGCTTTCCCCACTGTTTTACAGCCAGATGACTATTTCTCCCTCAGTCGTGCGGAAGACTGTCGCTTTACTCCCTGGAAAGAGTAAACTCGGTGTCTACACCAGTCGAAGTTTAGGGTAAGGCGACATACTGAAAACAGGCATCTGAGGACACACAGGCCTGCGGAGCCCACTTTCCCTAACTGGCCCTAATAACACCCCATTAGGACTTTGAAAGAGCAATCTTCTAGGATGTCTGTCGAGCTCAAAGGTAAAGATCTAATGACACTGGCATCGAAGTCCCCCGAACAAAACAGCTCTGTTCTTGAAGCAAGGCTCGCGTGGCAACAGTATCTGGAAGACAAGACAGTGATCACCCAGTAATCACCTTCAGTTTCTGCAGGAAACCTATTTCCAATTTTAAAATCATGTGCCCAGTCTAACTCCCAATCAGAGGTAGGAGTAGAATAAAGATATTTTCAGGAAATGACTGGGAGATGTGCCCCATCACGAAGGCAGGGGACACAGAAAGCTGGGGTCCAGCATACGGGAGAGGCACCAGGAGCCCCCACGTGGCGGTGACGAGGCCCCCTGTCTGATCCCTGTGCAGGAGGAGAAGGTGATTAGCGCAGATTTGAGCAAATAGAATGTCTTGGGTGACATTCTTCAAAGATATAACATGTAAGAATACTAGATGGATCTGAATATACTGGGAAGATGAGACTGGAACTGTACTGACTACGCAGGGACAGGCAAAAGCAGGTTTGCCGTTGCACTGTGATGCTTTCTCGATTGACGAAAGCTGTGGTGACAATCGTAACCTGCATGTCTTTTCCCTCACGAACAACTGTAAACCTAGTTTTGCCCAGCCTTGCATATGCATAGAAAACCACAATTAAAAAAGGACATTCATTAACTGTAGGGAAAACAAAGAAATTGTAAAGGAAAGAAAAAGGAATCATGAATCAGCAAACACTATAGTGCTTGTCAACAACCATAATAAGGTAAATGGAGAAAATCAATCTAAATGAAATTATGCAATTAACATTGCAGAGATAGTAATCGGGCACATGTGCACACATATGTGGCTTGTGTGGTGTGTGGGAAGGGAGATGAATGTTCATATCCTATAGGGGGAGGTCTACGGATCATACGCAAAACTGAAAAAGCTAAAAAGCAAAACAACCAGGTTAGAACATAAAGAATAAATACTGGGATAATCAGATAAAAGAGGTAACGTGATTGGGAGATGAGAGGAAGATGGTCAAGAGAAAGCTGTTTTAATAATACTAAATTTTATAGATGTATTTGACATATCCTTTAAAACTCATCATTTTGACTTAACAAAAAGTATTCTATAACTGTCATGGCAGAGAGGGCCTGAGACATCCAGCCTGGTTCGAGCCCACTGAAAATTCACATCGGTCTCTCACATCTCCAAAGAATTCAAGGGAAAAAACCTACGGTGAAAGGGTTAACACGCACTAGCGTTGTTACCGGTGTTATCTACTTCTCTAACACAGAAATGCCTGCTTTACCTCTCTCACTGAGCTCTTGTGAAGAAGAAATAAAATAATGTCCGTGAAAACTCTTCATGTATAAACAGATTTGTGAAGATAGCATACGTTTTACCCCTCAACTACTTATTGAGTCCCTACCCCGTATCAGGCGTGGTTAACATTATTATTTCCCTTCATACATTGTTATACAATTTGCCTAAATTTAAAGTGTCGATTCGTGTTCATGAATACTCTTGGGTAAGCTAAAATATTGAGTACTTGGCCATCCCCCCAAACTCCCTTCTGTTTGGGGGACCAGTGGCAGGGAGACTCCAAGCCTTAGAGTCTAAGGCGACCCCTTGTTGTCCCTGACTCGCAGTATTCGGGTCCTTGTGCAAATCCATCCCCTGCAGTGTAGGCAAAACTTGTGATGTGCTTCTGACCAACAGAATCTGGCAAAGCTGATGGGACATCACCTCCCTGGCAGGTTACACCTAATTGTAACTTCTGTTTTGGGTAGTATTTCTCCTCCTTCCTGGCTTTGAGGAAGTAAACCACCTTAGGGAGAGATCCACATGGCAAGAAGTGGAAAGAAGCCTCCAATCTGCACTCTTTCCTCAAAGGCAGCAGCCAGCCAGGAACCCAGACCCTCCACTGACCAACCACAGAGAACTGAATCCTGCCAACAAACTAGCCCTTGGACGCGGACCCTTCCCCAGTGGACCCTTCCCCAGCGGGGCCGTGGATAAGATGCTGGTCTCATCTGACACGGTGATCACAGCCTTGTGAGAGACCCTCCAATTACATTCCTGAGACCCCAAAACTGTGACACCATAATTTTGTTTTGCTTTAAGGCACTAGGTTTGTGGTAATACTCCCAACAGTAGATTAATAAAGGACCCACCGGAAGAGACCGTGACTTCTGCGCCTCATGGACTCTTAAGTGATAGAAAACGAGGACTGTTGACTTCTGCTTGTCCCAGAGGCATGAGCCTTGACTGCAGAGGCCTGAGCTCCAGCCAGTGTGCAGCATCCAGCCTGATGAGCAGAACCCGTGGCCGGCAGGATCAGCACCGCCACCCCGGCTGGCTCCCTTCTGGACGACGGTCATCTAATCATCAGCAAGTCATAAAACCATCTCCCAACTACTAGAGCATTTGAGCAAATTGTGATTTTTAGCAGTGCCAGTCAAATGTCACAAAGTAATATCCACTGCAGTGTTTTACAGGGGAAGGCCTTAAGAGGTGACACACCGGTAGAAATCTTCTATTTAATAAAATGTACCATTAAAAAAAAAACAAAACTCAAGTTTTTCACTGTCCAAAAAGTATACACTCGAATTCTAAGATGTTGAATATTTCACAAGATCTGGTTTCAGGGTAAATGGAAGTGAAATTTCCTTTGCTTTTAATCTAGAATAAAAGGTGGCATGTGGGTTGCAAAAAGGTGAGGCCGACAGAGCGTGCATTGTTGCACGGGAACACCCAGGGCAGGGGGCTGCAATCCGAGCAGGGAGCTTGGTGTGACAACAAGGCTGGAGAGGTGGCCCTGGGAGTCCACCTACGAGCTCCCCGGGACATTCTTGCTACCGAGTTGTCACAACCACATTGTTCAAGAAAAACCGTATCACACTGACTCAGAAACTGCATGTGTGAGTGTTAAAATGCTCCAAAGAGGCTCCCTGCACGGCTGTGAATCATTCACCTGAAGAACAATGCACTGAACGGGCAGTCACTGGCAGAATGTCACTTCTGGAGACTCCAGGGAGGGATGCGAAGGTGAACATGGGGGTCTGGATCTGTCAGCCCCCGGGTTCTTGCAGCTGTCACAACTGGATGAGCCGTCTCCATCACAATGCCTGTGAGTCACATCCAGCTGAGTGGGACTCATAAGGAGAATCTGAAATCCGACAGCAGCAGCCTTGCTCTCTGCATGGCTATATGATCAAGTCGGTGGCAACAAGCTGGAAATGACAGAATACATCAGGGTGGAAGTCTCTCTTTAATGACTTCACGTCGTGGAGCATAAGGAGCAAGTAAGTAAACATATTGTTCTTCTCTCAGGCTTCCGTTGTTCTCAACAGGGACAATTGAGACCCTGCTTTACTTTGCTACTGTAATAAATCACCACAAACTTGTTGGCTTAAAACAGAAAATTTACTCTCTTACTGTCCTGGAGGTCGGAAATCCACCATTGGTTTCCCTGGGCTAAGGTCAAGCAGCGAGACTGCTTCCATTGGGGGCTTCAAGGGAGAACCTGTCCCTTGCCTCTTCCAACTTCGAGAGGCTCTAGGAATTCCTTGCCGTCTGTGGCTCTTGGTCCCTCCTAATCTCTGTCCACCAATCATCACACTGCATCCTTCCTTCCATGGTCTACTCTCCCTCTGCACCCCCTGCTTAAAACAGTTGGGATGACATTTAAAGCCAGTCACAAAATACAACCTAATCGCCATGTACTAATATCCTTAATGTATGTACATCACACCTGCAAACCCCTTTTGCTTTTAATATAAAGTATAAAGTAGCATTCACAGCCTCTAGGAACTCAGACCTGGATATTTTCGAGAGTCATTATTCGGCCTATCCGAGGTCCTCGTCTTATAAATGTCTTACTAAGAAGCTGTTTGTCTATCATAAAGTGACTTGTTACTCCATACAAAGCCATCCAAAATACAGCAAATTTACATTGATTGAAACTTCTGAATCCATATTACTTAGTCTCCCAAACTCTTTAATAAATCGTTCTGGAAACTTTATGATTCATTCCTCTTGGTAAGCACAATGTAGAAAACTAAACAAGTGCAAATTAAGGGTCAGTATTACTTTAGAGATGAATACTTGAAGGATTCCAATGATACCTGTGAGCTGCATGCATGGAATGATTCATGTGATTCACACCATAATAACCACTGTTGGTGCTGGGAGGCATTTTTAGCCCAAAATAAATACTTTTGGCAGATTCTGAAGGCAGTTGCTCCAACACCTGAGGATGTAACTATGTTTAAAGTTGTGTGGGATGTGGAGAGGAGAAGGAAGTAACTTTTATTAAATGGCTACTATGTCTGCAGCACAAAGCCACAGGCTTTACAAAGGTTAATGTTAACACAGTTGAGGGTCGAAACGCCAGATGAGGTGGGTTTTTAAAGAAGAGAGAAGTAATTCCTAGAAAGAATTAGGTAACTTTCTCAAGTTTGCAAGCTGGTATACCTATATCCAAACTTACGTTTGTTGACATCTAAAAGTCCATCGTGGGCTTTGTCGGCACACTTTATTTTACACACAGAAGAGGTCAGGAGTCAAGAAAACAATACTGATTGTATCAGAAGAGCCTCCCGGCTGAAAAAAGAAATATTGTCACACACTCCGCGAGCTGACAACAGCAGCTCAGAATGGCTGCATGACCATGCGTCGGACCCCATGTGCTCATAACAGCACAACACACACCTCTAAAGAGTGTTTCCCACTCCTGGGTCCCAGTGGTCCCAGTGTCCCGGTTCTGACCCACCCTCTCTTAACTTACACCTTGCATTGAACGGAGATGAACTGCACGGGTTTTCCATAGTGGAGTCCCTGCATTTTTCCCTACTACAGTATCTACTTTCTAAAGCTTATTTAACTGAGATCTGCTAGTCCAGATCAGGCTACTATAGAGAGGATGGCTCAAAACTTGATCGACAGGAATCTGAGCCATTGCCACAATAAGAACGCACTTTACTCATGATGCTGGCATGAGCCAGGAAGAAGGTAAGGCCTCATCCTTACGGTCGCTTCATCGGACCACCCTTTGACTTTAGACCCAGCATGCTTTGACGAAATATTTGCAACTCATTAACTGCAGGAACAGTGAAGATAAAACCATCAATATACAGATAACTAATTTCTTGGTGCAAACAAAGCTTTAGGGTCCATCCCTCCAGAAGCAATTAAAGAAGTGACTGAATTTGTATTCTGCTTGACTAATCTAAACTTTATTGGAGAGAAGAGACAGACTCAGGGGGCAAATCCAAGCGAAGCCTTGACTGAGACCTCAAGTTTAGGTACCTGTGGGTATGTGTTTCATTAGGAATGGGTTAGTTAAGGCATCCAACCTCCTCGGATGAAGAAGGATTTCATTTTGGAATGAAGACATGAACTACATTCATTTCAGAATGGAAAACAAGAATGCAGAACAATTTTTCTTTCTTTATAATGCCCCAATAGCAAAAGTCACCCCCCTTACAAAGAAGGGACCTTTCATACTCTGCGTAGTCGTAAGGAAGAATACAACTATGGTCCTTTCAGTCAACACCTCATAAGAGCTGAAAACCCAATGCAAGTTGAATTGCTTCCCATAATCCCTGTTCAATGTCATGTTATTTGCAGGTGTGCCTTTAGACTCACACAGACGAAAAGCAATCTGAGATAAATGTCACTCGTACCCGCAGGCCTCCAGGGTGCATCACAATCAACAAGAGCCCATTTATTGGAGCTTTGCTGATTAATCTCCATCTTTCTCCCATGTCCTTCTATTGTAATTCAGCTGGCTTTATGTTAATCACCATTTTTATAACCTCCTAATTCCTATGTGAATGATATCACCACTGCCCAAACCACCCAGGCTGAACACTCCAGAAATCGACAAAGCAATGACTGGTCCAACAGAATCTACAACTTCCTTACCCTTCTTTCTCAGGTCTTCATGGAGTTGTATCTATCATAAAGCCAAGAAACAAGCTAATATTGTTATAATGAAATAATCTGAGAGGACTTCCGCCAAGATGGAGGTATAGGTGGATGTGCCGTGCCTTCTCACACAACCAAGTTTAGAGACAACTAAATATTAGCATCAGAAAACACAACCAGAACACGGAAAATTGAACTTTTCGGAACTCCGTTAACAACAAATTCTTCAGCCTGACCGGTAAGGGGCGAAACCGGCGTCTGGTGAGGGGTTGCACAGGAGGACTCAGTCGGACCCGGGCGTGGAATCCAGATGCACGAATCCAGCCGCACGGGTTCCAAACGCAGGATTGGACCTAGTGAGCGACCGAGCAACCCACCGGGTGAGCGACTGCTGAGAAGACAGTGGGGAGGCGGTGCTGCATGTTGACTGCGGTCGCCTATTTGCGTGCAAGCGGACAGGCGAGGGAGTGGGCGGTTGGACCGACCTCGGCATAGAGGGGGCTGCCATTTCCCCGCTCTGACCACGCCCCCACATACAGCGTCAAAACCCAGCGACCTGGGAGTCCAAGGCGCCGCTTCTCACATTTAAAGGGCCAGAACAGACCAAAAATGTCGCAGGAAGACCTCAAAGCCCCAGAGATAAATCTAAGCGACGAAGAAATAGCAAAACTCTCAGACACACAGTTTAAAACACTGGTCATCAGGATCCTCACAGATCTGGTTGATTATAGCCACAAATTAGAGAAACATATGAAGGCTAAACTAAGGGAAATGAATGGAATTCCACAGGAAAGCCATAGCGATGAAAAGGAAACTGGGACTCAAATCAATGGAGTGGACCAGAAGAAAGCAAATAATGGCCAAACAGAAAAGAGTCAATGAGCAAGAATTCAAAGAAATGAGGAGAGTCTGAGGAACCTCCAGGACATCTTTAAATGCTCCAATGTCCGAATTATAGGGGTACCAGAAGGGGGAAAGGCACAGCCACCAGTGGAAAACTTATTTGAACAAATAATAAAAGAAAATTTCCCCAATCTGGCAAAGGAAATAGACTTCCAAGAAATCCAAGAAGCTCAGAGAGTACCAAAAAAGTTGGACTCAAGAAGAAACACACCAAGGCACATCATAATTACATTAGCTAAAATTAAAATGAAGGAGAGAATCCTAGAAGCAGCAAGAGCTAAGGGGACAATCACCTACAAAGGAGTCCCCATCAGACTGTCAGCAGATTTCTCAAAAGAGACCTTACAGGCAAGAAGGGGCTGGAAAGAAATATTCCAAGTCATGAAATCTAAAGACCTACAACCAAGATTGCTCTACCCAGCAAAACTTTCATTTAGAATGGAAGGACAGATAAGGTGCTTCTCAGAAAAGATCAAATTCAAGGAGTTCATCATTACCAAGCCCTTATTATATGAAATGTTAAAGGGACTTATCTAAGAAAAAGAGTTAAAGAAACATAAACAGTGAAAGGACAACAAGCTCACAGTTATTAACAACCACACCTAAAACGAAAGCAAACTAAAAGGACAGGTAGATCAGGAGTGGAAACATAGAAATGAAGATCTCAAGGAGGGTTAGCAACAGGGGAGTGGGAGGAGGAGATGGGGGGGAGAAGGTACAGAAAATAAGTAGCATAGACAGTAGATAGAAAATAGATGGGGGGGGGGGCAAGAATAGCATGGGAAATATAGAACCTAAAGGACTTGAGACACATGGACATAAACTAAAGGGGGGTAATGGTGGGGATGGGGGGCAGGGTGGAGGGGAATGAAGGGGGAATAGAACAACTGTAACAGCATAATCAATTTAAAAAAATAAATTTAAAAAAAATAAAATAAAAAATAAAAAAATTAAAAAAAGACTAGTAATTAGAATATATAAATAACTTTCAAAACTCAATAATAAGAAAACAGCTCAATTTTAAAATGGGGAAAAGATCGGGATGCTTAAATAAATTCATGAAAAGATGCTCAACATCATTAACCATTAGGGAAAGGCATATTAAAACCACAGTGAGATCCCACTACTGTATACCTCTATTAGAATGGCTTGAATTAAAAAAATGTACAGTACAATACCAAGTGCTGGAAAAGATGTGGAACAACCAGAACTGTCATGTATTGTTGATAGGAATGCAAAATGTTACAGCCACTTAGGAACAGTTTCCAGTTTCTTACAAAAGTAAACACTTACCCTAAGACCCAGAAGTTCGACTTCTAGGCATTGACCCAAGAAAAATTAAGACAAATGTCTACACACAAAACCTGTACAATAATGATATATATATATATCATATATATATATATATATATATATATATATATCATATATATATACATATATATAGTTAAAAACTGGAAACAACCCAAATGTCTATCAGCTACTGAATGGATAAACGCCCATACAACAGAATACTAAGCAATCTAATATAGAATCAGCAATATAATATAGAATTATATTCCTAGAATATAAGCTCCACAAGGACAGAATTTATCCACTAAAGCCTCCTCCTATACACCTAAAACAGTCTCTGGCATATGGTATGTTCCGGAGTGAATGAATAACTACAGTGCCCACTACACTTTTGAGATTAGTAAATAACACAGGAACAAGTGTGACACATGTTGACATTAATAATAAAGATTTTTTTCTCCACAGCACAAAAAAAAAAAAAGAAAGAAATAATCTGATAAACTGGAGAGCACTGTGCTAATGTTCTTATCTTTACTTGAAAAGTATTCATTGATCTCCTCAGTGTAACATACCAGATTTGTAAAACCAGAGACATAGATACATTGAACAGACTGACAGCTGTCAGAGGGGAGGGGGCAGGGGAACTGACTGGAAAAAGGTGAAGCTATTAGCCAAAGAGCATATATGCATAACCCACAGACATAGACAATAGTGGGGTGATGGCCAGAGGGACCGGGGGTGAGAGTTGGGCAGCAGTGGGCAAAGCGGGGTGGGGGCGGGGTTGAGGACATCTGTCATAGTGTCAACAATACAAATAAAATAAAAGCATACATAAATTAGTTCATTTAAATACCCCCAAAAATAAAATACAGGATTTGGAGGTACAGATAAAATGGAAAATTCAATAGTATCTGCATTTTATAAGGACTTTTTAGAGAAGAAGCTCTTGTTTGAAAGACCAAGTTAGAGAATATAATGAATAAGTGGTATCTGCCAAATGATACGATGTGTCTGAAATTTAGACATACCATGTATATTTATGCATATCTTCTAACTAGAGATAAAACAATGCCAAATTCTCTAACCAAAGCTAGCCAATACATGCACATGTTGTGTTTCTCTGTTATTAATAGTTTTACTAAGACATAACTGACACCCAGGAATAGCACAGGTGTGAAGTGTTCAATTTGATAAGCGTTGACATTGGGTGCAAACCACTACTACAATCAACTTAATAAACATACCACCCCCCCGAGTTTCCTGTGTCTCCTTGTGATCTCTTCCTCTCTCCCTCCCAGCTCCTCTTTCAACTCTGCGTCCACAATCACTGATTGACTGTCAGTGTAGGTGACTTTCTGTTTTCTAGAATTTTACATAAATGACATTATATACTATGGACTCCTCTTTGCCTTCTAATTTTGAAAATAAAACATTATTTTGAGGTTCACCCATGCTGTTATATGTATCGATAGTTCATTCTTTTTGATTGTTGATAGAGTATCACAATAATTTATCCATTCATCTGTTGATGGACATTTGGGTTGCTTCCACTTTGGGGCCGGTGATGGGCTGAATAACAACCCTCTGAGAATGTCCATATCTGAATATTTACCTACCCTGTAAATATTTTACCTTACATGGCAAAAGGACTTTTTCAAGTTAAGATTAGGATTTTGAGGTTATTTAGATGAGCTGGGGAGGTGCAATATAATCAGGTCCTTATATAAAAGGGAGAAAGAAGGGTCCCAGTCAAAGAAGGTAATGAGAAGGTGAGCACCCCAAAAGCCTCAACCAATTACAGCATCAAGTCCAAAATCGTATCTAGATCAAAATTTTATCAGATCAAAAGACACAAATCTCATCATCTAAATTATCTATGAGTGTGGCTCTAGATATAATCCTTCCTGGGACGAATTACCTCTCCGGCTGTGCTCTGTGAAACTACAAGTCATCTCTCCCTGGTAGCTCAGGCAAAGGATAATCAATGTGGTCATTTCTATTCAGACAGGGAGAAAAGAGGAAGAAAGAAAGGGGGTCACTAGTTCCAAGCCATTTTGGGTTTCAAGACGTAAGAATAATCTGTAGCTGAAGGCTGGACCTTCCAGGCCCATGGCTCTGACCTCAGAGTCATCTCTGTTCATGAAGGGTAGCTTGTGTTTTTGGCTGAGTAGTTTTGTTAGTCTGTTTACTGCCCGTTGGATTTTGGAAGTCCAACAGCCTTTTTTCATTTCGTTCCTTCTTTGCCCCTTTTAGTCCACACTGGCAGTATTTCTGCTGATACTGCCATTCTCAACAACCTTGTGGGCCTTCAGGGTTTGTGACCAGGATTCACTCCATTAAACAAGAGGCTCTTCCACAGACACTTGCAAGATAATCCCAGCTTTACTCCTGGTTTCCACCGAGATGTGCCCAGAGATCCATTAGGTTTACGGTTAATCTCTCCCAACACCCCTCTTTGTGATTAAAACTCTGACCTTTACCTTCCAAGGCACTGTTTAGCCACACCCTTGGCTTTCTCTCCAGAGCATACTTTCCTGACATTAAATCCTCTAACTTGAGCATCTTTTGAAAGCTGGATAGACAGAGAATTTCCCAAACCTTCAAGTCCTGGTTCCTTTTTGTTTCACAGTTCTTCCCTCGATATATCTCTTTACTCTCACAGTTTACTTTAAGCAGCAAGAAGACACCAGGCCACACCTTCAACACTTTGCTTGGAAATTTCAGCTAAATATCTAAATTCGTGGCTTACAAGTCCTATTTTCCACATAATCCTAGGACGAAATCTACTATGCTTTCTGCCACTAGATAACAGAGACCCCTGCTGCCTTCTGAGCCCTCATTAGCGTTCCTTCAACGCCTATATTTATACCAACAGTTTGCTTATAGTTACTTAAGTGTTCTCTAAGACAATGTAAGTTTTCCTACCATGTTTCTCACTCCCTTCTGAGCCCTCACTGGTACAAGCTTTAATATCCGTACTTCTCAAGGAAATCTAGGCTCCTCCTATCACGCTCCTCAAAGTTCATCCAGCCTCTCCCCACTGGCCAAACCCCATTCATGGTTCTAGGCATTTCTTCAGAGCAGCATCTCACCACCTGGTACCAAAATTTACATGCATTTCTTATTTCTGCTCTGATGAAATCATCACAAACTTGACTTAAAACAACGCAAATTTAGCTGACTTTTCTGAAGCTTAAAACAGCAAAATGAATTTGAAGACATAATGATATTCATAAATCTTACCAGGCTAACACAGGGGTTTCCAAAGGCAGGCATTCCTCTGGATGCAGGAGAGAATCCATCTCTTGCTTTTCCCAGCTGCAAAAGGCTGACCACGTTCTCAGCTGGAGCCACATCGCTCAGATCTGTGCTTGGCACCACCTCGCCTTTCACACACCGCCCCTCCTGCCTCCTTCTCCAAGGACCCTGTGATTACACTGAGCCTACCCAGGTAATCCAGGATAATCACCACATTTCAAGAACCTTAATCACATCTTTTACTATAGAAAGTAGTAAATTCTCTGGGGCTTGGGGTATGGACATATTTGGGAAGGAAATATAAAGAAATCCCTCACTTTTTATTATGAAATAGTTTTTATTTTTGTCTTTATCTTTGAAATATTTTTTTCTGAATATAAAATTATAGATCAACAGTTTTTTTTTTGTTTTGGGTTTTTTTAGCATTTAAAGACATCCCATTAACTTCTGGCTTACACAGTTTTTAAGAGAAGGCCACTTAGTTTCCTTTCTCTAACCAATGAGTATTTTTCTCTTTTTGCATTTAAGTTTTTCACTGTATCACTAGTTTTCAGACCATTGAATATGTTGTACCTTGGGACATTTTTCTTTCTACCTCTTCTACTTATGATTTACTGAGCCTCTTGAATCTATGGATTTATAATTTTCATCAAATCTGAAAAGCTTGAGCCACTATTTCTTCAAATAGTATTTTTGTTTCCCATCCCACTGGGACGTCAATTATATGTATGTTACACCATTTACATAGCATTCTACCCAACAAACGAAGATATATCTGCTCAAGTGCACAGGTAGTGTTCACTGAAGGGAGCCATACGGTAATTCAATACAACACACCTAAGATTTAAAACCACTGATATTCTACAGGGTGTGCTCTCTGACAACACAAACCAACAAAAAAGTATTTCAGAAATCACAAAACACATAAAAATTAAACAACATGCTTTTAAATAAGCCATAGGTTAGAGAAGAAATCACAGAAGAAGTTAGAAATGATTGTGTACTTAATAAAAATAAAAAACACAGTGTGTCAAATCTGCAGGTCTATAGCTAAGGCGGTGTCTACAGAGAATTTCAAGAGGAAATAACTACTCAAGTGGAAAATAGATAAAATGTATAGTTCTGTACCTATAAAAGTACTTAAATTTGTAGATTTAAATATTCTCACAATTTATTTCTAAGTATTTTATCCTTTTGAAGCTACCATTAATAAAATTATTTTCTTCAAATGTTCATTGCAAGTATATTCATTACTGCCATTTACTTTTTTCTTATATGACTCATGTTTTTTGTTTCTTTATTCTGCCTCTATGGATTTTTTTTTTGCATTGAGCAAATATTTTCTGATGAAGCATTTTAATGTCTTTAATGATTTTTTCACTATATTTGAAAAAATATTTCCTACTGGTTGCTTTAAGGCTTACCATATACATCTTAACTTATGGAAATCAACTTCAATTTGTATTAAATACCAGTGAGATACAGAAAGGTCTCTCCTATGTGAAAATAATGCTCCTATTTCTTTCCTCCCATTTTTGTGATATGATTACATATATGTTAGCTATAATAGTATAGATCCATCAAGACACTATTCTAATTATTATTTTTTATAATTTTATGTCTTTTAAAGAAGTCGAGAGGAGAAAAATTATATATTTATACTTTTTGTTATATTAGTTATAGTAACAAGTCATTTCTCTCTTGCTTCTTTCACAATCTCCTTGCCTTTGGTGTTCAGCATTTTTACTATGATATGTCCGTGGACAACCGCGTGTTTGTCCTACTTGGGATTTTTGAGTTTTCTGGATATGTAGATGATTATTAAGACATTTGGGGAATTTCGGACACTCAGTTTTCAAATATTCTTCTGCTCTTTTCTCTCCTCTCCTTCTGGTATGCCGATGTATGTTGGTGTAGTTAATGGTATTCCACATTTCTCTGAGGGTCTATTCACTTTTCTTCATTCCTCTTCTCTCTGCTCTTCAGACTGCATAATCTATTGATCAATCTTCAGATTCACTAGTTCTTTCTTCTGATAGTTCCCATCTACTGAACAGCCCCTCTAGTGAAATTTTTATTGCAGTTTATTTTTACTTTTCAATTCCAGGATTTCCATTTGATTGTTTACTATTTCTATTTCCTTAGATAGTCTCTATTTGTTGTGAAATTGTCATCATACCTTCCTTTAATTACGTAATAGTTTCCTTTGGTTCTTCGAACCTATTCGCAAGGCCACTTTGAAGTCTTTGTCCATTAATATGACATCTAATCTTTTCCACAGATATTACATTTTGCCCATCTGATTTACAGTATATGGGTCATGTTTTCCTGCTTCTTTGCATGGCTTATAATTTTTCATTTGGAACTGGACATTTTAGATAATATATAGTGAAACTTCTAAGCACTGTTCTACCCCTGTGCTTGTAAAACTGTCATTTGCATGATTTTTTAGTGACTGGATGGATTAGTGAAGTTTATCTCACCCCTAGAGAGTTAAGTGTCAGATGCTGCTCCCGAAGGAGGTACAGCTTTGCATATGTATGCCCACACTCACTCTGGTATGACTGTGATTTTGACAAAATTCTTTTTGACTGTCTTTTTTTTACGACACCCAGCTGTTTCCAAAAACGCCCTGATGCCTAAATTGCTCTTGAAGGAGTCATTAAATTCAGACTCCTTAAAGGAGTAATTCCCAAAATCAGTGGTTAAGACTTGCTCTGGCCCCATGCAGGCTCTCCCAGACTATTTATCTCCCAGGTTATCTGTTTCTCCTCCCAGGAAAACTCTCTGAGCCTAGGTCATGGAGCTGGGGATATGGACAATGGCTCACATCTGTGTGGCAGTTCTACTTTAGAAGCTGAGCAGTCACTGGGGGTAGGGATGGGGCATGGGCAGAGAGAGGTCTGGGTGGACAGTAGCTTCCAATCTTCTTGAGTTACTTCTCCCAGAAGGAAACCATCACCTTATAGGCCATGGCAAGAGTGATCAGGACCCCAGTATTCACAGCAGTGCCACATCCAGGACAAGAAGTTCACCCCATGAGTGGGGACTGAGCAGAAGAAGGGACCCACACTTCTGGCTACATACACAGAATTTAGCCTCAGCAGGCAGTTGGAGAAGGGTGAGAAAGGGTGATACTCCTGCCTCTGCCAGAAAATAGACCTCTGACTGGGAGCTGGATGGAGAGGGAGGCCTGGGTTTTTGGTTTCACCAGTGTTGATTTCCATCGTACCAAGTTGAGAAGGAGGAGGAAGACAGTGGGTCTCCGTTCAGATACCACAGAGTCTCACTAGTCTTACCAAAATATAGATATTGCTCTTGAATAAACATTCCTTTATTTACTGTATACCCTTAGGACCATTCACAGAGACATCATTTTTTTAAATAAATGATTTCCCCTAGTTTTGCTGGGGCATAGGTCCACTGAGTTCCCCAGGCAGTCATGCCAGAAGTGTCTCTGGTCAACTAATTAACAAAAGTGGTGAAGTAATTCAGTGAGGAAACCAGAGTCTTTTTCGAAGTATGAGCTGGACAGTAGAGATGGAAAAAAATTAAATTCAACCTTTCTCAAATCACATACAAAATAATTTTAAATAAATTATATCCCAAAGTGTAAAACAGTAAAACCTCTAGAATGAAACATAGGAAAAATTCTTTGTGACTGTGACTTTGGGATAAGCAAAAAGTTCTTAATTAGAACACAGAAAGCATGAATCATACACCCCAAAACTGTTAATAGGGACTTCACCAAAATTTATTAGAGCATGTCCTTCAAAAGGCAGTGTTAGAAAAACTAAAAGAGCAAGCCAAAGATTGTGAAAATAATTTTCGAACTGTAAATATGATAGAAACTTGTTTTCAAAATATATAAAGAACAATTTCAACTCAATATTAAGAACATAAACAACTGAAATGGGCAAAAGTTTGAACAGATACTTCAAAGAAAACATATAAATGGCAAGTAAGCAAATGAAATGATGCTTAATATCATTTATCTCCAGAGAAATGCAAATTAAAACCAAAATGAGATACCCATATATACCAACTAGAATGATTATAAATTTAAAAAATGGTGATACCATTCATGCAAGGATGTGGAGCAACTGGAATATTTATACACTATTGGTAGGAGATTAAGAAGTCACAGCCATTTTGGAAAGCAATTTGGAAAGTTCTTTAAACGTTAAACATATATGTACCATCTGACATAACAATCCAACTCTCACATGTTTACCACTCCTACATAACAAAAAACAATATGAAAACTTGCATGCTGCTGTTCATAACTTTATTGAGTATAGTAATTGTAGCCAAATGCCTCCCAACAGATGAATGTATAAATATATGGTGGTATATCTATATAATTGAATATTAATCAGCAATAAAAAGGAAAAGTATATAAGTGAGAGAATCCAGACATAAAGGAGTGCACATTTCTATTTATATAAAATTCTAGAAAAGACGAAGTAATAGGAAGCAAACTGATGGCTACCTAGGGTGGGGCTGTTGGGTAGAAATTGGTTGCAAAGAGAGACAAAGGATCTTTGGTGAGATGGAAATACTCTATGTCATTATTATATTTCTGGGTATATTAATACTTATCTGTCAAACTCCCTCACTGTACCCTTTAAGTGGATAAATGTTATTGTATGTAAATTATATCTCAATACATTTTTTTAAAAAAGAACAACAGAAGGCTGAATAGCTAAGTGGAAAAAGACCAGCAAGATTGAAACACTCAGTCCCCATACACTGAATAAACTAACATACTAAAGATTCGGCAATTATGTTAGCAGATAAGTAAATTTTCTTTTGTCAGTCATTTTCTTCCAGTTATAAGAACAACATTTCACTTAAAAAGATTTGTGAAAATTAGGTTTAAAAATAATCATATTATTTCAGCTGAGTGTTATTTTTTCCTTGCAGATTAAAAAAAAGGTATTGAAATGTCAAAACTAAGAAAGAAAGTTAAGTTTTATTCAGCAGATAAAAGTTACTTACTCCCACTTACTCCCCCACCGCCACCCCCACCACAAAATAGAGTACACTTCCCACCACCACTGCCTTTGTGTTTGGCCATTTGGACACTAGAATATAAAGTAGGATGTGTGCAGGATTTAAAGGTGCCTGCAGAGTATGCTCTTGAACTCATACAACAACATATGGACACAACTCAGGCATCCCGCAGGCCCCTTTGCATTGACCCTCAGAATGAGGCACCAGGAACAAACCTGACCTTGCCTCAAAACTTGGAACTGAACCACAGCCTAAAGCAGAGTTACTTATGAGAAAGTTAAGTTTGGCTTGGTATGATGATGAGTTTGGTGGAGGTTTGTTACACATTTGTGTGGCACCAGCTGACTAACGCAGTAGCTAACATTGTGGAGAATGTACAATGAGCACTGAGCTAAAAACTTTAGATGCACTACCCATTTCATCATCACAAAGAATCTGCAAGGCAACATATTTTTGATTGTCTTTTTTAAACCCATGATAAAACACTGAAGCACAAAGAAGATAAATTCATTACCCAAAGTCTCAGAGCTAGTAACTCACCAAGAAGGATTTAAACCTAGGACATTATAACTCTAGTACTTACTCTCCTATTCTCTGTGCTCCATAAGCTTGATGAATCATTTAATCAGTGCCCAAAATGTACCGCAGAGTGAGTGTCATCAGTCATTTGGAAACCAAATTATATTTTCAAGATGGTATTTTCCATACATAAGAAAAGAGCTAATTATCAGACTGTAGTGAATGCACTAATTTTCAAGAAATGGTGGCAAGAAGGTGGGAGGGGCGGGGGGGGGGGGGGGGCGCACAGGGGGTGCGGGGGGGCAGCTCCCCTGTGAGAGCGGGCGGGCGGCGCCCGCGAGAGTGGGGGGGAGCGGCCGAGGATGGGTGGGGGATGATGCAAATGGGGGGGGGTGAGAGAGGGTTGTGGAGGAATTGTGGGGGGCGTTGAGGGAAAGTGTTTTTTTGGAAAAAAGGGTTTTTGTGTACAAAAAATGGGTTTAAAAATTCTATCCTTCTAGCTAATAGTCAGTAACATTTTAAACTAATGGTTAATAATGCTTTTCAATCCCCACACTCTTTCCTTCACTTAACCCTCCAGTCTTCATATCTGCAGCTAAATGACCATGTGTTGACTGTACCCCAGGTCCCGGGTTGGAGGTGCCTGGGAAGAAGACTGCCCTGCCTTGACTTCACTAAAGAGTTATCATTCAAAGTGTCAAAGGGAATCTCCATATTGCTTTGCCCATGTTATATTTATCCACGTCCACTCCCTTTTTCATTCCCCACAATATCCATTCCTAACTTTAATCACTAGCATAACCCCTAACTTCAGTATTATTTCTTCCTCTTAGAAAACCTGCCTTCGATTGCACAGAGAAAGAATATTTCATGAGGCCCTAAATGTATCAACTTTTTTCCTCTCGCCCTTATATCGTCTTCCCTCTCATTACCCCTTACTCTCCTGTCTCAGGTGACTAATTCCACACCCATATCCTTGATTCTCTGTCTCCCTATCTCTACCTTGCTGTATCTATTTAACATGTTTCTGTTTGTCTTTCTACTGGGAAACCTACACACTCATTTCTCCCATATCTTAGACCAACCTCCCCACCAACTCTATTCCCCAACAAACAACCAACTCCTATTTCCCCTTGCTGTCACCATCAAACTTCTGGAAAAAGCCATCTGCATCAGCTCCCTTCACTCTTTCACCTCCAATTCACCCCTCAGGAATTGGATGGCTCACTTCTCCAACTCCTTCGGGTCTGTGACGCACGTCACTCTCTCGGTGACACCCATCCCTGAGTAGGCAGAGTGAGCTTCAACCCCTCACTCCACCTCCTTCGGCCCCTTCCCTGCTTTATGGTCCCCCACAGCACTTACCATCTTCTGTCATACTATTCCACATTTTTATTTTGTTTCTTTTCTGTCTCCTACAACTTAAGTGTGACTAAAGAAGATTATGATGAATATTCTCCAATAACATGAAGAATATTATCAATAACTATTGGCTCTTGTTGTGACAATAAACACTATAATGCAGAGCCTTTAGGAAATATTTCAGGAACCGGGTCCCACAGCAGTGCTGTTCCTGACTTGCACATAAAACACCAGATTAAAAGGCGTGCCAGACAAGCAGATTACTGGCCAACACGAGAGCACACTGTAATTCACAAGGAAAGAGTCAGTGTGCGAGTAAGATAAACATTGTCCCCCCGAATCAAGGTCATTTAAGAAATAGGAAAAAACATTTGAACACATAAAATAATGTGCTCTCAGCCTGATTGAAGAGGAAACTGTTTTGTGAAGCAAAGACAAGCAATAACAATTGGGAACAAAAAATAAACACCACACTAAATTATGACAAAAAGATGACTATCACACAGAAATCGCAGGGAAAATCACAGGCCTTTTTCCAAACAAAACTAAATATGTGAAGTACAACACAGTTTTAAACCCAGTAAGACTTAGCAAGATGACTGCACATGGGAAAGGAGAAACTAGAGAATTACTGTCAGAGTTCCAGCTTGGACAAAACCTTGTCTGAACTAGAATCAAACGAGGAAAAGCAGGACAGGTTGAGCTGGGTTTCAGAAATGCTGGATGCCTGCAAAGCATCCAGGTCAGCAGGTCCAGCGTAGACTTGGAAGTGTGAATGAGAAGGCTGTGGCTAGTGATACAGAAGTGGGATATTTGATACAGAAGTAGTCGTCCAAGCCACAGCAGTAGAGAAATCACCAAGCTAAACCATCTAAGTTTAAAGGGTAATTCAACAAAAAGTACACAGTTTGATAAAGGAGAGAAGGAAGCCTGGTATCAGATACAAGAATGGAGGAAAATGTTTCCAGAGGAAATGCCTTCCAGTGGAGGTGGGAAAAGGGGGAGAAAATGGGGAGATCATTAACAGGGTCAACAATTTTAAAAACTTAAAAATTAAAAAAATGAAACAGCAACAAATATTAGCACAGTTAGATAACTACTAGAGAGATTAATGCCCACATATCCCTACATTTACCTTCTCTGTTCCAGAAAACCACTCGTGATTATCCACATACAACATGTTCTTTTTCTTTGTTTATTTCCTCCAAGTGGACTGTCTCCCCCTAATTTTCTCCAGTTCTTTATGGCCATTATTCAAGACCCAGTTCTAGTACTTTCCTCCCACACACAGTTTCGTAGGTTTATTTTTCTAGGGGTAAGAATTTGTTCCAAGAAGATGAAAAGAGTGTCTCAAGGG
Organism: Artibeus jamaicensis; assembly: GCF_021234435.1. Lineage (NCBI taxonomy): Eukaryota > Metazoa > Chordata > Mammalia > Chiroptera > Phyllostomidae > Artibeus > Artibeus jamaicensis. The sequence goes on along the minus strand of NW_026521486.1, from coordinate 16,709,951 downwards.
TGATGTATTACCTCTAAAACCTCAATCTCAATACAGATACATAGACTAGGAGAAAGGAGGAAAATTAGAAACTAAAGATGACAAAGAGTGCATCTAAATTTCCCTTGAAGTTTAGATGACATCATGAAAATATCACAGAACATCTAAACGTGAGTGGTACACACAGGCTTTGTGAGCACACTGCAGGATCTGGCTGGAGCGGTAACTGAGGAGGCTGGGCACGACTAGCCAGTGGGTGGCAGAGAGCACACCGTGATACTGCGAAGAGGGAGAGGCCGAGCAGACATCATATGCCTCTGGCACGATCTTTCTACCACACTGATTCAAGTGGCGATGGAGGCTGCGTGGATACAATTTCTCCCTTTTACTTAAGATAATTTTTCTTTTAAAAGGTAATATATGAATGTGATTTTTTAAAAAAATGCATGTAATGAAACTTATCCTCTTTGTCAGAGGTACCCACTATGGAAAGGGTTGTTTTTTAAAAATATTTACAGAAATACTCAAAGAAGCATTAACTACCCCAGTCTCTATTATAACCAGGTCATCCCCAAAAGACTACAGCTACTTGGAAATAGAATCTTTGAACTAACAAACATGGCCACAAATATTTATTTGGATATATGTCATTACTTGTACTGAGAATTTAAGTTTCTTTGAGCCAGAGGCTGTATCTAACATATGTTTGCATTTCCAAAGTGTCTAACATGTACTGGCATTTTTCCAGAGAAACATGTTTACTTTTAATGAAGCAATAAAGTCACAAAAATGGTGAATTTATGAAGTTTTTATCTCAAAATTAGAGGAGCCAGAAATTATATGGCAGGCAGAAAAAAATTTTCTTGAAGCCTATCAATTTATGTTGAGCTCATTTCTTCCCTATATTTTTCTAATTGAAGAAAGTAATTGATCAAGTTCAAGTTTTAAATATTGAGCAGTGTGTATATTTTCTAAATAGATATTTGAGCAAATCTAAAAATTGATTTTTAAATGTCAGAAGCCCAAGGCTCTACAAATTGTGATGAGAATTTATGTGTTTTATTATAGATTTGATTGTTTAGAAGATAAACCATAGATTTGCAGGCTGGTGTAGGAGAGAAAAATGTTAAAACAAACTGAGTGCATTAAAAATGAGATTTTGTCACCCTGGCTGTTGTAGCTCAGTGGATTGAGTGTGGACCTGCAAACCAAATAACTGCAGTTAGGTTCCCAGTCAGGGCACATGCCTGGGTTGCAGGTCAGGTCCCAGCAGGGAACCCGTGAGAGGCAACCATACATTGATATTTCTCTCCCTACCTCCCCCTCTCCTTCCCTTCCCCTCTAAAGATAAATAAAATCTTTTTAAAAAATGAGATTTTTGTCAATTGATGGAGGGGGCAATATGACAAGATCTGTGTTATGGAGGCTGCATAATAAAGTCTAAGTATTTTGCTGTTTACTAAATTGGCAAAAAAAAACACCCCTGAAAAATATACATTAAAATGCATCAGTGTTTAAGTTCTTATCCTCAAACTGCTTTTTCTTTTTTCAATGAGATATTAGGACCTATTTTCAAGCATATCTTCACATCCTTGAACTTTTCCAGGCAATAGCTATCAGTGTCTTCCTTCATCCAAACTGGCCAAGCCTTGCTAACAAATCTTTGACCTCAGGATAACGTATCGGCTTCCTGTAAGTGCTTCCCTTCATTTACAGCCTTGCTGGTAGAAACTCTGCCTTCATTGTTCAGATAGTATCTGATTTAAACAACCTCTTCTGAGCAGGTACTTAATTATAATAAGTGGTGATTTGTCAAAATCTCTCTACAGAGGGTCTTGTTACTGGAAGCCTACAGTAACAGGACACCTCTTAGGCCCTATGGGTACATTTCGTGAACTATAATGTATATGCAATTTACCACTAATCTAGTCACTCATTTTTTTGTTTCACTTCATTTATCATTTTTTTCACTTTCAATTACAGTTGAGACACATTATTATATTAGTTTCAGGTGTATACCACAGTGATTAGGTATTACATAACTTACTATAGGCATTCATTCTTTATAAAGTGGGGGTTTTTTGGTAGTTTTTGAAAAATTTTTATTTAGTTATTTTTCAAGTACAGTTTTCTGTCTATTTCTCCCATCCCAGCCCACCCCACCTCGTGCTCCCCACTTCTCTCCCATTTCCACCTCCCTTAGTTCTTGTCCTTGTGTCCTTCATAGTTGTTCCTCCAAATCCCTCCCCCTTTTTCCCCTTAAATTCCATTCCCTCGCCCCTCTGGTCACTGTCCCCTTGTTCTCTATTTCAGTGTCTTGGTTTTTACTCTGCTTGCTTGTTTGTTTTGTTGTTTAGCTTCCTGTTAAAGGTAAGATTATGTGGTATTTGTTTTTCAACACCTGGCCTACTTCACTCAGCATAATGCTTTCTAGTTCCAACCATGTTGTTGCAAAGGGTAGGAGCTCCTCCTTTCTCTCTGCTGCATAGAATTCCATTGTGTATATGTACCACAATTTTTTTGATCCATCCCTTTACTGATGGGCACCTAGGTTGCTTCCAACTCTTGGCTATTGTAAATTGTGCTGCTATGAACATTGTGGTGCATAGTTTCTTTGATATTGATGTTTTAGGATTCTTAGGATATAATCCTAGCAGTGGAATTGCTGGTTCAAAAGGCAGGTCAATTTTTATTTTTCTGAGAAAATTCCATACTGTTTTCCATAATGGTTGTACCAGTCTGCAATCCCACCAGCAGTGAACTAAGGACCCCTTTTCCCCACAACCTCTCCAACATTTGTTGTTTGTTGCTTTGTTTATGATAGCCATCCTGACTGGTGTAAAGTGGTATCTCATTATGGTTTTAATTTGCATCTCTCTGATAGCTAGCGATATTGAGCATCTCTTCATGTGTCTCTGGATTCTCTGTGTGTCCTCCTTGATGAAGTGTCTGTTCAAGTCCTTTGCCCATTTTTTAACTGGGTTGGTTGTCTTAGAGTGGAGTCGTGTAAGTTCTTTGTATATTTTGGAGATTAAACCTTTGTCTGTGGTATCATTGGCAAATATGTTTTCCCATACAGTTGGTTGTCTTGCTAATTTAATACTGCTTTCTTTAGCCAGGCAGAAGCTTTTTATTTTGATGAGATCCCATTTGTTTATTCTTTTCTTTATATTCCTTGCTCTAGGGGACATATCAGTAAATATGCTGCTGTGTGAAATATCTGAGATTTTCCTGCCAATATTGTCCTCAGGGACTTTAATGGTTTCAAGGCTTATATTTAAGTCTTTTATCCACCTTGAATTCATTTTGGTGTATGGTGTAAGTCGGTGCTCAAGTTTCATTTTTTTGCATGTAGCTGTCCAGTTCTCCCAACACCATTTGTTGAAGAAGCTATCTTTACTCCATTTTATGTTACTGCCCCCTTTTTCGAATATTAATTGACTGTAGAGAGTTGGGTTGATTTCTGGGCTCTCTGTTCTGTTCCACTGGTCTATGTGCCTGTTTTTATGCCAGGACCAGGCTTTGTAATACAATTTGATATCAGGTATTGTGATTCCTCCTACTTTGTTCTTCTTCCTCAAGAGTGCAGCTGCTATTCAGGGTCATTTATGGTTCCATATAAATTTTTGAAGTGTTTATTTTATGTCTGTGAAATATGCCATTGGTACTTTAATAGGTATTGCATTGAATCTGTAAACTGCTTTGGGTAGTAAGGACATTTTTCTAAGTATAATATTCATCTTCATTATGAATATATATTTCAAAACTTTATTTATTTTTAGAGAGAGGAGAAGGGAGGGGGACAGAGAGGAAGAGAATCATCAATCAGTTGTTTCTCACACACCTCCGACTGAGGACCTGGCCCACAACCCTGGCATGCGCTCCAACCAGGAACAGAACCAGCAACTTCCAGTTGGTGGGACGATGCCCACCCCGCTGAGCCTCATCAGTCAGGGCGTGAGTAGATTTGTGCAGGTCTATTTCTAAAATCACTTTTTTTGGAAAGACATGTGATCTTTTCTCTCAGAATGCAATTCAAAATATAACTTTAACCTTTTATGACATGCAGAGGAAGAGGATTAATTAAGTAAATCTTATTACCATGCAAATGAGGATCTGTGTGTGGCTCTAGCAGTACATTTGTGCTGAATAATTTTCAAGTTTTCTGTAACTTTTCCTGCAATTTTCTACCTCTGTGAGACTCTGACAGCAGTTAAAGTATTTGTCATCAATATAAAAATGATTAAAATAGTAATAGCACAAACACTAAACTGGTATCAAATAGATGTATTTGGTGGGCATTTCCCAAGATGACGGCCATTAGAAAATAAAGCAGTGTTCATTTCTTTTAAAAAAAAATGTGGAATGTTTCACGAATTTGCGTGTCATCCTTGCACAGGGGCCATGCTAATCCACTCTATATTATTCCATTTTAATCTATGTGCTGTTGAGGTGAGCCCAAAGCAGTGTTAATCTCAACTGAAGTTCTCCAGAGTGAAGGATGTCTTAGAGAGAAATGTGTCCACCAATGCATCTTCATTCACATAATGCGTTTTAGAAACACTTCCTGCATCTTGATAACTTCCCTAGTTTTAATTATGTTTATTCAGAAAGGTATGTCATTAACAATCCTAATGAGCAAAATGGTGACACTGGAAAAAATATTAAAACATCTGGAAAAAATACAATAGAAAAAAATACAGTGGAAGTGACAAAAGCAAAAGAAGGTGGGGGTGATGTTTTAAGTGGATTTTTACTTTCAAAAATCCACATGAATAGACTAATTTCTCCATTTTGAGAGTCAATCATATGATACCCTCAGCATAAGATTTCTCAGCACACACCAAATAGTATAGAATTTGATATAAGGCACAAATTCCCTGGACTTGGTCAACTTAAAGTAAAAATTTCACTACCAACTGCGACCCCAAGCCACAGCAACACAAGGCAAACTCTGCTGCATTCTTCACATTGTCATCTGTAAGTCCCTGTGTCCCCTCTCCCTCTACATTCCGATTAACTCCTGAAGGCAACCTGGATTCATTAAATATACCACTACGGCTGCAGGTATTCCCTTCTCACTGTGCTCAGTTCCTCTGTTTTCACTACTATAATTAAAGCTATAGAACCGCTTCATATCCCAAGTAAATGCTCTATCCTTGAAAAACTAGAAATCCCAAATGGAAAAATAGTATAAATAAAACAATAAGTTAAGAAGATGCTTAAAAAGCTCCCTTAAGAACCCAAAGAGCTCTTCTAAAGAAAACGCACAGCCATTTATGAAGAAGGTCTTTGCAGAAAGTTAGGATTTTCAAACATTTGAAACATTTTTTTAACATTAAAGTATTACTAACGTCTAATGTCTAATTAAATAAACAAAGAGAACATAAGTTAGATAAATGGTCATTGCAATTGTGTATGAGTACAAATGCACAGAGACACAGGGCTCAGAATAGAACACACAAACAAACAGCTGTGTCAGAGTAATGGAATTTATGAAGTTTTCTTTGTTTTCTAATTTTCCTTTAATCTTCGGAAAGTGTCCTCAACATGGCATCCTCTATTACCATCTATTGTAACACTTCTGTCTGATAACTTGTTGTTGATGAACTTGGGATTTCCTACAGGAAAATAAGTAAAACTCTATTCAATTCTTTGATATATACACTGTACTTTTGGAATCATAAGGAAAATTACTAAAAACTAAAGTCAGTGATCATCCCATAAATTTGGTAAAGAGAACCATGTCCATGATATGTCCTAACGAAACAAGATCATTTTCTCCATTTATAACCAAAGTATAATATAATGGAACTTATCGTGTAATAAACGTACATCAATATACAAACAGTAACAATATTAACATTATATATTTTTAGAACTTCAAGCCTATAAAGGGCCTCAAGGGCATGAAAAGTGATTTAGCGTAATGGTCAAGGGCTGGAGCCAGAGTTTGCATCTCAGCGCTTCAATTTGCCAGCTTTTTGACTTTGGCAAATTAAGTAACTTCTCTGTACTCCAATTTTCACCTACAAGATGGAATAATCATAGTACTTCTCTCATAGAGATAACGTGAAGGTTAATGAGTTAATATACATAAACATCTGTACTCAATCCACCATTTTCAACCAGAAGTCTCTGGTATAGTACTCAATATTACTCAGTATATAGAATTATACAGAGAAGCCTTTACATAGAGAAGCTGTATATGCCTTATGTGTAGTTGACACAATAAGTAATTATAATGAAATGCAGTGAGATTCAAATATTAATATTTATTAAGGAATAATAATTAATAATTAGCATGCTTAATATATGCCAGCATTGTGATAATCTGTAACAATCCAATAACATAGATTTATTAATTCCACAGATGCCCAAAGGAGTTCAAAGGGGGTTATATTGTTAAAATGAATATGTCTGTTTTCATACAAGTCCAGGAAGCACAGAGAGTCCCCAACAAGTTGAACCCAAAGAGGTCCACACCAAGACACATCATAATTAAAATGTCAAAGATTAAAGATAAAGAGAGAATCTTAAAAGCATCAAGGGAAAAGCAGAGAGTTCTTACAAAGAAGTTCCCATAAGACTGCAAGCTGATTTCTCAAAAAAAACTTTGTAGGCTGCAAGGGACTGGCAAGAAGTATTCCAAGTGATGAGAAGCAGTGACCTATATCCAAGATTACTCTATTCAGCAAAACTGTCATTCAGAATTGAAGGGTAGATAAAGAGCTCCCCAGACAAGGCAAAGTTAAAGGAGCTCATCATCACAAAGCCCTTATTATATGAAACATTAAAGGAACTTATTTAGGAAAAAGAATATCAAAACTATGAACATTACATGGCAACAAATTCACAACTATCAACAAGTGAATCAAAAAAACAAACAAAAAAACTAAGCAAACAACTAGAACAGGAATATGAATCATAGATACGGAGATCACATGGAGGGTTATCAGCTGGGAGGGAGAAGAGGGAGAATGGGAGAAAAGGTATAGGGATTTAGAAGAATAATTGGGTAAGTACAGAATAGACAGGGGAATAAGAACAGTGTAGGAAATGGAGAAGCCAGAGAACTTACATGCATGACCCATGGACATGAACTAAAGGGGAGATTGCTGGAGGGAAATGGGGAACCAAGCAGAGGGGTAATGGGGGGAAAAATGGGACAACTGTAACAGCATAATCAATAAAATACACTTAAAAATGAATATGTCTGTTTTGTGTTTTATTTGCATAATAATTAATTAATGAAACAATTATATGAGTAACTTTCCACTTTAAAGTGGAAATTGAAAAATCCTATAGGGTATATCGAAGGAGCATGCACTATGTTGTTGAGATCTGACAAGTGAACTTGTGACTCTGCCACTCAGTTGATTCATTTCTCACTAGAACCCTGCTACTCACTGCAGAACTTTTCACTTTTAGGTAGTTTCTAAGTGTGTTTCAAGTAAGTACTATTAGCTAACTTATACCATAAAGAGCCAATTATTAAAGACAAAAGCTTATGCAACATTTATGTTGAAATATAACAAAGAGAAGCATAAAAACAATAAATAATGTTTTTGTTTTTTCAGTCCCTTCACCTTCTATTGATGTTTTATGAGTTGTACACTTGAAACTTGTATGGTTTTTTGAATCAATGACACCCCCATAAACTCAATAAAAAATGAAAAACAAATAAGTAAGTAAATAACAATAAACATCGTACAAATTTGTCATAAGCTCAACTTCACCATAATTTAGGATACACTGTTCTGCTCAGAAGTCATTAACGGTATATAAAAGGTATCTCTAACACCTAAAAAAATATTTTGAAAAGAAATATATGGTGGGTACTCCATCCATGTGGCTTTTCACTTAATGAGAATAAAGTTTCTCCATGCTTGCAATTTGCAGACGAGTACAAAATAGCAGTCTCAATTTTCTGTCTTGTCACACAGAAAAACACACTAGAATAATTTTTTAACTGTTCATTTGGTATGCACAAGATGTAAGCATCAGATTGCAAAAGTATTTTGATGCTATAAGTAAAAACAAAATTATAATTTACATTTTAATAATAAATGACCTGTCATTTCAGCCTTCAAAAATCTAATTTAAAGTAACTGCATGTATCATATGTCATATCAAAAATATATAAATTTACCTTTAATACTCATAATTATACTTAAATTAACTTCATGATATATAAGATTTAACTACTGATCGAACATACATCCATTCCTATTTTTGAATTTTCTAAATACTTAATGGTGTTCAAGAAACCACGCAGAAGCATAATAGAAGTTCACAAGGAATATAAGGTTGGAAAAGTCCACTTTCAAACAAGCATGATTCTTTCCATTCTACCAGTAATGACAAAAAGACTCAGAAATAGAAGTAATTTTCTAGGAGGCAACATAGCTGGTGAGTGGCAAAACTAGTTTTAGGATATAAATCAGGGCTATGAGACTCTAGGTTTATTTTATAAAATCATGAGATCAATGAGTAATTTCTATATTCCTAAGGTTTCTGAATAAATTACTTCCATAGTCAGCAGAGAGCTTTATTGAGCTATCATCAAATAATGATAATCATATAATAAATAATTCAGTGTAGTTAATATTGTCTCTAATCACTATCCACATCACACCCAAAAATCAAAACTAAAATTTCCTTTCCTGATGCCACCCAACATCACCTTTGAAGAACTTTTAGTTTTCATTGCTTTTGACTTCAGCAGTGGGTCATCTCCCCTGGAATGTTCTTATTTGGTTCCTGTCATATTAAACCATCCTGCACTTTCCCCTACCTCTTTATTTCTTTGTATCAGTCACAAATAGTATTAGTCAAAGTCAGACTGACAGAAACCCCAGGTGCAGACACTGCTCGTTAAATGGAATATAAGTGTTATGGAAGATATCACTGCAGCAAAAATGTGGCAGTCGGCAACATTACCCAAGGCAGAAAGAGGTGTGAACTCCAGGCCCCAAGTTTCTCAGGAAGAGACGCACCATTATGGATGACTCTACTAGAGATGGTCGCAATGGCTCAGACCCTGAGGAAGCAGTAGTGTTCCACCCACAGTCTGAGACAGGTCCATCTCTTCAGTCTCCAAGTCATGAAACATTTATCATGACTGCAAGAGTACTACATATGATACAATCAAGCATTTCTTAAAAATCCTTAGTTCTCATCCTCAGACTCAATAGTTTAGTAAAGCCTAGCCATGTAAATTCCTAAATTCAGCGTCATGGACCTGGAACAAGACATCTCAGCGAGTGATGCTACATAATCAGTTTTAATCTCTTCCATATATGTTCCATATTCACTGTATTCCTCATATTCCCTAATGGTGGGGCTCTTAAAAGGTTCATGTCTCAGCTCCCTTCTCTTGTTCCTCCAAAATATCGAGCTTTTACTCTTGTGTTTTTAATTCCAAAGTCAATTTTCTTTACCAAGCTTCCTTCTGGAAATTCTACCTGCACCAGGTGTCACCACCTTGAAATGCTGCAGCCACCTCAGGGTTTGCGTGTCTGAAATTGGACTTGCTCTTCTGCAAAAAAGCCAGTTTCCTCTTTGGCCTCCTATTTTTTCTTTTCTTTTCTTTTCTTTTCTTTTCTTTTCTTTTCTTTTCTTTTCTTTTCTTTTCTTTTTTCTTTTCTTTTCTTTCTCTCCTCTCCTCTTTTTTCTTTCTTTCTTCCCTTCCTTCCTTCCTTCCTTCCTTCCTTCCTTCCTTCCTTCCTTCCTTCCTTCCTTCCTTCCTCTCTTACTCCCTCCCTTCCTCCCTCCCTCTCTCTCTCTCTTTCTTTCTTTTTCGTTTTTTCCTGAGCTGCAAGAGTTAATCCCTGAAACCTCTCTTCCCCCACCCTCCTGTATCCACATCGGGCTTCATAAATTTCTTTCCTGACCACTCCCACTCTTGCCTGGCCCCTCCTACACAGAAAAATGCAATTGTTGCCTAACTGATTTCTATGCAAACTATATCTCTCTCTCCCTCAGTCCAAACTACATCACACTTAACTTCTTGTTCAAAAATGACTTTAATGACTCCCTACTATCTATAAAATATCACTCACACCACTTAACCAAATATTCAAAGTTCACATTGGACCCTCCTCTCCAACCCTTTTTCTCCTCACCTCCCATATATCAGCCATCCAATCCAATCAACACAGCATGCAGTCCCACTTATACGATGTTGCTTAAAAGTTCCCTTTCCCTTAGAATATAATCCTAGCAGTGGAATTACCAGGTCAAAAGGCAGATCCATTTTTCTTAGAAGAGTTTTCAGGAACAACTATAAAGGACACGAGGACAAAACCAAGCGGAGGGGAAGTAGAATCAGGAGAGGGAGGTGGGGATGGCTAGGGTGGGGGGGAGAGGTGGAAGGAAAAGGTAGAAAACTGTACTTGAAAAACAATATAATTTTTTTAAATTTAATTTATTTTTATTGATTATGCCATTACAGTTGTTCTATTCCCCCCTTCATTCCCCTCCACCCTACCCCCCCCGTCCCCACCATTACCCCCCTTTAGTTTATGACCATGTGTCTCAAGTTCTTTAGATTCTATATTTCCCATACTATTCCTGCCCCCCCATCTATTTTCTATCTACTGTCTATGCTACTTATTTTCTGTACCTTCTCCCCCCTTCTCCTCCTCCCACTCCCCTGTTGCTAATCGTCCACATGATCTTCGTTTCTATGTTTCCACTCCTGATCTAGCTGTCCTTTTAGTTTGCTTTTGTTTTAGGTGTGGTTCTTAGTAACTGTGAGTTTGCTGTCCTTTCACTGTTCATGTTTCTTTAACTTCTTTTTCTTAGGTAAGTCCCTTTAACATTTCATATAATAAGGGCTTGGTGATGATGAACTCCTTGAATTTGACCTTATCTGAGAAGCACTTTATCTGCCCTTCCATTCTAAATGAAAGCTTTGCTGGATAGATCAATCTTGGATGTAGGTCTTTGGATTTCATGACTTGGAACACCTCTTTCCAGCCCCTTCTTGCCTGTAAGGTCTCTTTTGAGAAATCTGCTGACAGTCTGATGGGAACTCCTTTGTAGGCGACTGTCCCCTTAGCTCTTGCTGCTTCTAGGATTCTCTCCTTCATTGTAATCTTGGCTAATGTAATGATGATGTGCCTTGGTGTATTTCTTCATGGGTCCAACTTCTTTGGGACTCTCTGAGCTTCCTGGATTTCCTGGAAGTCTATTGCCTTTGCCAGATTGGGGAAATTGTCCTTAATTATTTGTTCAAATAAGTTTTCCACTGGTGGCTGTGCCTTTCCCCCTTCTGGTACCCCTATAATTTGGATGTTGGAGCGTTTAAAGATGTCCTGGAGGTTCCTAAGACTCTCCTCATTTCTTTGAATTCTTGCTTCTTCACTCTTTTCTGTTTGGCCATTATTTGCTTTCTTCTGGTCCACTCCATTGATTTGAGTCCTAGTTTCCTTTTCATCGCTATTGGTTTCCTGTGCAATTCCATTCATTTCAATTAGTTTCACCTTCATATGTTTCTCTAATTTGTGGCTATAATCAACCAGATCTGTGAGCATCCTGATCACCAGTGTTTTAAACTGTGCGTCTGAGAGTTTTGCTATTTCTTCATCACTTAGATTTATGAAACTACCTATAACTATAGAAAAATTCTATGAATTAGAACTACAAAAATCAGTATGTATATAGAGAAAATTATTTAAATTATAAGAGACCTCATGCAGCCAAATCTGGTTAGGCAATTACCAACCTGTTTTTCCTACTTGGACACATAACTAGACTATACTTTTTAACTTCCCATGCTGATTAAAATGGCCATGTGACCATATGACTGGGTACTAATAGAAGTGATGTTACTGTCCCTAGATCCATCCCCTAACACCTCCTGCCCGCATCCTCCATTACGTTTGCCCTTTGCAATTTTTTACAGATGAGCCAGGTGATCTTGGAGCCCTGTGCTCAAGATGGCAGAGCCACTAGAAAGAAGGAATCTAGGTTCCTGAATTCCCAGGAAGACAGCCTCTTGCTGATCAGGAACACCTACTATGGATTTTGAAGGAGTGACAAATTTATGTGGATTATATTTTAGCTATTACTATATGATTTGTCTTAATTTTTTCTAAGAGAGCTAGCTTAATATGACTTATTATATCACTAACATAGGATCATTAACATGGGTGATTTGTTTTGTTATCCTACTAGTTTAAAATTTTAGTATCTCAAAAACACAATACACATATATTAAATTCAATTGAGAAATATTTTAATTTTCATGAGCAGTCTACATTTTAAGTAAAATTGTTTTTCAAAGTTTATTCTTTGTTTAATCTCAGCAAATCCTAAACTTTCTTGAACATTTAATTATCATTAACTTTATGAATGGCTTTAGTGAGCAATTAAGTCTTTAGCCAAGAAAATTGTCTTCTTTTTAAAAAATCAGATAATGTAACCTCTTCTACTAAAACAAAAAATAAAAACAAGAACCAACCCTGGCTGGTGTGGCTTAGTGCACTGAGTGCCAACCTGTGAACCAGCAGGTCACCAGTTCAACTCGCGGTCAGGGCACATGCCTGGGTTGCGAGGTGGAACCACGGTTGGGGGCATGTGAGAGGTGATAGTATCTCTTGTACATTGATGTTTCTCTCCCTTTTTCTCCTTTTATGTTCTCTAAAAATAAATAAATAAAATCCTAAAAAAAACAAGAACCAGTCTTAACAGTTTCATCACATTCCTCTAAAGCATCTGAAAAGGAACAAAATGCTCTGAGAACACTACCCCGAAATAACTTTACAGAACTTTAAAAGAAGTAAAAATGGTCCCACCAGACTAGCTCTCATTTGGTAAGGACAAGTGTGCATTTGTTCAAAACAAACCAACAAAAACAACAAAAATCTTAAACAAGATTTTGAAGTAGAGGAAGTTTCACGCAAGCATTAGTGCTCACCCTTCTAACATTTCTCTATCTATCCATCCATCCATGGATTTATTCATTCTTTTCCTCACTGATTCAATTAAACTATACTGGTCTCCTCTTATGTGACAGGCATTGTATTAGAATTTGCTAATATAAAGATGAAATATCCATACATATATAATGTCCTTGAAGAATGCATATCCTAGTGATTTCAAAAACAAGAAACCAACAAAATGTAGAATTACTCGCTACACTTGCAATCACAATAAGAACCACTGCAGCGCACTGGGGAGCACCGAAGGAGAGTCTGCCCCAGACCAGGCCAGAGGTCAGGGACGGGCTGACACTGGAAGAAGGTCACAGCAGATTCAGGTTTTGATGTCTGTAAAAATAATGAAATTAATGCAGAGTGAAGGAGAAGGTGAGAACTTCAGACAGGCAAAGACAGGTGGGAAGGAGCATAGAAAACTCATAGAAGCACTGACTAGTAGGGACAGTCATGAGAGAGGAAAACACAGAACCACACTGGAGTCAGCTCATGATACACCCTCCTACTGCAGAACCAAACAGTCATTGTCGTCCACTCTGTAACGTCCCCCACACTCAGAATCACCTCTTCACTGTCACTGGCTAAAACCCAGCTATTTCTGTTTTCAATACACTTTTACTGAACAGCTGAAGTGTGTCAAGAAAGATACTAAATTCCGAGGTTATAAAAATAAATAGTTCTTCTATCACCTTCAGGGGTGCCCATCCTTTTGGCATCTCTGGGCCACACTGCAAGAAGAGAGTTATCTTGGGCCACATGTTAAATACAATGCAACACGTAATCACAAAAAAATCTCATAAGGTTTTAAGAAAATTTACGATTTTGTGTTGGGCTGAACACAGCCCCTGGGCTACGCGTAGCCCGTGGGCCACAGGTTAGACATCCCTGTAACTAGATTGTTCCATAAAATAATTTATCACTCCATAGTTCTATCATTTAGTGAGGTGTTTGTTTTCTCCGCCAAACTGCAAGCTCCTAAAAACAAGACAAATGCCTCATTCATTTTTTTATCTGCCCTAAGGCAGTAGCTGGTGCACAGTAAAGGCATAATAAATGTTTATGTTTTAGTGAATGAACTGAAGTAATGAAAACAAAATGCTATCATCTTACTTTTTTATATGATGAGGCTTTTCAAGAATATGAAAATGTGTATTTTATATTTTTCAGAATATTTACACTAATTTATTGGTAAATATTTTCCTACTGTAGCATTTACCTTTCCCAATACCTTTGTAGTCATGACTTATAATTTTGATAATCTCTAAACACATATTTGTATTTAAACCTCACTCAGTGTTACTAAAAGATATGAATAGAATTCTTGTCCACACAAAAAATATTTACTGAACATTTGTTATTTGCAAGGCCAAATACTATGTGAATTGCGTACCATTTATACATCAGTGTTATGAAAATGATAATAATTATGTAATAAGTAAAATATGCCTCAATTTAAGCCCTAGTCAGACCCCGTGGTAAAAAATAATGACACTCGACATCCTATTTCTAAGTAATGGTTCCCATTTCTCCTCTAAGATTCTCCATTTGTTCAAAAAGAAATTGGTCTGAGCTGGATTAAGCAAGGAGATTAACTATACCGATAAACTCTTAAACTACATCCTGTAAAATGAACAGCATTTAAACAAACAGGAAAGATAAGAGAACAAGCAACGGCACCAAAGAAGAAATTTAGGTAAATGACAAAGAATAGAGTATTTTGGTAGGAGGTGGGAGAATAGTAAGAAATACCATCAAATAAGGAAGGGCAGGAGCAGAGTGGGAAGATCTTGACATTCTTGAAATGCAAGAGCATAAACTTGGCTGTGATATAGTAGTCAAACTAAGGTTCCCATCTATTTTTTGACCATAGATGTCATGGAAGAAAAACCCCATTACAGGAAGGCTTATCTGGCAGTGTGATACAGGTATGGGTCAAAATTTAAAAAGACTGACTACGAAGAAAGAAAGAAATTGGTTTGGCACATTCTGTGTCCGACACACTGCTAAACACTTTTTACACATCTTCCCATTGGTCCTCACAACAACTCTTTCAGGCAGGAATTGCTATGTCATTTTACAGAGGAGGAAACTTACGATCAGAGAAAGCAAGCAACTAACCCAGGCATGTAGCTACCAAACAGAAACAGTTCCACACTATGCAAAGCCATCTACAGATTCAATGCAATTCCTAGCAAAATTCCAATGGCATTTTTCACAGAAATGGAAAAAACACCCTTAAAATATAAGTTATTTTGCCTTAATGACCAATCAAATTTGCATCCATGAGAGCACAAAAGAAAGGCAAAGGCAAATGAGGGTCAAATCACTGGAACCTGAGATCCACAGATCTGTGTGTGTGGGCAAAAAGAAAGCAGGTCTGAGTATTTGAGTACCTATGAAATTAATATCTTTTAAATTTTCCATTGCAGTGAGTATAAATGATTGAGTAGAAATAAGCATTAATTACCTGGGGAGTTTATTATTCTGGCTCAATAGGTCAAGGTCAGACTTTTTAGAAACTATTCCTCAGATGAGAAATATAAAGATCGGAGTAGTATTTCTCTAAGGAGTAGAACCGGGATCCAAACAAGTCTGTTCGACTTCAAAACCCTGATTCTCTGTACCATAATAGCACTCCAAGTTACAAACGCATGGTACTGAAACAATTAGTATAATTCTTTAATGCAGGGTGACTTGGTAAATTGGTGAAGATGATAATAACATGACACTAAAGATACTTTAAATGTTTAGAAAACTGGCTCCAGGCTAAGAAAAAGTAGTATTTTAGGGTTAAAAAATCTTATTCAAGGCTGGAATAGATTTATTTCAGCAACACAGAATGGATGATTATAAGAAAAAGTATAACATGCCAATGTTTGTCTCATTTATTTTGGGGGAAAGCTATTTCCACTTTACTGATACACACTTCTCACTGGTTCATTATCATTTTTCATTGCAGAGCTTTTCATTTCCTGTCGAATGCATCTTTTTGACTACCTCATCCTTTCTCCAGATTAAGACTTTGTTTCCCATTATTAGTTATTTGATAGCATGAACTGGCAGCCATCAACTAAACGGGAACTGTTGTGAAACTGGAAGCAAAACATTTGAGTGTTAAAAAGCATAGATGGTTGAAATAAAAATTCTGGCAAAGGGTCCTGACTGGTGTGGTGCAGCAGATTGAGCTTGTGAACCAAAGACTCGCTGGTTCAATTCCCAGTCAAGGCACATGCCTGATTTGTGGGCCAGGTCCCCAGTAGGGGATGCACAAGAGGCAACCACACATTGATGTTTCTCTCCCTCTCTTTCTCCCTCCCTCCCCTCTCTCTACAGATAAATAAATAAAATCTTTTTAAAAAATGTTGGCAAAGGAAAGTGAAAATAAAGCCAGAAAACTTTTAAAATCTAAGCCTGAGATTGAAGCAGGCCGCATTAGCACCTTTTCCATCTGCTGTTAGTGACTTTGACTGTGTCATAGGGAATCCTAATTCTTCACCAGTAAGAGGCTAAATGAATGCCAATATTCAGTAGTCATGTCCCTAGTGATCTCACAATAAAAAATGGTAGATGTGTGAGGACTTCAGTAATTTTTTCTGGGTTACTAGTGCACAGTTGCATTAGAATCAATTTGCTCTTCAAGGTGAAAACATTTCCCTGAACACAGAGATAAGTGATTACTGCCACTGACATGCTCCTTTAAGCTCAGGCTCCAGACTGATTTACTCTGGCCTTAGGAAGCAAAATGGGATTCTTTTATGATAGCAGGCTGCCCAAGGCCTCCACTCCAAAAGAGAATCAACAATTGTCAAATGTGTACCTTGACACAGAATTACAAATCAGGCGCTTTATGGCAAATGAACAGGGTAAATGTGGCAGGAGGCTGAAAGCTGTCAAAAATGAACTTCACCATTACCTGAAAAGCATGGCTAGAAGAACACAGAATTCTTACTCAGCTTTCAAAGAGAGATCAAAATTAGTTCCTGAGTGTAAAGCCTGGCTTCTTGGGGAAATCATAATTTCTGTGTTCTTCTGTTAGGAATTCAATTCAGGTTAGAAATTACAGAGATCAGGGAGAATGAAAATATCAAAACAAAAACTGGCTGATGTTATAGCTGCAGAGTAGATAAAATAATAGCATCCCAAACTTCAGAAAATTCAAATACATAAAAGTTTAAACATTTTTGGAAGGGAAGCTTACTGCCCTTGGATAACGTACAGAATGCTCATCATGCTGAGAGACGTCACAGTGTCAAACGCAGTTTAAGGACATGCCCATAACAGCACAGTGCACCACCTGGACACATCATCACCATCAACAATCTTTAGCAATCGGGACAAAGAAACAGGGTGTTGGCTGAGGCCCATTTTCTTTATGATTAACTGAAAAAAGAAACCTACTTCAAAACTCAACTTGTACAGAAATAATGGATTCACTTAAAATGTTTATCACAAAACAGTGAAGAATTTGAAAATGAATGATACGCAACATGTTCCTATATCCTTACAGTAGATTTCCATTATATGTGTTATCAGGAATCAAACATTTTTTTATCCTCACCCAAGGACATGCTTATTGATTTTAGGAAGAGGGGAAGGGAGGGAGAGAGAGAAGAGGAGAAACATCAGTGTGAAAGACAAACTTTGGCCAGTCGCCTCTCGCACACACCAGGACCAGGGACAGAACCTGAAACCCACCCCTGACAGGGAATCAAACCCACGACCCTTCTCTCTATGGGGCTATGCTCCAACCAACTAAGCCACACTGAGCCACAGGGCAAACACAGTATTTTTTAAAATACTTTATTTTTTTAAAGAGAGGGGAAAGGAGAGAGAGAGGGAACAAAACACCGATTGGTTGCCTCTTGTATGTGCCCTGACTGGGGACCAAACCCATAACCTAGCCACGTGCCCCAACCCGGAATCGAACCGGTGATCTTTCACTTTGTAGAACAATGCCCAACCAACCGAGCTACACTGGTCAGGGCAAACATAGTATTTTTAATATAAGATTTCCTAATTATCACTGAAAGAAATGTATTACTACCTAAAAAAGATATAATTTGACCTAAGATGTTGATGATTTTAGGTTGTGGGGAAGTTTACAATATATTTTAAATTAATCCTCAATTAATTTAATAAATTTAATGAATCCTCAATTTCATTTCATCCTCAATTCACTTGAGGATGAAGTGAGATATTTCATTTTCAAAACAAAAGGTGAGACATGCATTATTTGAAACACTGACCAAGAGAGGAAGTTCTTCTGGAACTAGAATGACTCTACCTTTGAGCTCTTCCCATAGGTTTGCACCCAAGCTCAGTTACCAGACTTTTTCATGTCCATGGCCTATCGAATCCATCCAACAAATGTTTATTAAGCCTGTGAGTGAGGACACTATGCTAAGGACACAGACAGAGAGATCATTATAGTGATCCCATGTCATCAGGGGGCTTCCAAGCAAAACCAAAACCAAAAATACATGCGTAAAAACTACAGAACAGACTATGAAATTATATAATAATATTTAAAGTTTAAGATGCTATCTGATTTCAATAGTTGCATCTAAATAGGAGAAACGAAGGTATTTTAAATAATGGTTTTCACCAGTAGAGACAACAGGGAAAATAATTGTATATGAATAAGACATGGTGAACCATGGCAAGACATCTGGTCCTGTCCAAAATGTGCCAGAGATATCTGGTCCGTGTGGGAGGGTCCTTGATATTTAACCTTATCCAAAACCTCCGGCCTCAGAAGATGTCCCTGAGTTCAACTAGTTCATAACATTTACTTCACTTTTGGTTTACAGAATTAATATATTAAAAATACTATCATGCTTTATTGGTGCTATAACTGTGTTGTGACTGCGTTGGCAACAAAAACCCCTCTTGCCTTGGTGGCCTAGCTGCGTAATGACACATGGGGTTAAGCAGGTTCAAATACTGCAGAAGCGAGATTTTATTAACTGTGGACCGAATGTCTCCACAGGCATTTTGGGTTAAATGTCTCTGTTGACATTGTGGACAGGACCAAATGTCCACTAATCTTGGGAACATGGGCAGAGATCAAGAAAAACAGGTATACTTGAGAGTGATCCATTTTACCAAAATGTATCCATCTGAGGCATTTATGGAAGGAAGCTGGAAATACATGATGAAACAAGAACATGAAAGGCTTTGAATGGCAGCACTGAAAGTCTGTGTCGGATTTTTACACCTAGGACCAGTCTGGTTCTGAGAAGGAGAGTGACGTGAGCAGAATTACATGTAGGGCACACTGGGCAGCAGTGTTAAGAAGGAACTGTAGAAGGTGAAGAGGAGAGACTAGGAGCAGGTAAACATGGTAAGAGGCTCCTGCAATCATTCAGGTGAAAAGTAGTGAGAGTCTGAAGCTGTAAAATGACAGAAATGATGAAGAGAGGAGGGGATTAATCTGGAAGACATTTAATGACAGACAGAATGACCTAAAGGTTAGGATCATGACCTTGTGAGACATCAGACCTAAGTTTAGATCAGCTTTCCCTTCTGGTATCTCTCTGACACTGGGCAAGCCATTCTACCCTCGATTTCTACACCGAGGGTGCTAAAACCCGTCTCATGGCACTGTCGTGAGAAATACAAGAGAGAATGATTTTGAAATGCTTACCACAATATCTAGCACATAATTAACTCATAGTATAATACTAATCTAGCTTCTAGGATTATAATTATTTCCAGAGACCGTAGTTTGACAACTGTTGATTCCTTTTCAGAAGCCACCTCCCACTGTTGGCTGGCACTGCAGTTGTGATCATTTCAATAGCCCAGACTTTTCTGCGTGAACTACTCGGCCAGTTAAATCTCTCCCATCTTATGTTTATACCATTGAATTTTTAGGAATCTAAATATAAGATTTTATTATAACTTCCATTGAATTTTGTGTTTTTTCTTTGTACCAAGAGTCTTAGTTTATTGAGAAATTTTTCATGTGAGTTCAATGATTTGCCATGTTTTCTCTCCCTGATATGTGGCAAACCTGACTGTAACACATGACTGTTTTTCACAAAGGAAAACATTGACTAAGAGCAATCCTAGAACCGATTATTTAGTATCTCACTAGAGAAATCCCTTCCACTTCTACATTGAGTGATTATTGAAAGTCTGGACAAAGGTGAACAAAATCTATGAAACAAAAAAATTCAAGATGACCTATCTTCAGCAATGCAAAAGAGAACAGCTCTCTTTCTGTGACTGACAGAAAGCCATATTAAACTCTTTTTAACTAATGAGGAAAATAATTCTTGGAAATATCAAGCAACTTCCAAAAGCCACCTACTAGTAAGTGGCAGAACAGGGACCCAACCCCACGCCTGTGTAACTCCCAGTCCCACGCCCGTAACGACCAGACTAAGTTGCTTCCCTGAGAGATGGTTGAGACTCCATGCTTGATGAGAAAAACCTGTCTTAGACTCTGTGCTTCATCTCCAAATAATTAAACATGTGTTTCCCTGGAAATGGTTTAATTACAGCAATTGTTTGCATGCACTCTTCCGTGCAGTGTTTGTCTTTTTATGCATTTATTCCTTCAGTGAACTTTCACGAGAGATCACTACAAGCGAGGCACTGTGCTAGGTAGGATGTGATTTACAGAGATCAATCAAATACAGAGTCTGCCATCCAGGAGTCTGTAAGAAGTAATATAAAAATGTGCATGCCTACCAGATAGCGCAGAATAGAGATGTGTCATGAAAGGTAAAAGCAACTGTGCTGCAAGTTCAGATAACGACGCTCTTCTCCCAGCAGCTATTTATCTCAAGGATCCTCCTAGATTCACTACAGGTGCCAAAAGTTCTTTCTCAGGGGACAGAAGGGACAAGAATTTCCCTGTTTGGATTCTGGATTTTTCCTGGCATGTACATATAGTACATAGACGTAGTGAAGGATATCAGTTTTAAAATGTTAATATAGGTCAACAGGATCTACACATTCCCTAAATCCTGAAAAATCGATTAGGACGATTCAAACCTGGGCTTAGAATACAGCAGGCCTGAGTCACTACTTCCCCCAAATTTGTTCAACTATGTAAGAAATAAATTACTGAAGTTAGAGTACTCTCTGAACACTATCGTGCCAATAAGACAATAGTTACCACTGCTTAAGACTCAGCTCCATTATTTAAAAAAAAACACCCCAAAACTCATATATGCTAAAGCATCAGTTATAATCCTATAAGAAGAACCAGTTTGTGTTTCAGAAAATTCATTTCCCAGAGTGTTCTGAATCTCATGGGAATTGGATGAGACAGCCAGTCAAGTTTCTCACAATTATGAAATTGGTGCATTCTTGATCTTGAGGGCTAGATACTGCATTAAATGGGTTTGAAAGTAAACTTTGTTTCAAAAAACCATTCGGATTTGAGGCAACCTAATTTGATTCTCCTGACTCTTAAGAATTGAACTCTGGCACCAAAATAAGTATATTTTCCTATAGAGACTCCTTACCCCCACCCCGCCACCAAGAGTGTTCTCAAACAGTATATAGAAGCTTGGTATTAAAAACAGAGAAGTTGAATCTTGAAATCATGAAATACTAAAGTAAAATATCTCACACTTCAGAAGGTTTACGTGTAATTTAGAATTTTGCCTTGAAAAATAAAGTGAAATAACAGAAAAGAGGTGTACTGACTGAGAAAAATCACATAAAACCTGAAATTGCACAACCACTTTCAAATAATTAGTCTTAGATGCTGCTTATTTTTAGGTTTTTTCCTCCTCAGAAGAAAAAATATATAAACACATCCCTGAAGCTTCCTATTTATCTCTTAGAGACATAGGCTGATAAGGTAATAATGCTTTTTCCATTTTAAATCTTAAAAACATGCACTGCTGAACTGTAGACTCTGAAATCTACTGCAATGATCTTTAGGTCATCCCCAAATTTCTCTGTGTTGTGATACATTCACATTCAAGACTTGTTTACAGTGTTTATACACATGGAAGAAAGAAACTGAATATAGGAGTTGGAAAAATAAGTGAAAAGAATATAATTTTTTTCAGGTTATTTTATATTCTTTCAAAAACCTAAATCTTGTGGGTTGGAAAGAATGTGAAGATATTTATATTTCTTCAAAATTTACACTCCAGATTATATAATATTCTAATTCCACTTGGAAAATGGCTCCACATGCATAATATAAAAGCATTTAAAACAGACTAACTTTTGAATTAAAATTTATGCAAGAGAAAATGTAATTTTAACTTGAGCTGATTTTCACATTAAATGCAAAATCTTCAATTGAATACATTCAATTGCACTAAAAATTTAATAAGACTTTAATCACTTAGATTAGTAAAATTGTTCAAACTACCACCTCAAGGCTAATTCTATGTTTTAATAAAACCAAAAACCTCCAATTCAAAAATAAAAGTCCTTACATAAGATGACGGACTTTGTATTTTAAATTACTGAATTAGAGTGCCCTCTATTGGAAGAAAAAGGCAATAAAAGCTAAACTGAACTAAGTAGTTCAAACAACCCCAAATTCAAGCTATGTCATTAATAGGTAAATATATTTATCAATAATATGAATGCCACACAACATATTTCCTTATATTTTAATGCATCCTAAATTACTTTTGGATTTATCTTTCATATTACAATGAGCAAATGAGATGTTTCATATCATCTAAAATTAAATTTAAACTGAACCCAAATGTCTGTCCTTTGGCCAGTGATATGAATAATAAACAAACATGTTTGTCCACATTTAACATCCCAAAATAAAAGAAATAATTTTAATTTAGGATTACTGCTGAACTATAGCTGGAATCTTGTTTGATGAGAACCTTAAAATGCCCCTAAATCGAGAGCTTTTTAGAGCTCTTGCGCCGGAGAGTGGCAGAATGAGGCTGGATACCAGAAGATCTGCAAGATTTAGTCCACCTCTAAATGTCTGTGGGTTTGTGGTGTTTTCAAAACCTCGATTCAGGATCCACATCTCAGGCCTGAAGTACCTCAGTAAGGTCCTGGCAGACCTGTGGTCCTCTAGACCAATAGTGTGCATGTTAGAATAATCTTTTTAGAAGAAGAGTGCTTACAGCCCCCCCGAAGCGGTCCTGATCTGGTGGGTCCAAGAAGGCATCTGAGGGCCTCAGCATTTCCTGAAGCCTCAACAGGTAAGTCTAACATAGATTCATATTTACACTTTTCCCCAGAACATCTGACATTCAGTTACCACTCTCGGCTTCCCAAAAATGTCACTTTATAATACAACTCCTCTTCTCAAGGGTTTATTCTCCTCAGCTTCAATACTAAACTTCTGACTGGCTTTCCAAATCCCATTATCTGCCCCTACCAAAGTGTGAAGTGGTAGGGGGATGTATGAGTCAGCCCACAACTGTCTCTGTTCAAAGCCTGGTTCTGGTATCTGCTGTGTATACTTGAGAAAACCATGAAGGTTCTCTGCACCCCTGAGTTCTCAGCAGTAGAACAGGAGGAACAATACAACCTATCTCGTAGGGTTCTAGTGAGGATTAAATCAGTTAATAGGAATAAAGTGCCCAGTCAGGTATGACCATTACTCAGGTAAACTTGTTTCCCATTACTTTCTCACATCGACTTTCAGGGGGAACCACTCTCCTTAAACGAGATGCTGTGTTGCACCTCATTGCTTCGCACGTCGTGTTTCTGCAGGCTGGAGCTCTCTCCTATGCACCCACTCATTCCGACACAAGTACAGGTGCATCTCTTCCTCCAGGGCCCGGTCTGCTCCTACCTCCGTAAAGTCTTTAATGAATGCCAATAAATCTTCACTAATTTTTCCTTTATTAAAAAATTTGTTTTGGGACCACAGGATAGTTTCTTATGAGAAATGCAGTGGGGAATTCTAGACATTGGCTCTAAGCTTGAATTCTCGATCTGCCACTTACTGAGTCATTTCCCAAGTCTCTAACTCATGAGGATGACTAGGAGGATTAAAGCAGCTTAAATTATAGAAAACATTGGAACAGCAAATAGGAAGCGCCTAGTAATGCAGCCCTAATGATCCACATCTGTCGTTTTATATGTTAGCACTGTCTGCGCACTGTGTGACTAAAGACTCCTTGGAAAAAGTGTTTTGAATTCCTTGAAGTTGGGAAGTATCTCTCCTTATTGCTATTATAAATGCTGAAGCTCACAGCCTGGTCATGGCCATCTGTATTAGGTGATCTGTAAGTACCTGACTAAATTTTGCATAATTTGAGAGTATAATGCATAACAAAGTTCTGGAAAAGCATTTTTGATAAATAGAAACAAATATTCAAGAGAACAGGGAATGAACCCAAATAAAATACAGGCTGCAGAGGAGGGCCAGAACAATTGGATTACTTTTTAAACATTCAATAACAACTGCTATTAGATTACTCTTCTGAAAGGCCACTTCCATCGATGTCTTACCGGCCCAAATTCATTTAGTTTTCACATTTCCTAACAAATAAATACCAAAATTCTCAGCCTGACATTCAAAATCATCCATGTCCTGGCCTCCACCTCCCCTAATCTCACCTCCCATCTTCCCCCCTTATAAACTCTATGATTCCAATAAAGAACTACTTGCTCCTACTCATCCATACAATCTGCTTTTCTGCCTCATGTGACCTTTAGTATTTAAAATGACAATATTTTTAAGAAATAAAATATAAAGGTCTGTCACAGGAACAAAGAGTGATTGCTTATGTGAAAATGTGAACTCAAATTTGAAGAACTTCATTTCAATTGATGAGCATTAATTTCCCTCATGCTACTATCACAATACAGTCTTTAGCTTTCCAAAAAATGGGGGGCCATCATTTCCCCAAATTGCGTCACCCAGCATAAGTATTTCATTAATATAAAAGTTTCTTTTGGTAAAACCAACAAGTATTTACTTCAGCATATGTATAATTAATCATTATTCATAAAGACCTTTTAAGGGGGCCAAAAATGACATTTTACAAAAGACAGCGCAGCACAAAAAACAAAACCCGGCCTGTGTGGTGAGACGGGCCACAGCACTTCAGACGGGCGTGCCCGGCCCTGGAAAGGGTCGCAGCTCACGTCCAGTAATGAAACGGAGCAAATGTTCTCCTAGCAGTCACTATACTTAGCTATCTTTTGTTTTCATAAATAATATGACATACCTTTAACACAATCCACTCTATTACTGACTTCAGAAAAAAATATTTCCAAAATGAATTAAGTTACACGTATAAACGTGTCACAACAATATCTTTCCTTTCATGCCAGAGTAGCCTATAAACCTTCTTCTATGGGACACACAATAGGGACCTAAACCTTGATTGTAAGTTGCTCGATTCTCAACAGTTTTTCTTGCTATTGTGTTGATGTAACGATCCAATGAGCCAGACTCCCTAACTCATGATTTACGTTCTCAGCTTAGCAGTGACAGGCAAAGCCCCTGGGATTGTAAAAATACGGAGGTTGGACTTCCCACAACATCTCTCTCCTACAACGACAGACGAAGTGACTACACACACACAGCTCAGTCTTTCTTCTTCGAGATGGGTTAGCCTCGGTCCACAGACAAAATGGGGAAGAAGACACAAGGGAAGTTTTCTGCTTTCTGTGGACACCGGTATCATCATGCCCAGGATAACTAAAAGAACACAATCGAAGAAAGTATGAAACTACAAAAGACTAAGCGACAAGATCATCACAAACTACAGGTGTTTTATCAAAGCATCACTTCCCCTACACACACAGAGACTAAAACACAGTGAACGGTCAGGAGAAGAGCAATAGGGAGCTTGACATTCGACACGGGCAGGGTCTGAAGGTAAGACCACCCACAAATGCCCCCTAGGTACAGAGGGAACTGGCAAAGACAACAAAGTGTCTTCTTCCCCCCTTACTTACTACACTCTGGCTTCCATTTTTCCCAAGTTCTTCTTCTGAAATCTTGCTCAGATTATCTAAGTAGTGGTCTGATATGGTGTGGCACAAATCTTCAAAAGAATAATCCTTTTCTTGACAGAGTTTTATTTCGTCCAAGAGTTTTGATAATTCTCCAGTTACGGTTTCATCTGTGAGAAGACAGGGAATTTTTTCAAAGTTTCAAGACAGGCCACTGATAAAACATAATGTTAAATAATAAAAATATGACTAGCATGGTAACAGAAGTCAAAGTATTTAAAAAATATTCTGCCGAAGACAAAATACTAAACTATAATTAGTACAAGACTTTTAGTACAATAGAGATTCCAATTTTGCCTGTAATTCTTTTTTTCAAAATGTAACTAAGTAGTGAAGGTTTACATGTACATAGTACACAAAAGCATCTGAAATTACGATTTCTAAAACTTTATTTATTATAGCATTTACTCTACCACAAACTTTTATCACTACTATCTTTTAATTTTAAAAGATGGTAGTGATAAACTTCGCTGATAGCATTCATTCAACAATTCTTTAGCAAATTTAAAATGGCACTAGGAGAGTACTTCCTAAGTTTAATTTAAAAAACTACTAGAATGTATTTAAACATATAATTATATAAGTTACGACCGAATTAGAATTATCATGCGATATCAAAGGAAGACACAGAAGGAACAAATAAATAATATGCATCATCTGTCAAAACAAGGATATTTGCCCTGGCTGGTGTGGCTCAGTGAATTGAGCACTGGACTGCAAAGCAAAGGGTTGCCAGTTTAATTCCCAGTCAGGGCACATGCCTAGGTTGCAGGCCAGGGCCCCTGTAGGGGGTGCACAAGAGGCAACCACACACTGATATTTCTCTCCCTCTCTTTCACCTTCCCTTGTCCTCTAAAAATAAATAAATAAAATCTTAAAAAAAAAACAAACAAGGGTATTTTTGTAGGTTGCATACAAATATTTATTTTTCTAATCATTCTAATTAATTCTGGAAAAAAAATCCAGCAGTTGCAATCCAGATATCAGTATTTTTATGGTGCATTAAAAACACATTTTAGGAAAGAAACCTACTATGAAATAGACACTGCATGCAACTCTGTGGCAGCAGGGACCGCTCTCTGTGAGGCTGGGCCAAGAGCCGGCCTGGCAGAGAGTGGGGCTCTGGGACTGTTGGTTGTACAAACAGATAAAATAGAAGAGCAGAAGACAACTTACTGGACTTGAAATTTTCATAAGCCTTTGCAATTTTGTACCTATAGGAAAAATTTGTACAGAAAGTCCACCATCGTTTCAAGGGATTCCTAGGTAGCTACTCACTCTTGGTAATTTGGGAAGGAGACTCCAGAGGAGACTCCAGAGATGAAATGTGTGTTTCCTGCGTTGTATCCTCCGGTACACGTTCTTCAAGGACAGTTGGTCTTCCCACGCCTTCTAAATATTCTGTGTGTATAAGTTTTTAAAATTACTTACTTGAATTCATTTATTTTAAAACATGTAACTGAACTTTGTTTCACCTCTGGCAATCACCTTTCGTTTATTTCCTCATAGCCTCAACAGACGCTAAGTTTTGAAAAGAACTTCATAAAACCAAGAAACCCAAAGAACTTCATGATGAGCTATTCATTTAAAGCTTTTTAGTTAAAATGAAAAAAGATATGTTAGAAGGGATTCATGAACCCCTTCTCTGACAACTAAAGTTGACCCATTCTTTCCTTAAAAATGAACTCACCTGTTGAAAAGACAATAGCACCCATAGTCCCTTAAATTTATTCTACCTGAAGATTTGAAACTGAAAGATGCTTTGCATAGACTTGGTCCCTAAAGAGGAAAGTCAAATTCAATGCACAACAACCAGTCAGGTAACACGATGAATGAAACAGGACAAGTTTAGGATACAGTGGTGTCATCATCTTGTAAGATAAGGATAATTGCATAAACTTTAATTACACAAAAATAACGTTCTTTCCCGTTATTCTTAAAGCAATGTCCACACTCCATCTATCTCTCATTTTTCCAACTTTGAAGGTATCATAAATAGGAACAGGAGCTAAAAATGAAAATTTTGCTTCCTATGTGCGCACTGGTGCTCCAAGTATTTAATATAAATGAGTTCACTTAGTCCTCCCAAATCTATGCCCAGGCACTATTCCTATCTCAGTGTTAAAGATGATGGCCAAAGGAGGAGGAGTTCAACTTGGCACTGTTGATACAGCTGCTAAGTGCAGAGCCAAACAGGCCTCGGACAAGAAAACGCCTCACTTGTAAGCATGAAGAACACAGCCCCTGAAAGCAGGGATAAATGTCCATCACTATTCAGCCTCAAGGCTGCAGACAGAACACAAAGCATGGACCCCGAGTTCCCAGACAGCGGGCACCCCATCCAGAGTTAGGAAATGGAGCGGAACGAAGGCCTGCATTGTTGAGAAACCAAAACCCCGGAGTTTTAACTGAAATACTAGATTTTTCGATGTTGAAAGCTAACTCAATTTCATTTTTTGTGGAAACAAATGTGGGCCAAAAACGTGTCATGTAAACAAAACATACCTGCTATTTATTATCTGCTACAAGCATTTTGGCAGTATGTGTCAGGGTTAAATCAACAGGCCCCTCCCCACGGGGATCTTTTCCTTGCATTTCTTTATTCAGAAGGAACCTTTTTCTTACAGTCCAGTTAAGAAATCCTGCCAACCACTTGTGTCCTCATTGGACTCCCACAGTTTCTACCTACGGGCAATTCTACTCCGAGGACTCTGCTGAAAAAGAAGACAACCTATGGGCTTCTATCATTAAAAGTTTGGAGCCAGGCAGTAATTATGTAAATGGAATTCCTCCCCCTCGGGACACAAATAGTAATTGTATCTACTATAAACTGGCTTTATTGCTGTAGCAAACTTTTCCATACGATTTAAAATGCACCAGTGACTTGAAATCCAGGAATGTAAAGAATATAGATAACATGCTCACATTCTAAAATTTTCCAGTACTGTAAAAAATTCAAAGATGTCCCATATACCCTATTACAAACTGTCTTGCCTCATGAATCTTGATCATTTAAAAGCACACAGGTAGTTGCTCCTCCATAATAATATTTTTACCTATGTTGAACTAATGCAGGATATCATGAAAAGTGTCTGTAATTATGTCATGCCCGCTTTTGAGTAGATGATATCAATTTGCTTTGTCCAACAGACATTATGCAAAAGCCTGCATTTTTTCTTTTTTTTTCAAGTCCAGGTAGAGGCAAAAACGCAATATGAAATACACAGCACTGAGAGGGAAAAGCCTTATACAAATGCTGTGTACTACTTTTATGCTTTAGCTTTTAATCAGCTTGATTTTAATTTGAATTGAGATGAAGGGCCACTCTTGTATTCTCTTTTGACTTGTCTCTATAAGCACTTGACATAAAATTAACTCCTTTACTGAGAAGAAAGGTGTAGAGGCCTGAACCTCCCTGAGAGGTGTCAGAAATGCTGAGAGAAAAGAGCCTAATGATCTATTCTCTTTATCCCTCTTTGGCCTTTCTGATTCCTGTATCTACACGTCTCCTGCCCACTTGGTTTTAATTCATTTATCTCCCCGCAGGACAAATCTGTTTTCAGCTTCCCAGCTGATACCCAGTGGAACCCATCTCCCTCCCTCCTCCATTACCCTTGCGGCCAATCTGTAACAATTATAGGGAGAAACCACTACTGCTGGTGTCTGAGCTCAATGGAATGGGTTAAAAAGGAAATGAGCTACATGGGTTTTTAAGGGAACGTGCTACATGCCGGGCCTAGTCACCAAGTAGAAAAGGAGAAAACATTTAAATCTAAATTTTCCATAAAAGTTTTAGAGATCAAATGGGGAAGTATGTAATTCTGCAAACAAAAAAAGCAGCACTTAAATGGTTGTCACGCCTTCAGTATACCTAATGACTGCAACCATCTGTAAAGGTACCTAGATGACTTTTATCAAAAACAAAGGCCAGTGCCCTGGCTGGTGTGGCTCAGTGGCTTGAGTGCCAGCCTATGAACGGAAGGGTTGCCAGTTCAATTCCAGGTCAGGGCACATGCCTGGGTTGCAGGCCAGGTTCCTGGTTGTGGGTGTGCGAGAGGCAACCAACTGATGTTTCTCTTCCTCTCTTTCTCCCCCCTTCCCCTCTCTCTAAGAAAATAAAAATAAAAAATAAAACATTTAAAAAATTCTGGAAAGACTAAACTATTTTGTACAACTAGATTAGAAAGGAAATAATTATAAGTTATTGTTAATCAGCATTTACGTACCAGTTCTACCACTTAGAATAGTACACATGAGTTGGAGCAAGTCACTTAGACTCTCAGAGTTTCAGAAACATGTAAAAATAAGAAAAAAACCATAGAAATTCCCTGAAAACTCTTAAAGAATTATTCAAATGTAAGATAATACTTAAACATCATCACTTTACAGCCTTATTACCTTCAAGTTCATAAGTGCACATTAAAAGACTAATATCAACGGCATGAAAAAATATTTGAGCTTTTCTTAAAATACCCAGTAATTGAAAAATCAAAATAAAACATTAAAAAGTATTTTAGTTAGCTTAAAAGTTTACCAGAAAAACAAATGCAAAAAGTTCATTCAAAGGTAAACATTAACTCAAACCCTAAGAAAAAACTAGAATGGTTTTCATTTAGTCTTAACCGGAAGGCACACTCATCCGTCATTCTGTATTGTTTACCTTGTAGGAGTGTCGCAATCTGGAGAGACTTCTGAGATGGATGTTCTTTCAGAACATCTAAGACAGTTCTCCCTAAGCTATCCTTTATGTTGGCATCAATTCCTGAAAGAAAGAGAAAACCCTCTGTATGCACAGCACCGGAGTGCCACTGGAAGACACAGTTCACATACAACTACTTCCACTTACGCAGCCTCAGTGCTGACGGTCACTTTTTAAAAATTAAGTTACACGTGTGTGTGATCACACACAGGACTTTAGTAAAGCAAAAGGTGGGGTTTACTGCTACCAAATAGTAGGAACAATGTTGATAGTGAATTATCTCTTAAGAATATGTTTTAGGATTATAGCTATTTTGGCTTGTAAACTAAATAGCAAAAGCTGAAAATATTGATTTAGAATATGAATTCCTAAAGCATAGTGGTCATGTGATTTATAGATTCTGGATAATGTCATAAAAATACTTTTAAAATTATAATAATGTACTATGTGAGGAATGTAAGAAGTCTTAAGATAGTTGAATATTCACAAAAGTTGAAAGAGCATGATTGTTTTGAACTTTAGTCCAAATACCAAAGTCAAACACATCATACTTATTTATGCAAGTTTATAATCAGTGTCGGCAACACTCATCACCTACCTGGTGAGCAAACTTCTTGAACTGTATATCTGAAACACTTTTGAAATTATTTTAATTCTGAAAATATATATTGTATTAAAAAACTTACTATAATGTAGCAAATAGCTTTCATCACCACGAAAAAGTTTATAAATTTTCAAACATCACAAACAAAGCCACTTTTCAGGATCTGGCCTTAAATGTTAGTTTACCATAGTAAGATCGTGTATTATTTATATTATTTTTTTCATTTGTGTAGGGGTGTGTGACTAGCAAATATTTCATTGGTTGCCTCAAATCATTCATTACATCACTGTGTTACATGTCAGGTTCAATATACATGAAATTTTAACTTTGCATAAACACAATCAAAATGCAATACTTTGCCATTGTTTTACTTTGTTCTTTGCAGAGGAAAAGAAATATAGCAAATATACCCATAACATCAAAAATCATTTCCAAGTATGAATTTGAACTCATTCCTTTCAACCTAAAAGAAAATCAAACCTCAGTTCCAATTTGATTTCATTTTAATCACAATATACATATGAACACAAATAACTGTACTTTGTTCCTTCAAAGCAATCCCTCTGAAAGGTCCCTTTTACGTCACTGCAGCTGACGGACACAGTGACTCAGTTGTCAAAATAACCAGGAGGATCTGCCTAAGGGCAGGCAATTCTCATTTCTGTTTACCATAGTTCACAATACAAAAACCTAGGGAAGTGTTGTGTTCTTTAGTAAACAAAGCCACTGTCATAACTTCATGGGATCAGTTCCTTCCTCTTGTAAAAGGTAGAGATTTCTTTTCACTCCTTCCCTCCTGAAATACGAGTAGAACTTGGCAGAACGGCCTCCGCGGGAGGCCAGGACGGTTACCTGTTTCTAACAGAACTCGCACAACGTCCACCTTCCCAAACAAAGCTGCTTCGTGGAGTGCACTCCCCTTTTCTGTCTGGAAAAAAAGAAAAAGGAAGAAAGCACAGGTGCGTTAGGAACAGGTCAACAAAATTCTGTCATTTTACACATCCATACATATTCTCTGTGATATCAGCACTCCTTGAGAGAAAGATAGTGCAGACTAAAGAAAACAGTCCAGTCTCGCCCATTATACCAAGCGACATCCAGTCAATCCTGGATGCACAGCCACCTACCTGACCTAGAGTTGACCCCAGATGCATGAGAGAATCCAGCCCAGACGGAAGAACTACCTAGCTAAGTTCAGATTAAATCACCAGCCCCCAACCACCTTCTTACACCACAGACAATAATGAGTGCGAAATGGATTAAAGACTTAAATGATAAGCCCCAAACCATAAAAATCATAGAAGAAAACACAGGCAGCAAAATCTCAGACATAGCACATAGCAATAATTTATCAGATATATCTCCCCAGGCAAGGGAAACAAAAGAAAAAATAGACAAATGGGCCTACATCAAACTAAAAAGGTTTTGTAGAGCAAAGGAAAACATCAACAAAATTAAAAAACAACCTAGAGAATGGGAAAACATATTCAACAACACATCTGAGAAGGGGTTAATATACAAAATTTATAAAGAACTTATAAAACTCATCCCTGGCTGATGTAGCTCAGTGGATTGAGCGCGGGCCTGCGAACCAGAGTATTGAGGTTCGATTCCCAGTCAGGGCACATGCTGGGGTTGCAGGCCAGTTCCCAGCAGGGGACGCACGAGAGGTAACCATACATTGATATTTCTCTCCCACTCTTTCTCCTTCCCTTCCCCTGTCTCGAAAAATAAATAAATAAAATATATTTTTTAAAAACGTATAAAACTCAATACCCCCAAAAAACAAACAAACAAAAAAAACAATTAAAAAATTGGCAAAGGACCTGAATACACACTTTGCCAAAGGGGACATACAGATGGTCAACAGACATATGAAAAGATGCTCAACATCACCAATCATCAGAGAAATGCAAATTAAAACCACAAAGAGGTATCATCTCATACCTTTCAGAAGAGCTACCGTCAATAAATCAACAAACAACAAGTGCTGGCAAGGATGTGGAGAAAGGGGAGCCCCTGTGCACTGTCGGTGGGAATGGGGACTGACACAGCCACTGTGGAAAGCAGTATGGGGAAACCTCAAAAAATTAAAAATGGATCTCTGTTTTGAACCAGCAGTCCCACTTCTGAGAATATGTGAGAAGGAATCCAAAACACTAATTTGAAAGAACATAAGCACCCCTACATTTATTGCAGCATTATTTATAATTGTTAAGATATGAAAGCAGGTGACTTCCGGCCAAGATGGAGGTGTAGGTAGAAACACTGTGCCTCCTTGCACAATTAAGTTTAAAGACAACAAAGTTTTAGTAACAAAAACGCAGCCAAAACACAGAAAATTGAACTATATGGAAGTCCAACAACAAGGAACTATTTAGCCAGACCGGTAAAAAGGGCAGAGCCAGCGGCGGAGCCGGGTCGGGCACGAACGATCCACCGGACCAACCCAGGCTCGCAGGCAGCCGTTGGCAGATCCCAGGTGTGAGATGGCAACAGGCGGACCCAGTGAGGGCGCAAGGTGGCAGGCTGACTGCAATCACACATTTGCGCACACAGATAAACCAGCAAAGGAGCAGCAGTGAGACAGACCTCACAGGCCCCAGCAGCAGGAAGCAGCAGAAGGGACCGCTACTGCCCCTCTCTGACCCCGCCCCCACATACAGCGTCACAACCCAGCGACCTGGGTAGCCCTGCCCTGGTGAACATCTAAGGCTCCACTCCTCAAATGTAACAGGTGGAAACAGACCAAAACATGGCTCAAGAAGAACTCAAACCCCAGAGCCCATAACTCTAAGCACCCATAGCTAAACTTTCACATGCACAGTTCAAAACACTGGTGATCAGGATGCTCACAGAACTGGCTGATTTTAGTCACACATTAGAGGAACAAATGAAGGCGAAACTAATTGAAATGAAGGGAAATGCACAGGAAACCAATAGTGATGGAAAGGAAACTGGGACTCAAATCAAGGGAGTAGACCAGAAGGAAGAAAAAAGTGACCAAACAGAAAAGAATGAAGAAACAAGAATTCAAAAAAAAGAGGAGAGGCTTAGGAACCTCCAGGACATCTTTAAATGTTCCAACATCTGAATTATAGGGGTACCAGAAGGGAAAGAGGAACAGCCACCAGTGAAAAACTTATTTGAACAAATAATAAAGGAGAATTTCCATAATCTGGCAAAGGAAATAGACTTCCAGAAAATCCAGGAAGCTCAGAGAAACCCAAAGAAGTTGGACCCAAGAAGGAACACACCAAGGCACATCATCATTACATTAGCCAAGATTAAAATGAAGGAGAGAATCCTAGAAGCAGCAAGAGATAAGGGGATAGTCACCTACAAAGGAGTTCCCATTAGACTGTCAGCTGATTTCTCAAAAGAGACCTTACAGGCAAGAAGGGGCTGGAAAGAAGTATTCCAAGTCATGAAATCCAAAGACCTACAACCAAGATTGATCTATCCAGCAAAGCTTTCATTTAGAATGGAAGGCCAGATAAAGTGCTTCTCAGATAAGATCAAATTCAAGGAGTTCCTCACCACCAAGCCCTTATTACATGAAAGGTTAAAGGGACTTATCTAGGAAAAAGAAGATAAAAAAGATGAACAGTGAAAGGACAGCAAACTCACAGTTACTAAGAACCACACCTAAAACAAAAGCAAACTAAGAGGACAGCTAGATCAGGAGCAGAACCATAGAAATGAAGATCACATGGAGGGTTAGCAACAGGGGAGTGGGAGGATGAAAAGTGGGAAGAAGGTACAGAGGATAAGTAGCATAGATGGTAGGTAGAAAATAGATAGGGGGAGGGCAAGAATAGTAGGGGAAATATAGAATCTAAAGAACTTGAAACACGTGGACATAAACTAAAGAAGGACGAATAGTAGGGAAGGAGGTGTGCAGGGTGGGGGGAATGGGGGGAAATTGGACAACTGTAATGGCATAATCAATAAAATATTTTTTAAAAAGATATGAAAACAGCCCAAGTGTCCATAAGCAGATGAATGGATAAAACAACTATGGGACATTTACACAATGGAATACTACTTGGCCATAAAAAAGAAGAAAGTTTTACCCTTTGCCACAGTATGGATGGACCTGGAGAACATTATGCTAAGTGAAATAAGCCAGTCAGAGAAAGACAAATACCCTATGATTTCACTCATATGTGGAATCTAATGAACAAATTGAACTGACAGCAAAACAGACAGACTCATAGAGAACAAGATGACAGCTAAGCGGGTGACTGGAAGGACAGAGGGATTGAGCAAAGAGGAAAATGGACAGCACTGTGGTGATAATTGCAGAGAGGGCAATAAGGGGACTAAATGGTAATAGAAAAAAACTACAGAAAATAAAAATTAAAAAAAAATAAAATAGCTTTTAAAAATGTGGCTAACTTGAGACAGATAAAAGCAGGTTGCTTTTTCCTTGTGAAGAAACAAAATCTATTATCCTAATATTATCTATCCTTCAAAGTTCAACTCAAACCACATGTCCACAATAACTTCTTTCTAATAGCCCTTAGCTATAGTGATTGTTCCTTTATTAGTCGTGTAAATACAGCTCATTACTGTGGAAAGAGGCCTGGACCTTAATCAGTAAGTCTAAATTCATATTCTGGGTTTATCAGCTATGTGTCCTTTGGCAAGCTTCTTAAATCTTTGCCCACTTCATCATCTCTTAATTGGAACTTAGTAGCCCTCAATCCCACAGACATTTGTGAGAATTGGATTCTAATGTGATGACATATTAAATACAAGGTACACACTCATGTGTTCAAGAGAATCTTGTTTCATTCATTCATTCATTCATTCATTCAACTTTGGATTCCTAGTGTGTGCTGGCTACTGGAATAAAGGCAGCAGTTACTAATGATACCACGCACAACTGCCAACAGGTAATAATTTTTCCTGTGTATAGCCTTTGAGTTAGAATGAAGTTAGAGATTATGCCTTATAGCTATACACATATTACCCAACAGTGTGTGACACAGCACCTTGAACTTAGGTAGTTACGAAAATACTTGTGGACAATTTGACTAATCAAAAAGTGATTAGATTTCTACATGTAACTTTTCACGTGTGTACCTCAAAGCAAAGCAAGGACAACGTCCCTTTGAAAGCCGAGCTCAAAGAATACGCACCTGACAGCTCACATCCATCCCCGCCTCCAGCAGCACTTGAACCACCGCTTTGTGGCCGTTGCGCGCAGCCAGGTGCAGAGGTGTGTGCTTGCGAGTGTTGCAGCTCATTAAGTTAGGGTGCGCGCTGATGATCATCTTGACCACGCGGAGCCGTCCGTAGAGCGCAGCCAGGTCCAGAGGTGTTTCCAGCTTGCTGTTCCTGATGGTGGGGTCAGTGAGCTCCTCTAGGAGAACCGCGACTACCTCCGAGTGTCCGTACTGAGCCGCACAGTGCAGGGCGGTTTCGTTTTCGTTGTTCTGTTAAGAGAGACATGGAAAATGCAAGTTTTCAGAAATTCAGTCAGATAGCAACCTTTAAAACTGAACAGTTCTAGACCTGGCACGCTTTGAAAATATGAGTTTACCGATTTTGATAAGTATTCCTCGTAGAATTTTATATCTGATAAAAAGTATGTATCATTTATTACACCAAAAATATCACATTTGATTGTTATCACTTCGATAGGAAAACAAATATCTAACTTTTCCCTACATTATTCATCCCATTTTTCAAGAGTGATAAATCACTTTGCCATGTTAGTCGCCGGCCCTGCTGGGCCCAGACGGTTAATGCCATCTGCACTGCATACCACGCCTCCAAGGTATCCGTTAATAAGAGAGATTAATAACAATTACAACAACACATTCTCGACAGACTGGCTTCCCAAAAGACAAATGATTCGTGAATTCTTTCTTTATTTTTCTTAGGTACACGGATGAAGTTTCAACGTGGCCACTTCTTTATATCCTTAGTTTTAAGACTTCTTCTGTTCAGCTAGTTTCAGATGGCTCTCCAGGTGGACTGTTCTATATAATGTAGTTGTAATTTTGATGTGGTCACAGGACAGCATTTACCTACTCTGCCACACTGACCTGTGTCCCCCACTAATTAGTAAATTCTTGACAATGACAGACTTGAAGAGAGGTCTCCCAAATTAAGTTTGTTTCATTTTCCATATAAGTAAGAGCATGAAGACAGACTGGTGCCCTAAGAAGAAAGCAAATAGAAACCAAAACACAAAGTAATAGAAATGAAAAAAGAATCTCTTTACAAAAGACCTTTTTTAAAATTTTAATTGACTGTTCAGCATCAAAAACAAAGTATTTCTGTTTAAGACATACCATTACAGTCTTAATGCCACTAAAAACCTTTGTTTCAAATTTGAATAAATTGTAGACGGTTTTTAAAATTTTTTTGTTTTCATGTCACTTAAAAAATATTTGGATACTCTGGTTCCTTTTCAGGTCCTGGGGCGGATGCTAGAGGCAACTGATTGATGTTTCTCTCTGGCATCAGTGCTTCTCTCCATCTCTTTCTCCCTCCCTTCTCCTCTCTCTAAAAATAAGTAAATAAAATCTTAAGGAAAAAAAAAAAGCTGACATCTTGTTTAACCTTGGATTGTTTTCCCATCTTTATTATTTCAGGTTTGCTCTGGGGCACTCAGTCAGTTTTAAGAATAGCCACCAGATGGCTCAAACCACAAATGATTTGTTAACTTTTGGTGTTCTGAAGAATAGAACAGCCTTCTCGTAAATTTCCTTTTACCACACTATGCTGATAAAAATAGTCACATCTGTCCTTTTTTAAAGATCAAATTTATAAGTTTACTCTCATAAAAATATTCTGCATTTTATAACCTGTACAGGCATTTTATTGTGATAAATATCAATAAGACTTCCAAGTAATAAAATATCTTTCTTAATGAGTTATTTCTACAACTGCATTTTTGGAAAACAAATATTTTTCTTCCCTTTGCTCTTTTATAGCTAGTGCTACTATTCCTTTTTATTCTGTAGTCTGAATTTCAGCGAGAGGCCTGCGAAGTCTGTATCTATTTGAACAACATGCTAATTATACTTTATTAGATGTGCTTGCCCTAGAGTAACCTACTTGCATTGACATTGGACCACTGCCAACCTGCGGCTTAATGCCCTGGCTGAAATTCAATTGCTGGACTGCATGCTGGTTTTCAAATACAGTTTTACAAAATGGGAACAGTAGGGGGCATGCAGAGCTCAAGATGTTTGTTATCACACTGTTTAGGGGACCTTATTTTATTTATGGAATCTGTGGCCTTATTTATTTAGAATACTGACAATAGCTTTCCTTTTTTAATATGTCTGTCATGTGTAATGTGGATATTATCTACTTGCAAATATTATGACTTTTGTCAGTATCAACTGCTACTGTGCTTTACTCAACTTACTCTGAGCATATACACATACACAAAATTTTTAACTTAGTTTGTGACTAGCAACTGTATATACTGTATTTTGCATTTTGATTCACAGAATTGTACTTAATGTGAAAGGGCTATGTAAATGTTAAAGCACTATAACAAATAATAGCTACTATCTTTCCTTAGCATTTAAAATTTTATTAAGAAAAGCTCTCATTCACATTCCAAATGTGAATTCCATTCTATCTTTAAACATTCAGCAACTACAAAATGGTTGCTTAGGTAAGGCAGGCAAAAAAAATATCACAACTACTTCCTTTAAGTGGGATTTTCTAGCTAACAAGTATCTTTACAAATGCCCAACTTAGTGCCTCTGTACTGCATACAAATGCCAAAGCATTTTTCAAAATTTCCTGCAGGAAATTCAGCAGTGGAAAGGTCCTTGGCAGAGTAAAGACAGATATAATCAATTTTTCACTGTAGCTTTGCATTTTCAAAAATCTAGAAAAATTGGAGCATGAACAAACATTTCACAAGTGCACCTGTTCATTGACTCGGGAATGTGATGGTCCGTGATGAATAAGAATCTTCACAATTTCCTCATCTCCCTTCCAGGCAGCCAGGTGAATGGGAAAATAACCTTTGTTGTCTGCTACATTTGTAGATGCCTCATACTGAAGTAGTTTGACCACTATTTCTCTAAGAAGGAAAAAAAAGAGAAAAATTTTAAAAACACATACAGAAAAGAAAAGAGGCTGAACAACACAGATTTTATTAAATAGATCATTGTAAAACTACACTAGATGCTGGCTGGCAGTTTAGAGTAATCTTTCAATGTACTGAGATGTAAAACTGGGTTTAAAGATCTGCTTACTCATTTTGCTAACTTACCTGAAAAATCAGCACCACCTCAGACACACAAATACAGCACTGACTAACCAATGAAAGTACTTAATAGAATTCACTTGGGAAAAATTACACATATACACATATATATGCACATAGACACATATATAAATATACATATATATATACATAGATATATATATAACTGAATGAATTAAGTAAAAACTTTTAAAGCCTACCTCTTCCCAATTTTTAAAAAGTACTTCTTTTCAGATATCTCATATTTGAGATTTAGCCTAGAGAAAAATTTGAGAGGCACAACTGCTTTATTTTTATATAAAAAAGTTATTATACTACCAAAAGACCTTTAGAAAGTTTATGCCTGCTTCCTATTGAAAAGTGGAATACAAAAATGAGGGTGCAGACAGAGCAGATGGCACAATACAAAAGGGACCCTTACAGTCTATCTTCAGTACAGGCCAAGGTTAAAAAAAGGTTTCACGACTTTTCAGCCATGGCACACAGTACGTTGAACGTGTACTGTTCACACTTCTCTGCTCCTTCCCCTCTGTCCTCTGAAGCCTAAGAAATCACTTCAAGAGGGAAATTCGTTTAAGAGAAAGTTCCACCTCTGACACAATTTCAGTGCATACTCAATATATCCTACCTACAGGATTTTGTGCTCAATCCCCACTAGGTTTTCAAAGTAGAAATTGTGAATTATAATACTCAAGCTCCAGATGAATTAATTCATAATTACTAGTATATCGAACTTTGTAACAATCAAAAACAATCATTCTGAAAAACTTTATTTTCACTTGGATACATTTAAAAAGCAAATTGTATTACTTTCTAAAAGAAATTCTAGATAAATAAACAAACTCATACATATGTACATATAGAAAATTACAATATATTCAAAAGTTGTTTTTTATATATATTAAATTACCAGTGGTGAAAACGAATGTAACAAAAGAGCAAAATTTCAGTATTTCATAAGGCCAGGCTTTAAATGTAACAAGTGAGAATAGGTGGAGGAAGTTTGAATAAAAGTTAAGTTAGAATTCTGACAGCCCACTGTAGGCATTTAGAACAAGTCACCCAAGATGTGCCTTTGTGGCGTGTGTATTGTTTGGACCTAAGATTAATCGAGACCCTGTGGGCCTAAGAGGAACTACTGCCCCACCACGCCCCCACCTAACTAGAGGAATTTAAATGAGGGGCCTTTCCCATAATGAGAGTTATTATTTTGACCTGTCTATACAACAGGACAAACATCTCATCACTGAACATCTGGTCTGCTTTTCGGACCAGCCAATGTCCCTCTTCCCTTCTAAAGCCTCAGGAGTCTCACCACATTCCTCAGCCCAGGATGTCACATATACTTCATTTTGCCTGTCTGTTGCTAAACCTCTCCTGTGTGTGGAGTCTCCGACTCTCCTGTATGTCAGGTTTCCATACATACATCTATAATTAAATTTGGTTATTTTCTCTTGTTAATCTGTCTCATGTAAATTTGATTAGATCCGTTGAAAGAACGTATGATGGTAGGAAAGCATTTCTTCCTCCCCCATACCACACACACACATGACATGATACAACACCGAATTACAGTGAATGATAAGACATTGCCTTGAACGTGGCCTAATCTTGTGAAAGGGAACAGAATATATGGCCCCAGAATATGCCTGTTTGACATAAGGATTATTTTAGGCTGATCACTTTTAAGAATGGGGAGGGGCTCTGAAAACTTGTAAGTTGCTCTTTTGTAAGAGACTTGACATTTACACGGGAAATCTCTATTTGTCAGGGTGCCTCCCTCTGTGTACTAAGAGGAGAAAGATAACTCAGTCTCTAGAAATTGTTTATCAATGGAGAAGGCAACCCACACCTTGTTTGTACTGTGCTTTTTCTGACAACCGCCTGTAACTGGCCTCCCCCTCACTCCCAACACCTTCTTTTGCCCTTAGCTGGGAATGGTATTTGAGCTGGTGGCTTGGACATGTGGGGGGAGTTACCCAGTCTCCCTGGGTCTCTACCACATACACAGGAAATATACATGCTGTTAGGCTTCTGTTTTCTCTCCCTCCTGTTACTCTGTCTTTTTATTGGGGGGGAGGGGTGTGAAAGAGGAAGTCTTAGCCAAGAACGTAGAAAGATAGAGTGAAAATTATTTTTTCTTCCACACACTTAGAACATTAGACTTAATTGATAAATGCATGCAGTCATGAGGAAATAATCAAGAATATGTGGTTAAAATATTTAGGAAGTTTCAAGGAGTCCTCAATTTTTTCTATTAAGATTTCAGAGAAAATAAGTTTTCTTAAATTCTATTTAAAAACCAGTATTATTTTAAATCTCATTTTAGAAAATCTGAATTTGAGTCCCATCTCTACAAACTATCTAATAATATGACCCTAAAAAATTATTTAGCCTAATTTTTCTTCTTTTCTGTGGGGGATATTGCCATAATGATAATGCCTACTAATCAAGACTGGTTGAGATTTTTAAATAAGATCAATAGAACAGAAGCCACTTGATAAATAGTAAAGCACTTTACAAATATTAGTTCTTGCCCCAAGTAAAATTAAAATCCTGTAAAAGTGAAAATGCCTTCCCGGAAATCACCTTCACAGAAAAGAATCTGCAAATCAGAAGGGCACTTGAAGGTTGTCCAATTCATATACTTCTCCTGGCCTGGGCCATGTAAGAGCTATTATATAGGGCCTTGCATTCTGAGATAAATAACTGTAATGAGATAAAAGAATTCAATACCTATGAATAGTAAAAGCAGACAAAAATCAGAAGGTCTGGTTTGAAGTACCAGCTCTCTATTACTTACTACCTTGGTTTCTTTGGGCAAATCGAATAATGTCTACCTGTCTCTCAGATATTGTTGAAATGGGATTTAAATTCTACATCTCTTTGCCAGTTTCAAGTGGTTGTGGCGTGAATTAAATGAGAAACAGATATGACTGTAAAATCTCACACAATCGATCACTATTCTCAAAGCAGACTACTGCAATATCAAGCAACTTTTTTTAACAGACATATTTCAGAATTTAAATAAAAGATAAAATAATACCAAAGGAAGCACAGTTAAATTATAGACCTGGATCCGAAAGATAGACTTTTTCCTACCACAAAAGAGCCTTCTCTAAATTTATGTATTAGAGAAATATAATTATGTGAAGGGTTTGAATTTTTTTAAGATTCTATTTATTTATTTATTTGTTTGTTCATTTTTAGAGAGGAAGGGAAGGAGAGAAGGAGAGAAATATCAATGTATGGTTGCCTCTCATGAGTCCCCTGCTGGGAACTGGCCTGCAACCCAGGCATGTGCCCTGACTGGGAACTGACTCCCAATTGTGTGTAGTCTGCAGGCCCGCGCTCAACCCACTGAGCTACACCAGTCAGGGCGGGTTTGAATTCTTATGCCTAAGAAAACTAAAGTATATATACTCTGAAACTTCTAAAAGTATTTCCATTCAAAGGGTGAAGAGGAACATTTCACAAGATCACCAATCCTATTTTCCTTCATTCTCATTCAGAATTTCATTTGTTCTTTCGCTCATTTTTTTGTAGGCCTTTCCAAATAATGTATGTGATATGCATTCATTCTTTGTCAGAAAGATTTAAGATATAGTGAAAAAGCTAACTTACCGATCATTTATATTGTGCATTACTTTGTATATATGTGTATTCTATTGTGCATTATTTTGAGTTAAAGGCTATTAAAGCCCAACAGATTCAGGAAAACCTCTCAACTGCCCAAATCTGAATTGGAAAGGGGGCTTACACCAGAAAGAGAGCTATTAGCAAAGATACCTTCTGACCTAAGAATCTTTTTCTGCATAACAGGGCAACCTTTGTTTTCCAAACATCTCCTCTCACCTTCCTATAAAGGTCCTTCCTCCCCACGTATCTCCACCCCTTATGTAGCACAAGGTGTTATACAAGCCTCAATTACCTGGCTGCCTTTTGCATCTCATATTTTTATGGAGCTCCTGTACCTATGTCATTAAATTTGTTTTTCTTCCTGTTAATCTCTCTTACATCAACTTAATTCTTAGACAAGCCAAATAACCTAGAAAGGAAGAAAAAATATTTCTCCATACCTATACCACTATCTAATATCTAAATTTAAAAAAAAGACATGTATGTTTATGTAATGGCCTTTGGTAAACAATGATTCTATTTAATATTATTAAATACTATTTAATTTTTTAAATTAAATATTATAATTAGATTTCATATTAAATACTATTTAATTAGATTCTAATTAAATAATGATTCTAATTAAATACTATTTAATGGTATTTAGATTCTAATTAAATACTATTATTTTTATTTTAAGTTTTTAAAAATTTATTCACTTTATTAAATTTGTTCGTCTTTAAGTATAAACCTATTTTTAAATTTTTATTTAAGTTCAGCTTTTCATCTTACTCAGAGATATAAGGCAATGAACTGGCTGGTCTCAGATTTCTAATGTGAAAATGTATGTATGAAATATAAAGTTATAGCTCTAATTAAGTAAGTGCTGGGCTTACTGAATCATAACAACAAGTTGTCATTAATCTTTCTTCTGCTGTATCTATGTGTACCCCATGTAAAATGAATTATACAGGCTTTTTTATATAGAATCATTCAAATTAAATTTCAGGTTCTTCATATAGTATCTATGTAACAGGGCGCAGCCAAGAGGAAGGTCCCCAAAATGAATTAGGAATGGGGAGCAGAACTCAGGGTGTCCGGGAAATATTAAGATGTCTTCACACCCCCCTCCAGGTGTCAGTTGGGGAAAGGGACAAATAGAGCAAGGCTATGAGAGTTATTTTGCATAGCAACAGTTTCACAGCTGACCTCTGGCATGGTCATTTAACATATCTATAACCTTTAACTGGTTTCATAGATATGTTAAATAGCTGTGGCCATGCTTTGAGCCAGGGAGAAGGGAGTGGCTTCTACCCAGGATGTAACTGGGGGCAGGTCCCCCCAAGTTACAGTGCCTGCGTGGGAGCCTGGAGTTGATTGGCTCCTGGACATGGGGCCATACCTGCCCAGACTAATGATGGCAGCCCAGTAAATTTGTAATAATACAGAAATACTGGCAAGTGTAACTGATTGTAGAAGGAGTCAGAAATGGGGCTGCAAAGGAGGATGGGCACAGAGATTTAAACCCAGATGAGGCAGCCATGAAAGAGAGAACCATGTGGTTTTGGCCAGAGTGCAGACCCCCTCTTTCCCAGATGAAAGGGAAAACCACACCGCTTTGCCAGAATGGAGATCCCTGCAGCCAGGTGAAGAAGAAAGACACATGCTTTTGGTGGAGTGCGGACCCCTGCAGCTTTGGTAGAAGAGGCCCACATGGCTTTGGGGTGCCCCCTTTGGCTGCATGGCCTGGAAAGCAGAAGAGACTTTGACTGGAACTTGGTACAAAGAACTCTTGCCAGTGGACCATGAGAGGGTACTACATGACTTTGAAT
Organism: Artibeus jamaicensis; assembly: GCF_021234435.1. Taxonomy (NCBI): domain Eukaryota; kingdom Metazoa; phylum Chordata; class Mammalia; order Chiroptera; family Phyllostomidae; genus Artibeus; species Artibeus jamaicensis. The sequence continues at coordinate 16,665,094 of NW_026521486.1, read as the reverse complement.
TAATTAGAGATTCTGCCCGGACAGAAACACAGCTGACAATACCAGTGGCCTGAAAAACGGACGTGTGCTCTTTTCCTGATTTATGGTACCCGGAGTTGGGACAGTGGGAGAAGGGAGAGCTGTGTGTGTGTAGGTGTATACCCTAAACGACTTTGATATTTTAGTGGAGGCGTTAAGCCTGAATAGCATTAAATAAACATTTTGTTTCCTTTTCACAAATCTCTGGCACTGAGATATCTCTTTCCAATTGGTGGCAGACAGAAGAGCCCAGTAGATATTAGTATTCATCCTTGGGAGGGACCCCTGTTGTTCTGTAGCAGTTTTTGGCATCCCTAGGTGGGCCAAATACTGCTGCCCCCTCGGACCTGTTGTTTGGTAACATCTACACTAGAGGAGTACTTAACACTAGGACCCCACGAAATACATATTTTCTTAATTTTTATTTAAGTTGCACGTTATATACTTTGGAAGTACCAACAAATAAACATGTTGAGTATGCTTGGCTATCTGGTATAAAATATTAAGTTATATTGAAAAACAATGCAAGCAGAAAAAAGAAAATAAAGACACTGAAATAGAGAACAAGGGGACAGTGACCAGAGGGGAGAAGGAAGGGAAGTTTAGGGGAAAAAGGGGGAGGGATTTGGAGGAACAAATAGGAAGGACACAGGGACGAGAACTAAGGGGGGTGGAAATGGGAGGGAGGTGGGGAGCAAGGGGCAGGGGAGGCTGGGATGGGAAAAATAGACCAAAAAAAACTGTACTTGAAAAATAACTAAATAAAATTTAAAAAATAAAATAAAATAAATTTAAAAAAAGAAAAACAATGCCTATAGAATAGCAAGCAGAGAAGTAATCCCTATTTATCTTAAATATAAAATGGTACTTTTTCTTTTTTAAAAAAGATTTTTCTTAGGTATTTATTTTTAGAGAGAGGGGAAGGGAGAAAGAAAGAGAGGGACAGAAACATCAGTGTGTGGTTGCTTCTCAAATGCCCCCAACTGGGGACCTGGCCCACAACCCAGGCATGTGCCCCAACTGAGAATCAAACTGGCTATCTTTTGGTTTGCAGGCCAGCACTCAATCCACTGAACCACACCAGCCAGGGCTGGAACTTTTTCTTACCTGCAGCATTTGATAAGTAAGAAATGATGTAAAATTCTAAAGTAAATGTGATTGATGGGATCATAGGAAAAACAATTTCATTTCCCAGAAGCTAAATAAAATATCAAATAAATTTAATAATAATCCAATTTAAATCATTGCAACATTTTACAGATTGAGGCTAATATATATAAGTTTGGGTAAAAATAGGAATTTAAAAAGTATTGATTTTTGCTACTATATTTAATTTGTTTCATTTTCTGACAGGTATAAATATACTGCTGATTAATATTAAGTGTTTTTTAAGAAGTTTCAATATATGGTCTGAGTGAAATTAAACTAATTGAGAAAATTCAAAATTCAATTTTCTTTTACCACAACAGCAAGTTTCCCTACAATTAAATCACTACCAAACATATTTATTTTGTCCCATCCTCCCTTGCTCATTGGTAGTCAAAAGAACTTTGAAGTAAGTGCAAATCACCATTATATAGATACAATATTAATAAAACTAATGAAATTCTCAAATTCATGAAGGCTCTGCTGATTTCAAACTTTCTTGAAGATTTACTTCTTCCTAACAGTAATCAAGTGGCAAATTTTAAAAATTTAAATTAGGGGATGTATCTGTAATAAGAATTATTACCAGAAATAACTTATGATCTATCAATAAGGCAGAGCAAACTTCTACCTACTGAGATATCTGCTCTTCTTATCATCCTGCCTACAACCCCCCTCTGAAGCCCCAGGCACCTTGCATCAGCCTTAGCTCAAAGTCACACAGACCTCACTTTAACCTTCTGTCTTCGAGCCTCTCACATATGTGGGGTTCCCATATGTATTTGTGCAGTAAATTTGGCTATTTTCTCTCGTTAATCCTTTGTCTCATGTTGATTTGATTATTAGACGAGCCAGAAGAATATAGAATGGTAGAGTAAAATTTCTTCCTCCCCGATGCTGGTTAATGAATTACTGTTCAGAAGAGAATGTAGAAATACATGAGACAGACAATGGATTCTCCATAGTAAAAGAGAGAGCCGATAATAGATAGGTCTGCAACCTATCTACTGAAATGACCTATCTATAATTGTTGCTAGTGGACTTCGCTCCACTGACCATGATTTTTGTATCATTTAAAGGTAATAATATTCTAATATGCAATTACAATTAACGCAAGAAATCATCAATAGAGTATATTTTCTACTGTGTATTGATATGGCTAAGCAGAAATGAATTGTCCAATTTAAAATAATGTATTTTGGGTATCAAATGCTGCTTCACTGTGGATTAATTAGTGTTAATAAAGAAATACTCCCAATAAAACATATAAAATAAGAGAAAATGGGCTTAATATACAATATGAAGTATTTAGACAATAGGTTGGCAGCAGGAAAGAAGCCTGTGTTCAAAACTGTCACTGTTTGCAGATGACATAATAGTGTACATGGAAAATCCTATAGACTCTACCAAAAAAACTGCTCGAATTAATTAATGAATTTGGCAAAACAGCGGGTTACAAAGTCAATATCCAGAAATCAAAGGCATTTTTGTATACCAACAATGAATCAGCAGAAGCAGAAATTGAGGAAAAAATCCCATTCAATATAGCAAAAAGAAAAATAAAATATCTGGGAATAAACCTAACCAAGGAGGTAAAAGATCTGTATGCAGAAAACTACACAGCACTGAAGAAAGAAATCAGGGAAGACACAAACAAATGGAAATATATACCGTGTTCATGGATTGGAAGAATTAACATCATCAAAATGTCCATACTACCCAAAGCAATATACAGATTCAATGCAATACCTATTAAAGTACCAATGGCATATTTCACAGACATAGAACAAACACTTCAAAAATTTATATGGAACCATAAATAACCCCGAATAGCAGCTTCACTTTTGAGAAAGAAGAACAAAGTAGGAGGGATCACAATACCTGATATCAAACTGTATTACAAGGCCACTGTAATCAAAACAGCCTGGTACTGGCATAAAAACAGGCACATAGACCAATGGAACAGAACAGAGAGCCCAGAAATCAACCCAACTCTCTACAGTCAATTAATATTCAACAAAGGGGGCAGTAACATAAAATGGAGTCAAGATAGCCTCTTCAACAAATGGTGTTGGGAGAACTGGACAGCTACATGCAAAAAAATGAAACTTGAGCACCAACTTACACCATACACCAAAATAAATTCAAGGTGGATAAAAGACTTAAATATAAGCCTTGAAACCATTAAAGTCCTAGAGGACAATATTGGCAGGAAAATCTCAGATAATTCACACAGCAGCATATTTACTGATATGTCCCCTAGACCAAGGAATATAAAGGAAAGAATAAACAAATGGGATCTCATCAAAATATAAAGCTTCTGCATGGCTAAAGAAAACAGTATTAAATTAGCAAGACAACCAACTGTATGGGAAAACATATTTGCCAATGATACCTCAGACAAAGCTTTAATCTCCAAAATATACAAAGCACTTACATGACTCCACTCTCAGAAGACATCTAACCCAATTAAAAAATGGACAAAGGGCTTGAACAGACACTTCTCCAAGGAGGACATACAGAGGATCCAGAGACACATGAAGAGATGCTCAATATCACTAGCTATCAGAGAGATGCAAATTAAAACCACAGTGAGATACCACTTTACACCAGTCAGGATGGCTATCATAAACAAAGCAACAAACAACAAATGTTGGAGAGGGTGTGGGGAAAAGGGGGCCTTAGTTCACTGTTGGTGGGACTGCAGACTGGTACAACCATTATGGAAAACAATATGGAATTTTCTCAGAAAAATAAAAATCGACCTGCCTTTTGACCCAGCAATTCCATTGCTAGGATTATATCCTAAGACTCCTAAAACATCAATATCAAAGAACCTGTGCACCACAATGTTCATAGCAGCACAATTTACAATAGCCAAGAGTTGGAAGCAACCTAGGTGCCCATCAGTAAATGAATGGATCCAAAAATTGTGGTACATATACACAATAGAATTCTATGCAGCAGAGAGAAAAAAGGAGTTACTACCCTTTGCAACAACATGGATGGAACTGGAAAGCATTATGCTGAGTGAAATAGGCCAGGTGTTGAAAGACAAATACCATATGATCTCACCTTTAACAGGAAGCTAAACAACAAAACAAACAAGCAAGCAGAATAAAAAAAAAGACACTGAAATAGAGAACAAGTGGTCAGTGACCAGATGGGATAGGGAAGGGAATTTAAGGGGGGAAAAAGGGGAGGGATTTGGAGGAACAAGTATGAAAGACACAGGGATGAGGACTGGGGCGGGGGGGGGGGAGGGGTAATGGGCAGGGGGGGAGCACGGGGCTGGGGGGGGCTGGATGGGAGAAATAGACAAAAAACTGTACTTGAAAAATAACTAAATAAAATTTTCTTAAAAAAGAAGCCTGTGTTCAAAGCAAAAGAATTAACTACGGGAACTGTAACATTGCTTCTAGCTCTATGATTCCATAAACTTTAACCTAGAAATCATAATGCTTATGGAAACAATCTAGAGCCAATAGCTACAATAATAGCAACAAACATGGAAATGATGTGTTTCTATGCTGACTGCTAAGGCTTCTTTGGAAAGAATACAACACAATAAATTGTTCATTACCTATGCTAAGCAAAAATAGCGAAGACAAAAAAAAAAAGAAAAACCATTCTTCTCTTGCTCTGAGATATATTCTATCACATTTTTTTCCTCCTTCAAGTATCTTTTCTTAAGACAACAGTAAAATTAGCATTCCATTAATTTTACTATTGAAAACAGCAGTTGATGACAAAGGGAGGCAGCCCAGAAATACATAATGTGACAGAGAAAAGCCAGCAAGAGTTTTGGAAACTGATGTGCAAGCAGCCACAAAAGGGAGAGAATGCAGAGCATTGTCAAAGTCATACACTTTGAACTAGAACACTCCGGAGTCTAGACATCCCCCCCACCTCATGTCTAAGTGGCCACTCAGTCACTTATCCAGAATGACCTTGTTTCTCCATCTATAAATGAAAGAAGTGAGGACGGTAGGATAGAACAGATTATCTCTGATTTTTAAAGTCCATGGGTAGTTTCAATGATTTATAATAAAACAATCTCATACTCTAGATGAAAATCCAGATTTCAGAGTTGTAGCACCTTAGTGCATAACTGACCCACAAACAGTACTAAAACAGTACAGTAGAAAATAGTACAACTGGGAGAAACAAAGAAAAATATTCAGTCTCTATATACAGTGCATTAAACTGAGGCCTAGAGAAGTTAATTAAATGGCTTGAGGTCATATAACTAGCAGAGATGAAACAAGATTAGAAACTTCCTGCTTTTTTTTTAATGCCTATAGAATGACACCAAGTAAAATCTCTCTAGAAAGTGTTAAAAAGATAAATGAGATCTTCAGATAGGCAAAGCAGAGAATACAGAATTCTCAGGGAGTATCTGCAATTAAAGTGATCTTAAAAAAGTATCCAGTAAAATCCCCAATCTCTTTGTGATGATCTTAATGAATGCCCTTCAATTCACTTAAATTAGCTTCACCTTGTATGTAACCAACAGAAACTAAAAATTGTGCATTAGGCCATAATTAGGCCACAGGGAAACATACCTCAATGGCTAGAACTTCTTAAGCCATTATGGATAAATCAATAACATTTACTAAGCATTTCAGATCAAGGAGGGATATGAATGCTAATCCATTTTGGGACAACATTATTTTAAGAAGTGCTTATATTGCCACTCTGAGAGGAAAAAAGCAAAGTAATGTAAGTCAAATGGTCAGGCCTGAGATCTTTTGTCCGTTATTTGCTGGCTCATGATCCCAACTGGAGCTTCAGGGAATCAAACCTAAGATGCCAGAGCCATCAGCGTTGTAAACCTCGGACTGATCTAATTTGGCTTTGCTCCTGATGACCCAGGCACAAGGAAAAATGTTCAGATGGTAGGGGTCTGTACACATTTTCCACTCTGCTAGTTGAAAAAGACCTGGCAAAACAAAATCGTTCTAAGTCAGATGACATGAGGTGATACAGAATAGGAAGTGGATGAAAAAACATGTAATTTGGAAATTCTGATACTAAGAATCCATGGGATGAAACATTAAGTTTATGTAATTCAGATGGCTCTTTAAAGAGAATAATAATTTTAGATTTATGCAGTAAGGTTTAAGATTGAAAAGGTATAGTGATAAATAACAACAAATATGATAAGTTTCTGGAGTGAGAACTTTAGGGTCATAAAAGGTGATCAAGTATGATTAAGTCCCTTGCGTCTCAATTCAAAGTAAAATAAAATTTTACATGGGAAAGCAAAAGGTAAGAAGCATTTCTTACATTACTTTCTTTTAGATTTTATGTTTTTATTGTTAGAGAGAGAGGAAGGGAGGGAGAGAGAGAGGGACAGAAACATCGATGTGAGAAACAGATCTGTCGCCTCTTGCACGCGCCCAAAGGGGAGGTCCTGCAACCCAGGCATGTGCCCTGACCGGGAATCCAACCAGTGACCCTTTGCTTTGCTGGACAACGCCCAACCACATCACACCGGTCAGGGCAAAAGACAAGTAGCATTGTCAAGGCAGTAATTACCACATGTGAAAAACTGAAGTGAAATGAAATAATCCTGATCTGGAAGGACCAAATTGGGTTATTAGAACAAAGAAAATATAGGAGGAAGAGACACTTGAAAAGTGTCCCTTTTTTCTGAAGGGGAAGGACAGGACATCTGAATCATCCAGAGGACACCTCCCACTTCGACTCTGTCACTAAGCCACAAGGTTACCCAGCTAAAACACTGGAAATGAAATGGTTGCTATGGTTACACATTCCTTCACTCTTCATACTGTATACTATCACATTATTTGAAACATAATCCCATAGGTTAAACAAGATTAAAAACAGAAAGGCTATCATGAATGCAAAAAAAAAAAAAAAAAAGGCATTTTATCTCAATTTGAAGGATTCTGAAGTGGTTCATAAAAGCACCCATGGCTCATAATAGCTCATAATAGGAATCAATTAAGATTTTACTCCTAGAGAATAATTCCATGTGAGGTGAGGACATCAAAGGTCGGGTGGTATCAAATGGCTTTATCCCACCCCTCCCCAAAGCTACACAGGAGTGACATGTCCTGTCACTTCCTTCACACTCCCTGGGTGACATCTGATGATCTCAGAGCAATTCTCTCAGTTCATAGTCTGCACATAATCATCCTCAGCAACACTGCTACGGCGTTGAACTTGCAGGTGTTGCTACCTAATGCTGCTCCAAACTTGTTGGAAGCTCAGGGGACGTAGGGCAACAAGAGACAACTATCATCAGACACAATTAACTTCATCACATGTAACTAAATACAAGGATTCCAGTCCAAATAAGTGGCACTTACTTATGTCCATTTAAGGCCGCATGGTGTAAAGCAGTGTAACCCGAACTGTCTGTGCAGTTCACATTGGGGCCTCGCCAGATGCTGCAAACAGAGCACAAGCGCAGAGTTAACGTTAAGCAGGACAGTGCTTTACACACACAGACACCTGATGGTCCCACCACCAGCAGCAGGTCACGTAGGAAGATTCCCGTCCTGTAAAAAACGGTCGCCATCTTTCACACACCCCACCCTCGGAACAAAAACTTCATTTATTCGATGCAGGGAAATTATTAGAGAATATAACTAACTTCAGAAATTATTAGCAAATACAGGCCCCCTGCCATATATTAAAAGCTGGATCCAACACTTCCCTATTTATGTCGTTACTTAATTATTGGGAGCAATTAAAATTCAGCTACTTTAGTATATTCAGCTACTACAGTATGTACTTTAGTATATTATATACTAAAGAATAAAGATTTATGACATCTGTTTCTTCCCTATTAACACTCATTCACTGAGACAGCAGCGATTTGAAGAATTTTTAGGATATTTTTACATGATAGGAAGAATTCTCTGGAGATAATATGTAACTATACAAAAGCCCATTTTATCCTTCATGACTAAAATTGCAGAAACTATTTGTAGCTTTTGAATAAATAAGTCATTGAAAGACCCTTTTCTAGAAGTAGGCCAAAAAAATGACTTTATCTAATGTTCCTGATGATACTAAAGCCATCAAAACTAACATCTAGTGATAAGCTAATTCATGTATTCACAAAATATTTATTGTACCCCAAATGCATGTCACATTGGTAAGCTAAACACTGAGAGTACAAAATCGTAACTCAAACTTCTTTACAAGAACAGAGTCTAATGGGGAAGATGGACATACAACAACAATTACAAAGTGGTCAGATGATTGAAGTGCCAGAGAACACACAGGTTCTCCGAGAAGATATAAGTAGCCATTCTGAATGAGAGATCATAACTGACTTAAATTAAGGTGGGACAGGCAATAAAAATGAGTGGAATGTGCTTATTCAAATGTTAATTGAAAAGATAAACTTTTTTTATTTTTTCAAGTTGACATTCAATATTATTTTATATTTGTTTCAAATGTCCAGGATAGTGGTTAGACAATTATATAATTTATGAAGTGATCCCCCTGATAATTCCAGTACCCACCTGGTCCCATACACAGTTACTATAATATTACTGACCGCATTCCCTGTGATGTACTTTACATTCCTATGACTATTCTGTAGCTTCTTAATCCTTCACCTTTTCCACCCAACACCCGCAACCTGTGCTATCTGTCAACCCTCACTTTGTTCTTTATATCTATGAGCCTGTTCCTGTTTTCTTTTATTTATTTTGTTCTTTAGATTCCACATACAAGTGAAATCATATGGTATTTGTCTTTCTCTGCCTGACTTATTTCCTTAGCATAGTACCCTCTGGGTCCATCCACATTATTGTGAATGGGCACTACCTGACTGTAAGACTATGATAAAGCTCTAGTAAACAAAACAGATAGTACGGTCTTAGAGTTAAAATAGATCAACAGAGCAGATAAAGAAATAGAAAGTCAATTTAGACCTACACACACATCTAGTCGATGTTGACAAAGGCGCAATGGCAATTCATTAAAGAAATGAATGGTCAAAAAAGTGTTCTGGGACAAATGAATGCCCTCAGGCCACAATAAGTAAAAAGTGTCTTGATCCATATCCAGTCATATCATATACAAAAAAATAACTTTGAAGTGTATCATAGATTTAAAAAGTAAAACCTGACACTGTAAAACTTCTACAAAGAAAATGTAAGAGAAAAATTTTTGTGACCTTGAGTTAAGTAAAGATTTCTTAGATATGACACCAAAAGCACAGACTCCATAAGAAAATCTGACAAATTAGACTTCATCAAAACGAACAGTGTCTGCTCTTGGAAGATGCTATTAAGAGAATGAAAAGGAGCTGAACTGGAAGAAAAAAATTGCAAATCACATTTTCTAACATATTCTTTCATCCAGAATAGAATTTTAAATCCTCAATTCCATTAATAAGAAAATCAGCAATCTAATTTAAAAGTGAGCAAAGATTTGAACAGATATAACAAAGCAGACATACAGATGGCAAGTAGGAACACGAAAAGGTGCTCACATCATTTGTCTTTAGAGAAATGGAAATTAAAATCATGAGACACTACCATGAGAATGCAATTAAAAAGACTGCAAACACCAATGTTCACGGCCATACAGATCAACTACAACTCACACACTGCAGGTGCATACATAAAATAGTACGACCATGTTGGGAAAAAGTTCAGCCATTTCTTAAAAAGTTAAATACACACCTACCCTGCAATCCAGCCATGTCGCTCTAGGTATTCAAGTCAAGAGACATGACAGCATATGTCCACATCAAGACTTATACAGAAAATACTCATTACAGCGTTATTTATCATAGCCCCAAACTGAAACAACCCAAATATCCCTTCGTGGGCAAATGGATAAACAAACTGTCTATATATCCATGCAATGGAGTACTACTCAGAAGGAAAAAGGAATGGGATACTGAAGTTTCCAACAGCATCACTAGAATATCTAAATCAGACTCTCAGATCCCTCTTCCTCTTCTTGGAATAGCATAATTCCAAGAGAATTATGCTATCTCTTGGGAGACACATTTTCTGGAATGGATGAAATGCATGGTCTCTAGACTAGAGCAGCAATTTTCAAGTTTTTTTCAACTCATGGCACACATAAACTACTTACTAAAATTCTGCAGCACATCAAGAAACACATTATACTTTTGGCCAATCTGACAAAAAATTAGCTATAACTTTGATTCATTTGTACTACATAACCATTGCTGAGTTGGCTGTTGTCATTTTTCTATGTGATAACAAGAAAACAGTCGGTGCCCTGACTAAATAGTCAAGTAGTGCACATTTTAAAAATTCTTTCTGTGCACTGGTTAAAAATCACTGCACCAGAGGATAACAAGCAAAGTGGAAGACAAGGGCATTAAATGGTATGAGGTAGAGGACTGAACTCCCTCCATACACAATAATTGAAGCAATTTTTCAGGACTATATATTGAATTGTGTTTTTCATTTGCTGCTTATTTCAAATGTCAACTTTATCTTACACTAAAAGTCAATTAGTGTTGTACTGCTAGTCGATTTAGGAGTTCTCTTGTATTCACTGATTTCTCTATTCTGGCTCTGGAACCATATTTTTTTAGCACAGTTTATAACTGGTGATAGACTCTAGACACAAATTATTTATTGTATAAATTTAATAGTATAAAAAGAGAAAGCTCAGGAATGGCCATCAAAAAGGAAAAATTCCAAAAAAGGAAAAATTGGCCCTGGCTGGTGTGGCTCAGTGGATTGAGTGCCAGCCTGTGAACCAGAGGATGGCCAGTTCAATTCCCAGTCAAGGCACATGCCCGGGTTGCAGGCCAGGTCCCTAGTGCGGGGTGTACAAGAGGCAACCACACATTGATATTTCTCTCCCTCTTTCTTCCTCCCTTACCCTCTCTCTAAAAATAAATAAATAAATAAATGAAATCTTTTTTAAGAGAAAAATTTAATTAGGACTCACCTAGACCATGGATATTATGGAACTATTATAAAAAATAAGTTTGATCTATATGTAGTGACCTTGAAAGTTAATCAAAACATATTAAGTTAAAAAAGTAAACTGCAGAATACTATATGTGTTACTATTCTAAATGTTTTATGTACATCTATTAACTCATATCCACACAACTATAAAACAGGTACTATTCTTATTCCAAGTATATAGATGAGAAAGGTTTGCATTAATAGAGAAAATATGTTATTTACCTCTATAATGTCTGAATAGTAAAATTGTCATGTAATTCTTCAAGGAAAAACCAAAATGACAATAAATCACAAGGGGAGAAAGTGCAGGTCTGCTCCAGGTTGTGAAGAGCCTGTAACATGCCGGGAAACTTTATCTTTATTCTGTAGGCAACTTGGATTGAGAGGTTTATGACAAAGATATTAAACGTGTTTCTGACACGGTGAGGTCAGTGGTTCAGGTGAGAGCTCCAGCGACAGTTGGAAGGGAAACAGGGAACAGAATGGTGGCAGGGGGTCAGGTTCATAGTCTGCTTTAACAGTCTCGACAAGAAACAAAGAAATTTGAACATGAAGACACAGTGGTGGATAAAGAAGAACAAAACACTCAAACAGATATGCTTAAAAGAAAATCTGTAGAAAAATGGTACCCATACGGTAAGGTAAGAGTACAAGAATGACCAAGGTTTCTGCCATAAATGAAATGCATGGATGATGGGATAGCTCCCTCAGACCAGTGATGTCCTATGAGGAAAGCCAAGTTTCCACCAAAACTGACTAGAACACTGGGTTGCTTGGGAATACCTCAGGCACAGGACAGAAAAGAAGAAAATACTGTAAATTAACTCAGGTGATTTAAAAATTTTCCTGTACATTATTAGACCTTATAAATATTTAGTAAGGAAAGATATTGATATTCATAACTAAAATAGATTCAGGGTCGAGAGATTTCCCTTACCTATACCATTTCAATTCGCCATTATTAGAAAAAAAAAGGAATTAATTATAACAGCATGAAAAAATCTCCAATGTACATCTCCTTTCCTAAACAGAATTGAAGCAGATATATCTTTTTTTAAACAAGGAGGTTTAGAATAGAAATTCAACACATATATATAAATACATTTGACTGCACCTATTGACAGAAGCTCTAGGCAGAATCCACATATTCATAGAACATCCGCACACATTCGAAACACTATAAATAAGCCAGACCCAAACCTTCCAATCAAAAACTTAATCTAAAAAATAAACCTTGCTGTTTAAAAGCTCAATGTGTGAGCTAACGTTCTATTTCATTCCAACTTTTTGCACTGCTTGCCTCTCATTTTTGATAGTCTTCAAACTTAAAAGGAGGGTCTCTGTCAACTTAAAAGGCTGGTCTCTGTCAACTTAAAAGATTGTTGTATAAAATGTCAGAGTTCTAAGTAACTTTAAAGGACATCTCAAAGAAGTTTTAACTGATTAATTACCTATTTATCCAAAAAAGGCAATTTTTAGATCCCTAATTTTATTCTAACATACACTCAATCTCACCTCTTATACCTACTTGTCAATGTTTTTAAACTCTATTAAGAATTCTTTCCAAGAATGAATGCTCTGAGATAGTCTGAGATCCGTAATTACCCAAAATTCAATTTTGTTATACTATTTATACTAATATGACAAATCGACTTTGTTTTAGAACAGATATAAACAAAACAGGTTTTCCATAAAACTTTCAAATAACCAGGACATGATTTCCTGAGTTTTCACATATTAAAGATTGTTCCTCAAATTTATTTAAATTATAAATTTCAATAAATGTAAATTTACAATTTACATTTATTTAAATTGTAAACTTGAGTTTCTATACTCACATGTAGAGAAAATAAGACTGAGGCACAGCTACTCCACAATGGATCACCTTTATGCCTTCTACCAACCTATGTGCAATAACCATCAGGAGCAACACAAGAGTGTTTCAGCTCTTGATTCTCATCCGACTCTTGACACTTGAGATCCCTTCAGGGCTCCAGATACAAAAGCTCATGCAGAAGGTGCATCAAGTGCCCCAGGCAGGGTCAGAGTATGTAGGAATGGTCTTCTGACAAATTGATAATTTCAAGCAATGCAAAGCAAAGTCCCTATTCTTTTCTATTTGAACTTTCATTGTTGGCTTCTCTGTGTTTGCAGGACTGAACAGACATGCATAAGCTATTGATTACTGTAAGTAAAACCAAGGGTCCTTATGGCTTTGATTAAATTTAGTTTTAAATCCTGGCTCTAGAAATCATTCATACCTCTCTATATAAACCCCTTAGATACCTAGCCTTTCCCCCAAAATCAGCAATCCAAAGGCCACAGAAGACAGTAGGCAGACCTAACTAATGGTCACAGGGTAGATCTCTGCCAGGCTGAAGACAACATCTTGCCCTGGCGGGTGTGGCTCAGTGGATTGAGCACCAGCCTGGAAACCAAAGGGTCACTGGTTGCATTCCCAGTCAGGGCACATGCCTGGGTTGTGTGCCAGGTCCCCAGTAGGGGGCACACGAGAAGCAACCACACATTGATGTTTCTCTCCTTCTCTTTCTCCCACCCTTACCCTCTGTCTAAAAATAAATAAAATTGTTAAATACACACACACACACACACACACACACACACACACACGAGTTGCCTCATACAATGCCCATAACATGGGCTCACACAGCAAACCAGAACTGAATAACTGTGAAATAACTTCTTAAATTATAATCATACAACTTAAAATCTCTCTACAATATATGCAGTACATGCTGCAAAACAGAATTTTAGACTATGAGAAGGAATTTGTAACTGTGCAGGGAATGACAGAATTAAGAAAACATAAGAGGAAAACTAGAGCATCTAATTTCAACCCAGTTTCAACTTTGTTGCTAGTGCTAAAAGCGTAGAACATATTCCTCCCAGCCTCATCTTTTCTTCTCTACCTGGATATAATTCCTGAAAAATAAACCAAAGGCAAGGCAGATTAATGTTGCATTATTATGCAAATACTGATTTTGGTAGCAATTCTTCTTATCCACATATTCTTTGCTTAGTAACAGTATTTCCAAGGGTACTGTGGTAAGCAGAACAATGGTATCCCAAAAATAGTCAGTCACATCCTAATCCCTGCAATCTGTGAATATGTTATATTGCACAGCAAGGGGGTATTATGGTTGCAGATGGAATTAAATTGCTAATCACCTGACCTTATCCTGCATTTTTTTCTTACACACCTGCATTGGCTAGAACCACTAAAATAATGAGGGGATAGTTCTTGTCTAGATGAATTTGATGACAAGCCTGGTCATCTTCACTATTTAGTATGATGTTTGCTAGTAGACTCCCATAGATACCTTCCTTTTTCACCAAATTAAATAGGTTTTTATTCCTTCAGTAATCAACAAAAATAGGCAGAATAGCATAATGAATAAAAGCACAGAGTCAGGATTCAAACCGCCTAAGTCCAAATGCTGGTTCCATCTCTGGCTGCATGACCTTGAGAAAATTCTATCTGTACCGCAGTTTCCTCATCTATAAACTGAACATACCAGTAATAGCTACTTTGTAGGGTTGTTATGAAGATTACATCAGACAGTCCATGCAAAGTGCTAGCACAGTGCTGACACCCAGCATCATCATTAATTCTGCAGAAGAGCAATCCAGAATGTTCCTCTGGCATGTTCAGGTTACCTAGGACATCATTCAGGATGATCAAACAGCTTCCCCTTTTCATACATTAATATACTTAATTCCTGATGAGAATAACATTTATACTCATGGAGGTAAATTTGTCTATGTTTGGATTATATTTTTAAATATAATCCTGGATTGCTACTTGGAATATGGAATTTGGCATCCATAGTCATAAGTAAAATCAGTCTCCAGTTTTCTCATTTATTTCAGTTTTAGTGTCAGAGTTACGTAAACTGAAGAGCTTTATGCCTTTTTCTAATTTCCAGAATCAATCAATTTACATAGATATTTGCTATTATTTGAATATCTGAAAAAGCAAACATATAAAATCATCTAGGACTAACACTTTAGTGCAATAAATCCTTAAAATGTCCTATTTGACTTTTATTCTGTGATTACTGACCTATCAATAGTTGGCTTTGTCTTGCACCAAATTTATATTGCTGTAATTTATGTTTTCCAGGAAGTCAATTATTTCCATTTTCATTCTCTAACTTATTGAACAAACACTATACATATTTTATTATAATTATTACCTTCTGTATTTGCAGATCTATCGCCATTTTCATTCATAATGTTCCATATTATGTTTATCTTCTTGGTTTTGCCTAAGTGGTTCTGTTTTATTCTCATATTCAAAGATTCAGTTAACTTTAGTTTTATCAAATATTTATTGGATGTGTTATCTATTCATCTATTTGTTTACTTTCTAATTTGTTGCTTTCTGTTCTTAACTATAAAAATTCAATCATCTGTTACATTCATTTTCCTAGCTCTTTGAGTTGAATGCTCAAGTCATTTAATTATATTCTTTCTTATTTAAAAGTTAAGAGCATTACAAGCTATGACATTTTTACTGAGTATGATTTTGTCCACATCACTTAGGTTTCGACAAGTCCTATTTTCATTTCAATCGTTATATATACAGTCTGTAATTCAGTTTTGATTTCATTTGTACCATAAAAATTAGTACTTGTTTTTAAATTTTTAAGTGCTTAGGTTTGTTGTCTCCTAATGACACCTTTCTAGTTTTACCACATTATAATCAAAAAATAATTATTTAACCTCAAATAATTTCTTTAGATTTTCTTTGAAAACTAGTATGTAGTTATATTACGCAAGCACTGAAAAGTGTACTCTCTGTGTTCAAAGGTGAACTGCCTATTTTTCAAGCTTATTAACTGCATAATTCATACTGTGAGGGTTTAAAAGTCACCCCAAGATGTGCCACGCTGGCATGCAGATTGTTTTGAGCTAAAGGCAACTTTAGCTGCAGGCTCAAGAGAAACTTCTGCCCCTCCCTCAACTACCTAGAAGAACCTGAATTAGGGACCTTGCCCAAAATCAGTAATTATCATCAATAACCTCTTTTGACCTATCTGTAGGACAGGACAAACTCCTCTGTACTAAGCATTTGGTCTTCTTATCATCCCATAGTGACCCTTTCAAGCCCCCAAGGCACCGTACCCCATCCCTAGGTCAGGATGTCTTAGGTGTCAGTGTTATCTTTTCATCTCTGAACCTCTCACACATGTGCGGTCTCTTGACTCTCTCACGTTTGTGGTGGTCCCATACATATGTGTGTATTAAGTTTGGTTATTTTCTCTTGCTGACCTGTCTTATATTTATTTGGAAAAACTTGAGGGTAAAGGAAAGTTTGTTTCTCCTCCTCAATACCATCATCTATAACCCTATTTAGTTTGTCTGCTTCATCATCAAATTCTGAAAGATACTACCATATACCTGGGTATCGTTGTGACTGAAATATTATCAAATTTTCTTTGTATACCTAAATGTGCTTCATGTGTTTTGTCATTATGTTAAGCAAAATCTATCATCTGTAAGGAGTATATATTTTATTATCAAAAAAATTCAGCTTAATTCCATATAATGCTCTTCATCTTTAATTACATTTTGTCTGTTAGATCACCACTTCAACTTTCTCTTACTATGTTTACATTTAACTGGCATAGTTTTGACTATCAATTTTTTCCTTCTATTTCTGTCTTTTTATCTTGGCTATATCTCCTAGAAACTGCCATAGCTGCAGTTGGCATTTTTTTGTTTTATAACCTTAGAAGCTTTGTCTTTCAATGTGTTCACATTTGGTATTATTTCTGAATTTTATGTAGTGTCTTTATTACTGCTCTTTTTTTTGTCTTCTTTATCTTCTTCTGTTTTCATGATCAAGTGTTCTTCATTTCTTTATTCCTCTCTAGACATTTTCCCTTCATGTTTTATTACTATTAGTCCTTTCTGTTATACCCAGCTAGGAAAATTACAGCTAGGGCATTACCCAACCCTAAATCTGCAGTTCCTGGAACAGGGTAATGAACAAACATCCGGGAACAATTGGGTTTAAAATTCTAGCCAAATAAGGTAACTAACCGGCCGCCAGAAAGTGCCCGCCAGCAGCAGCACCCACCAATCAGGGACCCTCGCCGTTTTTAAATAAGCCAATAGCTAACCGCCACCTCTGCTTCTGTATGCCTTTGCTTGCTTGCTAGAAAATATAAATGCCCAGTAGTCTGTAAGCCAGAGGCGACTTCCATTTTGTAGCTCTGAGTAGCTACGTGACTCCGGTCACAGTTGGGGAAGTTCGCCCCTGTGCAGGAAAATCTTTGGCCATTAAAATTTTTATCAATTCG
Organism: Artibeus jamaicensis; assembly: GCF_021234435.1. NCBI lineage: Eukaryota > Metazoa > Chordata > Mammalia > Chiroptera > Phyllostomidae > Artibeus > Artibeus jamaicensis. The sequence continues at coordinate 16,647,648 of NW_026521486.1, read as the reverse complement.
GTTCCGGACTCCGAGAGTGTGTATTTACCCGCCGATCGTCTACAACACTTTCCTTTTTACAAATACCAATATGTTTTGTTAAGGTAAAAAATTAAATTCCAACTATGTCCATTCTTAATGAAATATCATTTCCATCTATCTTTTCTTACTTTTGCTCCACAGGCTTGATCATTTTGTGAAATTTTAATGTTGTATTATTATTATTTCACTTTATGACTTTTATTTCAGAACCATTTCTTAATTTTAGTGTTATATTTTACAGCCATATTATAAAAAGTGATTCAGTTTTTTAAATTTTTTTAATTTATTTTTAGAGATGGGGAAGGAAGGGCAAGAGAGGGAGAGAAAATGTATGGGTTGCCTCTCATATGTACTCCGCCCATGGACCAAACCTGCAACCCAGGCACATTCCCTGATCAGGAGTTGAACTGATGATGAACTGGCGACCTTTCGGTTTGTGAGATGATACCCAATCAACAGAGCCACACTGGTCAGGGTAAAAGTGATTTAGGTTTTACTAATTTTACTGCTCACCATGATTTCTTATATATGTAACAGAATTATATGAGATATGACTGATCACGTTTCCTGCCTTGATATAACCAAAAGTCACAGAAATGACAACAAAGATAGCTGTGTTCATACAAGGCGTAGGTACTGGAATAAAATTCTCCCACCCCAGAGCTTCCAGGCAGCTTTGAGGGATAAGAAAGAAGAACTAAGGATGTGATGAGGTCACGTGTAGAGGAAGGCAACCTTTGTGTAGACAGACTTCCTGATTTCGCTCCCCAAAGCCCTGGGAAATGGGGGCCAAGAAGCAGATGTGGAGGATCTGCAGAAAAGACTGACAAATTCCTCCATGGCCAGACATTCGTTTTGCTGGCCTACTCCAGAGCTACGGGAGTTGAGGCCAGGGGGGAGGGGAGGAAGAGAGATGAGGAGAGACTACAATGGCAAATTGTTCCTTGGAAAGCGTATTTTCTGAAACTGTGGAGTATGGAATCTGTCAGACCCAGGGGGCAGCATGAAGGGTAGCTGTCACTTCAGCAGGAGGTAAAAAGGCACCAGAGGAATACAGCCTGAGGCAGCCTGTTGGGTGTGACAGCGTCTATCTGTGGAAGGCTGGTGACAAACCAGTTTAGGAGAAAGGATAAAAAGAAAAGGGTCAGCAACCTGGCCCAGGGCTGTCAGTTTGTATAAAAAGGCATCTTTTTGCCCTTTGCCCTCCTCCCTGCAAGGTGGGAGAGGGAGTCAGAGGCAGAGAAAATGGGAAGGCCAGGACATGGGTAGATTGGAGCAGCCTATGTATTCCACTCTACACCAGGCTGTTTATGAAATGGGAAAATCTAATTTTGAACAAAACATTGAAACAGGATGCAGCTAAGAGGGGGGTCCAAATAGGGATTTGGAATGGGGTCCAGAACTCGGGGTGTCTAGGAAATATTAGAAAGACATATAAGATGTCCTTACCCCTTCCCCCCAACAGGTTGTGAGTTGGGGAAAGAGACAAATGAAGCAGGGTCATTGACGGCTTTGCAACTAACCTTTGACATGGTCATTTAACATATCTATAACCTTTAACTGATTGCATAGATATGTTAAATAGCTGTGGCCTTGCTCTGAGCCAGGGGGATGTTAAGGGACTTCCCCACAAGATGTAACTGGGGGGCAGGTTCCCCCTGAGCTGCATGAGAGCTTGGAGAAGATTGGCCCCGTGACATGGGGACACACCTGCCCAGACTCACGATGGCAGCTCAGTAAACTTGGAATAATACAGGAATGCTGGCAAGTGTAGCTGATTGTGGGAGGAGTTGGAAATGTGGTATAGAGGAAGACTGGCGCGGGGATTTAAACTCAGACAAAGCAGCCACTGAGAGACAGAGGAGCGCACAGCTGTGGCAGTGAATGGGAGAGCCATGTGGTTTCTCCAGAGTGCAGACCCCTGCAGCTTTGGTAAGGGAGAGGATCACATGGCTGTGGCAGTGCGGAGAAAGCCGTGCATAGCTTTGTGGAGAGGGCCACACACTTCTGGCACAGTGGGGACCCCCACAGCCATGTAAGGGAGAGAGCCATGCACAGCTTTGGTAGGGAAGAAAGCCATGTAGCTGTGACAGTGCTGAGGGAACCACATGGTTTTGTTCAGAGTAGGGACCCCAGTAGCCTGGGTGGAGAGAGTCACCATACGGCTTTAGCAGAGAACCGCCACTTGGCTTTGGCAGAGTGGTGACCCCTCCCCTTCCTGCAGCTTTGCCAAGAGAAGAACCATGCTGTTTTGGCCAGAGTGGGGAACCATGCAGCTTTGGTAGAAGAGGACCACGTGGCTTTGGGGTGCTCCCTTTGGCCAAGTGGCCTGGGAAGCAGGGGAGACTTTCCCTGTAAGAAGGGTGAAAGAACTCCTGCCAGTAGGTCATGAGAATGTGCCACATGGCTTTGAATTAATTAGAGATCCTGCCTGGATGGCAACACAGCTGATGGTGCCAGTGGCCTGAGACACAGACATTTACTTCTTTTCCGGAGTTACAGTACCCTGAATTAGAGCAGGGGAATAAGGATACACTGTGGGCATCTGTGGGTATCCAAAAGGACTTTGATGTTTTAATGAAGACATCAGGTCACTACTTTAAGTCGTGTAGCATTAAATAAACATTTCCTTTCCTTTTCACAAATCTCTGGCATTGAGAGACGTCTTTCCTGTCTGGTGGTGGACATAACAAACCTTATAGGGGGTCCTTTCGGTAATAGTATACCGTGACCCCCCTTGTCCCAGTGTGTGTTTCTGTAACAACATGAGGATAAAGTTTTCAAATGAACAAGACCAGCGAAATGGGAAGACTTCAGCTAGCATATCTCAAGACTCAGTGGGAAAGAAGCATAGCTCAGACAGTGAGATACTGACGCAAAAATACATAAATATATCCATGGAATAGAATAGAGCTCATAAACAGATCCTAATCTACATGGCCCCTTTATTCATGACAAAGGTGGTGTGAAAGTACAGTGGGACAAAGATGGTCTCTTTATTAAATGATGCAGAGTCAATCTGATATCCACATGAAAGAAAATGAATCTCAACTCCTGCCATGTGTAAAACTAAGGTCTAGATGGATTACAGGTATAAATATGAAAGATAAAACTTTCATAAGAAAATAGAATATATTCATGACCTTCAAGTAGGCAAATATTTAATGTACAAAAAGCACCATTAAGATAAAGATTTGAGCCCTGGCTGGTGTAGCTCAGTGGATTGAGCACGGGCCTGCAAACCAGAGTATCATGGTTCAATTCCCAGTCAGGGTACATGCTTGGGTTGCAAGCCAGTTCCCAGCAGGGAACATACGAGAGGCAATCATACATTGATATTTTTCTCCCTATCCCCTTCCCTTCCCCTCTAAAGATAACTAAATAATTTAAAAAAAGAAAAAGATTTGATCAACCAAACAATACTGAAAGGAAAAACTGTTTTACATCAATAGACACCATTAACAATAAAAAAACAGAGGAGTAAGAGAAGATTCAGTGTGTGTGTTATCTGACAAGCCACTTGTAAAGAGTACACATAAAAGAACTCCTACCAATCGATGTTGAAAAATATCAAGGCATTTAACCCAATATAAAAATGGGCAAATATTTGAACAAAAATTTTAAAAAAACAGTTATAAAACCAGAAAAGTCAGCATTTGTGCCACCTATCACTACCAGAACCAAGTAGAGACAAGGAATAAGTCTTTATGGGAGCTTTATTCAGATGCCAGAGATCCGAGTAGACAGCAGGTTATGTACCTTCAAACACCTTCTAAACAAATGTTTTTATAAGGAGAAGAAAGGGTAACTGAGGGGGTTGGAAAAATGGTTAATCAAGTAAGAGCTGCAGTCCACAGTGAGTTTCCTAATACTTCTTTAGGAAGAATCTACTAATCAACAACCCTTTACCTGCATCACTGATAATCCCTGGAAAACAATGGCTCAGACACCATCTCGATGGATTGCTTCCACCCACGGAGGCTCTAAGGTTGAATTGCTTGTGGACCTCCTGGAGTCACACGGGTCATGTATTCCAGTTCTTGGAATAACAGCTTTCCACACATATTAACCACTTAAGCCTACCAACCATAACTACAGCCAAAATTTTTAACTCTTGAGTTTCCCTGTTAGTTATATAATAAACATATATGTACACACACACACACACACACACACACACAAACATACATACTGTATTTTGCAGTATATAATGAGCACTTTTTTGCCTAAATTTTTGAGGGGAAAATAAGGATGCATAGTATACATGGGTATAATGATTACATACCATTGGTATAGTAATGGGCATAACAATCCCATGCATAATGTGCACAAAAACAGGAGTGTACATTATACACAGCAAAATCAGTAATAGTTGCTCAACTTCATTAGTCATTAAGAAAAATGTAAATTAGGACTTCCGCCAGGATGGGGGCATAGGTGGAAACACTGCCTTCTTGTACAACCAAGTTTAAAGACAACAAAGTTTCAGTAACAAAAAACGCAGCCAAAACACAGAAAAATTGAACTATATGGAAGTCCGACAACAACAAACCCTTCAGCTAGACCAGTAAGAGGAGTGGAGCCAGCAACTGGCAGAGTGGGGTCAGGCAGGAAAACTGCTGGACCGATCCAGGCACTCAAGTGGCAGTTGGCGGATCCCAGGCGTGCGGTTACAAAGGGCAGACCCAGTGAGTGTGCAAGGCAGCAGGCTGACTGCAGTGACACATTTGCGCACACAGATAAACCAGCAAAGGAGCAGCATTGAGACAGACCTCACAGGCCCCAGCAGCAGGAAGCAGCAGAGGGGACCACTACTGCTCCCTCTCTGACCCTGCCCCCTACATACAGCATCACAAAACAGCAATCTGGGTGGCCCCACCCTGGTGAACACCTAAGACTTCACTCCTCATATGTAACAAGCGCGAACAGACCAAAACATGGCTCAAGAAGAACTCAAACCCCAGAGCCCATAACTCTAAGCACCAATAGCTAAACTTTCACATGCACAGTTCAAAACACTGGTGATCAGGATGCTCACAGAACTGGTTGATTTTAGTCACACATTAGAGGAACAAATGAAGGTGAAACTAATTGAAATGAAGGGAAATGCACAGGAAACCAACAGTGATGGAAAGGAAACTGGGACTCAAATCAACGGAGTGGACCAGAAGGAAGAAAAAAGTGACCAAACAGAAGAATATGAAGAAACAAGAATTTTTAAAAAATGAGGAGAGGCTTAGGAACCTCCAGGACATCTTTAAATGTTCCAACATTTGAATTATAGGGGTACCAGAAGGGGAAGAGGAACAGCCACGAGTGGAAAACTTATTTGAACAAATAATTAAGGAGAACTTCCCCAATCTGGCAAAGGAAATAGACTTCCAGGAAATCCAGGAAGCTCAGAGAGTTCCAAAGAAGTTGGACCCATGAAGAAACACACCAAGGCACATCATCATTACATTAGCCAAGATGAAAATGAAGGAGAGAATCCTAGAAGCAGCAAGAGATAAGGGGACAGTCACCTACAAAGGAGTTCCCATTAGACTGTCAGCTCATTTCTCAAAAGAGACCTTACAGGCAAGAAGGGGCTGAAAAGAAGTATTCCAAGTCAGGAAATCCAAAGACCTACAACCAAGATTGATCTACCCAGCAAAGCTTTCATTTACAATGGAAGGCCAGATAGAGTGCTTCTCAGATAAGATCAAATTCAAGGAGTTCCTCACCACCAAGCCCTTATTATATGAAATGTTAAAGGGACTTACCTAAGAAAAAGAAGATAAAAAAGATGAACAGTGAAAGGACAGCAAACTCACAGTTATTAACAACCACACCTAAAACAAAAGCAAACTAAGAGGACAGCTAGATCAGGAGCAGAACCATAGAAATGAAGATCTCATGGAGGGTTAGCAACAGGGGAGTGGGAGGAGGAGAAGGGGGGAGAAGGTACAGAAAATAAGTAGCATAGGTGGTAGGTAGAAAATAGATAGGGGGGAGGGCAAGAATAGTATGGGAAGTATAGAATCTAAAGAACTTGAGACAAGTGGTCATAAAGGGGGGGAATGGTGAAGGGGTGCAGGGTGGAGGGGAATGAAGGGGGGGAAATAGAACAACTGTAATGGCATAATCAATAAAGTAAAAAGTTTTAAAAAATGCAAATTAATATCAGAAGGAAATACTACTACAAATTTACCATAATGAAAAAAAAAATACCAAGTATGGGCAAAGACATGAAGCAACTAGAAAATCCTCTATACTATGAGTGGAAATGTAAACTGGTAAGAACATGGAAAAGCTATTTAGCAGTATTTGCTAAAACTTCATATGTTTATTAAATCATATGCATATACTATGACCAGAAATTCAGGTATTCTTATCTGTGTTCAGCAACAGACTTGTACAAGCAAGAAATGCACTATTCATAATAGCCAAAAATTGTTCAACAATAGCAGAAAGAATAAAATGTAGTATATTTCCAAAGTAGAATACTATGCAGCCAGAAAAACAGCAAATTTTTATCTAACTAAAATAAAAAAGTTTTACAAACATAAAGTTAGACAAAAGAAGTCATATACAAAAAAATATATACACTAAGTTCTATCTAAACAGCTTCAGAAAGAAGAAAACTAATCTACTACTAAGTTAAAGTCAAGACAAGAAATGCCCTTGGAGGAAGGTAATAGTAACAGGTAAAACTAGTGTTTCTGGAGTGTTAGCAATATTCTATTTCTTTATTTAGATTCTGGCTACAGAAGTGTAATGACTAAAAATTCATTGTGTTTTTACACTTATTTATATGGGTTTATTTAAACAAAATGAGCAAGAATGAGTCTTAATAGCTAAAATATGACTATTTTAATAATAGAAATTAAACTTATTGAATTAGATCTAGATGTCATTAAAGAATATGCTATTCAGTAAGAAAGAAAATTTCTATAAAACACGGTGGTAGTAGAAATTGAAAAAAACAATTGTTTTGTGTTTACACCTCATGACATGAGGTTTATACCTCATTTTGGTTATATTAATATTTACTTCAGATATTAATTCTGATTCAACTTCTTTCATCCAGAGAACTTCCTTGAGGAAATATCTGTCTTGGTGCCACAAGGAATAGCCGCACATCTGTAAGTTGAATGCATATATAACAGTAGAAATTTTTCCCCTTGGAACTTGGAATACACTGCTCCATCATCATCTAGAAACCACATGGACAAGAAGACCCATGTCAATTTCATTCTCTCTCCTTTTGGACAACACCTGCTTTGTCTCCCTAGAATCTTGTAAAATGGTCATGGTCCATGGAATTCAGAAATTCTGCCAGGATTTATCTAACTGCAGATCTTTTTCCCCTCAATAGTTTTAGTCACCACGTTCTCTGCTTTCTCAATAGAAAGATTTAAATTTGTCTTCTCAGAGAAATGTTATTTTATTTTGTTTTTATTGTTGTTTCCTGTAACTACTTAATTTCCCTTCCTAGAACATACATTACTAGAATATTAGAGCCCCTGGATATACCATATCATCTTTTTTTCTCCTCAGTTTTCTCTCTCTGTATTTTTTCCCTATTGTCTGAAATAATTCTTTGCAATGTATTTTTTTCTTAAAGATCTTATTTCTTTATTTTTAGACAGAGAGGAAGGGAGGAAGAGAGGGAGAGAAGTATCAATGTGTGGTTGCCTCACAAGTACCCACTACTGGGGACTTGGCCCACAACCCACACATGTGTTTTGACTGGGACTCAAACTGGCAACCCTTTGGTTCACGGACCAGCACTCAATTCTCTGAGCCACACCAGCCAGGGCTCTTTCGATTGTATTCTAATCACTGATTTTTAAGTATATTTTATTGATTATGTAATTACAGTTGTCCCATTGCCTTTCTCCTCTTTATCCCCCTCCACCCTGCACTCACTTCCAGCATCCACCCCACCTCTTAGTTCATGTCCATGGGTTGTACTTTAAGTTCTTTGGTTTCTCCATTTCCTATACTATTCTTAACCTCCCCTGTCTATTTTGTGCCTACCCGTTATGCTTCTTATTCCCTGCACCTTCCCCTGCATTCTCCCCTCCCAATGACCCTCCACGTGATCTCCATTTCCGTGATTTTGTTACTGTTCTAGTTGTTTGCTTAGTTTTTATTTGTGTTTTTTAGGTTTAGTTGTTGATAGTTGTGAATTTGTTGTCATTTTACTGTTCACAGGTTTCAATCTTCTTTTTCTTAGGTAAGTCCCTTTAACATTTCATATAATAAGCCTTGGTGATGATCAACTCCTTCGATTTGACCTTATGTGGGAAGCATTTTATCTGCCCTTCCATTCCAAATGATAGCTTTGCTGGATAGAGCAATCTTGGATGTAGGTCCTTTCCTTTCATGACTTTGAATACCTCTTTCCAGCCCCCTCTTGCTTGTAAGGTTTCTTTTGAGAAATCAGCTAATAGCCTTATGGGTACTTCTTTGTAGGTAACTCTCTCCTTTCCTCTTGCTGCTTTTAAGATTCTCTCCTTATCTTTAATATTGGGTAAGGTAATTGTGATGTATCTTTGTGAGTTTCTTCTTGGATCAAATTTATTTGGGACTCTCTGGATTTCCTGGACTCCCCAGAAGTCTAATTCCTTTGCCAGATTGGGGAAGTTTTCCTTAATTATTTGTTCAAATAAGTTTTCAATTTCTTGCTCTTCCTCTTCTCTCTCTGGCACCCCTATGATTTGGATGTTGGAGCATTTAAAGTTGTACAAGAGTAGTTGCCTAAGAGTAGTTGCCTAAGCCTCTCCTCATTTGTTTCAAATTCTTATTTCTTCATTTTTTTCTAATGGATGATTATTTCTTCCTTTTGTTCCAAATATTTAATTTGAGTCCTGGTTCTCTTCCCTTCACTATTGGTTCCCTGTATATTTTCTTTCATTTCACTTTGTATAGCCTTCATATCTTCCTTCATTTTGTGACCAAACTCAGCCAATTCTGTGAGCATCCTGATTATCAGTGTTTTATTTTTTTTTTAAAATTTTTTTTATTGATTATGCTGTTACAGTTGTTCTATTCCCCCTTTATTCCCCTCCACCCTACCCCTCATCCCCACCATCACCCCCCCTTTAGTTTATGACCATGTGTCTCAAGTCCTTTAGATTCTATATTTCCCATGCTATTCTTGCCCCCCTTCTATTTTCTATCTACTGTCTATGCTACTTATTTTCTGTACCTTCTCCCCCCTTCTCCTCCTCCCGCTCCCCTGTTGCTAACCCTCCTTGAGATCTTCATTTCTCTGTTTCCACTCCTGATCTAGCTGTCCTTTTAGTTTGCTTTCATTTTAGGTGTGGTTGTTAATAACTGTGAGTTTGTTGTCCTTTCACTGTTCATGTTTCTTTAACTTCTTTTTCTTAGATAAGTCCCTTTAACATTTCATATAATAAGGGCTTGGTGATGATGAACTCCTTGAATTTGATCTTATCTGAGAAGCACCTTATCTGTCCTTCCATTTTAAATGAAAGTTTTGCTGGATAGAGCAATCTTGGTTGTAGGTCTTCGGTTTTCATGACTTGGAATACCTCTTTCCAGCCCCTTCTTGCCTGTAAGGTCTCTTTTGAAAAATCCGCTGACAGTCTGATGGGGACTCCTTTGTAGGTGACTGTCCCCTTAGCTCTTGCTGCTTCTAGGATTCTCTCCTTCATTTTAATTTTGGCTAATGTAATTACGATGTGCCTTGGTGTGTTCCTTCTTGGGTCCAACTTCTTTGGTACTCTCTGAGCTTCCTGGATTTCCTGGAAGTCTATTTCCTTTGCCAGCTTGGGGAAATTCTCCTTTATTATTTGTTCAAATAAGTTTTCCACTGGTGGCTGTGCCTTTCCCCCTTCTGGAACCCCTATAATTCGGATGTTGGAGCGTTTAAAGATGTCCTGGAGGTTCCTAAGACTCTCCTCATTTCTTTGAATTCTTGCTTCTTCACTCTTTTCTGTTTGGCCATTATTTGCTTTCTTCTGGTCCACTCCATTGATTTGAGTCCCAGTTTCCTTTTCATTGCTATTGGTGTCCTGTGTAATTCCATTCATTTCAATTAGTTTCGCCTTCATATGTTTGTCTAATTTGTCGGTATAATCAACCAGTTCTGTGAGGATCCTGATGACCAGTGTTTTAAACTGTGCATCTGTGAGTTTTGCTATTTCTTCATCGCTTAGATTTATTGGCTCTGGGGCTCTGAGATCCTCCTGCACCATTCTTGGTCTGTTCGGGCCCTTTAAGAAGTGGTGCCTTGGATTCCCAGGTCGCTGGGTTGTGACGCTGTATGTGGGGGCGTGGCCCGAGCGGGGAAATGGCGACCCCCTCTGCCGCTTCTCACAGCTGGGTGCGGAGGAGCAGAGCCTTAGGTGGTTCACCTGGGCCGGGCCGCTCAGAGTCGCTGGGTTATGACGCTGTATGTGGAGGTGGGGTCAGAGCAGGGAAATGGCGGCGCCCTCCACTGCCGCTTGCTGTGGGGACCTGCCGGCCCGGTCCAACCGCCCACTCCCTCGCCTGTCCACCCTCGCACAAATGCGCGACCTCAGTCAACACGCAGCCCCGGGCCCGGCTGTCTCCCCCGCAATCGCTCGCCTGGTTGCTCGCTGGGTCGCTCACTAGGTCTGACCCTGCACCTGGATTTCGCCGGCCTGAGTGTGTCTGGCCGAGTCCTCCTGTGCAACCCTGCTCCGCCAGCTGCTGGTTTCGCCCCTTACCGGTCAGGCTGAAGAATTTGTTGTTAACGGACTTCCGAAAAGTTCAATTTTCCGTGTTCTGGCTGTGTTTTCTGTTGCTAATATTTAGTTTTCTCTAATCTTGGTTGTGTGAGAAGGCACGGCACATCCACCTATGCCTCCATCTTGGCGGAAGTCGATTATCAGTGTTTTAAACTGTGCATCCAACAGGTTGTCTATCTCCTCATTGCTTGGTTCTTTTTCTGGAGTTTTGATCTGTTCTTTCATTTGGGCAATATTTCTTTATCTTGACTCATCTGTTACATTGTAGGGGCAGAGCCTTAGGTATTCGCCAAGGTGAGGCAATCCTCTTCACTGTGTTATTATGCTGTCTGTCTAGATGAATGTTTCTTTAATTCCTTGGTTGTTGGACTTCCATGCAGTTTAATTTTCTGGCAGTTCTGGTTATTTTTTTTAATTGGTTGTTATCCTTCTTCTGATTGTTCAGGGTAGCAAAGCATTTCTACCCATGCCTCCATCTTGGCCAGAACTTCTCATTGTTTAATTTTTTTTAATGTCTACTTATTCATTGTCTCTGATTTACTTATTTTTATAAACTTTTTTGTAACTTGCTAAATTTTCTAGCTACTTGAAAGTTCCATCCTCTTGCTGTAGCCTTTATTATATTTGCTAAATTCAAAGTAAACCATTTGCATCTAACTCAAATGTTCAATATCTTAAACACAACAATAATTCCAGGTTCTTATAAACATAAGATAGCTATTTTTGTCCTCCTTTTATATCCCTACAAAATGGTTGGAAACATTTCAATCCCAAGCAGAAATACCTCAATTATGTTAAGTGACTCAAGGGATAGAGTTAATTTTGTATGAATAGATTAAATTTGCTTGATTGCTCTTTTTCAGTGAAGATGGTGGTAACATCAAATTTCAAACCGATAGCTTTATTTGCCTTTGACAAAGACATATGGGAGAAATTTTCCTCAGCTAGTTCAATACACTCCAAGTCAGCCACAAATATAAAAATTAGTCCAAGTTTCCCACAACTAAAAATAGTTAAAAACACCTTATAAAAATCTGAGAACTAGTGTGATAGAAATGAAAGGGTACAAGAAAACTCAATAATATGCTCCTCCTTTCTATTTCCTTTCCGTCTGACTTTCCATAAAAATCTACACTAATAGGAGACATCTGTGTTTTGGCACTAAGTATGTTTTAGTTCCCTGTGGCAGGACAATGACCAAATGTTCTGTCTCGGTAGCCACTCTCCAACCGCATAGTTCCCGTCTCCATGGACTAGTCCTGTGTAGAACTGGACTGTGGGGCTTTTGGACCCCAACCTTCTGAAACCCTGGAAATCATCAACATACAGAAAACTACTATGTTGGCTTGGTCTTCTATAACAGAAATATTGAAAACAATTTGAGGAAAGAACATGTTCGGGGAATTCTTTTTTTAAAATATTTTATTTATTTATTTTTAGAGAGAGGGGAAGGGAAGGAGAAAGAGTGGGAGAGAAACATCAATGTGTGGTTGCCTCTCATGTGTCCCCTACTGGGGACCTGGCCTGCAACCCAGGCATATGCCCTGGCTGGGAATCGAACTGGCAATCCTTAGTTTCACAGGCATGTGCTCAATCCAGTGAGCTACACCAGCAAGGGCATGGAATTCTTATCTAAAATATTTGTTTGGAAGACTTGATGCCCTCTTGTGCCCTGCAACATCACCGTCCTTTCTAGTTCCATTCTTCCAAATTAAGTTTTCGGCACTCGCCTTACCTGTACCCAGTCGCCACAATGAAACTAGGATGGGAGTAAAATGTCCCAAGAACTAATAGATCTACTACTCCATTTCATAAATGTAGGCATATTAATTAAGGAGGAGATACCAAAATGTAAGGCCTTTGTTTAATCTTCAGAATTTAGAACATATGATATCCTGGGAATTATTCAAGCAAAAATATTTAGTAAGTTGGAAGCAGTGGAATGTCCTTTCTAAAGAGGCCATGAGGAAGTAAATAATGGGATAAATAATAACAGTGTTCATAAGGTACTACTCTCATAATGAACAATGATGTTGCTCACCCAGACAGGCTACCAGACATACAGCTGGAGTAATAATGTTTTACTACCAGTCATATAGATAAAAAATCTTTTGCAAGACCATGTGACATAATTAACTATGGAGTCTGCATCAAGGAATACAGTACTGGTTTTTAGACTATGTTCTTCAGAACCTCCCAGAGACCTCAGGTCAAGCAGGCTCACATTCAGTGATACTCTGGTTCATTCCGGTTGCTATTCACTCACTTACGTATACTATCAATACTTATCAAGCTTCCCATTGCATGCTTGCCCTGTGGTTAACTAGCACCTTCTGGGATCCCACCTGTGAAAACAGAAATAATTTCTGCCCTCAGGGAGTTTAGTCAAGAAGAGAAACATCTAGCAAATAATCATAAAAGTAATTAATGTCCATAGGTATAAACATGATAAAATATAGGCATAGAGTGCTACAAAAGCATGTAACGGGGGTCTTTGATGAGTTTTAGTCATTTTACAGGCTTTCTCATAGATTTTTAGCTAAATACAGGTTACAAGTCACCAAAATCATGTAAGTTAACCTGGCATTCTTGGTGTTAACAACAAAAATCTAAACTCTCATGCCCTACTTTATCACAACATTTATTCAAAAGAACCACAAATTCAATCATTAAAGTAACTTAAGTATCTCTATGTACCAGACACTATTTCAGATGCTTCGGGACTACAAAGAAATATTCATTTAAGAAATATTCCAAGATATTTTCTTGAATGTCCAATATGCTAGGCATTGGGGATTGTTTCCATACGAGAGTTAGTTTCTAGTTCTTCTCAGAAAATTTTCTAAATTTTCTAAATTCCAAGTCCTAAGAAAAATTAGGTAAGAAATAAAGAAAATCAAAAACAGGAAAATACTGTCATTCTTCTGTGAGAATGAAAGCTTAACAATACGGAAACATTACTGGTTCAGAGGAATGTACTGATGGCAAACTGAAAGCAAGAGCAGGAAGTGCTGACACAACACGTGGAGTGGAAGGCCAAGGTCAACATTTCCAGCAACCAGGATAGCAGGGAAGGAACAAAGTAGTCACAATTTAATCAGTTGCTCTTGTTTGAAGTTGTCAAGTTACAAATGTGTGTTCACAGCCCTGTCTGCTGCTAACAGTGAATCACTCTTGCAAATAAACTATATATTAGCATGATTATATATGTAATGTACTTTATACAAATCCTATGAGTGATGTTTCAATAAATAAGAGGTTTGGGATGCAAAACAGTGCTTCCATTGGCAGTTCTGGTACATAATCCTGTGTGGTGCTACTGGCCTTTCAAGAGGTCTGAATGTTATGTAATTCAAATACTGCCCAGTAACTACTCACCGGTGTTTTCTCGTGTTTGAATATAGGCTACAGTTCTTTATACATACTACTGTATTAATATTTGTTATATATTAAAATTTTTTAGATATTTATAATAATGAATATAGCATATAAAAACTGTCAGAAGTATTTTTAAGACTAACATGATTTCGGGAATCCCCCCAAATTTCTAGGAATTATTATTTCTTGTTTCTGATTCTCAAAGATTAATATTTATTGAGGATTTGGAAATAGTACTGGGATTAAAAAGTTGACTAAGAGCCCTGGTTGGTGTGGCTCAGTGTATTGAGCGCCAACCTCTGAACCATAGGGTTGCCAGTTCAATTCCCAGTCAGGGCACAATGTGCCTGGGTTGCAGGCCAGGTCTCCAGTAAGGGTGTGCAAGAGGCAACCACACACTGACATGTCTCTCCCTCTCTTTCTCCTTCCCTTTCCTTCTGTCTAAAAATAAATAAATAAAATCTTTTTTTTTAAAGTTGACTAAGAGAGTTTCCTGTCTTTGAAGTTCAGAGCTTAGACAGGGTCAAAAACATGGAAATCAAGAACAATATTACAGGTGTTATGATAAAATTCTATTTAAGAAAGAGGGAAGGCACAAAGGCAAAAGATGGCCCGTAGAAGTTAGAAGCCCTGAACTGTGTCCTGAAGACAAAAAGAAATGTATTTTTCAGGTACAGCACAAGGAGGCATTGAAACTGGAGGGCATCCAAGTCCAGGGCTCATGCTGCCTGTCACCACTCAGCCAAAAACCAGACAGAGATTGGATTATAATTGCGCTTTTATGAACATTGGAGACCTGCAATCTGAAAAGGTGATGGGTAAAAACCTTAACATCCACCTTCCGTTGAGCTTTCAGAAGCAAGTTATATAGAGGAAATGCAGGAATCTGGGAGGGGAAACTCCTGGGGGGGGGCAGACGTGCTGCTTACCCTGGGAGAAAGGGTGGGGGGAGCTGAAAGGGGAGTCATGCAGCTTCTTCCCAAGCTGGCTCCCTTTGTTCCGGTGTTCTCTGTCCTCGTTTGCAATATCATTCTCTTCCTGATACCTGTGGTGTATAGCCAGCTAAACTACATATTCTCTGGATGGGGAGAAAAGGTATAAACCTTTTGCTCTCAAAAGTCCTTGGTTAGGGGAGATAAGGTCTTTCGATTCACCGGCTGGGTGTAAGTTGCTAAAACTGTTTGGCCTTGTTTAATTTCCTGGTCTGTTTCCCCATCCCACTTGCCCAGGAATTTTCCTATAGCTTCTTACTCTCCTGTCTCAGGATGGGCTTGCTAACAGGCAATACAGAGAGAAGCCTTTGTGCAAAGGCTGGCCTCATGCAGCAGCACTCAGGCTGTTCAGCAAAAATTCAGTGAGAAAGGGATGTAACTTATGGAGAGTCAATGAACAAAAAAGCCCCTCAAGAATCTTACCTAGTTGACTACATGATCTGATTTACACTTTAGAAAAAATCCCCCCAGAGGACACATGGAGAGTCGTTTCAAAGTGTGCGAGACTGGCGATCAGTGCAGCTCTCAGACCACCACAGGAGTCAGGCACATCCCTAAACAAGACCACCAACAGGGTCCAGTACAACAACACCCCTTTTTATCACATCAAAATCTTCTATCACAAAATCATAAGCATGGAATTGTGTAACATAGCAATGTCACACTCAAGCACACTACATGACATTTTGGGTGAAATGTTCAACTGCTGTCCATCTCGAGTGAGACATTCATGTGCCCTACCAACCACATTCGGTGGTGGTACTTCCGCTGGACCCTGCATGTGTGTTAAAGACCCAGGCATATCCAACCGCTGCACAGTGAAAACCGGTGAGAGGAACTGAACAGAAGTGGGAAGTTGTAAAGGATAAAGTAACAACCGACAGATTTTTTTAAAAGACAAACAGAATAATGATGTTGATTGTAGCTAAACTGAGAAGTGTGATAAACTCAACTGTCTGCAGCTGAGCTGCCGTGACCAAAAACAAACAAACAAAATCCTATTTCTTTATTAATCAGTTAAAATAAAAAAAATAAAATCAATGTTTTTTTAAAATCCTTTGACTAATAAGTCATCGTTAAGAAGCATAATTTCCTTGAAAAAGAGGTCTCACCCTGGCTCATGTAGCTCAGTTGTTGAGTACTGGCCTGTGAAGCAAAGGGTCACTGGTTCGATTTCTAGTCGGGGCATATGCCTGGGTTGCAGGCCAGGTCCCCAGTAGGGGATACATTAGAGGCAACCACGTATTGATGTTTCTCTCCCACTCTTTCTCCTTCCCATCCCCTCTCTCTAAAAATAAAATTTTTTTAAAAAATGGACTCCATAGAATTATTCTTAGTTGTGCATAAGTAACTAATTGTTTTCACTTCCATGTTTCTTCCCGATTATATTTGGTGAAAGCTATTTATTAGAGGAACCTCTATGAATCATGATCTCCCTCCCCTACCACCCCACTCTGTAGACGGTGTAATGCAGATTTTGTGAACAATTAAATCTGCTGACAGGCAAACAACTTCGGTTTGATCATGACTGACAATGAAGAAGTTCACACACTTCTTTTATGTCCTCCTTTATCTCCCCCTACCCATTTTAAAAGCACACTAATGTATCCTATTGTGTATTCTCAAGCTCGTTACACATAAGTGAATGTTCTTTTCAAACTCCTTTTGACATACTACTGGAGTAGCTCCAGAAAAAAAATTAACATTTGGGGGGATTTTTACTGCATCCCTTTTAGTAGCCAAATAGGAAGCTGGTGGGGAGTAAAGCCAAAGATGGAAAAAATGCATTATTCATTTTTAACATAGTAGGTTTTCTGTTATTCTTCACTGTAATAGCTCAAGAAGTAATTTCACTGTTAACACTGAATTTTTAGAGTGGTGTTTTATAAATCATTTTTACAAAAAGGAAGCTAAAAAGATTTTGTGCTCACCATCGGTGCACAAAATTGAACAAGTGACAATCTTCACGTACAATATGCTTCCAATGAGTCTGCTCTTGTGCTTAAAAAGGAAACAAAGCATTTCAGAAGGATTATTAAAAAAACACAGAGCAAGTTTCAGAATGGAAAATTATGAAAGGCTCTCCTATAGCCAAAATCAGCACTGGGTTTTTTTCTAAAGCAACATTTAAAGCAGGGCATCTGTGTTATTCCCACAGTATCAACAATAAGAAAAAGCACAAAGGTATACTTAAGACAGCTAAAGAACCCAGCTACTATGCTATGAAATACTTTTTGTTGTTTTTTTTTTTTTGTCTAACAATCACCTGAGCAAGGGTACTGTATTTCTGCCAAGGCAAATGTGTCCTAAAAATTGTCTCCTGTTTTCTGTGATGCTGACTAGTCCAGCTTGTTCATATGTCTTGCTCAACACGCATCTAAAAATACTATGAATGTTATTCAGTTACCAAAGATATAAAGTACCGTTCAAGCATAGGCAAATGTCAAAATAATAACAAATCATCTCCATGCATTGCTTTCATCCTACCACTAACATCTAACTGCTACAGTCCATTTTATTTTTTGTTTACAGCATAGCACCAAATTTTTTTTATTGCAGCAGTGAGGGTGAGACTACAGAATCCAGTCAGGGAAGAGAGAGGAGTGAGAGATAGTGTAAAGGTGCAGAAGTAAAATAGGATTCCTCTCCTTTTGATTCAGTGATCAATTCTTTTTTTTAAAAAAGCTTTTATTATTTATTTTAGGTATTTTGTTTATTTATCTTTAGAGGGGAAGGGAAGGGGAGGGGGAGAGAAATATCAATGTACGGTTGCCTCTCATGCGTCTCCTGCTGGGAACTGGATCGCAACCCAGGGATGTGCCCTGACTGGGAATCAAACCACGATCCTCTGGTTTGTAGGCCCATGCTCAATCCACTGAGCTACACCAGCTGGGGCTCAGTTATCAATTCTTAACTCATGTGTCCAGAGAGTTCACCTAGGAATCCTAGACCAGAGGCAAAGGACAGAGCATGCAGTACAGTACTCTCGTACTCTCTATCCCTAGACCCAGCTATCATAAGGAAAGAAGAGGCAATCTTTGTTAGAAACTGACACTTAATACCATCTTTCACATGGGCTATATCATTCATTCATATGTAGGCTGACCTCTTGATGGTAATTTTTTTTCTTTTGTGGTTTTATATGTGGATGCCTCTCAGATTTCTGTATCAATCCTTGACCTCTCCCCAAATGCCAATCATGCATTTCCAGGCACTGCCAACGATTTCCTTGACCCATCTGACTCAACATCCCCCAAAACAAAACTCATGTTCCCCTAACCTGGAAAAAGCGGTCCACTACTTTACTTTTTTCCTGTGGCTGGCAACGACATACTCCCAGTCCTTTGAGCTTTAAATTTCAAAGCGATCACTAAGTTTCCCTCTCTCCCTGCCATCATACCATGGTATAATTAAATTACACAAAGTCTAATAGCAAAAGATTTATCAAGTGTTTATCCCCTTTTTTCCACTCTAATGCATCCCCAACTCTGGATTCCCAAGACCTCTCACTTAATTAGTTTAAAATATCTAACCGTCCCCCCTCCCTTTAATCTCTTACCCCAAATTCATCCTATCCACTACAGCACAGCAGGGATCCTGCCAACCCAAGCTAAAACGTCCTCAGGAGTGTCACGCTGATTAATGAAAATATTTAAAGTCCTTGGACTTAATCATCAAAGGGTTTCATGATCCACCCTCAGTCTAACTTTCAAAATGGCACCACATAATCTCCTCTGTACAGGCCTGTTCAAACCGCTGGACCACATAGTATTAAGTGAACTCTACTGGAGCCTTCATACCTTGTGCCTTTGTCCATAGTTTCCTGCATTAATCTTCCCTCTTAGTGAGTCAGTAAGATACAAAGATCTTACACAAATTCTAAGCTTCTTGGAGAAAGACGAAGCCTGGGCTTTGGAGTTAGACAGAACTGCTCAGTGGGGTGAATTTAGATTTTTGCAGTGACTCACTGTATAACTTTGGGCAAGTTCTTAACCTTTGCGACTGCTTCTTGACATGTGAAATGAGAGAAACATTATTTACCTCGGAGGGTGGTGAGGAGATTTAAATGACATATTTTAAAAGCCTGAAGTAGTATGTTGCACATAGGAAAGTCTCCATCCTTAGCTATCATCATTAGCTTCCCAAAGCAGAATGCATAGGAGTCACTAATTGTAGCTCTGACCTGCCCAGATCCTGACTTACTGCACATAGAGAGCAACTGTGGCTTTCCTATATATCTTTTCTACAAATATGGAATCTGCAGAGACAACTAAGGCAAAGCCCACAGTATACACCTCTTGATTCTTAGTTCTGTGGTTTTTTTCACACCATCCAACACCAGACAGTTTCAGGCAAGGAAATTAGCAATTGCCCTGAGAAACTGGTTGGCAGAGCCAGATTGTACAGGGATATCTTAGGCAAATAATTTGGTTTCCCCCTTCAAACCTATATTCTTTAAATAAGGTTCAAAGCTTACTTCATAATGGAAGGACACGGCCCAATGAATGTTTTTTCCACTCCAAGATATTGTCTACTTTGGTGAAAAAGGGACATTTTTAGATTTTTGCCACATTATAGAAAACTGAGCTGACTAGTGCCATCTTTCTAACCTACTCCATTGATGTGTTAGCACCCTTCACAGACTGGCCTCCTGAACTCCTCACTGCCCTTCATTCAAGTCTGTATATGTAAAGTCAGTCCAGAAAAATATGGGTTACTTTATCTAGTGTTGAAGATGTCCAATAGTGTCGGTCGTAATTCCAGAAGCAGTGAATGACAAGACCCCCTGGACACAGTGGAGAAGAGGAGTTGGTACAGTCTGGCAGCTATGAACGCTCAGAATCCAAGAGAAGGCTGAGAGCCATAGTTTGGGAAAATTTATTTGCATTTAACTGTAGCTCTGAAGGGAAGTAAGAAGCAGAGGAAATGGGCTTTGTGTAAAGCCACTTTTGAACTCAACTATTTAATCAGTAAAAGCTCAAAAAAGGCAAAATTTAGTTTAGTAACCATCTAAAAAAGGAGAGTTTTTTTCATCTTTATCCAAACTTAAGTCAGAAATTCTTTTACTTAGACCTACACCTTAACTTGGGCTACATAGTGAACGTTTATAGAGACCTGGCTGCTTAGAATCCATTGCTTCCTTCTGTTGGTAACGGTGCCCTCGCTTCATCTCAGCTTGTTTTGGAGGGAACCCCCTCTAGTGCATGCACTCTTCGTGGGGCAATAAGTCAACATGCCCTGCCTTCCACCTAAATGCAAGCTTGCTATGCCAATGAAACTCCCTCCAAAATTTAGATCGAAAGTAGAGTGGCTTAAGAATGAGAAGACGAATTCCCAGAACTGGGGCTCTGACCAGACCATTGGGGAGACCCGGCTGCCCTGAGCCTGCTCTCTAGCTCTTCCCTGAGTTCTGTGAAACACACACCACCACCCCAATACATTCCTTTTCTCCTTCTGCAGCCAAAGCTGGTTTCTATTGCTGGCAACCTAAGAACACTTAATGTGGAGTTGAAGCCATTTTGCTGACCTTTGTGCCTAATCTTCCCAACTGAAAAATACAAATATTTTCAAGGAAACTAGCCTGTACTAGTTTTTTTTAATGGCTCTATTACAGAAGTACCTAGCGTACATGTATCAAACATATAAAATTTATAGGAGGGTTTTTTTTTTTGCTTACCTACTCTTACTCACTTTTACCAGAGTTCATTTGTTCCCACTCTTCCCTGCCATATTTCTCTAGTATTCAATTTCTTCACATTTGGGCCAAGATTTACACTATCAAAGTTAGCTGCATTGATTTGTTTGGCATTTGCTCTCCCGAGCAGTTAAGTAATTTAAGTGGCTCATATTCTCGTTTCATGTTGATCATTTTCTTAGTATTTTTAATACCATTGCCACTTTGTACAATAATATTTCCCAAAATGCAGTATTGTATTAAGATTAATGTAGAGAGCATTATGCTAAGTGAAATAAGCCAGGCAGTGAAAGACAAATACCATATAATCTCACCTATAAGTGGAACATAATAAACAAAACAAACAAGTGAGCAAAATAGAACAAGAGACATTGGAATAAAGAACAAACTGACAGTAACCAGAGGGGAGGGAGATTATGCGGAAAAAGTGGGGAAGGGTCATCAAGGAACATGTTTAAAGGACACAGGGACAAAACCAAAGGGGGTGGGATCAAGGATGGGAGGTGGTGATAGATGGGGCAGGGGGAGTGGTGGGGGAAATGGAGACAACTGTACTTGAACAACAATAAAAAAAAGACTTATTTGTGAAAAAGACTGTCAAAGATATAATAGTACTTGCTCTCTCAAGTCTCTTCTATGAAATAAATTACCATAAGAATAACTACATTTGTAATTTGGTGTATGTAATTAATATAAGTTTAGAAATCTGAAAAATGTCGTGATCATCTAATGTAAGTCTATTATTATACGGATAAGAAAATTATGGTCTCCTTAAGCCATTCTCCTTGATTTCCAACATCACCATTAATTTATTTTTGTTTTTGTAGTTCTTCTTTCATTAAAGGTGGTTTAAGGAAGAAGACAATAATCAAATATGTTCAGTAATCCTTTTTAGGCAAAGCAGAAAAAGAAATAACCTGACATCTGATAACAGAGTTGATTAACATGTATTTTGTATGTTGGATGTATTATATACTGTATTCTTACAGTAAAGCAAGCTAGAGAAAAAAGACAGCACATTTAAAGAACTTACTGTAAAATTCTCCATATAAGTGGACCTGCACAGTTCAAGCCTGTGTTATTGAAGGGTGAACTGTAGGTATGTGTATGGGTGTGTCTTACATACATACACACACACACACATATACACATATATATGTATTTGGAACCTACTGAAAGGAAGCATGAGAGGTGATTCTGAGTTCTGGCAATGTTCTGGTTCTTATTCTGGGTGGTAGTTGCATGAGTTTTTTTTTCCTTCATCGTAATTCATAAACTTGTACATGTATGATGAGGACCCTTTTCTATATGTATAATATAATTCAACTTAAATAAATCAGGAGAAGAAAAAAGAAGGTGGGAGGAAATTGGGAGGAGAAAAATCACCAATGTGAAAAAAATCAGAAATATCCATACAACAGCAACCTCATAAACATCTTTCTTGGCATAAACCATCTAGTAATAAAATAGGGAGCTCATATTTAGGCAAAAGCAACAATTTGATGTTTCAATTCATCTTTATCCCCTTAGTAAACAGGTACATATGTAATTTCATTAGACTTTCTGGAATACTGAAAACAATTTTAAAAGGTTCATTTTATTTGTTACCCCTTGGCATTCACAGATCCTGGATTTGAAATCAGTGCTCTAGTCTGAAAAGAAATCCAATTACTGGCCAAAAAATTCATAAATTTTGCCTCTTGGTAAACTATTTGTTAGTCTTATATTGAAAATTACCTCTTTAGGAAAATAAGTATACCACACCGAAGTAACACTTTAAAAGAAAACCATTAAGATCTTATTTTCAATCCTTCCTAACAGAGGATATATTATAATCTGAAGTTTTTCCCACCTAACTCCCAATCCATGTTCCTTGTTAGTCCATCTGTCAGGATTGAAACCTTAGCTTAATCACATACACACTGTGTGACCGTGGGCAAGTTTCTGAATCTGTGCTTCAGTTTCTACATCTGGAAAATGGAGATGATGTTACTAGTAACCTACCTCATATAAATGCAGTAATACGTTAGTATCACAATACATAAGTGAATCCCTTGGCACTATGTCTAAATGTTGGATAACTTATCTTTGCCCATCTGCTTATCTTTTTAATGAAACACTAATAATGCTGATTAGATGCTTTGTGAGCATAGGGAAATGGATGATGCAAGGGCTTCACTTTAGGTGACTGGTTTGAGAGGCAACTTTGCATTAAAGGACTTCCAGATATTGGTATCTAAAAGCTTTTCTCTGGTCATTCAATTCTTTCAGAGAAGAATATATTGATCTCCTACCTTGAATGTAGCCGTCTGGTTGTTGATGTTATGCAAAGAAATGGAAAGGAGGGTTCAATTGTTCTGTATATGAACTGTCTCTCTCCCCTTGTTTTCTGGCCCGAGACTCATCCCCTCCCCTCAGGTATATCTGGTGTCTATCTCTAAGCCCTTCAGACTTAAAGGTAGTGATTATTTTCTTTGTGAGGCTTAACTTCTCCAGCTGGACATAGCCATCTCCTTTAACTGTCTACATACCGTTCATTCATTTTTTAATTAATGATTTCATTCAAGAGATAGAGATATTTCTTGTGACAGTTAATACTATGTATTGACTAAGCCATATTTTGTCAGAGTATTCTAGATGTTTCGTGAATGTATTTTTTAGATGACATTAGCATTTAAATCAGTAGTCTTTAAGTGAAGCAGATTACCCTTCTCAATGTGGGGAGGTCTCCTCCAATCAACGGAAGGCCTTAATAGAAAAAGACTGACCTCCCAGGAAGAAATGGGAATTCTTTCAGCAAACCAACTCCTCTCTGAGTCTCCAGCACGCTGGTCTATCCTGAAGATTTTGGTCTTGCCAAGCCTTCACAAGCACCGATTTCTTAAAATAAACTTCTCTCTCTATATTCATACATCCTGTTAGTTCTGTTTTTCTAAAGAGCCTTGACTAATACAGTTATGTTCCAGGACCATCAGTAGGACACACTACCCAGCTTTGTGAATCTCCCAATCTAAATTCACTTCATAATGCCCATGTAGCTCTTTAATTCTGCCTAAACCATGCCAACTATTTCAAATGCAGTTAGACAAGAAGTTAGAACAAGAGAAACAGATTTTCACCTCCCTAATTCTAGTTACTACTGTTTCTTTCACGCACCCAAAGAGCAGCCTAGGTGCATCATTACCTACAGTGAGCACACGGTGATAAAACACCATGTCAGCTTCCCATAAGAACTGTTGCCAAGCCACATCCCACAATTTCTGCATTTGTGCAATTATTGGGGGGGAGGGGGTGTGACACACAACACCTAACATTTGTTCCTACTGAATTTTATTCTTTGAAGTTTAGTATTTCACTAAATGCCGTCGAATACTTTTAGAAACTTTATTCTCTCATTCAATATATTTATAAATACTTACCTTTATATTAATATTAATAAACTACTGGTCTTTATCAAGCTAAAAAAAGACATAGCTGAGATCAAGAGAAGTCCTTGACATCGTCACCCTTAAATGAAGCCTTAATCCAAATAGTTCTGACATAAATAAGCTACTATTGGGGTTCTCGGAGAGTGATGTGCTAGGAAAGCAGAGTGCATTGCTCCGAAAGGCCTGGTTCCGAGAGCTGCCACTAAGCTCACGAGTTCTGTAACTGGACACGACACACGGCTTATTCTTCAAAGAGTGTCCATTTCCTTTTCAGTGAAATGGGAGGAATAAAGCTCACATCACAGGATTGCTGTGAGGATGAAAATACACGCAGGGTACTTCACTCAATGCCTAGCACACACCAAGTATTTGACGTGTCTCCTTTTAAACACAGAGTAAGTACTCAGAACCAGTCAGATCCTTCCCAGGTTCACACGGCCTTGGATCAGCCTGTAGCCTCAAGCGCTTAGCCACTCCGGGCACTGAAGGAGGAAGAGAGAGGGAAGGAGATTCAGACGGATGAATGATTTCAAGTTGCCACGCAAAGTTGGAATAACGACAATGAATCCTTTGGAATTTAGACATACCTCCAAAGAAATAGGTGACTACTGTTTTGGGGTTTTTTTTAATCCTCACCCAAGGATATGTGTTTGTTGATTTTAGAGAGACAGCAAGGGGGTGGGGAGAAAGAGAGAAACATCAGTGTAAGAAACATGAATCGGTGGCCCCATGTGTGCCCCAACCAGAGACAGAAACTGCAACCGAGGTCTGTGCCCTAACTGGGAATCGAACCTGCAACTTTTGGCGCACAGAATGATGCTCCAACCAACTGAGCCACCTGGCCAGGGCAAATAAGTAACTACAGTTAAAGGCTTCAGATTCTTTAGAAGATATCCAATAGTTTCGAAAAATACTTTTGTTTAGTCTCTTGGCAAATTACAACTTCTAGCCAGAGAGGCATAAAAGCTGTGATGTTTAGAATTTGGTTAAATATTTAAATTGCATTTCAAAATGTTGGATTTAGCAAATTCTAAAATAAATTTTGCCAAGTCCTAGACTTTTTCTACTTGCATGTATTAAAGGGAAAGCCAGCTTGTAGATTTGAATCATTGAGATGTGACTCATTAAAATGTATAGTGTGCTTTATCAAGCCACAGAAACTCTGCCCCAAATCATTTACAGTTTAATTCAGAGAAAAGAAAGCCTTACATAAACCGCAGCTCTCATACACTAAATTGCTGAGACTTGGAAAAAAAGATTAACTCAGAAAGGCCTTATGAAAGAAAGAAATTTTGAAGAGGTAATTAAAGGGGTAGAATAGCTCGGAACACACGGGAAATGGAAAGCCACTCCAAGTATGCAGACAAAAGTGGTGTTACATAATGGGCGACAAGGACCACATGCAAGTCTCAGTTATTGGATTTTGACTTAAATATTTTTTTCTTAAAATGTCTGGAAGAACAACCGGATCTTCGGAGCATCTGCAAATTTACTGTCAGGGTGCAAACAAATGTCACCATGCATCTCCACATGCAAGTTTCTCTAACAAACACTGAGACACAATGTTGGACAGGACAGACATGGCCTTGTCTGCTGAAAGCTTCAATCTATAGAGAAAATAGATTTAAAATACAGTGCCCTGGCTGGTGTGGCTCAGTGGATTGGGCGCCAGCTTGCAACCAAAGGTCGCCAGATCAATTTAGTTGGGGCACATGCCTGGGTTGCAGGCCAGGTCCCCAGTGGGGGGGGGGGGGGGGGCGCATGAGAGGCAACCACACACTGATGTTTCTCTCACTCTTTTTTTCCCTCCCTTCCCCTCTGTCTAAAAATAAATAAATAAAAATTTTTTTTAAATGTAAAAAGAAAAAGTGAAGACACAGAATAATTACAAACTGCAGTAAGAGCTAGGAAGGATAAAATATATGAGCAATAGTCTTTATACATAGTTTTAAATCACAATGTTAGGGCCATTAATAAAAAGGAATGATAAATTTTCAAAATTCTTCTCTCCATCTTCCTATCCTGTAGGTAGGCATTAGAGATGCCTCATAATTTTACTAAATATGAAATATGTATATCTATCATTACTGTTTGTTTTAAAGCAATTTCTGATAAAGGACAGAAGTATTTTTTTCTTGCCATTTTTAAACAGGTAAATCTCCAGTTATGAATTTAAAACTTAAAAACATTTATAGATATAAACAAAACATGTCCCATAGCAAAACTCTACCTGCTAATAACAGATAGTATTGGTGATCCTACAGTATCAGCTTAGAAAGGCTATTATACTGTTGATTTTCCATTTCTGTTAATATGATATAGGAGCATAAGCTCTGAGGTCAAACCACCTAGCTTTAAATTCTGTCTTCATTTTACTCTCCATATGGTCTTGGACAAATTCTCTTTCCATCAAGCTCCTAATCTGAATAATGTGGAGTGGTGGTGAGAATTTAATGAAGAAAGTACTCAGCACATAAATAATCGATAAATACTAGTTACTATTATAACGCCAACAGATCCAACTGTCCAAATTAGTTAGAATGACCAGCACTGTTCTAAGTGCCTTGCAGGTATTAAATTACTAAATCGTGGAAGCAATACTATGAGATAGGTAGTATTGCCAGGCCAGTTTTACCAAGGATGAAAATGATGCATACATAGATAACTTGCCCAAAATCACACAGTCAAAGGTCCATAACTGGGGTTTAATTTCAAGGAAACTGGTCCTAGAAACATTATCTTAATAACTTATACTATGCAGCCCATGGACAGCATCATTCAAATTTGAGTCCCCAGGGTCTCCTTAGTTCTCTATGGAATGGCAGTTACATTATCTTTGGTACCACAGACTTAAAGACATATTACAAATAACACTGCAAAATCTGAGTCAAATTATTTCTCCATTAAACTACCTCCTATGTAAAGGCAGTAGCAATGGTTGTGTATATGTGATACTCACTTCCATAATTTGTAAAGAACACAAATATAAAAATACCATGCAGATTTTAAACCTATTGTTTCCAAATTATTCACTGTGATTATACCCTTTATGATATGGAAATGTGTTTTCTAAGTCTATCTTCTTTGTATGAATTGGAAGATTTATAAAAGTGAAAACTCACCTTCCTCTGCCAAGAGCCCCCATCAAAAAAAAAAAAAGGTTCTTAACCAAGCAATTAGTCAGGACAAGTGACAGCTAAAATAATTTTATTTATTTTTGTGATTGTTTTTCTTCCACCAAAACCACTAGCTGGAATTTATAGTGAGCATCCTCTGGGTCTGGTTCTGAGTCAGATGAAGTATATTCCACCCTGTCTCTCCTACTGAGTGCAGATATAAAGCCTGAACAGAATACATAGAGCAGGTATTTGAGAGCTCCAAAGAGTAAACAATAACAGGGATTAGAAAAAAGATCAGGATTCAAAATACCCACAATGAGCCCTGGCCAGGGAGCTCGGTTGGTTAATGTCGTCCCAGTGTATCAAGGTTGTGGTTTGAGCTCCGGTTGGGGCACATGTAAGAAGCAACCAATGAATGCATAAATACATGGAACAAACCTCTCCCTCTCTCCCTCTCTCTGTCTGTCTCTCTCTCTCTCTCTCAACATTCTTATGAAGAGAAACTAAAAGAATCCACTAACAAATGACTTCTCTAAAAGAACTGCTAAAAAGGAAGTTTTGAGACAGAGGAGATGATATCAGAAGAAAACTTGAAACATCAGAAATAAAGAACAAAAGAAATGGCAAATTCTAAGTAAATATACTAGACTATTTTTCAATCTTCAGCTCTTTAAAATATATGTGAGAATTAAAATTAAAAAAAATATAGTATTGTCTGATGGAGTTTTCAACGTTTAAATAGAGTCCACAAAAAGACTCACATCAGTATGATCAACTGACTTTTGACAAAGGTGCAAAGGCAAATCAATGGAGAGATGACAGTCTTTTTCATAAGAGATGCTGGGACAA
Organism: Artibeus jamaicensis; assembly: GCF_021234435.1. Lineage (NCBI taxonomy): Eukaryota > Metazoa > Chordata > Mammalia > Chiroptera > Phyllostomidae > Artibeus > Artibeus jamaicensis. The sequence goes on along the minus strand of NW_026521486.1, from coordinate 16,619,442 downwards.
AAAATAAACATCTCTAAGCAAAAAACAAACAAAAGAACCTCAAACCATGGTTCATTCCTTATACAAAAAGGTAACTAAAAGTACATCATAGACCTGAATGTAAAACATAAAACTGTTATACAGTTTTTAGAGAAAACATTGGAAACAATCTTTATAACATTGCTTTAGGTAGAGATAAGACATCAAAAACATGATCCATAAATATTTTTAATAAACCAAACTTAATCAAAATGAGAAACTTTTGCTCTGCCAAGACACTATTAAGACAGTGAAAGGATAAGCCATGGACTGAGAAGAAAAAAATCTGTATATCCTATATCAGAGAAAAGACTTGTATTCAGAATTTTTAAAACTTCCATAACTTAATTTAAAAAATGAAAAATTCACTTTAAAAATGGACAAAGATTTGAAGAGATAACTTCACAAAAGATGATACACAGATGGTAAATAAGCACATGAAAAGATGCTCAACATTATTAGTCACTGAAAAAAATGCAAATGAAAATAAATTCACATTGAGAAGCCATTACACACCTATTAGAATGAGAAAAACAAACCTAATATTTCAAAGTGCTAACAAGGATACAGAGCAACTGAAAACACTCAGACACGGCTGGTGGGAATGCAAACTAGTACAGACACTTTGAAAACCAGTTTGGGGGACTTCTGCCAAGATGGAGGCATAGGTGGAAGCACTGTGCCTCCTCCCACAACCAAATTTAAAAACAACAAAGTTTTAGCAACAAAAACACAGCCAAAACCACGGAAAATTGAACTTCACGGAAGTCTGACAACAATGAACCCTTCAGCCAAACTGGTAAGAGGGGCAGAGCCAGCAGCAGAGCAGGTCAGGCAGGAAAGATCCACCAGACCGACCCAGGCGCGCGACCCAGGTGCGCCTGCAGCCATAGGTGGATCCCAGGTGTGGGGAAGCGGGCAGACCCACTGAGGGCGCAAGGCGGTGGACTCACTGAAGGCTGACCACGGTCACACATTTGTGTGCAGATAAACCGGTGAAGGAAGAAGCGGTGAGACAGACCATGCAGGCCCCAATGGCAGGAAACAGCAGAGGGGACCGCCATTGTCCCTCTCTGACCCCGCCCCCACCTACAGCGTCACAAACCAGGGACCTGGGTGGCCCCGCCCTGGTGAACAACTACGGCTCCGCTCCTCATACCTAACAGGCACAAACAGATCAAAACATGGCTCAAAAACAACTCAGAGCCCCAGAGCCAGTAAATCTAAGTAACCAAGAAATAGCCAAACTTTCAGATGCACAGTTCAAAACACTGGTGATCAGGATGCTCACAGAACTGGTTGATTTTAGTCACAAATTAGAGGAACATATGAAGGCTAAACTAATCAAAATGAATGGAAATGCACAGGAAACCAATAGTAATGGAAAGGAAACTGGGACTCAAATCAAATCAAATTTAAAAAAAAAGGAAAAAAATGACCAAACAAAAAAGAATGTAGAAACAAGAATTCAAAAAAATGAGGAGAGGCTTAAGAACCTCCAGGACATCTTTAAATGTTCCAACATCTGAATTATAGGGGTACCAGAAGGGGAAGAGGAACAGCCACGAGTGGAAAACTTATCTGAACAAATAATAAAAGAGAACTTCCCCAATCTGGCAAAGGAAATAGACTTCCAGGAAGTCCAAGAAGCTCAGAGAGTCCCAAAGAAGTTGGACCCAAGAAGGAACACACCAAGGCACATCATCATTACATTAGCCAAGATTAAAATGAAGGAGAGAATCCTAGAAGCAGCAAGAGATAGGGGGACAGTCACCTACAAAGGACTTCCCATCAGACTGTCAGAGGATTTCTCAAAAGACACCTTACATGCAAGAAGGGGCTGGAAAGAAGTATTCCAACTCATGAAATCCAAAGACCTACAACCAAGATTGCTCTACCCAGCAAAGCTTTCATTTAGAATGGAAGGCCAGATAAAGTGCTTCTCAGATAAGATCAAATTCAAGGAGTTCGGGAGGAAATGGGAGGGAGGTGGGGAGCAAGGGGCAGGGGAGGCTGGGATGGGAAAAATAGACAAAAAACTGTACTTGAAAAATAACTAAATAAAATTAAAAAATAAATTAAAAAAAAAAAAAATTCAAGGAGTTCATCATCACCAAGCCCTTACTATATGAAATGTTAAAGGGACTTACCTAAGAAAAAGAAGATAAAAAAGATGAACAGTGAAAGGACAGCAAACTCAGTTATTAACAACCACACCTAAAACAAAAGTAAACTAAGAGGATAGTTAGATCAGGAGCAGAACCATAGAAATGAAGATCTCATGGAGGGTTAGCAACAGGGGAGTGGGAGTAGGAGAAGGGGGAAGAAGGTACAGAGGATAAGTAGCATAGATGGTAGGTAGAAAATAGATAGGGGGAGGGCAAGAATAGTAGGGGAGATATAGAATCTAAAGAACTTGAAACACATGGTCATAAACTAAAGGGGGGGGAATGGTGGGGGAGGGGGTGTGCAGGGTGGAGGGGAATGAAGGGGGGAATAGAACTGTAATGGCATAATCAATAAAATATATTAAAAAAAAGAAAACCAGTTTGGAAGTGTCTAATAATGTGAAACATACCTTATGATAAACATATACTCACGTATGACCCAGTAATTCCACTTTTAGGTATTTAACCAAGAGAAATAAATATTTTCACATAAGTCTGTATAGAAATATTTATAGTGGCTTTATTCATAAATATCAAAACATACAAAAAAAAAAGCAAATGTCCTTAAACAGGTGAATAAATAAACCCTGTAACATTGGTACAAAAGAATACCATTTGCCAATGAAAATGAGTGAACTATTGATCCAATAAGAATGAATTACAATGGTTATGTTAAGTCAAAGATGCCAAACACAAAACATCATATACTGTATGATTCCATTACATGACATTCTAACAAAAGCAAAAATACAGGGAGAAAGAAAGATCACTAGTTGCCGGGGTTAGGGCTGGGGAGAAGGGCTGGCCAACAAAAAAAGCAGAATGAAGGTATTTTGAGAGGTGATGAAACTCTTCCATATTTTGACTGTAGTGGTTACATGATATGCATTTGTCCAAACTCATACAGCTGTACACCAAAAATGGTACATTTTATTGTATGTTAATTTTTTTCTATTTAAAAAAAAAACAAAGATAGGGGCAACTTAGGTTCCTCTATGCCTCCATTATTTAATATGTGATCTTAAGACTGTGACTCAATATCAAAGAGCTTCAGTTCTCTAATTTTTAAAATGAAAAATTATTATTCACATCTCACTGGTCTTTGTTATGTGCAGTTCTTTGAAGGTTCTGAGATCCTGCATTTCCTATGCCTTCTTTCTGAATGTCTCTTCCCTTCCTCTCTTTCCTACTTTGCATGGCTAATTCCTATTGATCCTTTAGGTCTCAATTTAAATATTATTCCTCATACTAGCAGAGTGTACTTTTATTTCATAATACCTCACATCTATATTTAAATAATTGTTATCAATGTCTCTTTCACAAAATGGTTAACTCCATAAGAAAGAGGACTGTTTGAATTGCTTTTATCAGAATCCATGCAACCAGAGTGCCTAGAACACTGGTTTGTGTTCCATAAATACTTTAAGACCAATGTGCAAAGATCAATACAAAGAGCATTTTCTGTTTTCTTCTTAATCCTTCTTAATATTTTTATCTTTCTCATTATATATGTATATATTTACCTGCAAACATATCTTAGTTTTTCTCTTTCTCCCTCTACATACATATACATATGGTATATAACATATATACCATCAACAAAGCTCCTAGTGAATTTTCACCAGAAGAAATATATGATTATACCTAGGCTAATATTTTTACTAACTTTTCCTTATTTGTAATTATTAGCATTAACTGAAACTGACAAAAATGACAATGTGACTGACCTACTATATATGCCTAAGTTAAATTAACAAATTACTTGGACACTGAGGTCCGTCCAGAAAAAATCCAGTCATTGTTAATGTAACAAGAATGGTTTGTGCTACGTCAATGTAACCTGGCGGCCAAGGAGAGTGGACTGGAATGTGCATAAGTGAACTATGATGATCCCACTGTACTAGTCAGTGGGAGCAGTAGATGACGGCTGAGTAGACATGTGCACCGTGTAGCATTTGCATTCAAAATGACTGAGCAAGTAAAGTAGAATCTGTATCAGATTTTGCAGTAAGCTTGAACATTCCTCCACGGAAACTATTCAGATGATTCAAAAGGCCGCAGATATGGGCAACTGTTGATTTGCAGCTTCATCATGACAACGCACCCGCTCATGCATTATGTCTCAGGCAGAGTTTTTTGATGAAACATCAAATTGCTCAGATGACTCAGCTCCGCAACAGCCCAGATTCGGCACCCTGCAAATCTGGCTTTTCCAAAAGTGAAATCACTTCTGAAAGGGAAGAGATTTCAGACCCTTTGATGAGATTCAGGAAAATACAACAAGGCAGCTGATGGCAATTTGGAGAACTGTATGAGGTCCCAAGGTGCCTACTTTGAAGGGGACTGAGGCATCATTGTCCTATGTACAATTTTTTTTGTATCTTCTATCTTCTTCAATAAATGTCTCTCTTTTTCATAGTGCAAAGCTGGATACTCTGGACAGACCTTGTAAATGTATATTATATATATCAGATAACTGCCAGGCATACATCATGAGGCACACACACTAATTTGCAGATCATTGTTGCACACACATCCAAATATACATGAAAAAAAAGCACTTGGGAACCAAACCTGTTTATTATAGAAGCTGTCAAAAATGTTAAAAATGTGATATTCAAGAAACTCAAATCTTTACTTATAGATTACCTTATAGACACTATAGAGTGTATATAGAGTATACATAGCCATTCTAGAGTGGCTTTGCAGTATTAATAATTAGCTGGATCTCAGTTTTTTATACTCCTCAAAATAAATCCCCAGAAGCCATTTTACATCTTTATACTTGGCCTTATATAAATTATCTAGTGTAGCACCTTTAAAATCCAGGCGTGTAAGGTATTAATATCCCCCATTTAGTAACTCAGTAACTGATACCCTGAAAGGCTTAATGCAAACCACAACATGAGCAAATGGCTCAACAAATGGCTCAACTACTGCCATGCTGTCCAATATGGTAGCCACTAGCCACATGTGGCTACTGAGCACCCAGAGTGGGACTATACCGTAGGCATAACATATCGGGTTGGCCAAAAAGTCCATATGTTTTTTTCCCGTGCAATGAAAGACACAGTTTTCATTTTCACCAATAACTTTATTGATTTGGATATTTTGAGTATGTCAGCTATCTCCTGTGTGGTATATATAACAATGATTATTTTCCATTAATGTCTTTATTTGATTGCTATCAACTTCAACTAGTCTACCTGACTGTGGAGCATCGTCCAGTGAGAAATTTCCCGTACCAAACTTCACAAATCACTTTTGACATGTTCTGTCAGTCACAGCACCTTCTCCATACATTGCACAAATCTTTTTTTTTTTTTGCCTTTCAGGTGTATTTTTATATTTCTTGAAGTAATAAAGCATAATATGCCAAAAATATTATATATTTTATTCCATCTTCAATATTAAAATGACTACGCAAAAATTTACCAATTTTGATAATTTTTAATGCATGCTGATATGACAGCTGTCACAATACAATCTAATAAAAATGTTCTGAATGAAGTTAAAGACAACTAAATGCTACTAGAGACACCTTACAGAAAACAAACAAACAAACTTTTTGACCAACCCAATATATACCAGATATTGAATTTTGGTCTGATGTAAAGAATGTATAACACATCATTAGCAATTGTTTATACTGATTACATGTTGAGATATTTTATGGCAATTACCATAGGGAAAGGTGTGTGGGGGAAGTAGGTTAGGGTAAGGGGGGGATAAACAGTGATAGAAGGAGACTTGACTTGGGTGGTGAACACATCACACCATATACAGATGAGGTATTATAGAATTGTACCCCTAAATCCTATATAATTTTATTAACCAATGCCAACCCAATAAATTCAATACAAGTATTTTACATATGTTAGATTAAATAAACTGTACTAAAACTAATTTCACCTGTTTCTTTTTATTTTTAATGTAATTACTTGAAAAGTTTATATTATGCTGTTTGCATCATGTTTTCGCTGGCATTGGACACAGCACTCCTAGAGCAGTGTGGCTGAACAGTATGAGATATTTGGAGGCAAGAGGCTTAAATTTGTATCTCAGACTTCACCACGTACTTACAGAGTGACTTTGCAGAAGATTAGTTAACATCCCTGAAATGAATTTTCTTGCATTTAATCTTCAAATACTAAATTGGTAATACAGTACTATTAAGAGTTTAAATGATACATAAAGGTCTAATAATGTGTCCTCCAATTAACAGCCACTCTATGTTCATTTTTTTTCCTCCTCTTTCCCAGCCCATTTCCCTATTAATTTAAGCTGGAGTTAAACATCTGTGGTGGACACGTCAGTCCCAATGCTTATCCTCCCCAGTGTCTTGATTGGGGTTAACACAGACCCCATGACCAGAAAAGCTGATACTGTCTGGTGATCACTAATTAGTCCAAGATGGACATTTAACTCAAGTATGACCCTCTAAAGTCTAGCAAATGCGTAGTATGATACAATGGACCCAAATAGTGGATCAATGATAATTTGCTAAATCAGTAATATTTTCTCTATATGAAATTCATCCTAGCAATAGACACAGACCAGTTAGTAACAAGAGGATCATGAAGCAGACATGGAGAAAGAGGCAGAACAAGAGTAAAGCCATTCGTTCATTCCAAAAGATACAGATTGTCTATTTATTACATGCTATGTGATTCTAGAGTCATTAAGACAGGGATGAATTCCTGGAGCTTTAAGAGACCCTTCTACTTTCAGTACATATTTCTCTCTATAATTTCTCTTTTTTTCTGTCTTAAGATGGATGGGTTAAAGCTCTCTGTTCCTTGAAACCAAAATGATCTGACACCATTTCACAAGGGAAGGCACACAAAAGTGGCTTTTTGTTAGTTTTTCTTTTTTAAAGATAAATGTCTTGCCCTAGGTAATAGCTCAAATGAAAAAAGGTTCCTCCTCAAAGTGTGTTATATCTTTCCCTAAAACTGGTAGACACAACGGAAAATGACGAGAGGGAATGGGAAGGAGCACTGACCCTAAATTTTCTTTTATGTAACAATCACCACCAGAAATATGCTTTTAAGTATCTTTCCTCCACTGCATAGAAACACGTAGGCCAGAAAAAGAAAAAAATGTCTGCCAACTACAAATACAGACTATCAGTTCTCACAAAAGACTTTTTCACTAACACAAATGTAATTCACTGCATCAGAGTCCCTGACCACTTTCTGCAGGGGAGTGTATGGACCTCACTAAAATAATTTGGGATTGTAAGGCAAGGGAGGTAGATGTTTCTTCACTGCAATATATCATGGAACAGGCTTGAAGTCCAGGCCAGAACTGTAGTTATGTAATAGGCGAGAACAACTAGTTGTTTTTATTTTTATTTTGTTTAATTATATTCTTAATTGTATTTTTCCTATTACCATTTCATCCCCTTATACCCAGCCTCCCCCCCACAATCACCACACTGTTGTCCATGTCTATAAGCGCTTTTTCCTTTTTGCTCAATCCCTCCACCCCCTAGTTTCCCACTGCCCTTAGCTGTCATCCTGCTCTCTATCTACACTGTTTGGATTACTATGGCCTTAATGTAGAATAATGGTGGCAGTGGGTTTGCCATATATAGCTTTATTATATTTAGGTATATTCCCTCTACTCCCACTTTGCTGAGCAAGTAGTTCTTTTTTAATTGCACCTTTTTTTTGGATACAATATCTCAGTGATTTCGGCAGGTGTACAGGATTTGGTTTCTTAGCTCCAAAGTTCCAGCACTTGGAAATGGTTCCTCTTGGCAAAAGGCACAAGAGACTAATGGTAAACCAAAATGTATTTACTTATTAAAAAGTAAATTTGCTTTATAATTATATGCAAGAATCAGCACACTAAGCACACAATGCTGGTTTTTGTCACCACAAACGATTATTCTCGCCAGCCACATCGTCGCACTCACTCTAAGGAAGCACTGCTAAGCACTTACTCTGTACCAAGCACTTTGAATAGGTTATTATTTTCATCCCTATGAAAAATCATGTGAAGTAGGTTGTAAGATCCTACTTTAAAGTACGACAACTGAATATCAGAAAAGTAATTTATTTGTTCAAGATTCTCAAGCAAGCAAATGCCGAAGTATGGGATCTGACCTAGGGCAGCCTGACCCTTATCAGTGAGGACCCAGCACTACATTTCCAGGTCTATTCAAGTCTCTAAGAAAAAATAAACAACTGGGACCACATCAAACTAAAAAGATCTTGCACAGCAAAGGAAACCATCAACAAAATAAAAAGACAACCCACTGAATGGAAGAACATATTTACCAATACATATGATAAGGGGTTAATATCCAAAATTTATAAAGAATTTATAAAACTCAACACCAAAAATACCCAAAATACCCAATTTTAAAAAATGGGCAAAGCACCTGAATAGACATTTCTCCAAAAGGACATTCAGATGGCCAATAGACATGTGAAAAGATGCTCAATGTCAGTAATCATCAGAGAAACGCAAATTAAAATCACAATGATACCACTTTACACCAGTCAGAATGTCTATCATCAATAAATTAACAAACGAGTGCTGGCAAGGCTGTGGAGAAAGGGGAGCCCCTCTGCACTGTTGGAGGGAATGCAGACGGGTGCAGCCACTGTGGAAAGCAATGTGGAGATAGCTCAAAAAAATTAAAAATGGAACTGCCTTATGACTGAGTGATTCCACTTCTGGGACTTTATCCAAAGGAACTAAGTCAAAAGAACATAAGCAACCTTACATTCGTTGCTGCATTATTTACAATCATCAAGATATGGAAGCAGCCCAAGTGCCCATCAGTAGATAAATGAGTAAAACTACTATGGGACAATTACAAAATGGAATACTATTCAGTAAAAAAAAAGAAGAAAAGAAAAATTTACCTTTTGCAACAGCATGAATGAACATGGAGAATATTATGCTAAGTGAAATAAGCCAGTCATAGAAAGATAAATACCATATTATTTCACTCAAATGCGGAATCTGATGGAAAAACTGAACTAACAGGCACAATAGAGACATTCACAGATAGAGAACAGGATGACAGCTATGGGGGTGGGGGCTAGGGGTAGAGGGATCAAACAATAAAAAAAGGATTCATAACCTAAACCACAAAACAAACAAGCAAACAAAATATAACCAAAGACACTAAAATAGAGAACAGGTTGGCAGTGACCAGAGGGGAGAGGGGAGGGAATTTCAGGGGAAAAGGGGAAGGGTCTACAGGGACAAGTATAAAGGACACATGGACAATAACTAGGGGGGGTGGAAATGGGAGGGAGGTGGGGAAGGCTGGGGGCTAGGCTGGAATGGGAGCAAAAAACAGAAAACTGTACTTGAACAATAATTAAATAAATTTTTTAAAGAGGCAAAATATTTGTTAATGAAAAGTAGAAAAAAATAATAAATAAAAATTTAAAAATATTTCTACCATAAAAAAATGGATTCATGGACATGGACAACACTGTGGTGATTGCAAGGGGGGAATGGAGTTTAAGGGGGTTAAATCATAATGGAAAAATACAATTAAAATTTTTTTAAAAGAAGAAGTAAGCTTTAGAAAAATTAGTCTTTCCTGTATATGTCTCACTGACTTTCTTATTTCAAGAAAGACCTTCTGATCTAGGATCCAAAATCAACCAACATTTATTTTTCTAACAGTATAAATTCTAAATACAATTTCTATCAATTAAGGAAGGTCTAAGAATAGTTAAACACTCATTTCCCCCAAATCCATATGATGACTCTGCTTGCTGAAAAAGTCCATAAGTAAAGGCAAAGTACTGACCAAAACACTAACAATATTTCATTTCAGAAAAAATCCAACACAGCCCTGGCTGGTGTAGCTCAGTGGACTGAGCACGGGCCTGTGAACCAAAGGTGGGCTGGTTCAGTTTCCAGTCAGGGCACATGCCTGGGTTGCAAGCCAGGTTCCCAGGAGGGAGGGCGTACGAAAGGCAACCACACATCAATGTTTCTCTCCCTCTCTTTTTCCCTCCCATCCCCTCTCTAAGAGATAAATAAATAAAATCTTTTTTAAAAAGAAATAATCCAAAACAATATAAATTTGTGCTCAATTCTTTATACTGCCATGACATGTTAAAAGAAAGAAACTTACTGATAAAATCACTAATAGTCTACAATGAACCAAAGTTCACCGTAGTATCTTACCAAACATTTTATATTTTAGTATCTTACCAAACATTAAAACTGGAACCCAAATATCAGAATGGAAGTATGGCACGTCATTAACTCTTCCAGAATCTTACTCTGGGGGGACTGAGAATGCATTATGCCAGGCTTCCAGGTGATGCATGAGCAGCAAAGGACCAGGTTGTATCTAGCCCAGAGGTTCTCAGCTCAATCCAATAAAAATCACTTGTGTGTTGGCTGGCTCATGATAAAGCCCAATCTCATAGTTTTAAAATCTTCCCAGATGATTCTAATGTGCTGAGTCTACATGTCCCAGGGATAATATTTTTAAATGTTATTAACATTTAAGTCAGTAGACACTAATAAAGCAGTTAACCCTCGAAAATGTGGGTGGTGCTCATCCAATAGAAGTGAAGGCCTTAAGAGGAAAATTTGAGGTTTCTGGAAGAAGAAAGTCAGCCTCTGGACTGTGCCATAGAAACCCTGCCTGAATCCCCAGCCTACCTGGTGTGCTCCATACATTTCAAATTTCAGACATCAACACTTACCTAATTTCCCATATGCCTACCCACCCTACAAGTTACTTGCCAGCCCCCACAGTTGCATGAGCCAATTCCTTAAAAAAAATCTCTCACCCTCTCCCTGTGTGTATGTCCTATCAATTCTGATTCTCAGTACAGATATCATTTATTTAAATGCAGACTATGTAACAGCATAATGCTGGCCTCATAAAATGAACTGGGAAGGATTTTCTTTACTTTTATTATGAAATAGATGGTAGAAAATTGGTATAATCTCTTCCTTAAATGTTTGGTAGAATTTACCAGTGAACCTATGTGAACCAGGTGCTTTCTGTTTTGGAAAGTTATTAGTTATTGATTGAATTTCTTTTTTTTTTAAGTTCCAAAGTACATTTTTTTAAATTGTAGGCAGGATAGCAATATTTTTAAAAGTATATAAGGAATAAAAATAATCAAAGTACAAAAGATTTCAAATCTTCATATCTACAATTTAGATACAGCAAGTCTTATTTACACCCCTTCACTCATAGCTCAAGTTCCATCCACAGTACATGAAAAAATTTCAAAACTTGGCAAAAGACTCATAAAATCTGATGCGGGCTCTCAAAAGTCATTTAATACAAAACAATTTATGTTCCTCAATAAAATCACACATCTTAAAAAGATGTAGTATATTTTATAATACTTGTTCTCCTGCTTTAAAACATGATTCAGTTTCTTTAACATATAGTCTTATTCAGATCAGGTACAATTGATGTAATCTATCATTATCAACAGGCTAAAAAGAAAAATCACATGATCAACAGATACAGAAAAAGCATGTGACAAAATCCAACACCATGATGAACATGCTCTGTAAACTAGAAACAGATGAAATCATTCTCAACTTCATGGAAAAAGTCTACAAAAAACCTACAGGTAACATCATACTTGATAGTGAGTAACTCAAAGCTTTGCCACTAAGATCACATACAAGTCAAGGATGCCCCTTCTTACCACTCCTTTCCTACAGTGTACTAGGAGTCCTGGCTGATGCAATAAGATAAGAAAAGTAAGTAAATGGTGCTTATTGGGAAGGAAGAAATAAAACTGTCTTTGTAGCACCTGCATAATTCTGCAATTTCTCAGAGTCTTATGGACAATGACTAAAGGGACAAACCAAGCAGAAAACATCTGATATACTGAAATCTGAAATTTTAATATGATGATAACTATGAGTCAAATCCTTTTTTTGTTTGTTTTCTTTTAGGAGAAAAGAGGAGCCTCACCTAACTTTTTGGAAACCATCAATGCTTTTGAGACCTTTATTTGACAAGGAATTGGTAAAGTCAATAATAGTACTATTTTTAGAAGATAAGTAACTGCCATTAGAGTAAATCAAAGGGGAATAGCAAGATGAAAATACAAATTCACAGGCACAGACCAAGAACCGAATTAAGAACCAGCTGAGAAACAAAATGCTTCATTGGCCAGGTAGCCCACTGAAATTTATAAGGAATTGTAGAGAGCACTAAGTACAGGCAGATCTATTAAGACAGCATGGTCCTTGAACCTAGGAAGCCCAAAGACCCTTTCAGAATGCCTATGAGGCAAAAAATTGCCATAATAAAACTAAGATGTTACTTGGCATTTTTCACCATTTTCAAGTAAATTGGGGATTCTAATTTCATAACTGAATGAACAGAAACCAGAAGCCTGCCCTGGCTGGTGTGGTTCACTGGACTGAGTGCCAGCCTGCAAACCGAAAGGCTGCAGGTTCAATTCCCACTCAGGGCACATGCCTGGGCTGTGGGACAGGTTCCCATTTGGGGCATGAGAAAGGCAACCAATCAATATATCCATCACACATGAAAGATTTTCTCCCTCTCTTTCTCTCTTTCTTCCCTTCTCTCTATAGATAGATAAATAAAATCATTTTTTAAAAGCAGAAGCCCATAAGGACCTAAATGTATTTTATTAAATATGTCCATTTCTATTGTATTTATGAATTATAATAAAGATGACTATATATGTTTAAAAAACTAATTTTGTTTGCAGATGACATAATAATCTACAAAGAAAATACAGAACAACCAACTAGAAAATATCCTGTTACCACTAAATTATTATACCAAGATTGCAGGATACAAGATTGATATACAAAAGTAAATTGTTTTCCTGTATACCAATGATAAACAAATAGAACTTGAAATTAAACACACAATGCCATTTATGATAGTACTGCCCAAATGAGATACTTAGGTATAAATCTAAGAAAACATGTGCAAGAGCTATATGAAAAAAACAACAAAACTCTGGTGAATGGAATCAAATTAGAGCTAAGTAATTAGACATTATGTTCATGGATAGAAAGATTCAATGTTGTCAAGATGTCAGCTCTTCCTAACTTGATCTACAGATTTAACACAATCAAAATCAAAATCCCGACAGGCAATTTTGTAGATGTCATTAAGCCAATCCTAAAGTTTAATGAAGAGGCAAAAGATGCAGAGTAGCCAACACAGTACCAAATGAGAAAAAAGTTGGAGGACTGATACTATCTGACTTCAAGACCTACTATAAAGCTACACTAATCAAGACAGTGTGGCATTGGCAAAAGAATAGACAAATAAATCGATAGAACAGAATAGAAAGCCTAGACATAAAGCTCTATAAAAATAGACAACTAATCTTTGATAAAGGAATAAATGCAATACAATGTAGCAAAGGTAGTCTCTAACAGGTGGTGCTAAACCAATTGGAAATCCCTGAGTGAAAAAGCAAATCTAGACACAGAACTTACACCCTTCACAAAAATCAACTCAAAACGGATCACAGACATAAATGCAAAATGCAAAACTATAAAACTCCTAGAAAAGAGCATAGGAGGAAACATAGCTGAACTTAGGTCTGGTGATGCCTGTTACATCACCCGAAAACATGATGCATGGAAGAAGTAACTACTTTAGAGTAGACTTCATTAAAATTAAAATCTACAACTCTGTGAAAGGCAATGTCAAGAGAATGAGAAGACAAGCTCGGACTGGGAAAAAAAAAACATTTGCAAAAGAAGCATGTGATAAAGAACTGTTGCCCAACATATACAAAGAAGTCTTGAAACTCAACAATAAGGAAACACAATCCAATTAAAAACTGGGCCAGAGGCTCTAACAGACACCTCACCAAAGAAGATGTAGAAATGGCAAATAAGCATATGAAAAGATGGTCCACACCATATGTCATCAGGAAGTGCAAATTAAAACAACAATGCGACCCCCCTACACATCTCCCAGAATGGCCAAATTCAGAACACTGACAACACCAAATGCTGACAAGTATGTAGGTAACAGGAACTCTCATGCATTGCCAGTGTTGAGGTTAAATGGTACAGCCACCTTGGAAGATGTTTGCTTGGCAATCTGACAAAACTAAACATACTCTTGGCATAAGGTTCAGCAATCACTCCTCAGCATTTGCCCAAAGGAACTAAAAACTTACATCCACAAGAAACCTGCACATGGTTGTTTATGGCAGCTTTATTCATAATTGCCAAAACTTGGAAGTAACCAAGACATCCTTTAGTGGGTGAACAGATAAACTGTAGTGCCTCCTGATAATGGAATATTATTCAGCACCTAAAAAGAAATGAGCTACCAACCATGAAAAGACAGAGTAACCTTAAGGGCATATTACTAAGTGAAAGAAGCCAACATGAAAAGGCTACTTACTTTATGATTTCAACTACATAACATTCTGGGAAAGGCAAAACTATCAGGGTGATAAGACCAGTGGTTGCTGAGGGAGAAGGGTGAGGAAGGCAGAACACTGAGGAGTCTTGGGGCAAGGAAAATATTCTGTGTGATACTGTAACAATGGACATATATCATCATATATTTGTCCGCTTTCATAGAATGTGCAACACCAAGTGAACCCCAATTAAGGTAAAACCATGGACTTTGGGTGATTATGAATTATCAGTGTAGGCTCATCCTTGGTAAGAAAAAAATCCATTCTGGTGAACGATATTGATAATGGGGGAGTTTCTGCATGTGTAGAAGCCGGGGGTATCTGGAAAATTGCCGTAGCTCCCTCTCAATTTTGTTGTAAATCTAAAACTACTCTAAAAAAGTAAAGACTTTTAAGAAATGATTCCAGGAAATGGATTAGTAAATCAAAGTATAGTAAAATTTTTTTTAATTTTAAAAAATCTTCTTGATGAAGTCGTCCCATGTATACAAATAATGGCAAAAATATTTAACACTTATTCAGAGAGCTATAATTTACAGAACTCTTTCAGTCCTTACCATAATCCTGAAAGGCAAGCCAGTCAGATTGTATTATCACCACCCTAGAGTCAAAGAGGAACCATGGCTCATAAAGGATACTTGCCTCCACAGAAATCATAGTTACCAACAGTAAGAGCCAGGGTTAGAGCTTTGGTCCTCTGACTCCTGGGTCCTGTATACTTTATACCCTACTTGATACTTGACCCTTATTTTTCATGTAAAAGAAACATTCAGTTAATGTTTGACAAATGAATGTATATAATGAATGAGTAAATCAGATCTCATCAGAAAGAAATGCTGAATCTCTAAGTTCCAGGCCCACATTTTACCATTACATATAATTTTCCCTCTATTTCTAAATAATGAGGTTTTCCCTTCTAAAGCATAATTATCTTCTGGAAAAAGTAAATTATCTTTGAGCCCGTAAGATGATAGACAGCTGGTGGACAAATATCCTTATTATTTTTATCTAGATAAAAATCACAAATTAAAAAACAGATGTTCTTAAAAATATCTTGCACCAAGAAAACCAAATGCTAGTGTACAGTATAGCTGGAGAATGATTTCTGTACATCCTACATACATTTGGAAATGAATGGGGAAAAGTCAATTATACTGAGAGAAAAAAATCCCAACATCCAGTCCATCCAGGATTTTGCATCTATTAAAGAAGAAAATATTATCATATGCTCACAACTGTCAGTCTGTGCTGTGAGATTTCACATTTAGCAAGTATCTTAATGCCAGCTGTCCCCACAATTTCATTCTGAATTTAACATCCCTTAGAAATTACTACATTTCAAAACTTCAAGTGACCTGCAAAGGACAGTGACGAGAGAAACAGCCTCCGAAGAAAAAGTATGGGTAGCCTCTCAGTGGACAGTGGGAACATTCTAGAATCCTGTGGTGGCCTCTTCTTACTTTCCTTTACCACTACCACATTATTCCAGTTCTCACATACAGCTCCCAATTACTGTTGGGTAACATCCCTCCTCCACTCTGAGTCATGTGGACTGGATGGAATCTCCTCACCCCAGTCAACAGAGCCAGAAATGAACACAAGACTTCCGATACCAAGACCAGTGCTTGTAGTACATTAGGGTGTCTACCAGACTTTTATTGTTTTCTCTGCCCACTACAACATTCCCTTCTTCTGGCGTGGCATTTCAGAGTGGGGGCTCTTCAATCAAACTGCCCGAGTTTGACACCTGTTTCTACCATTGCATACAACATGACTCGAGTCAGTTATTTACCTTCTCTCAGCCTCAGTTCTCTCATCTGAAAAATAAAGATTCACTCACATATTCAGTGACTATTTGTTGAACACTTACTATGTTCCCAGACATTACACAGGTGCTTGAGATAGAACAGTGTAAATAAGATAAAAAAAGGCTGATGCGATCATGAGGCTTATATATTGCGGGAAAGGAATCGGATGATAAATAAACAAGAGAAGGACGGATTATGATAAGTGCTATAAAAGAAACAGTGTGATGAGGTAGCAAAAGCTACAGTGAAAATCCACTTTCTAAAGAGTGTTCAGAATGAAGCCTCTGTGAAGAGGTGACATTTAAACTCAGACAAAAAGGAGAAGAATAAGCTAGCCATTGGGAGAACTAGAAAAGCATTCCAGCAAAGGGGAACACCAGAGATGGATTAGAGCTTGGCATGAACAGAGACGTAAGTAACTGAAGCCTAGTGAGTGAGCAGGGGTACAGCACAAGATAAAGGTGGAAAACTAAACAAACAGATCATGCTGGGCCTTGCAGGTTACCGCAGGGAGTTTGAATTTCATTCATTGAAGTGATTTATTTATGCTTTATGCTTCTAAAAGAGTATTCTGGTCCAGCTATGATGGAGGCATAGGTAGATATGCTTTGCTTCCTTGCACAACCAAAAGAAGGATAACAACCAATTTAAATGTACTGAAAACAACCATAACTGTGAATAAACTGAACTGTCAGGAAGTCTGACAACCAAGAAGTTAAAGAAGAAACATTCATCCAGCCTGGTAGGAGGGGCAGAGACGGGCAGCAGGGGCAGAGAGGACATGCGGGAAGGCCACTGAGCTGGGTGAGGCAGCAGCTGGAAGACTGGGCAGTCCCACATTCGTGTGTGGATAAGCCCGTAGGAACAAGGGAGTGAGACACAATGCCCAACCAGGGTTCCAGCATGGAAACCTAAAGCCTCAAAACCTCTTACTGTAAAAACCTATGGGGGGTGTACAGTGGGAGAAACTCCCAGCCTCACAGAGAGTTTGTGGGAGAGACCCATGGGGTCCTAGAATGTACACATGCCCACTCACCTGGGAATCAGCGCCAGAAGGGACCAGTTTGCTTGTGGGTAGTGGGAGAAGTGACTGAAAGCCAGTAAGAGCTAAGCAAGTGACATTGTTTCCTCTCTGACCCTCCCCCACACACAATGCCACAATGCAGAAAAGTGGGTTGCCCCACCCTGGTGAATACCTAAGGCTCCACCACTTACAGTGTAACAGGTACACCAAGACAAAGAAATATGGCCCAAATGAAACAAGAGAGCAAAACTCCAGAAAAAGAACTAAGCGACGAGATAGACAACCTACCTAATGCAGAGTTCAAAACACTGGTAATCAGGATGCTCACAGAAATGATTGGGTATGGATGCAAAATAAAGAAAGATGTGAAGGCTATGCAAAATGAAATAAAGAAAAATATACAGGGAATCAACAGTGAAGGAATCCTGGATTCAAATCAATGATTTGGAATAGAAGGAAGAAATAAACATTCAACTGGAACAGAATAAAGAAAAAAGAATTCAAAAAAAATGAGGAGAGGCTTAGGCACCTCTGGGACAACTTAAAATGTTCCAACACACAAATCATAAGGGTGCCAGAAGGAGAAGAAGAACAAGAAATCGAAAACTTATTGAAAAAATAATGAAGAACTTCCCCAATCTGGCAAAGGAAATAGACTTCCAGGGAGTCCAGGAAGCTAAGAGAGTCCCAAAGAAGTTGGACCCAAAGAGGAACACACCAAGGCACATCATTATTAAATTACCCAATGTTAAAGATAAAGAGAGAATCTTAAAAACAGCAAGAGAAGAGGAGACAGTTACCTACAAAGGAGTGCCCATAAGACTACCAGCTGATTTCTCAAAAGAAACCTTGCAGACAAGAAGGGGCTGAAAAGAAATATTCCTAGTCATGAAA
Organism: Artibeus jamaicensis; assembly: GCF_021234435.1. Lineage (NCBI taxonomy): Eukaryota > Metazoa > Chordata > Mammalia > Chiroptera > Phyllostomidae > Artibeus > Artibeus jamaicensis. Next base: position 16,601,132 of record NW_026521486.1, on the reverse strand, counting down.
GGCAAGGATTTACATCCATGATTACTCTATTTAGCAAAGCTCTCATTTAGAATGGGAGGGCAGATAAAGTGCTTCCCAGATACGGTACAGTTAAAGAAGTTGGTCATCACCAATCCCTTATTATATGAAATGTTAAAGGGAATTACCTAAGAAAAAGAAGATCAAAACTATGAACAATAAAATGACAATGAGCTCACAACTATCAACAACCGAACCTAAAAAGAAAAACAAACTAAGCAAACAACTAGACTAGGAACAGAATCACAGAAATGAAGATCACATGGAGGGTTATCAGCAGGGAAATGGAGGGGAGAGAATGGGGGAAAAGGTACAGGGAATAAGAAGCATAATAGTAGGTACAAAATAGACAGGGGGTAGTTAAGTATAGTATTGAAAATGGAGAAGCCAAAGAACTTATATGTATGACCCATGGACATGAACTAATGTGGCAGGGGAGGGAATGCTGATGGGAGGGAGTTGCAGAGTGGAGGGAGAGAAGAAAATGGGACAGCTGTAATAGCATAATCAATACAATACACTTAAAATAGATTATTCTGGCTCATATGTAAGAATGGCTATGGTAGAATTAACTAAGAAGGATAAATAAATGAAAAGAAGAGGGAGTGAATCAGGCCTGATTCCTGGGTTATTTGGCTTGAGTAACTAGGTGAGTGAATGTTGGTCCATTTCTTAAGATTGGAAAGAACAGTAGAAGATTGGGTTTCAAGATTTATTATATCTGAGATGCCTATCAAACTACCTCAAAACAACTGTTATACATATTAAATGAGGTAATCTACATAAAAATGCTTAATACAATGCCTAGCGCATAGTAAGCACTCAATAAGTTAGTTAATATTGCTGTTTGGGAAAATAGAAATTTCATCCCTAGACTACCTGTGTGGTTCTTGTAATAACTGACAACTTTGTCTTGGCCCCTGGCCCAGATTCAGCCAGTCATAACAGCCCATTCTTTTAGCTACAGAGATTGGTTCATGATTTCAGCTGTGCCACTTGAAATTCTTCCCCAGCATTTTCCATACCCCATTTAGCAGACACAGAGCTCTCCCCTCTGTAATTGGAGGGAATGAGGCCGACACCCAGAGAGAGAAGCAGAGACGAAAGACAGTCCTGGAGGAACAGAGCTTCTGTTTCCAAAGATTGCAGAGCAGTGCTGTCCAACGGAAACACGTGAGCCACATACATGGCCATATTACAAAGAAGAAAACATAAAATTTTCATTTTTGTTTAACTCAATCTATCCAAATATCGTCATGTCAAAATGTATTTGGTGTAAAATTAATAAGATAGAGTATATTTTTGTATGTGTAAGTCTTTAAAATCCAGGGACCAATAGCCATATTGGACTAGTGGTTACTGTATTGAATAAGTCCTGGTTTGGAGGCCCTACTCCACCCCTTCTTGTGCCATGAGCCAATGTGTGTCCTTCTAGGATTATGCTAATTTGAGCTGGGTTTCTGTCACTTACCTCTGAGAGTCCTTAGTTTGACTAACAACATTATTTCATTTACTCCATTTACGTCTTGAGACACTAATAATATGTTTAAAGTCACAGAGTACATTGTACTCTGAAAACTGATTCGGCAATGCTTAGCACATGAACTATCACCTGTCTTCCAATTTCGGTGTCAACTTCCACTTTGCACACACACTACAGTTAAAAGCCATTAGACCTCTCTGTTCCAGCCTTGGTGAGCATGAGACGTGTAAACTCAAACCAGAAGGAAACTTTTTAAACACAGAATTGAACGTCCTACGTATGCTGGGAGAGGGGAAAGAGAGGGAACAATGCTAGTTGCTCAATTCTTGTCCCGCTTTCAGTCACCTCCCCCGCTAACCACAGCAAATTGGGCCATTCTGGTGCTGATTTCCAGGAAGGTGTGTTTGTGTATATTCTAGGACTGCATGGGTCTCTTCAACAAACTCTCTGTGAGGCTGGTGGTTTTTCCCACCACTGCAATTCCCACAGCTTTTTACAGCCAGAATTTTTGAGGCTTTATTTCCCTGTGCTGGAACCCTGGGTTGCACAGCCCATTTCACTCCCCGGTTGCTCCTTGCAGCTTATCCACATGCGAATGTGCGATAGTCCACTCTGCTGCTTGCCTGGTCCAGCACCTTGCCGCTCATCCTCTGTGTCCCTCCTACCGGTCTGGATGAATGTTTCTTTAACTCCTTGGTTGTCCAACTCCCATACAGTCCATTTTCTGGCAGTTCTGGTTGGTTTTTTGTTTGTTTGTTTTTGAATTGGTTGTTGCCCTTCTTTTGGTTGTGCAAGGAAGCAAACTGTATTTACTTACACCTCCATCTTGGCCAGAAGTCCCTCCTCAGAATTCTTAAGAGTAGTCCAGACATCCATATTATTTTTTATCAAGCTTCTTAAGGATTATTGCATACACCAATTGACAACAACTGGACTACAACCTGGATGAACAGTTTCATAAATTTTTTGTAGCCTGGAATGAACCTGTCATGTCTCAGCCTGAAGGGCATGTCCATCCAGAGAGCCAGAAATGTGGCAGAACAGGATTGGCAAAGAAGGAGAAGAGAACTTAAGTAAATTATCTACAATAAATATGTGCATCACTATGTTCTCTTTATCATTAAAGATTATAAATAATAAATATTATTAGCCCTCGCTGGTGTGGCTCAGTGGATTGAGTGCCAGCCTGTGAACCAAAGGATCACCAGTTCTATTCCCATTCAGAGCACATGCCTGGGTTGCAGGCCAGGTCCCCAGTAGGGGGCATGTGAGAGGCAGCCATACATTGATATTTCTCTCCCTCTCTCTTTCTCTCCTTCCCCCTCTCCCTAAAAATGATAAATAAAATATTTAAAATTAATGATATTGATAAAGATTAATATTACTAATAATTATTATTAAAAATTCACTCTGATACGACATTACTGTTGTGACTTCCGTCCAAACAAAGCCTTTCTAGAGAAGTAATGCATAATGAGCAGAAATGTGTGGTTAAGGGGAGGGCTGGAGTGACTCACAGATGCTGATCATTGGCTTCATACCTATGGATTCAAAGACCTGGGCCATGTTCATCTCATCTTCTTTCCCTCTGCTTCAAGCTGCCTCTGGAAGAGCCTGCTATACATTGTCATAAATCTCTAGTCTTATAGTTCACTAATAATATCTGCAGAATTATATTTCTTTACATCATTCAACAGTACTGGATTCAAAGTAAAACCCAGCAAAACAATGTGGTGCAATTGTTTTTAAAATAACTTACCTCAAAAAAAAATAAATAAAATAACATACTTTATTTTTATATTTAATCCTTCATGCAATTGAATATTCTATCTCTGCCTTCCATCTACCAAATATTTTTATAGGCCACAAACAGTGCTAGGAATGTAAAATATAACAATAAATAAAACATAATCCCCACCATTCAGGGCAGCAAAGTCTAGGGAATAATTGTGTAAACAATAACCACAAGGGAATATGCTATATGTCCACATAGCAAGATATCCGCAAGGTGCTACGGAGCACAGAGAAGAAAACCAATATTGCCTGAAGGCAGAGCTTCCAAATATAGAACGAAGGGTATAGTCGAGTATCCTGGCAAGGATACAGTAAAGCACAGGCATAAAACCGAGAAAATGCAAGACACACTTAGGAAACAGAAAATACGATGGTGGCTGTTAATAACAGCGGTGGGAATTACGGTGGGCCTTCTATGCTATGCTAAATAATCTATCCAAGGAAGTCATTGAGTTTTTTTAAGCATCATCAGTACTGTGTTTAAGTTCCCCAAGGTGTAAAATTCTCCCAAGACTTGCCTCTGCTCCCACCTTTCCACGCAGCTATTCTCCTCTCCAAAGCCCCCAGCCCTGCCCCCCCAGCCCCATGCTGCCTGTGCTGCAGCAGTCAGAGGTACTTGCTGTTCTCTAAATATGCCGTGTTTGTTCTCAGGGCTGCTAATGTCAACCATGTGAACTGAGGAACATCAGAAGGTGTGGAAAGTCCAGTGACAGCAGCTCGATGACGGAATTACCAACAATTAAGAGAAATACTGGACCATTCATGTTCTCTAAATTTTTTCTCCCCCCACCCTCTATTAAACTTTGTTTTAATGGATCTCAAAATTCTGTGACAGATTTTTGGTCAAGTTGTTTCCATTAAAAAGTACTGATTTTAAAAACTAGTAACAGAAACACTGCCACACACACACACACACAGTCTCCTTTCCTTTTGAAGCCATTACGATGCATTGTAATCCCTAACCAGTCCTTTGCTATTAAACTTAAGTGGCCATTTGAGACAAACAGTTCTGAGACTGTTTTCCCACCACTGATTAAGACTGGGGTGGCAGGTGTTGGGGATAATATTCATTTAGCCTTCTGAGCTTTCTGGGCAGACTTGGTGACTTTGCCAGCTCCAGCTGCCTTCCTGTCCCCTGCTTTGATGACACCAACAGCGACTGTCTGTCTCACGTCACAGTGAAGTGGACTAGAAGAGGATGGTCAGAGAAGCTCTCAACACACATGTGCCTGCCAGGAACCATATCAACGATGGCAGCATCACCAGATTTCAAAAACTTTGGGCCATCTTCCAGCCTTTTCCCAGAACAACGATCAATCTTCTCCCTGAGCTCAGCAAATCTACAAGCAGTGTGAACTGTGTGACAGTCCAGCACAGGTGCACATCCAGCACTGATTTGGCCTGGATGGTTCAGGATAATCCCCTAAGCTGTGAAGCCAGCTGCTTCCATTGGTGGGTCATTTTTGCTGTCACCAGCCACAGTGCCACAACAAACATCTTTGACAGACACGTTCTTGACATTGAAGCCCACATTGTCCCCAGGAAGCACTTCACTTGAAGCTTCATGGTGCATTTCAACAGACTTTACTAAAGTTGTAACGTTGACTGGAGCAAAGGTGATGACCATGCAGGGTTTGAGAACCCCAGTCTCCATCCGGCCCACAGGGACAGTACCAATGCCACCCATTTTGTATACATTTTGGAGGGGCAAAAGCAGGGGCTTATGAGTTGGATGAGCTGGTGGCAGAATGCACTCCAGAGCTTCAAGCAGCGTGGTCCCACTGGTACTGCCATATTTACTGAGCTTTCCATCCCTTAAACCAAGGCATGTTAGCACTTGGCTCCAGCACGCTGTCGCCATTCCAACTAGAAATTGGCACAAATGCTACTGTGTCAGGGTTGAAGCCAATTTTCTTAGTGCATGTGCTGACTTCCTTAACAATTTCCTTGTATCTCTTCTTGCTGTAGAGCAGCCCAGTGGATTTCGTTTTTGTTAACACCAACAACCAGCTGTTTTAAACCCAGTGTGTAAGCCAGAGGGCACGCTCACACCAGCAGCAACAATCAGGACAGCACAGTTCAGCCTGAGATGTCCCTGTCATCATGTTTTTGATGAAGTCTCTGTGTCCCAGAGTATCAATGATGGTCACACAATACTTGGCTGCTTTCAAATTTCCACAGGGAGATATCAATGGTGATACCACAGTCATGTTCAGCTTTCAGTTTATCCAAGACCCAGGCACACTTAAAAGAGCCCGCCCCCATCTCAGCAGCCTCCTTCTCAAATTTTTCAATGGTTCTTTTGTCGATCTCATAACATTTGTAGATCAGATGGCCAGTAGTGGTGGACTTGTCAGAATCTATGTGTCCGATGACCTCAATGTTGATGTGAGTCTTTTCCTTTTCCATTTTGGTTTTAATTTAGTGGTGGTTTTCATGACACCTGTGTTCTGGAGGCAACCCCCCCCCAAAAAAAAACAAACTAAAATTTTCACTTACTGCCCTGTTGTCTCAAAGAGAAGTTTAACGTGTTTGTTGTACATCTGGTACATCCTTGTAACCACGAGCAGGGAAGGACACTTTCCATCCACTTTCCAGGAGAAGTTGGGTGGAATGTGATAACATTTTAAATGGTGTTCTTTGCTATTTTTGTTTTATTTAGATTTCTTCCTTTTAAAACCAAACTTTAATTTTAAGGAGAGAGTTGGTAAAACATCCCATCTTGCTTTTGATGCCTCATAGCAATAATTTTTCTTTTCTCTGCAGACACTCTTAAATGGAAACTTAAAACACCCGATTTTCCTTCTATACACTTTGTTTAGTTAATAGGGTTTTAGCCTTAAAGCTCACCCCAAAGAATAACAAGTAAAGCAACATAATAGAAAATCATAGAAATTTAGACTCGAAAGGCCTCAAGAGAGAATTCAGTGGTGTGTTTAAAAAGTCATGGTTCCTTTAAAGTTCAGATTAATAAGGACCTGCTGGTACTAATTATCTGTATCCCAGGTAAAAATGTAGCAAAGAGTAGAATTATAACCCTGAAAGTTGAAATCAGAGTAATATCATTCTCATACTCCCCAAATCATTTAAAAAATAGTTGTGAAGGAATAGTTTTGAAGTTGTAAAAATTTTGCAATTCAATGAATGTAGAGTTATTAAATTCCTGAGAACTGTATTTTATTTCTTCTGTGTCAGTTAAGGACAAAATCTGTGCAAATGCTCAAAAACATGTAGCAAACATGACCAAATTAAAGTATGATTTAATAGATGTTTCAATTTTTCAAGATGGTAAGGAGTTAATGCTATTCTCTCACCTACTGCAGGAATTTCTAAGAGCTTCCCTAAAGCTTAACTGTTTAGCCTCTGCTGAAATATTCCCACTGCCTCTTTTTCTTTCTTCCCACATCTTAATTCCCTTACTCTTTCTCTCTTTCTGCTCTCCTTCATCTATGCTTCTCAAGGTAAATCACAATGGGTTACTGTGGATGATTCAGGCTACAATTACAATCCCTGAAAACAGTGTAGAATTCTCCCATTCACCCAGATTAGAAAGATAGGAAAGTGTCAAGTGACTCGAAAAGATTTTAAAAATTAAATATAATTTAATGGAAAGCAATTAACCTTACATTTGTGGACAGACATCTGGTGTAGTGGGAAAAATTCCCACTACAACAATAGCTGACAACCAGACCCAGTATGAGTCACAACACAAACTAACCAGGACACCCAAATTCCAACTGCTTCGTCTGTGAGTTTAAAAATTGGACCAGAGAGCTTTCTAGGTCCTTTTAGCTTAAAAATCCATTTAGTCCATGAAATACTTAAAATCGAGTCTTCTGCCCACAATTTTGCCAAAATAAATGGTTTATTTCCTTCCCTGTGTCTTTATGACTGTCACTGGGAAAAGAAGGCATAATTAAAATCTATTTATGAAGTTTGATACTATAAATTAGCAATAAATCTCATGATTTATTAACTTTTTTATTATGAAGCAATATTTTTTTTATTTTTGGAATAGTAAAGTTTATTGAAACAAGAATTATGTTTTGTAGAATGATCATTGTTTTTTCTTAAAAATATTTTTTTATTATTATTTTTTTTTATTATTTGGTTACTTTTCAAGTACATTTTTTTTCTCTCCCCCCCCTCCCGATCTCCCCCCTCCCTCCCATTCCCCCCCCCCAGTCCTCATCTCTGTGTCTTTCATACTTGTTTCTCAAAATCCCTCCCCCTTTTTCCCCTTAAGTTCCCTTCCCTCTCCCCTCTGGTCACTGCCCACTTGTTCTCTATTTCAGCGTCTTTGTTTTTATTCTGTTTGCTTGTTTGTTTTATTCTTTAGCTTCCTGTCAAAGGTGAGATCATATGGTATTTGTCCTTCAATGCCTGGCCTATTTCACTCAGCATAATGCTTTCCAGTTCCATCCATGTTGTTGCAAAAAGGTAGTAGCTCCTTCTTTCTCTCTGCTGCATAAAATTCCATGGTGTATATGTACCACAATTTTTGGATCCATTCATTTACTGATGGGCACCTAGGTTGCTTCCAACTCTTGGCTATTGTAAATTGTGCTGCTATGAACATTGTGGTGCATAGGTTCTTTGAAATTGACGTTTTAGGATTCTTGGGGTATAATCCTAGCAGTGGAATTGCTGGGTCAAAAGGCAGGTCAATTTTTATTTTTCTGAGAAAATTCCATACTGTTTTCCATAATGGTTGTACCAGTCTACAATCCCACCAACAGTGTACTAAGGTCCCCTTTTCCCCACACCCTCTCCAACATTTGTTGTTTGTTGCTTTGTCTATTATAGCCATCCTGACTGGTGTAAAGTGGTATCTCATTGTGGTTTTAATTTGAAGCAATGTTAAACATATTCAAAAGTAGAGAGAACAGTACATACACCCATCTTCAAAAATCACTAACTCATGGCCAATTTTGTTTAATCTATATACCCCTCCACTTTGAAGGAAATCCCTGATATCAAAGCAGTTTTGTAAATATTTCAGTATGTATGTTTAAAAGACAAGGACTCCATACTTTTTTTAACATTTCATTATATATATTTTTTTATTTTAGAGAGGGCAAGAAACATTAATGTGTGAGAGAAATATTCATTGGTTGATGTCCCAGGCAGGTGTCCCAACCAGGAATCGAACTGGAAACCTTTTGGTTCATGGAAAGTTGCCCAGCCAATTGAACCACACCAGCTGAGGCTGACTCCCTTCTTCTTCTTCAAATATATCTTATTGATTATGCTATTACGGTTGTTCCATTTTTCCTCCCCTTTATTCCCTTCTGCCCTGCACCCCACCTCCCATCAGCATTCCACCATCTTAGTTCATGTCCATGGGTCTTACATGTAAGTTCTTTGGCTTCTCCATTTGCCATACTATTCTTAACCTCCCCTGTCTATTTTCTACCTACCGTCTATGCTTCTTACTCCCTGTACCATTATTCCCCTTTCTCCCATCTCCCTTTCCCCACTGATAACCCTCCATACGATCTCCATTTTTGCAATTCTGTTCCTGTTCTAGTCATTTGCTCAGTTTGTTTTTGTTTCTGTTTTAGGTTCAGTTGTTGATAGTTGTGAGTTTGTTGTCATTTTACTGTTCATAGTTTTTGATCTTCCTCTTTTTCTTACATAAGTTCTTTTAATATTTCATACAATAAGGCTTTGGTGATGATGAAATCCTTTTGTTTTACCTTGTCTGGGAAGCACTTTTTCTGCCCTTCCATTCCAAATGATAGCTTTGCTGGATAGAGCAGTCTTGGATGTAAGTCTTTGCCTTTCATGACTGAATATTTCTTTCCAGCCTCTTCTTGCCTGTAAGTTTTCTTTTGAGAAATCAGCTGATAGTTTTATGGAACTCCTTAAGAGTTCTACACCTTAAAGTGCTTCTTTGAAAAATTTATTGAAAAAAATAAAAAATTAATTTCATTTCCTCAATCTAGCTGATGATAAAATCATGATGAAGTCAAACAAAGTAGAAAGAAAATAATTCCAAAACAGAAGATATATTTCATGTTCTAAATTTACATCAGTGTTTCACTCGCACAATAGACATATCCTCTGAGAAAGAGCTATAATTACCACTTTCACCTTAAGTAAGGATTTTCCTGAGGTCTAAGAGACCCATAAATAACACAGTTTCTTCTGAAATAGAAAAGAATAGAAATTTTCATTTTCTTTCATCATGTTAACGAGACGTGAAAGAGATTACAAAAGCTGGGGTGAAGAGATTAGCTTCAAAATAACTGCACTGCAGGACCCAAGTGCTGCACATGCAGCTCAACAAAACGAAATAAGCGTTGGTCACCCTCACTGTCGTAGTTCAGTCACGAGCCAGGACTCACGCAGACCCTCACTTCACAAAGTGGATGGATTTGGGGAAGTTGGAAACGTTTGCAAACATTCACAAATCAGATCATACTTCAAATATATTAGGCGAGTCCACCAATTAAAGGGACCCAGAAATGAATCCTCTCATAGTGCAAAAGCAAACATAACATATAAAAACTATGTGTATTATAATTAAGCACCAATAAAAAATAATAGCTAAATTGACTAGGTGCTTATTATGTGCTGGTTTCTATGCTCTTGCCTTACATCTGTACTTCTCATTCCAACCGTATTTGGCCATGTAGGCGACTGTCCATGTCCACACCACATGCCCTTGACTCATCTGCGTTCCTTTGGATAGTCTCAGTGATGCTGGCAGCTTCCCACCGAAAGGACCCACAGCTCTTTCCCCACTTCCTACCAACGCTTCCTGAGATTACCTCACAAATACATTACCTGCACCTAAATCCTTATTTCAGGGCCTTCTTTTGGAGAAAACTCTAATCAGGAGTGTTGGTAATAAACATGGTATTAGAAAACAGATGCTCAGAATGCAATGCCGGAATTCTCTCACTTGCTGGTCAAGGGGCAGCAAAGGATTCAATGTCTAATGATAAATGAGTAGCAATAACCCATAACATGTAATAGCAGTATCATCACTAAAACTTTTACCCGAGGTGCACTGGAACTGGTCCGGGCAGAAGGAGTTAAAAACAAGCTTATACTTGAAAGATAGGGGCTAATCATGACTATAAAGATTTTGGATTTAGTACTGGTTAACTACTCTTGGAGCTTTGAAGTATGGAACTGGCAGGCTTGGGTAAGCCATCTATTTATTTAGGGCAAACCAGAGAAAGTCCATGTCAGCATTTAAGTGAACCTGCCTCCAGAGAGCAGGCAATACTTAAAATCAGGTCTACAACTCAACTGAGTAGCTGAGTTCAAAGGACACTGAATGCACTGCCCCAGCAGGTCTCCCACACTGCCATTAGGGCTCCGATAGGGAGAGAGTAGGAGTGAGATGCAGGATGACGATATTTGGGTGGGTGTCCATAAGCACATGAATGCTCAGTTTCTGCCGACCCTCTAACCTGGAAGGATCCATCCCCATCCCTTTTATAAATACCAGCAGCTCGCAGATGCCTGGAGACTTTGCAAAGGCCATACCTGAGGAAGACCTCCTCTTCAAGATCTGCTCTGCCTCCCTTCATTGCCTCTAGACCCAAAACTAGGGTCAATCTACACATAACAGCTCCAGTTGTGAGGTACAGTCCCTGCTATGAGAAGAAACAAGTTATGCACCAGAAGAGCTGCTGAGCCCCTCTGGCGTGTCATCAAGACCGGAGGGCACACACATGAAAGTGGACTGTGAGAGTGTTCAGCTGAGGCAGGGGCGGGAACAGTAGAGAGAGGAAAATGCACCAATATGGAGGCACTCTTCTGACACAGAATTTAACTTCTAGCAAGGAACCTTTAAGGAGGTCCTAAAACACAGCATTTCAAAAGAGCAGGCCCAGAGGTTGCACTTAACTATTGGAAACAAGGTGAGTGTATTTGCTATACTAGGCAGTAAGGTCAAAGAAGCGACCAGAGAACTTGGACCTGCAAGCATCTGTAGCTACAGCTAATAAATCATTAGCATTGTGTTTTGTAGAGGCAAAAGAGGTGGGTTAGAATATTAGTTTACTAGGGCTGCTATAACGAAGTACCACAAGCTGAGAGACTAAAGGAATGCATTCCGGAGACTAGAAGTCCAAGATCAAGGTGACAGCAGGGCTGGTCCCTTCTGAAGCTGCAAGAATCTGTTCCACGCTCTTCTCTTATCTTCTGGTGGTTTGCTGGCAATCTTTAGCATTTATTGGCTTGTAGAATCATCATCTGATCAATGTCTTCATCTTCACCTAGCATTCTCCCTATGTGTTTTTTGTGCCCAAATTTCTCCTTTTTTATAAGAATACCAATTATAGTGAATTAGGGGCCCACCCTACTCCAGTATGGCTTCATCTTAACTAATTATATCTGCATTGACCTTATTTCCTAATGAGGTCACCGTCTGAAGTATTAGGTTTTAGTACTTCAAGATATGAATTTGCGGAGGGGACAAAATTCAACCCATAACAAGCAGTGAATGAGGCTATTTCTTGACTTATGGGGCCTAAAAAGGCCAAGAACTGGAGTGTATGAGATTTGTGTGCAGTTTCCAGATGTAAGCCAGTTCAGAGACATAGAATCCACTGATGTAAGGGCAAGCTGGGTTCTCCTGAGCAAAAAAGTCAACGTCGCTCCAATCATTCTCCAAGGGAATGTGTGGCCATCCAACCAAGTAAATCAACACTGATGAAAGAATAATACCTAACCCTTCCAGGGACTGTTGGATATTGAATCTAAGCTGACGTTTGGGATGATGTTGGTACCCAAAGTACCTTCATGGCCTCCCAGGTGGAGTGGAGGCCTATGGAGGCCTGGCCCAACATGTCTACAGACTCAGTATCTGGTCATGGACCTTGTTCCTGAGTAAACCATTGCTGTGGATATACTTAGCAGCAGCCAGAACACAAACCCTGGTTTTCTGACCTGTGAAAGAAGGGTCATTATGATAGAAAGGGACAGAGGAAGCCTCAGTTATTGCTTCCTCTGTCTCCTGGCCCAGATAACATGCAGAGGGAACGTTGCAGCCAGGTGGAATAACAAACACATATTTGTGCAACTCTCAAAGAGCGGCTCCTCCCAAACCATGCAGCTCCTGGGTGGGTCAGCTCAATACGTGGTGCAAGTGAACACCGCAGTCACGCTGTAGCCCCACGCAGGAGTGAACTCACCCACTGTTACTGGAAAGGCAGTCCACAGACTAGAGCAAGTTCACAAACTGTTTTTGTTATCATTGCACAAGATACAAAAACAAGTATAGGAAGCAAGAGTATACATTTGGAAACAGTTTAACGCTGTTGCCATAACTGAGCGTGAAATTTTCCATTCTACAAAAGGATCAGTTGTAATGAACTGAAAATGAAAAAGCAAAAAAGGTCCTTCATGGGTCAGTGTGAGGACCAACGTCCTAAAGGGCAGCAGTGAAAGGAAATCCTACCATCGGGCAGAGCTTCATCAAATTTGTATGAAAGAAGTGGTTTGAGGTAAGGATATATATGAGTTCTTGGGCAGTGGCTAATGGCTCTGCCAATTGATCAGGGGCCTGTAACAAACAATAATGGGCGGTCAGACACAAGTAGCTCTGAAGAAGAAGGCATATGGATGACTGTAGAAGTGGACACAGAGTGTAAACACTCGACAGAGAGTCTATAGCAGAAGCAGCACTGATGCAGGTAGAAAAGCTGACTCACCCAATGAATGTCAGCCAGCCCCTAGTCCTGGCCACTTCAATACTTACACAGTGAGCCTGGGGACAGAATGGCCGTGGTAGCAGGGATGGAGGACACGCACTTTCACTCACTGAGGCAAGTCGAGCTATTTTAGATATATTAACTGCCTGTATGTGTTATGCACCAAAGACACAGACATGGAAACCACAGCCCTGGGAGGCAATGTCTGTTCTGAGTATTGATGTATGAATAGGAGTCAGCTGGGGAGGGAAGAGAAGGTGGCATATGCAAAGCCATTTGGAGAATCACACAAAGTTTGGTAAGTCTAAATTCATGGGAGGATGCCCAGATCAAGGCAGAGGCTGGGTCATCAAACACTTCAGATGCAAGGCTTTTATAATAAAAGGATTATAAATAGGAGAGGGTCATGAGCAGGTCTGTGTCTTAGCAAAACCTTTCTGACATTAGGCCAGTTAGGAATAATCCAGGAGAAGAAAAAACAAAGCTACAGAAATGGCATTAATTATGGGGAGAGAGAATAAGAAGGGATAAATGCAACAGGGATTTTGGAAAGAGGTTAACACTTGGTCAAAGCAAGGAAAAAAAAAGAGACACCTAGGATGACTTGGGTCCTTTCCCAATCCCTATGTCCCCTGAGTAGAAACATCTCCTTTGAACCCCTATTTTATTTGTACCTTAATGAACTTTTTTTTGTGGTTCTTTATTTCACATGTCTCTCTCCCTCTATTGGTAAAACTCACTGTGGGCAGACATTGCACCTTACACCCCTCCCATCACCAGCAGGGACAGGAATAAGATGAGGAAAATCAGCACTCGTGTTGGGTGCATGCCAGTGCAAGTCTGAATCCCTCCTTTACTTAAAAGTTTGCTACTTCATTCATCATAGATATTTTTTATACATTCTGATTTTTTAAAAATATTGCATTGAGACTTCCATCAAGATGAAGGCATAGGTGGAAACACTTTGCCTTCTTGCACAACCAAATCTAAAAACAATAAAGTTTTAGCAACAATAAACTCAGCCAAGCCACAGAAAATCGAAAGACATGGAGTCCAACAACAACGGACCACTCCGCTAGACTGGTAAGAGCGGGGGAGCCAGCAGCAGAGCAGGCCAGGCAAAAAAGATCCCCTGACCCAGGCAGCCAAGGGTGAATCCCAGGTGTGGGGTAGTGAGACGGGCAGACCCAGTGAAGGTGCAAGGCAGCTGGCTGACCATGGTCACAATTTGTGTGCAGATAAACCAGCAAAGGAGCGAGCAGTGAGACAGACCAGGCGGGCCCCAGCAGCAGGAAGGAGCAGAGGGGACCACCACTGCTCCCTCCCCCACATACAGTATCACAAACCAGTGACCTGGGTGGCCCCGCCCTGGTGAACTAAGGCTCCACTCACTCCTCATACATAACAGGCATGAGCAGACCAAACATGGCTCAGGAACTCAAAGTCCCAGAGCCCATAACTCTAAGCAACCAAGAAATTACCAACCTATCAAAGGCACAGTTCAAAACACTGGTGATCAGGATGCTCACAGAACTGGTTGATTTTAGCCACAAATTAGAGGAACATATGAAGGCTAAACTAATTGAAGTGAATGGAAATGCACAGGAAACCAATAGTGATGGAAAGGAAACTGGGACTCAAATCAAGGGAGTGGACCAGAAGGAAGTAAAAAATGACCAAACAGAAAAGGATGAAGAAACAAGAATTCAAAAAAATGAGGAGAAGCTTAGGAACTTCCAGGACATCTTTAAATGCTCCAACATCTGAATTATAGGGGTACCAGAAGGGGAAGAGGAACAGCCATGAGTGGAAAACTTATTTGAACAAATAATAAAGGAGAACTTCCCCAATCTGGCAAAGGCAATAGACTTCCAGGAAATCCAGGAAGCTCAGAGAGTCCCAAAGAAGTTGGACCCAAGAAGAAACACACCAAGACACATCATCATGACATTAGCCAAGATTAAAATGAAGGAGAGCATCCTAAAAGCAGCAAGAGATAAGGGGACAGTCACCTACAAAGGAGTTCCCATCAGACTGTTAGCGGATTTCTCAAAAGAGACCTTACAGGCAAGAAGGGGCTGGAAAGAAATACTCCAAGTCATGAAAACCAAAGACCTACAACCAAGATTGCTCTACCCAGCAAAGCTTTCATTTAGAATGGAAGGACAGATAAAGTGCTTCTCAGATAAGACCAAATTCAAGGAGTTCATCATCACCATGCCCTTACTATATGAAATGTTAAAGGGACTTACCTAAGAGAAAGAAGATAAAAAAGATGAACAGTGAAAGGACAGCAAACTCAGTTATTAACAACCACACCTAAAACAAAAGCAAACTAAGAGGACAGCTAGATCATGAGCAGAACCATAGAAATGAAGATCACATGGAGGGTTAGCAACAGGGGAGTGGGAGAAGGAGAAGAGGGGAGAAGGTACAGAAAAGAAGGTACAGAAGGTACAGTAGATAGAAAATAGATGGGGGGAGGGTAAGAATAGTAGGGGAAATATAGAATCTAAAGAACTTGAGACACGTGGTCATAAACTAAAGGGAGGGAATGGTGGGGGAGGGGTGTGCAGGGTGGAGGGGAATGAAGGGGGGAATAGAACAACTGTAATGCTATAATCAATAAAATATATTTAAAAATAAATAAAATAAAATATTGCATTAAAATATTCACTTGCATCACTGGGTTTTTGCCACCCTCTTACCCAAAGCAAGGGCCTCACTTAACTCGCCCTTGTTCCTGCCCCAGTTCTCAGTGCCAACACAAGCAGGCACCTAAGCGCCCACTGAATGAAGGGAAAGCAAACAAGTGGCATGAGCAACAAGACAGATGGTGGTGGCCATTTACAGAGCCGGTGGAGGCGGGAGGAGCAACAGACACTGGAAAAAGATGAGTTTGTAATGCATGTCAGAGGTACTGCATGGTGTATTATCTTATAGACTCATTCATTATTCAACACTGGCAGCATTTATAATAGGAAATTACAGTAAAGACTGACAGTACTTAAGGAATTGTCCTCAGGATATTTCCCCATTATCCATTTAACCTTACATTAATATTTGAGATATTGCAGCAATATCCAATTTCTAAACTCAGAGTATGAGTTCACACTACTTAGGACACTATGATGAGCTGTCCTTTATCCAAATGTATCAATAATACCTGTGTTCTTTGACATTATCTACCAAATACTCTTATCGGTGAGGCCTAATCTCACCACTCTGTGAGAAACACACCTCATTACTTTACTTCATTATCCCTGCCCATTCTTCCTCATCAAATTCGTATCATCTGATATGGTATATACTTATTATTTTTCTTTCCCCTTTCTAAAACATAAGATCTGTTAGAACACAGGATTCGGTTTTGGGGTTTTTTTTGGGGGGGGGGCTACTGGTTTGTTTGTTTTTCCTGGTTGTATCCTCGGCACTTAGAATAAATGCCCCTGAAAGCCACGACAGAGGTGGAAGGATGGCTGTAAGAAGACTGTACTGGTGCGGAAAGAGGACAAAGAAAAGAAACAATGCCCTGTGTGGACAGCACACTGGAGCTAGCAGCTCAAAAGAATGTAACCAAAACCCCTGGGGACCAAAAACAAAGATGCAATCACTAACCAGAGCGGTCACCTTGGGAGGTTTTACAGTTAGGCAACCAGTGCGCTTGGGTGTTTCAGCCTTTGATGAACACAGATGAGACCCAAACCTCTTTAGAAAGCTGGTACCTTCAAAGGGCTACTTGCTTAGGTACCACTGACATACAAGAAGAGGGGGAGAAAACTTGCCTTGGAAACACGGAAAAGTTTCTCTGAGAATTCATTTTTCATTGAATATATTGGGGGAACACTGGTTAACAAAAATTATAGAGGTTTCAGGCACACAACTGTCATCTGTACACTGTGTTGTGTGTTCACCACCCCAAGTCAAGTCTCCCACCATCACCACTTACCCCTTTACCCTCTTCCACCTCACACCCCCACCCCAGCAATCACCACACTGTTGTCCGTGTCTGTGAGTTTTCTTTTTTTTTTCCTTTTCTGTTCAATTCCTTGACTGCCCCCAACCCAGTGCTCCAACACCCACCCCCCTGCCTGACAGCTGTTTTCCTGCTCTCAATCTATGAGTCTCTATTTTCCTTTTTAGTTCACTTTGTTTATTGGATTCCACATATGAGTAAAACCATATGGTACTTGTCTTTCTCTGACTGGCTTATTTTATGTGGCATAATGCTCTCCAGGTCCACCCATACTGTCGAAAAAAGGTAAGATTCCCTTCTTTTTTATGGCTGAGTACTATTCCACTGTGTAAATGTACCACTGCTTTTTAAATCCACTCATCTAAAAGGAACAGCTTTGTGACCCAGCATTTCCACTTCTGGGAATTTATCTGAAGAAACCAAAACACTATCTCAAAAGAATATATGCACCCCTATGTTCATTACAGCACTGTTTTTAATAGCCAAGATTTGGAAGCAGCCCAAGTGTCCACTGGTAGATCTCCGAGAATTCCTAATATAAACTTCCCTCAAATCTTTTGGCTCTAAACATACACTACCTACATGGTCTAGGAATCTCAAGCCAAAAAACTGAAATTAATATCGGTGCTGGGGTATTATGTTATCAATGTATTGACTCTCAGCTCCAAATCTACCCTTCTTCATCCTATGTTGTGGCATTAGATCCTATAAATCAGACCCTATAAACACTTCTCTTGTGCCTGATGAATCAAGGTTAAGTGTTACAAAAGAGTCCTGAAGAGGCCAGGCTGATCAGCCCATTGAGAAAAAAGGTCAATGATTTCAAACAACCGCTTTTACTCACTAAGTATAATAAAACAAAATATCTGCTTCTGAAAACCTAATAGGAAGTTGAAACACAAAACTGTCACCTCACAGGTACCCTTTCTTCCCGTGGTAGAGCTGGTTTGAAGCCAAGCTTCATTTTTCAGAGACGAAAGTACTCCCCAGTTACATCTAACATTTGAGCAGATTTTTAGCTGCTTAACTCAGCAGATGTGTTTTTTAAACTCATAACCTCATATGGATACATAGGTGTATATTGTCCCATTGGCCCTGCTTCTCTGGAGAACCTCAGTTAATACACATCCCAAATGACCACCTCCTGACTCCTGCTGAAGACCCTCCTAAAGAGCTACACGGCTCCGCTTTGAAGGTGCTGTGTTTGTTGTCCCGTTTGCATCTCCCCCCTCCTCCCGCCCCACCTCTGCAGGGTCGTAGTTGGAACATGAGCTGGCATCCTCCTGAAAACCCTGCCTGCTCTCCAGCCCACAGTGGTTTGGCCAAGGGGGAAGCAGGAACATCTGATCCACACCAGGCCAATCAGAGGTCATACCTGTATATGAGATATTTTTTTAAATTTAGAAGCTAAAAGAGAATTTATTAAAGTCCCTTTGTGCCCACCGCCATGTGTAGAAATCAGGCCTAAGAGAGTGAACCGAACTCTAAAGAGGTAGGAGCGAAAACAAAGAGACCTGCTGTTGGTACCCAATTCCCTTGTTCCCTCCCCTCCTGAAGCTCAGCCTCCCCTGCTCTCTAGGTCTCCGTTACAACCGTCAGTGAATTCCCTTTTGGCTTAAGCTGGTTTGAATTAGGCTTCAGTCCATTGCAACCAGAGGAAACACAGTAAATCCCTAGTGTGTGCAAATCACTATGGAAATGTATGTAATTGCACTGAACAGAATCAAACTAACTTCAAGTGTCTTTCAGTGCTCAAAAATTTAAATGGGTTCAATATTTGCCCTAAAATATCATTAACAATGGAGCCACTTAAAATGCAAAGGTTTCCCAAGAAGAATCTCTGTTTGCTTACTTTCATATGTAAAGGACTTACCAAATGATTAATCACAGTTAGAAACCATAGAGCACCATACTCTCTGATGGACACTATGCAATCTCATTAAAAATACTACACAAACATAATACTATAATTTAAAATACTATACAAATTCTACAATCACTGAATCTTTCAAAAAAAACATACATATTTACCAATTGATGTCATCAATAAATATTTTCTTGGTACTTAAAGTTTTAAACTCAGTGCTTTCTCGGAAGGAAGATTATGTGAAGAAGGGAGCAAGGGCAGCCATCTACAAGCCAAGGAGAGAGGTCTCTAAGGAAACCTCACGTACTGACATCTTGACCTTGGACTTCCAGCCTCTAGAACTGTCAAAAAAATAAATTTCTGTTCTTTAAACTAAAAATTAATTAATTAATTGTTTTTCGTACTGATTTGGTTAGAGGTTGAACTTATCTTCTTATAGATCACAGAATCCCTGGTGCAGAGGAAGCATTTAATCATAAAATGGTTATTAATACACAGGTCATATGAAGAATAAACTCTCATCCTGAATTTCCTCTTCCACAAGATCAATGGCATCTTATAAAATAGGAAAGACAGCGTTGTGGATAACTAAAATTCAGAGATAAGCATGCAATGTTTGGTACTAAATTCATTTCTAACCATCTACTCTTTTCTACAGTTGCTAACAGTGGTTTAATGGCTGATTTCTCTAATCTTATTATCCCCATATATCTCCCTGAATGGTGTGTTAAACGGGGCAACTGTGAAGAGTGAGAACATGAAAGAAAGAAGAAGCCAACACACGAACACATGTCGAAAACAAACTTGATAAGAACCTAGTCCCGAGGGGTTTACACCCTCCAAAGATCATAGTTCCAGGTAGCGTTTTTCTTCTAATTTCACCAATTAGGAAAGGGAATCCAATACTCCCAGAATGGGCGAGAGAGGAAAAGCAAGCTTGGGAGTAGTCAATACTTTTAATAAGGCTCTTAAAACAGCTAGGTGCTAAGAGGTAAACGCATTAGTAAAAGCTTTAACAAAATATAAGGACCAGAATCATACTCACTGATCAGAAAGATTAGGTGTTCTAGTGTTTTAATTTTATAGAATTTCAGGAAATGTTATGAGCTTCATTTGCCCAACAGCAACATGGCAACAGGTAATAAATGCAATATTTCAGGTACAGTTCAAAGAACTACTTTTTCACAATTCCTCACCTGAGGACATGTTTTCATTGTTTTTATAGAGAGAGGAAGGGGAGTGGGGAGAGAGAAACGCTGACTGGTGGCCTTTTGGAGGCTCCCCGACCAGGGATGGAACCTGCAACCTTTTGGTTACAGGCCGATGCTCCAACCAGCTGAGCCACACCAGCCAGGATTCACAAATCTGTTTATAACTGAAAACCTCTCTTCTCATTGCACTGTTCCCAGTCCTATCCCTGTTAAGACCCGTTACACTGCAACCACTCTGCCAAGAGAGGGACAGAGGGACAAGTAAGTGATGATAGAAAGGGTGCACCTGCTAATATCAACATCCACTTAAGTATCTGTCCTTGTGGTTCTAATCCAAAAAGCAGGTGCTATACTTCTGAGCCTTCAGCACGTTTTGCTACACAGTGTTCACCCAAAATGGTGAAATGTTCAGAAAGGTTTTGAGTCCAAATTACGGAAAGCATGTTAATCCTAGTGTCTGTCAAAATGATATTAGAGTTAATATAAGTAATATCAATGAAATGTTTGATGGAAAAGATTTAATTCAGTAGATCTTACATACTTAGATAGTACTTTGAAATATTAATACAAGAAAGAAAAAGGCATGGGTTCTTCACATTTATAATGAAGGAGAAAAGGTAAAAACTATGTCAGTTTTGTATATAAAAGTGAGAGGAGGTATATACATATACATTTGCCTATTAGACTCTGTGTAGACAGACACGTGAATAGTTTAAAATAATGGTCACCTCTGCACCAGAAGAGTAGGGGGGCTGGTAAACTAGGCTAAGAATATTTATTTTCCATGATATATTCTTTCCCACACTTGGAATATTTGAATATATATTTCCCGTTCAAATCAATAAACAAATTTAAAATAAAAAGTATAAACCATGAATACAAATCATTCTTATGCAAGGAAAATATGTCAGTTACATGAAAGAGATACAAAATGTACTGGAGTTTCGGAGGATAGAGAGCTATCATTTACCCATGGAAACAGGAAAACTATCGACAAGGAGACAGCGCATGGGATGGGCCATGAATGGTGTCTAGCACAGACATATAACCGAAATCGCTCCAGGAAAGAGAAGACCTGAGTGTAGATAAGAAGTTGGGAAGGGATAGGACAGTGTTAATGTAGAAGCTTAGGCTACAGGTAAGATGCCGTATTCTTTTTTCTAAGATAGCATAACAAACTACCATACAGTTAGCAGCTTAAATCAACACAAATTCATCACCTCCCGGTTTCTATGCTCAGGAGTCTGGGTGAGCTGTGTCACTAGTCTGAAATCAAAGTTTCTGCCAGGGTGTGGTTTCATCTGGAGTGGGGGGTCCTCTATCAAGTTCACTGCAAGAGGCTTCTAGGAGCTGAACCTGGCCCCAGCGGATGGCCAGCAGGAAACTGGAACCTTCAGTCCTGCAACCACAAGGAACTGAATTCTGCCAACAACCAAAGTAAGTTTGGAAACAGCTCCTTTGCCAGTCAAACCTCAGTTGAAAACTGTGTTCCAGAAAAAACCCTGACTGAAGTTTTGTGCGACTTTTAGCAGAGGACTCAGATAAGCTGTCCCCCAAACTATGAGACAATAATGATTCCTTTAACCACTAAATTTATGTTAATATGCTCATATATCCTAAGAGGAGAATATCATCTCAATACTCTTCTTAAGTATTCTAAACACCAGCTCACTGCTGGCATGAAATCCTAGCCAACACACCAGAATCAGTCACACACTCACACTCTTGTAAGACTTAAGCTCTGTTGGAACCACTCTGCCTGGTTTCAGGAATTGTAACTGCCTGCCATGGCTGAGGATGAGTGAGCGACCTCCAGAATGCGAGCCACAGGAGACAAAGCTTGTCTCTGGTAGCAAACGCTGCCTCAGCTTCATCCCCTGCCCCCAATGTACGGTCAGATAGTGAGAAACAGGTATGACTCCTCAGAGGAGGGACAACCTAAGCCAGACACAATCATTTGGGAGGCCATCATGGAAGGACTTGGGGGGCTGCGACAAAGAGTGAGTGATGAACCCTCACCTGCACCCCACCCCATGCCAGCTATTCTGACATAGCCCAAGTCCCCATGTCCTCAGGGAGAAGTGCTTCCTGGCTCTAATCCACTTAAGCCTAAAAACCTATGATGGGGAAGGTGGTGCAGTCCTGTGCTGGAAAGGGCAGGTTCCCTGGGTGATCAGGCCTAAGAAAGAATAGGTAAAATCCTGTGAAACCTGCTTTGTTTGGGATGTGTCTCACTTAAATGATAAGGGTCCAAGCAAGAAGATTGTTCCTTGAAGTTTTATGGTTCTTTAGCTATCTGACCCTGACTGAGAATAAGCCCTCATAGTTCTTTGAATGCTATCTGTTGTTTGATCCTTACCTGTATTCTTGCGCAAAGGAACCCAATAAAAGCCCCTTGAGGAAGTGGCTCTAGGCCTTTTTCCTTTGAGAAACTGGCCACCTCTCCTCCCCAAGCAGATCATGTCTTGGAAGTGTTTACTTTCATCCGTAGTGGACGTGGGGGGCTTGCAGGCAAAGTCGCCCCCACAAAGCTCCAATTTGTTGCCAGCATTGCCAGAAGCACCAGACTGTTTGATTGATTAAGAGATCAAAAACTAAAGATCAGCTGCTTATTCTGAGAGAACGAGCAGCTTTTATTTCCTGACTAAATGATCAGAATGAGCCATCACGCCTATTAAGTATGAATGAAAACTCCACAGAGGCCGGTAGAGATGACAAGCTTAAAGTATGGAAGACATCTCATTCCCACTTACTCAAAGAAAGAAAAGAATGTATGCCTCCCAGTAAAATACAGCTGTCTTCTTTCGTATTCGAAAGCCACCATTTTTGTTTCAGCTTTATTGAGGTATAACTGACAAATAAAATTATACTATATGTACAGGGTACTCATGATAGTATGATGTATATATATGATAAAGCATGATAATTTGATGTGTGTATACATTTTAAAAGAATGTATTGTGGGAACAAATGAGTTAATAAACATATTCATCACTTCACATATTAACCTTTTTCTAAAAAAAAAAAACCATCTCTTCTTAAGTGGCAATTGGAACCCATTTGGGGACCTGCATTCATTATAAAGAACCAGAGTGACACTTGACCATCTGCAGGTCCTCACCATCATTCCCTGAGACGTCCCACCATTACGAGTTCACTGCGGCACAGATATGTAACCCAGAGTGGAAGTGATGTATTAGCATAATTTTGTCAGGACCATAAATTCAACTAAAACAAACAGTAACCAGAGTTATTTTTAAGATTTCTTTCCTTTTTATTGAACTTACTGGAGTGACACCGGTTAACAAAATTGTCCAGGTTTCAGGTGCACGGTCCACACCCATCATCCATCCACTGTAGTGTGTGTTCACCCTCCCAAGTTCTTTTCATTCTTCAACAGGGAGATGGAGAAAAAGAATTCAACTGTTACGGCAGTTATTTAGTGCTCACGTTTAAAAGAATAAAGCCGGTTACTTGTAAAACACAAATTATGTGGCAAAATAAACACTTAGAGTAATGGAGTTTTCTTCGTAAAAGGAGACTCGCTACATTATTGCATGTAATTTTTTCTATGCATAGGAAAAGTTAATCAAATGGGCAGCTACTAAAATTAACGTTTACTGCACATCTAAGAGTTATTTTAACCTCTTTTAATTACACACAATAAAAAAGGCTTTTTTGCAAATCATTAATAGTTTAGAAGTATTTTCATTGACTATCGTCACAGCTGTCTGAGAAAACCATCCCTATAACACTAGTAAATGAATAATCACAGTTCCAAAATTGCAGGAAATTAAAGCAAAATAATTGGAAAGAATGAACATTTTCTCTAAATAAAACTTGACGACATGACCTGAGGTGAGTGTGCAAAGCATAACCTGCTCCACGCTCCCACAGTGCCTCAAGGCGTCTCTCCCAACGCCCTGTGTGTGAACACCTGGGTCAGTCCAGTGGCTGAAACAACAATGTCCTAAACAGGGCGCATGAGAGTGAATGAAATACACAGTAATGTAAACCAACACATTTCCCAGATACAGTGAGGCATTAACTGTAACAATGTTAAAAGCCAGCACGCAGAAGCCAAAACAAAACAACATAGAAATATTTCTAAGGCTTTCCAGGAAAGAAAAAAAAAACAGGCAGAGGAAGTGAAGGATGACCTACAGATATCTATTCTTGCCTCGGGGAGGGGCAAGAGTTGCAGACTGGTCTTTCCCCTGCTGGTTCCCAGTGTCAGTGATAACCTGGTGACCCAAACTCGTGAGCATCCAGCCCACAGTACAAAAGAAGTAGAGACACTGGCCTCATCCTAAAATAGCTGCTCTACCATATTTGCTGGAATCCCTTTAAGAGGCCTCTGAACATCTGTTTTTTTAAGACCTGTGATACATGCTGATAATTGACTTAATCAGTGATACCTGCTAAGACATAACAATAACACACATGCCCAGTCTGCCTCCCGACTGTGTCCTGACCTGCAGTCAGCATCTCGCACATCAAACAGTAACCTGAACAGGTGTCACATTACGTAGAACAGGGGCTACGGGCTTTTCCTGTGAAGTGTCACACAGTAAACATGGTAAGCTTTGACGACCACGCAACCTCTGCGAGCACTAGCCAGCAACCTGGCATTAAAGCAGCCTTAGAGAAAGTGTATGCTCGTGGGTAAGACTGTGTTCTGGTAAAACTCTGTCTACAAAGAGCAAGCTACAGGGACTCTCAGAGCATCCCACACCTCAAATCTTCCTCAAGTCTAGTAAGTAGCTGCAAATAAAGAAGAGAGGAAACCAAATAATTTTTATTCGGCCTTTAAATGGCCAAAAGCACAAACTAGCTATGCCACAGACCTGGGGATCTGTGTGACTCCCGGAGTGAACAAGCTAAAACATCGTGGTACACGAAGAGTGGATGTGGTCAGTAATTTTAACCAAAAGCAAATAGTTGTTGAAAATCATTAGACCCATAGAAAATCTATCTGACCTAAAAATGTTATATTTTCTCTGCAAATACTTAATAATACATACCCCTTCTTTCTCCTACTTTTTCACTCCCTGTGTTATCTTGTGTAAAATTTAATAAAACAAGCACCTGACAGTAGTAATAGCTTCCTAATTAGTCTCCCTGCTTCCGGCAATGAGTGCTCTGAAACACAATTCTGTTCTGCTTAAAATAAGTTGCCGGTTTAACAATGGTTAAGCCTGTGGACTCTGAGGTCAGAGAACTTAGTGTGAGTCCAGACTCCATCACATATTAGTTGTGTAACTGGGCAAGTGATTTAACCTCTCCAAGTTTTACTTCCTTATCTACAAAATGATTATAAAATAGTAAAAAAAAAAATCATAAAGTTGTGGTGAGGCAGAGATAAGGGAATCCATGTAAAGTGCTTATCACAATACGTGACACATTACAATCATTCAGTAACTGGCTATTATGGTAACTGTGTGGGTTTTGAAACACATCTGCAAATTCTTTTACATTCTTCCCCCGGACAGGAAGAAGCTGTGTGTCCTTGCCTCGGATCTGCGTCAGCTTTAGTACGTCGCTTATAATCATGAGAATGAAGCAGAGGTGACAGTGTATGATTTCAGGCTAAGTCAGAAAAGGAGCAACAACTTCAGTGTCCCTTGAGATGCTCATTCTGGGGCCACAGAGGAAATCCAAGTACTCCAATAGTGTCACGTTACACAAATGACAGGTAAGCACTCCCATCAGCAGCTTAGCTAAGCACCCACCTGTCCGCATCTGCGGACAGCCATGCGAGGAAGCCACCTGGGTGAACCAGCCCAGCTGAGCCTTCAGATGACCACGGCCACAGCCAAGATCTGACTGCAGCCAACTGACCCGCAGTGATTCTACTTCATTTACATAAACTTCGAGAACAGACTAAGTCAAACCACCATGAAGACAGAAGTCACAACAGTAGTTACCACCCCACGGTTCCCCAGCGACTGGGAAAGGGCATGAGGCAGTTTTCTTTGGTGTTAGAAATGTTCCCTATTTTGATCTGGCTTCGCAAAATGTAGGTACTTCACTATATGCTATACCTTATTAAAAATTGTTTAAATGTCCTAAAAAAGTTCTAATGACACAGATACAATACAGAGAGCAAAAGTGCCACAACCTACATAAAAGCAAAAAAAACACTGCCACTGGACCTCCTCTGACCTCTGGTAATAACAGATCCAGAGGCAGCCGAGATGCAGGTGTACAGGGATCGGCCATGGGTAACGACTGCTCCAGAGCCCACTTCGGCTGGTACCCAAAATAGCTAAGCCACGTACATGAAGCTAAAAGTGAATAGGCCTGTAGGAATAATACTTTCGTCATTTATGTTACTACCTTATCACATGTGAAATAGTAAAGGCTTGGATTTTTTTTAAAGACACCAAAATATAATTATCCTTTAATTATTTGACACTCAACACTTAAAGTCAATACCCTGGAATTATATAAAAGACTAAAGCCACGTGAACTGCGTGGGTCTATCTATGCAGTTAGGTTAGGTGAGTGGTAATCACAGAGAAGCAAAGGGAGCAACACTGTAGGGCCCAGCCTGGCAGGAGTAGAGTCCATGCAGAAAACCATGGCCCTTCCAATACAGGCATAGCAATGCCGCCCCTTATCTGATAGCTTCTGGTACAAACTCCAGAGAGAGAAGAAAAGAGACAGGAAGGTAAGCTGGGATTGCATAACCACTAAAAGCATAATGATTTACATCATACTGGTTACCGCGATTATTGTTAATATCACTAAATAAATGTATGAACTCTCCCTGATTCCGTATGACAAAATCAGCAGGATGCCATATAGAAACTAAAATTAGATTCGGGTTATTAAAATGTAGAAGGAAGAACAGCTAACAGAGAAATGGGCCACACTGATAATCCAAGAACTCTGTCTCTGTGAGACTATTCAGATTTTCTTTGTGTTTTTTACATTTAGATTGTATTCTTCTGCCTTCCCCACTCCAGCAACCTGCATATTAATATTAAGACTCCCAACTCCACCTGGTAGGCCTGTTGTGAAGGTTAAATGAGATGATGTAGTAAATAAAAGAAACTTAAATTAGTCACTTAAAATACAATAGTTAGACTGAAGTTATAATGTGACTATAGACAAACCTGAATGAAAGCTAAATTTTCTAATACTACTAGATTTGTCCTAAATAAGTTTTATCATTTCTCTTAAAAAGTGCTACTTAGAATAAAACTTGAGCAGATTGATCCACAACACAACTTACTTAATGCAACCAACTTGTACTGAAAAATATATTGAGAAATTCAAGATTGACTTCAAGTGGCTCATATTCCCCAGTAATGGTTTAAAGAGCTTGTAAGAGAAAGAATACTCACACATAACAAAAAGCAAAAAAATGAGGTGAGTCATGAGAAGATACAGATAAAGTGGAACCAGAGCTTGAACAATAATTCCAGCTGAGATGAGGAAAGACATTATCAAGGAAGGGGCCTGTGAGCTGAGTTTTAAGGACAGCCTTAGAATATGCAGCAGTATGGCGGGCTTCATTTTTTAAAAAAAAGGCAACGTATATGCCTTCGTAACTGCAATGAAATAATTATATGTGCAATTATGCCTTTAACATTTCTCTCCCCAACTAGACTCTGAGTTCTGAGAGAGCTGAGACTCACTTTTCCATCATCTCTCCAGTGCCTAGTAAACTATCTATGGTACATAGTAAACATTCAGTAAACATTTGTTAAACAAATGAATAACAAAGAAAGGCAGGAAAGTAACAACTCACCTAGAAAATCAAGAAAAAGGGGACCTAGAGATCAAAAGATTATTTAGGGCCAAACCACAGAAGAGCTGGAAACTCAAACTGAGGAATTTTCACTTGACCTGGCTGGCAGCAAGGAGTCCCGAGGGTTGTGAGGACCACGGCGACACAGACGGGGCTGCGCAGAGAAAGTGTGTCTGGAAGCCAGTAACCAAAACAGAGGCAGTGAAGGCCATCAGGGGACAACTGCAGGAGCCCAGGCCACAGATAACAGCAACCTGAACTAAAATTAAAAGCAGTGGAATGAAAGGTAAAATATAAATAAATAATAACCACAGGGATATTACACAGATAATATCAAGAGGGCCGGCAGTCATCCATTCAAACATCTTTTAAACACCTCTAGGCTAGGTGTCTATCAGACACTGTGCTAGGAGCTAGAGACAGGGAAAATAAATAAGCCACAGACCTTTTCCTCCAAAAGCACACACTTTCTCTGAGTCATTGCAGTAGGGAAAACTGATGGCAGATACGATGAATGCAGAAAGGAGAAATCAAAGACTCTTCAGTTTTCAGTCTAGGTGACTAAGAGGATGATCACACCGTTCAGGGAACAGAAAACATCAGAAGGAAGCGGGTAGGAGTTACGGACAGCTCTGGCTTTGGGTGGAATAATCGAGTGAGCATGTTCAAACGGCAGCTGCAAATTCAAGACTGGAGAACAGAAGAGAGGTAGCGTCTTATAGTTTGGGAAACCTAGCATAAATGAGAGTTGAAGTCCAGAGCTGGAAGAGATAAGGTAGGATGGCACAGGTAGAACCGTGGAGACTTATCTACATTCAAAGGGATGGAGGGTAAGAGGAAGAGGAAGCATGATGTGCAAATCCAAGAAGAGAAACAAGCTAGAGGAGAGGCAGAAGGATGGTCAAGACAAAGAAGTGTTTGCAGAGGTATGGACCATCAACAGCATTAGTATTTGCTAAGAAATCATGGAAAATTAGGACCAGCAAAGGCCACTCACTGGCTTTGGGAACAAAAGAAATGTACTCGTGACATCTGAGAGTAGCAGAGTGTTAAGGGATGATTCTGTTTGCAAGGAGTTAAGGTGTTAGTGAGTGATGAGGCGATAGAGATAGCAAAAGCCAGCTTCTCTCTTGAAGTCTGACAGTGAAGAAAAAGCAAATTTTGGGATAGTAGTGTGAAGGAAATCTCAGAAGAAGGAGAAAGATCTTTTAGGTAGGGAAAGATGACCGACTTCCATGTCTTTAGTTAGAGGAAAAGGATTAAGTGGACAAAAAAATAAGAGCAACTGTTTTTTTTTTGGGGGGGGGGTATAGGAAATAACTAGAGAGACACAAAGAGGAGTTGGTAAAGAGATAAAGATGTATAAAACTATTTCATTTATTCATTCAATAACTATTTACGGAGTGCCCATCAAGAACTCAAAACTGCAGAATACATACTGGAGAACAGGTCAGTTGCGGTCCTGACCTCACGGAGCTCAGTTCGTCTCCTGAGCTCCCAGAGGAAACAGTGACACAGTGCACACGGTACAATGCCTCCCTAACATCCGCTCCAGCCCTTCCCTCTCCGGTAACAGCCATGCAGTTTGGACAGAACCAAATCCACCACTAGTAACTGGGGTTGATCCTGGGTGGCCTCAAAAACCAACAAAATCATCATCTGCCTTTTCAGGGTGTTTGATTTGGGAATGGACAGAGAACCCAAGTTGGTCCTATCCGAATGACACCTGGGACTTTGATTTACTGGAATAAGGGACATCTCTACACGTGGTAGACTGCAATCCCCTATCTCTTCCTGTATCAATGACCCTATCAGATATGTAACACTGCAGCTCCTCCTCCTAACGGGAGGAAGTATATATTAGTCGACTTGGGCTACCATAACAAAATACCATAGACTGGGTAGCTTAAACAAAGAAATGTATTATCTCAGTTCTGGAGGCTGGAAGCCCAAGAACAGGGTGCCAGCATGGTGGATCCTGGCAGGAGTCTCTTTCTGGCTTGTGGATGGCCACCCTCTCACTGTGTTCTCACACAGCAGTCAGAGAGCAGGGCCCTCCAGTAAGTAGCTCTTCTCATAGGGCACTAATCCCGCAGGAGGGCCCTACCTTCATGACATCACCTAAACCTAGTTATTTCCCAAAGGCCCACCTCCAAATGCCATCATGATGGAGGTTAGAGCTTCAATATATGGATTAGGCCAGAGGACATGATTTTCGGTCCAAGGCAATGTATATCCTCCTACCCTTCGGTTTGTGCTTTGGCCATGTGACATGCTTTGACTAACAAAATGAGGTGGAGGTGACAGTGTGTGCCGGTTCCAAGGCCAGGCCTGAAAACGCCCTGACACATTTCTACTTGCCCTCCCCGTCTCTGTCACAGCCAGGAGGAGAGCAGGCTACGGCTGAACCACCCCACCAAGGAGCACAGAAACATCAGGTGCACAACCAGCACAGCCAACCCACACCGTAACGCTCTGCAATGAGGAGCAGAGCCACCTAGCCACCAAGCCCGGACCACCACGTTGGGCCCCCCTAAATCAGCAGATGCTTGAATGATAATAAACGACTATGTTTTTAAGCCACTGAGCTTGGGGGTTGCTTGTTAGAAAGCATTATTGTGGAAAATAGTTAACTTCTCATGTTTTGATAAAACACCCATACAATATCCACAGGCCAAAGGAAACACCTAGCTCTTCAGGAAGGGCCTTATGCTAACAAAGATGCCCAGGAAAATTAAATTGAACTGCCCCAACTATTCTCTTCAAATCCTTCTTTCTTTATTCACCTCTTTTGGTTCCTTACAATAGCTATTGAATTCAATTACAATACTGGTCGGTAAGATTTGCTTAAAAAAAAAGGAAAAACAGAAGAGAGGGGAAAAAGAATCAGATAGTGTTATAAAAATAAAACAATTTCAAGAGAGAAAATCAAAATCAAGTGCAGTAGAAAACATCAAAAAATGAGAATGGAGAAATACTCGGTTTGGTAAGGAAGAAGTTGCTGGTTCATCAGAAAGTCATTTTGGACCCTAGAGAGACAGAGGTACAGAATTCAGAAAGGAGTAAGTTACATGTAAACTGAGATAGTGACTTTCCATCACTTTGCTTAATAACGCAAAGAAGAAACAGGGCAACAACTAGTGGAGCAGGAACTGAAACTCATCTCAATAAGAAAGACCTAGGCTGCATTAGTATTCTGTTGCTATGTGACAAATTACCACAACCTTGTTATCTCCATTCTATAGGCCAGAAGTCCTCATGGGCTTAGCCAGGTTCCCTGCTTAGAGTCTCACAAAGACAAAATCCAGGTGTCCACCAGGCTGAGCGCTTGTCAGGAGGCGCTAGGGAAGAATCCACTTCCTTGCTAATTCTGGTTGCCGGCAGAATCCAGTTTCCTGCAGCTGCAGAGCTGAGGTCTCATTCCCCTGTTGGCTATTGGCTGGGGGCTGCTGTCAACTGGAGGCTGCTCTCCAGGTCCTGCTCCTACTCCCCCCATGTTCGAACCAACAACAACACAATGGTTCCTTCTCATGTTTTGATTCTCTGGCTTCCTCATCCAGTGCCAGCTAGAGACAACTCCTGTGACTGTGTCAGTCCTATCTAGATAATCTTCCTATCTTAAGGTCAGCTGATGAGTGGCCTTAATTACAACTCAAAATCCCTTCTGTTATATAACCTAATGTAATCGAGGGAGTAACAACCAGTATATGCACAGTCCTAGGGGTTATGGGAGGAAATCTTTGGGGGGGCATTTTAGGATTCTGCCTTTCACATACACACATCTAAAGTTAGAAAGGGGTCCAAAAGCTAAAAGACGACCTTGAAGAATATTTTAAGTATCAGAATCTCGTATTACACAAATTACTAATAATTAGGAAGGAAAAAAAATCAAGGAAAAAGTACAGGATCTTAGTCATAGCAAAAAAATAAGAATGCCTTTTCTTGGACTTTGGAAGAAAAAAATATAAAAGAGAGGGGGAGGAAGCAAAAGACAGCACTTATGCCAGCTATTTACTTGGCCAAAATTAGCATCATTTTAATTTAGATACAACGAGACATATTCTCATATTCTGAATTCTTTAAAAAAGTTCTTCCAGATGGTTACACCTCCCTGGAGTGACAACACCCAGTACAGCCTTGCATGTCGGGGATTCAATTACACGCTGCTGACCATCTGATTGAGAATCCACAGTCTGGAGTAGCTGACTCAGTACAAACATACGGCTCAGCTCCCTATCAAAGGAAAGATGGAGTCTCTGTATTCATCTCTGTAACGTGGGAGAAAACATAAGTGAACTAATAAAAATAGGCCGTGTAACAAAGGGAACAAACTACAGAATACAAAATTTCTGTGATTTTTATCATAACATGGAAATACTTCTGCTAAGGATCAACAATGGGCTGTTTCCTTTTTCATTTCAAGTGAATCACACTGATGCTTACCGGGCACTGCTTAGAGAAATGTAGGGTGAGGAAGCCACTCTCTGAGCTCAGATCAGAAAGGGGTGAAGGGCAAGTAAAGTACAACAATGATTATAATGTGAGGTTGAGTGATGCTAAGTGTTAGAAGGAAAGAATTCAACATCAAATTAATACTTTTCACCCTGGGAGAACCAAATGAAGTATTTACAGAGGAGAAAAACAAATGTTCAGCTAAATTAAAAGCATCTTTTCAGGTCATGTAGCAAGTATGGGGTAGGGTACAGATTCAAATTCAGGACTGACTGACCCCAAAACCCAGTCTCTCCCAAAGGAGGGAAAAATCATCTCTGGTTGGCTGCTTGCATGCGGAGTTGGAGGCTAGTGGAGAGAAACTGTAGAGGCAGTCATTTCAGTAGAACTTGGAATGATACACACACTATTATTGAAAAGCTGAGATGTTGAGGAAGGAGAACAATTCCAGAGAAAGAGGATAAAACAAGTAGAAAGAAATCTGGGTCAACATTTGGAGAACAGTAAGTCGCTCAGATAATCTACAGTATAAAGTCTCTACAAATAAATATTTAGCTGAATGCACACTTTAGGGGCCAAATATTGGGGTGAAGAGATTAGTGTATCCGTCCAGGTGTGTAATCTATGATCTCCGCAGTTATAAAGGGAGAAGGGGGACTGTTATGAGAATGTGAGAGATGAGGTGAAATTACTCTATATTTAAAGGGAAAAAAGAAAGAAAAGTTAAAAAAAAAAAAATGAGCTTGCGTTAGGCAGGGAAAAATATCCTTGTCCCACTTCCCTTCACCTTACAGTCAAGAGGGTGGCCAACCACGGCCCACAGGCCAAATTCAGAACACCATATGGTTTTGTAAATTGCTGTTGGAACACGGCCATGTCCAGTCATTCATGAATTGTCACAACTGCTTTCACCGTACCATGGCCAAGAAACATATGGCCCACAAAACTGAAGATATTTACCTTCTAGCCCTTAACAGAAAAAGAAAGTTGCCAACATTTGCTCTAGTCCCGCATCTTATAAGCTACTGTTCCAACTTTTTAAGTAGTTTGTTCTGGTCTAAATATCAAACTTAACATACAGAGAACAGATTGATGGATGCCAGAAGGCAGAGAGGGGTTGGGAAGACCGGGAGGAAAAGGCGAAGGGATTGAGAAGTACAGATTGGTGATTACAGAACAGTCATAGGGCTGTAAAAGTACAGCATAGAGAATATTCTTAATGCCATTGTAATAACTATGTGTGGGACCAGCTGGGAACCAAAAATATCAGGGGGAACACCCTGTAAAGAGAGTGATTATCTAACTGCTAGGCCATATACCTGAAACTAATACAAAATAATATTTTATGTAAACTGTAACTGCAAAACATTGAACAATAAAAAAGAAATTATGGCATAACAGTAAAAAAATAAATATGAAACATAGGGATATTTCTTGATTGATCAATTTCCAAGATTGTCATTTTAATACTTATTATAGCAATTGAGAATTGGACTCTCTTCCTCCCCATTCTCCTGACCCCTGCCCACACGCCCATACTTTTCTCTCCCAACGCAGTGATATATATTTAATCAATAGTCAGTGTTTACAACATCATTTGACTACCTAAATATTCTTGCTCCCGGAGCCAGGTACTATAATGTGATTATGCTTCTATACTTATAAAAGATGTCCTTTTGAAGTTAATAATATTTGTCTCATTTGTTTAGTTTTCTATTGACTATCACTGATTTTTTTCCAAGTGCAACAAATTTGTCAACTGTCACTTTTTTCCAAATGTTCAAACATACTAAATACTTCATTGTTTCTGTTTGTTTCTCCCAAAACTCTCCCAGAAATCTCCATTCTTTTTCTACAATCTGGACTGGCTGCTCACGAGGCCTCCGGAACAGCTATTTCCAGGAAACCTCTTTGCTCTGCGCTCCCATATTGAATCTTTTGTTTCCCTGCATCCTATAGACTTTCTCTTCATTGATTCCCTCCCTTGTTTTATGCATGTTCATCCTCCAGAGCTTCCTATCAAAAAACACAGAAACATAAAATGTCTTTGAACTTCAATGTCTTAGAACTTCTTTATTCTATCCTCATATCCAATTGATAGTTTGGCTGAACAGAGAGAGCTAAGCTGAAAATGATTTTTCCTGATAATTTTGGAAGCATGGCCCCGCTGCCATCTACAATCTAATATTGCTATAACAAGTTCAATGTCATCTGGATTCCCATTCATCTCTGGGACTTGTTTTTAGGTTTTCTTTTCCTTTGTTTCTTTTCCCTTTCCTTTACACTCCCCACAAACATTTTAGGATTTTATTTTAATCCAAGATGTTCTTAAATTTCAAAATTATGTGTCTCCAGTGACTTCTTTCATTCATTATGCCGGATACTTAGGGGGCCTTTTCAGTTTAGAGACTTGTATATGCTGGTACTAGAAATTTTTCTTATAATATTCCTTTGGTAATTTCCTTCAAAATGTTTTCTTCTCTATTGGTATCAGTTGTCTACTGCCACAATAGCGATGCATAGGAAACCATCTTAAAACTCAGTGTCTTAAACAATAACCATTGACGATTGCTCGGGATTTTACCAGTCAGCTAAGCACTTCTGCTGCGCTTGGCTGCTTTGTTTAGACAGTTCTTTCTGACCTTGCTGAGCATCACACACATATTCGTGGGAGGCTGGACACTAGCTGAATTAAAGTGGCACCGGGACATAGGGATATAAAGCACAGCATAGGGAATATAGTCAATAATATTGTAATAACCATGTATGGTGTCAGATGGGTACTGGACTTACCGGAAGTGACTGGATCGCTTCCAATCACTGGGTTGTACACCTAATGTCTAATCACTGTGTTGTACACCTGAAACTAATGAAAGATTGTGTATCACCTATAATTGAAATTTTAAATTTATTAAAATAAAATAAATAAAACATCCCTGGGAAAGATAGGCCCTTATTCCATGAGTCTCATTCTCTACTAGCAGAATAGCCAGAGTATGTTCTCATGATAACCACAGAGGTTTCAGAGATAAAGCAGAAGTATATATTTAAGCTTCTGTTTTTATCAAATTTTCTATGGCCCCATTGGCCAAATTTAGTCACAGAGCCAAGTCCAAAGTAAATGTCCCACCAAAGGACTTGAATAATGTCGTCCCAATAAATTTTTAAAAAACAAACAAAGGGTTTGGATACACAGATTCATGAGTGGAACTCCTATTAGTCAGATCTTGAGTGTGCTGAATTGTGATGTAGATAATGTCAAGTGGTCACCACGAAATACCCTCAAATTTTAAAAACCTGAAATGTTTTTAAAATACATTTTATTGATTAGGCTATTACAGTTGTCCCAGTTTTCCCCCTCTGTCCCCCTCTGCCTGGTACCCCCTCCTTCCCTCCAGCAACCCCCACCCCTTAGTTTGTGTCCATGGGGCGTGCATGTAAGTTCTTTGGCTTCCCCATCACCTATACTGTTCTCGACACCCCCCCGTCTATTTTGTTCCTACCAATTATGCTTCTTAATCCCTGCACCTCTTTCCCCATTTTCCCCCTTCCCTATCCCATTTGATTGGCCCTCCAAATGATCTCCATACCTATGACTCTGTTCCTGTTCTGCTTGTTTGCTTAGTTATTTGGATTCAGTTATTGATAGTTATTAATTTATTGCCATTTTAATGATCATTTTGATCTTTTTTTTCTTATACAATTCCCTTTAGCATTTCATATAATCATGGCTTGGTGACGATGAAGTAATTTAGTTTTACCTTGTCTGGGAAGCACCTTATCTGACACTCAATGCTAAATGGTAACTTTGGTAGATAGAGTAATCTAAATTGTAGGTCCTTGCCTTTCACCACTTTGAATACTTCTTGACAGTTCCTTCTAGCCTGCAAAGTTTTGCGTTTTTTTGTTTGTTTTTTTTTTTGAGAAATTAGCTGACAGTCTTAACAGGAAAGCGTTTGTAGGTAACTCTCTGCTTTTTTTTTTTTTTGCTACTTTTAAGGTTCTCTCTTTATCTTTAATCTTTGGCACTTTAATTATGATGTGCCTTGGTTTGGTCCTCCATTGGTCTAACTTGTATGAGACTCTCTGTGCTTTCTGGACTTGTATGTCTATTTCCTAAGCCAAATTAGGAAAGTTTTCTTTCATTTTTGTTTCAAATAAGTTTTCAATTTCTTGCTCTTCCTCTTCTCCTTCTGGCACCCAGAATCAACTTCTGATTCAGATGTTGGTACATTTAAAGTTGTCCCAGTGGAGCCCTGGCTGGTGTGGCTCAGAGGATTGAGCATCGGCCTCCAAACCAGAGGGAAGCTGATTCAATTCCCAGTCAGGACACATGCCTGGGTTACAGGCCAGGTCACTAGTAGGGGACATGTGAGAAGCAACCATACATTGATGTTTCTTTCCCTCTCTTTCTCCCACCCTTACCTCCCAACATAAATAAATAAATAAATAAATAAATAAATAAATAAATAAATATTTTTTAGAAAGAATGAAATGGTTTTAAAAATAATAAAAATAAAGTTGTCCCAGAGGTTTCTAAGCCTTTCCTTGTTCTTTTGAATTCTTTTTCTTCCTGATGTTCTGATTCAATGCTTTTCCCTTGCTTGTGTTCCAAATCTTTGATTTGATTCTCGGCTTCATCCTCTCCTGTTAGTTCCCTATATATTTTCCTTTATTTCACTTAGTGTATCCTTCATTTCTACCTGGGTCTTTTTTATGCTGTTGAAGTACCCAATGAGTTCCTGGAACATTCTGATAACCAGTGTTTTGAACTGAGCATCTGATAAGTCGTTTATCTCCATTTCTCTTAGTTCTTTTTCTGGAGTTTTGCTCTGTTCTTTCATTTGGGCCATATTTCTTTGTCTCCTTGTTTTGTCAGCCTCCCTGCATGTGCTTTTGTATGTTAGGTAGAGCTGCTCTGACTCCCTGCTTAGTAGTGTAGCCTATTGTAGAAAAGCGTACCTGTTAAGTTGTATGGGGCAGAGCCTTAGGTAATCACCAGGGTGAGGCAACCTGTTTCACCACTCTGGCCCTGTGTGACCACTCTGTGGCTCTGTGTAGGCAGGGCTCAGAAAGGAGGCAATGCCACTGCCTGGCCTCTGGAGTTTTGCTCAGGAGGAAGCTGCCTCCTGGCATTTACCCTGTTGCCAATCACTTCAATTTCTGCCCACATGCCACTGGTGCCCTTCCAGCTATTGCATTAATGATGAATCCCAGGGTGGGATGAGGGGGGGTGTTCTACATAAGTCCTATGTTTATTGTGGGTCCTTTAAGAGGAGTGTCTTGAGAATCCTGTGGTTTCTTCCATTGCCCTTAGCCCCACTGGTTTTTACAGCCAGAAGTTATGGGGACTTACCTTCCTAGCACTGGAACCCTGGGATGGGTGGTCTGGCCTGGAGCTGGGATCCATTGCTCCTGAGGATCCCTCCCTGTTTTTATCTACCACACGTGGATGTGGGACCACCCATTCCTGTCGCCACCCCTCCGGACCCTTGTCCGCCCCTCTGCATCTCAGCCTCTTCTACCAGTCTGGGTGAATGTGGCTTCTTTAACTCTTTAAATGTTGGTCTTCCATGCAACTCAATTTTCTGACAATCCTGGGTAATATTTCTTTCTGTAGTCTAGTTGTATATTTTGCTGTAGCTGTGCACAGAGGCAAGGTATGTTTACCTACGCCTCCATCTTGACAGGAAGTCTCCAGAGTCTGAAATTATTTTAATTAATGGATTTCTTGTCTTATTTTACTTTCAAAAACAAAAATCAAAAACTAATAATTTTTTTTAAAAAAAGAACTTGTTTAATACAAAAGGCCTTTTAACATTATTCCTGGCTAATCTCAGACTAAACAAACCTAATTCCACGCTAATTAAACCTTATAAATGATCTTCAAAGTTCACCCAAAACTGTGGCTAACTATATCAACTCCAATTCCCTTCCTCCAAACACTATTTCTCCACTACAATCTAAAATACTTCACATTTCCATGCATTTGCAATTACAAAGGCTTTTTTTCTTTTTAGTATTTATGTCATCTCTGCAAATTTGTGTTCATGATTAGGGTTTAATTTTAGTCATGATTCCTTTTGGAATTCATATGAAAAGATGTAACATTTAGAGTCACGATAATCACTGTCCCCCTCCCCTTTCTTCAGTCAACAGCAGCCACTTGGTTCATATGCCTCTAAAACACTGCTTCTCAACCAGGAGCAATTTTGCCTCCCAGGGAACACTTAGCAATGTCTATAGACATTTTTTGGCATCTAGCAGGTATAGGCCAAGGGTGCAGCAACCTACAATGCAAAGGACAACCCATCCCTATCTCAAGTAAAGAACTATTTGGCCCATCCCTACCTCAAGTAAAGAACTAAATGTCACTTGTGTCAATGTTGAGAAATCCTGCTCAAAAGCTACTTCATTCTTATTCTAAGACCTTCAAATAGCTCAACAATCAATCAAAACCTATGTTAGGATCCATAGAACTCCCTGACTTGCTGTGTTCCCAGGTCCTGTGTCTGCTTTGACCATTGAGACTTTGCTTTTGTGCCAGCAATGCTATGACATACTGATCCTCCTGATATCTAACCCAGAAGACACTTGCCTCCCATCTAGTTCCAAAACGCCCTGACTTGTTTCTCATTATGGAAAATGAGAAGACTTTCACCCCTGGTTTTGTGAATATGGATCTCTACCCAGTCTGGTCTCCAGTCCAACCTGACTAATCTTAATCACTTCCCTACATCCCAGGGTGACAATATGGTTTGACATGACACATCAGAGCGGCCTTTAAAAGGTCTTCTCCTGTCTAACGCTGGAGTTCGGGCATTTAATCTCTTGTTTCTATAGTTACCTGAGGGGCTGCTGCCTATGCCTAGAACAGCCACTATAGGTTTTAAGAGCTCATTACATGGTCACTGAAGAAATACATGGACCAATAACCTGCAGGCTTGAATCACAAAACATACATTTAGACTGACTGAATTGTGCATTCTTTCATTCAGTTACAAAAATATTTACTGAAGTACTGTATTAGGAATTGGGGGTTGAAAGGATAAAATAATTTATAGTCCCAGTCCTTAAATAGCTTAAAGCTTAATATAAGTCAGGTAGTTAAATACATAATCCATAGTTGGACTGATTATAACCAGATTATCCTATTCTATAGCTTAAAAAGAGAAAAATCCTTTCTCAGAATTGACAGAAATAACAGTCTTAAAATAAATGTACGCAGAATGAGTGAAAGAGCAAATGAACAAGCAGATGGATAAATGAGGAACTAAATGCCAAACAACTGAAGCTTTCTGGGGGTCTCAGGCAAGGTGGTGGATAGAGCACACCACCAAGAGTATCATTATTCTACTGCCCCTCCTTTCGCTTTCCTTAAATGTCATTCTTGCTACAAATGCTAATTGGTCTAGCATGTATAACAAATTAATCTAGTGGTAGAATAATTCTATAAAATAATCCATGCTAAAAAAAAATCTTTGTAGCTCAGCTTTCTAGACACGGAGCTTCTGAACTGATGCAGCCTCCAGTCTGTGTGCTGACGAGACGGATGCGGGGCTGGAATGCACCCTCTCTGTGAGTTCAGAGCCGGCCTCCATCTAATTGGTCAGTGTCCGTGTCTTATCAGTTGTTCAACAGTTTTAACATCATGTTTGACTGGTAATTCTCTCAGTTTTAGAGCAGCAGACAGGGTTTTCAAAAAAAAAAGATCATTATTACATTCTTTTCCCTCAAAAAGTATAAGAATACCAGTTACCAACTGAGCCAGCACGAAGGATCCACCTGGACGGACTGACTTTGTCTCTGTAGAACGACGTCTTAGCTCATCACGACAATTTCCGTTGCAGCTGCACTGATACACCTGATGCTGCAGCTGAGATGACCTCCGTATGACCTCCGTCATTCATTAGATGGAGTCGTACAGAGCCGGGTTTGAACCCTCGCTCCAGTGGGCTCTGTCTACATGGCCTTCGACAAGATGTTTAACCTATGTTAAGACCACAGTGTGTATGGGACTTTCATCACATGCAGATGTGCAAAATAATACTTACTTTAGAGACTTGCTGTCAGAGTTGGTAAGAAGGTGATAATCTACAAGACTAGGAGGTATTCTAGGTGCTCAGTGAATCCTAGCCTTCCCTGTCTGTCATCTAATCTAAATTTCCCAAGCAGATTATCTTACCTCTTTTATCTCTTTTTGCTTAATTTTCTTTAGTTTCCTCCACTTTATCAACCATCATTATTTCATTTATTCAGAGCTACAAAGAGCATGAGCCCCTGCCTCACCCAAAACATCGTCCAAACATCTCTTGAATTCATAGTAAAAAGTAAAAGTTATGGCTCCACACTAGCCTTGACTCTGAAAACACTTCTTTGCCTGGTGTTTAAACACTTTAAAGTGTTTTCCCCTGCCCCTTTCTCTGATAATTTTCTAGCACTGATAAAAAAAACAATGGCTTTGAGTCAAGCCATGGATTCTAATCCAACTATGTCGCTTACTTACTTAGTCAAGTTACTAAC
The DNA here is from genome assembly GCF_021234435.1 of Artibeus jamaicensis. Lineage (NCBI taxonomy): Eukaryota > Metazoa > Chordata > Mammalia > Chiroptera > Phyllostomidae > Artibeus > Artibeus jamaicensis. Next base: position 16,560,375 of record NW_026521486.1, on the reverse strand, counting down.
TTGGTCCAGTTACTAAATCGCTCTGAGTCTTAATGTCCTATAAACTAATACATGTATGAAAATGAGCACAGTGACGAGCACATAGCAGATGCTCTAAAAATTATTTAATATTTCTCGACACCAAGGTTGCTAATCAAACTTCTGTTCTCCGTCAACAATTGCTCTCAAAGCTGTCATCCAAAAAGATATACATAGTCTAAACTAGGTACCATTAGTACGCCCTGCTTCACAGTTATTCACTCATTTAGTTATTCAACAAAGAGTTTTATGATATGTTCTTACATACTCTAGGCATTCGTACAGCACTTTAAAAGATAACCAAGCCAAGGTTCCAGACCTCACGGAATTCAGGGTCTAGTGGGGAGGCAAACACACAAACAAATCATTACAATGCAGTATCTGAAGTGCTAAAAATCAAGGTATGTACAAGGGATACAGGGATGCACAGAAGAGAGAGCTCAGGCAAAGCTTCCCAAAAGATATGATGGTGCTGAAATGAGACTAAAGGGATAAACAGGCCTTTAAGGAACACGCAAAGGGAAGATGGGTATTCCAGGGGGAGCAGTAGTAGAAGTCTACGATGCCTGCCAACAACACCTTGTTGTTCTTATACGGTTGGAGGATGCTGTTGTGGCACACTAGCAGAAAATGAGGCAGGTGGGAAGGAGCTACATCCCAAAAGATCTCAAACAATATTCCAATGAGTTTGGGCTTTATTCTTCAAGAACTAAAAAGCCACTGATTTCTAGTCAGAAAGTAACATGTTTTAGAATGATTCCTGAATGGCAGGGGAAGGAGTTGGAAGGGCTGATACAAAAGTGGGATACTGAGTGGATGTATATGAGAAGGAACAGCCAAGGATGCACTAGGGTTTCTAGTTTAGATGAAGGGGACGCTGTAGTTCCACTAACGCAAAGGAGTGATACATGAGGCAGAGCAGAACTGTGGGTAAAACAATGAATGTTGCAACTTTAATATCTCCACTGAGGGGGTGACCGGGAATAACACGTCTAGAGCACAGGAGAGAGGACGGAATTACAGAGACATATCTACATAGATATGTAAGAGCAACAATCTTTTTAACTCTCAAAGCAGGAACGACCGTAATACCAGAAATAATTTAAAAGATGGGCCCTGGCTCATGTGGCTCAGTGGATGCAGTGCCAGCCCATGAACCAAAAGGTCATGGGTTCGATCCGCAGTCAGGGCACATGCCTGAGTTGCCAGCCAGGTCTCCAGTTGGGGGGGGCAACACACTGCTGTTTCTTTCCCTCCCGTTATCCCTCCCTTCCCCTCTCTCTAAAAATAAATAAAAATCTTTATTTAAAAAAAGAAACATACTTTTTAAAAGAAATGAGATTTGTTTGGACTTCTCTCCCAACTTCAACTGAAAAGATTACAAATTAAAAACCTTAATTTACTCACCACTGCACATATGTTAAATGTTAACATAAAAAAGATATCAACATATTTAATGAAAAATATAAATACTTACCAAAGACAAATATTTTACCATCACTTATTTATCAGTTTTCTTAAGCAGTCTACTAACTAATAATATATTTCCAAAACACTGTTTCACAGCCAAAAAATACTGCACACTTCATCTTCTGAATAAACAGCATGTTTAATTTCCTGAGTAAACATTACTCATACTTGACACTGAACAGAGTCCAAAGTCACTGAAGGAGTTAAGAAATTTCTAAAGCCCCAGGAGCAATAAACCTCACCCAGAGAATCTAGTGAAGAGCTTATCATAAAGGACTAAAAGTCAATGTCATACCAAAATTTTAAATAACATCATGCATCCCTCTATGTAATAAATTATTTCAAAATCAGGTCACAATAGACAGACACACTATCTTGGGCAGACGGAAGAGAGCAGATAAGCAGGGAAAATTTCCTTTTCTCTACTGAAGCATGTCCACCAACTGTCATATCTGGAAAACAGCCAAAATGAGCACTTTATTTGCAAAAAGAACAGGAGACTCTTGAAATATTAGCAAAACGTGTGATGTATAAATGTGGAATGTGGAGAATTCTTTTAAGATTCGCATGTATGGGTGTTTGGAAATAACCTTTCTAAGACATAGATTAAAAGCACAGGCCCATCCATCTAACGAGCTCTGAAAGCCGAAGGTAGAGCCCTCTGAGTCCCTGAGGACAAATTCGACCCTCTTCTTTCAAGGCTGTGACCACCTACCCAGGGTAAGGTTCCCTTTCGCACTTCGGAGGCAGGTGTCTGACCTCATAGATATTTACCTGAATTAGCCACGTAAATTACTTTGAGAAAGCCACTGTCAACCTGTGTTTCTTTCTTTTAACTTTTGTTTTGTTGCTTCCTGACCTCGCTATTCCTCTCTTGCCACAGAGCATTTTCCAGTTTCCTGACCACAGGGTTTGCTAGTACAAGCTGACACAGCTGAGTTGCCGAGGGAAAACAGCTGAACGTTTAAGAAGGCGATCAGAGAGTAAAGAAGAAGGGGGCCTAGAAATGTTCACTAGATAGGGAACAGAAAACGCTTGGACTTCATCTGCATCTTTATAAACTTGTAACCTTGCATTAATGTCCTCAGTTCAGATCAGGGCCCACAGTCAAGTAAGGGTCACCAGGGTTTTCTAAATGAGCTCCTCACTGATCTAAAATAAATACATATTTCTTAAAAAAAAAAAAACAGAATGATAGGAGGCTAAATGTTTATAGCCAGTAACCAGGGAAAAGGGGAGGGGAGGCATTCGTTCTGAGGGACTTTGCTAGTGAAAACAACCCAACAATTATAACTGTGCTACCAACACCACTGTAACCTCAGATGAGGTGCTCAGTTGTACCCCAGCATAGTTTGGCTCTTTAAAGGGGTTCAGAGAAGCCTACCAACGAGGAAGTGGGGAAAGAAAAGGAAAGACTTATGGTTTGGGTATTCTCTCATGAAGTTCACAAAAAATATTTTTCTTTTTTTTATATTTTTCCACATGCCCCTTTTCTGAGACTTTTGTCCCCTTTTCTCCCCTACCCATGAAGTTGGGCCCAAAGCAATCCAGCAGCCCCTAACAGATGCCACAGGATCCTGTCCCCCGATCCTCACTGCCTTGGTTCCTGGTCTTTGCAACTCCTGGCAATTCATCTTCTCCCTGATTCTATGAGATCTGTGTAGGCTTATAAAACCCCATTTCCCGGTAAAGAGCAAGCAAGCAACACTTCCGAGGAAGGTCGCATCGGACATGAGTCACGTACTCTTTTCCCATCAGAGAAACAGCATGTGGAATATATTTCTGAGAAAACAGTAACTGCCAATCCCACAATCAAGACTTTTAGAAGGATACTCAAGGGAACAGGGAATGGGTTGCACTGATACGGTGTGGTCCCTTGTTCTGCGAATCATTATCAAATACAACAACTGCCAAGTTTAAGAACCATTTCTACGAAAGCCCAAGGATTCCATAGATATAGAAAGACAAGATACAATATAAATACCCTGAAGAGGTCACATGTGAAGAGGTCACATCAGAAGTGTGGATGATGAAAAGGTAAGGAGGTAAGAGAGTAGGAACCACAGTCCCTTAGACCCCTAGATGGTACCTTGTACATAAAGCGTGCTGTTTAAATCCAGGCCCATTTCATTCCCTCCTTAGGTAGTGAAACCAAAATTTTCATCATCTTTCCACTGAGCTTGTTTTCTCGACCCAGAAAAGGACAGCAGCAATTGATAATACTGCCTGCTGTTTATTTTTTCTTCAACTTGTCAGGAAAAGCTGAATGGTCTTTTAAAGTACAGACTGCAACTGCAATAAATTTTTGTGGCAATGCTCCCATCCTATTTTTCCCAATTTTTTTCAAGTAAAACGGGTGTTTTTCAGCGATATCAAATGCTTACTAAAGAGCTCCCAGGAAGTTTCTTTTCTTAGATTTGTTGCTAGAAATTATTGATTCTTGATAATAACTTAAAGTCTGGGAACCCCCCGGGATAAATTACTTACTGTCCTGGTTCATTTGGACCAATCATGATTTTTATAATAACTGTGCAGGTTTACCATATTTTATAACACACTTGGTCAATTTCCTGACATAATGTATTTGTGACATTAAAACGAATCATAGTGGGAATATCATATAACAAGAAAAACCTACTTGCCGAAATCCTTGTCTCTATCACATTCTGCAAACTCAACGTCCTCAGTGAATGACAGTTACTGTCTCAGTGCTTTTATAACTCTTCTTCTGCATTATCATCATTTTAGTAAAAATCTTGAGAAGGCATTTCACTGACAATTATGATAAAGACTTTCAGCTAAACAGCAAAAATTATATAAAGGTTTCTTTGTCTTTCAGTCATTCTAGAGGCTGACTACATACATATCCACAACAATACACATGAAGGAAAAGCTCATAAAAAATTTAAGTGCAGACCAGCCTATCAAATTATCATCATCTCTCCTCCAAAACACAAAGAGAAACAGTGTCCACAAAGAACTGCCACATAGTGTCCAAGCTTTGGTCATAATCTTCATGTCACCTGGAATTCCTAATTGCCCAACACAAAAGTAGAGGCGTGACTGACTTGGAGAGATTTCTCCCCATCACCGTTACCATCACCACCATCACGATCTTCATCATCATTAGCGAATAAGAGCATTTTGTTACTCTCCTCTTCTGCTTCCGCTCCCACTCTCTTTTCCTCTTCTCCTTCCTTTCTCTTCCTGCACAATTCAGTTCCTAAATCCATAAAGTAGGGCAAAGAAAGGTAGGCATCCTCACTAGAGGAAAGAGTGAAATATCAGAGACCAAGCCAGCAGGGAGGAATGTCCGTCCCGGGGGCAGCTGAGCGTGAGGTGGCCCTCAGCTCTTTGGCCAGAGCTCCAAAGCTGAACTATTTTAGCCTCAAGTTTTGTTTCCTCTTTCAATGAAAATATGAAAAGAGCTTCCTCTTCCTCAATGCATTTACTAATAAGTCACGTTTCAGTATGAATTAACTGTCGGCTACCACAAGTAGTTTTTGGTAGAGGTGTAAAGCTGGAAAAAAAATGATACTGAGTCCGTGCAGTTAAAAGTTAAAATGAACGGAGGCAGGAAACCGGAGATGATGAAAGCAAACTCTGTAAACTCAAGTTTGAAGGTTCAATATCAGTTCTTCCTAATCTGCTTCTCACTACACAGCCCATTCCAGCTCTACACGTCACACAGAACCTGCCTCCCTGCAGGAGACAGAGTCCAGGTGAACTTGTAATAATCAGAATGAAGACGAGGCTTTCTCTCTAGAAAAAGATTTGGGCAGGAAGAGTCGAAGGGAATGTGGTCTGGGGAACAGAAACATCAAGCAGGCAGAAAGAAATGAGGTTGGCCATTGATGCCCACATCCTTCACCTAAGATTTGATAGCACTTGCTCAAAGAATAGTGACAAGTCTAGGCCGATTGTTTCAGCTCACTTAACCAGAAGTAATTAGCCACATTAAATAAAGCTGCTCTCACAGTGCCGTGGAACCCAACAACTCCACAGCACAACTGAATCAAAGTTCGAGTTCCAGACAGATTCATAGATTCATGAAGATGTCCTGTTAAATAGATCACCCAGTTTCCATCCTCGCCCAGGCTTAACACAAATGTAGAGATCACCTGCTGCCCTACTGATGGGGAAGAAGAAAACTGGAGTCTGCAAAGATCCCCAGACCTGTATGTACTACACAAGGAAAGTTGCCGGGTCTTCACCTGGCGTTACGCCTCTGCCTGCCACGTGCGTTACCTGACCACGTCATTACATACACAGGAAAGGACTGGAACACAGATGACTCTTCTGTGCAAATGCCTGCTTTTTCAGATTTAAATATTCTCACATATCAACGTATGATGAATAACTAAAACTCATCATATTTTAATGAACTAAAACTATGCTGCGGTATGTTCAAAATGGAAACTGATGGCAGACTAAAATGCATTAAATGTTAAATATCTTCAGGTTCTGCGGGATGAAATTAGTCTTTTCTGATCCTTGATTTGAGTTTCAGTCAGCTTCCATTTCTAGTTAAATACTTAGGAAGAAAGTTCTATAACAGACTCCTTGAAAGAATTTCCCAAAATTATCTCAAATGCATAATTAAACTATTTCAGTAAACAACAGAACTAATCAGATTGTTTACCATCACCTGAGAGGTTAAATTGCTGAAGTCAGTAGCCTCACTACTGAATATTGCAAGCTTCTGCATTAACGTCAGTGAAGGCCCGCTCCACCCTTCCTCACTGAGACATGCGAGGTATTGGGCAACGTAAGAATGGACAAGATGCGTAGTGGTCACCGGCTGGCTGTCCTAATTCCCTGCTACACACCAGCCTCACCTCCCTGTTTTGAAGATGGAGCTGAAAACCCTGCTCAGTAGAGAAAGAGGTCAGCACCAAAATCCCCTCCCCTCCCTCCTCACGCCCCACCACACAGCTGGCACTGTTCTCTGGCAGACACGGCTCCCTGAACATAATGGTGTAATCACCACTTCAAACATCATTACTATCTAAAATAGATAACCCACTTGCAAGTTGACTATTTTTATAGATACAACATTTTTCATGCAGTTTAACTGCTCTGTTTGTGATTTATTCCACTTAACCAATGCAGTTTCCCTAGAAGTATCTTATATCTGAGTCCCAATGACTACAATTGTCCAAACAGTTGTGAAAATTACAGTGCTTCCAGGTTGTCTCTTATCTCCTCATGCCCATCAACAGAAAACTTCAAGAGCTGTATGCCAAATCTGAAAAAAAAATGGATAAGCTATCTGATTTATTGATCTACTTAGGGGTCTTCAGAACCCGATTCGTGACATTCAACAAGAATTTACTAAATACTCTTTATATAGTGTTTAGCATTTTGAGGCATTAAGAAAATCTAGTAAATTTGAAGCATTAACAAACTTTTAATTGTTTTATTAAAATACAAATAACTCTTAATCTAGACACACTAAAAAAGAAATAATTTAATACACACTTTAAATGGGAATTACTTTTATTTGGCTTAAAGGGCAGTTGTGCCAAAGGAATGGATTTTAAAAGGTTTTGCAGCTATCTCATGAAAGTTCCATTATATAGAATGAAATTTCTCATATATTGTGGATGAAGAAAAAGGAGGAAGGCAACTCAATTTCAGCACCCTGATGAGTACAAGAACGAAAGGGAGTGGTGAGGAGTATAACAGAAAACACACGCAGAAAAAGCAGTATATACTTGTCCTGGAAAATGCTAATGTCCCTTTCAGCTAAGTTTGAAAAAGAGAAGGAAAGTAGAAAAGTTCACTGCTATGACAGCTACTGTAACCTTGAGCTCTTACAGAGTTACAATAAAAAAAACCATGGATGGTTTTAGACCACAAGAGTATTTCCTCTGACATTGAACGATGCCAAGAATCTGATTCTTCCCAACTTCTACATTGCTTCTATCTTCCCTAGTGAGAATCATTTTCAAACCAGAAAGGATAAACAATGTTAGGAGATTTCTGAAGCACCAAACAGACAGATCCTAAGGGACACTTAGCTACTTCAAATGAGTGTAAGTATCCAAATCCAGAAGAATTAGATGCATGAATACTAGGCATCATCAATGGTTCACTCCCAGAAACGAGCTATAATAAAGTAGCCTGATTTGGGTGGAAACTGTAGACTCCCTACTACAGGGGTAGATTAAAAGAATGCTACAAACAGAATATAGAGTGAATTTAGAAAGGCAGTGGATAAAATACCCCATAATAATCTCACCAGTATATTGGAAAAAAGTAGCTGACAGTTCTATCAAGTGGCTTCAATATTGGTAGAAATACCACACACAAAGACTGCTACTTTTAAATCTATGGTAAGCTGGAGAGAGGTTCTTTAGAGAGATATCATGGTGTGTTGAATTCCAGCTATAGAAAACATGCCTATCAAATCTACAGATGATGCAGCAGAGAGAAGCGGATATGATGGAAGGCAGACGCAAGAGCCACAAAGTTCTAGACAGATGATAAATATAGGCTAAAACAAGTAAGATTAAATGTAATAGGAAGAACTGAAGTCCAAGCAACACATTTACGAGTACCAGATCGGGGAACCATGGCTCCAAAAATTACCGGAAAAAAAAAAAAAATACACAGAAGTTCTGAGTACCAGATCAATGTGAACCAACGCCATTATACAGCTTAGAAAAAACTGACTTGAGTTAAGGTAGGTCTTAGATCAGTAATAATACAGTGATAATTTCACTGCACCATGTTTTAAATAGCTATTTTATTTTAACTTAGATAATACATGTTCATTGGAGAATACTGGGAAGTGTACGTGAACAAGAAGAAAATTACAGTTACCCACAATTCTACCACTCAAAAAATGAATACAATTTATATTTAGGAGTCTATCATTCCAGACTTCTTAATGCATATTATAAATGTTCACACACTTATTTTCTCTCAAAAAAAAATAGGACCATACTACAAAGACTATTTTGTAACTGGTTTCTTTTGTTTGTTTGTTTCCGCTTTTTGATTCAACAGTACATCAAGTGCCAGTACATTCTACACTGGTCCAACAAGAGGGAGTGCATTTCGTTCATTTCTGCTCACTACACTTTAAGAGAGTCATTGTAAAATTTGATAGTATACAAAGAAGGAAAAGTAGAGTAGTGAAAAATATGAAAATCTAGGTTCATCTAATCTGTAATGCCATATAACAAAAGGTTGATGGAAATAATGGTACTTCCATGAAAAAAAATATAGGAGATGTATAACAAAAACAATGTAGCTAAATGCATGCACTTGAAGAACTGTCCTGGCAGATGAATTACTTTGTATTGACCCATGTCACCAAACCGACACCAGTTTCTGGAAATTAAAGGGAGGTGGACTTCAACTCAATAAAGAGGACTTTTAAAATAATTAGAGCTGTCAAAAAATGGAATGGGTCTAGTCACTGGAGGGTGGCTTAACAGGGATGGAACAAGTAACAGGTAAAAGATGTTAGAGGTAATTCCTCTAGGTGAGATGCTGAAGTAGAAGGTCGCATTCTATTTGAAGATTCTGTGATTCTAACGAAAAACTTACTACAGAAGTTTCCTCCCAGTCCACTAGGAAGCAAATCCATAGTCATTAAGGTCTTAAGAAACCAAGTCCAGGGCTTTACATATTCATGAGAAATTATAATGACACTAATGGTGAACACCAATGTGCTGAATGCTTTGCATTCGCTGCTTACCACCTCATTGAACACAGCCACCCTGTATGGTAGGTGCTATTATTACCATTTCCATTCTATAGAAAAGAACAGTGAGACTCAGAGAGATCTTTACAGTTATTCAAGGCCATTCTTACTTGTGCAGAAATGTGCAGTGCCAGCCAGGCACACCCCACCATATCGCCACTGCTCACTTAGTGGGTGATATGTAATCAAAGGCATCTTCCCAAAATGTCTCCACTAGTGATCCCTGAAAGGGCAGTTGTAAGATATTTTTTTTAATTAGAAAAGAATTAAGAATTTTTAAATCAAATTATTCATAGCAAAACTAAATGTTCAGATTAGACTTTCTCAACCATATACCTTAAACTTTGGAGAATCAACATTCAATGAATAAGACATAAGATGTGGTAGCATTCATGTGAATCACGTAACTTCACATGTTCGCCAGTACTAATCATGTGACTTTGGGCAAGTTCTTAGTCTTCCTGTCTTTTTGGTTCTTCATCTGTGAGATGAGGACCGACCTACTTAAGGTCCACACAGGTTTTTTTTTAAGATTTTACTTATTTATTTTAGATACAGGGGAAGGAAGAGAGAAAGAGAGGGAGAGAAACATCAATCAGTTGCCTCTCACATGCCTCCAACTCAGGCCCTGGCCCCCAACCCTGCTGCACACCCTGACTGGGAATTGAACCCATAATCTTTTGGTTCACAGGCCACACCGGGCAGGGCTTTGTTGTATACAGAGAATTGAATGAGATGATACATGTAAGCATTTAGCACAGGATCTAATACTATTATTATTACTCAACACAAGTAATAATTGGGGGAAGGGTTTACAGGACCGATAAAACTTTCCACAATTGATTTTAAAATTTTGAGGTGTTATGTTTGGGGGGACAGGGTCACATTATCAGCAGATAAATTTCTGATGACAGTCATTGATGAAATAAAGTGACAACTAAATAAAATGTGCCTTCTCTTAGGAATTTCATTTTATGCAAACGATCATCCAAAGAACACAACTTCAACTCCCACTTTCTTCAAAGGCACTGCTGTAGTTGTTTATTCAGTATGAGATATATAAATGCAAATTTTAAGGTTACTGGTTTTGACTTTGACTTTTGACAACTCTGCTCAGACTACTCTCATAAACACATGCTTTTTTAGTTTCATTGTTTTCTATGTGCATTCTTCTTGCAGAGCCACTGCTGCTGCCTCTGATAAAACCAGCCAGAGAAAACCTCCCATTCAAGAAGTACACAGCGGGGCATGATTTTGATATTTAATGTTTACTCACATTAAACAGTTGATATTTTATTCCTAATATTGGACCACTATTTTTAAAATGGCGCAACTGAGGAAGTATTTAATAGATATTTGTCTATCACGAGAATAGGTTTTTTAAAAAAAATACTATATAGCTCAATGAAATGAACTGTTCTCAAATAATTATTTAATGTTATTCCAAGGGAATTGATTATTTTTAGAAACCTCTTTTAAAAAAGGGCTTCTGGTCATAATCATTTTTATCACATAGGATATGCTGGCAAATATACCTTGTACCTTCAACTTAAAACTGTAAACAGAGAAACTGCTTTTGTATAAATTACCTGTGACTAAGGGCAATTACTGGAGCTATAATCTGAAATATCTACACTTGTCTATTTGTATATGGAAGTGAAAATTATTTAACAAGGGAGTACACCAACAGTCATCACTTTAAGACCTACTGAAAAAAAGTCCCATAAATATTCATTGTTCTCAAGTCAACTGTCATTCCAATAAACTATCACTGTCACAAGTACAGATGATCACATATGGAGGCTTTTTTAAATCCCAGCAACTAATTTCCAACCAAATTCATTTCACTGTAATACAAATATTTGAATGAACCCTATTAGCCAGGACTGTAATTAACTGCATTGTCTGACCACTACAACATGAGAACTGTGTAAAGAACATGTCATCTTCCAAAAGTTTGTATTAAGCACTCGTTAAGACTAGAACAGAACAGCTTTTTAACACAATCAAAGTCACTTGGACTTTTTAAAAATTTTTATTAATTTGAGAGAGGGACAGAGAGGAAGGGATAGAGAGAGAAAGAGAGAAGGAAACATCAATATGTTGTTCCCCTCGTTGGTCGCTTCTTGCATGTACCCTGATTTGGGATCCAACCCGCAACCTAGGTGTACCAAGGCGTGCTAACCAACTCAGCTACCTGGCCAGGGCCTCACTGGGCCTTTTTCGTTGTTTTTTTTTTTTTTTTTTTCACAAGTACAGCTGAGTTGCCTAAGAGATGTTTTAGGGAGAAGACATGAATAATGCCTCCCAAAATATCCAGGATAATTGGGAAAGCCATGACTTTAGAAACTAAAGAAATTCCCTTGAATTTTAGCTAGTGAAGATGCTTCAGGACTCCTCCCTCCCGCCTGATTTCATTTGTCCATAATTCAACTTTAAAGGCATAGTTTTTGAAATACGCAAACCAACCCTGCTATTTCTACGGTACTGTTGGCTGAATAAGGACCTTGACAATTTTCACAAATGTCATCTTAGAGTCTCTCAGCAATATCAGTCTCACCTGCAACATCTTCCCATCGAAAGGCCTCTACCATACTCCAAATATGGTATCCCAGTCCTGACCTGGCATCGTTTATCCTAAGACACAAAATAAGTTTTCACTCGGCTATGTCCAGGTAACTGAAAGTGCTGCTGGGCCGCCTCATCAAGTTTTATACACACCCTGCACTAATGCCACCTCATCAGAAGATTCACTTTCTTCATTCTGTGGGATCATAACCTACAGCAGAGCAAATGTCTTCTGCAAGAGAAGGTAGCGGCAACCAAAGGCAGTGGCTCTTGCGGGGTAATTGCATGCACGCAATAGCCTCTCTGCCAATTTCATTTAAATAGACACAAAAAAAGGCTGGGTTCGAGGCTGCAAATATATAACAAACACTGATGGAAGGGAAGGATGTGGAACGCCGATTTTCCTCTAGCAACACTAGCACAGGTCCAAGTTCTGCACCACAGCCCTGAGAAAAGTATCTATTGACGCACGGATGGAAGGCTATTTTAAAATTACTCCAAGAATTGGAGGCGTCCATCTGACTGAGAGGCTCAAGCCTCCTTTCCATACACGCTGTTTTCCTGCCTCATTTAAGAATGAATCCCTGGCAGCCAGCAGGTGCAATTACCATGAGGAGCAGCAGGTACCCATCACAATGCATAAGGAGGCATGCAATCCCAGAGCAGGTGCCCGTCCTTACCTTAGCAGATTAGACAGGGGCAGGGGTCCGGATCCACCGCCCAGGATCCCTCCTTTCCTGCCAGACAGGAGTTTCTCCACCAGAGCCACATTGCCAGTGCGAGCAGCTTCCAGCAGCTCCTGGTCCTTCCCCATAGTCTCTCACCGATTCCCTCGCAGAGTCCTTTCCCCCTCCGGGTCCTGCTCCCCGCCCACCCTCACACCCCCAAATCCTGGGCCCTCCCGCCCCACCCTAAAATAATGCGACCCGGGTGCTTTGGAGGAGCGGGCGTTGGATGGTGAGCTCTGAGAGGTCGCAGCGGGAGGAGGCGAGGAGCTTCCACGCTGGAGCCGGAGCGGAGCGCAGTGCACGACCGCGACGGCGAGGGCCCTCGCGCGCCAGCGCCCCGGCTGGGTCTCGCCTCGCGGGCCCCGCGGAGGGGCTGCGAAGGGCAGCGCGGCGGCGGCGGAGGCTCCCGCGGCCGTGGCCGTGCAGAGGCAGGGCGCTGCGGACGAGCCGCGGCGGGCGCGTGCCGAGGGCGGCGGCGCAGGGGCCGGGGCAGGGCGGGCGGGCGCCCGGGTGCGCCCGCGGCGGCTCGGAGGCCTGGCGCGCGGGGGGCCGGCGCGCGGGGGGCGTGTGCGCGCGGGCAGGTGCGGCGCCGCGGGTCCGGAGTCGGGCGGGGGGCGCGGAGGGAGGAGGCCGGGCCGGGTGGGGGCGGGGCCCCGGGACGGCGCGATCCGCGTTTTCGCGAGCGGGGACCCTCCCTCCTCCAGTCTCCTTGGGAGAGGCTTAACCGTGTGATGACTGGCGTTCTCCCGGCCGCCGCACCTCCTCCTCGGCCCGACAGGCGCCACACCTCGGGTCAGTCACGACGCCCGAGGAAAATCCTCCATGACGGGCGCGGGGAGGCCGGCGATGCCGGGAAGCGGCCCCTCAGCGTCCGGGCAACTCGACCCTCGTTTCGCCCTAAGGAGGCTGAAATCTGCCTTTGGTTAGAAAGAAGAGAATTGCTTTATCCTAGTTGCCGTGGCACTGAACAGTTTGCGGCTGTTCCAGTTTTTTCTAGGGGTCTGAGCATCTGCTGACTTGTAGAAATACCAGGAAAGAAGGCTCTCGCTGAACGCCGGGGACAGTCCGAGTGGGCATGGACTAGAGGCGCGCTGTAATTTGCAGATACCACCACCAACTCACTGTGCATGGCTGGCTGCACTGTGCTACACGCTCTCCTTGCCCGTGGTGGAGAACCTGCGATTCTTTCGAAACTTCCCGTGACACCTTGTGCTTTGCCTTGCCCTTGGGATACACTTCATAAATGTCTTGGGAGTAAAGGGACCGGAGAGGCACTCTCAGCAACCCAGTGATCTGGATATTATTGCGCTATATCCATTTGGGGGATGAGAAAGTAGTGGCACAAAGAGTCAATTAAATTTCCCAGCTAGTGGTGACAACTGAACCCCAGAACTGACTCACTGCACAGCCTATGATCTTCCTAATATACCATGCTGCCTCCGTGAAAAAAAGTACAATGGATAGACAGTAAAGATCACGGTCATTTGATGAGCAATTACTGGGTGCCAGACACCATGCTAAGTGCTTTCCGTTTGTTATCTCAACCCTCGTGACCACCCCCTGAGAACCATAGTATACTTATCCCTATTTTGCACATGAGGAAACTATTTCAAGGAAGTTAGCCAAGGCTCAAATCCAGGACTGCCTGCTATGGGCAGGGATTTAAAAATAAATAACTGGAGAAAACTTAAAAGACATTTAGAGGTAAGTAACAGCACAAGTATATATTTTTTTAATTTTATGAAATTCAGTATCCTGAGATTTCATTTGGAAGGTTCAAAGTATTAGGTAAATTATGGTTACTCATGAGAGGTTTCCTAAAGGAAGTAGCTTTTGAGCTACTGTGGTTTTTGTTTGTTTTGCTTATGTTTTACAACCTGTTGTAATGATAAGATGATATTAGATGTGAGAATAATATGACCCTAGGCCTACTGGATCACATAACCAGACAAGTTAAAGAAGTAAGCTATTGAATTCATTTTGAAAATTCCATACAGAAACCTTACTTCCGTTTTCCTAACGTTGCCACCTAAGCAAACACACCTTTATTTGTGACTGACTTAGTGACTGGGGGGCTCCTCAGTCATCTTATCAGAATCGCCTCCCAAAGGGATAACCATGAGTAAGGACTCACTCTAAGAATCAGTTCCACAGTTCCAGGAGCTCTAGTGGTATATGGTACTCAAAGCCAGTTTTCAACTCCAAACTCATTGTGTTTAGTTCCATCATAGCTTCTTATTGAAAGGAGAAAGGTTTGGCTGCAGAGGAACAAATAGGCAAATTAAAAGTAAACATATGCCTGGGGGGGTGTGGCTCAGATGGTTGGAGCATCATCCCATAACAAAGAGGTTACAGGTTGCAGGTTCAATCCCTGGTCCAGGTGTGATCAATTTCTATTCTGTTTTTAATTACAAAAATAAAAATGGATTAGCTCTTCTCCATATTTTGCTGATTGAATATTTTTTAATGTTATATCGAATTTTTATAATTCTTTTTAAAAAGATTTTATTTTATTTTTTAGAGAGGGGAAGGGAGAGAGAAAGAAAAGGGGAGAAACATCAATGTGTGGTTGCCTCTCACATACCCCTACTGGCGACCTGGCCTGCAACCCAGGCATGGGCCCTAGACTGGGAATCAAACCAGCAACCCTTTGATTCACAGGCAGGTGCTCAACCACTGAGCCTCATCAGCCATGGCTAATTGAATATTTTTATCAAATCTATCTTTGCTATTCTGAATTTACAGTATTAATAATAGTTATAGGTTTATGTTATACTCGTATTCCAGGAATGATACTAGACTCTTTCCCTCATTTTATATATACTGTACATATAATATAGGTATATCATTGTGTATATATTATCTATTGTTGTATTACACACACACACACACACACACACACACACCCCAGTCAGGATGAAATGAGACAAAGTGAAGAATCTTGTATCATTCCTGGGACATAAAAACATAATATGCATTATATTTATATATGCACACTGCAAATTACATGTAACCATATGCTGTCTACCCTTGGGGCAGATATAATTCCCAAAGCACCCCTGGATCCCCTATTTTTAATGCTGATGTGCACACACCTAATTGTGTACACTTTGGGGCAAGTTGAGAGTTATTGCTCCAATACACACATATTGCAAGTCACTGCTCTTGGGGTTGATTAATGAAAGGAAGTACAAGGGTCCTGCCTGGCTGGTGTGGCTCAGTTGAACGGAGCATCATCCCATGGACCAACAGGTCGTGGGTTCAATTTCTGTTCAGGGCACATACCCAGGTGGAATGTTGGATCCCGGGTCAGGGCACTTATGAGATGGCAGTTAATCAGTCAATGTCTGTCTGTCTGTCTGTCTCTTTCCCCCTATCCCTTCCTCTCTCTCTAAAAGCAATGAAAAAAACAAGAAGAAGGTACTAGGGGTTGAGACTACAAATGGGAGGTAAAACAAAAGACAAAACAAATACAGAAGTGTTTGCAAACCCACAGAATAGCCTTTGGAGACATAAATTAAAGGAAGAGGCATCTACATCAATCTTAGAACTATATACCCAGGTCTGCATGACTTTTTCAGTGAGAAACAGCAAAAGATTATTTTCTACAGCATCAAGTTACCAACTGAGCTAAGATAGGATAACCCTGTGGTTTAGGGAGTGGGTTTGGAAAATACCTCCTTTCTTTGTCTCGGGCTCTGCAGTTACTCTGCATAACTGGGGCTATGCTAGGCTGGGGGACGGAAGTGAACAGCTTCGGGTTAGAGAATATGAAGACACTAAACATCTACATAGAAGACCAAGATTTTGCCTGCTGCAGTTCATTTACTTGTCTCCTCATGCCTGTCGCCGTCTTCCCAAGGAAACCCAGAAATGCAGCATGTCACGACGTCTGCAGTCTTTCTGAGTTTACGGCCGTGAGTGCTGAAGGCCATGGAAGGCCAATCGCCCATCCTCTCCGGGTTCTAACCAACTGAGAATAGACGCAGGAACCTAATGAGCATCTCGTTAGAGCAACCTCTTTATTACTAGGTCAGGTTAATATCTCATATCCCACAAAAGGCAGGTATCCCTACTAAAACTAGACTGAAAAGGAGACGAGGGCCTACCTTTCTGTAAATGTGCACCCCGAGACCTACCTATGGAGAGAGTTAGACCTACAAATATATACCCAGCCAGACTACAGTGGGTCAGAGGACTGGAGAGAGTGATAGGTGCCCGGGTCCTGACCCAAGTGTGCCCACCATCTTGGGGCAGGAAGTGGAAGAAAGCGTGCTGCCCTTCTTAGGGATTCACGATACAGCTAGACAGAAAGAAAGCCAGAGTTGAACCAGAATCTTGTTTAGACAGCAAGATAACCCCACCCACATGTATCTTCCAGGAGGGAACTTCAGAGTATTTGCATTTGGTAACCTTGGGCAACCAGCTGGCTATACATTTGACCAATTCTGCCCCTTGCAGATGTTTTCATTGAATCGAATTGTAATGCAAAGTCCTTGACTTTTATCAGCAGTTATGACTTCTGGTATCAATGGGATGTAGAGATGTTCTTGGAAGTTTTGTCCACTACTTATTTAGCGAATTCTGTATTGAACCAAATATTTACAAAGTAACTAAACGATACAAGAAAGTTGTGCTACATTTAAGGCATTCATGTTCTGATAATACTAATAAATTGACTTTCCACTTCAGCTTTCAGGAAACTAAGCCAAATTTAAGATTTGACATATCTGTGATCTTTTTGCATCCTGGTCATTACTCTTTACATAGTTTTGCTTTGATGTTTTTTGCTATTCGGTTGTACTTTGTTCAATATGTTTTTGTTACAAGATATATATGCATCTGTGTCATTGAGCTTGTAGCTGTATTATTGAATTTGCTATATGCCAGATATAGCTTTAGGCAGTAGAATAATGAGTCAAAACAAACATGTTCTCCCTCCTCGTGGAACTTCAGTCGAAAGTGATAAAACATTTCAGAAATTAAGGGAAAAAAGTACCCCATTCTCTATTTCTTTTTGTAATTATTTCACTTATTCTCACATGCAATCAGGGAAAGACAGTATCTTGGAGCTTAGTTTCTCCTCCACAGAGTACGATAAGAAATCAATTTATTTGGGCTTTCCGGATACAAATAAAGTATACGTTTCTCATCTTTTCCTGCTCTCAACACTTGCTGAGTGTCTGCTACATGCCAGGAAGCTCAGTGGGTGCCAGCGATTCAGTAGTGAATGAGGCAAATGGGGTCACAGCTGCGATGGAGCTCACATTTTATTCAGGAAAGGAGACATAGAACAAGTACTCACAAATGTGCCAAGTGTTATAAAGAAGATACCATAAGGGCTATAGGTGTGAATGTCAGGGACACCTAAGTCTCAGAGGTGAGCAGATTTGTCTCCAAAGGAGATATGAAACTGAGTCCTGAGAGATAAGTGGCAAAGAGAAGCAGGAGATGGAGAGAGAATGTTCCATGCAGAGAGCTGTTTGGGAATCACCACACTTTGCTCTTTCGGGGGTAGTTGGGAATCACAGGCTCATAACTAAATTCCCACGTCGTCTCCTGCCATCTCTTCTTTACCTTTCCTTCTGCTTTCTTTCCTTCACACACATCTCCCGATCATGTTTGTGTTTTTATGGAATTTAAGTTTATTGTTATTGTTGAGTGTTCTTAATTTCAATTATGTAAAGTATTATACAAATGCTCTTTCTAAAAAGAAAGTTGCTTTTGCACTTGTATATGGCCTCTGGTTCCTTTTTTAATTAATAGCAGTCCATGTCAGAGAAGTAGCTCTCTTTCTCCATATGAAGAAAACCCAAATAAGTAAACCACACCTTGTACCTTTTTTCAATGTCTGTGTATACTTTGTGGATCAATGAATAGGAAAGGGAATTCATTGCTTAAAACAACATGAAAACAAAGCTACATTGAATATGAAAAATTAAATAGTTAATTCTAACTATAACTGCCTAGCATACATATGATTTTTAATTCTCATATGGTCACAAAGAAACACGTGCAACTAATTATTTATTTGCCACAATCCAAAGCACCCCCACCTTTCATATTCATGGGCCTGCTTCTTCCTGTCACCCAGCTGAGGTCCAGGCCTGCCAATCAGGGGACCAAGCTGGGCTGGATCTGCAGCCAAGAACTGAAGGGGACTAATTGTGAGATTTTCCTGGACTGAGTAGCTAACATTATCTGTTGAAATGTATGTGTCATCTTCTACACTGGGAAGTAAATGCTTTCCAAAGCACTCTTTCCATTATACCATAACTTATGGTTTTGTAAAAGAAAAGGCACTAGCATTGTGTTGAAAAGACTTTGTGTAGCCTCCTTTTAACTTAAAAAACCTGCAGAAACCATCAGGGTCAACAGAGAAGTGTGACACCCACCTTTACAGGTCTATTAGATTGCTAGGGCTGCCACAACACGGTGCCACAGACTGAGTGGCTTAAACAGCAGAAATTTATTTCCTCAAAATTCTGGAGGCTAGCAGTCTAAGATCAAGGCGTCAGCAGGGTTGGGTTTTTGAATTTTGGGGGGTTATTTTTTTGAGGCCTCTCTCCTTGGTGGTAGACCACTGTCTTCTCCCAACGTCTTTGCCTGGTCTTTGTCCTTCCTTCACATGCACACGTGTGGCCTAATTTTCCCTTGTTATAAGGACACCAGTTGTATGGATTGTGGCCGATTCTAATGACCTCATTTTAACTTAACTACATCTGTAAAGATCCCCTGTCCAAATAATGGGTTGGCCAAAAGGTATGTATGTTTTTTCCATAAAATAAAAGACAGAGTTTTCATTTTCACCAATCATTTTATTAATTTGGATATTTCGAGTATGTCATCTATCTCCTGCTATTGGCTTCGTATTGGGTAGAGGCCAGGGTGCTGCTAAACATCTTCCAGTGCATCAGCCAGCCCCACAGCAAAGAATTATTTGGCCAAAATGTCAATAGTGCCAAGAAACTTTGCAAACCACTTTTGGCACATTCGGTCATAGCACTTTCTCCATACACTGCCCAAATATTTTTTTGCATTTCACTATTTACCTTTCTTGAAAAAATAAAGCCAAACATGTTATGTATCTTCTTCTGTCTTCAATATTAAAATGGCTGCACAAAAATTCACCAATTTTGGTAAGGCTTTTTTAATGCACGCTGATATGACATCTGTCACAACACAGTCTAACAGAAATTGTTGCGAATGAAATTAAAGACAACTAAGCACTACTAGAGTCATCATATGGAAAAAACCAAATGAACTTTGGCCACCCCAATACAATCCCATTCTTAGGTATTGGGGGTTAGTAATAAGGGCTAATAACTTCAACATATGTATTTGGGGAGGACACAAGTCAGTCCCTAATGACAGGGTTGATGGATGTTTTGGGGACCAGATTAAATGAGACAAAAGAAGTAAAGGCATTTGACTTACTAGATTTTAGTCAGTCATATACTTGACAAAGTGTTGCTTCTAATATTTCAAGTACCCACCTGGCACCCCACATAGCTATTACAATATTATTGACTATATTTCCTATGCAGTACTTTATATTCCCAGGACTATTTTGTAACTACTAATTAGTACTTCTTAATCCTTCCACCTTTTTCACTCAGCCCGCAAGCCCCACTCCCGTCTGGCATCCATTAATCTGTTCTCTGTATGTATCTATGATATATCTGTTTCCACTTTTAGATTCCACATATAAGTGAAATCACAGGGTGCTTGTCTTTTTCTGGGTGGCTTATTTTTTTTAGCATAGTACTCACGAGGTCCATCCATGCTGTCACAAACTGTAAGATTTTATAGATTTTATTCTTTTTTATGGTCAGGTAATATTCCATTGTATAGATGAGCTGTAGGTCTTTTCTTCTCCACCTATTGATGGGCAGGTGGCTTGCTTCCATTTCTTGGCCGTTGTAATTAATGCTGCAGTGAACACAGGGGTGCATATGTTCTTTCAGATTAGTGTTTTGGGTTCTTCAGAATATAGCCAGTCGTGGAATCAAGGCAAGGGTCATCAGGCAGTTTCACTTTTAATTTTTTGAGAAATCTCCACACTGTTTCCCTTAATGGCTCTGCCAATCTGCATTTCCATCAGTGCACCAGGGTTCCTTTTTCTCCACATTCTCGCAGACACCTGTGTGCTGATTTATCAATGATATCCTTTCAGAGGTGATATTTCATCATGCCTTTAAATTGCATTTTTCTGATGAGTAGAAATGTTGAGCATCTTTGTATCTTACAGGACTAAATGTAGATGTATTTCATCTTCCCATCTTCCTCCCATCATCTTACTAATTTTTAAACTTTGTTTTATACTTTGATCTAAGAGGCGAATGACTTTAAGACAATACTCATAGAATAAATGGCATTTTGAAGATAAGATTTAATTTTATATTAATCTATGTTACATTTAGCTAAAAGGGGAAAATGGTTTTTATGGGTACAGCCCTGAAAATTGTTATTTTAAATTGTGTTTGTTACATTTCCTCCTAAATGACTGTCACTGTAATAAACTATTATTCCAGAAAATTATTTGTGAAATGCAGTATTGATGGTTGGCAATGTGTTCATTTCTTTATTAACATTCTGCTCTTCCTTTGGACAGTTCCTACAGTCTTCTGGTCCAAAATCACAATAAATAAAAAAATGTATCCTTCTTCTAATAGTAGATGATAACAGTGGTGGCAAAAAATGATGAAAAATAAGGCCCTGGCCATGCAGTTGGGTAGAGCCTCATCCTGATGTGTCACGGTTGTGAGTTCAATCCCCAGTCACGGCACATACAAGAATCAACCAATGAATGCATAAATAAGTAGAACAAGAAATAGATGTTTTTTTCTCTCTCTCTCCATTACTCTCTATCTAGCTAAAATAAATAAAAAATAAAAATAATAATTATATTTATTCATTCATACATTTTCATTCCCCATGTAAATTATTCTGTTTATTTTGGCAAGTAATATACTGTATTTTTCACAGTGACTTCACTGACCTTTAAAATGTCTAAAATTGTTGCGTGGACTTTGTGTTCTCAAAATCAGCTGTAAAATATATTTTTGATTATTTACACACTCCTGAATTTGTTACAGTCAATTAACTTAAAATCAATGGAGTATTACTGAAAACTTTACTATTATGTTAAATTTATAATCTCACAATTCTGTAACTCAAATCATGATTGCTATCAAAATATCTATAATATGATTAGGACTTTTAATATTATAACTGTTAGGCATCTTTTTTTTTTTTAAGATTTTATTTATTTTATCTTTAGAGGGGAAGGGAAGGAGAGAGGGAGAGAAACATCAATGTATGGTTGCCTTTTATGCGTCCCCTGCTGGGAATTGGCCTGCAGGGAACCTGCCTGCAACCCCAGCATATGCCCTGACTGGGAATCGAACCGCGATTGTCTGGTTCGCAGGCCCGCGACTGTTAGGCATCTTAAACTGATGTTTGTCAGCAAAGATTTATTTGCTGAATAGCAATCCCTTTTTTAAGAAAAACCACCTTGAGGTTTAATGTACACACCCTTAAAATCATTACTGAAGCGTAGTTATACAATGAAATTCACCCATTTTAAATTTACATGAGTTTCAGTGAATATATAGGGTTGCACCACCACGAGAGTCAAGCTTTAGAACACTGGACTCACTCGCAAATTCCCTTATGCCCCTTTGCAGTCACGCTGACCTTCATCCCCAGCCACAAAGCAAGCGCTGACCTGCTTTCTGCTGCTGTATTTTTGCTCTTTCCAGAACTTCATCTTTATATTGTGTCTTTTGTGTCTGGTTCCTTCACTTACAATGATGCTTTTGGAATTCTTCCACAGTGTTCTGTGTATCAATAGTTTATTGTTTTATTTGCTAAATTATACTGTTGAATGCATATGCCACATTTTGTTTATACATTGACCAGCTGATGGATATTTGTTTCTATTGTTTGGTTATTATGAATAATGCTGCTGTGAGCATTTGTGTACAGATCTTTGTGTGGACATATATTTTCATTTATGGGTAAACACCAAGGAGTGGCATTGCTGGGCTGTGTCGAAGGTGTGTTTTTCCACTTGAAAGACACTGACGAATTGTTTTTCAATTCACCAACACTTGGCATTTTAGTCTTTTTAAGATATTCTAATAGGTATGTATCTCATTGTGGTTTTAATTTGCCTTTCCCTAATTACCAATGAAATTGAGCATTTTTTAAGTACCTGTACAGATTGGTTTCCTGTTTCTTAATATTGAGTTATCTTATTATGTGGCAAGTTTTTAATGACATCTGGATACATCTTGTCAGATGTTTTGCAAATATTTTTTTCCCAAGCTGTAGCTCATCTTTTCATTTTCTGAATGGTTTCAACAAGCAAAAGATTTTAATTTTTTTAAACTTTATCAGCTCTTTCATTCTCAGTTCATGCTTTTTGTACCTTATCCCTAGGTGACAAGGATTTTTCTCTGGTGCTTTGTTCCATAGGATGTTATGTTCTTGCCCTTACATTTAGGCCTATGATAATTTTTAATTAATTTTAGTATATATTATTTTAAAGGATCAAAGTTTATTTCTATTCCATGTGGATATACAGTTGTTCCAAAAACATTTCTTAAAAAGACTCTTCTTCTATTAAATTTGACACCTTTACTGAAAATCAATTGACCACCTAAGCGTGGGTTCACTTCTGGATTCTTAATTTTGTTTCATTGATCTATATGTCTATTCTCATGAATCCTTTCATTTTAATCCTGTAGAACAGGATAACATTTAGAGAAAAATAATCATGTTCAATACCTTCCATGGAAGCACACAATTTATCAAAATTTAAATACAGTAATAGGCAAACAAGAATGATTGATCTTTCTTAAAATGCATTCTTTACAGTTTAAAGCAAAAGTGGTAATTAGATCATTCGGATTTTTTTTTACTGGATCTGAAAAAATGATAGGTAAAAGCCTAATGTGTGAGGTAGTAAACTATTATTAAATACTATGTTGCTTGTATTCATTATATTCAAATTTAAGAGGGTTAAATGGCCATGATTCAGAGATAATTGAAGCATGGTAAGAATATACATATTTCCTTTAAACTGGTTCAAGTCTTTAGCCACAGATGAATGACATCCGTGCATATAAAACATAATATTAAGTGATGTAATGATAGAATCGTTGTCACTAATTTTGAGAAATGGGGAAGAACACAACAGTTGCCAGGAGACTGAAGATGCACAGATGTTTGCATTTCTGAAATATAAAAAAACAAATCCCAGAAAGTAAATGCTAATATGCATGATATTGAAAGCTGGTAGAATTAGAGAACAGACGAAGCATACAGTTTATCAACATCTTTTCAAGTGATCACTAGAAAATACAAATTTTCACCAAACTAAATTACTTAAATTATACACCTGAAAATGACTAACATAGATTCTGATTTATGGTGATTAGTAAATAGTTTTTTTTTTAATAAACAACCTCAAAACTTTCTCTGAGAAAACATAGAAGGGAAAGAAATAAAACAAATAAAGTAAAAAAACAATGAAACCTAAACAAAATTATTTTTTCATACCATGTATCCACATGTGAAAAAAATCTTGATGAAATAGACTCATCTCAAATGATTAAAATCGATGTCCTCCCCCCCCCCCCGTGCATGGCAAGCCTAGTGACACCAAGTATAAACTGAGAAATACTGAGGTAGGGGTCAAATCCATGAGTCTGAGTGCAGGTAAGAAGTCAGAACTGAAGATATGGATTTAGGACTGGTTAATGTGTTTGTGGCATTTAAAGCCATGAGACTGGAAGAGACCATGTAGGAAATAAGTGTGGAGCAAGAAGACCGAAAACTGAGTCTTGGGACACTTAAGAATATGAGGAGGATTCATTAAAAAATAAGAGTGAGCTGGGGCAGCTAGTGGGGTAGGAGAAAAACACGGGAGAGTGAATCCTGAAAACCAAATGAAGCAAGTGGTTGCAGAACAAGGACATGATCAACTGTGTCAATTGCTTCTGAGACCAGATATAATGAGGACTGGGAGCTAAAGCAAACTGAAGATAGAGCAGTTCAGTGGAACGGTAGGGATAAAATCTAATTGAGTTGGTTCCGGATAAAATGGGAAGGGACAAAAACACCAAGAGACAATACTTTGAATATTTTTCTACAGAGAGGAGCAGAAAAAAATAGACGCTGGCTTTTCCCATCCACCATCTGCAGTGGAATCACCGCCAAGATGCAGATTTTCATGAAAACCCTTGCAGGGAAGACCATCACTCTTGAGGCTGAACCCTTGGATACAATAAAAAACGTAAAGTCCAGGAGCCAGGATAAGGGAGGGATTCCTCCTGATCGGCAAATGCTGATCTTTGCTGGGAAGCAACTAGAAGATTGGCCTACTTTTTCTGACTTCAACATTCAAAAAAAGTCCACTCTTTATGTTGTGTTGAGACTTCGTGGTGGTGCTAAGAAAAGGATGAAGTCTTACACTATGCCCCAGAGGAATGAGTGTGAGAGAAAGAAGTTAAGCTGGCTGTACTAATACTACAAAGCGGATGAGCAAAACTCAGTCGGGAGTGCCCTTCGGATGACCGTGGAGCTGGAGTTTTCACGGCCAGCCACTTGGACAGACATTACTGTGGCAAACGCTGTCCGACCTATTGCTTCAACAAACCAGAGGACAAGTCATTGTATATGGCTTAATAAGAGATGTGAACAACAACAAAAAATTAGAACCCAAAGGGGAATGTACGGTCAAGGGAAGATGTTTTGTTTCTTAGGTTGAGAGATTTCACAACATGTTTGCACACTGGTAAAAATAATCCTATCGAAAGAGGAAAACTGATGATATAGAAGACAGAGGAAAAGATATCAGAAGGAAGAGCCTTGAGTGATGTAGAATCAATATTGTTCACACAAATTGAGGATTTGGCCTGAGTTAGCAGTCCTCCACTTCACTCATGGAGGGTTGTATATATATAGGCACAGACATTGTTAGGTCAATGGATCTGGGGGTGTTTCAGGTTCAGAGGGTGTGTAAGTTTTCCAAGAAGCAGACACTGACACAGAGCGAGGAGCCTAAAATGATGGTTGGGAAGTAACACCTACGGAAGAAAAAAACGTGGGTCAGAGAAGCCATTACATCATGATGTAAACCTCACTTCTGCAGTGCTGTCCAAGCAGTCGCTGCCAGCCCAAGTCCAAGGTCACCATTGCCCATTAGAGGAGTCCCACATTGAACAGAAATGTACATATCCTTGCACACCACCTTGCTTTGTCATTGGCTGGACGCCACTCAAGAAGCCCATGGCCTCAGCTGGAAAGTTGAAATGGACCCTAAAAGCATTAATAGTTGGAAGCTATCAGCCAACCATACACCTAGCAACTCAGCAGCTAGTTCTTTCTTGAAGGAACTACAGCAGATATAAAGAGTGGGTATACATCTGGCCTAGGGTAAGAAGATACAGAAATTCTCTTTTGACTACTTCCATCTTGCCAGTGAAATACTAAGCAAAGTCCTGAACTTGAGCTGGGGGAGAGAAGGAGGAGTGTTGAAGGTTTGTGGAAAAAAGAGAAATCCTAAAAGAGTTGACTTGAAGAGTATGACTGTGTGTATAAAAATATTACTGGACAGCCCTAGATTTAGTCATGTTTGATAGTCATTGATTTAAAGCAAGAGCATCAGGAGAAGGATCAGGACAAGCAAGAATTGCTGAAAAAAATGAAGAAAACTTTTAATATGAGACTTGAATATGCCAAATTAAAAAGCCAAGTGTCAAGAAAAATAGAGACCAATGGTCATACATACTATAGGAATTTTTAAACTTTAAATATTTTTTAAAATATGCTAGCAAACAGTTGACAAAAACAAGTTATATGTTAACTGAACAAGAACCACACTGGCCTTATATTTCCCCAGTGAAGCAATGGAAAAACATGCAGAATTAAAAGTTGTATACCAGGAGATTTTTAGTTCCAAGAAATAAAAAACCCAACATGACTGGTACAAGCAATAAAGCAGATGTATTATCTCACATAAGAATTTCTAAATTGACTCCGAGACTGGTTAGCTTAGTGGCTCAAGGACCTGAGTTCCTTCCATCATGTCGTTTTGCCAAGCTCAGGGGACTAGTCTTGTCCTGAGTTACTCATTATTTTATTCATAAGGTCACCCCACAGTTGCAGTCACTGCAAGTAGAAATGACAATATTAAGCAGAAGAAAGCTCTCACCGGCTAGACTTATGTCACATGCCCATGCCAAAGCCAGACACTTTTAAGGAGAATGCAACTGGCTTAATAAAGTGCATGCCTGGGTGGAGAAGGGTGAATTACCAAACAAAACCGGAGTCCCCTTAGTAAGAAGGGGAAATGGCTGTTGCATAGGCAACCAACAGTGCCTCTTTCATGAGAGGACAAAAAATATATATATAACCTGAGAACACCCACTACACTAGCATTTTTTTTGTGAGGACATATTCTCAGACATAAAAATACTAAAAATAAATGTTATATCGCCCATATATCCTTCCTGAAAATTTCTCTTAAAAATAGAACAGATAACTGAAAGGAGAATCCAAACAACTCCAAATGGACTAAGTCATGTTATAAAAGAGCCAGTAGTAATCAATGAAACCAGTAAAACAAAGTTAAGTCTACTTGTTTTTAATATCTGTGTACTATGTTAAAAACCAAACACTTAAGTGACATTTAAGCAGGGACCTGAATCTGAGACATATTTAGACGGTGAAGAACTGGGAGAAGAGCATTACAAATAGAAGGTACAACACGTGAGCACTTGCTTAAGGCTGGAGTAGAGGTAAGCACAAGATAGCTTAGGCAGAAGTCAGATGGTGCTGAGCCTTATGAGACGTGTTAGGGATTTGGAGTTCTATTTTAAGTATATTGAAAAGCAATTGATGTATTTTAAGTAAAGTGATATATCTGCATTCTATTTTAAGAAGATCATCCTGGTTGCTCTTTAAAAAGACAGATGGGAGGGGAGCCAGGATGGAAGTTAAGCGGCTACTGAAGGTAAGAAATTATGTCGCTTGGACTGGGAGGGAGTGTGAAAACGGTGAGCAATTTATATATTGAAAATACATGTACAGAGACTCAATAGGACAAGTTGGTGGATTGCATGTCCACGAGTTTGAGAGAAACTGTACAAAGATCCGAGCTTTTGGCTACGTGGATGGTAGTGCCATTTACTAAAATGAGAAACACCGGAAGGTGATCATGTTTGATGTTAACACGGGCAGAGGAGAAGGGAAAGCAGGACCAAAAGCTCTATTTTGAAACTTGTAAGTGTGACATGTCTGTGAAGCATCCAAGCAAAGATGTTAGGTAGGCAGTTGGAGTTCAGAACGGTGGTCTGAGCTGGAAATATATTTTTGGAAATCTTGGCACATAGAAGGTAAAAGAGCCACAGGGAATGAATGAGATTACCTAAGAAAAGAAAAAGGAAATCCCAGAATATAAAAGTTGGAGAGAAAAGAAGAAACTAAAGATGGAAAAGGAGCTGGCAATGAAGAGAGAAAAGACAAGAGAGAGTTGGCATCATGGAAGCCAAGAAGCCAGTCAGCTGTAGTCAAAAACTCCAAAAAGTCCACTAAGGTAAGGTCAGCACGTTTTCATTACATATGGCAATACGAAGGCTGATGGTAACCAAAGCAGCTCGTTGAATGGTGGTGGTGGGGTGGAACTTCAGGTGGCCGTGGAATTGAGAATAAAAAGAATGTGAGGATATGGAGACAGCTTGTTTGAGATAACCCTTCTGAGAAGTTTGGCCATGAAGATTGGAGCAATAACTGGAGAAGAAGGCTTAAGGGAAATTTGTTTTTAAAGATGGGAGGTACTAGTATATCTTTAAATGCTGATAAATGATCTGACAGGTTGAAGATAGGAGGGAGATGAGGTTTAAATGAAGGAGTAAGCACATTCCAACCCATCAGTAGATTGAAAGAATGGAATCTTCATGAATTCACCTGGTCAGCATAGTTACTGTGTTATATGCCAACCCCAGTTCTAGGCACCGGTGCCTAAGAATGAAGAAAACAGCCAGTACATCTGCCCTAAGACTGTACTTTCTAGTGCAAAAAAAAGAAAACCTGTAAACAAGTGATTAAACAAACACAGTCATTTTGAATACTGATAATTGCTCAAAAGAAGTCAAGAGAGTCCACGTGCTTAGAATGAGACCATCCCTGCAAACCTCCATGTATTATATTCATCAGCAAAAATCCACTGGGAGCTTCCAAATCACATGACCCAGGCAAGACTCCACTTCTCCTTCCCCTGAATCTACAAAGGTAGATTCATGTCTACCTTTATGTCTGGCCTAAAAGAACAAATGTTTCACCACTACCTTCACCTCTGGGGGCAAAAAGAACAATCACCACACCCCAGATCTGTATTTATGTCCTGTATCACGAGCCATGATCTCCTAACACATCCTTCACTCTCAAACCATTAATCCCTGCACTGATCGGTGCACCAGCCTTCCTGACCCACTCCAGCACCCCAAACCAGCACCGAGTCCCTCTGAAACTCAGTCATCAGCAGAACCCATTTTCTTAACATCTTCTTTATTCCCTTTGCCTCCTTTATCTAACTGGAAACTGTACCTCCCCTCAGGGCACTGCTTCTTCTGCAGCCTCGTCAAGTAGTGGCAGCTGTTCCTCACAAATCATTCATATCACAGGACCGAGGTGGGGTGTGTTCCTAGCACTTTATTAGTGCTTCCAGAACATTTTCCCTCCCTCCTTTCTTCAAAAACAGTCACTTTTACATCTTGTACCATCAGACTGTAGCATCCTTTACTCTTTCTTGTCGAAGTTATATTCCAACACCAGTTTACTCCTTGGTCTGTGAACATTTTAGCTCCGGGATCACTTCACTATCTCTAATACTCCATTTGTCATTATTCTTGGGGACTTTTAAGATCCTCACTGCTCAGCCATCTAACATCCCGGCCTTTCAGTTCCTTAGTCTCCCCTCCTTCAATGAGACTGTTGCTCACTCTGTTAGCTACTCACTCCTAATTACTCTAGACCTTATTACCACTAATTAAGGGTGGGCCTTAATCCAGTATGACTGGTGTCCTTGTAAGAGGGAAATCTAGACAACCATATGAAGACAGAGGCAGAGAATTTGAATTGTGACCTCAGCCAAAGAACAAATGCCTGGGGCTGCTTCTCCCAGAGAAGCTGGGACAAGGAAGGAACCTCCCCCAAAAGCTTCAGAGGGAACTCGGACCTGCCAACACCTTGGTTGCAGACTTCTAGCCTCCAGAAATGGGAAATAATTTCTATTGTTCTAAATTACTCAGTTTGTGGTACTTCTATTACACCCCTATGAAACTAATACACCAGGTTAAATTATATACGGCCAATTATCATGAAAAATCATAAAAATTACTAGTCAAATGATAAGAACCATCATTCCCTGTGTACAATCTGAATTCCCTTGCTTTCTTACTTCATTGTAATTGACTAAACAATAAATCCTGATTAAATCCAATTTTCAGCACTGACCACACCTGCAGTGAAACTGTGTTTGAGAAAAACACACAACCATGTTGACTGGTCTCACTCAAACACGTGACTAAAAGCAACTGGATCCTAATGGTGCTTGGAAAACCTATTGTATTTATCTACACCATTCATTCATTCATTTCTCCTATAAATCTATTCTGTATCTTCTCTGTCCTAAAACCCTCCCTAGTCTTCACTCTTAGCTGATGACCAAACTACCTATTTCAATACAAACCTTTCTTAGGAACATTCCCAAGAGCTCCCAAGACATCACCTCCCCTACCTGCATTTGTCTCCATACTCCTTACCTTCTGTGCTCCTGGCTAACACCAGCCTTTCTCTTGTGCACCTTATACTCTCTCCCCTGTTGCCTACTCAAATGCCTACTGCTCTTTGCCTGCTCCAAAAGTGTCCTTTTTCATCATAAAACTTCCCTACTAGGTCATTCCTTTTACCTATTATTCCTCCCTTAAAAAAAAACCCAAAAAAGTATCACTTCCAGTCATAGCCTTCTC
Organism: Artibeus jamaicensis; assembly: GCF_021234435.1. Taxonomy (NCBI): domain Eukaryota; kingdom Metazoa; phylum Chordata; class Mammalia; order Chiroptera; family Phyllostomidae; genus Artibeus; species Artibeus jamaicensis. Next base: position 16,529,833 of record NW_026521486.1, on the reverse strand, counting down.
TCCTTTCCTTCGTAAAAGGATGTTTATTTCAGTTTGTCATGGCAGTTCATATATATTTATTAAATTTTTGCTTATTACTGATGCCCTTCACAAACGTGTTCCATTTTGGATTGTAAGTTATAAAAAACTTGCATTTTCATACAAAACTCCTTCACGGGTGTCTATGCTCATCTGCCCCCATTTTTCATCTTTTATTGTTCCCTGTGCCCCACGGCAAACAGGTCTTGCCCTTTTGTATTGAAACTGTTTATTGTTAAATCTAATTGTCGATTTTCACCCCTCACATTTTTTATCTTTGTGCAGCATTTAACAGTCAGTCATTTCCTCCTTCTTAATCAATTTTCCTCCTGTCACTGCTTCTTGGTCTCCTGTCCTGGTTCTTCCTCACCTCTGACCCATGAACAGTGAATGACAAAGAGCTCTGTTTCAACCTCTCCTGGTTTCATCCACAAGGCCTGGCAGAAGTAAGGCCTGCTTGAGTATAGTTGGTAGGGTAATAATATGGGTGTAATGATTTATAAACTTGAACATTTCACCTAAAATGGCATATGGTATACTTGAGTGTGATATTGTTATATTACAGAATTACACACCTATGATTTTCTAATAAAAAGGGGGCATTATTTGTGCTGAGCCTTGTATAATAAATGCTTAAGGAAGGAGCTAACACCCATCAAACCTTACACACTTACATACATACTTTACACAAAAGAGATGTGCTCAAGTAACAATAGATGGCTCACAACTTCATCTAAGAAGGAGAGTTATCTGCAGGGATTTTGTTTGGTAAGTGGGTGTGCAATCACAGCACAGTATTTCAGGTCCAGAGAGGCTGAACTCTCCATTAGGCATTTCAGTAAACTGCTCGCTCAGGTCAGAAACCATACACCAACTCTAGAGTTGGTCTTATCTTCCACACATCCAATCCAAATGCTCAACAGATGCATCTTCAAAATATATTCAGGCTCCAACGTCTCACTTCTGCTCCTACTGTGTTCAGTTGTTAATGTCACACATTATACTTTATACATTATATCCAAAAACAAATAATTTTTAATGTCTCAGTCTCCTAAATTATATAAAAATAAAATTTTATTATAAAACAAAGTCATTGCTTTGACTAACAATTGTTTAAGAAGATGCTTCATTTTGTAGACAAAAGGTACATACGATTATTACAAGAATATCTAACTGCTTACGCATGTTGGTAACCATCCTGCCTGGTTTCAGGAGCTATAACCCCACCAACAGGAAAAAAGGCCCCATGGCTAGGGGACCAGGGAACCATAAGCCACTGAGACAAAACTTACTCTTCTAGCAGGGGCACAGCCTCTGCCTCCTTTACTTCACCCTACTTGGCCCCTAGAGAATGGCTGGATAGCTAATGATAGGTAAGATTCCTCAAGAAACAACCTAAGACAGGCACAGTCATGAAGAAGCCATCAGGAAAGGACTTAGGGGATTGTGGAGAAGGGACAAAAAACCCTCACCCCTCAGCTTTATCATAGCCTGAGTCCTTATTCTATCTGTAAAAAAAGTCTGATTCCTTGGCTGCCTTGCTTCCCCCACCTGACTCTGGTCTGAAACAATGCTGAAGGGGGATGCAGCCCTGTGCCAGAATGGGTGATCCCCGGAAGGGGGCTATCAGGCCTAAGAAAGAATGCAGGGGGCAGGGGAGTGCAGGGTGGAGGGGAATGAAGGGAGGGAATAGAACAACTGTAATGGCATAATCAATAAAATTTTAAAAAATGCATAAAGTCCTATGAAACCTGCTTTACTAAGAGTGTCCCTAATTTAAACGTTAAGGGTCCAAGCACAAAGTTTGTTTCCCCAAAGTTTTACAGCCAATTGGTGTCACCCTGTCAACCAGACCCTGGACTCAAATGAAACCCTGTGATCCCAGACATGTTACCTGTAAACCACACCTCCTTTCTTTGACATGCATCCCTATGCAAGCTAAACTCAATAAAAGCCCATTGAGAGAGGGCTTGACACCTTCCTCCTTTGAGAGACTGGTCAGCCTTTCCTCCCCAAGCAGATCATGTCTTGGTACACTTATTCGCATCCCTGGCAGCAGGGGAGCTCTGCTGGATGAAGCTCCCCTACATACGCATTTACCTTTACTGACACTTTCTCCTTCTCTATGACACTGAAATATTGTCTAATATTCTTTCATTTCAGCCTTTGTTTGCTTTATTATTAATAATGATGTTCACTACTGATGACAGTGCTTCTGAGCATACAAGTTTTGTTGAGGTTTTTGGAAAGTAGTTTTGATCATAGGAAACTATGGCCTTTGATGTGGTTATTCTATTTTTGGGAATCTATCCTAAGATTCCAACACCTATATAATCTTCCAGCACAAAAATGTTCATTACAGTTATTTACAATAGTAAAACATGAGGAAACCCCAAAATAATTAATAATACAGCAACTGTTAAATTTTAGTGATCTACTTACTCAATGAAATATTATACAATCATTAAGATTATGTTTATAAAGAACTAACAGTGATATGGGGAAATGATCATGGTATGTAAAGGAGAAAAGGTATTCTATGTTTACATAAATGTAAATGCCAAGTAATCTATGTAACTAGAAAATAAGAAGTAATATTAATAAAAATACTTAGTATGCTCACAAGATATATCAAGGTATTTTAGAACTAGTGGACAATCTAAGCAATTATGCCTAAAAAATTAAAAATAAAACCAAGAGTAAAAGGAGGTTGTGATAAGTGCAATAATGGTACCAACCTTCCTGACCAGAACATTATGTTGTTTTACATAGCAAAAGGGACTTAGCAGTATATATTAGTTTTACTTTAGTTTTTAAAACTGGTCACTCTATAATGGCATCTAGACATAATAGTGGAACTACACAAAAAGTGAATCAAAAGAAATTCAAAGCTGAAGCCTACTCAACAAAACATATTAACATGAAACAATTCTGAAGGCAAAAAAGAGGGGGGACTTACTAAAGATACAGGTAAGAATTGCAAAGTCTTAACTAAATTACCATTAAAATGGATGAAAGGCTTACATACATTATGGTACTTCTCAAACATGCTAATGAAGCAAGAACCTATACTTATCTTTCACGTTTTTATACTGGTATTACAATATGAGAAAGCCTTAAGTTCTACAAATTTCTAGAAATAAAATATTAAAAAGTTGCCTTATTTGCTCATTTTATATTCCTCTTTAGAACTCTTTTGCATTCATAGCTTTAATGTTTTCTGTGGAAAAATCTTATTAGACTGTAAGGAATAAAGAAAGTAAAAATAAACCAGAGAGAAGCACCAAATGATTATCATATCTATGCTAATTATGCTAATAAGAATTATCAAGTAAATATATTGAATTCAGACAAAATGCTAAGATGCCACATTATTATTAACCAATAAAATGTCTCTAACAGCAATGAGTACCTTGAATATTAATGTCAAATTTGGAATCTTAAGATTCCAATAGATGTATTTTTTGTGGGCATATCATTATTGAAGAATTTTTACATGTGCCAATTTTTGCACATTAAAGTGAAGAATTTTTGCTTCATTTTTTGCTTTAGGCTATAATTCATATGATAAACCAAGTGAATTCTTTATCATAGATCTTTCTCAAGTGCTTAATTATCGACATTTTGTTCAACATATTTCCTTACACTGGATTTGCTCATGGTGGCTATTTTTAAGTGCTCCTGTTCCGATTTTACTGTGTATCTATTTTAATGGGAAGTGACTTAAAATACTGTGAAGGATGGACCCTGGTCATCCCCCTATAAATTTATTTCACCCATATCCTACAGGGATTCTTCTCATCTCTACTTATTTACACCTTTATTCACATATGCCTATGTCTTTTATTCTTGATGACATCTATGACTCAGTATTTGAGTTTTTTCTGTCATACCAACCAAAACAATTCTGCTAAATGATAATAAGAAAAAGGTTAGTCACCTCACTGTACTCTCCTCACCACTGTAACACCAAGTATTTCTTCACCTAAACAATCTACTATTTCTTCACATAAAAATTGAAAGTCAAAAATGAGAAATTTTACTTAACACTTAGTATAACTTGTACAGAATGAATCAACTTTTGATTGATAACACAAATTGAAAATATCTGATTTATAAGTATTGCCTTTTTGTCCAATTTTTTCAGTCATTTAAAATCCAGATTATTCTTCTTAGTGATTTAGGTACCTTATTTTTCAAAATCAAAAAGGTTTTATCATAAATGTTTCATCATGTAAATAGAAAAAAGATATTAAGTTGGTTTCATAGTTTTTAAAACTTTTCTCTTAAAAGTTTCAAATTCTCAAACCTATGATTATACAAAGACTATAAACCGAGGACTATACAGCAGTGTTGGCAACTGATATGCTGAATTTCAATACTGTGACATCAACATGCATTTCCCTCCACCTTATGATAATCCATTAAGTAATATCTAATGGTTTATAAAAACAGCCATTCTTGCTTTTTTGCTTCATGTTACCTTAATTATTTTATTTCTCAATAAAGACAGCAAAACATTTTTTAAATTTTATACTGTAATTGTTTTAAAAATTACTGCATTAGTGTTTTTATATCCTGTGTGTTCCCAACTTTCCTTATCTTATTCCAAAAGGAAATAGAAGTTAAAAATTTACTTCCCTTAGCATCTCTAGGCATAAGCTAAAATGAGATGGCTTGCAGTTTAAGAATTAGGCACAATAGATACTATGTTATCAGTCAAGTTCTCAAAATCGAAACCTTTCAGCTATTAGTCTCTTGGCCTTCTTTCCACTCTGCTGAGCTGACAGAACTGGCAGATCCCGACAGCCACAACACCATATGCCGCAATAAAAGACAGATGACATTCTGGCACTGTAGTAGTTTTATGACATGATATGCTAATTTTGTTTTGGGATGGCCTGTGATAAATTAACTATAGGTTCAGATATTCAAAATTCTAAACAATACAATATGGCCAATTTCTCCATTTCCCTACCTTTCCCCCTATGGATAAGGGAGTCTGTCCCTTTAAACAACCACTACCTACTTCTCAGCCTACCTTCCCCCGCCCATCAATCCAACTGAGAGGAAGAACTCAATACCTGAAAACATCCTTGGTACCTTATCCATTTTATTCTTTCAACAATTTTATTGAGCACCTACTGTGTGCCAGGCACTGTATGAGAGATAAGGAATACAAAGTTGAACGATGACAACAACAAAAACATAATTCCTGTTGTCAGGGGTTTACCATTTAGAGGGTCTACATTAACAAATACATATTACAATTACAAAAGTGTTCAAAGCTAACTAGAGATATGTGTTCATGTAATTACGTGTAACAGCAGTCTTGTTTTGTGACAGAAATAAGGGGATGAGTGGAGATCTTAAAGACAAATGGAAATTAACTAGACGATGAGTAGCGAAAGGTATTTCAAATCAAAGGAATGGCACGAACAAGTTTCCAATGTGGAAGAAGCACACTATTCTCACTTATTCCAGATACTTAAAGTGCAACCAAAGCAGAACACAAAGTAACTGAAACATGCTACACAATGAGGCTAACGAAGCAATAGCAATAGTATCTTCTACTGGGTGCTTTTTAAGGTGATGTGCCAGCTACTGGCACAGTTTTAATTTTATGAGACATTAAGTCTTTCAATGCTTAGAGTTACCATATAAAGTAAATGGTGGCCCTAATCTATGACCTTGTAGGTTACAAGATAGTTTTTTTTTTCCATCATAAGACCAATGAAAAGTCACTAAAGTATTTTAAGCTAAGGGTAAGAAAGGGATAGGTGGGCTACCTTGATTAAAACTGCACTTCAAAAACAAGAACTCTGCCTGCACCTACAGAATGAACCAAAGAGGTCCAGAGTGGCTGTAGGATGACCTGTTAGGAGGCAATTCAAGTAATTCAAGGCAAAGGTGCTGATGGTAGCCTGGATTAGAAAGGTGGTGAGAAGTGAACTAGACAAATTGGAGGGATGTTTGCAAGGTAAAATGACAAAACCTGGTAATGAATTGACAGGGGTAAGGGTAGAGAGAGAGTTAGAGAGAGAATGGTGCCTAAGGTGAATTCAAGGTTACTAGTTTGAAAAGCAGGGTGATGGTGTTGCCATTCACGGAAATAGAAGATGCTTTGAAAAACTGAGGTTAATAAAAACTTGTTAAAGAGGAAGTTATAACTCAAGTATTGAATAACAATAACGACAATAAAAAGCCACATATAATTGCCTGCAATCATATGCAGCCATTCTAACATGACTTAAAAATAATGTTCATCACAACTATTACCATAAGGTGACCTTCTGAAATTTTAAGATAAAATGAGAAAAAAAAATAAAAACAAGATACTGAGAAAATGTTTTTCACATTCACAAAATTGAAATGCAAAACACAAGTACCATTTATTTTCCCTGATCACTAATATCTCTGCTAGAGATTTAGAAAAAATATTTTCAAGATATGGCAACTTTATTTGTAATTTGCAGTCATGTAAGGACTCTGGTAAGTCTTGTATAGGCTTATTCCTATACTTCTGACCACCGAAAAGGCTGGAATTCACGGAAGCAATAAAAAATCCTCTCACTATCATTTAAGCAGTTTGAATAATACCTATCACACACACACACACCATTAAAAGTATTATATTTATCTTTAAAAGAAAAATGGATTAAAAGACAGTAAGTGATGCTCCCCACCCATGGCAAAATGTATGAATTAATGACCATATAACTGGGATTTAAGTAAAAAAAAGCAGGGTATTAATTGTGATTTCAATCAAGTTGACTTGTCTTTTCTGAGCCTTAGGGTTTTTATTTAATTTCTAAAATGTGAATAATACCTACCTCCCACATTGCTTTTGTGGAAATTACATGAGACAGTGTTTTTTGGAAGTGTTTTATGAATTTTAAATCTCTATAAAAACAGCACACACTATACATGTTTTAAAAATCCAACAAAGCACACGGAATGCTCAGATCCATATTAGTTAGCATCTCTACTGTATACGACTTTCTTGAGAAGGCCAATGGAAAAAATATTTTAAAAATTCGGCTTCTATAACACTAACTAAAATATACCACAAATTTAAAATTTACAGAGAGCAAATAGGTCAATCCTGAGAAGCAATGTCAACTCTGAAGAAGTTAACTTCTCATCAAAGCTGCTTTTCTATATGAGAGGCTGCATTTCTTGAATACGTACCATAAATCAAAAGAAAAAAGATATTAGCTATACAGCTCAAATCTTTAATTAGACCTCCCTTTTAATCTAAGACAACTACTACAAAGTTTTAGATTAACATGGTTTCACATAACTTTTAAATACTCTGAGGTAAACCATTAACAATTTAAATTTGTTCTTTGCTGTATCCTCACCTCCCAAAACAGGGCCTGTATTTTAAATCATGTCAGTGAAAATGGGTGTTACAGAAGAAAAAAAGGCCAGTACTGTTTTCAATAAAAGCTAAGTCACTCCAACACTTAAGTAACGAAACATGTGTTCTCCTCCGAGCACTCAGACACAGGGATGGCGATGTAAGTCATGCCAATAAGCAAAGCACCATAGAGCGTCGTCACATCGTTTAAAATGTTCAAGTATGTTAAAGAAAAGCAGTCCAGCTGTTTTACCTTCTACCTACGATATGTTTATGTTTAAGAATTTAAATTTTAAAATAGACCCCCACTTAGTTTAATTCTATCAGAAATATATTTTAAATCTTTAAAAGCCTCTCTTTCTCAAACACTCATGAACTTGTATTTCATAATGCATGACTGAGAGTGTCTCTTGTTGGCTTCAACCGTAACAATTCCTAGAAAATAGAATTCAGAATTTAGCAATATTATTATCATAGAAGTATATATGTCACAAAGAACTTTAATCAAAACTAGCTATATAAATTGGGTATGTGCAAACATCTACCTAAATCTGATACTACAAGAATGGTATCAAATTGGTTTCTGTATGTGTAAAGAAAATTCTCTGAAAACATTCCCCTCCTTAAACAGAGAAAAGATAAAGGTAAAGAAATCATACAAATAGTATTAATAAAAATTATTACAGTTATAAATGCTGACAAATTTAGTGGGATAGTTAAATTATTCTTTTGCTTATAACAATAAATATTTCAAGGAATGTACAAGTAATGTTTTTTAAATCAGTTGGCCTTATACTCTAATGTTTTGCTTTTTATAGTTTATGCTTTTTATTTTTACACTTATACCATCTTGTGGAAAATTATAGCTTCAACTTACACAGTTTACCCATCATTTAAAATAATTTCTTTTTCACACCTCCAAGTTACTTAATAAGTTCAGTAAGGTGATGATTTTCCAGAACTTTCAAACCCGGTATTTATATAATTTATTAATCTGATTGGATTTTTTACAGTAATTAAATAATTATAGATTTAAGTACATTATTTTAATAACATTTAAAATGTAAGCCTTTTATTTTACATTAGCCTTAAAAGCATTTGCAACTTTGTAAATAATAGTAATTATTATCTGTGGAACACAATAGATTTCATTTTTCTTTTAAAAAATGCCTATAGTGTGGTATCAAAATTAGGAAATGACAGCTTCTTTTCATTAGGCATGGAATTATTTTACCGTATGTGTTGACTTTCCCTCTATCACACCAGTTTAAAAGAGGTTTCAACTCTAAAACACAAAACAACCAAAAGATTGTAATGCTCGTACCTAGTATTTCCTAAACTGGCTTTGGAATAGTCACCACTTCATCATGTTCCATTTCATTTTATTGTTTTTTCATGAAAAGGAAATTCTCTCGCTAACTGGTAAACATCACAGCATAAATACAGCCTCCAGAGTTACAGTTTGAGCTTCGGACTGCCACTCCCACTATTCGACTGTCATCTTCTTTATATGATGAAGAAGAGCATCTTTTTCCAAGTGCGCCTCTGCAAGAGCCATTTTAGCTTTAGCCAATTCTTGCTTAAGAGATTCGTTCTCTTCCAAGAGCTGAAATGACAAATTTGAAAAATCAGAGAATTCAATAATTTTCAGAAAACACAGATAATTTATATAGTAGCTAAAGGTATGACCCTTGGAACAGTAAAAACACCCAGTGCTGGTGAAGATGCACTTATGCTGAAAACTGCCTTGAGAAGCCAGGTGGAAACACATTTCAAGCCCTTTAAAAGGTCCACAAGTTTTGACTCAGCAATTCAAAACACGAATTAAATCCTAATTTCAAAATCTAACGCTGATTTAGTTTCATTTTAATTTCTCTGGACCTTTCTGTGGCTTTAGACAGTGCTGAACTCACCTCACTTTCCTAAGTGTCTCTCCTTTTCTGCGTTTTATACCACAGCTCTTTCGTGTTTATCCCTTTCCACATGTGGGCTTTTCCTCTGCTGTTTAAGAACCTTTACATTTTAATATTCTACTAGCCTCTGGGATGGGTCACCTTCTGTTATCACTCGAGTCACTCTCTTAGGTGACTGCATGTACTGCTACGGCTCCCACTATCACACGCAGCCCGACACAGTGTAAACCACCCTCTCGAGCTTCAGACCCACATTCTGACCGTCTCATTAGGCATTTTCATCTAGATGGCCAAAAGGTGTCCCTCCTAATTAACACTTAGTTCAAGTACTTTATCCTCTTAGAACTATTCCCTAACCCCTCACTATGAAGATTTGATAAAACTAAGTACTTTCTATCCCAGAAAAATGCATTTACAGATACATCAAAATATATATATTTAGTTTCAAAGAGTTCTCAGACTTCTTTTAGTCCCATCTTAAAAATTCCTGCTTTATAAACCAAGCTGGGTACCTTCCTGTATTTCCTCAATCTCTAGTGCAGCATCGCAACAGTATGTTGTAACTACCAATCACACACTCCCGTCTTTCCCACTAGACTTTGAGTTTCTCAACAGATAAGGATGGTACACTGTTCAACTCTGTATCCTGGCTCACAGGTGACATCCAACAAACCCTGCTGAACATAAATGAAGTCATTCTGTGGTTCTACTATGCAGAATTAAACTTCTGCTGGACATTTTATTTATGATATGGCAAATACAAAAAGCAATTCAAATACTAACAAATGTTAACAGAAAGTTTAGATATGAGATTATATCCACATCCACATTACCTGCCATTAAAAGTGAATTTGAAGCATACGTATCAATATAAAAAAAAATAACTGTTAAACAATACTAGGTAAAAAACAATAAAGTATATACACTAAAATAACAAGTGTGTAATAAAATTATGGAAAAAAGCCTGAGAGGAAAATAAAGTATTAATAGCACTATTTAGGAGGTTAGAATGTACTAAAGTTGTTTTAAATATTTTTCTGAAATATTATAATATCCTTCCAACTTAAAAATAAGACATTATAAAAAAAGACATCAACGTGACTTTATTCCCCAGGAGGCATTCCAGAATGAGAAACCAGCACTCGCCCACATTCACTCCCCCATCTCCTGGTTAGAGGCAGCCCCGCTGAAGGCTGGGCCGGTTCCCATCATGCTCAACAGGCCATCCCCAACATCTAACACAGGGTGGGAGTCCACAAGAGGCACTCAGCAAAGGGTGCTTAAATAAGTAAATAACCTCTTAATTATTTAGCATGTACCATTTATTTTAATTGCTGAAACTGAAAGAGAATAAATTAGTTTACCCATTACCTGTTCCCTAGTAAAGCCAAAGGAGCACTCAACAAAGTTAACTGACTGAGGAGGCCAAGGAGCCTCAGGACTCGTCTGAGTGCCTTGCGTGACACTGTGCTGTTTCTTCAGGTCGTACTTTCCACTGGTGAGCAGCACTGATTCATGTGTGACATTTTCTTTCAAATCACTTCCAGTGTTAAGTATCTGAGAATCTGATAAAACAAATAAAATGCTCAGACCACATTTTCAAATACTTGATATATCTCATTTACTGTTATGAAAAACTAATTTTAAAACAAACATATCTCTAATAGTATGAAGACATTATTCTAAAATAGAACAACAATAAAGTCAATAAAACCAAAAGCTCATTCACTGAAAAGATAAAACAAAACTGACAAAACTTTAGTTAGATAAACCTCCCCCCAAAAGTAAAAAATGATTAGACAGGGGACACTATTATAAATCTTAATGAAATAAAAATGATTATAAAGGAATGCTATGAACAACTATATTCCAATAAATTAGATAACTGAGATGAAATAGAAAAAGTCCTAGGAAGACATAAACTACCAAAATAGACTAAGAAAGAATACACACTGTGAACAGACATACAGCAGGTGAAGAGAATGAATCAGTAATCACCAATACTACCCACAGAGAGAAGCCCAGGCCCAGATGCTTTCATTGGTGAATCCTACCCGACATTTAAGAAAATATTAACACCAAATCTTTACAAACTCTTTAAAAAATAGAAGTAACATTTCTCAATTCATTCTATGAAGCCAGTATTACCCCTATTCTAAAACCAGACATAACTAAAATCAATATGCTCATAAATATAAACCCAAAAATCCTCCACAAAATATTAGAAAACTGAATCCAGTGATATATGTATAAAAATTATATACTAGGGCCAAGTGGGATTTATCCCAGGAATGCAAGGTTGAGGTAATATCCAAAAGACAATTGCCATGATACATCACATTAACAAAATGGAACAAAAGTCACATGATTATCTCAACAGATACAGAAAAAAACATTTCACAATATCCAATGCTTTCTCATGATAAAAACACTTGGCAAATAAGAACAGAAGGGAATTTCTCAATCTGACAAAGGTTAACCACAAGAAACCCACAGCCAACACCATACTTAATGGTATAGGACTGCATGCTTCTCTGATAAAATCACAAATAACACAAGGTTGTTTGCTCTCACCACTTTCATTTAACAATGTACTAAAGGTTTTAACCAAGGCAATTAGGCAAGAAAAAGAAATAAAAGGCATCCACACTAGAAAGGAAGTAAAATTACTTCTACTCACTTATGACATAACCTTGCATATAGAAAAAAAACCAAAGAATATACTAAAAACTCTTAGAACTAATGAATGAGTTTAGCTAAGTTGCAGGATACAAGATCAATATACAAATATCACTTGTTATTCTAAACACTTATAATGAACAACCTTAAAACAGATTAAGAAAACAATTCCATTTAAACCATCATTCAAAAATAAAATGCTTAAGAATAAATTTAACAAAAATAAAAACTTCGGCTCCAAAACTTCACTGTTGAAAGAAATTAAAGACCTAAATAAATGGAAAAAATTGCATGTTCGTGGATGAAAAGACTTAATATTGTTAAGATGGCACCACTTTTCAAATTGATCTACAGCTTTAACACAATCCCTATCAAAATTGTGCTGGCTTCTTTGTAGAAATTAACAAGCTGATTCTAAAATTTACATGGTACCGCATGGAACGCAGAACAGTGAAAACAAATGCACACACACACACACACACACCTGAAGTTGGAGGACTCACACTTCCCAACTTCAGAACTTACCCCTGAACAAAATGGTAATCAAGACAGTGCAGTGCTGCTACACTGTAAATTAGATTTACAGATAAATTAAATACACTTACAAGTTCAGAAATAAACCGATTTGTCTATGGTCCTTACCAGCACACCAAATACAAAAATTAACTCAAACAGATCAAATAGCTAAACTTACAGCTAATTCTATAAAACTCTAAAAAGAAAACATAGGAGTAAATCTCATAATTTCAATGTATTCATGGATTTTTAGATATTACACCAAAAGCACAAAAGAAACGAAAGTAACAACAACAACCCAAATGAACTGCACTCTACTAAAAAAAAATTTTTTTTCATGCTTCAAGGGACACTCTGAAAAAAGTAAGAAGATAATCCACGGGATAGAAGAAAATATTTCCAAATTACATTTGATAAGGAACTTATTTCTACAATATATAATGAATTCCTGAAACCCAATAATAAAGACAAATAATCCATTTAGAGCGTAGGCAAAGGATGTGGACATTTTCCCAAAGATATACAAATAGCAAATAAAGACATAAAAAAAAATGCTTGGCATCATTAACCATTAGAAGAGTATATATCAAAACCATAATGATACCATCACTTCATACCCACTAGGTAGGATGCCTATAATCAAAGTCAGATAAAAGCAAGTGTTGGCAAAGATGTAGAGAAGTTGGAACTCTCAATATACTCTAGTGGTAAACATGCAGACCAGTGCAACCACTTTGAAAAATGGTCTGGCAGTTCCTGAAATGATTAATTTAGAGTTACCATATGTCCCAATAATTCCATTCTTAGATACATACCCAAGAGAAATGAAAACATATACACAAATGTTTATAGCTACATAATTTGCAATAGTCAAAAAACAGAAATCCAAATGTCCCATCAAGTTATGAATAAACAAAATGTAGTGTCCATAAAATGAAATTATTACTTAGCCATGCAGAAAAATAAAGTACTGATAAATGCAACTACATAAATGAATCATGAAACTATGCTAAATGAAAGAAACCAGTCACAAAAGACCATATACTGTGTAATTCCATTCGTACAAGACGTCAGGAGTAGGCAAATCCACAGACAGACAGCAGAGCAGGGGGTGCCCTGGGCTAGGGAAGGAATGGGGAGAGACTGCTAGTAGACAGAGGTTTTTTGAGGGTGATGAAAATGCTCTACAACTGACCATGATAATGACGGCACCATTAGTGAGTATACTAAATACCACTAAACTGTATACTTTGTGTGAAGGGTATGACATTAGAATTATATCTCAAAAATGTTTTTATTAGAAGTAATTATTAAAAAGGCAAGGAACATCTTTATACATCAACATTTTTTTCTTACTTTTTGGGTCAGAGAGGACATTAGATTATAAGTAATAGAAGACCGTCTCAAACTTGCTTTTTAAAAAAGAAATATATTTGCTTCTTTAACAGAGATCTCCAAGGGATGATGCTTCAGGCAGGGCTGGATACTAGGATTCATGTGTCCTCAGAACAGTATCACTTTAGGAACCTGACTCTACATCTTAGGTCTACTTTTCTTTTTCTCTGTGTGGGTTCAGTCATATGATAACAAAGGTAGCCACTGGTGACTCAAACAAGAAAGTTTCATAGCCTGTGACCCCTTAGTGTCCTCCTCAATTCACCAAAAAAATGGCTCAGAATGCTTGGGTCACAGACAAATCATTTACTAGTCACCATGTCCCAAGCACTGAAATCTTTTGATTGGCCAAGCGGGTCCTATTCTCATTTCTGTGATAAGAGTGTCATATGATTGCCAGGTTCAGTAAAATTACATGGAATGAGAGAATAACAGTATATTAAGTCAAACTGGATTGTGTAAATAAAAGAGTACTATCTGCTCAATGTAATTTCCCCCCTTAAAAAGATTCCCAGAAGGAAACAACCTCAGAAGACTGTGAGGATCCTGATGACCAGTGTTTTAAACTGTGCGTCTGAGAGTGTTGCTATTTCTTCATCGCTTAGATTTATAGGTTCCGGGGCTTTGAGCTCTTCTTGAGCCATTTTTGGTCTGTTCGTGCCCTTTAAGTGTGAGGAATGAAGCCTTGGACTCCCAGGTCGCTGGGTTGTGACACTGTATGTGGGGGCGTGGTCAGAGCGGGGAAATGGCGGCACGCTCTGCTGTTTTGCACTGCTGGGTAGGAGGGTCCCAAAGAAGTTGGACCCAAGAAGGAACACACCAAGGCACATCATCATTACATTAGCCAAGATTAAAATGAAGGAGGGAATTCTAAAAGCAGCAAGAGATAAAGGGACAGTCACCTACAAAGGAGTTCCCATTAGACTGTCAGCGGATTTCTCAAAAGAGACCTTGTAGGCAAGAAGAAGCTGGAAAGAAGTATTCCAAGTCATGAAATCCAAAGACCTACAACCAAGATTGCTCTATCCAGCAAAACTTTCATTTAGAATGGAAGGACAGATAAAGTGCTTCTCAGATAAGATCAAATTCAAGGAGTTCATCATCACCAAGCCCTTATTATATGAAATGTTAAAGGGACTTATCTAAGAAAAAGAAGTTAAAGAAGACTAAATAGCATTCCTAAAATACCATGTGATTCATTATTGGTTTTCAAACTTTTAAAGCAAAACTTTTTAAAAATTAAATATGACTCAAAACACTAAAATGAACTAAAAATAAAAGCTGAGTTACCTTGCTGTAGTAAGGATAACAGAAGACCCAGGACCTATTCTATTTAGCCTACATCTTACTACTCATGGGATTCTAAGAATAATGAAAAAGCCACTGATTAAACAACTCTAAAACCTATTTTATATCAATCACTGGGAGGTAGACTAAGGAGAGAAAGGGGGGAGAGAGGGAAGAGGAAGAAGTATGGAGAGGAGAAATGAGAGATTCGGAGAGTAAAGGAAGAAAGAGGAGGAAGGATGGAAGAGAGGGAGAGGGTGTGTATGTAAAAACAGGTAAAGAAGGAGAGAAAAGAAGGGAGAGTCATCCACTGTTTAATCTCATTTAAAAGTTCATCAGGGCTGGAGTACATTTGAGTGAATGTATCATAATCCTCTTACAGTTCGATCTTTCGGGGGACCAAGCAGACTATGTAATCTCTCGTAATGATCCATTCAATTTCACTAGTTGCACTACCTATTGTATCTTATTGTTTATTATCCCATTTTTTAAATTTGATTTGATTTGATTGATTATACCATTACAGTTGTTCTATTCCCCCCTTCATTCCCCTCCACCTTGCACCCCCCCACCCCTACCATTCCCCCCTTTAGTTTATGACCATGTGTCTCACGTCCTTTAGATTCTATATTTCCCATACTATTCTTGCCCCCCCCTATCTATTTTCTCCCCACTGTCTATGCTACTTATTTTCTGTCCTCCCCCCTTCTTCTCCTCCCACTCCCCTGTTGCTAACTCTCCATGAGATCTTCGTTTCTATGGTTCCGCTCCTGATCTAGCTGTCCTTTTAGTTTGCTTTTGTTTTAGGTGTGGTTCTTAGTAACTGTGAGTTTGCTGTCCTTTCACTGTTCATCTTTTTTATCTTCTTTTTCTTAGACAAGTCCCTTTAACATTTCATATAATAAGGGCTTGGTGATGATGAACTTGAATTTGATCTTATCTGAGAAGCACTTTATCTGTCCTTCCATTCTAAATGAAAGTTTTGCTGGATAGAGTAATCTCTTCAGAGGCTGAACAAACTAAAATGATGGTACATAAGAAGAGATTCCACGTTGGCGTTGGGGGTAGGGGGGCAGGGTATGGTCTGTTGGCACGACCTCAATCAGGGGACCAGACATCCGTATATTGGTAAGGATACGATGGCCTGTGGGTGATAAACTCCAATGGGATTTCTGGATACTAGTGCATAAAATACTGTCATAACCTAGCCTGAAATAAAAAGTTAAAGGGAAATATTATTCAATTAATAGAATATCATGAAATAACTAGAAATTTTATAAAAAGTATCGCTATAAGCAATGATTTATGTAAGAAAGTTATATGTGGTTGAAGAAGGGGAAGGGATTAGTGTAAAAACACATATGAATGCCCCCACAGACATGGACAACAGTGTGGAGATTGCCTCTGGGCCTGGGGTGGCTGGGTGGAGGGGAACAAAGGGAAATATTGGTACAACTGCAATAGCATAAACAATAACATATTTTTCAAAGAAAAAAAGAAGGGAGAAGAAGGCAGAAAGATGTGGGAAGAGAAAAGGAAGAGATAAGAAGGGAGGGAATGGGGACAGAGAGGCAAAAAGGTGGAGAAGGTAAAAAGACGGGGGGACTGGAAGGGAATGGGAAGAGAACCCGTGAACGACACGGTGACTGAAGTCTACTGCTACAGAAAAACACATTTCCTTACATTTGCTTTAAAAGAGGTTCTTCTTTCAAGTTCTTAGGACAAATTTTGATGAACAAGTCCATGCCCCTAAGGATGAAACTTGCACTGTCTTGCAGCAACATATACTTTTCCCTAGTGCAGGACCTGCCACTTACTTTCTAACTCCTTCACCTTGAACTAGTCACCTGACTTCTATAAACTTCAATTTCTTACAGTAATTTGCAAAACAGAAGTGATAAGAATACTTGTCGTAATTATTACAAAGGGTTATGGTAAGAATGAGTTTATGTTTAACGTAAAAGAACTTTATAAACTGGGAAGCATTATTCAAGTATGAATTGTTAATAGTACAACAGTAGGTGCTTAATAAATATTTGACCTCATACACTTCAACAGTTCTCTGTTTATTCAAACAGAAAATTTCTATTCATTTTTCCTTTCTGGTCATATGGACAGTCTTCTGAATTTAGATGTTATCTTTCTTTAGGTTTACCAATCAAATAAATCTTCCCACATTCCAAGTTAGGAAGCATTATGCTAATAATTTTTAGGGTGTGTATGGCAAAGAGTTGCTTACCACAGACCTTTAAAGACACAGTCTGATATAACCTATTGAGAGGTAGTCCCTCCCTCCCTTCCTCACATCCCTTTCAGTTGACTATTGATGTATAATGGCCACTGTTTCAGATGGGAATATGCCAGGCCCTATGTTTGTTGGGGAGAAAAAAATGTTGAGAGCCAGTATACAACTATTAAAAGTAATTAATGATAAATGGCATGGTATATACACACACCCCATATGTATATACACACACACGACAAACATTCTCTGTCTTCTTCGCTCATTGGTAGTCTTGTTAATAGTTACCTAATTAACTACATTTTACTGGAAGAACAAATTATAGCATATCTTTCAAATTTTCTGAAAAATTATTTCAAGTTCTTTTTAAAGTCTTTACTGCAAAATCAATAATTGTTTTAAAGACTTTCCCCAGAAGTGTGAAGTAGTATATGAAGCAAAAAAGGTATAAAAGCATGTATTGCTTCATGATGAACTTTAATCACATCCAGAACAGCTGCTAGTACACCTTAGAATATGGGTGGGGGTGGGCTGGGGAGAAAGGAGTGAAGAAAAGTATTTGGTGAAGTACCATTACCACACCAACAAACACCTATAAATAATTTTTGAAACAGCTACTAATGAGATTATTTTGAATGCTCCTGCTTGCTAAGTAAATTTGTTTCGAAAGAGGAAAAACACAGCATATCTCAAAATTTCTTAACAAGCTACTTGAGAAATCTGGGCCATTCAAAGCATTCACTGAAAACTCTTCTTAATTCTCAAAAGCAAATACCTGTAAACGACAGATGAGTTAGTTCTGAGGTAGATCCATACATAGGCAATATTTTATTACAATGCACTGAAAGTGTCCCTCAGTCATCTATTCCTATATATGAGCATACATATAACAGTGAGAAAAAATAATCGGCATGTAAATAATTAATTTCAAATTTTAGTAAGTATTCACTTGACCTGTTTTTTCATACATGCCTCTGATATGAAAGGAGCCATCATCGTTTCTCTCCACCACGAGATGGTCAATGTGGACGGTTACGGGAGCTGGTTCGAGGGACACCGTTGTGCTACTGCGAGGACTGTCATCCTGCAGGAGAAAAAGTATCAGTGTGTTGTTACTCAAGTAAATGATTAAGTTAATGCAATTATTTTCTTAAAAAACATTACTTCAGTCAATATTTTTAATGAGTTACAAATTTATCTTTAAGTGCTTTAGTTAAAATAGAGAGAAAACTGCCCATTCTATTTTGATATTTTTTTAATTCTAAGAAGAATCTTTACATCATTCATCACAAAGACTAACACATAGTGTTATTCTTTTTAAATAAATAAATAGTTTATTTACTTCAATAAATGCTGGTAAAGTATGTTACAGAGGAGACATATTCTCAGGCATGAATCAAAGTTCAGGTAGCAAAGTGAACATTTATAATACAAAAATGTGAAAAATTTAACATACTTTTAAATTTATTTTTGTGTTAGAAACTTGTATCTTCATTGGCATCACTGTTGCAACAGTTTCATCTTCCAAAAAATGTTGAATGTTCGTAAGAGAAGATGTAAGAAACTCAGTGCTAAAGTTTTCTATATGGCATTGTAGAAATCCATTTTTTTCTGCAAGCAAAGAGTGTATCACAGCACCAGGCCCACTTTCAAATCTCAGAGCAATCTCAGGAGAGGATTTGGAATGAATAACTGCTTTGTGATCAGAACCTACAGAAAAAGAACAAATCAAATTATAACTGTGATGCTACTCAAAAATGTCACTCTCGAGTATTTGTCATTAGAGGTTATTGTTGCTTTATACAACAGTAAAGCAATAATAAAGTTTTAATATTTACCTGTAATTTACCTGTGATATTTACAATATATACACAACATATCATGTGCCATCCTATTTTCAATTTTTATAGACAATATTCTATTGCAATAATGTTGACTTGTCTCTATTTTTTACTTTTTGGTAACATGAAACAATGTACCATGATATAAATCTGATACCATGCATACCTCAGATACTTAAGAGTGTGTCTGGGTACATGGCAATCTATACATTTGTAAGATAATGGATGACTGTCATGCAGAAACCGTCATGACATTTAAAGTGACTCCTAAGCCATTTCTCGACAAGTAACAAAAGACAGAAGTTTTGTACGTTCCTTATTAAAACTGGATATTAAATATTTATATTTACTTATGCCTTGCCCTTGTTCCAAAAAAGAACTTCATGTAGCTTATAAAGATATAAATACTTGAGTTCAAAAATATATTTTAGAATTTCAATGAAGCATCCACAGAATACATAATTTTTAACAAGGTAATTTTCTAGTGGAACCACTAACTAAACTGGCCCTTAAGAATAACTATTTCTTTTATTTTACCTGCCTCCCAAAACATTAGGAGGTAGCATGCACATGGCATAATCAGATAAAAAATAAGCAGAAGAAAAATAAGGACAGAAGGAAAGCGGAAAAACTAGGTAGGAAGGTTGAAAACTCAAACATTATTTAAATTTCTGTACCAAAGGGTGACCAAAAATGAGCTTTCTAGCGGCAAAGAGAAAAATATCCATTTCGCAATTCATAAAACCCATGAGCTGAAGCAAACTAGTTGTTTTGGAAAGGCAGAGCAATTTCAGTTGCTGAGGAATCAAACTTATCTGTCCTGTGTGCCCTCGTAAGAAGACGCCACTCATTAAATTCATGACAGAAAATGTTTATTTTCCTTCAGCATGGATGTGAATATGTATGGAGATGTTTTCCCCATATTAAGAAAACCAAGGGTTAATTAACCTGTTTAAAAATAAGAGCTATTTGAAACAAACAATTCAGTAAATGTTACTTTACAGTGTCTTTTACCAATCTATACCTGTATCTACACATACATACACCAATACACACTTCAGGGAGCTGAGAACCAGAAATAACTTCAAACAAAAAGAGTATCTACTTCAAGTAGAAATAAAACAAAATCTTCATTAGTCAAAAACCGCTCCTCCCTACTACTTCTTATGCCATAAAACTATTCTATGAAGGTCTTCCTATTAAAGGAATCCAAAATCCACACATTAAAGAAAAACAAACACAAGCAAACATAAACAATCAAGTACAATCTTTGTTCGTATGTTTATTAGTGTTTGAAATGTTAATGCTAAACTTTTCTTTTTCCATGGGTCCCCTTTCCCCTTCCTTTTCCTTTTCTCCCTCCCTCCTTGACTCCCTTCCTCCCTCACTTCCTTCCTGTTTGTTTTTTTTTTTATCCTTCTAACGACCAAATGAGAAAGCTGGGAAAAATAACACATTAGATAGCATTGACCATACAACCATACACTCAAGGCACTTCAAAATGAATTACTCAGTTAGGAAGACCATAAAAAAAAGGAGTAAGAGTATGGTATTAAGTGAGCTATAAAGAAAAGTGAAAAAAAACCAAACTGTGCAGCTGGAAATAATCTAAAATTGTACAATTTGAGAAGAGGTAGGGATGGGTATAAAACAACAGTCTAGTTTTGAAATTCTATGTTCGATTGTTTTTTGTATAAATAGTATGTATAAATAATACATATGTATAAAATCATTTGCGTAAAGAATAAAAGTTGAAGTCATATTAAAGTCTCACCTACTGGACGATTACTAAGGTAATGCCGAAGGCTGATATTGCCTAACTGAGCTGGTGTTACTTGGTCCACTTGAAGACAGATTTCTGTATCTTCTCCTCGTATGTCAATTTCCCCATTAACACCAGTAATTTTAAACATCACGATTGACATCTAACAATGATTGCATAAATAATGTTAGTACACCAAGTAATTAAAACAAAATTCTAAAAAAAAAACCACAGGAAACTAATACTATAACCTTTAAAAATACAACTATGGCCTAATAAACCAAATATATACTTGTGATCAAATGAATGTGGTTATCACATCATAGTCATAAACTTCAGCTCCTTTTCTTCTTAGTCAAGAGAAGAATTTTTTGACCATGAACACTAATTACATGACATTTCTGTGAGATATTATTTCCATTAAAACTGAACATATTCTCTAGGTCATCCACAGAATATTGCACTGGGTGAAGAGGGCTTAAGTAAACTAATAATATTGGTTCTGTAAAAAGCCCCTCACAGAAACCACCATCCTTACTATCAAACTGTTTCCAAGTATATTTAAATTGAAACTAAAGATTGAAAACTAAAAGATAAAAAAAGATAGAGCTTTCTCTCCTCAATACAAAACCAAAATTTTTTAAAGTAAAATTCAGAGAAAAATAATTCAGTAAGAGGGAAGAATTTTTAAGAGTACAAAGAGAATTTTCAAGAAAGAACAAAGTGAATCACCCACAATCTACGTCAATTCATTTTATACACTAATGTCTTAAAATATGAACATATTAAATATGAGATGAAGCCCGCGGCATTTCTCTTCACAGAACCTGTCTGAAATGATTACCAGGTCGTTATTTTCTTGAGCACTGTCTGAAGTCGTACTGACGGCATCTGGAGACGCTTCCCCGTAATTCTGTAGGTTTACACTGGCATTTGTGCTATCTGCTGGGCTCTGATAATTTGTACTCGAATTCTTTTTAATACCTGAAATAGTACAAGATAAACTAATAAATTTTAACCAGTTTTACAAATGATCCAAAAATATCACGATTATCTAACCAAGATGGGCTAGCCCCTTAACTCTTTCCTAAACATAGCCTTGTTTAAATTAAGCACAATAAACACAGAAAGATTATTCTGTGACTAGTTAGCAAATATTGTAACAAGGAGTAACTTCTCACCATAAAATGTTAGAGATACATAAGCCCTAAACTTAGACAGTCTAACAAGAAATCTACCGTGGAGACCACAGCCCACGTTCTCCATGCAGGCACAGTGCCTAAGGAACTAGCGGGGCTGTAGCCGGCCAGCGGGGGCCCTTCACTCTGTCCTATATCACACAGGTCCGTTCTACCCCTTACTTTTTCTTTTCAGTATTCTAAAGTAACTTCTAATTATCTTTACATGAAGTTAATGCCACTATCATCAATGCTATCATTCTCTATCCTTATCTACCTGCCTTAATTCCTCAATGTGCTGTATTTCAAGTGTTTCGAAAATTCCTGTGGTAAGATATTTTTTGAAGTGTTCATCACAGATCAATACTTTTTAAAAATACTGTTAAAATAAATTACTAGAAATTAGATTAGAAAAACCAAAGACATGGAAAACATGACCTCAATGTTTTTATTACTACATTTACTACTATATAATGAGCTGCTAACCTAGTGCCTGGCAACATAGTAGATGCTCAATAAATTATCCGCTGAAAGAATGAATAAAACTATTTTTAGTGCCAAGGAAGATATATATAAATACAACTATGGTATAAAGAGATAATAAACTCCCATTTTACAAGGAGTTCCTAACACAGTTAGGGGTTAAAGAGGCTTCCATGATAAAGTAATACTTAAGTTAAAGCAAACAAAAACAAAATAGCATTCTATGCACACGTACAAAAACCCTGAGGTGGAAAAAAAAATTGTTACCATGAAGAACCTGAAAAAAAGAATGAATATAGTAAAGTATATTTAAAGTGTAGTAAGCACATGGGAGAACAGCAGAAATGTTAAGCAAGGGCCATATCACACAGAGCACTGTCAGTGACATTAAGGTTTTTAAAGTTGTTACCTTACAGCGGTGAGAAGTTATCGGGATTAAAATTGAAGTCAACATGATAGTATTTACATTTTTAAAGAGTATTCTTCCTATGGGGTGAAGAATGAACTGAAAATTGACAAGAACCAAAGTGGGGAGATGAGATACAAGCCTATCATGGGGTCATAGCCCAGCCATGTCTTTGTTTCTCTGTATAAACATGTAAATATATATGAAAATATGCACACAAACATACCTACACATGTATGTTACAGTATATACATATAAACATATATATGTGTAGAGAAAAGGGCCTGAAAGTATACGGTATATACCAAAAGTTCAGATGGGTGTTATTTCTGGGGAAAGGTATCAAGGGACAGAGAAAGGGTGGTTTAAAGTGACACCTTCATTTTGTACTGTATTTCTATAATGTCTTCTTTTCTTACACTGAGAACATATCCATATATTTCTCAAAAAATTAAAACAAACAAAAAACAAAGCAAGTGTTCCCAATGAAAAACAATTTCTGTAACATAAAGAAAATTATTACATTTCAGGAGAATTAGGACTATATAGTCACATATTTACATGTGACACACAGCAATAATGCCTTGCTCTTTTTCTAGATCCTAATAATCTATTGCTGGAATCTATTTTAAGACAGTAATTAGAAATGCAAGCAAACTTTATGAATATTAATTATCATTCATAACTGTGAAACTATAATCATTTTATAACTGTGAAACTATAAACAATCTAACAATCCAATATCTGGGAAATTATTAAAGGTCATTTCATATATAATATTAGCAAATGCATATGTGAGATAAAAAGTCGGTTAAAAAATCATGTATGTAATATAACATCAAATATATGTGTGTATATATATATGTGAATACATATAAAAATTTATAGAATAAATGACAGTTAATATCACTAGATTGTGGAGCTTTGGAGTTCATTTATTTTTCAAATTGCAGTTGTCTTTATTTTCCAAATTGAGAGTCACTTTTATGATTTAATATTCAGAAATAACAAGAAAACACTGATGCCTTTTGAGACCAAGTAGGAATATTTTCTAAAGGGACACTTTTTAAATTAAATTTTGATCACAGAATATAAATCCTCTGCTAAAGTAGGATTTAAAACCATAAAGGGGGCAGAGAAACTAGCAATTGAGCTCTGTGAATCTAAAATAGATTTTTATGGACTGCATTAGTACCTCTTCTCCATCTCCATTTAATTGGTAGAGTATGCTGAAAAGGATATTGCCATAAATTGCCTATACAGGGTTAGGTCATGGCTTTTTCATCTCCAGACATTTCCCATGTCTAGAGAGCTAATATAGCATACTGATTGGTTAAATGCCTAGGTCCTTGGATCAGACTAGCTGAGTTCCAAATCTACTTCTGTTGCTTCCTGACTGTATACTAATTTCTTTAAGCTTCAGTTTATGAAGCTACGAGTCTTTCCTTACTGAAGATGTCTTCAACAACCAATAGGCTTATTATTCTCTATACACAAAGTAATTTGTATGTGTCTCTTGTCCCTTATGCTTCAGTGTCTGGGACAACTACTCCGTGCCCATGTTTTTATCCCTGTTCACAAAGTCCCCAATGTCTTAGTGGTTGAAATGCATATAATTCTAAGTCATTCCTCGTGGTCTTTACTGGGACATTAGGAACCTTTGTACCTGGCCGAGTATCAGGGTGTTGTCCTTATGACACCAAGGAGGTTGTGGGTTCAATCCCTGGTCAGGACACATACAAGATTCAACAACTGAATGCATAAATAAGTGGAACAACAAAATCAGTATTCCTCTCTCTCTCTCTCCCCTTCTTTCTCAAATCTATCAATAAATTAAAAAACATTTTTAAAAAGGGCAATCATGTAGTTCCATCAGATATAATCATGTAAGTAAGAGAATCCTGGTATGGAAATAAGTAGATTCAGTCTGTACTACAGTCCTAGGACCACGTAATTGAGAATCCATCCTGCTAATTAAGGTCACCTAATCAAAATTCCAGATATAGATGTCTCTGTAAGAGAGCTAGTAGCTTTAATGCTGTCTGCTTTATTGTCTATATACAATACAAATAAGAGTTAGAGTTGGCCACAAAAGAGAGAGGGGGAGGAAAGAGAGAGAGAGAGAGAAATTATCTGGTTAAAAGCAGCAACAGAACTATTATAAAATTAGGTATAATAGTTTTGGTGTATTGTGCATGTATGTGTGTATAAATAAAATGTCTTTTAGGCAATGTAATTAATTATTGAATATAATTAAAAATACTTAAACATCTAAGTATTTCTAATTATTGAATATAACTAAAAATACTTAAACATTACTTCTAAGAAATGTGTGTTCTGTGTGTGTATATATAAGTTCTTTACTGTATTGCTTTACCTTTTTCCAGAAATATATGACTATTATTTCCATCACTTTCTAACAACTGTTCCTCCAATATCATGCTGTCGAGTGAAATGGTATCCAGTGAGGTTTGTGAGGAGCTTCTTTTCACGTTCCTGTAGGAAGTACAGAGGGGAACCAGATTTGGTGGGCACCATTCCTTTAGACGTTAATAAACAAAACTACCAGAAAATCATCGCAGATGAGGTCAAAAATTCTAAAAATATTCCTAACAAAATAAAAACATGTACCGTATTTTTGGAACACAAGACACACCTAGGTTTTAGAGGAGGAAAATTTTTAAAATGTGGTAAAATATTTAATAACATAATATTTCAGCAATGTAAATGTAAACAGAACTCGACAGCATCATTAACAACCATTATTCCTCTCAAATGGTGGGGGGTGTGTCTTGTAGTCCGAAAAACACAGTATACAGTAAATGTACTTTTTAAATCATATAAGTCTAAGCTGAAAGTATTTTCATATTTTGAAAAACCTTCTCTTCCATGTGTTAACTCTGATGATGTCATGTTTTGCCATGAGGTTTTCGGTCTGAAAACAAAATATGCTCACACACACACACACACTCCAAACACCGCCCCCACCCATTCCAACACTGCATTGTTACCTTAAAGATGACTGTGATTTAAGTGTTCTAACTGTGGGTGCTTCTTCTTTACCCATTTCCAGGTTCTCAGAGAGTGAAGTTGTTTCTGGAAGCAAATCTTCAGCTTTAAAGATAGCTTCTATGGCTTCATTTCCTTTACTAGTTACACTATTTGAAAGCATGTGTTGATTACCATAATGACCAAATGGCAGCAAACCTGAATCCTCTCTGTAGTTAAAGACACTATTTGAACCTGCGTAAGTTAAGTCCTTTCTGTCGCCTGTTTCTAATCCAATTTCCCCTGAGCCACTTTTGCAAAGAATTCCAGTACTTTCATCTTCACTTATTTTCTCTAAATTTTTATCTGATAAATAATCCAGAAAAGAAATGCCTTTTTGCAGATTTGTATCACTAGCTGATTTAAAAAGCAAAGGATCCTTCAAAGGGACGTGGCTAAGGTCAACACTCATAGATCGGTTGTCTGACTTATGATTAACAGTTACACTTCTGGTTTGATTTACGCCACTAGTAACTTGTTTCTTTTTTGAAGACAAGAACTCTCCATTTTCTGCAGGCACATAATCAGAAACAGGGATCACACTTTCAGAAACGGGAGACTTGAGAGTATTTGCCTGATCCACTGGGTGTAGTAGAAGAGCCACTTCTGCACTTTTAAGTAAAATTCCAATGCAAACGGATGTCTGACTGGCAGGACTGCCAGTCACGGCTTCTACATCGCTCTTTAAGTTCTCTGAAAGCAGAACGAGTGACTCATGAAGGAAAAGCAGCAACAGATACTGGTAGTGATTGATCTGCATACTGATGTGCTTCTGAACATGAACCAGGACATGAATATCTGCATCTGATGATGAAGAGGAAAATCTTAAAAATGTGTCTGACGAAGATGTCTGACTCCCGTTTGTCAAGGGCTCGGACTCTGTACTGTAATACTCCTTCAAGAGCTTCTTCCGCTTCAACCGGCCAGTCAGATCACTAGATTCACTTTGTGATGTGTTTAGAGATATCCGATTACAAGCCTGCAGCTCTTTCTGAGACAGTGCATACCTTGTGGGTTGACAAATCCAGATGGAAAGAGGGAAAGAGTCTACAAAATTTATTGGTCGTCCTTTTCCACTTTTCATCCCTTCATAATCTATCCAAAATTGAGAAAAATACACAGCCCAAACATCTGTGGCAGCAGAAGTTTTAAGAGTGTGTTTATTCAATTTGGGAGTAATGTTTCCTTTGTAAACTTCATGCATTTTGGTATCTTGTTCATGAGCATGTCTTTGGAAGATTGGATGCAAAAGATTAAAATTGTCACCAGATTTGGGAAAGCTGGTATATGTTTTACTGAAAAAATCACAATCTTTAAAGTCTTGAAACAAGGATTCTAGATCGGAATGTCGACAGTTTGGACAGTGCCTTGTATTTGTGGCAATCATCTCAGAACTCTGAATAGAAATGGCGTGTGGTTGATCCCGATGACGCTCAGATTTCACCTCAGAAGGAATAACAAACTAAAAGAGAAAACACATTAATCTAGTCTAACTACAAATCCATATATTTTGAAGATAAACTAACCAAAAACAATACTTTTTGACATTCCCACCCAAACTACTTTCCTAACCAGACATAAAACAGTAACTTTCTCTCCCCCAAATCTTTTTTATTAAACTGAGTTTAAAGAACTGAAATAATTTACCACTAAGAAAAGGTTAAAAAACAAAGAAATGATGAAAAATATACACAACATAAAAAAATTTGCATACAACATATCACAAAATAAAAAGAACAAAATTATATCAAACCAGTATTACTAAATGCTTACTCTGCCATGAGCATATAGAAGAAAGTGTCAAGTTTGAAAAAAGAAATTTTTTATTAGGATATTTTAGATTCAGGCAATTTGGGGGATAAATAGATGAGTAGATGGAATGACTTGATAGATGTCATTAGAATCACTTCTTTGGGAGAAAACTATTAATAAACTTAACTGTATCGGTCCAATTACTAAAATAATTTTCCAGAGATAATTAACCCAAGTCCTTAAAATATTCACACTAAAGAGTTCAAAGTGACTGGTTTTAAGACTAACCAAACTTGGAAAATGTAAAGATTATATAATTGTATCTTAAATTATAATTATAAATGTTATAAAATGTGTCTCTATAGTGATTATAAGATTTTTAAAACATTTCTATAATGTGATTGTCAATTATTAACCTCAATTTACAGAAAAGAAATTTAAAGTATATAAATTTAGTCTACCAGCAACACTAAAATTTCCATCTATGCCCAAGACTCATTCTATACTAAAGTATTTTTTTCTTCCTTTAAAATTTAAATGTCCATGGAATTCAGATTACCAGTCACCTGCCTGTAATATTGAGCAACTTTCCATTACCTTTGGATATTATTAACAGAATAAATGTGAATATATAAAACCCAAATTTAACTTAAAAGCTTCATTGTATTATTTACAATCTTAAAAAGAAAATTTTTATCACTTCTGGTAAGAAGTAGGAACAAAATGACTGATTTAAATTTTACTTCTACTGCTTACCTCCAAATAGATGAGAAAAGAAAAAAAATAAAAGAAAGAGAAAGAAGCAGGGGGAAAAGTCTCTTAAAGCTTCTATGATTGAATTTTAAAACTGAAATTTAAAAATCAAAATTAAGATGCAATGAAGCTGAGTTAAATTTGAATGCCCTCTTAAATCCTGGAAATTATAATGGTGTTAACTTTTCTTCTGTAAAAATGGTTTTGTTCTCGTAGCCACTTGTTTATATGGTACCTTTAGCATTAAGCCATCAATTCGAATGTCAACATGCTCATCAGATTTTGAATTGTCATTCAACTTGTATACAGCCATAAATTGATTAAGGCTCTGTTTTAAATCCAATATAAATTGATTTAACCATAGAATACTTCTTTCATCCACAGTAAACTGTAGTGCATTCAGCTGGCTATAAAGGTTGGGAGATGGAACTGTGGAGAAAAAAATTTTAAAAGACTTAATAAACCGATAGTTCCAAATCTTCCCTGAGAACAGAAAATACATTTTAACACATTTCATTCTTTTTTAATTTAGGTAAAAAGTTTTTCAGATGTTATTTACAAAATTAAAGTGACACATGCCGGTGATAGCAAACACATTTAGACAGACAAAAATCATTTTTTCTGTTTCACTAACTGAAAATATACAACTGATTCTAAAACTAACTGTATAAATAGGAAATACTGTTTAGATTTCGTTTCCTAATGTTATAGTCACCAATCAGCAAACTTCAAGAACCTTACCTTTTTAATAAATTATTACATTAGTTGTGATGCTTAACCACTTATTTCTGTAAGGACTTTTACTATCTGAATCTTAATCTGAATCCTCCACAATGAAAGAAGTAGTAATCCAGGCAAATCTCTTTGAGAGGAAGGACCATGTATAGTTTTACTCTGCCCTTAATCCTAAACTTAGAATAGTGCTTGGTGCAAAGTAAAAACTCAAGTAACCAAATGAATATATTCATTTTCATAGCTCTCCCAAACTAGTAGAATGCCCAGGGGTTAGACAAATTTTTAGTGCAAATAAATGTTAAACTAATATTTACAATTAGAGTATATATCGCTTCCTGAAAGCCACATATATTTGTATCATAAAGCCAATATCATTTTCAGATCATGAAGAGGATATTTTATTCCAAAAATTCACACTTATTTACTTCTACCAAAGCAAATAGTATGCATATCTAGAACTTTTAAGCTCTATTAAGAAAAATAAGCCCAAGGGATAGGACCAGTAGAAACAGCATCATAACAAATCCGGATTCACTGAATGCCAACTATACCTTTTATACTGTGTTAAGCACAAAGATTCATTTTAAAAAACAGGGCATGGTTCCTTCCCTTAAAAAAGTTCATAGACTATCACATGAGACAGACATGAAAGCAGAGAAATTGTAATTCAAGTCCAATGGAGACATTCAATTGGGATGCAGACAGAGATGCTTGATTTTGGAAATAGCAAGGAAGTGGGATGCTGAGATCACATCACACTCTGGATGGAAAGAAAGAAGAATCTCAAATACAGAATAAGTGATGATGACAGCCGCAGAGAAGACTAGACAGCAAATGCAGTCCCAAGGCTAGAGCACAAAAGGAAAGAAGAACCCTGATGGCAGATCATGGACCGAGGAAGAAACCTGATAGACTAAGCAGTAGAGAGATGAATATGCAGTTTCTAATAGGGGTCAACTTATGAAATAGATTACTATGTGACTATTGAAGACATTTAAAATGAACTTGTAGAAACCAGAAATATGCTCATATCATTAAGAAAAAAAACAGGATGTAAATCAAGTATGTAAAAGAAACATACATTAAAAATGGAACTAACAACACTCTACTTATTGTTACAATCAGAACTATGTCCCCTTAAAATTGATATGTTGAAGTTCTAATCTCCAGTACCGCAGAATGCAGCTGTATATGGTGACAGGGCTTTTAAAGAGACAATTACAGTAAAAGTGAGTTCTTATGGGTGGGCCCTGGCCCAATGCGGTATGTGTCACAAGAAGAGATTAGGAAACAGACACAAACAGAGGAAAGACCACATGAGAAGATGACCATCAATGAGCCAAGGAGAGAGGTCTCTGAGGCAGCGACTCCACCCACACTATGATTGAGAACTTTCAGCCTCCTGAACTGTGAAGAAATAAACTTCTGTTGTTTGAACCATTCAGTCTGTGGCTCTTTGTTATGGCAGTGCTAGCAAACTAATACACTGAAGTTTTAGGAGGAGTAGTCTCGAAATTATAGGCTCATGGGCATTTTTTATTTTGGGTATTTTCTTTTTTATAATATAATTAACATATTGCATTTATAATTATTTTAAAAGTTATGTTTTTAAAGTTGAATCACTTAACAGAGATGAAACATGAGGATTAAAAATGAATGCCTACAGATGGGGATTCAACATACAGCCCTCTTTACACTGGTGTGTGTTTGAAAATTTTCCATAATAAAAAGTTAAATTAAAAAGAGTTAAAACATCCACTTCTAGGTATCTAGGGGGCTAGGATTTACACTGCAGGGAAAAAATTTATATTTTTATCTGGCAAAAAATGTATAGATTATAGAATGGGATAATTCCTCTGGTACACATTAAAAAACTGATAGAAATAAACCTGAATTAGAAGTCAGAAATCCCAGAAACTAGTCTTAACTGTGAAGAAAAGTCGCTAGTTGAACAACGCATTATTTAAGGAAAACAATTTGGGGAGTGTGGGGGAGGGCTGGAGACAACAGGATTACCCAGTTACAGAAAAATGGCTGTGAATGTCCCTGGGAAAACAGTGTGTGTGTGTGTGGGGGGGGATGAATTTGTATTTAAAAGACCCATGCTGAGTTTTAGCTGTGCCGTTTTACTCTTCATAAGGTGCTGAGCAAATATTTAATCTATCTTAATTTTCTCATTATTTTAGTCAGGAAGGTAGAAGAAACAAACAAGTGAGAAATATACAAGACTGCTAAAAGGCAAAAATGGTAAGGATTAGATTCTAAAAGTCTGGCACAAAACAAAAATTAAAGCAGTAAAACAGTTCCATATTTGTTTCTCCAAAGTAATTTCCAGGCTACCTTCTTTTTAGATAACAGCAAAGGCATGAGCATCAGAAATTCCCTTTGAAACTAAGAGCCTACATTAAGTCAATATTAAACAAATGGGCAAAGTAGGCCAACCGATCCTGGAGTTCCACTTTTAAGAGAGGACATAACATTTCTGTCTTCCAAATAACATAACCTACTTCATTTAAACACTTTTTCCCTCAACTTCCATTTTTAATTATAATAATGAAAAAGGTACCACATAAACAAGTACAAATTTTAGTTTGAAGGACTCCCAGAGAAACCAAGACAAGTAGCACAGAATTTTAATATTCAGAGAACACAAATACATCCGCATTTTAACTTTAGGCAGCCAAAGTAGCTTACAAATAAAAATTCATGTAATTCAGTGTTTCTAACTAAAGTGCTAAAAGTTGTCCAAGGTATATTATATGGGTATTAAAAACCAGCCTGAAGAATTCTCTGGAGCTAAAGGGATAACATCATTATTCATTTCTTCAATGAAATACAGTGTATTATTTTATACAGCAGAAATATAAATGAAGTTTTACTAAAGGAAAATCTTATTCTATAAATGGCATAACTAAACAAACAGCTACTAAGTATAAAAATGTGTCAAAACTTGGTGATAAAAGGAAGTGTGAATTCTACATAATTCCTGACATCAAGTGTGTTACAAGCTAGCGAGAGAAAAGAACATATGAACAAATAATACATGAAAACGCTATCCTAGAGTTGTATACCACATACAATAACAAGAGTAAAGAACAATGGACTTTTTATTTTTTTCACATTTATAAAAGTGAAAAATTTTGCAAGAAAAAAAACTTCCCTAGTAATGGACAAATAATAACAAAATAGGAAATCCTCTTACTTGGAAAATCCTTTCCATCAGGATAATAATATTCTGTGAATTCTATATAGACAGCTGACATCTCTTGTGGAAGATACAGGGATTTTTTATTGCACGAAATCATACTTTTCGGGGAAGAGCGACATTGTTCTGCTGTAGAGACCTGAAAAAATAATTAAGTTTCCTAAGGTAACACTGAATAAGGCCCTTTCCAAAGAATTTATGCAACACAGACATCACTTCAAAGTATTAAAAATTGCTTCCAATAATTAATTAATGGTTAACTTCAAATAAAAACTTTATTATATATTTAACTGCACATTATTTTTACTGGGCATTTTTTTTAAAGATTGTATTTATTTTTAAAGAGGGGGGGAAGAGAAGGAGAAAGAGAGGGAGAGAAACATCGGTGTGCGAGAGAAACACTCACCAGCTGTGCACCCCGCTCCAGACCTGGCCCACCACCCAGGCCTGTGCCCTGACTGGGAATCTAAAAAGCAACCTTTCAGTTTGCAGGTGACTCCCAACCCACTGAGCCACAGCAGTCAGGGTGAACACTAAATTATTTTTAAATTAACTAGTCAGAAAACAGTCCCCTCTTTGGATTCTTATCAATTACAAAAATCAACTCTATACAACATTCCTTGCAAACTTATTATTTTGAGCCTTAAAATACCAGATAGAATATTTCTGTAAGATAAAGCAGATAAGTAAACAACAGAGTCTGGACATAGTTTTAAGTCCTCAAGACTAGAATGCTTCTCCACTATGTACTGGACAATAATTCTCTACCCAAATTTCTTTATTATGAGAAATAATATAGTTATATACAGAGTTTCAGTTTGAAATGACAAAAAAATTATGAAGATGGACAGTGATGAGAGTTGCACAATGTGAATATACTTAGCGCCAAGGTATTATACACTTAAAAATGATTAAGATGACAAATTGTTATGTATATTTAATAAAAGTAATACAATTATAAATGCCTCTTAAACAGTTTAAAGTATTTTTCCAAAAAGAACTATTAGTTTTAAGGTTATTCCCAAAACTGATAATTTATAATTACATTAAAAATGTATATACTAATTTCCCCCAAAGTTCAACTAATAGTTTTATCAATTTCATTCATTTATGCTTACTCAGTAGACCCAGAGATGCATCTCAAGGTTATTTTTTTCATTCATTCAACAAACGTGTATTTCTCATACAAAGTAAAATGCTTTTTCGATGGTTTGTTTTGTATAAATTGCTACTCAAACCTTTCAATTATCTGTAGTCTTTATAAATTTAAGCCACCTTCTTATGTTATCTAATCAAGAAGTTTTTCTCTCTATATGGAAATGAATCCTTTCCAACTCAAAGTATCAAGTTATTTTTACAGATAACAGCTTACTTTTTCCTTTAATAGTTAATAAGTTATTCAAGATGGAATGAACATACCATTTTATTGTCTCCTGGTTACTTTTGTTTTGTTTTGGTATATTTGTGTATGTGGGATTTCTTTACTATATTTCACCTTCAATCATTTGATATTATAACTCATTACCATTTGAATTTATTAAATCTCATAATTTAAAGTCTGCTTGAAATGAGACACATTACATACAGAATGTAAAAAAGGAAGCAATAGCACAATAACTGTTAAACCAGGGTTTCCCAATATTGACACTGCTGACATTTTGGGCCAGATAAGTGTTCATTGTGGAGGCTGTCCAGTACATTGTAGAATGTTCAACAGAATCATTGGTCTCTACCCACCAGTGTCAGCAGCTACCCCCTCCAACTGTGACAACCAAAATTGTCCTCAGACCAGTCCCCCAAAGTCCCCTGAGGAACAAAATTGGCCCCAGTTGAAAACCACTATTAAAATTAAAACTTTTCATATAAAACTAAGTCTCAAAGGCATGGGTTTATCAAAATAAAAAAGTAATTCATAAATGCTAACACACATCTGAAATCCTTTCTTTTATTTTTTAAAAATAAGTCATAGACTATATTGCAGGCTGTCAAACTCATTTTCACCGGGGGCCACGTCAGCCTTGATGACATCAATAGGCTGAAATAATTTTAGGACTGTATAAATGTAACTCCTCATTAACTGTTAAGGAGTTACATTAGAATCATAACAGATTCTATTGTGTTAGTCTCATAAACTGTGAGGTTAAACTATATGGTCAGATTACAGCCCGAGTAAGATTTTTAGTTGTAAATGGGACATAGAGATCTTGGCTATAAAATTATGTTCACAGTACAGCTAATACATGGTAGTTCAATAAAGCAAAAGGTATTCTACTTCCTTCCATTAAAACAATTGTGTAATACGGAATCTGGACTACAAAGAGAGGTCTGGCCTTTGTCTCTGCTCCTGGGAAGTAATTTTAAACTACTGGAATTTCGTATTCATGGTGGACCCCTGGGGCCGCAAGTAATAGCTTATGCTCACAAGATGTCTCAGAGTGGGACTGGCCAAATTTGCCACAGTAGTGTTTATAAGTTGGACACCTTGGGGCACCTGGTATTAATCCACCTAGAGACTGAATTCAACTAGATGGGCAATAGTTCACACATACTGTTATACAACCATGCTGGGAGGCTAATGTGTCTTGAGGAAAAGTAAGTTCTGAATTTAGAACCCTCCCAGACTCCTCTCTATGTTCCCTTCCTGTGGGTGGTTCTAATTTGTATTCTTTCCTTTCATGACTATGACTCTGAGTATGATTGATTTCAACGAGTTCTGTGAATTTTTCCAGTGAATTCCTGAATCTGTGAGCAGTTTATGGAAACCCTTGAACCTGCAGTTGGTACCAGAAGTCTTGTGCAGATCTGGCAATCTAAAGCACTGTAACCTTAACCTCACACTGTGGCTAATCTCGGAAAACTATACACATAAAAATTAATGAACTGATATTTTCTATCCTACCTAATTTAAGGCATTTCACAAACCTGGTCAGATATTCTTAAATAAAATGGTGGCATTAGTTTATAAGAGTTGCAGGAGATACTAAATGTATTACATCAGAACATTTCATCTAAAAAGTAAAACGTACCTGATATATATTGAAATCCGCGAGCCTAACCACAAGGGAACTAGACATTAACTTAGCTTTGGATTGTTGAGATAACACTGAAGGTGTTCTGGAAGTCCCTTTCAGAGCTGCATCTTTCTCTGTGGGGAACAAAAACTCCTTTCAATTTACTGCATTTTTTTTCTAACACTCGCTTTTTTACTGTTTATGACAGCTACTAGAAATACAGATGAACTCTGATTTCTCAAATGACATAATACATGTAGAAACACTGTATGTAAACTGATACGGGAATGTTAAATTGTGATGATTACCTTTTCATAATTATTCCTTAATCAGGAATCATATCACACTTAAGATACTCCCATATAACTTTTGTCTGAAATAATTATTAAAAAGAGAAATCTACTAGTCATTAAAGAGTCTAAAATATTCTATGCCTTTTGTCTGAATAAAATGTAGATTTTTTATACATTTAATTAAACAATACTTATTTACAGAAAATATATATATATATATATATAAACGAACACACACAATTAGTATTAGGGGAATGCCTTAATGTTGTTATAGGTAAAATACCTGTTTGTGTGTGCTGGGGAGAGGCATGTGTTGGTGATTTAGGAGGTGAACCTACATTATGATCCTTTATAGCCTGTTTAAGCATCTCAACGTTGCTCTCAAATTCCTGTAACAATTCATTGGCCCATCCATTTTTTGTCTTGGTTGCATCACTAAAATACATCCAATGAGTACAACTATCTCCTGTAAAATGAATAGCAAAAAACTTCACTGAAGAGTACACAATTTATTCTGTTACGCTTCTAATCAGATTTCTTCATATTCTCAAGAGACTCTTCAATTTTCCAATAAATTTACAGCCTTTGCTAACTATAGATTTTAACTTTCCTAGAAAAGATGAGCAAACACAGAACAGAGGGAAAGCAAGTCAAAAGGAAATAACCAGGGAGGGTTTCTCTCCACACCCTACCTATGGTAAGACATCACTCAAAGTTTCAATTAGAAGCAGCATTGCTAGTGAACGTTCACTGAACGCTCAACCATCAAAGAAAACAGTCTTTTCATCAAAGATCTACTATAAAGTGACTAACAAACTTATCCATAAAAGTGATAAGGATTATTTAAAAACTGAAGAAATAAATAAGAATTCTCAAGATAGACATCAGGATATTAGGTTTCTCTGTAACAACTAAGGAAAGTAATATGTATATAAAAAGATTAAGAAAATAACATCTACTTTATAACTGAAAGTTTTACTTTCCAATACAAATTATTTCCATAGTTAAAAATATTTTAGGTATTTTTACGTAACCCAGAAAACTCATTATAGTTATTTGTGTGAATTAAAAACAAAAAGCCACATGCCACCAAAATGCAGAGAGGGGTATAAGGTCAAAGTACTTAATTTGGCCATAAGTGCACATTCTTTTTGTTTTTTATTATTTGGGATAAAGAATCCATCAATATTTAAGAACCCTATTAAATCTTATTTATTGATAAAATTTAGAAAATATTAAAAAGTTTTTAAAAGCTAGTTCATGGACTCCTACATCTTAGCAAAAATTCACTGTTACCCTTTGGCTTTACATATTTTTGAGTTTTTAATATCTAAATATATCACTTAAAAATTCAAACATATTAATAAATTTGTCACAATTAACAAAATAGCACAAATATGTGTTCTCATTTTTAAAAAGTTTTAAATTCGTCCTTGCTTGTATGGCTCAGTAGATTAAGTACTGGCCTGCAAACCAAAGTATTGCTGGTTCAATTCCAAGTCAGGGAACATGCCTGGGCTGTGGGCCAGGTCCCCAGGAGGGGGTATGCAATAGGCAACCACACAGATGTTTCCCTCCCTCTCTTTCTCCTTCTCGTCCCCTCTCTCTAAAAATAAATAAAATATTTTTTAAAAGCTTTTAAATTAGTTATTTACAATATTGCCAATATTTAACAATTATACTTTCTAACAATCTATATAAACCTCAATATAAAAATGAATGAATATTCTCTATGGCAATTATATTTTCTTGGTAAGATACTATGGGGGAAAATAGCAAATGTTTTGATCTCTTTTTGCTTTTAAAATTAAATTAAAATGAAAATAAAACAAATGAAATAAATTTGCTATATAAATTGAAAGCAAGATTTATGTATTTAAAAAAAACTGTTATACACACCTGCTTTGTGGTAAGGATAATAATCTATACTAAGCTGTGTAAAAGATAGTTGCATAGCTCCTCCAGTGATACGTCTATTTGACTCTGGGAAAAGAGAAAAATGGATTTGAGAGAAAAAGAAAAGAATATTAAGCAAATATCAGAAATAATTTACCATACCTATGTTCTAAGCAATAATACATGTCTCTCTGTTATCATGTATAACACATTAAGGATTTTAGGAAATGCAATTCAATTTGATAAGTATTAAGCCCTTATCAATTGCAAAGCAATAGGCTAAAAAATTAGGATGCAATAGTACACCTTTTTTATATTTACAGCCTTAACAATATGTCAGTCATTATTTTAAATAATTTAGGTATATTTACTCATTTGTTCTTCATAACAACCCTATGAGCTAGATAACATTATTATTATGTTCATTTTTTAGATAAAAAAATTGATAC
This sequence comes from Artibeus jamaicensis, assembly GCF_021234435.1. NCBI lineage: Eukaryota > Metazoa > Chordata > Mammalia > Chiroptera > Phyllostomidae > Artibeus > Artibeus jamaicensis. Next base: position 16,491,608 of record NW_026521486.1, on the reverse strand, counting down.
ACAAATAAGTAAAATAGGTGAAACTCACATAACCAGTAAGTGTAGAATTGGTTTTGAACCCTAGAAACATTTGTTACTACATTCTATCATCTTGCCTCTTACTGAAGAGAAATTGAGTCTATTAGGGTGGTTAAGTTGTCCAAGATCACATAGCTATATTAAGATTAGAGGTAGATAAGTCAGTGTAACTCCAACATAAAAATCAAATTTTAAAACAGTAGAGGCAAATCAAGTACAAATTAAGACACAGCTATGCACACACTCTGTTTATTCATTTGCTAACTCTAATTTATTCAACTAGTAGAATTTCTAATACAGATCTACAACCACTCCTTTCAAAACACTGGACATGGAATTTAATTCAAAGCCCAACACCCTTACTGATGCAGCGGAAGAAAGGTTATTTCTAAATCATGATAAGGCACCTGAACCCCACTGGGAAAAATAAAGATGAGTCACTTTTTCACTCTTTACCAATTAAAAATAAACAAAAACAAAAAAAAAAAAAACCAGAACCAAATGTTTCAGAATTCAGAATTTTAAAAATATTTTATGAAAAAGAATATATACACACGGTTATCATATAACACCTCCAGCAGATTCTGAGACAGCACTAAATAATTTTTTAAAAAGTAATTCCACCAAAACTCAAATATTTACACTAATGGGTAAAATAAAGATGATGAATAACAATGTATTTGTTTAGGTCAAGTTTTTCCAGCAAATAAGTTTTTCACAAACCTAAAAAGAAAAACCTTTCAGAACTTTCTGTATTTCATCAGAACAGCAGCGAACTAGTTACAGATCTGTACAATGGTGAAGATATTTTGGTTGACGGGCTTTCTCTTAAATGACATCATACAGCTTATTCTCTGAGGGAATATGAAAGTAAGGAATGTCAAACAACTTAGAAAACAGTTTTCTCTGTTCTTGTGCTTATTACTTAACCATGACCTCTCATTTTGTTATTTTGGTTTGTTCTAATTTTTTAGATTTTCCTTCCAAATCACCGACTATGCCAAATGACACAAAGGTGAACAAAGGAAGGACAATAAACCACCTCCATATTCCAAATCTTCCTTACCTTTTATGCTCTACTTTTTGAGCTGGTAGCCTTAAATGATGAAGGCAAGATCATTTCTATTGCTAATTATCCAGGATCAGTCTCAATATTCACTCTAGGCTTTAAAAGTCCAGAGCAACAATTTTTTCTTTTTCTATCTTTCCTCCACTTCCTCCATCCTCCTCCCCACAGTAATCACCACACTGTTGTCCCTCCCTATCCATGAGTTCTTTCTCTTATTTTTATTTCTCTTTTTGCTCCAGAGCAACAATTTTCATAGCTGAGATTCTGATTTCAGTCTGAGGAACATAGGTCAAATATTCCATTTCTAAAAAATCTTCAGCTTGATCCTCATGCTCACCAAAATCTGAAAGCCTCTGTCCTAGAGACAGGACCATCTACTGAACCCTTCCCACACTTATGGACCAGGGACACTCTCTGACAGAAAAATGCCCTAGAATTTAGATGAGAGGAGCACAGGTTTTCAAAGTGACCAAGAAGAGCTTCCTGCTACCCTGTTACTTTTGTCTACTAAATAAGAACTTGAACAGACACTTCTCCAAGGACATACAGAGGACCCAGAGATACATGAAAAGATGCTCAGCATTGTTAGCCATCAGAGAGATGCAAATTAAAACCACAATGGGATACCACCTCACACCAGTGAGAATGGATATTAACAAAGCAATAAACAAGTGTTGGAGAAGTTGGGGAGAAAAGGAAATCCTAGTGCACTGTTGAAGGGATTGCAGACTGGCGCAACCACTATGGAAAACAGTAAATTCCATACTGTTTTAAAACGAAAGCTAAAAATGGAACTGACTTTGGACCCGGCAATTCACTGCTAGGATTATATCCTAAGAACCCTGAAACACCAATCCAGAAGAACCTATGCAGAACATAGCAGTACAATTTACAATAGCCAAGTGCTGGAAGCAACCTAAGTGCCAATCAGTAAATGAATGGATGAAAAAACTATGGTACATTTACACAATAGAATTCTATGCAGCAGAAAGAGAGGAGATCCCACCCTTTGTCACAGCATGGATGGAACTGGAGAGCAAATGAAATAAGCCAGGCAGTAAAAGACAAATACCATTATGATCTCACCTCTACTGGAACCTAATCAACAAAACAAACAAGCAAGCAAAATATAACCAGAGACATTGAAATTAAGAACAATCTGACAGTAACCAGAGGGGAGAGGGGAAGGGATAATGGGGGGAAAAGAGTGAAGTGTTTATAGAAACAACTTTAAAGGACACACAGACAAAAACAACCACAACGGGTGGTTGGAAACAGGAGAGGTAGGTGGGGATGGCAGGGGTGGTAGGAGGGGTGGGGGGAAAAGGCAGAAAACTGCACTTGAACAAACATAAAATTCAAAAGTATTTAATAATAAAAAAATTAAAGAAACAAAAGCGAATAGAAAAGAAGAAAAAAACTTCTTAACTGAAATTTAGCGTCCTAATCAAACTTTAGAGTACTGGGAGGAGGAGACACCAGAAATGTCAAACAGCTCCACAAGTGTGTTTACATGCACTCGGGGTCAGAAAACTATGAACCACCATGCTGAAAACACAAGTGCAAACTATAAACTGAGTATGGACAATAATTTCATTTATGGATGATTTAGAAATTATAGAAAAGTTAATTCAAAGGCAAGTTTAATATTCCATCATTCTCCAAGAATGTCATATACTCAGTCTTTGATATTTTAAATCTAATTTTATTGGCATTGATAGCTAACAATTAATTATACTTAAGTACTTACTTATTAAAGCAAAATAAAATGTCATACCAATACATAATTTTTTTTCAATTAAAAAAACCTGTATTTATTTAGAAGTATTCAGAATGTCAACGGAACAGTTGTAACTTTTTTTTTGCAATTACAGAGTGGTGTTCAGTTAACAAACATTTCATATAAGCTGCACCAGAGACAACTGAAAATGAAAAATCTACCATCCCCATATATAACTAATTTGTAATGTGCACCAATAAGAACCTATTTTAAATTTCATACCAATTTACAAACCCCATTTGTACCAAGCAAGGTTAGTGGCTACTGAAAATACCACCATATGGTATCTAAAGACACATTCAGTACTATGTTAACTATATAAAAAAAGACATTGTACAGTTTAAAAACAAATCTTACACAGCCTTGTATTTCAATATAAGGCTTTGAAAGGAGTGAATTGTGTAGAAGGGTAGTTAAATGCTTTATAAATAAGAAAAAAACTACTAGAACCAACTCATCCTCATCATCTTCTTTATCTTCTTCCTCCTCTTGATCATCCTTGTGTTCCCTTCTTTCTTCTTTTTCTTGCTTTTTTCAGCTCTGAAAACTCCCTTTTTGCAGCATCAGGTTTTCCTTTACCTTGGTAAGCAGCAATATCCTTTCCGTAGTTCTCCTCTAGCTCAGCCACCTTCATCAGGCTGCTTGTCACCTGCAGCAGTGTGACGCCACATCTCCCCCAGCTTCTTCACAGCATCACAGACGGATAAGCCCGATGCTCTCCTTTGATTTTGGGGCAATACTCAGAACAAAACAACAAAAAGGCTGAAGAAGGCCTCTTGGTTACATTGGGATCTTTGAACTTCTTTTTTATTGCCCTTTTAGGAGAGATATAAGTTTTCCTTTCTCTTTCAAAACAGGCCTTGTCCACCTTTGCCACGTCTTCAAATGTTTTTCTCTTTAGCACACATGGTCTTACACCTCTATGAACCCTTCTTAGAAAACTCTGAGAAGCTGACTAAAGCACCTGGGTACTACTTCTTGTGCTCCTACTGGCAAGTTTGCATAAGAAAGCATACAATGGCATTTTGCCTCTCGTCTTTTAAGTTCTCCTTTGCCCAGGTTTAACTACTTTGCCACAGGAAGCAGAGTTGCTCAGTGCTGGGCCAGCTCACACTTGCCCCAGCACTGTCTCTATGGAGCTTGATGTACGTACTGCAATCTATGACGTTGAACATTATACCTTTCAGGCATGTGTCTCTTATGAATGACAACATTATAACCGGTTACAGTACATACTATATATTACATATAATAATCCAATTTTACAGTAAATTCTAGAAAAAACAAAATAGTTTAAAATAAGCAGCTTGAATTACCTTTTTCTTTAGCATGAATATCATCACATATGTGTAGATCTAGATGAGAAATCACTAAATGATGGGAGGTTTCTTTAACATCAAAGTCATTGAATAGCTTCACAATTGCGTCATTCAGATCAGGAGCATTTGAAGTCTGTGGTGTCTTCACCTGCTGCGTAGACGGGGCTGCTGTAGAGCTCTAAAAGATTCAAAACTGCATCATCACTGCAAGTTATATGCTTGAAACTTCCCAAACAATAAGACTTAATATAGTTGTAAGAATAAAGTATTAAAAAATACGCTAATGTGTTTTCTTTTATATCAATAACTCAGTTTTCCTTAAATATTTTCTCAATTACATAGGAATAAAACTCAAACTCAAAAACTATATAGAATTTGAAAATGAAACCTATATTCAATGTGAAGCCATTAATACCAGAGGCTCAACCCAGAGTCCCAAACAAGATGGACACAAACAGGCCCACTCCAAGACACATCATAATTAAAATGCCAAAGGTTAAAGATAAAAGAGAGAATCTTAAAAGCAGCAAGAGAAAAATAGTAGTTACCTACAGGGGGGTTCCCATAAGACTGTCAGTTGATTTCTCAAAAGAAGGGAAGGGACTGACAAGAAATACTCAGTCATGAAAAGCAGGGACCTACAGCAGGGACCTCCACCCAGCAATGCTATCATTTAGAATCTAAGGGCAGATAAAAAGCTTCCCAGACAAGAAAAAACTAAAGGAGTTCATCATCATCAGACCAATAATCTATGAAATGTGAAAGGGATTTATTTAAGAAGAAGAAGATAAAAACTATGAACAATAAAATGGCAATAAATACAAATCTATCAACAACTGAATCTAAAACACAAAGTAAGCAAACAGGAAGAAAAGAGACAGAATCATGGACACAGAAAGCATTTTGATGGTTGCCAGGTGGGAGTGGGCTGTGGTGGAATAGGTGAGGCAGTGAGAATATTAAGAAGTACAAATCAGAAATTACAGAATAGCCATGGGAATGTACAGTATAGGAAATGGAGTAGCCAAAGAACTGATACACAAGATCCATGGACATGAACAATGGTGTAGGGAATTGCCTGATGAAGTTGGGGGGGGTGCTGGGTGGAAGTGAGGCAAAGGGGGAAAAATCAGGACAAATATAACAGCACAATCAATAAGATATAATTTTAAAAAACAAAACATAATATTAGGGGCTCAAGTAAAACTTTTTGATTGTTAAAACTCATTTCCATCAGAAAAACCATTCTTAAGTTTTTCCCTATCTACTTTAAAACATTAAGAGATTAGTATTTATATCTATAATAACACTATTTTGAAAGCAAACACTCTCCTGTATTTCTTTAATCATGTTTTCTCTCTTATTCATCAAGAAAATACTGACACAAATTAAAAAAAAACAAACATTTGTCTCTCTACAAACCCCTCTCTTAATACTGTGGTAGATTCAGGAGTTTGGAGAAAAAAGCAGGTCACGATAAACTCTTTTGCTGTGCGGTTAATAATTCTGAATGTAGTCCTCCTTCTCTCTTACAGAAGGAAAGGATCAAGATAAGCAAATATTTATGTTAAGAGCTGGCTCACAAATTGTAAAGCTGAGCTGTAACTACTTCACTCTCTAACCCGTTCTTCATTCTGCCTGAAGTAGTGATGTGACAACCACCAGCCAAGGAAGAAACTCCACGGTAATGTGAATGCTGAAGTTAAGTATTACAGAGACCAAAAAAATAGTAATTACAAAGACTAACAACATGGAAGAACACTGTATATATCCACTTACTACATCTTTACCAAAACTAGAGGGAAAATGGAGATGCCTAGGCAGAAAAATCTGTAAGAAAATACCTCAAAATGCTAACATTTATTTTGTTATAATGGTAAGATTATAGAATTTTATGCTTCTTCCTAGTTTCCTAGTTTTCCTGTACCTTTATCTAGTTCCCCAATCTGTATTCTATTTTATATAAACATACCTGCACATTGTATAAACAAGAGCTATGGTAACATCAACACCTTGTCTATTGTTTAATTTCAACTACCATCTCCATTAATGACACCCTAAGCTATCTAAATCATCACTGCAAGCTTTAACAGACCACTATTCATGTCTATGATGGCAAAATTGTAAAATATTACCTCCTATACTTCTCTAATTGTTTTTCAACTCCAAAAAAGAACTCCTTACTTTTCTTAGCTTTCCCTTCCTTAATCAAACTTGTTTCTTTCTGTGCAATCCCATTATTGGCTAATGAAACTACCGATTTTGATTTGAAAAGTCCTCAACTGTTCCTCTTCTTCACCCTCAACTGATGAAAAGACCCTGCTAATCTCACCAATTTAGCTTATATTTCTTCTTTAAAACTATTACCGGAGGTTCAAGTCCACCCCTCCTCTGACATTTCTTTTTCTGTCCATTCTCTACAGTACCCCCATGCCATATTTGACTGTCCTTTCCTATTTAAAAACTTCCATGAGCTACAACATGGCTGTAGAAAAAATTCCAAATTCTTCAACATATAACACATGTCATGCTGTGGTCACCACACTCTTCTACTAAACCCAGACTACCTGCCCAGGAAAGTTCTATTCGTTGCTACAGTCCAGTGCTCTGTTCCCAGAAAATTATGACAAATTTTTATTGAATAAATATTACTGGTAGAATGACACGGGGCTTACCATCAATTCTCTACCTATTTGTTTTTATGGTGAAAAGCTCTGAAAAACTTGGATCACATAAACAGGTAGATTGGAATAAAGTAAGTTTTGTTTTAGCAATGTAACATTATTCTTTCAACTCCTTCAAGCTACATTCTAACATTCACAAAATAATGATGAAAAATTATTTTTAATAACCTAAAAACTGACATTGATTAGGTCTTCCTTCAAATGTGTTGAAAGTGAACAAGTGAAAATCACCTAACTTGTTATTTACCCCTGGTTATTCACTTCTGATAAGCACAGCAATATTTCAAATTGCCTGTGTTGTTTCCAGACGCTGTTTTGTTTTGTTTTGTTATGTTTTGCTTGCTGGACAAATTCATTACAGTAAGAATAAGAACAAATAAGAAAAATGTCTTTCACTGTAAAATAGAATAAGAGTAATTGTGGAAAGGGAGTCAGTCTGGCATCTTAACACAAAAGCATTCTCAGGTAGACCAAGTTTAAGAAAGAGTACGCATCAAAAGGAAGATGAGGTCCCCGATTTCCTAAAACCTGGACAGTTATATATCCCACCGGCACATGTAGCTTGCTCTCAAAATCACTGCTCTAGTAACACCAAACTCCTTATCTTTATCATGCTCTTTAACATCACCACACTTTTGCAGATTCTTTTTCCTCATCTGAAATACCCTTTCCCTTACCTATAAACACCTATGCATTTTAAGACTTAATTTCATCATCCTTAGTGAGATCTTTCCAAACTTTGTGAGCAGCTGACTAAAAACTTCTGCGCCTCACCCCTCTTTTTAATTCTGCACTCTAGCATTTATGTTAAACTGAAGTGATTTCTTCTGAGTTATACTCTGACATCTTTTAGGGTCAGGTCAAACACTATTCAGTTTTTTATACCCAGTGTCTAGCCCTACACCTTATGACAAAGGAGGCAGGCTGTAAATAATGCCAATTTGATAGACACGGGAAAGCCTAAATGTGTGCATTCTGACGTATAAGCCAAATCACCAAGCTATAAACCTGAAATATATTCCTCAGCTTCCAAAGAAGTACTGTAGCTTCACAGAAGTATGATTTCACAATAACACCTAAGTTTTTACTGAGGGTAGTGAGGAAGATCACAGAAACAAAACAGAGTCACTATAGTCAGCTAACAAAATTAATTAAATCAGAGTGACCAGAATTATCAAGAAACTATTTTATTTTAGTTGAACTAGCCTGATGGCATAACTTTCAAACTTCTTGCTGTGGGTCAATGCCTGGATGTACATAAATCCTACAGATCACAATCTGAAGAACTTGGGACCAAACGTATCCATTATCCACCCGACATACTTAGGAAAGACTTTCATTGTCCAGACCACCCGGCATCTCAAAGATTACCTTTTTTCCACCAACCCAGAAGCTAAGAATGGAGAAATGGTTCTTCTCAAGTATGTTTTTTACTATAAAAGCTCTCAACTTCTCTCTTGCTTTTGAACTCTCTAGGCACGGCCTGGTACTGTTTCTCAAGTTGCAGTTTATTTAAGATCCCTGAATAAAACTTCATTATTCAAGTCTGGCAAAGCCTCCTGATTCATTTTCCTCGACTGACATTTAATGTAAAAATTCAATTGTACTCTTTATAAAATTATCAAAAAACACTATACAATGGGATTTTCAACATTCCTTCTACTAACATTTTCATGTTAAATTCTCAGAATTTAGTACTGGGAAAGATTTCTAGAAAACCTTTACTCTTCAGACAAAACAGGGACAGCTTCTAATTTTAAGAAAGTGGTCACTGTATTTCTTCCATCTGTGCACCAGCTGTCAGACAACTCTACGGTTTTGTGTCCAACTGCAGCAATTCCCCAGGGCTTCCACTTTCTGCATTATTAATTCTCACCCCCTACCCTGGACTATCATTCCCCAGGGGTTTTTTCCCTTTTGTCTTTACTTTAGTAATTTGAAAATTGTATATTTTTAACTTCCTGAAAGGAGATATCAAGGATTTTTGTTATCATTAACTCTAGTGCCTAATACAGACCTACCTCCAAACAAATAAGAACTATAGAGATAGAAATACAATTAATACATGTTTTCATATAGGTATCAAGTATGTAAAAGTATATAATAAGATATACAAGGAGAATCTTGGACTCAATGAGTATTACAATCTATTTCACATAAAACTATCCATTCTGATTTTTAAACCATTAACACGTAAAGTAAGGTTTTGTTTTTTCCTGTTAACAGCTTACCTGTGTCGGTTCAGGAGCCATACTCTTCCTTTGTTCTGTTGATTTTTCTATTGCTTCACTAAGAGACTTTGCGTACTGCACCATAGCCTTCAACTGAGAATCCGTTAAAACCCATAATAAGTCATCCAATATCAGAACTAACTTTGTTGCAATGACATTGCAGTCTTTTAACTGTCAAAAAAATTGATTCATAAAATTAAGCCAAGAAATAAAACTTATAATGTACTTGCTTTTTAAAAAATTTAAGTTTTGAATGGAGTTAATATGGGTCCTTCCTTCATTCACTCAATATTCAATGAGTTTCAAAAGCATAGAAAAAATATCTCCTAATATTGGTGATACAGTGGTAAAAAAGACCAGCAAATTTCTGTACCTAAACAGGTAAAAGGAATATAGGTATAAGTACTTATATGATTTAATTTTGTATTTATAACTGATAAATTGTTTAATTCCCTATGTTAATTCAACTGATTCTAGCAGTAACAAGGGGCATTAACATTAATTAAAAACTAAAATGCTATTTTAAAACTACATATTCTAAAAATACTTTTTTCCAATTTAATTTAATATAGTAATTTGTGTCTTAGTGATGCAAAACATGTTGAGACTTTAAGTCAAGCTTAAAATCAGTCATTACTCTGTCATTAAATTTCATCACAACCCATAATAAGCTCTCACTTCTGACATTCTTAAGTACCTATCCTCTTTATTTATCTTAATTACCAGTCATACCTTAATAACCTTCTAAAGCTAGTAGTTTTGGTTACTAAAGTTTACCGAGTCCTAAGTGATTCAACAGTAGAAATAAAATTGTTAAAACTGTAATATTCAACAGATATCTGACAACTGAGAAATCTACTGAATCATAAAAAATAAACATCTGAGTACTAAATCTAGAGAACTGAAAAGTTTAATATTACAGTAGGTTTCTTCAAATATTGCTTAAGCTACTACATTTACTTTTGTTTTTGCATTGTCTTAATACGCCAATGTTTTGCCTAAAAATTATTTTGAATTTCCTGTCAGTTGCAACAGTTATCACATGAATCAAAAAGAAAACCCTGCTAACTTACTCTTCTTTTAAGTGTGACTCTGATTTTTGATTGGTTGGTTATTAATCGAACAGGAGCACACATAATTTCAAGTTGTGAACTTTGGGTAGCATCTGCCTCTATTCGAATCATCTGCCAATTTATTTCTTTAAATGTCAAAACCTAAAGAGAACACAGAGATTAGCTTCACTTGCACAAGAAAAATGTAGATTAAAAAAAAAAAGAAATGTACCTTTTCACTAATTTTCATGACATTCTAGATAAAGTCAGTAACTATTTTTTAAAATATTGTCTACTTCCAACAAATTCAGTAACACATTCTCATAATTATATTCATCATCTGTAAAGCTGTTAATGCTTTTATTCTAAGTAATTTAATTTTAATATAAAGTACAGAGTATCTGAAGCATGTGACCAAGAGTTTAAAAGACATATTTTAGTTTTATAAATGTAAAATTTAATTCTGAGTAGCTGTAAAGTTAAACTAGGACTTATTAACTCTATAAGTTAAAAGATTTATCATGATAAAAACATTATATACATACATTTGATAATGATTAAGAGTAAAACAGAGAAAAATACAGTTAAAAGGCAAGAGTAAATCTAGTAGTATGCGAATCTAGGTAACCATAGAAGTAATTAGTTTAAATATCTTTTATTTATCAGTGACTAAAATAGTTTTCAAACAAAGAAAAAAATCTTTACCTCTCCTCTCTGTGGATCTTGAATACGAGTGAACCTTAAATCTCCGTGCTCCCAGTTTGCATTTACACTGTAGATCCGTAACTGGGAAAGCTCAAAGGATGCATTGAAGGCTTTTGCTCCAATGCGGATGGCAATAGAATTTACAGAAACAGTAATTCCCTCAACTACTTTTTCAGCAAAACCGTATTCACTGGAAAAGTACAGCAAACAAAATATAATGTGCTAAAGCCCCAAAAATATCATTTAAAGAAAAATTACACATTAATATTCTCACACGAGTATACAAACTATCATATTATTATTAATTTTGTTTTTAAAAACAATTTCTGTTAATAGCATAACCTGATTACATGTAAGTTATAAAAGTGCTCATCTCAAAATGATGAACAATTTTTAAAACTGGAGGTCATTCCACAAATTAAATTTTTATAATTAGTTTCTCAGAAAGCATTAGTCTGGACAATTGGCATCTATAACATAAATAAGAGAGCTAAATTCTTGACACAAAGAATACAGAGTCCAGTTGGAATATAATCTTGTAATTCAGGAATAAGGTAAGAAAAAGTTCACATTTTCTAATTCTATTTAACAAGTATTTATTGTGCATCTACTATGTGAACAACACTACAACATAAGGAAAGTCAAAATAGAGCTATGGCATTATAGGGCACACAAGTTACTTGGGGAAGAAAAAAGAGACCCTAGTAACTAAAACATGAGGCTATCTGTAATTAGGTGTTTTTTAAAGAAATCATCAGCATACTTAGTAGAGGAAGAAATTGCTCATAACTAGGGGGAAATATATCTAGAAAAAAAAATGAACTTTCCACAGAGAGAGATGGGAAGGAAGGGAAATCTCGGAATAGGAAAAAGCATGAGTAAAGTCATAGATATAAGTAGGAAAGCAGAGGTTATATTTCAAGAATGATGAATAGTGCAGTGTAACTGGAATATAGACTATCAATATATTTTGGCAGAAGGGGTGGAGAAAGTTTGCCCAACTGGCACATTACTTCAATCATCATCAATATGACCATTATTCCTAAATCTATGTCTCCATCCAAACCTCTCTCATTTCAGACTGTAAAGTTCAAATGTCTACCACATGCCTCCACCAGGCTTGCTCTCACACATTTCAAAGCCAACATGAATAAAAATGAACCCATCATCATATGGATCATGTATATGCCTCCAGTATATCTGCGGCTGTGTTTTTTTATTTAATACCTTATTAAATAAGTAAATCACTTAATCTTTTTAAGCTTCATATAACTTTTTATAATGTATTTTGAAAATTTTTCATTTACTGACTTGAAAGAAAGAAAGACAAGGGGGAGAGAAAGAGAGAAACATCAGTCTGCTGTTCCACTACCCATGCACTTGTTGGCTGCTCCTAACATGTACCTTGAATGGGGATGAAACCTGCAACCTTGGTATATCAGAACAATATTCCAAACAACTGAACTACCCATCTAGGGCCTGGCTTATCTTTTAAATCAGGTAATACTTTGTAGGTTATCTGTAGGTTACATGAGGTAATGCATATTAACCAAACGGTCCATCTCTTCTGATACTTCATAAAAATATAACTATTATTTATAGTATTATTAGTAGTATACTAACACTATTGAAAGTCTGTGAGCCTGTTTCCTCATTTGTAAAATGAAAATAATACCTATTTTAAAGGTGGTTGTGATTCTTAAGTGAAACAGTATATACGTAGTAACTTATACAGTTCTTGGCTTGCCTGATGTAGTTTTGTTATGAAAAGAGGTGACCATCTACCTTGGGTTTAGAGAATCAAAGAGTAAGAACTCATCAGCATCCTAAAGAGGAGGTGCTTTGATTCTAAGGACAATTATCAGTCACTTAGGTAGAAATATTCCTGGAGTGGAAAGAATATTTCTGAAATAATTTTACAGGAATACCCTTTAGAATATCCATCCCTATGTGTATGCACATTAAAAAGTGTTACAATTGTTTTCCAGGACTTACCATCAGCAGGGTGATGCCAGTATCAATGACTGAGTCCACATGTTTCTAGTTATGTCATCCATTATAACTTAAAGGTAAAATTCCTGTTTACAAGTAAGTTTCTTCTAAGCCTATTAATTACTAGCATCCCTCTATTTTAATATTTTAGCTAAAAACAAACTCAAATAGATCAATGTTTCCTAAGTTGCATGACTCTAAAGAATTGGAAAATTACATATTCATATTCCTTTCCTTTAGAAAGAGAGAAAACAACATTGATTTGTTGTTTTGTTGTTCCACTTCTTTATGAATTCATTGATTGATTCTTGTATGTGCTCTAACCAGGGCTCAAACCTACAACCCTGGTATATCAGGACAAATGCTCTAACCAACTGAGCTACCTGGCAAGGGCCCATATTCATCTTCTTGACAACCATTATAAACCTAATGAATTGTAATTTAAAAAAAAAAACAGCTTAAAAGACTCTGCAGAATTAGTAAACACCCTAAGTGATTGTTATAATCAAGCAAGTATGAAAAATGTGGAAACAGATTAACCATACTGCCATGCATCAAAGTACAAGAATTGCCATCATATAATTACAAAGCCAGAATATAAAGCTAATCGATACTATAAAAATGTAAATTAGGAAGAACACTATCAACCACATTTAGCACACAGTGACAAAATATCTAATTTCTGCCTCATCTAATTAAAGTAAGTCTTTCATTAATAGCAATTTTCCTGATCTTTGTTGCTTTCAATAATCTTATAAACAACTCTACTTTCTAATTTTTTCTGACTCTAGCTAATTTAAAGACCAACTGCTCTAATCTACTCTATCAAACCTGAAAATATACATTAAAATCATAAATTGCTGGACAATGCAAAAACTACAAAGAAGTTCATGTGGAAGCTCTTTTCCCAGTCACTATTATCTGTAATGCAAATATAAATTATAAATCTGATAGAATATGCTGATGTAAAGGTGGTTCAACCTTGGTGAGAGAGGATGGTGTAAGTGTGTGTATGTGTATATGTGCATCTTCATCCTCAGGAGGAGTATTTTCACTGGTTTTACTCTGTACCTAGAATACTATAAATATTCACAGTGGCCCAGTTGTACAACTGGAGGAGGTACCAATCTCATTAAACCTATGTGAACATTTAACATGAATAACTGCACAAACTAAAATGGTGCAAAATCCTGCCTTAAGGAAATAATGTATAACACCAGATCCAAACACACTGAATGCAGAATAAACAGTATTTCTTAAAGATCTATTTTTCAACAACTATTCTAACGTTCCCAGAAAACTTTGCAAAATGGGTCATGTTTCTACTGTAATTAGCACCTGACTTGGCTATCAAAATCAAATTTGGAAGCATTTTTATTTAATAGTTTTTAGACTAATCTAAAAGGTCTATAATTTTTTAGGCATCAATTTAACTCTTTACCAATGTGTAGAATAAATTATATGCATCTGATTTATAGTATACCTAAGCTCTTCTACTTTCATTTTCTGTTTCTGCTCTGCCTTTGGTTGATAATTACTATTTAAATATTGAGAAAAGCAAGATAAATAAAAGAGGCTAAAAATCAATTCTGCTACTTTTGTAACATACATACTAAAACTCTACAATGTTTGATGGGAGAGGTTTTATGTTACATTACTGCAGATATTAGAGATGACCATAGGAAAAATTTCCCTTTGCCAGTCATACAGATTAATGGAAACAGCTTACCTCTGTCCTGAAGCAGTTGCAATTGGTGATGGGCCATTAGGATTTCGTGGTTCTTCACATGTACTCATTTCCATTATTACTTTATCTAGGGACTAATAAAAATACATTTAAAAAGCAAACAATTAGATATTTTATTTTTATTTTATGTATATTATTTAAGACCATATTATCTTTCATTTCTTTACCAGCAAAGTAAACAGTAAATGAGCAGAGCCATTTTAAATGTCTCTCTAAAGGCCTAAAAAGACGAGTATCAAAATGGAAAACAATGTGCTTAGTCCTTCTCAAGGCACTATCTGGTAGAAAAGTTGTAGTATAGGGGTATGAGAGAACAACTCTAAGAAGTAGCCATATACTGCTGAGATTTTATAGAAGCGCAGTTTCTAATCCCAGGATGTGTTAATATTAAAGGAGTAGTTAGATTATATGCTTATATAAATGTTTATTTCTGAGGCAATTCAGTACTCACCAAACAGATGGGATGTGTTTTCAGTTTTGTCCATGGGATCTAAAAACAAAAAAATTTTTGCTTTAAAACAAATCATTAAAAAATGTAAAAAAGTAACCAACACAGTTTCTTTTTTACTATAGTGAAAAACATATCAAATTGTATCAGATGACTTATTTCTTAAGTTGCAAAATATTACATAAGCAATTCATGCATACTCTTAAAATTAATTGTACCTGTATTACATAAATGACTAGTCCTATTTTCTTAGTCATCTTTTTAAGTAAAAATTTCAGGTTGCCTTAAATATCTTGTCTTTCCAGTCCTTAAAACACATTTTAATTTCAGAATTTTAGCTAAGACTTCCCAGCAAAGCACAATTAGTACTTTGTTCATTTTAACAAATTTTTTTATTCTGAAATTCTGACCAATCTTTTTACAAATATTCAACGTAAGTACAAAAATGAGACCACTGTTATAAAATGTAGGCAATATCAAGTAAATAATATTCAAACATAACCTGCACTAAAATATCACATCCTTATAGATACTTAGGTTTATGAAGGATAGAACAAAAAATTGAAAGAGACTATCTTTTTTCCACTATCTTTTCTTTTGGTGCCCAATTTTAACTTTATGAGACAAATTAGTATTCACTATTTCTACTAAGCAGACTTTCAAACTAAGTCAGACTGTTTTTAAATGTATGATTTTATTGATCTCTAGAGAGAAAGAAACATCGGTTTTTGTTGTTTCATTTATTTATGCATTCATTAGTTGGTCCTTATATGTGCCCTGACCAAGGACTGAACCTACAACCTTGGTGTACACAGATGACACTCTACCCAAATGAGTCACCTAGCCAAGGCCAAACCAAGTCTTTAAGAGCAAGAAGTGCCATGATTAGTGTCAAAGCAAGTAGAAATAAGTTTTAATAAGTAGTAATAATAATAATTTTTAAATGTCTTCATTTAAGATAAACACAAATTTAAGATGCTGCATTTGACAGCAAATCTTATTAAAAAGTTTCAATGTGCCAAATTTAACCAATTACTTTATTAAGAAACTATAAATAAATGTAGTTAAATGTTAATAACATTAAATTTTAAGTGAGCATTAAAATCTATAAATTAATAACTAATATATTAGTATATGACTAAATTTATAAAGCATATATTCATGTAATTATTTAGACAAAGGTATGTGTCTTTTTAAACTATATTAATAAAAATACTTTTTACAGAATTACCTAACACAAAATTAAAAAGTAAAAACAGAAAATGCTTTTCATAGATATCAGTCTCACCCTAATAGATGCTTTATTACAAAAAACTTTGTTGATAGCAAGCCATGTTGGCAAATCTAACATATTCTGGAGCACCTCTTCATCCAACTCCAAATTCTTCAGTTCACCTTCTCCTTTAAGGGTACTTAGATTTATCTTGTCAGGAGATAAATTTTTGGTAAATCTGAAAGAGAATACATAGTGACATTTATTCAAGTGTCGGTTATGGTAGAGTCATTCTTGCAGATATACTGAACACTAAAAATGTAGCTGCACTAAGAAACCTAAACCACAGTGACAGGCTCTACTTTAATTCATGTTTTTCAACATGGCTTTACTATTTTTGTTTTTATCTCTCTTGTCTGTAGTTCTCTCATAGAAAGTTACGGTGTTTCTGTCATACGTTTGAATACTTCCATATGTAATCAATCAAGCTCTGGTTCACAGGCCAGCACTCAATGCGGTTAGCCACACCAGACAGGGACTATTTTGTTTAATGGTGAGGCTTGTGTGCTGGTGACAATGATGCAGAAACAAACAAACAACAACAAAAAACCTAGTATTAATGGTAGCAGGAGGACTGACAATCCTTGATTAGGAGAGAGCAGAAAAAGTATACAGGAGGAAGGGTTGGCTTTGAATAGTTTTGACTTTGGAAAGCATGTTAGCACTCTACATATATAAAAAATAAAATAAAATGAGAAAGAATGAGAAGAGGGGAAACACCTAAAACTAAAAGCAAACTTAAACAACTAACCCTAATTGTACTTCAAAAAACTATAAGCATACTAATGGGAAAAAAACAGGAAGGAAGGAAGGACAGACAGAAGGACAAAGACTAATCTGAGTTAGCTCATGGACACATTTGCCACTGTATCTTTAGTGTTGGGCAGGATGGACTGTGTGGATGTGTAAATGTGCATGTGGAGAAAGGTGGTTAGTGGAGAAATCAGGCAACATCTTGATTAGTATGTACAAGAATGTTCACCTCAATTATTTTAAAGGGAAAAAATAAAAGCTAAAGGGAGTAGCTAAAAATGTCTAAAAGGGAGTAGGCCCTTTAATTCTGATACATTATACTATATACATATTACGTAATATATTTTGTCAAAGAAATGTTTACATTATAATGTCTGGTAAAAATTCAAGATTTAAAGTTATACCCTGTGACTTCAATTATATTAAAAATGCATTATAGCCCTGGCTGATGTAGCTCATGGTTTGAGCACAGGTCTGCAAACCAAAGGACCGAGGTTCAATTCCCAGTCAGGGCACATGCCTGGGTTGCAGGCCAGTTCCCAGCAGGGGATGCACCAGAGGCAACCATACACTGATATTTCTCTCCCTCTCTCCTTCCCTTCCCCTCTAAAGATAAATAAATAAAATCTGTTTAAAAAATGCATTATAGCCCTGGCTGGTGTGGCTCAGTGGATTGAGCGCAGGTCGGCAAAACAGAGTGTTGCCAATTCGATTCACAGTCAGGGCACAAACCTGGGTTGCAGGCCAGGTCCCCAGTTGGGGGTATATGGGAGGCAACCACACATTGATGTTCCTCTCCCTCTCTTTCTCCCTTCCCCTCTGTCTAAAAATAAATAAACAATCTTTAAAAATGTACTATAAAAACTCAAATATCAAGGGTACCTATGGTTGGTGAAATTTTAGACTTACTCATCTTCATACTTTTCTGCATGTTTAAATGTATACAAGCATTTATCACTTTTATAAAAAGTTCAACAGAAACCCAAAAAGACAAATTTTACAAGTGTGAAAAGTGAAAGATAGAAAGATTAAGATATGTTATTCACAAGAAATCCTATCTTCAAATTAGTTCATAACAAAGGGATAACATGTACAAAGAGCATGGGCTTTAAAGTCAAACAGGTCTGAATTCCAGTTTAGCCACTTATTGTGAAAACTCTCTAGCTCAATTTACTCATCTATAAAATGGGGAAAATAATACCAACCACAAATATCTTAGTGAAGATTAAATGTAATACATAAAGTATCTGGTACAAAACAGATGTTCAACTGAGTTCTCAAAAAACTTTCCTTTACCCAAAGCAATACACAGATTCCATGCAATACCTATTAAAGTACCAATGGCATATTTCACAGACATAAAACAAACACTTCAAAAATTTATATGGAACCATAAACAACCCCGAATAGCAGCTGCACTTTTGAGACAGAAGAACAAAGTAGGAGGGATCACAATACCTGATATCAAACTGTATTACAAGGCCACTGTAATCAAAACAGCCTGGTACTGGCATAAACACAGGCACATAAACCAATGGAACAGAACAGAGAGCCCAGAAATCAACCCAACTCTCTACAGTCAATTAATATTCAACAAAGGGGGCAGTAACATAAAATGGAGTAAAGATAGCCTCTTCAACAAATGGTGTTGGGAGAACTGGACAGCTACATGCAAAAAAATGAAACTTGACCACCAACTTACACCATACGCCAAAATAAATTCAAGGTGGATAAAAGACTTAAATATAAGCCGTGACACCATTAAAGTCCTAGAGGAAAACATCAGCAAGAAAATCTCAGATATTTCACACAGCAACATTTTTACTGATATGTCCCCCAGAGCAAGGAATATAAAGGAAAGAATAAATGAATGGGATCTCATCAAAATAAAAAGCTTCTGCCTGGCTAAAGAAACAGTATTAAATTAAAAAGACAACCAACTGTATGGGAAAACATATTTGCCAATGATACCTCAGACAAAGGTTTAATCTCCAAAATATATAAAGAACTTACACGACCCCACTTTAAGAAGACATCTAACCCAATTAAAAAATGGGAAAAGGACTTGAACAGACACTTCCCCAAGGAGGACATACAGAATATCCAGGGACACATGAAGAGATGCTCAATATCATTAGCTATCAGAGAGATGCAAATTAAAACCACAATGAGATACCACTTTACACCGGTCAGGATGGCTATCATAAACAAAGCAACCAACAACAAATGTTGGAGAGGGTGTGGGGAAAAGGGGTCCTTAGTTCACTGTTGGTGGGACTGCGGACTGGTACAACCATTATGGAAAACAGTATGGAATTTTCTCAGAAAAATAAAAATTGACCTGCCTTTTGACCCAGCAATTCCACTGCTAGGATTATATCCTAAGAATCCTAAAACATCAATATCAAAGAAACTATGCACCACAATGTTCATAGCAGCACAATTTACAATAGCCAAGAGATGGAAGCAACCTAGGAGCCCATCAGTAAATGAATAAATCAAAAAATTGTGGTACATATACACAATGGAATTCTATGCAGCAGAGAGAAAGAAGGAGCTACTACCCTTTGCAATAACATGGACGGAACTGGAAAGCATTATGCTGAGTGAAATAGGCCAGGGGTTGAAAGACAAATACCATATGATCTCACCTTTGACAGGAAGCTAAAGAACAAAACAAACAAGCAAGCAGAATAAAAACCAAGACACTGAAATAGAGAACAAGGGGACAGTGACCAGAGGGGAGAGGGAAGGGAATTTAAGGGGGAAAAGGGGGAGGGATTTGGAGGAACAAGTATGAAGGACATAGGGAGGAGGACGGGGGGGGGGGGGGCTGGGATGGTAGAAATAGACAAAAAACTATACTTGAAAAATAACTAAATAAAATTTTAAAAAACTTTCCTTCCCTCTATTTAGATTAAATTATGAACACACTAATTATAGTTTTTAACTGGAACCATATCAAAAGGTCATGCATATCCAAACAGGATTTTTAAATAGCTGAGCTATGAAGCTAATCTTGAAACTATCTTATATTAATATTGTTCATCTTTTATATTTTTTTAAAAAGTAAAACATTTTAAATAGGAAGCTAAAAATACTATTGGTAGCTGTTGCATCCACAGCTGGTTCCTTATATTTGGTATGCAGTGAATATATCAAATTATTTATCTTTTTTAAATTTATTTTTATTTTTTAATATATTTTATTGATTATGCCATTATAGCTGTCCCATTTCCCCCCTTCATTCCCCTCCACCCTGCACACCCCCTCCCCCACCATTCCCCTCTTTAGTTTATGTCCATGTGTCACAGTTCTTTAGATTCTATATTTCCCATACTATTCTTGCCCTCCCCCCTATTTTCTACCTAACTCTATGCTACTTATTCTCTGTACCTTCTCCCCCCTTCTCCTCCTCCTACCCCCTGTTGCTAACCCTCCATGAGATCTTCATTTCTATGGTTCTCCTCCTGATCTAGCTGTCCTTTTAGTTTGCTTTTGTTTTAGGTGTGGTTCTTAATAACTGTGAGTTTGCTGTCCTTTCACTGTTCATCTTTTTATCTTCTTTTTCTTAGACTAAGTCCCTTTAACATTTCATATAATAAGGGCTTGGTGGTGATGAACTCCTTGAATTTGACCTTATCTGAGAAGTACTTTATCTGTCCTTCCATTCTGAAGGAAAGCTTTGCTGGATACAGCAATCTTGCATGTAGGTCTTTGGATTTCATGACTTGGAATACTTCTTTCCAGCCCCTTCTTGCCTGTAAGGTCTCTTTTGAGAAATCCTCTGACAGTCTGATGGGAACTCCTTTGTAGGTGACTGTCCCCCTATCTCTTAATGCTTCTAGGATTCTCTCCTTCATTTTAATCTTGGCTAATATAATTATGATGTGCCTTGGTGTGTTCCTTCCTGGGTCCAACTTCTTTGGGACTCTCTGAGCTTCCTGGATTTCCTGGAAGTCTATTGCCTTTGCCAGATTGAGGAATTTCTCCTTTATTATTTGTTCAAATAAGTTTTCCACTAGTGACTGTTCCTCTTCCCCTTCTGGTACCCCTATAATTCGGATATTGGAATGTTTAAAGGTGTCCTGGAGGTTCCTAAGTCTCTCCTCATTTTTTTGAATTCTTGTTCCTTCATTCTTTTCTGATTGGATGTTTTTCTCTTCCTTCTGGTCCACTCCATTGATTTGAGTCCCAGTTTCCTTTCCATCACTATTGGTTCCCTGTGCATTTTCCTTCATTTCAATTAGTTTAGCCTTCATTTGTTCCTCTAATTTGTGACTAAAATCAACCAGTTCTGTGAGCATCCTGATCACCAGTCTTTTGAACTGTGCATCTGATAGGTTGGCTATCTCTTGGTCGCTTAGAAGTATTGGCTCTGAGCCTTTGAGCTGTTCTTCTTCTTGAGACATAATGTTTTGGTCTATTTGTACCTGTTATGTATGAGGGGCGGAGCCTTAGGTGTTTACCAGGGCAGGGCAACCCAGTTGCTGGGTTGTGACACTGTATGTGGGGGCGGGGTCAGAGAGGAGCAATGGCATTTGTTCTGCTCTCTCTGGATTTTGGTCACCTCTGCTGCTTCCTGAAAGCAAACCGGGCCCCCCTGGTGCTGGTTCCTGGGTGTGTGGCCTTGTGCACCCTCCAGGACCCTGTGGGTCTCTCCAACAAACTCTCTGTGAGGTTGGGAGCCTCTCCCAGCACCTCGACCCCTAAAAGTTTTTCCAGTTGGTGCTTTTAGGTTTTAATTCCCAGTGCTGGGGCCCTGGTTTGAAATGGTCTGTCTCACTGCTCCCTCCTTTGCCTAGTTTATCTGCGTGTGAATGTGTGACTATGGTTAGC
The DNA here is from genome assembly GCF_021234435.1 of Artibeus jamaicensis. Classification (NCBI taxonomy): domain Eukaryota; kingdom Metazoa; phylum Chordata; class Mammalia; order Chiroptera; family Phyllostomidae; genus Artibeus; species Artibeus jamaicensis. Next base: position 16,469,698 of record NW_026521486.1, on the reverse strand, counting down.
CAGCCTCCTTGCACCGTCACTGGGTCTGCCCATTGCCATCCCATGCCTGGGATCTGCCAACCACCGCCCCTGTGCCTGGGCCGGTCGGGCCACTTTTTCCTGCGGGACCCCGCTCCACCAGCCACTGACTCCGCCCCTCTTACCAGTCTGGCTGAATGGTTCGTTATTGTTGGACTTCAGTACAGTTCAATTTTCTGTCTGTTTTGGTTGTGTTTTTGTTACTAAATCTTTGTTGTCTTTAAACTTGGTTGTGCAAGGAGGCACAGTGTTTCAACCGGCGCCTCCATCTTGGCCAGAAGTCTATTTATCTTCTATTATTCATGTTAGACTTTAATTTACATGTATCTCAGTTCTGCACAAATATTTCCCAATCATTTATTAATATGATTATGCTTCTAACATCAGAAACAGTATAATGGCTCTTAAGCCACATTTGTTATAATTTAATTGATATGGAAAAGCAGACTTTCATTAACTGTATACTAGGCAAACAAAGGGACAAATATTCATAAGAGAGCATTAAGGCACGAAAGAAAGCTGTGTCTACCTATGCTTTTTCCAAGTGTTGCTACAGGCTCTTTAGACTAAATTGCCATTTCAAGTCTCCAGATAATTGTATTACTCTTCTAAATATTATAATTGAGAAGTGTTATAACACTAGCCCTGATCCTAAAGAGACTATATCTGATCTAAACCATTTCAACTCATTAAAAAACCATTTAAAGCTGTAAAAAATCATAGAAACATTTTAAAGCTTACGTTTGTTAGAAATCTAGGTCAATAAATTAAACACTGAATAATTATTTTATTTGGTGGAGATGGTAGGGAGAAGAACAGAAGCATGAAATCTATGTAAAGCCAAAGCAGATGGTATTTAACAAAGACTCAAAACAAAGGTAAAGACAAAGCTGATTGACCTGAATATGCCAAGTTGTAACAACTGTACAGAAGAAAGTCATACCACATAACAAAGATAAAAATGGCACAACTCTTACAGATATTTTTAAAATCCAGAACATACACTAATGTTTCATTGCTATGTACATTATGGTAGGGATCCCCAGTACAGTTTGGGCCTGTCAGGAACCAGGCAGCACGGCAGAAGGTGAGCTGAATGTACTGTGCTTGAATCATCCAGAAACCATCTCCTCTGCCTCAGTGCATGGAAAAACTGTCTTCTACAAAACCAGTCCCTGGTGCCAAAAAGGTTGGGGACTGCTGCCTTGTGGCATGCAAAGAGGTTTTAGAATAAATAGGACCTTTATTCTAACACTTGTATCATATAAATTTCACTGTGAATGTATATATTTTATTGGTTAACTTTCCCATATTTTTAATAATAAACAATTAAAAAACATAAAAACAGGCTCCCATTTTATCCAAAATGGATAAATTGGAATTTATCCATTTTGGATAAATTCATTAATTACACATAATACATAAAAATATATTTCATTATATAAATAAAATATATAATAAATTCACTAATTACACATTATACATGAAAATATATTTACTATATTAACACTACCAGTAGCTAACTAAAATTTCCAGGCAAATAGAAAGAATGGGTTTGATTTATATTACACAATTTTCAATTAATACATAATTAGTAGAGCCTAAATTATGTGCAAAGGACTGTGCTAAAAAAACATTTAAGGCCAACAAAGTAAGTCCATGTAATCAAGGTTTATAATACACTTAAGGGAACACAGCGTAAATGCATTATGTCAAGAAAAGTCAAGAATCCCAGCTTTGCAAGAAGGAAAATACCACTAACTACTTAACCTTTCTATGCCTCAGTTTCCTCTGTAAAATAGGACTAGTAATTATACCTGCCTCGTGGGGTTATTTTGAGCATTAACTGAGTTGCAACACTTAAAATGCTAGGAACTGTCCCTATCACACAGGAAAACTCAGTGTTAGCTCTTACTAAAATGAAGATAAAGGTCAAGTAGGAATATGAATAATAGAGACATTATATAACCAGTGATCACAATTTTCTAAAAAAAAAAAAAAATTTTGACCTGATTAAACATTAAGTAGGCAGTAAACCATAAATCAATGGTACAAATTTTGTACCTGATGTTACTATAAATTTTTGTCATGGTTTATTTCAGCTTTCATTAGATTCATCTTACGGCTACATCATAAAAACAAAATTCATACAGTTTTGTTATTTGCTAAAGAAACCTGAAAAAGATTTGTGAAGTGAACCATCTCCAGGTTAAAAATAATATTTGAGGGTAAAATCATAGAATAGAGCTCAAAAGAATCTTAGAACATAGTTTATAAAAACCCTTTTCTGACCTTCTTCCACACTTACCTTTTTGCATTCATATAATGAATTTCTTAATCCACCTTGTCCTGAGACTGTTTATAGTTCCTACTGTTGTGTATGATATTAGAGATTCACATCAACACCTACTACTTTTCTAAACTTAAGAACTGGCTCTGCTACTTGATAATGTTTTCTAAGATAATAGTTGTAATTAGAAATAATCATTCCTATTCTATTCTATATTTCATGCTATAGTATGAACAACCAGATTTTAAGAGAACTTAATAATGCATGTTAAATTATTTAATTAAAAAACTTAAAAGTAGGCACTCAATCTGAAGTTTGTGGATAGCTGTCAAGGGGGGCTCAGGGTATTCTGTTATATTTTCAAAAGGGGTTTTTAAACACCAAAAAGGCTAAGAACCAATGCCTTAAAGAAAAAGAATTTTAACCATCCAGAAATTATTTCAATACCATAATTTGACTTTTAATAGTAACTAAATTAAATTAACTTGTTATTAGTAAACAAACACTTGTTAGGGTGGCTACCCAGCTAGCTATCAGTGATTCCAACTCTTGGAGAAAGGCTATGGACATACGGGAAAGGCACAAATCTAAGATATAACAGACTTCCTTGGTTACAGTTGATTGATCTAGAGGCTGACAAGGTTTCTACGTTGTTCAATCAGATTCTTTCCTGCAAGAGCTGAAACTAAAACAACTACCACAGGATCTGGATGACAAACAATAAAAGAGTGCATTTAAGAGAAAAAAACAGATCCAACATTTCAGAACTTAAAGGTACCATAAAGATAGTTCCCCATCGTGTTCCATTCTCCCCAACTGGACCAAACTCAAAACACCCTTGAAATGAAAAAGTAATTGAAAGCACTAGCTAGTTATCTCAAAATGTGTGCCCTTACAAGGATTAACTTCTCATTGTATATGAAGACATATTATAAGAAGCATACCTTTGTGTAAGCAAATTTAACAGCTTCTGCTTGATTTTATTCAAAACAGTATTTCTCAAAGAAAAAAGTACCTTATGGCCACATGTTCAAGTCTTACAAGAGAGGATGTTCTTGGAGAGGCTTCCCAAAATGTGATAGACTGCCAAGTACTTTGGCTAGGAACATTAAGTTATTAATCTGAACTAATTACATCCTTTCACAGTCTGTGGGCTTCATCATGCAACCTAAATATATCTCCAACCAAAACTAAGAAACAGAAAGCTTTTCTAAAGAAACCCATTGTTTCTCCCTTACCCAACACCCCCTTTTTTACCCAATCTATACTTCCTTTAATCTGGCACCCTCCTCTTAGGGCTAGCTGCCTTCTTGCCCTACTCTATGCCTCAAAAGCAAATTACTTATTTTCAAAATTTTTTATATGAGCTACATTCAAGAAATTCATTACTAAAGTTACAATCTAATACACACATATAATTGAAAAAAATTCACAAAGCAATAGTTTAATACAATCTGACATTTTCTACTCTACTGCATTTTTTTCAAGTGGTGATCACAACCTACTACACTAATTCCACAAGGCAGCCTATGACCCACAGTTAACAAACAATACATAAGAAGTACTGTTAGATTTACAGAAGAGTATTCTAAATTAAATATCTTATTTTTAAAAATCATTTAGCTGTGTATGGAAGGTGTATGTAAATTCCACTCAATAAAAGGTTAGTGCAACAAGAATATCAATTGTATTTCTATATCCTAGCAACAAACAATTGGAAACTGGGTATTTTTAAAAAGATTTTCTTTATTTATTTTTAGAGAGAGGAGAAAGGGAGGGGGAAAGAGAGGAAGAGAAACATCGATTGGCTGCCTCCTATACACGCCCGACCTAGGGACCAAACACACAACCCAGGCATGCGCCCTGAGACTCGAACTGGCAACCTTTCACTTTGCAGGACAACATCCAACCAACTACGCCACACAGGTCAGGGTTGGAAACTGAAATTTTAAAGTACCATTTACATTATCACAACAAGTATGAAATTTTGGGGAATAAATCTGATGAAAGATGTACAAGACCTATATACTGAAAGCAACAAAATGTTGCTGAGAGTAATCAAAGAAGACACAGAGAAATAAAACATATATGTAGGTCAGAATACTTAATATTAAGATGTCCAATCTTCCCAAATAGATTTATAGATTCCAAGCAAACACCCAGAAGGCTTTTTGTAAGAAATGACAAGATGATCTAAAGTTTATATGAAAATGCTGAAGACTTAATATATCAGACTTGGAGGCCTTGTACCACCAATTTTAAGAGTTGTGATCTGCCCTGGCTGGTGTGGCACAGTGGACTGAGCAACAGCCTACGAACCTAAAGGATGCCAGTTCAGTTCCAAGCCAGACTGGAACAGTCTGGGTTACAGGCCAGGTCTCCAACTGGGGGCGTGTGAGAGGCAACCAATCTGTGTTTCTCTGATACATTGATGTTTCTCTCCCTATCTTTGTCCCTTCATTTCCCCTCTCTCTCTAAAACTAAGTATATAGCCCTGGCTGGTGTAGCTCAGTGGATTGAACACGTGCCTGTGAACCAAAGGATCACAGTTCAATTCCCAGTCAGGGCACATGCCTGGGCTGCAGGCCAGTTCCCAGCAAGGGACACACGAGAGGCAACCATGCACTGATATTTCTCTCCCTCTTTCTTTCCTTCCCCTCTAAAGATAAATAAATTTAAAAAATTTAAAAAATAAAATAAAGCCTATTTAAAAAAAATAAAAATTAAAATAATTATATAAAATATTTTTTAAAAGACTTGTGATTAATGAAACAAAGTACAGAGTCCTGAAATAGATCCAAAATTTTTGTCAGCTAATTTTTAACAAAGGTGCAAAAGCAATTCAGTGAGAAAAAGATAGTATTTCAATAAATTGTGATCAAACAACTGTATAGCCATATATTAAAAAACAGGAACTTTCACAGTTCATACCATAAACAAAAAAACAATTCTAAATAGATCACGGACTGAACTCTAAACACTGAAACTGTAAAATTTCTCTAAGAAATTATAGGAGAAAAGCTTGGTGGATCTTGAGCTCGGCAAAAAATTTATTTAATGAAACAGAAAACACAAAGAATAAAAGAAAAATCAATAAAATGTACTTTATCAAAATTAAAATCTGAGCCCATCAAAACACACTGTTACTAAAGGGCAAGCCACAGTCCAGTACCATATATTTATAAAACCTGTTTGAAAAAGGATTTAAATCTGCATGTAAGAAGAACTCTTAGAACTCAAAAATAACGCACTCTATTGATAAAACAGGCAAAAGATTTAAACAAAACTTCAAACCAAAAAAGACATACCGATGACAAATATACACATGTAAAAATGTACACCATCAGTGTCAATAGGGAACTGCAAATTAAAAACCACAATAAGCCCTGGGTGGTGTAGCTCAGTGGATCGAGCACAGGCCTGTGAAGCAAAGGGTCACCGGTTCAATCCCCAGTCAGGGCACATGCCTGGGTTGCAGGCCAGGTCCCCAGTAGGGGACGTGTGAGAGGCAACCACATGTTGATGTTTCTCTCCTACTCTTTCCCCTTCCCTTCCCCTCTAAATAAATAAATAAATTAATTAATTAATTAATTAATTTTTAAAAATAAAAATAAAAACCACACTAACATACCACTACTTACCCACTAAAATGCATAAAATTAAAGTCTGACCATACTGAATATTGGTAAAAATATGAAGCAAGTGTAATTCTCATATACTTGCTGCTGGTAAGAATATAAAATGTATACTTTGGAGCCACTCAAGAAAGCTGTTTAGTAGTTTCTTAAAAAGTTATACATTACCCACATATAACCCAACCATTTCACTAGGTGTTAACCTAAGAGAAATAAAAAGTATACCAGGTCTGTCTCGGAAAAGCCCGACCACTGTTAATATAATGAGAATGGTTTGTGCAACATCAATGTAACCTGACAGCCAAGGAGAGAGGACTGCAATGCGCATGTGTGAATGACAACAACTTCACTGTGCTAGTCGGTGGAGGCAGTAGACGCCATTGAGTGAGCATGTGTCCTGTGTGACCATCACATTCCAAATGACTGAGTAGAACAACGAATATGCATCAAATTTTGCATTAGCTTAAATGTTCCTCTGCAGAAACTGTTTGGGTGATTCCAAAGGCTGCAGCTATGGGCAACTGGTGATTGGTAGCTTCATCATGACAATAACGCCCACTCATGCATTGCAGCCATGCAGAGATTTTTGGCAAAACATCAAATCACCCAGGTGACTCAGCCCTCTACAGCCCAGATTTGGTGCTCTGTGACTTCTGGCTTTTCCCAAAACTAAAATCATCTTTGACAAGGAAGAGATTTCAAACTGTTGATGAAATTCAGGAACACATGTCAGGGCATCTGATGGAGACTGGAAAACTGTGTGAAGTTTCAAGGTGCCTACTTTGAAGGAGACTGGGGTATCTTTGTCCTATGTACAATGTTTCTTGTAACTTATATCTTCTTCAATAAATATCTCTATTTTTCATATTACGTGGCTGGATACCTTCTGGACAAACTTTGTAGGTCCTCACAGTCTTATACATGAATACTCATAGCAGCTTTATTGTAAAAGCTAAAAACTGGAAAAAACCCAAGCGACCACCAACAGGTGAATGGGTCAACAAGCTGCAGCATATCCACAATAGAATATACACAGCAATAACATAAAATGTATAAAACCAAAATAGATTAATTCTAAAGTATTTATGCTGGGGGGAAAAAGGTTAGAAAAGTAAAGTAAGTATATCATTCATTTATATAAATTCTAGAAAATGCAAACTAATCTAAGTGAAATAAAATATATTACATAATAATAAAAGACAAAGGAGAAAAGGAGAGATTGCAAAAGGACATGAGAAAACTTGAGGGTGTATCAAAATTTCATGAAATTCTACACCTTAAATATCTGCAGTTAACTGCATTCAAAGCAATTATACTTCAGTAAAGCTGGTTACACAAGGTTGGTTGATTTTCTTTACTTGCATATTACAAAAGTAATTAAGCCAAGCAAACTGTACATTGGGTGTTGGGTATGCTCAGAAAAGAGTAATTTATCATGAGTACACTTTGATACACATACATATCTGTATACATATACTTCTTAATAAAAAAGAATAAACTAACACAATAATTTCCAAAGAAATAAGAATTTTAAAGGCAAATAAATCATGGATTTTTGAAAACTACATCACTGTATTTATCATCTAGAGACATTAGAAATGACTTTAAACTAAGTTTAAAAAATGAATAAAGCCATCAGTAGCCTTCATACTAGCAAAAACTTTCAAATAGTTTTAGAATTTGAGTACCTTAAAAGTTCCTCTAATCCAAAATCCTCATTTTATAGTAGAGAACTAGGAAGCCCAGAGAGGTTAAATCAACTAACTGCTCAAGGTTACAGCAAAGCAGTATAATTGTACAAACTGTATAATCGAATTTGTACAATTTTAACATAAAAGGTATTTAGGATCAATTACCATTCCATTATCATATTGATCAAATTTCAGTGCAACTGAATATTTACTGGGCATTATGGGGGTATATGGCAATTTTCATCCTCAATGTCAATTGGTGAGGCTTATTAAATATTTAAGGCATAAATGTTATTATTTTTTAATGAAATCTACAGCACTAATGGAACGAGGATCAAGGGAGGTACAGCATAATAATTACCCTTTTTTGAACATTCTCAATTTACTGAGTTTGTTTGGCTTGGTTATTTTTGTAATACGCATGTAAAGAAAATCAACCAATCTTGTCTAACCAGTTTTTCCACAAGAACATTTAAAGAATGAGAGAGGCTGAAAATTGGCAGCCTGTGAGCTACATTTTTACCCACAGATATATTTTTTCTGGTTTATATTGTGCTTTTAAAAACCTGAATTTGTAGCTAACATTTAAAATGAGTGAACCTTATACTGAAATCTGAGCTTCTGAATTTTGTTGAAACATGGAAAGAGCTGCCATAACTAAACATACATCCTTCATGGCAAAAACTAAGCACTGATTAGGCTTTTGGGCAACTGAGATAAATAAGACAAAATTGCTTCTTTGAAAAACCTCAAACTTTATCATTAGAGATAAGCACATAAATAAATCACTGCTGTATATTAAGTTCTTACAATGTGCCAGGTCTGTGTGTCAGATAACCCTATTCTCAATAAAATGAGAGAAGAATGAGATTGAGGCACAAGGGAAGAGGTGAGCAGTTATGGCAAAAAGAATACTGCTTTTAGAAGGCTTCAAGGAGGAGGGAGCACTTGAGTTTTTACAAGTAAGAGTAAAGTGAATAGGGCAGAATAGGACATTTCAAGCAAAGCAGCAGCACGTTCAAGGTTACAGGTTCACATACAGTAGTCAAAGATGAAGTACGAGGCATCTACTACTTTGGAAAGAAATGAGAAGCCTCGAAAGATGGACTAAAGCCATGTAATGAAGAACTCTTGTTATCCCAGGTGAAGAAATGTGGGTTTCAACCCACACCTTAGTGTTTAGTTCCCACAGTACCACTAAGACTGCTCATGACTCAACCCAGGTGGGAGAAGAAATAAAAATGAAAGGATAAGACAGCTGACCCCTCTAATTACTGACTCAATTATAGGAGCTCTACTTTTGTCTATTTTGCAATGCAATGAAGTTCTACTTTCATTTTTTTTTCTGGAGAAAATATTCTACTATTATAAACAAACTTAAAAAAATCTTCGATTCCCAGTCAGGGCACATGCCTGGGTTGCAGACCAGTTCCCTGCAGGCCAATTCCCAGCAGGGGACACATGAAAGGCAACCATACATTGATGTTTCCCACTCTCCTTCCCTTCCCCTCTAAAGATAAATAAATAAAATCTTAAAAAAAAATCTTAAACATGAGCCATTAAAAGATTCTTACCCGGAAATTAAATGATAAGATTCCCATTTTGGAAATGTCTCTCTGGTAACAGTGCCAAGGATGGAACAAAGAAGTATGAGGCCAGAAGGAAACAAGAATACTTAGTTGCAACAACTGATGCAAGGCATTATGAGTTATATCTGGGTAGTGAGAACAGAGATATTTAAATATTGTTGATATCTACTTTGTTCAGTATTGTTGGCTATGCACTAGGTTCAGGATAAAAAACATAAATTCGAGTTATTTAAATAAAAAGAAATCCTAATTGATTAAAATAAGAAGGTAAAGAAATTACCAAGGAATTAAACTGTGCAGGTGACTTGAATAAACTCATGAATAGTTGTGGTTTAAAATGAGAATAAAATCATAACACCTCATCTTCAACAGACTAGGTACAAACCAGGCCAAAAAAGATGTTCAGGATGTATAACCCAGAAAAAGCACAGGATTTCAGTTATGACTATATTTCAGGAGAAAAGTCCCAGAGGATCTGCTAGAAGTATATATAAAATCAGAACCATCGTTGAATGACATTATAAACAACAAGTCCTTAACTATCAATATCCCAGAGAGAATCTCAAAGGTTTCACTAATGGTTTACCTAAGGTTAAAGCATGGCATCTTTCCTTTAGCAATTTTGGTAGAGATCCAGATATCCAAATGGAATCATGGCAGACAAGAATATTGAAAAACAATACTTATGTCACGATGCCTGTACAACTGCTAGCTAACATATGACCAACATGTTAATCACCTGTCCCATTACTCCTAAGGTAAATATGTAATGTGTTACACAATTCCACTCATAGTTATTCTTTAATTACCAATTTCTTACTAGCCTTTTAGAATAAATTCCAAGTATTTATGTGGGTACATTTGCCAAGCATTAGAAGTGTCCGACGATACTGAGTTTCTAGGTTTTTCATGACATCCTAAATTGAAAGAAATTCAATGCCATTTCCACATGAATCTGGTTTCATAACATAACTGCTTTCCCTGATAAATGAATTTTTAAAAGGGGCAGCGGAGAGGAGAGGAAAAGAATGGGGTTAGGGACCTTTTACATTTCTCAAAAAACGAATCCTTTTTTCACTGCTGTCCATGAAAGTTACTTCAATCTCCTTAATAAGGATTATAATTAAGTACACAAAATAAACACTTAAGCCCTTCAGTGAGAGAATTGATCAAAACATCCTCTTTATCACAAGAGCCTCCATTCCCCAGTAATTGTATTAGATTATAAAGCCTTACCCATTAGAGAATAGATCAAATGCTAATTACTATTTCCAAGTATCTCCCTCTAAATTATAAAACTCTTTTTTGACAACATCAGAAAGTGTAAGTGCATTGCCAAACCTTACATATTAGAAAACATATTGTGAGACAGCAATTTCACAAGCCTATAACTACAGTTCTTTTTAAAAAAAATGAAATTGGTATCTAAAACAGTAAGAATTAGAAATTATTCTCTAAGTATCTTTAAGAGGGACATAAGAGCTCCCATTTACAGAAAGAAAACAAAACCATGGGGAACAGCAGTATTACCTGAGGGCAGGAAATTTCAGACAAAAGGTCCCTATTCCTGATGAAAGCAAGTAGTCAGTTGCCAGGGTCTCTTAGACTCCTCTGGTACTCATTTGGGTGATTAGGAAATTCACAGCACACCAATCTCCACCACAGCCAGCAGGGATCACTGCAGGTAATGGGTACACGGGGGACACAGAAGGGAGCAAGTTGAAGGGAAGGGAGAGGAGAGGAATGATATGATAAAGATATTTAGCTGTGACTCACTTTTTAAAAATATTTGTATTTCAAACTGGATTAACGAAAACAAACACTGCTAAAATTATAAGATAAATTAACCATTTGTGATTTCTTCATTCTCCCTACCACTGGAATTACTACTACTCTACCAAATTAATAGGTATTTTTAATGTTTTATATTAAAGATACTAATGAACAAAAATGACATAGCTTATGTAATACAGAAGGTATAGATGGTCTGAACTACATAATTTGACATTAAATGAAGCCAATTAGGACAAGCAGTCTAAAAGACACACAGTCTACAAATACAAATGGTCAAATTCACCGTCAAAAGGCCCCGTAAAACATATAATCCTCATTTCATTGCAGAAAATACTACAGCAAATTACCTATGAAGAGTAACCCAAAAACCAAAGAGAAATCCAGCAATAAACTACATCTGAACACTCAAAAGTGAATTGAAAAAGTATAGTATTTACCAGGAAAAAAAAACTTTAATCTACATTTTGCGGATATCAGTCAACTTTTAAACAAGCCAAAAATGGATTCGGGGCAACCAATTCAGGCCCTGTGTATTCAAGAAAGGCCAGTGTAGTATAAATTTATTTCTCCAGTCAGCTAAATACGTTTCTGAACAACTACTATGTACCACAGGACTATGGCAGCTGCTAAAGGTACAATGGTGAACAAGACAAGGACAGTCACTGTCCTCAAAATTCAGAGCCTATCAGGGTGATTTTGCCCTTAAAGAGATAACAATCTGCACTATCAACAAATATGAAGCTTTTGTTTTAATAAAGCAAACAATGTATTTTAAGACCTAAAAAACTTCAAATGAAGGTGACCAGTAAGGACTAGTCTACTTAAAATTGCCTATGGAAGATGCAGAAGTAAAATGAAGCCTGAGAGGAAACACTGTCATGAAAGGATGCAGACAATGTGACTACAGAAAATAAAACAGAGAATGGGTGAAAGGGCGAAGGTGGGGGAGTATAGTACTGGAAAATAGTGAAAAACAAAGCTGCAGCCAAATCTGGAGGACCTCAGTCCTCCTTGAGGTCTCTAAATACTCGCCTTAAATACTCCCCTGGTACGCATGCTGCAGTCCAACGAAACAGATTTAATAACTATCCATTTTTACGTCATAAGACTGTCATTTATGTGCTTTTATTTTGTTACTGCTTTACAATTTTCTGAGATGCTATCTTAAATTCTATTTACTCACCCACCATATTGTTTCCAGAAGACATTTCTAGCTCTTAATTTTATTTACATGTCTTACAGAACCTTAAGTACTGGTAGAAAAAAAAATAAATGAATGACTTATCAATGAAGATATTTACAATATTTCTTAAAGATAAATCTTACAGACTATGGATGCCCCTTTTTACAGCACATGTCAATTACATATAAAGCATCACAGCCGAAGAAAAATTTGGAGAAACTGCAATTTTGTATTTAAAAACACAGTTTTACCAAATTTTAAACCCCTGATTTTCTAGTATTATTACATTTATCCCTAAGTATTAACTCCTAACAATGAAAGTACAAAAGGTTTACAAATAGACATCAGTAGAGGGAAACAATACTTGATGCTAGGCTAGCAGTGCCAAAACTCACCAGGTTTTAATGGTTTTCTGGATAGAAAAAGAGCACATATACTCAACATAACATCTCACAGGACAGGTGAATACACAGGGTCCGGCAGAAGTAAGCCTGCTTGAGTGTGGTTAGTAGGGCACGCGCGAGTCTTGCACGAGATGGACAGCAATGTGAACATTTCACCTAAAATGTCATACAGTGTGCTTCCATGTGATGTTGTTATATTACCAAGTTACATGCTTATGATTTTGTGATAAAAGATTCTGTAATAAAAAGGGGATATTATTTGTGCCAGACTCTGGAGAATTCAAAATTTATACACTATACATTCATTTTGTCTGGGAGAAGTCTCAAAACCAGTGAGTGAATGATCAGACAAACCAGTAAGTAGTAAGTCTGTTGCCTGAAAAATCAAACAAACAATAAATTACTATATCCTGAATCACATTTGCTTCACCTTTCAACATGGTCTTGACATGATAACTGTTCATATTTCACTAATGGAAATAATCATTAAGTCTTCTACTTGTAACTTACATTCAATATGAGTGAGCTCCAGCCACTAATACCAACTAATTCCAATATTAAATAGAAATACTAAATTACTCACCCTTAATAATGTAAAATGAAGAATTAAAAGATATATAACTGATAAGAGATCAACTTATTAAGGAAATGTTTACACTTGAATTGCAGTAATAAGGTAAAGTGCAATATTGCAAAAAATAATATTGCAAAAAGTAATATTGCAAAAATGATTATGCAAGTAAAAAGAAATAAGTGGAGAAATAATGCTTCCACAACTTCAAAGAACTGCTGTGTCAAAGGATTCCCGAGTAATAAAAGCTCCTAAGCACTACTAAGAATATCCTAAGATAGTGAAACACTGTAAGAGTAATAAAGGAAATGCTGAAAATTGGGTAAAAGAAAATCAAGCCATTAGGTGGGAATAATAGTTTAAGCAGGCAGCACAGAAAAATCAAATTAAAAGGGTGCTGAATCAGTGACTTAACCACTCAACACTACCTGTCAAACTTTAACCTTAGGCAAGTGACACATCTCAACATTTAATAATCACCTTCTCATGGACAGAAACAAATCCCTTCTGATTCTATGAGAATGGTGATATCAGAACACCCAACAGACCAAGCATTCACCCCCTTTACACCTAAAGTTTTCAAATCAATCTCCTGAAAGTAACTTCGGCAAGAATCAATATCTGGTTTTATTTAGAAATGAATGTCAAAGAAACAAAGCACCTACTGGATTTCAGATGTTTCAGATAGGGCACTCAATAGCAAATAAATAAATAAAATAAAAACTCTGTACTGCATAAACCAAAGGATAACCGCACACACAAAAAAGGACATTACTGCCAGACTACAACATGTAGTGTGAATTAGTTCACAAAGAAAACAGATCTTCATAGATATCTAAAGGTACCCAAATTAACCCTTGATCTTCTTCCATAAGCCTGTTCCTCCTACAGTCTCCAACTTAGTGAACAGCAACTCCATCTTGTCAGCTGTTTATGTCAAAAACTCTGGAGTCAGCCACAACTGCTCTCTTTCTCTCTCCATCACATTTTCTCTCTCAGTAAAACCCTGGGGTTCTACCTTAAAAATACATCTAAAACCTGATGATATCTCAACAACTCCACGGCATCCACCTAGGTCCGATATCTCTCTCATCTAGACAGTTAACTCTTTTAATTGGGCTCCTGTTTCTGCCCTTGCCCTCCTATTATTTATTTCCCACATGGCTACAGAGTGATCCCTGGCTCCAAGCCTTCCAAGTGGATTCCAATCTCACTCAGATAAAAGACAAGTCATTACAAAGCCCCAAAAGATCTGACCTTTGAATGCATCTTGCACTCACTCCATTCTTCACTCTCCTTTACCTGTATCACTGGCCTAGATATATATCAAGGGTGTCCAATGTGCATCCCTGAGGCCACATGTGGCCCAGGATGGCTATGAATTCCACACAACACAAAATCATACATTTACTTAAAACATTACTAAGTTTAATACTAAATTTTATTACTTAAATATATACATTTTCTATATTAGTTATCACAAACTTGGGACCTGGTCGATGATTTTAAAGATTATTGACAGGGCCACTGTATAATTAGGGTTTATTATGTGAGGATTTTTTTGCTTATCTGCAGTAGCAGATATCACAAAAATTATACATGAACTTTTTTTTTTTGCTCATCAGTTTTCTTCAGTGTTTGTGTACTTAATGTGTAGCCCAAGACAACTCATCTTCCAGTGTGGCCCAGAGACGCCAAAGGTTGGCGCCCAGGGACACCCCTGATATACACCAAAAACATCAAACAAACTTCCACTTCTGCATCTCTTCATTTGCTTCTACAACCTCTTTCAGATCTCTTCTCAAATATCACCTCAATTAAGGCTTCTGGAATCAACAGATTAGAAACTGCAAAACCCATCCTCAATACCTCTGTACCTCAATACCTCTGTGTACATACTTCCCATTCCCTTTCCTGTTATTTTTTTTCAGTAGCACTTACCACAAACTGATACAATGTATTTCCCTTATTTATTGTATTTATTTACTATTAGCATCTTCTAATTAAATTGAAACTCCACTGAGAGCAGGGATTTTTTTGCTCTATGAATATGGACCAATAAGTGGTACAAAGTAGCACTCAGCAAATATTTGTTAAATAAATGACTAGTATATCTAGTATCAAACATTATTGGAGATTATTTTTAAAAGAATACTGTCACTGTAAGTAACCAAAAGTTACTTTAAAAATCCCCAAATTTATCAAAGTATATTTATTTATAATTCTAAAAGGAAACATTTAACTCAATTTTTTTCCAGTTGTCTACTCCAAGTAAAACAAGCCTCACAAATTTCAATGGCAGCATAGTTCTATATGTAGGTTACATTTAATGATCTTACTCATGCTTCTTATGCCATAATGAAAATCACTGAAGCTTCTCAAAAGATGAGACCATATCTTACCCATTTTTATGACTCTGATGCCAAGTGCTCAAAACCATGTATACATAAAATCTCAAAAATTACTTATTGTGCTTTACTATAAAAGTGGAAGATGTCAGTAGTTAGCCTATTGATAATATAAAATTACCATTTGAGAAAATAATTTGACAGTCTAATAATTTATGTTGTATTTCCTTTTAAGAATGTCCATCCTTTCTTTCTTTGCTTCCTTCCTTCCTTCCTTCCTTCCTTCCTTCCTTCCTTCCTTCCTTCCTCCCTCCCTCCCTCCCTCCCTCCCCCCACCCTTTGCCACCGAAGCCACCCCATCAATACCTTGTGAGGCAATCTAAACTCTATTACTTTGCCATCCAATCACAAGATCCCACCAAGTGCTCAACCCTTTCTAATCTCCATAATAAATATTCCAAATATTCAGCAATCTTCTCAGGTGACCACTCCCCCACACTATTGATTTCTTCCCTACCCTTAGTTTAGGGAACACATCTTATTGAAAGTGTTGGGCAGTTTCTACTACCTAGATCCCTGAGGCTAGCCTGGATCCAGTCTCTTTACAAGTCCAGTTCTCTAACCTTCTTATAAATCCTGTGGAATACTGACACCTTCCAATACCTTGTTTCTATTTAAGTTCATCAGAGCCCCCTGCAGACTCTGTACTTCCACCCCCAGACAATTCTGAACCCGGGATTTCAAAAACCAAACTGATAACCAGGCCTCTTTACTGATCATATCATTCTCTTGTCTGGAATTCTTCACTGGCAGTCACCACCTGGGATGAAGTTCAATTTCCTAAACATAGCAAATGGCCTCTGACATCTAATTACATCTGTGCCTATTAAAGACAACAAGCCTGACTCAAAATACCAGTTCTCCCCATGATCATATCTTTACTGTACCCATTATCTTTTACCATTGCTAATTGGTCCATGATTTTTTCTCCCAGGAATCTGAAACTTGACAGGAGATATCATAGTTTGGGAGCTGAGATGAGCTAGCACCCTAAAGCAGTGGTTCTCAACCAAGAAAGATTTTGTCCCCAAGGAACATTTAGTAACATGTGGGGACATTCTTCATTGTCAAGACTGTGAGAGTGCTACTGGCATCCAGCAGGTGGAGATTAGAGACGCTGCTAAACATTCTACAACATACAGAGTATCCTTTCACAACAAAGAAATATCTTGTCAAAGTGTCAATAGTGCTGGGATCCAAGGACATTTCTGAACAGGTTCCAGGAGCTGTCTAGTTCCTCCCCTTCCCCTTATTCTGTGACCCACTCCCAGAGCTACTGGTTACATTTACCTTTTCACCTGAGTTAAACATAGCAGGGTTTTGTTGTTTATAGACAAAATAACCTTTACTAGCACAGTAATCCTAGTTCAATCACCTGACACACATGTGTGCACTTTAAACCAGTTTTTCAACCTCATAACTACTGACATTTGGGCCAAATACTTCTTTACTGTGGCAGAATGTGCTGTGCATTGGAGGATGTTTAGCAGCATTCCTGGCCTCTAACTACGAGATGTCAGTACCCTTAACCACCCTTCTGTTGTGACATTCAGAAATGCCTCTAAACACTGCCAATTTCCCCAGAGGGACAAAATCACCCCTGACTGAGAACCACTGCTTTAAACAGAACAAAGATCCCACTCACGTGTGGTGAATGTCTCTCCTGCCAACTCCCCCCACTCCCCCCCAGTAAACCTTGTGCCATTACAGTACGCCTTGAGTCAGAGGGAAAGGGGAAGCACTTGTGTCTGAACTTTCCCTACCCCTCTGCAGGTCCTGGCTTAAACATACCTCATCCTGCAGCTTCTATTTTCCCTATCTTCACTTTTGCTCAGGCACTCCCGTATACACACACAGTAAAAAATAATGAGGCCTTGGGCTGAAAGGTAGCCCCTGCCCTTATTTCCTTTCTGATGCTTATAACTTTTCCATTCCCTTGTGAAAAAGACACTCCCAGGAAATATTCCAAAGCATACTTTGTGCCAATTACAGTATGAAACATGGAGGTAATTTCTCCTTTAAAGATATCCTGTTTCACTTCTCTAAAATGTAACAACTCCAACCCCCACGCCACCACATACACAAATGGTCTCCTCTATCTCTCCCTTCCTCCGCCCCGCCCCCATGCCTGTTAGTTTGAGATCAGTTCCAAGTATACAAACTTATTAACAATACAAGACACGCTTGGGATAGAAACTAAACAATTAGGCAAGGAACCAGTATACCGATTTAAAAGACTCAAACAGTGCAGCATTTCATCAAAGTTGGCTTTTCACGCACCTACATCCCAGAACACTGGTTTTGGTTATAATCTTAAATCTCAAGGCTCAGAGTAAGCATTCTCTTTCTCCTATTGGTTCATTTTCCTAGTCCTTTTTGCCAAGACACCATAAACACCACATTTATTCAGTGATTCAATTACCCACTGCTTCCTCAAAACCACAGGTAAACTTCAATAATATTGATGGCCTAGAGGCTTGCCTAAGTTAAGAAAAAAGCAATGTGAGAGAGAGTCAGGTGATTAGTGCTACTCTTCCATTCGTTCAAAAACTAAATTTGTGTTTTGTTTTGTTTTTTCTGCCCTTGGCCAGGTGCTCAGTTGATTAGAGCGTCATCCTGATATGCCAAAATTGTGGATTTCCAGTCAGGGGCACCTATGGAGACAACCAATGAATGCATATAAGAGAAACAACAAAATCAAAGTTTCTCTCTTTCTCAGGTGAGAATATTAAAAAAAAAATACATTTTTCTTTTGTCCTGGCCGGGTGGCCGAGTTGGTAGAAGCGCTATCCTGGTACACCAAAAGGTTGCGGGTTTGATTTCTGGTGGGGGACACAGTGGGGCACGTAAGGGATCAATACCGATCAATACTTCTCTCTCACATCTATGTCCCTGCCTGTCTGTCTGTCTCCTCCCAAAATCAATAAACATATCCTTGAATAATAAATCCATATCCTTGGATTAATAGAAGTTTTTTTAAAATTTGATTTTAGAAAGAGAAAAGAGGGAGAGAGAGAAGGAGGGAGAGCGGAAGAGAGGGAAAGGGAGGCAGAGAAAAAGAGGGAGAAATAGAGAAAAGGAGGGATTGAGGGAGGAAGGAAAGAGAGATGAAGAGGGAGAGGGAGGCAAGGGAAGAGAAAAAGAGAGAGGAAGGGAGGGAAACATTGATTTTGTTGTTCCACTTATTTATGCACTCATTGGTTGTCACTTGTATGTGCCCTTGACCAGGAAGCCACAATCTAGGCAAGACAGACAGCAAATACATGACAGATGAGGATGAATGCTATACAAAAAAGTGTGGTCAGTTAACTAAGGAAGACCTCCTTGAAGACAGTTGCCAGGGTTGCATCCACTGGCCATTTGAAATGTATGCTATTGGAAGTAATGTGTTTTAAGTAGTTCCTGTTAAGCTTTATTAAATTGTATTCCAGATGATTACATCATATAGTGACATCATCATTACTAATTTGTAAAATAAAGTTTGACCCAGGTAATTTCAAAAGTTCATCCCTACTTGAATAACTATTATTTACCACCTTGTTTCATCTATTGCCATCTTTAGATTTATAAATAACATCATAAAGATGACACAATAGCAGTAAGATAAACCAAGAATATAAATTTGATACTACCAGTCACCTGAGTTGTTTTAAATATGAAATAAAAACTCAAGGGTTTCAAAAACTCATTCCTGAAAAAAAAATCCTCCTTAGTATTTACAACACAGATATTAGAAGTCATACAAATTCTGAATATATGGTATTGTGTATTTTGTGAAGTAAGCCATTACCTTGGCTATTAATTTACAGGAGTCCTCAACTGTTCTAGGTGAGAATTAAACTCTAATACTCTAAGGCACTCACTGATTGAATTAACTTTCCTCCCTTACATCTAGATTGGAACCATGTGCTACCATCCTTGGGAGAACAAGAAAATAGACACTCAAATTATTTTCTGTAGGTTGGAATATTCCAGTGGACATAAGTGTAAGAAAGACTGAAGGACATCTGATAGGTAAGACTTTATCTAAATAATAAATTAAAAGATAAAAACTTCTTCCAAAATAAGTTACTCACGTGGACCATATGTACACTTTTAAAGAAACGTTTTAATTAGTGGTAATATTAAGAAATGTATATTCATAAATGCTGCTATAATTTTTTGCTTTTAAAAACTGTTATATCTTATTCAACATTATAAGGAAAATATGTGCTGAATCACAGAAATATTGATTTTGTTCCCCAATAGATAACCTGTGGTGTACAACGATCTGTAAAGTCAAGAACTGTCATTGCTGTACAAATATATCATTATACCCAAGTCTTTTCCTACAATGCGTTGAAAGTAATCATTAACTTACAATAACAGAGTAAAGGGTCATAACCAAACGCTTTGGATTCGCCGCTGTCAACAACTTGGAAACAGGATCCTACATTTAGCCTGTGTCTCGAGACAAATATGGGGAAGCCAGGAGCAACAAACTGCCAGCTTTACTGAGTCATGTTTCTGAATAAAACCGCGTTAGGAAATGGAAAGAACGACAAGTCTTGGGTTTATTACCACAGATGTTAAATCTGAATTTATGGGTCTCGGGTTAAGACCAAAAAAAAGCAAAAAAAAAAAAAAAACTGTTTTGCAAAAATGACGTGGGGCTAAAATGACTCCAGAAAGAACTTGCCAAAGCTAGGAATATGTGCTTATTTACCTAAAACAAATCCTAACTGTGCAAACCGGCACACCCTCTAATGCCCCGGAGCGGGAACGGCGAGGTGGGGTGAATTCGGAACAACAACAAAGTTCACATTTCCCCGAGAAGACAAGCCTCTGCCCCACGGGTCACGCAGCGCCAGACGCCCTCGGGTAACGGGACGGCTCTGCTCCGAGCGGAGGCGAGTGCCAAGCTCGCGTTCATTCTACCACAACCCACGGGCACCCAGGTGACGCCAGGGCAGCTCCACTATCCGCCGGGACCGCCGCGAAGGTGTCCCCGGGTCGCCCCCAGATGCTCTGGCCGGGGGGACCCTGGCCCGGCGCCTCCTGCAGCCGCCCCCCGCGAGCCGGCCCGGGAAGAACCCGTCCGGGGGCTCACTCGTGCGGCCAACCCCGGGCGCGGCAGGACAGCCGGGGCTCCGACCCGAGCGGGGAGTCCAAGGGTCGCCTCCCGCACAGCTGCCAGTCCCCGCCGTCCCCGAGGCTTTGGGCTGCCTCCGGTACCAGCCGGGGCGGAGGCGGACTGGCCCCCACGTCCGAGGCTCCCACTGACCTGGAGAGGTGCTTCAGGATCTGTTTTTTGATGAGCCCAGCCATGGTGCCGGGGCGGGAGGCACCGCGCTCTCTCTCGGTTCCTCACTGCCTCCTCTCTTCGCGGCCGTCTCCTCTTTGTCCGGGAGGGGCCTGAACGCTCACGCCCGGGAAAGACCCGAGGCCCCGGCCGAGGCCACAGCCGCCACCTCTGTCGGGGAGGACCTGGAGCATCTCCCTCACGCCGCCGCAGCCGCCGCGGACGCCATCTTGGCTGCAGCATCACCTAAGAGACCTGGGGGAGGGCGGGGGTGATACAGGCTTGGGGCGGGGCGAGCGCGAGGGGCGGGGCGAGCGCGGGGAGGGGCGTGGCAACGCACGTTCCGGGCAGGCCTGGAAAGTGCTGCCCTGCCACGCTTGTCCCAGGCTGGGGCGGTTTCCTCAGATGTCCTGAGGCTTTAGGGTGCTTTGACTCGGGATCCCAAAACCTTCCTGGGCTTTAATCCACTCTCTCCGCCTCTGTTCTTCTTCCTGTGTCCTTCACTGAGCTACCTACCACGTCCTACTTGTCTTTTTAAATTTCCTCAGAATTTGTCCCACAAACTTTTCTGCTTGCTTTGCTCTGTTTACCTAGTCAGTTGTCTCCATATTCTTGTCTCATTTTCTTTTTCTTTGCTAAGATATCCTGCTTTCCTGGCTAAATCCTGTAATGCTTCATCTGGTGATTCCAATCTGAAGTAAGAGTTGACGACGTCCCCTAATAGAGCCCAGGGCTTGGGAATTAAAAGGACTAATCAAGTCCAGGCTCTATTTCCTGGAAGTGTTAACTAGAGAAAATAGTTTCCTTGTTTTTAGCCTCAGTTTAATTATTTATAAAACGAGCTAATACTATCAGCCTTACCTACCTCACTAGGTTGTTATATCTAAAGAAATGAAGATGTAAAATTTACTTGAATATTTTTGTAAAGCAGAAGAAAAATGTTGAAATAGCAGGGAGAACTATTACAGCTCTGAACCTCCGCCCCACTCAACCCTAAACAAACATTTTTCGGAGGTGAAAACGACCATCCAGTGATTTCTAGAAGAGGAAAAGAAATTACACTATCTCTGTGGGATGTATCAGGAGGAGGTGTGAGTATGTGTCAGGGAGAGTCCAACACCCGTCCCTTTCCAAAGAAAGGAAAGCAGATATATACGGGTTGACTATTTACTCACTGAACATTTATCATGAACCAATATATTTGAATATTATTATTCAAATAACTAAGGATGCCTCAAAAACAAACAAACAAACCAGTGTTCCTGCCATCAAAGAGTTAAGACCCTAGTGTGGAAGGTAAATTGCTAATGCTAAGACCTTGAACTCTGTCATTATACTGGTTCAAATGCTGGCTCAGCCACTTCGTAGCTGTGTAAACTTGGGCAAGTTATTTATATCTTTCACCCTCAGTTACCATTTAGGGCTATTGGAGTAATGGTATCTAACTCAGAGTTTTTGTGGGGATTAAATGAGATTATGCATATAAAGTGAGTGCCTAGTGTATGTCAAGCTCTTAATAATGCTATTATAATAAGTATAATTGCAAACAGAAACAAGGTACAATGAGAACACAGGAGGGAATGATTCATTTCTATCTGGTTAAGTCAGACAGATTTACAGTGGCAATATTACTTCAAAGATGAGAATGTCAGCTTAATGTGTTAAAAAGAACTGTCTCTGAAGTCAAAGATTTGCATTTGAAACCTAACCCTGCAGATTTTTAGGTATGTGATCATAGAAAAGTATGTGCTCATAGGAAAGAATGCAATTTTTTCCTATGATCACATAGGAAAAGAATCTCTGAGCCTTGTGGTACTATTTACCTTCATGAAGTTGTCACGAGTTTTAAAGTACTTAGAAAATCCAAGATGCAATAGAATGGTATTGATTCACTAGGCAGGATGTTTCAGACAGGTGAAACACAATGATAAAAAAAGACAAAAATGTCAAAGTTCATGACTTCTAAATGGCAAAATGGCCTAATGTTTTGGCTATAACAAACTATAGATTCCTTTTTCAAAGTAATAAGTTTTAACGAACCACACAGGTTAATAATTGCAGTTACAGTACCTTTTGGTTGAGAAAATGCAGGGTAATAATTTTAATTGTACTGTCTCTGGACTGAAAGAACACATAATGTCACGAAACCACCATAAATTTAGCATTTTAAATTAACTTATATTTTTGTTAATTGCTAATTAATTATCACATTTTCAAAAAGTTAAAAACATGACTGTCATACAGATATATCATGAACATGCATCAGAGATTTATTAAGTCATTAATGTAAGAACCAACAAGATAGGGTATAAACCTATTCACTTATTAATATGACTTAAATATGTTGTACATGTTAATTACATATTTATAGAAGAGTCATGTTTTTAACTTTTAAAATTATACATTGCTGAAGTATATATCTGAAAAGTAGAACTTACATACCTGAGATTATTTGTGCTAAAACCTGGGAGGAGAGAGAGCTTTTGGCCTTTTGGCTAAGGTCTTCTTCCAGTTAAAACCTGGAAGAAGAGTGTGTAGTGTGAAGGTAAATAGTGTCAGAGCTTTTACTGAAGAGTCTGTGCCAAAGCTGGCTTATACTGGCTTCTGAGACCAACTGTGTGCGGTGACTTAAAGATATCTTGACATTATCTGTTCTGACTGTATTTGTTCCACAGACAGTGGTCAAGCCTCATAAATCAGAGCTTTATTTCCTGGAGACCTGGTGGTTCAACATTTACCAGCATAAGATGAATGGGGGGGGGATGAGATTGCAAATGCATGAACATTATTTCATAGGCAATGTCAAGCCATGGAAGACTTCTATGGAGGGTGGATTTGGGGAGGATGATTGGATTTCTGCTTTAGAAAATAGCTGCTGATTTTTATGCTGGCAGTCCAGAGCACAGATCATGATGAGAAGGGAATGGAGGCAGGATGGACATTGAAGATACAGTGGCATTATTTCAGGTGAGAGATAAGACAGTATCAGTAGAGATGAAAGAAGGTGCATTCCAGAACCTGGATCTCTCATTTCAGAGATTAAGTCAAGGATTATAGTTGAAGGTAGTTGAGATTTCTAACTTGGGTCTTTATGTGGCTCTTCGGGCACACCACTAATTGAGATAAGTAATGTGGAAGTAATTAGCAGTTTTGGAGATAAGATTCAGTTTTGGTTTTGCTGCCTTTGAGATTATCTCAGGGTATCTGTGTAGAAACATTCAGGTTACAGTTTTGGGGGGCAAAATTCTGCCTTAGGATTTATAAGCATGTAATGATAGCTGAAGCCAAGAACAAAAATGATAGCGATCAAGGAGCACGTAAAGGAAAACAAAAAGAGAAGCTTAAATGTGAAAGGGCTGACAACCAGAAGAGACACGGTTGAAAGAATGTATTTTTTAAAAAGATTTTACTTATTTACTTTAGAGAGAAGGGAGGGGTGGGAGATAGACAGGGAGACAAACTTCAGTGTGTGAGAGATAATATTGATGGGTTACCTCTCACATGCCCCCAGCTGTGGATCTGGCCTACAGTCAGGCTTGTGCCCTAACTGGGAATCTGACCGAAGATCTTTCAGGCCAATGAGTTTGCAGGCCGGCACTCAATCCACTGAGCCACACCAGCCAGGGCTGAAAGAGTGTATTTTAAAAGATAAGAAACCGATATTGGTGGTGGCTGCTCCACGGTATAAGATTTATAAAATATTCTTTACATATTTGTTGTAAGGGATCTTATCAATTGAATATTAGGAAAAATCAAATCACTAAAATTTAACATAATTTTGGACATTCGGTGACCTTTTTGATAAAAGGGATGTTGGTACCAATGGAATACAGTGCCTGACTTCAGGGAGTTTGCAAGGTATACAAGTTAACAGAGAATGATCATATGTTAAAAGGATGATGGTGGTGGTGGTTATAACCACTACCAGGTACTTTTATCATTTGCTCTTCATAAACAATTCTGCAAGGGGGTGCTGTTAATATTATCCCATTATACAGATGAAAAACTAAGGCATAGGAAGGTTAAATAATATGTCTGGCCATCTAGTGGCAAAGCCCCAATTTGAGCTAGGTGTTTGAATTCAGAGACTGCACTCTTAACCATGTCTTTGATTTCAGTAATAGTACTTCATTCAGAAATTGTAAAGATTAAATTAGTTAACATATGTAAAGTTCTTAGGGCAGTTTATCCACGTGCATTGTGTATTATTCATTATCATCTTCATTGTCCAAGGTTACACAGCTACTTTGTGGCAGAGTTCCATTCCAGTCCAAAATTCATTCTCTTATCCATTATGACATGAAGGAGTTAGCCGAGAGCATTACAGGAACACACAGGATGAACACCTAATTTTAGGAAGGGGAACGAAAAAGTACTCGTGCATGTCCAATGTCGGGAAGACTTTTTTGATAAGATGCAGAGCTCTGTCCTTATGAACACGTAGACGGGGGAAGTATGTGAGTGTGAGTTGAAAAGCAAGGCAGTTAAGGGAGGTTGACAGAACAGCTTATTTGCAATTCAGAGTAGTTGGATCCCGCAGTAGGATGGACAACGGCGGGGAATGAGGCTGAAAAGACCTCATATCCAATACCATGCTGAGTATGTTTTTGCGCTTTATTATACACCATTGTCACTGAACAATACTATCCGAACACACACACACACACACACCTGGTTCGCTACAAAAGTTAGAAGAAAACTGCAGCAGCGAGTCAAACTGCGAAGTAAAAGACAAATTCGCAATGGGTGAAAAAGCGTTTAGCCGCTTCCACTCGTGGGTTTCGCCACGACGTAAACGGATTAGGCTGGAGCACACTAGTACCGACTCACACGGATGAGCAAAGTAGCAGGGCTTTTTCTGGCTTCCGGCGTCCTCCGTTGCTAAGAGAAACCGGAAGCGCGCCTTTAAGCTCCACCCACGCAAACCAGAAACTGCCCGGAAAAAAAAAAAAAAAAAAGATCTGAGAAGAAGGGCCGGCAAGAGAAAGAAACGGCGCCTTCTTTTGTTTTTGTTTTTTGGATTTTTTTTTTTTTTTTGCTAAAATGACGACGTTAGTGTTGGATAACGGAGCCTACAATGCCAAAATCGGTTACAGCCATGAAAATGTATCGTAAGTGTTCGTTTTCTCCGAGGCACACGGCGTACACGCCTAATTGTTTCTTATGCTGCGCTTCATCTTCGAGTCAGCAAAAGACTAATGCCCCCGCGCGGCCCTAACTTGAGCCAAGAGATGCTCTGGTTGGAGCTAGGTGGTTGGGAAGCTTTGAACTGGGATTTTGATGTTAATTTCGGGCTGTATGGCCCGAGAAGGGGGACGTCTGTTTCATTTTGTAACCGGAAATTGATCAGTAAAATAGGCTTCTAGAGAAGCGCTTCCTAGTTGCGAGGTGGAGGGGCAGTTCTGTTCACAAAGTTCTTGAATCTTAGTAGTCTCTGGCAACATTTGTTTGTATATGCATTTTCCTGGAAACGGGATTATAGATTTCTTCAAATCCTCAGAGGGCTGCACGACCCCCCTAATTCGAAAGCTTGTATCTAAGCCCTTTGAAGTGCTGGTTGGTTAACTAGGTTGATTATGAAGTCAGTTAAACAAATACTACCATAGCATTCATGTATGTTTGCATGAAGTAGAAGTAAATTTAGAGACACGCTTTTCTTCTTTTATATTCACAGAGGGGTTTTTTTTCTCTTCCTCCTTTCCGTTTTCTTTTAAAGAGATCAATCGAACTGCTTAAGGATGGAAAGTGTTACAACCTTCTGAAAAACCTTTAGCAATATGTATCATTGGTTTTATTCTTTGATACAGCGATTCGATTATCAGTTGCCTAAGGAATAAATTAGAGGTGCTTGCTATGAGTAAATACAGGATGCTATGAAGTGTTTATAGACATTGTGTATGGTAACAGAAAAAAAGAAGAAAAGAAAGCATACTAAATAATCAAGAATACCAAATTGATTAAAATTGTAATATAACCATAAGATTTACTACAATGCTGCTTTTCAAAACCATGTGTTTAAACACAGAGAAATGATTGATAATGGCTCTATTTTGTCTTCCTAAATAGATTGTAAGCTCAAGGTGGACAGCAATCACATTTAAAACTACTTCTTTCTTCTTTACCCTATGCCAGCTTGCTGATTGAAAATCTTTGACTTCATGAAAACTTAATTTTGTTGCCAGAATATTGAACTTGTAAACTTTTCACTAGAATGGTATTGAGACTGAAAGAATTAAAGCCAGAAAGACCCAGGACTTTACTGTAGGTTCCCTATTCATCCCTGTGGTTGGCAGAACCAAAACCCACCTGAAAGGAGTTCTTGATTATTAGAGAAAGAAAAGGAGATGGGCATAGAACCGGGTATACAGAATCCTAAAAAGAAGACTTTTAAAATTATTATTTGAAAAAAAATGAGAAACTCAGGTGTTAGGTATTATTTGGCACCCAAGGTGGTGGTTAAGTAAATGTATTTATGGCAAGTAAGTAAGTTTAGGAAATAATTATATTATTTAATTCTTTGTTTGTAGGGTTGTTCCTAACTGCCAGTTCAGGTCAAAAACAGCACGTCTTAAAACGTTTACTGCTAACCAGATAGATGAAATAAAGGACCCTTCTGGACTCTTTTACATCCTTCCCTTTCAGAAGGTAATTCAATTTATATCATTTCTACCATTACAGACCTAAACTTAAAGATAATTTTAAAAATTAGGTATAAGATTTTGTATGCATGGAAATATTTTTAGATCTCTGAAAAAAGTCTTTAAAATTTTAAACGAGAGCTTAGTAAAACCAAAATTGGTTTTGTCTTGTTAAAAATAAATGATCATAATTGAGTTACTGGCTATGCGTGTGAGTACTGAATTTTACTAGTTTATGTTAAACGAGATGAACACATTAAAAAAATAAGTATAGAGAATCATCTCTATGTATTGTTATATATTTTGAACTCTTGACATTTTGGTTATGTTAATTTGCAATTTTTTGGACTTGTAGAAGGAGAAAAACAGCATTAGACTGATGAAGGTAACCATAAAGAAATAGAAATCAATGATTTAAAATAATCTGTTTTTAAAAATTGTTAAAATATTTTTAATTATTAAATTTATTTTAAAATTTTTTTAGGGTTACTTGGTGAATTGGGATGTTCAAAGACAAGTTTGGGATTACCTTTTTGGAAAAGAAATGTATCAGGTAACAAATTAGAGTATGTATTCAAATTTCTTTCCATGTCTTATGTAAATGAAAAATTAGAGCTTTTATTTTAAGATTTATAATCTTTTGAATATGCTTCAAATATTTGTCACTTAATATACTATGCCTAGCTTTAAAAAAAAGATTTTATTTATCTTTAGAGAGAGGAGAAGGGAGGGAGAAAGAGAGTGAGGGAAACATCAATGTGTGGTTGCCTCTTGTACACCCCCCACTGGGGACATGGCCCGAAACCCAGGCATGTGCCCTGATAGGCAATTGAATCACTGGTGAGAACCTGTGACTCTTTGGTTCACAGGCCGGCACTCAACCTGCTGAGCCACACCACCCAGGGCACTTTGCCTGGCTTTGATTTTCTAAATATTAAGTAAGTACAAGTGAATAAAATTTCCATATTTTCTGTATGAAACTCAAGATTAAAATTTTACTTAAGATTTCTACTCTTATTAGACCAAGTCAGGTCTAATTTTATTTTCACCGTAAAATATTTTTACCTATATATCTAAATGTTTGAATATTACATTGTGAGAAATTTGTGCTTTTAATGTCAGTCATGTGACTTTAAGTATGCAGAGAAGATATTCAAATTTTAATTCTGCTTCAGAATGCATGGGAGAGAACTATGTAAATATTAAATATCCTCAAGCTTCTCACGTTTTAACTTTTAAAAACAAAGTAACAACAACCCCAATGCTTGTAATTATTGATTACTTTTGCATAATTACCTTTAAACTATTTGATAGCACCTTTTTATTCATGTTACCATTAAGATAGTAAAATTAAATAATAAAGTGCATGAATTCTGTAATCAGCCTTCCTGTGTTCAAATCCTAGCTATGTCACTAACTAGGTATATGAACATTGGTAACTTATTCAACTCTTGTGTGCCTCAGTTTGTCCACCTATTAAATGGGTGTAGTAAGACCTGGATTATTACACCCATTTAATAGGTTAATGATTTAATAATCTCCTAGGATTATTGTGAGGATAAAATCAGTTGTTTATGTATGTAAAGCATGTGTTTATAACTATAACCACAAAACTTTTGGGATTTTTTTCTCTCATAGGTTGATTTTTTAGATACTAATATTATTATCACAGAACCATATTTTAATTTCACCTCAATTCAAGAATCCATGAATGAAATCCTATTTGAAGAATACCAGTTCCAAGCAGTATTAAGAGTAAATGGTGAGTTAAAAGTTTTGGTTGAAATTGAATTATGTGAATTTAGATATGAACAGGGTAAAAGAACACTTAAAATGCAAGAATATTGGGTCACATTCTTTTAGATTTGAAGGAAATAAAACATGGAATTTAAAAACTAGATGGATCCTTAGAGATTATTTATTCAGATTTTTCTCATTTTATCTTAAGTTTTTTATTGATTGATTTGAAAAAGAGAGAAAGGAAAGGAAAGAAACATCTGTTTTGTTTTGTTACTTTATTTGTGTGTTCATTGGTAGATTCTTGCATGTTCCCTGACCGGGGATCGAACCCACAACCTTGATGTATTGGGATGATGCCCTAACCAACTGGACTAGGGCGTCCAGTTGGGGCGTCCCATTTTATCTTTTTACTATTATGATATTTCTCTCTAATGAAGTTCCTAGCCACATATTTCTAATTTCTGAAAGATTATTGTTTTTGTGGTAGTTATCTTTTCTGTTACAGATGTGTTAACTATTATTATTATTGATTGAAATAATGTTAATAGTTCAAGCTGTCAACATGTGGAGGAAAAACAATCTGTAAATACCACCCAGAAGTAAGTTTATTAAAGGTTAGAATTACATTATGTGGCTATACAATGAACATACTCAAATATTTTGCTTTCAGAATTTAAGCCTATATAAAGGAACAATATACTATAATGGTTATGAGCAGAATCTCTAGAAGTTCTCAGCCGAGAATGAATTGCTCCTCAGGGGACTTTTGGCAATGGCTGGAGACATTTTTGGTTGTCACAACTGTGAGACATCTAGTTGGGTCCCACTAGCATCTAGTGGGTAGAAAGGTACAATGCTGCTAAATATTTTACAATGCCCAGTAAAACCCAACAACAGGGAATTACCTGGCCCAAAATGTCAGTACATCCAAGGTGGAGAAGCTCTGCCCTAGAGTCACACTGCCTATGTTTGAATCCTGGCTCTGTTAAGTTTCTAATCAGGTGACTTTGGGGTATAGTACTGAACTTCTCTGTGCTGCAGTTCCTGTGAAATGGGATTCTCATGAGATTAAAATATACCCTTGAGGAGTTTAGCATAGTGCCCAGCATGTAATGAATGCTCAGTAAAATCATCTGCTATTAAAACAATTATTATAAGTTGTGAAATGAATATTTAACTTTTAAAAATTGATTATACAAAAAGGTGATGTTTTAAATTTAAACACTAAAGAACTCTTGACAGAATTATGAATATAATAACTGAACATTTTTCCTCATAAATAAAAGAACAGTTTTTCCTTTGCTTGCCTTAGTTTTTACTTTTCTTTATTTCTTCAAATTAATTATACTTTAATGTTTATTTTTTTCTCTGTCTTTTTTTAATAGCTGGGGCTCTCAGTGCACATAGGTATTTCCGAGATAATCCTTCCGAATTATGCTGTATCATTGTGGATAGTGGATATTCCTTTACACATATAGTCCCTTATTGTAGAAGTAAAAAGAAAAAAGAAGCAATTATTCGGTAAGTTGAAGTTGATTTTTATGTTGTCTCTTGGGACAAAACAAAAAGAAATGTGTGATGAACTGATCCAGATTTGCATTCTTCCTTTTCAGGATAAATGTGGGAGGAAAACTCCTAACCAATCACCTGAAGGAGATCATATCTTATAGGTAATACTTAGCTTTTATTCTTTGGGAAGATAGGATGCTGGCAATGAACCTTTTCAAGCAGTTTAAGACTATTCTTTACCCTTAGTTGTAACTTCAGGTGGCAATTCTATATTATTATTGCTTAAAAAGCTATTTCACATGTGTAAATACTAATGATGTTTAAGTTGAAAAGCTTTCTAGCATATAAAATGGTAGTGCCCACCAAAAAAAGACATATCCAAACTCTACAGAATTTAATGTATTAACAGTATTTTTTAAACTATAGATGTTGTACCTGTACATTGTAAAACAAATTGAAAATGTTTATAAGGAAATAAGGGTCTAAAAGGAAAATAAGTTTTATTTTATAAATAGATTGGGGGGGGTGGAAATGGGGAGGCGGAGACAGCTGGGGTGGTGGGGAGGGGTGGAGGGAAAGGCAGAAAACTGTGCTTGAACAACAATAATAAATAAATAATAGATTAATGCCAAAAATGGAACAGTCATAAATAGCATTTGTAATATTATATTATCAGTTACAGAAACAAATAGAATTGGGCTCATTTTTGAAAAGTTTGGAAGTTGAGTTGCCCTATCTCAGTCAGCTTGAAAGCAGCAAATTGGAAAAGCAGACAAGGTTAAGACAGATGAGGATGTTAACAGAAGCCCAGGCAGTTTGAATGCAAGGCCTGTACCCTTAATCATTCCTCCATGATGAATGAAAATATATATATATATATTTTTTTTTAAAAAGCAAGGCTGTTCAAATTCATCTTGGGAGCAAACAGGGAAGAATACCCAGAAATGTGATGGCAAGCAGTAATAGCAAAAGGAGACTTTCTCTAGTAAATGCGGTAATCATTTTTAAATTGTAATAATTAGAACGATTAACTGATAAGTGAGACTGAGTAGTTTTTAAATACTCACCTCAGGATATGTTTCATTGATTTTAGAGAGAGAAGAAGTGGTGGTGGGAGGGTTATGGTGGGGAGGAAGAGAGAGAGAGAGAAAGACAAACTTCAATGTGAGGGAGAAACATCTATCAGTTGCCTCTCATATACTCCCTGACCAGGATCAAACCCAAAACCCAGGCATGTGCCCTGACTGGGAATGGAACCAGCAACCTTTTGGTGTATGGGATGGCATTCCAACCATCTGAGCCACCCGGCCAGGGCAATGGTTAATTTTGAATCAAATGTATGTTTTTTTTGAAAAGCTATATATGCCCTGCCTGGTGTAGCTCAGTGGATTGAGCTCAGTCTGCGAACCAAAGGATTGCGGTTGGATTCCCAGTCAGGGCACATGCCTGGGTTGCAGGCCAGTTCCCAGCAAGGGACGCATGAGAGGCAACCACACACTGATATTTCTCTCCCTGTCTCCTTCCCTTCCCCTCTAAAGATAAATAAATTTTTAAAAACTTTAAAAACAAGCAAATTATACTAAAGAAAACATCAGAAATCATTAAGGAGGGCATTATTTATTCTGAGAAAATACGGGAAAGTTGTCTTTTTGGAGACAAATGAAAATTTTACTCAGCCTCATATACTAAAGTTGAAATGGATTTAATACTTAAAAACAAAACCACAACAAGAAATTATTTGATTGAGTTGCTAAGCATAAAAGCAGTAGAAGAAATAATAAAGGATATATTTTTTCCGACGTACAACTTTTTTAAAAATAAACTTTTATTGAAGTAAAACATACATAAAGGAAAAGTTCACAGACCTCGAGTGTACAACTCAATGCATTTTCAAAAAGTGAATATACCCCAGTAATCAGAACATCGTTCCAACAGAACATGAAAAGCTCACTCCAACCTCTCTTTTGTTCCCTTGTAATCAGGGAAACCACTGGCCTTGAACGGAGTACATTTTTCCAGCTTTTCTGTTTCATTACATAAAAACTTTAAATCTTATTTAGGTATATCAAAAGCCCCTGTAAACAAAACTCAGGTAAACATAAACCTGAAACAAATGTGACAAGGTTATTTTCTTTGATGTATCAACCCATAAGAAAGCTACCCAGATATAAAATGGTTAGATAATTCTCAGGAAACAAATGGTCAGTGGCACAGACAGAGAGGATCATTAGAGAGTTACATAGGTGGATGTAACAGTTACATTAGAGTTACAAGGGATGTAGGTGGATAATTCTCAGACTTAAAAAATGTGAAACACCTATAGAAGTTACAGATTCAATTCAAATACTAAGCATTTGTTTAGGCTCTCAGGATACATGAGTTAACAAAATAGACAAGAATGCTTGTTCCTCATGGCGCTTCTTAGTAGAGAAAATATAAATTAAAATGCCATTTAATCCGCATTAATGGAATTTTTTTCAGAAGATGGTGTATCCCTGGCTAGGTAGCGTAGTCCTGATATGCCAAGGTTATGTATGGGTTAGATTCCCCATCAGGGCATATACTGAGGTTGGAGGTTCCATCCCTGGTCCAGGCGCTTACGGGAGGCAACCAATCAGTGTTTTTCTCTCACATTAATTGCTTTCTCTCCCTGAAAGCAATACAAAATTGTTCTCAGGTGAAGATTTAAAAATCTTTAAAGAAAGAACCAACCATTGAATACATAAATGAGTGGAACAACAAATCTGTCTGTCCCTCTCACTCTCTCCCCCTTTCTCTCCCTCTAAAAATCAAGTTTAAAAAAAGGAAAGCCCTGGCCAGTGTGACTCAGTGGGTTGAGTGTCATCCTGCAAAGCCAGAAGTCGCAGGCTTGACTCCTGGGCAGGCCACATGCCTGCGTTGGGGGCCTTGTCCCTGGTTGGGCTGCGTGTGGGAGGCAACCCACTGATGTTTCTCTACCTCCCTTTCTCCTTACCTTCCCTCTCTCTAAAATAAATAAATGAAATCTTAAGAAAACAATAAATAAAAATTTATTTTAAAGGAAAAAAAAGATGGTGTAGATCTGTGATGTGGGCACTCTTATTTGCTGCTGATCAGAGCACAGCTTGAAATAACTTTTCTGGTAAACAATTTGGCAGCATACCAAGAAACTAAGAGTATTTTATATTCTGTGTCCTAGAGTATGAATAAGTAATGAAATAATCAGAGATACCGATTAAAAATACCTGTATTTCATTGATTCTGATTGTACTTTTTTATATTTTAACCTTTGAAATCAGGTGAATATTCCAGTCATTGGTACCTGAGAATTTTCATGGTTTAATTAGCATTTTTTTCTTCTCATTGATACAGTTGTGGAGAAGGTAGAATACAGTGTATATGATGATGTATAAAACAAAGGCAAAAAGAAACAATAGTAATGTTTTTTATTTATTGAGTACAGGAACTATGTTAAATACTCTACCTGTATGATTAGAATGATATTATAGTTGTATTAAGTCAGTGATCTTAATACCTTTTTAGAGTTGAAGAGACAGGCTCCCAAAGAGTTAAAGTAATTTGGCTACTAATTTGGGATTAAAACTAAGTCTTCAGCTCCAAAGTTCATGTTTATAAACACCCAAGTATCTTTCCTCCCTCATCTAAACTTCCAACATTAGGAACACTGATAAATACCTTTTAATAGACCCCTCTGATTGAATGGTTTAGGGCAGTGAAAAAGTCATTTTTAAAGAATGTATGATAAGTAAAGAATACGTAAAAGTATAAGAAAATGTTCATGAGATAATGTTTAGTCTCAGACATAAAATATAAACATGTATATAATCTATGTGCAGAGAAAAATATTCAAAGGAAATAACCTTCCATTTTTATTTGATTTTAAAAAATCTTTATACATTAAGCCCATGTTTTCTGAGATTCACTCATCAGTTATTTATTAAGCATCTGCTGTGTGCTGATTCACGATACTTCTGTAATCAGAAAAGAAAGTGCAAAAGGTTAAGGCAAGATTCTGTCAGAATGGTTGGAGGAAAAAGTTTGCTCTTTCATTGGGTGCACCTTCCCCTTAACACCTGTTTTCAATTTCCTTCTGCAAACTGGACTTTTGTCTTCAGAGGGATAATGTGGAGATTAAAGAAGACAGTGGAAATAAGTATTCCATGAAGTTACAAGTATCTTACACACTCAAGAATTTACTATTTTAAAATATTAGTTACCTAAAAATTTAATTCCAGAAAAGATAGTTAAGATAATAATTCTAAGTTATGTTTAATTTTTTTTTCAATTTGAAATTTTACAATTTTATTTCTCTTTAGGCAGTTACATGTTATGGATGAAACCCATGTGATTAATCAAGTGAAAGAAGATGTCTGCTATGTCTCTCAGGACTTTTATAGAGATATGGATATTGCTAAGTATGCATAATGCTAATCGGGGAATTGGGAGGTTGAATTTTGGGAATGTTATATGTAGCTAAATAGTTCATAAATCTCTATTTTTTTCCAGGTTGAAAGGAGAAGAAAATACAGTAATGATAGACTATGTTTTGCCTGACTTTAGTACAATTAAAAAGGGCTTTTGTAAGGTAATTTGAAAGATCCTTGCTTATATTCCTTTCGGTGACCACCTCAGTCAGATTTGAAAAGTGTCCAGCTGGGACTGGCGGAGTGCCTTCCTAGTGGCCCTTTCTCCAGGCACAGGCACATAAATGATTAATAAATATCTCACTAAAGTTATTTAGAAAAAGAACTATCAGCCGAATGATAGTGTATAGGCAAATCTGAAGATAAACAGTATCATTACATGTATCATGGTTAACCCTTTTCTGTTTTTTTTTTAAGAATTAGTTTAAATTCAGTTAGAAGTTGGTTATTTGCCTGTTGTGAATATTACTGATACGGCTAATCTGGAGCTGAATTTTAGTTATGTTTGGTCTACTATGGTCAGATTGTAATGGAAAAGGGCACAATCCAATATACTTTCCAAGTGTTGAGAACCAGTTTATCTTGGATGTGAAAATAATTTCTTTTTTATCTTTGATCAGCTCAGGTAAACTTTCAGTTCTGTGTTTGGGGAAATGTAAAGATAACCTTTCTAGCAACTGGCATGGTAAAGACTGTTGGAAGTTAAAAAACTCTGGTTAGAAATGGAAGCATATTGCACAAGGAGACATTTATGGTAATGTTCATTGCACTCTATTTAAAAGAGTGAAAATTTGGAAATATCAAGGTGGGTACTCAAAGCATCAGGAGGAGCACTTTGTAAAATATGATTGTCTAACCACTATCCTGTACACCAGAAACTAATACAAATTAATGCTTACTGTAAACTGTAATTGAAAACCATTTTTAAAAGTTATAAATTTAAAAAATTATAATATTTGCCAGTGTATAAAACTAAGTTAACATTTAAAAAATCAACTAATGGTAGAATAAATAAATTTTGGTAAATTTATATTATAAAATAAGCAGTAGTGAAAATGAAGTAGAACTATAAGATCATCATGGATAAGTCTCAGAAATATGTCTAAAAGTAAGTTTTAGAAGGATATGTAGTTTCAGGCTATGCAGAATAATAATTTGTTGTTTAGGACTATAGAAATATGAAGTAAAAATATAAAACTGTGGATATGAATGATTAAATTAAAAGAGGAGTGTTAATTTATCTGTAAAATTACATTAAACTAGTTGATAGATACATGGATTTTATATAATTATTTGTACTCCTTTACATGCCTGAAATGTAAAAATAGGTTTTTTTGGCCAGGTTATCGAGGGGCAATACAAATCAGAGTTCAGAGAAGGCTACCCAGTGCCTTATAAAATTGAAATCATCCTATAATGTTCTTAGAAGCAGATCCTGGTGGGGGACCTAGGGTGGCTTTCAGAAGTGGACATTAGAACCAGGATCAGGTTGCCTGGAAGACATGAACTAGGAAGAGAAACTGGAAGCCCAAGTCCAATGTAGCTTATGGAAGGTGTGTTTTTTATCCTTATAGACTGCTCCAAACTTGAAGCTGTCAGTCTGCTTTCTCATTGGGCACATTTGATCATCCTTATATATTATAGCTGATTAAAACACTCCAGTGATTAAAAAAAAAACAAACTTATGGACCATATTCATGTTCTCGGCTCCTGTCCCTGGAAATGCTTAGTGCCTGAGTTTGCAAACTTACTTAATCTTAAAAAAAGAAAAAGTCTTTTCCAGATGATTGGTCTGCCAACTGGTTTTGGAAATCTGTTTTTTAAAAATGTATTTCTCTCCTGCCCTGCAAGTGACAGCCTGTCAGTTTTTTAGCCATTATCTCTGCTAAACAATGCCAATTTCCTCCTTGCCAAATCCTGAGCCTTGTTTTCCCAAACCTGCACCTTACACAGCGAGCCAGTGGAGGTGTGGTTGTTACAGTTGACCATTGTTTTACGCATTATCTTCGGAGAGAAAAGGCAGAAGCCACATCACATTTTGTTACAGACTGCACTTCATTAACTCTGTACAGATTTCTTTTTCCTTGTGTACTTTAATATCAGTTGAATGAACGGAGTCAGTCAGACTGGACTTCTGCCAGATGGCGGAGTGTCACACTGAATGTTTATTTAAAAAAGAATGGTTTAATCTTTACTTTGTCAGTGAGTGTTAAAATTTATACATTATTCACAGAACATGTTGAATCACTCATACATCTTAATAATTTTTAAAATTTAGAAAGTCATATTTTATGCATGTTAGGAATACTCCTAAAATGTATTACTTTGAATTTAATATTTGATTAACTCGTTTGCATTGTTTCCTGATAATGTAACAACTTTGATGAGAGCTGATAAGTATTTATGAAATTAGAAAAGCAATATTACATAATACAAAGAAAAATTTGAGAGCTGTTACATTTAGGCTATTGTTAAAATTTGGACCTTGATAGTTTATTCAAGAATATTTTTAAATACTTGGGGAAAGGTTACAACTTGATTTTCTAGTAATAATGATAGTAACAAGAACAATAAGGTTTATAATATTGCTGATTACAACTGATAGGAATTCCAGTTTTATCTCTTATCAGAAAGAGGATACCTACTAAAGTGGAATGCACTTGACTGACCTGAATTGAAAGTAGCTTTCATCATTAAGATTACCACTTTCTGCAGAGCCATTGTAATTTGAACTGATCATTTCTCTCATGGTACCAGAATGAGGTTTATGAGGGCTGTGCAGTGACCACGGCCTACATTGACCAAAATAGCAACTCCCAGCAGTCCTTATAAATTCCTCTGACTGTGTCTGCAGTAAAAATCTCTTTTGGAATTGTACTCATAAAATCAGAAATTCTGTGTAGTTCCAGATTACATACTAAATATTCTTGTTGAATGTTAGCTCTAAAGCCATAATGACTTTAGAGCTAACATTCAACAAGAATGTTTAGTTTTGGCTCTTTCCCCTAGTTAGATATTTGATCCTGGGTAAGTCACATGATTCTCTTCTATATAAAATCAAGGCTATGGACTAGATAACCTCTAATGTTTTATCAGCTGAAATTCCCCAAGTCTGCATCTGTCTGAGGTTATTTTGAGTGTTGACAAAATGAGTTACGTCCTTTCAACTCAAGCCAATATCACTTTTAAATGAATTGTAAACTTATAGTAAATATTTTTCTTTAATTATTTTTTAAATTTAATCTGTTGTTATTTTTTTTACATTGTCTTTTAGTTTCCTTATACCCACCTACCCCAAGCAATCATCACACTGTTGTCCATATCCATGAGTCTTTTTTTGTTTTTGCTCAGTCCCGCCAATCCCACTAGCTGTCATCTGTTCTCCATCTATTTTTGTGTCTGCTTTGCTTGTTCATTAGATTCCACATATGAGTGAAATCATGTGGTATTTTATCTTTCACTGACTAGCTTATTTCACTTAGCATAATGTTCTCCAGGTCCATCCATACTGTAGCAAAGGGTAAAATTTTCTGTTTTATAGCCTAGTAGGATTCTACTGAGTAAATGTCCCATAGTTGTTTTATCCACTCATCTGCTGATGGACACTTGGTCTGCTTCCGTATCTTGGCTATTGTAAATAACGCTGCAATGAACATAGGGGTGCTTATTTTCTTTCAGATTGGTGTTTTGGGTTCCTTTGGATATATTCCCAGGAGTGGGATCCCTGGATCAAAAGGCAGATCCACCTTTAATTTTCTGAGGTATCCCCATACTGCTTTCCACAGTGAGTGCACCAATCAGCACTCCCACCAACAATGCAAAAGAGTTCCCCTTCCTCCACATCCTTGTGAGCACTTGTTTGTTGATTTATTGATGATAGACATTCTGACAGGTGTGAGATGGGATCTTGTGGTTTCAATTTGCATTTCTCTGATGATTAGTAAATATTTTTCATTTTACCTGAGAAAGAATAATACTTTATCTGTGAAGAAATAACATTCTTTGCTAGTGTAACAATAGTTTAATTGGGTTCAAAGTGTTCTGCAGTTTTCCTTGCTCTTCCTATAGTGTTGTGAATATTGTTTAATTTTTAGGATTAAAAATGGAATTTCATTTGGAATTTCCAAATGATAACAAAAGTTTGTTGGCTTACATGCCACTGTTCAAGTGTTCATTGAATACTCATTGTGTATTAGTGCTATGCTATGCTATGTAGTGTATCGGTGAGTGTACGATACAGTCTATGAAGGACAATACATAGAGCAATAGTAGAGAATAATGGAGGCGCCTTTTATTTGGGAGTCAGAAAAAGCCTCTCTGAGGAAGCTGTAATGTGAACAGAGAGGAAATGACTGATTATATTAAAAAATCCATAATACTGTTTTTAATTTTGCTTTTTAATTACAGTTTACATTCAATATCATGTTGTCTTAGTTTCAGGTATACAGTATAGTGCTTAATATAATATTCTTTACATATAATACACTGTACCAATAAATTATTGATGTTTTTCATGTATTTTAAGTATTTTCATACCCATATAAAGGATTAGGATATACTCTGTTATGGGAGGAAAATTACATATATTAGTCGAATGAGGTGAATCATTCAGTTGTCTACAACTGAATGTAGAAAAGCTGATGATTCTTAGTAAAACTGAGAGGGCATATTATTATTTAAAAATTTTTTTAATCCCCACCCAAGGACATTTTTTTCATTGCTTTTACAGAGAGAGGAAGGGGGAAAGAGAGAGAGAAACAGACAGACAGGCATTGATTGGTTACCTTCTTATATATGCCCTAACTGGGGATGGAACCCACAACCTGGGTATGTGCCCTGTCAGGAATCAAACCTACGACCTTTTGGTGTATGGGACAGTGCTCCAACCAACTGAGCTACCCTGGCCAGGGTGAGAGGGAATATTACTTTAATTATGTAGAATGTTGTAAAAGGCAATGATTTTTTTTCTGGCCCCTTCAGGAACATAGCTCACAGATGGGTGGGTTAACAGGAAATAAATAATGTGAATTTCACTGATAATGTCTATATATTTGCTTAAATTATTTGGAAACAGATTTTTAAGTGATTTTATTTATTTCATTTTTAGACTGAGGGGAAGGGAGAGAGAAATATCAATATGCGGTTGGCTCTCGTGCACCCCAAACTGGGGACCCAGCCTGCAACCCTGGCATGTGCCCCAACTAAAAATTGAATCGGCGACCCCTTGGTTCACAAGCTGGCACTCGATCTACTGAGCCACATAAGCCAGGGCTGGAAACAGATTTTTATAAAGATTTTATTTATTATGTTTCCAGGGGGGAAATGGAGGGAGAAAGAGGAGGAGAAAAACATCAATCAGCTGCCTCTTACATCCTCCCAGCTGGGCACCTGGCCCGCCAAGCCACACCAGCCAGGGCCAGAAACAGATTTTTTAATAGAGATTGGATAAACAATAAATTTTACAGGCTTTTCGCACAAGGGAAAGGGAAAATCCTGATGGAATGGGACCACAGTATTCAGTAAGCAGCTAACTTAGGGGAGTGAAAGTGGATAGTGGAGGAAAGATGAGAGAGTGCTTTTTATTGAGAGTACATTCTTTGTTCTCAGAAACCAAAATCAGTCTAGTATTATAGGTAGATTATAAAGTTCCCACCCATCTGTTCTTTTCTTTCTGTTTTCAAATGTGTGTAATAAAGCCAGATTATCTTTGGGGAAATAGCTGTGTTAGACTTAATAATTATTTACTTATGTACTGTAGGCAACAGGAGAAAAGACCATTTTTTTCCTAACTTTTGAGTATTCTGAACCTTCCAAAAACATGTTCATGTATTAGTATTACATATTACTAAATGTTATTAGTCAGGCAAGCCAGATAATGTAGCTTAAATGTTTTATCTTATTTCTCTTTAAGCCAAGGGAAGAGATGGTGTTAAGTGGAAAATATAAATCTGGGGAACAAATTCTTCGTCTGACC
Organism: Artibeus jamaicensis; assembly: GCF_021234435.1. Lineage (NCBI taxonomy): Eukaryota > Metazoa > Chordata > Mammalia > Chiroptera > Phyllostomidae > Artibeus > Artibeus jamaicensis. The sequence continues at coordinate 16,428,549 of NW_026521486.1, read as the reverse complement.
AATGAAAGATTTGCTGTTCCAGAAATACTTTTTAATCCTTCTGATATAGGCATTCAAGAAATGGGAATTCCAGAAGCTATTGTCTATTCAATTCAGAACTTACCCGAAGGTACGTAGTTAAAATATTGAGTAGCAATGATATTTTTAAAACACCATAAGCTCAGTGAGACCTAGAGAAGTGATTTCTTTTTTCTAAATAGTTTCAGCAAGTGGCAAGTCTATTTGATTTGTAGAGATTTCCAGCTCCAATAATGTACTTGAGTAATTATTGGCCCTAGATTATAAATCTGATATAGAAGTCATTACTATCCACTTAAACTTGGAGTTCATCTCTCCATTAATATTAAATTGTCATATCCATTTTAGAAAAAGTTTTAACTTCAACCAAATTATTATAGAATAGGACTTTATAACTTAGCAATTTAATGGTCTTCTGCTATTGGTAGGACTGGTTTATTCTTTCTGCTATATTTGGGTTGATACATAGGAAGTTAATTTTAATGAGAGTAAAGTATGGTACTTTGTAGTGATGTCTAGGTTCTCCTGAAGCATGATTTAACTAATGTTCTAGAGTGTTAAACTACTTTTATATCTTGGAAATGTCTTCCTAGTTCATAAGAAACATTAGGCAATGGAGACAATCTAGAACAGGCAATATCCTTTCCTCCTATTTATGTGTGTGTGTATATGTATATGTACACACATATATATACATATATATGTATATATAGAGAGAGAACAATGAAGAAAGGAAGAAAGCACATAATTGCCAACACCTTAATATAATTATTTCACAACTATATATTCATATTAATTTCAATTTTATATTAAAGTTACAGTCATGATATATACAGCATTTTAATGTCATGCCAGGTGATTAAATGTCAAGTATATGGGAACTCATTCCTTGTTTTGAGAGGTGGGATGGTCAGTACTTATTATTGTAATAATTCCTGATAAATTTCCCATGGGTGCTCAGTCGGCTTTTAATACTGGCTAACCATATGGCAGTTAAAGTTTGCCATCGTGTAACTTTAATGAGTTAAATATTCTTTAAATATCATTATAGATTATGAGTATTTTTCACTATCAAATGTAAGTATTGCACAGTACTTAAATACTGTCTCAGTGAGATAACTTGGAAATTTGGATTCCCATTTAAAATGTCTTAAAGGAACTCCTTTTCATCCTTATACTGACTCACAGTCTCCTACACAAACACTCCACGCATTTTGGGGAAGAATAATTGTAATTATCAAATGTTCACTACTAAAATGTTACTGATTTATGTATAGTTGTATAATATAATAAGTAGCCCATAGTTCAATAGCCTTTCTTATAAATATCTGTGAGGTCATAGATATTTTGGTTAACGTGCTTATTTGTATAAGCTATAACTTCATTGCAAAATTAAAAATTATCTTAAAAATTATCATTTATGTGGTAATAACAAAATTAAGTGGTCTCCCAACCAGTAACTATAATCCTTAATTACTTTAACCTAAGCCCTGATCCTTGCCATTCCAGAAAGATAAGTAAACAGATTTTCTAATGCTTTTTTTCTTTCCTTTCTCCTTTTTTTTTCTTCCAGAAATGCAGCCACATTTTTTTAAGAACATTGTTTTGACAGGAGGAAATTCCCTTTTCCCAGGATTTCGGGACCGGGTTTACTCAGAAGTTCGATGTCTCACTCCCACAGATTATGATGTTTCTGTTGTGCTGCCTGAAAAGTAAGTGTTGGCTCATGTGTGATAGAAACACAACATGGACGTTGTGTAAATGAAGTGGTCTGCCTATAGGCAGACGAGTTTCAAGCTTGGTTCTACCACGTTGGCAGGTTTATTTCACCTCTGGGACCCTCATTTTCCTTTTCCCAAACGTTGACACGTAATAAACCTGCCATATCAATGGGTTCAATAGGATGATGTATGCAAAGTGCCCACCATTATGTAATGGTTGGTACATTATGGGCACTCGGTTAACAGGGGATCACTTCCCTATAGTAAAGTCAGTCCTCACTCTTAAGAGATTTTTACAAGCAAAACAGGTTATTATCTATTTGGGTATCTGAAGTGTGTCATTTCTCGAGAGTGTCAACTAGAGAAATTTAAGAATTGACTCATTAAGTTATGTCAATTCATAAGTTGTTTTGAAATGTTTTAAGATAATTTAAAATATTTCTGAATTAACTTTTACATTTAATTAGTTTTTCTTAAATTCAAAATTGTGTTATATGGGCTCATTACACGGCTGGGTGCAGCAGCAGCCAAACCCGTCGCTCTGAGCCCAGCCGCATCCCTGAACAGGTTGCACTCCAGATCGGGGTGTCATCTCTGCAGCCACCACCCCAGGGGGGGTCCAGGCACTGCTGGGAGGGGGGGTAACACCCTATAAAGTGTGTTCTCACCAAAAACACCCCAAACTTTTATATTCCTCTATCGTGTTTTATGAGACAAAGCAGATTTAATTTCCACTTTTCTTGGTTTAAAAAAAAACGTAAAATTTTAGAGCTGTAAGAAAGGCTTACATGTCATCCTGTTCAACGTTCTTACTTTGTAAATAAAGAAACAAGGGCTCATGAGTTGGCAAAGACTTTACAGTGAGTTAATAGTGGTGAGCAGACCAAAACCCCGTGCTCTTTAATTGAGGCAGGAGCTCTAAATAACCACTTTCTCCCAAGTCTTAAGTGGCAGAGTTGCAAATAAGACCCCACAACCCTGGCTTAATTTTAGAATTTTGTTTTAAAGCTAAACTAAAATTTTGAAAAATCTGTAGCAGTTAAGAGAAGGCCCTCATCTGATCACTTAGTTTTGTACTATCAGTTAAAAGAATAAATAACCACTAGATATTGAAATGTTTTTATCAGCATTAATGTTCATACACTCTGTGTAGAAGAGTATGAAGCATATTGAATTTTTATCCTGCATTTTAAATGTAAGTTGTGCACATATTACAGGCCAAGGAATACACAAAAGTAGTTTTATTCTTTATTCATCAAATCTTTATTGCACATCTATTGCACACACACACACACACACACACACACACACGTGTGTGTATAGTCTGTCCAGAAAAAGTCCAGCCATTATTAATATAGCCAGAATGGTTTGCATGACATTGATGTAACCTGGCAGCCAAGGAGAGTGGACTAAAATGTGCATGTGTGAACAATAACAGCTTCATTGTACTAGTCAGTGGGGGCAGTAGATGCCATTGAGTGAGCATGTATACTGTGTAGCCATCACATTGAAAATAAATGAGTGAGTAGAGCAACAAATCTGCATCAAATTTGGCATTAAACTTGAACACTTCTCCATGGAAAACTACTGGGATGATTCAGAAGGCTGCAGCTATGGGCATCTGGTGATTGGCAGCTTCATCTTGAAAACATGCCTGCTCATGCATCACATGTAGTACAGAGTTTTTTAGTGAAACATTAAATCACCCAGGTGACTCAGCCCCTCTGACAGCCCAGATTTGGTGCCCTGTGGCTTCTGGCTTTTCCCAAAACTAAAATCACCTTTGAAAGGGAAGAGATTTCAGACTGTCAGTGAGATTCAGGAATATACAACAGGGCAGCTGATGGCAATTGGGAGAACCATGTGAGGTTCCAAGGTGCCAACTTTGAAGGGGACCGAAACATGATTGTCCTATGACAATGTACAATGTTTCTTTTATCTTTCATCTTCTTCAATAAATGTCTCTTCATACTGCATTCTGGATAGGCTGTGTGTGTGTTTCCTAAGGTTAGGAAATTCAGTAAGTACAATAAGGAAAACATTTAGCTTTTTTCTTTCTCATTTTTTAGATTTGAAACTGAATTGGGGATAGAAGGAGAGTAGAAATATAATTGAGTCATAACACAAAGTACAAACTTACTTGTAAATAGAGCCAAATAAATGTTTACCATGCTCTAGTTTTACTGTCCACGTCCTCCCATGTAACTGTTTATCATGCCCTGTGTTTTCCAAATGCCTCATTTATTAGAGGCAACAAAGTGTAGCAGCAAAGGCACAGGCTGTGTGAAGACAGTTCCAGGTTAAATCCTAGTTCCAGACTTAATCTCTACAAACCTCATTTTTTAAATCTATAATATGGGAATTATAATAGGTATTTCATGGGTTGCTGTGTGAATTAATGAGATGACATATCTTTGCCACATACAGAAAAGTTAGACTCAGTTATGACAGTGTTTTTGGTTTTATACATTTTCGATCTTTTGCTTATTGTCTTGTTTTTTATTAGAATTCAGGGCACAGGGGAAAAAGTCAAAAGAACACTTACTTGTAGTGTTGACCAAGGTTCTTTCCTAGTTTGCTTTAGTCCTATGAAGTTTATGCTTATTTGTATACTTCAAGTGATTTTCTGTTGGGTAGCGATTGCTACATTTTAGTTATTAACACTTTTTTTTGGCTTTTTAGTTCTATAAGATCATCTGGATTCATTTATTTTATCTTTATTTTTAGCCCTATTACTTACTCCTGGGAAGGTGGAAAATTGATATCAGAGAATGATGATTTTGAAGATATGGTGGTAACAAGAGAAGATTATGAAGAAAATGGGCATAGCGTCTGTGAAGAGAAATTTGATATTTAAATAACATTTCTGAATGAAAGTTTTGACTGGTTGCAACAAAGGTTTAATTTAAATGTTCTTTTTAAAGGAGGTTAAGGGCCTGTGCTCCCTTTTATCTTAAGATAAAGACTTGAACTTATGTAAATACTTTGATCCATGGCTAATTTTCAAAGGTTTCTAAGGTAGATTATTAAGTGAACTGTAACTTGGCCGATATATTTTCATCTAGGAGCTAGACTACTGTAACAATGCTTATGTTGTTTCTGAGAGTAGGTTATCTTACATTAGAAAATGGAAGAGTGAATGCATTTTAAGTTTCATTCTTCATAGCTGAAAGCAGAAACTTAACTGTCTCACTAGTCAGTTTTCTTTCTGAGGTAATTTTGTGTGACTTTGACTCAGAATTGGCCAGTGCTTTCAGTCTGATAGGATTTCTCTCTCTCTTAGAACCAAATATTTTACTTTAAAGTTGTCCTTTTATTTGCATATACTAAAGTTGGAAAGACCAGTCATATGGGTTTCATGTTTATTTTTTACTTAGAGTACGTTTGAAAGGGCAGAGACTAAAACCTATTTACTGAAGTGTTTTTGGTCACTACTCTGTTGGCAGAAATGTACTATTTCACTCATAAAAATACCGCACCATTTTTTTGAGAGGAAACTAAATTTGAAGTTAACTTGGGTTGTTCAAAAACTTTATACAAATGCTAGTGTTTAGTTTTAAAAATTCTTATGTAATGTACAGTATGTAAGGTGTCAAAGGCTATGGCTGTTCAATTTAGGGAAACGACATACAGTGACATTAACAAAGGGGGCAGGTAGGCTCCTTTGATTGCAGACAGTAAAAACTCCTTAGGGCTATCCTAAGCAAAACAGCATTTATCTGCAGGACAAAGAGCAGCTCATAAAATCTGTGAAAAAGCTAGGCCACCCTGACTGTGTGGCTCAGTGGATTGGGTGTCGTCCTGCAAACTGAAAGGTGGCTGGTTCAATTTCCAGTCAGGGCACAGGGCTGGGTTGCAGGCCAGGTCCCGGTTCAGGGTATTTGAGAGGCAACCGATTGATGTTTCTGTCTTGTATCAGTGTTTCTCTCCCTCTCTTCCTCGCTCCCTTCCTCTCTCTCTAAAAATAAATAAATAATCCTTAAAAAAAAAAAAGAAAAGAAAAAGCTAGACCAACAGCCTTAAGAGTGTAAACCAGATAAACTTAGGCATCTAGGTTATATAAACTAGGGGACAATCCATATAGAGCCCTGCCATCAAAATAGCTCAGCTTCTGTATTTTCTGTTTGGCCTTATACTCAATATTCAAATTCCAACAATCATTTTTCTCAAGTTAGGATCATGCATCTACCCTATAGCTTTAGGGGCTTTGACAGTCTTATTAAGACCACTTACAGTGAAAGAAGGAAGATTCCCAAAGGAAAATTAATGTGAAGAGACAGATGTTGAGCTGTGTACAACAATTATATATTGGATTATGTTGGGTTAGGGCCAGGTTGCTCCTTCCTAGACCTAGGTTGGTTATTATTACAGAGTTGTAGATGGAGTGTGTTTGTCTGATACCCAGTTATTGTCATTTGTGAACAGTGTAGCAGAAAGATGCTGGTGGTAGAAAAGAAGCTTTTGCAACCATACATTGTAAGAGTGCTAGAATTTCAAGGTGATGTGGTTAGAGGTAAAACGATAAGCCCCCATTTACAGGGTTTTCCTTGACTTGTTAGTATCTCATCTGAGACAGACAGACAGAATACTGTCATTACCAACCAGATGTTTACCTGTGAGGGCATTCCTCAAAGCTGCACTCCCAAAACATACCCTCACCTGAAGTCTTCTGTTATGTTCTACTGAGAATGATGCATGTGTGTTCATGTCCTTACTACAGTACACTGTAATTTCTGTATACAGTGTAGGTCTCCTAGTATTCCTTTTTGAGACCACAAAAATTCATGAAAAAAAACTTCACCCAAGGATATTTCCATTGATTTTTAGACATAGGAAGGGAGAGGGAGAGAGAGAGAAACATTGATGTGAGAGAGAAATATCGATCGGTTGCTTCCCACATGTACCCCGACTGGGGATCAAACCCGCAACCTAGGTACGTGTGCTGACTTATTTTTATTTGAGGGGTGCTTAACACCACTAGAGAGGCACCAACGCCAACAAACAATAGTGAACCCCTAGGGAGTAAAATAAGCAAAAGGAACTTTACAAGTAATAAGTAATATTCTCTAAGAGACTGGTGATGGAATTGGATGTATTACAACAATAGGTTGCTGTTGTAACAGTGGGGAATTGTAACCCACCCCATCGTTCTTTTGACATTGTTTCTGTAAATGCTGACTCTAATAAGTAGCCTGTAGATAAATAGCATGTTTGTATAAGGGTCCTAGGCACTAACTTCAAAAGATACAGTCTCTGACCTTCTGGCATCCAAGCTCCAAGCCATGTGCTGACTGTTTGCCTTTGGAGCCAGGATGACGTGGAGCCAGGGTGACTAAACCAGGATGGTGCACACTGGACCGTCACTTGTCTTATTGGAATGGACTAGACCCATCTGCACGTTGAGAGCTTTTTAACCCCCTCCCTTGATCTCTTTCTTCTGCTTCCCCTCTGGCTCCTTATAAAAACCTCTGCCTGCACTGAAATGTGGACATAGGTATTGAGACACGAGTCCTCCATGTTCCAGGTGACTGGCATCTGAATAAACCATTTTCCTTCACATTAGCACCTGTCTCACAAGTTTGGCGTTCATAGCAGCAGGAAGTCATACCTGCATTCATTTACACTGTAACAAAGATAGATTGTAGAAACTGAAAGTAGGGATTACTTATGCTCAATTGGTGCGTTGAATAGCAGAACAGACACTACTAGACTGAAAAACAGAAAGCTGAGAGAATTTTCCCAGAATGTAGCACAATTCGGCAAGGACTGGGATGGCTGGGGAAAGAGGCTGATTAATATCCACAGTATCGGTTGGCTATGCTGTCCACCTAGAGCCCTTTTTGTAGAAGAGGACTCTGATGAGCTCTCAGAACACAAATATCCTTGCACTTGTGGCTTACTCTGAGATGCCCATTCATATGCTTCTTTCCTAAAGCTTCTAGTTCCCAGGTTTCTTGTCTTTAGTTGTCATATCTGGGGTCCTTCAGTTAACCCATTAGCCATTATTTCCGGCCATATTTTTATGCAAACTGAACAACTGGAAATGCTGCCCTCAGTTTTGCTCCGAGGTCATGTCCCTTCCCACTGTCAGTCAGGCATGTGCAGCAGCAAGCTGTGCTCAAGCGGAAGTGGTATACACAAGTTGGGACTCAGGTTGGACAAGTCAATCGCATGATCTTGCTGAGAGTACTTACTCATACTGCACTATTTACCTTTCCCTCAACTCACGTCTGTGATGTCCTGGAGGTTCCCTAATACCACCGAGGGAGAATTCAAACCTGGTTTATAAGTGGTTCTGCATGAAATGGCTGGCTCTAGCCAGAAGTGGAGTGTTGGCATAGATCAACTATTGAATTGTACACCTGTGAGAGAATCAGACGACAAAGAGTTGCCTAATAGTGTCACCGATGACAGAATTGTCAGGTGACAGAGTTGGAGCTACAAGACCAACTTTCCGCGTTTTGTGTTCACAATCTTCCTGGCACAGAAGCAATCGTATAGTAAAAGCACCTCCAATTCCACTTGTAGAGCATGTGGGAGGAAAGATTTCCAGGGAAAAAAGTCTCAAGAATGGTTTTCAATCTTGAACATCATGTATATAAATGGGAGAGAAGTGTTGTCTGAACACTTATTTCTTGGAGTTAGAAAACCTTTTTACCTGGATAGTGCCTGAGAATGAATAACCTAAGACTAAGCAGTAATAAGCACTATGAATCAGGCTGTCAGTTCTCATAGAAATTTATAAATATTGTATCAGGAGGTAGGCTGTACAATGAGCAGAGCTGGATTTTATTTATACAGGGGAAAATGGTTTGCACATAATAAGTCCTTCAAAAGGTTTAGCCTAAAATTGAATGACAACACCTTTGGGAATTCTATTTAAGCCTAATAACTGTAATTTATGGAGCTGTCACTAGGTGGAGTGGCACTTCTGGGTTAGTAATGCCTCAACCTTCAAAACCATTCAGTGGAAGGCATTTTTTTTTCTTTGTAAACAAGTTTAATTGAATAGTGGTATATGTGATGAAAATAAGCCCCATTAGGAAATGTCATTCCATTTAAATAGCAATAAACCATTTCAAGCATTGCCGAACCACCCTAACTTCTAGTAATTCTACTATTTCTACATTGGATTTTACCTTAATCTAGGGTACTCATTTGCTAACATTTTCCTTTCTGAACGCAAATAGGTCACTAGTAAATCCAGATCTCCAACTCCAGAGCCCATTCTCTTACTGTCTGCCATCCTACCTGCTCTCCCTCATGCCTTTGATATTTCTGGTCTTATAAATACAAACCTATGAGTGTATATTTTTACTCTAGAGATTAAAAGAAAAACTGAGGCTCAGAGAGAAGATGTTTACTTCAGGTTATATGTAGTCTTCTAATCACCAGATACAAGGACACTGTAATAGACTTAATGCACTCCTCAAAATGCCAGCCATTCATGGTGATGGGGAGAAATTCCCCACCCGATTTACACAGAACATTAAATAGCAATTTTCCTAGTAAGGAGACTTTCCCCCACACATACCTCCAGTTGAGAGAGAAGGGTTGCGGGGGAGAGAGGAAGGAGGGAGGGAGGGCGGGAGGAGGAGAAAGGAAAGGAGGGAAGAAAGAAGAAAAGCCGTAAAATACTCTAGACTAAAGAATTAGAGAAGGCAAAATCATGGTTTTAGAGATTCATGAATTTTAAGTTTGTAGATTTTAAAATCCTTTCTAAGTCTCACCCTATTTAAATGATTCACGGTGTTTAAGTTATAGTAGCCTATGGGGGTAGCTTAAAAATCACATATGCTAAAGAAAATGCATGTTTTTCGAGAACTCACGTATGAAATGTTCCTTTTCTGTAAAAAAAATTCTAAAGATATTAAATATACCAGATCGCTAATAGCACGACTTCAGCAGCATTTCCTTTTAAAGTTAAAAACTTGCCTAACATGTTTTTGAAGATTTCTCTTTGCAACTTCTGAACATATAGTGTATAGTATTATTAACTATAGTCACCATGCTGTACATTACATCCCAAGGACTAATTTATAAATAACTTTGTACCCTTGACCACCTTCCTCAACATTTTAAGCATGATTACACTTACAATGCTTGGAGGCTAACCTGCCCCTGAAGTGTAAGTATGGTAGTTTGAGAAAACCACCAGAGGTTTGTTTACATTCACAAATTGTAGTTTTATGCCACAGAAATATTAAGGCAAAGCTTCCCAACAGTGGTTTTGCAATTCCTTAAAAAAAAATACTCCTTACCCCTCCAATACTCCTTTATTCCAAGCCCCCTGCTCCTCTTCCAGGCAAACCCTTGGTCCTGTGCCCTTGAACCCATTTCCTTCTGTGTCCTCCAGGACCCAGTTCCATCAGACATTTCTTTTTTCCTTCAGTATCCCTTTTATTCTGCTGTGTTGTTCTCAGTAGATGTGTGCTCAAATCTCTGGCTTGTCTCAGTATTGCCCCAATAATTGGTCAGTTTCTCTCTTCCCCTTCTTATCATAGATCCACTCTTTACTTCTTTATCCATTCATTCCTTTTCATCCCTCTGCAGCCCAGCTTCTGCCCCTCAAACTGCTAAATCAGCTCTCACTAACTGGCTCCTGATAGTAAGTGGCAGTCCTAATTTTCTGCTACACAGAATCCTCCTTCTTCAAATGGTATATTTCCTTGGTTTTATGGGCACAACATCACCTAATTCCCCTCCTAACATTTCGTTTTTGTCTCATTCATAGATTCCTATTTACTTAACCCTTGACAATTAGTGCCCCTTAATGTTTTTTCCTTGGACCTTTATTAATGTGTGTGTGTGTGTGTGCGCGTGCATGTGTACAAAATGAGAGAGAAACTAGTAAGAGCTCCATCTTGGGTTTCTGGGGGGTTTTTTTCTTTCTTTTCTTTCCCTTTTCTCTTTCCTTCCTCTCCCTTCCCCTCCCCTCCCCTCTCCTTTCTCACATACTCTATGAATTCTTGATAATCCTCAAGAATCTTTCCTTCTTCCCTCTTCCTTTATCCTCCCACCTTTCCTTCCTTCTTTTTTCTGCCCTGTCAGGTGAATGGTGTATCTTCCCTAATTAGTGAGTCGTTATCTTCCATATCCTAGTGTTGTAGAAGAGAACATTAATGACAGTTGGATTGTTTTTCTGTTGCAGGTAATCTGTCCTTTCTGCCTAGAAGCTTATAAAGGCACTAGCTGCTGTTTCCTTCAGAGGCATCCAAAGAAATCCTGTTTTGTTTTTGTTTTTCTGATGTCCCTATATTCTACCTGACTCAAAGGCTGGGGAAGGCTCAGCTCTTTGTGTGGGTCTTTTTTTTGTTTGCCTATTGTGAATTAGGGAAACCTGTCATATGCAAACAGGACCACAGTTGACTATATAGGTTTACAGGTTTCATTACCAAGTTCTTCTCAGGGTCTGATGCTTTCTGGTCCTCAGCTTCAGAGTCTGGTGTTCTTTTCTTCTTTGGACCACATGGAAAAAAGCAGTGTATCAGCTCTCTCTGTTGGAATCCCTGCTAGTACCCAGAGTCTTATATCAATAGTTCTGAGCAGTAGGAATGACAAATATTTTAGAGCTCAAAGAAAAGAGAATAGAGTGCCATTCAGGTTATCAGGTTTCCTGAACCCCTTCCCCATGAAGAAGGCTGATTTTATGATAGGGCTTCTCTCCTCGGGCTGTAATGTTCCATTTCATAAATGTCTCCCTTACTAGACTGTGGATTCTTTTAGGGCAGGAATAAGTAAACTGGTAGAAACTGATGATGTTATTTATGGCCATGAAAAGGAAATGATGGAACTTTGGAAAACACTGAGCGCCGGTACAGGGAGAAGATGATTGTGAAATCATGACTGAATTAATCCGAATGAAAACCCTAATCTCCAGATCTTCTTGCAGGTCATAACCAGGGACTTTCTTTGTTAGATCATGTGAGAATTCACAGTGACTAATTTATAACACAGAGATGGTGTTAGTTTATACATATGGATATATATATTCTCATCTCTTAAAATACCAAAGGTGAAATATGTGAAAGGCCTCTTAAGTTATAAATTACTTGACAATAAAAACTGTCACTTACCCAGGTACACAGACACATGGAATAACATCTCCATCTAGACAAGTGTTTGAGATAACAAGATCCCCTTCTTTATTTAATTGAAGATTTTGTGTTTTAACAGTTGGCTACAAAACATTTTCCACAAATAGAAGGTGAATCAATTGAAGAATACGTAACAATGTTTGTTGTTTCAAAAAATCTTCTATGTTTTAAAAAGAGAAATAATGTAACTACCAGATCAAGAAATAGCACACATTCAAGCAATATTATAAAAATTTCCATTTCTAAGTAATACAAAATAAAAGATATATATATTATATATGTATACTTGATGGATTAATTTAATGCTAGGATAATTTAAATTTTCTAAATTACAATTTTTATTTTCAAGAATGACCTTTAAATAGACATCAGTTAGGAGCAAAGTGATTCTATTTTCTGGTTATGTTGCTTGTATAGTAATATTGTCTAACTTCTAAGGCCAATGATAATTTAATTACAAATATAAAAAGCTACTGGTCATGCTAATAAATTAATTATATATCTGAGAGAATATGAGATTGCTAATTATAATTTTATTCAAAGTAGTACAGATAACTATAGTTTATTGTTTTAAATTAAAATACAGTATTAGGGTAATCTTAACTTTTCTGGTCATTCCTGTTAAGTTTTCATTATCCTAATCATCAGACCATAATTACTATTTTGTTTTTCTTTAAATGAAGGAAAAATTATAAAAGCAACAGTCATAGTAAAACTCTTGCAAAGATCCCAAGCCAAGTAGCCTATGTATTAAATTTGTACCATAGCCATGATTTTTTTGTTTGTTCATAAGCATTTTGAATAAAATTAACTCATGTGAAAATGGGAGATTTCATATAAAGTTCTGGTTTCAAGTTTCTCTTAAAAAAAAATCTCATAACACTGGGCTTGAATGAATTCCTGACCAGTCAGCTGACAGGAAGCTGTGGGTAGTGCTTTGCACCTGCATGTCATTCCCAGTTCACCACAAACCCCAATGTTCCCCATTGTATCCCATGAAGCTGAGTGTCAGCTACCACTTTCATGGTTTGTCCTGTTGGTTTTGCTACAATACAAATCAATTTCCCTGTACTTATATCTCTGTGTTAAGTGGGGAAAGGAAAAACAGCCTGAGTGGGCCATATATTTCAAGCAAAACAGCAGTGCATATTTTTCCTATATGTTTGATAATTAAGTATTCATTGGCACGCTGATCTGCCTGGCTCCTAAAATCATCTCAGTTTGCTACCTGTGAGTTATTTGCCATTATAAATCAAACTAACAATTTTTTAGTAAAGACTTGTGATCATAAATAGCCTCTAACCAATCAGGACACATTTTTCAATACCAACCTTTGGGCACAGCACTGAACCAGGTGCTGTAAAAATACATAAAAATGAGTGGGCCTTCAGCAGCCACATTCTAAGTAAAGAGGCAAAGATAGCCACCGATGGAAAGAGTGAAGACAAATTATATCATGTCACCAGGAGGAAACATAACATTATGAATAAGTCCAAAAATAGGGGAAAAAACTTTATTCAAGTGCATCAAGACAGAACACTCATTTATTTAACAAATATTTATTGAGACCTATTTTTGTGGTAGGTACTGTTCTAGGTGCCAGCGATGTAGTAAGTAAAATGGGCAAAAATCCCTGCTTTTTTAAAAAAGATTTTATTGGACTTCCAACCAAGATGAAGGCACAGGTAGATATGCTTTGCTTCCTCACACAGGCAAAAGAACAAGAAATTTTAAAACAATAAGAACTGCCAGAAAATTGAACTATACGGAAGTCCAACAACCAAAAAGTTAAAGAAGAAACGTTCATCCCGCCTGGTAGGAGAGGCAGAGATGGGCAGCCAGGGTTTAAAGGACGTGTAGAAAGGCAATGAACTGGGTGGGCGAGGCAGTGGCTGGCAGACCAGACATCCCACATTCGTGTGTGGATAAGCCAGGAGGAACAACTGGGGAACAAGACAGACTGAGCAACTATGGGTTCCAGCGAGGGGAAATAAAGCCTCAAAATCTCTGAGTGAAAATTGCAGGTTGCAGTGGAGGGAGAAATTCCCAGCCTCACAGGAGAGTTGGAAAGGCCAACAGTGTCCCAGAACGTACACAAACCCACCCACACGGGAATCAGCACCAGAAGGGCCCAATTGCTTGTGGACAGTTTGGGAAGTGACTGAAAGGAGGGTGAGAGCCAAGCAAACAGCATTGTTTCCTCTTGGACCCGTCCCCCACATGCAGCTCGACAACAGGGGTTGCCCCACCCTGGCGAATACTTAAGGCTGTCCGCTTACAACGTAATAGGTACGCCAAGATAAATAATATGATGCAAATGAAAGAACAGATCAAAGCTCAAAAAATAGAACTACTCAATGAGGAGCTAGCCAACCTATCAGATGCAGAGTTCAAAACACTAGTAATCAACGTGCTTGCAGAAATGATTGAGTATGGTTGGAAAATAAAGGGAAAAGTGAAGGCTATGTAAAGTGAAGTAATGGAAAATGTACAGGGAACCAACAGAGAAATGAAGAAAACCAGGAAATCAATTTGTAACACAAGGAAGAAATAAACATTCAACCAGAACAGAATGAAGAAACAAGACTTCAAAAATTGAGGAGGCTTAGAAACCTCTGGGACAACTTTAAATGTTCCAACATCTGAATCATAGGGGTTCCAGAAAAAGAGGAAGAGCAAGAAGTTGAAAACTTACTTGAAACATAATGAAGGGAAACCTCCCCAATCTGGCAAAGGAAATAGATTTCCAGAAAGTCCAGGAAGCTCAGAGAGTCCCAAACAAGTTGGACCCAAGGAGGAACACACTGAGACACATCATAAGTAAATTACCTAAGATGAAAGATAAGGAGAGAATCTTAAAAGCAGCAAGAGAAAAGGAGAGGGTTACCTACAAAGGAGCCCCCATAAGACTATCAACTAATTTCTCCAAAGAAACCTTACAGGAAAGAAGGGGCTGGAAAGAAGTACTCAAAGTCATGAAAGGCAAAGACCTGCATTCAAGATGACTCTATACAGCAAAGCCATCATTTACAATGGAAGGGCAGGTAAAATAATTCCCAAATAAGGTCAAGTTAAAGGAGTTCATCATCACCAAACCCTTATATAAAATGTTAAAGGGATTTATCTAAGAACATGATCAGAAATATGAACAGTAAAATGACAACAATCTCACAACTATCAACAAGTCAACCTAAAAAACAAAAACAAACTAAGTAACAACTAGAACAGGAACATACATAGAAATGGAGATCCCATGGAGGGTTATCAGTGGGGAGGAGGGCGGAGAATGTGGGAAAAGGTACAAGAAATAAGAAGAATAATTGGTAGACTGGACAAAAATAGGGAGAGGTTAAGAACAGTATAGAAAATGGAGAAGCCCAAGAACTTATATGTACAACCCATAGACATGAACTAAAGGGGAGTCATGCTGGAAGAGAGGGTGTGTAGGACAGAGGGGGATAAGAGGGAGAAAAAATGAGACAACTGTAATGGCATAATCAATAAAATATACTAAAAAATAAAATATTCATTTTTTAGAGGGGGAGAAAGGTAAACATTAATGTGTGGTTGCTTCCCAAGCACCCCCTGCTGGGGAACTGGCCCGCAACTCGGGCATGTGCCCTAGACTGGGAATCGAACCAGTGACCCTTTGGTTCTCAGGCCTGCTCTCGATCCACTGAGCCACACCAGCCAGGGGGGGAAAAAAATCCTTGCTTTAATGGAGCTTATATTCAAGTGGGGATAGGGAGGTAGACAATAAACAAACAAAAAGTAAAATACGAAGCATGTCAGGAGTAAGTTCTATGGAGAGAAATTAAGCAGCAAACGAGAGAAGTAGTGTTAGGGGATAACATCGCACTTTTAAATAAGATGTGTAGGAACTAACATTGGGAAGATAATATTTCAGCAAAGACCTGAAGGAGAAGGAGCAGAGAAATGTACTGTCTAGAACATACTAGTCAAATACAGAGATGATAAACAGAACATCTAGTTCTATTTAGGAAAATTACACTCAAAAAGGATATTGTGGCAACACATCCTATCACTAGGGTCAGATTTATGAGGCACTTCATATTTGATGACCATTGGGCTGAGTGAGTGACAGAGGGGATAGACTCTGCATGTGAAGAGTGTGCAATCCATGCAACACTGAGGGGAGAATACACACACACATATATGTCTTATGTACATACATATGTCTGAATAGCATGTATATATAAAAAGAAAATATTTATAAAGTGAGGCTGAACTCAAGTCATTTATACAGTAAATGTTTACACACCCATTAACAATTAGATGCTGTCTCATTCTGTGGGGATATAATGAATAATATCAGGACTATTCCTTACAGGGGTGTCCAACCTTCGGCATCTCTGGACCACACTGGAAGTGGAAGAGTTGTCTTGGACAACATGTTAAACACACAAACCCTAACAAAAACTGATGAGCCAAAAAAAAAAGGTTTTAAGTGAATTTATGATTTTGCGTTGGGTCACATTCATAGCCATCCTGGGCCTCACGTGGCCCATGGGCTGCGGGTCAGACACCGCTGCTAGTACCTCATACACTAGTGGGAAATAAACACAAATAAACAGGCTGTTCCATTAAGTGTACACGTTTTGTTTTGTTTTTTTTTCCCAGAGGAGAAATGTAGTATGTTTGGTAGGATTCAAACTTTATTTTAACTGAGGAAAACGGAGTGAAAGAAAACAGATTAATAGCAGAAATGCTCTAGCTGATATTGATATAAGAAGCTTTGAAGAACCTTTGTTTAACCTTTATTTGCCCAGGCCCCAGGCGCCCTGGGGAAAATAATGGGGCTGTCGGGGATAAGTAAACAACGGTGCATTAGCTAGGACTGAGATTAACACCCCTACTGTTAAAAACTGACCTTTGAATTTAGCCTTTGTACTTTATTTTCGCCTGGTAGCTAGGACTAACTTCCGAATTCCTGCTTCTGTATCTTGCTTTACTACTCCGAAGGCTATATAAATCCCAAGAATCCTTTGTTCGGGGCTCAGAATTTGGAAACTGACTCCTCTTGACCCGTGCACGTTAATAAACCTCGTACTCCAGAAACCCTCGATATCTGGTTGCTTCATTTTCCTGCAACAATATCAGACACTCCCCTAAGACCCACCCTGCAGAGGTGAGGGAAAGGTTGTGTTCTACACCTTTAGAACTCCTAACATTTCCAAAACAACGCACATATATTTTTGAAATATTACTCATGATATTCAGTAAGAAACAAACAACTATGAAAAAATTAAATACTGGCAAAGGTGGTTCATCTTAACCTTTCCTGTTGCGCAAATGCAATTTGGTGATGAAGCCTGAGGCCCTGTAATTGCACTGCTTTTCCCCGAGGCAGGCAGAGTGCTCAACTCAACTCAAATGAAGAAGGTTTCTCAGTTACTTGGGAACTACGAGTTGGCCTTTTTCAAAAATAGATTATATCAGTTACTTGGAAAGTACTAAATAGAATTTTTCAAAAAAATAGAGAAACTCAATCCTTTCTTTAGCTGAATTTTGTTGAGGTGTGTTGCCAATTATATACCTTTAACGGGCTATATTTTTCCAAACAAAACATGGCTTACATTTTCTTGTTGGCCAGCTAATTATTTAATTTTATAAAACTAGATAGTGTCTATATTGTTGTATTCTTATTATTTTATCTATTCATAGGTCTGATGGGGTTGTTTTGTGCTTGAGGATCGCAGAAGAATCATTTTCAGTGGATAACTGCGAACTTCATTCGTGCCTGACTTGTTAGAGCAGAGAAACTTCCTAAGACACTTCTCTCCCAAAGTTTTAGTATGAAAACATAACTTCCAAAAAGGTAAACATTTTTTTATCCATGAAATACAAATCAGTTGAAATAGATTAATTTTTACATGCTTTTTTTTTACTGACTTCTGAAAAGAAAAACTGAAAGCATAACATTCAAGTTTAACTCAATGATGACTGTTCTGCCAGCCTCTAAACGCGGCACATGCGTTACAGTATTTTAATTAACACTAACCTTAAAGATTCCTTGGCATATATTTTATCTGTTGACCCATTCTCTGTATTATCCTTTTTTCTTTTGCAAAAAACATAGATTATCTATTGCCTAGAAACCTGTAGAGTATTGTTTGAAACTTCAAATTCCAATTTCTTCTCATTTTTGAGTAGCTTTATTCCTACTGGTTCAAATACTTTATGGTTCATCAGAACTTGGCAAAGACCAACTCCTCTAAGATGAAACATAGCATTACTACTTAGGCACATATTTTGCATAAGATGACTTAATACTACATCAACAGCATCAGAACCAGTAAAACAGTCTTTGTATGTTCTTAATGGCATATCTGCTGCCATTGTCTTTCCTAAGTTTCTACTCCTCTCATCTTATGTAAGCCATAATATATTTACTAAGATTGCACTATGTTTGTCTGCCAATAAAAACAGAAAACCTAGTAACGTACTTTACTCACATGAAATGTATTATACTGTGAATTTATAAACCCTTAATGTTACATGATTAACTCTAGGCACACTTAATCTTGAAGGATATTATATCGGGACACATTTAAAAGAAATGCAACCCTAGCTGGTGTAGCTCAGTGGACTGAGCACAGGCTACAAACCAAAGGGTCACTGGTTCAATGCTCTGGCCTGGGTTGTGGGCCAGGTCCCCAGTGGGGGCCACGTGAGAGGCAACCACACATTGATGTTTCTTTCCCTCTCTTTCCCCCTCCCTTTTCCTCTCTTCAAAAATAAATAAATAAATAACAATAAAAGAAATACACACACTCACTAGAGTCTTGATTATTACAGATCACCAGGGTTTGATCTTTTTCTTTCTTCTTTTTCCATTTCTGATCAGTGGCATAAACTCTTCATGAGATATAGGGCAAGGAGCTCATAAAACCGATCTATTTATCAGCCAGCTATTCTTTTTGAAAAAAAAAAAAAAAACCAGCTTGTGAGTAACAACGAAAACCTGAAATCAGTAAAAATGTCCATCACCTGACGAATCGTTAAATAAATTATGGCATAATGTTACTATGGCATATTAAGCAGCCATTAGGGAGAATAAGGTTTATAGCATGAAAAGATACCATTACATAAAACAAAACAAAAACAAAAACTCAACAAGTTGAGCAGAACAATTTGTTTACCATCATCCTAGTTATGTAAAAAGGAATTCTCAAACTACACACAAATATATGTAAATAAATAGAAAGGAAGGTCTGAAAGGATAAGCTTCAAACTACTAAACTTTGGGAAGTAGGTTTGTAATAAAAGAAGGTTTGGGGGTTTTAATTTTTGTATTTCCAATTTTCTATAATGTGTATATGTAATTTTTAAATTGGAGACAGTAAAATTTTATTGAGACATAACTGACAGACCACAAAATTCAGTCTTTGTAAAAAAGTGTACAATTCAGTGTTTTCTTAGTGCAGTCACAAAGTTGTACAACCATCACTATTATTATTGCAGACCATTTCATCACTTCAAAAATAAACTCATACATACAAAAAAAAGAAACCCATACAGTTAAGTCACTCCTTATCCCCTCCACCCCAGTAATTCTTTAAATAAAAAAAAATGGAAGAATGATAAGGGAATGACTTGAAACATCCAGAATATTGTTTCTAGGTTTTTTGAATTAAAATTCAAGAATTTGGAAGGAACAACTATAAAGAACTCATGGACAAAATCAAGAGGGGGTGGAATCAGGGGAGGGAGGTTGGGATGCCTGGGGTGGGGGTGGGGGGTAAAAACAGACAACTGTGCTTGAACAACAATAAAACAATTAAAAAAATAAAATTCAAGAATTCGATCTCTCTCCTTTGACTATAAATAACTGGAAACAGGTTGCCCGATTTTACATAATAGTCTGATGTATATAACAAAATGATCAATAAAATCCCATCAGCCTCAAATACCTTTGGTAACAAGCTGTCCGCCTATCTATCCTTTAAATATTACCTCAAGACACTCTAGACAGTGTGGAGATAGGAGTGGAGTGAGGAAGCTGATCAATGAAAAGGGGTTAGACTAGAGGGGAGGAGTGATGGATGGGGTAGGGACGGAGTCAGGTTGGGGTGGGGTGGGGTGGAGAGGACTAGAAAACTATCAGTGGTGGAGACATGGGTATTCCCCATGGACCATCTGTCTTTAACCTCTGTTAAACAAGTAGGTTAGAAGAAGTAGTCCTCGTACTCAAGTAACTTGCCATCTAGTACTTCAAGCCCTTCTAGTCCTAAGTGTAGCCTGTGGACCAACAGCACTGGCTCGTGATCTGGGCGCTCATGAGAAACGCAGAACATCAGACTCCTCCTGAATCCAAACTGCCTTTAACAAAACCCCCAAATGACTCGTGTGCACGTTAAAGTTCGAGAAGCACTGCTTTTTTTGACTTCCCAAGAACAGCAGTTCATATAAGCCCAAGTCCTGGTTCTTAGTCCCAGACCACGGTGGGCAGGTGTGCCGGAAAAGGGGCGGGGCCTGGAAAGGGGCGGACCCCAGAATCCTGAGGCTTGTAGTCTAAACCACCCTCTACCCTCAGCGGCCCTCCCCTTCAGTATATTCGGCTAGGATCTGTGAGGTTACCCGTTCTCTTTTCCGGCAGAAGCCACCTCTGTGGCTCACGAAATTCGACCTGGGCCGGGAGGTAGGCTCTAGCTGCCAAGGTTCCGGAACAGCGGAGTCGAAAGAATCGCCAGAAGCTCGCGCGCCGGCCCCTCCCCTGGCCCGTAACTCCGCCCCCGTCGGATCGCGGGGTGGGCGACGGCCCAGGAAGTTCCAGCCCCGCCCCTACCGAACCAGCAGGAAGTGACGTAATGCCCAGGCCGGCCGGTCTTTCGGTCTTTTTTCTTATCCCTTACTCTTCTTCCTCCCCAATCCCTCCCCTGCCCTCCCCCTTCCCACCTCCTGCTCTAGCCTGTGAGGGCGCGCGGGTGGATAAAGCTATGGAGTAAGCCACAGCTTCCGCCGGACGCTGAAGCTGAGCTGGAGCAACCGGGAGACGTTTGGCGGGGCGGGGGAAACGAGCCTCTGCACCGCCCTTCCTGAGAGAAGAAGGGAAGAGGTGAGTGACCGCCCCCGGGCACCGAGTGACCTCTCCGGCCGCGCACCTGCCTGGGCTGCCAAGGCCAGCGAGGAAGGAATGGGGAAGGACCCGCGCCCGGGCTAGGCCTCCCAAGACCCCGAGTGCTGGCGACCGTTGCTAGGTGACGGGCCGAGGGCCGGTCTGGCAGGGTGGTGGGCGCCCGCGTGAAGCCTAGCTCGGCGAGCGGCGAGCTCCGGGGAGCGGTTCCGAGAGGCTCGAGTCCCCATAAAAGGCCTTGAAGTGACGGAAGACCAGGGGCTGGAGCCGTCTGCTGCGGGGAGAGCCTCCCGGTCCGGGAGCTCGGGTTTCCGTTGTGGAGCTCTTAGTTCCCTTTTGGGAAATTGGACACTCCTTCGGGACTGGGTGAGACAGCTCCCCTCACTTCTGAGGTCGACGTCTGATAACCTGGGTTAGCGCCCGGCGTCCTTTTCTGACAGTAGATATAGCTCTGGGAAGGTATTGTGTTTGAGGTGGGTGGGGCAGGTGTTTTGTTAAGACTAAAACCCCTTCGGAGGCTTCTGTGCTCCTGTTTTTCTAAGCGGAAGAGAAAGGCTGGAGGAAGGTTTAGACCGACAAAGCTTGCAAAAACTTCTTGGGAATCCAACTGAATTCATACCTATGATTAGTAATTACGGAAACCAATATGGTGAAGTCAGTCCCTACAACTCTTTCGGAGTCTCCCCACTCAAGCCTTAAAGGAACTGTATCGGTAGTGACTTAAGAGTTGTAAATTGCAAGCTGTTTTATTTTGTACGTTGCAAGCTGGTTTTTTGTAGATCAAATTCAAGAATTATCTGTATGATGATTTGTTTTACAAATTGGATTCTGTGAGTAAGAAGTTTTGTAAGAGACATTCACATGCTCTCCATTCTGGAAAATTAACATAGTTTTACAGCCTGTCACTGTAAAACTCTATCATAGTCTGGTGCTTGAAGCTACCTTCGGAAATTTACAGGCTCTTTTTGTTTGGCTTCCAGTCTTATTCTTGAGTATAAATGTTAATTTTGAAAAGCTTAAAAATTATATATCAGCTGGGTTTGGTAGAATTTTTGACAATAGTAAGCTGTTCTCATAAAAGACACTTTCAGGGGACTGTAAAAAAATTGTAATGGAAGTTAAGGATCTTCATTCTGTTCAGATCCACTATACACATGCAGAATTCTGTTCTTTTGTCTCTAAGATCCATGAACAACCAGAGGAATATATACAGGCATATTGTGCTTCCAGACAACAGAATATTTCTGTACAATTCGACCCTATAATTGGGAATAACTACTCATGCTCACATGATTTATTTCCCAAGAAAAATAGGTCCTCTTATTGTGTTTAAGTGACTAGCTTCATCATCAGTTCTTTTCTATAGAAGTGTGACAGCTTCCTCTCTCTTGTGCCTCATTATCTAGTTCTCATTAAGTCCTGTTGATTTTGCTTCTTGAATATCTTGTCTCTCTTCATCTTTGCCACTTGTAATCCAATTCCAACCACCATCATCTCTTATCTGAAGTGTCACTAGCCTCCGAATTATGGTCTACCTGCATTACCGTGACCCCCACTCCCCAGGTTGCCACAGCAGACTGAGTGACATTTTTAAAATGCAGATCTAATCATGTTGTCTCCATATTTAAAACCCTTCAGTGGCTTTCATTGTTTTTTAAGAGAAACTAAAATCCTTAACAGCCTGTTTGGCTCCCCTGACTGCCTTTGCAACTTCATCTTCATCGTGCTTTTTGGCATTTTTTTCTCTCCTAATCACTCTGTTGTGCTTAGGTACCTGGCTTTTGGTTATGACACTTTCTCTGATTGGCAGTACCTTTCCTTTTCATCCAGGTACTGCCTCCTCATCATTCAGCTCACTTCAGGAAGACTTTCCTGATTAGCATGGATTCCCCAAATTATATGTTCTCCTAACACCATTACAGAGTTGCCATATTTATTAATACTTAACAATTTAATGAGATGTTCTTCATCTTCTAGTAGTGTGTAAGAGCTTATTAAGTGTTTGTTTACTGAATTCATTGAATGTTTACTAAATGTACTAAACAGTTTATATGTCTCATCACCTTTAATCCTCATAGGAATTACTTGAGAAATGGGTGGCATTTCCCCCATTTTAAAGGTTAGAAATAGTGTTAGGGAGACTAGTTGGTGCTGGCATTTGAGCCCAGGTTTCCTTGCCAATGGATGTTGTGTATTTAATCATGTAACACTTAATTCTCACACTGTACCTCAGAATCACCTGGGGGAGCTGCTCTAATACAAATGCCCTGACTGCACCTTTACGGTCTAGATTCTGATTCCAAAGGTTTGCGATGGTCTGTAAGCATCTATGTGGTTTAACAAGGTATTCAGTCATTAAATGTTATTAGATGTGCACTGGAGTTTGGAAACCATTATCTTAGACAACAGTACTTTATCAATGTCAGTTTTCACACACTGTATTACAGTGTATTCAGATTTTGTATGTTCTTAAATCAAGAAAGAACTGTGGGCCTAAGAAGTGACCTTATTGATCATTTAGTCAAGTTTTCTACCCAGGCTTTCCTTTCCCCTCTTTTCCAGCTGAGGGGGCTGAATAATAAGACTCTGCTACCCCAGTGCTGCTACTTTTTTTAAAAATCACAATAATGTCAAGAATCTGATTGACGTCATGTAGTAAACATGACGTCAGCTACATATGCTGGAATTGCATTCAAAAGAGTTGGGTGTAGCCTCTTCTCAGATCTTATTATTCAAATTACTAATTAAGTATTTTAACTTATATTTGTTCATAATCTTTCATGTTGCTTTTTAAATCTTATTGTACAGTGGTCTTAAGTTTGTAAGCAGTGATAGAAACGGAATGTTTTGCTTCTTGTTTCTCCTACTGTGTCTAACATGGTGCTTTCAAATTAGTAGGCACTTATTTGTTGACTGGATGTGTACTTCACAGTACATAGCTAAGTGTCTTTAGTGTTTTATGTTTGTTTCTTAAAATCAGGTTTGTCTTCTGGAAGTAATCTCTTGTAGCTCAACTGATAATTATTAGATACTTTCTGTGGTTATAAAGAGAATGATTGTACTCGGTACAATCTTTGCTTTCTGAGTAAGATTAAACATGACTTCTATATAGACCAAAGAGTGGTGTTAACCATTTTTTTAAATGATTTCTTTTTATAATTTCTACTAATCTCTGAGTGCTCCCGCAGGAAAAGGAAAACATGTATTTCAAGAGTGTATCCCAGGATCATCTTCTTTAAATATAAACAAATAAGCACTACATACAGGAGTGTAAATATAAAAATTTCCCCCAAATTTTATGAATCATTTTACTAAAGGTATTTATGTCATGTTAATGTAATTCTTACAAATTACATCTTCAAAATTACAATCTTACAAATTACATCTTCAAATTACAAAATCTCATTCTATGTATGTTTAACTATTTAAGTGACTATGTAAGTGGTATTCTTTTATTTTCAGGCATTTACATAGAAAGAAATCTCAGACCCTGGTACCTCTTTGAGTAATAAAACATTATTTTGAGTTCATTTGTATTTATTTGTATTATTGTTCTTTGTAGTCAATGTGTAATAATATTTTGTGCCTATTGAAAGTCTAGTCTCTGCTGGGTGCTTTGAAACTGACAGTTACTAAACATAATTTCATTATCAGATGTAATTACAGTAACCTTATGTGTATTATATTTCCAATGAAATGCAAGCTAATTCTACTTTGAAACATTTTCTTCTTGGCAAATTAAGGGACTCTTCTTGCACTTGTATTACTTGAAAACTCAGGAACCTCTTTTAGCATAAATATAATTTTAGCTATTACATTCTTGTTATGTCTAGAGTTTGTGAGTAGGCAGAACTGAAAGAATTGCCAGTTCTTTTTCTCTACCTGCCATCAGGTGCTGTAATATTCAATCCACCTTCTGTCAGGTGCGTGTAAAATCTAGTAATACAACAGATTCACCTACTGATTCTGCTAAAATCAGAGCGATGGCTGAGCCAGATGGTAGAAAGATATAATCTTGGAATCATTTTGAAGCTGTTGCAAATCTCATTTTGGCTGAGATTTAGGAGGGAAAGATAATTGAATTTAAAGTGATTTCTACTAAGTTATGTACAAGGGGAAATGGCTTAAATGAATAAATATTTCTATTAACTTTGGAAAAATATGCTTATTAATCAAGTGAAAATTTGAAAAGCTATCATTCATTTGAAGAAAAGATATTTGGACTCTAGATTTGTTTTATGACAAAAGGCTATTGGTAAATAATTCAGAATCTTGTTTTACAAGCTCATCTACTTTCTGTCCTTAGCCTTCTGTTGCTCTTGTGATATTTTTCTTGGGTCTCCCTGGTCACCATTTTCAAGCCCACAGTCTTAACTACTACTGTATGCTTGTAAGCTCAAATTTTGATCTTCGATTAAGAAGTTTTTTCTAAGTTTTTGGCCTGCATATCTAAAAACCTATTAGATATATCTCCCTATGAGTGTCATTAAGTCAACTCAAATTTACCATGTCCATAATTGAGTTTTTCCTCCCATGAGAGAACCAGTTGTCTCCTTCAAGTCCTGCCTTAGTAAATAACCATCATTCTCCACCTAGACTCTGAAGTTAGAGACCTGATTGGGCTTCCTAGTTTTGTCCCTTCCCTTTACCTAGTATGTCAGTAAGTTCTGTTAGTTCTAACTCATACTCGTTTCTTAATTTTTCCTGTCTTCTCCTTTCTTACTGCTATTTCCTTAATTCAGCAACCTCCCCCTCTTTTAAAATTTTCATATATAATATGTAAAAGTGCATAGTGAAGTTTAATATATAATTATAAAGTAAATATCCATGTAACTAGCACTTTTGAAATACTCCCTGAACTCAGCATCTCTTCCCTATATTCTTTGTCCCTACTTCCAGGTCTGTCTGTATTTTTTGCACATACACACCATATTCCCTGAACTACATGTTGATGTACTCTTTAGCCATATTCCGTACTTTCACCCCTATATCATTCACTGTGCTTCATGGATTGATCACATTACCTCATGCCTGAAATCCTGTGGCTTATTACAGATTGATTTCTTACTATGTATACCCTTGGTGATTTGGCTTTTCTAAGTCTCCTTTCCCATACTTCCTTCTTATACTCCAGCTTTTATCTGAACTGCTTTGTTATTACTCCTATACTCCTACCATTCACTGTCTGGTTCACTCCTACTCACCTTTAAAGACATCTCTAGTACTACTGTTTTGAGGAAACTTTCTTCCATCTGTTTCTCTTCTTTTTGCTCCTGTAACACTGTGCATATATATTCTTTAGCATTTTATCACTGTAGGCTAATGCTGTGGTTGGTTTACTTTTCTCTCTCTTTCATCTCTGATGATAAGAGCTTTCATGACTTATTTTTCTTTTGCTGCTTTTTTCCTAGTTTTTATATGGTATCAGGTACGTAGTGGGTATTAAATAAATATTAAATCACCAGATGAATTTCCATGTTTATTTCCGTTGACTGTTTAGATAGTGAGTGGGCATGTGCAATTTGAATATTAACTCAGAATATCTTTTGTTTTCATACAAAACTACAGTACTGGTAGTTTTCAGATCACATCATAGTCTTCTTCCCCTTCCTGTCTTGGCACATCCTTTCTGGAATGCTCTTTCCCATTTTTTCTACTGGAAGAACACTTCATTTTTGAGCCCATTTTTCTGTTCCCATAATATGGTACGTTTATACCTCCAGTTAATTGCTATAAATTTTTGCAGGCCCGAGTCTGCTGTTGGTCTGAATCTCTAAAGAGCAGCTATGCTTCTGTTCACATCTCTATTCCCAGTATCTAACAGGTGCATGGCATGCAATATATGGCCACTCAGACAGAGTTAGAGGAATGCGTATCCAGGTTTTAAATAGGGTTTTGTGCCCCCTCACTTTCCTATTCAAAATCAGCAAATGTTCGTAGAGAACAATTTGGCATAGCAATCAATGTTTTATAATGCTAATAGCAACATTTCCTAACTGCTTACAGAAATGCAGCATTAAATTAAAAAGAGAACATGAGTCTCTTTCTATTTATGGTTTAAACATTTAAGAGAGGAAAGCAGGGTACAAACTTAGTGTTACCTTAGTCCATGGCCTTACAAATATTTTTCTTGTGTAGTCTCTAATTTTAAAAACAGTATACTTCTTTGCATGTTTTTAAGTTGATTGCATCTGAAATTTTTTGTCGAGTGAAGATAGTTACAAAGGACCTAATTTCTATATCGTTGTGTCTTGTGATTATGTGTTACTTTTAGGAGACTTGAAGTTTTTGCTTATTAATTTAAGTAAATTTGTTCCTATACATTCCTGTGATATCCATCTTGTTTCTTAATTGCAATTCTGTGATAGATAAGGCTTGGGGTCTTTCTGTTAATATCTGGTCTGGAAGAAATAAAGCATAACCCCCTTCAGTATTTCTTACCAAACTTCTTTTTGCTTTACTCATAAGGAACTTTATCTCAGGAATTATGCATTCTCAAATTGCCTTTCTCCTATCCCCCCCCCCAAATTTTTTATACCTGAGTGAATGCCGTATGATAAGACTAGGATGGCTGAGAAAAATACTTTTCTTTGGTAAAATAGGAGAAAGAAAGAGTTGGTTAAGGAAAATTTGCAGTACACAGACTGTTCTCAGGGGGAATCAGTTTTAGGAAAGAGTATGCATGGAAGTTAAAAATTCGAAGAGTGATAACTTTCTCTTTGTACCATGGCCTCTTTGGGCAATCCAGTGAAGCCTGTGGGCCTCTTTTCAGGGCAATATTTTAGGATCAGCTTGTTAATTTTTACAAAAGCTTCTGGAATTCTGATTTGATTGCAGTGATTTATAAATTGATGGGGGAAATTGACATCTTAACAATATTGAGGCTTTCAATTCATGAACACGGTATTTTCATATAGGAGGCCTGTCTGGAAAAAGTCCAGCCATTGTTAATATAATGAGAGTAGTTTGCTCGATACTGATGGAACCTAGCAGCCAAGGAGAGTGGACTAGAACTGGCATGTGTGAACAGTGACAACTTGACTGTACTAGTCAGTGGGGGCAGTAGATGCTATTGAGTGAGCATGTGTTCGTGTGGCCGTCACATTTGAAATGACTGAGTAGAGCAACAAATATGCATCAGATTTTGTGTTAAGCTTGAATGTTCCTCTGCAGAAACTATTCAGATGGTTCAGATGGCTTTTGGGGACGATACAAGGAATGCAGCATAAATAGAAGTGTGGCACAGATGCTTCAAAGATGGAGAATCTGTCGAAAGTGATCCACATTCCAGAAGGCATGCAACAAGCAGAGCACCTGAGAATGTTAAACACATGTGTGGGCCGCACTCAACAAAGATCAGTGACTGACATTGTGAGAACTAGAAGCTGATGTGGAGATTCCAAAAACTACTGTGTCTGAGATTTTGACGTAGGATCTTGGCATGAAACTAAAATTACCTTGACAGGAAAGAGATTTCAGATTGTCAGTGAGATTCAGGGAAATATGACAAGGCAGCTGATAGTGATTCCAACAAAGGATTTTGCAGAGTGTTTTGAACAGGGAAGAGATTGGAGAACTGTGTGAGGTCCCAAGGTACCTACCTTGAAGGGGACTGAGTCATCATTGTCCTGTGTACAGTGTTTCTTGTATCAGGTACCTTCTTCAATAAATACCTCTATTTTTTGTATTACATGGCTGGATACTTTCTGGGCAGACCTCGTTGTATTAATCTTCAATTTTTCTCAGCAATTTCTTTTTGTTATTATTGTATAAATCTTGTATATCTTGTTAAATTTACCCATAGGTTATTTTATATCCTTGAAATCGTATTTTTGAAATTTCATTGTTCAGCTGTCTGTTTTATGTAGAAAACAAGCCTTTTCAAATGTATTGTTCTTGTAGTCTACTGTCATGATAAACTCATATATTACTTCTAGTAGCTTTTTGATAGATTTCTTCTGACCTACATTATGTGATCATGCCATTTAGGAATAAACAGTTTTACTTCTTCCTTCCCAATCTGAATGACTTTTATTTTGTTCTCTTTATTGCTTTGGCTACAGCCTCCATTAGAGTACCGAATAGAAGTGGTAAAAGTAGGTATCCTTACTTTGCCCCCAAATTCAAGGAGAAAGCCATCAGTCTTTCATCTTTAAAATAATACTAGCTGTAGGTATTCAAAGTATACCACTTAGCAGGTTGAGGAACTTTCTTTCTGTTCTTAGTTTTTGTTAAGGATTTTTACATGTTGATGAGGGATAGTAATATTTAGTTTTCTTCTGTCATTATTTGGTGGTATTAGGACAGCACAGACTACATAACATAAAATTTTCTTGAAGAGCTTGCATCAGCTTGGTTATTTCTTTCCTATATGTTTGATAGAATTCAACAGGGAAGCCCCTGAGCCTAGAGTTTTCTTTGTGGTAAGGATTGTAATTATGAATTGAATTTCTTTTTATATAGGACTATTCTGACTTTCTGTTTTTTCTTGACTCAGTTTTGGTAGTTGTGGATTTCAAGGAATTTTTCTTTTCATCCAAGTTGTTGAATTAATTGGCATAACATCTTTCATTATATAATGCTTTATTTATTTGTTTAGCATCTATAAGACATACAGAATTAGGGTCTGTAGGATTTCCTCTATTACCGATATAGGTCATTTTTTTTCTTAATGTATCTAAAGGTTTACCTTTTAAAAACAAATTGGGCATCATTGATATTTTTTCTTTTTCAATTCTCTATTACATAGACTATTAAATTATGTTGAATTTAGTCTGTTTCATTGATTTCTACTCTTTATTTCCTTTTTTCTACATATTTTGAGCTTAATTTTCTCTCTTTTTTACCATCTTCCTAAGGGAGAAGCTTAAACCATTGATTTTGGATTTATTTCTCTAATGTAAACACATAAAGCTATAAATTTCCCACTGAACACTGTGTTACCTACATCCCACAGCTTGTTCATTTTCATTCACTTCAAAATACTTAAAAATATTATCTGATTTCTTATTTAGCCCTTGGGTTATTTAGAAGTGTTGTTAAATTTTCAAGTATTTGCATTTTTTAGGTAATTATCTGTTCCTGATTTCTAGTTTAATTTCATTGTGATCAAATATATAATATTTCAGTAGTTGTAAGTGTTGAGATATGTTTTATGGCCCAGCACTTAATTTTTTTATATATCCATGCATATGTGAAACAAAAATGTATTCTGTTGTAGAGTATTTTAGGTCAGATTGTTTGATAGTGTTGTTCGGCTCTTCTGTATTCTTGCTGATTTTCTGTCTACTTGGCCTAACCGTCCATCTGTTACTGAGAGAAGACCTTTGAAGTCTTCAACTATAATTGTGGATTTGTCTTTTAATTCGTTCAGTTCTATCACTTTTTGCTGCATTTATTTTGAAGCTCTGTTATTGAGTGTATACACAGTTAGGTTTGTTGCGTCCTAAAGTTGTTGATGAATTAACAACTTTATCAGTGTCTCCCTTTGTCTCGAAGCCTATTCTGTTAATAATATAACCACAACAGCTTGTGGCTACATTCTTTTAGTTTTAAATCATCTTGTAAAGTGGTTTTAAAGTGGGTTTCTTATAAATAGCATTTAATCCAGTCTTGCTTTTTAAGTCTCGTTTGACAGTCTGTGCCTTTTAATTGGAATTTTGAGGATTTACACGTAATTATTTTTATGGTTGGATTTAAATTTTATTATTTTGATGTTTTCTCTTTGTCACTTTGTTTCTTCCTCTTTTCCTATTTTTTTCTCTATTAATTCAGTTTACTTTAGGATTCCATTTTATTTCCACTATTGGCTTTTAGGCTATATCTTAATATTTTTAGTTATTACTCTAGGGTTTATAATATGTCTTGCCACAATCTACCTTCAGATGATGTTGTACTACCTCACATAAAATGTAAGAATCTTTCAAAAATATATTTCCATTTTCCCTCTCCTGCCCTTGGCTTACTTTTTTTACATTTGTTACTTAAGCACAATATATTTTTGTTGTTTTTGCTTTCAATCATCTGCTATTTTTAAAGATGAGTTTTTAAAATATACCCATTTTAATTTGTATTTCCAGTGTCCTCCATTCTTATGGTAGATTCGGATTTCCATCTGCTTATCTTTTTCCTTCTGTTGAAAGAACTTTCCTTAATGTATTTTATTGTGAATATCACTTGGCAACAAATTCTTTTAGATAATTGTTTTTCTGAAAAAGTCTTTATTTCACATTTATTTTTAAAGTGTTTTTCCCATGACTTATAGAATTCTAGGTTGACAAGTTTCTTTTAGTACTCATGCAGTTGTTTTCTGGCTTGGGTAGTTTCTCATGTGAAGTCTGAGTAATATTTTTATGTTTGTTCCTCTGTATATATAATTTTTCTGTTTTCTGTGGTTGCTTTTAAGATTTTTCTCTTAAGCACTGATTCTCAGCTATTTGATATATGACATGTCTGGGCATGGTGTTAAGTTTGTCCTGCTTATGGTTCATTAAATTTCTTGCTGTTTGCATTGAATTTGGAAAAGTTTTGACCATTATTCTTTCAAATATTTTTTCTTCCTTCTTCCCCTCAATTATATATGTTAGACTATGACATTGTCACTGAGACATTATTTTTTTCAGCCTTTTATTCCACCTTCAGTTTTCACTAATCTTTTTTCCCTACACTCTGATCTTTTAATGATATCCTCTAAATTATTTGAGCTATTTTATTTTTCATCTCTAGAATTTTCATTTGTGTTTTTTAAAAATATTTCATTTTCATTATGCTCATGCCTTTCTTTAAATATTTGGACATATGATAGCTTTTTAATGTCTTTTTAATTCTGTAATCAATCATTTTGGAGTTTGTTTTTATTGACTGAATTTGGCCTTGATTATGATTATATTTTCTAGTTTCTTGGCATGTCTAATAATTATTGAGTGCATGCTGAACATTGTGAATGTCCTGTTGTTTTAGTACTTTTTTTTTCCTTTAATGAGTGTGGATTTTTTTCTGGTAGGCTAAGTAATTTAGTTTCTTAATCATTTGAGAATTGCTTTTAATTTGTTAGGGCAGGTTTAGAGTAGCTTTTATTCTTAAGAATAGACTGTCTTAGTAAGGCATGGTCCTTTTGGGATTTCTACTGAATGCCTTTAATGATCAACAAGGACTCTTCGCTCAAGCTGGTGAGAAATTAAATGATTTGCAGCCCTCTGTGAACTCTGGAACTACTCAGCTCACAGCTCTCTAGTTAGTCCTTGGCTGACCTGGTGGAGTTTCATACTATGCAAGTGCATGTTAGTAAAAACAAAGCCTCAGGGGACTCCTAATGCAAATTTCTGGAGGTCTGTTTCAGCATAGTAGTCCCTCCCCTCCCCTCCCCTCCCCTCCCTCCCCTCCCTCCCCTCCCCTCCCTCCCTCCCCCTCCCCTCCCTCCCCCTCCCCTCCCCTCCCTCTCCTTCCTCCTTTCCTTTCCTTCTCATATTTTTCCCATTCTCTTTGCAATTCTATTCCAGAGCTCCCATCTACCTCAGCATCCTTGATTTTCAGCTTGCCTCTTCTACTTTTTAACTGAGCTACACTGCTTCTTGGAATTCTGCTCTTTGCTATTTGGTTTGTATTGTGTGTCTAGGAAAGCTGGGGTAGTCCTAGGGTTCACCTTGTAATTTTGCTTTCTCACTGGGATCATATACCTGTGCTGCCTGTTCAGTGTTTGAAAATGTTCATTTCATATATTTCTAGTTTCTAGTTATTTAAGGTGGGGTAATTTCAGTCTTTCTCATGGCCAGAAGTGTGTAAAATTTTAAATGTTTTTTTATGACCTATTACTCATGCACGTTTTATTGTCCTTTTGTCATCAATATATTGATGACAAATCAATATAGAATATATTCTCAAATGTTTTCACAATTCAACAGCAATTATTTTAATGAACTAAACTTTTATAAAATATGAATTTATTACTTAGTATAGCATTAGTTATTTTCAAGTTTCATGTGGTTGTTTTTAGTGTGAAGGAAGATTCAAAGCCTTTACACCACTGTATGTTTTAAAGGGTCCAACTTATCTAGTTGAGCAACATTCGTATCAGTGTCAAGTGTGAATATGTCTTTTTCTTCCTGGTCTGTAACAATTGAAGTTGAAGGGAGCAGTTTGGTTCCTAGACTTAAATTTGCATGCAAGTTATACTGGGTTCTCAGAAGACCAGACCAACATGTAGCTTTGTTCTCCGTAGGATTGTTTCACACATTGTATGGGTGCATTAAGCTTTTCAGACTAATGAATGAACGTTAAGTGCTTAAACTAGTAAAAACAAATGGTCTAAGCTCCTCTAACCCCCTTTGTTTCTAGGTAACTGTAATTACCCAATATTGCAGCCATGGAGTCCATGCTTAATAAGTTGAAGAGTACTGTTACAAAAGTAACAGCTGACGTCACTAGCGCGGTAATGGGAAATCCTGTCACTAGAGAATTTGATGTTGGTCGACACATTGCCAGTGGTGGCAATGGGCTAGCTTGGAAGATTTTTAATGGCACAAAAAAATCAACGAAACAGGTAAGTTTTAATTGAGTCCAATTGGAAAAATCACACATGCTAATAAGTATTATAATGTGCATGTCTGCATTTTTATGTTAAGAAATGCCAAATTGATGGTTTTTTTAGTTCTCATTTCATCTAATGAACACATACAAATGCTTTTAAACATGTCCTGAGTCTCCTGGTTATAAATATATTGTTTGATATATGGTCTCATCTTATACTTTCATTTTGCTTACTTATAAAATAAATATATGAGCTAATAAGCAAATGAGTACACAGTATTATATTTTAATATTTAGCATGGTATATGTTTTAGAATTAAAATTGTCATGTTCCCCTTTATATTTGTCAGTAAGTTATTGGTTGGTTAAATACCCAGTTAAATTTTTCCAACTTTAAATGCATTCTTACATAGTTCATTCTTACTCCTTCCTTTATTCTATAGCCTTGTAGAAGACAGACTTCTTTAATATTTTTTTGTGTTTAATCTGATAGTTTTTACTATCAGGAGATATGTTTGTAAGGTATAATCAGTAATGTGTCTTGATTTATACTGATTTCAAAGTTATTTTAAAACTAATTGTTCTTTTAGTGAGGAGTAGTTTGAGTGAGTTGTATTATTGTTTTTTAAATTTGATTTAAGAGACCAACAAATAGTTCTTGGAAAACGTGGAGGCTCATTAGTGTTTAATTTTACTGACAGCATTCTGACGGAATTGTTAAAGAATTGAAAAATCTTCACAAATATGGCTTCTGTGCAAAATATGTTCTTTAAAAATAAAAATCACCATGTCACTTTTATTTTCCTACAAGTGAAACATTTGGATTATAAGACTTACAGACTTGATTTACTCATATTTTCCAGTGACTGTCACAGTCGTATCATGTGGATATGCGTTATTTGTCAGTTTTCCAAAATCAGCTTATTTCCCAAACAAGTCTATTATGAAGACTAAATTGGCTTTGATTTTATTATACTTTAATAAAATAGGGATCATGGTAGTATGTTAGACTGTGGTGTGTGGTTTATACCTGACCTGTAAATCTTGTTTTTAAAGTTTACCTGTATCTTCAATGCTGATTTGATTTGTCATTTTTGAATATTGTTTTCTTTCAATTCACCAAAAGCTCATCTACAAATTAAGTGGTTTCTTGGGTATTGACTCCGTAAAAAGCTCATGGAGTTTGTAAATGACAAACCTTCAACGCCAGCACAAATTGCTTTTACAATCAGTTATATAAGGGAAAGGTGAAAAAAATAAAATTTACATTATTTATTAAGGATGTGGTAACATAACAATGTCTTTGTGCTTAACTGGAAGTGTTGTAGGTGTCTGTGTCCATATCAGTAGTTCACATACTGACATACTCTCATAATGTTGGAGCTTCTGTTGCTGCTCATGGAACATGAGAATGAGACACAAATAATCGATAATTGACTAGATATTGTAAAATAATACAGCAGTACTCAATTGCTGACTGTCAGAACTGGGTTCTTTTAGGAAACTTTACTGCATCCCCCCGTCAGTCCCAAATTCATTGCTTTGAGGAAAAAGATAGTTTTGGAATATTTTAGTGTTCTCTATAGATAAGATTTTGAATTTTTTTCTTCTTTCACACCTTATGGGTCAGAACTGATTATTGTCTCTGGACTGCTGGCTAGTTCTTGAAGGAATGGCTAAGTCTTTACCCTCCTGGGCACTGAAGTCCTCGTTTTAATTTCTCCCTTAATTGAACAGTTTTAATTCCTTTTCAGTTGCCTTTTTATTAGAGGAAATCTTAGAAAATAGATAACTTAGAGTTTTGCTATTTAACATAGTAGCCACAAGCTATATATAGCTATTTCAATTAATTGAAATTAGATAAAATTAAATTCAGTTTTCCAGTTACACATTTCAAATGCTCCATAGACACATGTGGCTAGTATTGCCATATAGGACAATGAGGTATAGAACTTTCTGTGATCTTCAAGAAGCTGGGAGAAGAAAAAAGGAAAGAGATGATTTCCTTGATTCTTTTTTTTCCCTGTAAATGGGCATTGAGTTGAGGCTGGCGGGGGGGCAGTCTTTCTTACCCTCGCAGCCTTTCCTAATCTAGCATGTAGTGTGCTTGATTGCAGTTGTGTTACATAGCAGAATATATGATCTTAAATTTGACTTTAACTTTGATGTGAACACCAGGTTAGGGACTTGGGGCCAGGAGATTCTCATACCTAGTTTTTTGTTTTTTTTTTAATAGGGACTTGGGGCCAGAGGGGAAGGGAAGGAGAGAGGGAAAGAAACATCAATGTATGGTTGCCTTTCGTGAGTCCCCTGCTGGGAACTGGCCTGCAGGGAACTGGTCTACAACCTAGGCATGTGCCCTGACTGGGAATCGAACTGCGATTGTCTGGTTCGCAGGCCCGTGCTCAATCCACTGAGCTACACCAGCCAGGGCCTTCATACCTAGTTTTAATAGTTAAAAATATATAAGTATATATATATCTTATATCTTTCAGTCTTCTCAAAACCACCTTATTTTATAACTCATTCTAAATAAAAATTTAGGTTTTGTTTTATCGTTTGGAAAAAGGAATGTTGTCTCAAATGTCACATGGAAAAATGAAGAGTATGATGCTGCTTGGTAGTCGCCCCTGGCCAGTCGTGTGTGGTGCATGAAGTAGAGTTTACAGGGACTCTCTGTGTTTCAGAACCATCTCTGGTGGCTCTGAGGGACAGGTTAGTGGAGGCCATGATCGCTTCTAGGGAATCCCAGAAACATCGGTATATGTTAACTTAGATCTTATTCTTTAAACAGTCTTGTTTTTAGCAAGTGTTCAACTTTGTCGTGAGCAAAATAGCTTTTAAAAATTATAAATTAGGTCTATACCAAAATATATATACAGCCTCCATTTTGAGAAACGTTAGTTTTTTGAATAGACAATTTCATAGCTTTTTTTGTTTAAAGATAGGCTATTGACAAAAAATACTTTTTAGTGGCTAACTTTCTTTCCGGATGTATTTTAAAGAATACGAAGTGAATATGTGAACAATAGAGTGCCAAATATGGCTTACATTTTGTTTTAGTAATTCTTCTATAAAAAAAGGACCTCAGTTTTTATTTAGAGTTAACAGTTGTTGAATATTGGATGATCGCACTACATTATCTTTTCTGTATGTTTGAAAATTTTTGTAATGAAAAGTCTAAAAAGGTTTTAATTCAAGGTAATGAAAGGCTTCTAGTAATCGCTTATCTTTATTGACTACCAGTAGGTTTCTTTCTTCATGTGTAATACATATAAGGTGGCAGGAGTTGTGCACAAGTGGTATGTGTTAGCAGAGTGCTTAATAAAGTGAAGTACTAGAAGGAAAGCACAAATTAGAAATTGGGTGGTACGCTTTTTTTTTTTACTTTTATCAATTAGATGATAAAATATTTTACTTATTTTTAGAGAAGGGGTAAGGGAGGGAGAAAGAGAGGGAGAGAAACATCAATGTGTGGTTGCCTGTCCTGCACTCACTACTGGGACCTGGCTCACGAACCAGGCATGTGCCCTGGCTGGGAATGAAATCAGTGACCCTTTGGTTCACAGGCCAGTGCCCAGTCAGTCTACTGAGCCACACCAACCAGGGCCAATAATCTGTTCTGATGGAAGGTTATAAAGTGCAGGCTAAGAGTTTTCTCTTAGGATGTGAGTATGAGTTCTAAGGGGCTGCCATATTTTTTGGACCATAAGACACACCTAGGAGGAAAATAGGGAAAAACTTTGGAAGCAAAAAGTGTAAAGTATTTAATAACATAAATAACAATATTTCACCAATGTAAAATAAATGTAAACAGAACTCAACAGTAGCATTAACAATCATTGTTCCTCCCAAATTTGGGGTGAGGGAAGAAAAATGAGTCTTATAGTCTGAAAAATACGGTAGTTAATTAGTAACAACTTTGTTGAAATTGGTTTATTTTATTTATTGATTGAAACAAACACAATATTTTTAATGTAGTTGTTAACCTATTCTGATGTGTGCAGGAATCTTCCATCTTTGACTTAAATTAATGTCTGAGAGAGAATATTGTGTTATTTCTTTTTATGAACTGTAGTGTTCCTCCTTAAAGGTGGTGAAACTGCAGGAGCTCAAGAGCCATTTCACATGATCTTTTTTAAAGACTTGAAACATTGTGAAAAATAAACAGATTTAAATTGGATGCCTTTATAAAATGTGTTATAGCAGAACACTTACTAAAATAAGATTGTACACATAAATAGTGAAATAGGCACTTGAACTTCATTTGGTTTTAGTTCAAATTAATAGTACAGAGTACTCTTAGCTCCTGATTGTCCTGTGTCTCAAAATGTGCAAGAGGTAAGATAATGTACTTACATGTGAGTGCTACTTAAAGCTCTCAGAAGGTATATGTCATGTTTTACTGGAGTGCTTTATATATATTTACCATGTGTTATTTCGGGGGGTGGGGCACAATGGTATTTTTGCAAAGAATGCGGGCCCTAGGGTTAGGCTAATAAGGTTCGGGTTTTGATTCTTCACCTTACCAGTTGTGAAATCTTAGATAATGCTTTTACCTTCATAATTCCCTGTTCTTTGAATTGAGGATAATAACTGTTCTCATAGGGTTGCTTTCTGGAGTGGAATAATATCTAAAAAGTATACAGATGCTTGGGGGAATGGGACGTTGATATTCAGTAACTAGTCCTTTTATGTTATTACCACTTTTCAGACACTCAATTCTTTAATATCTTTAACTCATCTGTATATGTGTATGTATACATATGCATATATATGGAGCCTCCAACTTAAAACAAGTTGTATTTGAGAAATTTATTGGTTTGGAATTCTGCAGTGGGTATCTTATGTGATAAGGTTACTAGGCTAAGTTGTGAAAACAATCATAATGTGGTAAAAAATAATTAGAAGAGAAAGTAGTACAAATAAAAAGATAAGCTCTTGGATATTGATAGTTGAGTGGTAGATTTAATTAGACGATTTTGAAAGAGACTTTTACAGAAATTGTGGAAGAGCCATTAAAAACCTTTCATGGGGTGGGGAGGGCAGTGGGGGGTGCAGAGGAGGGTAAAGGGAAAATAAATGGTGAGAGATGGAGACCCGACTTGGGGTGGTGAACACACAGTACAGTGTACAGGTTGTGTCTTGTAGATTTGTGCACTAAAACCTGTATAATTTTGTTAACCAGTGTCACCCCAGTAAATTCAATACAAAATGGGAAAAACATCTTTCAAAGAATTTTGGAAGGCTAGGTTGATTCTTGCTAATTTTGCTTCTAGCTTATCAGTTTTCTTTTCATTTATGATAGAGTTCTAGCGTTGGTAATACATCAACTGTCAATAAGGGTGTTTTTTGACTAATTTGTTAAGATTGGGTAACTGGATGGAAACTGTTTTTCCTTAGGTAATTGAGAGAGAATAAAAGCAGATGACAGACAAAGAAAATGTTCGATTTTAGTAGTATAAAATAAGCTGTGAATGATCTCAAAGAGATGTGATGGGGGGAGCATTTTCCTGCGCTGGAAACTATTCCCATTAGTACCCATAGCGAGATGGGGGTAGGGAGGAAGGAGAGAGGGAAATTACATGCTATTCATATGCGAAATACTTATGAATTGGTTTTTGTATGAACAGTAACTCCCTGACACATACAGACTTTTTTTCAAGAAGCATTTTAAAATTTTGTAGTGTACTCCAGGGTTATCATTATGAATGGTATTT
The DNA here is from genome assembly GCF_021234435.1 of Artibeus jamaicensis. Classification (NCBI taxonomy): domain Eukaryota; kingdom Metazoa; phylum Chordata; class Mammalia; order Chiroptera; family Phyllostomidae; genus Artibeus; species Artibeus jamaicensis. Next base: position 16,389,371 of record NW_026521486.1, on the reverse strand, counting down.
TTAATTTTTAAATACTTTTAACTTTGATCTCAATTCTGGTTATATAAGAGATTACTAGTAGGGGCAACACATTACACACAGTTCCTGTGTACCTCTGATACCAGAGTTCAGGTATGGAGATTTTCCTGTGTTCTCCCTAGATGAGGGCTCTGGGTCTCATACCATTAAGAATATTTAGATTTATTAATTATGGAGAAACCAGCTTTTAGATATCAGAAGGGTATCACAATGGTGCTAAAATTTATATGGTACTTTAGTTTTTGTAGACTATTGTGACACAATTAAAATTTACTTTTATGTATTCTTGATTAAAATTACTTACATAATTCTTTTATTAGGAAGTGGCTGTTTTTGTCTTTGATAAAAAGCTGATTGACAAATATCAAAAGTTTGAAAAGGATCAAATCATTGATTCTCTAAAACGAGGAGTCCAACAGTTAACTCGACTGCGACACCCTCGACTTCTTACTGTCCAGCATCCTTTAGAAGAATCCAGGTAAATCTTTATAAAAACTTATATAAAGGACTTCCTGAACAAATAGTTGAAAATAATTTTATATATGAAACCTGTCCATATAGTATACTGTCAGTGAAACATTTTTGTAAACCGAGTGTTGAGTTCTTAAAGATTAGTTATTTCCCTAAAATTTATTTGCATATTCTGTGTACACGTCTATTTTTGGAATAGTAACTGAAGCTTTGTTTACATTTGCAGTGAGTCTTTTTGCTTATTCTATGCTCAGCACTACAGTAGTCAAAGTAGAAGATGCAAGAGAAGTATAGAATACAGTCTGTGTGAAAATAGCTGTTCTTGTTAAATTTGCTAGAACTTCTTGTTCTCTTTTCATTGATTCACTCTTTGGGGGCGATTTTAATGTGTGTTCCAGGTACTGTTCTAGACATTTAACCTTCAGCTATGCCCAGCATGTTAGTCCATAGCCCTCAGTTACTGTACCATCTGTTTTTCTCAAGAGCGAGCTTGGGAACTATTGCTGAGAATGACAGGACAATGAAATTTATGTTGTCATCTTAACTGGATTCTCAAGCCTGTGGTACTTTTAATATTCTGTAGACACCCTACCTATAAAAACTCATAACCCCTAATTTTTTCTTTCTTCCTACTTAGCAGACTGTATTCCCTCTCTTAATTCAGAAGGTCTTTTAAAAAATATATTTATTTATTTTTAGAGAGAGAGGAAGAGAGGGAGAGAAACATCAGTGCAAGAGATGCTGATAGGTTGCCTCTCCTGTGCCCCCAGTTGGGGGCCCTGGCCCGTAACCCAGGAATGTGCCCTCACTGGGAATGGAACCGGTGACCTTTTGGTTTGCAGGCCAGCACTCAGTCCACTGAGCCACACCAGCCAGGGCTAATTCAGAAGCTCTTAATTAAATGGTTTGGCAAATGTGTTTGTAGACCCTAGGATTTTAAGAATAGGAGTGGAACAGGCAGGTGGAGAAACAGCTGGCAGGTTCCAGACTTCCCATCTCTTGAAGGAATAGGGATACTGAGACGCAAAGTTGGGTATTTGTCTTCCAAGTCTGAGCTCCTGATCATTACTCTATAAAGTTATTTAATGTTAATATCCAACATTTGAATTACTAAACATTCTTACACGTCAAAGAGCAGTAATTTTAAAAATTAAAAAATTCTGAGACCTTTCAAAGTGATATATAAAATAGATAAAAGCAAAGCTGCTCCGATTGAACTGGTTCTAGGGGACCTGGACCTGTTCCCTGTCCCCAGCTCCTCTTACCCAGAGGTGTCTGTGGGAAAGCTGTAGGCTCCTTTGAGCTTGTTCTGAAATTGATAGCCTTAGAAATAAGGATAATGTAGGAATAATATAACAATATTTTAAATCAGTTTATTCATTGTCCATAAAGAATATCAGTCATTCAAAAAGCATACTTGAAATGTTTTATTTCCTGACTTTTTAAGTATTAAAAAATATATAACAACTGTTATACCATTTAGTTTAAAGATTGTTGAATGATTTATCTAGTATAGTTCATATACAAAGCTTTCTGACTTTGGTCTGTTGGTTTAAGTTGTTATGTCAATGCTGAAAATGAATGTAAAATACTTTGTGTTCCTCTTGATAGTTTAATAGGACCACTAATGCTTTATGTGTATTTCATTTTGATAATGTGGGAAAAAATGATAGTGAATAACCTTTTTCTTTTTTAAAACAGGGATTGCTTGGCATTTTGTGCAGAACCAGTTTTTGCCAGTTTAGCCAATGTCCTAGGTAACTGGGAAAATCTGCCTTCTCCTGTGTCTGCAGACATTAAGGACTATAAACTTTATGATGTAGAAACCAAATATGGTTTGCTTCAGGTATGTATTTTTATTGATCATGTGGAATTTTTTCTTCAAAATTATTTTTGGCTATTTCAGACCTATTAGCCATATAAACTACTTTATGTAAACATTTGTATCTTTTCAGTAATTTAAAAATTATTTCTTTGTTTTAGAATATTCTATAGAGTTTATTTCTAGGCTTACATTATATTTTAATTGTTTGAAAGATAACATTGGTAGCCTTTAGAGGCACTTATTAACTGGTAGATGGGGTGGGGCGGTTCCCTTTTGATTTTATTTTTGAGTTTTAAACTTTGTGAATAAATTTCACAAATATTAAGTTGAAATAATGAAGTAGTTAATTAAAATAAATTATATCTGTAAAGAAATTATTTAATAGCTATTAAAAGATACAGTTGATCATTTTATATATGTCCACAATTTTTTAATTTTCCTTTCCCTGCTTAGCTAAATATCTTCAGCTCAACAGAGTAAATTTATGCAGAAGATTCTTAGTTCCTTGGGGACAGATATCATTCTATTTATTATTTTTAATGCCTTTATTAAGGTATAATTAATCTGCATACAAAAAACTTCACATATTTACATACATAGTTTTATAAATTTATACACCATTACAACAGTCATACTAATAATGCATATATCCAGACCCCCTCCAAGTTCCCTCATGCCCCTTACAATCTCTTGCCGCTGTTCTGATCTTTTATCTCTTGCACTGAAATGCTTTCTGTAACTACGTATTGAATTGTATTTTCTAGCATTTTATAAATGGTATTATAAAATATGTACTCTCTTTTTTGGCCTGGCTAGTTGTTTTGAAATTTATCTGTGTTGTTGTTGGTCAACACTCCTTTATTGCTGAGTAGTCTGTTGTAAGGCCATACCATGGTTCGTTTATGCATCCATCTGTTGGTGGTCATTTGGGTTGTGTATAGTTTTTGACTGTTGAAATAAAACTGCTGTGAACACTCATGTACAGGTTTTTAGATGGACATATGCTCATTTCTTTTGGTTAAATACCAAGGATTGGAAGGGCTAGATCCGATGATGTGTGTGTGTATATATATATATATTTAATTTTTAAAGAAACTGACAAACTTTTTCAAAGTGGTAGTACCATTTTATATGCCCTCTGCATTGTATGAGAATTCATTTTTTCCACATCTTTGCCAAAATGTGGTATGGTTGTTTCTTTTAATTTTAGCCATTCTCATAGGTGAAGGGTGATATTTTATTGTTTTAATTTGCATTTCTCTGATGAATAATGATGTTGAACACCTTTTCATATGCTTTTTTGTCATCTGAGTATCTTTTCTAGTGAAAATCTGTTAAGATCTTTTGCCCATTTTTTTAATGAATTGTTTTCTGTTATTGATTTCTGAGAGTTTTTTATATATTGTGGTCACACAAGTCCTTTGTTTTATATATGATTTCACAATATTTTCTCAGTCTGTGGCTTATCTCATGCTCTTAACAGTATGTGCTTTTTAATTGTGGTAAAATGCACATAGCATAAATTTTACTATCTTAACCGTTTTTAAGTCTGCAGTTCAGTGGCGTAAAGTACATTCATATTGTTGGCAGCCATCAGCGCCATCCATCTCCAGACCTCTTTTATTTGCAGAACTGAAGCTGGACCCACTGAACAGTAACTCCCACACTTCCCTCTCCACCTCCCAGTCCCTGGCAACCATGATTCTACTTTGTGTCTCTATGAATCTGTCTACTTTGGGTACCTTATATAGGTGGATTCAAATACTCTTTTCCTTTTGTGACTGGTTTATTTCACTTAGCATAATGTCCTAAAGGTTCGTCATGTTGTAGTATTCATGTTTTTTTGAGAAGCCAGCATACTGTTTTCTATAGCAGTTACACCATTTTACAGTCCTCTCAGTATGCACATGGGTTCTAATTTCTCCATTTGTTATTTTCTAGTTTTTGGTAGTAGTCATCCTAATGGGAGTGAGATGGTATCTCATTGTGGTTTTGATTAGCATTTCCTTAATGGTTAGTGAATTTGAGCATCTTTTCTTAGGCTTATTGGCTATTTGTATTAGCTCTTTGGTGAAAGGTCTGTTCAAGTTTTCTGCCTGTTTTTAGTAAGGTGGTTTTTCTTTTTTTTTTCTTTTAATATATTTTATTGATTATGCTGTTACAGTTGTTCTGTTTCCCCCCCTTCATTCCCCTCCACCCTACCCCCCATCCCCACCATTACCCCCCCTTTAGTTTTTGACCATGTGTCTCAAGTTCTTTAGATTCTATATTTCTCATACTATTCTTACCCTCCCCACTATCTATCTTCTACCTACCACCTATGCTACTTATTTTCTGTACCTTCTCCCCCCGTCTCCTCCTCCCACTCCCCTGTTGCTAACCCTCCTTGAGATCTTCATTTCTATGTTTCCACTCCTAGGATCTAGCTGTCCTTTTAGTTTGCTTTCATTTTAGGTGTGGTTGTTAATAACTGTGAGTTTGTTGTCCTTTCACTGTTCATGTTTTTTTAACTTCTTTTTCTTAGATAAGTCCCTTTAACATTTCATATAATAAGGGCTTGGTGATGATGAACTCCTTGAATTTGATCTTATCTGAGAAGCACTTTATCTGTCCTTCCATTCTAAATGAAAGTTTTGCTGGATAGAGCAATCTTGGATGTAGGTCTTTGGATTTCATGACTTGGAATACCTCTTTCCAGCCCCTTCTTGCCTGTAAGGTCTCTTTTGAGAAATACGCTGACAGTCTGATGGGAAGTCCTTTGTAGGTGACTGTCCCCTTATCTCTTGCTGCTTCTAGGATTCTCTCCTTCATTTTAATCTTGGCTAATGTAATTATGATGTGCCTTGGTGTGTTCCTTCTTGGGTCCAACTTCTTTGGGACTCTCTGAGCTTCCTGGATTTCCTGGAAGTCTATTTCCTTTGCCAGATTGGGGAAGTTCTCCTTTATTATTTGTTCAAATAAGTTTTCCACTCGTGGCTTTTCCTCTTCCCCTCTGGTACCCCTGTAATTCTGATGTTGGAGTGTTTAAAGATGTCCTGACAGTTCCTAAGCCTCTCTTCATTTTCTTGAATTCTTGTTTCTTCATTCTTTTCTGTTTGGTCATTTTTTTCCTCTTTCTGGTCCACTCCATTGATTTGAGTCCCAGTTTCCTTTCCATTACTATTGGTTTCCTGTGCATTTCCATTCATTTCAATTAGTTTAGCCTTCATATGTTCCTCTAATTTGTGACTAAAATCAACCAGTTCTGTGAGCATCCTGATCACCAGTGTTTTGAACTGTGCATCTGAAAGTTTGGCTATTTCTTCATTGCTTAGATTTATCGGCTCTGGGGCTCTGAGTTGTTTTTGATTCATGTTTTGATCTCTTCGTGCCTGTTACTTATAAGGAGTGGAGCCTTAGGTGTTTACCAGGGTGGGGCCACCCAGGTCGCTAGTTTGTGACACTGTACGTGGGGGCGGGGTCAGGGAGGGGCAATGGCAGTCCCCTCTGCCGCTTCCTGCCACTGGGCCCTGCACAGTTCGTCTCACCACTCACTCCTTCATTGGTTTATCTGCGCGCAAATGTGTGACTGTGGTCAGCCCTCAGTGAGTCTGCCCACTCTTCCACACCTGGGCTCCGCCTACAGCTGTCGGCATGCCCGAGTCGTGCACCTGGGTCGGTCCAGTGGATCTTTCCTGCCCGATCCCACTCTGCTGCTGGCTCTCCCTCTCTTACCGGTTTGGCTGAAGGGTTCGTTGTTATCAGACTTTTGTATAGTTCAGTTTTCGGTGGTTTGACTGCGTTTTTGTTGCTAAAACTTTGTTGCTTTTAAACTTGGTTGTGCGAGGAGGCACAGTGCTTCCACCTACACCTCCATCTTGGCGGAAGTCAGAGTGGTTTTTCTTTTTGTTGAGTTGCAGGAGCCCCTTATGTTATAGATATTAACCTATTGTCAGATACATGATTTGCAAATATTTTTTTCCATTTTGTTGATTTTTGTCCTTTTGATATATAGTGTTTTATTTTATTTAATTTGTTCTTGTTGTTGTTGCCTGTATCATATCTAAGAAATCATTGTCAAGTCCAGTGTCATGAAGTTTTCTCCTATGTTTTCTTCTAAGAGTGTCATAGTGATTGGGCTTATTGTTAGGTATTTAATCTGTTTTGCATTAATTTTTATGTACAGGGTGTGGAAAAAAGTAGACCTATGGTTTTAACGTGGAAAATGATACCATAATAAATAATAATACAAGACCTCTGTGTTTCACTACTCACAACTGTAAACCTACTTTTGCTCCACTATGTATGTGTTAACATATGTAACTTCATTCTTTTCATGTGGGAATTTAGTTTTCCTAGCACTTTTTATTGAATTCCTGTTCTTTCCCTGTTGAATGATCTTGGTATCTTTGTTGAAAATCATTAACCATGTGTACTAGAGTTTATTTATGGATTTCCTATTCTGTCCCATTGGTCTAAATATCTGCCATTATGCCAGTACCACACTGTAGCTTTGTAGTGAACATTTTCCTCTTAACCACAAAGTGGTTACACTGATTAAGTGAAATAATTATGTAAAAGTACCTACCAAATTAGTGTCTGAAATAATATGATAAGCATATAACAAGGGGTTTTTTTTCCTTAAAAATTTAGGAAAACTTTTGTAGGCTTGAAAAACTTTCCATGCTTTATAAATTATATTTTATAAATATGTACTTTTGAAAATTAAATCTTATGTGGAATTCATGGAGTCAGATGTTTTAGAATTGGAAAATACTCATTTGAAAAACATTAAGCTCCTAATTGCAGTAGTCACTGAGGGTACATATTCAGGCAGTTAGAAGTAGCAGGTTGTATTTCAGGGAGTGGTGAAGAATGAAATGGAAAACATAGAAAAGGTCTTTTGGTGATGGGAAACACGAAAGGATTTTAAGCAGGTAAACGACTTGGTCTGATGTACATTTTAGAGTACCATTCTAGAAAGTGGAATTTTGGGATGGGGAAAATATAAGGGGAATCATCCCTACTATCCAGAGTTACTTTTCAGAATCAGATACATAAATTTATAAGTGCTTAGTATAGTGCTTACATGCAAAAATAATTAATGATAGTTAAGAAAAAGAAAGTGTTGGTCATGCATCATAGGAAGGACTAGAGGTACAGAGTGAAGTTACACAGAGGTAGAATAGGCCCTGATGACTTAGAGTGGGAATGGGAGTTGGGAGTGGTGTGGAGTCTAATATGATTTCCTGCATTTATTAAGAAGCTGATACGTCAACATTTGAAATAATTCACTAGTGGGGACCTACACAGGTTCAATGACTTACTTGCTCAAAGTTGCAAGTGATGAAATGAGAAGAATCCAGATATCTTTTAAAATAATACTCTTTACAGGAAGAGTATTATTTACTCTTTACTCTTTACAGTCAACTCTTAACTGTTGACTTACCTTCATGTTGAAAGCTATAAGGGAGTTTTTAGAAAATTCATTTTCATATTTGTTTATTAATCAGATATTTACTTATCACCTATATGTTTGACATAGTTTTGGGTGCTGAAAGTGTGGCAGTGAACAAAATAGACACAAATTCCTGCCTTTTGGAATTTACAGTCTCATGGTGGAAGGAAGACAGTAATATATAGTACACTAGATTATAATGATAAATACTTGTGGAGAAAAACAGAATGAAGGGGGAAGGAGGGATAGTTTGCTTGGGGAGGGAAGGGGAGTTGCACTTTTGAATGGAGTAGTCAGGCATCTATCACTGAAAGGGGGGATACCTGAGTAAAGACCTGAAAAAAAGCAAACCATATAGATACCAGGGGAAAGAATGATCTAGGCAGAGAAAACAGCCACGGGTTCAAAGTCCCTGAGACATAGAATCTGCGTGACAGGTTCAAGGAACAATGAAATACCTGGAATGGTGCAGAGCAAATAAGAAGATGAGCAGGAGATAAGGCAGAGAGTTAATGAGTAGTTAGGTCTTTTTAGGCCCTGAAAGCCAGAGAAATACTTTGGATTTTACTGAGAGAGAGGAAAAGTCTTTGGGAGGTTTGAGCAGGAAAGTGAGGAATTACTCTAGCTGCTGTATTGAGAATTAAAGTATGTAACAGAGCAGCGATTTTCAACCTTTTTCATCTCATGGCACACACACAAAGTAATTACTAAAATTCTGTGGCACACAAAAAATATAAATTTTGCTGCTTCATTCACACTGTATGGCTATTGTTGTGTTAGCTGTTGTTATTTTTGTGTGTGTTTGACAGTCTAAGGGAAAAGAGGTCAGTACCCTTGACTAAAAAGTCAGGTATGGCATATTTTAAAAGTTCCTGCAGCACACCAGTTGAAAATTGCTGTAGTAAAGTAACAGCACAAACAAAGAGATGAGATAGATTGGCTGCTAGGGTCAGACAGGCCAGAAATGATGTTTCAGGGTAGGGAAGGTGGTAACAAATAGTCAGATTCTCAGTATGTATATTTTAATGATAAAGTTATTGAGATTTGCTATATAAGAAAAAGTGTAGTGTAAAATAACTCAAAGATTTTTGTCCCAAACAAATGGAAAAATGAGGTGGCCATTAACTGATACGGGACAGGCTGTAAGAGGAGAGATTTAAATTGTAGGGAAGCTGTTTTGGATTGTTCTAAGATGGAGATGCTTTAACGTTTGATGGGAGAGAAGTCAGGAAGGCAGCCAGATAATCAAGTCTGGACTTTAGAGCAACTTGAGAGTATTTCAGAGTAATTACCTTATAGATGGTATTTAAAGCTGTGAGAACACTGAGAACGAGTAGATGGGGAATAGAGAGGCTGAAACATTGAGTCCAGGAGGTTGGCGTAATGAGGAGGGGACAGTAAAATAAACTGAAAAGCAGTCTCCAAGGGAGTTGGGAGTAAGAGAGCATTAATGTGCCAAAATTCTGTTTTTGGAAACAAAATTGAGTCAGTCTTCGATTTTTGGTTAACCAATTCCATGGTAATCATGGCACAAATACTAATCCGATGTGAGAATGAGGGAGCATTAGTTACTATTTGAAAACTGAGCTCAATGCTATTCAGAAAAGCTGAATTTCAATATGACATGTAAGTATATACACATACAAGAATTAGAATCAAATTGACAAAGGTATCTTTTCATATTTACCATCTATAAATCAGGATCAAGGATTTTCTCACTTTTAAAAATCAGGAACTGAGTAAGTTCGGATAGCAGAGTGCTTTTGTATTACCTTTTCTTTTGCTTATGTGCTTATAGAAAAGAACTTGATAAATAGTTGTTCTCTGGTTTTATAACTTTGTCTTCTCTGCTGCTGGCTTCATTTATCCTGGCAACTGAGAATATCTACACTTTTGCATTTATGATGAAATTTGTTACCTGACATGTAAAAAGTTTTACTGGGAGAAGCAGCAGTTATGAGTTATGAGACATTTTATTATTGTAATTGAAAGTTTTATGTAATGTAAAAATGTCTGGTTATTTTTTATTTACAGGTTTCTGAAGGATTGTCATTTTTGCATAGCAGTGTGAAAATGGTTCATGGAAATATTACACCTGAAAATGTAATTTTGAATAAAAGTGGAGCCTGGAAAATAATGGGCTTTGATTTTTGTGTATCATCAGCCAATCCTTCTGAACAAGAGGTAATGAAGGTCTTAGTTTTCTAATTTTTTTTTAATTTAATTTTTTTATTGATTGTCATTACAGTTGTTCTATTCCCCCCTTCATTCCCCTCCACCCTACCCCCCGTCCCCACCATTACCCCCCCTTTAGTTTTTGACCATGTGTCTCAAGTTCTTTAGATTCTATATTTCCCATACTATTCTTGCCCCCCCAATTTATTTTCTATCTACTGTCTATGCTACTTATTTTCTGTACCTTCTCCTCCCTTCTCCTCCTCCCACTCCCCTGTTGCTAACCCTCCTTGAGATCTTCATTTCTATGTTTCCACTCCTGATCTAGCTGTCCTTTTAGTTTGCTTTTGTTTTAGGTGTGGTTGTTAATAACTGTGAGTTTGTTGTCCTTTCACTGTTCGTGTTTTTTTTAACTTCTTTTTCTTAGGTAAGTCCCTTTAACATTTCATAAAGTAAGGACTTGGTGATGATGAACTCCTTGAATTTGATCTTATCTGAGAAGCACTTTATCTGTCCTTCCATTCTAAATGAAAGTTTTGCTGGATAGAGCAATCTTGGATGTAGGTCTTTGGATTTCATGACTTGGAATACCTCTTTCCAGCCCCTTCTTGCCTGTAAGGTCTCTTTTGAGAAATACGCTGACAGTCTGATGGGAAGTCCTTTGTAGGTGACTGTCCCCTTAGCTCTTGCTGCTTCTAGGATTCTCTCCTTCATTTTAATCTTGGCTAATGTAATTATGATGTGCCTTGGTGTGTTTCTTCATCTTCTAATTTTTTAAAGCTGTGGAAATTTTTGACTGGAACGCATCTGGAACGGATTAGAGAATTTACAAGCCTGGTAAATGTATAGAAATAGGCTGCATGGTACAGTGGTATGTACCATGAAAATTACAGAAATCTACAGAAAATTTTTAGAGTTCATTGTATCTAAGAGTATTCTTCAGCTCATTAATTTCACACTGGTTAATGTTACTTGAGAAAAGGATATTAGAGTCAAGTAAATTTGAAAACTATTGGGTTATGGTGTTTTTCCTTCTCAGAATGTTAAACACTCTAACAAACACTGCTGCAAACCTCTACCATTATTTCCCCAACTTGTTGACCACAGAATCTTCTTTAGGAAGCATGATAACAGCAATAGCAACAGTAGCATTTACTGAAGCACTTTTCATGTATTTACTTATTTAATTCTTAAAACAAGTCAACTGAGGTATAGGAAAAATGCAGGCAAGGATGTTAGGTTCGTAGAATAAAATAACCTGTTCAAGTTTTGACGGGCCATCTGTGGTAGAGCTAGGAATTGAGTCATCTTTTTGGTCCCAACACTCCTGTTGCTTAGTGATTGTGGTACCTCTCTATTTATACTTGGAAGACCCTGCAGTATTTTAAGTCTTTACTATATGTAGTTGTTAAAGGGGCTTTGATGGATCCTGAAGTAGATTTGTAATTTAAACATTTTTAAGGGAAACTAAAATAATTTGTGTCATGCACTGTGGGTGGAGCACTGTCCCAGGCCTGTTTTTCCATTTGGTTAATCTTACAACAACCATTTGAACCTGTTAACTCAGTGATATAGCTAGTTAGTGAAAGAGCAAGGTTTCAAACGATAGTCTGTTCCAGCCCATACAACTTGAAGCCAGTGTATCATGAAACATAGGCCAGACCTCTCCATATTCATGCAGTATGATAAACTGATAATTGTCTTCTGGAAGAGAGCTCCACTAATCTCAGAAGTTAAACAGTTCTTTCTGTTATCTCTAAATTTGTTCCATGCACCTTCCAGATTTGGGAATTTGGGAATTTTAGGATTTAAGGTGGGGATGAGAGTTTTTACTTGTATGACTGCACATGAATTTAAAACTAGATTGTTACTGCCTGTTAAAGGCTTTCTTTAATTGAAATATTTAAGCTATGAATCTCTTTTTTGTCTTATAGCCCAAGTTTCCTTGTAAAGAATGGGACCCAAATTTACCATCATTGTGTCTTCCAAATCCTGAGTATTTGGCTCCTGAATACATCCTTTCTGTGAGCTGTGAAACAGCCAGTGATATGTACTCTTTAGGGACTGTCATTTATGCTGTATTTAACAAAGGGAAACCTGTATTTGAAGTTAACAAGCAAGATATTTACAAGAGTTTCAGTAGGCAGTTGGATCAGGTATTTGCCTTTAAATATTTGCTTGCATTAAAAATGTATTAACTGCTGCTTTGACTTTTTTTTCCTAAAATGTATTCAGAAAATTGAGTGTCTTGTATTTTAAGTTTGCATAAAATCAGCTTAAAAAAAGTAATTCTGTAATCAATGAGGATTAAAGTTTGTTACTTCAACTGTAATCATGGTGAATTTACTAGCTGAATATTAGAATATGTTAAAAATACTGGACATTTTGTTTTAGGAATAAAGCGTTTCAGGTAATAAAGATAAGTGTTTTAATTTTCATGTAGTAGTAGAATTAGCAATTTTTTTAAATTGAAACATCTTTCTGAGTACATTTTACGTTTCTCAAGTGGACTTGACAATATAAATGCATATCTGAATATTTTATATTCATATTTAATATTGTCACTTTTTTGAATAGTTGAGTCGTTTGGGATCTAGTTCACTTACAAATATACCTGAGGAAGTTCGTGAACATGTAAAACTACTGTTAAATGTAACTCCAACTGTAAGACCAGATGCAGATCAAATGACAAAGGTAAGTGAATACACATGAATTCCTGCCTTCGATGGAGGGACAAAAAAATCATTAACTGCTTCTAAAACAAGATTTAGTCAAATACAGTTCCCAGATAATACCCATGTTCTTGAATGTATTAATCATTTGGCTTCTTTTATTCTTAAACATTTTAAAAATTTATGTGTATAATTGCTGTGGTATAAAATTAAGATTTCAAATAAGCAAGAGTTCTAACAGTCACCATTAAATATGCAGAAATTTTGGCCATCCCAAGAATTTATAGCCTTCTAATTCACTCATATAAGCATGGACTTTAATAGATAAGTGATATTCTTTATACCTTCAAGATTTTTACTTAATCTTTCAATATTTTACTAGTTATGGAGAGAAAATGTTACTCCAGCCAACTCAAAAAAAATAATTTATTACTTCTTATTCTGATTTTTATAATTAGAATTTTTATGAAGTGATCTTTAGCATTTTGCTAAGTGTTCTGAATACTTTTTTCACTAAATTGTGGTGATTTCAGATATGAGAAGTGCTTTAATATTTATTAAAATAATATTATTTTCTGGTTTTTAGATTCCCTTCTTTGATGATGTTGGTGCAGTAACACTGCAGTATTTTGATACCTTATTCCAAAGAGATAATCTTCAGAAATCACAGTTTTTCAAAGGATTGCCAAAGGTTCTACCAAAACTGCCCAAGGTTTGTTGTTGATCAGTTTCTTACTATAGTCAGGACTTTAGAATTTAAAGTTTACTTCGACTTGCTCTAATGACTCTTCCAAAGAAATAAATGTAACTTATGACTATAAAAGACTGCAAACTGAAGCCAAAAGTTTAGTGGACCTTTTTTTTTCCTTTTTAATCCCCGCCCAAGGAGAGGTTTCTACTGATTTTAGAGAGAGAGGAAAGGAGGAAAGGGGAGTGGGGAGAGAGACAGACAGTCAGTGATGTGGGAGAGAAACATGGATCAGTTACCTCCTGGATGTACCTCCAGTCAGGGTTGACTGGGGATTGAACCCACAACTCAGGTATGTGCCCTGACTGGGAATCAAACCCACCACTTTTTGGTGTACAGGATAATGCTTCAACCAACTGAGCCACCCAGCCAGGGCCGTGGACCTTTTTAATATATTGTTCAAAAGTAATTAAATAGCATTTAAAAATTGGAAGGATAAATGTCAGAAGAGAAGCCCCATACTCTGTCATTGTGGAGTTCATTGTCTCACTAGCAAGTGTAATTTCAATGTTAATACTAAACACCTGAAATAAATTATGAAAACATTTTTTGCCTTTCAGCGTGTCATTGTGCAGAGAATTTTGCCCTCTTTGACTTCAGAATTTGTAAACCCTGACATGGTACCTTTTGTTTTGCCCAATGTTCTTCTAATTGCTGAAGAATGCACCAAAGAAGAATATGTCAAATTAATTCTACCTGAACTTGGCCCTGTCTTTAAGCAGCAAGAACCAATACAGGTATGTATATAGGTATTTTTCCTATTTATCTACTGTTCTTCGATGATGTTAATCAATGATGACTATCATCGAAAACAAAAGGAATGGATATCTGACATTTTAAAAAATGAGGTAAGTATAGAGACTTTTCTTTTCCATTAGTCTGCTGTTTTGCATGTTTGAAGTAAACTATTCCTAAAATTGTAATTGAACTCTCCAAGTAAATGTCTGCAGCTTTTCATAAGGTACCATCTCAGAAAATTGTAATGAGATTTTGTATGTGTTCCACTGTTCCCATTGCCCTTATTGAAAGTTATAGATTTGGATAAAGAAGGATTTATATTTTTCGTATGCTTCTGAGATTTTTTGTTCTTTTGTTATTCAGGATATTTGATTTGAAGATGGTTTATACCAGTATTTTTTCTTTATTTTATTGTTAATGAATAGTTTCATCAAAAAAGGGAAAATGGTGACAGTACCCAAAATTAACATGTATGTATTGTAAGTGCTGATGTAGACTCTATTACAATATTTATTTGCCAGATTCGTGGTAGTCTTGGGTTTAGGAGCACTAGGATCATACACCTGGGTTGGAATTGTCCTTTAAGAGTGAGCAAGTCATTACTCTCTAAAGCTTCTATTTTGGTCATTTCCAAAATGAAAGAGGTTGTTGAGAGTGAATGAAATTTCCTGGCACATAGTAAATATTACGTGCCTCTGCAACTACATGGCACTAGCTTATTGGTGAATTCTCAACCACCTGATTTAATGGTTTTGTGGCAGGCTGTTTGCAGTCCTTCCCTTGAAAGGAGGGGAACAGGAGGACGTCTGCGGCAGTAAGGCAGGAGTTCCTGCAGCTAAGGAAAGGGCAGGTGAGGGAACTGTGGGCTTTGAAGCAGAATTAGGCAAACATTGTGAAGCTGTCGGGAGAGAAAGTAGTGAGTAGTGGAGCCACATGGTCACTACGCTCTGCGTCAGTCAAGATAGTATCCTAAGGAATCTATCGTTTGAATTCTTACTTGTCTCCATTCTTTGGTACTCTTTTTTTTCCTTAGTAGTCCAGCTAAAAATTCCTTCTGAAACATTTTAACCAAGCCTTGGCAAGACTAACTGTTCCTCAGGAACAGAAGGGGCAGTTTGTTCCTTATGATTTAGGTATGTAGTAACAGCTAGGTGGAAAAATGAATTGAAATGTTTATTTCTAGAATTTTTCCTGACAATCATTTTTACTATTCTCTTGAGCTGTACCTTTTCTTCTTCTCTTGAGCCCTCAGAAGCCGAGTGATAGAATTTACTTTTATGGGCCTTGTGGTTTTGCTGCCCTCAGCCTTTTATTTTCTTACCCAGTTGCTTTCCAGATAGTTGGTACTTGTTGATGAGTGACGTATTACTAAAGATATGTGAGAGTTAGGAAATGGGCCTTTATTTAAATGTCTAAACTGAGGGCAGATGTTAAATATTTTGCTTCCAGAAATGTAAGAGACTTGATTTGTATGTTTTTTGTCTTCCATGCTCTCAGGCTAGCAACATGGTGAGTGTCAAAATATATAACCTACTCTTTAGAAGATACTTTAAATTTTGGCATGTGTAAAGTCACATAAAGATTCTGGACTTTAATACATCGTTCCCTTTTTCTATACAGATTTTATTAATTTTCTTACAAAAAATGGATTTGCTACTAACCAAAACTCCTCCTGATGAGATAAAGAACAGCGTCCTGCCAATGGTTTACAGAGCACTAGAGGCTCCTTCCATTCAGATCCAGGTAAAGCATTTGATTTTCTTCTTCTTTAATGACGATTTCGAATGATGATTTTGGGTTAGAGTCAAAATCTTTTATGTAAAGCTCAGTAGTATATATTAATTCCTTAACTTGCATTATACACTGTTACTAAAATGTACCCACTCTTAACTAAATTATTTTATTTATTTATGTATTTATTTATTTTTCCATAAGCATTGCCTTAAAATAGCATAAGAGTTGTCACATGGAAGAATTAGCTTGCCCTGTACAACCTCGAAGGTGGACCCAAGACCAGTTAATGTCCTCTTCCCAGAGGTCCATATGTAAACCCAGTGTGAGGAAGAGTCTGGGACCCACCGCTGTTTCTGCCGGAGCACGTGTCCGATCCTTAGGTTCTGTGATTTGTGACACCACCAGTGGAGCTTGGTGGTGCTCATCACTTTAATCGTTATGAAGTTGTTCCCCACATAATCCAGTTTCAAAGTGCCATGTTCCAAGAAACAGTTCAGCAATAAAAAATGCCCCCGAGTTCTTCATTAACATTCTTACATGCTTGATAGCAGCATTGACTGTGTCTTAAAATCCCCTTTTTATTTCCCTAGCCACATAACCTAATCCCTCAGCTATTTCTGCTTTTCTTCCTTTTTTTTTTTTTTCAAAGATTTTATTTATTTATCTTTAGAGGGGAAGGGAAGGAAAGAAGGAGAGACACATCAATGTATGGTTGCCTATAGTGTGTCCCCTGCTGGGAACTGGCCTGCAACCCAAGCATGTGCCCTGACTGGGAATCGAACCATGGTTGCTTGGTTCCCAGGCCCGCGCTCAATCCACTGAGCTACGCCAGCCAGGGCTATTTCTGCTTTTCTTAATTTTCTCTGAAAACTTCTTCAACCCCAGTTGTTTCTCTTCCCTTTTTTCTCTTACTTCTTTATCACCAAAACCCTAATATGTTTGTTTTCTGGTGGGGTCTGGGGCAATTTTGGATGGAGGGGCCCGTGGGAATGCAATGAATGTGTCCATTCTGATGACCAACCATCTTTCTTCCCTTGGACAGAGGTAAGAGGTTCATGTTTCTCCCTCACTTTCCACATGTAATCCGGTCAATCTAATGGAAGTACAGCGCTCGAGGCTAGAGCTGGCATGGGAGCCAACCAGAGAAGGCCCCAAATGCCAGAGCAAGAGCCTGGGTTGAACTGAGGACAGTCGGGGAACGAACCTTCAGCACGTTGTAGAACCTGTCCCTTGTGCTCTTCCACACTGCCACAGCCCTGGTTTGGTCCTCCTTCGAGTCTTACAGGAAGTTCTTCATTTCTCCTTATAGGTCTCAGAGTTTTGCCCCTTTATATTACAGCTGAACACAGATTTTTCTAAAGTTTTTAGTAGTCAAATCTGACCACTAGTCTGATTAGAGTCTTTATTGTTTTCCAGCTGTCCTCAATTCAATCCAAGCTCCTACTCCTAGTGTTCGAGGTTCTCCCTGGTTGGCTGTATGACCCCTCTAGTTTCATCCAGTTTTCCAAACACCTTAAGTACAGGCAGGTCCCCACTCTGTCCCTCTCTCAGCCTTTGCTCAGGCTGCGCTCTCTGCTGGGGATACTTTTCTCTCAACCACCTGACAAATGCCCACATATCTTTCAGAACTCAACTTGGTCATCACCTCTCTCAGGAACCTTTTGACCCCCTCTCTCCAATGACTGCTCCCTTTTTTATGCACTTCTGTTCTCCCAATAGACTTTCACTGGCAGACTCCTCTGCATCCATTCCATCTTCTTCCCACCGAGACTGGGCACTGGTTGTGGCTGAGTTTCTGTCACTGGTAGGCTGTACTTTGCTGGACCCACCATAAAGCCCAGTAAATGTTAAAGGAATGAAAGTACTGTTGGGATCCTCATACTCTATAGGCAAACCTGGTGCACTGGAGTTGGATGAATTTTCATTAAACTACTAACACTCCAAGAGCTGTCTGCTTGTGGGAAAGGCATTAGAATTATGAGCCTCCATTTCCTCAGGTCTACCTACCCATGGGATTCTGTTAAGTAACATATGAGGTTTCTGGTACAATGCCTGGCTTACTGTAAGGGTTCAAATATACATCACTCATACAGCCAAGAAGTAGAGGAGGAAAAGGTATTTGTCTGTTTAGTGAACAGAGGATTAGAAGCATGGATTTAAGGGGTCAGGAGCAAAAAACTCTTAAGACACCAGTGTGCTTGGGCTTTTGTGCTGCCCACCTACTCTGCCCAGAGCAGAGTCAAGCTAAGTAGATAGGATTAGGGGTGGCAGATCACGGGCCTGCAAAAGCCAGTCCCTCCCCTGGCTATTGGAATGGACCCGCCCACAGTGACATCACAATCCCAAGTGGTTCCCAAGGCACTGTTGGAGGTGGACCCTCATATCTCTCCACGGAGCTCTAGGATGTGGATGTGAGAAAGGTGAGCAAGGAAGGCAGATGACAACGAGAAACAGCTCAAGCCCCACACTTGTGGGCACAGGTCAAGGTGACCCTGGAGAGGCAGAAACACTGTCAGCTCTTGATGCTGGTACTTGGGACATAGATGCAGCCACTCAGTTGAAGATGAAGCCCAAGAATGTACGCAAGATCAAGGCACTCATCATTGACCTGGGCTCACAGTACTGCAAGTGTGGCTATGCAGGAGAGCCGAGGCCCACCTACTTCATTTCCTCCACGGTGGGCAAGCGCCACTCCGAGGCAGCTGATGTGGGCGACACCCACAAAGAGATCTATGTGGGCCATGAGCTGCTCAACATGGAGGAACCTGTGAAGCTGGTTAACCCTCTGAAATATGGTGTTGTGATGGACTGGGACTGTGTCCAGAACATCTGGGAGTACATCTTCCACACGGTCATGAAGATCCGCCCTGAAGAGTATGCTGTGCTGGTGTCTGACCCCCCACTCAGCCCCAGCAGTAACCGGGAGAAGTATGCAGAGCTCATGTTTGAGACCTTTGGCTTCCCTGCCATGCATGTGACATCTCAGTCACTGCTGTCCATCTACTCCTATGGAAAGACCACAGGGCTGGTGGTGGAGAGCGGGCATGGTGTCTCTCATGTGGTCCCCATCTCAGAGGGCAACGTGCTGCCAGGCCTGACGGTCCGTGCTGATTATGCTGGGAGGGACCTTACCAACTACCTGCGGCAGCTGCTCAACAAGGCTGGCCACGAGCTCACTGACAACCACCTGCACATTGTCGAGCATGTCAAGAAGACCTGCTGCTACTCGGCTCTCCTGCCCGAGGAGGAGCTTGGCCTGCCCCTGGAGGAGCTGCGTGTAGACTACGAGCTCCCTGATGGCAAGCTCATCACCATTGGCCATGAGCGCTTCCAGTGCGCCGAGATGCTCTTCAAACCCAGCCTGGTGGGCAGCACCCAGCCCGGCCTCCCTGTGCTCACAGCCACTTGCCTGGGCCACTGCCAGGAGGCAGGCTTCAAAGAGGAGATGGCCGCCAACGTGCTGCTGTGTGGCGGCTGCACCATGCTGGATGGCTTTCCCGAGCGCTTTCAGAGGGAGTTGAGCCGCCTCTGCCCCCGGGACAGCCTCACAGTATCTGCTGCACCCGAGAGGAAGACTTCTGTGTGGACTGGTGGCTCCATCTTGGCATCCCTGCAGACCTTCCAGGAGTTCTGGGTCAGCAAGGAAGAATTTGAGGAGCAGGGCAGTGCAGCCATCCACATCAAGTGCTGAGCAGTGGTACCCAGGCCAGGACTTGTGGGCAGGTGACCTCTGGTCACGCTATATATTTTATAGAATTTCACATAAAATTTTAATACAACGGCTCTCGTCCAGTCTGAATTTCTTTCTTTAGTCTGATAGAAAAAAGTGGTGGGGAGTTGATTTTAGAGGTATTAGCACCTTTTGCTCTGTTGGGGCAGAAGCAGCAGGGATAGGAGGCCACTAGGAGGGGCTCCCCTCACTGGCTCCTCCCCAAATGAGGGTGACATCTCAGAGCTCAGAGTGTGGCTTCCCATTGGGTCATCATGGGGCAACACTCAACCAGGAGTCTGACTTCCATCTCCCGTTTCTGCCCATAGCGTCATCAGTGCGCGATTGCCCCAGGCTCCCTCACTCACCTCCCCTGGTTTCTGCTCCCTTCAAAGGTACAGCCCACAGGTGTGCGTCTCCTGAGTAGGACGGGCCTTTCCTGCTCATCTGCCTTTCACCTTCAGCCAAAATTGCAGCTTTTTTTGCAGTAACACAAAGTAGAGCCACTGAATCCAGAGGATATGGAAGGAACCAGAGGGTCCTTTGGAAGCCATGTGGTTTTCTTCCTGTAGAGGTGGGGAACTGAGGACCAGGATGGAGGGGGCCATGCTGGTTAGTAGATGAGTCCAGGTGGTCTGACCCAGGTCATGATCAATTCCAGAAGGGCAAACATGGGTGGTTGACTTTGGGCTGCTATAACAGAATACCACAGACCAGGTGGCTTATCAAAAATAGAAATTTACTTCTTACAGTTCTTGAGATCAGAAGTCCCAAATTAGGGTCCCAGCATGGCCAGGTTTTAGTGAAGGCCCTCTTCTGGGTTGCAGACTGCCGACATCTTGCTGTGTTCTCACATGGTGGAAGGGATCTTTTAACTAACTTGAAGAATCAATTGACAAGTACCCGTATTAATGAAGTAAAATGATTCATTGATTTTATTTGTCAGAAATATACTGTTCTGGAAGGTTTGATTGATTATAGTTTATTGTATAGTTTATGTTAATTTTTTCTTTAAAAAATTAACATATGAATTAAAGTGTTAAATATATATATGTCTTTTTCTTATAAAAACGTTGAGTGGGTTCTTCCCATACTTATAAGGTTTTTTCATGCTTAGTAACATAATCTATTCAGAAATGCTCCTTCTGTATTGAAACTAATATGTAAGCAGGTAGAAAAGCAAACAGTAATTTAGTGTAGTCATTGCTAATCCATTTGTAGTCATGCTGCTGTATCACGAAGGTGATGTTCTTTGCCAAACTTGGTTTTGTAGCTTTGCTGTTAAAATTTTAGTTCTAGGGGTCTCTGTCTGGAAAAAAAATTACTATTAAAAGTGTAATTTATTTTTGTTATTTTTTCTTTACATTGGAAAATGTGTATTAAGAACATCCCACTGTAAAAATGGTTTCATATTTAAATTTATAAATTCTTTGCTACTATAGAAATTTTGTACACTTATAAGAAAAGCATAGGATTTTAATTTTTGAAAGTTATTGTCCAAAGTTTTTTTTTTTAAAGATTTTATTTATTTTTTAGAGAGGGGAAGGGAGGGAGAAAGAAAGGGAGAGAAACATCCATGTGTGGTTGCCTCTCATGTGTCCCCTACTGGGGACCTGGCCCGAAACCCAGGCATGTGCCCCTAGACTGCGAATGGAACTGGCGACCCTTTGGTTCTCAGGGTGGCACTCAACCACTGAGCCGCACCAGCCAGGGCCAAAGTTTTGCTTTTTAATGTGAGCCTAATAACACATATAAAGTCGCTTTTTTTTTAATTCAGTTCAGTCTTTGTCTCCTAAGTTCTTTTGTTTATTCAAGTTGTGAAGTTGAGGTTAAAATTGTTTTCTTTATGAGGTCTTGCCTTTTTAAAGGTGAGGATAAGTTGCCTTTGTCCGAATGACATGGGGTGATTGGGGTTAGTGTACTATACATCTACTCTTTAGCTCTTTCCAAAGGAGTTGTCAGTACAGCTTCTTGAAATGTTCCCGCAGGCCCTGTATAGCCAACCTGGGTTTATATTCAGTGAGATTAGGAAGGAGAGGGAAGGTTAAGTGATTTAACCTTCCTATAAAGAAAAAAGGCTACTTTTCTTTATAAGGGAGTTCATTTTGCCCATGGGTATCAGGCAGTATTTTAGTGAAATAGTTAAAGCAACATTTATGACATTACTTAATATGTGTTAACCACCAGTCCAGTTAACTAGTATCAACCTTACTTGGTCAGAGTCTGATAAAGCCTGTCTAAGCTCTAGAAGAGTCCTAGAGCACAGGTGGCAAACACAGGGGCCGAGGGCCAAATCTGGCCCTCCGGAGACGCCTTGTTTTACCTGGCCTGGCACCTTGTTTCTATCTGGTGGCAGCACCAAGTTCTCACTTAACTGTTAAGGAGTAGTTTCATTTATACAGCCCTAAAATTACTTTCAGCCCTTTGAAGGCAACCTCGAGGCTGATGTGGCCCCTTGTGAAAGAGTTTGATGCCCCATCCCAGAGCAAGAGCAAGAAACAAAAATCTTTTCCTCAAGCTCCACACAGACACATGGCTAGAAAGTAACTTCTGAAACTCAGTTTCAATCTCCTGTTCTTAGGTTCTTCAATCTACCTTCTCTGATGGAGAGAGCTCTCCCCTCCTTTTGCTAAGTGATTTAATCATGACTCAAGATTGGCCTCTTTGTAATTTGCTAGATTATACATCATAGTTCTCTCTCTCTGCCCCTCACCAGCCTCCCCCCATCAATTAAAGACATCTTTCTCCTCTGGTAAGAGGAATGCGGTATCTCACTGACTGCTCACTCTTGTTTATTCTCTCCCCTCTGTGGAAAATGTTTTCTTAAATGTAGCTTGTGTATCTTATCCTCAGTGATGCCACTCAATTAGTACAAAGTAATACTGAGTGTATACAAACATATAACTCTCGGAGACTTCCGCCAAGATGGAGGTATAGGTGGATGTGCCGTGCCTTCTCACACAACCAAGTTTAGGGACAACTAAATATTAGCATCAGAAAACACAACCAGAACACGGAAAATTGAACTTTTCGGAAGTCCGGTAACAACAAATTCTTCAGCCCGACCGGTAAGGGGCGAAACCGGCGTCTCGTGAGGGGTTGCACAGGACTCCGGTTGGACGGACCCAGGAGCGGAATCCAGACGCGCGAATCCAGACGCACGGGTTCCAAACCCAGGATTGGACCTAGTGAGCGACCGAGCGACCCACCGGGTGAGCGACTGCTGAGGAGACAGTGGGGAGGCGGTGCTGCGTGTTGACTGCAGTTGCCTATCTGTGGGCGAGCGGACAGGCGAGGAAGTGGGCGCTTGGACCGGGCCCGGCGGTCCCCGTGGCTTGCGGCAGTAGAGGGCGCCGCCATTTCCCCCGCTCTGACCACGCCCCCACATACAGCGTCACAACCCAGCGACCTGGGAGTCCAAGGCGCTGCTTCTCACATTTAAAGGGCCAGAACAGACCAAAAATGTCGCAGGAAGACCTCAGAGTCCCAGAGATAAATCTAAGCGACGAAGAAATAGCAAAACTCTCAGACGCACAGTTTAAAACACTGGTCATCAGGTTCCTAACAGATCTGGTTGATTATAGCCACAAATTAGAGAAACATATGAAGGCTAAACTAAGGGAAATGAATGGAATTCCACAGAAAACCCATAGAGATGAAAAGGAAACTGGGACTCAAATCAATGAAGTGGCCCAGAAGAAAGCAAATAATGGCCAAACAGAAAAGAGTCAAGGAGCAAGAATTCAAAGAAATGAGGAGAGTCTTAGGAACCTCCAGGACATCTTTAAACGCTCCAATATCCGAATTATAGGGGTACCAGAAGGGGGAAAGACACAACCACCAGTGGAAAAATTATTTGAACAAATAATAAAAGAAAATTTCCCCAATCTGGCAAAGGAAATAGACTTCCAAGAAATCCAAGAAGCTCAGAGAGTACCAAAAAAGTTGGACTCAAGAAGAAACACACCAAGGCATATCATAATTACATTAGCCAAAATTAAAATGGAGAGAATCCTAGAAGCAGCAAGAGCTAAGGGGACAATCACCTACAAAGGAGTCCCCATCAGACTGTCAGCAGATTTCTCAAAAGAGACCTTACAGGCAAGAAGGGGCTGGAAAGAAATATTCCAAGTCATGAAATCTAAAGACCTACAACCAAGATTGCTCTATCCAGCAAAACTTTCATTTAGAATGGAAGGACAGATAAGGTGCTTCTCAGATAAGATCAAATTCAAGGAGTTCATCATCACCAAGCCCTTATTATATGAAATGTTAAAGGGACTTATCTAAGAAAAAGAAGTTAAAGAAACAAGAACAGTGAAAGAACAACAAGCTCACAGTTATTAACAACCACACCTAAAACGAAAGCAAACTAAAAGAACAGCTAGATCAGGAGTGGAAACATAGAAATGAAGATCTCAAGGAGGGTTAGCAACAGGGGAGTGGGAGGAGGAGATGGGGGGAGAAGGTACAGAAAATAAGTAGCATAGACAGTAGATAGAAAATAGATGGGGGGGGGCAAGAATAGCATGGGAAATATAGAACCTAAAGGACTTGGGACACATGGACATAAACTAAAGGGGGGTAATGGTGGGGATGGGGGGCAGGGTGGAGGGGAATGAAGGGGGGAATAGAACAACTGTAACAGCATAATCAATTTTAAAAAATAAAAAAATTAAAAAAATAAAAAAAAACCATATAACTGTCTTATATCTGCTTTTTGAAAATCTGGGAATAAGTTAAATAAAAGGCTTCCCAGTATTTCGATAACAAGAGTCTTAGTGGTTAACTGGTTTTTATCTGCTAATGGCAAATGAACGTCTTTCAGTTTACCAAATATTGTCAATAACTCCTTCTTCGACACACATTGACATTTCCATTTTCTTTAGTAATCCCTTCTATGCTTTGCTAGAAGATCATTCTGACCCTTATCAGGTATCTGAGATGTTCTTCAGCCAGTTAGTTCTCAGCCATTGTTCTTCTTTTCCTTACTTTAATCCACTTATTCATCGTTCTTTTTCCCATTATCCTCATCATAGTTACCAGTTTCAATTATTTATGCAGTGCCATGGCACTAGTTAACAAGAATGTTTTAAATAACCTTTCCCATTTCTATGAGTTATACTTGCTTAAGTTTCAGAATTTAGAAGTACTTAAAAATATAAAGAAAACAGGTGTTCTGAAGTTTCTTGTTTTCAAAAGTAAATAAAGAATCGTGTTATCAGGGAAAGAAGTTAGAACGAGATCAGGGAATTTCGGCACCATATGCTAGTTTTATAACACAGTATGATTTTGAGGAAGCCTTCTGAGCCTGTTTCCTCATCTGTAAAATTGAAAACTGAAAATAACTATTCTTTCAAATAGTCGCTGAACAGACCAAATGATACGACTGACATACATAAAAGTTTATTTTAAACCATGTGACAAATTAGCCATACAAATGCAAAATGTTTTTCAATATGTGAGAGAAAAGGTGAGTCCCTAAGATTGATCCAATTAATTTTCTTAATAGGAACTCTGTCTAAACATCATTCCAACCTTTGCAAATCTTATAGACTACCCATCCATGAAAAATGCCTTGATACCAAGGATTAAAAGTGCATGTCTGCAAACATCTTCCCTTGCTGTAAGTAATTGCATATTAATTTTTGTTTTTCTTTTGTTTCTCATTGGTTTAAATAATTTTCCTTTTATAGTTTGTTCATATTGTGGCTTTCGGTAACCTGTATAGTACTATAAAAGAAAGCGATAGCTGTAGTTTTCCTGATATGTAATTTTATAGTAGTATATCCCTGATCTTATTCCCTATTGAGTGCGTCAGTAGAAAATTTGAGTAATTTCTTTTTCTTATCCTTTTCTATTTTAACTCACAATTTATTTGTTGGTAGTTTTAAAGTAATCACGAGAGTTTAAGTTGGTGTATAAGCCTAAAAGCTTTTTGAATGACTCCTTTTATAAACTGCCTTTATTTTTAGTCATCTACTCTTAATTTTTTTATCCCTCACTTACTTGCCTACATTCAAAAAAAGTAAAGGGTACAATAAACAGTAAGTTAATGAGAGTACAAGTGGGAGAAATAGTTGTACTCAGAAATCTGTGGTGAGGGTAGCTGCCTTCTTTGAATACAGAATTTTACTACTAAGTTACTTGGGAGTCAAGGAGGTAGTGTAAACAGTGTAGTTCTCATTGTCTCATATTGGAGGCAGTAAATGTCCCCCGCCTTTTCTCTAACTGTAAATCGTAAGCGTTATCTCACCCATATTCTATGCAGCGGAGAGAAAGAAGGAGCTACTACCCTTTGCAACAACATGGATGGAACTGGAAAGCATTATGCTGAGTGAAATAGGCCAGGTGTTGAAAGACAAATACCGTATGATCTCACCTTTAACAGGAAGCTAAACAACAAAACAAACAAGCAAGCAAAATAAAAACAAAGACACTGAAATAGAAAACAGGGGGACAGTGACCAGAGGGGAGAGGGAAGGGAATTTAAGGGGAAAAAAAGGGAGGGATTTGAAGGAACAAATAGGAAGGACACAGGGATGAGAACTAAGAGGGGAGGAAATGGGAGGGAGGTGGAGAGCATGGGGGGGGAGGCTGGGATGGGAGAAATAGACAAAAAACTGTACTTGAAAAATAACTAAATAAAAAAATTTTTTTTAATCTGCAAGAGAAAGTCAGTCAGTTACCTAAAAAGAAGCTCACATGAGACTGGCATCTTATTTCTCAAAAGAAACATTTCAGGCCCAAAGGGATTCACAAGAAATATTCAAAGTGATGAGAAGCAATGACTTATAACCAAGGCTGCTTAACACAAGGCTATCATTTAAAATTGAAGGAGAAATATAGAGCTTTGAAGACAATAAAAAGCTAAAAAAGATTGCTAACACCAAACCAGTATTGCACCAGATGTTAAGGGTCTTGCTTGGAGGAGGAGGAGGGGTTGGGGGAGAAGGAAAAGAAGAAAGAGAAGGAGGAAGGGGAGGAGGAGGACTAAGAGGAGGAGGAGAAGACAAAGAAAAAAAGGAAATACAAAATATCAGAGGAACATACTTAATAAAATAAAACTGTAATAAATGTGTCTATCAATAATTTTTAAAAAAGAAGTAACACTGAATACTCTCTTCAAATAGCAGCTTTAGAAAAAAGAGAGAAATGGCCTTCTTTCAATTGATCAATTGAATTTGCAGTTCTTTGGAGATCTCATCCATCCTTTTCTTCTTTGGTGAAATGTGAATTTAAACAAAAATAAATATTTGTAATTTAATAGATTTATAGGCAAAAGCAATTTAAAGGACATGACTTTACCTCACAGCCATCTAATTCATTTTTGTTCATGGTTTTTGTTGTTGTTATTTTAGGGATTTTAATTTTTGGTAGAAAGGCTGTGAGTGTAAAACAACATTAAAGTACGAAAAAATATCATTGTTTACTGAAATGACCATCTATGAAATTGGGTTAAAAACCCCCAGTTTTTATTCTGACTCTGCTGCTCTTTGTCCCTGTGCCCTGGGGGCAGATCACTCTACCTCTCTGAGTGTCTTTGGTCAACACAAAAAAAGTCCACTTCTCTGAAATTTGTTAATTTTAGTATTAAATTTCAAACTAGGTGGTAATAATATAGCTTAAAATTCACTTTTCAAAATGCCCTTTAAAAAGTCACATAAGTCATACTGTATTTCTTGGAAGCGTACATTTATTGAAGCACATGTTGTAGTTCATTTCTATGTTTGCAGAGTGAGATGGGAAGCTTGGATATTTAAATGATCTGTAATGCCCCAGGATGTTTATATTCCTTTTTAAGATGCCATCCAAGCCATTAAAAGCTTGTTGCTTAGAAGGAGTTATAATGAATGGATTTAGAACAGTTAACTGAAATGGATTTGCATTTTCTGTCACAGTTAGTGCTTTTACCTTTGGAGTGGCAAATGTGAGTTCTTGAATTGCATTCACAGGTATAGACTCTTAAGGTTTGAATGATCTAACTAGGAAATTCCTGAAACATGAATCATGAATTAGAATTATATTTCAGTAAACTTCCCTGGAAATATAGAAAGAAAATAAATTCTATGCACAGTTAGGTAAAATGCTTTAAAAAAAGCTCAATTCATGACTTACGTAATATTTTATACATCATAAAAGAAGTAAAAGTAAAGTGTTCTTTCCAGTTTCTCTTTATGGTGTGTGTGCACATAAGCACACACACACAACAAATGCAGCAATTTCTTTTATGAAACTAAGAGCAAGTTTAGCCTTTAGACATCATTTTGAATTTATAATATCCTGTGTGTTTGAATTTCAGAAAAGTTATACATTATTTGTCATAAAAATTTTTCATCTTGCAGAAATACAGTGCTTTGTAAATTCGGTTGCTTTCTGCTTTTCTTAGTTTACTTTTTTTGAAAAATGGAGTTTTATTCCTGTGATCCTGGCTGAGTATATTATCCTAACAAATTCCAGATGAAAAAATAATTAGGTTTTAATAACTGTATTAAAGATATATTTAGAAATAGTTCTATTTATTTAGGACAAATATAGATTCTCTTTACATGTTACTAAATATTTAAAGAATGAATTGAACCTGAGAATGGAACTGGAGACTACTATGCTAAGTGAAATAGGTCAGTCTGCAAAAGACAAATACTATATGATCTCACTTATAACTCAAATCTTATGAACAGAGTAAACTAATGAGAAAAATAGAACCAGAGACATGGAAACAGGGCAGAGACTGATAGTTGTAGGAGAGGAAGCAGGAGGGGGGAATGGTGGGAGGAAGGGGAAGGGACTAGTCAAAGGACATGTATGAGTGACTCATGGACATGGACAAGAAGGAGAGGATTGACTGTGAGAGGGGTGGGCTGAGTAGAGGGGGGTAAAAGGGGAAAAATTGGGACAACTGTAATAGAATAAACAATAAAGATTAAGAAAAGAATGGATTGAATCTGAGTTGTAGAAAAATAGTAGAAGCCCAGTAAAACTGATTACTTGGTGGGAGAATGCAGTCCTTTTTATGATTTAGATATCCCCAAAGAAATGTTCTCAGTAAACATAGAGTAAAATTTCTCAGATCCTAATCACTTTATTTAAAATAATACAAAATTAAAGTCATTCTTTAGCTTTAGCTAACTAGTGTCCTGGTAAAGCCATTGTAAATCTTTCTGAAACAAGTCAAGGGCATTTGTAATTATGTGAATTTCCTATATTAAGAAAGGATGAGAGCATTTCATCCTCTTATTCTTGGGTTATTTTTTAACATGTATCCATATGAAAATTAAATTTACACTTAAATATTTTGTTTTAATTGTAAAGACATTCAATGACTAATGCAATTTACCTCTTTTAATAGGTTCGTGTAAATTCATTAGTGTGCTTAGGAAAGATTTTGGAATACTTGGATAAGTGGTTTGTACTTGATGATATCCTGCCCTTCTTACAACAGATTCCATCCAAGGAACCCGCAGTCCTCATGGGGATTTTAGGTAGCTGAAAACTTAATATCATTTGATACTACTGAATTGTTTTACAGTCATGCAAATAAATTTTTCAATCTATAGAACCATTGTACTCTCATGTATTGTATATAGCATTCAGTAATTGAAGAATGATTGGGTAAGTGCCATGATGTAAATTTTCTTTGTGTTAATTTTAGCAAAAGCAGTAGAACCTTGACATTTACAAAGGAATAAGACATTGGGAATCCTTACTTCACAAACACCATTATAGCATATAGTCTTCCCTGTAAATTAGTACCAAAAAAGAGAGGCAGACAAAGCTACTTGAAATACTGATACTAGTCTTAATAGTGATACCTAATGTTCATTTGGTATACAGTTTGTAAGAAGCACTATGCTAAGTATTTCTGTACATTATCTTATTTTGTCCTCTCCAAAATCCAGTGAGAAATAGGTACTATTATTTCTCTTTTACAATAGCAAACTGAGGCTCAGAAGTGAAGTTATTGAAGATTACACAACTGATAAGTGATAGAGCTGGTTTTCAATTTAGGTATGTTTAAATCTTAACCACTCTGTTTCACTGTTAAGTAATTTGCCGGTGAAGCATATTGGTCTTACAGCACATTTTATTCTATTAGCATAGTTACAGATTACTGTGTTAAGAAACTCTAAACTTGTTTGGAAATAGAACTATGAGAGTCGCAATCTGGAAATGCTAGGGCTCTGCTATACTAATAGAAGCAGGCACAACTAATGAATCACAGAAGCAATAAAAAGTTCACTTTTTACTAAATTTGAAGTTCTTTGTGAATTTTGAAGAAAAACTGTATTACTCAGCCACGCATTTTTAACATCTATTATAGTGTCTAGTCTGTAGAAAGTTCTTAGCAAATATTTCTGGGAACGGTAGCAGGTAATTTATTGTGGACCTCTGCAGGGATAAAACTTTTGGGGTATGTATGAAAGTTTTGGGCTCAAAGAAATTAGTCCTCTTGAGAAGGAGTTTGGCATAGTGGAAAGAGCCTAGTCCCAGTCTGTGTCTTCATGTATCAAATGAGGATAAAAATAACATGATTATAAATGGAGGGAGTCTTATGAGAATTCAGTGAGACAACTGAAGAGAAAGTAATTAGCATAGTGCCTAGCAAATGCTTATTTGAACTTAGTAAGTTCTCAGTTAAGTTATTCTTTAAGTTTATACAAGTAAGTGATGTGTACATTAACAGGAGAATAATAGGCAATGGTATGTTCTAAAGCCTTGGATTATATACAAAACTCTTACAACACAAAAAAACAGAATGAGGAGTAAGTGTGCTCAGTTGACCAAGTGAAGGCTTTGTGGACTAGGTGTAACCAGCAGAGTCTTGAGGGCCCAGTGAACAGGTGAGACAATAGGGGGGGATTGTGTGGAGTTTAATTAAATGGCTGAGGTTCACATATGTTGAGTGTCATTGGTTAAAGATGTGAATAAATGTGTAGGAGTATACTTATACACTTTGAAATAGGTGTCTCCAGTGGAATGAGAGGTCTGAAATGTATACTCAAATGTTTTCAGCGGGCATTCTGTAACCTTATTGCTGCACCATAAGAACTGTACTTAGTACTGATAGGCTTTTAATGTTGTATGCTATCGTTAAAGGTGCTCTTAAACGAAAAGAGTGCAGGGTAAATATGTCATGCTGTTTAAATGATGGTGAAGCTGAAATCATTCTCATCTATATTCTATTCTATTCACCAAGTAGATGAACTATTTTCCTAATTTGTGATGTTAAATTATACAGTTTTCTCATTTTTTTCTGTCAGGCATTTACAAATGTACTTTTACACATAAGAAGTTGGGAATCACCAAAGAGCAGCTGGCTGGCAAAGTATTGCCTCATCTTATACCTCTGAGTATTGAAAATAATCTTAACCTCAATCAGGTAGGAGTAATTTTGTGCTCTATTCAATTTATTCAGCTTATTGTTTCTTGGCATTAAATATAGAAATATATTACTAATAAATATTGGTAAAATAAGGGAAAATATAACTGTTAAGTGAAAACTTGTGGGTTCGAAGTGTGGAGTGTGAGGTGGAAGGATGGGTCACTGGCGGCCTCAGTGGGAGGTAGTAAATAAGCGGAATGTTGGAAGGTGTGTAGGATTTGGGACTGCTTCACCTTTGAGGCTGGGAAGTATACATGCACAAAGGAATATGAATGTAATGTGCCTGGGGTGTGTATTCACTATTGCCATGTAGCGAGTCACTCCAAACTTGGTGGTTTAAAGAAAACGAGCACTTACCTCAGTGTCTGTGGGGCAGCCAAGCCAGAGCATGTATTCTCTGCTTAGTTTCTCTTACTTGTCAGTTGAAGGTCGGGTCTTATCTGAAGGCTCAGCTGGTCTAAGGGTCTGTTTCTAAGCTCATCCCATGGTAATTGGTGGAAATCCTTTTGGGCTGTTGGACTGGGGGCCTCAGTCCCTAGCCCTCTCTTAGCAGGATGCCACTGTCAATTCTTTGCTTCATGGGTTTCTCCAACATAGCAACTTATTTTACCAAAGCAAGGAAAAGAATCTGCTAGAAAGGTGAAAGTTACAGTCTTATAATATAATCAAGGAACTGACATCCCATTTACCTTTGCCATATTCTGTTGGTTACAAGCACCTCACAGATCCTGCCCATGCTCAAAGATGAGGGATTATAAGAAGGTATGAGTAGCAAAGGTGATAATTAGGAACCATTCTAGTGCATCTGCCACTGGGAATGAATAATCCAGTTCGAGAGAGCAATGCCTATAGTACAATAGGGGAGTAGTAGGAAAAGGATAAATTGAGACTAGAATAGGTAGATTTTAAATACCTATGTGATTTAGATATTTGAAATTTTTAGGGTGCGGTAAATGCTTGAGCAAAGGGGTGATGTGATAAAAAATTATTATGGAATTGTCTCTCTCTTATCACTGTAGTTACCACAGCCATGTACTTAAGTGCTTGGTTCTCCTAGAAGGCTGGCTGTTATAGCTTACTCTTCATTTTATACCTGGCAGTTAGTACAGTGCCAGAAATAAAAATGTTTGTTGAGAGAAAATTTGAGGTACAGAGTAATGACACCCTTTGTCTCCATAGAGCTGGTGTTCAATGAAGTGTAATGGAAAAGAGTGGGATGGGTTACTGTTAAACTGAGAGTGCAAGTGAATTAGAGCAAAGCTGGGAGTTAAGCAAGAGAGCTCTGGGCATAGAGGAGAGTATTGAGTTCATTAATGGAGTTTCCAAATTAAAGAAACGTGTGACATAAATCAGATCCAAACTTTATGGAAGCGGTAGGGGTAGCCTCTGAAAGTTTGCATTCTTAGATTTTAGTTTTTGGCTTGATAGTTTCTTCATATCTTGGATGGCATGTTAAAGTTATGATTGGCAAAAAAAAGAGACACAGTGAATATTGAGGAAGAATAGGACGATCAAGATAGTCTTTAACTTTGGATCATTTTTCTTCTTAGTTCTTATATTTATGATTTAGGGTGTTTAAAAATATCTCCAAATGCTTATTTTAGGATACGTAAATTTTTTTGAAATATGGTGTTAGTGTTTCTTCAGCTTTATGGTTGGTTTTTTAGGGGCCTGTTTTCATCAACAGAAATACTTTAATTCATCTCTTCTAGTATTTTAGAATAGTTGCATGGTCTAACTTAGAGTGGTCTGTTTTCCTATTCAGTTTATGGACAGGGTTCTTAATTCAAGACTGCCCTCTTCTGTCAGTTTTGATTGAAAATTATCTAAGTGTATTATACATTATGCAAAAATGATTATGTAGCTTAAAAATATTTTTAGCATTTAATTAAAAATAGCAAATTCTGTGCAGCAATCAAAACATAATCACAACATATGTCAGGGAGAGTTTCTAAGACTACCCTCAGATTCAGTGATTCACAAGGAGGATTCACAGGCCTCAGCATGTAGTTGTATTCACGCCAATTTCTTGTAATAAAAGAATATAAAGCAAAATCAGCAAAGGGAGAAGGCTCATAGGGCGAGGTGTGGGGCCAGAGATCAGGCTCAAGCTTCCAGAGGCATCTCCTGCTAATGGAAGGAGGAATGTGCTTTGTCTCCCCAGTGATGAGTTGTGACAATATGTGTGAAATGTTGCCAACCGAAGGAGCTCATTAGAAACTCCCTTCCTGGAGTTTTTATTGGGAGCTGATCAGGTAGCACCCTCTGCCTGTCATGTACTCAAATTTCAGATTCTCAGCACGAAAGTAGGTGTTCGGCATAAAACATACTCTTTCTACAGTTTCCAGGGGTGTCCAACCTGTGGCCTGTGGGTCGCATGTAGTCCAAGACGGCTGTGAATGCAGCCCACACAAAATTATAGATTTACTTAAAACATTATGAGATTTTTGTGATTGTGAGTCTCAGTGTATTTAATCTGTGGCCTAAGATAGCTCTTCTTCCGGTGTGGTGCAGAGACGCCAAAAGGTTGGACACTCCTGGTAGGCACAGTGAGCCACTGTCATTGGTTAATGGTGAGAACCTCTTAGTCCCTAGACCCCAGCAGGGGCCAACCTTGGAAACAGGCATTTCCAAGGAGAACAGTTCAGGCCTACACTAACTCTTTTTGTACTGAGCGCATGCAACAATATGTATGAATCTCAGAAGCATAATGGCGAACAAATGAAGGCAGACACAAAAGAGGATGTACTGAATGATTCCATTTATATAAAGTACAAAAACAGTCAAAACTACATGGTAGAAGCCAGACTAGTGTTTCCTCGGGGTGAGAGGGTGGTAGGTGACCGGAAGAGATCAGGAGGAAGCTTCTGGGGTGTTGCCAACGTTCCGTTTCTTCCTAAGCCTCCTGTTTAAATTCATTTTGATTTTTTTGAGCTGTGCACTTAAATATATACTTTTCTGTTAGCATGTTATATTATACTTCATTAAGAAGTTTTAAAAACCGATTAGCAGAGAGTTGGTCACCGTGAGGAAACTTGCCTTTTGTCACTCTGGTGGTGAGATACAGGGTGAGTGGGTGGTGGAGCGCGGTGGGAGGCCGTGGGGTGGACGGTAGGGAAGAGCAGCACTTGGGAGACAGGCAGGATGAATTCTGCTGGTGCCATGTGAGTTATTTAATGTCTGAGAAGGTTCTTGCTGAGCCTGAATTTCCTCATTTATAGGATAGAGATATTAATAAACCAACCTTGAAGACTCGTGAGGTTAATGAAACACTATGTATAAGCACCCGGCCCATGGGTGTAGTTAGGAGATTTGGGGAGAGGATGAAAGCGGTTCTAGGTCTTTTTCTGTAGTAGATGCTATTATTCAAATACATTGTTTATGATGATCCTTGAGGGCACTATACAAATTATTTAACCACTACATTAAGACATAGTGTCGGATTAACTTTATGAACTTTAATTGTTAGACTAGGTACATGTAGTATTTCTAACTTTTCAGAAAAACAAGTTTTATTTTGGCCAAACATTTTTATAACAATCTGAATACTTGGTAATTTCTTATCCATTATTAAGCATATTGTTCCTGAATGTACACAAATTTAGGTAGTCAATTTTGGGTTACTTTAGGAAAACCAGTACGTATGTAATAACTGCTGGGGATACATTTATATAATACCCCTGAATAATAGCTGTTAGACAGTCAGGGTATAAAATTGAAGAAGACATCTTTTCTGGAACTAAAAAGTCATCAATTATATCACCACCATACTAAGATGTTATAAAAGCTTGCTATGATAAACTGAGTTTAAATATACTTTTTTGTGACATCAATGGTATGAATGGGTCATATTCAGGTAAAAATGGGGAATATTATTATTTACTTGCTGAATTATCTGATTAATTAACATTTATTAATTGCTAACTTGAGACATTATAACCATATCTATTTCTTGTTATACCAGTTCAATTCTTTCATTTCCGTCATTAAAGAGATGCTTAATAGATTGGAGTCAGAACATAAGACCAAACTGGAGCAACTTCATATAATGCAAGAACAGCAGAAGTAAGTAGGTTGTGTGTGAATTGCATATGGTCCAGGAATAAGATTAAAATTATCTCATTATTAATTTTCTGGAATATGGACTAGAAAAAATTGATGGCTTTCAACTTGACAAAATTTTCAGCATATTAAATTGAACTGAGCTAAGGTAGACCATTGTTGAAAATCTAATAATTTCTGAGTACAAAAGTATAATATAACATAATCTTAGCATTTCTCTATATAGAGAAAATTCTGTTTCTGAAAAAATTTCTTCTTAGCATTAGCCACTGGCATTGTAAACTCAGGGTACTAGTTATTAAGAGCATCACTTATCAATAATTTTCAAATCTATAAAACCCTGGCATTTTGATTTCTTCCTTTCTCTTTTCTCTAACCCCAGAAACATTTAGGGAGCATTCATTTTATATACAAAGAAAGAAAAGATGAAAATTATTCACTGGAGAATGCTAGTTTATTAAAATCAAATTTTTGCTATATTCTTTGTCCCAGGGCCAAGGGTGGCAGGGGGACGACACATGGTTTTAGGATACCTGTTAGAGTCCACCCCTAAGCCAAAAGACATCTGAAAATCAGTAAAATTCATATGAACCATAGCAAGGTTACCGAAAAGAAACTTCTTAGCTTCTTCTCCAATGTGAGGTGAAGGCTTATGGAAATAAATCACACGGGGTGTATTATAGAATGATGCGAAATAGCCTTTGTATGCTCTAAGTATTCTGGGATGTATATATTGATATTCATGTTTGGTGGGATAACTGTATAAACATAGAAACCCTGAAAAAAAATTTTTTAATTATAACAAATTTTTAATATCTAGAATCTGTACTTGCGGTATAAATGAACCTTCTCTTTTCCTTCTTCCGACCTAAATCCTGTCTTTTATTGCAAGGCATGGATCAGATCCGTATCACAGTGGTTATAGCATTTATTGTTTGTTTAAGAGTCCACAGATTCTGAACTTTTCCCCATATTATATCTACTCTCTCAGTGTATAAACTAATGGTAGGAACCTTGCTTGCCTGGTTTTATGAAAATTTACATCCTGAGTAAATTTTCCAGTAAATCTCAAATGTTGAGTTAAAAAAAAAAAAGATTTGTATGCGAATGTTATTTTAGGAGGCAAGCAGACATTACTACTAGTAAACAGTGAAAAAGATTTATAGAATAAATAATGAAGTTGCAGTTTGTTTAGATTCTAATAAATGTAGATGAACTATTTTTTTAGTATGAGTATTGAAAAAATAATGCATTTCTCTTTATTGCTCTGTCATAATTCTCAATTTTCCTGTAGATCTTTGGATATAGGAAATCAAATGAATGCTTCTGAGGAGACAAAAGTTTCAAATGTTGGGTCTCAGGTAAGATTATTTTTAGATCAATCTTAGATTATTTAAGTTTTTGTAAAAAGTGCTTGACATTGTGCTTCATTTGTTGGCGGGGTTGCTCTTTAAGAAGTAAAATCACAAATTTTTTTTGTCCTTTAAGCAATTGACTTTTTTCTATTTCATCAGATGGACAAAGTCTTTAACAGTATTGGAGGAGACCTTCTGACCAGTGGTGATTCAGAACATAAAGAGGATGTGTTACAGAATAAGCACAAAAGAGTATGTTTCTTCACTCCAGTTCTTTGTGCTATATATATAGGAGGACTTCCTCTAAACAGGTTTTGGTTGGGAAACAGTGTTTAGCATCTTAACAAGAAATATTCTTAGTTCATTTTATGAAATTTAAAAGTTATCAGTGGAACATGAGCTGACCCATGTTGAGAATAAACATACTTAAGATTTTTAGTTGCTTTATTATTCAACATCCCACATGGTAACGTTTCTCGATTGCCTGGCTCCTCTGTTTGTTCTGCTGTATTTTGCCAGTCACAGCCCTTGGTAACTTCTGTGCCTCTTTTCTGCTTCTGATTTCAAATAATAATAAACAGTAAAATTACACTTTCCAATTGAAATATTGGTTAGCATCCAGTATTAAAAAATCCTTGAATTTTGTATCGCTGCTGAGACCAATTTTCTTCTCTTCATTCAGCAAATAAAAGAGTTACCTGTGTGGGTAAAGCCATGGAGCTACTGGACATTGTGGTTTACAAAACTATAAGAGAACATTCTGTGAGTTTACAGTTTAGCAAAGTTGATAAGAGAAAAAGACAAACACCAGATTTGATGCAGCCATTGTGAAAGAAGCTATTTATTTCTTCCCTGGCCTTTTGATGAGTTTCTAAAATAATTTTGGAGTGAGATAGGAGGAGGGACCCAAAAGAACCGGAATTATTTTCTGGAGAGTGGGCCTGTTGTAGTACAGGCTTTCCCCATGAGGTGTGTGTTCTAGGAAGCCATCTGTATCAGTGTACCAGCTGGCATTGTTGTGAGAGGCTACATTCAGCTTCAGTGAAATTTTTTTGAAAACTTTTTCAGTGTATTTGCCCATTTTGCAATGAGTGATTTACAAGTGTACCTGCCCACACTTTGCTGAGTGGTCAGCAGTTTTTTGACCAATAATGGCATAACCCTCATGCCCTATTCTTCATATTTATCTGATATTGTCCCAAGAGAACTTTTTTGTTTCCCTGGATGAAAAAAGTCCTCAAAGGGAAACATTTTGCCAATGTGGAAGAAGTGAAACTAAAAATGGCAAAAGCACTAAAAGGCATCAAAATTGGCAAGTTCAAACACTGTTTTGAGCAGTGGGAGAAACGTCTAGATGGGTGTTATTGCATCAGATGGAGAGTACTTTGAAGGTGACTGAAGTTTAAACATGTAAGAATAAATATACAATTTTTTATAAATAAATTCCAAGTTTGGGGGGATTACTTCTTATAGACTAGAGTTGAGTAAGAATCTCCCAGATTTATAAAATAAAACCACCTAATCATATTCTCATTGTCTGGAAAAATACGCTTCTAATGAATGGTTTTAAAATAATTATTTTCACATTAGAAATATTTTAGCACAAATTTTGTGAGTTTTTACCTAAAGTTAATCATTCTCTGCAGTTTGTTTAAAGTTATTTTGAAACATACCTGTTGGAATCGCCAATACAGGTATTGTCAAACATACCAAGATATACTTTACAAAATAAGAAATCTGCTGTTTTTCAAATGGAATTATGAATTTGCCAGTTCAGTTTTTATTTTTATTTTTAAGGCATCACTTACACTTGAAGAAAAACAAAAATTAGCAAAAGAACAGGAGCAGGCACAGAAGTTGAAAAACCAGCAGCCTCTGAAACCCCAAGTGCACACACCTGTCGCTCCAGTCAAACAGGTCAGAGTTAATTTCTTTTTCTTTTAAGCATACCATTCTTAAGGAATAAGGTAGTATAGAACTTAAGCTGCTCTTTGGGGTTTGTATAACCCGTTTACAGACTTTGTATTTAAAGAATACTTTACTATACAGTTTCTAAAAAGTATGGGCAGAAAGGGTTTTCCAACAATTCCTCAATAGCCTGCCTGCTGTATGTGTTTCAAGATAATGCTTGTTGCCAATAAGGAAGAAGCTAGATGAACAAGACAGTTTTTTTCTTTTTAAATATTAGGTGTGTTGGTACTAATTCAACACTAATCACTTTGAAGTGATCAGGAATATAATATTCATGCATTTACGTGTTTTTAAACAAAAGCAATTTTCAGATTTTGGCTTTTTAATTATAGTTAAGTTTGTAACTTGATTAGGAGTATTTTTTATATGACCTGACCCGTATTCAACTCCTGTTGTCTTCTAGGTAATGTTATAGGTGCTGTTACTTGTGGCAATGACTAATGTCCCTGCTTATAGAGAATTTACATTCTTACTGGTTTCAGAAATAACTTTTTCTTCAAAGCTTTCTTAAAATTTTTTAATCTCTTCTTAATAGAAAAAATTTTATGTGTGCCAAGAGGCAAAATCCAGAATATTTTGTAGTTACTTACATAATAATAAAGAAAATTTTTCACAAAATTTTGATAAAGTTAAATATAAAAATGATAAAGTATTCTTTTTTGTAATACAGATCCACTAATGAGAACAATACAGTTCTATTTGGGGGAAGGTGGAGGAGACAATATTGCATTTAAGTTCAAAATTAGTGTTTCCTAGCAGCAAGTTGTTTACAAATGTTCATTTGTAAAAAATGTACAGAAATGTGTACTGGCAGGTTGGATTTGGCCTCTGGGCCTTGGTTTGCCACCTTGGTGTAGACTGTTGAGCTTAATTTTAACTTGCCCATTATACTCTATGAAGTGTTTATTCATTATAAAGTAATTTGGAATTCTTGGAGATGAAGTAATTCCCTCGTGTTTTTCAGACTAAGGATTCTTTTTCTTTTTTTTTAAAGTATATTTTATTGATTCTGTTATTACGGTTGTCCCAATTTTTCCCCCTCTCTCCCCCTCAGACTAAGGATTTGACAGACACACTGATGGACAATAACATGTCATCTTTGACCAGCCTGTCTGTTAGTATCCCTAAAAGTTCTGCTTCAAGTACCTTCGCTTCTGTTCCTCCCATGGGCCTTGGCATGATGTTTTCCACACCGATTGATAATACAAAGAGAAATTTGACAAATGGCCTGAATGCTAATAACATGGGCTTTCAGACTTCAGGATTCAACATGCCAGTTAATACAAACCAGAACTTCTTCGGTAGTCCAAGCACACCTGGAGTGACCTCGATGCCACTGGGAACATCTTCTGCTTTGCCAAACTTCAGTGCTGTGGGGGTTCCTCCTGCTGGTGGAAAGCAGACTCAACAAAGACCCACAGATATGTCTGCTCTTAATGATCTCTTTGGCCCTCAGAAACCCAAAGTTAGCATGAACCAGTTATCACAACAGAAACCAAGTCAGTGGCTTAATCAGTTTGCTCCTCCTCAAGGGTCTCCAGGTATGGGCAGTTCAGTAATGGGA
Organism: Artibeus jamaicensis; assembly: GCF_021234435.1. Lineage (NCBI taxonomy): Eukaryota > Metazoa > Chordata > Mammalia > Chiroptera > Phyllostomidae > Artibeus > Artibeus jamaicensis. The sequence goes on along the minus strand of NW_026521486.1, from coordinate 16,349,509 downwards.
ACACAGATGAACATGATAGGACAATCTGCCTTTGGGATGCAGGCCAACCCTTTCTTTAGCCCACAGAACTTTGCACAGCCACCAACTACTATGACCAATAGCAGCTCAGCTAGCAATGATTTAAAAGATCTTTTTGGGTGAGGTGTATTGCCCCTAATTTCAGAGGATTGCTTCAGTTTTAATCATGGGTGAACTGATTTACATCTTTATATACATTGCTTGGAGGAACTACTTCTGTGGGAAAATAAGTGGTTCTGAGACAGAAAATACCTGTTTCCATGCCCGCATAGTGGTTGTATGGACTTCTATAAGAGTAGAAAGCATTTTTAAAGGATTGAGGATTTTTTTCTCACTTACTGTATTCAGGTTTTTAAGAGACCCAACCTGTACTTATCTCAGAAAAAAAAAAAAAAGATACTCAAGTATCCTGAATAGCAGAATTTTTAAATCAAATGTTTATTTTGCTTGAAAACCTGGTATTATTTTAAAAAATCTAGTTGATGGTAATTGCAATTTTTATCTATTAAATACTACATGGTACACAGTCTGCCTTCACAAGTCGTTAGTCTTCATTTTAATATGTGAAAAATCTTAATGCTGTATTGATTTGTTTGCATTTAGTGTGACTGAGCGAGGAAATAATAACAAGCAAAACGAGAGGGATCGGGGTCACTTGCTTTTTCCAATCTTCTCAGATGAACTGATGTTTAGTACAAAAGACTGAGCAAAATTTAACATAATGTTGACTTCATTGGTTCAAACTAAAGGCGTTATTAACCACCTTAAATGCAAATTAATCATTGTAAATTATATTTTAGCATGGTCTGCCTCAAATAGTAATTTTTTTTGCATTTACTCGGATATACTAGAATCACTTTTCCTGTGGTATCACAGACAGGAGAGGTCTGTACCGGTCTGTGCAGACATTGCACAAAGCCCTCTGATGTGATTTCCCTGACGCGGCCTTCGTCATTCATCTGAATTCAGGATTCTGGGGTTGCAATACACGTGAATTGCGTTTTCAAAAGGAGATTTGTAAGAACTAAACTATATTTAATGAGTAAAGTTTTGAGATTTCTGCTGTATTGTTTCAAATGTAATAAACTTTACTTCTATAAAAATGAGCAGTTGCATCTTCTGGCTACCAAGAGATCACTTTTGAGCCCACCATGAGAAAGTCTGACCTCACAACTGAAGTTTACTTCTTTTCTAGTAACATTTGTCTTTGATTTGCTGATAATTCATTCAGTCACAGACTGAGCCTTATGCTTGTAAATGTGATTTGTATTTTGTTAAATTATATTCCATCATTATATGACAACTTTAAAATGGTCTTTCAGAGAAATATTTATGTATTATAGTTGCTGCCATAGAGTTTGTGGTTTTTTAAATACCCGAAACCAGCAATTATTTGAAATAAACCATATGCAGTTTAGTGTGCTGATACTGTTTATTCTTTGAAATATATATGTATACATACACTAAATGTCTCATCAACCACACAGAACTTGATTATAAAGTGTAATTTGATGCTAATTTTGTTGGCGGCACTCAGTAAGAGCATACTTTAAAGAATAAGAAGTTAGCTTTACATCTGGTTTCTTTATGAGCTGTATACTTAGTTCCATAGTTTTAGAGAAAGGACTCACAGGATTGTTGAAGAAATAGCGAAGAAATGAAAAGCACTGGGAAGATCACGTGTTTCTACAAACACGTTCACACTGTGACCAGAGTATGTCTTATTTGTAACACACTAAGATTTCTCTAGAGAAAAGTTTACATGGAATAAAATTGCTTCATGTTAAAGAGTTTTTCTTTGTAACAATTCAGTGGTCACTGTTTATTAGGAAATTGCTTTTTATTTTGTAAAATACTTTGATGTCAGTATGTTGAATTCTAGTTAGAAGGAAAGCTTCATGTAATACACATACTTTGAACTTCTAAGTATAGAAGTTAACCTATAAAAATAGGTTATTTGAAAACATATGGTATATAATTCTTAGGTAATTTTCGTATCTTGAAATTTGCTCATGTATTGAGGTACGGTGCTACATTTTTAGAAAACTTTTCCCTACACTTTATTTCCTCAAAGCTATATTATTTAAATAATTTTCAACAATTGAACTGTTACCACTGCCTTTCTCTGTTGAGAAATTGCCTCTGAAAAATAGTTCTATTTTTAGGCTTGTATTTCCATGTGAACAGAGTTTTCAAAGTACTAGATCACCTTAACAGTTATTTTAGATATTGACAGCATTTAAGTTTCTTATGCTTAGAGTAGAAGATTGGTAAGTTGGAAAGTACCTGCAGACAAAAATTACAGGAAAGGTCCCCTTTTATTTCACTTGGCCCTTCTAATACTAAAGTGTGTGATGTATGTGGAGTTGTGTACATGGAAAGGGAAATTGACTGTGTGTTTGGTGTGTTTTTTATTTGGAATGCTATGACCCTTCCTTTCACCTGAATAAGTTAAGGGAGTAGTTTTTTGTTATGTTGTTTATTTTTTTAACCTGTAAAATACCTCTCATGGTTGCTTTTACATATTAAAGGAAAAGCATATGTGAAAGTACCTGATAGCAAGTACACAGTATGCACCAAATAAATTTTAGCTTTGATCAAACATTCCATATTAAGTTGTGATTTCATTCTTTGTGATTTACTGGTCTTGAAATCATTTTAGAGCAAAGCAAATTATAAGTGTTCAAACCACTGTATAGGAATTTAAAAGATTATGTCAGTAGCTTTCAAAGTGTAACAGTGACATTCACTAAGAAATGTATCTTACAATGCAGACCAGTATGTAAAATATATACTGGAAACAAAAGTTTCAGGATACTGGAAAACGTCTTGAATTTTTTATTTTATACTATTTATTTTTTTTAAATTGATTACAATGTCTAAAAGGATTTCGTGTTGTAGTTTGAATAAAAGCAAAATAATTCAGCCCTGTTTTGTCCAAGCAGACATAGAAACAGAGGGCCAGGGATTTACACAGCCTTTCCTGAGTTGGTCAGAGCCAGGAAGAGAAACTAGATTGTTTTCTAATCTGCAGTCCCACTCTCTCTACCATGTCGCATCCTTTATGTGCTTTATTGTATTGAATTCTTCTGGAGTAGCATTGGTAGAAGCTGTTTTATGTAGCAACTGTGTGTTCAGTGCTTATTGGTTACCGTAAATACATTCACACTGGAAAAATTGAGTTAGAGGGAGATGACAGAACAAATGTTTAGTCAGAGCCTTTGGGCTGCTTCTCTGAATGCTGTGTGCAGAGGCCGGGGGAGCCGGGTCAGCAGTGCTTGCAGTGTGGAACAGGACTAAGGCATGTGGCCTCTAGGAGCAGGAGGTGCAGTGCAAGAAGCCATTTCACCAACATGGAGTGTGTTGGCTACCGGGAACTTTGTCCAAAGCAGCCAAGTTGCTCCAGCTACTCAGAGGTTTTAACCACCTGGGGGTCAAGCCATGTATGTGATTTTAAATTTTCTAGTAACCACATTTTTAAATAAATAGGCAAAATTAATTCTTTTTTAAAAAATTTAAAAGTATATTTTATTGATTATACCATTACAGTTGTCCCATTTCCCCCCTTAATTCCCCCCTACCCTGTACAACCCTCCCCCCACATTACCCCTTTAGTTCATGTCCATGGGTAATATGTATTAAGTTCTTCGGCTTCTCCATTTCCTATACTATTCTTAACCTTCCCCTGTCTATTTTGTACCTACCATTTATGCTTCTTATTCCCTGTACCTTTTTCCCCATTCTCCTCCCTCTTCCTCCCCACTCATAACCCTCCATGGGATCTCCATTTCTGTGATTCTGTTCCTATTCTAGTTTTTTGCTTGGTTTGTTTTTAGGTTCAGTTGTTGATAGTTGTGAGTTTGTTGTCACTTTTCTTTTTTCTTTTTTAAGATTTTATTTATTTTATCTTTAGAGGGGAAGGGAAGGAGAGAGGGAGAGAAACATCAATGTTTGGTTGCCTTTCGTGTGTCCTCTGCTGGGAACTGGCCGTACAGGGAACCGGCCTGCAACCCAGACATGTGCCCTGACTGGGAATCGAACTCATTTTTCTGTTCATATTTCTGATCATCTTTTTCTTAGGTAAGTATCTTTAACTTTTAATGTAAGGGCTTGGTGATGATGAACTCCTTAACTTGATCTTATCTGAGAAGCACTTTATCTGCCCTTCTGTTCTAAATGATAGCTTTGCTGGATGGAGTCATCTTAGATGTAGGTCCTTGCCTTTCATGACTTGGAATACTTCTTTTCAGCCCCTGCTTGCTTGTAAGGTTTCTTTTGAGAAATCAGCTGATAGTCTGATGGGAACTCCTTTGTAGGCGACTGTCCTTTTGTCCTACTACTTTTAAGATTCTCTCCTTATCTTTAATCTTGTGTAATGTAGTTAGTTATTATATGCCCTGGTGTGTGCTTCCTTGGGTCCAACTTCTGTGGGAATCTCTGAGCTTCCTGGACTTCCTGGAAGTCTATTTGCCAGATTGGGGAAGTTCTTTTTCATTATGTTTTCAAATAAGTTTTCAATTTCTTGTTGTTGCTCTCCTTCTGGCACCCCTTTGACTCAGATGTTGGAATGCTTAAAGTGATCCCACAGGTTCCTAAGCCTCTCCTCATTATTTTGAATTCTTGTTTCTTCCTTCTGTTCCAGTTGAATGTTGATTTCTTCCTTCTGTTCTAAATCATTGATTTGAGTCCTGGTTTCCTTCTCGTCACTGTTGGTTTCCTGTACATTTTCCTTTAATTCACTTTGCATAACCTTCACTTTTTCTATTTTGCAATCATATTCAACCATTTCTGTGAGCATCCTGAACATTTGCAAGCATTGTTTTGAACTCTGCATCTGATAGGTGGCTATTTCTGTATCGCTTAGTTCTGTTTTTGGAGTTTTGATCTATTGTTAGTTTTGACCTGCTTGTTACACACTAAGGGGCTAAGCCTTAGGTATTCACCAGGCCAGGGTAACCCACCTTCCTGCTGTATTTGGGGGAGGGGATTTAGAGGGAACAATGCTGCTTGCTCAGCTCTTAGCCAGCTTTTAGTCACTTCCTCAGCCACCTACCACCAAATTGGGCCCTTCTGGTGCTGGTCCCCGGGTGGGTGGGTTTGTGTTTGTTCTGGGACCCTGTGGGTCTCTTTAATGAACTATCCTGTGAGGCTGGGAGTTTCTCCCTCAGCTGTAACCCCCACAGGTTTTTATAGGTAGAGGCTTTGAGGCTTTATTTCCCCACACTGGAACCGTGGATTGTGTGGTCTGTCTCGCTCCCCAGTTGTTCTTCCCAGTTTATTTGCATGCAGATGTGGGACCGACTGCTTCACCAGCCGCTGTCTCACCCATCCTGGTCCTCTAGCCACTGCCTTGCTGAGTCCTCTCCACCCTGGCCTCCCATCTCCACCCCTCCTGCCAGTCTGGATGAATGTTTCTTCTTTAACTCCTTGGTTGTCAGACTTTCATACAGTTCTATTTTCTGGCAGTTCTGGTTATTTTTTGTTTGTAAATTTGTTGTCATTTTTTAGTTGTGCTAGGAGGCAAAGTGTATCTACCTATACCTCCATCTTGGCCAGAAGTCTCTACTAAGCTATTTTAAACTAGGGCTTCGCTTAAACTGCTAGCAAAGGCCATATGGAATTACATGTATATACCTAGCCTAGCTTAAAAACTTTCCTTTCTTAGGAGTTCTTTTGAAATGTGCCTGACGAGGAAATACAGTTTAGCTACTTTAATTACACCTATTTGATGTCATTCTAATTTTTATCTTGTCTTGCTTTTCTACTTTTTTGGATACATTCATTTGTGTAATGGCCTAGATTATTAGGAAAGCCACTGTTTGACTTTTGTATAAAAGTAAATGAGATCCAGACTTTAATGTCTAGAATTTGAGCATAGGAATCAACATTCATACAAGTGTCTTCCAAGTCTGTGTCCTTAATAGCTTGCCAGTCTTTCTACACTCGGTGGTCAAATGAAAGTCAGACGTGAGGCATTCCATGAGCACCCTAGAAGTGCCTGGATGGTGGAGTCAGATGAAGCTGGGTTTTGTTTTTAAGTTTTCTTTTAAATTCAGGGGAAAATTATATCATTGATGCTGTAGGGGTGGGGATACATTTATACTGTAGGGAGGTGGGCTGGGGTGCTTTAACAATTGTCATGTGTTGGTACAGATCCAAAATGTTTTTAAGAAATTCTTGTCTCTGCCAGAAGGTGCTCTTAACACATCACTTTTGTGAAGTGTTGGAAAGGCCTCTGGTGAGGGTCAAGTGCTCATTGGACTGCTCCAGCTTCAGGAGGAGGGACCATTGCTGCCCCCCTCCAAGGATGGCAGAGACCTGCCAGTAATCAGCAGTGATGACCGTACTCTATGTACTCGTCAGAAAACAACCTTTAACTCTCTTGCCCAATGTCCAAAATCTCAATTCTGAGAAATGTTTATGGAGGAAACCAGATTGGAATAATCCAGCCGTTTCTCTTGAAGCGAAGTCTACTGTGGAGACCTTTGTGCCTGGTTGCGGTGTTTGGGCCGAGTGTCAAGTTCCTTTACCACACTTAACTTACGACTGCGTTGCAAAACCCGCGTTCGTGTCAGGAATGACACTGGTTCACTCTAACATACAACAGCTTCTTTGAGGACCCACAGGAGAAATTCCAGGGTTCCGTTCAGGAGTAAATGTGCTTTTAAGCAACTGGTTTGCCCTTTTAAAATCTGCAAGTAATGTAACAAATCACATGTTGACAGTTGGGTGGTTCTGGCAGAGTCACAGGCTACCTGCAGCAAATATGTAGGAGGTTAAAAATAGTCGTCGTTCAGCACTTACCCTTTGGCTGTATCTGATTTTTTAAATTCTTATAGCTCCTTTACTCTGATTTCCTTTTCCAGATTTTATATCATGTTCTTAGACAGTCTTAATTTAAAATAAGGTAGAGTAGAAATAAATATTTGGAGTGAATGAGTTTAAATCTTGTCTTTCACCAAGTTAAGTTTTTCCATCTGTGCAGTGAGGACCACTCTACCTCATTAGGAGGAAATGAAGTAAAAGTCGTTAGGCACCTGCAAGGCTCCTGGTACATGGTGGGTGCTCTGTAGATATCCCCACCTTCCTTATGAGGGACCTACACATCTCAAATAAAACCTACTTGAACGAAGAACAGAACAGATGTCTCAGCTAGCATGATTTGAATACCTTTATTTTTCCAAAAAAAAGTAAAGCAACAGGTTTTAGGCTCGGCACTGTGAGATTCTTGGGACAAATAGTAACGGAGATATGTTAACCTCAAGGCATCTGCACTGTGGTTATAAAGGAAGCCGAGTAAGCAGCCGAGCACGGGACAGTGTGATGTGTGCTGTGACCCATCTGCAGAGGAGAGCGCCCCACCTACACTAGGGTGTTGGGGGGCCCTCTTCAGAGGGCTTGGGCCTGAGCACCGCCTTGCCAGGAGCCTTTTCAAAATGGTTTTTGATGCTGTCAAACGATTACTTAGGAATGACATTTTCCCAAATTAAATTGGATGCATGGGGGAGGGGATTAGAGCCAGTGACTCCTAAGGTTTTTTTGAATTCTGAGATTATATGAAAGTACCTGAATTAAGGCAAGTCTGGCCAAATGACTTGATTACCAGGAAAAATGGAGTTAACGTTGGCTGCTTAAAACGCCTCCTATTAGATTGAGACAGGGATAGCAGCAAGGCAGGGAGCAGAATGGGTGAGTATAGTATCATTTTGTAGCCAGTAATTTATGCTTCACTGAACATTTCAGAAATTTAAGAATCTGCACATACAGGTTTAATAAACGTATGCTGAATAGATCCATTGGTGGGGGGGTGGAGTGGTGGTGGGGGCATGCCTGGCATAAATGTATTTAGTGTGTAAACTACCAGAAGATGTCACTGTTTCCTAAGTAATGGTCCATTTATAGCCACACACTCCTGCTCCGCCCCCTCCTTTTCAGGTACATTTTTTTGAATGTTGACAGGCTGTGACAGATTGATGAGAATATGTGACGTCTGGTATTTAAACTACAAGGAGGATAAGGTCTCACCAGAAATACGTGCTCAACGTGTGTAGGTTTGTTCCATCTTAATTCTTGATGCCCAGCTATGAACCCTGTTCACCGCTCTATATATTGAGACTATCTGGACGCTCCGACTTCCACCTGCGCTTTCAAGAAAAGCAATGGTGGTGAGAAATTCTCCAAAATATACTCTGATCTTGACTTTCTCCCACAGTTTTAGGTTGCATTGTGATGCGACTGTATTTGTTAAATTATCAGATTCTCCAGGATATTTTGGCCTTGGACACAACCCCAGAAATCCTTGCATCTTTTTTCAAGTCACCGTTCATGGTGTGTAAAGCAAACTGGAAAGTGCTTCCAAGCTGCAGTGACACTGAGCAAAATGAACCAGTATCTCCCCGGTTACTCACAAATAGGGACTTTGGACCAAGTCTGAGTCAATAGGTACTTGCTGACCACACAGTAATATATGTTAAAGGAAAATTCTGTTGTTTTTACAGCCAGAGGGCAGACTGAAAAATGGGTATTTGGATGTCTTATGTTGGGGGCCATGGAGAGTGGGGTTATCCAAGATGAAATGATAACTAATCTGTTACAGGCAACCAACAGCAGCCAGCAGATGAGGGTATGGTTTCTAGTCCAGCTCTGCCCAAATATCTCAGAAGAACTAAGTTCATCCATCACACCATGACTCAAGTGGAGTAGTCTGCCCACTCGGCTTCTCAGGGTAGTTATAAGTCTCAAAGAAGCAATGAAAAATGAAGTTAAAAGTGATTCAGAAATATAAAGAATCCAGGTACTTAGTAAATCCTTCTTAAAAAATGTAAAAGCGCTTATAAATTCTTTTATGCTGTGTAAAGACATTCCATATTTTTGTATTTTGATTATTTGACTTTTAAATTTTTATTAATGGGGAAAATGACATCTAATATTTATACAGTTACAATGATGGACTGGAAACGGAACTTGATATGTGTTTCTAGTGTGTCCATGTATGTGACCATATGTTGTAAAGTGTTACAGAGATGTTTTCTTTATTAAAAATAGTATAAAATTATGTTCCAGAAGTAATTAAGGAACGTAGCCAAATTAAATTCCAGTATCCAGCTTGGAGTGAGCTGAAATGTAATGGGCCTAGCAGTGCTTTATCGTGGACTAGAAGGAGTGTGGTATAATGAAGTGAGCATTGTAATCTGATGGTTTTAAATCCTGGCTCCACAAAAAACTATGTAACTTTGGACAAGTTCTTGAGCTTGAGCCTCCGCTTTCCGATAATGTGAAATGATGATGGTATCTGGTCATTCTGCTTGCCACGTCTGCTTTTTCATTCTGCTTTATGAGAACGAAATGAAGTGGGGAATTTTAGTCAGGAGGACAGACAAGGAAGCAATTACAGTAGAATGGGTAAGGGTTCCCATTCATCTCCCCTAGAAAGGATATCTTGTTTAAAAGTGCATTGCTTAGGTAATTTATCTAAAAAAGCTGTTAGATGCTTTTATTTGATTTATTGTTTGTAGTGTTATTCTATTTCAGTTAGCCCAACTTTCCCCCTTTGCCCTCCTTTGCCTAGGTTACCCCCTGCTCCCACAGGTAATCCCCACACTGTTGTCCATGACCATGGGTCATTCATACATGTCTTTGATTAGTCCTTTCACCTTCTTTCCACCATTATTCCCCTTCCTCTCCCCTTGGCGGCAGTCATTTTGTTCCATGTTTCCATGTCTCCAGTTCTATTTTGCTCATTAGTTTATTTTGTTTATTAGAGTCTTCTTATAAGTGGGACCATATGGTGTTTGTCTTTCACCTGCTGATTTAATTTCACTTAGCACAATACTCTCCAGTTCCATCCATGCTGTGTCAAAAGGTAGGAGCTCCTTCTTTCTTTCTGCTGCATAGTATTCCATTGTGTAAATGTACGACAATTTTTCAATCCAGTAATCTATTGATGGGCATTTAGGTTGTTTCCAGCACTTGGCTATTGTAAGTAACTTGGCTATGAATATTGGGGTGCGTAAGTTCTTTTGAATTGGTGTGTCTTATCAGACTTGGGTGGGTGGTGGCAGTCTCAACCCAGAGGCTAGTGCATAACATAACTACTTTTGTGTTAACCTCTCTCTTCTTTTCAGTTACAGTTTATATTCAGTATTATTCTGTATTAGTTTCAGGTGTACAGCATAGTGGTTAGACAATCATGTACTTTAGAGAGTGGTCCCCCCCAATATTTTAAGTACCCATCTGGCACCATACTCACTTTACTGTTGGTTTGCCCTACTTTTTTGAGAAACTTTTGAGTGAAAGCAAGCAGATTAGTGTGTCATCTTAAAAACCAGCTCAGTTATATTTATTTCTAAAATGTCCACAGTAGCTAGCACAAGCTCACCTATAGCTAGGTGCTCGATGACATTGTGAAAGATGGAAGGATTCCGAGTACATCTTTCCTGAGTTACGTTAAGACAGTCAGTCTCTGGTGCCCATGGTGGGCCCCTAGGATCCTAGTGTCCCAGGCACCGTGATGGTGCAAGCTCGGGAAATGTGTTTAAGGATCCAGACCCAGGTCCCCACAGCTTGCCTTGGACAAAATTGAGTCATTATACCTGCATTGTTTTGTTTTACAGGGTTGTTGGAAGAATCAAATGAAATATTTGAAAGTGCTTGGTGTCCACGTTTGACTCTTAATAAAAATGAGTATTAAATACAGGAGACATGCAATGAAAAACAAGTTTTCTATAGATTCCAATTAGTAGTAATGATAGTTAGCAACAATATTCAAATATGAAAGGCTTGAGAGAAGTCCTAGATAGAAACTTCCGTGCTAGTCTCAGTGTGGTCTGGGGGGGCAGGTAGGAGTACGGCCTTGGGTGAATAAAGGGGTTGCCTGGAAAAGCTGTGCAGAACCCAGGAGAGAAGGAACCTTGTCTCCTTATGAAGTTCTTACCAAAAAAAAAAAAAAAGTAACCAGTTTGGGCATTGGCTCTAAACCAGGTTAAAATTTTCCACCTAACCCTTTGGTTGGATTAGATTAAATGATTTTCTTGAATACATATTATCTTCAGGTGGTTTGGGATTTGTTTGTTTGCTTTTTCTTTCTTTTTTGGTCTCGGTAGCCAATTGGAATGACTTGGCTCATAACCAGCCCCTGAGCTCCACTTTTTTCATGGTTGGAGACTGAATTCCTCATCAGAGTCAGGCTTGCCTGTGGGGCGTTAGGCAGAGGCAGTGTTGGTGTTACATGATGTGGGTTTTAAGTCATTGCGATGGTCAGAAGTCTTCATCTCTGAGGAGCAGAATAAAGTAAAAGAGCAGTTTGTGATAAGGACGCAGGGGTTTCATGAGACCCGACGGTTGGGCAGCGGGGTCCGGACAGAAGGGGACTGGCAGGCCACTCTCTGCCACGAACACCCTGAGCCTGGTGGTTTCATTCATTCCTCTTGCTCTTTGCCAGGCCAGTGCTCTCTGCAGCTCCAGTAAATAAAGTGAATTATAGCCACTCCACACACAGTTAGAGTTCCAGGGTCCTGCGAGAATAACTAGCAGTTTTTCAATTCCAGTGTCGAATTACCAGGATAATTGCTGCACACCTACTTTCCTCTGCCTTTGTTGTATTTGCTATTTTGAGATAGTGTTTTAATTAATTATATAATTAATGCTCAAGATCGTTGCCCCACCTGGCAGACCACCCACCTCTCAGAAACTGCAAGCGTCTCCCAGGTGCCAGGCTCTCTCATGCAAGTCTTTTCTCTCATGTTTCTCCGTTCTGTTTGCCTCACTTTTTCTTACATCTGAAAGCTTACACCACCCTGCCCTCATCTCGGAGGTCCCCCCTTGATACCCTAAGTCAGGGGTCCTTGCCTGTGCTCCTGTACCCCATGGGTGGCACTCACTGTGATGGACTTGCTCATTTTCTGGTTGGTTGGTTTCTTCAAGGGGACTATCACAGTAACTATTATCATCAGGGCTTCCAAAGGGCCTACCACATAGTAGGCCCTCAAAGAAAGATACGAGTGAATAAATGAATAAAATGCCTCAGTTCTGAAAAGTCTGGCTTTATATCGTTTCTACTATCAGCAGCTCTGGAGTGGAGGTTAAGAGTACAGGCTCTAACGCTGGACTTTCTGGATCCCTTTCCTCTCTCTGCTTAGTTTCCTAGCTGTGTGAACTTGACCAAGTTTACTTAAACTCTCTGTGCCTTGGTTTCCCTATCTGTAGATGGTATAAGGATAATACCTACCTCGAGGAGCACTGTGGGATTAAATGAATTAAGTGCTTCAAGTCTGGCACCTAGAAAGGGCTCCATAAATGTTAGTTATTATTATCATCAACCATCTGAATCATCACCAAAAACTTGTCGATTCAGGTGTGTTCCATAAGCCACACATTCTGCAGGGATGGTTAGTACTCTTAGCAGTCATTGACCCTTAAGAGAGATTCAGGTGGTCTTGGCCAGAAGTGCTTCCATTATTTGCTCTAGAAGATTAGTAACCAAGGGTATCTGGGAATTAAGGAAAGGGTTTGGAGTCCCACTGGTGGGTGCTTTCTGTTGCAAGAGAGTGTGTTTATCCTGTTTTGATTGCATTTGCTTATCGTGAGTGAGCAAGCTTTTTGGAGATAGGTAAGGCCTGGTGAAGTGATTTGATGTGGGATTTCCTGTGGTAGCATTCTCAGCCCTGAGGGTTTGTGGATAGCATAGTTGGTGGCCAGAAACTATCCTTTTAAAAGCACAGGCTGGACAGGATTTTTCTTTGTAGAAAATGACAAGATGTGCTTAAAATTTATATGAAAATGCAAGACTTGGAATAGTCAAAACAATTTTAATAAAAGGACCAAGTAGGAGGACTTTCATTTTCCAATTTCAAAACTTAACCGTAAAGCTGCAGGTAAGACATTGTGGCACTGGTATAAGGATAGACATAAAGGTCAACAGAATAGAACCGAGAGCCCAGAAATAATCTTGGTGTTGGTGATGCTCAACTGCTTTTTAATGAAAGTGCCCAGGCATTCCGCTGGAGGAAGGATCATCTTTGCACCAAATTGTGCTGAAAAAACTGGATATCCACGTGGAAAAAGATGAACTTAGATGTTTACCTCACGCTCTTCGCACAAACGAACACAAAGTGGACCATTGACTTAAGAGTAAGAGCGAAAACAGAAGTTTTAGAAGACAAAAATAGGAGAAAATCTTTAAGACCTCAGGTTAGGCAACCATTTCTTACCTATACGAACAAAAGCACAGTCCATATAGGAAAAAAAAGATAAGTTGGACTTCATCAAAATGAAAATTTTTTTGCACTTCAAAATATAGCATGAAGAAATTAAGCAGCAGGCTGAGAAAAATACTGGCAAATCTGATAAGGGATTTATATTGAGGCTATGTATTCATATACTTCAATAATAAGACAAATATTTAAAATGGGCAAAATATTTGAATAGAAATTTCATCTAAAAAAATATGCAAATGACTGATACACACGAAAAGATGGCAGCATCACTTCCGGAGGCATCGTCCTGCTGCCCATTAGGGTGGGAGCAACGTGTGGTATTTCACCCCAGGCCAACCCCAGGTGCTGGGTCCTGTGGGGCAGAGGGTACGTGGCTGGGAGGCATGGAGGACGAACTCCTGACCTTGTGTATGAGGCTTTCTAGAGGACGTGATGTCTCAGTGAGACTCAAGAATCCCTTGCAGGGACCCCGATGAAGGGTGCAGAGGGAACAGCTTGAGCAGACCCCAGGGTTGGTAGGGAGCCTGCTGCATTCAGTGAAGTGCTGGTATGATGAGCAGTGACAGTCAAGCCCAGGGTCCCCCGTGGAGCGCTTTGTGTGCTGGGATAAAGAACTTGGATTTATTTTGAGGACCATGAGAACCAGTGAAGAGTTCTAAGCAGGTCCAAGACCAGCTCCGGTATCTTCAATTAGATGGCCCCAGGGGCTCCTGTGCATCACGCCTGCGGAGATCCTGCCCTGTTGATCAGGAGCAAATAAATGCCCCCTAGATGTCCCTGGCCTGTGTTTTGCACTTAGCCTCCTCCAGAACAAGTGTTCCTCTAAGGATCGCATCCACGCTAGTGTCTGGCTAAGAAACTGCTCATGGCTCCCACGAGGAGCTCCAGAGGCATAATGTAGTGGCTGAGAGCCTGTCAGCAGGGCCAGATCTCAGAAACACAGAGGACTTGTAAATGTTTCATATGCTCCATCCTGGGTGTCTGCTCTGGCTGAGAGCCCATTAATAAGTCCCAGCAGCTGAGGGGCAGGTATTGTGCTGGTTACTATAGCATCACCTTGGAAAGGATCACTCAGTGATCACAGCCAAGCTGAATGAGGCCGGAGGGGGATGTGGTCAGAAGCGGCAGGAGGGGCTGGAGATAGGCGCACATGCTGTCGCTGGTCTCGCTGGTCTCGCTGGTCTCAGAGCACCTCGAGGGTTGGAGCCCACTTCAGCTTCCCCAGCTGCAGCCCAGGGAAGGAGCGAGGCTGCGCTCAGCCTGAGACAGCACCACAAAGCTGCTGCTGAGCTTGGAGCTTTGCAAGGGGCTGAATTCCCAGCCAGACCTCCCTCGGCCTCTTTATTCGAGGGGTGGAGGGTGTTGCCTCAACTTGAAAGATCTGGGCTGAGTTTCATCTCCTTTTCGATTTTAAGTAGTTAACCTGCAGGAAAACTGACTTCGAAGTGTTCATCAAGGAAAGCAAAGTGGTCCCCACGCTGGAAATGAGAAAGGATGACAGTTTCTGAGGCTGGCTGTTAATGGCTCAGCTGTAGGTGTGTCCCCCGTTGAAAATGCCTTTTAAAGCATTTGATACCTTCAAAGAGAAAATTCTGAAGCCTGGAAAGGAAGGAGTGAAGAATGCCGTGGGAGATTCATTGGGGATTTTACAAAGGTAAAGTTTGAATGCAAACTTTAGGTTTATTTCTGAGTAGCTTCCTATTGCCAATGCTTGAGAGATTTTGCTTGATGCTTTTAAAGCCGTATTTTAATAAGGAGAAGGTGGGTCGATCAGATGGCTTCTGGAGCCCCTTGCAGCTCCAACAGACTGTGCCTGGGGGGAAACGGATGTGTCAAAAATACAGGGTTGAATCAAGAAAATACCAAGACACGCATTCTGCTTATGCAGCAGGATTAGCACTTGCTAGACATGGTGATATTATACATTGTGTGTTTGGCATTGAGTTAGAAAAGACTCAGGAAAATAATATTCCTTATTAAAATCCTAAAGGAATGAAATCCTATATTTCATTCCTATGGCTATGCTTTGAGCTGAAATAATTTTTAAGACTATTACTTCACTTTTTTATAATAAATGAAAATAAGATGTTTGCAAATTGTTTAGCTTGTTGTATAAACTATATACAGTGGTTCCTGATTGTGCAGTTTTTGAAGAGAGGTGTAGGTATACCAGTAGTTTGAGGAAGGTAATGAAAAATTAGTGTCCTTTAAAGCAGAAAATCTTACAGGATTACAGTGGGGACATGTTAAGTCCTATCATTGAATTGAATGTTTTTGTCCAAACAAAAATATAATTTAAAAATTTTAAACACATTATTATTGAAAGGAGAGTTTGCCATAAATGAATGAATTGAGATGACATTTTAATCTCTGATTTTTTAATAGACATAGTAAATGCCTTTCTAGGTTTTCTTGATGAGTGAATAAGTGGTTCTCTCATATAAGGTGAAATGACTCCCTTACTCTCTCTGATATAAATAAATGAGAAAAACATCCTTGCTAGGATTTTTATGTGTTTAAATGATTATTTCTAATCATGATGAGTGAAGATGTCACCTGGTATCTTCTTTTAACTTTTCTATTAAATTTAAAAATGTCAGCCTTGAAAGGACTATTTTTAGGCACTCTGAGATTCATTCCATTTCTTCTGTTTTTATAACACTGGGGCTCCTGCACTCAAGTCTGATTGAAACCGTTTTGTTTTTTATTGTGTCACTCTCTGTGAGCTTGCACAGTCAGAAAACTGGGTTGGGCACTTTATTAATATAGTGATTAAAAACAGAACAGCTTCAATTAGACCTGAGTCCTCCTGTCTGGATGAAAACCTAGCTCGGTGAAAGCAGGACAGACCCACCTATTGTTTTAAGAGTGTTCATCCTTCTGTTGAGCTCTCCCCAGGTAACGCCTTATCATGGTGCCGTTCCTCTGATCACAAATGCAGAAGGGAGGCGCAGTGGCTTCACGGGCATATTCAGGTGATGACAAAGGACTCTGACAAAGTCGGGAATAAAAGCAGGAACTTTGGACCACTGCCACCGCCGTGCTCATCAAACTGCGTCTCCTTTCTAAAACACTTGACAAAGAGTACTTAGGAGTTTGCTTTTCCAACATTAACTTTAATTGCTTTTTTGAAATTTAATTGCTTTTTTTTTTCTCAATAGGAGACTTCTCCTAAGAGCTGGCTTTGCTTTGTTTGATTGGATGATCCTCTTGAAGATCCTTTCATTTACCAGTTGGTTTACTTAGGGATATAACAAAATTGGTGATTTCCAAGTTGTGCGGCCTCCACCCAAAACTGAGCTCTGTGTTTAGGACTCTGAACACTTGCCTCAGAATTGAGTTACGGAAAAATAGGCGAAGGGGTAACTGTGTTTGAGAAAGAGGGCACCCCAAATGCATGCTAGATGTTAGGGTCATTGTCATGGGTGGAGAGTGAGTGACTTTAGCAAACAAAGCCAAACTCCAACCCCTCCTTCCAGTGATCCCTGCAGGGAAATGATTGGCCAAGGAAGGAAAATAAGGCATCACTTGACCAGCCATCTAAGCTGATCCTCTGCTCTAGCTCTCCGAGTAGAGCTCCTTAATTAGGACTCCTCCAGCGCCCCCAGCTCTGCCACACACAATGTTAACTGCAAGTCTGTAAGATAATTCCGCATCAAGTGCCTGGCGTGTAATGATGCACGTTCCCTCCCTTGTTGATTCTTTTCATTAAGCCAGTTGACAGAATCCAACGTAATAAAAAACAAACACAAAGCACCGTCTTCTGTTTTGTAAGGGACAAGGACAAACACATTTGGAAGTTAGGAGCGCTGACTTTCTGTCTTAGCATACAGGGTAAATCATAGATGTCTGTATGTGTTTGAGACTGAGACCATCATCTGCGTGGAATTCTTGAGGCGCTCTTTAATCATGGAGCACTCCTCGTGGTCAGAGCGGTGGCAGACACACAGGGAAGTGTTTGAAGTTGGCACGCGAGGCTAATTCCAGTCAGGCATTTTTGAGCTTTCTCGAGAACAGTCACAGATAAGAAGCAGCTGAACCATTTAATTAGCTAAAGGTACTGTAATGTTTTAGAAGTGTAGGAAGAAAGACGATGCACTCATTTACGGCACATTATTGGAACAGATGACATAGAAGGCATTAACTTTGGAAATGAATGTCCAGAAATTGACATACAGATCTGTCCAACTTAAGTGACAATGTAGGCATCTTCTACTTATGTGTAATAAATGATAATAACAAACATTGTGTTCCAGGTTCTGTAAACTTAATTAATTTTAACAACCCTATTAGGTGGGGCCAATTACAATCACAGTTTTACAGATGAGGAAGCTGAGGCACAGAGAGGTTAAGTAAGTTGCCAAAGGTCACACAGCACGTAAGTAGCAGAGCCAGGTTTCAGAACAGACATTCTCAGCCCGCCTTTCTCAGTCATTACACTATGCTACCTCTCTAATTAAGTGCCTTTGCCCTTCTCACCTGCTGTTTTGAAATTTAACCACTCATTTAGGTTTAGGGAGTTATATGGGCTATAACGTAGCCAGCAACCTCTGATCTTAAGCCAGGTATGGGCTTTTCTCATAGGGAGACTGGGGTGGGGGAATCTGGTCTTTCAAGTATTTCTATTTTCCATTTAAAGGTATGGAACCTGTCCCTGAGTTGCACCCATCCTCAGCACTCAGCATTTGTGTATGGAAACTCTGCACGCCGTCTGCAGGGACAGAGGCAGGCAGTGGTGCCCATTGCCCAGGCACCGTGCAAAACAGGCCTGCACAGCCTCAGGCAACTTGGTTCCTGCCCTTGCCCCCAGGGTGATTCTACTGAAGCAAAGTCAGATCTTGTCTCTTCCCTGCTCAAAACCTCCCACAGTTTCCCCGCCTCACTCAGTTAAAGCCCGTGCCCTTTCCATGGCCTTCAGGACCTCACTTCGAGATCTGGCAGGCTTTGAGTCTCACCCACTCATCTCTGGCATTCTTTTCCTGCTCACACCGCTCCAGCCATGCTCCACACTCTGGCTGGAACTCCCTGGACTTGTGGCTGTGTCAGCTTTTTCCTAGACAGCTTGCAGGCTCAACCCCTCACTTTCTTCAAGCCTCTTCTCAAAGGTCATCTTCCCAGGGAGGACTTTCCTGACCATCCTATTTAAAGATAAGGGTCACCTTCCCTCCTCCTCCCACCCACTCCTTGTCTGTCTTTGCTGCTTTGTTTTACTTCACCTCTCTCTTAGGGAGGGTTCTCTAAAAGCCAAGCCTGAGACAGGGATTTGAATGAGCCTAGGATGTGATTTATTGAGGGGAGAGGGAGCTCTTTCTGAAAAGATTGGAGGAAAGGAGAAAACCAAGCAAGAATGTGATCTCAAGTAACACACAGGGGCCAGACCACAGTGGGAAGCTTCTGGGGCATTAGTGGAGTGGCGCTGAGCCAAGGGGCCAGCCCGGTATGTCTCTGTACCAGCCAGTCACTGAGTGTGGGCAACTGCAGCGGGGGCAGGGGTGTACAATGGAGTCCACTTAGCAGTGGGCGAAGGGAGCAGCCGAGAGCTTCCAATGGCTCTGGAAGTGGGCTGGCCTGAGGAAAGGGACCCAGGGAGTGCACGACAGTGTCTGTGGCAGCCTACTCATTGCACCACTCAGGTCTACTTCTCAAAATCAAGCTCACTCCATCTGGGTACAGCTTCCCCAAGACTCTGTGGTGGTAATTCCCAAGGAACCTTCCAGAAAAAAGTTGGGATGCATTCCGGCTCCCACGGCTCCCACCAGTCTCTGCATCTACCTGTTCTCGATTCCCCTCGCTGTCGTTAGCTTCCCCGAGGGGTCTGAACCCCTGGCTAGTGTATCCTTACCACGCTGTGGTTGCTGTGTTTGAGTTAAACTAAACAAGGTAGTGTCAGGAGATGCCCCGCAGGGTCACCTGAGGTCCAAACATAGGTCTTCCTGCTGCCGTGAGGAAGCAACATCGCTAACTTCTCTTGAAGATCAGGATCAGTTAGTTACTCTTGCCACTCTGGTGACCCCCAGCCTTGCTTCTGGTCTTGGCATGAGTACCCCAAGGTGACTGGGCAGCAGTCATAGCCGTGTGTTCAGTGGTGTTTCCATGATACTCCAGAGTGCAAGAAGTCTTCCTCGGGAATCAGGACTTCTGGACCCACAGGACCTGGAGTTGAAGACATGAGATATTCCTCAAGTGGGTTACTGCAAGTGACGGTACTTCCACCCCTTGCTTCCAAGACCCTAGTCTGTTGTGCCTGTTGGGGACATGGCACCATGCACAGCTGTCGGTTTATGGAATATGCTGCATCCTGAAGGACAGCACTCTGCCCTCACAGGGAGTCATCCCTGGTGCCTCAGCTGCGTCGTTGAGAGGCTCCCGCAGCTGTAGCAGGCTGCCAGCCTCTGGCTGCTGTGGTGCACGGTAGGGCCACTGGGTCCCGCTGTCGTGTGCCCCTGCCGTTCCTCCTTTGCCATAAATTGGGTGTCTTAGTCTTAGGTGATGCTGTGGGGAAACCCGTGTTTGCTAATCGGGATTCTGTGAATCCTCAGGTAGTGATGCTGGCCGAGAATAGCAGGCTCAAAGGGCAAACTCATACGTGGGATATATGCCAACCCCCATGAGGATGAATTGCTACCCTTTCCAGGATGAAAGGAGTCTTACTGAAACAACTGCAGCCACGGGGCTGGTTTGTCTCCTCAGGGGTCGTGCTGTAACCGGGGCTCAACCCAGTTTTCTTGCTGACAGCGGCAGTTGCTAGACCTGTCCTGGTGAGTAGGAGCCCAAGCACAGCCTCCATCTGTTACCATGGCTACTCATGGTTCCGCTGCTCTAGAGCTGGGTGGCTGAGAACAACAGCTCGAGAACGTCAACCAGCCAAGTCAGCCTGTCTCATTGGCTATTTAGTGCCTCTTCCAAGTGGGAGCTCTCTGGTCTGTGTTCCCTGCAACCTAAAGATCTCATACTCTGTGTGCACTCTCGTAGGTTCACCCCCATGTCTCCCGGTTCCTATGAGTCAGGTCTCTCAATTGTCATTCTGACTTGTTGCCCTTGTCTCTGTTCTTTTTAAAAATTTAATCGTTACTACATATATTTGGCCATTGCCATTGAGTCTCCTTATGCCCCCCTGCCCCAGCAATCACCACACCATTGCCCATGCCCATGAGTCCTTTTTCCTTTCCGCTCAATCCCTCCACCCCCTCACCTCCCACCCCCATCTCTGATCTTTAAAGTGCGGCGGCTGGCCTCTGCTACTCCAGGATGCTATCATTCGGACTGCCACTAGGGGGCCCCGTTCTGCTACAGCACCTGCTACTGGCTTCAACCCGCATAGCACAGCCACTGCGGAGCTTCTCAGTGGTGCTGGTGGCCTGTCCCTGCCACATTCTGTATTGCCTTGGTGAAGGGGGTATTAGCTCAGGCCTCCTGAGAAATGTAGTTACCTCGTGGACCTTCTGGTTCTATATAGTAAATCCATTGAGCATGTCCACTTCTCCTTCGTGTTTTGATCCCTTTCTCTCTAACCTGCCATAACGGTTCTGACATTGCTCTTAAAAAACAAAACAGTTACAGAGAGACCTATTTATTGAAGAGTACAGTCAACATTAAAAACGTCATGAATTTTTAGATTCCAAATTCCAGACATTGAAATTTTAAGTCAAGGAATAGAAGGAAGCCAATTTAATCCTCACTAATTCATCCACATGGTTCAGTCAAGTTCAGTAATTGATACAATAGGCATTAAAGGTGAAATAAGTCTATAATTTAGGTTTATTGGACAATGAAGGAAAAGAGAAGAAGTAGACCCTTGGACCCAAGGGAGAGTACTCTTGTGGTATCCTTGAGTGGTCTCTCTTCAAAATGGATATGAATGACAAGCAGAATGATGTTGGACACACTAATCAAACCATGACCTGACTTCACCATATCCCCGTGTTCAGGTTCTGATTAAAAGGGGGCAGTCCCTCATGGTCAAGCTGAAGGGCAGAAGTTGCTGGTAGTCAAATTCACGTCAAAGGTGTGCTCTGCTCGATTCCTGAACCACGAGAAACTCTCAAGTTATTTTTTAAAAGCTGCAGTGGCCATAATCTGACCACAATGCAATCATGACTAGAAACTAGTACAAAATGATAATTAAAAAGAAAGTCATTGGGCTCCTCACAGCCTCTCTTCTCTGTCTAACCTGAGAGCTTCACTAGCAACTTAGAACCACTGCCTGGGCCTTTGCCAGGATGTCCAATCCTGTGTCGTGGGAGAATGTCCCTTAGTTTCCTAGGGCTGCTGTAACAAAGTGCCGCAACCTGGGTGGCTTAAATTTATTTCTTTTCTCCCAATTTTGGAGGCCGGAGGTCCAAAATCAAGGAGTCAGCAAGGTTACCCTCTCTGAAGGCGTTGAAGGAGGACTCATCTTTGCTGCTTCCTCCTTTCTGCTGGTGGCTGGTCATCCTTGGCATTCCCGTGGACGCAGTGCTTCAGCCACTGCCTCTGTTGGCTTCATGTGGCCTCACGTGGCCTTCTCCCCTGAGTTTCTGAATCTACGTGTTTAAATTTCCCTCTTTTCATAGGGACACCATTCACTGGGTCAGGATTCACCAAAGCAGGTCATGTTCACAGATGTCAGAGGCTAGGACTTGAACATGTCTTTTGGGAGTACACAATTCAACCAGCTCCCCTTGGCTGCCAAGGAGGGAGGTAGGAGTAGATTTGGAAGAGGGTCAGCATTGTCTTATAAGTCACCTGCCGTGTTTGAGGTTTTGCCAAATTTTTAAGTAAGGCGAGGAGGGACTTACATATACCTTCCAACAAGGGGAAGCGGCCACCTCTGTAGGTTCAGAGGTTTCCGAGGAATGTAGGGTGTTAGGTGTTTGAGTGCAGGTATCCCCTAATTCAAGCCTCAGACACCCTCTTATCCAAAGTTGTCAGGATCCCAGTTCTTATCAGGATCTCAGCTTTGATATAAGAGACCCACCTCAGCTCAGAATCCCACCTTCTCTGGAGTTCTGCTGGGTTTTTTTTTTTTTTTAAAGCTAAGCTCTTGTTCTGG
This sequence comes from Artibeus jamaicensis, assembly GCF_021234435.1. Classification (NCBI taxonomy): domain Eukaryota; kingdom Metazoa; phylum Chordata; class Mammalia; order Chiroptera; family Phyllostomidae; genus Artibeus; species Artibeus jamaicensis. Next base: position 16,327,246 of record NW_026521486.1, on the reverse strand, counting down.
AATCATTATAGACTTACAGAAAAGTTGCAGAGAGGGAACAGAGATTTTCTCTGCGTGTACTCCTTACTTGGTTTCAGCTTATGTTAACTTCTTCCTTTACTATTGTACATTTGTCAAAACTAAGACATCAACATTCATGCACTAATAATTAAATGCCACACTTTATTAAAATTCCATTACATGTCCCAGTGATGTCATTTGTCCTGGTCCAGGATCCAGTCCAGATACCACACTGCACTTAATCCTCATGTTTTCTTAGTCTCCTCTGATCTGCGACCATCTCTCAGGCTTCTTTCACTCTTCATGACTTGGGCAGTTTTGAGGAATATGGACTGGGAGTGTTGTAAAAAGTCCTTCAGTTTGGGTGTATCTGATATTTTTCTTATGATTAGAGTAGGACTGTGATTTTTTTAAAAGGAAGAATACTACAGAGGCAACTGCCTTTCTCATCACATCCTATCAGGGTGTCCATGCTGCCCACGTGACCTACCACTAGTGATGCTAACATCGATTGCTTGGTTAAGGAGCGGTTTCCAGGTTTCTCTGCTTTCCGTACTCTGTTCTTTGGAAGCAAGTCACTAACTCCAGCCCACACTCTGAGATGCTTCTGCCATTTTTACAGTAAAGTCTTGTGCCTGAACTTCAGTTCTGTCTGCCCTCCAACTGCGAGAGAGAAGGGTCTCCTAAAACGGTGACAAGGAAACAACCGACTCTTGCACTTTCCTTTAAACTAAGGATTGATTGTCCAAATCCTGTTGTTTTCTCTTTTCAAAGTATCAAAGCCATTTAACAACAGCTGCTGAACTCCGTGGGGAAATCGGTGTTTCTCCATACCTCCCCCATCACCAGTGCGCGGGCCCGCACGCACATCCCTTTCCACCTGCATTCCAACCCAGGTCACCAGCACTGCATGCCAGGAACTGCCAGCACCCCACCTCCCACCAGTGGTGGGGTCCTCACTGACAGCCAGCTACTGAGAAATCACACTGCAAGCTCTCACTCTGAGAGTCTGCATCCTTCAACTGTCTCTTAGGGACTCCCCACCCCGGAGGCTCTGCCCACAAAGCAGGGCGCAGGGCCCCTCAGCTTTTAGACTCTCAGCCTTGCCTCTTCTAACCATCTCTTATCTTCTCCTAGTCTGGCAGCATATTTTCTTATCAAGGATTTATTTTCTCTTTTTTTCCAGTGTTTCCCAAATTAAATCCTCTATGTATTTCTTAAATTTTAAAAGACCAAAGACTCAGTACTGAGAGAGTAAAGCAGGACCTATTGTATTTTTTTTAAACAAAGACACACTTTACATATCAACACAGAAATAGCCCCCACTTCCATAAAGAAACATGCAATACCATTCAAAGTCCTTGGTTGCAATCAACAGAATCTACTCTAAGTTCAGTAAAGCACGTTAGGAGCTCCACCTCTGAGAAAAAGGCAGGAGAGGAGCTGTTGAGTCATGCCACCAGTGCTCGCCTCTGCGTGCTAATCATGATTTGGTCCGGCAGATCTGCCACGGCAGTCAGAGCGGGACCGCTGCCTCTTCACCTGACCTTGTTTGGGTGCCATCTCCCCTGCACAAAGCATTTTCCTCTCGTTACTCCCTTCACCATCTAAATTCCACTCAAGTGCTACTGATTTAGATACATCACACGTCAGTATCATAGCTGCAAGGGAGCAGAGAAAAAGTAATTTTCTGTGCTAGGAAGGGAGGGCTCAAACTTTCAAGGGGCAGTTGAGATATTGGGTATCTGTGAATGGTGGTGACTATGTATTGTATGTTTATTCCTAGTCTCATCTTTTTTTCTCTACTTCTGGTAGAGATATGTATATACAACATATTACCCTTTCTCTTCATTTTAACTATAAGGAAAGCACCAGTGCAAGTGGGATGTTAAATGGCAACTGAGTTCAGTATCCGAGTGACCGCAGGGAGTGCTGGGGACTTTAGGAGACAGGAAGTGGGTGGAGCCAGGAGAGAATGTGGGCCTAATCATTCCAGATCTTCAGATTTTTCAAAATAAGCCAGAAGGGTTATAATATGTGTGAAGGGTTATAATATAACTGGTTACAAACAGTTCCTTTTATAACTGACAGATAGTGTTCACTTTGCCCAATTACTTATTTTTAAGGAGAGAGTAGATTCACTAAAATGGACATACCATAACCTAAACCTATGGAAGTCAAAGAAAAAAATCCTATAGTCTGGTTAAAAGATGCCAGAGTACCACCTCCTTAGAAGAACCACTTGATGAGGAAAACAGACACACCCCACTGGTTGTGCGCTGTGATGGAAAATGTACCTCCCTCCCTCCACACAGCATTTTATTAAGACTTAGAAAAAGAAGGAAAGGAAAGAACCTGCAAATGAATTAATTTTCTACTGTATATCTTTTTAGCAAGCTTCGGTGACATCAACATTAAGGGCAAACCTAATGGCGAGCTGGCTCATGCAGTGTGGACGAAGTCTATTGATAACCTTTGGGGGGAAACTCAGGGAAGCACATTGTTGCAGACGCAGCCTCTGGTCTTGAGCCTTCATCCCGCTTTGGGTGACTGAGTTTCTTCACCTGCACAATGTCACCACAACACGGCCGACCTCATGGGGCTCTTAGGAGATTGAAATGACTTCATACCCATCAAAAGTGCAACACAGTATCCAGAATATCAGTAATTTTAACCATTATAATGTATTTTAGTGGTAAGAATTATGATGATAACAGCAATAACATTTAAAAAATGCAGGCTGCATCCTACCGTGTGTTTCTTTTCTTTCCGGTTACTCGTTTTCTTTCTGAATAGTGCATTTTGATTTTGCTTTAATTCTGACCGTCCTTCTCTGCCCATTCTTTTTCCACTGTAGAAAAATCGACGGGACCAATGAGGAAGAAAATAACATTGAGCTGAATGCAGACGGGAGGCCAGTGCCAACATCCAGGCAGAGCGCCACCCTCTGCGACTGCCAGTGCTGTGGCGTCCCCAAGCGTTACATCATTGCCATCATGAGCGGGCTGGGATTCTGCATTTCCTTTGGGATCCGGTGCAACCTTGGCGTGGCCATCGTGGAAATGGTCAACAACAGCACTGTCTATGTTGATGGAAAACCGGAAATTCGGGTCAGTGCCAGTCTCTGGTGGCAGTGCTTTTGGCCATCCCTGTGCAAATTCCTTACTATGTGAAAGAAAGCTCTGTACCTCATTCACTGAGGCGACAGAAAGTATAAAGGGGCGTCCATGTGCCAGGAACTCTACAAGGTGATGGGGGTAGATGCTGAACAACATCACTACAAGCAACTGATGGCAGTTTGGGGTTCTAGGTGCTTATTGGGGTGATCAGAATGCTCAGGATCATATAGGTGAGGAGGCCTAATACAAAAATTGATATGGTGAAAGAATGACCAGAGAAAGTGATGGCTGGACCTGAAAGATGAGGAGGAATTTGACAAAGAGGGTTTTGGTAGGGTAGACAGAAGAGTCTTTGAAGAGAAAGGAGCAAGTGTCAAAGACTGTAGGAGGGAGGGAGGAGGAGAAGGAGGGAGGAAGGGATGGAGGGAGGGAGAGGTGAGTTAGAACTGAGATAGGAGTTCGTCTTTTCTGTGTGATGGTCCTATTTTGGCAACCTGGTGAAGTCTTATGCACCCTTTGTCAAAATAACATTATAAATTCTTAAAATTACATATATGCGATTTTAAGGGAAAGTTAAAACACAGATATCAAAATATTTAAAAACAAAATTGGTTATATAGAAACATGCAAGCTTCTGTCTCAACATGTCAAATGACAAAATCTAGCATTGGGTCTAAACATCACAGTAATTTTGAATTTTGAACTGTAATCAATGGTTTGAGATAGTAACAGAGTCATAGGGACTGACAATATGACCATAGTTGTTTGTTGTCCACATTCATAATCACAGAAAATGCTAAATTTCAGTTAGCAGTTAGTAGAAATTAAGATGCCGATGGTTTTCCATCCAAGTTCACAGGTCCACAGGATTCCATTCACAGAGTCCAGGCTGAGAACCCCGAAAGAGAATAGAGTGTGGGGGTGAGCATCGGAAGGTTAAAAGGGGCCAGATCATGTAAAGCTTGGTAAACGGTGCAGGGAGTCACGGGTGGGCTTTAAGGACAGACAAGACAATAAAATCTGTGCTCCGATTGGTCACTGTTTAGCAGTGATCTCCCAGTGGGTCGGGATTGCCATGGATGGAAACACCAGGCCCAGGTCAAGCGCTGTTGTGGTCATAATCGAGCATACTCTGATGTGACTTACGTAGTATTGTTTCTGTGCATCACCGGAAAGATCTGGTTTGTTTCTTAAATAGTAGGCCTTGAATCATTGAAAAAGATGAAAATATATGCCCGGCGGATACCCAATAAACACATTTCCTTGTACTGACACACGCACTGGAATGGCTCATGTGGAAACCCCTCCATTGGCAGAGAGGCATCTAATAGTTGTCTGGTCTGGCCCCGCCCACAACTGGAAAAATATTTAGACCAGAGTTATCCAAACTGGTCTGGCAAGTCACTGTTCTGTAGGCTGTGCCCTGAAGAAGGCGTCATGTGAAGTGGGAGCCCTCACTGTGCTGGGTTCTGTGAGACGCTCCAAGGGCAGCTGTGACGTGCTGTACTTCCCGGACTTGACTGCAGAACGCTTCCCTTCATGCCACCTCTTCTTGTGTTGCCCGGAGAAGTTTGTGCCAACTGCTGATTTGCGAAAATTTGATTTCAATGCATTAAAAGGAATAGTTGGCCTGTAGGTTTTTTTTTTTTTTAATCTAAGAGATTATTCTGCTAGAAGAAAAGAGCTCTGTGGAGATTCTCCTAACCAGTCTCTTTTTGATTTCACTGCTAAATCTGTTCATTTCTTTTTTAGGCGAGGAAAGGAGCGCTCTCAAGTTGTGGGGAGCCTGGCATGCATTTTTTAAATAAAGAGCGATGTACATGAGCAAGGTTTCTGATGTGTATTGCATGCATCCTCCCAGCCTTCTGTGAGTGAGGCCAGATAATTAAAACTTGTCTGCTGGGGTCCAGATCCCAATGAGATGCTGGTTAGCCTTTGTTGCCTGCAAAGACAGGTCTAGCTCAGTAGAGTCTGCCCTGAGGCATGTGCAAAAGATATTTTGATAAGCCTGAGGAACAATACTGGTGTGTGCTCTCTAGTTTCTATGGTTTTGCCCTCTGGAGTCTTAGAGAACCAGATTAAGATCTAAAATATATGTGAGGTCGTCATTTTCATTGGCCTCAGAAGTGGAAGTTGGGTAGAGTTGTGTTGGAGAAGTTCAGGAGCTCTAGCACAACTGCAATTTGTAGTTTGGCTGAGAGTGATCAACCTGCTGACAAAGGTATTTCACTAATTGTATTAAGAAAGGCTCTGGGTGGCTGGAAATTTTGTTTGTTCGATTTTTCATTCCATGGAGGGTAATCTAGACATTTTGCACTGAGAAGATTTTAAATCTCTCATTGTAGAAAGAGTGCAAGAATTAAGTAGGATGAATAGGTAGGTCTTAAAAATGTGTGGTATATATAATATATATTCTATTACTACTGGGATAGAAGATAGTTTTAGCTGTTATGTAAATAATCACTTGTAGTTTAATAATTAGGAGTTTTAAAACATGGGAATCTAGCATATGGTAAGCAATAAATAAATGACTGAAGTTTGAGAAACTGCAATTATTTCTCATTATCCTCAGGAAAAGTCCAGACTCCTTCCCATGAGTCGTGAGCTCTGTAAGGTTAAGAGGATAGACTTTGGGACTGGCCAGACCTGGTTTCAAACTTGACTTTTGTTTATTAGTGCTGAGACCTTGAGCAAGTTACCCTTGTACCCTTGTAAAGGAATGCTGGTTACAAAGAACAGAAATTCAGTGACACCAGTTCAAGTTAAAAAGGGAATTATGGTAGGGCTGTAGGGGATCTTGTGAAAGTGAAGGGCAGAGAACAGGTCTGCCGTGTAAGTTTGTATGGCCTGTGCCCTGGACTGGCGGGCCAAGCCTGAGCTGGGACTGAAATCCAGGCTGTTCTCTACCATGAGGAGGAACAGGGGTCTTGGTGTAATTCGTTCTGAGGCATGAACAGAGGCCCTGCCAGGAAGGCCAGAGCAGAGCTGGACCTCATCCGAACTAGCAAATCCTTACGAAGGTCTCCAGTGTGCTCGCTCCTCACAGTCTCTCCTCTGCTCCTCGCTGAGTCTGCTCCATTCTCTGAGCCCCTCCAGGGACCGTTTTCTGTCCTTTCCCATGGTTTCTCACTTCTCTCCAATGCTGAGGTTCCTTGAGCCTTTGCCTTGTCAATGGGAGTTGTTTCAGTTCAGTACCATTTAACCAGAACCTCTGGGTTCAGATTGGGGAGAAAGAGGCAGAAGAGGGGGAGAGAGAGAGACAGAGGCTGTCTAGCTGAGTCCAGCCTCACCTCTCTCTAGTCAGATGTCCACTCAGCAGGGGCGAGGCCCATGGTAGTTCGGGGGGTGGGGAATCCTCTTAGAAGGACACATGAGCAGGGACACAGGAATTGGCATTTCTAATAATTCTTTGCTAACTATCATTGCCCTTGTTGTGAAATGGGAATAAAAGACCTCATTTGTAGAGCAAATGAGGCAATGTGGTACTAATATATTAAGTACCTATATTAGTTTCCTAAGGCTGCCATAATGAATTACCATAGACAGGGGGACTTAAAACAAGAGAAATGTATTCTCTTACACTTGTGGAGATCAGAAGTCCAAAATCAAGGTGTCAGCAGGGCTGTGCTCCCCTCAAAGGCTTTAGGGGAGGATCCGTCCTGGCCTCCTCCAGCTTCTGGTGGCTCCAGGCTTCCTTGGCTCGTGGCGGCATCACTCCAGTCTCTGCCCATCTTCACATGGCCTTTTCCTATCTGTCTCAACTCTCCCCCTGCCTTTCTCTTAGGAGGACGCTTGTCATGGGATTTAGGGCCCAGATGGATAATTCATCTGGGTAATTCTTCTAAGATCCTTGACTTTATCATGTCAACAAAACCATTTTCCCAAACAAGACAGCATTCATAGGTTCCGGGGATTTGTGTGTTTATCTCCTGGGCGCCATTTTTACCGCCCCACGCAGTGCTTGGCTTGCACTAATGGTCATACTTGGGGCCACTGGGATTCTACTGGGGCTCAAGTGATGATGAAAGTCAGTTCTCAGCAGGGCCAAGTGCTCCTCTTCATGTGTCATGTCCTTCAGAGAATGGACAGAAGCACCCTCCCCTCAGAGAGAAAGACATGAGCAAGGGGCAGTGTGATTGGCAGTCAGCCACTGGATGAAGTTGGTTCCTCTGCCTTTGGAGCCTTGGTTATTCTGTCCCTCAAGGCAAAGAAGTCAAGTTTCTACTGCTTAGCAGGAAAGTCAAGAGTTTACAGTGGGAAGAACGTAATGTGTGGGGGCAGGCAGGTAAGAGGTCTCTATCTCAGCTTTCCTGTAACTAGTTGTTATAACCAGTAACTTGTAACTATATGACCCTGGGCAAGTAAGTTATTCTTCCTAAACCTCAATTTTCTCATCTAAAAAAAAAGGAGCTAATAATAATTACCTTTAGGTGTTATAAGGATTTAAGGAGGAAATGCATGGAAAGTACCTTAACAAAATCGTGTTTCTCTTCTGCTCCAAGCTGCCAATGATTTTCATCTCTTTGAGCAAAAGTCAGGTCCTTATAATGACTCAAAGGCCCGTCATCCTTTGAACCTCTCTTACCTAAACTGCTACTCTCCTCTCCCTCCCTCACCACCCTCCAGCTCTGCCATCATCCCACTGTTCCTCTGAGACACAAGATACCCCCACCTCTGATACACAAGATACCCCCCCACCTCAGGGCCCCCCCACTTGCTGTGCCTCTGCCCAAAAATCTCTCTTCTCAAATGATGAATGCACAACTTACTCTCTTCCTTTCTCTAGGGGCTTTACTCAAAAGTCATCTCTTCTGTGAAGTCTTTCTTGGCCACTTTATCTAAAATCACAGCCTTCCCGATTCCTACCCGATGTTTTCTGTCCCTTCTTTATTTTTGCTTCTCACCCTGTCATCCCTGATGACCACCTGACACAGTATGTACTTGTTGACTCTCTGCCATCCCCGCTGGCATCTCCATGAAGGCAGCAATTACTGCTGTTGTTCACTGCTATGCACCCCCGTGCCTAGAACAAGGTGTGGCACCAGGTAGTGTGAGATAAAAATGTGGTGAGCTGATTTGAATTAATGACTGTTACTCTGGAGTTTTAACTTCTCAGTCTGCAAAATGGAAACTACATGGTACAGGCCACTGTTACCTGGGCTGTGATCTCCTAGAAGCAGAGGCAATTCTTATTCGAGTTTGTATTTACACTGTCTGGCACCTGACCCAGCACCTAGGAGGCTCTAAGGCGAATGTTGAATAAATGAGCAAATAAATAGGTAACAATTTGTGACAGGAAAATAAACAGTCACGGAAGGTAGTACATCGATAATTAAGAACCTTACCCCATAATAGGAACATCTTATATTTTGATATCCTTTACAAAGCCATTCATTTATTCACTTGGCAAGTATTTACATGTGCCTCCTACGCTGCAGATACTTGTTTTCGGTCCTGAGGCTATCAAGTCACAGGGACAGGCCTGTACCCTCTGAGTTGCCTGCTACGCAGTGTGGGAGGTGGACGCACACGTGAATGGCTAGTTTTAGAACAGCACAGTAGGGACAGTAGGGGAGGGTGCCCTGCTATCAGAACAGAGGTCTGTGGAATAAGTACAGGAGAAAGTGACCCCATCAGTTCGGGGACACTGGGGAGTCTCCTCAGAGGAGAGGACATTTGCAGGGAGTCTGGGAAAATGAGTTACTCAGCCTAGAGAGACAGTGAGGAAATAGACTCCAACCTCAGACAATCCCGTTTTCCAAGGCCTAAGCCTGGTGGGAGGGTGTTCGATGGCTGTTGTTATTGTCACCGCAACAACGGCGACTGCTGACATTTATTGAGTCCATTTTACATTCCAGTGTTAAATGTGTTGAATGCCAAATCTCTAAGCTAATGAATAACCTACCAGAAATATCTGTGCCATTTCTCTCCATACATCTTATGAATAGGTAGGATAGGTTTTATTATTTTTTCTAAGAAGTGGGAGACTTAAGGCTCTCATTCCCTTTGTGTTCTCTCAAAGCTGGCATCTGCATAGCCTAGTAAACCTAGACCTTATTTTTTGTTTACTTCATAAGCTGTTTTACTTTCTTCTTGGCATTCATCATTATTTGTTATATATGAGGTCTGACCAGAAAGTATCCAGCCATGTGCTATGAAAATAAAGACATTTATTGAAGAAGATGCAAGATACAAGAAATATTGTACGTGGGATAATGAACACCTCAGTCCTCTTCATGAAGCACCTTGGGACCTCACACAGTTCACCCAATCGCCATCGGCTACCCCATCCTATTTTCCTGAATCTCATTGATAATCTGAAATCTGTTCCCTCTCAAAGGTGATTTTAGTTTGGGGGAAAGCCAGAAGTTGCAGGGTCCCAAATCTGGGCTGTATGGGGGATGAGTCACCTGGGTGATCTGATGTTTCACCAAAAAAACTCTGCACTAGACATGATGCATGAGCAGGCACATTGTCGTGATGAAGCTGCCAATCACCAGTTGCCCATGGCTGTGGCCTTCTGAATCAACTGAATAGTTTATACAGAGGAATGTTCAAGCTTAACACAAAATATGATGCAGATTCGTTGCTCTGTTTGCTCATTTTGAATGTGATGGCCACACAGTACACATCTTCATCAACAGCTAGTATAGTGAAGTTGTCATTATTCACATGTATTCATTCTAGTCCACTTTCCTTGGCTGCCAGGTGACATTGATGTCACACAAACTGTTCTTGTTATATTAACAATGGTTGGACTTTTCCCGACAGTTCTCATATCTATGCATATACATGTATATATCTAAACATTTTATTTGGTATATGGTGTATATATATATGGCACATATATGGTGTGTATGGCACATATATGTTTGGTATGTATGTATGCACACACCATATATATGTATCATTTCCTTATGATATATAGTATATAGTATATATTTATATTTAAACATGTCCATATATTTAAAATTGAGCACAGTCTCTTACTACAAGGTGAGTTCCTTTAGAGTAGGTACTTTGGTGTGTTCCCTGCTGCGTCCCAAACACACAAGAGGCCCTCCTTAAACAGTTGTCGAATAAAGGAAGGAAAGAAGGGACTGGTGGGGTTCTCATACAGAATCATCAGTTACAAATGGTGGTCCAGTGCTTTCTGATGAACAAAACTGTATCCGGTTTCTCGTTTCAGACAGCACAGTTTAACTGGGATCCAGAGACAGTGGGCTTTATCCATGGATCTTTTTTCTGGGGTTATATCGTGACCCAAATTCCAGGCGGTTTCATTTCGAACAAGTTTGCCGCTAACAGGTAAGATATACGTATGTAATGTGGGTGCTGCATGGACCGTAGCGTGGCTTTGTAGTTTTACCAAGTCTGCAGAGCTGGCGCTCAGTTTGGGGGTCCAGGGGAAAGATAGGGGCCATTTCAATAGATGTGATTCACAGGTATCAATCCCATGTGACCCTGTTCTTAAGAGTCTCCTTTTATTTAATCTAGTTTATCTTACAATTTTTAAAGTGATAATATAGTAAAAAGAACACCTGACTCTGAGTTAGGAGAAAGTTTCTGGACCCTAAGTAACTCCCGTGGTGACCTCTACTGAGTCACCTTCCTTCCTGCTGTGCGCCTCAGTTTCCACACCTGTGAAATACAGCGTGGATTAGATTAGGTTTGTGCTCCCTTCGACCGGGGACATTCTGTGATCCTGTGTAAATGTCGTGCAGTACTGTGCAGGTTCTGTCAGGTGAGCAGTAGGGTCTGGTCTCTAGAAGGCAAGATGTCTTTAATGTCCTTGAGATTCCATAGTAGGTGTTTGAGCAATGACAAGTAGCCAGGACAGAATGAGGTGTCACAAGAAGCAGTGAGTTCTGTCACTCAAGCAAAAGAAGATGTCACTTGGAGGAGAGGTAGGGTGTCTGTGTACTAGAAAAAGAGAGGGCTAAGTATTTCCAGGTCCCTTCCAATGGAAGGGACACGTGTCCTGTGTGACTTTGTATCTGTGGATTTTGTGAAGTGTGCACTTGATAAACAATGTTTTTGTTTTATTTTACTTTTATTTTTTTCAAAGAACATTTAAAAATATTTCATTTATTTATTTTTAGAGAGGGGAAGGGAAGAAGAAAGAGGGCAACAGTATGTGGTTGCCTCTGGTGCACCCCCCAATCTGGCCAGCAACCCAGGCACGACTGGGAATTGAACTGGTGACCTTTTGGTTCATAGCCCATCTCAATTCACTGAGCTGCACCAGCCAGGGCCAGTGTTTTTGTTTGTTTTTTTAATAAAGATTTTATTTATTTTTAAAGAAGGGGGAGAAAGAGAGAGAGAGAGAGAAACATCAATCAGTTGCCTCCCCTACATTCCTGCTCTTGGATGAACCAGCAACCCAGGCATGTGCCCTGGCCAGGAATTGAACCTGCGACTTTTTGCTTTGTGGGATGATGCCCAGCCAACTGGGCCACTCTGGCCAGGGCTAAAGCAGTGTTTTTCAAATTCTAAAACACAAGTCTTTAGATGGTAATAAAATCAATGTAATTATTTACCAATGGGCATTTCCTAAAAAAGAGAGGGACAGAGTTAAATAGAAGATAATTAAATAGAATAAAACAATAAAAACTAGCTCATTACACACTTAAGTTTTGGTTTTTGAAACTTGTTTCAGTTACATTTGTGTGTATGAGGATGTATTAGGTTGCAATATAAAATTTATTTTATGGGTCAAGGTAAAAATAGTTTGAGAGTCACTACTATAAGATCTCAATACATATAAGCATGACTGTATTTACTTACGTTCTTGTCTAATTTGTGTCCTGTGTTATTGTCACTTACCTGTTATATTGTTTTTAAAAAGTGATAAAATATTGGCCCCTGTGGTCACTCAGTTTACTTGTTACACTTCTGCCCAGAAAAGAAATCATGCACCATTTCCCAGCCTGTGAAATGGGCTGAAGCATCATTGGCGTGTGTGAGAAAGGAAGGAAACGCTGCCTGCTCTCTTTCCCCAGGACACGCTGGTCAAGGCAGGGAGGAGAAAGCAGGTGGCACAGGACAGAGAGTTGGGGGCTGAGACAGGTGCACAGTCTGTGCTGTGCTTGGCTGGTCCCAGGGCACAGCATGCTTCTCAGATGGTCTGTATCCCCTCCTGGTAAAGTGAGAGCAGAACTGTGAAGCAGGAGATACAACCCAAATGTGCACAAGTCACGAAGTAATAATAGAATGAGTCAGTTGGGTAGAACCAAGGAGAATGGTGGGTCTCCAGCAAGGTCACCCCATGCTGGTCAATCTCCAGTGTCAGGACCTTATCCGGGCAGGACATCCCTGTATTGCCAAAAACATGCCCGTGATTGGTCTAGCCACTGGAGCTTGCAAATCAAAGTAGCCCAGCAGTCTTGGTTGGGACACACCAGACTGTAACATCTCTATTTTTCTTTCCGTTAATTTCCATAGTGGTCTTCCATGAGCCGTTAGACTCATTTCTGCTGTTTAAGTGAAGTACTCAAATCCATGAACAGGCCTGCCCAGTAACACAGTGTTTTGGTCCCTCAGGGTTTTTGGAGCTGCCATCTTCTTAACATCGACCTTGAACATGTTCATTCCTTCTGCAGCCAGAGTGCACTACGGCTGCGTCATGTGTGTCAGAATTTTGCAAGGTCTAGTAGAGGTAGGAGCTTCTTTCCTCATCTGTTTCTGATATCACTGGAGACGTGGTCCTGCAGAAAATCCAGCTTCTGGAGAGAACTCCTTTTACTCAGTTTTCTTATCTTCTGCCTTGTATTGCTATCTCAACTCTCTGGCTGGGATTACAGTTATTGATACATTATTTAAAAACATTGCGTAATTCCAAATTTAAATACAATAAAGGGCCATTTCATAGAGTGCAGGGTTTTAGGTGAGGAAGGAATGATCTTGGAGATTATCTAACCCAACGCTTTTCATTTAATGATGAAACTGATCTACAGGTCACATAACAAGGGCTCTTCCCACTGAAGCAATGTAAATGGATTTATTAATAAATCTGTAGATTTTCAAGAGTGTAGTCTTACGCAGAGATTTAACTTGGTAGCATAATACAGCCAGGGGACTTTGCCAACTAGTCCACTCTGCCATTGTAGTGCAAAGGTAGCTGAAGAAAGTATGCTAACAAATCTGTGTACCTAGGTTCCATAAAACGTAAAAACACGCAACCTCATTGTGAGGAACCATGTCTTTGAAATCATGGGTTTGCTGTGCTAGGTACATTTTTTCTGAAGCGTGGTAGGATATATGTGTCACCATTATGTTAAAAAGTGCAGGTGGTTACGGCACCTCAAATCCTACTCCAGCCCCACTAGAGTGACACACAGCACATTTCTGAGAACACTGGCATGGTGGAAAGAGCGTCGTATTGCAGCCACGAGGACTAGTCTGGTTACTCGGTGGCAATAAGCCTCAGGTTCTGTTTCTTGAAATGAAAGGATGGACCAGCTGATTGCAGAAATCCCTTTCTATAGTGATATTCTGTATAATATGAAATACAAAGGCCCCCTCCCCCACTCCCCACCATGCTTACATTTGAAGTGACATTTCAATTTGAGCATCTGTGCTGTCAGTCAAAATACCATGCTATTTGGTATCTATAAATTGAGTGTTTGTATTGTAGCCTGTGTTAAAGACTCAGGAGCCACATTTTAGACACAAACAGAAGCTGGAGTCAAATCAAATAATCTGTTTCCAACCACTTTGCCAGGGTGTGACCTACCCAGCCTGCCACGGGATGTGGAGTAAGTGGGCACCACCTTTGGAGAGAAGCCGACTAGCCACGACCTCTTTTTGTGGTAAGTGTATTAAAATCATAACAAGTTTCATTTAGGAGTGCGTTAGGGTTCAGATAAAGATCCCACGGGTGAGTGGTTGCTGGTGTTGGTTCTGCTGCCCAATGATCCATCCATCCAGGGCCTACCTGCGTTCTGACTTCCTACTCCACAGTCCTGTGATAGCCTTTTACTCTCATACTTGTTCCTCATGTTCACGTGATGGCTGTCAGAGCTCCAGGCACCAAGCCCACGTTAAGGCAGGAAGAAGGGGGAATGGGTATCCTAGACACATCTCTTCCATTCATTAGAAAAGCAAAAACTTTTCCAACCCCCTCTAGCAGGCTTCCACTTACAGTTCCTTGGTCCTGTTTCTGTCATATGCATTTGTTACCACAGAGAAGGCTAGGAATGTAAGAGCCCAGCTTTTCCAGCACCATGAGGAGCAGAAGGTAAAAAAGAAGGATTTGGAAGTGGTAGTTGGATTATCCATTAAATGGTATTTGCCAAAGTCAAAAGCCAAAGAGGTAGAATCATTAAGCCCCCACTCCTGTTTTTTAGAGATAGAGAAACTGAGATTAAAATGTAAAGTTTAGTTTTATTGAACTGAAACTAAAGTTCAGTAACTTGTCCAAATTCACATAGCTACCAAGTCACGGAGCTGGACCTGGACCACCTGATTCTTGATTCAGAACTCGCCTCACTACCACTCGCTCACTCACTACTGTGTCTACGTTGTCCTGGAGACCCTTTAATTAATTTTCATGATTACATTCCAGGTAAAAAGAGGCGGAGACCATTCACCTTACCTGACAGTGAATGAGTATCTCCTAAGTAGTGATGTGACTTTAATTTCTGGGTCTCCAGACTTCACTTGCTAAGGTTGCCTGCCTCTGAGCCGTGGCTTTGGGGCCGCCACTCTGTGTCTCTGGGAGTGGTGTGCATTCCCAAAGGTGCTCCTAGATACCAGTCAACAACTCAACAAGGACAGCAAGTGCTCCCCTGTCAACACAGTTGTATATTTTCAAAATTTTTTTTTAGCAGGGAAAGGGCTCAGGAAGACAAAAGTGACTTAGGCTGCACAAGTCACAGTGACGCCAGGCAGAATTAGGTTCAGAATGTAGGTCAAGCTACCTGCTTGAACATGCATGTTCAAGCTAACATGCATTTTCTAAGAGAAGGTAACCTGTACTTCTTAGCTTCCTTCCTCTTTATTTCTGTGAATATTTTTACTTCTCCCTTGTTCTCTCTCTCTATCTCCTTAAATCATCAGCAGCAGCCTTGGAATTCAGTGTGACATAGTCACCAATGTGCCTAGTCTGTGCCTAGTTTGAAACTGCATGCCCAGCTGAGCTATCGCTACATCTTTAGTGTCTCTTGTCTTCAGAAACCACTTCTGTCCTCTTGTTTGCAGTTCAGGATCATCTCTACCTTCACTGCTGACCTTACCAACTCTAGAAAAATGTGAGATTTCACCCCAGCCGGTCTTCGGTACTGTCAGAGTCTTGACCTTAGTTTCCTTGGAGGGCTTATTTAAGGCATTTCATTCAGATTCACCAGCAAAGCAAGCATGACTAATGCCACTCCCCATTCTTAGCATCTTTATAAGTTCTAAAAGGGTTTGTTTAAGAAGTGGTTTGACTCTCCAGGGAAGTACCTGATCAAAGTCACAGGCTTGATTACATTTCCCAGCTGAGGTGTGGCCTCGGTTTCAAAGAACAGCCAGGGGAAAATGCCATTAGAAGGAAACCCAGGCCTGGGGCTAATTGGTTCTTATATTAAATTGGTTCTTATATTAATTGGTTCTTACATTGGAGTTGGCAGGGTCTTTAGAAAACATCTAATTATAGGCACCATTTTATAGAGGAAAAAGAGGATGGGAAAAATATAAATTTCACAATGAGTAAGGACGGAACTGGGGAGTCTCCTACCCCTTGTTCAGCCATTCCCCACCCTGCATGCCATTCAGAAAGCATTTGGGGGCTTCCTCTGTCTGGTGTGGGAACACCCAGAGGGATAGAGGCACAGTCAGCTCCCCTGGGCAGTGTGGGTGAAATGCCTTATTGGGGTGCACTCGGGGGCTGTGGGTGGGTATGATAAGAGATTCCACGCAGCCGTGTTCTGAAGGAGGAGAAAGAATTTGTTCAACAGACAGGGAAGAAGGATAGTTTCAAGTTTATAAAATTTCCCGCAGGAAAGAATGCTTTCTTACAGTAAGGAATTCTAGGGCATTTTTGAGTGGGGGAGGCAGGCCTGAATTATTCAGTAGTTCAGTGTAAAGGATTTGGATTCCTACAGACCTGGGTTCCTGTCACTCACACCTGCGCAACTGCAGGCACGTTACCTTGCCCCCTCCAGCCTTGTTTTCCTTCTTGTAAAATGGAGGTGATACTGGTACCAATGTCATCAGGTTGAAAAAAGGATTAAATAAAATCACAGGTGCAGGATACTCAGCATAGTGCTGGGCACTCAGAAAGCACCCAGTGCATCTTAGTTGCTAGTTACCCCGACCCTCCCTGTCCTGGCCATTTCTTTGCCTCACCTAAACAGGAGCCTTCCACCCCTCACTCCCAGGGTGTTTGGCATGGGGAAGAAGACCACTTTCTACACACACACACACACACACACACACACACACACACACGCAATGGAGTTTGGATACAGCTTTTCTGGAATGTTCTGGAATGCTTGCCTTATTGCTTTGAGAAAGTCTGAGGTTAAAAAAAAAAGTGCAGTCATTCTGCACATGGCAGTAGCAGTGTAGTTGGTCTGTAGGTGGCACTAATTATAGCTACAAAACATCTTCACATATATGGGTTGTTTGCTCCTCACGTCGGCTGCCTGACACAGAGATTTCATCTCCTCTTCTTCCTGAGGAACAGGGTTTAGAGGGATGGAGAGACTTCCCCCGGTGCCATGGTGTCCAGACTTGGGGTTCCAGGTTGGGCCTGTGCCAGTCACGCCCAGCTTGAGATGATGGGATTCAATCCCCTTCTCTGGGGTCCCCCGACTCCCACTGCCCAAAGGTGTTTCTTGACATTGCATTCTGGGAAAGGAAATTGCCTTTGGTGGCTCACTTTTTCTGAAGCAAGAATTTTTTCCATTCACAGCCCGGAGGAAATTTCAGATAGCTTTTTTTTTTATTCGGTTAATATTTATTGGGAGTTCGCTGGGCTCATGTTTCTCCAGCAGACACTAGGGAGCTGCAGGAGACAGTGGCGGCCAGGTCATTGCCTGTGCCCTGGTTATCTTGTCTAGACAAGATACACAGTCCCACATAGGTGAGTATTTACCAGGTTAAGTATTTACAAAGTAAGGAGGTGGGTGGTCATCCTGCCATTTAACTGTTTCCTGATTTTTAAAAAAATCAAGATTCTCAAAAGCATGATCCTTTACTAGCTTGAAGTCCCTTATTTAAAGACATAGGTGATAATAACCCTCAACTACAAGCTCTGAGAGGGAGGTTCATGTTTCATTGCTTGCTGTCTTCAGCACCCAATATTGTGCTGTGTTGGATTTTTCAGACTTCTCTCAGCTTTTTCTCATCTTTTTATTCCATTTTGTCATTAATTTCAAATTGTTGTTCCTGAGCGATCTTTGTTGAATCCCTCCATGGTACCTGGTTGAAGTTCAAGGACATCCTACTGACTTTTGTCTGCCAGAAGCCCTGCTTTAAGGCACACTGGGAGTTGGCCTGCCCCTCTGCAGGGAGGCATTCTGGCTCCTGCCCAGTTTGAGTCGACCTCAGCCCAACCACATGAACTCCGAATGGGTAGGAAGGGCTTGCATGAGGACAGGTAAGCATCTCTCAATCTTTTCTCGTCCTAGGTTCCTATGCGGGGGCAGTGATCGCCATGCCCCTGGCAGGCGTGCTGGTGCAGTACATTGGCTGGGCCTCCGTCTTTTATATTTATGGTGAGCGATTTGACCTCATGAGTGCCCATGAGATGGTAACTCACTGTATGATGGGACAGGCTAAGCTTTTCCTCTATGAAAATAGAGGTTACTAACCTAAATTTAACATATGAAAAGAGCCCTTATTTACCTATGATTCATTTAACATTTATATTAAAGTTGAGTTTCTTAATAAGCAGAACATTATCTTTCTTCAAATATCAGTGAATACAACAAAATACTTTCTCCTAGCGAACATAGTATTGTTTGGGAATATTGTGAAAACTAAAAAATTTAGAGATGGGAGAAAATGAGACCATCTCATCAAACCCTCTGTTTTTTAACTGCAGGTATGTTTGGCATCATTTGGTACATGTTTTGGCTGTTGCAGGCCTATGAGTGCCCGGCAGCTCACCCGACGATATCCGATGAGGAGAGGACCTATATAGAGACGAGTATAGGGGAAGGAGCCAACTTGGTTAGTCTAAGTGTAAGTATCCGCGGAGAGATGAAGACTCGCCTCTCTTCCCTGTAAGAATTTCTCTTAGTGATTGCGTTGTCCTCTTAAGAAAGATAACCTGTGAACTGATGGTTGCCAGACGGGGAAGGGGTCAAGGGGATGGGTGGGAAACGTGAAAGCATTAACAAGTACAAGTTGGTGGTTACAAAATAGTCATGGGGACATAAAGTACAGCATAGGAAATAGAGTCAATAACAGTGTAATAAGTATGTATGGTGCCAGGTGGGTATTAGACTTAGAGGGGGAAATCACTTTATAAATTATATAAACATCTAACCACTACGCTGTACCCCTGAAACTAATATAAAATAGCATTGAATATCAACTGTAATTGGCAGATAAAAATGACATGTCAATATATTCACTAAAAATTCCTTCATATTTTTACTCTCTAGAAATTTAATACACCATGGAAAAAATTTTTCACATCATTGCCGGTTTATGCAATCATTGTAGCAAATTTTTGCAGAAGTTGGACCTTTTATCTGCTGTTAATAAGTCAGCCTGCTTATTTTGAAGAGGTCTTTGGATTTGCAATCAGTAAGGTAAACACATAGATGCTTTAGATGTTCTCAAACTTTAAATCTCTTGCTTCTACTGAGAAAAATCTTTGCATGTTAAAATAAGTTGCTGCTTATAATTTATAATCCTGGAGGTCAGACAAGTCATGCATTCTGTGCATAGTATACATAGTTCTTTAATTTCTCCTTAGTAAGGATCAGAGCTGTGGTAAGCTGTTTTTTAAAGATTTATGTTCTATACGACCTCAAAGTATTTTTTGAAGCTAACTCAAGGATGGCATATTAGACAAGGAAAAAAAGACTTCGCAGTGAGAGAGGTTTTTTTTCTTCTATAAATTAGTCAGTGAATAGCAGTAAGAACCTTAGAGCTTATTTGGCAGGTCATCCCCGTCTCCATCCCTGCCTGGTGTGAGCGCCCTTTCCAATGTCCCCCAGCCATTAGGCTGCCTGTGTTTGGGGAGGGGGGAGCGGGGGGAGGGGGATGGAATGTGAATCTGACACCATCACCGGAAAGGAGTTAAGCCTCCTTCTGTGAGGGAAGAGCGGCAGCCTGGTGGAGGTAGATGCCTGCGGAGCTGCAGGGACTGTCCAAAGTGACCAGGGGAGAGCTGACATAGTCAAGCAACAGCAGGTTCCGCCAGTGACCATTCACTCTGTGCCAAGGGTGTGACTACCACGTACCAGGCCTTATACTGGGTGGTGGGACCTCTGTGATGAATGAAAATCATCTCTGCCCTTAAGGGGCTTCCAGTCTGGTGGAGGAGACAAGTAGGTCGACCCTTAAAATCATTTACTTACTCATTGTTTATTTATTACAAAATTCCGGTCTACCAGGGTCCCACCTAATTAGTTGATTAAATTTGGTGGTGATGGTGGTGGGCGGTGTGGCTTGGTGGGCGCAGGAAATTGGGACGGCGCATCTCCCAGCAACAGCAAAGAACAGCTTATTGTTCCTCTTCATCCAGGTGGGTCTCCTGTCGGCACTTCCACACATGGTCATGACCATCATTGTACCTATTGGAGGACAGCTGGCTGATTATTTAAGAAGCAGAAAAATTTTGACCACAACTGCTGTCAGAAAGATCATGAACTGTGGAGGTACCGTGGATCTCATAGGTGGTTTAGAGCAGCTTTTATAGAAAGAGATGAAACTGAACTGCAGAGCATGTTTTGGAGGTTATGTCCCATCGCTGGAAAGGATAGTAACAGTCCCTACATCTGTCCCCCAGCAGATACTTGAATGTCCTTCACACCCCTGCCAAGTGGTCAGCCAGCCTGTACCTGTGCCACCCACGATATGACAAGTTAGTTGGTAAATCAGTACCCACCTGCAACTGCAGAAGTGCTTCTTTCAACTGCTCTTAAGCGAAAGCAGCAGGATTTCCTGTTAGAAATCTGTTTATTACTTATCTTTCCCAGACATTTTCCACATATAGAATCCTTTGCTTATGTAGTTCATCCCCTTATCTCCACCTTCCCTTTCTACATATACAAGTTTTAGTAAGAAACATAAGAAAAACAGTTTCTCTGAATAGTCTTCTTGCCTCCCAACGTATTCTCGTGCATGGAGTGCATGAACCCACTCCATCCTCTTTCCTGCTTTCCTCGGTCCCTGCTTTATGTTTTCATTTTGCAAAGACAAAGTAGAAGTTGGGTGATTTTTCCAAAAGAGGTAGGTAAAGGTAATCATGAACCCCTACAATGTTTGTGACTGTTCATCCTTTTAAAACTCTACATTGTCTTATTATCTCTTCTGTTGTACTTTAAAAATTAGCATTTATTAAATGCTTTCTGTACCAGCCATGAAGCTGAGTTCTTTACTCATGTCATCTTATTTATTCCTCATAACCACCCTGGGGAGAGAGTGGTATTATTAAGCCCAACTGCAGTGAAGAACACAGGGTATGATAGGGTGACTTGCTCACATGGCAGATCATATACAAAATCCTGAAAAAGGCAAGGACAGATTTTCCCCTGTCTTTTTATATTTTGGCAGAATGGATGGCTGGGCCGGACCTTGGGAGGCCTTGTCGATGTACACAGGGCTTGGGTTTTGTTTGCAGTGCAGTTGGGAAGCAAACAGAGGGTTAAAGCAGGGAAAGGGACATGGTCTGATTTACGTTTTCAAATCTGTATAACTGAACATATGACACCAGGGTAAAAAAAGGGGACCCCTAAGAAACTATTTCAGTTTTTCTGTCAAGAGAAGATGGTGGCTTGAACTGAAGTAGTATCAGTGGAGGTGGAGGGAGGTGGATGGATTTCTAAGTTCTCCCAGCCTAACTGTCTTCTTTAATATCTGAATAATAGTATTTACCTGAGATGATTGTTATAAAGGTTAAACGAGGCAGCATAGACATGTATCTGGCGTGGGTCCAATGTACGTTAGTGCCCCTCCTCCTGTGTTCAAGACGCTGACAAAGCAGAAGTTTTCCAAAGGAGACATTCAATAAATATCCGCTATGCAATGTTGTTTCCCACAGCCAAAAGTATGCACCCTCTACACCTGGAACTTGGAAGAAAATTCAGGATTAAATTAGGCTTGCACAGCCTCTTCTAAAGACAAATGCCCTGTCTTCTCTAAACCTATTTTTTATGGAAATGTCTTGTTCATATTTAATTTTGCTCCAATCACCTTCACCACTGTTTCTCCATAAACAGAAATGTCGGTGTTTGCTGCTGTTGGTGAACACTCTCAAGATTAAGTGCTACCAAAGTGCCTGTTGAGAGCAATCTCCTTTCCCTCCCCTCCCTCTTCTTCCTCTTCTCAGAAACTAGAATGCATATGTAGAATCTAACCAGCCTCAATTCTATCTTTAAGAGAAACACAAGCAAAAAACCCCTCTCCACATGTCTTTTCATGTCATTTTATATTTTTTCTTTTAATTGTTGTTCAAGTACAGTTTTCTGCCCTTTAGCCCAGCCCACACCCCCAGCCCTCCCCATCTCCCTCCCATCTCCAAACTCATTTTATATTTTGATATAACAGAAACAGTGAGTTCTCCATAGAAAAATTTTTTAAAAACCCACAATTGTCCCTCTTTGCTTAACTACCAAGATGCTAGACCAGAGATAAATACATGAAGGTAGAGTTTTTTTGCCATCGCTGAATAAGCCAGATTGATATGGATATGATGAAGCACTTGTGTGATCATGTAGAGAATTTTAGTTGGTTTCCTATTTCCTGAGAAGACATATATATGACATTTTTCATCTGAGGAAGATCTCATACATCTTGGAGTCAGTCACCTTCTCTTTCCGTGGGCAAGAGATGTTTGCTGCTACAATCATTTAAAGCAAACAGATCGTCTTAAAACATGATGCTCTATTCTAGTTTATTCTAAGTCAGGGTGCATTTCCAAAGTTCTCAAAGACAGTTGTCAAATCCTTGTACCTCCCTTGGGAGTCACGTAAATTGTAAGTAAGGTCAGAAATTCTAGTCTGTCTGAATCGGCGGTCTGGACGAGTTCAGGTTGTTTCAGTATGAAATGAAAACACTTATCAGGCATTTAAACCCTGTTTTTTCTTGTTTTAGCTCTGAATAGGTTCACTTTCAAGAGTCTCTTGAGTACTCCTGAAGTTCGTTTTCTACCCTTCAGCTCCTGAAATATGCAGTCCTATTTCTAGCATTTTCACTGTAGACAGGGACCATTTAGGCCCTTAATTCTTTTTTTTTTTTCTTTCAAAATCTACCATTTCGCCAACATCTCTTTTTTCTTCTTTTTATAGAGGAGTCAATGCATCACTTGCAAGTTTTATTCCTCAGACAATGTCTTTGTTCACTTTCTGGTAAAACCTTTGGTGAAAACATTAAGATAAAAGAAGTTTCATATGTGCCTTGTTATTCAAGACAGGCCATATCTGAAACATGTATAGTTAGTATATAAACACTAGAATTTTGTCCTGTATATAAATTAAGTTGCTGAAACAAAGTGAATGGCAATGATAGCAATGATATCAAGCCCACGGTTTAAAAAACACCCCTGGCCCATGATTTAATTGATCCTTTTGAGAGGTCCCTTGAAGGCAATTATCGATGCTTGCTCTGTTTCTAGGATAGTTTTGAGGAAATTAACTCAGAAAGGTAGGCGACTTACCAAGGTTTACAAAAAGTGCTTGTTTTTCAACTTAATCCCTTTCATTCTCCTTTTTCCCCTTTGCATTACTTCACCTGTTGAGTGTTCATTACTTGTTAGCCAGGCTCTGTACTGTGTACATGGTACCTCCCCTGGGAAATATCACAGTTTATCGAGGGTGGTGGTGGTGCAGAAACACAAGTGACAAATTACAAGGCGATGTTGAAAAGTTCTATAAGGTAAGTGAGAAGAAAGAGATGTTGGTCTCACTCGTGGTTGAGTGCAGGATTGTCAGAAAAGCTTCCTAGAGGAAGTAATATTTGAACTGGACTTTCAAGGACAAGATTTCTCCAGAAAAAGAGCAATGGTGGTATGGGAGGAGTACCCCAGGTTAAAGAACAGCCTGTGGAAATACATATAGGCCTCAAACAGTGCTGTGGTGACAGAATAGCAGATAGCCCTGTGTGACAAGGCAGAAGGCTGTCTGTGGGCTGGCTGGTGAGCAGGGATGGGAAGGCTGGCAGAAGATGAAACACGAACAGCAGGAGGGACTTGTTATGTAACATTATACTAATAATATGGAAGCCTCGACAAAAGCTTTAAGTAAAGGGACAGCTAATTAGACTTGTGGTTTAGAAAGATAGTGATGTGCAACCTGGAGCAGAGGGAAGAAGGCACAGGAAGACCCATGAAGAGGCTATTGAACTTGTCTGGGTGAGAGGTAATGGTTCCCGGGGCTAGGACAGCGGCAGAGGAAGAGAGAGCGAGCTGGTTTTGACAGCTGCTTCTGAGGCTGAACCCACAGGTTCTTAGCTAAACACCAAGAAAGGGGGGATTTTGAGATTTCTGTGTTGGATTTTTGGTTTCCGTTTGTTGAGCTGTGCCCATGTACCAGGGTCAACACTCAATACCTTAAGTACCCAATTTCATTTAATCTTCCAGAGTGCCCCTATATGGTTGTATGATTAGCTCTGTTTTGGGGGATGAGACGTCTAAGAGGTGAAATGGCTTGTCCAAAGTCACACAATGAGTGATTTGGAGGTGGAATCTGAACGCAGGCCTGTCTGACTCTAAAGTCTGGGATCTGAACACAGGTGGGTAGAAGATTAATTTAGAGAAGAAGGAAGAGCATGGTTGTGGTGATTCGCCTTGTTTATGAGTTAAAAATAGGAGAACAGAGTCTTGATTTGAGCATGTTGCCTTGGAGGTACCTACAGGACAGGCGTGTGGAGATGCCTGGAGTCAGCAGACGGTCTTCAGAAGGACGCATCCTTATCTTCCATTTGCTGGGGCACTTTTACACCTGGAAATGCTACTTACATCACCCTCTGTCTGCTGTTGGCTGAATGTGTGTGTTTTGTTTTATTTTTGTTTGTGAGAGGAACAGCTTTAGAATTTTCTCATCTTTTTTTGTTGTGGAAGGGTTGCTTCTTCTGAATGAAAGGACCAGAAAATATTTTTATCCTGATGCATTTTCTGTGAAAATATGTCATGGCTTTTATTTTTCTATTGTTGTTCAAGTACAGTTGTCTCCATTTTCCACCTACCCACTCTCACCTCCCACCCTCGACCCTACCCCCCAATATGTCATAGCTTTTAGATGGACACCTGAGAGCTTGGTGAACTTCTGAAAAGGGAAGAATTTAGCTTTGTGCTTTTTGCTTCAGGTATTTGTTATAGCTTTCTAGTCACTCTCAGCCATCAATATTAGAGTACTGTCACTATTTTTTTGTGACAGGCCATAACATGTAACCAAAAGGGACTCATTGGCAATATAAAGGAGTTTTAGCATTTAGAAATGGCAGGGGCAATTGTCTGTGAAGCAACTGATAGTAAACATCCCTCACCCCAGGACTTCACTGGAATCTTTTTGGACTACCTGGTATTCAAGGTGCACCAGATAACGTCAGAAGCTCACAGAACACCTGGGTAATGGTAGCATAGTCATGTAGTCAGAAACACCCAGGTAGTACTGGAAGCAGTGTTCCAGAAAGTATGTTTGGAAAATGAAGTCCATGGAGATATTAATAGATTCTTGTTTCAGAAACTCGTGAACTTGGGCTGACTGACATGACATGACCTTTTCCCTTTGCTGTTTCCATTCACAGGTTTTGGCATGGAAGCAACCTTGCTCCTGGTGGTTGGCTTTTCCCATACCAAAGGGGTGGCTATCTCCTTTCTGGTGCTCGCCGTAGGATTTAGTGGCTTCGCTATTTCAGGTAAAGTGTCCTCTAGGTTTCCAAACATTTTCTGTGGGTCCAGCAAGTTTTAGGAGGAAGAAAGGAAAAGTATACTGGATCACCTTCCTCGAGTAGGCGGGCCCTTCCTAAGGAGCAGAAGGCACTGGCTAAAGAATTTCATCTAGTGGGGGATGACTTTGTAAGTTCACTAAGGACTGGGCTTAGGAGCCCAGTCCACCTGGAATTGCCTGTCATTTTTCTGTTTTGGAAAGAGACACAAAGTGCCAGCGACCCCCCTGCTTGATGCACCTCTGACTAGAGAACTGCTAATATTAGCTCATTTGACATCTAGTCATGGAATTGACATCTAGTCAGAAATTTTTTAGACTGGAAAGCTTTTCTAGATTTTGTCTACTTCGTGGCCTTCATTTTCCAAACAAGGAAATGCAGGTGCAGAGAGAGGAAGTGACCTTCTGAAACTGGTTAGGACAGGTAGTAAGAATAATAATAGTGATGGCGAGCGCTAACCTTGATCAAGCTCACTCTGAGTCAGACGGTTCGAAGCCCTGTGTACGTATTAACCCCTCTGGTTTTCCCAGCTGCCCTAGGGGCTTCCAGCATCCCCGTTGTCCAGGAACAGACAGCAGTCTGCTGGGTGTGAGAGGTCAGAGTGCTGTTGTGTCATGCCTTAGAGACTTCAGAAGCTCTCCATGCAAAACTGGGTGAAAAAGTTAAATTCAACCCTTCTTCTACCTTTAAAACATGCTGTAATACTAAAAATGATCATTTACAGAACACTTTACATAAAGTGCGCCTATCTTATGACAATGGGAAGCAAATAGTAATATCACTATTTTGCTCATGAAGTACCTAAAACTCAGAAAAGTTGGGTACTTTCCTATGCTCATTCAGCTAGTGGCAAAGGAAGATTTAAAGGGCTCCAGCCTGTGCCCTTCCCGTCGTGCCAGGCTGCTGAAAAAATCAGAGTGGTAACAGTCCAGAACAGAAAAACGTGGAACCTCTGGTTTAAACTACCCTGAAATAAGGGCCGCTTCTTATCAACATAGATCAATCTGGTGAATAGTTAAATCAGGAAAAATGTCTACTTTGAAAGTAGCTTGCAGCTGAGAACTTGGGTGTGGAGGTATGTAGATAGATCTGGTTTTGAGACCTCTCTTTACTACTTACTATTTGTGAAAGGAAAAACTGCTAAGTTATTGAATTCTCAAGCCTTAATTTCTTCTATTAGAGATTGGAGAGACGGAAAGGCCACCTCATAGATCTGTGGGGAGGTCCCAATGAACTGAGATAATTTATGCTATTAATTATTGATAATTTATCAATAATTTATGATAATTTACGTCCCATGAATCAGGCACTGTTCTTGGCATGGTGGGTATTGCTTTGAAAAAAATCAAAGATTCCGTCCTTATAAAGTCTACCTTCTAGTGGAAATAAAACATTTCAAGCTCTCAGCCCAGTGTGAGAGGCACAACAAAATTAACAACTATTCACTCTTACTGTTCAACTATTATTCACTATGGCCTGGTCCTTCTAACACTTAAGGGTACACACAAATCACCCTAGGATCTTGAAAAATGCAGATTCTGATTCAGCATGTCCAGGTGGGGCCTTAGTTTCTGCATTTATAATAAGCTCGTTGGCAAAGCTGCGGCTGCTGCTCAGTGGTCCACAGTTTCAGTTGCAGGAACAGAGCAATCATAGCCATTTCCAGTAGGATGTTGAAGAATACCTTCCCTATAGCCCTGTGATGCAGGAGAGATTTGCATCCTGTTCACAGAGGTTTTGGAATGTTTGGGTTCATGTTGCTCCCATATGGTCAACTAAGCCACAATCAGAAGGAGTGAAACTCAATACTCCGAATCACAGCAGCTGCCCATTGTTCTAGCACTTAACTCTGAGCTAGCCATTTATTGGACATGGTCTCATTCAATCGCTGTAGTAAGCCTGAAAAAAAAAGGGTATTGTTATGTCCACTTGGCCAGTGAGGACCCTGGGGCTTGGAAAGGTGACTGAAGTGGCTGGGACAGAAGACAGTTTAGTCTGACAGTGACATGATGGGAAGGTCTACAGCCATGTGGGCAGGAGTTCCCAGGATCTGCTCTCTGCCAGCTTCCTGAGGAGTGAAGAGGGATGCCAAGGAAGACTGGCGCGACTTAGGGACAGGCTGTAGCCAGTCTGTCTGCAAAGCGAGTTGAGACTGGTGGCACTGAAAGATCCGAGGACTGGGTGGTGCCTGTTTTGAGGAATGTCCTGTGTAGAGAAGGCAGACTCTCCCAGCTTGTATACAAAAAATATTATTTATCTGCTGTAAAAAATATTTATTAATAACTCTGTTTCTCAGTGATTCCCCCCCACCCACTCTGAATACCAGGATTGTGCAGTGAGAAACCTAAATGGCTTTTCTCACATTATCTTTAGCAGAACCCTGGTGCCTGGACTTGGTTTTGTATCAGGATGCAGTACCCGACAGTGATATTAATTGCTTCTTATCTCTGGGTTCTTTTCTAATAAAGTATTTATTACACTGAAATCAGCGGGAAGATTAATTAATTTTACACCTGTTTTCTAATACTTCTAATTATTCTAATATAGAGAGCAATATATTAGAATATACTAAAGTAATACATTAGAATAATTAGAAATATTAGAAGTAACAATATTTCTAATATGTTCTAATTGTCTGCCACTTTGATGTGAAAGAGACAGCATGTTTATTAGAAAAAATGGTTTTCTCAAAATATTTCCTGAATGGAGGTAGGAAAAAAAAAACAGCTAGTGTACTACATTAGAAAAAAATTTTTCAATCTTATTTTCAGGTTCTTTGCACAGAATAGAAAATTAAAAAGCAAAGCAAAGCAAAACAAAAATATGGAGAAATAGAAGTTACAACCCGCTGCTGCAATTTCATAGCTCAAGTTGATAATCAATTAAATAATGATTGATTGAGTGCCTACTATGTGCCAGACACTTTGCCAGTTCAGGGAAGATAGTGGTAGACAAGACAGATGGAAACCCACCCAAAAAAACACACGTGCTGGTTTTCACCTGTATGAGCCATATAATGAAGACACATTATTTCACTTGGTTCTTACGCTAATTTTGTAAGAATGGTTATTCCAGTTAATATATGAACAGGGCGGGGTTCAGAAAGTGTAAATCCTTTGTCCAGGTTTGCATGTCAATGAAGCTGCCAGGGGCAGGCCTGTCTTGCTTTAAAATGCACCCTGGCAATATGGGGAGAGTTGGTTCTCAGGGCCCAAAGCCTCCCCTTCCGCAGCCTGGCCCTTGCCCTCCCTGCCTTTGCTCCACATGCTCCCCCAGCTTTCCATTCATTCCCTTCTCCTGATAAACAGATGAACAGTAAGGTATTGTTGTACCACTCCCTGCAGCATTATCTTGTGACAGAAAACCTCAATGGGCAAGACTGGCCTAGTAACAATGTCATAGTGGGAACAGTGCTGGTAATGGTAGTGATAGTGGTAGTTAATGATAGTGATACTAGTGGTAGTTAGTAGGGCTTAGTTGTTTTCCGTGGGCTCCCACATACACACTTCCCCTGGGTCTCATAGTACAGCATCTTTATGACTTAAGTAGTATTATTATCCCATATTAGAGATGAGGAAAAGGCCTAAAAATGACTTAAGTGGTAGAAATAAGATTACAATCCAAATGTATGGACTCCAAATCAAGTATGTACATGAAAGTGTCTTGTAAATTACAGAGGATTCTGCCAATGTCTCCACAATTGTATTGTTTCAGAAGTACCCTTTCTATTCGGCCAAGGCAAACTTACCTACAGTGGCCGTTAGGGAGTTGATAGAGGCCTGGGAGGCCTAGGAGCCTGTTAGAAGGCAGTTTGATTCTAATCACACTGATGCTGTGATTGTTTCCTCTGAGTAAATGTAATCCAGGCTTTCTGCTTTTTGGTATTGCCTAAAACACCATTACTTTGGAGTTCTGACCCTACCCATCACAGGTGCCATAATTTTCCATGGTTGACATTGCTGATCAATCCCAGCACATTTTTCTGTTGTGTGCAGCACAGCCTGACAACCCTCATCCCATGAACAGAGTTCTCTATTAGTCATATGCTCGAAGAAAACACCTAGACTGATGAGGGTTGGGGGGAAGCTAAATATTTTCTAAAGTGTATATGGAATGTTGGTCTTGACCCTGATTTTGAGGTTTGGGCTTCATTGTAGGTTTTAACGTCAACCACCTGGACATTGCGCCCCGTTATGCCAGTATCCTCATGGGCATCTCAAACGGAGTGGGGACACTGTCTGGGATGGTCTGTCCCCTCATCGTTGGGGCAATGACCAAGCACAAGGTAATGGTCTCCTTTTGGGCTGTGAGTATCCGAGGACTGAAAGAAATATTGTACAGATTTGAGATTTCAAAGCCCAGTCCTAGCCTGCAAATGTGTATGTCTTTGGCCTGAGTCATTTGAACTCTTTTTTTCTTTTCTTTTTTTTTTTTTAAGATTTTTATTCATTTACTTTTAGAGAGTGGGGAGGGAAAAGAGAAAGAAAGGGAGAGAAACATCAATATGTGGTTGCTCTTGCACGCCCCCTACTGGGGACCTGGCCTGCAGCCCAGGCATGTGCCCTGACTGGGAATCAAACTGGCAACTCTTTGGTTCACAGTCCTGCACTCAATCCGCTGAGCCACACCAGCCAAGGCTCTTTTCTTTCCTTCCTTCCTCCCTCCCTGTCTCCCTCCTTCTCTCCCTCCTCTTTCCCTTCCTCCCTTCCTCCCGTTCTTCCATCTTTCTTTCCCCTTCTTCCTCCCCCTGGTCCTTCTTTAATTTGTTGTGTATTGATGGCAACAGGGCTGCCTGTTACCCATTAATTTGGGTTCCATGTTTTCTGACCTGACAGTGTGTGTGTGTGTGTGTGTGTGTGTGTGGTGGGGACAAACACCATACTGTTTAAAGAGGGAAAAACACTGAGGCAATCAACTCAGGATGAATACATTACTCAAGATTTTTTATAATTCTAAGTATTTAAACTTTATAGCCAATTTCTATCTATTGCTTAACATCTTCCAGCATAAAAATATTAGTGCTGTTTACTTCCTTCTTATGAAGGAAATAAACATGACACTGATGGCCCTTCCTGACACTCCATAAGAGTATAACACTGGGTCGTTACTGAGCCTTTATGCATTTAGACCAGGGTGGTTGGCGGTCCAGGATCCTGGATCCATCCAAAGTTCAAGCGCAGGCCATGTGGTTTCTTAGTCTCTGTTATTGGAAAGGTTTCAGGAGGCTGCTTTCTATAAGTAAGAATTTTTTTGATGTTATGCAGTTTTTACCCAACTATTTTTTTTAAGTTAGATTGCCTATTACAAATATGACTTCAGAAATTCTTTCAGCTTCTTGGAGGAGAAAGTATAAGGCAATTTTTCTTATTTTTTAAAATGTATTTTACTGATTATGCTATTACTGTTGTCCTGTTTCCCCCACCCTTTAGTCCCCTCTGTCCTGTACCCACCTCTTCCATCTGCACCCCCCCACTAGGTTCATGCCCATGGGTCATACATGTAAGTTCTTTGGCTTCTACATTTCCCATACTGTTCTTAACCTCCTCCTGTCTATGTTGTACCTACCATTTGTGCTTCTTATTCCCTGTACCTTTTCCCCAATCCTCCCCTCTCCCCCTTCCCACTGATGACCCTCCATGTGATCTTCCTTATTTTTTGATAACAAAGAAAGGTGGGATTTGGAGATTTTTATAGGCAGAGGATCCACATTTTCCCTTTCTGTTCCTGAGATGATAAGATTTACAACATGACAATTAAATCTCAGATACCATCTTCCCCAACTTTAAAAACAAATACCCATTGTTTTGGGTAATGTATTATACACAGAAAATATCATTTAAAATAGTAAGCTATTGAAGTGAAGTCTGAGTATTTTCAGGGCTCGAATTGTTATAGTAAGCAAGAAGGAGACCTCTGATATTTGAAATGGCGGGTTCCTTAAGCAAGTTACATTTAACCTAGTAGGTGAGTGGAAACCTCATTTTTATATTCAGAGAGCTGTAAAATGGTGCTGCATGTGTTTTACATGATGCTTACTCTGTAAAGTATTTTTTTAAATGAAAAGACGCCCTTTCAGCCCTGGCCGGGTTGCTCAGGTAGTTGGAGGGTCAGCCCCTGCACAAATGGTTGTGGGTTGAGTCCGCATTTGGGGTGTGTGTGGTTAGGCGACTGATGGATGCTTCTCTCTCTCAGCAATGTTTCTTTCTCTCTCTCCCTTTCTTCCTTCTTTCCCCTCTCCTTCTCCCTTCCTTTCTCTCTAAAATCAAAAATAGAAAATATCTTCAGTGAGGATTTAAAAAATGCATTTTTACTGTAGTCTTAGCTTTCATTTTTTAAATGCTGGAACTCTGTTTGGCTCCTGGGCACACTTCTGACACATGTCCTTCCAAGAAGCATAACATTGTCTTTGGGGTGACTGGGTACTTTTGTCCCAGAACATACGGTTCATCTCTTTTTTTTTTTTCTTTTTGGTTATAATATTCATTGGTACTGTGTTTCCTTGTTTAGACCCGTGAAGAATGGCAGAATGTGTTCCTCATAGCTGCCCTGGTGCACTACAGTGGCGTGATCTTCTATGGGGTCTTTGCTTCTGGGGAGAAACAGGAGTGGGCCGACCCCGAGAACCTCTCTGAAGAGAAGTGTGGAATCATTGACCAAGATGAATTAGCCGAGGAGACGGAACTCAATCATGAGAGTTTTGCAAGTCCCAAAAAGAAGATGTCCTATGGAGCCACCACCCAGAATTGTGGAATCCAGGAGAAGGAATGGAGAGGGCAAAGAGGAGTGACTCTTGATGAGGAAGAGCTGACGTATTACCAGAATGAAGAGGGAAGCTTCTCAGACACATCCTAGTGTCTGAGGGGCACTTCTGTCCCCTCCCCACCTCACAACCAGAAAGTATCCATACCTATTGCCTTCCCATAGCCCAGCTTGCCAGAGGGTTAAACATGGGGCCACTGGAGGTGGGGAGGAGGGGGAGAGAAGATTTAATAAGCAATAGAGAAAAGAGAAATATTATCTTGCAGTGATACTTATGGGTATGGAGCTTGCTTTAAGCTGACAAGATAGATATACATATATACATGTATATATCTCAAAACCATGTTTTGTTTTGTTTTTAAAGAAAATGGGAGGAAATGTGGATATTTGGCCTGGAGGAGAGAAAACAGTAGCTGCCGCTATGATTCTGAGAGCAGCCACTCAGAGGAGGGTTTCCTGTTCCTAAAAAGGCTGGTGCTCGTGTGCCGGGTGCTTTGTCGACATTCTCATTTCATCTTCACACCCACAACGACACACATTTCTTATCCCCATTTCACAGCTAGGGAAGCAGGAGCAACATGAGGTTGACGTGCCCACAGTCATTCTGCCAGGGCCAGTGCTGAGACTTGGTAGGGCCCCAAATACGTAGCAACTGTGGGGAAGAAGGTTTCACCTTAGGGTAGGAAAGACATTTTTAATAATGAAACTGAAATGCAGTGGGTTATCTTGTGTGTGACTCCGTATCTTGGCGGGTGCAGAGGATGGGAGCCCTTTGGGCTGATATGGCAGAGCTTTAGATCATTGTGT
The DNA here is from genome assembly GCF_021234435.1 of Artibeus jamaicensis. Classification (NCBI taxonomy): domain Eukaryota; kingdom Metazoa; phylum Chordata; class Mammalia; order Chiroptera; family Phyllostomidae; genus Artibeus; species Artibeus jamaicensis. The sequence continues at coordinate 16,294,514 of NW_026521486.1, read as the reverse complement.
GAGGGACGGGATTTAAAGACTCTCAGGTTCCTGTACCATCTAAAACGTCAAATGATTCTGTGAATGTGTAGTGTTTTGTTTTTTTTAATAATAAGGGTCACAGACTATAGGAGAGATTCAAATAGGTTTTTAAAAAGAAAGAAAAACAAAGCCGTGCAAGAGATTATATTTCTAGCAATCTCTGGTGAGAATGGCCAAGAAGGAGTAAACAAAGGTTTGGCTATTTAACTTCAACTCTATAATATCAAGAATGTTGTGAAGTAACATCCCAAATTACTTGTAAATCAGTAAGACATTTAGAAACTAAAAAATCAGCTCATGCATTTTATGACATAAAATTCTCTTGAAAAAGTCTTCAGTTTGAAAAATGTCTGTCTGTAGCCATTTCTGCTGATGATGTTAGGAAGTTTGAGTTATACAAAATTATGATGGATGTAACCTTTATGACCATTTTTAGAATGATATTCAGGGAAAACAATAACATGGCAGTAGGTAGAGAAGGAAACTCTAGAATGAGAACAGCTGGGACAACTAGGCCAAGAGTTGAAAAATTCACATTTGATTGCATAAGGCAATAATATGGATACTCTTTAAGTATATTTTAACATTTAATGTTGGCATGTAAAGGGTCATTTGAAAATAAAATTATTTTCCTGTTCATTGTTTTTGAAAATTTTATTTTTACTCTCAGAAGAAAAATATAACATTGTAGAAAAGTGATCCATTTATATGTAGTTTATTATTATAAAGTGTTTTTTCCCTAATTCTTCCATATATATTTTGGTCCCCAATTGTACCATCAGAGTTATTTTATTAAAATAACTCTGTGGTGTGTTTTAGAAAAAGAATAATTTTGAGTTAAAAGAGAATTGCCTTGTTCTCCATTAAATAATGTTATTTATATTATTGGTATATAATTTATGGTATCATCTATCTTTAAATCTCTTTAATGAGTGAATTCATGTCAGTCCCTTAGAATAGTTTCTGGCACGTAGAAAGTGCTCAATAAACATTAGCTATCATCATCATCATCAGCTTTTAACCTTTGGGGAACTTTCATTTGAAAGGAGAGCATGCTGTGTTATTTTCATCTGTGAGTCACAGAATTTATTGTGAAAGTTGTGCTGTTTTCTAAGTTAAAAAAAATGAGAAACTTATGGTACCCAGTATTTTATTTTTTCTTCTGTTAATAAAGTCAAAATTCTATTAAACAAACTCATGATCATCCTGAAGGTAATAATACTATAGATTGTGACACTAAGTTGCCTTTGTTCTATCATTTCAAGTCCATGTCATGCAGAAATTTTACATTTTGATGAATCAAAGCATTTAGGGTAACTGTAAACTCCCCTTATATTATTTTAAAAAGTGGAGCCCTGGATCATGGTGTTAAAAACTAAAAAGCACATTGTTTTGTTGTGATGGGTATTGTGAAGGTTGATTTTTTGAACAAGTAATGATAATTGAATGCCAGGCAGATGCAGTTTCTAAGGCAACGCACATTTCGCTGCAAATATCCATTCGTACCATGGACAGACCCTTGGAGGCAAATCATGGATTCTAGCAGGAGGGAAGGAGGCCTGAGTGTGCTGGATTCTTGAGACAAGAAGGTTTCACTGGTTCTTTTTAAAGAATGAAAGTTTGGGAGACTCCTGAAAATGACAAGAAAAAGAATAATCACTCAAGAGATAATAGCACATTTGTTATCCCTGCCTGGATGTTAAATTCAACAGTTAAAACTTGAAACCTACTACTATTTTGATTTCACACTGCCTCCTCCCAACCCCAACAAACCTGTTCTTCCTTCTCTGTTTTTTCCATTTCAGGAAATTGCATCACCCTTTTGCTGGAGCTAGAAACCTTGAAGTCATCTCTGACTTATTTAAAAACCTAACTCTTTCTCTCTTTATTGCCAAGTCCATTTAATGCAATGTTTGGCTCAATGTTTTATATCAGTTTTGGAAGTTTTTTTTAGTACTATCTCTCACGATGTTGCTTTTGCTCCATTCTCTGTCTATGTTCTTTCCAGGAATTCTGTTAAACAAGTACTGGGCTGTGTGTAAGGCACAGACTATCTCTTTTGTATTTTTCAGCCTTTTCCCTCTTTCTGTGTCATTCTGAATATCTTCTTCTGACGGGTATTTTTTTGTGTGTGTGTGAGTTCCTTATTTTTCTCTTAAGCAAAACATAGTCTGGTAAAAAAAAATTAATCCACTGCGTGCTTAATTTTAGTTATTGACTTTTCAGCTTTAGAGATTTTATTGGTTCTTTTTCAATTCTGCTATGCTTTTTCAAAAATATTTCTAATTCTCTGTTGAAATCTTTAATCCCGTATTTTTCCCTAAAACTTAGAAAAACTAATTATTTTAAAGTCCGATTGGTGCCACCATCTAGAGGCCATGTCGTTCTGTTTCCATTTTTTCCTAAAAACCTTTGTTATGTAGGTCAATAGTCTGAAATATCCAAGTGTGATACCTCTGAACCCATAGGAAAACAATCGGACATTCTGGAGTTGGAACAAAATAACCAGTCATCTTCCCAGGACACGATGAGAAAATTTTGGCTTACCTTTCGACTTACCCAGCTCTCCAAGCTGAGACCCATGGGACACCCTTCCATTTTTCTTGGCCCTTGCCTCTTCTCTGTTTCTATTTTCTATTGGTTTTGTTGCTTCTTGTTCATATTATCCTATTTTGGTCTGTGCTTGGTTTTCTTTACATCTGAATTTGTATTTGAAAAATTGTACAACAGAAATGAATTTAGGATTCAAATAATGTCGTTTTTTTCTCCAGAGAGAATTTTTGTTTGCTTCTTCCAGGATCCTGAAGGCATTAGCAGTCCGGGGCCTGTTTCATCCAGGTACAAGGCCAGATGAGTTGAAGCCCGGGCTACAGGCAGTTTGAAGGCTCTTTGACTCTCAGTTTGCCCTTGTTCCCCAAGTACCGCACTCCAGGGTCCCAGCCCACACTACTGTGTTTCTACCAGTGTCTGACTTTTGCAGCCATGCCAGGCCATCAAACTGCTCAGCTGTCAAACACTGGCTTTGTTATAATTAGCACACTCCCTGGAGAAAAGTGGCCTCAAATGTCGAGCTCACTTCTCAGGATTTATATCTTCTCCCAGATGGTAGCCAGGTAAATTTTCTCTGCCATGCTGGCTCTCCAATGCCTTTGAGCATCATTTAAAAAGGTATATATTTTCTAGTGTGAAGGTTGGTCTGAGTTACCTAGTCTGCTGTTAGTGGATGCTGAAGTCCCTCTAATTTGATCTTCACAAGTTCTCTCAAACTGATTTATTTCCCTAGAGATGGTATGGTAATAAATTAAACCCCAAATCTCAGTTGCTTACTACAGCAAAAATTCACTTCTCTCTTGGGTGAGTAAACCCATGCTAGTTGACTGTGGGTTGGATTGGGTGGATTCGAGGCTCATTCCAGAAAATCACTCAAGGACCTAGGATTTATTTTTCCTGTACTTTCCATCTTGTAGCTCACCATTTGGCACATACAACCGTTGATACCACCCTGAAAGGGGGAGGAAAGAGGAGGCTCTGGCTTTTCACTGCCTCAATGGGAAATGATACTGTTACTTCTGCTCTTAGTCCATTGACCTGCACTAGCCATATAGACCCAACCTAACTTCAGAGGTGGCTAGGGATTATCGTGGAGCATGTGAATACTGAGTCAGCACTAGTTTCACCTGCCACTCAGCTGTAGCCTAGGCTCAGGGTCTTAGGAAATCACATGTGACATGCTGAAATAGCCTCCACGTGTTAGAAGTCATGTGATTCTGCTATGTGGCATTTTGAGAGAGCCGAACTAGGTTGTAGGGAGCCTTGAGCCTCCTCGGGAGAAACCACGAATATGTCAATTCATTAGCATAGAATAGCATCTGGTCCGATTCAAATGAATTAATAACCGCAAGGACCAATTTGAAGAATGAGCAAAGCTGAAATTCTATTTATATTTCATGTATTACTGTGTCCCAGGCCTTATGCTAAGCCCTTTCCATACCTGAGATCATTGAATTCTGATAGCAACCTCATGAGGAAAGGGAGGTGCCAAGGGGCTGAATTTCGTTCAGGTACCCCAGGTATGGAAAGGCAGACACTGTCTAGATGCTCAGTACATGCCCTGCACAGAATGGGTGCTCGATGAATATATTCTTCCAAATCTGACATGGTGTTTAAGAAGATGGTGCATTCAGGAAGATGACATTCAGGTTGGCTTGGTTAAGCAGGGCAGATTAAATGTAGATAGTTATACCTACATTCTAAAGTTACAATAGAGGAATATAGAAACATGTTCTAGGACAAAGAAAAAAGAGGAAATCACATTTAGGAAGCTAAATGGGGATACAACAGCCTTAGCTGACTTCAGCAGAACTGAGTGAGAAAAGAATGGAGCTGTTTGTGCTGTGCACCCAGAGAGGCTACAGAAGTGAAGGCACCAGCACCAGGTACCTCTGGAGGTCGGAGCAAGGGGGTGGACTGAGGATCAGATTTCACAACCCTGCTGAACGGGCAGGTAAGAGCAGTTATAACCACTGGGTCTCTCCTCTCCCCGAACCAGCCCAGTTGAGAACCTGCCCCACCCTAACCTAGTGGAAAACAGAAGGTTTATTTTCTGGACAGAGAATCTCTGGATTGAAAACACCTGGAAATACTGACTATAACCTCCAAAATTTAGAGATTTTTGGCTATTTTGATCATTGATATATCTCAAGTACTTAGAATGGTGCTTGGAATTTAGTAGTCACTTGGTAAATGTTTATGAAATGAATGAATCAGTGAATGAACAAAATTCACTAAACAGAGGGAAATTAAAAATTTGTATACTGAACACTAAAAACTTTCAGCTGCCTTTGCGGGCTGATCTTCCAAAATGCTGGCAGTCAAGCTCATATTCCCTAGGCAGGAAGTTAAAGGATTCAGGCAGCGAAGGGTGGTAACTCATTAAGAGAAAGGCTTACAGCCATTGCTATTTGGAGGTTTCCCCACAAAGTAAGTGGACCCCTGCCTGATTGCTTCCTGTGCAGGCCTCCCACCAAGGCTGCTCACGGGAATAGAAATTCCACCATTCATTCATTTTATAATCATGTAGCATCTATAATGAAATCCTCAGTGATCAAGCACCTATAATGGTCCAGGCACTAGGAATAGAACATGAGGGAATGAAAGAAATCTCTTTTCTTGTGGAGCTTACATTCCAGAGGGCAGACATAAAAAATAAGCTGGTTGAGCAAATCCAGTACATAGTATGTCAGAGGATAATAAGTGCTAGGAACAAACATAAAACAGAGTAAGAGGGATAGGGACTGTGGGGGCTGGTGTATTGTGCTGAGTATTTAGGGATAGTGTGAACTTTGAGCACAGAACTGAAGGCAGTGAGGGAGCAAATCAAGAGCATATTTGGGCAATGGGTTCCAGGAATACAACAGTGCAACTACAAAGGTGCTGAAGTGGGAACACACTTGGCATATTGAAAGAACACCGAGTCCCCTGAAGTGGTCAGGCCTTGAACCTGTTCTGAAGAAAGATGGAACATTTACTAACAGGCAGAATCTGGGGAGGATCATGATTGGCAGAGAAAGGAATCAGGAATTTTAAACATGTTTGATTTCAGAGTTTTTCTAGTCTATCAATTTTAAGTGACAGTATCACATGGGCAGTGGAAATACAGTCTGGGAATCAGAGCAGAGCTGGAGGTACATTTGTGAGTTATCATCGCATCACACAGATGGTAGTTGAAGTCTTGAGACCAGGTGAGATCATCAAGATTTGGTCATGACTGAGCCCTGGGGGCACTCTAACAGAGAGAGATCAGGAAGATAAGACAGAATCAGCAAAAGAGATGGAAAAGTGGTAGGGAGTTTAGGAAGGGGGGATGGAGAAAGAGGGAGGAACCTAGAGTAGAATGGCAGCCTATGTCCAAGTGAAGAAAGAATGGCTTGCAGGAGGGTTAGGGTTAGGGTTAGGGTTAGGGTAAGGGTTAGGACATGATGGGTTTGTATCAAAGATGCTTCTAGGTCAGATGAAGTGGGAACTGAACATGAACCTCGGATTTAACAGCGTAGAGGTCACTGGTGACTTTGACAAGAGTAGTTTTCAATGTAGGTGTGATGACAAAACTCTAAATGGAATATATTCAGTAAAGGGCAGGCTTTTAATTGTCTTGCTCTTACATGTGAATAATAAACAGCCAGAGATTGCCTAGAGTTTAGGAAATTTCCAACAGAGATAGGAAGGAAGATACTTGGGGGAAACCAGAGGATGCAGAACTAGAATAAACCTTAATCTAAAAGAAGAAAAAATATTGCATGCATGACACAAACATATAATTCTATTTTTTTTTAAAAGGAAGAAATATTCAGAGAAGCAGATTGGGCTAGGCAGGGAGAATCTTGAGTCTGGGGAGTCAGTTACAGAGGCCAGGACTGAAGCCATGCAAATGAGGAAGAAAGAGTAGTTACGGAAAACTGAAAACAAAATTTCTAAACAAAATATACTCCTTGTACAAATGTTAAACTTTAGAAAAATATAATGAGGGGAATAAAAATTACCCTAAATTACAGAAGGTTTAATTAATCATAACTTTGAGGCACATGTGCTTTCAGTCTTTTTTTTCACACATGTATTTTTGAGCAACTTTGGATAATACTGCAATATTTAGTTTATAACTTGTCTCTTGCACCTAACTTTATATAATAAATTCCTATGTCTTTATGCTTTAAAAACATGATTTTAAAAGAATTACTGAGGAGCCCTGGCTGGTGTAGCTCAGTGGATTTGGCATGGGCCTGCGAACCAAAAGATCTCAATTCGATTCCCAGTCAGGGCACATGCCTGGGTTGCAGGCCAGTTCCCAGCAGGGGACGCACAAGAAACAACCACACATTGATATTTCTCTCCCTCGCTCCTTCCCTTCTAAAGCTAAATAAATAAAATTTAAAAAATAAAATAAAAGAATTACTGAGGTATAATTTACATACAGAGAATCTGTACAAATGCACAAATCTTATGTTTACAGATCAACTGATTTTTTAACTTAATGTATACATATCCATGCATACCATTTCCCAGTGTACCCACCCTTCTGGTTTCTATTATTTAGGTTAAGTTTGCCTGTTTTTGAGCTTTACATAAGTGGAATCATACAGAATCACTTCTTTTGAATTCCACTTCTTTCCCTCAGTATATTTTTAGAATTAATCTATGTCATTGTGTTTATCAGTAGTTCCTTTTTTATTGGTGTGTAATATTACATTGTACGGCTAAAACAAAACTTGCTTATCCATTCTTCCATTGGTGACCATTTGGATGGTTTCCAACTTTGGGGAGAAGCGGCTATTGTCAGTAAGGTTGCTATACGCGTCCTTGTCTTGAAAATTCGAAAACTAACCCGAGTTTCCATTTCTATAGTATTTATCATTCAATAAGTCATTAGTTGGTTAAACTTAGAGTGCAAAACTGTATGTCTAAAAAAACAATTTCAAGGTGGTTTTGAAATTCATTTCTTTAAAGTTACATTTCAAGTAGATGGATGACTAAAATTCTAGGGTTTGAAAGTAGACTTGGCCCTTAAACAATGCATGGGTTAGGGGTGCTGACCACCCACACAATGGAAGTATAATTTATGTTTCTCTAAAACGGAACTACATTTGGTCCCTTGCATCCTTGGATTCAACCAACCACAAATGAAAGCAGACTCTATCTGGGTTGGGAATCTGTGGCTGGGAAGGTGAAAATACGTTTTTAATTCGTGGTTGATTGAATCTGCAGATGCGAAACCATGGGTAGAAATAGCCGGCTTTGTTGAAAAGAAATCCGTGCATAGGTGGGCCTGCGCAGTTTGAACCTGCAACTTAACTGTACGTCAAACACAGGAACAGCACAAGGTACTAATATCTCTGTTACTTCTTCCCTCCCCTCTGTATCTCTCTCTCCTGTCAAATGACACAACGAAAACAATTTAGTCACGAGGTTGATATCCTTTATTTAAGGGGAAACAATGCATGGATTGGGGAGGACAGAGTCTCCCTCGCAGTTTTGAGCGAGGGCCAGTTTATGGAATATCAGAAGGGGCAACTAGGAGACGACGGGATTGGCCGGGACATCAGGGGTTTCCTTATAAGGCAAGTAGGTCCCCTTATCCTGGTAAGGTAACCTACCTAAAGTTGAGTTGTTGGTTTGTGATTGGAGTGTTAGGTTTCCTTGACAAGTGTTTCCAGTAGGTACAGGCTGACTTTCGTTTAGATTTATGATGTGGGCCGGGCCACTGGGCCAGCCAACGTTTTGTGGGTCCTGATATACGAGTTAACTTTATTACTCCACGTCCACATATCCACTCATGATGTGGATGGCTTCCGCAATCAAGTTTGAGGTCAGGCAGATAACGAGACATACCGCTAACTGGAGAGACACTGGATCCTTTCAGCCTAACGTTAGTTGGGTGGCATTGGGAGAATCGTGGCAGCCTGGCTTGAGAGCTGCTGCCAGGTGGGCCCCCTACCCTTTCCTCCTCAGCTTTCGTCGGGGGTGGGTGGGGGGCGGGGCAGATGCCACTTTTCATCCAGGGCTTGTAGCAAAGCAGAACTAACTTCCCCCATCTAGATGGGGAGAGGAGGCTGAGCATTTGGGGGTGGAGTTCTAACTTTCCACGAGTCTCACGTGGAGAGAATGTCACAGAGAAGGACGGGCGATTATCGTCGCGTCCTGAAGCTGGGTAGAACCACTGCTGTTCTGGATAGTGCTGGTGTGGGAGTAGCTACCCACGTGCCTTGAGTGGAGACCATGAGACTTTGCAATTTGGGGTCCAGGTAACACCTGAGACAATCAGAACTAGATAGGAAGTGTGTGTGTTGACTTTTACCTAGAGACAGGGGTCTATCTCTGTTGTTTTTGTCTCCTGCTCAAAGTTGTGCATCATCCCAAAGAGGCCAAGAATGCCCAGAAGGAGCTACAGATAGTGTGCTAAATAGAAGGATCCTAATAATCATGCGGTAGCTTTGTAGACTCTGCCCGAGATGCCCTCTGTGGGAGTCTGTTCTCTGGCTCAGGCACCCGGCCTCCTCATCTCCCCTCCTCCTTACTCACCTGACTTCCTTTGTTTGTCTCTGCCGTATTTCCGGTCTCTTTCCTTCATTTGGATCCTTTTGTTCCCAGTCCGCTCCATCCGCCTTTGTTCTTCAGTACTGTTAATGGGCTGCCAGGGGGACCTTGGCCTTTAGTGGTGGCATGGTCAGGTAGGCCAGAACTTCTCCAGTTTATTTCTCCGTCTTTTCCCACCATTCTTAGTAGTGACTACCAGATATTAATTAGAATTAAATAAACTCGTTTTGAAAGTACGTTCATAGTTTCCTTTCAAGGCATATAACATCTAACTGTCAGATATAAAAAAGCATGATGAGTTAACGCCCCGGGAAGATGATGTTAGCATCCTTGAGAAGTTAATGGAAACTACTATGAGGTCCTGTGAATAAATAGCCATAAAGACTGGTTAGATATTGTCACTTAAAGAACTATTTGAAAATAATGCTATTTTTATTACTAAATGAATCCCATTTCTCTGCAGATCAAATAATTATGCACAGCAAGAGCAGGTGTCTTGGCTTTTACTAATTACAGAATTTTTTTTCACAAAATAGCTTTTTATATGTTAGGAGTGCTGGTTGTTTTCAAGATTGTGTTCAAAAATTATCTTCCAATCTTTCCTAGTTACTTGAATGATGTAATGCTTTCTTGATCATTTCAACATAACGTAGACCCGAAACTCCGCAGTTTAGAGTTCACAGATGCTTCCTTTTTTACTCTTCTTTAGAAACACATTTAAAATGAGTTCTGGTCTAAAATGCAATCTTGGTTTTCATCAGAATTTTTCTAATTCTATTCTTAGCAGAAATGTGGAAGAGTCCAATGACTTTCAGCTCTTTTTTGTCTAGTATTTGTGGTTTCACACAGTGTTAACGTACTTAAGGATAAGATTTCCTTTTGAAGAGAAGAATTGAAAGCCTTAGTAGTCCAATGTAGCCCTGGGGTCTGCTCTCTCTCTCTGTCTCTGGTGAAAGTCACCATATTTCTAATCTTCTTTAGAAAAATGAGCGATCATGGCCTTTATGATTGGATTTATCACTGTCTTGGGGATGAAATTGGTCTTTAGAAAAATAAAAACATTATTTCACTCTTTATTTAACCCCCCAAAGGTTTCTCATCACATGTCTGTCACCACATAACATGCCACCACTAAATTTTTATGTTTTTTAAATACAGCTATCGGCTCACAGGTCTGTGGGTCGGAATTTGGGTTGGGCTCACAGGTGGTTCGCTGGTCTCCCCTGGAGTCTCTCTCGTGACTGCAGTCATCCTGTGCTTGACCGGGTCGGATGGTCTACGTGGCCTCCCTGGCAGTTGGTGCTCACTGTTGACTGAGGAGTCCTGGCTCTCTTCCATATGGCCTCTCAACCTCCAGTGGGCTAGAGTGGCCTCTAGCCCACCAGAGTGGCTTCCCTGGTGCACTCAGGGAAGCATTCTAAGGAGGAGAGAGTGAAAGTTGTGGGGGCCCTTGAGTCTCAGGTGTCACACAGTGTCACTTCTACATGCTCTTTGTTTGGGCCAGCCCCAATTCAAGGAGAGGGAAAAATAGACTTTACCTGTTGATGGGAAGCATCTTAAAGTCCCATTGCAAAGGGATGTCATATAGGGTTGTGAAGAGAGTAGCGGTCATCTTTGCAAACAATTTCCCACAATTAGAATAAAATCTTCTGTTAAGCATAGTCTACAAGTCCCTACCTCATTATAGTCCTGTGTTGTTCACAGTTCACTTTCTGCCACTCAAACATCCCTGCCTCGTCCTGCCCGCTGTCTGAAGTGCTCCTTCCTCATATCTTGGCTTCTTCTTGTCATTCAGGTCTCAGTTAAATGTCACTGAGAATTTTTTTTAAACCACTTTATTAAGGTATGACTGACATGTAAAAAACTGTGTATATTTAATGTCCCAACTTGATGAGTTTGGGGATATGTACATACCAGTGAAACCATCATCACCATCAAGGCCATGGACATGTCAATCACCTGCCAAAGTCTCCTCTCACCCCTATTATTAGTATTATTATTGTGTGACAAGAGCACTAAACATAAGAGCTACCTGTTTTGCAAATTTAAGTATAGAACACAACATTGTTAACCATAGACACCATGCTGTATAGTAGATCTCCAGAACTTGTTTATCTTGCATGATTGAAACTTTGCACCTCTGGCCAACACCTGCTCACTTCCCCCTCTTCCTACTGGCCTTGGTAACCACCATTCTACACTTTGCTTCTATGAGTTTGACTATTTCAGATTCCAAATATAAGTGAGAACACTCAGAATGTGTGGCACAGTTGGTTAAAGCATCATCCCATAACCCAAGGGTTGTGGGTTTGATTCCCAGCCAGGGCTCATACCTGGATTTCAGGTCCAATCCCTGCTCCAGGTCTGGGCGAGTATGGAAGGCGACCAATCTGTTTCTCTCACATTGATATTTCTCTCTCTCTTCCTTCCTCTCTCTCTAAAAGCAATGAAAAAAAATGTCCTTAGGTGAGGATGAAAAAAAAATTAAAGTTGTCACTCCCACTTTCTTAGCTGCTTTTATTATTGTATATGCTTTATCTATTTCACCACTTTCTGAAATTATTTTAATTAAAAAAATATACTTATTGCTGCCCTGGCTGGTGTAGCTCAGTGGATCGAGCCCGGGCCTGGGCTCAAAGGGTCACTGGTTCTATTCCCAGTCAGGGTACATGCCTGGGTTGCAGGCCAGGTCCCCAGTAGGGGACACATGAGAGGCAACCACACATTGATGTTTCTCTCCCACTCTTTCTCCTTCCCTTCCCCCCCTCTAAAAATAAATAAAGTATTTTTTTTAAAATATGCTTATTGCTTATTTTTATACTGGACTATAAGTCCCTTGGGGCTTCTTGTTTATTCTTCCATGTCTGGGGAGGAAAATATGCCCAGGGCAGTGGGTCTCAGCCTTGGCTGTACTTCAGAGCCACCTGGAAGGTGTGGGCAGTGCCCAGGCTGCGCCCCTGGCAGCTTCGTGTAAGAGCTGGAACTGGGCTGGGCTGTGAAGAGAAGGCAGAATTCTGAGAAGCAGAGAAAGAAGAGGCCCCCCAGCAGAGTGGGCGTAGAATGAGCAAGATGAAAAAGAAGTGAGTGCTACAGGGTGGGCAGTGCGAAGAACTGGCTTGTAAACTTGACTCAATACGCACTCGGTATAATAACCATCCTTCCTGAGTTTTCCAAGCTAGTTCTGATCTGAAATATTTTATTTCATTTTCCATATAAACCAACATCTTTTAACATTTCGGCATCCAAATTCCTTTTTTAAGGCAGCAGCCACACAAAATCGTAGTTAAAGGGTGGGTCTTTGGCCCTGGCTGGTGTGGCGCAGTTGGTGGGAGTGATGCCTCATGTAAACCAAAAGGTCGTGGGTTCAATTCCTAGTCAGGGCACATGCCTAGCTTGTGGGTTTGGTCCCTGGTTGGGCCTTGTACAACAGGTAGCTGATCTCTAACCTCTGGATTTTCCTCTCTCACATTAATGTTTCTTCACTTTTCTCCCTCCCTTCCCATTTCTCTAAAATCAATAAGCATGTCCTTGGATGAGGATTAAATTAATAAGTATGTAATAAAAAAAGGATAGATTTTTTTCTTCCAGAAAAAGACATTCTTTGATATGGGGAATGCCTCAAGGAAGCCAGTTTAGATTTCTATGTGGAGTACAGGAGCGATGAAAGTCGTGCCTACGATTGTTCCGTTAGAATAAATTGGAGATTACAGACAGGAAAGGGAAGGAAGCGGGCGCCCATCCAGACTGATGCGTTGATCCATGTGAAATGGATACGGGTCCTGGTGATGGGGACATAAAATCAAGGTGTAAGAGGCATCTGGAAGAAAGAAGCAAGTCCCAAGCCACAGTGATGGGTCAGTAGTGTCACAGGGAGAAGAGAAAGGTGGCCTTGTTCTCCCAGTTAAATTATTCCAGGTGAGCATTTATATTGATGAGTTTCACAGAATTAGCATCACTCGGTGCTGTGTGTTACCTGAGGGCAGGGGAAAAAAGCCATTTTCCTGGCACCAGTTTCTAAAAGCCTAAATTCTTTATTTTTCAAGTTGAAGTATAATTCACATGCCATAAAATACACTCTTTATACAATTCAGTGGTGTTTAGTACAGGGTGGGGCAAAAGGTTTACGGTTATAATGCAAATAAACAATACAATAATTAGTAAATATTAATAGAAGAATAAACTCTCTGTTTTGCCTACTCACAACTATAAACCTACTTTTGCCCCACCCTGTGTATCTACAAGGCTGTCCAACCAAAATCGCTTTGTAATCTGGAACATTTTTACCACCCCCAAAATAACCCTGTCCCCCTCCCCATCTCTTGGCCACTGCTAATTGACCTTTTGTCTCTGTGGATGGCCCTATTGTGAACATTTCATGTAAGTGGGAATCATATATTATATGGCATTATATAACTGGCTTCTCTCATTATTTAGCATAGTGTTTTCAGGGTTCATCCAGGGTGAAGTACCTATCCACACTTCATTTCTTTTTATGGCTGAATAAATTCCGTTGTACGGAAATGCCACATTTTGTTTGTTTGTTTCTCAGTTGATGAACATTCGGGGTGTTTCCACTTTCTGGCTGTTAGGAATAATATTTAAGTCCTGAATTTTCTAGATGACCTTCACTGCTTTCATGAGCCTTTTTCAGTGTTCCAGGGGTACCCCTGGAACACCCGTTTGGCTCACAGAACTGTTAGAATAAGGCCATTAAAATGGAAGATCGCACCATTCCTCTTCTCAAAACCAGTGGCTCCCTTCTCGATCATAACAAAAGCCGATCCTGAGCACCAGCTCCAAGACTTCCTTCATTCTGTTCTCCCAACTGCGTCTCCTGGTTCGGTTCTCTGTCTCAGATGCCGTGGCCTTCTAGTTGATCCTCAAACTCAGGGCATGCTTCTTCCTCAAGCCCTGGAGCTCCCTTGCATCTCCTCTTCTTCCTCTTCTCTCTGACATCTCAGTGGCTCACTCTCTCACCCTTTCTAGACCTTTGCTCAGATATCGCCTCTTCAGTCCAGCCTTTCCTGCCCTCACTGTTGAAAAGAACATTCCTGCACCCCTGCTGTGCCTCACGCCTCCCCTCTTCCTGCTTTATGTTTCCCTTAGAGCTTACTCTGTCTATATAATTTATTTATTTGTCATTTTATTTACTTATCTTGCTTATCGTATATCTTCATTAGAATGCAGGCTTCACACCAGGTAGGAAGTTCTGTGTGTTTTGTTCACTCCTATATCTCTAGCACCTAGGATCATATCTGGCAGGTAAGAGGTGTTCATTAAATATGTATTGAATGAATAAATTAGTATAGTTCAAATTAGCCTGCTCAGGCTAACATCTAAGACATCAAATTTCTTTGTTTTTAGCTCGAAGGATTGCCATATAGTGTGAAAGGATGTCAACTCATGCTGATTGGACATTCTAATGAGCATAAGTTTTGACTACTCATTAGTTCAACTAATGTAAAAAATGCAGAATTATCACTTGGCGAGTGCAGTTTGTTTGGTAGGAAAAACAGACTTTGGAAATCTGGATTTATGTGGGAGAGGTTGTGGGGGGAAAAAAGGGGGCTGCCTAGGGGGAAGAATTTTTCAAGTAACTACTCTCAACAGCTGTCTGAAAGGGTTTTGTTTAATGCTGTTGGTTAATTACTGAGAAATTCCAGGAAAAGAAAGAGCTGCATTCTAAACAAACGTTTATCAGCACATACCATTTGACTGCTTCTGTTCAAAGGTTCCTGTTGCAACTCATTTTGGCAGCACTTGTGTAAAACTGAGGCAGCCACAAGTGACAAAGGTTTTATTTATCTCCTGTTACTATCTGTTGACTTTTAAAGGGCTCAGTAATGAACAGCACAGCGGCAGATTAGCTAATCCATCAGCAGAAAGGGTGAAGCAATGTCTTGTGAGGCCCAGGGTTTTCACTGCCACCCCTCCCCCCCCAACCCCCACCCCCCGGAAATCTACAAGCCATGGGGGTCATGGGCTTGGGCCCTTCATGAGATAGCTGTTTGAACTGAGGTTCCAAAAGGGGAAGTTACGTGTCCAGAGCCATACTGTTCATTAGGAATCTGGCGAAAGTAAGAAACAACTAATTTGTGAGAGTTGGTACTAATTGTCTTCTGAATTTACCAGGTACTTTCTCTATATTGAAGCATCTTTATGAGTGCTGCAGCCTGTGAGCTAAGTATTATTTTTCCATTTTCACATTCAGCAGACTTGAGACTCACAGAGGCTGAGTAACTTGCCAAAGGTCCCAAATAAATTTGAACAAGGATTCAAATCTAGTTTTTTTTTGTCTGTGAAAATCTTTGATCTCTTTCTCTGAAGTCTGGCATCTCTAAGCAAGAAAATCTCTTTCTCTAAAGTTCTCATACTTTCTGTCCATTGACATTCACAAATTATAATGATAATACATATTTTCTAGGTGTCTGCAATAGACCAGGCATTAGTCTAGCTTTGGAGAATATATAAGCAAATAAAAGGAAAAGATATTTCTGCCCTTGTAGGGGAAGAAAGACAACACACTAAAGAAACAATTTATATAGAGAGATAGATAGATATGTAGATATATAGAAATATAGATATATGTAGATAGATATATCTTTTTTTAAAAGAAGGTTTGAAGTATAATGAGAAAAGTAAATAGAGCAAGGTAAGGGGAACTGGAAGTATCTGAGAATATGCCAAGTTCAAATAGAGTAGTCAGGGCCTTCACTAAAAAGGTAATACTTGAGCAGAGACTTGAAGAAGTTGAAGACGAAGAGAACCGGGATGAAGTTTTTGAGGCAGAGAGAAGAGCTAGTGCAAAGGCCCCGAGGTAGAAACATGCCCTGGGGGTTTGAGAGGCAGGAGCAGGTCAGTGTGACTAGACAGCAAAAGTGAAAGGAGCCTGGAGGAGATGAGGTCACGTGAAATGGGGACCAGACCCCACAGGGCCTGGTAAGCCATCGCAAAGACGTGGGTTGGCTTTTACTCAGTAAAATGGGGGAGACTTCGTAGGATCTTGGGAAGCAGATGGACAAAATCCGACTTACATATTAAAAGGATTTCTCTAGCTACTGTGTGGAGGACAGGGAAAGGGCAAATGGTGGAGACACCAGCTAGGGGTCTAGTTGAATAATCTAGACAAGAGACGATGCTGGTTTAGACCACACTGGAGGTACCAGGGAGGGTAGGGGGAAGTTATTGGGTTCTGGGTAAGATCTACTCAGGGACCTGAGAGAAAGAGAAGTCAATGCCTGGAACTTTCCTGCTTCCAACTCCCTAAGCAACTGCCACAAAAGGAACGGGGGTTCAAGAACCTTCACAGTGTGTGTGGCTCATGGCAAAGTGCTTTATAGTCAGGAGAAACCAAAATACCAAAGTATTTCATCAAAACAATTACTTTATACAAGGTATAGTGTTTTAACTTCTAAATATCAAAAATCAGTGTCTGATGCTATTATCTCTCTGACATTAACCAGAACCACTTCATCTTTGTGAGCCCTAACTTCTTTTTCTACAAAATGGGGGTTACAGTTCTGCCCTCTCAGGTGCAAGGTAACGTGAACTCTACGGAGCAGTGACTTTGGATTACCGTTATATCCAGGCACTTCGAATGGTGCTTGGCACATAATAGGTGTTCAATAAAGACTTGTCAGATGACTAAATGAAAGAGAATGCACTCAAAGACCTTTGGGAAAAATATATAAATCTTTGTAGTTGTATTTTAGTTTATTGTTTGTATTTTATATTTAGTATCAACAAACCAAGACAACTGCCGAAACAAGTGGCTTTTGAGGAGGCCTAATTTAACGGGATAATTACCTTGCTTTGAGTCAGCCTGTCGCTTTTCTTTGTTCATGTAAGGGAGTATTGAGGACATCCCCTCAGAGTTTCTAGCCTCTGGTGCTCATGTGCATTTTCATAAGTCAACAACACCTGGACCACTTATGTAAGAATGCCCTTGATGAGCATCCTCTTTTTAATTAGGGATATTTGCTTCTTTTATTTGTCTCATTAGAGAGTTTCTTGGCCCATAAATCTGGTCACTGGTGAAGCTGGTAATGAAAGTATACAAGATACACAAAGCCAGGGGAATTGAATTCTAATCTCAAGGCAATGAATTAATATGGGAAAGCATTTAAAAGAGTACTTGTTATAGTAAATGCTCCAGAAGCACTAGCCAATCTTATTGTTATCTGCAGATTCATTCAGTCAGTCAGTCATTTTTTTCTCCTTCCCTTCTTTCTTCCTAATTCACTGTTTCATTCACTTTATGACTGTTTTCTTATACCTGTTCTGTTCCTGGGCGCTTGAGATACTCAGCTGAAGCCAATTAGAAAATAATGTGGAGATGGCATCTGTCCAACCCATCTTCTTCCTGACATTGTATTACTGTAACATGGTGCCCAAGTGGATGTCCTCATGTCCCCCAGACTTTTGGGGTCCGCTTTCTCTTCCTACGGGAATAAAATGGCCCAAGCCTTCCTCGCATGTTCTGTGGGAGATTCAGTGTCCCGCCCTAAGCTTACTGAGCATTCCTATTGGTCGTTTCATATTCCAGTTTCTTTCCTGTTCCCCACTTTGTCATCTTGTTTCCCTTCTCTGGGCTAGATCTGAATGGCTTTTACTACAAATGATCCAAAGCACCATGAACTAAAGGTTACTGTGTGTAAAAGATCTTCATTGTGTGTTTTGTGTGGATAATGGGAGATGAGGTGTGTGATTTAAGTGCAGAATAGGAACACAATTTCATACACAATGTCAGACTTTGAGATTCGTTGAAGTGTATCAGCATCCTTCAATTCCCCATTGGAAATGCTCCCTTTAGACTTTAGCTTGTTGCTTTCTAAATGAGACTCTGATTTACTCCCCATAATTTTCTCTTTTAATGCCTCCTGGTCCTTCTAGAGACTTGGGCAGGTATGGGTGGGCAAGTGTGGGAACAGAAAGACCAGAATGAAAGCTATGGCAGAAACACAGGCACCTGATAATGATTTGGACCATAATAAGGGGAGGTGGTAAGTGAATGAGTAGATTCTGGACTTTTGTGAAGTTAAAGTTGACAGGTTTGCTGATGGATTGGATACAGGAATTTAAACAAAAACAGTCAATGTGTCTCCAAGATTATTGGCTGGAGCAATAAGAAAAATAGAATTAGTAAAAGTAATTCATGTTTAATACAGAATACTTGGAAAATATCGAAGGTATAAATAAGAAAACTACTCTCCATTTTATTGCATTGTTAACATTTTGGTATGCTCCCATCTAGTCATTTTTGTATCTTCCTTATTAACTGTTCTAGGCTTTTTTCTGTGTGTTTGTATAAATATATACACAAATATATAAGTGCATATATACAGCAACATATGTGTGTACACACATATTTTGCTTGAGCTGTACAGAATACAAATTTATTCTGCTTTTTAAAAAATCTTAACAAAATGAAAATAACTGTAAGCTGTTGCTATACAGCATTTTTCTGTGAGCAGGCAACATATGTAGGCAAGCTTCCCTGTAGCATTATTTTCTAATATTCTGAGTATTTTCTTGCATCATTAACTGGTTTTGGAAAACATTTTTAATAGATGCACAGTATGGCTGAGCCTAATGCCCTTAGCCATTTCTCTATTGTGGACACTAGGCACTTTCCTTTTTCGTGCTATGGAAAATAATGCTGCAATCTTTGTAAATGTTTGCATGCATCTTTGGTGATTTCCTCGTGAGAAATTGCTAAATGTGAAATCAGCAGGTCAATTTTTTGTAGCAGGTCAATATTTTTAAAGATAAAAAAAAATGCTTCTTGATGATTGATCATTTCTCAATGTTATACCTAACATATGATGATAAGCTGAGAGTTTAAGGTCCCCAACAGCGAGTCACTTAAGCACTCAGGCTTTTAAAACCAGCGCCTACTTCTCCAACTTTGATTAGACTGAAAAGGCTAACTATAATTAATTTGTGTTAATGAGCATGAAGAGTGTCTGGAAGCTGCATAGAAAGTAATGATTTTGAAATCTTCTCATCCAATGTGGTGTGCTTTATTTCATGAGAGAACAGTTTCCTTTTCCACCAACTCTGTGCCAATCTCTGTCATTCCCCCCCCCCCCCCCCCGTTTGGCAGGGCATGTTCCTCCGCCCAAGAGTAGATATTTCTAAAACTAAGAATCAAATCTAGAAATTATATGTTTTCCTAAACTGACAGCTTCTCCAACTGCTAACTAAAGATGTCCCTTAGGGTGAGGACAAATGACTGCAATCCAGTAAAAACAATTGGAGGGCTCCAGAGGTACAGGCATGGAAAAGCATGAGAACAAAGTTAGATATCTCTCTATAAGGCAGCCATAGGCTTGAACAGTGGTTCTTGCTGTATGGTTTGCACTCTGATTTGGCTTTGCAGGGATGCAGCAAGTGTGGCTATATCATTCACCTGTAATACAGTTAGGTTGACTTGTTACTGACTGATTGTATTCCATTTTGGGTCCCTCCTTCCCCCACCCCATGCATACACTCATCTTAATGGATGTTGGTTGATTATGTTTGGGCATATGAAATATTACCATGATTCTAAGAGTCAGAGCTACCCAAATGACACCTTCGGGGAAGTGTCCTACTCACCTCCTCCCAACTACCTCATCTCCCTGTCCCCCTTTCTTTTTCCTTCATTCCCACCAATACTTGCAGATAATTTCATTGGTTTCTGGTTTATCTTCCTTGGATTGCACAAATGAGTTAGAATACGTACAATGTATTTTTTTACATACATTTCTTTCTTTCAGAAAGGATAACATGCTATACACACTCCTGAACTTCTTTTTGGTTGGCAATATATCCTGGAGACTAGTCCCTCTCAGCTCATAGAAATTTTCCTTATTTTGATTTTTTTTTAGCAACAGCACAATACTCCATTGTGTGGATGCATCATTATTATCCAACCAGTCTCATATATTTGAGTCTTTAGGCTGCTTATTATTTTGCAGTTGCAAACAATGACACAATGAGTAACCATAGGAGTATATGTATGCATGTTTTTTATTGTTAAAGGCATATGTATCTTCAAGGTAGATTTTTAGAAGTGGGATTGCTGGTTCAAAAAGCTAAGTACATACGTAGTTCTGTAATGTATTGCCAGATTTCCTTCCTGAGAGTTTTATCAGTTAGCATTCCCCCCAGCATGCATGTGGGTGCCTGTTTTCCCATAGTCTTACCAACAGAAAATGTGGTCCTAATTTTTAATTTTTGCCATTCTGATAGCTGAGCAATGTTATCTTCCCAAGCTCTGATGTCTCTCTCTTCAACTCGGCAAGACTGCCAAGTCCTTTGGCTACATCCTCCCTGCACTGTGGCCTGGACATTGCCTCCTGGCAGGTCAGCTGGACCGTCAGAAGGTTTACCTCACTCGTTCCACTTTTCTCAGGGTGATTGTCCTAAATTCTGTTACCCAATAGCTAAACACCATGGTTGCATATATTCAGTCTAGTTTTACAGTTGTTTAAGGCAAGAGCATAAATTCAGTTCCTGTTATTTCATCATTGGGTGGATGTGGAAGTTGGTCCAGTATTTATTTGATAAGATTTCCAGACACGGAGAGCAAGTTATCAAAGATTTTCAGAGCAATAGAAAAAAAAATTTAGAACTAAATAGACACTTGCTCTTACATTGGAAGGGGCCAGAGCAGAATAAATGCAACAAAATCCGCCCTGTAAAAATTCTTAATGTTAAAAGGAGTTGGGTAGTTAACAGCCTCTCATTGGCAGAATGCTAAAAGATGATGTACCAGAATGGCAGAGGCCTGAAAGAATTTGATTTTGAATCTAAAAATTCCATAACTAGACAAATTAGAATATGAGTGATAGTAAAATTTTAAGAGAATACTGTGAACAGCTTAATAAGAACAAATTTGAAAATAAAGTTGTAATCAATGATTTTCTTGGAAAATACAGTAGATTATCAAAATTGATTCAATAAAATATAATGGAAAAATTGAAGAGACCTATATTTATAAAAGAAATTGAAAATTAATTTCAATATATACCTATTAAAAGGCACCAGGCCCAGAAGTATCTATAGGAGAGTTTTATTGTTCTTCAAGGAACAGTTGAAAAAATACAGACAGCTTTCTAACTCAGTCAAAGGGGCTGCCAGACCCTCTTTATCAAAGCCAGACAGAGATAGTGAACCAGTGAAGGTCCTGTCAGGAGATAGAAACCTTGCCGGTTATTCAAAAAGGATGAAATAATGGAAAGAATTGATAACTCTGTGTAAAGTTGTTACCCAGCTACCCCAAAAGAGAGCTCTACGGTGTTACAATTGTAGTAGCTGCAGAAAGAAGTCTCCACCCCAGAGCATGAAGAAATAAAGGGAAGAAGTTGAATTCATTAAAATATAGCAGTTTGGAGGACGGTCCTCATGAACTGAAACAGGTTTCTGAGGAGAGGCTGCAGCCCCACCAATGCTGGTGTCTGGGAGGGTGGGGTGGGTATGGAACAGGCTGAGGCTGGTTCTCCAAGTGCTGGTAAAGCCGCACGCTGGATGCAGCTGTTGCCATGGGAAGGAGCTGCCGCGGCTAGGGTGAAGAAGCGTTGCCAGGATACTGTACAGGGGAACAGGAAGCAGACAGGAAGATCACAGCAAGCTGTCAGGAAGGAGCAAATCCCTTCTCCCTCCTCAAGCCTTGGGGTCTCCTTTGTTAGTTGGGGACTCAGGAGAAGCCGGCTGGCACAGCAGACAGGTGACTGGAGGGGATCCAGCCCCGCATCGTAAATCACAGTGTAGAGGGGTAGGCTTGGAGCTGAGAGTCATTCCCCTAAGAACTGGCCCAGAAAGCACACACACGGAGGAAAATGAATGCCCACCCCATTTATAAATGGATGAAACATTTTTTTAACATTAGCTTATGAAATGCAACAACGTAGAAAAATAATGTCACAACATAGCAGGGTTTATTCCAGGAATATGAGGGTGCTTCAGTATTCGGAAGGATATTTATTAACAGATGGAAGTAGATAGAGTCAAGACATTTGATGAAATTCGATGCCTGTTCCTGATAAAATCTCTTAGCAAAACTTGAGTTAGAAAAAAAATCCTTGTGCTTACTGGTGAAACATCAGAAAAATGTCTACTAATGTCAGAAAAGAAGGAGGCCTGTTGAGTCTGCCGGTATTCAACAGTGCACTGGAGGGCTTGAAAAATACAATTTAACAAGAAAAAGAAAGAAAGTATAAGTATTTAAATGGAAAAGTTAAAATTGTCACTACTGATAAAAACCTGATGTTCTATTTTTTTTTAAAGTCAAGGAAAACAATGGAGAAACTTGTAAGACTAATACGGAAATTCAGAAGATTGCCTGCAGGGTTATACGGGGCTCAGCAGAAGTAAGGCCTGCTTGAGTGTGGTTGTTAGGGTAATAATATGGGTGTGATAATTTATAGCTTTAATTTGAACATTCACCTTAAACGTTATGTGGTGTACATGAGTGTGACATTGGTATCAGAATTGGTTACAGAATTACATGCTTATGATTTTGTAAAAAATTTTCCCCGATGTCAGTGATGATCCATTAGAAAATATAAATCTCCTATTTATTTTCTTAGCAATAAAACTATAACATGTATAGCAAAAGAATCTAACAAGAATTCTACAAAGCAATAAACACTGTACAATATATGTATCAGAAAAGCTAACAAGAAATGAACAGAAAGCTCTTTGAAAGGACGCAAAAGAAGTTTTGAATAAATAGATCTAGAGTAGAAAACTGAATATCATAAAAAATCAATGCAATCTAATTCCAGAAATGATTACAGATGGATTTGTAAAGAAAAGCTAATAAACTGATTCTGAAGTTCAACCGATTTTTAAAAACTGGGCTAAGAATATAAAGTACTTTAAGAAAGAAGAACAGTGAGGATCTTGCCTTACTAGATATCAAAAATATTATGTTGATATTGATCACAATATCATATTGATACTATGAGGAAATAGATAACTTGATCAGTGAAACAGGATGAAGTTTAGAAAGAGGCATACATTCATGGAATGGCAAAGTTGTCATTCCAATAGCATGCTGGAGAGGAGAATATCGGATATGAATCTTGAAAAAATAACTTTTGATCATAATCTAACACTAAGTCTCAAATGAATTGCTTATACTTAACCAAGAAAGTATTAGGAAAAAATATAGGACAACATATTTAAATCTTGAAAATACCAAAGACTTTCCTAAAAACAAATTCCATAAAGAGAAAAAAATTGGGCAGAGTTGACTGCATTAAATGAAATTTTTTTGCCAAAAGAAGGGCACATTTTTAAAAGATTTCATCTTTATTATAATTTTTCCATTACCATTTAGTCCCCTTAACCCCACCCCTGCCCCCAGCAATCACCACACTGTTGTCCATGTCCATGAGTCCATTTTCCTTTTTGCTCAGTCCCTCCACCCCCCAACCTCCCCCCCACTAACTGTCGTCTGCTCTCCCTCCACAAGTCTGTCTCTGTTTTGCTTGTTAGTTCATTTTTCTTATTAGATTCCACGTATGACTGAAATAATAAAAAAGACACTTTATACAAAGTTAGGAAATGTATGGCTACTTGGGAGAATGTTCTTTTGCAACATACTTAACAGATATTTAGCCTCAATGAACTTTTTAATACTAAAACAATCTATAAATGTACTGATGTAGAACTTTTAGTCATTTATCAAAAATGTACCATAAGCCAGGCACTGTGCTGGCTCTTTGGAGATGTAATTTAGTCCTCAGAACAACCCTGTGGAGTTGGTGTTATTACCCTTATCTGGCAGAGGGGAAACTGAGATTCAGAAAGTATAAGCAACATGCTTAGTTTCTCACAGTTTCTAAGTGGTGTGGCCGAAGTTCAATGCTAACTCCGTGTGACCTCAGAGCTCTTTCCCATGTCCTTTCTTTTTCCTGGTGCTAAATTAGTTTGCCTTGAGCATTTCCACAATCACACTGTTATCTCACATGAAGTATTCTTGACCTCATCTCCTACACTCTGGTCCAGCAGAGTATTCTCTGAAGTCCTCAGCAGCAGTGAAAGAATAAGTGTGTTATATGGGTAATGTAATGTCAGGGAGCCTACAAATATTTATTCTAAGCAAAGGGAGAAGGGGGTGACTTTATCACATCCATTCACAATTAAATACTTGGCAAAAACAGTAGCTGGAGGAGAAAGTTGAAGTTGGCCAGTTCACTAATGTGGCGTGTGATATTGTCAAAATTATTCACCAGCCTCGCTTCATGCTGACAAGCATAATTTTGCATGGCCAAGGCAATTTCATGATACAGAACCACCGAAAACTCTTAAGCGTGGAATTTGAAGATGTTCACTTTATCAATGAATGACTTCAGACCCATTTTTTATTGGAGTAATGGGGTGAAAAAAGGAATGAAGCTCCCAGAATTTTTTTTTAAAAACAACCTTTATTTAGATATGGAAAAAAAACCACCAAATCTATGTCTCCTGTTTTCTACCTTATCTTTGGCCAAATATTTGAACACATTTGCAACAAAAGAGCTACATCAACAGTTTTCAATTACATGTCTTTTAACCTATTTTTTAATGGTGCCGCTACATTATGCTTATGGTTACATTTGTTATGTGGGATTGTGAACATCTCTTGGGCTTGTGCTTCCTATACCCACTGGCAGATTTCTCTCTTCTCTGTGCTTTAAACATTGGTATTTTCCAGACTTCTATCTGAGGCCTTTTCTGCTGGTCTCATCCATTCCTACGGCTCCAGTTATCAGGGGCGTACAGATATTTCTATTATTTAGGGAGATTTTGGCTGCAAACAAACACCAGTGTACCCACCAACAGTTTACCAGTGATGACATTTAAGTATCTGACAGAACAAGAAGCCTGGGTGTAGTCTGTTCCAGGGTGGTCTTGGGGGCTCAGCGGTATCACGAGGTGCCATGGCTCCTTCCCCCTTCAGCCCTGCTGGTTGCAGAGCCATCTGGCCAGTTTCTACATGGCACCGAAGCTCCAAACCTCGGGTCCTCACATCAAACATTGAGAGTGGGAAGGAACTGGGGTTTGAAGGCATAAAAGAGCTTTCTTCTTAATGCTCTCTCTGTCTTATCAGGGACTAAACCTCTGCTAGGAGTTCCTCAGTAGACTTGCCTTAGATGTGGCTCATGTATGTAACTTCAGCTGTTCAGTGACGAAGAATGGGGTTACCGTGGTTGAATTAAGCAATTTTTTATTCATCTCCCTGAAGTGGGTACATCACTGTCTGAACAAAGTTAGAGTTCTGTTTTCAGGGGGGAAATGGTTGTGGCTGATTTGATCAGTAGTATCAATTATAGTACTCAAAAATCGATGTCTTCAGCCCAGACCTATTTTATGAAGTTTAGGCCCATTTTTGCAGAAGCCTACAGAATATCTCAAATGTTTTAGATTTTGTGAACCCATTTTCCCAACAGTCCTCAGCCTAAACCCTGGGGTCCTGCCATATCACGCACAGAGACCTCTTTCTGCTTTAATGAGATAAATGACATTGATCTTCATTCAAATTCTTTCTTCCTCCCTTTTGTTTTTTTTTACTTTTTTTATTCTTTCAAGGCAACTCTTATCCATTGTGTCTTCTATTTTTTTCCTTTTTTTTTTTTTATTTTTTTTTGGGTGCTTTTTTAAACAAATGCCCCCCGGGGGGGCCCTGGGTGCGGGGGGGAGGTTGCTGCCAAGAGTAGGCACACCTTCTCAAGAAAGCATTGCTAGCTAACATGGGAGAGCTCCCGAATGCTTCTGGAACGTCCTCTGGGAAAGCAAAACGAGGGCATGACATTTATCTGTAAACTTGTTTCCATCTTCTGGCTCATTAGTGAAAGTCTGCCCTGCAGGGCATTGAGTCTCCCTCGCTTGCCTCTTGTATTATCCAGTCCTTTTGGGCAGCCACTGGCTGGGAAAACCAGTGTCGCCATGGGGTTTGGTCAGGTTGGGCCTGCACACTGGGCACAAAACAGCTCCCGTACAACTGGCACAGAAAAGTCCATGCCTAAGGCCGGGCCTGGCCCCCAGGAAGGCTGAGGGGATTGGAGACGTTAGCGTGTGAGGCAGTGGTGGCAGCAGCTGGGATGTGAGCCATGTGCGGGATTGCCCCAGCCGGGGAGGAAAGGCAAGTGACCAGTGTATGAGGGTGAGCAGAGCGGCAGAGGTGCAAAGGCTGGGCTCAGGCCTAAACTAAGGATCGTGGGCAGCATGAGGGGTGGAGGAAGGGACCCTAAAGGTACTTAACAAGTGACAAACAGAACAAAGCACATATGACAGAATTCTTCCAGCCACTGCTGATATTTTTCTAGATGTTCTACTTTCTCAAAATGTGATCATATTTTTTTTTCTTTCACCAAATCCTCAAATGTCATAAAAGCCATAATTTGGTGTTCCCAAAATTCTAACATTTAAATTTATATTTACTTCTCCATGGGTTAAAGATCTATATGTGAAAAACAAAACTTTAAAAATTATTAGAATAAAATATTGCAGAATGCTTTTTTATGACATCAGGTGGGGAAAGGATTTCTTTATTAGAAGACAAAAGCAAAATTCAAAGGGAAGAAAAGCTTACATTACAATGTTTTAATTCTGTGCAGAAAGTAAAAAGACAGCCCATAGACTGGGGGAATATACTTTCAGTGCATACAAAGTTTAAGATCCCAAATATGTAAGGAATAGCTACAAATCAAAACAAAAAAAAGTCTAGATAATGCAATTAGTAAAATGGGCAAAGAATATAAAGAGGCAAGTCACAGAATAGGAAAACCGAAGGCAAATAAACCCGCCCAGTCATTAAAGAATGCAAATGCAGCTGAGTTACCAGTGCATGTCCATCACATTGGTAAAAAGCAAAAAACCTGACAATACAAATGCTGGTGAAGACACAGAGAAATGAGAGTATAAATTGGTAGAGCAAGTCTGCAGAGCAATTCAGCAAAGTCTACCTAAGTTGAAAGTGTGCAAAAACTACTAAAACACTACAATTTCATTTCTAGACACATATCCTAGAAAGCATGGAAGCTGTTGCCCTGGAGTTAGAATGGACATGGTGCAGAAAAATTGTAAAATAGAATGCAAACCAATGGACTAGAGCCTAATGTTGAACAAAAAGGCAAATTGCTGCATGATATGCATAAAGTTTAAATAAACCAAATGTGACAGAGTCTTAAGATTTCTTTAATATGATTGGTTAGTTATTTCTTCTTGATTTTTTAAAAAGGATATTCTATTTTTCTGTATGGTTGAAGGGTTCGTACTAAAACCTACAAAAAGAAAAACCTGAAAGAAATAATTGAAAGACTAACAAGTTTAAATAGGAAATTTAAATTAAAAAATGTAAACTAAAGTTAAATTCAGAAGCATGTAATATTAATTGTAAATGGTTGGGAAAAAATCACATTGCCTATAAAATGCTAAAAATTTTATTTATAACCCCAAACAGTAGAGATCTGCTGACTTGATGAGGAAAGTCTGAACTCCCCAAACTTCTGTCAAGTCTGCTGCTCCAGAGAAAGGCTCTGTAAGGCTGGGTTTTGTGTGTGGGTCTGTGTGCAAATTCAGAACGGAGCTGTTTCACGTGTGAGCCATTGTCATGCGTGACAGGGAGACAGACCACTTGAGAAAGTGAACAGTTCATGAATGGAAGTCCTCGGAATCACCCATCAGCATTTCACTGGCTTGTGGCCCTTGAACACAGTTTTGGGAAAGTATTTCATGATTCTGCATGAAAAGGGAAAGCAGAAGAGCAATAGAAAGGGGATGAGCGGGGTTTACTCTAGTGGATAATCTGACTAGAATGCCTAGCACAGTATTTACTGATGCCTCGATGTTTGCCAATACCTGTGTAAAGAGGTGGATTATGCAGAACACTGGTTTAATGGCTGTCACGAAGAACAAAAATTAAAGTAGCTGAAACGAGGAAAAAAGTCTGTTTCTCTCTTGCATGCTAATCTGAGTAGAAGCAGTTCAGAACTGAAACAGCAGGGCCACAGTGGCGGGGACCCTGACCCCTGCCTTTCTCAACACACCACCTCCTCTTGTGGCCCAGGGGGCTGCTCCAGCCTTCACCTTCATGTCCACCTTTCATCCCATAGGAAGGAGATACAAAGCAAGTGGAGGGCATGCTCCTTCCTTGTAAGGACATGACCATTAAGTTGTTCACGTCACTTCTGCTTATGTGCCATGGCCACACCAGGCCATGGAACATAAGGTTTAACAAGATAATCTTTATTCTGGGTGTCGGTGTGCACAGCTGAAGCTTCAGAGTGCCAATGCTAAGCGCAGAAAGGAAGAGAGGATACTGGGAATCTACTCAAGTGGCAAAAATCATTCCTTTTTCTTTTTTGAGTGACACTGTTAAGTTTTACTTGAGCCTTTTTATTTCCCTTGTTGGTTTGTTTCTTGATTTTTATTGTCAACACTATTACTGATGTCCCCATCTTCCTGCTGTGTGGAGGCAAAAATCATTCTTTAACAGTGGGTACGAGATACTTCTCAGAAAGAGAAATGCCTTCTTCAGGAAAATATCTTTATGAGTCATTTGGGCGTGAACATATAGAACAAACTGAGTGTGAACATACAGAGCAAACACTAGAAAGAGAAGGTAGAATAAAAGGAGTTTGGATGTTTCTCTGTATAGGTAAATAAAAGTATTTGGATTTTTTTCCTATAAAGAGGAGCGATGGGAGGGGTACCAAGTTGCTTGACAGAAGTCTGAACTCCCCAAACTTCTGTCAAGTCTGCCACTCCAGAGAAAGGCTCTGTAAGGCTGGGCTTTGTGTGTGGGTCTGTGTGCAAATTCAGAATGGAGCTGTTTCATGTGTGAGCCATTGTCATGCGTGACATGGAGACAGACCACTTGAGAAAGTGAACAGTCCATGAATGGAAATCCTCGGAATCACCCGTCAGCATTCCACTGGCTCGTTCACAGTTTTGGGAAAGTATCCTGGGCCGCGTCCATATCTTCCAGACACGATACTCGAGTTCTAGGAAAAACTTAAGCCAGGCTCCAGCTGCAGACCTTACTAAACTCAATCTGATCTTTGAGGAGTCCACTCCTGCCTCTGTGGCCAAGCTTCCCGTCACTGAGGGAGAAGGTGGCACACCAGGCCCAGAATGCTATGAGACCTTAGTAAGATTTGTTTGAAAGTTTTGGTGAAAATAGACAAGGAAATCCAAACTTTTAAATGCTGGGCGTGGCTTTGAAAGTCATTTAAAAATTGACCCTGGGATTTAAAAAAGTTGTTATTTTGTAGTTTAAGCTAAAAGAATTATGTTTAAATTATCATTATTTAAAAAGTCCTTTGTACCTCAAGCGGACTTGACTAAACAATATTCACTCATTCACTATAATGGATGCTATGGGAAGGCAACACAATATATTAAATATGATCCTTGCCCTCTTTCACTGATTGGTTCATTCATTGATTCGACAGATATTTACTAGGCACTGACTACATACCTATCACTGGACTAGGAACAGGAGATGAACGGGGAATGCCAGCTCTCAAAAAACTTAGTGTGGGAGGGGCAGATATGGAAAAACAAGCTGGCTACATGACAGTGTGAAGCTATTAAAGAAGGAAACCGAAAGTGCTGTGCTTATTGTTGGCAAATACACAACTTTAAAGCCAGTGCCATGTATGGGGTCTTTAAGATGAAAAAAAGAAAAGCAGACTGAGGGAGCCCTCCTGGTTTTCAAAGCATCTGTGATTTCTCTGGCGTTGTTTATAGAACAGAGCCTGAGAAAAAATCTTTGCTGCTAACAAGCCAGAACTTGGTTTATAATTAGACAAGAGGGCTCAACAACCAGGGGTGATGGACCGTTGCCAAGAATCTTGGAGAGGGCCAAAGTGAAATGGGTTAAATTAATTAAAAAATTGACATTCAGAAATTGTCCTCCCCGCCCCCCCCATGGAAACGAAGCTCAACCCATCTTAGAGTCTGGGTACTTATGGGAGGAATTATTTGTTGTATATACACCTGCTTTAATCATGGGTAGTGACTATTAAACATTTACTATGTGCTAGGCAGTGCTAGGGGCTTTATGTACAGTTTTATTATTTAATTTTCATAAACATTTTGTGTGGGAATTCTACAAGTGGGAAAACTGAGGCTCAGAGCGTGTAATGTGTCTCAGTTCACACTGTGAGCGGCAGAACTGAGATGCGCACCCGGAGCCTGTGATTCTGAGTCCTCTGCTCTTACTCTCCCTGCTGCAGGCTGTTCCAGGTTCTACCGTATTACAGTGAAACTAGTTTACTTGTCTATTCATCATTTACATTTTGTACTCTCCTGATTGCTTCCAAAGTACACGGTTACTAAAATGCATTGTAATACACGTGTAATAGAAAAGCAGGTACAATAAAGATAAGAAGGAAATCAAAAGGCCTTTGAGGCAGGGATATGGTAATACACTAAAGTAATCATGTCCCATAAATGTTTGTTGAATGAACAAATGAAGAAATTAAATGAAATCAGAGATTTTAAGCTGGAAGTTAGAGCAAAAGGAGAAACGTGATGAGTTACATATTTAACATAAGAAAGCATTTAAGCTTAGCAAAACACATTGTTGTGTGGACTTTAATAATAGGGGTAACAAATGATGTCTACCGCAGTATTTCAGAAGGAACAGAACTGATCTCTCTATATAAAAGTTCTTTTTCAAATGCTTTTAAGAAAGAGATGGTATAACTTTATGAAGCATTTCTTGAAGAGCTAAACCAATATGCTTTAGGTAGGACTTTTCCTGTTACGCTAACATGATGATTCTGGGTCTTGGTTGGGGACCAGGCGGTGAAGAAGGGAATGGGATCTGCTTTGGACAGTTTCTGTAATCACTAGAGTAATTACATGCAAATGGCAGGTCAGTACATAAGAAATATGAGGATGATTATCTAATCGTCTTTGAGTCTTCTGTTTGTAGCTGTGGAGGTCTAAGTTAAGATTCATTTCAATTCTCATCAGTTGTTTTTGGTTTTATATATTTTTTTATGTGAAGTAGTCTTAGAGTGTATTAGATAATATACTTCACAAAGATAGAAAATGCATGTTTTGTGTTTTGTTGTATACCCAGCAACTAGCACAGAATATATTGAATGAATGATTAAGTGCATGAATAAATGAATGATTGAATGAGTGAATAAATGCATGCATGCGTGAGTGAATGAGTGAATGCATGAATGAATGTGATGTGAAGAGGGCTTGTATCCATAACTATACCCTCCTCATTACACCCTGCATCAGAGTTTCTGATTTGGAACTATTAGAAGGACTACATTGTACTTCATATACAGTACAATATTACACTGTGATATATTCTTCTACTGTGACCCTGTACCTGAGAATGAGGTCATCTATTTTAAAAGAGGCAGAGGGGTATGGGCTCCCTCACTGGTCTGATTGATGTCCACAGGCTCTTTTATCCTGCTATTGCTGAAGATCTATTTGAGTTTCGAAATTCCCTTCTCCATCTTACTTCCTGTTACATTTCAGGAGGGAGACGATGAACTGCAGGTCTGATTATAACTTTAGACTTCATATGTGGTTTCTATAGGCACATTTTATCAAGTAGCTAATAGCTTTGCCTTCTCAATATGGTGCCTTCAGCAATTAAGCCCAAGGAAGCCCACATTTACAGATAGATGGTTTAATATTATAAGAGCAATACTTAAATAAACTATCCATTAATAAAAAAGCTCCTGATTAGTTCTATTAATCATTGGTTATGGATTCACAGGGATGATATTACCAAAGTGACTCATAGAGACTGGTGTCTAGAGCTGAATTTTTAAAGCCAATTAAGAAAAAAAATTAAACTAGGTATTTAGTAGTCACAGATAGGGAATAATAAAATTAGAAAGGATGGAAGAAATTTCCAAGAATTTTCTTCAGAGGAAGAAAGTGAAAAAGGTGATGAGGACAAAATTAAACCCAGTAATTAAAGCCCAATGAGTAATGATCTGGCTTTCTTTACCAAATAATGCTGGGCCTGTTCTGATGATAATCTGATTTTTTTATTGATAAGTACAGTAGCAGGGAGGGACAGTGCTTTGAAATGAGCTGTGTTAAAATAACAAAGCATTCTTTCTCTCAGCCTCCTCCTAAGCTTTCTGATCCCCAAGTCTGATAGGGACAGACTCCTTCCTTTGCCTGGAGCCGGGAAGGAGCCAGGAAGGAGGGGGCGGCTGACAGCATCGTCTGAAATGATTCATTGTTCTGCTGTGAGATGTGGCCCCCCAAGTGTCATCTTGTCTTATATCCTCCCAATGCAATGTGTGATGATGACTCATGGTCATAGGAGGATTGGTTTATTTCTGAAACATCAAACCCAGAGATTGGTATGATACTCAGTTCACCTTTCGCCTGTTGCTCAGGTCCTGCTTGTAAGACACCAGCCTGACAGCTTATATCCAAGAAGTGGAGTCTGGTTGGCTGGGCTGCGGAGGAAATTGCCTCTCACAGGAGGGAAGATTTCAGCCACAACTGCACAGGTACCACCCAGGTGATGGGTGCAGGAGTGAGCAGGTTTAAATATCAGGCCACAATCTCAAGTGCGTAAAATATAATTTTATATTCCATTCTGCCATGCTGGCAAGAAATGAAGTCTTGGTCAGTGTCGAGACTGCCCAGGGTTGTGTATCGTACATACAGAATAAGAGCCAGCCATGGACACCACCCCGTGGGGCTGTCTGTTGTCCCAGGGTGCAGGGACCTTCCCTGTACACCCAGAGTACCCACATCTTTGGCAAGACACCCCTGGGTCTGGAGCCCACACTTTCTAGAAACCATTTGAAGCCATTCTCTCAAATTCTTCCCACTACCCAAGACAGAGCAGGGCATCAGTTCTCACTAACCTCCTTCCACTTCCCAGCCAGGGGACCATCTTCTCTCCCCAGCACTGCGTGCTAGCTGAACTCAGAGGCCGAATAGACACTCAGTTAGGACACCAGCAATGCAGAGACGCACACGTATGTGCACACACACACAGAAGCTTACAAAAGAGTTGATATTACTAAAACATATATTGATCAAAAGTAAAAAAGTTTAAATTGAATTTTTTATTGACGTTTTGGATAGTATAGTTTCTATTTTGAATTATGTTTGGAGAGCCTCAGTGTTGGTATCATATTCCTCCCAGTGAGGGTCTCTTTCTTTCCTAGTAGGCATTTCTGGACTCTCTTACTTTCACATTACCAGTAGAATCACCTTGAAGACGTCTTTCTTCTGGTGGGTAGCTTCTGCTCTCTTCTTTGTTGAATGTATGTGTGTGTTGTGTTTGGGGAGGTGCAAAGAAAAGGATATACGTGAGTTTACCTTCCTGCTGGCAGTGGTGGCTTTTTGGGAGGGAGATTGAAGAGCCAAGGGACTACACACACATGACCATTCATTCCATTAATGTCCTGCTGCCCCTAGTCATCGGTAGAAGCAAAACCTGAAAACTGCGTTTAGTTTTCTCAGGACCAAGGCAAGGAATGGCAACTGGCAGGTTTAAGGGAGCCCAGAGGATGCCTGCTAATGGATGAAATGCCCAGCTACGCTTTCTGCCAGTTTATTTCAAACTATAGTGTTATCTCTCGTTCATCTTAGCTGGACAAAGAGCTCTTTCACAATGATTTTCTTTTCACATGCAGAATGTATTCCTTTAAGAAACAAAATGTTTACTTATTTTTGGAGTATTTTCTTTTGCCACTTGGAATGAATGAAATATTTTTTCTAAAATAGATTCTGTTGCAACTGGCCTCTTCAATGGAGGATGCAGGAATAGCTTACCTCTCTCCCTGCAGCTCTGAACACACCTTCTCACCTGGACTCTAGTACTAAGTCTGCTCTTCTTATTTTGGGGGCGTACTTTGGTCCCTTGCATTGCTCCCCCCCTCTTTGCTCTGAGGTTCTTTTCTGGTTTGCTGATGGGCCCACACCATTAGTGGGGAAACCAAACACCAGGCCTGGGGAAGATACCTGCAAAATCACGGTGACTCAGGCGCCGTCTGGGCCGGGACCTACACCCATCGTCAGTGCACGGACTTGGTTGCAGCCATTTGAACGATACAGGCAACTTTTTTTGAGGAATGTCTATTAAATAAATATTAGGCACACTGTACTTGGTGTCCTAAATGAAACTTCATGAAACCCTAAGATATAGATAATTTCATCCCCTTCTGTGTGCAGGTAGATCCCGGAGCAGTTAAGAATCTTGCCCGCTGTTATCCAGTGTTGTCAGGAGTCACAGCTTTCAGACTTTATACAAGTTTTTCAAACTGTGGGTCACAACACATTGGTGGGTTGTGAAATCAGTTTAGTGGGTCATGACCAGTGTTTTTTAAAATCAGAGTAAATAAAATGGAAACTACCAGCATAGGTGGCAAATAGAAAGCTTAATCATTTTCTTGCAAACTTGCATTTCAGTTACATATGATTAATGTGTGTGTGTGTGTGTGTGTGTATGTGCTATGTTGTGAAATAAAATTTATTTATTACTGCGGGTCACGGACTGAGAGATTTGAAAAACTCCACCCTGCATAGCATTTCTCTGGAGGGTGAGGTTGTCAGAAATGGGACTTTTGGGAACATGGCTGACACCAGAGAACTCTTTAGAACCAAATCAGATGAGATGAATGGTCTAATATTTTATTCCAGAAAACTTAGAATTTCATTATAAAACTGTGGACATGAAACCATTGATGAAGGACTTGAGATATTTGTTTAAATCAAAGAGACCTTCAGGGACCATCCCAAATGACCATCTAAGTCACTTAAAAACTTAGTAGATTTTGTCTGTTGTACCATAGAGCTCAGTAGCTGCTATTTATTCCAAATTCACTACAGGTTGGACCCTGTCCTGAATGGTTGGCACACAGGGTTTCTTTAACCATTGGGACAACCTTGTGGGGTTGGCATTGCTACCCACAGTTGAAGATGAAGACACTGGGCTACAGAAAAGACGACCGGTTGAAATCCTGCTGCTTTGGCATTGTCAGGGCTAAGTTAGAGGGAGGGACAGCAGCACTCTGTCCTCCCTCAGAGTCTGTGACTAACAATTTGATTGCTTTTCCGATGGGCAGATTTTCTCTGAATCTAATTGCGATTGCTCCTGCTGCAGTTGAAGCCCTTTCCCTCTTTGTCTTTGTGGCAGCAGAGAACAGCTGGTCACCATCCCAATGACAAAGATGCATGGTCAAGTAGGGGACAGTAATTGTCCTCCTTCAGAGCCAACAATCTCAGCTCCTTGAACATTTGCTCTTGGCCCTGTTTTTCCTTAATGACTTCCTTGTTCCTTGTGCTCTCCTACGAGAAAGGCTCCACAGCGTAACTCCTCACCAGCCCTGGGCGTGGGATAGGACGAGGTTGAGGGACTTCCAGTTGACACTCCTCTGGGTTTCCCTGAGATGGACGCCACTGGGCTAATGTGTAAGCTGCATCCCGGCTCAGGGGCCCCTTGCAGCGCCTCCCAGACCCCACATACCCAGATCGAAGCTTCCTGGGCTTCTACTCCCAACGGCAGAGGGCTCAGGAACCTCCGGTGATCTTCGCCTCATTTGGCGTTAACATTTGTCTTGGACTTCTTACCCCTGCCCGTCCACTTAAAATGCCCTTCCCCCACTCTCCAGGTATCCTCGCAGCTTTCCTGTCTTTCAGGGCTCTGCTCAAACGCTCAGCTCTCCTTGATGACCAGGAGGATGGACTCTCATCTGGCTCTGGCCACGTGGACCTTTTCTACTTCTCTGTAGGCTGTTTTGGCTTTCTGCCTCAGAATACTTGTATACATATGATTTATTTACAAATTAATTTGCCATTTAATTCTTAAAATAGACACTATATGTACATAGTGTACACACATACACGCATATAAATGCACACATACCACACACGTGTGTGTGTATCCACAAGTTGGCTAACAGCTACACACATTTTTCTGAACTTTCTTTCAATTGCTGGTATAGCTTGGATAGCATTTCATTATGAGTTTGTAAAGAGCTTTCTTATCTTCTTTATGGCTGTATAAGATTCCATTCCATGGAGGTATCCTCATGGATTTCACCAACTCCTATTGAAGAACATTTGGTTTTAAGAGCAGAGAGTTTAGAATCAGACCACCTTGATGGAATTCTGGCTTATCACTTAGCAGCCATATGACCTCAGGCAACTGAACTTCTCTGTGCCTCAGTTTTCTCATTTGAAAAGATGGGAATTATAACACTACCTCCTCCCTAGGCGTGTTGTGGAGAGTAAATATGTTAATCAATGTAAAGTACTTAGAACAGTGTATGGCACATAGTAAGCTCTCAGTAAATGTTAGTTTTCTATCAGACTGTTTCCCAAGTTTTCCTATTGCATTCGATTCTGCAGTGAATAACCTTGAACGCAGGAACGATACCCAAATGTTCAACGACCCTTACATCACAAGCACTGCCCAATCAGAAGGATGAGGCATGGTCCTTCTGTAGCAGGCGTTACCTCTTGAATTGCTGGGTTGCAGCGAGGTCTGGGAATATGGGGGAAGGGACTGGATGACAGGGCTCTGGGTGGGCTCAGGGGCAGCAGCATTTACCAGTAAATAAGAATTTTAATGTTTCAGTAACCAGTATGGCACTCTGGCGCACACCAGGTGGATTTATCTCTGTGTTCGAATATCAGTGCACACATCTGTGCATATATATCTTTTAGGATAGATTTCTGGAAGTGGAATAGCTACATAAAAGTTTATTTGCACTTGCAATTTGTCCTCCTTAGAGGTTGTACCAATTTATATCCTCCCCAGCCATACACAAAAGATGTGTGTGATTCTTCACCCTCACCAGCACAATGTGTTTGTGAACTTCTTTTTGTCTTTACCCATCTGATGGGTGAAGAATGCTATCTGATGGGTTTTAATTTGGGAGTGGTATCTGAGCATGGTTTTAATTCGCATTTCTCTTAGTGTAATTGAGTTTGCGTGTCTTTTTGTTTCTTTTCTGTGTACCATCTTTTCATATGCTTTTATTTTGTGTTGTTGATCCTTATTTATTTGTAGAAGCTCTTCATATATAATGTCATTCATTTGTTCACTGAACTGTACAGATTTATTAGGGATACAGAGATTAAAAACAACTCCATAGTACTTCGTTCAAGGAGCTTGCAGACTAGTGAAGATACGGAAAGAAATAATTGCAATAACAGGAACAAATATGAAGGACACATGGACAAAAACTAAGGGGGGTGGAAATGGGAGAGAGGTGGGGAGCACTGGGGGTGGGGCTGGGCTGGGATGGGAGTAAAGGACAGAAAACTGTACTTGAACAATAATTAAATAAAAAATATATTAGAAAAGAAATAATTGCAATAAAGAATAACAAGTGCTGAGAAGGCTGAATGTGGGGTGCTTTGGGGCACAGAGGAGAGGTAACAGTGACGTGGACCATGTCTGGTTAGGTAATTCTGCAAAGAGCATACAACCTTTGAGCAGTGATGCTTACTAATGCTTGTTCTGTGTATAAAGGCTAATGTTTTAAGTTCCCAGTTGATTTCTCTATATCAGACACATTTCTTGGACATTTCTGATTCTGCTCTGTGGTCATAACCTATATCCAGCCCTTGAAACACAAAAGGAATAGTGTAGAAGCTTCATGCCGACCCCTGGAAAGCTCTGAAAACGTACTTTCTTCACAGTAAGTAGATTTGTCTCTACTGAAGACAGATGCTAACCACTGAGCTGTCAGCTAAATTTACGGAGCGGATGAAGGCCTTTCCAAATATAAAATGGGCCACGTCCCCAAATGTGGTCCTTTGTTTTACCTATTAATAACCTTTTTGGTTTAAAATGCACGTTGGTCATAATATAATAGCACTCAGGCCCAACACAGACCTTCATCTTTCTGTTCTATCTTTTATCAAGAACCTGCTGTGAGTGTTTCACATCCAATTAACCCCTGTAGCAGCTCGCAGCACTAAGTGGGTCATCCTATTTTAAGACCGTTTTTTACAAG
This sequence comes from Artibeus jamaicensis, assembly GCF_021234435.1. Taxonomy (NCBI): domain Eukaryota; kingdom Metazoa; phylum Chordata; class Mammalia; order Chiroptera; family Phyllostomidae; genus Artibeus; species Artibeus jamaicensis. The sequence goes on along the minus strand of NW_026521486.1, from coordinate 16,256,448 downwards.
AGTTGAATGGGGTTTGGACAATCCGCCCCAGCTGGGGCTAGAACAATTGAACACAAGCCTTCAGCAGAACAAAAGTTCTAAAGAGCTTCCCTCGTGTGCGGTGGCAGCGCACGGCAGACTGTTGAAATGCTGTGCGTCGTAAGCCCTCTGGGCCTTGTACTTGATCCACCAAGGCTCAGGGTCACTGCTTCAGCTCCAGCACTGCCGGGGAAGAGAATTCCACTTGCCTTTCAAAGACTTCCTGTTGTCTGAATGAAGAGACTGCACCAGCTACCTAATTTGTGGGGCTCAGTGGAATGTGAAAATAGGAAGACCTTTGTTGAAAAATTAAGAGTTTCAAAAGAATGACAGCGGAATGTTCAATGAAACACAGGACATTCTACAGAGGGGGGGCGCCGCCCTGGTGACTGACGGGTCGCATGCTCCTGGGGCAGCCCCGTCGATGGGCTGCTGGGAACCACACTGGGTCAGCACAGCGCAGCTGGGTTCTCCATCAGACCCGCAAATCGCGGATGTGGGAGGAGCGTTGGCTGTCCTCTGGTCCAACACCCCTGTCCTACAGGGGAGACTGAGGCTTAGGGAGAGTAAATGAGTTGATTAAGTTCCAAAGCACAGCTGGGCAGAGGCAAAGCCAGATCTATAACCACAGATAGAACTTGGAGAAGAAATGTTTGCGGAAGAGCAGTGTGGATCACCTGTTGCACCCGGAAACTTATAATTCCCCATATTATAGAGATGACATCACACTTTTCTTTAGTTGCTAATTTTGTGCCTTTGAGAGGTCTGTCACATCTCCACCAACATTTTCTTACTAAGAGCCTAAATGGGATGTGCGCCCTTTCTCTTTTTCCTTGGTTTCCTTCTCCCTCCAGTTATGTCTAGAATTCAAATCTCTTGGGCCCCACCCAATTCACCAAGCTTTTGACTGGTCAGCGTTTGTCAAACTATCTAAAGCGTGACCTTTCTGAACTGTGTTATACTGAAATCTCAGTCTCATCCACCCACATATGTAAGTGAAACAAAAACTTCATTAATCAGTGCTCGTCTTTTTTTCTTGTAATGCAAATATTTGCTTTGCTCTTTTTAATACACTATTTCATCGAAAACAAACAGGGTCATGACATGTAACTGACTTTATAAACCACGAATGGTTCATACCACACAACTTAAAAAACATTGTCTGAAAGTCTGTGGTGCTTGTCTTTTGGGAGGGGTAGGCAAGGACTGGAGGCATTTCACAGGAAAGCTCCCCTGAAAAAAAAGAATAAAAGGGGCACGAGATAGACATTCTTGGATCCTACTGAGGGCATGCAAATTGGCACAATCTTTCTGAAAGCAGTTTGCTAAGTTTACTGTAGACCAGGGGTGTCAAACTCATTTTCACCAGGGGCCACATCAGCCGCGCGGTTGCCTTCAAAGGGCCGAATGTAATTTCGACTCCTTAACAGTTAAGGAGTAGTTAGATTTATACAGTCCCAAAATTATTTCGGCCCTTTGAACAACTCAAAAGTTCAATGGTAGGGTACTGGTCGAATGAAGGCATATATCTCTGATTTGGAATAGTATACCGCCATTAAATGATGTTGTTTATGTAATGAACTATTTAGTAATACCGAAGTATTTGTGATGTATTAAATGAGAAAAACATATTCAGAACCATGTTTACCATGTAATATTAATATCATTTTTTAAATCAAAAGATAAGACATGGATAAGACTATTTAGCATTAAAAAGTTTGGAAGAAAATATATCAAAGTGTTAATAGAGCATTTTAGGAATATGGGTGAATTTTATTTTCTCCTTTAAGAGTATGTTCTTATTTTTCTGCAACAGTCATGACTACTTGTGTCATTAAAACAACAACTACAAAGGACTCCTCCAGGAGAGAGTGGGACTGGGAAGACACTGAAGCAAAGTACGTTTGATCTCCGATCAGGGGAGAAGTTTATCTGAGATTTTCTAAGTACTATATGGTAACATTTCAGCTTATGCATTATGTATTCAATAAAACAAGTATGAATATGTATTTTTTAAAGGTTCTGATAATTAGGAATGGCCCTCCAGGATCAGAGGAAGGTGTAGCTGCATCCTTCACCACTGGTAGGAAAGTTCTCTCTCCACTGTAGACCCAGATTCAGTTTAAAAAAAAAAAAAAAGGAGAGATCCTGGAGAAGATACAGAAGCCATAGAAAGCATTAGCCAAAAAATAGCAATTTCTATGAACGTCATTTATTTATTTATTTTGGCAGAATGGCTTTGCTGCTATTTACCTAATACTACGCCAGAGTTGATCACTAACAATATGCTAATGACTTCCTCTTTCATCTCTATCCTATTCAGCAGTTAATTAAAATATCTGAAGACTGATAAGCATTTCATAGAACGAATATTTTAAGTCCCTTTTGTCTGGGTTGATAGTGGAATAAAGTAAGAGAAAGTATATCAACTTCGGAGAAAACAGATTGAAGTTTAAGGCCAGTTTGTTGCTTTGATGAGTCACTGAGTATCAAGTCTTTCTTAGTTTTCTCATTCACAAAGTAGATATAATACTTCCTAGTTCCAAACTTGTAAAAACTAAATGTAAGAATCCCTCATTTACCCAATGATGTGCTTAGTTGACCTGCAGTGAGTCATGACAGCCAACTGTTAAATTTTTGAGACTTTTTGAGCTATTTGTTGAACACAGCCACTGTTAACCCTGGTTGGTGTGGCTCAGTGGATTGAGCACTGGCTTGTGATCTAAAAGGTTCTGGTTCAGTTTTTAGTCAGGGCACATACCTGGGTTGCAGGCTAGGTCCCCAGTTGGGAGCTACAAGAGGCAACTGATAGATATTTCTCTTGCACATTGATGTTTCTCTCCCTCTCTTACCCTCTCTCTAAAAATAAGTAAAATGTTTAATAAAATGGTCACTTATGTCTATTATATCTGTATGGTGGCAGTACTAAGTAATGATATGCCCCTGGACATCTCTTCCCAGCTCCATGTTAAGTGAATCATGTTATAGTTTGAATTTGGCCATGAGAATTTTTAAACCTTGGAAATTCATTGTTTTAATCCTCACCTGAAGACATTTTTTTTCATTGGTTTTAGAGAGAGGGGATGACGGGGGGAGAAAAAACCGACAGGTTGCCTTCTTGCATGTGACCCGACTGGGGATAGACCTGCAACCTGAGAGTATGTGCCCTGACTTGGATTTGTACCAGTGACATTTCAGTCTATGGGATGACTCTCCAACCAGCTGAGCCACACCAGCCAGGGCTACACTTGGACATTAGCAAAATCTATAAATCAGGACTTGATTTATTGCTTTATTGATTGTCTAAGGCAGGGATTCTCAACCCCAGTACTCCTGACCTTTGGAGATGGATAATCTTGTCGCGGAGGGATGTGCTGTGTATTGCAGGATGGTTAGCAGCCTCTGCCTACTAGATTGCAGTTGCACTTCCTCCAAACTTGTGACAACCACAGTAGTTTCCAGATATTGTCAAATATTCTATGGGAGGCAAAATTGTCCTCTTTTTCCCCACTGAGAGCCACTGGTCTAAGGGTTGGTAAACTAAGGTCAGCAGACAAAATTTGGCCATGGATGTTTTTATACAGCCTGCAGGCTAAAAAGAGGTTTTAGATTTTTAAAAGTTTGTAAAATATGACAGAGATCACATGTGGTCCTCAAAACCAAAAATATTTACTTTTTGGCCCCTTAGAGAAAAAGTTTGCTGACCTCTAAAGGATGGAGACATTAATAATGCTAATTAAACGTAAAAATATGTCCTGTTTGTAGCTGTTAGATTGTAAAAGTCACATATACACAAATGATTGAAGAGCCCTGGCCAGCATGGCTCATTTGGCTGGGTGTTGTCCTGCAAAGTGAAAGGTTGCTAGTTCGATTCCCGGTCAGGGCACATGCCTGGATTACAGGTTCCTTCCCAGTGGGGCACATACAGAAGGCAACCAATCGACATTTTCCTCCTTGTCTTTCTCCCTCCTTTCCCCTCTCTCTCTTCAGAAACATGTAATCCAGCAAAAACTGCTCATATTACTGATGAACAAGTAATGCTCCAATATACATAGTGTTGGAGCGGAGAAGGAGCTTACAAAGTTAATGAGTACAATTTGCATGTGAGCAGCAGTTTAATGGTAGATCACATATGTGATTCCATGATAATAAATATATTGGGAAAAGAATTAGTGGGCTGGGATGCAAATCCCTTCGTCAAATCCCGGTTGTACTGCAATCATAAGTTGGTCCGCCAGTGCATACTGGACTTCAGCAAAACTCAATGAAAGAATTCTGTAACAACTGGCCACACGGGATTTACAAAAATACACAAGAATTGTATATTGTATATCTTCTTATTTGTAAAACATGAATTACACATCTTTGATATCAGAAAAATGTAAAATACACGTGTTAGTGTGTGGGGGAATGTTTGAGTTTGGGCATGCGTGCACCGCGCCCCTCGGAGAGCTGGGTCTCAGGCATCTCCCAGCAGAGCGCTGCCCCGGCCTGTTCCACCCGCAGGTCCTCCTGCCTCCTCCACACTCTTCGCTGTGACACTGTGGCTCCCTCTTTACTGCACGGGATTCTCCAAGCTACCTCCTGCCTCAGAGCCATTGTTGCTGCCTTTTCCTCCCCTTCTCCTCTCTCTCCTTCTTCCTCACTCCCAACACAACTGAGATCCTTCAGATCTAGTGCAGTTGGGCAAATACGACAGTCAGTGTGAAATGCGGACCAAAAAAAAATAACAGCTAATGCTTATATCTCATTTCTGTGTTTCAAATACACTCTAAGTATAGCACTTTGCCTATATTACTTTATTTAATCCTTACAATCCTACCATGAGGTAGGTAGTAAATAATTCTATCTCCATTTCGTAGATGGGAAAACTAAGACGGAGAGATGTTAACTAAAAGCTAAAGTCACACTCCTTATAAGCGGTAGAATTGAGATTGGAACTCAGACCATCAGCTCCAGAGTCTGTGTCCTCAACTGTCACCTTCCACTGCCACTGGGGAGAATGAAATCACAACATAGGCCCTCGTCATCCAGGAGGAATTGGTCTGGGAGTCAGGCAGGAGCCCGCTGGGCAGCCGGGAGCTGCAGAGAACGTGGGGAGTGTCATCGCAGAACCACTTCAGTTGAGCGAGGGAGAATTCGGGCTCCCCTCTTCCTTGTGATAAGGTGTGTGTGTGGGGGTGTGTGTGCCTCAGTTACATCAAGAACCCATGGGGTAGGGAGTAGGAACTGAGGGACCTCCACATGCTGTGTAATAAGAGAAGTAAAATACAGCCTCGCTAAGATTTGAGTGTGGCTTCACACTGACTTACTTTACCGAGGGGAACATTATGTGCACACACACAAAAGCGTGCACACACCTGCCATTATGGACAGACACGTTACTTTGAAAAACTGCTATTTTCTCAGCTCACTCATTGATTCAGTTAGCAAATAGTTATGCAATGCTTTTTCCCCCCTGAGAGACACTATGCTGAGCCCAGGGATGGATACAAAGGAAAGTCTGCTCCCAGTTTTTGTCCTCTAGAAATTTTGTTCCGGTAACAGAGATAAGGAAAAGATAAGTAGGCACCTTATCTTATCTGCAAGGTCAGAGGGATTAAGGGACAGCTGAGAGTTCATGAAGGATGAAGGGAGTTTGGTGGGAAGGGCAGGTGAGAGAGACGGTTGGCTTCAGGGAGAACCCAGCATTTGCAAAGGGCCTGGAAGCCTGTGGTTTTGAAGGGAAGATAATCCAGGTAAAAGGACAAGCTTGGGCAGAGGCATGAAGGCAGGAGAGCTCGGCACCGCTGGGCAAGAGGTTTGGGCCTCTGAAGAGACAGGATTTGAGAAAATTCTAGAAAGATAGTTTAAGCATAGATTGTCAGGGTATGGATGGGGGAGTCTAACTGTCAGATCATACATATCATTTTTACATTTATTTTTTTAGGCAGTGGAAACCCCTTGGGGATTTTTGACTAACAGAATATAGAGCAAGGTGCTAGGTGCATAGTGTGCAGAAAATCAGTCAATATTTGTTCAAGGAGAGAAATCAGAACCACTAAAATGTATTGGGTGCTGGCCATATGCCAGGCAGTTTTCTAGACATTTTATACATTTCTAATGATTCATATCATTTCATATCATTCTCACAGTAGCCCGTGAGATAGTGACTCCATCCCCGTTTTACAGACAAGGAAACCGAACTCAGAGAGGCTGAAGTATCCTGCTGAAGGTCATGACCAACGAGTAAGCATCTTACGGGAGCTCACACTCTTTAATGTTATGCAACTAGGAAAAGAGAAAAAAGGAGAGGAAAGAGAGGAAAGAGTTATGTGGCTAATGTTTTCCTTAAGAAAGGAAACTGCGATGGACCCAAATTAGCAGGGGAAAAGGGTGGGATGAAAATAAAAAACATTCCAAAGACAGAGTCCACAAGAATCTGTTATTACTCCACAGAGGATGCCTGGGAGAAGGGAAGGGTTGAGAAGGCTCAGAGTTTCTAAACTTCAGTCCCTGGGAGGTGGTGAAACAATTAAAAGAAATTGGAGAGAGATAATGTGAACAGGAAAAAAAAAAAGCGCTAATATGTACAGAAGTCTAGTACTTGGAACCCCAGAAAGCAGCCTGAGGAGATGTTTTCAAATGCAAGCTTCAGGGCTCCTGGCTTTGGCCCACTCCCTGCTTGGGGGCACTGGGAGTGGTTCCTGGGACTCTCCAGCCTCTCCCTTTCTGTGTTTATATCATTTAGCAGGGACAGGATTGTTAATGACTAATCTGCGTCCCTGAGGCACGGAGCCAAGGAAGAGATGCTGCTGGGGCCGGAAGGCCACCGAGATCATCCCCAGCTTTTGCTCTAACTCCCTCCGGCTCCTTTGGCTCCCTCAGTTTCTGGATTCACCCCAGCGACGCACACTTGATGAACATTTGTAGGAAAATTGCTGGGATTTGGAGAGGAAGAGTAAATTCGGGATCTTCCCTGGCTTTGAAAGTTCATCTCTGACCTGAGACAATCCAAGTGAGTACCTAATTCCTCTGGAAGTGGGGTGTTTATCCATCTCATGGCGACAGAGGGGAAGTGGTCAAAGTTCCTCTTTAACATCAGGAAGTTGGGTGGACAAATAAATGCTAGGTCAGTAGAATTTGATATAAAATCCTGAAAATTAAAAAGGGGGGAAACTCTTAAAAGCAAACAAAAAGGAACAAAAGTTAATGAGTCTAACCTGACCTTATTGAAAAGCAAGTTGTTGACCTATTGAACAATTATTTAGAAATGTCTTTTTAACATTGTGGTCACCCAGGAGAATGGCTGGAGCAGTACGTTCTGGAAATGCCTCTGTTCTGATTCCACAGGCAATTTGACTTGCGTGGTGTTTGTTCTACATTTTGGTGATCTACCAAGTCCTGGTGTGGGTCTGGGAATATTGCTAATGTCAGATGACTTGGAAACTAGGCATAACATGTTTAAGTTATGCTTAATTGAAATGCAAGTTCTTCCTAGGAGAGTAGGTTTAAAAAGCTTTCTCTTCTGACTTCCATTGTAAACTCTTTTATTGCTTTTCATTTCTCATATTAGAGCAGATGGAAATACTTTAAAAAGAGGGAAATTATTAGGAAGAACTTTATTATTAAAGGTGTCCAATGTCTGAACCTACAGATAAGGCATCTCTGCCCGCAGTGAATTAGCAGTGATGGGGTGAGCATGGATCCTTTCTCTCGGATGAGGTTTTATTTAGAAGTGGGGGTGGTGCGGGTACGTGCATGACTCGTTCTGGATGCTTTCTCTGAGAAACACACCTGGATTTAAAGAAATCTGCTGTTGCCTTAGAGCCACCTCAGGGGGTCTACAGGGGGATGCCCTGGCCGGGTGGCTCCGTTGGTTGGAACATCATCCCATATACCAAACGTCTGCAGGTTCAGTTCATGATCAGGGCACATACTTAGGTTGTGAGTTTGATCCTCAGTTGGGGCATGCACAGGAGGCAACCAGTCAATGTTTCTCTCCCTCTTCCTCACTCATTCTCTCTCAAATCAATAAACATATCCTCAGGTGAGGATTAAGAAAATATTGCAAGATGGATAGAGAATGATGTTCAGGAGCCATCACTGGGTTTCTAGCTGTCATAGACACCTTCATCTTTGTCACCTCCCCCACCTCCTAATTCTGGACCAGTGCCATTTGCACCATGGACTTTTCTGTTTTGCTGAGGATGTTGCAATAGGGCTGATGTAACTCTGAGTTAGCTGATCCGGGGCAGGCCAGGGACCCTTCCTCAGGATTTGCAACCTTGTTTCCCACCACACACCTCTGCCCTCATCCCCCAGTTGGAGATGGGAAGTAATGTAATCCTTGTTGTTCTTCTTATTTCCAAACCTCCGAGATCTAGCCTTTTGTAATGGAACACCCACTAGCTGTGAGCCCCCAAGGACTTGGGAAACAAAAGAAATGTGTGTGTGCAAGAGTGTGTGTGTGGCAGAGTGAACTCTAGTTGAATGATTACTGACAGGTCACAGGCTTTCCTTAAATATCCTGTTTTCTTCACAATAACCCTGGATGGAAGTTATCCTTATATTCATTTTACAGATGGGAAAACTGAGGCTCAAAGAGGACAAATAACGTGTCATGGTCGCACATTTAGGACAAGCAGGCTCTGAATATGAGGGCAGGTCTTTCTGGCTCAAAAGTCTTTTTGTTGCTACTCTGATACTGTTGGGGGCCGGGAGAACCTGAAGTTGGGGACGATGTCACAGCAGGTGGCCCGGCCTGCACACATTTCAGCGTGACAGGAGTGAGTTGTTAAGCCTCGGTACAAAAGTGAACATTCGTAGGGCACTTTCTAACGACTGTACCACGAGCAGGGCAAGTGGAAAGTTTTCAGCACTATTCGCTTTAACCCTGAGGTCAGTGTAGAAGAGCTGATCGGAGACTTCAGTTATCAGCATCTTAATTAAAGACTGCAGGAACCCGCCATGGTGCTGTGATTAGGGACGTCTGAGACAAGCTCAGAACTGCTGTGGTTCCCGGAGGCCGTGGGTTATCAAGGCCACGAGAATACAGGAGGCTCGCGTGGTCATTAGGAGGGTAGAGAAAGGAAAGAATAAAATGGACGCTCTTTTCTTGATGGCAAGAGTGTTCCCTTCATTTTGCTCACAGTCTCACTTTTCCCTTAAATGCTAGCAACATAGATCACAAAGGGGTGAAAAGAAAGAGGAACAATTTTCTTCTTCCCAGGTATTATTTATTGCCCCTATATTGTCTAGCCTCAGAGATGTAGCCACAAGGCAGCACTGTGTGATTGTCCTTAGTCACCAAGCTGCATGGGGAGGCAAAAGTCCCCTTATATACAAATATTCCTCCTCCTTCCCTCTTCTCTTCTCTACCTCCCCCCCTTCTCTCTTTGATCCCCTAACCCCTTTGCCCTCCACAGCGGGTTAGTTCCTCCCTCAGTTTGCACCTTTCCAATTTTGGCAATAAAAGAATGTCTGCTATTCTTTCTCTCCTCTTTGTAAATTTGTGTCAGTACAATGCTAATATAATCCAACATAATTGTGAAGTGAAATATTGCACAGGAAATAAAATATTGCCCAGGAAAAAATCTTGCCCAGACAAGAGAGCACTGTCCTTGGTTGATATATTCTTAAGTCAAATAATTATAACAGAGTTCTGGTGACTAAAATTACTATGCATGAATAAAAATAAAATTTTATTAATCCTCATTTTTTTAAGATAAAAATTCTAATAGAACATTAAGATTTTGGTCCGCATTTTAAATAGATTTTGAAGGCGTTTTCCTGGTCCCAGTGACCCTGGGATAACTTGAACCCTTTATATTTTAATTAATGTCACTAGCTCAAAGAAAAGGAGAAATTGCATAGCTTTGCAGTTTCAAGTCCGAGCAGAATTGTCTGACGTGGTCCTCTGGGAGACACTAGTCCATGGAGAAGACAGTCTTGTTGAGGGATGTTGCCGATCAGAGAAAAACCCACTGTTCCAGGGCTCAGAGCTTCCTGGCCAAGCAAAGAACGATCTGCTTCTGTTTCCCAGAGAGCTACGGAAGTTCTTCGTGGTGATGCCTTGTCTGTACCAGCCTGTCACTTAAGGAGTGAAAGCTGGCTGCAAAAGCTGTCTGTGGTCTAGTGTTAAGAGAGCAGGACAAAGTAATGTCATTCTGAAGAGGTTATGTAGGGGATCCTCATTCTTTTGGAGTTCAGACTCTGAATCTGAGGCCCTGATTGGACTTCAAGGCTTCAGGAACTCTTTGACGCTGTATTCAAAATATGCATGTATCTTACAGAGGATTTTTAGGTCAGTGAAACTATTCTGTGTGATACTAATGGAAAACCCATAGAATATACAACACCAAGAGTGAACCCTGATGTAAACCGTTTGGGTAATATGATGCGTCCGTGTAGGTTCCTCAGGTGTAACACGTGTACAGCTGTGGTGGAGTAGACAGGGGGAGAGGTTGTACATTTGTGGGGACAGGGGGTACAAACAGCAACCCTCTCTTCTAGAGTATTTAAATATACCCCCTTATGACATTCCACTCTATGGCCCAATGGAGAATGGGGAATGATATCCTCAGTGCGTTCATCTCATAAAAAGATCACAGCCTTATAACCAAGTCTAAAATCTCTCTTTATCTTCCCCAAAGCTTTTCCCCTCTCCTTTCCTCTTTCAATGTGAACACGTATACAGCCACCTCTGTCCTTTCAACTGCAGCCTGATATTTGCTGCTACAGATCGAGCACAGTGTGTTTAGCCACTTCACTGTGATGGTCATTTTGGCGGTTTCCACCTTTGCAGCAGAAGAAAGCAGTGCTGCAATGAGTCTCCTTGTGCACATGTGCAGGCGTTTTCCAGGGGAGATACCAAAGAATTAGAATTGCATTTATCGTAATATACCCTGCTGAAAACCTTGCAAAGGCTTAAAAGATACGCTCCCACGAGCAGTGTGTGAAAACACGCATTCCTATACCCTTAGTCCAACTTCCAATGTTATCAAACTTGAAAAGGTGTGACAGTCCAAAAATGGTATCTGCTTATATTAATTTGTATTTTTCTAATTATTAATCAGTTCTAAATGTTTCATATGTTTATCAGCCACTTGAATTTCCCTTTTGGTAAATTTCCTTTTTATATCCTTTGCCAATTTCTTCCCCGGATTGTTCATTGTTTCTGTTTTTATTTATATGAGTTATTTATATATTGTTCATACTATTTTTTTTGCTGTTATTATGTTGTAAACATTTCCTCCCAGTTTGTTTCATATATTTAGTTTTGTTTACGGTGTTTTGATGGCTGTTTTCTTGACTTTAATGTAGTCAACGTTATTCTTTTTCAATTTATTTCTTGTTTAGTAAGTCCTTCTCAGTCCCTAAGTTCATGAAGATTGTAAATGCATTTCCCTATGTTTCTCTCAGTAATTTCATGATTTTAAAGTCTGTAATTCACCTGAGACTTATTTTCAAGAGGACGCAAGATAGAAATCTTTATCCTGCCTGCCCGCCACTGGAGGAGTAGCCAATTTTCCTGACTCTGTTCCTTGAAAAGCCCACCCTTCCTCCCCTGGTTTGAACTGAATTCACTGGCTACAGCAAAGAGAATGATTTATGGTTGCTCAGAATGTGCCATGCTATTTCTCCTTCCTGTGCCCTCCCTGCTGCATGACACTTGCATGGTCTAATGCCTGCTCCTTCAAGACAAAATTCAGAAATCAGCCTTCCCTCCTCAGGTAGACTTTCTTATCCTCCTAGTCACACCCTTGCTTAGAACCTGCCAATGACTTCCATTTAGAATAAACTCCACTCTTTACCACGGTCAACGGGCCATATGAGAGCTGTCTGCTCTTAGACGTCATCTCCTGCACCGGTCTCCCCCACCCCCCACGCTTTGCTCACTCATCTCCAGCCTCACTGGGCTTTTGCTGTTCCAAGCCCTGGTCCTTAGCACTTGCTGAGCCCTCTGCCTGGACTTAATTTCCTTGACACGGCCTGTGCCTTCTTATCCTCCATGTCTCAGGTCAAAAATCTACTCTGCAGAGAGCTCTTCCCAGATCACCCTCTCCAATCACATCACTGCTCCCTGTCTTCTGTATTTTCTCATTATCATCGTAGGACATCTTACATGTTTCCTTACACATCATCCAGCTTTCCCACTTGAACATATGCCCCATGAAGACAGGGATATTTTTTTTCTGCCTCATCTACCATGTCGAAGCCTGATATGTAGCAGAAAATTAATGAATGTTCAATGAGTGGCTATCATTTCCGTGCTCTGAAGGGATTTGCGCTCACCTCTTTTATAGCTGTCCCTGCACCAATTTAATTGGCTTTTCCTTGCCTAACTGTCCTCTGAGCCTCTTGAAGGATCATGACTTTTCTTTTCCCTTAAGAACATTCTTCTTGCCTTTGGGTTGAATCCAGGGCTTTTCCCTCAGCATGAGATGTTGAAGACTAGAAAAAGATCACTTTTTTCTTGCCCTTTACGAATGGGTGAGATAGATGTTCAACACAGTGTAGACTTTCCCATCAACAGCTGGTTGCATCTAAGGAAAATGCCATCAAGGATGGTATCTTTGGGTGTGAAGACTTTGCAGGTAATCAGCACTAAAACAGATTTTTAGTTTTAACTTCTGAGAGCTGAGAGTCTTCTAAGTCAGAGTCAAAGCTATTTAACTGGAACGGGGTGTTTCCGAGGCCTGTATTTGCATGTGGTTTATGGTAAATCAGAGGAGCTTCATACACCATGAACTTCCCGTGACACACAGTATCTAAACAAGTAAAAACTGATAACCAGGAAGCTGGAGTCCGAGCTACCAGTCACTAAGTGTCTTATCACATTAAAAACAAACAGCACATACCATTTCTGAAATTATCCCTGGGTCCTTAAAAAAGACTTAGGTTACAGATCGTACAAATAAACATAAAGTAAAATAAACATTTTGTCCCTGTTTCCACCAGTGCTGAAGGCTTAAACATTGTATCACCAGGCTTCTTCCTTTCCTTTCTCCTTTCTCTGTGTTGGACTCAAGCTCCTGCCTTCAACCTCTACAGACACCACCGTGACCGTGGTATGCACCCGGTCATCCCGCTGTAGCAACAAATTTCCTGAATTTCTCTCCTCCTTGTACTGCTTACCCTTCCTGTCCCACTTTTTCACTAGAGTAATCTTGAAGATACTGGGTTGGCCAAAAAGGCCGTATGGTCTTTTTCCATAAAATAAAATACACATTTTTTCATTTTCACCAATAATTTTATTGATCTGGATATTGTGAGTATGTTGTCTGTCTGCCACATGGTAGAACACTGATTTTCTCAATCAATGTCTCAAGTTGATTGCTGTCAACTTCAACTGGTTTTTCCGACCATGGAGTATTGTCCAGAGAGAAATCTCCAGCATAAAACTTTGCAAACCAGTTGTGACATGTTTGATCAATCCCAGCACCTTCTCCATACACTGCACAAATCTTTTTTTGTGTTTCAGTTGCGTTTTTACTTTTCTTGAAATAATAAAGCATGATAAGCTAAAATATTGCTTATCTTCTTGCATCTTCAATATTAAAATTGCTACACAAAAATTCATCAATTTTGCTAAGTTTTTAAAAAATATATGCTGATATGACAGCTGTCACAATACAATCTAACAAAATTGTTTCAATTGAAGTTAAAGACAACTAAGTGCTACTACAGTCATCTTACAGAAAAATACAAAGGAACTTTTTAGCCAACCAAATAGATTTTGTTATGCCACTCAAAATTTCCAGTAGTGCCTCATCGAACAGTTAGGGCTTCCAAACATCTTATAAGAAGAAATTAATTTGTCTTCATAAAGTCTTAAAATTGTATGTGTGTATGTTTGTGTGTGTGTAAGAGTGTAAGAAGGAATTGCTGTATAAACTTGCAAATCTTTACCAATGAGGAAGCTTTTCACATATACAATTTCACTCAATCTTTTTTCATTATGAAATATTTCCAAGACGTAAAAAATGAAGTAATGTAATCACCTCCCTTGTATTTACCGTGCCCCTCCCCCCGGGTTAAGAAGGAAGACGTTGCAGGCGCTGCAGAATTTCCCTCTGTGCTTGCCCAGTTGCTCTGCCCTGCTCTTCTGGATGCAGGCGTGAGGCTTCCTCGCGTGCTTCTATGGGTTACATCAGACAGCACAAGCTTTTCCTATAAAGGCCTCATAGTGAGCATTTCAGGCTTTGCAGACCATGCGGCCTGTGTAGCAACTACTTAACTCTGCCACTGTTGCGTGAAAACAGCCATAGGTAATGTGTAAACCAAAGGGCAGATTTGGTCCTTGGCAGGCTGAATTTGGCCCTTGCGTCATAGCTTGCTGATGCCTGTATCAGCGTGTCAGTGATAATATGTAGCATTGTTTCGCATGTCTTTAAACACATAAGTTTTTATACAACTGTATTATTCTGCAACCTGATTCTTTTGCTCAATATGATGTTTTCCAGTTTATCAATATGAGTACATATAGTCCTAGTTTCTTCACTGTAAGCGCTGTGTAGTATTTGATTGTGAATATACTATTTATTGTGTGCATTCTCTTGTTGATGGACTTTTATGCTGTTCCCAGTTGTTTACAATTGGAAACAGCATAAAATTCGTTTCTGATCGTAAACAATTCAGTGAACATTTTTGTACGTTACCCTATATATATGTGTGAAACATTAATGATTCGCCTTTTAATCTTTATAGAAGCCATATTATTTAAAATTTTAAACCTCTATTAAGCTGCAGCTCAGGGTGTAGTGTGTGGACGGGGATGTTAAGTGAATAGTTCCAGGTCATACATGAAGCTGTAAAAGGTTAAAGCCAAGTTTCCATTCTAATTTTCTCATGCCCCACCGTGGCATTTCTGCTAGACCACAGCTATTATTTATGTGTGTGCAGAATACTACTTGCTGTGAAAGGGAGATGCAAAGAAATAGGATCTGTGATTTCTGCCTTCTAGGTGTTTACATTCTGGGGATAAAGTGGAGAAGACAAGACCAATGCAGTCAAATTATTAATTACCACACGGTGGGGGAGGGAGGAAGATGAAAAGCAGGAGAAGCATCCATGAAGAAGTTGAGACATACATGGAAAAAAACCTACAGAGCTAAGAGATATGAGTACCTTTGAGTAACTTGAGATATACCTTGCCCCTAAAAGGCAAAAAATGAATATTATAATGATATGGATCTTCCTACCTAAATATGTGTTTGGTACCATCTCAGATTCCCAATGAGACTTTCTCTAAAAAAATATGATACAAGATGTGATAGTTTATCTTGGAGAACAAAAAGGTGAGAATATCTTAAGAAATGTTGAAAAAGATAAACAGTAATGGGAAAGGGTGATATTGTTATAAGATATAACTGCATGATCCATGAAAAACTAAATTCAGTTTTGATCAAAGAAACTTCATAAATCAATGTGAAAGGGAAAAAATATTTAACAAGCAATTCTAAGAAAAATTTACCTTCTACCATAAACTAAAAATAAAAAGCAATAAAAGAAAGCTTTACATGTGGTTAACATATTTAACTATATACAATATAAAACTTTTTAGATAAAGATAAGTAAAAGGCAAATGAAAATATTCATAGCAAATATATCAGAATGCCAATACACTCAAGATATAAAGAACTCTTGTAAGTCAATAAAAAAGATGAACACTTCCATAGAAAAATGGTAAAGGATATAAACAGAAAGTAGAAACTACTACATATAGACAATGAGGATGTAATTTTTTTTTTCAGTTTTACTAATAGTCGAAGAAATGCAGCTTTGTATAGTGAGATAGGCTTTGCCACCTAGTAAGTAGGAAAGATGGTTGAAAATGGGCGTAGTAATGCCAGTGGGGTGTGGTGAGACGGGCTCTTCTTCACTGCTGGTGGAGCGTCAGCTGGAAAAAAAGTTATAGAACGCACTTTGGCATTCAAAAACACGTTTCTGTAGTGTCTGAATTTTCTGCTTAAAAATACTTTCCTTTAAAACAAATTTTAACAACTTTTCAGGAAAGCAGTGTAAATTCAGCAATTTTCCATTGTCTGCTCTGATTCTGAACTTTAATCCTTTGTGTATGAACAGATAATTCGATCCATCTAAATAGAAATGGTGGTTTCCTATTATCTGGGTTTTTCTTAGTACCATCGGAGAAGTCTCAGTGTCTCCCCATCTGCGGTTCCTCGTTTCATTGTTTAAACAGAGGTGTTAACTCTGTTCCTAAGGAGACGTTCTCCCACCAGTGCCTGCGCTCTGCCAGTGTTTGCTGTGGCGGTTACATGACAGCAGCATCTCCCTTCCTTATCTGCATGCTCTCCTCCACAACAGATCACGTTTTCTAGTTGTGCTCTTTGGCATGAGGAGAAATGTGCCACCCTACTTGTAAAGAAAGTCTCATAGGTGCTAATAACAAGTGATAATAAGCTCAGTCCAGAACATTTTATTTAAACGCTTAAAATCATAAAAGTCACTAGACATTTTTTTAAAATTTTGTTTATTTTATTTTTAGGCAGAGGTGAAGGGAGGGAGAAAGAGGGGGAGAGAAACGTCAGTGTGTGGTTGCCTCTCACATACCCTCTGCTGGGGACCTGGCCCTCAACCCAGGCACGTGCCCTGACTGGGAATTGAACTGGCAATGCTTTGGTTCACAGGCTGGCACTCAATCTACTGAGCCACATGAGCCAGAGTGAAATTATTTTAAAATCCAAATTTATATACATATTTTAGTTGTAAAAAAGTATGACAGGATGATCAGTAGTAGACATTCAGTTATAAAATGTGCTACATCAGGATAAAATGCTGCAGGGAAGTGGAATAAAATGTGAACTCAAGGAAGGACGGGAACGATGAAAAAATTCCCAAATGTCAAAAGAACAGCTTCTTGTATTCCCTAGAAGGATGAGGGAGGATACTAAGTTGCTATGGTATTTAAATTTAAGAGTAATTTAACAACATGTAGAAATCACAATTTTTGTAATTTTTCAGAAAAATTTTTGCATCTATTTTATTTTGTAGATGTCAATCCAAAAATGTGTTGAGGAGACGTTTTGCAAATGTCTTGTATGGAGGCAAATGAGAATTCCCATTGCTTATTCTCAGCCTATAAAATGATTCTTTATATGCAAGAGGGTGTTTGAAGGGGGAAACAAAGACTCCAGCCAGAGCTGAGGTCTGGGGTCTCCTGGAAGTTACTCATCCTATTGTAGTTTTTACCCCAACAAGGGGGTAAAGAGTATGAGAGAAAAAAAGACCTGAAAGGAACCCTGATTAAAGAAACAGTGTATGTGGAAACACTTGCCATAAACTTGGAACCTATCAGGTGCTCGTTAAATGGAAAGCCAATTATGGCTAAAGCTGTCAGTCCTAAGAAGGAACTGTTAACAGGCAAAGAAGACCCCACCAATATGAGATGTATGTAATTAAGTGGGTGTACACCTCCAAGGTATTCATTACATTTACTCATAGTTTTCTTATGATATTTCTAGATTTAAGACATTTCTTCTGTTGTTAGTTTATGGTAGAGATTAACAAATTTTTCCTGCAAAGGGCTAGATAGTAAATGCTTTTGGCTCTGAGGGTCATAGAGTTATGTCGCAAGTATTCAACTCTGCCATTGTAGAGGATCCATAAACCAATAGATAATCCATAAACCAATAAATGTGGCTGTGTGCCAGTACAGCTTTATTTAGGAACACTTAGATGTGAATTTCATATAATTATACGTGTCATGAAATATTCTTCTTGTAATTTTTTCAGCTGTTTAAGAATGTAAAGCCATTTGTACAGCTCACAAGCTGTACAAAACCAGGCAGGTGACCAGCTTGGCCTGCAGGCAATAGTTTGCCAAACCCCAGTTTAAGCTACAGTGTTTCAGGGCCCTTTATGCTACAAGTGGGCACAGCATGCAGAAGGACACACAAGAAACTGACCATTTCTGGTAGTGTTTTGGTAAGGGAAATGCATGATGGAGCCGGAAGAAGGACTGTTTTTCAGGTACTATTTGAATTGTTTACTATGTGCTTCTGTCGCCATTTAAAAAATTCACAATTCCTTTTCTTTAAGTCCTTTCACGAATCATAACCCCAACAAACCTGACTTGGGCAGACTGCCGCCTGACTAGATTCTGGAGGGCTCTGCTGTTAGTTCTTTGGAGGCACGCACATAGTGGGTCTCTGGCCAGTCTGCTGGGCCAGGGGTAATGACTCAAATGTTATAGAATTAGGGGAATTGGACTTTTGTTTGGGTAAGGGTGATAAATTCTGTCCTTTGCACCAATAGGAGAATGAAATTCTTATCTTCCCAAATGAAATTCAGAAAGAACGTGAATGTCAGGGGATTTGGCAGAACTAAGGAAAAAAAACAATACAAATCATTGAATTGAGGTAACATTTCTCAAGGGTTTATTATGTGCCATGCACTGGAATTGGAGATGCCAAGCTGATATGAATATATAGAGGAAAATACAGTGTAAGAATCTAAAATGAAGATGATTCTACCTGGAAAATGTTGGAGAGCTCTGATGTGCCCTGTTAAGGATGAGGAGCTTGATGAACATGACTAAAAGTCAAAAAAGACAAATGTGGGGAAGTTAGCATGGAGGGAAATCTAAGAGTCAAAGAACTGAAATCTCCTCTTTTTTAAAGACCAAAGTAAGTGGGTATTAATGGAAAGCTGGAATTTCCTATCACAAAAATAAGAGAAAATTAATATGAAACAGTAGTTGTATAAATTTTTAGAGACTTTTCAACCCACTTATACAATATGCAGACATGTATATAATTAGACATAATTATAAATGTTCAGGTATATAAATATATACACATTGAGCTGGTCAAGATGGAGGTGCAGACGAACACACTTTGCCTCCGAGCACAACTATAGCAAAAAATACAAGCAAATTGCAAAACAAATATCACCTAGAATTGTCAGAAAATGGAGCTGCATGGAAGTCTGACAGCCGAGGGTTTAAAGAAGCCACATTCATCTAGATGGGTAGGAGGGGTGGAGATGCAGAGAGGTGCAGAGGGGCTTCGAGAGATGCATAGAAAGCAAAGCAGCAGAGAGGCGTGGAGACAGAGTGTGGTGCAGAGAAACGCAGAGATGGGAATGAGCAGTCCCACATCCACCTGTGGTGGATGAAAAATGGGAGGGATGTCCTGGCACTGAGGCGTCCCTGCCCCAGCCCTGACCACCCAGCCCAGGGATCCCGTGCCAGGAAGATAAGTCCCCATAACTTCTGGCTATAAAAACTAATAAGGGCTGAGGTGGTGTAAGAAACTGGGAGATTCTCAAGAGACTCATCTTAAATGGTCCACCATGGACTTAGGACTCATGCAGACTTACGCCCTCTAGTGTCCAGCACCAGGGCAGCAGCTGGGAGGGCACTAGTGGCATATGGGGGAGGGTGAAGTGTGAGTGTCAAGAGACAGGAAAACTCCAGGGGCCAGGCAGCAGCATTGTCCCCTCTAAAAGCCCTCCCCCACACAGAGCAACAGAGCAGTGACACGGGTTGCTCTGCCCTGGTAATTACCTAAGCTCCACCCCGTACAACTTAGCAGGTGCTCTTGTCTCCAGTAGACCACACTACTACTACAGGAAGTGAAAACAGCTCTACCTAACACACAGAAATATAAGGAGGGAGGCTGCCAAAACAAGGAGACAAATATGGTCCAAATGAAACAATAGAACAAAACTCCAGAAAAAGAACGAAATGAAATGGAGATAAGCAATCTATCAGATGCAGAGTTCAAAACACTGGTTATCAGGATGCTCCGAGAACTCACTGGGTACTTCAATGGCATAAAAAGAGACCCAGCAGAAATGAAGGTTACACTAAGTGAAATAAGAAAAATCTACAGGGAAACAACAGTGGAGGGGTTGAAGCTGAGAATCTAATCAATGATTTGGAACACAAGGAAGGAAAATACATTCAATCAGTACAGTAGGAAAAAATATTAAAAAAAAAAAACAAGCATAGGCTTAGGTTTTTTTCCCATAGGAACCTCTGGGACATTTTTAAATGTTCCAATATGCAAATCATAGGGGAGGAGAGGAAGAACAAGAAATTGAAAACTTATTTGGAAAAAATAATGAAAGAAAGCTTCCTTAATTTGGTGATGGAAATAGACACACAAGTCTAGGAAGCACAGAGAGTCCCAAACAAGTTGGATCCAAACAAGACCACACCAAGACACAATCATAATTAAAATGCTAAAGGTTAAAGATAAAGAGAAAATCTTAAAAGCAGCAAGGGAAAAGCAGAGAGTTCCTACAAAGGAGTTTCCGTAGGACTAGAAATCAGCTGATTTCTCAAAAGGAATTTTGCAGGCTAAAAAGGACAGGCTAGAAGTATTCGAAGTGATGAAAAGCAAGGACCTGCAACCAAGATTACTCTATCCGGGGCTACCATTTAGAATGGAAGGGCAGATGAAGTGCTTCCCAGACAAGGTGAAACTGAAGGAGTTCATTGTCATCAAGACTTTATTATATGCAATACTAAAGGGAATTATATAAGAAAAAGATCAAAACCATGAACATTAAAATGGCTATAAGTTCACAACTGTCAATAATTGAATCCCAGTAACAAACTAAGCAAACAACCAGAACAGGAATAGAATCATAGATATGGAGATGATTTGGGGGCTTGTCAATTGGGGGGGAAGGGGAAATAGGGGGAAAGGTGCAGGGATTAAAGAAGCACAAATTGGTAGGTACAAAATAGACAGGGGATGTTGACAACAGTATAGGTAATGCAGTAACCAAAGAACTTACATGCATGACCCATGGACATGAACTAAGGGGAAGAATGCTGGAGGAAAGGGGGTACCAAGGGGATGGGCACAAAGGGGAAAAATGGGACAACTGTAAAAGTATAACCAATACAATATGTTTAAAATAAAAAATATATGCACATCAAATACACACATACCAGTTCACTATACACATTAAAACTTGAATTTCCCAAGTCCTCAAGCAGCTCGTGAGAATGAATGAGGGCCCATTAATAACAACTTTTATTGGCTTATTCTTCAGGACTTTCAGCTCCCTACCAGAGTCTTCCTCCCTGCAAGTATTTCCGGAGTGCTCTGGGGTCTCCTCATGTTTGTTCATAGTCCAGTCAGCTCTGGCCACTTATTCTTCCATTTTCTGTGTGCATTGGAGAGAGCAGGGCCCAGCCAGTGGTCACAGCTCCTCTGCTGGACATTCTCATGGGTCATGATGACACCTCAGCAGACCCAGCCTGTGAAATCTGGGGCTATTTCACAATTGCCCCAGAATGGCCCTGAGTCCTGTTGGGGTCAAAGTTCCACTGTGACATGCGGCGGAGTTGTTGGACAGTGAGGCTGGAGTTGAAATGAGCAGTCTCTCCTACTTACTGTGTTCTGTTAGCAAGGTCTTTCTTCTGATGTGTCCAAGCTGCGTTTTTATTTTTAACTTCTCTTTTCACACCACTGTGGCAAGAAGGCCTCCTGAATCTAGTACAGCTTGGTCAAACACTGCTACTTAGAGAATACACATTCCTTTGATGACTATGGCTTTGCTTTGGGGCGAAGGTCATAATTCCTGGCTCCCTCTGACTTCAGAATGAGTTAAGTCCTTTGGCTTGCTGGACAGCAGACTTTGGTAGGACCATGCCATACCATGGGCTCACCACATGGACACAGATATGTCTGCACTCCCACAGTGGACACAGTTTGTATCCTCTCTCTCAGGAGATTCTCTCCTTTTCTAAATGCTTCAGCCCCTCTGGTATGTTTTCATCAATTCACTTGTGCCCTGTAGAGTACTGCCCATCATAACGAAATGTCTACAGGTAGGGTAGGTCTTACAATTGTTTAACTAGGCAGTTCAATGCTGTTATTAAAAATAGGGGGTTTTCAATATCAGTGAACAAACAAAACAGACACAGACTCATACAGAGAACAGACTGATGGCCGCCAGAGGGGAGGGGTGTGGGGGGCTGGCTGAAGATGATGAAGGGATCGAGAAGTAAAATGTGTAGTTACAAAATAGCCATGGGAATCTAAAGTACAGCATAGGGAAGAGAGTCAATAGTATTATACTAACTGGATGGTGCTGGTGGGTACTGGAACTATCAGGAGCAACAATTTGTGGAGTGAAATACGATTGTCTAAGTAAATGTGCCTATGCTACACCACTGAAATGAATGCAGAATAATACTGAATGTAAACTGTAGTTGAAGAAAATTGAAAGTAAAATAGAACCTTCAAACCACAGCCTCCCTCAGCTGCTTCCTTATCTTGACTCCTTTTCACACCTGACCTCTCTGTTAGAGCACCTAATCTTCATCTTCCTCAACGGCTTTGAGTGCACCATGTAATTGTGTATTTAAGTGATTATTGCCTAATGTCTCTATTCCTCATTAAACTTGATGTCATAGATTGTGGGTGCTTCTTCCCTTTCATCATTTTATTTCCAAAGATCCAGCACAGAGCTTAGGGCTGAATACGTCCTCAGCACGTGTAGTTTGAAAGCGTGAATCAGTGAATGGATGTGGCAGACATAGTTCGGTGGACGGACGTCCTCCCCAGCAGCCACCTCTGCTGGACAGTTCTGATGTAATAAATATAAATCCAGTAAAACACCCCTGTATTCTCTTCCTGAGTAGAAAATACAAATATTTGTGTATTTGTAAACAGTGATTTCCTTGTGGAAATAGGATAAAAAGGTTTGAAAGTCACCCTCAAGAAACAGCCAGGGAAAGGAGGTTCTGACGGCACATATTTTTATTATGTGACCTTTCAAATTCCTTCTTCAGGGAAGTAGAAGACACACTGGAAAGAAGAAAAGAAGGAAGGAAGGACGACCTAGAGATATAACTGAAAGTGAACACTGCGGCTCTCGGGTCCTTGGATTAATTTTGTACACCTCCTTGGGATGAAACTTCAGACATTCTGGTGAGATGCACCATTGTTTTTTCTGTTTACCATCACTTCTTTTTATCCCAGATAAATTAATGGCCAAGGTAGACCATGGCAGTGAAAATGGAAATCCCTTAAATTTTCTCTGAAAGGCAAAGATGAAGATCTTGGGGAAATATTTTCTGAATTTTTGATTTGCTGACATAGTGCCTACTCAACTTCAGAAAATTCCAGTAGAATGTGGTCTTAAATTACTTTTGTGCAAAAACACTGTTCAATTTCAGAGTGAAATTTAAGATGTTAAATCATCAATTCAAGGCCTTTATATTTGTTTCTATTTTTTCTGTACGTTAAAGAAATAAAGGCAACCAAAATGTCATCGCGCTTTGCCCAAATTTCCCAAGTGTTGAGAATTAAATGAGAATATATGATTTTTTTCTAGATAAATTAGAGAGTATCTCTTCCAAAAGCACATACCCTGGACATGTATAAGTTCAAATTAGGTGTAAAAAGGATAAATAGTGACAGCAAATACATACAGAAAGGCCTTGGCAGATGACAAAAGGGAGCCATTCACTATTGTGTAAATTAGTTTGCACTCTCTCTCGCCCTCTCTCTCAGCTGTCTTCCTCCTCTTCCATAAACTCTGTATTTATTTATTTATTTGCCTTTCAGGGTGTTTTTTTGAAGACCACAGTAACAGAAGTGCATTCTCAAATAGAAAAGTTTGGATGGGATCAAAAATGAATCTCATCCAACACTCTCACTTACTTGCCACGGATGAATTTTCTCTTTCTGATCATTTATTTGGTAAGTTGTCAAGATCGCTTAAATCTATCAATATGTACAACGAACCACAATTTGGAAACGAATGAGAAAAAAACTTTGATGATGAATACACCAAAGAGTCCAGAAAATGCTTTTGTTCCTTCTAAGTCCTCAGTAAACATTAGCTACTATGCAAGGATAGAGGTAGATGGAACCTTGGATTCATTGAACCTCATGGTCCTCTATTTTATAGATGAGAACAGCAAGGCTTGCCCAAGGCCACGAGGCTAGATA
Organism: Artibeus jamaicensis; assembly: GCF_021234435.1. Taxonomy (NCBI): domain Eukaryota; kingdom Metazoa; phylum Chordata; class Mammalia; order Chiroptera; family Phyllostomidae; genus Artibeus; species Artibeus jamaicensis. The sequence goes on along the minus strand of NW_026521486.1, from coordinate 16,232,503 downwards.
ATGAACAGAGCTGGGAGTAGAAACAAATTCCTGCTCTAGGGCTGCGTCTGATCTTATTGCAGCAAGTACTAAATTATGAAATCATGATTCTTACGGTTTAATATTATACCCATTACAGGCCGAGATTACTTAGGGTTATAGCTCTGTGATAGGTTTTCTACCCTCCATCCTTCTGGTGCTGGGGGATATAGGGCGCTGTGGCAGGATTAGTCACTTCAACTGGCCCGAGGACAAATTGTACCAAGTTGTTTCCAGTAGATCTGTAACTAGATGGCACCATAAAATAATATATTGCTCCACTTTATGCATTTATGGAAAAAACATCATTATAAACAGTTTTAATTGGGAGTATTAGCAAAGATGCATCAGAGGTAAAGTTTGGTTGGGACAGGGAAGTTTCGTGCCAGTCCTAAAATAATTCCCTTTTGCATAGTAGCGTGTTAGGAGAGCTTGGCCTTGACCAATGTGGCTCAGTTGGTTGGGCTTCGTCCCACAAAACGAAAGGTGACCAGTTTAGTTCCCAGGCAGAGCGCATGCCTGGGTTGTGGCCCAGTCCCCAGCTCGAGGCGTGTGAGAGACAACCACTTGATGTTTCTCTCCCATCGATGTTTCTCTCCTGTTTCTCCCTCCTTTCCCCTTTCTCTAAAAATGAATGAATAAAATGTATTTTTCAAAGATTTTATTTATTTAATTTGGGAGAAAAGGGGAGGGAAGGAGAAACAGAGGGAGAGAAACATCAATGTGTGGTTGCCTCTCACGGGGGACCTGGCCTTCAACCTAGGCATGTGCCCTGACTGGGAATTGAACCAGTGATCCTTTGGTTCACAGGCCCATGCTCAATCCACTGAGCTATACCAGGTAGGGCTGAATAAAATATTTTTTAAAAAGAAAGAGCACTTGAATACTCCCAGTTATTCATTCTACATTAATATATGGACTGTGGTAGATAATGATAGTGAAAATGCAAACACTTGAAATTCTACAAAAGTCAGTGTTTGAAGGCACCATCCCCTATTCGATTACAGACGTCCCTGGGAGATATTAATAGTTTATGCTATTGCGTGCAGGTCGTTAGCACCTTAGTGTATAATGGTTTATCATGTCCTTCCAAGGGGAGGTCATTATTTGTATTACCCGTTTATATGTCTACCTGCCCCCAAACAGTATAAGAGCGTTTAAAGGTGGTGATGATATTGTATTAACTCTAGTTTGCACCTGATAAATAAGAACAAGTCATAAATAATTAGAAGGGAAGGAGAAAAGAGGTTAAGGAAAACAAAAGATGCTTATCAGTGACTCAGAGACTGCAGGCATCAGTAATTATTTATGAAATGCCAGTTTTTGGACATACTTGCTGCATCTTGTTCCTTCATTTGCCTTTTCCTCATCCTGTGGATGCATTCTAGGCCAGCAGGCCCCCTACCTCCATGTCCAGCTACTTGACCATTTGCTTCTGGCCTATCCCGCAAATCCTTAAAATAACCAGCGTCTACACATCTTTATAATTTTTGCTCTACCACTCAGAATGAACAGGATAATTAAGACTGTGGGTACATATCAGAGACTAAGGAAAATTCCACTTAAGGTTTTTTTCCCTCATATTACTGTAAAACTCCATATTCTGCTCTGAAATTTTATGATTGCATGTTAAGATCTCTGAGCAAGGGCATCAGGTTGAAGGTTGACCTCAGCGGCATGCGGTGAAAAGATGTGAGTAGGGAGAGAAGCAGTGGGGAGGGCGTTGTCAGGTGAGAAGCATCAGAAAGTGATTGCTGAAGAAGCTTGGTGACTTGTGCACCCAGTGTGCTTTTTCTCTCAGGTCTCCTTTGCTGGACCACATTCTTATCCAGTTTCCTAACACTTCATTTAAGGTCTTGAGACTAGATAGCACAAGATGCATAAGCCACGATGTACAGCTATTCTTCTCAGCTGGAGCAGCTTTTTCAAATCTTTATTTGGTCACCTCTCCTAGTAAAGAAATCTGAACCATGTGTGACCATGGGGGGCTCCTTTCCCACAGTTCTAGAGCCAGGGATAAACATTTTTTCCCCACATCTGTTTTCCCCAGGGTCTTTGTCTCACTCCATTCTACATACTTGAGCTAAGGTATGCCAAATTAGGGGGTGAAGACTTGCATTTTTATCTCTTTATTCCTCCTGCCCATCTTCTTCTGTGCCCTGGTGACACTGATGGATTCTATGGACCTCCCACCCAGAGCTTAGGATACAGAGCACCAGGGAAAAGGCTGTGGCCATGAATGAGGAACCCACAGTGCCTCTTCTACCACTCTTGGGTCTTGAAATATAGCAGAAATTCAGAAGTGGTAACTCATGGGCCCAACCAGCCAGAGAGCTAAACTCTTTTCCAATGGTCTAACTGTGAGATCAAAATCAGTGGTCACGTTGTTACAACAAGGGCAAGTGAAGTTTGTGGATGGCTGTCATTTCTTCCACCTAAATGTTGAACGCTGACTGTATACTGGTGGACGTAATAAAGCAGGAAACAAGACAGGCAAGCTCCTAGTGGAGGCTACTCTCAGGAAACATGCAAATAAATAAACAAGATAGCATCAGGCAGCGGTAAGAGCTATCAAAACAACAAACCAGGGTGATGTCATAGTAACCGGAAGAATGGGGCTGCTCTCAATGTCATGGTCAGACAAAGGGTCCTGGGGAGTTATCAAGCTGAGCCGAGACTGAAAGAAAGCCAAGCTAAGGAGAACGTTCCAGGTGGAAGAAATAGCAAATGCAGAGGCCCAAAGTCCAGAATGGACTTGGAAGGGTCTTCTCACTCTTATTTAGGGCAGTTGAAGGAGTCTAGAGAACGGGCTCTGAACCTTGCATGTCCCTGAACCAGCACTCGTAAGAGGAGATTACTAGACTTGGAATTCCATGACCGTTGTCCATAAATGGTTACCCCAAAAACCAGAGGCCGAAGCCAGGACCTGTGTGCCAGCAGTTCACGTGAGAGGTGTACTCAGAGGGCAGGTGCAGAGGACTGGGGCTTTGAGAGCAGAGAGGAGGGAAAACCACCATGAGTTGAATTATGAAGATCACTGCCATGGGCAAGAGGGGCTTGTTCCACTGAGAGTGGCCTGGGGAATTGTCCACTGAGGTACTATGGAGGGGGACACTTACTAACTGACCTCTGGCTCCAGTTGGTCGAGGTTAGCCCCTGGGGACATTAACTCCCCAGCGCTTCTGGGCTGTGCTTTTGCCGGTCCCACTGGAACAGGGCCAGGTAATCTCTGGAGGCATTAATGGAGTTCGGGACAGAAAACAAAGGGATGTGTGGCATGTTCTTGAAATGACAGGCTGTCAACACGAGGTGGGTCTGTCAACATGATATGTACTGAAGCTCCACGTGAAATGAAAAGCTAAGCCAAAAGCATGTGACACCAGATGGGTCTGTCACACAGTGTAACGGGATTCTGCACTACCCCCTGCCTTTGCCCCAGTAATGGGAACACTCACAGGAAGGCTAAGATTGGCGGTGGGTGCAGACTTGCCCTATAGTCCTGTTTTCTTAGGCTGGTCCTTGTAGAAAAGAAGGAAAGAAGCTTGGACAGAAGGGAATTTTTTAAATGGGGCTGGAATCACCTCATGAGGGCCTTTAATTTATCCGCTGCCATGAATATCCCTGACGGATCCAGATGGGAATCTAGCTCATCGGTAACTCAATCCACACACAGGCCCCAGAACGGAAGGACATGCTGACCTAGGAGAGTTCAGTCTCCTTCCCTGTGGGACGTCCTGCAAGCCAGGAAACTCGGTCAAAGATTCATTCAGTGCACTAAGAGAGACTTCTCTGGTGAATGAAGAAGGCATGATCTTTATGTAATTAGTGCATAATAAAAGGTAATCATGACAAAGTCCACAGCTTCTCATGGTTTGACATAGTGAGTGGGGCAGAAGGTAGCATGTTGATTAAAATCTATGTATTCTTTTAGCAAACTATGGTTTAAGAACTCAAAAAGAATCACAGAATTTCAGATTAAGTAGAAGAGCATTCTAATAATAGCCCAGAATAAGCAAGAGACGGTACAAGTCTCACACCAAATACTCTCAGTGCAGTGAGCCCAGCTCACTCAGCTCAGCGATACTGGGAGAGGTTCACTGAATGTAAGTGAAAATAAGCAGTGAAATTGAGAGAAATAAAGTCTCAGAGGCAACGGAGACTCTCTGAACTTTAGTTTTCTTTCCCCTAAAAGGCAGGGATAATAGTGACATCCCCTCCCAGCTTTTTGAGAGGACGGAATGGCTGTGTGGGGAAGTGTTCTGGAAACTTGCAGCCATCGTCAAACAGTATCATTAGTTCAGGGCTTGATATGTAGTTGTTATTATTTAAATTGCTGAAATGATAAACACCACTCTGCTCATTAAAAGGCGGAAGTTCTGTTTATCCTAACACTGTTGAGTGCAAAGACTCCAAGGAGCCAACGAAAAGCGACGCTGTGGAAATACAGTTCAGGGTGCTCCTGGGAAAGAAACGCATGTTCTCATTTTGGCACCACAGCATTGCTCACGACAGCTGTGTGAGCAGCCATGTTTTTATATTCGTCTGTTACTGTGTCTCAAAGCCCCATTCCAAAGGAGGCCCAGCCAGTGGCAGGAGGCGTGTCCTGTATAATTCTGGTCACTCAGATTCCGTTTTCTTAGCAATTTTTCATCACTTTATGCTTCTGTCAGCGCTTTATGCCTGTTTTCTCTGGGTAGCTTTATTTTTATTGGAATATGTTTCTTGCCTGTCTTTTTGCTTAAATTAAAAGAATATCCCTGGTGTTACAGGGTCAGCCAGATGTTTAAAAATACAATGAAAGGTCCTGAGATGCAGTTTTGTGGAATATTCCTGACATTTGAGTTCAGGCATTTGTTCACCTCACTGAGTTTAACTCAGGTGAAGCCGAAAGTTTGCAGAACATGGAAAGATACCATAAAAAATGGAGCTTCGAGTATAACTTAAATATTTCTTATCCACATCTCTTCTACAAATTTAAGCGGTCTTTGAGACTTTTGTTAATTCACCACAGCTTTGGTTTTTGGTCTCCCAGGAATCTTAGATCTGGTGTTTTTATTAGTGAAGTTAAGAAATGGGTGAAAAAAAAGAATGATCTAAAAAGCATTTCTTCATTGTAAAATATATTAGTGCCTTTGTAAGAATGGGCATGCATGGCTTGTATGAGGCAGAGAATGATAGACAGGCGGGCCAGCTGGTGCGTGCACCCCTGCCATCCAGGGCTCTTAACTTCACAGGCTCAGACACAAATCTCAGGGGCACTCGGAAGAACTGAGCTGAGAAAGGTTGACCATAAAATCAGATTGCAAATTCATTCCTTGACAGTGATAAAAAGAATTGCGATAATGCCAACAACTACCAATTCTTGAGCGCTTTCTACGTATCAGGCATCATGCTGAGTACATTTTAGATTTTTAAGCAGACAGACTTCCCACATTCAGTCCCATCTCTGCCATTGACTAGTATGTGGCTTTAGGCAAATTCGTTAACTTTATTCAGGATACTTGCTTTACTTATTACAGTTCTCAGAAGAATGCCTGGCATATCACAAGTACTCTGTTCGCCATTAATACTAATTTTACAACACTCCTATGTGGTAGATACCATTACGAGATTCCCCATCTACTGGTGAGAAAGTGGAGATTTAAACGAGTTAAATAATCTGCTTAAGGTTCTCTAGATAGTAAGTGGGGAACTAAAATGTGATCAGGGCAAGAATCAGAACTGCATGATTGAGGATCCAGGCTAAGAGAGTATTCCTGTTCACCTGGGTGGAGAAAAGCTTCCCAAGAAGATTGTACCACTCCAAGTCCGTTGGCCAAGTCCTGTCTCAAGGATCTTTCTCAGAACAGCATTGCCCACATATACTCCAGGAGGTTCCTTTTTTCATAGCTTCGTAGCTGATGCCCCCACCTGCCCTGACTGGTGTGTCATTCACATTGCTCCCAAGTACCGTCTGTCGCTGCGCTGTTTGGTAAAACGTTCTGTGGTGATGAAGATGTTCCAGACCTACTTTGTCCAATGCAGTAGCCACTCTCCACATGTAGCTTCAGAACACTTAAAACTTGACTGGTGTAACTGAGAACCTGGTTCTAATTTATTTAATTTAAATTAAGTAGCCACATATGGGTAGTGGGTACTCTTTCAGACATTACAGAACTGCAGGGGGAAAATGCTTTCACTTTTTTAATCTTTAGTACTTACTTATTCCTAGTTGTGGTATAAAACAGGTGTCTTTCAGTAATGATGTTCACTTGGATTTTTTATTTTTTGATTGAATTTATTGGGGTGACACTGGTTAACAAAGTCACACAGGTTTCAGGGCACAGTTCTGTAACACATCATCTGTATATTACATGTGTGTTCCCCATCCTGAGTCAAGTTCCTGTTTATCCCCCTATACTCTCTTCCACCCCCCCCAAAAAGTATATTTTTAGAAGAAAAAAATAACACGAGGCAGTTGGTCATCACTGAGAGAAACAAAGAGATCCAATTAGTCTAATTATGAGAACATCTTGAGTAGATTTCATTCAGCAATGAAATTTTCTTAGATTAGCTAAATTATCCTGCACTTTTTCTTTTTCTTTTTTAATATATAAGTTTCAGAGGGTAACAGACAGACCCATTTGTTTGACCAGTGAAAAACTGAGCACAGAATTCTTGAAATAGACAGTTCAGAGGTAGCTTGCCCCAGTTCACAGCCTGCGGGTGCCTCTTGTACCTCAAGTCCTCTCCAGGCCAGGAGAGCTCGAACCGTGAGGGGAGGAGCATGAGGTCAGGAGTAAATAGGATTGTGAGCAGCTTTGCCAGTGGTAAGCCTTGGTTGAGCAATTCCAATTGAAATACACCCATGGGCCATTACTCTTCTTTCTCCGCAATTAGGACAAGTGTGCTTTAGTTTTTTAGCCAAGGGGTTTTGAGTCAGAAGACCTTAGTTAAAGTTTAAGTTTTATCCCTTAATAACTGGGTGACGTCAGACAGCTCATTGAACTTCACTGAGTTGCTTTTCTGAGTCTGTAAAATAGGGTAGAGAGAGTGGGTATCATAAATAACAGCTTCCTCAAAGGGTGCAAATAAGGACCAGGAGAGATAATGCATGTGAAACCACACTAACCTTGTACAGGCTGTAGAAACATCTTAGCAATGATTACTACATTTATATAGGTCATGTTTGCCTTTTAAAACTGCTTTGATATTTATTATGTCATTCACCTTCACAGCAGGTCTATGAGGGGAGTAGGGCAGGAACTATCTGTGTTTTACCACCCGTTGATGTACACAGATGCGGCCTGCAGAGGCTGAGAGGCCGGCCTAAGGTGACTCAGTGCATCTGCTTGCATTATGCCTGAGCTCCACCCTGGGCCTACTGAGTCCTATTCTAAAGCCCCCTCTTCGAAAAAGGATCCACGGTCACAAGCTTGACATCTAGTAGTTATGCTGCAGAAATTATTCCTACTCAATATGCAAGCTACCCTAAAACATGAGTCCAAAGCTGAATAATCACTGCATCAATATAATGATGGGTATCCACAGTATTATTTAATTTTCATAATAATTTTATGAGATTGTCCGATTCTTAGGAAATTGAGGCAGGAAACGGTTCAGGAATTTGTGCACAGTCCACAGAGCGAGTGAACACCGGGTGAGCTTGAATGTATTAGTTTGTTGAAGCTGCTGCAGCCCTCGCCACAGCTGGTTGGGGCAGCATCCTGCAAACTGAAGGGTCGCGGGTTCCATCGCCGGCCAGGACATGTGTGTCTAGGTTGCGGGTTCAGTCCCCAGTCAGGGTGCATGCAAGAGGCAGTCTGTTGAGGTTCCTCTCTCACGTCGATGCTTCTCTCCCTCTCTCCCTCTCTCTAAAATCAGTAGTGTGTCCTCAGGTGTGGATAAAATAAAAGCTACTGTAGTGAAATACCACCTACTGGGTGGCTAAAACAACAGAAAAGCATCATGTCATCATGCTGGTGGCAAGAAGTCCAGACGGCAGGTGCTGGCGGGGTTGGTTCCTCCTGAGGCCTGTGAGGGGAGCATCTGTTCCTGGCCTTGGAGAGCCTCGGAGGCACTGACTGACGACTGTTTGCATCTCTGTGTCTCTTCTCAATGTCTTCTCCGCGTGTGTCCTTCCCTGTTCCAAACTTCTGTTAGTATAAGGACCGCGGTCCTACGGGACTGGGAACCAACCTAATGACCTCATTTTAACTTGATTACCTCTGTGAAGACCCTGTCTCCGAATGAGGTCACCTGCTGGGGTACCGGGGTTAGAACTTCAACATATGGATTTGGGGGGAGCATGATTCCACCATAACACTGGGTATAAACCCAGATCAAGTGGCTTCACACTGTGAAGCTTCATGCTTTCATGCTTCCCGTTGTTACAAAACTATGCCATTCAGTAGCCTTTCCATAGGAACAAATTTACCTGGAACCTGGCACTTGATTCCCCAAATCCACTTTTAGAACAACAGAACAGAAATATACCCTGTGAAATTTCTTAAAGTGGAAAGCGTTACCCCAAAATGTTAATCTAAGAGGCCGCTTTCCAGCTTACTAGGCAATTTGGCATCGAGGACTTTTCTCATAAACATTTACAAATATTCTGCTCAGTAATGAAGTTAATCAGTAAGCCACACAACCTCTGGCCTCGGTCACTCCTTCCCTAGTCTCATTTTCAGTTGCTGGGAATAAGGTAAGAATGGTAATGCAGTTTCAGGAGTTAGAAAATCCCGTTCAAATTAGTCCTCACCACAGCTGCACACCGTCGGGGTTTATCATGGAAATGATGAGCATGAAGCCTGCTAAAGGTAGGACACTGCTTCTCGCTGCTCTCGGTTGGGCTTCTGCACCTGGGCTTGGGTTGGAAAGGAGTTCGTGCTGACAGATCTCTGTCAAAGATGGCTTGGTCAGAACCAAAAGACTGGGGTGGGAAGTCGGGGTAGGGTGATTTTTATAGGCCTCCAGGTAGGTATTTGACTGAGATTAGATCTAAGTAGGTTTTTCCTAAAATTCTTCATTAGATGTTATGTAAAATTAGCACCATTGTTTCCAGTGAAACACTGGGCAGTTCTAACCTGAATGCTCATAGACCCTTGAAATAGCATTGTAAAGTGTATTATTTAATGCAGTGTTTTAAAAATGGCAATTGTCAGTTCCCAGAGGTTGGCGAGATCTGTTATGTGGCTTGTCAGCAGCTTTACAAACTGGGGGGAATAGAAGTAAAGAGGAGAGCAGAACAGAGACCTCAGCGCGCGCCCCCAGGAGCAAAGAGAAGTGCTGCTTCACGGAAATCTTGTCTCACTGGCTTGTGTATGATAAGTGCGTCCAGGGATAGAGACAGAAGGCCTGTTTCAAACCGTCGGTTGTGGGGAGAAAAGTCAAAAGAGATAAGGGAGGGAACACTTATTTTCTGAACTGCTTTCACAGCTTATTTATTTCTCCTAATAGTCTATGGAAAATCAAATGAGCAAAGAGTTCAGCTTTAGGCCTAAGCTATTTATTGTTTCTGAAGCAAAACGTGGATTATAATTGAAGTGTAGGGTTAGAATGAAGACAGTATATTTTGTCTGTTTTAATATTCTTCTCAAAATAGCACCTTACCTTTTAAATTTCCAGCTAAAAGAGGAACTCTACAGTAATTTCAGTATCGAACATATTGTTACCACAGGCTTGGCAGCATACTAGTTTGTTTAAATGTGATGTTTAAAAGTGACTGGTGGGTGTGGACTGCAGAGTGGTGATTGCTGGGGGGCGGGGGTTAAGGGGACGAAATAGTAATGGAAAAAAATACAATAAAGATTAAATTTTAAAAAATGAACGACTATTTAGAAATGGAAGTTAGTTGAAAGGCTAGGGAAGTAAATTTCTATTATTTCCATTTGACATTTATTAAACATTTACACTGTGTCAGGCTTTGTGTAAGGTGCCAGGACTCAGAAAGGGAATATATTCTGATGTGATACTCCAGAGAGTCCCCAGTCTAGCCCCAACAGTGACAAAAATGTATTGAACATTGATGCTGTGTCAGGCACTGTGCAGTTTACGTTCTTTGTCTGCCTATGTCTTCACTAAAACCTCTCATTTGACTATATATTATTCCAGCTTTCTGGAGGACAGAAGGTTAAAGAAGTTCAATGTCTTCAGCAAGTTCATACATTTAGCAAATTGTGGGTGAATGGCATCCAGAGCTGTCCATGAGGTGGGACCCTTGTAACCAGCACATCATTTCACTTCCAGTTCAGCATGGAAAATAAGCCTATAAACAAACACAAATGATTATAACCTGCGTCCAAGCACTGTGGTAGAGGTGTGTACAGAGGGTTGGAGAGATCAGTTCTACCCAGGGGAGTTCAGACAGACCTGGCACAGGAGGTGGCCACCAGCACCCTGGCACCAGGAAAAGCAAACAACTCCACAAATGAAGCTGTGTCCTATAGTTAAGAATGCATGAATTAGGGAGTAAATGAGGCAGAGAAGGCAATTTTCCCTTTCATGAGACATTTTAGCAAACACCCGTGATATGTTTACTGTGGTCAGCTCAGTGCCAGAAAGGAAACCTGGGTAAAACCTGGACCCGCTACCGGCTCCGAAGCTGTGAGGTCCTGGGAAAGTGCCATTGCTATTACGTGAACCCTGTTCTGCCCTGCGAGGCACAGTGGTTCTGACCACGAACTCCTCAGAGCTGCACTGTTGTGATATCATTAGCCACATGTAGCTACTTCATTTTAAATTTTAATTATTTAAAATTAAATGAAAAATTCATTTCTTCATTATTGCTAGCCATGTCTCAAATGTTGACTATTCCATATGGTTGGTGGCTAATGTGTTGATAGGCATAGAGTGCTTCCATCATCTCGGAGAGTTCCCTTAGACGGTACTCTTCTAGAGAAGCTATTAAATGCTACAGTCTCTCTGCCCAGAATTTGTTTTCCTCTGCAGGGGGTCTCAGACTCCCCTGGAACCTATTCAAGTGTTCCCCTTTAAAAACTCTTTCCTCAACTCTCATACTCGTATTCATGTAGAATTTTCTGTAATAAGGAATCCAAATTTTTCAATTGCTTGATAAGCTGATTCCAAAAAAAAAACCCCCACAAATTCAAACTTATGTATATACATCTTTAAATTATTCAAGTAGAAATAAATTTACCTCTTCAGAAAGCATACTCTAAACTTGACCTGCCTCTCCTTCTGCTCTATCAGAAACTCCTGTGTTTGTTCCCTTGGTTGTATCCCAGTCTTTGACATGCCCCCTGCGGCACATGCACATGCACACGCACAGGAGTGGCCTTTCTCTCTGTGGTCTACCTGCCTTATTCACTGCTTTATCCTTGGTGCCTAGCACCGTATCTGGTGAATGGTAAGTGTTCAATATATGCCCATAAGTGAACAAGTACCCTATCGTTTATGTCATCAAAACAGACTGAGAGATATTAACAATTACTACTTATCAATTAACTGTCATTAGAGTCGGAGTTTTGCATTTCTTCAGGAATCAAACATGTCTTTTTATGGCACTCAACTTGTCAAAACTTTTCCTCAAGGACTATTTTATAGCCAGAACTGCCTTCTGAGATAGCAAGGCTGGGTGTTGTTAATAGCCCCATTTTATGGAAGAAATCAAGACAAAAATGTTTGGCAGTAGTTCAAGGTCTCACGGTCAGTTCACAGTGGAATTTGTTCAGTATCCCATTTTGAAATATGCTGGCCATGGTGGGGTTACTTTATTGTAAGTTGCCTGTATATTTATTGTCTCTACTCTGTAGAGACTCAGTGGGGACAATGAAATACTCGAAGTATTCAGTACGTGTGCTTTGGGAATACAGGCGTTATTCACATGTGCCAGTCTCCTATTCTTACCACTACTTGTTTCATGTAATCGAAGTGATGTCCTTGGGAAAGCCTCCCATTTTAACTGACACAATTCCAGAGATTGATAGTATTGCTACCAGGATCTGATGAGTTGGGACTCCATGGTGTCTCTTGATTACAAAGAGTTTTGTTTTGTTGAAATGATGCACACAGATCTTGGAATTGTCATGAGAGGAGAAAAACGTACACATTTCCTTGGTTTCTACAAATCCAGATTCTGTCACTAACTGATTGGCCTCAGACAAGTTGCTTCACCTTCCTGGAAGTGTGGGCGGAGAGGAACTGGGCTTGGGGGTGGCGATGCGGAGTAGATTAGGGGTAAGATGGTTCGGAGGACAAAATCTGGCTATCAGGTCACATGACTGACCTTAAAACTGTTTTTAATGCTAAGTTCTTTGCGATCCTATTCAGTGCAGAAATTTTAGTCCTGTAATTATTAAATAAATCAGAATTTTATATCTTTACTTTTTTCCTGCCATAATTCCATATATTTATGTTCTTCCATGTTGTGGTCCTTAGACCAATCTTTTTGCCTATTCGATGTTCTGACTCTATGCTGGTTTTATGTAGACAAGTCGAGCATGAGAGAAGAAGTTGATGTCTACACAGATACTGTATGCTTTGTGCTCTGCCAGTCACTCCTGGGTCAATGCAGAAAGCATTCTTTGTAGCAAACATTAAATATGCATATACTCCACTTTGCCATTGTCAGGCTCTGAATTTGAATGCCCATGGCCTGTTAGTCATACATGTACAGACATGTTAGGTATAAAGAAGAACTGTAAGATTATCCCGTATGGCGTCTTTACAGATGAGCAAAGGTTGGCCCAGGCGGGGAAGCTAAGTGCCATATAACTAGGTTCAGAGCCAGAACTAGCAGGGACTCGGACTCTGGGAAGACTTCTAAGAGAAAGTATACTTAAAGGGAAATTGAGAGGTAAGTGAATACTAGTGAGACAAAGCCCTCAGAGGGGATGGATGTATTGCAGGCAGCCCCAGGCTCAGGAAGCAGTTCCTGAGTCGGGAATCAGCAACATTTAAGGGGAACATTTAAGGAATGGCTAGAAGAGAAAGGGTAGGATCACAGATCTACCCTACAGATCTAGCGAGAGGTTATCCGCCAGCAGAGCAGTGAAGAGACTGAGAAACTCAGACAGGAAGAGGAAGGCTTTACTATCATGCTCTAAAGCATCACACATCTGAAGTTATCCCCGAGAGGGACAGTTCTGCACATGGGCTTTGAAGTCGGACTCCCAGAGTTCAAAGCTCAGTTACCGAGGTACCTACCTGAGTACAGTTGCCGAAGTTCGCTGTGCCACAGGCTACTCGTTTGTACGTGGGGTAACAATGTTACTTACCTCATAGGATTTTGTGAGAAGCATGTGAAAATATACAAGTGCCTGGCACTAGGAAGAAAAAATTTCCAAAAGTAATAGTAGTAATAATAGTAACAACCACCCTGCGAGCATTGTGAAGAACATTCCACCTGTATCGGTGCATGGGTTCACAACCCCTCACTGACAATTCCAAATTCCCCAAATTCCAAAAACCAAGCGTTTTTTCCAAAGTGTAGCGCCAGCTTCTTCAGTGGCAAAACCTGACCTAAATGAATGTGAGGGCACTCTCGGCCCCCATTTATTCCTTTTACTGTGAGCGTTCAGACACTTCATTGTGGGCAGCACTGCTGTTCGGTGCTGGGAGGAACAGTACTGTATTCTATTCTAAAGTCCAACGACTCCGAGTATGAAAACACAGGTGACTTCAGAGTCTCAGACGAGGAGCTGTGGCTCTGTGTTTTCCCAGTCTTCGGCCGTCCTCCGTAGAGGTGCTTCCACCCCATGCCCACGGCTGTAAAAACGGGTCATCAGCACTCTAAGTAATTTGCTCGGTTTGCATTGTTCTTAGGGGTGGAGATGGAATTTTGGTTTAGGGTTGCCTGATTATGCGTTGAAGAATCAGACTCATTTGTCCACTCTCCTATATCTTATTTATGTCTGTGAAATGTTTTAGTGTTCTGTATAATTTAAACAGTGCTATTTTCTAAAGAGCCACAGTTTGTGTTGATAGGAAATGGAAGCATTGTCACAACCTGATGGTTTTCTATTACCTAGAGGTTTTCTAGATAAGGGTCTCATTTTATAATGGCAGGGGGAATAATGACTATTACAATTTTGGTGGCAGCTATAATTCATCTGGCACTTTATGTGTCCACACATTTAGCAAAGTACTTGCATTTTGAATGCATTACCTCATTGAATCCTTACATCAGCTTAATGAGGCAGGTATTAAATCTTGTTCTGTGAAGAGAAAACAGGGACTTAAAGATGTTAAGTGAATGGTCCACATACACAGACAGTAGATAGTAAAATAAAGCTGGAACTTGAACCCAGATGGGCAAATTTCAGGCACAACATTCTTTCATGTGTGTGCCGTCTCCCACCCGAGAGAGCAGCGCAGAGACCTCATGTCCCACGATCGCCATCACCCCATTCCCTCTGCCCTGTGTCAAGAAGTCCCTCATGTGCACACAGTGTTTTTTTTTTAAATTAAATTTATTTTTTTAAATTGATTATGCTGTTACAGTTGTTCTATTCCCCCCTTCATTCCCCTCCACCCTGCCCCCCCATCCCCACCATTACCCCCCTTTAGTTTATGTCCATGTGTCTCAAGTCCTTTAGGTTCTATATTTCCCATGCTATTCTTGCCCCCCCCCCCCCCATCTATTTTCTATCTACTGTCTATGCTACTTATTTTCTGTACCTTCTCCCCCCTTCTCCTCCTCCCACTCCCCTGTTGCTAACCCTCCTTGAGATCTTCATTTCTATGTTTCCACTCCTGATCTAGCTGTTCTTTTAGTTTGCTTTCGTTTTAGGTGTGGTTGTTAATAACTGTGAGCTTGTTGTTCTTTCACTGTTCATGTTTCTTTAACTTCTTTTTCTTAGATAAGTCCCTTTAACATTTCATATAATAAGGGCTTGGTGATGATGAACTCCTTGAATTTGATCTTATCTGAGAAGCACCTTATCTGTCCTTCCATTCTAAATGAAAGTTTTGCTGGATAGAGCAATCTTGGTTGTAGGTCTTTAGATTTCATGACTTGGAATATTTCTTTCCAGCCCCTTCTTGCCTGTAAGGTCTCTTTTGAGAAATCTGCTGACAGTCTGATGGGGACTCCTTTGTAGGTGATTGTCCCCTTAGCTCTTGCTGCTTCTAGGATTCTCTCCTTCATTTTAATCTTGGCTAATGTAATTATGATATGCCTTGGTGTGTTTCTTCTTGAGTCCAACTTTTTTGGTACTCTCTGAGATTCTTGGATTTCTTGGAAGTCTATTTCCTTTGCCAGATTGGGGAAATTTTCTTTTATTATTTGTTCAAATAAGTTTTCCACTGGTGGTTGTGTCTTTCCCCCTTCTGGTACCCCTATAATTCGGATATTGGAGCGTTTAAAGATGTCCTGGAGGTTCCTAAGACTCTCCTCATTTGTTTGAATTCTTGCTCCTTGACTCTTTTCTGTTTGGCCATTATTTGCTTTCTTCTGGTCCACTCCATTGATTTGAGTCCCAGTTTCCTTTTCATCTCTATGGGTTTCCTGTGGAATTCCATTCATTTCCCTTAGTTTAGCCTTCATATGTTTCTCTAATTTGTGGCTATAGTCAACCAGATCTGTTAGGATCCTGATGACCAGTGTTTTAAACTGTGCGTCTGAGAGTTTTGCTATTTCTTCGTCGCTTAGATTTATCTCTGGGGCTTTGAGGTCTTCCTGCGACATTTTTGGTCTGTTCTGGCCCTTTAAGTGTGAGAAGCGGCGCCTTGGAGTCCCAGGTCGCTGGGTTGTGACGCTGTATGTGGGGGCGTGGTCAGAGCGGGGAAATGGCGGCGCTCTTTACCCGCTGCGGCTGGTCCAACCGCCCACTCCCTCACCCGTCCGCTCGCCCGCAGACAGGCAACCGCAGTCAACACGCAGCACCGCCTCCCCACCGTCTCCTCAGCAGTCGCTCACCCGGTGGGTCGCTCGGTCGCTCACTAGGTCCAACCCTGGGCCTGGAACCCGTGCGTCTGGACTTCGCGCGTCTGGACTCCGCGCCTGGGTCCACCGACCGGAGCCCTCCCGTGCAACTCCTCACGAGACGCCGATTTCGCCCCTTACCGGTCGGGCTGAAGAATTTGTTGTTAACGGACTTCCGAAAAGTTCAATTTTCTGTGTTCTGGTTGTGTTCTCTGGTGCTAATATTTAGTTGTCCCTAAACTTGGTTGTGTGAGAAGGCACGGCACATCCACCTATACCTCCATCTTGGCGGAAGTCTCTGCACACAGTGTTTTTTAACATTCTCAAAAATATACACCTTATTCTATAGCTTAATTTTTTCAAAAAGCACCATATTATAGAAACCTTTCCATATCGGCACACGTATTGCTTCACATTTACGTAGTATTTCATTGTATGGGTATAATATAATTTATTTAGCTAGACTCCTATTGGTGGATATTTAAATCATTTCAACTTATGGTTCTTACAGATGTTGCTGCAAATGAACACTTTACACAAACATATTTTTTTTCATTCAGTTGCAAGTATATCTTTGAAAGCAATTTTCTAGCTGAGGATTGTTGGCTTCAAAGAGTGTTCGAATTGTAAATGCTGAAAGTGGGTGACAGATTGCCCTCCAAGAACTTTGCTTTCCAGAGTGTGTGTTGTCAAACTTTTTTAACTTTTATATATTTAAGGGTGAAAATTGTGATATTTTCTATTGTCATTTCAATTTAAATTTAATTGTTGGCAAGGATGTACACATTTTTATATCTTTTTAACGCACTTGTGTTTTTTATTTCTAAAAACTGACCATTCACGTCTTTCATCATTTTCCCATGGAACATTAAATATTCTCCATGTTGAATGCTTTTTTAAGTCTTTTTGTTTTTGTTTTTAAAATGTTCCTATTTGTTCAATTTTCTATGTTGAATGTTTTCTTGCTGGTTTGCAAGAACTCTTTACATAATGCTATGAGTATTTGGTCTGTCTTTTATGTTGTAGATATTTTTATGAGCGTATAATTTAGTCATTTAATTCTTTGTGCAAACTTTTTGGTGTAAAAAAGTTGTTAATTTTTATGTAGTTAAACATTTCAGTTTCTAGTCAGAGCCCACACTCTTTTTTTTTTTTTTTTTTTTTTAATATTTTTAAGGGAAGGAGGGGTCGACCGGGAACTCCCCAACCCCGCCAGGGCGCTAAATGTACTGCATGCTAAACTGCCTCTCTAATGTATAGAATGATAATGTTCATTCCAGTTTTATCATCACTCTGTCCAGGTGTACTCACAGAACCAACAGCGGGCCCCCTGGGACAGAATCTAGAAGTGGAATCGTACTCACAATACAACAATATTCAGTTTCCCCAAGTTCAACCACAGATTTCCTCATCATCCTATTATCCCAACCTGGGTTTCTACCCCCAGCAGCCTGAAGAATGGTACTCTCCTGGAATATACGAACTCAAACCAATGCCAGCTGAGACTCTCTACCAGGGAGAGGCTGGTCTAGTAGAGATCCCTGTCACGAAGAAGGCCCGAATGGGCACATCAGCAGGGAGAATAAAAGGAGATGAGCTGTGTGTCGTTTGTGGAGACAGAGCATCTGGGTACCACTACAATGCCCTGACCTGTGAGGGGTGCAAAGGTAAGCATCTTTCAGTTGGCAGTGTTCTCCTTGTTAAGGTTTTACTATGTGGGTTGTTGAAATCCTTCCGACTGGATCCTCCCCTTTCCCCAGATAATTTCCCACGTTCCCCTACCTCTTCCCATCTCCTCACCTTTGCTTCAATGTCTTAGATCTCTGGGAAAAGCCTGTTAGAATATTTTGCTTAGATATGAGTAACTTTTTCCCTATTTACAACATTACACTTAGCTAAGAAATTTATGATTGTGGATTTTGTTTGTTTTTGTTGTTTTTTTTTAAAAGAGACACTTGAACTTAAGTCTTTTAAAATTAAGAAAGAAGGAAGTAATAATAGCTTATTTCCACAGGTGTTTTCACTTGGCAGGAACCATCTGTGAGACGCTTTGGGGGTGGGGAGGTCAGGGAAATTTCTATCCATTTATGGATTTCTATCCATTTATATTTATTTATATTTCATTCACGAATGAAATATAACACGTGAAATATGAAAACAACTCAATTTAAAATTCCATGTGATCGCTATCCCAAGAAGGACAAGACAATAAGTTCATAAAATTTCAGAGGGAAGAACAGAGTGGACTAGTAGGTTAACCTGTTTGTCTTTGTATTTCTTCATTCAACAAATATTTATGGAATGCCTCCCTTGTGTTAGGTGCTCTGCTAGCTTCTATGACTCTGAAAGCTGAATAAGAACTGCCCTTGAGCAGATCTGTGAATGGTGTGCCAAGTTCAGGTTCCCAGATGGCCATGATTGCCGTGCAAATAAACAGTCACATAGGAATGGCTCAAGGACATTTCAAACCTTTGAAAGTTCAAATGATCAGATTGTGTAAAAAAACAACATTAGTCACCTCTTAAAAATCTGATGCAGTCATTAAAATTTTAAAACATAAAGTGGTGTTTATGTCCCACATTTTGAAATTTACACAATGTTGTAGGCCAATTATATCTCAATAGAGCTGGAAAAAAGAAACAAAATCAGCTGAAATGAAAAAGAGGGAGAGTTGAAAGAAAGCAAGGAGGAATAGCTAATGGGTTAGAAAAAATGGAAGTTTCAAAATGACCAGCCTGAAAGTTGGATTAAAATTTTAAAAAATTCTACATGTAGGTTTGAGAAGTCAACTGCTAACCTACATAAAAGAAAAAGAGCTTTGTAGTAGCTCCAGTCAGAAAATGAGTGGGCCCCGGTGGCTCAGTTGGTTATCCTGATATGCCAGGTTTGCAGGTTCAGTCCCAGTCAGGGCACCTAGAAGAATCAACCAATGAATGCATAAACAAGCAATGCATTGCTTACAACAAGCAATCAGTGTTCCTTGCTCTCTTTCCC
Organism: Artibeus jamaicensis; assembly: GCF_021234435.1. Taxonomy (NCBI): domain Eukaryota; kingdom Metazoa; phylum Chordata; class Mammalia; order Chiroptera; family Phyllostomidae; genus Artibeus; species Artibeus jamaicensis. The sequence continues at coordinate 16,213,626 of NW_026521486.1, read as the reverse complement.
TTCTTCTCTCTAAAAATCAATTTAAAAAAGTGGCTGTGTCTGTTACTTTAGAGGGCAAAGTCATAGAGATGATCCAGAGAATACTGGTACTAATTTTTAAAGACATCCATGAAGTAAAAATATAAAAACAGGTTTAATATGTATAAAGGAAATGGTCTCAGCCCATTATCATTTGTTTGGCAACACTTATCCTTATCAACACTTATCAACATCTATTTGATGCTGACTCATTACCCAAAGCCTTCTCACCTTGACTGTGTAGACCAGTGCTACTCAAAGTGTGGTCGCTGGTCCAGAAGTATCAGTTCAGCATCACTTGGGAAGTTGTGGGAAATGCAAATTTGAGGGCACTTCCCTAGACCTATTGAATCAGAATTTCTGGGAATGGGTCCAAGAATCTGTGGTTTAACAAACTCTCCTCACTAAAGTTTGAGGACTACTGATGTAAATCACACCTAAAAGGCACCTGAGTTGACTCATCTGGCTGAGCAGCTTGGTTGTGTATTGTGATTGTGAAATTATCAAAGGCGGGGGCGGGGGGATGCCGCTGTCCAGTCATCAGAAGGAAAATTCAATAGATAGAAATGTCGATTGAAAACACACAAAGTCGAACCAAGTCATGTTTCCTGCTTGGAGAGAAATAGAAAAGAACATGCGTAGTTTATTCTGAAAATCTGATTCAAAAGAAAAATTCTTTTATAAATTTGAACCTACAAATCTCAGTGCCAATGACAAGCCAGTGCCATAACATTTTCTCATGTCCTTGCAGAAACTGTGGGAAGTAGGTATTCCTAAGCCTATTTTAAAGGTGAGGAATAAGCATTTCATTTCAAAAAGAAGCTGAGATTTGGAGGCCAGTGCTAATAGCTTATGTGATGTATTTACTATACTTCCATTGTCAGCTTGTAAATTCTCATACCTTATCCCCATTTTATAGATGAAGAAATTGAGGCACAAGAGATTAATCAGCTTCTTCAAGGCTTCTCAGCCTATAAGAGGTAGAACTTCAAATCTATAGCTTGTAAATCTAACTTGAGAGCCTCTATTATTAACCACTAGGTTACAGTGCCTTCTATTGCTTGTCCACTAAGTGATCATTCTACTGTTTGAGCTGTTTGTTCAAGGCCAATATTGACTAATTCAGCAGCCAAAGGAAGAAAATCAAGAGCTCATTTAGGTGTTAAGGTATTGGTATTGCCCACGCCAAGGGCATAAACCCCTCAAGTCAGTCAGCTGCCCGGGCCAGCTCACCTCCTTGCAGGTGAAGGCTGCAAGGTCCCCCTGAGAAGAATTTGGTGGTGTGGCAGGGTGACTAGAGGGAGACCCATGTGCCAAGGACAATCCTAAGAGATGCTGACTTGAGGATTGAGAAAAAATAACAAAACAAACAAACAAAAAACACTGACATTAAAGGCAGGCAAGGAGGACAAGCCCACAAAGGATATAGGGAATAGGAGTCAGAAACAGGAGGGTCCAGGGAAGTGCAGGGTCACGGGGGACAAGACAGGGGACCGAAAAGTGGTCCAAAGAGAACCAGTGGTCGGGGTAGCTCGGGAAGGAGAAGTTGGAACTGGAAGTAGATACATTTGTAAGAGAAGAGAAAGGAGGCAGAACTTTCTCGTTGATTTTGATTTGAGACTTTGCCCCCCTGGTGGCAGCAGAAGGACCCGAGTGCCAGGGAGGACATGACATGGAGCCAGGCAGAACCCATGCTCTGTGCCAGGTGTGGACAATTTTTTTTCTGTAAAGAGACAAGTAGTAAATGTTTTAGGCTTTGCCCCATAGCGGTCTCTGTGCAGTTGTGCAACTTGGCAAACACAGCCACGCAAAGAGGCACACTGAAAATAGGTCACAAAAAATAGGCAGGAAAATTTTTTAAAAAGAGACACGTGCAATGGGCTGAATTTGGCCCATGGACCCAGCTGTAGGTTGGTGGCCCCTCTTTCAGACCAGTGACTCTCGAGGGCCAGTGACAGATGAACTGGAAGGTGCACAACACTCAGGGCCTAGGTGCAAGAAGTGTAACTACATGTTTTGTATAATTGGATTTTGGATTTAATTCAATTTCAAGCCCTGGTGACAACTTTATTTCCTTTAATTGAGGAGTATTGTACTCACCGTCTCCATCCCCACAAAAATCATTTTTCTGAGGTTTTGCCTAAGTCCCGGATTCTGTAGCCTTGTGGAGGGATGGGCACTGGTAGGTGAGGGGAAGCTCTGGTTCTCAGGGCTGTGAACACAGTGTGGCTTCCTTTCGGGCTTGTTCTAGCTGTCCTTCAGTCGCCAGTGGGAAAGGTCTCCGAGGCTCCATCCTGGGGTCCTGGGCACACCCCTCTCCCCTCCCTGGCCCCCCTGCTTCCCTGCAGCTCAGGTGGACGCGTACCTGAGGCTGCCCCAGTAGTGTGCTGGGATGCCTGGCTGCTCAGAGAACCCATGCAGCCATTTCACCTGCTCCTATGCCATGCTGGGCGCAGGGAACCCCAAGGGCCTCTCCAGACACTCCCCCTGAAAGGACACAAGAATCCCTCTGCCCCAGGATTTCCAGGTGATGTGGGGTCTCTATAATCTTTCACTGCAGCCACCCCAGGACTCGGCCTGGGGATGAGGGCAGAGAGGAACAGAGCTACTCAGGGCCTTCGCAGGTACTTAGTATGTTTGAGCTCCTTCATTTCCTCTCTGATTGTCTGCCTCTCCCAGCCAGGGAATTGTAGTGTCTGGGATCTTGAAGCTTAGGCTTTGGGGACTGAAAACCAATAATTGGCTCCTTTATTGGCTCCTGCATATGTTCTCTTGGGAAATCAGGTGAAAGTTGCCCTGGCTTAGTGAGGAGGGAAGAGGCGCACCGAACAGGGCAACATGTGAGTGAATGCCAGGCAGCCCGTCAGCTGAGCCAGCTCGGTCCTCCTCCCCAACACGGCTTGGCTATCTGTGCTGACGAGGTGCAGGACAAGTTTCATTCCCTGACTCTCCCCCAAAGAGAGGGTGGGCTTTGATGTTCGACGGGGACACACTGGGCCTAGGCTCTGTATTTCTTGAAGGAGTAAGCAAGGTACGTAATGTTATCAGTCAGTGTTCAGTGAAACAAAACAGAAACCGAATTTCAAGTAAAAAGGAATTGATACAGGAGAAGTTGGAAGGGCCGCAAAGCAGGCTCTATTCTGAGCCTCCAGGACGATGCTCAGAGCCACCCTGAAGAGCGGGCCTGCCAGGCAGTTGCTATTTAAGATGAAGAATCAGGAAGCTAGCGCACAACTGTTGGCCACCTTAGCTGCCATCTAGGGATCAGGAAGCTGCCCTCGCCACAATGACTGGATCCGGAGCCGTGCACTGCCTGCTAAATTTGTCCGTACAAATGGTGAGTGCCCCTTGTCTTGCCTCTCACACCTTCAAAGCTAGCGATTGGAGACCAAGGTGCAGACACAGCAAAACCGCATGGTCCTGCTGCCAGCAGAGTCAACGAAAGCAGCAGAAGCACAGCTCTTGCTTCACTTACGATTTCCAAATGTCTCACAAGGGCATCTGTTGGGCAGAGCTTAGGTCATATCCACATGTTGGCTGCAAGGAAGTCTGGGAAAGAGTGGGTTCAACTCTCCTGCCTTTAAAGTACAGGGCACATCCCAGAATAGAAGGAGATACAGTGGATATCCTGCTAGCCAATCCTTAGTTTGCAAAATTTTTAATTTCTCTAAGCCTCCAGTCTACAAAACAGGGATCCTAGGGTGGTTGGTGACATGGGCTGTGAAAGAATTCACAAGGAGATGAGAGTGTAGAGAATAAAGTTTGTATTCACTCTCCAGCAAAGGAGAGGGGCGTGGTGTGGAGAGACACACCAGCACTGAGCGGTGGCGGGGCTTTGAGCTTTTACTGGATTGTAATCGGATTAAAAAAGGGTGGAGGGTTGCAGTGGTGTGGCCCTGGGCTGTTGGGGGAGTTTGTTCCAATGTTATCTTCTGCCTGTGGCTGTAGGGAGCAGTTAGTTCTGTTCTTGCTTCCAGAAATTTCCGGTCCTGGGGGAGATAGCTCAGCAGAGTACAATGGCAGTTGTGTTTAACGAGATCTTAGGCCTGCTAGGCCCATTTGGTGCCATGATAGCAAATGGGGCCGACTTTGGCCTTGCAAGGCATACTGTCTGTTTCACAGGGTCATTGGAGGATTAAGCTGGGTTTTTATCTGTGAAGACCCCAGCAGCTCTCTTGCTTTAGGTCTTCACTGCAGATGTGTCAGACCTGTGATACTTAAATACATACACCACACACACACACGCACACACACATGAAAAAATTTAAAACTTAAAAATAAAACAAAGATCATGGTTAAATGTCTTGATTTCATTGGTCTCTATATCTGTTCCTATTAGAACTACTTTAATTTTTCTGGGTGTTTTATTCCTGGGTATATGGCATCAAGAAATTTTGGTCGTTTTAAAAATAACTGCAGAACACAAGCATAATGCAGAGTGACAATGATTACCATTTGCTCAGCGCTCGATTAAATCTTAACTCTTGAGCTTTCTTTCCCTTCAGTTATCTGTGGAGCATATGGAAATATGCTAATGTCGGAATTAATTTCGATTCAGACTTCAAACCTCAACTAACAAAACCCATCTGCATCCGACTGGAACTTTCAAATGGCTGCATTTTCAAATAGGTCAATGTCAGTCACATTCTTCTTGTGGAGAGAATGGTAGAATTCTTAAAAGGCATTTTTTTAGTAAATGGGTGACCTTTTGTCCTTTTGAACATTTTTTATAAGAGATAGTGAACCAGTGTCGGACTTAGTTCTAAAGTTTTAGGAAAGATTCCAGAATTATTAAAACTCTTCTAGTGTTAGGGAGTTTTCAATAGTTCTTTTGATTATGGGTCAGGACTCAGGTGTTCTGACTCACAAACTCACTAAAATCCTCTTCGACTTTGAGATACGGTTTCACGTAATTTAATAATGATCCTAATGTTCTCTGCAGGTCAAATGATCTAAAAATGTGTTGCAAAGGGTGGTGTTTAAGCTGTTTCACTGCATGAAAAAGCCTTTTGTAAAATCACAAAAAAAAGTAGAATTCTGAAGGCAGCTAATCTAGATTCCTACCCAGCTGATTGTTTTTCTAGATGTTCTGAGTTGCTTAACATCTCTGGGCTTTAGATTCCTCATCTGCAAAATAAAGATAATAATAAAAATGGTTAAGGAGAGTGAGATGATGATAAGGGTGATGAGGAAGAAGAGGGAGGGAAAAAAGAAGAGGGGGCGGAAGAGGAAAGAAAGAAAGATAACATATATCCAGTGATCCTTGTGGGCAGCCCTTATCTGGGGACTTTAGCTGTCCTAACCCCTGTAATCTTCAGGACAGCCCTTCGAGGCCGGTAGCTAGGGGCTGTCAGGAGGATTAAATAAGTTAATTGTATAAAGCAATTAGCATGGTGCCTGCCAATAGTAAACTCTCAATAAATGTCTGCTACTATTACTTTTCTTATTGGGTTCTTGCAAAAAAAATGAAATAGTTTTTAAAACATCTAGCTCTGAGTGCTCAGTGAGCAATAGCTATTGTTATTTTGTTGATTAATTTTTGTTATTTTGTCACTGTTATTTTTCTGTTCATTTAGCCTCCCTCATTTGAATCATGTACTATCTTCAAAACTATATACCTTTCTAGTTTCATTAAGTCTCCTGCTCCTGGGGTTTTACCTACCGGGGAATCTCAGTGGCTCTTAAAAGGATGCAAAGCCAAGCTCACCCAGAACACCATTACCTTTCCTCTCACCTTCCTAAAAGACACCAAGTAGAGGTGAAGGTGTCAGTAGATTTTTGCTGATTGGGGGGGACTGAGGATTGAAGCAAAGAGACAGATCCTGTTTGGTGGCATGGATGGGGGTGAAAACCGGATTTCTCAGGGGTTCCAGAGAAAAAGAGAGATCATCGAGCAGAGACAATGAATATGGACCACTCTTTCAAGAGGGTTTGCCATAAAGAGGAGCAGAGAAATAGGGTGGTGGATGGAGGGTGGGGCTCAAAAGAAGGTTTTATTTTTTAAGGTGAGAGTGGCTTAGAACAAGGCTAGTCCATCTTTAATAAAAGGAAAGAAGGAAGGAAGGAAGATTATGTGGTGCAGACACAGATAGGTGAGTAGATTTCATGCCGCTGCACTCGGGAATTCTCATGTGATGGGTTAAATTTTCCCAGTCGGATGAGCAGCTCAGTCACCAGCTGAGAGTCGGAGCTGTGGAAGTTGTGTTGGGAGCTTAAAGAGAAGCGGTAACAAAATCTGGGAGAGTGAAGGAAGGCCCTGACTAGGGGTGTGACCAGATGCTTGTTGCATGGAGGGCCCACTCCAGATTTATCTTTAGGAATAAACAAAAAAGTCAGTGTGGTTGTGCATCTCTTTCTGACACATTGAGGCTACTCAAGGGCAGGATGGAGTAGTGGGAAGTTGAGGTTCATCTAATTCAAGCCAGAATAAAAAGAATTCAAAGAGGTGGTTTTATAAGGATGTATGTGCTGGTGCACACAGAGATAAAAAGCAGATAAGATTGTCTTAGGGAAGGACAACTAGGCAGCATGGGGACAGGTAGAGGGAGGAGACGTTTTACTTTATATCCTTTCATATTCATTGAATTTGAACCACAGAAAATAATGAACTCTTCGAAAATGATAAGATAATCTTAAGGAGAGATAAGTGATGTGAAGAATGCAAAAAGGACAATGGGAACGGGACAGGTGGACCTCATAAAGGTCCCGCTGTAGATAAAGTGGCGACACTTGAGCAGACTAAAGGATTTGAGGGTTCTGTTTGTTATTGTAATTGTTATTTACAGCTGATTACAATGCTTTTTATTCTGAGCTCGATTGGGAGATGATTTGTCTTTTGGTCATCCAAAATCATTAGGCCAAATAATCAAACTGGCCTTTTCAAAAATTGGGGAGATTATTATGTTTATTTACAGTGCTAAAATGAAGTAGATTTCATTTCTTTCCCAGTTTAGTTATGTGGTTGAACTGATGAATAAGTTAACCTTTCTAAAAATTCTTATAGGAAAGACTTTAAAACCCATTAACTTGTAGCTTGTGTCAGTCAGCTTATCAATAAGATAACTTTCAGTGGACCCTGCACTTGCTATTAATACAAGGGGGGACCCCCCAAAAACACTGGAATTGCCTTCTGGAGAGCAGGCCCTTGTAGTGAAGGCTTCCCATGCTGGGTGAGTGTTCTAGGAACCCATCTGTATCAGTGTACCAACTGGCATTGTTGTGAGAGGCTGCATTCAGCTTCAATGAATGTTTTTTGAAGACTCTTTCAGTGCATCTCCCCATTTCATGATGGGTGATTTACAAGCACATGTGGGCAGCCACATGGCACTGAGCGTTCAGCAGTTTTTGACCAAAAACAGCATGACCCCCTGGTGTCCCACCCTCCCTATTCACCAGATCTCACCCTGAACAACTTCCCCACCCACCCCCATGAAAAAAATCCTCAATGGGAAACATCTTGCCAATATGCAAGAGGTGAAATAAAAAATGGCAGAAGCACCAAAAGGCATCAAAATCGACAAGTTCCAATGTTTTGAGCAGTGAAAAAAATGCCTCGATAGGTGTATTGCATCAAATGGACAGTACTTTGAAGGAGACTGACGTTTAAACGCATAAGAATAAATACACAATTTTTTATAAACCAATTCAATTTTGGGGAGTCCCTCCGTGTGTCTCCCCCCCCGCCCCCCCCCAAGCGAAGGCAAATAGAGAAACAGATTCAGCTGCCTGCAGGGCAAACTCTCACAAAGGCATTTCCTACCTGACTCTAAGAATGAAGAGTGAGCCCATTCATTGAGTAGCCTCTGAGGCTCCCTGCTCACCTCTCTGAAGCTGCTGTTTGTGTCTGAGCAGCCTGCTTTTAGTGATCAGGACGGAGGACAAGGTGTGCTTTTGGATGGAATGTTCTAGTCCTAGTCATCTGGGCAAGGGAATGTCCCTTTCCTCCTGATTGTTGCTGACCCCCTCAGACTTATATTAATTGCTTAAAACTGCCTGTAGATACTGCACAGGAGGTGGCAGACTTTTTCTGTAAAGGACCTGTGTTTTAGGCTTTGTGGATATTAAGGTCTCCGTCACAATTATTTGACTCTACCATTATAAAAAGAGGCATCATGTAAATGAATGAGCTTGGCTGTGTTCCAATATACTTTATTTGTGGATGCTGAAATTTGAATGTCATATTGTTACCAAACAACAAGAGGAGGAGGTAGGGGCAATACAATATTCAGCCCACCTAGGGATGCCCAAAACTGCTATACAACAGGGGCCCCTCCCGAAAACAAAATACTAAAATCTACTGGGCCCTTCTGTCCGCCGCCAATTGGAAAGACATCTCTTAATGCCAGAGATTTGTGAAAAGGAAACAAAATGTTTATTTAATGTTATTCAGGCCTAATGCCACCACTAAATATCAAAGTCCTTTAGGGTATACACCTACACCCACACAGGGCTCCCTTCTCCCACTGTCCCAACTCCGGGTACCGTAAATCAGGAAAAGAGCACACGTCTGTATTGCAGGCCACTGGCACCGTCAGCTGTGTCACTGTGCAGGATCTCGAGTTAATCCAAAGTACTGTGGTACCCTCTCATGGTCCACTGGCAAGAGTCCTTTGTACCCAGTTCCAGTCAAAGTCTCTCTTGCTTTTTCAGGCCCCACGGCCAAAGGGGGCACCCCAAAGCCGCGTGGGCCTCTTCTACCAAAGCTGCAGGAGTCCGCACTCCACCAAAAAGCATGTGGCTGTCTTCTTCACCTGGCTGCAGGGATCTCCATTCTGGCAAAGCTGCGTGGTTCTTCCCTTTCACCTGGGAAAGAGGGGGTCCGTACCCTGCCAAAACCACGTGGCTCCCTCTTTTACCTCACCAAGAGGGGGTCCTCACTCTGCTGAAACCGCGTGGCTCTCCCTCATCTGGCCAAGCGGGGACCCTTCATGTCCTGGAGCCAGTCTTTTCCAAGCTCTCACCTAGGCGCTCTCACTCTGGAGCGCAGCCCCTAGTTACCTTCTGAGTCCAAGCCCTTCTCTCTCAGGAGAGCAGCCCCTAGTTCCCATCTTGAGTCCCCTGCAACTCCCTTCTCCCTTCTCAGGAGTGCCAACCCTAGTTACATTCTCCTGAGTCCCAGTCCACTCACTCAGGAGAGCAGCCCTTAGTTACATTCTGAGTCTCTGCTAGTTCCTTCTCTCTGGCTCCAAACTTGGCCACAGCTATTTAACATATCTATGAAACCAGTTAAAGGTTATAGATATGTTAAATAACCATTCCTCCAGAGGTTAGCTCCAAAACTGTTGCTATGCAAAATAGCTCTCAATGGCCTGGCTCCATTCATTTCTTCCCCCTGGGGGGGAGGGGTGAGGACATCTTATATGTCTCTCCAATATTTCTATACACTTAGAATTCTGGACACCTTTCTAAATCTTTTTTGGGGGGGCCCCCTGGCTGCACCCTGTATCAATATAATTTTTAAATAACACATACTATTCCTTTTAAAAATATTTTATTTATTTATTTTTAGAGAGAGGGGAAGGAAGGCGGAAAGAGAGGGAGAGAAACATCACAAAAAAACATGGAAAAGGAAAGAAACATCAGTTGGTTGCTTCTTGTAAGCCCCCAGCTGGGGACCTGGCCCACAAGCCAGGCATGTGCCCTGACTGGGAATCAAACTGGAGACTTTCTGGTTCACAGACTGGTGCTCAATCCACTGAGCCATGCCAGCAGGGCATCACAAAATATTCTTAAATTTTTTTCAAGCATTCAAAAATGTAAAAACCATTCTTAGTTTGTGGGCCATACAAAAATAGGCAAGGTGGTAGGGTGAATTTGCCCTGCACAGTTAGCCAACTCCCGACTTGGCCCAGTCCTCCCTATAAATGCTTTAGGGTGGTTTGCATTTCCTGTATCTGAACTTGGACTTTTCCCCATTGCTCCTACTCCTGCATTCTTATGCACCTGTCTTGGGCCATGTTTTTTCATAAATTTACTGTTTTCTATCTTTCAGAGATTCATCAACATTTTTGATACGTTGATGGAGCTGTATTTGAACACCTTTCTAAACTAATGAACATTTCTCTCATTTCATGGTATATATATTTTTTCATGGCACATTTTGACCCAAGGGACTATAGACGTTTGATGAATGCCCTTCAACTACTAACTTGTTTATAGATTTGTCTGCTTATGAATGATACCAAGCAACTTCCAAAAATGATTCAAAGTCAGTCCTTTTTAGACTATTTAATTTAAAACATCAATAGAAATGGTAGATGGTGAAAGTAAGTGTTGGAAAAGTCACGTAGTCAGGTAGGGAGAGCCAGTCAGTTTCTGGCTCTCTAAAATATTAAGGGGGAAAAAACCCTTAAATTCAGTGATTAGCAGGAACGAAATAGTCTCCAGTAATTTTATCAACCACGTCTCAAAAGTCTGAGGGTTTTCTCTTTCAGAAACAACAGTTTGAAACAGCTCTTACTAGGTGATCAGAGTCTATGACGATGCTCCACAAATTTCAGAAAGAAGCTCAAGGAGAGAAGCGCTGAGATCCTACCGATTAAGAAAGGGCGCGGCGGAACCCAAAGCTTCCTTTGTCGGTACTGGTAGCCCTGGCTCCAGTTGGCACCTCTTTGCAGGTTCCTGACAGTGAGACAGAGGCGGAAACAGCTGGGCTGCAGGAGGAAGAGCAGGAGAGTTCCAAAAGTGTTGGGGGTGGGGAGAAACTGCGGAGCGCTGAACAAGCCACGTGGGGCTTGGGGAGATTAATGTCTAGAGACAATTTTTAAGACTGTAAGCTCCGCACTAGAAAGACAGCATTTTGTAGTGGTTAAAAGCACAGTATGAAACAGCCTATCCAGGTTCAGATCTGAGCTGTACCATTTCCTATCTATATAGGGTCTTGAGCAAATGACTTCATTTCAGTAACTCAGACTCCTTATCTGTAAGTAGAAGATAATAATAGGCTCTATGTTGTAGGACTGTTATGAATATTAAATGAATTGGCATCTGCAAAGTGTTTAGAACAGTGTCTGATACAAAAGTAAATCCTGTATAAGTGGGTGGGGGCACCTATTTCATGCTACAGTGTGCTGAGGTAGACCTAAAGTCTAACTCTGTTCGGGCCACATTGGATGGAAAGATCACTGGTCGTCAGCTGTGTGTTTGTTGCTGTTTTCAAAGCATGGAGACCCTCCAAGTTGTAAACAACCATGGTTTCAAAGTAATGGGTAGCCTGCTGTCAGTTAGTGGAGTCCGGCTTGTGCTTGTGTGTTTGTGTGCACATATATGTAGATGTGTGTATGAGTTGGGTGTGGTATGTAAGTACCATGTCTGTAAGGAAGCAGAAAAGCGTGTTGTGCAATATTCTGCGTATTTGAGGGACTCCTTTTACCATCTTAAAGCTGTTTTCCTGCCACCCCAGGAATCCCTGTAGTGCAAAGCCAGCTCTGTCTACTCATCTCTTTTGTTACCAGGGAGCCGCTGTTCCTCAGAGAATATCCCTTTTCATCCATTTTCACACGACTTCTCTGATATGCACGTTGTTAAATACACACACGGTAGGTGTATGGATGGATTTGCATAAATATAAATACAGTGTATATACCCATATTTAAGTGATATAATGATAACATTGTGTTGCCACCTCAGAGTGAAAGCTAATTAATTCAGCTATTGAGATGATAATGATTTCTTTCTCGGTTAATATCAGAGAAAAAAGCTGCAGATTTTCCTACACACTGTTCCTTTGATTCATCTTGGAATAAGGAGTTTTATTTCTGTTAGCGATTGAGCCATCAGTATCTGACAGTGTTAAAGGGAATTGTTCCTGGCAGGGGCTGAAGATTAGTAAAAAGATCAACTTGGGCTAAAGTGGTCATTGAGCTCAAGAATTTGGTACCAGGAAAAAAATTTTTATCGCCCATAGTCTTTTAAAAATACATACTTTGGTATTTGCAGTCCCAATATTAACTTTGATCAGAAGCACACTCTCTTTTTAGACTTTCCACGGTTGAATTTGACATTTAGGAAAATGGTAAGATCTCTCCTACTGCAACTCATGCCAAATGACAAATTCACAAGCAAGTCTATCGCCCTTTAGCCTTGACATCTCTAACTTTTCCTTCAGCTTTTGCTTTCATATGTATTTACCAAGTCCTGATTGTTCCCGTGTCCTCCTCCCTGTCCTCACCGTACCCCACCCCCCACCTCAAGTTCAGACATTGGGCATCTTGGCTGGTCTCCTCTCTCCAGTCTTCCCTTCGTACTAAGGATTCTTCCCAACATGCAGGTTAGGTCAGAACCTTCCCTTGTCAAAACCCCAAACTCTTTAATGGCTTCACCTTCTGCACAGTAAAGACTCAACTCCTTAGGTTGCCATTCAAAGGCACTCAGTCACAGTCTGTCCCCGACGTTACCCCACCCATCCCCCACTCATTTAGCTGTTCCTGCTAACCTCCCATCAGAACAGAGTGTCCAGACTTCCTTGGAATCTCTGCAACTCCCTGCCTTGGCTCATGTCCCAGAATGTCCTCTCCTTTTCACAGACTATATTTCAAAATCCTACTCTTTCTCCAAGATCCAGCTCAAATTCTACTTCCCTCATGGATTCTTCCACGATTCCCTCTACTTAAAATTAATTAGGGTTATTTCCAGGCCGTATAATGAATGCCTTTTTCTCAAGACACTTGACTTCTAGCTACTGGAAAATTGTCCTATTATACAAGGTCTGGTACAAATAACACCACTTTTTCATTACAAAATCATAAGCATGTAATTCTGTGACATAACAATGTCACTCACACACACCATGTGGCATTTTAGGTGAAATGTTCAAATTAAAACTATAAATCATTACAGCAACATTATTACCTTACCAACCACACTCAAGTAAGCCTTACTTCTGCTGGACCCTGTACTTATTTACTAGAATAGTGTTTCATTGTCTTCTACTGGGAAGGCTGTCACAACAAAGACACTAATCTCCATGTCTGTGCTGGAACTGCTTCCCACCTCCCCTTCAATTTGACACAACCGTCACAAGCACATAGTGTGGCCCCGAAGTGGTCACTTTTCATCTACATTCCAGTAGTTTATTGTTTAATTAGCTATCCTGTTAATCTATCTTGTATTATGCTGGGAATTTACTCCTTTGTCTTCCCACCAAATTGGAAGCTCTGAGGACAAGAATCTCTTACTCACCTTGGTCTCTCCCAGGTCAGAGAGCAGCTCTCTGTCTGCTTCTCCTTCTCTCTACTTGCCACTTCTAGGGAATTGACTGTGAATGCAGCTTTCAAATAGTAGGTATTTAATATTAAGTTATTCTACTCCCCTGTGACCCAAGAGAGGCGGTTATAACTTGCACGGTGCTGAAGACTGTGGGCTTCGCTGCGTGCTCACCTGGGTTTGAATCTTCTGGTCCATTTGTTAACCAAGTGAGCATGGCCCAGTTGCTTAACCTCTCTGTGGCTTTCTTCCTTCATCTATAGTATGGGAGCATATAATATTAGGTTCATCATTAAGTTGATGTGAGGATTAAATAATAAGATGCAAGCAAAGTAAGCAGAACAACAGCCAATGAGTGCTTAATACATGTTGATTATTATTTCAACAGGCTGTTAAAATAGGAAGGACTGTCGTTTTGACTTTCTCAGAGACATGAAGACACTAGATACTACATTCCAAAGTGAACCCATCTTGCAGTAGATAGTAAAAAACTACTTAAATACCTGACCCACTGTGAGGGTATGAAGTAGGCAGGAAATGGAAATTGTAGAACAGTGTTGTTTGCAAGATTTTGGCACATATGACTACTGAGCTGTGAACCCCACATCCCCACTGGAAAGGGGTGAATGCTGGGTGCAGTGTCTTCTGCTGGGGCCCACAACTGAAACATATGATACTTTTGTGAGAATTAGGGAAAGGGGCCCCCTTTTCCCCAGTGGAAGGGCCTTCAACAGGACCACTTGAGGAGATTGGCATGTATCCCCTAAAGCTGAGGGAGACTGGAGACTGGCATCTGTATTGCACCTGAGAAGTCAAAAGGACAAAAAGAAGGATGGAAGATTGTTTATGGATAAGTGGGAGAGATTTCTGTGCTCCACAGAGTTTCCTGGACCACAGAAAGTCAGCATGGAATTATCTTAATTCCATGGTGGCAAGAGGGCCATGTCAAGGGGCATCGGCATCAACAGGGTGGAGGTGAATTGCCAGATTCCTAGATGCTGAAGGAGATACAAACCATGGGCTAGAATAGAGATTTACTTGCCCACATGAAGGACTTTCAGAGGAAAGTATCCCAGTGATGGGAGGTGTTCTCTAAAGAGCCCAACCCCCAAAAGAAAGTCCATTTCAGAGACTTGCTAGCTCTCCAAGCCAGCTTCCAACAATAGAGGCAAGTGCTGTAAGTACTTTCCTGTCACTTCCTACCCCACCTCCCACCATCCTCTCCTTATTTGCCCCTCCGCCTTGACTCTGGAAGTTTCAGGAGCTGTGCTTGGCCAGATAGAGGAGAAAGAGTAGAAGTGGCAAGTGGAGAAAAGGAGAAGCAGACAGAAAGCCAGTTGTCTCATGTCCCCGACTCTAGACAGATTAACTGTAGCAGGCTGCAGCTGCAGCTGCACCTTTTCAGACAGATGTTTGCTTTTAAATCGAGGTTGGCATCTTTATTATTACACAAAGCTGGGCCTGTTAAGTACTGAGTTGAAACCTTGAATGCAACCTCTCCTTGTCTGCCTGGTAAACAGCAACTAATTTTCTAAGACTTAGCTCAATACTCACTTCTGAGTCTGACCTTTTCCTCCAGATCTGACCATCCTCCCTGCCTCCTCCACCCTGGCACAGCCCAGCAGTGCTGAGTGTTACTTGTTTGGTTGTTTGCATGGCTTTGCCCTCAGCTTGCCAGGGGTGTCCAACCTTTTGGCATCTCTGAGCCACTCCGGAAGAGGAAGTGTTGTCTTCGGCCACACATTAAATACACAAACACTAACAAAAACTGATGAGCAAAGAAAAGGTAACTTTATGGTTTTGTGTTGGGCCTCAGTCATGGCCATCCTGAGCCACATGCTCCCGTGGGTTGGACACCCCTGCTTAGACTCCACGAGGGAAGGGATGACTCTTCACCTTTGTACCACTAACACCTAGAGTAAGAGCATTGGTGCATAACTGACCCCCCAATGCAGGGATAATAGAATTTACCTTTAAAAAACTAAGATTTTTTCTTAGAGAAGTTATCATTGAAAGATGTCTTTATTTTTGAGAGATAAATTGAGAACAGAATCTTCCTGGATGACGTGGGCTGTTGGAAGTGCTCTTGTCAATGTCACACTTGAGGATTGCCTGGACGCTGCGCCCCGGGCTTCATGAGAAAACACCAGGCATCTCGATCCTAACGTGTTTCTCTGAGGAGAAGGCATCAGGAGCTTTTTTACTCCTTTCTGTGTTTCTGCCACAGGTTTCTTCCGGAGGAGCATCACCAAAAATGCCGTGTACAAGTGTAAAAACGGGGGCAACTGTGTGATGGACATGTACATGCGGAGAAAGTGCCAAGAGTGTCGACTAAGGAAATGCAAAGAGATGGGGATGTTGGCTGAATGTATGTATAGAGGTATTCACATCAAGCCATTAAATTCCACTAAATATCTCTTAAGAAGGCAGATGTCAGGTAACTCGTCTAATTAGAGTGGTACTTCACGTATTAAAGAAGAAATATACTAATCCATCTAAGTTCTTGAAAAGGATAATGGAACCACTGGAATTGTCCAGACTGTCAGCTACAGAGCATTCTGTTCACCTGAAGCAGCTGTGTTTTATTGTTCATTGTTGCATGAAATTAGGGATGGAGTGAAGTGGCAGTAGTTTTACAAACTACAAAGAATGACAGTCTAAGAGTTTCCTCCAAATTAAATTTACATCTTTTAAATTTATTGTTTAATTAGCATAAAAATTCACAGTCGTGGGAAAGAATGAGACTAAGGTGTATCTGCCTCTGAATTGTCTAAATAGAGTTTTAAGCCAAGTCATTTTATTAAGAATCCTTCTTTTTCGGGTACAGCTCTAAACCAATTTGTATAGATTTACACAGGAAATTAACTACCCTGAGTTTTAATATCATTTGGCCCTTCGATCTGATAACAAAAGACACTGTATTAACTGCTGGCTTTGTGAGAAACCGTGATCTTCATCAACATTTGGAATGCGTGCTAGTATATAACATATTAAGTTTTCATTCTGAAAATTGTGCAGACCACTCAGATTTGGAGATATATCCTCTTCTCCCTCAAAACACAAATAGACAAACAGATGTCACCAAGGGGATAAGAACAGTCAGGGAGGGAATGCCGCATGAAATAAAAGCCTTTGGAAGGCGATTCCAGTTCTATTGTTTCCAAACCGTACAGGCGACTGGGATGCACCCAGAGAAATAATGCCATGCCGTGCAGGAGGGGAAAAAGTAGGTCAGTGTAAATAACCCAGCTCTGGAAGGATGAAAGTTTTATAGTGGTCGATCACAATCTTCTCTTAGCATATATGAAACAGGAGCCTGCAGTTGGTGCTGCTGCTGGAATCCAATCTTACAGTGGAAATGTTTACTTTGATACTGGGTGGTTCATGTTGCTCATCACTTAAACATGAACTTGTCCCAGCTGAAGCACTGAGGACATTTTTCATGACTCCACCTGTAAGAGCCTCTAATATTGTTTCTGAAAGCTTTAACAGATGCAAGCTTTAACTCCCATGATCCTATAAACTAAATTCCCTGGACAAAGAAATTTCTGGAATTCAGTTTCATTAACATTGAGAGACTGAGGAAGTTAAATGGGATTGTGGAAGATCATCCTATGTTATTTTTTATAGCTCTATTAAGTGTAGACTAATGGTGATAGATGATTATTCAACAGAAAATTTTTAAGTCTCCTTGAGTTATTTTCCTCTTTAACTAAGTTCTCAACAATTTATACAGTTCTGAAAATTAACAAGATCTGAAGTGTTTTCCTTAAAGATCTTGGCATTTGTTTTATTCAACATGTTTACATACATATTTAATGTGAAATTAAATATGTGTCTTATGGTACAATTACATACACATGGATGAAAATAATATTAATATTGTGTTTTGGAGCAATAACTTTCAGAGTTCCCTAGAACAGAAATAGGGAGTAAATGCTTGCATTTGTACAATGCTTTGGCGTTAGATCTTTATATAAAACTAACCTAAAAATGACATGGGTAACATTTAATCTGTACAAAATGCTGCAAAGTAGATATTATTCCCATTTTATGAATGAAGAAACTGAGACTCACAGAAAATCAGTGTCTTGTTCAAGACCAAGTCTTAAAACATCAGAAGGGGTAGAATCAGCTCTGGACCAAATCGTATAGAAAATCTTAGGAGCCAACTGTGTATCAGCTGCCTTGTGACCACATACCCAACAGTACTTTCTGTGGTCAGTGAAGTCTCTGTGTTTGTTTTTCCGTCAGGCTTGTTAACTGAAATTCAGTGTAAATCTAAACGACTGAGAAAAAACGTGAAGCAGCACGCAGATCAGATCGTTAATGAAGACAGCAAAGGACGTGACTTGCGACAAGTGACCTCAACAACTAAGTCCTGCAGGGTAATGACACGCAGCAGCATCTGCCAAAGCCAGCAGCAGCTGGGCTTCTGGGCATGCAGTGATCTGGCCGGGAGACTTTCAAATTAGAGCTGCAGCTATGAGCAGAACTGCATTGCAATTGTGCATTAAGTGGACTTCTTTTTAATCAAGCGAGTAATACATCCTTCTGTGTACATTTCAAATAGTAACGGTGTGTAAAGTAAAAAATGACAGTTCTTCTCCTTGGCTCCTTTCCATTCCTCCTTCCCAAAGGTTGCCAATAAAAAGTGGTGTGGTGTATAAAATGGATTTTTAAACTGAGTTTGATGACCTGCCAGCGAGAAGGGAGCATCAGACTGGGAAGGGTGTGGTGGACTCAGCAGAGACTTATGAGTTAGTCTTTATTCATGGGCAAAACAGGGTGACTACACATTTGTGGACTGAAAGAGAAAAGCCTGTCTCACCGAGGTTACAAATTGCTCCAGAAAATCCTTTGAGTAACTTGGGACAAATAGAGGAATAGCCTCTTGTATGATTAGCTAAACAAATTGATAATGCTCAGGGCATTTCAAGGAATTTTAATTTGCTAATAGCTGAAAATCCAATAATCCATTTTTGTTCAAGTCACATCCTTCTTAATATTTATTATTATATTACTGGCAAAGGAAATTTCATCCATGTTTAGTTTTTCAAATATATTATTTTATATTTATTTCAGAAAAATTACTGGATATAAATGTATTATTTGCCATAATGCTTTATCAGTAACACTTTGGCAAAAGGAAGCAAAGAACTGACACAGTTGTCCACCCTCTTCAAAAGATGTTAGTAAGGGAGAAGGAGTTGTTTAAGGTCAGGATCATCCAGATTAATGACTCTCTACTTCCGGAGTCAGCGAATTTTTTTTCTGTAAAGGGCCAAATATTTTAGGCTTTGGCCCTATGGTCTCCATCTCCACTGCTCAATGTAGGGTAGCATCGATAATGCACAGACAAAAGAGGATGCCTATGTTCCAGTGGATTTGCAAAACCAGGTGGATTTGGTCCATCGGCCATAGTGTGTCAGCCCCTGCTCTAAATAAATAACCTCATATGGACTGTTCGTTTGATATTTGGGAACTTTTCCTTAGTTATGCCTAAACCTTGAACTTTCACTGAACTTGTCTATGAATGGGCTCAATAGGCTTTATATCCAGGTTATTATTTATTCCTAAGAAATACATGAAAAAATATTTTGTTTTCCCTATTTTACAGAGAAGAAAATGAGTAACTTGGGACAGCGTTAGGGAAATGTGGTATGGCTTGCCCAGGACTCAGAAGAAGCGATGACACATTGTATCAGAGCATATTCCCAACAATTTCCGATACTAGTTTTCTTCAGATGAGTGCACATACCTGAGAAATGCCTCACAACCCCCCTCCCTAACACCTTTCATTTTTCTGCCAGTGTAGGAGAAAACTGAACTCACCCCAGAGCAACAGACTCTCCTATATTACATTATGGATTCATACAGCAAACAGAGGATGCCTCAGGAAATCACAAATAAAATTGTATGTACACTATCTGAAAATGCATGGGCTAAAGTTAATATTTTCTGGGGCCTTTCCTACATTACAGGTGGAACTGGTATATAAATATGTTACTATGAAATGAGTAGAGCCGAGAATTTGTTACGCATTTAAACTTTTAGCAGCATTAAATAACTAATGAGTAAGAAGTCTCATATCTATCTCGGTAACAGTAATTGCTCTCCAAGGATCTGCAAAATATGAACTGAGTCTTTAAATGTTATTGTCTAAATTTGGTTCTAGAGCCTAATGATTTTATATTGCTGTATCACTTTACCTGTTTATTAATCATTTGCTTTTTTCTTAAAATTTAGTTAAAAGAAGAATTCAGTGCAGAAGAAAATTTTCTCATTTTAACTGAAATGGCTACCAGTCATGTACAGATTCTTGTAGAATTCACAAAGAAACTTCCAGGTATCCTTACACGTGGTTACTTCTCTGCTACACTGTGCAACACTCTTGTGACGTTATGAGAAGCTGGTCTGTTAGTTGCAAAATGAGAATTACCTCACATCTAATTTAATGTGTCTACTACAGACATAAAAATGTTAGAGCTAGATAGGATGTTTAAAATCATTTCTAGTAATTCTTCCAAATTGACAAATTAAGAAATTGAGACTTTGCAAAGTTGTAATTTGTTCATTTATTCACTTAAAAATATGTGTTGGTACCTACTCTGTACTAAGTATCTAGCTGTTACCTTCAAGGAAAGGTTAAATGCTGTAATAAAAATCCACGTACAAAGTGCTGTTTAAACAGCGAGGTAGTAATTGCTAATTGTATTTGAGAAGGATAGGAAGGCTTCTGAGAGGATCATATTGTTGGATCTAAAACAACAAGGAATTTTTCAGGTGGTATGAAGGACAAGGGGCTTTTGAGTCAAGAAATCTGTTGTAAAAAGTACAAGAAACTGAAATTCAAGATTCTTATCTCTCAGCCTCCAATTCTTTTAGACACAGCTTCAATGCTGTCTAAGTCTGTAGGTTTAAGTTCCTTCACTATATTAAAAACAAAATGTATTAGTACATTAAAATTTCATGATCTAGAGGAGTATAATAAATACCTTTATAGCTGCAAAGCACTGTAATATTAAATTACAGAAGGTAGCTTCTGACATCAGATTTTAATTAAACATGTTAATTTGCTTTCTTTTGTCAGCATTTGCTATTATTTTATTAAATGTGTCATGGGTAAACATAAGCCTACATAAAACTCATAAATTTCAGGAGAAATTTCTTGTTATCATTGAAACATTAATATTCTCTCATTTCTT
This sequence comes from Artibeus jamaicensis, assembly GCF_021234435.1. Lineage (NCBI taxonomy): Eukaryota > Metazoa > Chordata > Mammalia > Chiroptera > Phyllostomidae > Artibeus > Artibeus jamaicensis. The sequence goes on along the minus strand of NW_026521486.1, from coordinate 16,193,197 downwards.
TACTAACAATGAAAGAGGAACTTAATTTGTTATATGCTAATTAAGCTGAAGGCAATCTTGATAAAAAACAAGACTATTCAAGAGTAAAAACCATGGCAGAAGACATTGGGAAGGGAGAAATATGCCTTTTGTTGTTTATGGAAAAAGATTTTTCATTTCAAATGCTCAGTTGGTCTTGAACTAGGAAATAATTGAAGACAAAAATAATCTTACTCATGAGAAGGTAGCTGATCTGAAAGCAATGGCAATATCTTAGCATCTCTTCAGTCCTGTGCCTGGAGTGGTTCCTGAGGGAGAAAAAGAGTATGATTGACGTGTGTTTAGTGAGTAAAATAAAAAATACAGAAGGAAAGAAAAGGCGAAAATAAAACCCTTGAGAAAAAAAATTTTAACAAGAATTATAGAAATGCCATTATTACAAATAGTAATAATAGTTATGCAATGCTAATAATGAAAGAGTGTTTTGTGAGAGACCAAATTGACTCATCCCATCCTACAGTTCATGGGGTATCGTCCAGGGTGCTAGAGACTCGGCCCATCTCCTGCCCTCCAAGGGGCCCTTAGATTCTCTAAAACAGTGACATTCATCCACTCATCTACGGATGGGCACTTAGGCTGTTTTCACATCTTGGCTATTGCAAATAGCACTGTTATGTGTGGGGAATGACTGTGGAAGTGGGGAGTCGGATTGGGTGGGGGGGGCAGTAAAGGGCGAAATTGAGAAAACTGTAAGAGCATAAACAATTTTTAAAAACTCTGACATTATTTCTTGACCCTTAGCATTACCCTCTTCTCTAAACTCCCAAATTGCTGTTGGTATTTAATACCTTCCTAAGCCATTTAGACCCTGGACGCATTATTTTATCTCTATTCATGGGGCATGTGTGTGTACACATGTGCACACGAGCTTCCCGTCATTCATTACTCAGTCATTTTCCCCGCCCTGCACAGTGCAGGGCTGAGCTTAGAGAAGGTATCTCAACATGACCTTGATTAGATCTTATATTGGAAGTCCAATGCACTATCCACTGTGCAGTGGAGCCACCTATTGGAAATGCTACCCATTCTCCAGATTGACTGAAGATTCATGAGTTGGCCAAACATTTCTTTAAACCTCTGGGTACATAAAGATTTTTCTGGCTTGTGAATACTTCCATTCTGTAGAGTTGCCTGTGACACCAGATGTAACAAAAATAATCAAAGAGAATCTGCTTGCTTGTAATTTTTGAGGGTTGCTTCATCTGTACCAGCCTGTCTTTGCCATTTTCTATATTTGATGGGGTTTGACATTCTCTTTTGCCCAACTTGTTTATTAAATCCTACGTGATCAAGATAAAAGTCACCTTCTCTTTGGGAGAGATCAATAGATAATTATTGACTCAGCTTGACTATCCAATCTTAAAACAACTACAAAATAATTTTATGAAAATGTTTTATCAAGGGGGATGCTGGTACTGACAAAATCCTGTTTTACAGCATCCACAGCACCTTGATACTGATTTGATTATCCTCTTCACCCAGGATTTCAGACATTGGACCATGAAGATCAGATTGCTCTGCTGAAGGGGTCTGCAGTCGAAGCCATGTTCCTCCGTTCAGCTGAGATTTTCAGTAAGAAACTTCCCGCTGGACATGCTGACTTGTTGGAAGAGAGAATTCGAAAGAGTGGTAAGTGACGTGGTTAATGGTTAAAAGAGTGTGTTTCTGCAAGAAGGAATTTGTACAACCCACGAAGGCAGGACTCTTGCTTGTCTTCCGCAATGTTATACGCCCGTTATGACTAACAAGGAGAAAGGCTCTATAAAGATGCGCGTTGAGTAGGTGGGACTTTCAGAGTTTTGGTTCAAAAAACCTTGTTGCAATAGCAAAATATGAACAATACTCTTTTCACTACACTGAAATGAAGGGATCCCCACAGGAGGGATTTTTCAAAAATTTGGGAAATTGGTCTGGTAAAAAATATAGCATAAAGGAGCCCTGGTTATTCAGTCTAGAAAAAAATTATTTATTTAAAGCCTCCAGCTCTGAATGCCTATGTATCAAACTATTATCAATCTTTATTCAAGGAAAAATAAGAAGAAATAATAATAACAACCTTTCAGGTTGTCTGAAACTACCTAGGCTTCAGACACTGTTCTAATACTTTACATATATAATTCCATCAAATCCTTGAAATGTCCTATGAAATAGATACTATTATTGTTCCTATTTCCCCATGTTATAGATGAGAAAGCCATATGTCTTAAGCATTGGGCTGCAGTGCCTCTCAAGAGAAAATGAAATAATATCAATAGTATGAGTAACTCAGTTTAACTAATTATGGAGTAACAGTAACACAGAGGGGCAAGCGATCATCTCAACAAAACAACAAAAAGACAACACATTGTTGAGACAGCGTCTCAACAACACGAAACAGAAACAGCCTTGACTGGTGTGGCTCAGTTGGTTGGGCATCAAACTGCAAAGCAAAAGGCCATTGGTTTGATTCCCTGTCAGGGCACGTATCTGGGCTGTGGGTTCCGTTCCAGTCTGGGTGAGTCCAAGAGGCAGCCAACGGATGTTTCTCTCTCACATCATGTTTCGTCCCTCTCTTTCTTCCTCCCATCCCCTCTCTCTAAAAATAAATAAATGGCTTCTTTAGGAAAAAAAGAAACAGAACCTAGAGATACAGAGAAAAGCTGATGGTTACCAAAGTGGAGAAGGTATGGGGTGAGGAAAATTGTGAAATAATAATAATAATAACAATAATAATAATAGACACCAGAATGGATTACCAAGAATTTTGTGCAATATTTCTTAAAAGATATGAATAAGTTGCTGTTTTTCTCTGAGAGATTTTATATGTGGTTTGGGGGTATAAATGCAATGAGATGACTTTTGAAGGTGTTTTTTTCCTGAACTATTATTATTCTATAATTGACTGGAACAAGTTTAGATACTTATAAAACCAGTCTTATAAAATAGAGATTGGAAGACAGGTTTTTCAGGCAGCTTGGTATCTTTAATATAAGTAAAGTCATTGAAAATTGCCCTGGCTTGTGTGGCTCAGTGGCTTGAGTGCCGCCCCGCAGACTGAAGGGTCACTGTATGGATTCCCAGTCAGGGCACCTGCCTGGGGTGTGGGCCAGGTCCCTAGTCGGGGGCGTGTTGGAGGCAACCAGTCAATGTATCTCACACATGGATGTTCCTCTCCCTCACTTCCTCCCTTCCCATCTGTCTAAACAAATACATGAAGTCTTTTAAAAAAAGAAAATTAAAAATTATTCTTAAATGCAGCCTTATCATAGTCATGTTTTCTCCCCTTAGTTTAAGACTGAAAGCATAATTAGCATCATTGGTAGATTTTAAAACGTTTTTAAAAGATTCATTATTTCTATATACCCATTGATTTTTTTTTTTTTAGTGTAAGAAGTTCATAAGAGCAAAGTACTATGGTGATAGTGAGGAGAGGAATCGGCCATGTTCCCTCCCCTCAGAAGTTTGCAGTCTAGTGGGAAGATGTGAACTGTACAGAGATAGTTAAAATAAAATGTGGAAAAAAGGATAACAGAGAGAGATGACTTCTAGTTGGGAGGGGTCGGGAAAGTTTTCATTGGCATTTTTGCAGGACCGTGAATGATATTTTCTGTGATATTCAGAGCGGAGGTGCAGGAGGTGAGGACTGGCAAGAGCAAAAGGTCTGAGGCAAGAAAGCTCAGGTTATGCACACAGAGTGAATTGTTGATTTTGATTGGATGAAGAGTTATATTAAAAAGAGATAAAAAGAAAACAGAGTCAGAGCCAAATGGTTGAGGGCTTTGAATGCTTTAATGGGAGACATTAAAGATTTTTGAGCAGGGAGGGAAAAAAACATCGGCATGCTTTAGAAGTCTCCCAGCTATGTTAGGATAAGCCAGGGTGGGAGACATCTGGTAGGAGGTAGCAGATATCAAGAATGTGACCCCTGCTGCTGGGGGAAATGGAGAGGAAGAGAAGAAGCTACGAGATATGTTACTGCAGCTTTTCGCCCTTTGAAAGACATTGTGTTGTCGAAAAATATGGATTCTGGTCCCAGACCCATAGTATCACTTACCTGTTCAGGGTCTTAATTATAGTGTGTGTGCATGTGCATGCATCTGTCTGTCTGTCTGTCTGCCTATTTCCAGGAGACTGGGGGTAAGGGAGAAGGGTTGAATCAGGTAACCAACAAGGCACAGTTGAGTTCTACAACTTTTATTGCTTTTCTTCTCTTAATTCTTCTCAATTTAATGTTCTCAGTAAGTAGTCCTGATTGATGGTTTAGCCAGTCACTTGATCAGCTGCTTAAGTATCCTGATTTATTTTATTATTTTAATTTATTTTATGGTGGTAAGAACATTTAACATAAAATCTACCCTCTTAACAGAAGTTTAAGTGGTATTGTTGACTATAGGTACAATGTTGAACAGATAACAGATCTCCGGAATTTACTCATCTTGCTTAACTGACACTATGCTCACTGATTGGGGCGGGGGGAACGAGTTACTAATTAATGGGCAAATATTTTGATTTTAAAATTATGATTAGTAATCAACAGTTCACCCTAGGAAGAAATCAAGGATGGAAGCTGCTGAATTTTCTTGTTAGTTCAGGCTATTGAATGTGAATTGTTGGCTCCTTCTCTGTGAGGAACAGAGCTGAGCCTTTGGCCTCGCCAGCCTAACCCGGTCAGTGACTGGGTCCCGGTTTCTGTGCACTGGGAGTGCCCTGTTTAAGAAAATGTGTGAGTCCACTCTAGTCTTTAAAAAATAAAAACAGATGACGACGCATGGGATGAAATATTTTTAATTTTACAGCTATATCTCATTAACTATCAGAGGATATTATTCTGCTCAATGTATTTTTGGTTTATACATCAGTAGGCAGTGGAGATTAAGATTCTGGCTTGAATCCAGGCTCCACTACTTATCAGCTGTATGTCCCATTTTTTTTGTTGTTAAAAACTATTGAAATACACGCCATGAATAGTTTGATCTCTTAGAAATCATGTCTAACTTTAGTATTTGTTCTGCAGTCTCACCTGGATTTTGATATTAAAAACTGTAGGCAGGGGGTGCCTGTTTTTTTCACTTAGTATTTTATCTTAAGTATCCAGCATATGCCTGGCTTGGAGTGGAGGCTCAACAAACAGCTGTGAAATGGATGGATGGATGGATGGATGGATGGATGGATGGATGGACGGACAGATGGGTGGGTGGGTGGGTGGATGGATGGGTGGGTGGATGGATGGGTGGGTGGATTATCTGAAGCTATGAGTCTGGACATTTATTTTCTTTTCAGATGGTTCTTTCCTCGTATAGAACACTCCACTTACCCCAACAGGTCCAGTCTTGCCCCAGACTCAGCAAACTCTGGGGAGCCCTATATTGCATCTAATTCTAGGAACTTGGCTCAGTCTTGTTCCTTATGACAATCCCTACCTTCCCATGTGTGTCTGTTTGGTGAGTTAAAAAGGCTTGAAAGTTGACAATTAAATCATGGAAGAAGTTTGGGAACTTGTCAAGCCACAAAAGTCTGAGGAAGGCATTCCAAAGATACGTAGCCATTATAATATAATAATAGAGGAGTGCAGAGATGCGAAGGAATGAGAGAGGAAATAACCATGCATAGGACTCACAAGTACTTTAATATTATTTAAAAGTAATATTTATGAAGCTGAAATTATAGTAAGTACTGGATTATTAAGGGTGTCGAATGCCATAAAAGTACCGCACTTTAATTTATTCCTTATATAATGTGGCGCCTTTGCAATATTCTGGGTAGATGTGACATGACCATAGAGGTACTGTAGAAAGCTCTTCCCAGCAGTAATATGAGGGAGGATTTCACAGGGATTAAGACAAGAAGCACAGAGGCCCGTGAAGAGACCAATGCAGTAACGAGGTGAGAAATCCAGTGAGGGTCTTGCAGGTTAAAAATATGTAAGCAAAAAGAAAAATCTTGCTCAATAAAATACATTTCAGAATTTGAGTCTGCAAGTTTCAGAAAAGTTCAAAATCAAAGTTTTCTCGTTGGTGATCTCTATAAATAAATACACACACCTCCAGGTCATAGTGAGATACTTTACCCAAACATCAACCACATATTGTGAAAATAAAAAGCATCAAATTCACATGCTGTTTAGTCTTTTATTATCTATAATTATGGTTCTGCTTATTAATATTTATGAATTTGCTTCTCCCAGTGGATTTGCAGAACATTAGCTCTTCCACACATGACATAAAACCTGATCTTGCAAGATGACCTTTCAGAATAACTTTTCATTCTTACGAAAATATAACGCATTCTTATTTCTATTGTACCTTTAATTCCATGGTAACATAATATCTCAGTTGCCCTCTTTATGCCTACACAACTCTTTAAAAAATATAGTGTGAATTTTTCTTGTTCTCCAAATTCATACTCCTTTGTTGGCTATTATTAAATCCCAATTACGTCCACTAAGATACTGTCTCCTGAGATACGTTTACTTAATGAAGGTTACCGTGTTTGTTTATGTGAACTGAGGCTTCAGAACATTCATCTGACACAACCTGTGGTTAGGTTGTTTCCACATAATTCTAGTGCGTCAATTTCTTTATTCCTAATGTAGTTTTATGAAAATTAGATTTTAAGATGAAATTTTTAGTAAAAATAGGAATAATCATATAATACCATAAACTACGATAGGACTGAAATAGGCTTGCTAACACTGAGTTTACATTTTAACAAAGAAATTAGCAATAACCTCTCACAAACCAAAGAAACTTGTTCTGTTAATTAAAATATAAATACCCTCTGAAATTCATAGTATTTTGTGGCCTTTTTGATCTCTATAACAGAAACGAAATGTTCAGTTTAGGAAGTGATTATCGGGGTGGCTGTATACCTTGTGGTTTTGCAATGGTTTGCTCTTACATATGCCCTCACTGTATCCCCAGCGGTCCCTGGAGGTGGATGCTGCGCTGCTATTTTGTACATGGGAGAATGAGCTTCGAGAGGCTAGGTGACTTGCCCAAGGTCATACAGTTAATCAAGTCAGCAGAGTGCCAGGGATGCACACAGCTGTTCTACTCAAAGCCCTGCAGTCTTTCTCTGTGTTGCGCCTGTCACTCACCAAGATCCAATATTTGCCCACTATCAGCTGGTAGGGAATATAAAGACCAGTAAGACATGGTTCCTGCCCTTTGGTTGAGAGATAAAGTATAAGCACAGCTAGCAATTTCCAGTGGTTTTTGAGAAAATGATAAAACGAGTAGAGACAGTGAGGTCAAAGAAAGGAGAAAATCTTATTAGATAAAGTCATAGTTAGTTTATAGTAGCATAATAAAGTATACTGTATAGAGTATACTATGTTTACTTTTCTGCTCTTTAAATATATATACGAATTTACTGCCTTAGACTTGAAAAACAAAGGAAAAACAATACTATAAACTAAATTTTCTAAGGAAGCAGATGTAAGCTGTGGTTCCAGTACTCTCTTTGAAAGAGAGGTTAGAAATGTAAACAAATGGCAGGATCTTTGTGAGGAAGGTAAGTGCTTACATTAGAGTTTACAACTCTTAACACCTCTCCTTTTGCTTTTCAAAGTGGTCATGTAATAATTTTGGCATGGACAAATTTGGGGCCTAAATCACAGGAAGAACGTTTTTCAAAATAAGAGAAAGTATTGAGGTAATAGAAGAGCCTGTATTTCCGCTGGCCCTCCGCATATTGTCTAAGCCTTTTAAATGTGTTCCATTTTGGGCATTGCGTATTTATTTCTGTATCTGCGTCTCCCGTGAATCTGTTAACTGCTCCAGGATTACTCCCAGCACTGTCAGAGTGCCTGGCACCTATTAGGTGTGCAGAACTCAGGGAATTTTACGGAGATGAATCTGGGACTTGATGGTTCAAACCCTGCCAGCTCCTGAGCACTGGTGAGGTCTAACATGGCCAGATAAGTTTAAGCCACTAGGACTAGTGAGAAGTGTATTATTTATGAAATGCTTTACATGAAATATTTTATAACGTAAATAGTTATTTTTTGAGTTGCTGATTCGTTGGCAGCTTTTTACTCGAGGCGAACCCTGCGGCACAGATCACTCTCAGCACAACGGCCGTGATACAGAGGCCGGGGTCCAGTCTGTTAGCACCACGAGAACGTTTCCATTGTCTTACTGGCATCCCTTTTCCCCTTTACATCTTAGAACCATGTCACCTTCATCACAAAAATACTAGCAGAATGTAATATTGCCTAATTTAATATACATTTATTAATCCCCTGTCAGGTCTCTAGCAGGATGCTAGTTACCAAGGAGACGGAGATGAATGCGCAATGTCTGTGGAGCACAGTTCACTGGCCCGGCAGCGTGCCAGGCACCGGGTACAGCAGTTGGCTCCTGCCGTCATAAGATTTATATGGTATTTCACACTCTAACAGGATGGAGAGAAATGAACTGACAGGTGCAATAGAAAGGAACATACAGAAGGGAGCGACTAATTCTGCTCTACTGTGACAGGGAAAGCTCCAGAGAGAAAACACAATTTCACCTTGGCCTGGATGGGGCGACTTAGGCCTGACCAGGATCCCTTGTACAAAACGCACACTTATATGTAATACACACACACACACACACTTGCCTCAGCTCCATTTTTCTCTCCAATTAAAACTAGAAAGTTAATTAGGAAATAAAGGCATTTATATTTAAAATAACAACTTAGAACAGCATAGTGTTAATCCTATCAAATGGTTATTCTTTTAAAGAATATTTATGATCATTGAACAATTTATCAATCACTTTTAAAAAAGATCTCTTAAAAATATATATAAAAACATGAAAACTTTAAAAAACAAAGCAAAGGAAAAGAAGAATAGAAACATGAATGCTTTTTCACAACTTTTAACTTTCATAGTAGCCTTTGTGATTAAGTTAGAGAATAGCCCCACCTTGTGACCAAAAAATCAGCTAATTGGGCATAAACCAATTGAAACAAACCTTAGACCAGTCTCCAGAAAGGAGGAAGCAGGAAAATGGGAAAAGACTGCCCCTTCAGGTTGATGTTATTGTTACACTTCTCGTGCTAGAAATTGCTGTTCATAGAAACTTAAAACACCAATTACTTTATGCTGTTGTGGTTAATTCTGATTATTGATTCTAATTCGAAAGCAGATTTATATTTGACTCATAGGAAAATTATTTTTCTAAACCCTTCTGTTATTTATTTTCTCTATGTTTAGTTTTGTTCTTTATAACATGTACAAGATGAAACATTGTAATAAGCATTTTAACATATTTTTTTCCAAAACTATCAACTGCAATTACACAGCCAGTAGAAGTAACATTTTTGAAAGGTGATTTGGGATTTATAAAGATAAGTAAAGTAGAAAATTAGGTAGTCAAAGATGATTTCTAAAAGTTAAATAAACCAGTTGTGTCTAATATTATTCCCAAATCCTCACCTACTACTTAAAATAATAGCACAGTCATGAGTTATTAGTTTAGATAACCACAACTGATTGTGTAGTCCCCAAATGCCAAAGACTGCCATTGTTTGAAGGTGTAAAAGAACAACCTTACCAGGAAAATACAGATCTTAGCTTAGCTTTACTACCTCAAGAAGTACTGAGGCAAATCACTGATCAGTCAATTTGTATTCATCCCTGGGAAACAGCAGAATATAAAAGCAAAGCAAAGCATAGCTTTGCAAACACAAAAATTCATGAGCTTCATCTAAGATTAAAATGACTGAGACTGAGATGGAACTAGTGTGTTAATCCAATTCTCCTGAATAACAATAATAATAGCTCTTATTATAATTATTTGCTCTGATGTCCATGGAGGGTTTACTATTTTTATAATTTACATTTCATAGACGAAGAAACTGAGGGCTAAAGAGATTAGGTAGCATGCCCACGATCAAGTCATAAATCAGATTTCAAACTCAGGGCTGGCTCAGTGCCTCTTAACTGCTATGTTTGCTGGAAAAAAGGACTGGTGCTCCCAGACTCACACTCCAACCCTCTGCATTTTAAGTTGTGTCTGGTTGGTCGTGGGTACTCAGTTCAATCTGAGACAGCTGGACAGAGGACCGTCTTCCACATGGTGCAATCCCCAAGGTGCTCTGCAAAGACACTGTTGTTAAGAGAGCCCACTGGCGTTGCTTAAAGAATCCAAAGTCAAAGGGGAGAAAAGTGTGGCATTTTGACTAAAGAGAGAAAGGTTAAGGGATCAGTATGGCACACTTCTTTAGGTTCCTATAAAGGTGAGGATTAAAAAGAGGTAAAACTCTTGGTCAAGGACAACAGTGTGGGGATTGCCCAGGGCAGAAGGAGTAGGGGGAGGCAGAGAAGGGAGGGTACAGGGGGGACAAATAGTGGTGGAAGCAGACTGGACTTGGGTGGTAAATACACAATATGATATACAGATGCTGTGTTGTGGAGTTGCGCACCTGAATCCTGTATAATTTTGTTAACCAGTGTCGCCCCAATAAATCCAATAAAAAGGAAACAATTAAAATAAGTAAGTAAAGGTGAGGATTTAGGCTTTCTGATTCTGCGAAATGTAATATTAGATGGTCATGAGACCTTCTAGAATCTGGAATCCAATTTTATCCTGGTTCGACTCACCAGAGCTCTACGGCTCCAGGTCTGGCTGGGGATGGAGTAGAGCAGTCCGGTCTGGCCCGTCCTGGGAGCTCATGCTCATCTTAATCCCCCCCTAGGTCACATCATAGGCTTTCTTTTTCTCTCCGCATTTCCCAGTCAAAGCTCTTTTGGAATGGATCCGTGCACAGCACAGGCACTAACCTAATATTTGTTGAGTGAGTGGAGGAAGTGACACAAAGGAGTCTTCATTTACAAAGTGGAGTAAGCTAGATAAAGAAATAAGGGGATATTTCAAGTGGAGAGAACAACAGGTACAAAAACGGGCAGTGTGCATGGCGTAGGCACTGCAGCAGCTGAGCACAGCTGGACTGCGGGCTGCGTGATGTGACGGACAGGTCGAGCAGGTTAGTCACAACGAAATGCCAGGACTCTGGCGCCTGCTAGCTTTGGTTTGAATTCTAGTTCCACCTCTCACCAGATAAACGATGTAACCTCTCTGTATCTATCTCAGGGGGTGTTAGAAAGATTAAATGAGCTATGCCACGAGGAGTATTTGAAACATTGCCCCATATATAACTACTACTCAATAATTGTGAACTCCTAGATTAGGATGTGGGTGAGCAGTGGGTGGTGGGATAGGCAGGGGCCGGTCCTGGAGTTTCCTATGTAAAAAGGAAGAATGTTTATGCAAAACCAGGGAGAGTCTTAGAAGGTTTGTAGGAAGTGGGGAGTAGGGGTGGGATTTGAATTATATGGGAAGGTATATAGCTCTGGGATGGGCGGAAGGGGACTACACTGAAGACCAGAAGACCAGTGAGGAGGCCATTGCAGTATTCCAGATGAAGAGAGTTAAGACTTCAACTAATTCCAGGGGTAGTGGCGAGGAAAGGGAGCCCTTACGTGAGAAGCAGCGGGTCTAATCACAGGAGTTGGCACCTGACCAAGTGAGAGGGGTGCTGAATCTCAGTTTTCAGGAGGGGGCAGTTGGGTGGGTGAGAATACCAATCATGTGAACACTAGGAATGAGGTGGACTTGGAGGAAGATGAAGAGTTTAGTTCTGTACGTGGTGTCTTTAATTTTTGACATGTTGGGTTTGAAGAGAGCAGCCAAATATATCAGTGCCTGGTAGGCGATGGATAAACAGGTTTCGTACTTTGGAGAGAGACGAGAACTCTGATAAGAACTCTACCCATTATTAAGTGGAACTGTTTATACTTCTGGGCTGAAGAACAGTAATTTTGGAGGGGTTGTTTAAGATACTATCTATGCCCTAATTAGAGATATTAATATTTAAAAGATTAACAAATCCCATGTAGAAAATGGTGAAGTTGGGCGATTCTTCTGGCAATTCAGGAACATTATCATTTATTGTCAGACAGTAGTGACTAAAACAAAGGCACTGTCAAAGTGAAAGACATGCAAATCATTGATTTAGTTGTATTCTGAGGATGTTGTTATCTGACCTTCTTTGCCCTGCCTTAGGCTGGAACATGTAATATATAGTATTATTTAAATGGGTGCAAATAACTACGTGTGTGTGTAATTTTACACTTCTCAGTTCTTTAACAACTTTACCTCTGCAATTTTTAAATTTACCCCACAGGTATCTCTGATGAATATATAACACCAATGTTTAGCTTCTATAAAAGTGTGGCAGAATTAAAAATGACTCAAGAAGAGTATGCTCTGCTTACAGCAATTGTTATCCTCTCTCCAGGTAATTTTAATGTGAGATTTTTATTTTTATGCTATTAGTTCTTTTTTTAAAATATAATCATAATAATGTTTATGAAAGAAAATCAGGAAAACACAGAAACATAAAAAAGTAAAATGCCTGTACCCCCACGGCTTCACACTGAACCATGGTTACACATCAGTGTATTTCTCTTCAACCTGTTTTCGAAACCTCACATCCATTCAGTAAATGTGCTTTTAATACCCACTATGCACTAACCATGGTTCTAGATGCTGGGGGACGTGGTGGTAAAGAAAGGGGCAGAACACAGCGACACGGAGCTCTCCACTCTCCAGTAGGGTAAAGACGACAGTACGTGAAGAAACAAAAATAATTTGTGGTGATTATTGAGGTGGTGAATGCTAAAGACGAGAATATAAGAGAAGAAAGTGGCAGTAGAGTTACTTCAATTAGTGGTCAGGGAAGGCTTTTCTCTGGATATGGGCAAGGACCTAAATGAAATTATATGTACATTTTTTTTACAGCTTAGTTTTTATTTATAAGTTTAATTAAATTCATTGGGATAAACATTTTAGCATAATATAAAACATGCTGTCTTTTTTTTAAAAGTGTACTTTTATTTAAAAGTTTTTCCCCACATCATTAAAAAAATTATACTGGTAAAAGTTTATTGTCATGCACGCATCTTATTCCATTGTATTGATGACCAATCATTTACTTAATTTATACCATATGTTTGGATATTCAGAATATCTCCAATTTTCTGCAGTTTTAAACAATGTTGAAATGAATTCTTCTGTGCATACATTTTTCTATGTTTTTTGCTTAATTATTTTGGTATAAGTGATGCCACATTCATAATTTGTGGCCTTAAGCCATTTTATACCTGGTATTAAGTCAGAAGCTAGTTGTTACTTTGTTTCACTGTGGAAATTATAATTAAGATGAAGGAAAACATGTTGGCAGTACCTACCAAAGTCACACATGCAGAAACTCCATGAGCCCGCAATCCCGGTCCGAGGGCTACGCCCCCGGGAATGACGCTTACGTTCACCATGCAGGTCACTTCGGGGGCATTGGCCAGAAGAGGAATTTAGAGAGGCCTGTGAGGGCAGCAAATTTTGTGTATCTCGATCTAGTTGTGATTGAGTGTGATTAAATGACCTGGCTGCGATTAAGTGCGTGTGTAAAACTTCATCCAGTGCAAATCCAGTGGGAAAATCCACTGGGCTTTTTTCCACTGGATGGAAAAAATTCACCCAGTGTTGTACATTTCAAATGTACAACATGTGTAAGTTCTACTTCAGAAAAGGGTAACGACCCAATATACTTACGCCGAACATTCCACTTTTTAATTTTGTGGTTTTATGTTCAACGTCCAAACAGACAGGCAGTATATAAAGGACAGAGAGGCCGTGGAGAAGCTGCAGGAACCTCTGCTGGATGTGCTACAGAAGTTGTGCAAGATCCACCAGCCAGAAAACCCTCAGCACTTCGCCTGCCTCCTGGGCCGCCTGACTGAGTTGCGGACATTCAATCATCACCACGCGGAGATGCTGATGTCCTGGCGGGTCAACGACCACAAGTTCACCCCGCTGCTCTGTGAAATCTGGGACGTGCAGTGATGCGCACCGCAGGGGCGGGGCTGCCTCTCCGTTTTCTGCATGTTATGAGTGTGATGTGGAACTTTCCCTTATTTCATTTGTACCTGGTTTCACACAAGAATATTTATGCAGTAATGATATAACTTCCACAACTGTAAATAGGGGGCTAGGTACAATTACTTTCTTTACTTTGCATTTTACCTGGCTTCAGGGAATCTTTTATTCTAATTGGCATGCCCTGTTTGCCTAATAAAATTGATGATTACCTCAATTCTTTATGTTGAAATAGGAAAAATCGCATTTCGTTTTTCATCTTCCCTTATTGTATATATTTTATTAAACTGTTGTGTGTACTTTTGGCAATAAACTGAATGTAATGGCAACAAGCTTTCATTTGGAAACAGGATTGGAAAAAATATACAAACAAATGACACCCTATTGAGCCTGAGGGGATAATTTATAAAAAGATAAACTCTCACAACACACATGGTACATTTTTCATCCCCAGAGAAGCCCCAGTGAACATTCACTCACTTGTAGTAACCCTCTGATCATTTCATTTTCTTTGATGTTCAAAGAGAATAGCATACGGAAAAATTAATAATTGTCGCATAAAATATCCCCATGCATATTAGTTACACTTTTAGGAGGAATACTTCCCGTAGTCATCGTCCTGAGGCAGCATTTACAAATTCAGAGGATGCAAATAACTCCAGTGATGGGACATTTCCTTTTCTCTCTGAAAAGTGCTCACTGTTGACTTCAGTGCATATAATTAATCATTTTTTATTTTGTTTTGCTTTACTTTTGGAAAACACTCCGCTAGCCAGGTGCACAGCTGTTGTAAACTTACTCCAAAGCAGGAATTAGTTCATTTCCTTCCTTCATTGTTATACTGTTGCATTCTTCTCCCCATTATCCTTTGGTGAATACAATAAAACACCTTCTATAAGTAATGGGCTTATATCTCCCTTTCTCCTGAAGTCAGCCAAAATGGAGCTTGCTTAGTAAGCAAAGGGCATTTTTTTTTTTTTGTATTAAAATACTGGGGCAACCCTGAAGTCCTAAAATTAGCTGGTCAGTGGAAAAGTGAGTGAATTGGGGCTGCATCAGATGGATTCCATCTGCCCCAACAACAGAGACTTGAATCCCCACTAAGTACAAGATTCTTTTGCTGACCACCACAGGAGAATACAAAGATGACGGAGACACAGAAATTACCTCGGCTCGCACTGGGGGTTGGGAGATGCATTTTATAGGCTTGCCTGTCAGCTAGCTGTGACTAGGTTAAATCGATGGAAGGACAGAAAGGGAAAATCCAGGGTATTTCTCCCTTGCTCTCTGCCTCATGGCATCTCTTGTAATGATTGAATCCCCCCTAGGGCAAACCCTACCCTGTTGTTGAAGGCCCGGCCTTCCGGATTCCTCTTTTGAACTTCCAAGCCCTGGAAGTGCAGTGGCTTCCTAGGGTTGCTCATCTCTGGGTTGATGGATTTAGCGCCCGCCCTCATCCAATATGATCTCACTTCAACCTGGTAATTGCTCCTGTTTATTGTCTTCATTCTTTCTTCTCCTATGAAACCAGGTTCCTGTGTTAAATTTCCTCTTTCTGAAGCACCTACAGTGGTTCATGTTTTCTCCTATCCAAGTAACTGGGCCCCACCCTGCTTAGCTTCCGAGATCAAACGAGACTGGGTGCTCTCGGGGTGGTATGGCTGTAAACTGGTTCATGCTTTCGGACTTGAGCCTGACTATACAGTTCCTTTTTTTTTTTCTCTTTTGGTTACACTTGAATTTAAGAGAATGTAGAACTTGAACTGCTGGAAGCCATCTTGTAACCAGAGGAAATCTGAGTACAAAGCCAATGTAAACAGCAGAGCCATTTGAGACTGGATTCAGGTTACATTATTTGAAACCTTAGATTAAGCTTTGCCTAAAACTAGAGAATTCTATCAAGGGATTTTTAATTACATGAGCCAGTTATTTTCTTCTTTCATATGTGAAATTGAGAACTTTTCCCTTCATATAGAACTAAAATAATTTTTTATAGGGGCACTCCTAATGGATTTAGCGCCCGCCCTCATCCAATATGATCTCATTTCAACCCTTAATCTTAATTATACCTGCAAAGATCTTATTTCCCAAGGTCACATTCTGAGGTTCCAGGCAGACATAAATTTAGAGAGGATACTATTCAATCCATCATATAGTTAATATTTCAGTATTAATAACAATGGTTATCATAAAATTTTATATCATCGAATTACTTATATGTTATTTTGTTCATGGAAATTGGTATCATCTAAGATAGAACTTAGTATTGGTTTTAATGAAGTTGGCTTTCAATAGATTATCTGCCAAATGAGTAGTTTAATGAATTGTGAATGAATCAAGATTTCTGTTGGCCCAAAATTTCATCTAGTATATCACCCAAAGCAATAATGAGATTGACTCAATAATGTAAAGGCATTAAAATCTATAGCAGCAACCAAAAAAAAAATGCAGGACAAAACAACTAGGAAACCAAAAGCAAAAATAAGAAAGCCTCCAGCTATGGTATATTTTAAGCAATGGGGCATTCCTGTAGAACTGTGAAAGACCCAAATCATATTTCAATATACGAGGGGTACATGAGAGAGTCTGTTCTGTGTTCTATAAAGATGTTTAGTCAGATGAATGATTACTCCTAATGTAATAACTCAAAATTTAGATTTCCAAGCTTAATACTAAAGTGGGGTACATCTTCACAATACTGGAAAAGACAGAACTTACAGAGTCTGTCATCTGATGAAAGCAGATGAATGGGGCTTGCTCTGCATGTTGCAATCATGTCGATTTCAAGTAAAGCAAGAATCTCTAAAATGTGGCTATTAACCCAACCACCAATTAGGAAATCTACACATGAAAGTAGATTGCAGCTCATTAGGTGGAACCCTCAATTACTAATTGCAGTGGTAAAGGTAGGTAGGATGATGAGTGCACTTATCAAGTAGGGCACTAACTGAGAATTAATGTAAAAGAGGTTGGGAAAGGAGGACAACTGTTTTCTTCTTTATATGGAAGGGGAAAAGAACAAGAATCAAAGAATCTAGAAGAGAATCCCCACATTTCACCAGTGAAGAATATGGCCTTAGAGGGCAGAAGCCATTTCCACAGGCTGGCTGTGGGTTCACTTTTCAACATACTGTCTTATATCTGTATAAGGAAGAGAAATTACCAAGACAAGCCAAACAGACAATGAGAATAAAATGTCCTGCTACCAAAGTTTCAATAAACGGTTAGAATTAAGTGTTTTGTGTGTGTGTGAAAGACAGAGAGAGAGAGAAAGAGAAAGAACACTTCTGTATATACCTCATATAGCTATTTTTAACAAGAGGAACTCAAATGTTTAGGTATATTGTATGCATGTAAGAAAAAATAAAAACTAATGACTCATCAAACAAGATCTATAACACAATTTGTTTTTAAGGTTCTCCAGAGAAGTGTACATATTCCAATAGCAGGGCTCAACAAATCCAATTTAAAACTGCAAAGCCACAGAACCTTTGGCTAAAGGAAGGGGTATGACAGTTGCCTCTAGTTTTAAGTAGAAACACTATAAAATGTAGGCTGATTCGAACAACAGGTCCTGTGAAAATCAATCCATCTAAAGTGTTCTGGGAGGGGCTGTTGGGCATCAGGCTCAATTACCACTTATACGTCAACCTTTTGATGACTCTCTTTGCCCATCTCCCAAAAGCAGATATGCTCTGCGGTAGCAGGAGCCCTGAGCTTACAGTGTAGTCTGGTGAAGAGCAAGTGCTTAGCAGTACTTGTTGAATCGATTTTTCTAATCTGTATCTCTTGCACAAACCAATTTAATCACCTTCAGACATAACTTCTCAAATATCTTTTGAACACCTCTGCCTGCGTGTTCCTCTCATACGTCAAACTGAACACAACCCAAAACAAAACACATTGTTCTTTCCCCAAAGTTGTTTTTCCTGCATTCCTCAGATCAGTATCAGCGTCACACGATAACCAAGTCCAGGTACATCAGCCTCTTAGGTATCTCCTGACACTTCTTCTCCATCCCTTCTGAGCTAGTTTAAAGACATCAATTTTTTGTTTTGTTTTTAAATTATTTATTTATTTATTTTTAGAGAGAGGGAAGGGGAGGGAGAAAGAGAAGGAGAAAACTCGATGTGTGGTTGCCTTTCATACACCCCCCACTGGGGACCTGGCCTGCAACCTAGGCATGTGCCCTGACTGGGGATCAACCAGAAACCCTTTGGTTTTCAGGCCAGCACTCAATCCACTGAGCCACACCAGCCAGAGTGTCATCTTTTATTTTTTTTAAATTGCTGCCAGTCTTATTCCTTTCTTCAAAATCTTTGAAAATATTTTTTTTCTAAAACCAACTTATTCATACCATTTCCTCCTAATAATTCCAATTGCCTGTAAGAAAGAATCTAAAGTCCTTGGCACCTACCAGGACTTTCATATGTGCCTTATTCAGCCTCGTCTATCTCCTGATCTCCAAACTTGAGTCATTCATTCATAACTGCTATGCCCAGATTATCCCAGGCCCTCTCCCATCTCTGGAACCTTGTTGTCCTCTATGCCTAGAAAACACTTCCTATCCCAATTATCCTTCCTCTTGGCAGATTCGAATTCATCCTTCAAAATTCAACTTCTTTCAAACCTCTGACCATCCCTGTCCAAGACCGTTAGGGGTTCCATCTTTCACGGAACTCCACAGACTTCCATTGATTGAGGCTTTACCAAGCTGCAGGGCACTTTGAGGGAAGGACTGTCTTCTTCATTTTTGTCTCTTCAACCAGCAATAGTACTTACTCCCCGTTTGTTTTTGGTGAGTGAGCGTAGGGGTAAATGGGCATGCATGCACGAGAGAGAGAGAGAGAGAGAGAGAGAGAGAGAGAATGAATCATTCCAAGTCAAGCCCCACACTTTGTAGACAGGGAAATGGAGTCCCACAGAGATGATCTGATGAACTTGAACTGATGAGAGAAGGGCCTGGAACTCCAGGTTTTTGGCCATTGATTTTTTTTTTCAATTAACATGCCATATTTACAGTTATTACAGGCCCATCTCTTGTTCCATTTAAATCCAGTCTCTGCTTTATGTCAACCTGTGGAGAGCAGGACCAATAAAATGGCATAGGTCCAATTAAGATATACAAAGTATATAAAATAAAGTGGAGTCACGTATGTCAACTAAAATGGCTATAAGTCAGCCCTGGGAAGCTACCTAAGTCAGAGTAAACACATCTGGCAAGGAGACACACCTAAGATATCTGCACACGGGGTCAGAGTGGCCATGTCTGCGGAGGGGGACCACCCATAGATAGATTCCTGGGCAAATTCCCCACTTGGCATCAGGGTTGCCAAGACACTTATCGAAAAGACCCAGAAGGCCAGAGTCCACCACTTCCAAGGTATAACAGAGGCAGGTTGCGGACCACTGCTGAGACTGCTGAGCTCCACACACCAGCCTGCTGCTCCCCGCCACGCTGATCTCCCTGGGCTTCCCCTGCTGGAGGCTCTGCCCTGCTGGACTGAGCACTTTGTCTGCCCTGCTGCGCACCTGGCTCCGGAGATCCCTCCCTGCAAGACATTGACAACTCCCTTGCCCACCGTGCTGTTTCCCCGACCTGAAGGCTGAGACTCTGGGACTGGGGTTCGTTATTCCCCCATTGATTGCTACGTGTGCGGTATGTTTCTCCTAGATTGTTAGAGTGTGAGTAGGATATCAAGGTATGTTGATGTTCTACTTAGAGTGAACCTGCATTCAATAAAGGCTGAGTGAATAGCATAGTTGTGTGTGTGACTCTTGTCTACTCCTTGGTGTCTGGCTGCTCAGCAGTCGGCCAGCCGAGCAGTTGCCCTGCTGACTTATGGGGCAGACTGTATTGCGAACAGTCGCTGGTGACACAGCCTTTAGAGCTGGTAAGCATATCTCACTGTGTTGGTTAATTTTTCTCCCCTAGTTCTTGTGTTTTCTTAAGGAAGTGCCGACATCCCCTTTTTGATTTTCGTTTTGGCTTGAAGTTACAGGATCCCTTTCCTTCATCTGTCACCCTGACCCCCTTATGAGAAGAGGGGCCTCTCGCTGAAAGTTTTCTGCGTAGGACTCCCATTCCTGCTTGGTGACTGCCTCCGCACAAGACAGGCGCCTTCAGTACAGCGAGATCCACAGTGGATTTAAGGTTGGGAGGGACTTTTAACTGATCGGGATGAAACTCAGGGCAACGCCCTTACACGCCTCCCGGCCACATTCCG
The DNA here is from genome assembly GCF_021234435.1 of Artibeus jamaicensis. NCBI lineage: Eukaryota > Metazoa > Chordata > Mammalia > Chiroptera > Phyllostomidae > Artibeus > Artibeus jamaicensis. The sequence goes on along the minus strand of NW_026521486.1, from coordinate 16,173,030 downwards.
AGATGAAAGGCCGGTTCAACTTTCCTGCCTATCGGGACTAGCAGGAGGGGAAGTTGCTGTAGCCGAGGGGCCCAGAGGGCCAGACGTGTTCAGTGACCAAGACTGGCGTGAACGCCGAACTCGTGAACCAGGGCCGGACACCCAGGGCTGACTGAGACACGCGCGCAGGTCTCGTGCTCCCCGCGGAGTCCCGGGGGTGGGGCCTCCAGCCACGCCCCCTTCCTGCCCTCTGATTGGTCCCTTCGAAACAGGCGTTGGCGATTCGCGGCAAACAGTAAGGCTAAGACACGGCGGCGGTTGGCCAGGGGCGTTGTGGCTCTGCACAGATTGAGCCGGGATGGCTCCCCCCAGGGTGAAGTGACCATTCTGCATCTGCGCTGGTGAGTATTTCCGTGCTTGCTTTCTTTTATCCCCGCGAACTTATCTTGCCTTCTCCGGGCTGCCGCGCCTCAGCCTCCGGGCTCGAGGAATCCCCAGCACTGCGAGGAGTCTGAGAGGCAGGAGGTAGGGACCCTAAGCTCCGGGGTCCTAGGCGCTCGGTGATTGGCCCGCTGCGGGAGTCGCGTGCTCTGATTGGCTCCTGGGGCCGTCACGGAGAAGTGAGGTCTGCCCACAGCTGCCCACTCTGGTGCGGTGCGAGGGGCAACAGGTGTGCTGGGGCGGCTCGCGGCAGGTGCTTGCGTGCTAGTCTGGGGAAGAGGTATCCAGCCGCCACCACTCTAGCTTTAGCATCCAAACGGGGATCAGAGCCTGGAGCTAGCTTAGGGTCCCCGGGGCACTCACCTACCCGAGCACTTAGGATATTTAGGATCACTTGATTCTCCCACCTCACCGTTGGGAAGGTTTGATGAAGTCACAGGCCTTGGAAAGAGAGCGACGCAGTCATTTCCTCTACACTCTCTTCCCTATTTGTCCTCTCCAGTCCATGCAAGGCCCAGATCGCCGAGAGAGACGGAACAAGGAGATCCGCGCGGTGCTTTCCTATTCACACCCCTCGGGCAGCAGAGCTGCGTGGGTTGGGGGTGCCTGTAGGTTGCGTGTCAACGGGAGGACAGTGTAGGATGGCCTACTTGCCGATGAGGTCAGTCCTGGTTCCCACCTAATTCTTTGAAACCAAGGGATTGGACCGTGTGGATTTACAGTGCTCGTGGCATATGTGTGGTGGAGAAGCCGATTCTATCGCTGCTAAGTGAAGAGATGGTTTTTGCAGGCCCAGTCCAGGTCAGTTCGGGTTTCGCTGCGTTTGTGTTGAGAGTGCTGATGATAACTACTGCCTCGAGTTAAGTGGTTTGTGAACTGCTCTCTGATCACATCTCATGACACTTAAATGATTAGGAATTGGAAATCGTGCCAGCTGAGATTCCCCCTGGGAGGAGCTTGGAATGGATTTAAACGAAAAAGGGGAAACTCTGGTGTAGAAACTGATTCGTGCTGTCTGTGATCTGTTTGAAAAATTCATTAAAAATCAGGGAACAATGAATTGTAGGTGTCTTTGCTATTTTGAGGTTGCTGGATGAAAAGTAATATTTCTCTCCACTGTATCAGAGCTGCATGTGGGCTCTGAAACCAGACTTTACTGTGTGGGCGAATTTAGGAAGTTATTTAATCTTTGTAAGCCTAATTTCCTGCTTTGTAAAAGAAGGTTAATTAAGAGTTCCTACCTTATTGAGGCAAAGGTTGTTGCGAGGATTAAATGAAATAATCCATGTAACAAACAGGTTTAGTACATGTAGAGCCTGGCACACAGCTGTTGTGTCTGTGCTGTTTAGTTTGGTGGAGAGGCAGGCGCACAGGTGAGGGCAGTGCCAGAGGCAGCGATGGTTATCATTTACTGATTAACCAGAGCAAGGCACTTAAAATAGCATCTAGCTGGTGCTAAACATTCTTAGTTATCGGATACATTATTACTTAGAATATGCCAGGTACTGTGTTCTTTGTGTTTTATTTATATTATTGTCAAACCTCTTAGTAATCATGCCCTGTGGTTGGTATTATCTCCATGTCGTAGATGAATAAACTGAGGCTCAGAGAATGGTCGTGGCCTACTGAGGTCTGTCAGAGTTCCAGTGTCCAGCTTCTTTTTTGTATCACACTACCCTTGCGTTTATTTTCCCAGCATTAAGCAACTTCTCTGCCCAGAGTTGTTTGAAGGGCCCAGGTTCATTTCTGCTGTGAGTATGGGTTTATTTTGATACTTCATTAATTTTAAAAAAAAATAAGAATTTGTGATGGTGAGTCCAAGCATGTGAAAAGAGAGAATGTCAACAATATACATGCTATTACTAAAAAAACTAAATGAGTCCAATCGTATTTGGTGAATTGGTCAGTTCAGAAATGTTTCCTAATTTATATTTTTGGAAAAAACATTAGTTTTTGCTTATTCCCTATATTTTTACTAAACAGCACTCTAATAGTATATTTTTTCCTATAAATCTTTTTTATTCTTCTTTATTCTATTACGGTTGTCCCAGTTTTTCCCACTTTGCCATCCTCTGTTCCCCCCACTCCCTCCCACAGTCCATCCCCACACCATTGTCCGTGTCCGTGGGTCACTCATACACGTTCTTTGACTACTTCCTTCCCTTCCTCTCACCATTGCCCCCGACCCCCCCACCCCTTCCCTCTGGCAGCTGTCAGACTGCTCTCTGTTTCCATGTCTCCGGTTCTGTTTTGCTCATTAGTTTATTTTGTTCATTAGATTCCTCTTATAAGTGAAATCATATGGTGTTTGTCTTTAACCGACTGGATTATTTCACTTAGCATGATAGTCTCCAGTTCCATCTGTGCTGTTGCTTTTTCCTGTAAGTCTTTTTTTAAACAAATATTTTATTTATTTTTAGAGAGAGGTGAAGGGAAAGAGAAAGAGTGGGAGAAAAACATCAATGTGTGGTTGCCTCTCATGTGTCCCCTACTGGGGACCTGGCCTACAACCCAGGCATGTGTCCTGATTGGGAATTGAACCAGCAACTCTTTGCTTCACAGGCCTGTGCTTAATCCACTGAGCTACACCAGCCAGTGCTATATTTTATTTTCTTAAAGTAACATGTCTGCATGTATGTCTGTGTGTGTGTTTTACTTCCTATTACTTGTTGCTGTCTGTACTTTGACGTAACGTATGCCTTAACATACCCAGGAACCATGTGATGTACAATAGGATTTGAGAAAATAGGAAACCTGAGTCTGTCAGTTTTCTCACTTCAAACTTCCCTATTTTTAATTGAAATTTAACTGCCATAGAAAATGCCTCAGAAGTAATGTTTACAAGATAAAGGCAATAATTATAATTGTATTTCTTTAGTATTTCTCCTTCTAAAAACTCAAACTTTTTAAATACTATTACATTGTTACAGAGTAGGTTGTTCTAACAAAAAGTTACCATGCATTTTTTTAAATGGATCACTACTTTCCAAATGAATTAGAATGTAGTAAAATGTAGCATATATACTAAATGTGACTTCATCTTTGATGCTGAAAGTATCTTAGGCATTTATAGCAGTAGGACCATGACATGCTAGGCACTGCTGCGGTGATGACTGGCAGGGACTCTGCCTGCTGTCACACGGCACAAACTTCTCTCTGAGAAAGTGGAGTATTGGCTGTGGTGAACGGCTCACTTTACTTAGTTTTAAACATACTGACTTTTGTTTTCCCTCGATGGCTGACTTGTTAATTCATATTTTTGATTCCCAAAATAAAATTGGCTGTTGAAAAATAATTTAGCTATATTCAAAAGTTTTTTTTATATACACACACACAATTTAGAAAACATTGTGGGACTTCCGCCAAGATGGAGGCATAGGTGGAGACGCTGTGCTTTCTCACACAACCAAGTTTAGAGCCAACTAAATGTTAGCAACAGAAAACACAGCCAGAACACAGAAAATTGAACTTTTCGGAAGTCTGATAACAACAAATTCTTCAGCCTGACCAGTAAGAGGGGCGAAGCCAGCAGCTGGGTGAACGGGATTGCACAGGAAAACTCGGTCAGACGGACTCAGGCGTGCGGATCCCAGGTGTGGGGTTGCGGAGGGCCGACCTAGTGAGCGACCAGCGGACCCAGTGAGGGCGCAGGGTGGTGGGTTGACTGTGGTTGCGCATTCGTGCACAGGTCGACCAGTGAAGGAGTGGGCAGTGAGACTGACCAAGCAGGCCCCAGTGGCGAGAGGCGGCAGAGGGGGCCGCCATTTCCTTGCCCTGACCCCGCCTCCACATACAGCGTCACAACCCAGTGACCTGCGCGACCCTGCCCTGGTGAACATCTAAGGCTCCTCTCCTCACCCAGTGGTGGGAAGCAGCAGAGGGTGCTGTCATTTCTCCGCTCTGACCCCATCCCCACATACAGAGTCACAGCCCAGCAACCTCGCCCTGGCGGCCCCTGCCCTGGTGAACACCTAAGGCTCCACTCCTCATACTTAATGGACACAAACAGACCAAAAATGGCTCAAGAACAACTCAGAGCCCCAGAGCCCATAACTCTAAGCGATGAAGAAATAGCAAAACTTTCAGATGCACAGTTCAAAACACTGGTGATCAGGATGCTCACAGAACTGGTTGATTTTCGTCACAAATTAGAGGAACATATGAAGGCGAAACTAATTGAAATGAAGGGAATTGCACAGGAAACCAATAGTGATGAAAAGGAATCTGGGACTCAAATCAAGGGAGTGAACCAGAAGGAAGAAAAAAATGGCCAAACAGGAAAATATGAAGAAACCAGAAAAAATAAGGAGAGACTTAGGAACCTCCAGGACATCTTTAAACGTTCCAACATTCGAATTATAGGGGTACCAGAAGGGGAAAAGGAACAGCCACCAGTGGAAACCTTATTTGAACAAATAATAAAGGAGAATTTCCCCAATCTGGCAAAGGAAATAGACTTCTAGGAAATCCAGGAAGCTCAGAGAATCCCAAAGAAGTTGGACCCAAGAAGAAACACACCAAGGCACATCATCATTATATTAGCCAAGATTAAAATGAAGGAGAGAATCCTAGAAGCAGCAAGAGATAAGGGAACAGCGGATTTCTCAAAAGAGACCTTACAGGCAAGAAGGGGCTGGAAAGAGGTATTCCAAGTCATGAAATCCAAAGACCTACAACCAGGATTACTCTATCCAGCAAAACTTTCATTTAGAATGGAAGGCCAGATAAAGTGCTTCTCGGATAAGATCAAATTCAAGGAGTTCATCATCACGAAGCCTTTTATTATATGAAATGTTAAAGGGACTTGTCTAACAAAAAGAAGATAAAAAAGATGAACAGTGAAAGGACAGCAAACTCACAGTTACTAACAACCACACCTAAAACAAAAGCAAACTAAAAGGACAGCTAGATCAGGAGGAGAACCATAGAAATGAAGATCTCATGGAGGGTTAGCAACAGGGGGTAGGAGGAGGAGAAGGGGGGAGAAGGTACAGAAAATAAGTAGCATAGACGGTAGGCAGAAAATAGATAGGGGGGACAAGAATAGTATGAGAAATATAGAATCTAAAGAACTTGAGACACATGGTCATAAACTAAAGGGGGGGAATGGTGAGGGCAGGGGAGTGCAGGGTGGAGGGTAATGAAGGGGGGAATAGAACAACTGTAACAGCATAATCAATAAAATTAAAAAAATTTAAAAAGAAAACATTGTAATCTAAGTAACATAATTATATATTTTTGGTTGCATAAGATATAGTAGATATTTTTCTCAGATTAGTAGTTCTATCATATATTGTTTGAAGTGACTAACAAAATCCATTGTATAAGTGTCCCATAAGTTTTTTGAGCAGTTTACTGCCAATAGACACTTAATGTTTTTACATTTTAAAAATATTTATTTTGAGAGTACATTTATTACAGCTGGGGACAGTGAAACAGGAAGGGCTTAGGATAGGAAAAGCCCCAGGAGAGAGACTGGGCTGGGCTCTTTGGCTTTTCCTTTCTTTTTAACGTTTGTTTGTTTGTTTGTTTGTTTATTTGTTTGTTTTTAGAGAAAGGCAGACAAACAGACATTGAATTTTGTTCCACTTCTCATGCATTCATTGATTGCTTCTTTTATGAGCCCTGACCAGGATCAAACCTGCAACCTTGGTTTATCTGATGAGGCTCTAACCAACTGAGCTATCCCATCAGGGCTGTATTTCTTTATATTAGTGTCAGTGTGTGTATGTTTTCCATAGAGTCTTTTAGTCTGTCATATATAAAGGCAAATTGATTTTAAGTTCTTTTAAATTTTTGTATCACTCAAAATTTTACAACAAATTAATAATGCTGTTTAATACAAAATTATCAGGTTGAATCTCTGCCAACCATTGAAAGAAGAAAAATTTAAATAAAAAGCGAAGATTCCAACAATTGAACAGTTTTTATATTTTGCAAGTAATATGTGATGTTTTATTAAACTGTAGGAATCTTTGTTCTTTTTCTTAAAACTTTTCATTTGGCTTTGGAGGCTGACTTTCTCTTAAATAATACACCACAGATTTATTTTGTTATTGTTTCAGATTCCTTTTAGTAATAAATGCAACATTTATTATAGTTAGGAGTAATTCCAGCACTAATTTTAGCATTGATTTCTTCTAAGTAGAAGAAATGGAGATTGTTATTTCCTCGAGGACCTTATTTTTAAAAGTATGGAGTACAGTAAAATTGAAGCATGTCTCGCTGTATAACCTAAATTGAAGAGTGTGTTCATGGGGTTCGATTTTAGAGAAATTGAATCTGCAGGATAGGTAGGAGTGAGTCTGGAAGAAGAGGAAGAAGAGAGTGTTCCACGTGGATGGATCAGCTTGTGCCAAGAACTAGATATGGGAGAGCATGGAACTCGAAGGCTCTAAGAGAAGTTCAGTGTGGCTCGAGTGCAGGGTTCAAGAGATGAGGCCGCTAGGGAGTCCTGGAAAGCTTTATTTAGCTTTGTTCGGAAGTTTGGGCTCTGCCCTAAAGGCCGTGAACCACTGGGGGTTTTAAGCATGTCCTCAGGTGGGAGTTTGTGAAGATTACAGGCTGCAGGGCAGGAAGAAAGGCTGGAGGCCTGTGACTTGGTGGGAGGCTGTTTCAGGACACCTGGAGAAAGATGATGGTGGCTCGAACTCGAGGAGTGGCTGTAGGTACTGAAGAGAGTTTAGACGTAGAAGTAACAAGACACGGTAATTTATTGTTTTGCCTGGGGTGAGTCAGGGACCCGGGAATGAGGAGGTAGAGGAGGTAGACGTGTGAGCCAGGAAGGAAGCGAGGGTGGAATCAAGGAAGGCCTGGTAACTTGGGAATCTTGATGCCATTTCCTCAGATACCAAATACAGGAAACCTTTGTAAATATTTAAATGAATGAATGAATAATAAATGAATAAATACACAAAGGCAGGAGCATTTAGTGGTGATGATGGAGAAGATGGTGGTAATAATAGCAAACACATATCACTATACACTTTGCATCTTTTTTTTTTAAGCGTGCTGTACAAAAGTGACGCCCTTTCCTTATCATTTCAGTGTACGGGGTTCGCTGATGCACGCTGCTTTCTCTGGGTTAGGTCAGATGTCTTAATCCTCTGGACCAATTTTCCTTTCTTCACTTAGTGTATTAGTTTCCTTTTACTGCTAGAACAAATGGCCACAAACTTAGTGGTTTAAAAGAACTCAAGTTTATTATTTTACTGCTTGGGAACACAAAAGTCTGGAATGAGCTAAAAAAGATGTCGGTCATGCTGTGTCACTTTTCTGGGCTCAGATGCGGGGAGTCCATTTCTTTCCTTTCTGCAGCACCTGCATTCCTTGGCTCTTCCTCCCTCTTCAAAGCCAGCAGTATAACCACACAGACGTGTCTCTGTGCCTCTCTTTCATCATATCACCTTCTCTCTTTCTGGTTTTGTTGTCACATCACCTCTCTGACTCTGACCTTTTTGTATCCGTCTTATACTCATTTGGTTACGTTGGGCCCTCCAGGGTAATCTCCCCCTTTAAGGTCCTTAATTTACTCAATCATCTGTAGTCCATTTTGCCCATGAACGTAGTATATTCACAGGTCGTGGGGAATAGGGCATAGGCATCTTCAGGGACCATTATTCTATCTACCATAAATGGTGTTTAAGTGTAATAAAGATGTACCGTTCACTGGGGCAGTCGTGAATGTCTGAGTAGCACATTGCCTCCAGAATCCTTGCCCCTTGGCACAGCGTTCCATCCTGTTCACTTGGACCCTCTGCCTCTATACCAGTCTTAGTAATATTTTTCTTAGTGATTCCTTTGATATGTCAGGCAACTCACTTGAACTGCTGGTACCTTGACTAGTAACCACTGTACATAGTTCCCCTTAGACATGTTGGGTGAGAGGCAAAATATCAATTCAGGTTACATAATAAATGAAAGCTAACAGTACCAAAAGGGGTCTCCCTTCAGACCCTCATCCTCTGTATGGCTGCTTCTCAGCTTTGCTGTCACCTCTCTTCCACAGTAAAAACACTGTGAAAAAGAGAGACAACCCAGATTTTCCCAGAGGTACTCACATTTCTCCTACCAGTGGTGTTTTCTAAACTGAACTAAGGGGTTGCAGTACGATTCCCAGTCAGGGCACATGCCTGGGTTGCAGGCCAGCTCCCCAGCGGGGGTGGGGGGGGGCGGGGTGCAAGAGGCACATTGATATTTCTCTCCTCCCCTCTTATTCCCTTCCCCTCTCTCTAAAAACTCTTAAAAAACAAAACAAAAACTTTCTAGTAGCAAGCCAGGAATTTATAATATACTTGGCCAAGCAAGCAGTGGAACTAACTCAAAATAAAAGTATAAAACATTGTAAAGGCAAGTGTTTGGGAGAAATGCTTTGCAACTTCAAAAGCTAAAGTTCTAATTAATTCAATCCAATCAGGAAGGACTACTGGGAAGGAGTAAATCAAAAAAGTTGTATCCTGGATTAGCTGAGGAGATGAGGAATCTCTTCAACTGTTCCTTCTCTATTTCCTTTTCTGATTCTTTCTGCAATGTCTAAATTTTGGATTTTCATAGGACTTGTTCTTAGACCCTTATCATTCATTCCTTTCTTCATTTCTTTCTCAGATGATCTCATTCTTTCCAGTCGCTTTACCTCCCAGGTATTTACCGACAGTTTCTGTCGCCTGAACTTCCTCTTTAGCTCTAGAATATTATTTCTAACTGCCAGCTTGACATTGCCCCTTGAGTGTCTTTAAAGGCTTCTTAAATTAAACATGGCCAAAACAGCACTTTTGACCTATCTATGCTTCAGTCTGTTCAGTCTCCATCATCCTCATCTCAGTAAATGCTCCCACTATCTGCTCAGTTGCTTAAGCCGGAAACCTGGGAGTCATTCTGGACACTTCACTCAGCCCTTACGTCCCTGTTCTTCGCCTATCCATCTCTAACCATGGCCAAGTCTTGCTTCTAACTCCAGAATAGATCTCAAACCCACCCCTCCTCTCCAGTGGAGACACCGTCAGCATTCTCACTTAGTCACCATCCTCTGTCACTGGACTGCAGGATCCCTAACTCTCCCCCTTCCAGGCTTCCGTCCGTCTCATTTCCTCTCTGCTGTTTCCCTGGCTCTCTCTGTTTGTACCCCTCTCTTTTCCTTCTCTCATTGTTTTTCCTGGTTCTTTTCCGCACATCTCCATCCACCCCTTCTTCAGTTTCTTCTCCCTTTTAACTGTTAAACCTGTCAGTATTTCACTCCCATGTTTCTCTGTACCCCTGAGAGAGCTCTTTTAAAACTATGAATTAGATTATGTTTCTCTCGTGGTTAAAACTCTTCCATGACTTCCCTGTGGCACTTAGAATAAAATGTAGTTTCCTCAGCATGGCCTTGTGTGGTGGGACTGATGTCTAACTTTTCACGTCTGTCCCGAGTCACATATTCTCCATGCTTAGGCCATACTGGCCTCTTTTAGTTCTCGGCATGCACCAAACTCTTTCTTTTTTGGGAGTCTTTACAAAAATGATGCTGTATGCATAAAACTCTTCCTTCTTTCTCTCTCTGGCTAATTTCTACCATTCTTCAAATTCATGTTTTTCCTCCAGTAAAACCATTTCTAACCACTCAATCTGAGTCTAAAGTAGGCCCCTGATGTTCTTCCTTCAAAGCAATGATCATGATTTAACATTGCATATTTATTTGTGTATTCACTACTAGCTCCGTAAGGGCAGTCACATGTCTGGTATGCATATCACTGTGTCTCTTCCCAGCATGCCTGCTTTTATAAAAGGTGTGAGTAAATGCTTGTTGAATAAATGAATGAGTGTACCCCATGTATGGAAAAGAATACATGTGGGGACAACTTTGCCCACAGGTTGCCTCGTCCGCCCCAGATGAAAGTAACACTACAAAGACATGAACTGCTTGGGGAGGAGAGGTGGCCAATTTCTCAGAGGAAGAAGGCCAAGAGCCCCTTCCTCAATGGCGTTTATAGGGTTGAAATACACAGGAATACAGGTGGCAAGGATCAAACAGTAGATAACATTTTAAAGAAATCTGAGGGCTTAGTCTGAGTCAGTGTCTGTCTGGAAAGGGGGGTTGCAGAAACTTTGGGAGACATACTCATTTCCTGCTTGGACCCTTATCGTATGAATGAAAGCACTCTTAGCAGAGCAGGCTTCACAGACTTTCAGGAACTCTTTCTGATGCCAGATCACCCTGGATCCCGCTCTATTCAGCAAGAGGCTGCACCGCCTCCCCCATCACAGGTTTTCAGGCTTAAGTGGATTCGAGCCAGGAAGCGCTTCTCCCAGAGGACATGGGGACTCAGGCTATGTCAGAATAGCTGGGGGGGGGGGGTGTGGGTGAGGGTCCATCACTCCCTCTTTGTTGCATTCCCCCCCAGTCCTTCCACGATGGCCTCCCAAGTGATGGAGTCTGGCTTAGGTGGCCCCCCACTGTGAGGGGTCTTACCCATCATTGACTTCTGACCATGCTTTGGGGGCAGGGGAGTAAGCAGAGGTAGCATTTGCTACCAGAGACAAGCTTTGTCTCCTTGTGGCTCACATTCCAGAGGTCGCTCACTCATCCTTAGCCATGGGAGACAGTTACAACTCCTGAAACCAGGCAGAGCGGTTCCCAACACATACATTCTGAATAGTGATAGGGCCACAGAAATGAGCAAAACTGATAGGGAGGGAGGACAGTGAGGAGGAAGGCTGAATGGAGCAAAACACGTTTGTTACATGAATTGCTGAATACTTTTATTCTAGCAAGACAGTTATAAGTCACAGATTCATATTTCAGTATACTCCCAATTATGATGTGGATATTTTAAAGCTTTTATCTTTATTCGTTACCATCTTTATTTTTATGTTAGTAAAAGAAGCTTTCCAAATTACATTTAATGATTTCTGAGTATTAGTTGCCTTGTTTTCTTATCTCTTTCATTTGCTAAATTATAATACGTTTATTATAATTATGTCTCATCATAGCATGAATCATTACAACTCATTTGTGAAGTGCTAGCTACGTGTCAGGTACTTTTCTTGTATCATCTCATTTCATCATTACAACAGCCATACAAAGGAGGGGGTGACATCCCATTTTATAAGTGAGAACACTGAGGCTCAGAGAAGTTAATTATTCCAAGGTCGTATAGCTACAATTCACACCAGAGGTTTCTGCTACTTTCTGCTACTGCAGCAGTGTCTTTATGGTGAGTTATTTTAATATGCATAAAATATGAAATATGTTTGGTATGAGTATAACATTTCTATTTTCTCTACTAGGCAATTGGGAAATATTTAACATTTAAAGTTGTTTATTTTCCTGAACAAATCAGGGAGGCTCTCTTCTTCAACTGTTTTAGTAAATAAAGCATTAAAAAGTGATAACATGTTTTTGACATTCAGAAAGGCATATCATAACACCTGTGTTCTCACCACTTATCTTGAAATAAAATTTCACCAGCACTGTTGAAAGGCCTCTGTGCATCCCTCCCCAGCCTCACCTTCCTCCTTTTCCTCTATAGTAACTCCTCTCCGAGCGTTGGCAATTTATCATACCCCTGCAGCTTACGTATCTTGGCAACAGTCTGGTACCTGAGTGCTGAATTTACACGTTGCAGTGCTGTTAATGTTATTGTTTTTCTGAAGTAACTTAGCTTATGTCTGCTTTTTATTTTTTCGCCAATAAAAAAAAATGACCGCCCCTCACTTGCACCAGGGCCTGGTCATCCCACCATACTTATAATGTGGGTGGGGAATAAAGATGTGCTCATAAATGTGTCTCAGAGCCCACAACTACGAGACAAAGGATCGATGGGTTGGCATTTTCCGCCATCATGATCTGAAGTCAAATGGGTACAAAGAACCTACCATAAATAATCTTGAGGACCTCGTGACTGAAACTTAGTAAAACGAGTGGGTTAGGCCTAAATCTAGTTTGAGTTTCAGGTGGATGAGCACATTCTGTGTTTCTAATTTCCTCCAGGTTTAAAAATTAAGTGTAGTTGTCTTCATTTATGTGGTCTGTGGATGCTCCATGTCTTGTGAGAGATTCCCAGCAAGGTCAAAGTATAGGCGGAGTCTGGACTTGGTCACATGAGAGGTCTATTTTTTTTTTTTTACAGCCACAGCTAAGGGAAAAGACGTCCTCGAAGTGGCAACAACTTGTAGGAGACTTCTCCAAAGAGACAAGGAAAGAAACAAAAACAGAAACAAAATAAAGCTGTTAAGTTGTTCATTATGATGTAGCTTCAAAAAGGAAGTTTTGTGATTGGTTTATGGGAGAAAGTAGAGATCAAGACTTTCAGGGAAGATAGGAAAGAGGAAGACAGGTAATAAAATGAGTGAGAAGCAGTCAGGAATTGTGATTGTGGTGAAGATGAGAACTGGGCCAACCGCAGAAACGATGCTGCTCTTGGGATTAAATGCCTGAGACCCAAAAATGGTTTATAAAGCAAAGAGTGAATAACTAGAAAATATCAATAACTGGCTCTTAGTATCTGGGACATGAAGAGTACTCGTAAATTAATTAATCAATGATTCACTGATAAAATCTCATCAGTTTGTAAAAGCATATATTTGTGTACATGATAGTTTTTTAAAAAATATTTTATTTATTTTTAGAGAGAGGGGAAGGAAAGGAGAAAGAGCGGGAGAGAAACATCGTATGGTTGCCTCTCGTGTGCCCCCTACTGGGGACCTGGCCTGCAACCCAGGCATGTGCCTGACTGGGAATCAAGCCGGTGACCCTTGCTTCACAGGCCCGCGCTCAATCCACTGAGCTACACCAGCCAGGGCTGATAGTTTTTTTAATATATGGGTGTATGTTACAACTTTACGTGAGTACTTTTCTGAGTGCTTTATTAAAGACTTTCTTTTTAAAGGTAACCCAGGTGGTTTTCTTTTTGTCATCATAAAAGTCCTTTTTTCCATTATACAAGAGGCGTGATTCAAAAAACTTTCTGCTAAAGTTCAACCGACTGAAGGTTGTGCACAAATTCTTTCATAAAAACTATTTTGCAGAATTTTCCATGAAAAATGCCACTACCAAACATTCTTGTGATAGTTCCTTTGTGAAAGTGTCACTGTTCTTGATTTGCACATGGTTTATAATTTAGGCCTTCTTTTGTTTTGGGTTGGAAGTTCCAACTGTTAAAGCTCTTGTCTGATTATGTGGAACTGCTTATGTTAATGGGAGCAACTTCTTTGCTGCATTTTGAAAAAATGGACTCGGAAGCTTCTTACTGTGGATCTTTGTTGGGGACAAAGGATTATTTATGCTAAAGGAAAATGTATTCCCCACTGATTTAGCTCGTGGGAAGCATAACAAGCTCATTAGTAATACTCAGTTGTACTTTGCCCTTTCACTATGGTAGAGAGAGGGAGAGAGAAAATGATATCAAAAAGGACATTCTGCTATCCTTTGCTTTTCCACAAAAAAAAAGTGATATAATATTAGACTTTTCAGTTAGGTCTAGCTCAAATTCAACTTTAGTACTAGAAGAAATGTTCCTGAAAGGAAGGTGGTGTGTGTAGTTGGCCACAGTGCACGAGGTATGTCTGCTGTAACTAAGAGGAGAAAATAACTTTTCCTTGGAAATTGATAGCATTACAGCCGTGCAAACTGTTCTAGATTTTTTTCTTAGAATTTTTAAATAGTGGTTTGCAATAAAAAACTGGTATATAATGCTGCTGTAAGCAATTAAAAACCCTAGGTTTTATATAGTCTAGTTATTCTGAGTGTTTTTAAACTCTTCACTTTTTTTCCTTCTGAAAATGCATTAAAGAATTGTATTAACCTAACTTAATTAAAGTTGTGGTTGTCTTGTAGATTTTCAAGAAGAGTACTTTGGAGCTAAATTATGCCCTTTCTTTTTTGTCTTTAGCACCTCATGGAGAAAATAAACTTATGAAAAATTATTATAGAAAGGCACGGAGTGTTGTTTCATAGTCACAATTGATGTTTATGTCTTTTACCTTGTTGTCTGGCAAAAGAAGCTCATGGGTGGCTTGTGAGTTTATGCAAAGTCCAGATGAACTTTGATGACCTCCATGTAAACATCAGGTGAGAGATACTTGCCTTTTAGTATCTGTTGCTGTGACATATGTATTTACGTTACATTACGTTTATAGGGGGCAGATTCTGGGAAACTGTTACTTGGAAGTTTTATTGCTAATTTTATTTAACTAACCAGAAGCTTCAAGAATTACTTTGAAGCCAGATGTTTCAAGAACTGGTTTGCTTGCCGTCATATAGTTAGTGAGAGTTCCCACCACACAGCGTTTTCTTTTTTGGTAGATTACTAGACTGAAGAGAGAGAGGGAGAAAGCGCGCTAGAGAGCGCACCGGGACTTCTGAGCCACAGCGCACCGTTTCCTCCCTCGCATCATTTTTCTGTGTTAGGGGAGAAGAAAATAAAAGAATCCTTTTGATACTAGTGCCAGCAACTAGATATGGAAATGTGTTTCACATAGTCCTGTTTCAAATGAAGAATACTTTTAGGAAGAAGCTGGGAGCAGTTATTGAATTCTCATATAGTCAAATAACTCTAATTAGAAGAAAAAGTTTTAGGTTTTCAGTCAAGTGTAGAGTAAAACAGTGTCCTTGTAACTGTTTTACTTTGAGGGCTTGGGGGAGTAGGAGAGCTGCCATTGTCTGCACATTAATGTTTTGTTCTGTTTTCAGGAAATTAATTTCATTTCAATATTGATGACCATGCAGCCTGCAATTCAAGTAAGTGTTTTTCTTGGAAAAATGTTTTTATGAGATTAGTATAATAAAATTATAATAATTAGTAAAATAAGTGAAATAAAATATAACTTGTTGATTTTTATCCCCTTGGCTGGATAATAGGATCCATTCATTAATTCGAGGTTCACTTACATTTACCAAGATATGGAATATTGAAAATGACTCAAGTATCTTGACTACTAGTTTGCTTCTAGATTATATACTTTCTGTGAGCTGCTGCAGTTTTATATGTGTCGTATTATATGTGGTCTGTAATTCATCATTTAAATATGGACACAGGTTCTGCTCACTTCACAAGGTCACATCCATTCATGTGGCTGGTATTTTCTCCAGGTATGGTTTGGAGAAGACCCGCCTCTGAGTCCACGGGGCCCTCTGACCCCCAGACATGGGCCGGGTTTGGCTGATGTTTATCAGTATGACGAGTGGATAGCTGTGAGGCACAAAGCCACCCTGCTGCCCATGCAAGAAGACCTGTCCATCTGGTTGTCTGGTTTGTTAGGTAAGACTTGAAAAGATACTCAAAATTGTGTTCTCTGATTCAGTAAATATTTACTGAGAACCTTACTCTTTGTCAAGGAGTGATTGTCCTAGAGGCTGGGGGATACTCTAGTGAATGATGTGTTCTGTGTCCTTGTTCTCACAAAGCTTATGCTCTAGTCAGGGAGATACTTCGTTTCACCCTGACCCCTAGGGCTTGAATAGTAATGAAGTTTGAGGTTTAACAGAAGAGGTCAGTAAACTTTGAGTAGTCAAAATTTTCAGCGTAAATGTTAAAATCTTCTTTTAAGTACATAGGTCCAATTTTGGAGTCTGTATTTTACTGATTTTCCCCCCTTAATCTTGTATTAGGCATGAGATTTTGAGTAGTATTCGTACTGCAATTAAAGTGATTATTCTTTCTAAGGCATTGAGAGGTACAGGCATATGAAACCTAGGAGAAAATGTCAGGTTGGATGGCGAATGTCTGGTGTCACGTTGCTTTATTTACTCAGTTAAAGGGTATGAGAAGTGCCCTCACAGGTGTGGCTCAGGTGAGTGGGCATCATCCCACAAAGCGAAATTGATTCCCCTGTCAGGGCTGATGCCTGGGTTGCAGGCGCCGTCCCCAGTTGGGGCATGTGTGAGAGGCGACCAGGCGATGTTTCTCTCCCTCTTTTCCCCACACTCTTAAAAACTAATAAATAAAATTTTTTAAAAAGAATATAAGTGCTCTGAACTTTCTTTGCAGGAAGAAAATCTCCTTTTAATATACAATTTCACATAACATTGCAAGGTTTTTGTGAGAAGGAATGCATAAACCTCATCTATTGCCTTCCCAAGATAATTAAAAATAGCAAACACTCACTTCAGATATCTAGTATCTGTATGATTTAGAAATTTTTTAAAGGTTTATTAAATAATAAAGCTTTTATAGAAGGCATTTTAGAAATGAAAAGTTAGTATTCCCTGGGGGTTTGTCCTGTTACTGTCTTTAGTTTTTAAGTTGCATCAGAGCCCATCTTGTTTATAGAGGAACGTTCTTTCTCTTGTGTAAGCAGCAGTAATGTGCAGTGAGTCAAAACTTAACCTTAATAGTCAATATTGAAATACAAAACACTTTGGTCTTTTTAAAATGGAATAAAAGACATGTCAATTTTCTTTTTTTTTTCTTGTGTACTTCTGTGTCGCAGACATTTTGGTTTCAGTTGTCATTTTTTAACTTGACATTCTCTGCTGTTTACTGTACCTTCCAAGAGTGAATAATTGTGGCCTGATCTAATATTTGTCTAGTATGTCAGCCCTAATCTAATTACATCTAATTAAATTTTAACTGGAGTGTTTGAATTTACTGTTTCTAGAAGAATCTTAACTTTGAAACATGCTTTTAGGTATTGAAGTTAAGGCAGAAAGATTATTGGAAGAACTGGACAATGGAGTACTATTATGCCAGCTGATTGACGTTCTTCAACACATGGTGAAAACAGGCAGCTCTGAGGAACCAGGGGTAAGTAGATGCAGGACAGTGGTGATTTTATTCCTTGGCGCATACTGATTTGTTTATGTACATTTCTTAGTATCTCTGCAAGATTATAAACTTCCACCCTGACTATCTGTAAGACCTTGGATAATTTACTTAGTCTTTTTGAGAGTCTATAAAACTGTTCTTACTTGTGAAGTGGAGATACTAACATTTATTTTGTAGAATTTATTTGCAAGGATTCAGCAAAATTAAATGAGCTAATCTGCAGATGGTGTTTAAGTTAGTGTCCAGTGTGTAGTAAATATCCAGCAGGTAGCTCTTCTTGAGAACAGAAATACTAGGTTGTCGTGAGAGTTAAATGAGAAAAGAGCTTGTGGTGGCTCCTGGTACATAGTTAGTAGCTAGTATCATCTTTTCATTCTTCATATTTCAGATTGGTGAGTAAATTCTATAAATATCAGTTGAATGAATAATATTTTTTTAGCCAGTTTTTCTCTGTTGACTCTCAAGTTATGATTTGAAGTAGATAAGGTGCTCTCTCTTTTCATCAAACATGGGTGTTTTCACGTGGGGTCTCGACACTCACACTGCTGGTGAAGTATAAAGTGACATCACCTTTCTGGGGAACAGTGGGGACATATTTATACACACGTATCTCACATTGAAAATAAAGCACGTCAAAAAATGTGAAGGAATTAAGAAGTACAAATTGATCATTAGAAAAGAATCATGGGAATGTAAAGTATAGCATAGGGAATCTAGTCAGTCATATTGTAATAACTGTGTGTGTTGCCAGTTGGGTACTGGAAATACCAGGGGGAACTGATATTTCAGAATATGTGATTGTCTAACCAGGGTGCTGTACACCTGAAACTCATACAAAATAATATTGAATGTGAACTGTAATTGAAAAGTAAAATAAAAGAAAATAAAGCACC
This sequence comes from Artibeus jamaicensis, assembly GCF_021234435.1. NCBI lineage: Eukaryota > Metazoa > Chordata > Mammalia > Chiroptera > Phyllostomidae > Artibeus > Artibeus jamaicensis. The sequence goes on along the minus strand of NW_026521486.1, from coordinate 16,154,975 downwards.
TCCTGTGATACATAATGTAATTCTACTTTTAGGACTTTGTTCTAAGGAAACAGCAAATTCACAAAAATAACCTTGTGTGGGGGTGACTTTTCACGCAAGTTCCTCCGTCTGCCACGGATGAAAGTAAACACTACCAAGACGTCTGGTCGAGGAGGGGAGGTGGCCGGTCCCTCAAAAGGGAAGGGCTTCGAGCCCCTTCCTCCAGGAGCTTTATTGGGTTGTAATACACACAATACAGCTTGGGGCAAGGATTAAACAGTAGATAACATTTCAAAGAAATCTGAGGGCTTAGTCTGAGTCAGAGTCTATCAAAAAGGGAGTTTTGCAGAAACTTTTAGGGTTTCCCACTTGGATCCTTAACATATGAATGAAAACACTCTTAGCAGAGCAGGTTTCACAGGTTTTTGAGGAACTCTTTGTGATGCCAGATTGCCCCCCCCCCCCCACTCTGGCAAGGCAAGGAGCTGCACCCCTCCCCATCAGGTATTCAGGCTTAAGTGGATTAGAGCCAGGAAGCGCTTCTCCCAGAGGGCATAGGGACTCGGGCTTTGTCACATAGCTGGGGGGCACAGGTCTATCGCTCACTCCTTGTTGCAGCCTGCCCCCCCCCACCAGTCCTTCCATCATGGCCTCCCAAGTGATCGAGTCTGGCTTAGGTTGCCCCCAGCTATGAGGGTCTTACCCATTATTGACTTCTGACCATGCTTTGGGGGCAGGGAGAGGAAACTGAGGCAGCATTTGCTACCAGAGACAAGTTTTGTCTCCTGTGGCTCACATTCTGGAAGTCACTTGCTCATCCTTAGCCATGGGAGGTAGTTACAGTTCCTGAAACCAGACAGAGTGGTCCCCAACAACTGTGCAAAAAATTAGGAACAACTTAAATGCTCATCAAGAGATAGAAATTGGTTCAATTTTAATTATGGTACCTGAACACAGAGGAATATTATCCATTCATTTATGAGAAATGACTCTTTCAATCTGTTCTTTTTTTACCCTGACAGATGCCTACAACCTACTGTCAAGTGTGCATGAACACAACTTGCAGTGGCGAACACACAATACAGTGTACAAATGATGTGTTATAGAATTGTGCTCTGGATACCTGTATAATTTTGTTAACCATTGTCACCCCAGTAAATTCAATAAAAAGGGAAAAAATAGTTTGCATAAGCACATACACACACAAATCAGATTGCAGAATAGTGTGTTTGTTTACTATTCTGTAGGCACACAGATATCTTCCAAGTGTATATTTGTGCCTAGAGATGTCTTGCTAAAATGTAGGTGAGAGGATTTAGTTGATACTAACCACATTTGTATTTGGCTGTATTGTTTGATATTTATTGGGGGGAACATGGTCATATATTCTGTATACATTAGAAAAACTCACAAGACTATTTTAATTCTGGAAAAGAATAGCAACAGGAAGGATATATAAGGAACTGGTAATAGTGGTTACCTCTAGAGAGATAAAGGAACTGAGGGTTGGAGGTAGGAGGGAGACTGGTATTTACTATGCCTATTGCGTTTTTAAAAATTACGTACATGAGTTGCTTAATCCAGTAAAAATTTAAACTAAAATAAAACAAAAGACCTTCCAACCTCAGCAGTATTATCTAAATACTTTTTGGCTTAGAATATAACCAGAGACATTGAAATTAAGAACAAACTGACAGTAATCAGAAGGGAGGTGGGAGGAGATAATAGGGGGGAGGAAAGGGAAGGGTTTCAGGAACTTCTATAAAGGACACATGAACTAAACCAAAGGGGGTTAGGATCAAGGGTGAAAAGTGGGGATGGCTGGGGTTGGGGGGAGTTGTGGGGGGAACATGGAGACAACTGTACTTGAACAACAATGAAAAAAAGTTTTCAAAAATAGTAAAAAAAACTAGGATTCTGTTTGAATTAAGAATGGGTTCCTACTTCCTTATTTGATAGTCTCCTTAGGAAACTCAGAACCATATTTATAAATCTGCAAATAAGGAAGTAAGCAGACATGAGTGCGTCTGTTAATCTTTTACAAGGCAGTAATTCTGTGTAGTGAACTATGTATGGAGAGACATAGAGATGTACTTTGGAAGTATTAGACTGTAATTTTTAAATTTAAATGTAATTTATTTTAAATTTAAGTGATTCTTTTGTCATTTCAGAAAGAAAAAGGTTAGAAATTCTTGATCCTACTGCTAATTTTAACCAAACTGTTTCTGAAATATACTTAAAGGAGCGCAAAATAAAATAATTTCAAGTAAAATAATTTTGGAGATACCTGTTTACTCTAATGTCATATACTTATTACTTGCATTCAGTGCACTGGACATTTGTTTAGCGATATTAAAATGGGTATCTAATGAAAATATCCTTAATGCATTTTTGAAATTACTCTTCTGTCTCTTCCAGAATTTTCCAATGAGAAAAGTGCCCTGTAAGAAAGATGCCGCCTCAGGTTCATTCTTTGCTCGAGACAATACTGCAAACTTCCTTCACTGGTGTAGGCACATTGGGGTTGATGAGACGTATCTCTTTGAATCTGAAGGTTTGGGTAAGTGTTGTCATCACTATTGTGTTCATTGTCTATTATATTATTTCTTTAATGCCTCACTTTTGATTTTTCTTTCCAAATACGGACTCAAATGCCACATCTTATTCTCCTAGAAAAATGTATACTTTAAATATATCAAAGGATTAGAGAATTTGATTCTAAATCAAGAATATTAAGCTTTTCATTTATTATTAAAGATCTTAAATATCCAGAATGCCCTAGAAATATTTTACTTTCTAAATGAGTTGGCTGGAGGAAGTTTCTGGATGAATGCTTTACTAATTAATGTTTTCATCAAGAATTACTCTATTTAACTAGATAATTGTAGAAATAACAGAAGGCTAAATGATGTATGTTTGTGATGTTAGATTCACCATGTAAGCAGCAGCTGCCAACTTTATTATCTAAATGGGTTAATGTTTTTGACTATTCACTTGACAAAGTCATGCTCTACTGAAGAATTATTGACATACTACTCTCTGTGCAGCGACTAAAGTGGAAGCTATCTAAGTTTTAGTCTATAATATATATTTCCTCAAAGCATATATATATGCTTTGTGTATTTATGTATATGCTTGTGTTTATATTGCTATATATAGAGAGAGTTATTTCTTTATCTATATTATACCACACACACGTACAGAATTTATAATGTTTTGATAGGAGCAGTAGTATCCCAAGGGTGGGTCATGGGAATAGTAGTCTGCCCTGGTAGAGAAAAGTATTTTATCACATTGTGTAGAATTGCTGGTTCATGGTGATAATAGAAAGCAAACTGACTTTTAGTTGGTTTTATTACTGTTTTGAAATACTTGACTGACATTGCATGCCCTTGTTGCCTGCACTTGGGCAGGCTGCCCCCACTGCTTCCCATTTAGTATGCCTCTGATGTTCCTATCCACTATACCATAAAAGATGAAATGCAGCTGATTGATGTTTTACCTCCAGGTTGCACTCTGCTTTAATCCAGGTGTGCTGATTATTATTGACAGTGTGATTGATTTAATGGCATACACCGCTTCAAGAAATCAAAGGGGAATGGAAATGCTTTAACTTCTCTAGTTTCCAGTTTATTATTTCTGAAAGGATATAAGATTGTTGTATACTTCTCATTCTCAATAGGAGGCATTTTCCAACTGTTCTGACAGTCAGTATAAGATTAAATAAAGTACTGCCAATAACTAGTTCATTTCTAGGCATTGAGCTGATGAGCTAATGTTTATACTTTCTAAAGATCTCAGATGAGACTCTTCATTTTTTACATTGTGCTAGGAACTTAAAACCAATTATAAAAAGTTGATACTATATTTAAGGGTATGTCTGAGTGTTCAGAGAAACAAGTTTAATAAAAATTTTGGGATAAATTCCTTTTGGTATGAATCTTAAAGTTAAACATAGGCCTTTTTATTGCTTCATGCTGGGGGTATATAATAGATGTTACTGATAAATCAAAAAACAACTGTCATTTCCATTCAAGGAATCAGTATATATACAGCTTATCACACAAAAACCATTATTGTATTAGGTTTCAGGAGTTTAGCCTAGAGCTTTTAACTCTGAAGACAGGGAAAGGAAGTCAGTTGATCCACGGCTACCGTATTGGTGCATTTAGCATGAGTTCTAATCATCAGGGTTTTTGTTTTGCTTTGTTTTATTTTTTTAAGGATCTCTGTTTGAACTGTTAGGCTTAACATTTGGGTTTCTTTTTAATGTAAAAAATTTTTAATTGTGATAAAATATGCAAAGCCAAATGTACCATTATAACCATTTTTAAGCATATGAGATTTTTATAGCATGAAAAATATTAAGATATACTTCATGTAACATAAAGTTCATCATTGTAAAATTCATCATTGAAAAATGTACCCTTCAGTGTGTTTTTTATATGTTCACTGTGTTGTGCAACCATCACCACTAATTAACTCCATCAGTCTCAGAAGAAAACCCATACCTGTCAGCAGTTAGGCCCAATTATGTACTCCCCACCTTCATCCCCTGGCAACTACTGTACTTTTTCTCTATGGATTTGCATATTCTGGGTGTTTCATAGACATGGAATCATACAATATGTGGCCTTCTGTGTCTAGCTTCTTTGTTTAGCACAATGATTATTTATGTTGTAGCATGTAACAGTATGTACTTCATTTCTTTTTATGGCTGAATGATATTCCATTGTATGGATAGGCCACATTTTAAAAATTCATTATCAGCTAATGGACATTTTGGTTGTTTCTATTAATACTTTTTGGTTATGATGAATAATGTTGCTGTGAATATTTACATACAAGTTTTTGCGTAAACATTTGTTTTAAATCCTCTCAGAGACACACTTGGGAGTAGAACTGTTGGGTCATACAATAACTCTCTGTTTATCTTTTCGAGGAATCACCCGATTGTTCACAGTGGCCGTACCTTTTATATTCCCACTGGCATGCACGAAGGTTCCGATTTCTTAACCTTTGCCCCAACACTTGTTATTTTTCTTCCTCCTTCTGCCTTGTTGTTGGTGTACTTATTTTCCTTTTCCTTCTCCGTCCTCTTTCTCCTCTCTGTGCTGTTCCTCCTCTTTCCCCACCCCTCCTTTTCCTCCTCCTTCTCACATCCTAGGGGGTGTGAAGTGGTATCTCACTGAGGTTTTGATTTGCATTTCCCTGATGGCTAATGATATTGAGCATCTCTTCATGGTTTTATTGGCCATTTGTGTATCTTTGGAGAAATGTCTGTTCACATCTTTTGCTCACTTCTAGGAGTCATTCGTCTTGTTTTGTTGACTTGTAAGAATTCTTTATTGTAGATACCAGTCTTTGGGTTGTCTTTTCACTTTCTTTATAATGTCCTTTGTTGCTTTATAACGTCCTAATGTCCAAAGTTTTCAATTTTGATGAAATTCAATTATTTTTTCTTTGATTATTTGTGCTTTTGGTGCCGTATCTAAAAAAACCATTGCCTAATCCAAGTTTCCTTGTAAGACTTTTATAATTTTAGCTCTTCACCTGTGATTCCTTCTAAGAGTTTTGCAGTTTTAGCTCTTACATTTAGGTCTTTGATCCATTTTGAGTTATTTTTGTATATGGTATGAAGTTGGGGGTCTCAATTCATTATTTTGCATGTAGATATTCAGCTTTCCTAGCACCATTTGTTGCAAACCTATTTTTCCCCTATTGAGTTGTCTTAGTTCCCTTGGTTAAAATTCAGCCGAACATAAACGTATAGATTTATTTCTGGGTGCTCAATTCCATTCCATTGGTCTATATTGCTATTTTCATGCCAGTAACACACTGTTTTGATTAGTACAGCTTCATAGTAAGTTTTGAAATTGGGAAGCCTGGGTCTTCCAACTTTGTTCTTTTTCAAATTATTTTGGCAATTTCATGTCTCTTATAATTACATGCAAATTTTGTCATTAGCCAGTCCACTTTTGGAAGAAAAGGAATTGATAGATACTGTACTGAATCTACAGATTGGTCAGTTTGGAGGATACTGCCATCCTAACAACATTATGTCTGTCAATCCTGACATACAGGATCTTTCTATTTAATTTATATCTTCTTTAATTTCATTCAACAATGTTTTTAGTTTCCAGTGTAGAAGTCTTACACTACTTTGGTTAAATTTATTCTTAAGTAGTTTATTCTTCTTGAAGCTATTGTAAATGGCATTATTTTCTTAATTGCATTTTTAGATTATTGATGCTAGTGTTTAAAATGCAATGATTTTTATGTATTGATCTTATAACATACAATTTTGCTGAACTTGCTTGTTAGCTATAATAGTTATTTTTTGTGAATTATTTAGGGATTTTTAATACTAAGGATCCCTGCAGTCAGAGAGTGGAGATAGTTTCCTTTCTTTTTCAGTCTGGATGCCTTTTATTTATTTGTTTTGTCTAAATTCCCTGGCTGGAACCTGCAGTACAGTGTTGAATAGAAATAGTGAAAATGGACATTTTTATCTTCTCCCTGGTCTTAAGAGGAAGACTTGCAGTCTTTCACCATTGAGAATGATCATAGTTGCAGATTTTATATGTGTGTCTGTTTTTATATTTACACAGTTCCATCTGTTTCTAACTTTTTGAATCTTTTATCATGAAAATGCCTTTGATTTTGTCAAATGTTTCTTCCATGTCTACTGAGATAATTGTGTATTTCTTTTCCTTTATTCTATTAATATGGTGTGTATTGATTGATTTATATATGTTGATTCAACCTTGCATTCTGGGATAAATCCTATTGGCTTCTGGATTCAGTGTGCCAGTATTGCACTGAGGATTTTTATACCTATATTCATAAAGGTCTTTATGTTTTCTTATGATGTCTTTTTTTTTGCTCCTGTAATATTGGCTTCTTAGAATGAGTTAGGAGTTCTCCCTCATCTGTTATTTTGAAAGATGTTAAGAAAACTATTAACACATAGATCTACACCAAAGATACTTTGGAATAAAATTGAGGTGATATATTTCTTCAAATACTATCTCCTGTTGAGAGGATCTAAATTGTACATAATTTAATGTTACTTAAGCCTTTAGTTTTTCTAGATTTAAAATGCTATACAAATAAGGGTGCATGTAAGTCTTCATCCTCTTCTTGTTAGCCGTTGTTTTAAAATTTATGGATGACAATAATGTGCGGAGAAAACAAAATGTCTTTTCTAAGTTTCCAAGTGAGAGATGTCTTCCTCATTCTTTTCTTGTACTTCTTTCATGCCAGAAATATATTTTTCTATTTAATTTTACCTCATAAAATGTTGTTTTCTTCACAGTTTTGCACAAAGATCCAAGACAGGTGTATCTTTGTCTTCTTGAAATTGGTCGAATCGTGTCAAGGTATGTATTCCACAATTTCAGAATTTCAATGCCATAAATATTTTTAAGCTATTTTATTTTAGCTAGAACACTTTTCTATAAGTAAAAGAAAATTTATTGAAATAAAGTAACTTCTTTTTTTCTATTTTTCTTTCTGTTTATTAACTTTGTTCTGTTTGCATGAGCAAGTCATCTGCTTGCTCACATAACTTGCCTTCGTTTAATGTTAAACTGTAAAAATGGTAACTTACAGTTTCGGGATGAAGAGTACAGAGCATGTAGTCTTTTAGCAGGTCAAGGCAAGGCAAGTCCTCGAGACACAAAGAGGAACTGATATGAAGGCCACACTTTGTGTCCTCCCTGCCTGGCTCAGCCCCATCTTTATTCACACATTGATTTTTAAGGTGCCTTTCCAAATCCTTGGTTGAATATTGAGAGCATCCAGTAACGCAAATATATGTTCTGAGGTGAAGTTTATAATCTGAATTTTTGGCAATATGTGGGACATTAAAAAGCATTCTAGATATCTCGGTGAAACAACTGGAAGAAGAGAGTCATACAGATTTCATTTAAAAATAAAATATGACCTATTGTGATATGTAAGTTTTACTTCACTTGAATGATGAGGTCTCCTAATTGGTTATCAGATATGGGGTTGAGCCACCGGTGTTAGTAAAACTTGAGAAAGAAATTGAGCTAGAAGAGACCTTACTTAATACTTCTGGGCCTGAAGATTCCATCAGCATCCCAAAATCATGCTGTCAACACGAAGAGCTGCATGAAGCTGTAAGTAATTGCTGCATTTTTTACCACAATGTGTTAGTCTCCTGGACTGCCTAGCAATGCTATGTTTGAACGAAAATGTTTCTTATTTAGAATATACACTAGTACTGACTTTCACTCCCTGGTGAGTTCAAGGCACTATGATAAAGGTGACTTTTTGTTATGTGTGTGTGGCGAGGAATGGAGTTGAGGAATGTTGGGGCAAAAAAAGCTCAGTCCATCCCGAAGGGTGCTATGGGCCACGAGAATTCATTGATTCTTTTTTTTTTAAACATAGTAGTGTTACAATCTGATTTTTAAAATTATAAGGATTACTCTCATGGTCACATAGAAGTTATATGGGTTTTGTGCTAATAATCCAGGCACAAGATGATGAGAACCTGAATTCAAGCAGTAGTAGTGGGAAGAAAGCACAAGGAAAAAGGGTAAGACATGTTTAGAAAGTAGAACTGACAGGAATACCAGTTCCGATGGGGAGGGAGAAAATCCGGGAGGATGACTAAGGCGTCTGAGCAAAGGCTACACTGAGACTCAGGGCGTATGGACGGCAGCAGAGTCACGAGGGTAGATTGTTGGGGTTTCCCAGTGTGTTCCCCCTGGCAGGACAGATGCAGACTTGGCTCTCAGACGGGAAGTCTCCTTAATTTACCCGATTATCACTACATAGCGGGTGATAGAACTGCAGTTGGTTAGGTCATGGGTCTTCTGCAGTTTCTGTAATATAACAAGTGATGGAGGTGGACTTAAGTATCAAGTATTTTTTCTGCTTAGGCTGTTGCTTAGATTTCTTGGTCTTTTTTTGGATTGTAGTATTGTATGAAAGTACTTAATGATACAAAATTATTTAAGAAATAAGACATATTAATAATTATGTAGAAAGTGTTGCTTTGTTTTGTTTGATAAAATAAAAGTATATAGTAAAACATTTGGATAGGCTTGAAAGACAGATTAAGAAAATATCAGCCTAAACAATTTTATCAGGTCAAAATGTATTTACATACATTATATTATTGATTTGTGTGGTGACTATGAATATCAATATGTGATGCAAAGATAATATAGTAGGTAAAAGTAAAACTTATTTAAATCTCATATAACCTAAAATAATGACAATTAAATAAAAAGGAAACATTTGTAAAATATTTTTTATTATGAAAATATGATGTGCTAATTTCCCTATTATATAAAGGCCATATACTCTTTGGTAAGAAAAACATTTCCAGTAGATAAATGGGCAAAGACTTGTTCACACAAGAAGAAAATACAGTGTTGAAATTTGCTGATAATCAAAGAAATCGGATATATAATTTGCCCTGTTAGCAGAATTTTTGGAAGTCATGGAACCTAGTGCTGGTAGATTCTGGTGACACTATACTTAGGGACTGCCATGGGCAATGGCAAATGATGTGAGCTTGAAAAACAAATTGACAAATGGATTTCAAGAGCCACAAAAACTTTGCTCTCTCATTTTTATTGTAATTGAAGAGGGGAAGAAAAAGCATGAGTGAAAGTGCTTGTTACACTATTGTGGAGAATGGCGAAAAATTGGGAGCAATGTAAATCCTCTTACGCAGGGCAATGGCTGGTCAGGCTAGGATTCTTCATCTTCACAGAGTAGGCGTTTTATGTGACAGTTTTGAAGACTATGTAGCAATAAGAAAATGTTTATTTTGTGTAAAGTATGTATATGTAGACAAGCTATATAAGAGTGAGGAGAATGGAAATGCTAGCAGGGAAGTGCCTTTGCAGATGCTTTTCGCTAGTTCCTTTAGTGTTGTAATGTTAAGCATGCAATATGTAAAACCAGAAGAGAACACTTTTTTATCTGTAGCACTTACTTCTTTTAGGCCCACCCTCCTTATTTAGATAGTGGGTTGGTGCTAATTTGTACTGTTGAATATAAACAATATTTGGATATTTCAAACAAAGAGAATAAGTGTCTTCTCCTGTCTGCATTCTTGTTATGAAAACTAAAAATGAGCACATTTCTCTGTTACAAGATATTCAGTGTCTACCTATCACATGTGAACTACAGAGAACTTGGGGTCATATTTAAAATAAGGAACAATTATCTGATTCATTATTTAGAATATTGTTGAGAAGTAGTATACCACTGCAATTCTGTATACATGAAAATTTTATGGATTCAAAGTAGTGATTAAAATAAATACCTCTCTTAATATTACTTTGGTTAACTAATGTGCATATGGTTCAAATAATTGTAAATTCTTTGCCCAAGCCTAGTTTATTTTCAGGCATTTTATGGATGTGTATGTATGGATGTGTATGCACATGTACTCATATATCCAGCCAATGAATCAGATAAATTTGATTGAGTGGCTTATGAAACTCAGTTCTATTTACGATCATTTTATTTTGTTAAACAAATGATATAGGCAGATAAATTCTGGGCCTGTCTGGTCAGGCCCTGGTGAATCCACATGTGTTCATTCATTTCGGGTAGATAATTAAGACAGTCATTAATTTTCTATTAGTAGTCAGCTAAACTGGGCATACCTGAAGAGGCTTTAAAAAATATGCATAAATTCAACTAAATGAATTTGTTTTGATGCTCTGTGTGACTGGTAATTGAGAAGAATATTTATGGCTTTTAAAAAAATAAAATTTTGGAAAACAAAATATTTTTCTTGGTGATTTATATGTGACTTTTTTTCAGTCAAGCATATCTCAATAGATATTTTCATTTAACCAATTTATTTTAATTTCCATGTTTTAAATACAGAATTCCTGGACTTATTTTTTATATTCTAGTTTTTACATTTCATAGATACTTGCTGCAATTAAAAATTCTTTAAGCTTCTTGAGGTGTAGATGTAGGGTTTTCTCCCCGACTTTCATCTCTTTAGCAGACTGTAGAAACAAAGTGAGCACTTCTAGAAAAATGCCTCTTGGGCTGGAATTCGTAGAATTTTACCAAATCTTGGGTGAATAGATATAAATGTCTATGTGTATTTTAACATTAACTATGGAATAAACCTAGATATTCCCTCACAATATCAAGTTAGCACAGTGTTAAGGGACAAATGAGAGTTTTAAAATAAGCTTTATCTGACTGGCTCTATCTTTTTTTATTTTTATTTTTTAACCTTCACCCAAGGATATGTTAGTTGGTTTTAAAAGGAGGGAGGGAGGAAGAGAAGGAGTTGGGGAAAGAGAGAGAAACATAGATCAGTTGCTTCCTATATGCACCCCCTCCAGGGATGGAACCCAGGAACTAGGTGTGTGCCCTGACCAGGAATCGAACCTACAATGTTTTTTGGTGTACAGGGCGATGTCCCAACCCACTGGACCACCCAGCCAGGGCTGAATGACCCTATCTTTGATTTGACACAGGTACATTAATCCAGGGCTTAAAATAATTCAAACTTAATGAATTAATGTGGCTTAATGAATGTGTTTTGAATTAATTTTACTATTGTACACATTCACAGAATTTCTCCAGTGGTCAGTGAATGCACTACAAGTCCGACGGCACTGAGGAAAGACACATAAACTGAAGACTTTATCACTGCTAGTTGTAGTTTTTAACTAGAAATTTTGTGAATGTTAAGTTCTAATGCATTAGGTAATGTATGATCTCAATATTTTTCAGCAAGTGAAGAAGAGAATTAAAAGTTGCACTGTCTTTAATTTTTTATCTTTGAGTTTGATGTTCCTAGCTATCAGATAACCTTGCATTTTAATGTTAAACAGAATACTTTTGTCACAAGCACTAATTGTTATTTATTTTTAATCTCAGGTTACGCACATTGCTGAAGACCCTCCTTGTAGTTGTTCTCATCGATTTTCTATCGAATACTTATCTGAAGGACGGTACCGACTAGGGGACAAAATACTGTTTATAAGGGTAAGTCTCCCATTCATACTCTGTTTATAAGGGTAAGTCTCCCATTCATATTGTGTTTATAAGGGTAAGTCTCCCATTCATACTCTGTTTATAAGGGTAAGTCTCCCATTCATATTCTGTTTATGGTCTTGTTTTGAAATTAGATTTATTGCTTTATCTACATCCTTTTGCTCCCCTTTTACTTTTTAAAAAATTGGAGTTACTAATGAAACAATTTCACTCTACAGAAAAAATACAGAATTCTTGCTTTTATGAATATGTAACAAACTTAGGTAAACACCTTTAACATGACAAACAACTAGCTACAGAATAACTAACACTATTTTGAAATCAAATATAACCAGGAGAAAAAAATCTTTGTATATTTCAGGTAACTTATTCCATTTTTCAAATTTTCTAAAAAATAATGTTTCATTGTAGTAAGAAAAACACAAAACAATACATCTAATAACATTAAATGTCATAGTAAGAAAAGGAAATAGAAGACTGCAGTTTATAGTAATATATACATTGTGTCTTAGGTGTAAAACCTTTTTACGTGAACACAGCATCAGTATATATACAAAATGCTGATGTACATACTTATTTCCTTTCTTCATCCCTGCAACCTGCAATAGATGATCCCCTTTGGTGATAAGGGGAGAGGAGTTTCACCTGTTCAGCATTCTGTCTACTTCTGATACTAGAGCTGTTTTATTTCTAATTTAGGAATATAATATGAAAGTATTTAAAAATATTTCAACCTCTAGTTTTTTGTTTTATATAATGTCATTACCTCCCCACACCCTACCCAAATCACACAGAAACATTATGTGCACTTTTTAAAAATTTGCTTTCTTTTTGAAGCAATATTGTGTAGTGATAGCTCACAGAGCTTGGCGTTTAGAGTTCAGATTTTCAGGGCAGTCTCATGCAGTTGTGCAGCCTTTCCTGTTTAATGGGTGGGGTGGGGCAGAAGTGCAGCCTGGTCTCCCCGGCAGGCCCAGGATGTGCCTTACCCACACGGGAGCACCATCTGGGTCGGCGCAGCCTGGCACGTTTGAGGCGAGGCCAAGCTTCGTGATTCGAGACTATTTCCTTCATCTCTCAGAGCCATAATTTTGTCATCTGCAAAGAACTAGTAATAAGTTATATCAAAGTATTTAAATGATCAAATTGATACATATGAAAGTAATTTATTAAATTATAAAGTACATGTATTAGTCATTTTTATCTTCCTTTCATAATGATTTGTTTTTATGTGGCATTTTTTTCTGTAATTCTCCATTTCTCCTCCTCTCTTTTATTCCTTCAATACAGAATTCTTTTTTGAACAATATTGCCCTTGCAATTTTGTATATTAGTAATTTTCATTGTTTAGGATCCAAGTTGTGTGTAAATATATTTCTTAAAAATTGGAGGATATTGTTTTCTTATTTGCATGATTTAATATTGTATTAAATTATTATTTTAATACTACAAGGAGGAGACTCTCGATTTACAATAAAGCAATTGGCAAATGCTCTTGAATTTCATAGATCACAGACATCACAAACTGACTGCTAATGAATTGTAACTGGGATACTTACAGTTTTACACCTTTGTTTTTTACTTTCTTTTGGGGGAAAGATGCTTCATGGAAAACATGTCATGGTCCGCGTTGGTGGAGGCTGGGATACTCTTCAAGGATTTTTGCTAAAATATGACCCCTGTCGAATATTACAGTTTGCTACACTAGAACAAAAAATTCTAGCATTTCAAAAAGGAGTTTCTAATGAAAGTGTACCTGACTCACCTGCCAGAACACCTCAGCCTCCTGAGATGAATCCAATGTCAGCAGTTAGCATGTTTCAGAAAGAAAAATCAAAACCAAGTACTCCAGTTGGGATTACAAGGAGCAAAGGAAAGCAGGTGCGTCTGCCAGGTGTGGCGCTGCCAGTATCTTCCCTGAAAGGACGTGACCTGAGCTCCGTGTCAGTCCGTTCTAAGATGCCAAGTTCTTCTGAACTCAAACTCAAATCAGCAGTGTCTTCTGATCTCAAACTCAAATCTTCAAAAGGCATAACAAAGAAACCACAGGCTCCTTCAAACAGTGTATCACCTTCACTCTCTTCTTTAAATCCAGGAGGTAAAAGCACTTCTTCACCAGCCTTATCAAGAACTACACCTTGTGTATCTGAGTCATTAAGTAAATGTATCTCATCACCTGGTACTCCAAAGGCCAAGTTTATTCCAGCCCAGAAATCAAGAGATGTGCCTGAGTCTACGTGTTTATCAAATAAGTGTTCTGGAAAAACCAAACCAAAGCATTTGAAACATAATCATGTATCTTTCAGGGATAATGCTGTTTATCACTCAGCTGTACATTTAAATTCTTCATCAAAGTGTCCAAAGCTACCTACACCTTCTCCTTCTGACCAGTCCCCTGCAAAAATGACTAAATCTGGCTCCAAAACAATAACTGCAGGACTCAGAACACAGCCTCAGCCATCTCACAGAGCCCCGCAAGCAGGGGCAGTGCCAGCACAGAAGCTTAAGTCAGCCTTGACCTTAAACCAGCCATTTCCTGTATCCTCAGTTGCTGCTGCAAAAACACAGGCATCAAGAGATAAGAATATAGTTTCAGTTGTCAAAAAGCAGCCTCAGAATATAAGTACATCCCAGAAGACAGGATTCAGCTCCCCAAAGTCCCCTGGTCGTACCCCACTGTCCATCATGAGCCTTCCTCAGTCTTCTACAAAGACGCACACTGTATCAAAGGCAGCACAGACTGCCACAAAGAGCCAGTATTCAGCCAGAGGACCTCCCAAAAGTGACAAAGCCCCAGCTTCAACCAGGAAACCACCCTCATCTGATAAGGAAGCCGTTAGTGGAGATAAAAAACCTACTGCAAAGAAAAAGGAAGACGATGACCATTATTTTGTTATGACTGGAAGTAAGAAACCTAGAAAGTAAATAAAACCGTGTCAGTTCAAGGAAACAGAAAAGAAAGTGAATGTGTTAGCTTCACATGTTAAAAGGTTCTATTTGGGTTTCTCCAAATAGGTGCAGGCACTGAGTACAACAGTATAGGGGTTGGAGGCTGGGATAGAGGTAGGAGCGGTAAGGAGAGGGCTCGTCCGAATTAGGATCTGAATTCACTGGAAGGTACCCTTTGGAGGCAGGTAGTGGTAAAATCACCACACGGTTCTTGTGAATAATAGACATTTATCTGATTTTCAGTCCATAGAATCTAATGTCTGCCCTTTAAGGGAAATGTAAAGTCAAATAACACTACTAGAACTTTTAACTACAGTGGCTTTATTTTGAATATGTATTAAGTATAGGTTTATATTTATATAGAGATGTTACATGCCTGCTAGTAGCAGCAGTGGTGCTCTTAATATTAGTTACTGATTTTTTTTTTTAGTAAAAAAAAAAAAAAAAACGGTTTGGCACTTATCTTACAAAAGGCACCTAATTTAATTTTCTGATCGTGATTGTCTGATCAAACAATACTAAGTTAAGCACCAGTGGCTGCTGCTGATTATGTTGGTGTTATTCTGGGTTTGGTAAAATTGCTACTTTTCTTTCAACTTTCCAAATCAGAGGGAACTGATTTTTTAACTGGCTTATTAACATTGGTAATAATTTGTTATCAGTATTTTTGGTTAAAAAAAAAGAAAGCCGATTGAGGTATTTTCAAATGTCATCTGAAATTTGGTAAAATACAAGATTTTTCATATTAATTGTAAGAATTTACAGCTTGTACTTTAGATGGGTGTTGTGCAGTGTGAAAGGGGAAACCAATTCAGTAGCTTTTAGGATATTAAAATATTTTTATTAATGTAATTTCCTACAAGAGCAGATATGAATTTTTACATTAATATATTTTAACATTAGAATTACATTTTAACAATTCTAAAATTAAGATGATAAAGAATCTTAGAATAAGTATTCTGTATTGAAAGGTGCTATATAAAAATTCTATCATGTGGTTATTTTTTTAGATGGCACAATATCAGTTTCAATTAGCTTCTTCCAGCTACATTAATTTCCTTTTATAAAATCATGTTGCCTTCAGTTTTGCAATGGCAAGTAATAGTATATACGCAGCATTTTCTGCTCTGTAGTCAGATTCTCCAGGGAACATATCCAGATCACGTATGACTGCATAGGCCCATCAGTCTAAGATGGTGTTTGTAAATGGATGAAGAGATTGTGAATATTTAAAAAGTATTAAATATTACTTTCATAAGTCTTGGGGTATGTTTAATAACTGTACAGTATTATCAGTTATCACAGGTTATTCAATATTGAGGCTTGTGATTCTCTATTTTAAACTGTAATGTGTTTTGTAAAGCAAAATAATGGTTTATACAAATGTGCAATGAGAATAAGCATTTTAAGCTGGCTACCAATGTTCTATAGATTATAAAGCAAGAAAACTTTGTATAAGATGAAGTGATCTTTTGTCTGAGGCACCTAGTTAAAATCAAAGATGTATGCAAGCTAATTTTTGGAATAACTGATGCTTTTCTTTTTAAAAGAGACACTCACCAAATATTTGGTTTAGTTCTGCTGTTGATCTGGGTGTTGAGAGAGATCATATGTTCAACTTTGGAATGTAAAGTCAATGTTCAAGAAATGCTAGAAGCTTTATATTTTTGGTGATCAGAAATATTTAACACATGTTTCAGAGAGGAAGAATTTTACCTTTAAGAAGGAGTTTATTTCCTTATAAGACGAAACACTACTTTTGTATCAGTAACCTCTAGAATGTAAAAAAAAAGTAAATGATATTATAGCCAACCTATGAATCCAAGTATATTTCACAATATGTGAACTTTTGTGTTGGGAGCCACCAGGAATAGAGTATCCCACAGATTATCTGGCACAGATTCCAAGAATTATTTTTTGAAAAATTAAGAAATTCATTTATAAGTAGCCTTATTCTTCATCAGTAGGAAATCTCTTCACTTACATTTGTGTTGAATGAATTTTTATTTATGTATGGTTTACCCTTCCAAACTGAAGGTTTCTTTGAAGTACACGATGCCTGACAGATACTTTGTTCAAGTATATTTTAAAGTACTATTAAAGAAGAGCTACTGTCTCTAATCATTTTCACGACTTAAAAAAATATTGTTGAAGTTGGAAAGTTTTTACTTCTCAATAATAGTGCAAGACTATAAAGATTTCTGTGTTTGGTATTTAATAAGTTAATATTAAGCTTAAATTACTGAAGTAACCAGAAGAAATAATGTGTATTTTCAAAAAAAAATGAAATAAAGGGTTTTTTTTGGTATAAATTTTTAACATGACTAATATATCAAATTAATCTTCAGAGGAACATAAAATTATGATTATTTTTACATTAGGTATTTAAGGCTTATATCTTCAAAGTGCCTTAATAAATTAGATTACGTCTAACTTTTCTCCTCATAGTGAGTTTACAGTTCTTAGTGGATACAGGAAATATTTTGAGAAATAAATTACTGTTCTTCTTCACTCTATCTCTGATTTCAGAATCTATTGCTTGTTTAAAAGGTTTCCATAAGAAGCTGTTACTACATTGTGCTACATTCTTACAACCAAGTTCACATGCTGACTATCCAAATACAATTTTGTGTAATTCCTTATGCCAGCAATGTTTGTATAAGACTCATATTTTCTCAAATATTAAAATGTAAACATATATACCAAACTCTGTTTGCTTTTTTTGTGCATCCTGAATATGTTCCAACGACTTGGTTCATATGAGAAACTGCATGTGTGAAGCATTTATGATTTGAGAATAGTTTTAATGTCATTGCTACTTAAGATAGCCTCCTTATGCTTGTGGAATTGACATCACTGCACCAGGAGATAGTCAGGTTTTGCCATTAGGTGAACAGAATTTGATCTCCAAGTCACTGTATCTGCTAGAAGTTAGTCTCAGTTTGTCTAGACTCATATTTATTAATCTCTGAGATAATAGAAATAATTTATCAGGTATTAAAGCAGAATTCTATTGATCACACAAGTATTATGTTCATAGAAAGCTCCTGGTAGTAGGAATTTTCCATTTTTATAATTCTGTATTAATGCAAGTTCAATACAGTGAGATTAGTCTTGAAATACTATTTTTTCCTGAATTCATGATCAGAGCCGTTATAAAAAGCGGTCAATGCAATATGTACTTTCTGTGATATTTCCAAAAAGCAAACATAAAAATACCACTTAGACAATGTTTTATTAAATTTGCCTAACCATTTGTGAATGTAAAATTTAAAAAACACACTTTATGGGGTTCCAGGGAATATTAGAAAAATACTAACAATACTTTTACCAGTAAATCCTACAAACATACTGTTTTGTTCTTGTAGAAAAGCACAATAAGACTTGATCTCGAGGAAATAGTATGTGTAGAGGTTTAGCTAGAGTATGTTAATCACAGCACACCATTAATATTGGTATGACCACAAAATAAAAGACCATGCAGCCATTAAAAACAATGTAGATGTTGATTTATCTTAAAAGAATTATGTATGGTGCTGAAGTGGTTTGTTCTAAAAGACTGCAGTGATAAAACATTAATATATAATATTTCTTAATTATCTGTATTCAGCCAAGAACAGTACAATACTGCATGATTTGTGGGCTCATGGCATGTTATCTATTATAATTAACCCTTTGTGGCTATAATGTGCCTTTACTATATGTGTCTTTCACATAATACATTTTATTTTATATGACTAACTTTCTCAAATGTCTCTTGCTAAAGTGTCCTCACAAATTATCACACTGGAATGAAGGAATATAGTAAACGGAATGGATTAATGTTGGGTAGGGCTTTTGAGGCCCTCTAGTGGTCAGATGTGGCAGTGTTGAAACACTGCTCAAGGTCACCATTTCTAAAACCTACTGAGTTATGGAGATAAAAAGAGGAGTAAGTCATCGCATTCAATAACCTTGGGTTTATATAGCGCTTTGTGACTCACAAAGTACTTAGCTACAATAACATCCAGTCTTCTGAACAATTCTATGTGACAATAGGTATTATGACCTTCATTAGAATATAAGCACCATAAAAACGAATCGCAGCTGTTTTGTTCATACTGTGTTTCCAAAGCCTAAGCCAATGCCTGGCTCGTAGTAGGCATTCAGCAAATATTTGTTAACAAATGAATGAACTATTGTAGATGAGGAAACTATGCTCGAGAAGGTTGACAGTAAGTATAAAAATATCTACTGGGATTGACTGGATTTTATAAAGGATAAACTTATTTTTACCTATTTATACTTTTCCACAAACTTGATTTACTTCTCATGTCGGTGCAGTAAAGCAAATAGCATTTTGGCATTTTTTTTAATCCACTGGAATATTACATCTGACTTTGTATTCTGAGAAAAATCTTGATTTGATTTTGAATTACACTTGATTTAAAATATTCTAAGCTTGAATATATTAAGAGATTAGTATATTCTTATGTTTTTAGTTTAACATTTATAAAGCACATAACTATATTAAAAGCATTATTCTTGGAATAACGAAGTATAGCATCTAACCCTCAGAGAGTGCTCTATAAAATTCTCTGGATAAATGATGAGAGAAAAATAAGTTGAATCTAGCACATAATACTTATTTTAGAAATTAAGATCAAATTCCTGGCAGTGCAGTCAAAATAGATGTTGGTAAAGATATGGCTATAGGTGGCCCTAGGACCTCCATTAAAAAACAAAGTGAACAGGTTTCATGCTTCTTGTAAAAGGAATAAATACGTTTCTCTCACATTGAAAATGTGATAAAAACTGTGTCATGTACATCCCTGCAATAACTCATTACACCGTGCCAGGTGCTCAGAAGCCTGGGTAACAGCTGCAGAACAATAGGCCAAACGGGTGCACATTGGAAGAGTGAAACGTGAGATTTTAAATGTTAATCCTAAGCACTGAGGTCAAATGAAGGTTAATGCCTTTAAAACAGAAATTGGCAATAGTTTCCATTTACCTTAAGCATCAGCAAAAACCATTTTTGAAGTCCCAGGTATCCTTACACTTTAAAAAAAAGTAGAGCCTTTGAATTCAATGAAGTTCAAAGGGCAATTTGAGAAGGCAGAATAATTTGGAGCCTTCAGAGGATGTTCGAGCAGCAGAGGCGCTATTTTTTGACTTGAGCGTCTCCTTCCCCGTCTCCCTCACCTGGTTCACTATTGAGACTTCCAGTCCCTCCAGCCCCCGCTGGGTGTCTCCAGTGTCCTGTCTTCCCACCTGACATCATTCCTGTCGCTGCGTGGCACCTAAGACTATTTCCATTTACTTACCTAAATCCCGCACCAAACCTAGGATGGCAACTCCATGTCTCACTTGTTCACAACTGCATCTCCTGCATTTAATGTCTACATGTTTGTAGAGGGAATGTAGGAAAGAATACAGCCCTTTACTGATGGAACTAAGCATCAGTATGTGTCAAGTGAACCGCTAGTTAATATTGTTGATCAACCCACTGCGAAAGGATTGTTTTTGAGAAAATGTCATGGTAGAGTTCAAAGAAGCCTGTGAACATGACCTTATTTTGGAGAGGAGAGAAGAAGGAGGTAACAGGAGTGGCTCTAAAGGTAAAGCCACTCGTTGTTACATTAACACAATGGAGAATGCCACAGTTGTACTGAGCAAATGTGAGAAACGTCCCAACTTACTCTACAGGTTTTTGCTTTAAAATATTTATTTTCAGGGTTGTGAGAGCATACTCAGAGCATAACACATGGACTTGGGTTAGCCAGGGTCTGGGCCTGGCGTATTCTTTGTATTGCCTGCATCTGTGACTGGTTCGATTCAACCACAATGCAGTACAACACCCATTCATTCATTTGCTCATTTAGTAAACAACTTTCCTGGGTGCCTACTCGGTGCCAGAGACTGAGCTCTATTCTAGGGATATAGTGACATAACCAGTTACTGTTCTCCAGGAGATACAATCTTCACTCAAGCGTTTCATCATCCTGTGTGTGTGTGTATTAAACCTTCTACACATACGGCAGTATGGGGCACACAGATTTAGTGTAAGACATTGCCTGGGTCCGACTAGTTTGTACTTTTTGCTTTTTTTTTTTAATTCAATTTTTGGGTGGGAGGGGGCGTGGATGTTGGTTAATGAAATTACATAGGTTTAATGTGTACGATTCTGTAACATATCATCTGTATATTGTATTCTGTGTTCACCACCCCAAGTCAAGTCTCCTTCCATCACCATTTACCCTCCATTTACCCTCTTCTACTCCCCAATCCATTTTCCCTCTGGTCATCACCACACTGTTGTTTACGTCTGAGGTTTTGTTTTTTTCCTTAATTCCTTCACCTTTTACCCAGCTCCCATACCTGCTCCCTTCTGACAGTTATCATTCTGTTCTCTGTATTTATGATGTTTCTATTTTGCTTGTTAGTTTAGTTTTGTTCATTAGATTCTATATCTAAGAAAAAGCATATGGTACTTGTATTGGTCTGGCTGGCTTATTCCCTGAGCATAATGCTTTCCTGGTCCATCCGTGCTGTCACAAAAGGTAAGATTTCCTTCTTTTTTTATGGCTGAGTAGTGTCCCGTTGCATAAATGTACCACAACTGTTTTATCCACTCATCTACTGATGGGCACTTGGGCTGCCCCCAAACAGACCATAGCTATTGTAAATAACACTACAGGGAACATAGGGGTGAATATATTCTTTTGAATTAGTGTTTCAGGTTTCTTTGGATATATTCCCAGAAATAGAATTGGTGGGGTCATAAAGCAGTTCCGTTGTTGGGTTAAAAAAAATCAACAGTATGATGTTCTTTTTGGCTGTAACCGCATTCAGTTCTTTCTTTGTGGATTATTTTACTCTTGGGATAAAGTACCTTGATAAGAACAGCTTGTATTTTCTCATATTGCCTCAGATCTGAAGTCCATAAAAGAAAATGAAAAACTGGTATTTGTTTTCAGGTCTCAAGAACAAGAGTCATTCACCACCAACTGTCCAGAATTCGGTTGAAAGTGGTCTGAGCTACCCAGGGGGGTCTCTTGCATGAAGGAGCCATTGGTTTCCACCACTGGCCTGTTCTCTCCCGGTCACTGAGACCACTGTGATGCAGATGTGTCCCCCGGGTCCTTCCAGATCCATATCTGTGCTTGTGGTGGCTGGAAAGGCTCCATTACTGACTGCTGCTGGGGATGAGTATCAATAATGTCTAAATCAGCAAGGTTTGTTTTATCCCTGGGTCCAGGAGACTCATGAACCCTTCCTGAATTGGCCCTTTCGAGACCTTCCAAAGCCCTTTTCTGAATAAGAGATACAATGTTCTAGACCCTCGCTCCCCAGTTTCTATAGAAGCCACTCCCACCCTTTATACTACAGCATAAACACAA
The DNA here is from genome assembly GCF_021234435.1 of Artibeus jamaicensis. NCBI lineage: Eukaryota > Metazoa > Chordata > Mammalia > Chiroptera > Phyllostomidae > Artibeus > Artibeus jamaicensis. The sequence goes on along the minus strand of NW_026521486.1, from coordinate 16,132,644 downwards.
GTTACTGATTTAACCAGCTCATTAAAACGCCGTCCAACCAGTGCTTGGGAATCATGGAAATAGAACTGTGGACTGGCTGACTTTTTATGTTGGTAGTTTTGGTGTTTTGTAGACACAGTCCAAGATGCCCAGAGTTCATTTTATCATCCAGAATCATTCCTATCCCTGAAATTCTGTCCCAATCTGACTTTCAACGACTCCTTGAAAGTATCCAAGGGCTTTTGCCTGTCCTCTTTGCTTTTCCTCCTAAGAAATTCCTGTTAGATGAAATGCACAACTGTATACAAGATAAATTACACTTGATTATTTAACACATTAGCTTTGGAACTGGTAGAGATGTTAAATGTACTCACTGTTTACCTCGCCTGTTTGCCTTCTAGGACAGCAGAATTTTGCTGTCCCTGTCAATTCTGTTTATCTTTTAAATGGCTGCAAGAAGGACGAGGAAGAGTAGGAGGAAGAAGCTGTTAGCAGATTTCATCACCACACTTAGATCTTCCCCAAACCTGACAGGGTTCTGAGATCACATTTAAATAGAACCTGTTTTGTGCTGTTGTAAGTGCTTTACATGTGGTAGCTCACTGACTTTTTACAACTCTCTGAGATATATTCTATTATTCCTATTTCACAGATGACAAAGCTGAGGCACTGAAATGTCTCTTCCATGCTGCTACTTGTTAGAGAAGGCCCGACCATAAGTCATCTCAGATAACTACCTGATCATCAGCTCTTTAGCTTTCTCCAGAAGTACAGACTCATGGGGCAGGAAAATGTATTGGGGGTGCCTGTTGCAAATGTCTCACAGTTAGGAGTGGGGCCACACAGCCAGTGTCCCTGGCCCGTGGAATGCTGGCATGCCTACACAGCTGTGACGTAGCCAGTGGTCTCCCCCAGAACCAAGACCACCTCACTGTACCCTCCCTTGCATCTTCAATTTCTCTCTCTGCCCAGCTTTCCCCTTAATCCTACAAATATGCTCGAGTCACTGATAGCACGTTTTATCTTCTTTTTCTCCCGAGTCCCTCACCCCCAAGTGGCCACCGGGTATTGGTCGGGATGGGCTAGGCTGTGCTGCAGAAACAATAAGCCACTTTGTGGCTTGTGGCCAGATGTCCATCAGAGTCACCTGGGGTTCTGCTCACTGGAGAGGGACCCAGGTGGTTGGAAGTTTTGTTGTGACCAATGCTTTAGTGATTGCTGTGGAGGGAGAAGAGTGTGTGGGGAAGGCTAGCCCCTTCTTTGCTAATCTTCCCTTGGTCTTCCTGACCCACTTCTGATTTTTCTCATGATTCTCTGGTCTCTCTCTCCTTCTTCCCACTTTCTGACTTGTGTTCTTTCTCTGCGCCTTTCATGTAGTTACTCTGTAAAATCCACTCCTTGCCTGCCTTCTACCAAATATTTTCTCTGTTGGCAGTTTATTCCAGATCGTGGTTTCCAGTACCATTTCTGTGGGAATGTTTTCCAGATCTTTATTTTCATCTCTGCTACCCTGAGCCCCAGTTCCGTTGTCAGCAGCGATCAGCCTTCTTCCCGTACTAACTAAAATCTCTTACCTGGCCCCGGCTGGCGTAGCTCAGTGGATTGAGTGCCGGTCTGCGAACCAAAGGGTCACTGCTTCGATTCCCAGTCTAGGGCACATGCCTGGGTTGTGGGCCAGGTCCCCAGTAGGGGGTGCATGAGAGGCACCCATGCATTGATGTTTCTCTCCCAGTCTTTCTCCCTCCTTCCCCCTCTCTAGAAATATAGAAATAAAATCTTTTAAACAAACAAATAAATAAATAAAATCTCTTACCTAAAAAGGAAGTTTTCACTTTCACCAAATCTACACTTCCTCCTGACTCCCCTATTTCTGTTGACATTCCTTCCTCCTCCCCATGAAAACTTACAAATTATTTTAGAAAGCATCTCAAATCCACCCCTCTCCCTGTTTCTGCCCAAGCTCATGGCCTTCTCATCACCCTCCAGGAAGACAATAGCTTCTACTAGCTCTTCACACTTCCAGCTTCTGTCTGTGGTCCATGGCTGCACACTGTACAATGCTAGGGAGCACCATTCACGAAGTATTCTAGGTAAATGCCCGCCCCCCACCGTTGTACAGTGCACTGTGCGGGCCCAAACTACATGTAATAGTCTGTCCACAGCCCAACTTGAATCCTCACACATCACTTCTCAAGAAATTTCCTTGGCTTCCCTGTCCAACCTGAATAAAGTCCAAATGCCTGGGCTCTATCCCCCCACAGGCCACGATGGAAGTTACTCTCCCTCTTCTGCAGCTCTCCTACACCCAATGGTGTGTTCAGCCCTGCATTATAGTGATTTCAGAACAGTGTTTCCCTTACCTACTGGATAAGTGAGATGTTACTCCCTATTTGGGGGGTTAAACCAGTGAAGACTATTTGCTGCCAATGGTGAAAAAACCCAAGCCAAAGAGCCTCCGTTTCAAAAGAGAAAGTATTGGCTCACATGAATGAGAAGGACAGAGGGTATATCCTACTGCTGCGGGGTCCCTGGTGCTCCGCCGAGGTCCCTGGGACTCCTTCCTCCTCCTCCCATCTCAGGAAGCTGAAACCACAGCAGGCCTGTCTGGTGGGAGCTGGAGCCAAGGAGGAGATGCAGCTGCTGCCAGAGATGCTGTCCAAGGTGGAGAGAGAGAAGACACACTCCGGCTCCTCCCTTTTCCTGGCCTCTGATGGCCCCACTGGTGCCTGCCATCGGCTGACCCCAGACTCTGGAAAACACAGCGTATAGGGCCCCCTAGAGGGGAGCAGGAGAAGGGAAAGGGGTGCATATGAGAGCAAACAGGCTAACCACCAGCACAGGAAACTCAGTCAACAACAGTAAGTGGCAGGCCTGTCTTGAATGATGGTTGAAGCCTGAATCCTGCCACCTCATGCTGTAGCCAGCACAAAAGAGCAAGCTTTCCAGCTATAGGCTCTGGTGTGAGCGGGTGGGGAATTCTGGAACACATGTGGAAACAGCAGAGCATTGCCCTGGGCTGCACGGAAAGGTGCTTGCAGAGTGGGGAAAAGGATTCACACTGTGTAAAACCCAAAGCCCCGGCTCAAGAAACTCCTTTGTTCAGGAAGCAAATGGGAAGTTATAGAAGGAAAAGAATGAGTTAAGGGATTGTTGATGGCTATAAAAATGTCAGGAACAGGGAGGAAATGCTTGGACTCTTTTTAGACAAAAATGAAGATACAAGGTGAAATAATTCTCAAGAATAAAAATCACAAATATAGTGAAGAATTGTTCTTTTCCTTAACTTTTGTATGGTTGCCATCTTTGATACTTATAACAGAAACTAGAAATGAACATTCATTCATTCATGCTTGCATTGATTCATTCATTCCAGTGAAGACCTACTATGGGCTGGTCACTCTGCTGGGGTTTTAGAGCACACTGATACAAATCATTTGCTGGACTATTCTCATGTTTTCCTTTTCTTTTGAAGTTGCAGGAGAGCATCCCACTCAGTGACCTTTGATCTGAGAAAGGATCTGTGGTGTCCAGGAAGTACGTAAAATGGTTGTTCACTTTGTACTTGCTGTGTGGTTTTAAACTTCAAGGTCATATGCTCTGGCTGGGTTTATTTCAAGTTAAATGGCTTGACCTCACTCGCAAATGATGTCTATGGAATGTGCACAAAAAAAGAAGTGTTGGCTGAGAAGGAAAATGCCTTTGGGGGAAGGCAGTAAACCTAAACCAGAAGATTTTGTATCTCTAGGTGGGGGAAGATTGAGTTAGTTACTGAGTCCTTTGATACTTCCAGTCTTCAATCACAAAGATGATATTTGTCATTTAATAAGTGATTATCATTGTCATCTTACAACACAGATGCACCAACTAAAGACCTGGCTGTGAGTCATACAACCTTAGGCATATTACAAAGGGGTCACTCCATATATACAGAGTCTGGAAAAAGTCCAGTTATTGTTACTAGCACAAGAACAGTTTGTGCGACATCAATGTAACCTGGCAGCCAAAGAGAGTGGACTGGAATGTGGATGCATGAACAATGACAGTTTCACTGTACTTACTAGTCGGTGGGTCAGAGGATGCCAGTTGAGTGAGCACGTGTACTGTGTGGCTGTCACATTCAAAATGACTGAGTAGAGCAATGAATCTGCATTAAACTTTCCATTAAGCTTGAACATTCCTCCTTGGAACCTACGGGGATGATTCAGAAGGCCGCAGCTATGGTCAACTGGTGATTGGCAGCTTCACAACAGTGTGCCCACTGGTGCATCATGTCTTATCCAGAAATTTTGGTGAAACCTCAAACCCCCCAGGTGACTCAGCCCCTCTACAGCCCAGATTTGGTGCCCTGTGATTTTTGGCTTTTCCCAAAACTAAAATCTCCTTTGAAAGGGAAGAGATTTCAGACTGTTGATGGGGTTCAGGAAAATATGATGTGGCAGCTGATGGCAATTGGGAGAATGGTGTGAGGTCCCAAGATGCCTATTTTGAAGGGGACTGAGGCAACCTTGTCCTATGTACGTTTCTTGTGTCTTGTATCTTCAATAAATGTCTCTATTTTTTATTAAATATGGCTGGATACCTTCTGGACAGACCTCATAAAACTGAGTTCCTGCAGATGGCTAGCTTCACAGTGTTTTTCTTTTTTAAATCAAAAGTGAGTCAAAAAATTTGAATTACTAAGTAGATGGAAATTTTAGCCTAACTCCTCTCCAATGACCCAACATTTGAATGAACTTCATTCACCCATCCATCCATGCAATATTTATTAAGTACTTGCTATTTTCAACAAAGATTTTAAAAGTATATTTTATTGTTTATACTATTTGTCCCATTTTTGTCTCCCCTTTATTTCCCTCTGCCCTGTATACCCCTCCCACCAGCATTCCCCTCCTTTAGTTCATGTCCATGGGTTGTACATGTAACTTCTTTGGCTTCTTCATTTCTTATACTAGTCTTAACCTCCCCCTGTCTATTTTCTACCTACCATTTATGCTTCTTATCCCTTGTACCCTTCTCCCCATTCTCTCCCTTCCCTCTCCCCGCTGATAAACCTCCATGTGATCTCCATTTCTGTGACTCTGTTCCTGTTCTAGTTATTTGATTAGTTTGTTTTTGTTTTTGTTTTTTAAGGTTTAGTTATTGATAGTTGTAAGTTGTTATTTTACTGTTCAAAGTTTTGATTTTCTTCTTTTTCTTAGATAAGTCTCTTGAACATTTCCTATAATAAGGGCTTGGTGATGATGAAGTCCTTTAACTTGACCTTGTCTGGGAAGCACTTTATCTGCCCTTCCATTCCAAATGATAGCTTTGCTGGATAATCCCAGATGTAGGTCCTTGCCTTTTGTGGCTTTGAATATTTCTTTTCAGTATCTTTTTGACTGTAAGGTTTCTTTTGAGAAATCAGCTGATAGTCTTACGGGAATGCCTTTGTAGATATCTGTCTCCTTTCCTCTTGCTGCTTTTAAGATTCTCTCCTTATCTTTAATCTTGGGTGATGTAATTGTGATGTGCCTTTGTGTGTGCTTCCTTAGGTCCAGCTTCTTTGGGACTCTCTGAGCCCCCTGAACTTCCTGAAAGTCTATTTCCTTTGCCACATTAGGAAAGTTCTTTTTCATTATGTTTTCAAATAAGTTTTCCATTTCTTGCTCTTCCTCTTCTCTTTCTTGCACCCCTGTTATTCAGATGTTAGAATGTTTAAAGTTGTCCCAGGTATTCCTAAGCCTCGCCTCATTTTTTTTTTGAATTCTTGTTTCTTCATTCTGTTCTGGTTGAGTGCTTATTTTCCCCTTCTGCTTCAAATCATTGATTTGAGTTTTGGTTTCCTTCCTGTCACTATTGGTTCCCCGTATATTTTCCTTTATTTTACTTTGCATGGCCTTCCTTTCTTCCTCTATTTTGCAACCATACTCAACCATTTCTGTGAGCATCCTGATTATCTGTGTTTTGAACTCTGCCTCTGATAGGTTGGCTATCTCTTCATCACTTAGTTGTATGTTTTCTGGAGCTTTGATCTGTTCTTTCATTTGGGCCATATTTTTTGGTCTCACATGCTTTTTACATAGTAAGGGGCAGAGCCTTAGGTGTTCATCAGGTCAGGGCAACTCACGTCACTGCATTGTGGTACTGTGTGTATGGGGGGGATCCAAGAGGGAATAATGCTGCTTATTCCACCAGCTTTCGGTCACTTCCTCCTCTGCTACCCACAAGCAGATTGGGCCTTTCAGGTGCTGACTCCTGGGTGGGTGGGTTTGTATACATTCTAGAACACTGTGGGTCTCTCCAATGAACTCTCCTATGAGGCTGGGAGTTTCTCTTAATGCTTCAACCCCCACAGTTGTTACAGTTAGAGGTTTTGAGGCTTTATTTCCCTCTGCTGGAATCCTGGGTTGCATGGTCTATCTCCCTCCTCAGTCATTCCTCTCAGCTTATCTGCACTCAAATGTGGGACCACCTGGTCTGCCAGCCACCGCCTTGCCGAGAGTTCTTTCCCCCTGGCTGCCCATCTCAACTCCTTCTACTGGTCTGGATGAATATTTCTTCTTGAACTCCTTGGTTGTCAAACTTCCATGCAGTTTGATTTTTTGGTAGTTCTGGTTGTTTTTTGCATTTAAATTTTTTGTTGTCCTTCTTTTGGTTGTGCAAGGAGGCCAAGTGTATCTACCTATGCCTCCATCTTGTCCAGAAGTCCTTTTTAACAAGGATTTGCTAATTGCCTACATGGGCTCAATGAACAAATAGCTATGGGTCAAGCTTTTATGGTGGTTACAGGCTAATGAAAATGCTATTTATGCACATGGTTTGACCTAGATCATGCTGTCAAAAAGTCTCCTCTTTAGCAGAAAAGACAGATGTGTAAGCATAACTACAAATGCGGTGTGATGAATATATGAAAGTGTTCATTGGGAATGAGTGGAATTGTGATCTCTCCAAGTGTCCCGAAAAGGCTTCTGTAAGGAGCTAATACAGTAGCTGTATCTTGAAAACACGAGAGCTTCCAGACACTCAGCGAAACATGTTTTGAGCAGAAAGAGTGGCAGGATGCTAAGATATGGAAATATGAAACATCATCCCTAGTTTGGAGTGCAGAGTTCTGAGGGTATGGGAATAGGTGGGTAAAGTCTGGACATGTGAGGCCTGGTGAACCATGTTTTAGAGCTTGGATTTTATTATGAGGTGCATGGAGATGATTGATGGATGTCAAACAGAGAATGACGTGATTGGATTTGCCTTTTAGGAAAACTAATGACCAGCATTGTGACTCCAGGAGCTACTAAAGTCAGAAGGTTGATGTGTCTTGGAACTTGACCACCCACTGGATGCAGGTAGGGGTGTGTGTGTGTGTGTGTGTGTGTGTGTGTGTGCGCGCGCGCGCGTGTGTAGTCTATGACGCTCCCAGGCTTGTGGCTTTTTGCAGCAGCCTCTACTTGACCTCAGACTCTAGGCTTTTCACACTAAACACATTCTGCAGGCCACAAACAGACCTGTCTTCCTTGAAAAGATCTTTCTTTTGTCTTCTCCCCCTTGTAGCCTATTTTATTTTAAAATCTCAAGCCTCTATGTTATACAGAATTTTGGCATGGCTAAACAGGGTCTGGCTATGAAAAAGAAAAAAAGGAATTACTTATTAATTCCTTTTTGTGGTAACAAAATGATCATTTAAGGGATTCTGTGGATCAGAAAACATTCTGGCACATGGCTTTGTTGTTCTTGCCAAATAAGTCATTTAAGGACAGGTGATCGGGTCAGAACAGAGGTATGTCATTCTGAAAACAAATGCCCAGAGTCCAAAACAATATATAATACATCACTGACTTGTATAAGGTGGATAATAGAGTGGAGAGAGGAAAATAGAAAAATAAACTAGAGAGGAGGGGGAAATTAGTGAGGTCCTACAATGTGGTCATGTTCTGAAGACAGACACAGAAGAATGAAAATAAATTAGAATAAGGAGCATCACAAAGCAGTCATCTTTCCATAAGCTTACAGATCTTACAGAAAGCTCAACCTCTTGATCTCGGATCATGACCTAAACCTGGCCAGAGCATGGGGCCAGCTTCTCTGAGACGTGTCTTTGCTGCTACCACCATCCACTCCCAGTCCTCTCTCTCTCTCTCTCTCTCTCTCACACACACACACACACACACACACACACCCCAAATTCCTACAGTGGTTTAGCCAAGTTTCCTGGGGGCAGGTACCATTTGCTTTCTAAATTATGTTGGCAGGAAAGGGCTCTGGAGGTGGGCAAGATTTAAGTCATGTCTCTACCACTGACTGAGCATATGACCTTTTCCAAGTAACCACACCATAGTGTCCTGAACTATGAAATGAGAGTAGCCGTCCTCACAAAGTGGATGCAAGCACAAAGCAAGAAAATGTTTCCAAAGCACCAAGTGAAGTGCTTGGAAGACATACAGGGGTGAGAAAAAGTACCTTTACAGTTGTAATACAAATAAATAATACAATAACTAATAAATAGTAACACAAGAATAAACTCTGTGTTTCATGGACTCACAGCTGTAAGCCTACTTTTGCCCGCACCTGTATATAGTTTAATAAATGTCTACTTGGTTGAATTTTAAGAATTAAAAGGTTATGATTCTATTGGAGTGGGAACACACAATACTATATGTAGATATACAGAAGATGTATTATAGATTATACACCTGAAATCTATAATTTTATTAATAAATGTCACCCCAATAAATTCAATAAAAACAAAAATGATTCTAAGAAGGTATAGAAACATACATACTTCAATACTGTGCAAATTATTTGAAACTGATAGTGATGCAGGGTTGAAATACATCTAGTGAAGAGAGGAGGGAAGAATAACCTTCACATTCTTACCAAGCCATCTGTAGAAATGTTAAAATTAGAACATTCTCATGACAGAGAATTGTCATGGTCGTTAAACTGAATTGTGAGAAAAAATGGTCAGTTTCTGTTTAATGTAACAATTCCTATGAGAGTAATTAAAATCCGAAGCTCTGTTCCTTTTTTTAGAAGGTAATGACTGCTTCAAAGGAGCTCTAATCGTCCCTATTTACACACTGACTGCCTCGCCCGTCCTGCTGCAGGCGGCTGTAATTAGCTTCATTCAAGAGGAAAGCAGTGACCATTTTTCAGCTGCTTTCTGGCTTTTGGGCTTAGGAGGCAAAGGACAGATTTTGGCTCCCTTGCCAAATGGAATTTAAACCTGCCACAAGCAGCTAGTTGCAAGAATGATAATTGCACAGTTTTTTACAACTGATTTATACAGGCCCCAGAAAAGAATGAAGATCTTCTGGCTAAAATTAGCAAACAAGTAATCAGTGATATGTGAGATTTTCCTTCCCTGTTTTTTTAATGGCTACATTTTAAATAAAATGGTAATGTTGACCTATTTCTCATACAACGAATAAGCCAGCTGGTATTTTGGAGTGTCTCTTTAATCATTCTCACAGATATCACCCCTTTGAATATTCACTATGATCTGCTTAGTATTCAGTGTTCTGTACTTTTCAGATGAAGAGCTTTCAGTGAAAAAAATTTAATTGAATTACACCATGTAAAAAAAAATGTATGCAAAAGCTAAAATTGTGCTGCTGGGCCCCCAAACTTTTAAGTGACACCAAAATCTTTTGCAAAGACTGTGCACACTGAATTAACAATGCTCCGCACCCCCAATAAACACACACCACACACTTGCACATATACACACTCAGCCCAGAAGAAAGGCAATGATTCCACTGAGGTGCTTCATAGGCAAGGATCTTATTTTGCTTGTTTCATTTGATTGGACAGTCTCTTTATTATATAAATTTGATCCATTTACATTTATTGTGATTCTTGATGTGTTTGAACTATCTCTGCTATTTTACTCTGAGTTTTCAGTTCCATGTTTTCTCTTTTGTCTCTTTTTTCTCCTTTCCTGCCTTCTCTTCTTTCCCCCCTTCTTTTTACCAGTTTGCAAGCATTCTGTTATTCTTCTTTAATGGTTACATTAAAAATTTTAATACACATATACAATACAACTCCTAAAGTAAACAAGCAGTTTAGCATGTTTCCTCTGAACCTGACCTACCACCATCATCTTTCATATTGTTATCTATAATTTTAGGTCAATTTTGTCTTTAAATAGGAAAAATGATTATTTCTAGTTTTGCAAGCAGTAATTATTTCTATTTTACAGTCAGTAACTGCATCACTCACTTTCCTCATGGGTTTATTTTTCCTCTTCCTTTAGTAATTTTGCAGGGAAGATTTTTGGATAATAAATGAATTTAGTTTTTACTCGAAAATAGCCATCTCATTTTTTTCTCTCTTGCTCTCTTTTTAAAAAAATTATACTTATTTTGGGGAGATAAGAACACTTCCATATCATACAAAATTCAAGTAAGTTAAGTGTTATTTTACTTGGGTATGGAATTCTAGATTGAGTGTTGGTCTTCCTTGGTATTTTTGAAATGTAAACATTTATTCTGGAATCTGTTTTTGCTGCTTAGACATTTTGCATCAGTCTGATTTTCATTATAGTTTCTCTTTGGTGGCTTTTAAGAATTTTCTCTTTCTTGACATTCTGCAATTCTGCTTCTACCAGTATTTAAGAATGGAAAAAAAATTTTAAGTTGTCCTGCTTGATACACCTTTTTACTCCAAAGACTCATCTCAGAGCATTACAACCTGTTTTTCACGTCTCTTAACTTCGCATTTATATGTCCTGCCACTTTCTCTGTGCTTTGTTATGGATGATATCCTCATCTTCAATAAAAGATTCTTTAACTGAATTCAGTCAACTGTTTATACCCTTTTTATGTCATTATTTTTTATTTTCCAGAAATTTTTTATTGTTAGTTTTTTATAATCCTTTGTTCTTGAGTATAACCGTCATTCATTATCTCTTTCAAGACTTTAAACATAGTTAAAAGACACTTGGCTATTGCTATATTTCTATTTATTGGAGCATAAATTTTCCTGTTTGTTTTGTTAGGTATCTTTGGTGGGCTTGGATGACCTTTGAAATTTGTAGGTTTGTGCCCTTAGCCCTCACTCATAGCTATGTATGACTTTTTCTGTTCAACATAAACTTTAATAACATTATGACTATAAATTTTAAAATATATAAGCCACCATTTTGATGTATCTGAGCTGAAAAGAAAAATTCCATGTGCTCTTACTTTTCTATTGTGATTGGAAATCAGTTTTTTTTGAAAATCAAAGACTGAAAAAAACATAAAGCAGAAAAATATATCAAATGTATTTAGATAGTTAAATAGGACACAATGAAAAAGATTATAGCTCTAAAACATTTGTATATGAATACGATGTTCTATCTCTGTTTGGTTTATATGTGTTTAATTATAATGTTTTTCAAAGATAAATAATAGAGATTATAAAGTCATTTATTTATTTATTTTTCTGGATTCAACAGTTATTGAATGTGTCTGTCCAAAAGTGTACTAAGTACAGTTATGCAAAGACCAGCGAGTCTCAGCGTTTCCATCTATAAAATGGGACCATAGTATATATACCACACGAGGTGGTTGTAAAGAGTAGAGATGAAGATCCTAAGTGCCCAGAAGAGTATCCGACATATGGTGGTAGGCGGCTAACAAATGGGAAACTCTGTTATGACGATTATTATTATCAGTTGTCTCAGCCACAGAGATTTTGTCAAGTTGGGAAGTCAAAAAGATAAACAAATACTTAAATACACAAATACTTATAAAAAAGTAAAAAAACATGGATTAACCATGCCTGGGATAATAGGGAAGCCTTTGCAGAGAATATACTTGGCCTGGGTCTGAAAGATTGAGTTGAAGTTTGCCAAGTAGAAATATTCTAAAAAGTGAAAAAGCATGTTCAAAGACATGGAAACTTGAAATGACAGGTAATATCCTGGGAACTGCACACGATAAGGATGAGCAGAGGATGTGGAGTGAACAGAGCTGGAGAAGATGTGTTTGGAGAGGCAGGCAGAGGCCAAGGAAAGAGGGAGGGGCGTGTCAGTTCTGAGCTGCAAAGGTCTGAAGGAGAGACAACCAAGGCCTCAACTAGACAAAGATGGTAAGAGCGGACGGATGCGGATAGATCTGAAAAACAGTTAGGAGATCAAATATGTAGAACTTGGCAATTGGTCAAATGTAGAAGTTCAAGTGCCAGTAAGATCACTCGCCAGATGAGGGACTTAGGAAGGTTATTTAACTAGTTTGAGCCTGAACTTCCTCATCAGTGAAATCAAACTGGGGATAGAACTAGAACGTATCTCATGAGATTGTATCAAGGACTAAGAAAGACATGTAAAGCAGTTTAAAATGCACCTAAAGTGTCCAGTGCCTCAGGGAATGAGGGCTATTGCTTTCACCTTGGACATGCAGGGTGCTGGAGGAACCAGCAAGGACGCCCAGATTTCTGGCCGAGCCACTGAGGAGCTGCTGCTGCTGCTGCTGCTGCTGCTGCTGCTGCTGGAGGCAGGGCCTTGGAGGAGGAGCAGGTTCGCCTCACATTTCCTGCCCATCAATTAGGAAGGATCAGGCTACTGGGAGGGATCAGGTATAACAGGCCTTCTGGGAGCTGGTCAGTTGTTTTGTTAGACAATTATTTCAGAGCTTTTGCCTGTATGAGGAAACAGTGTGTTAGCACAGTACAGGAAATGCAATGTGGGCCTCGGTCCGCCATGTCCAGGACGTCCCTGGGGAATCTCTAGTCACCTTAGAGTCATAATAAGAAGTACACGGAAGGAAGGTGAAGGAATTTAAGAGCATTTTAAGAAACAGGTTTAAAAATATCCACAATCCCTGGTCAGGGCACTACCTAGGTTACCTGTGGGGTTTGGTCCCTGTTGGGACTGATAGGGGAGGCAGCCTATCGATGTTTCTCTCTTGCATTGATGTTTCTCTCCCTCCCTTTCTTCCCCTTCTCTAAAATCAATAAGCATGTCATTGGGTAAGGGTTAAAAAATGAAAAAATAAAAATAGCCACACTTGGCTTAAAAGCTGAGAGAAAGAAACTATCCATTAAGCGATCAAACTCAGGATCTTGTGTAAGCTTTTATTTGCCAATGTCATACCCTCATACTCAACAATTTTTTATGTTGCATTATTTTATGTCATCTTGAAAAACTTTGGAGGATAAGAACAACAGATATATTCTCCATTGCAGATGAGAAAACCGAGGGTCACAGTGATGCTATTATTTGCGCAAGTCCTCATGGCTAGGAAATATGGCAAAATCAGGACGGATGCCAAAAGTCTCAATTCTCATTTCCTTGTTCTTCCCATTTCTTGTTGCTTCTCGGTGTGCACCTCATTAGTGGGGAACTGCTTCTCATCTGATGTTTCCTTCCTGCAAGTCAATGTAACCCTGGCCTCTCTCCCTTTCCTCACTCCACCCTGGGGAGGTAGTAACTCACCTGATTGGTAAGTTTAGGAAGAATTCTCCCCTTATTCCTTTTGGGAGAGAGCCTGTCTGCGCAGAGAGGAACTCTACTCCACTCTGCAGTTCAGGAGGCACGGGGTGGTAGCCGGTGGGTGGTGAGTGACAGCAAGAGAGCTTTTCTGGTCCATTTCTGCCTGGAATTTGGTGCTTAAATTTGCCTCATCCAGGCAGCAGGCCCATTTGAATAATACCTAAACTTCCCCTTCCTGTCTAGCTTTTACTATGAGTAACATTGATATTTGGGTTTCTATCTTTACTCATTATTTTATATCTCAACCTGCTCTGAGCCTGGACAAAGAATAGGGTTACTGTCTATTGGAGGGTCCCCTGGAGACCACCTACACACCTGGAACACTCAAGGGGGTTTGGAGATGAGAAAGAAATGTGCGATCAAGCAGTCATGATCAAATTTTACAATAATCTTAGGAATATTGCACGAGTCAGAAAATATATTAGACATCAACAAAAGTTAGCTTGGAAAATCCATTGATAGTACGAGTAGCAATAACAGATGGAAATGCTGAAAATGAAACCCATTCTTTTAGGGGGGAAAAAAATCAATGGACCAGACAACAAATTAACCTCCATGTAGTGCCTAAGTCTCTAGGAGCAAAAAGAAAATCAATATATACCAAGTATGCAGTTGTTCTAAAATATAACATCAGAAATGAAAACTAAGGTGAAACACTAAGCTTTGGGGAAAACCAATTTTTAGAAAGTGACCTTGTACATGAGTTTCTTTCCTTAAATCACCTTAAGATTCACTTCCTCAATGCCGCCTGCACAGATGGACCTTACCCAGTTTTTAAAAATGCTTTACTATATGCTAGACACTTTCTTAAACATAAAAATGTACATAAATACACGAGGAAAAGCAGAATGTAGTTCCTTACTTAAAAATGTTTAGCGAACTTCGCAGCTGGGAGTAAAGATGAATTTACAATTAGAAAACAGACCATCCACTTTGGACCAGAACCGGTGAGCCTGTGTGTGTCTGCATGTCCTGGTTCTTGTAGATCACTCATTCCATTGTTAGAAGGCCAAGCGCATACCTGCTCAGGTCAGAACAGATGCCACACAGCGAATCCCAGGGGAACGTCACAGCTGGGTATCTCTCTGGATCTTCCCCCTTCTGCTTCTGTTTTTGGACTGTCAGAGCGCATGGTTGATGGCTTGGTTTTGCACACGACGTCTGAGCCTCTGACAAGGATGTTCAGGTCAGGATGCCTGTTTACAAAGAATCTCTACTGAGTTTCTGTTGCTTTTTCATTCCCTAGTTGAGTAACAGGAGACCAGCACTGTATGTCAATCTAGAAACTTGCACTGAAGCAGGCGTGCTGTGCATAGATAGATACTTCAAAATAGAAGTGTTACAAAGTATTCGGTACTTCTAAGAGCGACCTTTTCTTTCCTACTTTGGATTTTTGCTTGGATGCTCCTCCACATGATGTCTAAACAATTCTACCAGGATCTAAAACTTTCTGGGGGTATAGATTAGGTCTTATTAATCTACATACCCCTCCCAGGGGTGTGCATACAAACCATGCTCAGTAAATACTTGCTAGATGAAAGACTGGTCACGTTACTGAGGGAAGAAAGAACTCTAAACCCCCCTGAGATTTACCTGTCACTTTAACTGACCATCAATTCATTCAGATGAAGAACAAAGACGTCGGTCGTGCTATCAGGAACAGGAGTTCCGGCAACAGGAATTTCTTTCCAGACAGCCACAAAGTCTGCGTGTCAGATTTGCAGCGTGTGCTCACGGCAGCAAACCAGGAATCCTGTGGTGCAGCTACTCTGAAAATACCCTCACTGTCAGAACTACCTTCCTTTTATTAGGACTGCTGGCCAGTGTTAACGGACGTCTTTGTAGTTCTTGATAAACATCACAGCTGCTTTTCAAACACGATTTCTTAGTTTCCAGAGCCACCAGAGGGGTGAAACCTCACCTTTCACAGCACTTTCTCCTCTCTACCTCTGGGCAGGAATCCTCCCCCCCCCCCCTTTCTCTAATGTAGGTAGTGTTTTTTTTTTTAAATTTAAATAAAAAATGCTAGTTTGCTGTTCTTATTCTCATTTGTTTGACTACCACTGAGACTGAACAATTTCTTCTGGCAATGTCCTTTGGCTCATTTTATTCCCAGCGGTCTCAGCGCTCTCCTCATTTGCATAAACGTCATTACGTAAAGGTAGAAACACGAACTCCTGCCTTTGCTCTTGTTTATGTATTTTTCCAGCCTGCTTGTCTTTTGTTTGGTATATATATTTTTACATGTAGAGGTTTTAAATTGAGTGCAGTCAAATATCTCTTGTGATTTCTTCAATCATCCCCAGGTTTGGGAAGTTGCATTGTCCCCACAAGCTTGATCTTTGTTTTATTTTCTTCTCCTTTTTAATGGTTTGATTTTTATAGATAAGGACCCAGGACATTTGGCACTAATTGGGATGCATGTGTGTGATAAAACCCACAATTTCTTTTTCTGCCAAATTGCTAACCAAGTATCCCGATACCGTTGATTGAATTATTCTTCTCTTTTATAGTATTTGGTGCTGCCTTTATGAAAAAATTATGTATTCAATTCTCATAGGTAGTAGGATCTATATCTTCTATGTTTATTCTAGTCCAGGGATCTGTGTGTTCTTAAAAGTTTACCACACTCTTTTAAATGTCACTTTACGATCTTCTATGTAGGGTTCTTCACCACTATTTCTCTACTCATCTGACCCCGTTACTACTGCTTTTCAAAAGTTATTTTATAGTCAACTTTGTGTGTTGCCCCACATGAAGTTTAAAATATTTTCCTTCTCTTTCTCATGAAAACAGTCATGACAGAATTTTGTTTGGATATCATTCCTTTGTAAACAAATTTGCCGAGAATTGACATCTTATACCATTTAGTTTTCCAGTACGGTATGCCTCTCCATTAAGCAAGTATTTTAGCTCTTTTAGTACAACTGTGGATTTGCTTCACAGAGGTCATACACATTCTCATAAAAAATTCCTCCCGAGTACCTTATCTTTTTCTTGTACCGGCAACTGGAATCTCTTCCTCATTAAATAATGTTGCTTCTCCTGTAGAAGTGCTATTGATTTTCACCAAAGACATTAGGTCCTAGTCATCCTTTCTTAAAAAATTTAAACCATGGATCTGATCTTTTGTAAAGCGGTATTAGGCGAAGCATTCATGAAAAGAGTGTTTCTGCGTCATTTACACGATTCGGAGCCACCCTGTGACTCAGTGCTCCTTACAGAAGAGATGAGAAGAGGTTTCCCTTAGGGGGCGAAGAGGTATGTCTATGTCCTCTACGTCCCTGGTCCTCAAAATAGTGCTCCCTCCCCCATGGCTGGCCCTGCAGTGCCAGCTGCAGCCAACAGCTGTTACGCGGGCAGGCTCTTCCCTGTCTCCTTGGTGTTCCAGTTCCTGCTGTGGTGCCATATCATTTCACTCATATGTGGACAAAATGGAAAAACAGACTGACAGCTGTCAAAGGGGAGGGGGCTAGGGGCCTGGGTGAAAAGTTGAAGGGATTAAGCCAAGGGAAAAAAAAAACCCTCACAGACACAGGCAACAGTATGGTAGTTACCAGAGGGAAAGGGGGTAGGGGAGATAGAAGTAAGTGTTACAGAACAAACTGCAGGGGAGGGGCAATTATTGGCCCACCCAGGGACACCAAAAACTATTACAGAACAGATGAGCCACACAGGGGCAGGCCAAGGTGGGCCCGATATACAATTCTCCCCCACTAGGTTCGTTATGTCTGCCACCTTATAGGAAAGACGTCTGTCAATGCCAGAGATTTGTGAAAAGGAAAAGAATGTTTATTTAATGCTATATAGACTTAAAGTAGTGGTTTAATGTCTTCATTAAAATATCAAAGTCCTTTTTGGATACCCACAGACACACACAGTGCTTCCTTCTCCCCCAGCCCCTATGGGGTACCGTAACTCAGGAAAAGAAGCAAACATCCGTGTTTCAGGCCACTGGCACCATCAGCTGTGTCACCAGCCAGGCAGGATCTCCAATTAATCCAAAGCCATGTGGCACCTTCTCATGGCCCACTGGCAAGAGTTCTTTTACCCTTCTTCCAGGCAAAGTCTCTCCTGCTTCCCAGGCCACATGGCCAAAGGGAGCACCCCAAAGCTTCATGGTCCTCTTCTACCAAAGCTGCAGGGATCTCCACTCTGCCAAAGCCATGTGTCTCCCCCTTCTCTCCACCAAAGTTGTTGGGAGGAGGGGGGATCGCCACTCTGCCCAAGCAGAACGGCAGTTCTCTGCTAAAGCCGCATGGTGATTCTCTCCACACCAGCTGCGGGCACCTGCACTCACAGCAGAAGCGAGTGGCTCTCTCTACTCCCACAAGCCATGTACTTCCCCCCGCAATGGCTGCCGTGATTCCATTTAAATCCTTGCACCAGTCCTCCTTTGCAGCCCCATTTACAACTCCTCCCACAATCGGCTACACTTGCCAGCATTCCTATATTCTTCCAGCTTTACTGGGCTGCCATAGTGAGTCTGGGCAGGTGTGGCCCCATGTCATGGAGCCAGTTATCTCCAACCGCTCACACAGGTGCTGTAAATAGGGGGAGTTGCCTCCCAGGTACAACTTGGATGAAAGTCACTTCCATCCCCCTGGCTCAAAGCATGGCCACAGCTATTTAACATATCTATGCAACCAATTAAAGGTTATAGATATGTTAAATAACCATGCCAGAGGTTAGCTGCAAAGCTGTTGCTGTACAAAACTGCTCTCAATGGCCCTGCTCCATTTGTCCCTTCCCCCAACTCATACCCGAGAGGGGAAGGGGTAAGGACATCTTATATGCCTTTCTGATATTTCCTGGACCCCCTGAGTTCTGGACCCCATTTCAAATCCCTATTTGGGGCCCCCCTCTTGGCTGCACCCTGTTAAATAAAGGGGGAATGAATGTGATGAAGGAGAGTTGACTTGGGTGGTGAACACACAATACAATATACTAGTGGGTGGGTATAAGGTTGTACCTTAATTTTTTTCTTCCCATCAATATTTTATTTGGAAAAATTTGAAATCTAAAGAACAGTTACCAGAATAGTACAATATATAATGAACAACCATATATACCTTTCACCAGGGTGACAAAATTTTAACAGTTGGTCTCATTTTCTCTAACTCTTTCTCTCCAGCTCTTCCCATGTATGTGCTCATTTTCCCCTGAATCACTTGAAAATAAGTTGTATCATCCTGATGCTTCATCCCTAAACACTTCAGCATGTGTCTCCCAAGGGCAAGGCCATTTGTCTGCACAACCACAGTGACACTCAGAAAATCTAACTTTGTGTATTGAATTTCTCAAATTGTTCTGATAATGCCATTTATAATTATTTTAATAAAGGCAGGATTCAATCAACGATCACACACTACATATTAGTCATGACTTGAGTCTCTTTCACCTGGAGTGGTGCCCCAGACTTTTTTTTAATCGTTTACAAAATTGACATTTTTAGAGAATCCAGGCCAGTTTTTTTGCATTTAACTGATTCTTTTTTCATGATTAGATTTGGGCTAAACATTTTGGCAAGAAGACCAGAAGGTGATGTTCCATTCTCTTAAAAACAATTTTAAAAAAGATTCTGGCAAGTCTATTTTTAACAACGTTAAAGAAAAAAGATTGCGAATCACTGGGTCTTCATGTAACACACACACACACACACACAAACCTTACTGGTGCACCCTCATTTGTCATTCTGATCCCATTTTCACGAGGATGTCACAGATAATGGAGAGCATGTAAAACAAAAGGAAATTAGCCCCATGAAAACTGGTGGACTTGAGTCCATGAGGAATTACATGTCAGTCCCAACCAGTTCTCTTAACTTGTCTCTGAGGGACCCCTGTGTCACTGGTCCAGCAAAGCTTCCTTTCAAAGAGCCACCCTGTGGCCTTGGTTGGCTGTCAGTCACTGGGTTGAACCTCTGCACCCTGGTGACTGGTTAAAGAAGAGGAATGCATGTGACCTGGGCAGTGGCAGTCTTCCCTGAGAGGTTACATATGGTTTCTGAAAGGGAAGCCTCCCTGGTCCCCAGGGATCTGAAGATACAGGACGGAGCCATACTAGGTGGAGCCATTCATGGTCCTCTTCCTGCCTTCGAGGGGGAAGCTGCAGGAGAAGAGAGTGATTCGTATCCAGATGAAGCAGGGCAAGCTGACATGAAAGGATCGGTAAGAAAGACAGGGTTAGTCCATGTGACAGAGTTTAGTCCCTGGATCTAGCCATGCCTGAAGTTACTTAGATCATCTGTAAATTGCCCCTTTCTCCCCTTGAGCTGGAATCAAGTTGCTATCTCTTGCAACTGAGTTTTGGCTAGTACAGTCACAATTTAAGAACTCAGTCAGAATCTCTTGGGGATATTTTTCTTTGCCATTGTGGAAGCCATGGCCAGCCACTGAAGAGCCCTGGGTGACGGTCAGGATAACACCCATTTCAAGGGCACCTGCTTTGCAGATTAAGGAGGGAACTAGTACATGCTTCACAGTGCCCACCTCTTACCAGAGAACCGATGAACACCAGGCACGTGAAGTCCATCCGCTGGCATCTACCTCCTGCTCTGTGCCCTTGGATTTCCCCTTGCTCTGCCCAGACCAAACCAGACTTTGCTGAGAACAGTGCTGGGTCAGGAGGCATTCATCGCTCATAGACAACATTCTGGTTGTCCTCTCTGTTTGTTCTGTAAGCATGGCAACAGGATCGGAGTGCTGACGCGTCTGGAGGGTATTCAGTTTGTCAGGTTATTGTTTTTGGAGGTGAGAGAGGAGCTTAACTGCCTTGGCATTTTTGGCAGCAGGCATTCCTGGGTTCCTTGAGGTCCCTACATGAGCTCAAGTTGAAGCTCAAGGGGCAGGGGTAGTGGTGGGGGCAGGGAGAAAGGCTCATTGGGGTGGGTAGGTTTTTCGTTACCATTTGTATTTGTTTTGGCCTCATTTTCCTCTTTCTGCAGTGGTTTCCAGAAGAAAACCTGTTCTTTCAGAAGCCACAATATCCTCATACTTGTTGCTGTCAAAGGGGCAAATAATCTTTCAGAAAGGCAGAAATCCAAGAAGAAAAAAGACATCACGAGATTTATGTAAGCAGCTGCACAACTCAGGCATGGAACAGGGATTCCGGAATTGCAAACACTCTCACAGTTGCTGAATTTTTCTTGCCTCCGGCTCTAAGTTCCTTAGCAACCATTGGGAAGGGGCACCCTGGGTGGGAGCAAACACATGTCCTGACCTCAGCGCCCTGGGAGGTCAGTGGAAGTGACGCAGAACTGCGGGCTGTAGCCGGCTGTCCCGTGCCATAAACTGGTAGCAGGACTGGACTTCCTGCCCAGCCCATGGAGTGTTCGCAGCAGGAGCAGGGGCACGGGAGGGACCTCTCGTGCCTGAACAATCTGCCTCAAGCGGGAGGAATCTGCTGGGCTTGCTTTGTGGAAGTCAGCTGACCCAGTTTCCCAACAACTTCCTGTATGTTTTGGGGTTGAGTGATGGGAACAGGCAGGTCTGAGCGCATCTCGGTTCCAACGGCCTGGCTGCTCGAATCAGTTTGCACAGGGAAAGGAGCAGTGCGGTGGGCTGGCAGGAGCCTCTTTGCTTTAGTGGCTGTTAGATCCTCCTGGGAAAGAGCTGAAGATCCCGGGACACAGATTCGGCCCAAGTTCAGTGTCTCAGGGGTCTGAGGCAGGAGTGGTTCTGTACAGAGCAGTCACCTCCCAGGTGCTCCCGTCTGAGTGGCAGAGGGAAGCTATGAGTAAAAGCCTAAGAAACTTATATAACCTTATTAACTGATATCCCCCCGACAATAAATAAATTTTTAAAATTAAACCCAAAGAGCAGCTCTTGCACATCCTGTGAGCATCTGGAACACAAGTCAGCACTGCTTTGGGCCATGCTTGGGGAGGGCCTGGAAGGCACAGAAAGTATTTCCTCCTTCTAGCAGAGCAGCTGTGGACATCACAGTGCGACTTGGGGGGTCAATACAGGGAGCGTGAAGAGTGGTGGCAGCAGTGGTGGCCACGGGAGGGGCCTAGGTACGGCTCTTTCGGGTCCCAAGGACGCCAAGAGCATAGGCAGGCAGTGCGTGTAATGGGAGAGAGTGCCCCCTGGTGGGCAGCTGAGGAATACTGAACTGGCCCTCTGTTGCAACCTGAGCAGAGACTTCAGTGATTGAGAGCTCAAACGGTGCTGGAAGGAGGAAGCCCAAACCCTGTGTTGGTGAGCTTAGGAGCTGTCCTACCCAGGCTTTCCAGAAATAATTGGGGGAAACATATGGGACAGGAACAAGGGAGTGAGTTGGATGTAAAGCAATATCATTATTACTGTAAATATAACTCTTTACACCCCAGAAGAGTAGCCTGGTGTGAAGGGGGAGAGGCTCCTGCAATTTCAAGTCTGCTTACTCACATGATAAACGGCTTGTGCCACAAAACGGGAAACATGGGAAACGATGCAGGAGCATTTCACTTCACTGGCCGAGAGGCAGAATCCGGAGGAAGCCCGGTTCGGTGCCGTGGTGCCCCTACAGCATCAAGGAACCACAGGGGGACTCTGAGGCCACCTCCGGGCTTTCCTTTGGTCCCCCCGGAGGAGCAGAGTCTAGCATCGGCTTTAGAGATGTTTAGGGATTTGCAAGCAAAGAAGTATTGAGAGGGATGATTGCATCTTTTTTTTTTTAAATTTATTTATTTTTTTGAATTGATTATGCTGTTACAGTTGTTCTATTCCCCCCTTCATTCCCCTCCACCCTGCCCCCCCAACCCCACCATTACCCCCCTTTAGTTTATGTCCATGTGTCTCAAGTCCTTTAGGTTCTATATTTCCCATACTATTCTTGCCCCCCCCCCATCTATTTTCTATCTACTGTCTATGCTACTTGTTTTCTGTACCTTCTCCCCCCATCTCCTCCTCCCACTCCCCTGTTGCTAACCCTCCTTGAGATCTTCATTTCTATGTTTCCACTCCTGATCTAGCTGTCCTTTTAGTTTGCTTTCGTTTTAGGTGTGGTTGTTAATAACTGTGAGTTTGTTGTCCTTTCACTGTTCATGTTTCTTTAACTTCTTTTTCTTCGATAAGTCCCTTTAACATTCATATAATAAGGGCTTGATGATGATGAACTCCTTGAATTTGGTCTTATCTGAGAAGCACCTTATCTGTCCTTCCGTTCTAAATGAAAGTTTTGCTGGGTAGAGCAATCTTGGTTGTAGGTCTTTAGATTTCATGACTTGGAATATTTCTTTCCAGCCCCTTCTTGCCTGTAAGGTCTCTTTTGAGAAATCTGCTGACAGCCTGATGGGGACTCCTTTGTAGGTGATTGTCCCCTTAGCTCTTGCTGCTTCCAGAATTCTCTCCTTCATTTTAATTTTGGCTAATGTAATTATGATATGCCTTGGTGTGTTTCTTCTTGAGTCCAACTTTTTTGGTACTCTCTGGGCTTCCTGGATTTCTTGGAAGTCTATTTCCTTTGCCAGATTGGGGAAATTTTCTTTTATTATTTGTTCAAATAGTTTTTCCACTGGTGGTTGTGTCTTTCCCCCTTCTGGTACCCCTATAATTCGGATATTGGAGCGTTTAAAGATGTCCTGGAGGTTCCTAAGACTCTCCTCATTTCTTTGAATTCTTGCTCCTTGACTCTTTTCTGTTTGGCCATTATTTGGTTTCTTCTGGTCCACTCCATTGATTTGAGTCCCAGTTTCCTTTTCATCTCTATGGGTTTCCTGTGGAATTCCATTCATTTCCCTTAATTTAGCCTTCATATGTTTCTCTAATTTGTGGCTATAATCAACCAGATCTGTGAGGAAGCTGATGACCAGTGTTTTAAACTGTGCATCTGAGAGTTTTGCTATTTCTTCATCCCTTAGATTTATCTCTGGGGCTTTGAGTTCTCCCTGCGACATTTTTGGTCTGTTCTGGCCCTTTAAGTGGGAGAAGCGGCGCCTTGGAGTCCCAGGTCGCTGGGTTGTGACGCTGTATGTGGGGGCGTGGTCAGAGCGGGGAAATGGCGGCGCCCTCTGTTGCCGCCGCGGCCGCCGTCTGCCGCTGCCGGTCCAACTGCTCACTCCCTCACTCGGGCGCGCAATTAGGCAACCACAGTCAACACGCTGCACCGCCTCCCCACTGTCTCCTCTGCAATCGCTCACCCGGTGGGTTGCTCGGTCGCTCACTGGGTCCAATCCTGGGTTTGGAACCCGTGCGACTGGATTTGCGCGTCTGGATTCCGCGCCCGGGTCCGACCGAGCCCTCCTTTGTAACTCCTCACCCGACGCCGGTTTCGCCCCTTACCGGTCGGGCTGAAGAATTTGTTGTTAGCGGACTTCCGAAAAGTTCAGTTTTCCGTGTTCTGGTTGTGTTTTCTGATGCTAATATTTAGTTGTCCCTAAACTTGGTTGTGTGAGGAGGCAGGCACATCCACCTTAAACCTCCATCTTGGCGGAAGTCCTGGATGATTGCATCTTAATCAGCACAAGATTTCAGTACATCGTCTACACAGCTCCCCAACCGACAATAAAGTGAAGTAAATGGGAGGAGATAATATGAGAGCTGCAGTACCGGCTCTCGGGCAACGCCGCTTGCAGAAAAGTGACTGTATTGGACCATCCACGTGCCGTCTAGTGTTCTCTCGGGAGCCCGACACGTACACAGAAGTGTACATCTATAATGTGATCGCTGAAGCTGGAAAGTCTGGTCGTATGAGTCGGTTCCTGTGAGATTCAGTGTAGCAAGTACAAGGGACATTTATGTTGTACTTATAACCTGGTTTGCTTTTTACTTTTTCCTAGTTCGTGTGACCTTGAGAGCACTTCGCACCTCTCACGATTCCATTCCCGTACTGCTAACATGTGGATACTAACTTTGGCTAAGGTCCGAACATTGCGCACAAGATGTAAACATCTCTAAGTGGGCTATCACTGCAGTGTAATGTTTATTTTCAACTGATTTCAACAAAGTCTGTATAAACAAAAATAACTAATAAATCCACATTGCAAATGAAGCTGACCACGGAAACAATGAGGACAGGAGTCGGCATTCAGAGCCTCAGGTGAGGCCGGCACTGCTCTTGCTTTTCTTCTGGCTACAACTTTTGGGGATCCTGAATATAAAGATCAGCAATCCGAATCTCAGAAATTAGTGTCTTAAAATAATTTTAACCTTGAGCTACCTCCCAAGGTGAGATGGTTCAACACCTTAGAGAAACAAAACTTGAATATTTGGATTTAACATTGGATTTAACAGTGATTATGCTGTGTCAAGCATCTAGGAGAACCAAAATCTGAGGAGGAAACGAAGGTTAAACTCTAGTTTGCCCTGTTTCATTGGAGTCTCTACCCTCCATCACCGTACACATATTTCTCCATGACTGTCCCTTGTGACTCAGGCAGCACAAAATCTGGATCTTCCCCTGAGTAGGATACGCAAAGCACCACGGGGGCACAGAGTTAGGGCAGCATGTCAGGCTTGGAAGATTTCCAGGAGGAGGTGAAGCATGAAATGAGTCATAAAGGATAAGAAGGGGGTTCGCTCTACGTACAGGGTGAGCAGAGCAACGACCCAGGCAAAGGGAACAGTCTGTGTGGGTGGGTGGATGAATGGGGGGGGGGGGATGGATGGATGAGCTCTGCCTAGAAATAAAGGTATCTCCTAAATTTGGTTACAGCCTATGCCAGTTAATGGCTAATACCACCTCTTCTCCCACTGGAAGTATCATAGTGGCTAAGGACGTGGACTGTATGATAGGTGAGACCCTCATTTGCCTCCTGGCTGTGCCAGTTACTTCGCTGTGTGGTCTAGAACTAGACAGTTCGTGCAACCTCTTAGGCCTCAAGCATCTCAGTTAAAAATGGGGACACTAATATCCATTTCAAAGAGTTGTTCTAAGAATTAAATGAAATTTCGTAAAGCCGTTAACACAGTCCTTGGCATGTAGTAAGAACTGAATAAATGATGGCTTTAACCGTCACCATCACCACCATCATCATCAATAGGTGGTTTCCATCCAAGAAAAAACAGGGACTCACTGTAACAGCCACTCGAACGATACTTTGAAAATGCCGAGGTGAAGTAGGTCGTCTCAAAAAGCAGAGACTCACAAAGGAAATTGCTCAGGGATGTCACGGGAAGATCATTATTGGTTCCAAACACACAGCTGAGCCTGTGAGACCAGAGACTTGCTTGGGGACGTCAGCTACTGAACTGGGCACAGGAACCTGATGCAAGGCCCAGCACAGTTAGCGCTGGCTCCTGTCCATGCAGCGGGTGGAAGCAGAATGGTTGGCCTGGAGGGAAGTTTCAGGACTCCTTGTCCTTTGTAGGAACTGGCCCCGTGGACGGGAATTTCCCCTGCAGAGAGGGTGAGTGGTGTACTCGGAGACCAGTTAGAACACTCTCCCGAATGTGCTTGTTCCATAACCGTATTTACTATGTCTTGTTTTTCATCTTTAACACACAGACACGTTCTTCCTGGTCCCCAAGGCTGTCATGGGCATTGGACAAGCAACCGAAAGCAGCAGACAGAGTTGCTGTAAGCCGTGGTGGTGCTGCTACCCAAAGGTACTGATTCTTGGACAGTGTGCTTTTCTCAGGGAGCAGAATGCCACCTGCCTATAATAAATATTTCAGGGATGCTGAATAATTTATTTATTATATACTTGGGTTTTCAAGGAAGGAAATTGGTTCCTTTAAAACAGCACCATTGATTGGCTTAAATAGCAGAAACAGCACTCTCTCATCCTTCTTTACAGACCCTGGACCGGGTTCAAGCGCCCAACGGCACACTGTAGATGTACCTTCTGACCTGCAGGCAAATACGAGAGTCAAAAGATCAATGAAATAATCTTAACTCGTGAGTGGCAGGGGAAATATTTGGGCTAAAACATTGATCTTGGTTCTGAAGCGTGACATTGGAGCTGGACAAGTTCGTGAACTGACAGACCACAGTGTCTTTCCTGGCCTGAGCCCCAGCCCTGGGGGCATGTGACTGACAGAAGGCAAAGCGAACCCAAGGAGGGAAAAGAGGAGAAATAAATGTGCGTTGAGCCCCTCTTCCGGCCAGGCACCCTACCTGGCTGTTTCACACAAGTAGCTCCCCTGGTGTCTCTTCGTCTCTGGGAAGTTCCTTGTTCCTTGTCTTCAGGTAATAATACAACAGGTGTCACTACAGCCAGGATCTGACTCAAAGACTAGCGTTCTTTGTCACTCCAGCCTGACCATTCATTTAGTCAGTCAGCAAACATCACTGGTCTGCTTCTGTGACCCAGGGACCTTGGGTACGTTCTCCGCCCCCAACGAGCTCCCCAGTCCAGGGAGTGAGACAGACAAGTAAACCTATGGTTTCTGCCTGGTGTGGCCAGGATGGGACCAGAGGGAGATTTACTATAAACCTTCAGCTTCAGGACTCCTCACTGGTACATGTCCTTTCCAGATAAATGTCTACTTTTATATCTCAATCTGCATGTTTAATTTCGTATTATTTTTCTTAAAGAGTGCCCCTCAAATTGTGTTAATTTCAGGACCCTGGATTCAGCAAGCCTGGATCCAGCCCTCCACAAGATTCACGGGCCACAGATATGCCGGTGAGATATCTGTATCGGCCAGGAAGCCTTCGAGTAAGTGGCACTTGAAATGAGACTTAAGCAAGAGAAGGATTTTAGCCTGGCAGGGAAGTGGAGGGTGGGGGATGGAGCAGGCACAGAGAAGAGGATGTGTGAGGGTGGAGGGGTGTTACAATGTCTCAATTTATTGGGGAAGCTCCCTGAGGCCACAGAGCTGGAGGGTCGTCCAAAAAGGCGCATTTGTTAGCTGTGGGGGTGGCCAGAAGCAGATGGGCTGCTGGTCAGGGAGGGGCAGGAGGGGTGGGAGAGGCCGTGTAGGAAGAGACTTATGTGCTGAGTTCTACGGAATTGTAACTTTTATCTTTCATGCTAGAAGGACTGACTGGAGCATTTTTAGGATCCATTTTTTAGGATTATATTTGAGAGCATCTCCCTGGCTACAGGGTAGAGGATAACTGGAATCAGGGCAACCAATTGTCTGGTTTACCCAGGACTGTCCTTTTTATAGCACTGAAAGTTCTGTGTCCTAGAAAACTCCTGGGTCTCATGGGAACCAGGACAAATGGTCACCTACCTGGAGGAAGGTGGGCCCGAAGCCACGAGAGCCACCTGGGAGTTTGTCCCAGGGATCTCCCCTGAACCGCAGAGTCTATGATCACCTTCTCACTTGACGGCTCTACTTTGATGTTGAATTGTCGTCTCAGAATCAATGGATTTAAAACCTCAGGGCCTTTGCACTTGCTGTTCTCTCTGTTCTAAATGCTGTGCCCCAGCATTTTACTCTGCATGAGACAGAAAGTCAGGCGGTGAGCAGAAGAGGATTCCGCTGGCAATAGAGGCGAGAGAGGAAACAGGGGCTCGTCTCGACCGTTTACCCCTTCACCTCCCTCAGCTCCTCCCTCCAGTCCCACCTTCTCAGCAAGGTTTTCCCCGAGCCCCTCTTTACAATCGCAGCCCCTGCTCCTGACGTTCCTTCTCCCGGTCCTTACTCTGGTTTTGTTCTTCGTGCTCACCACCACCCAACAGACTTAACGTTTACGGTTTTTATGTTCAGTTTTCTCCACTTAGAATGAAACTTCATGAGGGCAGGAACGTTGGTTGTTTCTTTCACTGTGCCTAGGACGGTGTCTGGCATGTAGCACGTTACATGTTACATGTAGCATGTTACACGCTACGCATAGCATGTTACACGTTGTTTTGCTGAATGAATCGAGTCATCCCTGATTCCTCTTTATCCTCTCACATCCCACGTCCAATTCACCAGCAAGTTCTGTTGGTCCTCTGTACAAAATATATGCAGAACACGGCCAGTTCTTACCACCTCCCCCATCGCCACCTGCCCCACCTCACTGCTCACCTGGACTGTCACGAGGGCATCTCTGCCTGGGCTTCCTGTTTCCTCTCTCGCCTCTGGACAGTTTGTTGCAAAACAGCAGCCCGGGGATCCTGTTAAAGTAGTCACATCATGTCACTCTTCTGCTCACCGTTCTCCACTGACTTTCTATCTCATGCAGAGTAAAAGCCCATGTTCTTCCAAGTCCTGTTCTGACCTCCCTACTCTCTCCTTTCCCCTCCCCTGCCCTCCCCTCCCCTGCCCTCCCCTCCCCTGCCCTCCCCTCCCCTGCCCTCCCCTCCCCTCCCCTCCCCTCCTCTCCGTGCCCATTTCAGCCTCTGTGATCGCACCTTCAGCTGCGACCAGGCTCCCGAGTGCTCCTCCTCCCCAGCTGCACAGGCTTCCTTTGTGTGCTGGAAGCACGTGAGACGCTTTCCTGCTTCAGGGCCTTTGGACTTGCCATTTCCCTCTGCCTATAATACTCTTCTGTAGGCATTTACATGACTCTCCCACTTCCTCAGGCCTCAACTCAAATGTCTCCTTACAAGAAAGCCTGTCCTGCACCCCCCAAAAAGAACAAACCCATCTTCACACAACTGAAGGTCCTTTGTCTTCTCCCTTAGAGCTTGATGCCTCCAGAGTCACATGTGGTGAACTGTCTGTTGTTGCTCTTCCACCTGCCCCTCCTCCACCCCTACCCCTCAACACCCACCGGGCGTGAACTCCATGAGAGCAGGCTGTGCTGGCGATGTAACTTCAGTGCCTGGAACAGTCCTGGCGCAATGTAGCTCTGCCATAACTATTTGTGGAATGAAGAGATGTTGAGTGAATTGTCCAACATCTATGTGAGAGATGATAAGAACCAAGAAGGGAGCAAAAATAAGACCAAATAAGGAGGTGCAAGCTTTGGGGCTTGTTGGAAAGGAAAAAAATGAGAGCCCTGGCCAATTTTGAATACATTAATTAAAATGATTTAAAATTAGTAAAAGAGCTTCATCCCATTTTAAAAAAATAGAGCTAATGGTTCTATTGTACAGACTAAATTCCTTTCCCTCTTAGAAAAGGCAGAGACTTGTGTGCTCGTCATGTTGAAAGAACTAATTACCCTCCTCACTGGTGAAGACAGTTACTAGGCAGAAGCATAAGTTCAGAAAAATAGACCCTTTCTCTCTTCTTCTCTTTCCTGCTACTGTATTTGGAAATCACTTTCCTCTGGGGAATGGAGGGTTTTGCTGCTCAGATCTTCCTGCCGACCTCAAGAAGCAAATCTCTTGAAAGTTCTTTGTGGGAAGCCCGTGGGCTGCTGAAATGTGCCGAAGAGTATTGCTTCTTTCACAACGTTTCTTTTGTATTTGTCATTCATAAAAGTTATTTTTTCATATTCACCGTCTCCCACTCTCCCTGCTCGCTCTCCTTGGGCTTTCCCTGGCCTGCCCGGCCTGTCTCTTTCCCAGGCCACGTGGACCGCGTACGTGCACCTAACTCCCGCACAGCCCTCACCTCACTTAGTCCTCGCGGCTGCCCCGTGATGCGCCGCTATGATTCCCGCTGTACACGTGGGGAGACGGACGCTTACAGACCGCCTGGTGTGGTGGGATCGGTCAGCGCCCCCTCCCATCCCCCTCAGGGCCTCCCCATTTCCCTGGGCGCAGGCTGACTTCCCACTGCCACGGTCTGCTTCCTTCTGCCTGAGGGCTGTCCCTGGCCACAGGAGTGGGTTGGAAGTGCTGGGGAATTATGACTATTCCTATCCTGACAACCCGTCCCCCACCCCGCTAGAAGCCTTTAACCAATGATTAATGGAGTTTAACCAGCTTGCTTGTTCCTTGGATGGGAGAGAACCGAGGCGCCTTTTCCATGCTGGTTCCCAGATACTCCTAGTAGGGTTTGCTTCAGTGGCCCACGAGTATCCGGCTTGGAAATGTACCTTTTATTGGCTGCCTCCGCTTCCCTGTGTCACTTTCCCTGTTGATGTTTCTTGAGATTACTTCCCAAATGAATACTTGCTCTGAACCCTCGGGTCTGCTTGTAGGGGAACCAGGTAAGTCTTCGCCAAAGACTGTGTAGCCTCCAGGGGGCAGCGTTGAGCGGCCAACACAAACTATTATTCCAAAGCCTGCGAGCTTAATCACAATGTTCTAATCCCCTCCTTATCTTTATTAATTATTTTCTTTATTCTATTCCATGTAACGGTGATATCTTTTTTTTTCTAATGTGTCAAATCATAGCAAGCCATGGGTTTGCTTTAAAGAAACTATCTCGATAAACCAATTGGATAATGCTAGGAATTTCTTCACATTAAAAATTTAGTTTATAATGACAAATTTACCTCAGTTATGAAAGGACAAATTCCCACAAGTCCACAGCCTAGCATTAATGGGGACATCCTATGATATCAGTAATGACAGGAAGAAGTGCCAGGTGGATTGGTAAGAAGTTAGGGTTTCTGTGTGAAGTTAAAAATAAATTTACTGGAAGGTCTTGGTTAGATTATGAGATTGATTGAAAATAGGGATAGTCAAGTCCCAGAAAGGACAGAAACCAGGGCATCTTTGGGGAAATGGGGACCAGAGACTACTGGACAGCCTTTTCAGGGTACCATGGTCAAGTGCATCAAGTTCATTAAGCTCCAATCATTCCCCATCTCGGTGAAGCATCTAATTCCAGGCACAGACACTGGGACTGGCCGAGCTGAAAGTCGGGGTGGAGGAGCACTTTGATTGACACACGTGATGGGGGGAGATGCTGTTCCCCTCG
Organism: Artibeus jamaicensis; assembly: GCF_021234435.1. Classification (NCBI taxonomy): domain Eukaryota; kingdom Metazoa; phylum Chordata; class Mammalia; order Chiroptera; family Phyllostomidae; genus Artibeus; species Artibeus jamaicensis. The sequence continues at coordinate 16,101,594 of NW_026521486.1, read as the reverse complement.
CAAAAAAATTCCCTTGCTCGTTCTATGAGAGGAGGAGTGGGATTCTTGGTATTCGAAAAAGCAAATGCTCACAGAAAGAGAATGGGAAGTGTCTGCTGAGGAAAGAAAGGCAAGAGCAGGGGAAATGACCGCCCCCAGGAGACAAGCGACAAACCAGGCGTCTGTGTGCAAAGAAACGGTTGCGGACACCACAGCTGCTGGCGGGGGCTGTGCCTGGCCTCCGTTCCCCTCTGAGGCCGTCTCCTGCTTCTCTCCCCTTTGTTCCTTCGGCTGCAGACTCTCTGCTGTTCCTCTGTCACTGCCACATTGGTGCTTGCTGCTCCCTGTCCCAGAACACAGTTCGCTTCACGCTCAGCACGGCTGCTCCCCTCCAGTTTTTCTGTTCCAATTCCATCTTCCAGGTTGCCTTCCCTGTCACCCAGACCTCCCACTCCCTGCCCCCTTGCTTTGCCTTACTTATCTCTGTTCACTACGGACGTTACCACCACTAACATTATATGTTTCTTTGCTTAATATATGTCCCCTTTCGCGGTCATAGGGGCTCCATGAGGGCAGAGATTCTGTAACCCCAGTGTCTGCAACTGTTGCTGACCCGTGGAAGGTGCTTGATAAATGATCACTGAATGGACAACGAATGGTTTCTTCCTTCTCCTTTCCGTCAATGCTGTCAACTCTCAACATCAGCCTTCAGGACAACTCAGAGATCAAGCTCACACCTGAGGTCCCAGGGCGGGCAAGAGGGGACCCGAGGACAGTCAGGAGGGGCCCCTTGTCAGAAATACGCCCACAGGATTCTCTCCAGTCAGGATGGGGATTCTAACTAGGATGGAATTCCACTTCCTATATGGCTTTGGATATAACTGTATAAGAACATTCCAGAGCACGCAGAACACTTGGTGAACCATGATGTCGGACATGAAGTCCACCCTGACCGGGGGCCCCTGAGGGGTCTTCATGGAGCTGCCCGGGAAGGGTCACGGCTCCCTGCTCCTTTCTGATGGGCTGCCCTCTTTCAGAGAGATCACAAGTAGCAAGGGACTCTTCTGGCCAAAAAGACTTTTTCTTTAATTACATTTATTGACTTGACATTGGTTAATACAATTATATAGGTTGCAAGTGTATAATTCTATTGTATAATACATCATCTGTGTATAGCATCATCTGCTTAGCACCCAAAGTCAAATCTCCGTCCGTCACCGTATCCCTCGCCCCCTTTACCCTTCACTGTCTCCTCCTCACCCCACCTTCCCTCTGGTAGTCACCACGCTGTTGTCCGTGTCTAGTTTGTTTGCTCGTTTGTTGCTTCCAGTTTTACATCCCACATGCAAGTTAAATCATATGGTTTTGTAAGAGCAAAAATAAATGAACGGAACTGCATCAAACTAAGAAGCTCCTGCACAGCAAAGGAAGCCACCAACAAAACCAAAAGTCAACCAGCCAAAGGGGAGAAGGCATTTGCAGATGCCTCTGATAAGGGGTTCATATTTTAAGAAAATACAAAAAATATCTCATACAGCTTAACAACAAAAAAATCCAATTAAAAAATGGTCAGAGGACCTGACAGACGGTTCTCCTAAGAAGACAAACAAATGGCCAACAGGTGTTTGAAAAGATGCTCGATTTTTTAAATGCAAATCAAAACCATAATGAGATACTACCTCATGCCTGTTAGAATGACTATTATTAGCAAGAAAGGGAATAACAAGTGTTGGAGAAGTCATGGATGAAAAGAAGAAAGACTCCTCATTCACTGCTGGTGGGAATGTAAACTGGTACAGCCACCGTGGAAAACAGTACGGGGGCTCCTCAAAAAGGCTTTCCAATGCTGCTGCTGACAAAACCCTGAGAATGCCGTCTCCAGAGATGGGAAGGGCAGGTATGCACAGAAGCAGGACCGGAGCACTTGGACTCAAGTGAGAGAAAGCTCTAAGTCAAAAAACCATAGACAGCATCTTGCAGGGTCTCTTGGAGAGACGCAATGCTTCCTTCGGAAATCAATAGGTGAGGACCTAGAATTTAGTGAGGGCTGTGATTTGAGCATGTGCTGGAGGAAAGTCTAGGACTCTTCAGTAAGATGTCTGTGGTGACAAGGGCGATGCAGGACACACGGATGAGGATTTGGACCAAACCTGCCCTGAGAAAGTTCTCTTACCACATCCTCGGCAGGAAACCTGGAAACTCTTATTGGAACCCTCTGTACATCCTCCGTAGTGTGGTGGTGAGTTTATGCTGCAATTATAAATAGTTCTCCTAAGAGTGGGCTTGGTCACACTCAATAAATCATTTTGTGAACTGCACAAATTCCTGAGCTTAAGAAGCTGGTCATCTTTGCTGAACACAATTCTAGGTGTAGAGGACCCTGAATGAGGCTGAGAGTCAAGGTTCTCCGAGTGAGCAGCACCAGGCCATCAGCCCCTCCCAGGATTCTAGCTCAGATGAGGCCTAATCCTGTCTGCGTCACATACAAAAGGGACACTTTAATCTGGCTGTTTTCCTTTGCATCTCTCTGCTCCTCTAAGAAATTCTGTTCCAAGGTCCTAATGTTTCTGGTCCAGTTTACATGTTTTGAATCTATTTTTTTTTTTTTTTTTTACTCCCAAGGCTAAATCACAAAACCTACACTCCCCTGAGTAGGTTCTTTTTTTTCTGGTTGTGGTATCGTGTTCCATCAGTGGTTGTAATCATCTTGCATAGAGATATTGGAGAGTGAAGGTCCTGCCCTGTGCTTGTACCAGCTCCATATTTATGAGACAGTAACGCTTACCGATCTGTCCATGAACAAGCCTCAGGGGTCCACAAACTCCTAATTTGTGTAGATCCTGATGCTGAGTCTGGTTTTTTTTGGGTGGTGGGCCTATCATATTCTAAAAGGGTTCTATGACCCCTCCGAAATTAAGATCTGCAGAAATTGTCCCTACCTTTTGGAAATTCTGAGCACCAGACTTCAAAATATGTTCTCTTTTTTTCTCCCTTCCCATTGATACTTCCTTAAAGTTGGAAATGTGGTCATTTTTCTTCTATCTTTTCTCTCCATGATCTCTTGTCAGTATCATTCTTGTCATTATTATTTTTAATTTAGGACTTTTCAGAGGAAACTCTTGAAAACTAGGTAAACCTAAATAGATAATAAACAGATAAACATAAATAGATACATAGGTAAACAAAAATAAATGTCATTAAAACCATTGAAACCAGTATTTCTATTCTGGGTCATAGCACATGTAGTGTAAAAATATTTGTGTTAATGAGAAGCCACTAGATAACTTTAAGTTATGTAAAAATATGTAAAACCAGAGAATTCAAAAATTAATGTGTAAACAGGAGGGAGTAATTTGCACCAGAAAGAGAATATAAGGTGCTTAGGAGCAAAGCAGACAAACAACAAGGAAGCAGGAAAGTCCCTCTAATCCCTCCCTACTTAGTGTGTGCCTGGCCCAGTGGGACATCAGCTGGGAGCTTGTCCAAAAGGTAGAGTCTCAGGCCCCACCCAGGCCTAGGGAACCAGAATCTGCACTTTAACAAGATGATCCCCAGGGAATGTATATGCAGTTAAAGTTTGAGGAGCACGGCTCTCATCTATCTCTCTAAGCAAATGCCAGGCCATGCCCAAAACCGCATACCCCAAAACTCAGAGCTAACATCTGCAGTGGTGACCACATGCTGGATGAATTTCACACTAACACTCGGCATAGATTATCTCATTCATCTGACAGTCCATTGAGGCGGGTGCTATAATTAACCTCATTTTATAGGTGAGGGAAGTAAAGCTTACTGAATTTGAGTAACTTGCACAGGTCTCCGGCCTGGGTCTCTGTCCAAAGCCCCAGAATTTAACACGACCTTGATCAGAGTTTCTCTGTAGGCAAAGAGGACCCCCCCCCTTTTTTTCTAACCTCAGGCTACGAGGTTGTGGATCACACACTCAATATGCAATGCAAAGAGAAACTAGGAACCTTGCCAGGTTCCTAACAGGTAGGATTTTTTTTTTACCAACTTTTTCTTTTGAAATATGTCAAACTGCACAAAAGTTTCAAGAATCATGCAATGAACAGCCACCTATCCTCTCTGTGAGTTCACCAGTTCGCAGCGTTCTGCCACATTGGTGCTTTCTCTGTACAGACAGATCTTCTCTAAATATAAAAATAGAAAAACGAGTTATGGCCTCTCCCTCCTAAATTCTTCTAAGAATTAGAAGTTCGTAGAAGTTCTTAGAAATTCTTCTAAGCCTGCCTCTAAGAAAATGGACGTTCTTCTGCATTAACAATACTATTATCATATGTAAGAAAATGCACAATTCTAATGTATTTTAATATACAAAGTTTATGTATTGCGTTCCTTTATTATGTCTCTTTAGTCTGTTTAAATGGGACACAACCTCTGCCTTCCCTGCTGTCTGCCATGATGTTGACAATTCACGGATCTGAGCCCATTGTCTTGTAGATGGTTGTTTCCTTGTGACTGGACTCTGCTGAAACGTTTTTGGCTGGAATGCGCTGTAGGTGATGTTCTATTACACCGCATCGGGAGTTGCATAATGTGAGGTGTCCCACTCTGGGAAGTATGAAATTTGATCATTTATTGGGTCAGCGTGGTGACCTTAGCTCTCTTTATTGTTAAGGCTACTGCTCCCTTGTAATTAATAATCTGTGATTATTTGAAAATTTGTGGATATCCTGCTTCCCCCAAATCTTTCATCCAGTGTTTTTAGCATCTACTGATGATACTTACCTTAGTCAATCAATATATTTAAGGTGGAAAAATTGTATGCTTTTTATTCTATTATTTCTTTCATTTTTTTTCTTTTTTTGCTGCCAGTCTTCTTAAAGAAGAGATTTCCCCCTCCTTCTTTTCTGAGTATTAATGTGGGCTCATAATTTTTAAAAAGATTTTCTTTATTTATTCTTAGAGAGAGGGGGCCAGGGAGGGAGAAAGAAAGGGAGAGACACATCAATGAGAGAGAGAAACATCTGTCACTTGCCTCTCGCAGGTGCTCAGGACTGCACCTGCCACATGTGCTGTGATCGGGAATCAAACTGACGGCCCTTCACTTTGTGGGATGACATCCAACCAACTGACCCACACCGGTCAAGGCTGGACTCACAATTTAAAAAATTCAATACTTTTTTGTCCTTTTGCCATAGCTCCATTAATCTTTGAGTACATCCTTGCTATCTGGCATAAGATGTCTCAATATCACCTTTTACTTTTCCTGCCCTGGACTTAGAGCCAGCCTTGTCCATCAGAAGTCCTGGTTTCTTTGAGCGAGAAATGCTGTTTAGAAAAAAGGAACTGAGTGTGTGGTGTGCTAATTACTTCTGGTGTATCATTGCTTCCAATCCTTTTTCTATACCATGCTAGAAAAAAATTAAATGATAAATTCATAATGATTCCTCGATTCCAATAAAAAAAACCAATAGCTTAATTTTCCCATTCTATATGAGTATTTTCCTCATTCCACAGTGAAAGCCTTGGTATCCCACATTAATAAGTTTAAGTGTTTAGGCTATAGTACAATAATCACAGAGTAGCTTCAGAACAAAACAGCCAACAACACTGCTCTCAATAAACCTATTAAGTAAAGTCCAAGGTGCCTTTGCAAGCTTGTGATCTTAAGATATGATCTATTAAAAAATATAGTCTTTATCTTTCTACATGGTCATAATATCTATCTAGTATACAGTAAGATTCACTTCTTTCTGTTTCAATGTCATTTTCTCTTATGTTTTCATTTTTTAATATATAAAATATTTACATTGCTTAAAAGTTAAAACTAGTAAAAAAAGTTCTCATCAGAGAAGTCCTACTCACGTGCTCATTCCTTACACCTGCCCACCTGCTCCCTATAGACAGCTATATTCATTATTTTTTATTTATTCTTCTTGATTTTCTTTTTATAAGAATACTTTATTTAGAAAAGAGTGAACATTTTTTTGCACTTTTTTATCACTGGAGAGTATATTTTACAAATTCATGCCAATTAATAGAGCTCCTGTCATTCTTTTTGTTGGCTGTGTAGTATTCCTTCATTTGGATGTACCATAATTTATTAATAATGCCCTATGAATGGGCATTGGTTTGTTCCTAATATTTTGTTGTAAATAATAGATGATTAACTAGTACATATTTTTGTATCGTGAAGGTGTGTTTTAAGGGTAAATTTCTACCAGTGGTACTGATAGGTCAAATAATTAATGCATATATAATTTTGCTACGAAATGCCGAATTCTCCTCCATGTAGGTTGTACCATTTTTCTCTCCTGCCAGCAACATATGAAGGTGCATTTTCCTCCATAGTCTTGCTATAGAATGTATTACAGAACTCTTGACTCTTTTGCCAATCAGATAGTTGAGAAATGGTTATCTGAGTCTAATTTTAATGTGCATTTCTCTTATTATGAGTGAAATTCAGCATTATTAATATATGTATTTAAAGGCCACCTGTGTGTCTTTTTCTATGAACTGCCTGGAGCAAGACACTATCTTTTACTGTCAGGTGGATTTTTAGTGCATATTCTAAAAACCGTCAAATTCTATTTATCACATTGAAGTTTACAAAAGACTTTCACAAGTCATCTTATTCGATCCCAAAAGATTTAGAAAGCCTCAGAAAGAATAAGGACAGCACTACTAAAATAAAAGAGTTTTGAAGACAGACTTGTTAACCCAGAAAATATGGGAGCACCTGCAATTATATCCACGAATTATCTTGTCTGCTGTTAGAGGCCTTGAGCAGACTATTTCATGTAGAAGCTTAATAACACTGGCTGAGAGCAGCTTGGAACAGCTTAATAATCATTTAATAAGCCTTCTAAGAAATCCAAAGTTGTCACGCCCAGCTTCAAGGAGTGCTGGGGTGGACATGGGGGTGGTGAAAAAGCAACTACACCCACAGAACATTAGAGTCTGATGGGTCGGTTCACTTGGTCACTCCTGTGGTTTGTTTTGAAATTTTCCTTTCTTTTTTTTTATGCAGCAGGTAAATGAAACTCTCCCCCAAATCCGTAATGGTTATTAAGTCCAGCAATTTTCCTTAAGAGGTTTTCTGCTAAGAACCTTTCATTTAGCAAACTAGATCACTAAATGCAGGGGGGTTGAATTATTGGAATTATTGCTTGGCAAACACAGAGTAGTCAACCCTGCCACACTGGGACCCAGAGAAAGATTTTTGAGAAATAAAGATCATTCTCCTCATTTGGAATAAAACTGCTCTGCAAGGAATCAGATTGGCCCTCTGTCAGCGTGATCTTCTAAGGGAAAGAGAAAAAGACAAATGTGCTCTGTTCGCAAGTGAATTTGGTCAAGCAAGAAAAAAGGAGAGAAAGAAGGGCCTTGCTAGCTTCCCTACTGATCTGAAAATCACCTTCTTAAAGAAGTAAGGTGAGAGAGAGCACACTCTGCCCTACCCACAAACCACTTTCAGTCATGGGCAGGAAGAAAGAAAAATATAGTGTCTCCATTAAGCTTAGACAATCCTCAGAAATCACGCCAAAAATGCACACGGGGTTGGAAATGGAGGAGAATAGATGAGTCAGGATTTTTCTTGAAGGATGCAAAACAGCTACCCTGTGGGCCACTCCTCTGGTTAAAGCTGGAGCCAACAATGACTAAACACAGGTAACATCCGAAGGTAATCAGTGACCACAAGGAAGGAAGCACTTGAGGACTGTTTCTATAGCATAGGTTTGAAGGTTATAAGGGTGACCCCCAGGGTCTATAATAAATATGAGAGAGAAGATATAAAGTGCAGGTAGATTACAGGAAGTGAAGAGTCCAGTGCAGGAGAATTCATATATTTTCAAATCAACTTAATTGCGGTGTAATTTGTAAACAAAAAGTGCACATATTTTAAGTGTACAGTTTGAAGAGTGTTGGCAAATGTATATATCTATGCCAGTGTCGAGATATAGGACATTTCTATTACCCCTAAATTTTCATTTCCTTTTTTTTTCTTGCCACTTCCCATTCTTGTACTTAGGCAACCACTGATCGGCATCCATCAGTAGAGGTTGACTTGAGCTTGCCAGTGAGTTTCATGTAAAAGGACTCTTGTGGTATTGACACTTCTGTGTCATGCTTCCTTTGCTCAGCGTGACATTTCAGATTCATCCATGTTGCTTATACCAGCTGTTAGTTCCTTCTCATTTATCCATCGTCTGGGTGTACCACGAATTGTTGAAGCATTTGCATACTGATTGACATTTGAGCTGTTTACAGTTTTGGACTATTATAAAGTTGCTATTAGCATTTGCATACATGTCTTTGTGTGAACACATGTTTTTATTTCTTTTGGATAAATACCTAGAAGCAGAATTTCTGTTTCCAATTGTTCTGTGAAGTTGTACTTTTCCACATTCCCACCAGCAATGAACGAGAGCTCTGGTTGCTCTGTGTCCGTGCCAACTCTTGGTATCGTTAGTCTTTTAATTTTGGACATTCGATGGTGTGTTGACTTGCATTTCCTTGGTAAATAATTTTTAGCATCTTCTCCTGTAATAATTGGCTATTCATCTGTCCTTTTCATATTTTTTCCCATTTAAAAATTTGGTTATTTTTCTTACTGTTACAAGAGCTCTTTATAAATGTATCTGGTACAAATCCTCTGTCAAGTACGTGTATTGTAAATATGTTTTTCTCATCTGTGTTGTGCACAGGGTGCCATTTGTAGACAGAAAGAGAAATGAACCCAAATTAGAGATACAAAGAAGACTTCTTTCCAAGACGAGGTGGCTCTTGAATTCAGACTTGAAAGGAGAGTCAGTGGATGGCTCTCCACCGTGGGTAGAGGGTGTAGAGGGTGTTAAGAGACCCACCGTGGAGCTTCTCAAAGGCAGCAAAGGATGACCCAACTCTGGTTCAGCTCTTTTCTTCCTCACAGATAAAGCTCCAATCCAGGCTGATTATATCCAGGTGTGAATATGATTAAATTAATCGATACTAATATTCAAATCAGTAGTAAATATATTCCTCCAAAGGGATATTTGAAGTGAAAACTAATGATTTGCTCACCAAATTTCCTTCGATGCACCCCCTCCATGAATCTGCAATTTACAAAATTATGGGGGAGGTACTCTTTGGGTTGGACACTTCTGGGTTTGTCTAGAAATGAAATTCACAGAATATGCCAAGACAGCACTTAAGCCATTGTGTCGACCTCTTTCATCAGAATGAGAGCAGGGAAATAACCATCCTCTGTAAATAGTCACTGTCAAAGTGCTCAAGCAATGTACCTGTAAGTGAGCTAGACAGATCGTGGCCTTGAGACACAGTCACTTTGTTCTCTTTTATGTAGTAGCAGCCAGAAATATTATGAAGTAAAGCAAGTCACCAGTTCCTGCTCACAGAAGCTAGGAGAGAATAGTGATTCTTTTCTCAGGGAGTTGTTTTTTTGGTGGTGTTTCCAGGAAGTAAGCCTGTTCCTTCTGAAATGGTGGTGATTCCTCAGCTAGAAAATGGGGAGATGGATAGATGGGTGAATGAGTGGATGAGGAAAGGAAGGAAGGAAGGGAGGGAGGAAGGACAGATAATCAGTGGCCAGAGGGGTTTTTTATCTCTGTCTGTGGGAACAACAGGTGCAGGAGAAGCAATGCCCGGTGCAGTAGAAAGAGCATGCACTGAGTGGGAAGGAGTGAAAGAGAAATCAAGAGATAATAGATAACTATAGTTATCTATCAGGTAACTATAGTTGTGCCAACATCGCTGTTGTCAACTCCAGCATATTTTCATCACCCCAAGGCCCATTAGAAGTCACTCATTTCTTCCTGTCTCCAGTCTCCTGGCAACCACTATCTACTTTTTCTTAAACTTTGTTTTTTTAGAGTAGTTCTAGGTTTACCACAGAAGCTAAGGAAGATTTCCCATGCACCCCTGCACCCACCTGCACAGAGGTTCCCCACTATTCACACCACTCACCAGAACGGGGCACTTCCAGCAGGGATGAGCCTGCATTGACACATCAGAATCGCCCAAAGCTCATGGTTTACGTGAGGGTTCGCTCTTGGTGTCGTACATTCTTTGGGTTTGAACAAGTGTGTAATGACGTGTATCCACCATTATATCACACAGAGTGTTTTCACTGCCCTAAAACCCCTCTGTGCCCCTCCAGTTCACCTCTCCCTGCCCCCCACAACCATCACCACACTAACTACTTTCTGTCTGTATAGCTTTGCCTATGTTGAATAGTTTGTATAAATGGAATCAAATGTATTGCTTTTGTCTGGCTTTTTCCACTTAGCATAATAGTTTTTGATGAATAAATTTTATTGTTTAGAGCAGTTTTAGTTTTCAGAAAAATTTAGTAGTAAGTAGAGTTCCTATGCCTTCCTTCCCTACCCCTTATACAGAGTTCCACATTCTTCTTTTGAAACCATTTTAACCAGTTGTTAATGTGCGGTTCCATAGAGTCAGCTGTATCCACATGGGTGTGCCAGTAGACTGGTTTTTTTAAAAAAGGTAGGGTGGAAAGTAGGCTTCAGGCCAAGGAGGGAAATGTTATGTCCTCCCTGAAATGACCTTTAATAAGACTGTCACTTGTCATTATCACAGCCACCCTAGAGGCCCCCTGCTGCCCGGCATCACTCCCCTCTGCTGTTTGGGAAGCTCCCCGAAAGGCCTGGGGTGGACATGTGCTCCTGGGAACATCTGTGACTCTCCAAGAATCTCCTCATTCCTTCCTGACCTTGTGGCATTGATTTCTTGCCCTCAACTTTAGTAAATATTTTAAGGCACTGAATTGCATTTTAAAGATCTGAGGCTTATTTTTATCTGGAATAAAATTGAACTGAATTAATGTTGAAAGCACTAAATGATACAACTCTAAGTGCTTGTCAAGTCTTCCTAGAACTATTTTAATTGCTTATTTGTAATACATTTGTCTGAGCGCAGAGGCCGCCTGACTTAAAAAATTTGGAATATTGATAATATTCTTGAACATTAGAGATTTTTGCAAATGTCAGGGTGATTTAAGAATAATTCTCATGGGGCTGGATTGCTTTTCATGAGTACAGATGATAAATTGGAGAGTATGAGGACATAATAGGATGCTCTCTGTATTTTTAGTTAATCTATATCTAGTAGAAAGAACATTGGAGTATTGGAGATGATAATTGCTACCCTTTGTTGAGTGATTAGTATGGACCAAGTACTGTGCTAAGCATTTTCACATATGTTTTCTTTTTTAAAACTCACAATAATCTTACGAGACTCTCCATCATCCGGTCCACAGAGCTGCACCGGGGCTCTTCCCACCCAGCCCTGCCGTCCCTCTCGCCTTCCCAGCTGTTGGACCTGCGTTGTGATTTGAAGGCTCAGCTGGCTTGGCTTGGCCCCCTTCCCATTGATCCTTCACAGAAATTTCCCTCCACAAATCTTTTGAACATCTCATCCTGTTCTAGCTTCTACTCAGAGGACCAGCACTGATACAACCTCCGCCGTCGGTGGGAGGGTCAGGAAAATACTTCAAAGGGTCCAGAAATTCCATGGCAACATGCTGCAGACACTGCGAATTCTGGGTCTGGAGTCAATGAGTATGGATGATAAATATAATGTAGGGCGGTGTAAGAGTGGTAGTGAATTCATAGCTATTTTTGTCAGTATGGATGTTTTCAACCAGGGAATTTAAAAAAAATGGTGAATAAAATGGGTCCATGCTTCAAAATGTTGGGAGCCATGGGGCTAGATGCTTGCTCAGGGGCGCCAGGTGTGACCCCCCCCCCCCGTGATCCCCAACAGAGGCAGTGCAGTAGAGTGGTTACAGAGCAGTGTTGGGAGCATGAGGTTCGGGTAGGCCTGGGTTCGAATCCTTACTCTGCTTCTCACTAGCTGCATAAGCTCAGGCAAGTTGAACAACTTCTCTAAGTCTTTGTTCCCTCCTCTGTGCAATGGGTATACTAATAGTGACTTCCTTCTGGTGTGGTTGAGAGCGTTAAATGAGAAAAATTAGTGTGGAGTACGTCGCCTAGCTCAGAGCAAGGGCTAATAAGAGTTTGCTGGGATTATTATAATTAGTTACTGTTAGTTACGTTTGGCGTATTCATCTTCAGTTTTAACCAAAAGATTGTTTATAGTGTATTTCAAAGTCTTGTACTCTTATTTTATGAGAATACTTCTTTAGGTAGTACTTATCTTCCTAAATTACATGGTTCATCCTTCCATAGAAATTGCATCTCTTGTTGAATACACCACTGACTCCTTTGAGCTTAGACCTTTGAAACTGAGATTTCACTGAATCATGTGGAATAATCTTGCCCTCAGTGTTTCCCCCGCTGTGTGATTTTCTTTCACAGCCTAGTTGTCTGTCATGCTCACACTGGGGCTGTAATAGCAACACAGAGAATTGAGGAAACCAATCATTCACGCAATCCAATCTCAACGACATGCCTATTGCAGGCAAATGTAGGGGTTTGAGGTTTGGAAATGGGGATGTTTTTGGAATTATACTGTATAAATAAGTGCTTATTTGGGTGCTGATTTTACAGATGACAGCAAAAAGTCTTTTGGTGTGGCTCATTACTGAAGCAGGTGCAAGGGCAGCTGTTCTAATTAATGTTGGGAATCCCCGTTCTTGATTTCTATGAAGAATTAGAGAAAACCTTTGTTGTCTACCCGATTACACAAGAAAGACTGGACTGAGAGGGGTAACCAACAGGAAGGTTGTTAGCTGAAGGTAATAACATACATGACTTTAGTGGCTTGAGCAAATTACTATTCTCATATGAAAGAAAGTCAAGAAGCAGATGGTTGCTAGCGTTGGTTTATGAGCTCAGTGATGTCCGTGCCTATATTTCTGAGATTCTCTTTGCCTTTCTTTCAATGTCCCAAAATAGTTACAGGAATTCCCACCCTATGCTCACAGTCAAGGAAAGAAAAAGGAGATAAGAGTAGGGAAAAAGCAGTTCCAGCAGATCCTCAGTAGACCATCAGTATGAGCAAACCCTGTGCTTGTATCTCATTGGCTAAGATTGTGCACGTGGCCCCACCTAGCTGCAAAGGAAGCTGGGAATTTGTGTATTTAGCTGGGCACCTAGCTATCCAGGACACACTCAGGATTCTATTAGTAAGGGAAAGTGGAGAAAGTGTATTGGAAGGTAACCAACACAATGTGCTCTCATAGGCAAGCCTAGGACTATTATCCAGGTTTATGTCTTGGGTCCACAAACATTTTCTTCACGGGAAGAATGAGAGGAGCAATGGTATAATGAATTTACTGGAGATCAACACATGAAAACAGACTTCAAAGAGGTGTCCACAGTGTTCTCACTCAGCTTCCACTATACCAAGGAATATATGTGATAAAACTTATGAATCATATGTTTAGGAAATTATATATTTCTCTGAAACCTGTTTTTTAGGGGAAAGAACATTCCAGAAGCTGTTTGAGAGATAAGTTGTAATTCACTGAAATTAGCTGTCCTCAAATTCACTATTTAATTTTAAGTTTTAAAAAAGATTCACATTAGCCTTGGCTGAGTGGTTCAGTTGGTTGGAGCACTGTTGCATACATAAAAGGTTGCTGGTTCAATCCCTAGTCATGGCACACACCTATGCTGCAGGTTCAATCCCTGGTTAGGGCATGTATGGAAGGCAACTGATTGATATTTCCCTCTCACATCGATGTATATCTCTCTTTCTCCCTTCTTCTCTCTCTAAAAAATAAACATAAACTCAGGTGAGGAGTAAAAAAAAAGCCATAACTTTTAAATTAAAAATAAAGACTCAGAGTACATGAGGAGCTTAAGCAGAGTATAAATAGATCTTAGAGTCCTGAGGTGTGCAATATAAAATAGGCCAGGCCTCAGGAGCGTCTCATGAAGATACCTGCAGCGTGAACTTTTGGACCCTGATTCTGCAAAAATTAGCCATCTTCAGCACTGGGTAATATGGTGAAGGCTGGGCCAGAATCGGTCTAAGCTTTTTCTTATCTGTGTGGTATTTAACTTCCTTTGTCAGAAATGACAATGGAAATATGTACGGATTTCAGTTTTAATTTAAATCTTGCTTAAAATTAATTATATGCATATCATGGGTAAAATAAATATAATTTTTTCTTCCTCCCTCCTTTCCTTCTTTCCTTCCTGCCTTTTTGCCTTTCATCCTCAGTGGTTAGGGGTAAGAAGATTCAGTGCATGGACTTTGGAGTCAGACGGACCTGGATTTGAATCTTGGGTCCTTCCTTCACTAGATAGGGGGGCTCTAGGCAGTGTGTTTAAACTTCCTATGTCTCAGTGTCTTCATCTATAAAATTAAATATATTTATCTCTTGGTATTATTTAGTGTGTAATGGTCCAATTAGTCTCGATTCTACTGCAGTAACAAAACCTCCAAGAATTTCAGTGGCTTCCATAACACGTGTATTTCTCACTCAAGCAAAGTCTGCTGTGGGTCTAGGGGACTCTCTGGTCTCAGCATTTCATGTGGCCTCAATTTTATGGCACCTGCATATTAACATGTTCTTGTATGGTCACCACGGCACCACAGTACTTCTGCCTAGAAGTGACACATATAATGTCTGCTCTAGAAGAAGCAGAAGAAGAATATTTTCTTCTACTCTAGGGTTGTCTCTTCCAATTTTTTAATGATGTCTTTTGAGCAGCAAATTTTATAATTTTGATGAAATCTAACTTATTGATATTTGAAGTGGTTCATGATTTTTACGTTTCATTTTAGAATGAAAGATCATGCAGATTTTAACTCAAGATCACAAATATTTTCTCGTACACTCCTCACTGAAAACATTATTGCTTTAGCTCTTGCTTTTAATGCTGTAAATAAAATTTTGTATATAATGTGAGATAAGGGTCAAGGTTCGCCTTCCTCCTTTCCTCCTTCCTGTTTCTGCCTATGAATGTCCAAGTGTTCTTACACTGTTTGTTAACAAGACTATCCTTATCTCATTGGACCTTGGCATCTTTGCTGACAATCAATTGGCCATATAAGTGTGGGCCTATTTCTGGATGCTCTATTCTGTCCCATTGATCTATAGGTCTGTGCTATGCCAATACCACATGGTATTCATTCTGTAATTTTAGAGTAAGTCTTGAATCAGGTGGTATAAATCTTCCAAGATGAATTTCCTTTTTAAAAATTGTTTTAGCTGTTCTAGGTCCTTTGTATTTCCATATAATTTTTTAAAAGTTGCTAATTTGTAAAAAAGCCTGCTGGGATTTTCATATGGATTACATTTAATCAATAGTTCAGTTTGGGGGGAATGAATATCTCAACAATACTGAGTCTTCCAATCCATAAACACGATACACTTATTGAGGATTTCTTCATTTCATCAATGTTTCTAATTTTAAGAATACAGATTTTGTATAACTTTTATTAAATTTGTTCTTAATTATTTTTATGCTATTGTAAATTGGAACTTTAAAAATGGCTGATGGTATATAGAAATAGAATTAATTTCTGTTCAGTTTTAGTGATTTGCACATTTCATTTAAGTTGCCAAATTTGTTGGCATGAAGTCATCATTCCTTTATTATACTTATTTATGTAAGACCCACAGTAATACCACTAATTTTATTTCTAATATTGGTAATTTATGTCTTCTTCCATTATTTTTTAATCAATTTAGCTAGATGGTTTCAATTATGTTAATCTTTTCAAAGAAACAGCTTTTGGTTTTATTAACTTTCTTTACAGATTTTATGGTTTCAAGTGTTATTTTTATTATTTACTCCCTTCTACTAGCTTTGGATTTAATTTATTCATCTTTGATTGTCTCAGGGTGGAAATTTAGATTATAGATTTGAGACCTTTCTTATTTTCTTTTAAAAAATTTTTTTATTTACTTATTTTTCAAGTACAGTATTCTGTCTTTTACTCCCATTCCAGCCCCCCCCCCCCGTGCTCCCCACCTCCCTCCCATTTCCACCCCCCTTAGTTGTTGTCCATGTGTCCTTTATACTAGTTCCTGTAAATCCTTCCCCTTTTTCCCCTGAAATTCCCTCCCCTCTGGTCACTGTCCCCTTGTTCTCTATTTCAGTGTCATTGTTTTTATTTTGCTTGCTTGTTTGTTTTGTTGTTTAGCTTCCTGTTAAAGGTGAGATCATATGGTATTTGTCTTTCACCTCTTGGCTTATTTCACTCAGCATAGTTAAAGCTAAAGTTTCCTCTTAAGTGATGATTTAGCTGCACGCTACACATTTTTTGTCATTTAATTTTTAAAAAATTTAAATTGAATTTATTGAGGTGACATTGGTTAATAAAATTATATAGGCTTCAGATATACAATTCCGTAACATATTATCTGTATCTTGTATTGTGTTGCTACCCCAAGTCAAGTCTCTTTCTATCACCATTTACCCCCAACTTATACTGTCTTCTACCTCTCCCACCCCTGCCCCTATTGTAATCACCACACTGTTGTCTGTGTCCATGAGTCTTTCTTTTTTTTTGCTTAGCCCCTTTACCCTTCTCATCTAGCCCCCAACCCCCTCCCCTCTGACAGCTGTCAGTCTGTTCTTTGTATCCATGAGACTCCACTTTGTTAGTTTATTTGGTTCATTAGATTCCACAATCATATGGTACTTTTCTTTTTCCATCTGGTTTATTTTACTTAGTATGATACTCTCCAGGCACCCTACATATTTTAATATGATTTTTTCATTTTTATTGTTAAATTTTTCTAATTTTCTTGTTATTTGTCTTTGATGCATAGGTTATTTAGTGATGTATGTTCATTTCAATGTGTTTGGGGATTTTCCAAGCATCTAGCTGGTAATGATTTCTAATTTAACTCTATTGTGATTGAGTCATGTGCTCTGTAGGATCCAAATCTTTAAAATTGCTTAAGACTTGTTTATAGCACAAATATGGTCTATCTTGGTGAATGTTCCATATGCAACTGAAAAGAATATGTGTTCTGTTATTGTTTGGTGAAGTGTTTTATAAATGTCACTTAGGTCAAAGTGATTCATAATGTTTTTAAAATATATAGTCTTACAAACTTTTTTAGTCTACTTGTTCTATTAGTTAGTGAGTGTTAAAATAATTGTGCATTTGTTAATTTATATTTTTAGTTCTGTCAGTTTTTGCTTTATTTTAAAACTTTATTATTAGGTGCATAAGCATTTAAAATTGCAGTGTTCTTTGATGAATTAACCCTTTTAACAGGAAATGTCCGTGTTTATTTTGGCAATACTCCTTGTTTTAAACTCTATCTGATGTTAATGTATGTTCTATAGCTTTCTTATTAGTAGTGTTTTCATGTTATATTTTTCTCACCTTTTTACTTTTAACCTAACTGTGTTTCATAGTTAAAGCACACTTCCTGTAAACAGTGTATAATTGCATTTTGCTTTTTTGTTAAGTCTAAAAATCTTCTTCCTTTAATTAGTATGTGTAAATCATTTATATTTAATATAATTATTTATGGTGCTGTGTTTAAATTTACTTTCTTATTGTTTGTTTTCTATTTGTTCCACCTGTTTTATTGTTTCCATTTTTATCTTTTTCCTGCCTTCTTTTGGATTGAGTTTTTTTTTTTTCCGTATTTCATTTTATCTCCATTATTGGTTCGGTTTGTTAGCAATAATTCTTTGCTGCACTTTTGTGGTTGTTTAAGGATTAGAGCAGGCTTTCTTAACTCATTACATACCAGTATTAATTAATGATATACCTTTTCACTTATGTGGTAAGAACCTTTCAAAGGTATATGTTCTCCTTATCTCCTTATGTTCTCTCTTCTATTATTGTTATATATTTTACATCTATACATTTTACAAATCCTATACTACTTTGCTATTATTTTTTTAAAGAAATCAAGAAACTATATTTTCACTTTTCAACAAATTAGCTCATGACTAGTGTAATGCCGTGAGTTGATTGGCTTAAATCTGAGTATCTGAATCGATCATTGTCCAAGGAGGGTGGATTTATACTTTGATTATTCAAGCCTATAGAAACACTAAGCTGAGCAGTTTCCCTGAAGCACTTGGGGTTTGTAGAGAAGAAATATAAATATGAAGAAAAAAGTGTTGTGTTTTGAGGAGGAAAGGAAAGCAATAGCCACTGGCTTAAGTTATTTCCTTACTGATTTTTAATGAGTCTGGCTCTACCACTTTAAATGGCTGCCATCCACTAGAGACTCACATGAACATTCTCTAAGCTGGGCAGTTTCCATATAATTTGATTGATTAGAATTTTCTGTGGATTGATAGGTAAATAATGTTATGGAATGGCAGGTAGACTGACATTTCCACTAGTACTTCTGGAAATCTAAGAAATATAGGAAAAGTATCTTACCATAAAGTTATATTAAGAAGCTTGAATAACAGAAGATATTAAAGTGGATTACTTGAAAATCAATTAATGTAATTTATTACATCAACAGGCTAAAAGAATCATGTGATCATATTAAGAGATGCATTTGATACCCACTCATAATAAAAACTATCAGTAAACTAGTAATAGAGGGGAACTTCCTCAACTTGATAAAGACTATCTTTTAAAAACCTATAGCTAATAACACTTAATGGTGAGGAACTTGAAGCTTTCTCACTAAAAGCAAGGGAGGATGTCTCCTCTCAAAATTTCTTTTTATCATCATACTATACATTCTAGCTAATTTAATAAGACAAGAAAAAGAAATAAATGGTATTACCAACTGGGATGAAAGAAATAAAATTGTCTTTGTTTGCAAATGGCAAGATTGTTTATGTAGAGGATCTAAAAGAATCAACAATAAAAAATCTTTTTAGAATTAATGTGATTATAGGAATATTGAAGGATACCAGGTTAATATACAAAAATCTATTGCTTTTCTATATATAAACAATGAACAAGTAAAATTTGAAATTAGAAGCACAGTACAATTTATATTAATTAGCACCCCCAAAATGAAATGCTTAGGTATAAATATAATAAAATATGAAAGTTGGAAAACTATAACTCATATAAATGAAAAAATAAAAGAAGAAATAAATAAATGGAGAAATAAATAAGTGAATCTTCATAGCTAGTAAGATTCAACATTGTTAAAATGTTAGTTTTTCCCAACTTTATTTAAGGATTCAATGCAATCCCAACCAAAATCTCAAGTTATTCTGTGGATATCAACAAACATATTCTTATTTATGTGGAGAGGCAAAAGACCCAGAATAGTTGACTCAATTCTGAAGGAGAAGAAGATTGGAGGGCTAATGCTACCTGACTAAATGACTTACTATAAAGCTCCAGTAATCAAGACAATGTGGTAATGACAAAAGAACAGAAAGATCAATGAAACAGAATAGAGAGCCCATAAGTAGACCCACATAAATATTGCCTACTGATCTTTGAGAAGAGAGCAGAGGCAGTACAGTGAGGCACAGACAGCCTCTTCGACAAATGGTGCTGGAACAACTGGATATCCACATGCAAAATAGCAAAAGATCTAAAAACAGGCCTACACCCTTCACTAAATTAACTCAACATGATCACCGACCTAAATGTAAAATGCAGAGCTGTGAAACCCCTGGAAGATAACACAGGAGAAAACCTAGATAACCTTGGGTATGTAGATAACTTTAGATACAACACCAAAGGCGTGGTCTATGAAAGAAATAATTGGTAAGAGAATGGGATGACAAGCCACAAATTATGAGAAACATTTTCAAAAGACACACTGATAATGGGCTATTATCCAAAGCAAGTTTTAAAAAAGCCAATGAGGTGCCATTACATACTCACTAGCACGGCCAAAGTCTAGAACACTGACAACACCAAATGCTGGTGAGGATGTGGAGCAACAGGAACTTCCATTCATTGATGATGAAAATGAAAAATGATGGAACCACTTTGAAAGACAGTTTGGCAGTTTCTTACAAAACTGAAAATACTCTTCATATCCTTACCAAAAGGAGTTGAAAACCTGTCCACACGGAAATATGCACATAGTTGTTATAGCAGCTTTATTCATAATTGCCAAAACTTGGAAACAACCAAGATGCCCTTCAGTAGGTGAATTGATACATAAACTGTAGTATATCTAAACAGTGGAATATTTTTCTGTGCTAAGAAAGAAATGAGCTATGGAAGAAATGTAAATACATTTTACTAAGTGAAAGAAACCAACCTTCCAACTACCAGATAACATCCTGGAAAAGGCAAAACTATGGAAACAATAAAAAGATCAGTGGGTGCCAGGGTTGGCGTTAAAGGGAGAAAGATGAATCGGCAGAGCACAGACAGTTTTTAGGCAGTAAAAATACTCTTTATGATACTATAATGATGAATACCTGCCATTATACCTTTGTCCAAACTCACAGAATGTACAATCCCAAGACTGCACCCTGATGTAAACTGTGGACTTTGAGTGATGGTTGTGTCACTATAGACTCATCGTTGTACATTGTGGTAGACAACTGTACTACTCTGGTGGGACTCTGGTGGGGGATGTTGATTATGGGGGAGGCTTGGGTGGGCAGAGGGGTAAATCGGAAACCTCTGCACCTTCCCTTCAATTTATGTATGACCCTAAAACTTCTCTAAAAGTATATTCTCAATTTAAAAACTGAAATTTTTAAACTTTTTTTTTCACTTTTTTTGGCTGATGCTCCAAGGCCAAAAGCCAAACAAGGCAAGTGTCCCATTCCAAAATAAGAGGTTACAGTCCTCATCCAGAACGTGCAAATGAGCTGGTCAAATACTGGTTTTGCAGCCCCCAGCCCCCTGCACTCACCTTAGGAATATCTGTTGAAAATGAGCAGGGTTAGTTACCAGACCCCTAGGGGCTGAGAGGAGTCAGGAAGAGCCAGCCAGATGCATTTCCTGTGTCACAGGAAGTTTCGATGGATGTTCCCGGAAGAGAAATCTCTGAGGAGCCTACAAAAGGGCCCCAGGAGAGAGAAAGATCTAACTGGACGTGAAGGCCACATCTGGTGTGATCCAGTGTTAGCTCTTCCAGGCTTTGGGTTGTTTCACCGAAGGGAGAAACTTCAGTTCAAGTCAATAAATGAAGAATTGGGGAATTCTTTCATTCAACACGTTCTTTTTCCTTCAGAACTCTGCTGTCACTGGTTTTTTAAATCTTCTCCAGGTTTTGTTTACTTTTTATTTCTCAGTCTGCTTTTCTGCAGTGGAGGCAAATTTGGTCCTCCCTAATGACCATATTCTTCTCACATAAAATGCGTTCTCAGCAGGTGGCTAGCAAAGTTCATTCAGCATTTTTCTTGATTATTGATTTATTTATTTTGGATGACTTGGTTGATGTTATTTTAATCCCTTGGAGTTTACCCCTCACTTCCCATACATGTTCTATTCAACAGATATGTAAAATAGCTCTTCTTAAAATGTGCTCATAGAATATTTACATGTCAAATATCAATTTGCTACATGCATTCTGATAATCCTACTATATTTGCTTTTACTTCTCACAGTAGGGATTTAGAAACTAAAATATGTTTTGGAGGAGAAGGTCTAGTTTGCTCCGTGGAGTAAATTAGGAAGTGCAGTGGCTTGTATGTGTGAAGCGCAGTGGGGAAGTGTGAGGCAGAACTGATAGACCCAGGACACACTGACCCAGGACAGTCTTAACTATTTGAAATACCTCCATACTGGTCAGTACTACACAGGCACTGCCCCGAGACCCCTATTGCTTGGCACCTTGGTTCCCTTGGACTTCCCCACAACCCAGCAGCTAAAGGGTTAACTGTGGCATGCCAGCAGTCCCTGTTTAACTGCTGGTGCCTGGTCGAGTTTTGGTTGTTCAGTATTAGGACTATCACTCCTTGGTCAAAGGAATAGAAAGGAATTACTGCTTGATTGGTATTCCTGGGGGAATCTTGAAAAAGTGGAAAATAATAATAATAATAATAATAATAATAATAATAATAATAGAGGTTAACATCTATTGAGAAGTCCTAAGGGCTTTATACACATTTACTCAGCCAACACCCTCAACTATCCTGTTCTGTAGCTATTATTATTTACCCCCATTTTGCAGATGCAAAACTGAGGCCCAGGTGAGCTAATCTGTCGAAGGTTGCACCACTAATGTCTGGTAGAGTTCAAATTTGAACTTAGGTCGGCCCCAGAACCAGTGCTCTTTTCTAAGCCTCCTCATGGCTCTGAGCTTCCTTGAGTCTCCAAGCAATAAACAGATGTTGGGCTCCTGCCATGGAGAGCAGTATACTGGGCCCTGTGGGAAAAATAAAGAAAATTAAGACCCACACCCTGCCTTCGTGTAGTTCCTTATCTAGTGAATGGCTCCCCTTCTCCTGCTCTGGACTGCACAGGTCCCACACAGTCCTCTCCCTGTCAGAGGGAGCATTTGATGAGCAAATTCCAGAGAAAATAGTTGGCGTAAAGGATTCTTATTTGATGGTGTTCATTGCAGATCAGAAGGGCA
This sequence comes from Artibeus jamaicensis, assembly GCF_021234435.1. Classification (NCBI taxonomy): domain Eukaryota; kingdom Metazoa; phylum Chordata; class Mammalia; order Chiroptera; family Phyllostomidae; genus Artibeus; species Artibeus jamaicensis. The sequence goes on along the minus strand of NW_026521486.1, from coordinate 16,079,267 downwards.
ATATTTTCATAGGTTGCTATCAAGGAAATGAGAAATTGTTTTTAACATAGAACTTTTTGCCTTTCACATTGATGGAAGTTTGTGGGAGCGTTTTACATCCATATGAATTCAGAGTAGGGTGGATCAACTTGAACTCCATACAAATGAATGTGAAGATAAAGCATTTTCACCTCTACAGCCATGGTAACACTCAGCATTTTAGGATGAGATACCCATGTCACTTTAGAAAAGAGTTATGCCAATTACATAACAATGTAAAGGTTATGTAAGGTAAATAAGCTTTACTTAAAGTACGATTTAAGGTAAATCACATTTTAAATTACCAAACACGATAACAAGGCAATGTTCCCCAAAGCAAATTCTATTTCATCCTCAATTCAGTTAAGTTGTCATGACAATAATTGGTGTGGAACGTTATAAAAGGCATCCATCCAAGGACAGAATGCATGAAGCAGTTTCCAAACATGTCTTACACGTAAAGGCTTTTCTGCTGTCAACTGGAGATTTTCATGACACTTGAAAAATGGAGACCATGAAGCCAGAACTAAGAATCCACTCTCTCCTTGAGAGAAGAACTTACCATGAATGTGTACTTTCGGAGTTTGCTTCGACTGGCTGGTCTGCAGGTTCTCAGGAAAACTGAGTTTCCTCTCTACCATCGCTCCTCACTGCCTTTCAGTACAATTCACCTTGGTTTTTTTTTCTCTTAAGGAAAATGTATGAATAACATGGTATTTTAAATATAAGATGTAGAAGGCAAATCCATCAAGTGATTTATGTATATTCAACAACATCTGCAAGCGTATCATGCATTCTGGAATCTGGTTTCAAATCCTAGATACAAACTTTACTAACAGTTGGTTGCTCTGTGACTCAGTTTCCCTCATTGTCAAATGGTGATGACAATAGTATCTATTTCATTGGTCTTCATATTGATTAAGTGTAAACATATTAAATACATAAAGATGTAATAATATAAATATAGAGAGAATGAATATGAGTATTACATATATGAACAGTTCATGGTACAAATAAGTTTCAGCTACATTTATTGTTGCAAATCTGCCAAAATTTTTAGGAATTTGTTATAAACATTTAAAATTTTAAATACGAACTTGATATATTTGTGTTTTTTTGATGTCTTGGTTTTTTTAGAAAAATAGTTTGAGGGTTATACAACGTTTCCACTCAAAACCCCCAAATTTAACTGTGAGGGACTAACAGTTCTACATAATTCAAATTTATTTATTTTGGAATTTAAAAAAACAAACATTGTCATTTCATTTTAGTTATATATTTTTTTCAGATGTAGCAAATTATAGCAAAGTTCTAAAGGGGCCATTACTGTAATAGCAAAAGGACCTACTACACCCTGGCTGGTGTGGCTCAGTGGATTGAATGCTGGCCTGCGATCCAAAGGGTCCCTGGTTTGATTCCCAGTCAGGGTACCTGCCTGGGTTACAGGCCAGGTCCCTAGTAGGGGGTATGTGAGAGGCAACCACACATTGATGTTTCTCTCCCTCTCTTTTTCCCTCCCTTTCCCTCTGCCTAAAAATAAGTAAATAAAAAAATCTTAAAAAAAAAAAAAGGATTACTACGCAGCTGCAGTGCTCCATCATTGTAATTAGTCTTCTTTAACAGTTGTATTGGGATATCAATGACTGGCTATGCCATTAATTTTTAATCTCCGTTGGATCAGGATCACCACTAAAAATCTGATGAGAACTATGGCTCTCCTCCCTACCTCAAACATATGTGTATACACCCAGTTTTGAATGGCATTTTTCAGGGGACTCATGAACACCATGAAGCCCACCCTCAGACACTTTCCCAAACACTCCATTTCTAGGGGAAGTTTCATAGATTCTGGAATAAGAACTGCATTTTTTGTGGGGGGGGGCCTCAACAATATAGACACTGCAGTTTTGACACATTCCCCAGCCTGGCCAAAGCATGTTGTGCAATGGTTCTCATGCAAGAGTCTTTCCTGGGTGAGGAAGAGGGTTGAGATTTACAGAATAAAGTCTCCCACAGCTCAGGTCTCCTAAAGCACTGACCCCTTCCCACTGCCCCCCCCCATATTCAGTCTTATGCATTGGACCAGTAATTACTGAGTAACCACTATGGGCCAAGTGATGGGTAAGGGTCAGGACACAATGAAGTATGAGACATGGTCCCTGTTTATCAGACAGAGAGTTGGATGGGTACCTCGAAAAATTATAATATGATGTGCTCAATTACATGGAAAAAATTTCCCAAATTAAATATTGTGGGGAAACAGAGGTGATAGGGACATAAAGGTCAAACGCAGCAATATTTTTAAAATGTTCAATTTGTTAAACCTTCAGTAATGGATCAAATTCTAAGTCAGGTGGACTGTGGGCAATTGAAAGCTACAGTGTATTACTTTTCAGATGCAACTTAGCTTTATGGAATGAGTATTTGTAGAGTAGTTACTAAACCACAAAATTAAAGTAAGTTATGAAAAATGCTGATCACAGAGAGTTGGTCTCTCCCAGTGTCAAATGCAATATAATCATGTTCAGAGCAGTTCATAGTAAGTCAAATAGTTCAAGTGCAGAGCATGTGGAAAAGAATCTTCCTCCAATCTGTCATCTGAACAAAGCATTTTCTTGGGAAGATTTAGGACACAGCTTTCATCCAGCTTGTGGTAGTTCATATTTTAGTCCTGAAAATGTGGGGAATCAACAAAACAAGAAAATTTGAATAACAAGCTTGCCTTTAAGAAGTTTTTACTGGAAATAATACACATTCTGGAACTTGTCTTTCATCTGTGAATGCTGCAGAGACAGAATCACTTGTTCACACTGTGTGGTTTCTTTAACACCCTCTTCTTCATCACAGTGTCTCAGTTCTTTGTTGGCCTCAGTCCCCCTCAAGAATGTGAGGCAGAGAGACCACCAGCTCCCGCTGCAGACCAGGAGACAGGGGGGCTGCTTGAAGGTCTGTGCCACCTGCAGCACAGACCCCTGCAGAGCAGGAAGGTTCTCAGCAAACCAGACAGTGAAGGGATGGGGTGTGTTTATCCACCAGTTCCTCGACCAAGAGCCCTGGTGTTCTCAGTCTTAATTCGATTGAGGGGACGGAACATCACGAGGACTTGAGATGGTCTTTTGTGGGCAGGAGTTCAGGTGGCCTTAAGAGAGGTTGATTAATTAGACACTACGTTTTAGTTCCTCTTAATTAGAAAGGACTGCCAAGAAGAATTAAAGTGCACTTTATCACTCATTTTGATTGCTTGTCCTCCTGAGCCCTACCTGAGCTGAACCGTGGAGGTAAAGAGAGGGGAAAGAGCTGGAGGTCAGAAGACAGCTTGCAAATAGCCTGGGACCCCAGCGGAGGCACGAACAGGTCCCCAGGGAGCAGCTCCAGGCTCACACCCTAAGGGCGCAGAGGGGGACTCTAGGTAGCTCCTCGGGCTGATGCGAGCGCACAGCCCCCAGTGTCGAGGAACTGAAGGATGAGTAGGGGAAGCAGGGAGGCTCCGGAGGACGTGAAGTTGCAGGAGCCAGACCTCCCTGGAGTCTACCCTAAGCCCCCAAAACCTGGAGCAGAGAGCAGGTTTCCAAATCACTCTCGACCTGCGGGCAACAATGTAGTGTGGGATCGGGAGCAGTGTGAGGTTGAAGTGACCCGGGCGGAGAGGCAGGTGGGGGCCCTTCTGGGGCAGGCTCCAGGCCCAGAGCAGCGTTCGAGACAGAGCCTCGGAGGTTATGGTGATACTGGCCGCATCCCACCTGATCCCTGCCACCGTCCTGTGCGGTGGACAAGGCAGTAAGAACCGTTACCGCTACTCGACAGATGGGAGAAATACAGGCCCAGTGGGATGGGAAGATCACAATAGCAAAAACCTGCCGAGTGGTTCAGTCCAGCGGGCGCCCAGGAGCTGTGGAGGTGAGAGCAGGAGCGCGCGCGAAGCTTCCAAAAGAAACGCCGGGTTTTGCCTCGGCGAGTTTTCTCTGCACCCCCTGTGCTTGCACCCTAATTAGCATAACCTCAAAGGCAATTAAATACTCTTGACGGCCCAGTCTTTCCGTTCTCTGGGCTCTGGTGTTTTTCGATGCGGTTCCCCAGTGATCAGGTCAGCCCGAGCCGGGAAGCACAGGTTCGCTCACTGTGCGGGGTGTCCTGACACTGGGGAACGGCAAAGCCTCCGGGGCGCCCGACCCCAAGGGAGCGTCAGGTGGCCTCTCACGTTCTCTTATTCTCCCCACTCCCCCAACCCACTTCCTACGGGTGCGGCTGGCTTCTTGAGTCTTCCTCCTTCTCCCCATTTTCCAGCCATTCTATTCCAAACGGAGGACCCCACAATAGGAAGGGTGGGCTCCCGGGAGAGCGAGCTGAGAGGGGCGCGGGCATTGAGTCGTTCAGCAAATCTTACTTGAGTTCGCGCCCTGATCGAGGCGGGGCAGCGCGCAACGGGACACGGGCTCAACCTCGTGGGGAGAGAGAGACGCGCGTCGCAGGAGGATGAGCTGGGACGGTGTGACCTGCAGGTGTCAGAGCTCGGTGCTTAGCGGTGAACGACTTCTCTGGTGCACGCGTACGGACCACTCGCCCACGGACATTGGCCTCGGAGGCAAGTGCTTCTCCAGACTGTCCCCCAGGGCGGGAGTCACGCCCGAGTCCCAGGCGACCGGGCCCACGCCCTGCGTCCCCACGGGTGCTCTCCACGGGCAAGTCCGCAGGAAGGGGGCTGAAGGCTCGGGGTCCGGGAGGCAGCTCCACGCTCTGTCCTCCCAGATCCTGCGTTCGTCCGCGTCACCCTGCCGCCGTCTCGGAGAGGGACACCCTGTCGCGTGGACCTAGCGAGGGGTCCCGCCGGACGCCAGCCCCGCGGGGCCGCAACGGCCGCGGCTCTCCGCCCGGCACCTCCCACCGCAGGCTTCGCCCCTCCTCTTTCCTGCCCCCGCGTCCTGCGCAGCGGGTTCAACCCTCGCGGGCACCCGGAGCGCTGCAGCCGGTCCGCGCCCGTGCTCCCTACGTCCTTGCGGCGAAGACCCGGCCGGGGACACCGGCGCGCCTCCGGTGCCTCCCCGGCGACCGCGGAGCGCTGACTGGGCATGCTCAGCAGCGGGGCGCCGGGGCGCCGAGGCAGCCGAGCGCATGCAGTCGCGGGGCCGGGCGCCGGCCGTCCAGGGGCGCGGCGCGCAGGCGGCCGCTCTCGCCGACGCCCTGGCCGGCCTGGACCGCACGACGGCCAGGATGGCCTCCCTCGCGGCCTGCGGTAAGGGCGGGCGGTCGCGGGCTCTCGGGGCGGCTGGGGCGGGCCCTGGGAGCCGTCCTCTAACCCCGGGAAACTTCGGGGTTCGGCTCTGGGAAGGTGGGGAACAGGGTGTCGGCTGCGGCGCGCGCCGGCTTTGGGGGGCCGATGCTCTGCGGGGTTGGAGGCTTCCTGGAACCTGGAAAGGGGGGTGTTTGCAAAAAAAAAGTCGGAGTAAAAACGCCTGCAATTTAGAAGGCACCTGGGAGCTTTGGGACCCCGGAGACCCGACTGGCTTCAGACCACCGAGGGGAAGGGATGCGGTGTTGAGACTGTTTCGACGATGCGTGGCTTGGACTTCGGAGATGTGCCTTCCGTCTTCTCTTGTCCCTGACTGACCTTGGGGAAGTTATGGAAACTTTTCTGTTCTTGCATTATTTTCATCTGTCAATTAGAGATGAGCATATCTCTCCTGCAGATGCTACGGGGTTAAATAATACACACAAAATATGCGTTTAATGCCCCCCCCCCAAAAAAAAACACCCCAGCTAGGAAAGAAAAATTCCATGGAAATAAAAGGCATTATTCCTGCCTCCTTCTTTATTTTCGGGCACAGAATTACGTGTGTGTGTGTGTGTGTGTGTGTTTAAGGCATTGAACAGTGCTGATGGAAAACAAAATCACAGTGTGAAGGTTTCAGGGTTAGAAATCCCAGTGCGCTGGGGAGGCCAAGGAGGTATTTTTATCAATACTCCTCCTTGCGTGGAAAAAGCGGTTCTCTGTAGTCCTTTATCAGAGATGCTGCCGACACTGGATTAGAAAAGGCAGAAACTCGAGTAGACTCCTTCCCTTCCCCTGCTTGCCGTCAGTGGCTGTGATAACATCGAGTTTTGGCATTTTGAAGGTGGAGGTAGTGAGCAGTTGTTGGGGAGCGTCCCGAAGGGACACCCGCAGGCCTGGAGTTGGTGGGAGAGAAGCTGCTGCCCCTCGGCGCGGAGGCTTCTTCAGGCCGGCGGAGTCCCCTGCTCCTTCTCCCAAGGTTAAAGAGGTCGGTGTCTCTCTTTGTCAGGATTTAAACTGCTTCAGGTGATCAATCAGGTGGCTCGGAGGGTTTGCAGTTGGTGCTGGGGAACTGCTAACAAACTGTGGGCTGGTTACCAATTGAATGCTAGTGGCATTTTTTTTTTCTCCCCTGTCTCAGAGCATTTTCTGCTGGGTTAGGAGTAGTTCTTGCCTCTGCTGCCCAGGTAACACACACACCATTGTCAGTCGTGGGGAACCATCTAGGGATGATTTAATTGTCACTAATAGGCTTAATAATAATCATCTCTGTACATTTCTAGAAGCTCTAAAAGCTTAATTGGTTACTCAGGTGGAGTAAATGAAGGCTGAAGTAGTGGCACTGATTCTGAAAAGCAAGTATGTTTCAGGACTTAAAGGGAAAGGGTAGCATATTTTTTTCTTTCAATTAAGAATTACATGGTTTTCTCTTTAGAACCATAGAGGGGACTGAAACAGATTTAAATAAATATATTGTTTAGAATTTGTGCTGTTTTAAATATGTTCTTGACGGTGAATACACTTGGTCGGTTCTTTGACCTGCAACTGTGTGACCCCAGATGAGACAGATGAGTGAGTGAGTCCGGCAGGGTTTTCAACCTAGTTGACAAATTAAGGGAAAACAAAGTTGAGCACCTGGAATATATTCCTCACCCGCTGGTTGCTATTGAGATCATTATCTGATGAGAGCTTGGGGCAGCTCTGGAACCTTCCACAGATCCTCTCTCTGAAAATCAAACTGCTTGAAAAAGGTTTGCTTTCAGTCCTCTTGGATTTGGGTTTAGATATCACGGTGGGGGTGGGGGGCAGGCAAATCTAAGTTTCTTGCCTGGAATCTGTAGGGTTCCATTTTTATGTTCATTTGCTCGATTGAATAAATGCCTTGGGTCCTAGCTCTCGCCCGGGGGCTTCCAAGAGCACGGACAGTTCCCCTGAAGACTGTGTTTTCAGTTCTAAGACCAGAGAGAAATTTGGCTTCCGTATGCATTTTGTTTGGAGCAGCTTCCAGTAAGCCTCATTAGCTTGCCATCTACATATGCGTTTTTGATCCTCTATTGGAACACACTCTTTCTGCGTGTTAGCGTGAGTTTTTACATCCAGGTAGCCATCTAGACTCCTATGTTCTGGAAATAAGGAATGAGATTAGGGCAATCAATAACTGTACTGTGCCCTCTAAAAACGTACGTTCAATGAAAGACACAGTTTTTTAAATTCTGGTTTTTTAATGCTTTGATGTTTTGTATTCAATGCTGATTTTTTTTCTTTCCTTGTCCTTTCGGTGGTTTAGGTTCTTAACTGTTTTTAGCTCTTTATTTAACCATGTGCATGAGACCAACGATGGGTGACAGGGTCTCTTTTAGAGAGAGATGTCTGGGACTTGATTTGTTCTTGGCCATGCAGAAGAAGACACAGGGCCATGTCCCAAGCTGAACCAGGAAGGGATTTGTGGTTGGACCTGCCAGCCTGGTGTGGAGCTGTTAGTTTCTGGTCTGAGGAGGTTTAATAAGGGGCCCGAGGAGCCTGTGGAACACAGTGGGGCTATTTCAGACAGGGAGAGCCTCTCTGAGGAGATATTTGAGCAGAGAACTAAATGAAGGAAAGGAACGAGCCATTCTATTATGCAGAGAAAGAGCATTCCTGGCAAAGGGAATGGTGAGTGCAAAGGCCCTGGGGCAGGCATAAGCTCGTCATGTTCAAGGCTAGCTGGAAGGTTAGTGTGGCTCAAACAGAGCGTGCAAGTGGAAGACAAGGAAATGCAGTCAGAGCAAGTACTGTTGTTATAATACGATTCTCTCTCTGTTTCCTCCTATCTATTAAATTACATCTTTTTTGTGGACTCTCCCTTCTGTTTATGTTGGTGTTTGCCTGGGTTCTGTCCTTGACTTTATAATCCCACTCTCATCCATGAGTATGACATTGATTGGAAATGTATCAAGTATGGGACAAGGCCCCAAGGGCAGAGTCAGTCTCTTAGCTGGAGGCCTGTGAACTGGGGCCATGAAGTTTTCTGCATTGTAAGTTGAAGGGTGGGGTATGCTGGGACATGAAGAAAAATAAGGGCACTTTATGTGAATTATCTCATTTCAGTCTCACTTAGCCTTTAAGAAATGAGTCCAATGTTAGCCCCATATTCATCTGAAGAAACTGAGGTACCAACAGACTGAAGAATTTACTTAGCCTCACATAATGAGGGTGGAGTCCAAACGCAGGTCTGAAGACTTTGGCTGTGGAGTCCGGGGCTTGGGGTAGTTAGGAAGATGCAGAAAATGAATGGATGTGTGTGGGTGTGTAGGTAATTCCAGGCACAAGGTGCGGCTTGAGCAAAGTCAAAAAGGCACTGGACGACTGACCAGAAGTTCAGGACTTGTCATTGGAAGGGGGTACAGGCGAGGAGTGTAGTGAGAGCCAAGTGTAACCCTGTGACGTGGGAATGGAGAAACACAAAGAGATGAGACCCTAGGACACAAATTCTGCTCCTGTGACTCCCAGATCAAAACCACCACCTCCGAACTGCTCTGTAGTGTGTGCTACACTTGTGCACCCAGCTGTCTGCTAGACTTCTCTACCTGTGCGCCGCTCTGACATCTGAAACGCAGGTCCTGAACAGAAGTCCTCCACTCTCGTTTCCTGTAGAACGCCTCTGACTACTGAGCTCAAACTGGGCCCCAGCCTGTAGCCTGGATCCAGGGGACCAGAGTAAACAAGATTGCACCGTTCTGTCACAGAGAGCAGGGTCAGCTGGAGAACAGATTCCTAAACTGGGAATTATAATGCACTGTTGTAGGGACAGACCGGGAGGAGTGAGGGATAGGTCAGGAACGGTTACCTGGAGGAGACCTGGTGAAAGGCCAGCGGGGAGAAGGAAGGCGTTCCAGGGAGGGGCCCCAGCATGAAGGAAAGGCAAAGGGAGAGGAGGTGGGGGCGGGGGTTAGAGGCAGCCGCTGGCAGCGCAGCCTTGGTGAAGCGTGGTGTCCAAGCCCGGACAGGCTGTCAGGGGCCAGCGTGCTCTATTCAGTCACCCGGGTCAGAATTCGGGAGTCCTCTCTGGGTCCTCCCTCTCTATTATGTACTCACAGTGACCTTGGGAAAATCAATTCACACCCAGTGCCTCAGTTTTCTTATCTGTAAAATGGGGTCACTAAGAGGTTTACATGCAATAGTACTTGTAAGTACATATGAGCGGCATATAGTACTCAGTAAGCTTTAGCTACTATGATCAACTGCCTCTCCCAGCCAAAATCCTCCCCATCACCAAGTTCTGTGGATTCTTTTCCCTTAAATCCTTCCTCTGTGTTCTGCTCTCCTTGTCCACTGCTCTTACGCCAGACCAGGTGACCATCACAGTTCATTCTGACTGCAGTTCTCCCTGCCCCTGGCCCCTTCTGATCCTACTTGCAAACCTGATTCTGTTACTCCTCTGCTTCAGACTCTTCAAGGGCTCCTCTCTGCTCATAGGTCAGAGCCTAACCTCCCTGGTTTGGCAAACAAGGCTTTCCAGGGGCCGACCACCCTCCTGTGGCTTCCCAAGGCCCCAGCACCCCACCTTCTAGGGTGGGAGGTGTTTGAGTGTGGCTGATTACACCAGGTTTTCTCAGGTGTCTGGACCTTGCTCACTGTCCTCCATCCTGACCCATCTCATCTGACTTGGATCCTCCCTTGGGACCTCTCAGAGTCAGTCCTGCCCCCAACAACCTTCCTTTGGGACTATAAGGAGTGCTCCCTCCTGTGGGTTGTAAAAGCCCAAAGGGCACACAGTAGGTGGTCAATACCTGACTGTCTGACTGACTGAAGGACAGAGTGAAGGGCAGTGGGGGGCAGTACACTGCCCACAAGTGGTTAAAACCCCACTTTCCTATTGCAAAGAAGCAAAATAACTTTTATCATTGAACAAACAAAAGAGCAAAAAGGTCCATACTGTGTAGTAACATCAGATGCATTGCAACTGACCGGAAGTCATGATTTAGCTACAAAATCAACCCAAGGGGCTATCTGATGACCTCCCTTGTTTTTGCCCTCCCCCACCTGGCATGCCTGTCACTGCGCAATCCAGACACTCACGGTCAACACCGCTTAGGGTCCTTTTGGTTAAGAAGCTGCAGCAAAGCACATACAGATTATCCTTGGACCTTTAGCACCTTTACATTTTAGAAGTTCCTTTCTGTGGTAAATTAAAATTTTATCTTGATCCTTTGAAGAAACATTTTAATCTCTTCCTTTGACACAATATGTTCTTTGTAACAGACATGTGGGTTTTCTATTAGAACCTAGTCCTAGACAAACAGTCCACAGCTACCAAGGAAGTTTCTAGAACAAACAATTCACTGTATGTTTTTGTGAGGCACTATTATAGTTCTAGAAGTAAAAACAAACAAAAAAAAAACCTTACATTGTTCTGGGAAAATTGGAAACTGAACAGGATTTCCAACACCAGATGGAGTAGGTACCAGTAGGAAAGAAAGAAAAGGCTTCTCTTTCATCAGGGTTCGAGCCTGTGAGAGTGGAATCAAAGGGAAGCTGAGATCGTTGAGGAGCAGGCCCAGTGTTCAAAGTGCAGGGACAGTGGGTAAAGCATTTGAAAGCCTACTGCAGGCTTTGGCAAACATTTATGTGCCTTCTATGCCTTAGGCGGAGCCAGGAACTGCCATCAGAAGACGGATAAGGGATGGCCTTGCTCTCCAGGAGTGTGGGTCTAACCCGGGGCCAGCGGAAGGCACAAAGGACGGTGCCACTGCTATTAGTACCTGCCGTTGCAAAAAATCACACGAAAGAGCAAATGCAGACGTTTTGCGAGAACCTAGATGGCCCTATAGCAATGTTGTGCTTACCGTCTTTATTGTACCCAGTAGTGTTAAAGAGATCTGTTTTTATAAGAAAAGCTCCAGAAACACACTTTCTAGACTTTGATGCATCAGCACCGTAGATAGCCCTGCATCAATTACCACCCGGGGCGCAGCCCAAGTCTACCAGGCATGGAAGGCAGTCAGTAATTTCTGAATGAGTGAATTTCTGTCACAAAATAAAGGAGAAAGTTGAGGCCCGTTAAAAAAAAAATCTTCCCAAAGAATTTATCCTGAATCTTTTGTCATTATTTATTGTCTCTCTTTTTTTATCTTTAATAATGCTTTTTGTCTTAACGCCTTTTTCATCTAAAATTTAAAAGGCTTCTGTACCTTTCCTTTGGTCAGTATCTGCTTGTTGTATGTTTTTATGTCTTTTATAGTAAACATTTCCGTGGCCTTATGTTTGAGATATTTTTCTTATGAACTGCATGTAATTGATTATTTTTTATTTTTTAGAAACCTATCTCATAATCTCTTAAATAGCAAATTTATACCATTTACATGTATTGTTATTACAAATATATTTGAACTTAATTCTATCATTTTACTTTGTATTTTCTTTTTTGTCTTATTTTTTCCCTATGCTTTATTCCCATTTATTTTCTTTTCTAAGTTGAATTTTCTGTTACATCCTCTCTTCCATTCTTCCCCACTGTCTCTCTGCCACCCTCTCCAACACAACAAACTGGTTTGGAAATATTGTCATTTTCTCTTGTTTCAATAATTATCTGTGCACTTTTACTTACATTTTAACAAGTTTTACATTTATTCACTACATTTTGTTTAAGTAACTCTGATTGAACCTGTCAACCTCTCCCCTGAATAATCCCTTGACTTTGAACAGCCAGCTGCCTTGTTTACTACATTTATTTAGTATTTGAGGTCTATTAAAAAAAAAACAACTCCCAAGTTAGACATTATAATCATTTAATGTTGACAGTTTTTGTTCGATTTGCCTACATGTTTACCAGAATTCCACATTCAGTGGACTGTCATAAATGGGCTTGGGACTGGCTTCCTCGCTGTGGTTAAGATGCAAGATAAAACAGTTTGGGTGTTAAGATGGGTCTAACTTTTGTTGTTGCTGGAAGATCATACAGTTTATGGGTCTGTGCAGAATGATTTGTGACAAAGCGTGTTAGTTTTGTTACACATGTCTGTTAGGTTGGCCCCTGAAAACGGCAGGCACAGGATGGTGCCTGTCTGGTTCCTTATAGAACCTTGGTACTTATCAGCACGTCAGATAAAAGACCGTCAACAGCCTGGAACCAGGTACGGCGGGAATGAGCCCAGCCGGCTTGCGATAGTCATCTGTCCTCCTTCTGTCTCTGTGTCGGGAGCGCAGGTTTGCCCTGCAGTCTGTGCTGGGAGTCAGCCAGGCCACTGCTCCGCTCGCTGCCTGCTGAGCAGCCGGCACCAGGGAACAGACAGCAGTTGTACACAGTAAGCGTGATATTGACTCAGCTTTTATTGAGTGCAGGTTCGCTCAGAGCAGAACATCAACACACATTAATATCCTACTCACACTCTAACAATCTCGGAGAATTGTAGCACACAGCAATCAATGGGGGATCATGAACCTGAGTCCCAGAGTCTCAGTCTGCAGGTTGAGGAGACAGCATCTTGCAGGGAGGGATCTCCGGAGCCAGGTGCGCGGCAGGGCAAAGTGCTCAGTCCGGCAGGGCAGAGCCTCCAGCAGGGGAAGCCCAGGGAGATCAGCATGGCGGGGAGCAGCAGGCTGGTGTGTGGAGCTCGGCTGTCTCAGCAGTGGTCCGCAACCTGCCTCCCTTATACCTTGGAAGTGGTGGACTCTGGCCTTCTGGGTCTTTTCAATAAGTGTCTTGGCAACCCTGATGCCAAGTGGGGAATTTGCCCAGGAGCCTATCTATGGGTGGTCCCCCTCCGCAGACATGGCCACTCTGACCCCGTGTGCGGATATCTTAGGTGTGTCTCCTTGCCAGTTGTGCCTGCTCTGACCTAGGTGGTTTCCCTCTTGGACCAAAGTGTCATGGCTGGCTGACAGCCATGTTGGTTGACATGAGTGACTCCACTTTGTGTTTTATACTTTATGTTCTCTTGATCGGACCAATGGCTTTTTATTGGTCCTGTTCTCCACACTTTGCCTCTCCTTTAAATGTGCGCCCAGTCAAGATAAACCTGGGCTTTAATTCCCGCTTTTCGACTCTTCAGAAGTGTGACTCAGATCCGGTTCCTTCCTTCTGCCACCCTCTGGTTCCTCATCTGGGTGGTGGATAATCATAGCTCCCTTGAGCGAATTTTGAAGCTTAAATTAAATAATGGATGCAAGTGAAATAACGAATGTTTAGCACAGTGTCTGGCAAAAAGAAAGTCATGGAAGTCTACCGCCTTCTCATTTTGTTTGCTTGTTTTTATCAGAATTTACATTTCTGGTTGGCTGTGCCGTGATTTCTGCCCCTCTTTATTTCTTAAACAAAACATTATCGTGTGCTGTGCCTTACATACAGACAGGTGGGTAAGACAAATTTATACTACAACAAATAATTACATAGTGACCCCTGTGTGACCGCCACCTTGGACAAGAAGCCAAGCGTCCCAGCAGCACGGAGCCCGCTCTGCACTCCCCTGCTCTTCTGCAGTTCCCGCATCCTTCTTCCCTACCCCGGGGAAGCCCCACGCCAACTTCTGTGCTGACTATTGGGATACTTTACCTTTTTACCATCCCCGAATGCCTCTGTCAAGAATAGACTTTAGTTCGTTGTGAAGTTTTCACAAATAGAATCCTGTATTGTTTTGGGTTGCCTTTTTCACATAACATTATGATTGTGAGATCCATCCATAATATTTGGTGGGGCTTCATTTTTTTTGCTGTAGGGTATTCCAATTTATGGATAGCCTTGGTCTTTTTAAGTATAAAATGAAAATAGCTAGCATTAAATGAACACTTTTTGCGTTCTGACTTTTAAGGTAGGAGCCTTTATTATTCCCATTGTACATGCGAGGAAATGGAGCCAGAGAGAGATGAAATAATGTCCCCAAGGGTTGGCACCAGGTTTCGAATCTAAATACTGACTCCAGGATCACCAAGTTTATGGATCTCATTCAGAGTCTCAAGTTTTGCCATTAGTTACCTGATTTTCAAAAATGTAACTGCAGCTGGTTCCTAAAGGATTAAGTGGATATTTAAGCTCTCCTGTGCAATCTTGCATCTTTGTTTAATTCCTACACAGAGGACACACCTTTCTTTATTCAGAGTTACCTTGTAACAGCCACCTGCCTTTGTGCTTTTGCTCTTTGAGTCTTTTTGGAGTATTGCCACCAAAATTATGCCCTAGTTTTACCAGTCAGATATGATTCATATTTCAATAGTTTTATTTTTAAAATAGATTTATTTTATTTATTTTTAGGGGAAGGGAGGGAGAGGGAGAGAAACATCGATGTGTGGCTGCCTCTCACGCGCCCCCTACTGGGGACCTGGCACATAACCCAGGCGTGGGTCCTGACTGGGAATCAATCCAGGGAGCCTTTGGTTCTCAAGCTGGCACTCAGCCCACTGAGCCACAGCAGCCAGGGCTATATTTCAATAGTTTTACCAATAAATTTATTCATAGCCTCTTCCAGGCATTCATTCTGAATTTAAGTACTCTGCTTCTTTGTTGATTACTAATTCCTCAGTATGTTTTCCTCCTTCCTTTGTCTTTTCTTCCCCCCACCCTTAGGCATTTCTGTGCTTGTAAACCTTAGTCAGTCTCTCTCTGCTTTTTTCTCTCCCTCCCTGCTTTCTCTCTCTTGCCACCTTTGGTGCCATTGACCTTGTCCCTTGCAGGTCTCCTCACTTCCAAAATCTTTTCAGGATAGATTATGAGCGAAGTGTTTAAAAAGAATTAGGAATGACAACTTTAGAGTAGAGCAGTTTGATATGCTTTTAGGTCTGAATTTTGTCGATTCAGCTCATTCCACAAATATATACTGAGTTATTTGCTAACTATGCATTTGTACAGCTGAATTATTTTTGTTAACCATACCTCATCCCTCCCCTACTACCCCCCCCAAAGTTAGATAAGTATTACTATCACTGTTTTCAGGTAGAAAATACAATACTGAAAAGAAGCCAAAATGGAGTAAAGTGAAGAAACAATGACCATTCATTTAAAAGCAAAAATCATCTTCAGTTTTCTTCTGGATAGTGAAAACGGGTACTAATGTGGGTCTTTCATAAAAGCCAAGCGTTGTCTGACCAAGTTCAAAGAGTCTGTGTGCAGCAGAACCGGCTACTTCCCAACCTGCTGCTTTTCCTCTGTGATCTCAGCAGCCTCTAATGAAGTTGCCACCTAGAGGGAGGGGGGATGGCCCTTTGTTCATTCTTTAATCTCAGGCGCTCCTTTTTTCTTTCAACCAATGAACATGTGTTCAGGATTTGCCTTATGCCAGGGACGGTTCTAGGCTCGGGGAATGACACCAGCAAAGCGTCCCTGGGTCTGCCCTGGCCAAGCACATGGTTTTGGAGACTTGTAAACCAGTACAGGTAGCCGCTGCTTTTTAAAAGTTCACGTCATGCCACTTTGCCTTTATGAAAGACCAACATCGGTACCTATTTCTGCTAACTGAAAGAAACCTGAAGAGGATTTTTGCTTTTAGATGAACGGTAATTGTTTCTTTGTTTTTAGTCCATTTTGGCTTACAATAGCTTTCATTAGAATGCTCTACTTTTGGATAGTGGGGAACTGTGCAGACATACCTTGTTCTGTTTCACTTCACATACTGTGGTTTTTTAAAATATTGTTTAATTACAGTTGTCTGCTTTTACCCCTCCCCCTCCCCCACCCAAACCCATCTCCCTCCCTTGCTTCCACCCCCCACCTTGGTTTTGTCCATGTGTCCTTTATAGTAATTCCTGAAAACCCTTCCCTCCATTATCCCCTCTCATCTCCCCTCTGGTTACTGTCAGATTGTTCTTAATTTCAATGTCTCTGGTTATATTTCATTTGCTTTTTTCTTTTGTTGACTAAGTTAAAGGTGAGATCATATGGTATTTGTCTTTCGCCGCCTGGCTTATTTCACTCAGCATAATGCTCTCCAGTTCCATCCATGCTGTTGCAAAGGGTAGGAGCTCCATCTTTCTTTCTGCTGCATAATATTCCATTCACAGATCCTGTGTTTTTTATACATAGAAGGTTTGTGGCAACCCTATCAGCAACTTTATTCCAACAGTCTCTAATGATGGTTATTTTTTAGCAATAAAATATTTTTTAATTAAGTTATGCACATTTTTTAGACACGATGGTACTGCGCACTTAGACTGCAGTCTACTGGGAAACCAGAAAATCTGTGTGCCTTGCCTTATTGTGATACCGGCTGTAGCGCCATGGTCTGGACCCGGACCCGCACTGTGTCCGAGGCGTGCGGGCACGATCCCAGCTGCTCAGCGCTGCTGCGGCGTGCCCCTTCCTCAGGAAGGATGCTGGAGAGTGGAGAAGGTCTGGGGATGATCCTCAGAGGAGGAGTTGGCCACACACGCACTTGCTAGAATTGTATTTCCCGCTTTAAAATAGCTTAAAATATTTTTTCACATTTTCCCTCCCTGTTTGTGGGCCTGTGGTGAGGGCCACCACTGTGTTTCTGTTCTTGGGCTCACCATCTGCTCTTGTCAGTACTTTCCAGCTGCTTTCACACCCGGTCACATGCAGCCGCCCCTGCAGACGACTGCCAGTTCCTGCCTCCTGTGACCGGGGCCTGCAGTTCACGACTAACAGCGCTAACCTACGAAACCGTCTTCTCCACCAGCTTCACAACACTCTCTTTCAAATCTGTTTCCAGAAATCCCTTCTCTGAATGCATTTGGCGAGTTCTTTATAATTATTTTCTCCCTCACACCTATACTTTTCACCTTACAGATCAGGGTTTCAAAATTTTCCAGTATCACGTAAAACATTCTGATATTTCAGGCGAGTTTTGCAACTATTACTATAATGATTCTTTGTCTCTGACCTGTAGTGTTCTATATCAGATGATACTATGTATTGATTTTGATGTTTTGAAATCAGTTGCTTATGCCCTACCATGTTTCATAAACAATTAGAAGCAGGTCTCATCTCGATTTGAGCTCTGTTCTGCCACATGCCGCCGTAGTGTGACCTCTGGCCAGGCCCTTCGCTGGTGGGAGTCTCAGCCTTTCCATGGCTGATGTGGGGTGGAGTCTGCCCCTTTGTACCTGGTGCAGGAGATGATGTGGGTGAAATGCTAAGAGGTTATGTAAATGTGAGATTTGCATTTCTTTTGCCCCTTCTCTCTAGAACACCCCCTGTTCACAGTCCTGGGGAATCCAGGGCAGTTTGTTGTTACACTTTTGGCCTTGGAGGGAGTCTCATCCACTTCCCTCTGTGCTCGCTTCTCATCGGGTTATTGCAGGTGCCCCTTAGAGGAGTCTTCCTGCCCTCCTGTCCAGTTTCCCACGCCACCCCCACCCGACCCCGCAGCACTCTTCAGACTCCATTATAATGACTGGGACATTGAATTGAAATCGTCTATGTGGGTTGTTTGTTCAAATGTTCTGAGTGCCTGGCGCCCACTAAGCATGATGCCTGGAGGAATATGAGATGCAGAAAGCTGGTTCATTGACACAGTCATATAGTTACCCTGTGGCCGTACGGTCTCCCAGAATATAATTGACCTCTTTTATTTTCTTAACAGACAAAGACATGAGCAGCGGGAGTTACAACCTTTCCACCACCACGACGGGCAGCTACTACAGCTGTGTCAGCCAGATCACCATAGGTGAGAAAGTGTGTTATTTTGTTAAATTCATTATTGCCCGGAGGAATGGGGGGTTTGAGCACTAAGGAAGGAGTGAGTAGAAAATGCAATCACATGAGCATTTATTTTCAGAATCAGCACTTGCTTGTGGATGCACTTCTTGGGCGCCCTCTTGTGGACTCTCACCGCATTTACACAGAAAAGGACAGAGGAGGCAGGGTGGTCCAGAGAGATTTCAAAAATCTGGGTTTGCCCAAATCTTCGTCTTTTGCTTTAACTCTTTCATTGGTGTATCACCTGCATGACTGTGTGCTTGATATTAAGACTGGATTAGTTTTTAATATGTATGTCCACCTAGTTTAAAAAGAAGTTTTATATCACCACCATAAGTAGAAAATGTACATTAGTTTCCCTAAATGCGTACGAGATGTATGCACACAACAACAACAAATCAGCCCTGTTGAGTGCTAGCTCTGCTGTGTGCACCGGTGGCCCCGTCCCCTGACTTCGCAGAAAGTTGAAGTCTGCAGTCCGGGCCAGTTGCTTTCTATCCCTCCCCTGTTTGATGGGGGACCCTTCCAGGAAACGGTGGGGCGCTTTGTGCTCACCAAACCCCCTTTCCCAGCTACCTTCCTCCTCAGCCTGACACGTGTTTTTTTTTTTTGGTCAAAAAGGGCAGCGTGACCCTGATTACTTTTCTGTTTGCTGAATCCATCCTCTCCCTTCCACACCCTTTCACATTTTTTTTTTGTTTCCAGAATCTTGGCCACTGCCTTAGAAGAAAAAAAATGCTGGTGATAATCGCAGCTGACACTATTTGTTCTTCTTACGTGCCAGTTGCTCTTGGCCCTTGATATATATTATTTCACTTAAGCAGGACTCTCCGAGGAAGGTACTCTTACTTCCCCATTCTGCAGATGAGGAAACCTGCTTTTTGCCTCCCGGCCAGAAACACATGTGCCCAAGGTTGGCATGTAGGCCTGCTTGACACGAAAGCTCACGGTTTCTCAAATTCCAGCAGTGGGGACCCCTGCAAAAAGAAATGCTAATTATGAACCTCTCAAATGGATTCAAATTATTTTTACTATAAGGTTCAGACATAAAACTAAGTGTATTCCTATATTTCAATTAGCCATACAAATAAAATCAAATTTACCAATGCATTTTAAAATACTGTAAGGCAAAAAAAAAAAAAAAAAAAGAAGAAGAAAAGAAACTTTCCACACTAATTTAATACGGTGGCTGCTGTTATTTTGCCAGAATGCAGACATGCTTGTAAGGCACCGCGGGACCTGCAGAGGTGCCGGTCCGGTCAATGCTGCTGGGTATTGGTGACAGCTGTGCTCTGCCACCACCCCTCTTTGTTCAGCCTGCTGTGACATCCCTGTCCGTGCTCACTCAGGCAAGGCTGTGGTCCCCTCAGTGACACGAATGTGCCGTGACGTATCCGTCTCTCTCCCTCCCTCGCTGAGTGTGTCAGTCAGTTTCAACTTGATGGAAGCCCAAAAGCAAACCCAGGCACTAAAATTATGTGACAGAACATGGTTCACAGTAGGTATCTATTCATTTTTAGGTGATTCAATTAACTTTTAAATGAAAAATTAGAAAAGTTCTTGCTCCTGGGCCCTGGTTTGAAAACACTAAATAACCTGAAACGTCTTCCTAAAGACATGTGCTAAGCACTGGGAGGCCACTTTGAGTTCAGACTAGGAGAGTGACAAGATGAACTCATGGATGAAAGGGTTTTTTAGGGGCAAACAGAATGGATTTCATGTGAGAGAATCTGGTGTCATAACAGAGAGAGTGACTATGACTGTAGTCTTGCCACCAGACAGTAAGGAACTTGGGAGGTGAGATAAAAGGCAGGTCAGGAGGGGACCACGTGGAGGAGTCACCAGGACTAGTCACTGAGTGGATCTGGGGAAAGACAAATGTGCCCTGAGATTTTGAGTCAGGGTCCCAGGGAGTCTGAACCCTTCCTAGAAATCTGGAAGTCAGGAAGAGGATGTGGTGGCCACAGATTAGACAGGTTGGGTCTGAGGTGTCCATGAAACCGCCCTCACCTCGAAATGCCCCACCAGAAATGGGAAGTGAGGGGAGATGGGCCGGAGATGAAGAGGGCCAAGCGCCAATCTCTGGGGGAGGCACCATTGGGGCAGAAATAACGACAGTGGTAGGAAATAAACCGAGCACATTTCCTGGGAAGTCCCAAGAATTTCTAGAAGGGGAGGCTGCGGAGTGTTCAAATTAGGGTCTGCTCTGGTGACATCCCCAAGAGCCATGTCAGCGGATCATGGGATGGGGAGCAGGCTGCAAAGCTCTGAATAAGGAATGTGAACAGTGACAGAGACTTCTCTTCTAAGACACGTCTCAGTGAAGGCGGAGGTGTCAGTAGTGAGGGCATCTGGTGGACAATGCCCTGGGAGCTTTCTGTGTGCCAAGCACTGTTCTAGATACTTTTTCTCTGTTTCCTCATTTAATCCTCACAACAGTCCTAAGGTAGATGCTGTTATGTTCTCCATTTTAAACATATGAGCAAACTAAATTCTATAGAGATTAAGAAAGCCACTTGAAGAGACATTGGTAGTAAGAGCTGGGATTAGAGCCCAGCTGATCTGTCTCCCATTGGACAAGACTTTTGCCACTTGTCATCTTGCAGAGTGGCCGGCCATGGTCCAGTTAGTTTTGGCCACCACGTCAAGGTGTTATGGGTTGCATTGTCTTCCCCCAAAAATATGTATTGAAGTCCTGATGCCTGGTACCTGTGAATGTGACCTAATTCAGAAATGGAGCCTTTGCAGATGGAGTAAGTTAAGGTGAGGTCACACTTGATTAGGGTGAGTCCTAATCCACCATGACTGATGTCCGTATACAAGAGAACAAATGCAGTAAGGATCCCCTGTGATGATGGGGGCAGGGATTAGAGCGACGTGTCAGTAAGTGAAGGAATACCAAGTATTTTCTGCGAAATCAGAAGCTGTAGAAAGGCATGGAACGGATTCCGCTGTAGGGATTTCGGAGTGAGCTGGGCTCTCCTGACAGCTTGCTTCTCTACACTGTTAGCTCCGAAACTGTGACGGATACATTTCTGGGGCTTTAAGCCACCGGGTTTCGGTACTTTGGTACAGGCGCCCCCGGGAACGAACGTAACAGGTTCGTACTGACCTACGTCATTGCCAGTGAAGGGGAGGTGGGTACGACAGTTTTCTCAGAGGTGATGGGACAATGAAAGGTCCCTGAATGTGTCTTCTGTTCCCCGACAATGGCTGAAACTATAAGGGGACGCGTTATTTCACATAATAGGATGGCCAGGGGCAGGCCTGTCCTGCGGGCAGGTGGAGTGAGCTGTCCAGTGATGATGTGACATACCGTTCTCCCCTTTGCTTTCCTCAGAGAGTTTATCTTCGTGGTGGCAGCCAGATGGCTGCCATGGTGCCAAGGACTGCATTTAGACACAGCAGTGATCAGAGGGGAAGCAGCTTCGGTGCCTCCCTTCCGCTTTCACTTGCGGAACTGAGAAGCTTCCCTCTGTAGCGCCTCATTGCCTTCTCCTATCTCATTGGGTGGGATTGGGTCACGTGATCACCCTCCCTTGAACCAATCATTGGCAAGGGAGATGAGATGCTCTTTAGAGCCTCCCTCAGGGAGATGGAGGTGAGGGCGAGGTCCACCTCCCCTGAGTCACGTGGCTGAGCAGGGTCGAGATGACTCCCCACATGAAATAGGACTTTGTTGGGTGGAGAAGAGTGGAGAGATTCTACGTCCGGGCAGGGCCAACGCCCACCGTCTGTTCAGCACAAAGCACTTTTGTAATCTTTATTGTAAAAGTAGAAAATAATCAACAACCTCAGACCCAGAGTACTGGAGGGAAGACAGATGGCTGGTTCTCCAAGGAGTCCTTTTTGAAAAGCCCCTTTTGTTGTCCTTCATCTCCTGCACTTCTGTGCTTACAGAAGAGTCGTCTCACACAGCAGTGTCACCCTTGTGCGGGGATTTCACTTCAGGGAATAGCACACTGGTGGATTTCCTGTAGGAATCCATGTCCTGCCCACAGCAGGTGCCAGAAAATTTCCAGAAACAGAAAAATGATTCCTTCTGCAATCTGTTTATCCATGAGACCTTTAGATAATTCCTTATTTTTTGGTAGTAAGCTCCCATTTTACCCATGTATGAGAGATTGTAAAACTTTGTAGTTAACATCATTCTTAAGACAGCCCGCAATTTTAAGTGTTGCTTACACGTCTCTCTTCGTGATTCGGGGTCTGGCAGGTGATAGGCCTCCAAGAGAGCAGCGCCCCACTCCCCGCCGGGGTCAGGCTGGTGGGTGAGGGAGAGGGGCAGGCCACCAATGCGACGTTCCCGTAACTTGCCTCCTGGTACTCGGACTCCAGCTGTTCTTCTGGATGGTTGGTGGTCCTCTCAAAAGACCTTGACCTCATTGCTCCTTTTAAATTCAGGCTGATTCCAACATAATTGTGCTGGTCTTATCCTACCTCATTTTTATCAATAACATGGGTCAAAATATTGGCTAATGAACACCATTTTGGATTAAGTGTAATAATTTCCTAAACTTAAAAAAAAAAGCTTGTTAGCTATGTGAACAATATCTTTTCAAAATTAAGTATGTGCTATAAATCAGCTGTAATTTTATTTTTAAAAATGCGATTGTGTAAAACCTGAAATTGTGGATAGCCCACAGTTCCTTGGGACTGCTACACATAACGCTTCCTGCCGTGGTCTGTTCTGCGATAATGAACCCTCAGGAGCTTGGGGATATGGAAAGAGAGGAGGGACCTAAGTGAGTTTCTGAAGAAAGCACCCAGGCAAGGGAAAAACATGGCCCTGTAATTATTCTTCTTGCAAAAGAATTCCCTGGTGTAAATAGAAAGTAATATGTTTTTCGCATTTTTAATAAAAACATAATGGAACATGGATTTAGAGAGAGCATTCTGGAGTTTCACTTCTATGACCCAGTACACTCTTAGTGGGTGTGGGAGATCCCAGAATACTGATCCCAAGAAATGAATTTGCATCAGTCAAGTCCAGTCGAGCAAACACACTCAGGGCTAGTCCTGGGTCAGTCATGTTCACCCCAGTGTCCCAGTGTCGCCCTGGTTCCTTGTAGTCCGAACACTGAGACTTTGTGTTCCTGCCGAATCTCTCCAGAGGCCCCAGAGCTCTTGCTCAGGAAAGATTCAGTCACTTCCGCTGCATTCCAGTTGGTCACCTTTTAGGAAGGTCACCTGCTAAGGAGGGTTCAAACAGTCCAGTCAGCCTGTTCTAAAGTTCCCCCTTCCTTGCGAATTCTGGTCAACCAAGATTCTTCAGTGAAAAGTTATTCAGAAAATTGTTCGGAAGTGGGGCCTATTACCCCACAAACTGTCCTTACTAGACTCTGAGCTCCTTAGTGGGACTGACTGGGCCCCTAGCACATAGTATGTACAAAGAAACGTAAGTCGAATAAGTGAACAAGGTCTGCCAAGTGTGATGATTTTAGCCTGCATATTTGTAAAGTGCGTTTATTCTTATCTCAAGTGCTGTTTGATTTGACTCGCTGATAAAAAGCTCTATAGCATAAAGCTTCTATTGTTGCTCCTGACCTAATGTGTTTGTCTCTCTAGGTTATGACATTTCCGGGCCTGTTGCGATTGGGCTCACCCACTGGAAAAATCCTTACGCTCAAGGCAGACCTACCCTCCCGTCAGATCTGCCTCTCTTCATCTCCAAAGATGCAGGCATCCCCGTGTATCACGAGACCCTCACCCGCAAGACTGAGCTGGCCACGCCTTTGTCCTGCCCAGCCTCACTGTCCATCACTCCAGTGCCTTCTTACAGTAGCAGCAGCCAGGAAACCCTGAGTCAAGACACAACAGGTAGGACTAGCTGGCTTCCTGTTGGAGATTCAGGTCTCCATCTATTTGAGGTTCACGCATTCGCCTGCTGACCACATTGTATCCTTGTTTCTGCTCGTGTGGTGTCGTAGGCTCCCGTAACTCCCCCCTTCCCTCCTTCATATAATAGCTTGGCTGCACCAGAAGGAAGGTTGGATGTGTTTGTAAATATTTGGCCTACGCCTATATTTGACCTAGTACCGTTTGGTAGAATGACCATCTGGAAATCAACCCTGCATCAGAATTCCCAGTTTTGTTGTGTGACTTTGTATTGGTTTGTTTAATTTTCTTTAATCCTCTATTTCATGAGAAGGCATCTGTCTTGTACTAAACTCTTGAATTCAAAAAAGTCATTGAAAAACCATTTTGAATACCTCAGTTACTACCAGTTCACATTGCTCCACCAATTGGAACTAATGTCGGGGGTCTGCACGTCAACGCCAGAGACACCAGACCTGGCCTGCTGCTGGTGCAAGAACTAAGAATAGCTTTTACTTTTTAGAAATGATTGGTGTCTCAGTCTACTCAGGTTGCTGTAACAAAATACCACAGGCTAGTCGTTTATAAACAATAGAAATTTATTTCTCACGGTGCTGGAGTTCAAGGTCAGGGGCCCACATGGCTGGATGGATAAGGGCCCGCTGGGCCCTCACACAGCGGAGGGCTGAGGGAACCCTGTGGGGTCTCGTTTGTAAGAACATTCATCCCGTGCACGAGGGCCTCGCTGTTACGACCTAAGCATCTCCCAGGGGCCCCACTGCCATTATATCCAGCATCAGGATTCCAACATATGAATTTTGGGGGGTGACACAGACATTCAGTCCATACAGTGAAAAAAAGTAAGGAAGTAATACTATTTTGAGACACATGAAAGTTTTATGAAATTCAGATTTTAGTATTCATATATAAATTTTTATTGCAACACAGCCACACTCATTCATATACATATGTGTCATCTGTGGTCTCTTTTGGGTGACAACAGCAGAATTGAATAATTGTGACAGAGACCATCTGTCCTGTAAACACTTAAATATTTCCTCTCAGGCCCTTGGTAGAAAGTGTTTGTTGACTGCTGATCTGTGTGATCCTTGGGAGGTATGATTTAAGTAATCAAGGCAAGAAATCTGCCTTGATTTCTTATAACATCTTGCCTTAAAATTTATAATTTACATTACACTTTAAATGAGTTACAGAAAGTTTTACCTATCTATACCAGAATAGCCAGTTAATTGTGTTCATGATAAAAAGTCTGAGTTGGAGGTTTAAATTATGTAAAATCTATTCTGCCACGTTTTTCTTATGTAGCGACAGGATTTAGGGCTATGGTTCAGTCACCCAAATCCACCCTGAAATTCCTTTTCTGAAAGTCAGTCTTTGAATATTGACACTCAACGTTGCAATGTCACTCAACAATTCACAGATGCTGCCACCTAGAGGTGAGACGCTGGTGTTGCAGAAGCTTCAGATTATCAAAAGCAATCTCTAGAACAGCAGATTGCAGACTCCATTTGAACTTGTTAACAATGAGTATTCCTGGGCTTCACCCCAGGGGATGCTGTGTCCATGGAACAGAGCGAGCTTTAGCAGTCTGCATGTTCCAAGATGTCCCTCTGGGGACTTTGATTTCTGAGGTTTCCATACTCACACTGGGGGACCGCCCCCCACCGCTGCCCCAAAGTGTGTGGTTGAATGGCTAGATGGACATCCAAAAGACTATAGAACACGGGGCCATTTCCATGCCATCAGCTCTGCCATGGCAAAACTGCTCACCTTTCTGGTTGTCCTTGTGGAAGATGAGTTTGAGAGTAGAAACATCATGATCGAGGATGGGAACATTTTTCCACACGTAAGTTTGAAATCTCCTGGGCTTTGTTATCACAAAGGAAAACTGCCTCTGCTTACTTTAAAAGCTTCATAAAATCTCAGGTTAAGAAAGTGCTGCCTTTGGCCTGGCTAGCTGAAAGGTTATGACATTTCTTGACAAAGGAGCGTGTGGAATGGTAGATTAACATTTCACCACCTTTCCCATTGAGTTGGCTTTTTTCTTTGCACAGGGCTTGTAGTCTGACTTTTGAAAGAGGTTTCTATTTTTAATTTGTAGGTTTCCAAAAACAAATGAAAAGCCTATAATTTCCTTCATTCCTTGGAACTTTCCACTGGCAATAAAATACTGAATTTTTCCAAGCAAGTGACATCATCATCATCATCATCATTATCATTATTATTATTCACATACTTATAAAGTAAGCCTGAACATTTAAAGACGTATTACACAGGTGTGTCATATTTTATTATAGAAAAATTAAGATGCTAATACAGCTTCTGTAAGTCTCAATTATGATTATATGTAGGTCAGTTATTACATTTATTTGATTTCTTATAGAAATTTGTTGATCTCAATATGTATTTTTGTGTGAAAGCTTCCAGTTTCACTTTTTTTTAAAGTGAATTCTATTCTCCATATATATTTATGTCACTAGTTTGAAGACAACTCTGTGCAAGTGTATCAGAATGTCCTACACATTCCAGACTTTGCTACACATATATCCCTTCATATTTCTAAGCTGTCTTTCTTCTGCATGGACTGCAGATCTGATGTGGAGGAGCTGATAAGTTAGAGGCACAAAATAACTATATAATTATTTATTGATTGAGTTTGCTTATGTTTAAGAATTTACCCAGTGTTTTAGTCAGTATATGCTATAGCAGGTTAAGTAGGAAAAACGGTCTCCAGTTTTGAGCTTGCTCAGTTCATGTACTCATACTCACCCATGCACCCCATGCACCCCCATGCACCCCCATGCACCCCCATGCACCCCCATGCATCCCATGCACCCCAGATCGACCCATGACCTGCACCCAGCACCCCTGCACCATGTCCGCACCCCATGCATCCATGACCCCGCCATGCCGCCTGACCCATGCCCCATGCACCCCCATGCACCCCCATGCATCCCATGCACCCCCATGCATCCCATGCACCCCATGCACCCCCATGCACCCCATGCACCCCCATGCACCCCATGCACCCCCATGCACCCCCATGCATCCATCCATCCATCCATGCATCCATCCATGCATCCAATACATATGAAGTTCTTACTCTGTGCCATGTATTGTGATAAATCCCCAGAATAGAAAATTGGGTTAGGCAGCACCCTGTCTAAGGTGGTCAGAGTCTACAAGAGGGGACAGATAAGTAAATCAAGTATTTTAATTCATTGTAATAAGTACTTAGATGATTCTTATTAGATCGCCATACACACATTTTTGTTATTAAATTTTTAATTGCTATACTAGTAAAATACTAATAACATAGTATTAAAATATGGTATTATAAAATTATAACAGTAAAATATTTTAGTAAAATATGTTGAGTACAAACTATATTACCAAATTATTTTTTCAATTAAAAGACAATAGATTTGAAAGAACCATCGGGGGAAAGTTTGGAAACTGCCTCCATTTCAGATATTCTGTGTAGATTTAACACAGTTTTTGGTGACCAGGCTTCACAACTCATGTCGTCACTGTGACACGACTGACGTTTTAGTCACTCCCCACCGCCAGCTGATTCCCAGTCACTGCCATTCATTGTCCCCAGTTACTCGCTGCATCTGGTGATTCCAAAGCAGTACCTCCCTGCCTGACAAACTTTAAAGACGTGCTTATAGCTGCCTACCAGACTTTCGGCCTGCATGTATCCCATACCTTTTAAAACTTGTATTCCCTGAATAGAACTTTTTTTCTGGTTGCTTCAAAAGTTCAGTTTCTCACTGTTTAATGGTCTCACTGTCCATTCAGATTGCCAATCCAAAACGTGGTGTCTTTATGCCTAACCCTCTGTGGGCCATCTTAGAAGTGTCTCTGATTCAGAGTCTCCTTTCCATTCCCATGGATACTAACTCAGCTCAAGTTCACATTACCTCTACTTAGATTGCAGTTGTCTTGTAACCAGCCTCCCTATGTCTTAATTTATTCCATGTCCACAGGGTTAGCTTTCCCAAGTTCATGTCTCCCTCCCTCCCTCCCTCTATGCCTTCTTTCTCCTTCTACCTACACCTCCTTGACCACCTCTGTTGCTTCCCCATTGCCAGGAGAATGCAGTGTAAACACTTCATACATGGTACACGAGGGCCTTCCTCACTAGCATCTCTCACCAACCTCTGCAGATGTATCCACATAGTAGTTGCAGTTAATTCTTTACTGTTCCCTAAAGATTGATGATTTGGCACATGCTGTGCCATCCACTTGGATGCCATTCTTTATATCTCCTGTGAAAATTTCAAACCTAGTTAAGAGGTAACGTCCTCTATGAATGTTTTCCTTTTTCCCTCGGCATATTCAGTCATTCTTTATGTTCTGTTGATAAGTCCTGTAGACATCTTCAGTTCTGCTCTTACTATACTGCAACATAATATTCTTTTCATATGTCTACTACATGTACAGTTCTTGAGAATTAGTGTCTTAATTGTGTATTCGTTTGGTCAGTATACAACCAAACATTAGAAAGTATGTTTTCTATGACCACTTAAATTGAAGATTAGACATAGTTGAAGAGAGAACTAGGCATGGAAGGTACATCTGTAGAAAATACCCCAAATGCCTTTAGAGAAATAGGAGCTAGAAAAATAAGGAGGAAGGGATTGAAATATAGAAGAGAAAATGAGAAATTCCAACAACATTGATTTAAAAAATGCTGTTCTGGATTAGAAAATAGAAAAAGAGAGGGAAGGATGGTAGGGAGAGAGAACCAAAGAAAAGAGCCAATGTCTGAGAATTTTCCAGAATTGAAAAGAAATGCAAGTCCTTTGATTATGAAACAGTGAAGAAGGAATAAAATTAAATCCACATATAAACATATCACTCACCATATATTATGGTGAGTAAGCAAAAAACAAAGGGAAAAAAATCTTAGAAACAATGCAAGGGGCAGAGATGGCCTGCAGATGAGAAACAAACAGGCCAGGCTTTCCGACGGTAACGATAAGAGCCCACAGACAGAGCACTGCTGTCTTCAGTGCCCTGGAGGGAAAGCAGTCAGTGCAGAGTTCCAGGTCCAGCTCAGTGGTCACTGAAGAGGGAGGTCAGCATAAGAATAGTTTTGGAAAAAGACTGGGAGAGTGTACCCAGTGTACATCTACTAAAAAAAAATGATCAAAAAGCCTATTTTAGGAAAGAAGCCTATTTTAGAAAAGTGGGAACTGGAACTAGAAGACAGGACTAAGATTAAGAAGATGAGAGAAAATATATTTATATGTTTAATTTAAAAGGATCCCTCTATAAGAATTGTTTTCAACCAGAAATGATTTAGTTTCTCGGGGAACATCTGACCATGGCTGGAGATATTTTTGGTTGTTACAACTGGGCAGGGAGTGTTACAGGCATCTACTGGGTAGAGGCCAGAAATGCAGTGCATGTGACATGTGCCTAACTCATTGTCCCATTCATCATTAGTTCTTAGTGCTGCTTCTTCCCTTCGAGTTTCTCTTCCTACGTGCTGTACCTTGACCTTGCAGTGGACTCTGCCTTTATGGCATTCCCAGGGCTCTGCTGTCTCCCCTGGGGCTGTCCTTGAAACAGCATGTCCTTAGCACTTTTGACTTTCCCTTTTTCACATTTCTCTAGTCCTTTAACTTGCCCTATATTGTATCTCCTGCTGTACCTAGGCCTTTTCTCTTTCAAACTTATACCAGTTTCTTAACCTTGGCACTCTTAAAATTTGGGGCTGAGTAATTTTTGCTATAGGGCTCTCCTGTGCACTGTAGCATCTCTGGCCTTTACCCAACTGAATGTCAGTTGTAAGAAGCAAAAATATGCCCAGATATTGCCAAATGTTCAGGGGTGGGGGGAGCACCCCCAGCTGAGAGCCACTGATGAACACCAGTCAGGTCCAGTCCTGTTCTCTGGATGTCTGTTTAGTGGGGGTGATCTGGTAGTCTGGTCACTGAGAATGGGTTCATGGGTTATATGAGTTTTACCCAATATTTAACAAGGGCCGTTTGCAAACAATACCTTAATCAAAATCCTGGAGTGAATTTCTCTCCAAAGAGGGAGGTTTTTCGTCTTTGAGGACACAGGTGGCACCTTTGCTACTTGCCCACTGGCCCCCAGGGTCCAGTCCTCTGAAATTCTGTTGTAAATCACAGCTTCTTTATTTGTGTTCAAGACCAGAGGTAATCTCCCTGCGTCTCCATACACAGGAGTAGGTGAGACCCATCCCTTTTGCCTGTTGCCCTCCTTTTCCAGTCTCCTGTGTCTCACCACTTCCCTCCCTACAGTGGTCTCCTGGTAGAATCGAGTTTGAGAAGGAGAATCTTAATGAATTCCAAACATTCCTTATGGGTTTTAAACACGTTCCCCATTTGTGAAAGGGAGGGGACATGTGAAATGACTGTTCTCTATTCCAGATCAGTGGTCATTTCCCCAGAATCTGGGCTTTCCCCATGTGCCGATCGTCTGAGCACAGCACTGTGTCTTGTCACGGGATGGAGTATGTCCACTGACCTTTCCCGGGGACTTCGTTGGCCTTATCGGTGCTTCTATAGGTGCGAGCTCTGAAAACCTGAGGCAAAATGCACTGTGGGGATGCTGTCAATTTGCCGGAGGTGTCGAGTACCTAGAAGGGGTACTCATTTAATAGCACAAATTTCTTTCAACAAATTGTGATCAGGTACATTCAGAATTCATGCTGAAGGGAACAGGGGGGTTTTAAATTTCAAAGGGAGGGTGCCGCGGAAAGGGGCCCTGCAGCGTGAGCTGATGATGTGAGCAGATGAGAGCAGTCTGACCCAGCTGGGAGGTGGCGCGCTCCCTTTGAGTAATGCCCCGAGATGCTCACTGACCTGCCCCCCCTGGCATGCCATGTTCCTGGTCATTCTAACGCTGAAAAAGCAGGACACGTGTAAATTAGACACAGTTTCTAAACCATTATATTTAGAGTGGGTTTCTTGTGGACAGCATAAAGTTCTGCTTTGTGTTTTTGTCCTCTTGGACAGTCTTTTATTGATGGAGTTAGAACATTTACATTTACATTTAAAATGGTTATTGCTATAGTTGGATTAATATCTGCCATCTTTGTGACAGCTCTCTATTCATTGCATTTGTTTGCTATTTGTTTTTTCCTCCCTCTTTTTTTTTTTTTTTGCTTTCTCTGGTTTTAATTGAACATTTTACATGATTTTTAAAAAATGGAATGGGTGTCAGCCCACTTCTCCCGCTGCTTTTTGTCAAAATATTCTTAAAACAGTATTTCAATTCTAATCTTGGAATAAATTTCCTGAGGTTTGTATGGTTGTGAACCTACTTAATTTAGGAAGTTATAACAAGTGAACCACTTGTCCTGGCACTTTGGAAGGTGATTTGTGGTTTTCTAGAATACTGACTGCGTAGGAGACGTCACAGTAGAAGGGCAGGCTTTTGAGTAGAGGTTGGTCAGGTGAGGGACTGGTGTTCCAATCAGCGGGATGGTGTACAAAGGCTGATTGATTCCAGAGCAGCTGTGGGTAAATGTGTTTTTCACATTCAAGGTCGAACACTGAATGCATTATCCATAGACATATTATTGCATAGGATGGTTGGGTTCTCTGGGGCTATTACCCTGGTGTTCCATTTATTTTTGGTATTCCATGATTAAATGACATTTGCAAGCAGGCCCTGAATCTTGGAATGAAAATCTGATTTTAGTTGGGGATCACTTTAGAACTAAGAAGATCATTGGAAATGTTCACTTGATGAGAGAATTGGCTAAGATAAGTAGGTCACTGAACTTGATATTCAAGTTTCCTATTTTCCTCTTGTTTTAAAATGGCTATATTGTCTTTTTTAGAATTCAGGGTTCTGTCCCATCATTTCATCCTGATTCTAGTACATCTCTGTCAATTTCTTCTTCATGTGTTGTGGTTATTTAGTTTTAGAAAATGGAAAACAGTGAACGCAGCAATGATTAATGGCACATGAGGACAAACTCAATTAAATGATGTAGTATGAAGCTCCTTGAGGATTTCTGATATAAGGAAACTGAAAAACATGATTTAAATGTGTATTAAATCTGATTTGCAAGAATGACATATTTGAGAATCAAAAAGTATAACGATGCTTCAATGAAGTCATCCATTTACCCGGTCACCTAAACTCTTGCTACTCAAAGTGTGGTCCTCAACAGATAACAGGGCCTGAACTGGGATGTAGCAGGACAGTCCCAAAGGGACATTTTGGAAATAGCTTCCGTAGGACTTGATGATTAATGGATGTGGTGTGTGAGTGAGTGGATATCCCACATATCTCCAAGGTAAAATATGATACTGAAGCTTCGTAGTTTAGACCAGTGCTTCTCAAGCGTTATTTTATTTTATTATTTTATTAGTTTTTAATCTTTATTGTATTTTTCTATTAGCCTTTGGTCCTCCTTATACCCCCCTCCCTCTGGCAATCACCACGCTGTTGTCCATGCCCATGAGTCCTTTTTCCTTTTTGCTCAAACCCTCCACCCCCTAGCCTTTCCCTCACCCCCACCCACCACTAGCTGTCAGCCTGCTCTCCATCTCTGAGCCTGTCCCCATTTTCCTTGTTAGTTTAGTTTGCTCATTAGATTCCACATATGAGTGAAATCATATGGTATTTGTCTTTCTCCGACTGGCTTATTTTACCTAGCATAACGTTCTCCAGGTCCATCCACACTGTCACAGAAGGTAAAATTTTCTTCTTTTTTACAGCCAAGTATTATTCCATTGTGTAAATGTCCCATTATTGTTTCATCCACTCATCTGTTTTATTTTGTTTTTATAAAGGGAAATGCAGAGAAAGGAGTGTGCAGACAGTTGTAGCAGCACGTAAAGGACCCCTGGTAGGAAGGAGAGATGAGTATGAGAAATGAAAGTACAACCAGTGCGGCTGAAAGGGAGTGAATGAGGGGAGGTGGGACTGATGCGGGAGCCCAAGGGTCCGGAGCCCACTGTGGATTCTTGGCTTCGCACAGAAAAGAATTCAAATGTGAGCCAGCATAGAGTTGAAAGTGAAAGTGAGTTTATTAGTGAGGCCGTGAGACAGAGAATGGGCTGTGCCTCCGACAGAGTAGCCCCTTTTGGTGGAATTTGCTTCCTTTATTGAGGTTCACGTAATCCTAAACCAGAGCTTCTCAGACTTTAATGTGAATACCAGTCCCCCTGAGATCTTGTTCAACTGGAGCTCCCCATTCAGTAGCGTGGCAGGGGGCAGGTAGGTGAGATTTTGCGTTTTTTAAAAGCTCCCTATACCAAAGAATGTGTGGTTACCAACAGGCAGGTGCTGTGAAGGCACTCCATAAAGATATGTGTTTTACCCCCAGTTGTAAGTAGAAGGGATACTTACATTTTGTTACAAAAAAATTATTGACCTGTAAAGTATAAGAGTTCTAACTTTTTCATATACATTGTTTAAGTACTAAAAATCAAATTAAAAACCCTAACAACATGGTTATTGACCTCAGAGGGAGCTTCATTTTCTTAGTTTGGGTTCCTTTGGAAACATTCTGAGCAGAGCTGGACATGTAAGGAGTTTATTGGGGAGCCTGTGGGACCAGCGTGTCTGAATATGCATGTGTATGGGGGAGGAGGAAGGGATGGGAGGGAGAAGGAAGCAGGATTGGCCACGTGGAGGATTTGGACTGTGATGGTGCACAGAGGCCTTGGCTAATCAGTAGGGAAATCTGGAACTGGGACAGCCCTTCAAAATTGTCCCACAACTGGGCTTTTGTACCCTCCCCTCATTGCCTGTTGTCGGGGAGGAGTGTGACCTTGAGAAATTCCCTTTGAGGACAAGGCCCAGAGAGAGACTCAGCTGAGAGCCATGAGAACTCACAGCAGCTGGGTAGGGGCAGTTGGCTGGCCCCCGGCAGCATCCACTACATCAACTGATTACAATGAAGTGATTGAAAGGATCCACTGGAAGATGGGTCAGAGAATTCGGTGGAGTTCTCAAGCCACAGTGTGGTAGGTCTCCATGAGCTGATGTCAAGATGGGAGTCGATGACAAGTTGGTTGTAGTAGTGTACAGAGTTGAAGTAGGTTAGGACTTTGGAGATGTGGTTCATCAGAGTTCACCTGGTGGGTTTGTGGACAGCAGCTGACTTATAAGTCATTGTGAAAGCCAAGACCAAGTAGAGGATCAGGGAGAGGATTGGAGTTCTGCGGAGGAGGAGGACCGGCATCCGGGCAGATTTTCTGAGCTCCCAGATTGAGGCTCAGCTTGCAGTTCTGTCCAGCTGAGGGGAACTAAAGGGCTGAGTGACACCCTTCTGATTGCCATTCACCCAGTTGTCTACTTAGGAGCATCTGTGTTTGGAAAGTTTAGATAGTCTGTCTTTTTCCAGAAAATAAGGAGACCACTGATTTATGGTTGTAAGTGAGGAATTGGGAGAGTTGGCTCCACCTTTTCCCTGTGAGGTTGTGTGATTCACGCTCATTTATTAAACAGGTGTTCATTGTGTGCCTACTATGTGTCAAGCACCGCAGAAGGTGCTGGGCACACTGGGGGGGACCCAAACAGGGCTCCTTTCTTTACGGGAACAGGTGAGTGGATGAAACAGCTATTGAATAATCATACAAGAAAGGAAAATTCAGTCAGCTTAATGAAGTATTTCAGCCCAGGTGTTGCTGGACATGGGTGACCCTGCCACTGGCCAGGGACCAGGGTGGGACCAGCAGAGGTGGGCTCCTGGGGCTAGGATGCACCTCGGTTCCATGGCCATGGCAGCTGGGGGGTGGGTGGGAGGGATGCAGCTAGTGCAGTTGGGGTGCAGTCGGGCCCTGCTGGCCATCGGAGGGGGCAGGGCTGTGGGCCCAGGACTCCAGTACCGAGAACTGCAATGTGCAGCATCAACTTGTCCCACACAAACAAAAACACTATTAGCGATCAACAGTCACTGTTTTTTTATCCTCACCCAAGGATATTATTTCATTGCTTTTAGAGAGAGAGGAAGAGAGGGAGCGGGGAGGGGGAAGAGAGGGAGAGAGAAAGAGGAGGAGAGAGAAACTCGATTATTTGCCTCTTGTACCTACTTCTACTGGGGATTGAACCTGGAACCTAGGTATGTGCCCTGCCCAGGGATGGAACCTGCAACCTGTTGGTTTATGGGTCCTTGCTCCAACCAACTGAACCACACTGGGCAGGGCTATAGTCAGTAATATTGTAATAACTACATATGGTGCCAGGTCGGTACGGGAAATATTGGTGGAACACTTTTTAAAGTTATGGCTGTCTGACCGCTATGCTGTACACCTGACACTAATGCAAAATAATGTTGAAAGTAAATTGTAATTGAAAAGTAAAAGATAAATAGAAAAAGAAACACTATTAGCGAGTATATCCAGAGAGTGTTTAATTTGGATTTTGGAAACAGGTGAAGATGCAGAGTGTGTCAGGTGTTGAACGATCTCAAGGATGTGTTGGAGTCGGTGAAGATTATAGTGAGGATGCGCAACAGGAGACCAAAGACCAGACTTCTCTCCCTGGCTCTGCCACTTACTATGTTGCCTTCACATGGGGCACTTGACCTCTGTGAACCTCGATTTCATCATCTCGGTACTGTTATGAGACTCACATGAGATGAAATAGACAAAGGTCTTTTTACAATCCTAAAATGTGAGTGAAGCTGCTGGTCCTACTCATTACTCGGGCTTGCTGAGTCCTTCACTCTCTTCTGTTTGTCTCTTCCTCCTTGCTCCTGGGTTGGCTGGGTGCTGAGTTTGATAAGGTGAGCAGTGGTATTCAGCTACCTTCTCTCAGTCTGTGGCTTCCAACTCTTTTTTGACCATTACCTAAGGAAATGGTTTTCTATTATGTCATCTTTTCTCCTCTCTCTTTATCAATCTTCTTGCTCTCCCCAACACCTGAAAAAAATGTGTCAGGTAATAATGCTTATCTTTATTATTCGTCATGTGCTCTGATGTTTTTTTGTTCTATTCTTTTTTCAACAAAATGTGCCAGTCAAGATTCATTAAATCGATGTCTTCGTGTACTAATGAATGACAACCCATAATTTGAACAACATTGGTGCAGATAAGGTAGTACCCCAAATCCTTCTGAAACCATGTAAGGGTCACAGTGTCATTATTTTTTTTTGGTATATGTGAGGTCTTTTGTACAAGGAAATAATTTCTTTTTGAAGTCTGATTATTAATGTTTTTAAAACATCATCTATGATGCCTGCGAGAATAGGACTGTATCCCCGTGTTGGCTAAGCCCCTCAGAAGGGCTCTGTATTTCCTGAAGTTTTCTTAGTATTGAGTCAACAAAGAACTGTGGCAAAGAACCCTGTATCGGTTAACCATTACTAAAATAATATTGCATACTGCATAATCCCCAAAACTCAGTGCACAACACTAAGCTTTTACTAATGCATATGGGAGTAGAGGGCTCTGCTGATCTTGGCTGGGCTCAGTGTCTTGGAGTTGGCTGGCTGTTGGCTGATCTAGGCTGTTCTCTGCTGGAGCTACTGGGGTGACTTGGCTCTGCTCCATGAATCTTTCATCTGCCAGTAAAATAGCCATGGCATGTCTCAAGCAAATGAAAGCTTTTCTAGCTTCCATTGTGAACTCATTAGGCAACATTCCATTGACCAAACCATGTCCCATGGCTGAGTTCAGAGTTAAGGATGGGACATAATGTCTGTTAGTAGGAGGGCATTGCCAAGTTCATGGCAAAAGGATGTGGAACTAGGGAAGGGTGAAGGATTGGAGCCAGTGACATAATTTTTCACAACCTATCTTACACACACATGGTCTCCTTGACTCAAAAGTGGCACTTTTACCAGTAGATTTTACAGCTGAGTCATTCAGTCTGTTTGCTTGAAAAGAGGCATCATGCTGTTCTCATACCCAGGTTAGTTTGACCTCCTTTTACTTAAACTTCTAGTAAAAGCCTTTTCTCTTAATATAGATCGTTTTAGGAAAGCAGGTGTTTGCGACCTGAGTGCCCTGCCTGGATCCTAGATGTGGGCATAATTTAGGTTAAACCACAACCCACACCATAGTTTTTACTCTCATTTTTCCACTTCTTCCTAGGAAGATATTTATACCATTGTGTAACGGAATTTTGAGTTGATTTATGAAGGTAGATGTTTAAATGAGATTTTTAATGACTAAAGCTATAAACAGTCTATGTCAAAATACTATTTTGTGTTCCTGTTTTTTCTCCAGGATTTAGCTCCGAATTTCTAGTTATCTATTGGACATCCCCTACCCTCAAGTTTCCACAAGTACCAGTCTCCCCACCTCTCCCCCACCCCACATTCTGTGTTCCCTCTTTCATCAAACTGATCACTTTCCATTCTCTGTCTCAAACAGGGAAGGGTCATCTTAAGCCCCGCCTCCATACTTACAGCCATTATCTATCAGTTTTTGCTTGTGAATAGTGGCTGACATCATTATTCAGCCAGACGCTGAAGCTGTTCTTTGTTTATCAGGTGGGTTCTTTGCTAAGCACTGGGGATGTGAGGGTGACTAAGACGTAACGCCTTCTTTTTGGAGCTCAGTATCTCACTCATTATAACGTGGGGCTATGAATAGTGTTTTCTTCAATCCTCTCCTGTAACTGCTCATCAGTTATTGCTCATTCTGCCTCAGAAATGTACTTTGAATCTATCTTCTTCATTTTTGTGGTCACTTCCATGGATTAAAGCTTTCTACTCTCTCATCTGGGCTGGGGCAGTAGCCTTCTGGGTGGCCCTCCTGCCTTCACTCGTTTCCCAATCTGTTCTCTCCTTCCCAGCCACAAGTTCATTACCTAAAATATCAACCCAAATGTGCCATTTCTTGGCTTAAGAACCGTCAGTAGTTTTGGTAATTTCATACTAAGCAGAGCAAAGAATTACCATATAACCCAGCAACTTCACTCCAGGGCATACAAAAGAGTTGGTAACAGGTGTTCAAACAGACATGTATACCAACGTTCATAGCAGCACTGGTCACTGTAGTCAAAAGGAGGGAACACCCAAGTGTCTGTCAACGGATGAATGGATAAACAAAATGTGTATCCATGCAGTGGGCTAGTATTCAGCCATTAAAAGGAGTTAAGGACTGATGTATGCTACAGCATGGATGAATCTTGAAAACACTGTGTCAAGTGCAAGAAACCAAACACAGAAGGTCACAGATAATACAATTCCATTTATATGAAATATTCAGAATTGATAAATCTGCAGAGACAGAAAGCAGGTTAGTGGTTGTCAGGGGCTAAGGGGAAAGGAGGAGGAATGATTGCTATATGTTTATAGGTTTTTCTTTTCTTTTTGAGTGATGAAAGATTTGGAACTGGATAGTGGTATGGTTCCACAACATTACTGAATATACAGGGTGGGGCAAAAGTAGATTTACAATTGTTCATGTGGAATAAACTCTGTTTTGCATACTCACAACTGAAACCTACTTTTGTCAAACCTGTACTCATGGTAAGTTTTGTTGTAAGCTTTATCTTAACACAGTATCATAAATCTGAAACAATCCATCAGTGGTCCCTGGCCGACTGTAATTTGAGTTCAGACTTCATAGTATGGGGTTCAAGACCCTCACGGTCTGGCACGACCTGTCTTATTAGCTCTGTTGCCCCAAGCATGCTATGTTCTGGCTCCACCCATTGTACCGTGATGTCTTCCTGCCTTCGCTTATGCTGACCTGTCACCTGGGAGGGTCTGGTTCCTCATCCTCTTCTGTTTGATGAAATTTCAGATCCTGCTCAAATGCCATTCTTCTGCGAGGACTTTCCCATGCTCTTTCCTTTGTGTTCCCACGGCATCTTAAGCAGATAATTAACCACGGTGAGTCACAGCGAATGTGTATCTTTGCTGTGCCAAACGATGAGTATCCTGTCGGCAGGGAAATTGTGTGATCCAAATTTGGATCCCTGTGGCCTTGGAGAGTATGTCATGCACAATGGTGATCAGTACTTACTGAATCAAATGGCCTGGTTGTTAAGAATTCACTCTATCCTTAAACTAATGCTGTATCTCCAATTCCTCATGTAAAACTCTTTGTAACAGTCACTATACTTTGATTACAATCATCCTTGGTTATCTTCTTCTAATTACCATTAATGGACTCAGCAAATTTCTTCCTAGTTTACCACCGTCTGCTCAACTCAAATATTTGTTTTCTTAACCGTTTGAGCATTCGCGTGGCTCTCAGCTGCGCTCCAGTTTGCTGATGCTGCAGCCGATGGTCTGTCACCTCCCTTCCCTGTACAGAGCAGTCCTTTCACATCGTAACATTTAGCCATTTTCAGTATTCTAGGGAAGGGACAGGTGACAAAGGTCAACTTTTATCAGAGTATCATTGGTCTTAGAATCGCATGGTTTGCAAAGAGGGTCATAGAGATCAAGCACTAGGACAAATAGGGTATTTTCGTCTACTTATCCTGAGTCAGGGCTTCGTGTATCATTATTAATTACTATTGCTGTTTTATTTTCTCAAGCATTAGATGTCACTTCCTTATTAAATAAAACATAACCGCAAAATTTTAAAGCTATAGCTAAGTGACTTGTGGATGTTTGACATTACCCACCTGTACTGCCAGCCTCCCCACCCTATTTTATTGACATATAATCGACACAAATAACATTGGGTAAGTTTAAGGTATAGAACATAATGATTTGATATATGTATGTATTACAAAATGATTACCACAGTAAATTTAGTTAACATCCATCACCTCACATAGTTGCAGTTTTATTTTTTTGTGTGTGATGAGAACTTTTCAGATCTACTCTCTTAGCAACTTTCAACCATGTGATACAGTATTAACTATAGTCACCATGCTGTACATTACATCCCTAGAACGTACTCATCTCATAACTGGAAGTTTGTACCTTTTGATCATCTTCATCATTTCTCCCATCCCACCCCTACCACTGGCCACCACCAATCTGTTCTCTGTTTCTGTGAGTTTGGTTCTTAAAAATTTTACTTTAGATCTATTGTACAGTATTTGCCTCTCTCTGTTTGATTTCACTATTGTCCTCAAGGTCCATCCATGTTGTTGCAAATGGCAGGATTCCCTTCTTTCTTATGGCTGATATACCCATATGTGTGTCATGTTTCTTTACCTGTGCATCTGTCGATGGACACGTAAGATGTTTCCACATCTTGGCTATGATGAATAATGCTGCAGTGAAAGGGGAGTGCAGATACCTCTTCAAGATAGTAATTTAGTGTTTGTTTTTTTTTCAGCTGTATACCCAGAAGTGGGGTTGTGGATCATAGGCTAGTTTTGTTTGTAATTTTTAAAAGAAATCTCCATATTGTCTTCCATAGTGGCTGCACCAATTTATATTTCTACCAGCAGTGCCTAAGGGTTCCCTTTTCTCCACACCCCCATCAACTCTTGTTAGGGCTTCTCTTTTTGATAACAGCTGTTCTGAGTGGTATGGGTGATGTCTCATTTTGGTTTTGACATGCATTTTCCTGATGATTAGTGAGGTTGAGCATCTTCACGTACCTGTTGGCCATCTGTATGTCTTTTTTTTTTTTAAAGAAAATTGTCTATTTAGTCCCTCTGCCCATTTTTAGTCTTTTTCTTTTGCAGTGTGAGTTCTTTACCTACTTTGGATATTAATGCCTTATCAGATCTGTGATTTGTCAATATTTTCTCCCATTCCCTAGGTTGCCTTTTCATTTTGTTTCTGGTTTCCTGTGGCTGTACAGAAGCTGTTTTGTTCTCTGTAGTCCCACTGGTTTGTCTTTGCTTTTGTTGTCTTTGCTTTTGGTGTCAAACCCAAAATATCATTGCCAAGACTGATGTCAAGGAGTATACTTCCCTCTCTATTTTTTTTCAAGAATTTTTATGGATTGTACTGCTAACCTTGGCTTTCAACATTTGAAAGCCTGCTAAAGAAAACATTTTAAAGTTTTTTTCTTCGTTTAATTTTAGAAAGATTTCAGTATTACGTGTTCTAAAATACACTTCACTTTGGAGCCTTCCTACATAAGGAGCAGATTACTGAAGGTTCAGAATGAAACTAAAGTGCACAGAAATTGTCATTTAATTATGGAGTGAGTGTTGACCAGGAAGCCCAAGACTTAACATGGGGCAGGAGAACAAGAAGGTAGACAAAGCCTTTTCCTGTTCATCACACCCCATGTTTGAGTTTTAAAAACATCTGTCTTGCACCTTGAGGGAAATTCTCCATGTAAATTTAGTTGTGCTACTTATTGAGAAACACTTTTATCTTTTGGCTAAAGCACAGAGTAGTAGCCAGAAAATCTGAGTTTTCAATTGGGTCTTATCGTTTATTTGCTTTGAATATATTGACATAAAGTAGGGATACCTATATCTTTGTGTTTTGTGGGGATTTAAAAAGTTGGTCAACTTAAAGCTCTGCAGCCACGACCCTGTTTTACTTGTAATTTGTATTCTGTACTTTTAGCTCAAATCGCCCACCTGACCTTTTCTGGCTTCTTTCTAGACATTTCCATATAGATACCCCACAGTTGCCTAAATTCATGTTAACCAGAAACCATCTTTTTGCACCAATTTCTTCTCTGTCCCGTTTTGTTGTTGTTGTTGTCGTCGTCGTCGTCTTGGTGAATGTACCTAATCGTTCAAGCCAGAAACCTAGACTGGCCCCCGAGCTTTCCCTCTGCTGGGCCCCCCACACCCGAGGGTGAGTCAGTGAGTGTCCTTCTTCCCACCCCATTCTCCAGGCCTCGGTTTATACCTCGCCACCTTCGTCTGAGCTGTTATTTATTTTATCTGCCCTGAAGTCTCCATTCTCAGGGATGCTGTCAGCTTACTGTCTTTATAGGGTATGTCTGGTTGTGTCACTTCCCTTTGGAAAGCTTCCGGTGGCTCCCAGTTGTCCGGAGAATGCTGTCCAGTCTCTCTAACACTTCACAACTGGGGCCCCCCACCCCACCTGCCCCTTGTCAGCCTCATCTCTGATTACTGCTGCGCGTGCACTCCCCTTTCCCTGGCCTAACTCCTGAGGTAGGTCTGATTATGAGGGCCTTGAGTGGTGTGTACTGTGTGCCAAGAACCTTGACCTTGTACAGACTTTGCATTTGAGGAGGATGAATTTCAGACTTGGAAGGAACCCTTGAAGGTCATGGAGTCCGCTCACCTCATTAATTCCTGATGCATAGATGTCCGTTCTCTGACACCGATTGCTGGTCGGTCTTCATTTGTTCTGATTTTGAACATGGGAACAGTACCAATTTTACACAAGCATAGATAGTACGGAGTCTGGAGTCACCATTAGATCCAACAACAACTAACATCCCACCTTCCTCTTACATTCTTTTTTTTTCAATGGTTTCTGCAGCAATTTTTCCTTCTCTGTGTGCCTCCATCTGTCTATGCTTATGACCCTTTTTGTGCTTTTTGCTGACCT
Source organism: Artibeus jamaicensis (assembly GCF_021234435.1). Lineage (NCBI taxonomy): Eukaryota > Metazoa > Chordata > Mammalia > Chiroptera > Phyllostomidae > Artibeus > Artibeus jamaicensis. The sequence continues at coordinate 16,037,162 of NW_026521486.1, read as the reverse complement.
AATTTGATCCATTTATATTTATTCCTCATTCCCTCAAGGACTATGGATTTTAATATAACAGAAAAAAATTAAAATCTATGCTCAAGTATCTGGAAACTATTGTGAGGGAAATGTCCCACACGAGGCTCTGTGGATGAGAATTTTGCAGTGGGCCCTTCCTCCTTCAGCCTGGAGCTCATCTGCTCTGGAATCTCTGACCCAGAATGACACTGTTCAGGGCAAGACTCTGGCCCCAGAGTCACCTGCCCTTGGTCCTAGCTAAGTCGGGGGTAGAGTCAGGCTGATGTGTGTTGAACTGTACTTGGATGTGAGTCGTACAGGGACTGTGGTGGCTTCAGCGTGTGGTGCGTGCCATGCGATCAGTCGGGAAGCAGATGGGCCCCGTCTCTCTGCACCAGCTCCACGGGAATCCTCTTAAAGGCAGTAAGTGCAAGTGGAGTGAGGCCGTCTGGACCCGGCAGGGAGCCAGACGCTGGTGTCCTAACTGGCTTCTTTGTGAAGAGCTGCTGGGGATGTGTCCTCAGGTCTGGAATTGGGTTCCTCGCAGAAGACATTTTATCTCATATATTTGGTGATTTTTTATTGTATTTTTTCACTACCATCTATCCCTCTTATACACTACTGTCCCCCGCAATCACCACTGTTGTCCACGTCCATGAGTCCTTTCTCCTTTTTGCTTAATCCCTCCACCCCCAACTCCCCTGTCCCCCACTCAGGGCTGTCAGCCTGCTCTCTACTCTCTCTGAGTCTCTCTGCTTTGCTCGTTAGTTCAGTGTGTTCATTAGATTCCACACATGAGTGCAGTCATTAATAATGACGGCTACCGCTTACATCCCTCTGCAGAGTTCTCCGTGTGCGTTCACATGCATCGTCTTATTTGACATTCACGTTGGCCCCGGAAGTTAGTGTTGTGGCTTCCTAGGACTGCTGCAACAAATCGCCACGGACTCAGTGGCATAAAACAGCAGCAATTTATTCTCTCCGAGTTCTGGAGGCTAGAAGTTTGAAATCAAGATGTCGGCTGGACTGTGCTTCCTCCAGAAGCCCCAGGGAAGAATCCTCCCGTTCCTCCTCCAGCTGCTGTGCTCCTGGAGTTCTCAGTTTGTGCCAGCGTAACCCCAGTCTCGGCCTCCACACCTCAGTCTTCACACAGCCTTCCATGTGTGTGTCTGCCTTCCCCTTTTCTGTCTCTTATAAGGAATCCGAATTGCAGGCCCATTCTAACCCAGGAAGAGCTTGTGTTGAGATCCTTAGTTATGTGTGCAAAGACCCTAACTCCAAATAAAATCCATTATGAGCTTCCAGGTAGGCATATATTTTAGGAGGCATGAGTCAGTCCACCACAGGTAGGTGTTTGAATGCTCATTTGAGGATGTGGAGACTATGGAAGGTCTGTGATCTGTTCCCAGACACACTGGAGCATGGACCAGTCTTTGGACATGGAATCTCATTGGTTCCCACTGGCTTGTGCGGCTGCACAGATACTCTCTCTCTATGGGTATCTGTGTGTTGTTGTAGCATTGTTTTTATTTCATGTATTTATTTGGCACCTACTGCATGCATTGTGCAGTGCCTTGTGTACGTCCTTTCAAATTAAGAACAGACTAGATCGGAGCTTTCTTAACATAGCTGAGGCCAGAGTCAGGGGAGAGTGAGTTAGTGATGGTTCTTCTCTCTTGGCTCAGTCACTGCTCTCGCCTTATCCTTATCTGCCCACATCGTTAGGGCTGTCAGGAACACCTGCACGTAGGTAAGCTGCCAGGGTTCTGGGCTCAGAGTAGCACCACTGACAAGAACACAGCACACCCTCAACATGGCTCCTTCCTTACTTTCCTGGACAAAAGAGGTGAAGCTTGAAAGGGAATGTCGATACAAACAACATTTCCGGTTTTTCTGCACATTGCCCAGGAAGGCCAGGGAAGCCGACAGAGGTCAAGGTTGTGATGTGCCCTCCTTTGTCCATTTCCTCATGGGGCATGCCAGCCTCCCACTGCTGTCCAGGGCCCCTTCGCTGGACCTGCCCTGCTGGGACAGCTCCCGTTCTCTCGACCTTTTCCTTTTTTGCTCCCATAGAAAGATTTTCTGGCCTCATGTGCCATTTTTTTCAAGGACTTTTTCTTTTATATCCTTTTACTTAAACATTTTGTCATGAAATAGACATGTGAGCAGGCATAAAAATATGAAATGCACATGCCCACACTTACGGGGAGATGCCACACATTACACATACATCGGAAGTCCCCGTGTGACCTTCTTTCCCCACAGCTGTAACTGCTGCTTTGAACTTGGGGTTACAGCCCCATACATTTTTTTTTAACACGGTTGCTTCATTGTCGCCATCCCTAAGTGACACAAAAATCTCGATCCCAAAGGGATGCAGGGCTTTTTTAGGCTTTGGAGAAGGCCATTTGGGGGGAAGAGATGGGGCTAATATTTATTGAGCAGCTACTATGTGATGGTTCAATGTCAGCGGTTTTCCATGTACTCACTGACAGCAGCCATCTGCATTTGGAGTCGTCCCCTTGTTTCTTAGCCCTGAAGATAAAGAGCCGAGATGGTAACTGCCTGAAGTCTAACAGCTAATACTGATATGCCTGCACTTGTTGTTTCTCCTGGACTTGCAGCTCATCTCTCTCTTTCAATACAGGTGGTGAGGAGGGTGCTGATTGGCTGTGGTCTGGCTGTGTGACTCTGAATGAGCTTCCTGACCTCTCTGGTCTTCCCTCATCTCTAAAGCGAAGAGTATTGAGCCAATCTCTAAGGTTTCTCCTGTCTTAAAGTTCTGTGAATCTCTTAAAACTATAAGGTATAAATGCCGCCGTGCTGTGGAGTTTCATCTAAGGCCCTTTCCCTCCCCTCTCCCTCTAAGACATTCAGATGCACACTTTTCTGTCACTCTGAAGTTCCTTTTACATGCACAGCAGCTTGCTAGGCAAGGATGAGGGCTTGTTTATGTCACAAAGGGCCAGTCCCCTGAGAGGTGAGGAATGCAAAATATTCAGCCTGGCTCTTACATCCTCCCTCCATTCAGGTTCTTTCTGACTTACCCAACTCAGATTTTTAGTGTAAGAGCAGTTTAGCCATAACAAGTCAAAAGGTTAAACAAACAGGCTAAGTCACACTAAGGGATAAGTGCCCCCCAGGGCATTTGTTACCCAGGTGAGTGTCCCCTTGCCCTGCTCTCCAGTAAGGTCCCCATTGTCTGTCTTCTCACCCATGGTCACAGAGTGCTGCCCCCCAGTCCTGCCTGCTGGTGTCCAGCCTGCTGCACGCTCAGTTCACGCGGGCCAGGAGTGTTACCACGACCATGGAGGCCTGTGCGAACTGGCCTTGAGTTCTACCGTGACTCCCAATCCCGTTTCTCCCGTTCATTCATTAATCCACTCCTCATGTATCGAGCACGTGCCAGGCTTGGTGCTGCGTCCTGACATCCAAGAGGAATACACACTCCTCGGTCACTTGGCGAGTTTGTTTTCTGAATTCCACACAGAAGGCCTAGTACACTTGGTTCCCAAATCGAAGACCTCCTGTGATGCATCTCAAAGAGAAGCAGCGAGGATTGGGGCCATATTTGGTTAAGAGAGGCCTCTGCAGAGACATAACACATTCAGCTGCAGGCTGCTTGCAAACTGTGGAAAACCTCCTGACACCCGTGGATGGCTGGGGTAACTACCAGATGATCATTTTTGTTGCTGTGCTTCCTCGGGGCATCATTCAATCACACATGTGTTCCGGAAGGAGTAGTGCTGATTACCTATAAAGTGAAAACTGATGGTATTGGTCACACTGTCATTGAGGATGACAAGAAGTGGCCCTATCAGCCATTGCTGGTTGTAGGTGAGTTCGTGGTGCTGCTTGCTCGACTGTACTGTCGTCACGGCTATTAGGGTTTGCGAGGAGAAAGTGCTCCATCTCAAAAGGACAGAGCTTCAAGGGAGTGAAAAATGTCAAATTGTCTTATTTAAGAAATATGTCAATCAGGAATACAAGTTATACAAAACCCTGAGTTTTTTTTTAAACCTGGGAGGAAGGAATCACTTTATCGATGTCTTGGGGGAGCAGCAAAGCAAGCCGCTGGTGGAGAAGAGCTGGTGGAGGGTCCGGGTTTCGAGATGGGCTTTACGTCATTAAGTCCCAGCTCTACAGCTGATTTGCCAGGGAATCGTAGACAAATCTAAGTTCCCAGCTGATACTGTCTCCTTGGATTGTACATTAAGCTGCCTGCGAGCACCAAGTTTGTGCGGAAAGAGTCTAATTAGTGTAATGAAGTATTAATAAACGCTAGTGGGAGATAGTCAAGCTGTGATTTGAGGAATGCCAAAGCACGCTGTAGTGATGAAAAATAGTAATCTTAGTAGAGTGCTTATCTAAGAATCTTTCTCCTCTCTACCTTCAGGAAACAAGGTCAAAAACAGTGTCTAGGGAGGGACCATGGTTGTCAATGCTTGGTAACACATGCATTTCTTAGTCACAGTGGGTGAGATGGAGGGGGTGGAGGTGACAGATTGTTTGAAACCCACGGAAAAAGTTATGACTCTGACCTTGCACCCCTTGCATTTATTTCTGTCCTCATTCCACCGCATCTTAATTTACATGCTTACATATCCAGCTCTCTGGGGTCTCCGAGTGCCCCTGGGTCAGGAACTTTGTCTTGTTTCTGTATTTTCAGTGTGTTTTTAGCCCAGGGCCTGTGCACTGTAGGCCCTCAATGCGTTTGTTGAATGGAATTGCTTTATTTGGTTTGTTGTGGCTTTGAGTTGTAAATGGCATACGTTCATGCTAATGTTTTTTACTAATATCTTTGATTGGTAGAAGATACTTTATTTTTCCGTAACTTACAATGCTACCTTTTCCTCATATTTTCAGATTTCTCCATAGTGAGTTCACAATACACTCAGACATTCCTAGGAGAGTGGGAGTGGCATTAATTTTAGTAGTGCATTCTGTTTTTATAAAATCTTAAAGAGACTCTGACTCCCTTAAATCTGAGTAATTAACAGATATCAAAAATGTCATGTCACGAATCTCTGTGCCTGTGACAGACTCTAATGTGTGAAAAAACATCTGTTTGCTATTTATGATGCGTCAAATAGCTTCTCTGAAACCAAAAAACGATTAAAATACAAAGACAAAGAAACCTATTCACACAGTCGTTTTTAACCTGCAGAAATCTATGTTTTTCACAGACAGACCTCTGAAGTCAATTTTCTAGGGGTGGCATTCATTAAATTAAAAAAGTGTGCACCCTTATCACTCTCACTTCCCTCATCAAGGATGCAAGGATGGCCTTGCTTTTGGAGAGGATATGCGCTTGTATGCGCTTGCGACTTTAATACAAAGAAAAGATGCTAGGGATCTCGCTGGCTCCTGCAATTGATCTGACCTGTTCATAAATAATGCAGAGAGGTTAATAGAATATTCATGAAGATAAAAATGTAATTGTTACTTTGGTGCTATGATCTAACAGTGAGAGTTTATGGTGTGGTCCTCTCACTGGAGCGAAAGGCCACCTTGATTTCATTCTCACCTCTGCCCGTACCAGCTGTTGGCTACTGGCAACTCCTTAGCATCTTGGAGCCTAGTTTCTCTATTTGTGCTATGAGGCTTTTAGAGATTTGCATACAGGGCTGTCGTGGTGCCTAAATGAAGATGGAAAGTCTTGACATGAATTGTGAAGAATTGTGATCATAGAAGGGAAGGCCATCTGTATTGTGGCTTACTCCTAGGAAATTTTGTCAGTTCTTTGGACATAATTAAGTACAGATTCATTTTACAGTAATGCACTTTTCACTCCCGTGTCTAGTATGACCTCGTTGCTTTCCACCCCGTTGTGCTATGTTAGGACTGCATGAAGTCACTTGGACTTAAACGCTCATCATGAAAGCTGTCTTTTGTAGAGGCTTAGGGGCCAGAGGCAGAATTGTAAGTTGGTTATAAGACATTGGCTTAACACCTATTTCCAGGGGTAAAATGAATTTAGAATTTGAGTACTATTTGATGTAGTTCCATATAATTTTTTTCTCATCCAAATTATCTAAACTTTCAGGAGATAGCATTTACAAGTTTCAGGTAACTCAGCATAGGGATTGTTTATTATGTAGGTGGTGATAAAAACACGTTATATGACTTGTAGAATTTACACAATGTTTGTCTCTCTGGATATAGTGATGATTATATATTATACCATGTTTCTCGTTTTTGCTTTGGTTAATAGGAAACTCAAGCTCTACCTTTACCTGTTTATTTAATCCTTACCCAAGTATGTTTGTTGATTTGAGAGAGAGGGGAAGGGAGAGGGAGGGGAAGAGGGAATAGGGAGTGAGAGAGACAGGGAGAGAGAAACATCGATGTGAGATACATTGACCAGTTGCCTCCTGTATGTGCCCTGACCAGGGATCGAACCCACGACTTTTTGGTGCATGGTACTGTGCTCCACCCAGCTGACCCACCTAGTGCAGCTCAAACCCTACTTTTACTTACATTGAATATTTTAGCCGATGTCAGTGGGATTTCAGAGGGTGCTCTGCAGACTATTGTCAGAAGCACCTGGAGTGCTGTTCCTACGGACTCTGGACCTCACCCCAGATCTACCGGAGTAGATTTCTTGGATCCTGGGGTCTGGAAATCCGCATTTTAGGCAGAACACAGGTTTTTCTTAGGCACACTGGAGTTTTAAAATTACTGGCTTAGGGTTTCAGGTTCCTGTTTCTTCTTCCCATTACATGAGGTTTTGCTTTTATATTTTCATCTTGAAATCTCTGTTATTTAATAATCACCCACAGCCCTCTTAGAAGTAGATGGGGCAAACTAACTAAAAACATAAGTGTTCATTTGGAAAAGATGATAAAAAACCAAAGCAGAGTCAGAATAAAGAAAGTACTTTCTGCCAGTTGCCTTGAGTTCTCTTTCCTTAGGTGTAAGTAAGGACTTCGGTCAGCTTTCTTGCATTGGGGGAGGTGAGACGAGAACCTGTGGCCGGCACGCCTGCTGGCTGATACTTGACCCCTTCTCTCTGGCCGCAGTGGTGATGCAGGGGGTAGAGAAAGGTACTGGAGATCCCTAGATCTTATAGGTAACAGAGCCTAAGAGGTCCTGTCTTGATGTGTTGTGGGGTTTTTTTTGCATTTGCCTGCTTGTCTCCTGTTTGATGCTAAGATCCTTGGGAGCAGGGACTCTTTATTATTTGTTTTATATTTCTTAGGCATGGCACAGTGCTTAGCATTTAGAACACAGTGGGAGGGAAGGAAGTAGGTATGGAGGGAAGATTAGTGTTTTTGGTGGGTGTCCAGAATCCAGACTTATCCTATTGTTTTAAGTTGCTGAGAATTTTTATATAATTGGATATATCTGTCTCTATAAATATACATTTTAGAGCCAAATCTAAGTGATTTTAAAGTATGATTTACCTGTCGTAGCTGGCATAGCTCCGTGGATTGAATGCAGGCCTGCAAACCAAAAGGTTGTTGGTTTGATTCCCAATCAGGGCACTTGACTGGGTTGCAGGCCAGTTCCTAGTTGAGGGCACATGAGAGGCAACCACACACTGATGTTTCTCTCCTTCTCTTTCTCCCTCCCTTACCCTCTCTCTAAAAATAAATAAATATTTTAATTAATAAAATATGATTTACCCTCTAATACTCCCCATACCACTGACTCTGTTGAAAAGAAATGTGTTAAATTAGAATGAGCAGATTTTGGCTGGGACCTAAAGTGCTCTTTGCTTTTCTTTGAGTGTTCATACTGTTCTTGCTTCTCTGCCTGGCATGTGTTTTCCCTCACCGCCGAATCTCCACATCTTTTTCAACACCCAACACAGATCGCACCTGGAGACCATGTGGCATAATGGATGACTGTGGGCCAGGAAAACCTCAACCCAGGACATAATGGATGACTGTGGGCCAGGAAAACCTCAGCCCAGGGCTGCCAAAACCTCAGGGAGTCACTGACACTTTCAAAATCAGTGACCGGGGCAGACACTGCTAATTGATTGCAGATTTGTCCCCCTCCGGAGCCTGATTCAGCTGTAGGATCCCAAGGCAGCGTTTCAGTAAACTGCTACCGACCAGTTAAACTGGTACCCCCACCCCCCAAAAAAATTTCAATTTGCCATGGTAACCAATCTGTCCATATTTCCCAGACAGAAGTGACCTCTCCTCCTTAATTGTTTAAAAAATAGGTTTTTATTTATTATTGAGTAGATGTAAAATATTCATACAGTGTGCTTGAGCTGTGAGGACCATGTGACCTCAAACACCTGTTTATCTACCATTCAGTCTAAATGAAATAACATAAGTGTTGTCTTTGAAGGCTCCTGTGGCCTTTCTGTGATTCTGTCCCTTCTCTCCCCCATATTAGAGGCAACCCACTGTCTTAAATTTGGCGGGTTTTAATTTACTTTTTGCTTTATTTAATGGCTTTACTATACGTTGATATCATTAAACAATATATAGCTTAGTTTTGTTTCTGAATTTTATATAAGCATCATATAGTATATTTTTGAGATTTTTTTCAACTTCAAGGGAAATTTGGTGAGACTTATCTGTGTTGTTGAAAGGTGTAATTCATTCATTTCTGCTACTGTGTAGTATTCCAGTATATTAAAATACTCCATATATTTATCCACTCTACCATTTATGGACACTTGTGTGGTTCCAGTTTGGGGAAATCAAGAACAGTCTCACTTCGGATTGTCTTGCATGTTTCTTCAGGTGCGAGCGTTTCTCCAGGGCTGGACCCGGGAGTGGAATTGCTGGGCTACGGGGCACGGACCTGCTCAGCTGTATCAAAGGCCAAATTGATTTCAAAATGAGTTATATCAGTTAATGCTTCCACCTTAAGCACATAATAATAACTCAATGACAGTCCTGAGGATGATGACCGATGACAGCTAACTCACGTAGTGTTTCCTGTGTGCCTGGCTGTATGTACAGTGAGTCCTCACTTAATGTCATTGATAGGTTCTTGGAAACTGCCAACTTTAAGCAAAAGGACTTTTCCAACTTGCTTATCCAGTTCAGGGTCACAGGTGGCCTGCGCCTCTCCCAGCAGGTCATGGCACAAGGCAGGAACCCACCCGGACAGGACACCATCATAGGGCCACTCCCGCTACCACACCCACTCAGACTGGGACAATGTGGACACGCCAGTGCAGCTCACATGCACAGCCTTGGGATGTGGCGGGGAACCCACACAGACTTGGGGAGAATGTGCAAATTCCACATAGACTGTGATCCTGGCTAGGAATCATTGATTTATTTTTTTATCAATGTTAAACTAAGTGATGTTATTCAAGGCCCTGTTCTGCCAGAAGCACTTTACTTACATAAATTCACTCAATTCCCACAATAACCCGAGTGTCCTAATCACTCTGCATCCTTGCCAGCCCCTGAAGTTGTCTGACTTACATATTACCCGTCTGGTGGATGGGAAATGGGGCCTTATTGTGCTTCCACTTTGTATTTCTCTGATCATTGTTAAGGCTGAGCATCTCTTCCTATGCCTGTGGAGGGCCTCTTCATGTCCTTACCCTATTTTTAATAGGATTTTTTGTATTTCTTTTTACTCTTTAAGACATAATAAGTTTCCCCTATTTTTTCTGCTTTTTGTTAGAATTATTCGTTTCCTGTCATGTCTCCCATTAGACTGTCATCTCCCTAAGGGACTGACAGTGTCTTAGGTGTTTGGGTTCTCACAGAGCCAGGCATCGTGAATCAAACTTGGTTATTGCCAGGAACAGTTATCTATCTATTGTTGAAAGTTTGTACCTTTTACCAACATTTTCCTATTTCCCCCACCCGCACAGCCCCCTACTTTGCTACTGTTTTTCCATGAATTTTACCTTTTTAGTGTTTAGATTTCATATGCTGATATGTGGTGTTTGTCTTTGGCTTATTTCTCTTAGCCTGAGGCCCTCAAGGTCCACCCATGTTGCAAATGGCATGATTCCCCTCCTTGTTGTGGCCGACTAGTAGTCCATTGTGTATCTATACACCACATCTTCTTCATTCATCTATCTCTTCATGGACACTAAAGTTTTCATCTGGGTGTGATGCTGTGATTTACAATAAGAAATAATATATTTTTGGTCTTTATCTCCATTTCTGGCACAGAGCTCCTCTTAGATTTCCTAAGTAATGAGAGCAGTTAAGGTGTCTTTTAATATGTTAATGGTGTGACTTTTGGAATGCACCTGAGGAAGGGGGCTGGCTGTCGGGAGAACCAACCCTGTCTTTAGAGGGTTGAAACTTCAGTCCCACCTCTGGACCTCCGGGAGGAAGATGAGCTGGAGGGTGAATCAGTGGCTAATGGCCAATGATTTAATCAATCGTGATGACCTAATGAAGCCTCCATTAAAAAGCAAAAGGACAGAGTTTGGAGCTTAAACAGGTTGGGGTTCCGGGAGAGTGGGGTCCCTGGAGAGGGCCTGGCTGTTCCCGAGTCATGTCCTTCTATACTGAACTGGTGATTTAGTAAGTAAAATGTTTCTCTGAGTTATGGAAGCTGCTCCCTCCCACCCAAGGCAAGAGTCACGGGAACCTCTAACTTATGGTTATTTGGTCAGAAGTACAGTTGACAGCCTGGACTTGTACTTGGCATTCTGAGTTGGGTGGGGAGGGGGGTGCTTTGAAACCTTTGAATTGTAGCCGGTCAGTCAGGAACACAGTTAACAAACTGTGGAGGGTGGTCTTGTGGGACCAAGTCCTTTGCCTGTGGAATCGGATTCTATTTCCCAGTAGATAATGTCAGAATTGATTTGAATTCTCGGACACTCTACTCACGTCCAAATATTGCTGGTTGGTGTGGGGAAACCTACACACACACACACACACACACACACACACACTCACTCTCTCTCTCTCTCTCTGAAACTGGGTGTAGGAACCCTTGCCCTTGGCTGTAGTGAATAATAGTGAATTTTGCTATGACGAACATGAGAATGCGGATATCTCTTCATTACCCTATTTTTATTTCCCTTGAATATATGCCTAGAGGTGGGACTGCTGGATCACACAGTTGTTCTGATTTTCTGAGGACCCTCCAAACTGGTTTCCGTAGTGACTGCACCGATTTACATTCCTACCAACAGTGAACTGAGGGTTCCCCTTTCTTCAAATCCTCGCCAACACTTGCTATTTTTTATCTTTTAGTTTCTCTTCCCATTTTATAAGCAGATTTTTTTATGTTGAATTATATGAGTGCTTTATATATTGTAGATGTAAACCTCTTATCAGATACATGATTTACAACTATTTTCCCCTGTTAGGTTGTCTCTTCATTTTGTTGACGGTTTCCTTTGGCTGGGCAGAAGCTTTTTAATTTGATGCAGTCCCACTTGTTTATTTTTGTTTCGTTGTCTTTGTCTTTGGTGTCCACAGGGATATTAATGAAATAATTACCAAGGGCCAGTTTTGCTTTATAAAGTGGTAATTCTCCCACCATGCCAGCCATAGACAGTCCTTCAGAGGTTAATGGAATACCTACTGGGGATGTTGCAAAAACATCCACTGGGAAGGAGGTTGGACTATATAACATTAAGTTTCTCCCAACTTCAGACTTTCTCAATCTCTGTAAAAATCTTTGACCTATCCAGAAAAGTCCCCTTTGTATCTTGCCACCAAGTCTTGATCATTGAGGATCCCTGGATTACTTGGTCACTTGCTTAAAGTTGTTTTGTTTTTGTTTTAGTCATGAAGTAGAACACACATATCCAGATAAGTACATGAAACACAAATGTATAGAATAAGGAATAGTTGTACAGAGTTGTATAGTACCCAAGTCACACAATTTTTCGATAACCTCTATTGTGATGCCAGGCAGAAAATCAGCCACCCTTCCTTAGAAATTCAGCCTCTGGGGATGACTTGGAGAGGGTTGGCAAATTATGGCCCGCTACCTGTTTTTGTAAATAAAGTTTTATTGGAACACAGTCCTGTTCATTTGTCTTCATATTGTCTATGGCTGCTTTCAGGCTACAATGGCAGAGTTGAGTAGTTGCCACAGAGACAGTATGGCCTGCAAAGTTGAAAAGATTTATTTGCTATGTGGCCATTTGTAGAAAAAAATTGCCAACCCTTGTTCTAGAATCTGACTTGGAAAAACATAACCACCTCTATGTCCTCTGTGGTCTCATCCTCTCAATAAAACTAATCTAGCAAATCTTTATTTGAGAAAAGGAAGTGAAATTAATTACAACATTCAAAAATATTAAGCTATAGGATCAATTTTAATGAAACCTTGAGAAGAGCTAGAAACTAAACCCATAGCAAATTATCTGTGGAGGCTGACCTCCTTATGGGTGTGCCGAATTATATCAGCAACAATTTTTATAACTAGAAGACTAGAGCAACCCAATCATTTTTTAGGTCACGGAGTGTAACTAATTGAATAGAAGAAGGGATCAACATCTTGAGATTCCATCCTTGGAGAAGGTAAGAGCTGAAACACCGAATTTAGTAGCAAATAGAGCTAGAGCATACCTCACTCTGTAACTGACGTTGGGGAGGTGCATGTGCCCACTGCACCGGGGCCCGCACTCCCACGTGCCTGGGACGAGGCTCAGTCAGACAAACCAGAATGGGGAGGCCGTTGTCCATCCATGGTTTTTCTTCTTCTTCAACACAGAAAGTTTCAGCTTTAATGCTTTTCTATAACCATCAATTTCCCAATAGCAAAACCAATTTTGTTTTCTGTAGACAATCTCATAAATGAAAATAAAATTAGGGAATAACTTAACTGACTAAAGGGAAAGTGCAGTTGAACACAAATGATTGTATGAAGTTAATTAAAAAGAAAAACAGTGTAATCTCTTCCAAGCTGTATTTCAACCTAAAGACTGCTCATGCTGAGGCAGAGAGTAAGCTGAGAGAGACAATTAAAAGCCTATGACACCACCTTCCTTCTCCCCCCGCCCTAATTTAAAAAATATGTAGAAAAACACCTTGCTTTTCAATTTACATTCAAAGAGTGCTTGTTTGGGGCTGTCTGAGTGAAAAAGTGAGCACATTAAAATAGAGCAGTCTTTCAGGTATACAGAGAATTATTTTTCCTTCCCCAATGGAGTAATTGTGGGAAGTATAGGTCTTTGGAAATGTATTTCTTAAAAATGATGTGTAGAACATGGGTGAGTTTGAGATCAGAAAGAGACCTTAGATCCAAACTGAAACCTTCTCATCTTAAAAGAAGACTGACCTGTGGGCTTAGGAGCACCCACCTTTTATTATTAGCTCCTTTATCAAAGCAGGACATGCTGCTGGGCAGCAGGACACAGTGGTCTGGAGTTCCGTGTTTGTCGTTAAACAGACCTGGGCTGGAGTCCTGGATCCCACAGCCCAGAATTGTGTGGCCTTGGGGAAGATGCCTGCGTTCCCAGAATGTGAAGGATCATAATGATCCCTGCCTTAGTGTTGTTTTAAGTATTACATGAAATAATACATACAGAAGTGTTAATTTAGTGCATGGAATGTAGTAAAATAGTGAGAGAAAACTGAGCATGCCATTCTCTGCTTAGTGGTGGCCACTCCAGGGATGAAGCTATAAACAACTAGTACAGACTTTTTGTTTCCTAATTGCCATTCTGACATTTTGCAGATAAGAGCTTTCTACTTGTTAAGAGGAAAAAAATTGAATGGCTTTCTCCCAGCTGTGTGTTTTTAGATACCTATGATTAAAAAAAATTGCAGTCCCGTACTTACCTGGCAAGGCAGATGCTGTGATCACGAAGGTGGTTTTCCCAGGGTGAGGCTCACCCACCGCACTCCGGATGTGCTCAGCGCTGCGGTTTCCCCAAAGGTGACAAACTCGACCGCATAATTTGTGGTAGAGGGGGACTGCATTCGGGCTCTCCCCTGAAAAAAATTACAGTCTGTACTATAACCACAGACTTCAGTTGCCAATCAATGAACATAGGCAGCCCTGAGACAAGGAGCCAAAATGGCCACTGACAATAATGGTTAACACTTAGTGAGTGCTCACTGTGTGCCCGGTGCTGTTCATTCATGAATCTGTGCCCTTCATCCTCATAAAACCTGGTGAAGTGTTATCCCCATTTTACAAGATGGGGAGCGGAGGCACTGAGAGGTGAAGGCACTTGCCCAGGTTACACAGCCAGGAACAGGCACACCTGGGACTCCGGACCCTGCAGTCTGGCTCCCAGGCCTGTTCTGGGCATGTCCTCTGGATCGCAGATGCTAGACTTCCCAGGCCTGCCCTGGGTGGTGGGCGCAGTGGTTGCTGGGATTGGGGCAGTCAGAACCATCTCCCGAGAGCCCTGTGCAGTGACCCAGACCCAAGCCAGAGCTCAGGGAAGTTACTGGTTCAAAACCACCTCAGGGATTCAGCACCAGACACACCCCAGGCCCTGCCTGCCTGGGCAAATGTCACTTCTTTCTAGACCTCTCATTGCAGGGGCCCAGGGGTATACGTTCTGGTATAATTGCTGGGACCCGTGGCTAAAATACTTTTTGTGGTCCTTGTTCGGACAAGAGTAGTTTTTAACGTGAAGGGGCTACTTGAATTTGTTGTAAAAATAATGGTCATATTTGAGAGCTGGGTTTAAGGATGAATTGAATTAAATTAAGATTTAAAAAAATCTCCCATGTTGTCAGGGCCCACCCACCGCTCGCTGGACTGTTGCCTCTATTTCTTTTATGAAGATCAAAAACGGAAAAGTAAATGCCTTTCAGATAGTCCTTGGCCTTTTCTGCTTCTTTGAAGGTAACTTTCTCTTGCAGACAACATTTTGAAGGACTGCTTGGGGATGAGAGGAAGGTGAGAAAGAAGGATATGAATGAGGAAAAATATCCAGGTAGCCGTTTTTAACTTTCAGGGGTGATGCTTTCCACATATTTTAGATGAAGCACGTAGGTATTCTATCCAGTTTGAGTTATATGGCACCTGTCAAACAATTCAGTCTTCGTTTTTACAGGTAAGGAAGATGAGAAAGCAATTTAGCGACAAAGCCAGGACTAGAAACCAGGTCTCCAGATTTCTGTGGCCCCGTCAAAATGCTGATCTGCTACTGGGAAGGACGAATGCCACAAGAAAGAGGCAAGAAAGAGGCATTGTCCCTAGACTGGCAGATGCAGTCCTAATGTTCAGTTTCCCTTGTTTCAAGGTTTTCCATAAGAAGATTCCATAAGTCAGAAGACTTTTTCTAAGGTTTATGTGGGGAAAGGAAGATGTTGCTTCTGTTGCATATAAAATTTGGCGATAAACAGTGCCATTATTTTGTAGTGTTACTGGAATTTATTTAGATTTATCAATTTCATCCCTATCTTTCCACTCCCTTCCCCCAAAGTGAAACAAACTTAGTATCTAGTATCTTTTTCAGGCTTTGGTCTACACTGATACTCTCTGTTCAGCAATTGTCAATTACTGTCCTAATATTCACTTCTGATCGGATATATTCTTATACTGCCATTGCATTGAGTTTCTCTCATTAGCTTCAGAAGAAAATGCATACAATTTTTGAAAATGTCCTTTGGTGAGCTTTCGATTCCTGGAAATTTTGTTATAAAAGTTTAAAAACAACGCAGAAAGGTGGGAAGAATTTTACAGTGTATAGCCCTCACCCAGGTGCTGCTATAAGCACGCATCTCCTTGGGTTGGCCAAAAAGTTTGTTTTTTTTTTCTGTAAAGTAAAATACACATTTTTCATTTTCACTAATAACTTTATTGATTTGGACATTTTGAGTAAGTTGGCTATCTCCCCTGTGGTAGAATGTTTATTATTAATGTCTTGATTTGATCGTATCAACTTCAGCTGGTCTGCCCAACCACAGAGTGTCGTCCAGGGAGAAATCCCCAGCATGCAGCTTTGCAAACCACTTTTGTCACATTTCATCAGTCCCAGCACCTTCTCCATGCACTGCACAATTTTTTTGCTGGGGCTTCAGTTGCATTTCTACCTGACTTGAAATAATAAAGCATAAGATACCAAAAAGTTACGTATTTTCTTCCATCTTCAATGTTAAAGTGGCTACACAAAAAATTCACCAATGTTGATGTTTTTGTTAAATGCATGGAGATATGACAGCTGTTATAATACAACCTAACAAGATTGTTTCGAATGAAGTTGAAGACAACTAAGCACTGCTAGCACCTTCTCAGGAAAAAGACAAACTTTCTGGCCAACCCGATAGTTACTGTCCATTTGTTGGGAAGCCTTTAAAAATAAGCACATACCCTTGCTGGGACCTTGGTGCTCCCAACAGACTCTGTCTTTGCCATCCACTAGACACTGATATTTATTTTATTAAAGTTATAAATTCAGAAACCTAGTTTTTCCATAAGTTTTTAAGTTTAATTCCCAAACTTTATTTAGTTCTAAACTCATCATTGTTAATAGTCACAACGAATCTGGTTAGTTTGGCTTCATTTAGTTAATTCTCCTAAACATTTTAATGCATTGATTTATAATTTTAATATCCTGTTATCTTTTTTAATATTTCATTTGCCTAACAAAATTTTCCTAATTCTTATAAATCTAATAAAGTGCATAAATGTGGTGAAACTTAAATTCTCCTAAACATCCAAATATTATGACAAATGTAGCAAAGTCCTACCAGACCTTCTAACTTAGAATCACAAGTCTGTTACTTAGTCACAGAATTGGCATTGGAATCACAAGGATCATCTGCTAGCTAATCCAATGTGCCAAATTCTCCTAAATATTATAAATGCTTCAAATTCCAAACATAAAGATACTGATGTGACAGATTTGATTTATAACATTATTTCCATTTATCTATAAGTTCTCCCTGGCTTAATGGGTATTTTTACCCACCAAGGAAGGAATTCTACCATCAGCCATTCTGTTAGTTCTTGAGGTTGGAGGTGCACGTGTCCAGGTGGCTTTTTCTTACATCCATGAGGGGACATGCAGACTTCTCTTCCATAGTTGTTGTGTCACTGAGGTCTCCAGATCCAAGTGGAATGGCTTTACGGTCCCCATCTTTTGGATTCTGATGGTATCTTTTGTAGTCCGAGTAGCTCTGTAATCATCCACCTGGGTTGCTTCACTGCTCCACTGGATTGAACTGATCTATTTACTGCTTGATAGTATTCTGTTTTTTTTCTGGTCACAACATTTGTAGCATTTTAAATAATATCTGATTGTATTCTATGCTTTTTTATAGTTGTGCTGACGTAGTCTTTAATTCTACTGACAGCTAATTATTGTTTTGCTGCAAAGAATCCTTTTATTGTCCCCTACTATGAATTTTGGAAGACTGCGGAAAAAGGCGGCATTTAATAAATGATAATTAGTGGTGACTTTCTTTTGGCTAATGAAAGACCAATTTAACTTCTTATTAGAGCTTCCACTCTGCATGAGATTAATCAGTGCTACAAAATGTGTTGATAGAATTCCAACCAAAAGAAAAGAAATCATTTTTGTTTGAGTGTAGCTGGATCAGTGCAAATGCATACTGTCTGTTAGGCTCATTAGCAAACTAGTAGTAATTCCCGAGATCCTCGTTGCTTCCTTTGTAGATGTCAGATGGGGGACCACAACACAGCCTTATCAATCCTCTGTCTTCCCTCCTTCCTCAACAGCTGGGCCATGTACTCTTTCCATCTTTTGGGGACCTTTTGGGGGAGGAACCTTTAGTTCCTCTGTCTCTGATTTCCACCTTTAACTATTCTCTTTGGTTGTACACGCATCTCGCTTGTGTTAAAGAAGCTCATGATTGACTTTGTTTCCCCCCTTATAACAGTCTGACTTTCGTCCTTCCAGTTGCCATCAAACTCTTTGAATGTGGCCCATAGGAAGTACCTATTCTTTCTCCTTTTATTACCAAAAAGTGTGGCTTTTATTACCTCTTCCCTACTTTGCACTGTCCAAGGTCACCTGCATATAGTTCAACACCGTGGATTTCACTGGACATTATCTAGTCTACCCTTGTTTTTTTTTTTGAGCCATTTATTTGGCTTTTGTGTCATCTGCTTCTTTTCTGTTTTCTCTGACCAGTCTTTATTCATGTTTTCTAACTGTAGGGGCATAATGAGGAACATAGATTTTAGAGTTAGGTAGACTTGGCTTTGAACCTCAACTCTGCCATCACTAGCTATGTGACCTTGGACAATGGTCATCTTTGAGCTTCAGTTTGTTCATCTGTAAAATGAAGTAAGAAGAATACCTCACTTCTAAGTTGTATGGATTAAAAATACTTGTGTTCATTACATTCCAGATTCCAGTTGTGAGGTCATACAGTGTTTTTCTCTTGCTGTCTGGCTTATTTTACTAGGCATAATAGTCTCTAGTTCCATCTATGTGGTCGCAAAAGGTAGGACGAAATAAACTAATGAAAAAAATAGAACCAGACATGGAACAGACTGGTAGCTTTTGGAGGGGAGGTGGGAGGGGGGATAGCAGAAGGAAGGGGAAGGGATTAGTCAAGAACACGTGTGAATGACTCATGGACACGGATAACAGAGAGGGGATTGACTGTGGGTGAGAGGGGTGGGCTGGGTGGAGGGGGGCAAAAGGGAAGAAGACTGGGACAACTGTAATAGAATAAACAATAAAAAAATAAAATAGAAAAATGTAGAACCTAAAAAACTAAAATACATTAAAAAATTTTTAAAGTACATGTGTGTATAGTGTGTAATATAGTAGCTGGCCTTTTATCAACTGTCTTTTCTTTGCAATTGTGAAAATATGGTTAGCACGCAAGGTTTACTGAGGCATCCTCTTTTCCTGTGAAACAGCCAGTTTTTGTTTGGTGCAGTGACTCCAAAATTTGTGTCAGCTTTCCATCTCCCAACCTCCAGTCTCATGTTTTTACTGGTGTGCTAATTCTCTTCACCCGGATGCCCTGTGCAGTCCAAGCGGTATTCAGCCAGTGATTACTTCCTTGGTTAACAGAATTTTCAGTCCTGAGGTTGCAGCTTCCTTCCGTCCTTCCTTTCCTTCCTCCCTTGTTTCCATCCAACTGGTGTGCATACTATGGGCCGTTCACTGCTGTCTGCACTGAGGGTGCAACAAAGAGCAAGAAAGGCCAGTCCGAAGCCTAAAGAGAGGGTCAGTCTCAAGTAAGGGTGATGGATGCTATGATGGTGAAGAGAGCACTTCAGGGGGCCCCAGCAGAAGTCGGATGAAGTGGTAGGCCAAGTTGAAATTTCTTGCATCCCATCCCATTTCCACTAGATTCTGTAAATTTTACTTATTAAATAACTTATTTCCTTCTTCTTTATTCTAATGACACGTGTTTCATTCAGTCCAATTATTCCAGGCACACTAGTTTTGGCCGGGCGTTTTCCAGATCTGATTCTAGCTCACCTATCTTCTCTCCCATCCATCGTCTAAGCAGCTGCCAAGGTCACTTCCTGAAGCACAGATCCCATCATATCTCTCCCTTGCTTAAAATTCTTTATTGCCTATACCAGTCAGTATTCAGTATAGGGAACAGAGGCCACTCTAAGCATTTTAATCAGGAAGGAATCTAATGTGGGGGGTTAGGGATTATAAAATCAGACGAGGGTTAGAAATGCAGGCACAGGAAAAAGGTCTATCCCTAAGGTCTCCATTAGAATTCTGGAGTTCAAGAACTTCCAGCCATTGCTGTTGTCCATGAATCAGGAAGCCAGTGATGCTACTGCTCTTCAACTGCCTGTCCCCACCCAGAATGGTGGCAGGTCTTGGGATGGTGCTGCAGAGAAACGTCACACCTGTGCGATCTTACTTGTCAGAGCAGAAAGCAGCCAGGAGAGGTCAGGAAGGTGGTCTCTAGGTCACTTGCACCTTCCAGACCTCCTGCAAATGCATCAGATTAGTGGAACCTAATTCTCCTCCAGAGGCCTAGCTTCAAGGAGTCTGGAAAATGGAGCTGTTAGTCTGCCAGCCTCTGTGTGGGAAGAGAGACTACCGGGAACGAGGAATCAGGGCGGGGGAGCACCCCCGGTGTCCATCTCCCCTGGCTTTCTGCTGTATGCGATTTTGTTAGCTGTTCATGACATTTTGCTGAACTCCTTGTGTTCCACCACTTATAACATCTGTCACTGGCAGGTGCTAAACAGATACTTGTCGAACGTATGACTGAAGAAATGAATGCACTTCTGACCCAGTTCTTTCTTACCTTCTGGCCATAACTTGAACAGGAACGACCTTCCTGGCTGGCCCTAACTTCCTCTACCTGCTGAAATCCCACCCTGTCTTAGACAGGCTCAGCCAAGTCATCCCTCCTTAGATGGGAGGGTTCCCCTGGAACCGCACCCCCACAACCATTTTCTTACAGCCCCTGTGCACAGTAACTACTTTACTCACTGACGGGCCCCCCCTTCCTCACCCCACTTTCTCTTTTTCTCCAGACACAGCAGTTCTCTTCTATAAAGACATTCCTTTCACTCTTATTTTCTTGCAGTTGTCATTGAAATGTGATCATTTGTAGGTGTACTTAAATCTTTTGTAGCTGCTTTTGTCCTGTCATTACTCATGCCTAGAGACATGCACGCTATTTTTTTTAATGTACAAATACATTTTTCCTGTTTTAGTGCTAGGTAGTTATATAACATAAACCTAAAAGGGGAGGAGCCTTAGAAGGAAATGAGAATTTTGTCTCCTTATAGTGGAATTTTTAGTGGAATTCACAGCATCTTCACAGTGCTCTGGTTTGCTAGACCCTGACAATGGAAATCGTATCAGCCAAGTATTTCAGCCACTCAGCCAAACTCAGAGAGAGTTTGGGTTCTGAAATGTGAAAACGGCCATGTGATTTGTGTGTTTGTCACAGTAAATTTCTTAAAACTTTGTGTGAGTATAGGGAGACTTTT
Source organism: Artibeus jamaicensis (assembly GCF_021234435.1). NCBI lineage: Eukaryota > Metazoa > Chordata > Mammalia > Chiroptera > Phyllostomidae > Artibeus > Artibeus jamaicensis. Next base: position 16,016,393 of record NW_026521486.1, on the reverse strand, counting down.
CACTTTTTTTTTTAAGCACCTTGATTTACAGAAGTATCTATTCCATATGACAGCTGAAACTTGTAAAAAGACTACCTAAGCTACAGGGAAACTCATATTTTTTTTTTTTGCATTTAAATAGACTTTGTTTTTTAGAGCAGTTTTACATTCCCAGCAAAACTGAGCAAAAAGCCCGGAGAATCCCCATATCCCTGTCCCCCACTCCCATGGCCTCCCCCATTATTGACACCTCCCACCAGACTGGTACATTTGTTACAACTGATGACCCTACACTGACGCAGTAGCACTCAGCGTTCATAGTTTACCTGAGAGGTTGATCACTTGGCGTTGAACGGTCTGCGGGTTTTGACAAACGTACAATGCCGTGTGTCCACCAGTATAAAACCACACGAAGCACAGCAGTTTCCCTGCCCTGAAATCCCTGGGTCCTACCTTTCCCTCCCCTCCCAACCCCAGGCAACTGTTGATCCATCTCCATAGTTTTGCCTTTTCTAGAACGTCATGTAGTTGGAATTGCATTTATATAGCATTTCAGACTGGCTTCTTTCAGTTATAATATACATTTAAGGTCCCTCCATGTCTTCTCAAGGCTCTTATAGCTGCTTTCTTTTTAGCACTGAATATTTTTCCATTGTCTGGTTGTACCGGTTTATTTATCCATTCACCTGCTGAAGGACATCTTGGTTGCTTCCCAGTTTGGGCAGTTATGGCTAAAACCCCTGTAAACATCTGTGTGCAGGTTTCTGGGTGGTTGTCAGTTTCCAGCTCCTTTGGGTAAATACCAACGGGTGCCTCTGCTGGAGTGCAAGGTAGGAGCTTGGCAGTGCGTGTCCCTTTGTAAGAAACCACTAAACTGTCTTCTAAAGGAGCTGTATGATTTTTACATTTCCACCAGTGATATCAATCTAGTTGTGTCAGTGGTTCAAGGGACTTCTTAAAAATTCATAAAGGAAAGATCCATCCCCCCAAAGGTGTAGAATGGTCAGTGTTTGGCCTAGTTTCATTTGACCGACATAAAAGCATGGCACAGCTTTTAAAATGCTCATTCTGCTCTTCTGCTCTCTCCTCTCAGCTCAAATAATAGAACTCAAATTTGGACACAGAGAAATGAGACCAAAAAAAAGGTAGACTAGATAATCACATCTGTAGCACTGGTGATATAGTTCGTTCTCGACGTGCTACTTGGGAATCAGAAGCTCTGGAAGGATGGGGGACGCGGGTGTTCTTCTGCCCCCCAGCTCGCTTGACCAGGTGTCTGCAGTCACAATGGGTGGGCTTCCAGTCAGTTAGGTATCCCCCATTTAGCCACACCAAGGGGAGACTAGTTTGTTAGGTGTTGATGGCCATTGCATCTGTGCACAGAGAAGTTTTATTCCAGTTCTTCGGATGCATTGTAGCTAATTCCTGTGAGGTGGGGGAGTGAGTGAGGAAATTGAATACTCCTCTGACTGAGGGTCCATTGTAAGCCCTAGGTCTTGCCAGCCATCCTCAAGCGATACCCCTCCTTATAATGGGCCTGTTTGTGGAAGCCCCTGGGCTCCTAAGGAACTCCCACAGCTCACTGGTAGTCCCTCTCTTAACAGTGAAATTCTGAACTCAGAAAGACAGGGCTTTTTCCCTTCCAAACTTAAAAGGTGGTGAAACATCTCCAAGAAGCCCCTTCTCCCTGAAAGAATCAATACCCTTTCCCCTGGCAGGCAAAGTATGTTTGGAATGCTTTGTTTTCCCTAAATTGCCTCAATTGGTTGGGTTACCAAGAAAAGCTGGGAATTTCAAAGGATGAATCTTTGTGGAGCAAATGAATGCTTGTGGTGTTTTATAATCTCAAGGAGGAGAATTTTTAAATATTAATTTTTTTAAATGAGCTAATTAGAAATCAGCTCAGAAGGACTTCTAAATTTCTTGAACTGAAGGAATTTTTTTGCCAGTCATATTAAAAACAATTCCAAAAATGTGCACTGAACATCCGTATGTGTCAGACACCGTGATAAGATGAGAGGTTAGAAAGATAACTTCACCATCCCGCAGGGAATAGTCTTGTAAGAGGGCCAGACACACAGGGAAGCCTCTACTTTCTATAACCACTTATTTGAGTGGCTCCAGGGAGAGTTTGTTTCCGAGGATGCAAAGATGAATAATACTCAGGGCCAGGACTTTCTGGATAATAGGACAGTTATTGTACAGTGTGATGAGTGCCATACCTTGGAGGTGGTTAACTCAATTAGACTGTAGACAGTGAGTGTCAGGGAATGCTTCCAAGAGGATGGAGATGCTCGAGTTGGGTCTTGGGGAATAAGAGCTCAGAGGAGGGAGGCAGGGATAAGCAGTTCTAGGTAGTGGAAGAACTTGTGCCAGGACCCTGAAATTAAGCAGCTTGGTGAGCTCTGAGTGTTAGTACGTGAGCGAAAGGAAGGACCCAAGTAGGGTACAATGACCAGTCATGGAGGGGCTGTCATGATAGGTGAAGGGGTGCCCTCCCTCCTACAAGTGGTAAGAAGTAGAGAAGAGTTTACAGTAGGAGAGGACATGATGGTGCTTTCATTTAAAAATCCTTTGCTGTATGGGAAGGATGGGTTGGACAGAGTGAGTGTTGAAGTAGGGAGACTGCCTCTGGGCGATCACATTAGCCCAGGGGAGAGTCTGTGGCTGGAAGGGGCAGTGGTGGTGGGGGGAACGATGGGAGGAGGGAGGAAATGTTCAGGAGGTGATACTGACCAGATGAGTTAAAGTGAGGATGCTGCCGACATTTCTAGGTGTCCTATACAGTGGTGTCCGAAGTCTTTTATGTAAGAGTTCAATAAATGTCATTTTCCTTGGGCAGCAGAGTAGACAGTGATGCTTTCAAATGGGAAGAAAAGAAAGCCAATGGGAGAGCAGGTTTGGGAGAAAAAAAGATGTGTTTGATACTGGGTCTAGGATGTTTATTCTTTTTCTAAAACCCACTTGTGTGCTGTTTCCTGCCGATGACAAATTCCTATGCCTATTTGGTAGATTGGCATGCTATTGCTAATTGAAAATACTTGAAAACTGTGTCCTTCCCAATGACCATTGGAAAATAACCTTCATACATTATAAAGGATTGCCATGGTTATTTATTTATCAGGCCCCTCTCAGGCTGGGCTAATCAGAAAACCGGGACACTATGGTCAGGCTCCGGAGGATTTCTGGGTCTTGCCTCCGAGACAGCTCCCTGGGAGGAAATTGTCTGGATTCCTGGGCTCCCAGTTCCTCCGGAACCATTTGTTCTAGTCGATGCTTCAGAGATCAAGGATCTTGTCAATTTCTTTTCAGGATCAGCTTGGTCCAGAGCAATTTTAACTCAAAATGTGAAATAAGTATCAAGTAAGCCTGCTGATTGATTAAATAAGCACAATTTACCATTTTGCTCAGTACTTCAGTTCCCATTATACAGACGAGGGTCAGCGTGCCTTTCTTGGTAATGTCTGTTTCCAAGGAGGGCAGGAGTCAGCATGGTACTTGTAGGTACTCCTTGTCCCTGGGTAACAATTTTAATGTCTGTTCATGAGTGTTACACATTATTCAATGTCTCCATAAACCCGAACATTGAGGTACTGCCTGTGCACCATGTAAGTGACCTCCAAGCTTTCATTCCTTCTGGCAGTCAAGGATAATTGGTACTTTGTGCAAATGTGAAGAACACGGGAACCGCTGGTAAGACTTTGATTATACGGTAAATGGTCAAGAAATGCCTATCAATTATATATTATATTCTGGAGACTATTTTAGTTTCTAGACACACAATAAGAAACACACACACACACTCACTCACTCACTCACTCACTCAAACAGTGTTTGACTGATAGGAGCATACATTGTACCAGAGAGGACAAATGTTAAGCAGACAAAGAAATAAAATGGTTACAGGTAGAGATAAGTGTTATGAGAATGAAGGAAGTGATGTGCTGGAAACTGATGGGCAGTGTCCAGGAAGCCTTTCTGACAGAGCAGTGCCAGGACCTGAGGAAAAGGGTGGGAAACACAGACACAGACCCGGGGTGGGAATGAGCTTTTTGAGTTCAAGGAATAGGAGGAGGACAGTGGTCGGAGGGTATTGTGGATATGGTAGAGTCAGGGAGAGATGGCTGCCTAAATGGAGAATGGAAGTAACCAGGTAGGTCTCGGAGACCAGGTCTGTAGAGCTGGGAAGCAGCAGAGCCAGGACCGAAGTCGGGGCCTCTTACCTTTCCTTCCCTGCTAACTGCAGACGGCAGAACTGAAGCAAAGCCACTGGAATGACTAAATGCTGAGTCACTGGACACCGAGGCTGGCTTTAACAAATTGTGTGATGGCTTTGATGGGACGTTAACAACGATAACTATCAAACACTGGTGACAAAAGTGGCAGTAACTATGCCGATACCACATACTTTTTTTATTTTTTATTGTTCAGTTACAGTAGTGCCCATTTCCCCTTGTTGCTCTCCCCTGCCCTGTCCAGCTCCCACTTCCACAGACAATCCCCCACCACCCCATCATCCTCATCCATGGGTCCTTTGTACATGCTCCTTGACTTGACCCTTCCCACATACTTTTATAGTTTGTAAATTATTTTACCTTACTGATCTTCATTTGTAGCACAGACAAGCCCTCAGATGTAAGCAGGACAGGTTTTATTGTCCTCATTTAGGTTAAGCGATGACCCGAGGTGACACACGGAACAGGGCTGGACGGTGGCTCTTCTGATTCGAATCCAGGCTCTCTCCTTAAACCACAGAAACTCCTGGGTGAAGGACGAGATACAGATGGCTCATAAGCTTGTAGTGCTCCTAACTTCCAGAAGACTAATTTGGATTTTCCTCAAAGTGCTTTTGACTGAAGAAGAGGCTTGAAAGATGGACTCATGCATCATGTATTAACTAAGCAACTACTGAGTGCCAGACATGGGGAATCTCTAAGGATCCCAACTAAGTAGGTTGAAAGGTACTCACTTAGCATAGTGTTATTTGCCCTCTAATATAAGACAAGCAAAATTGCTGTAGGAGTACAGAGGAAGAAGAGATTAGGTACTTTCGGGAGTCTGAGGAAGACCTCACCAAGATGACAGGAAAACTAGGCCTTGAAGGATGAACAGCAGGGTTTCTCAAGGGAGAAAAGCAAGGAAGGTTATTCTAGGAAGAAGAGGTTAGTTTGATAAAAGAATATGGTATCTGCAGGGACTAGTGAGTGATTGTATGTTTGGAGAGCATTGGGTATATGGGAAGTTAGGGTGGGAAATGAAGGGGGTAGGCTGAAGTCTCGTTGCAGGGGGCCTTGGATGCCAGACTCGGGAGGTGCTGTGTTTGGCCTTACCATCCCAGGTTTGTTAGCAAGGGGTTTGTATTGTTATATTTGCAGTGTTTTAGAAAGCAGATGCTGTTGGAAAGGGGAGGTTGGATTGGAACAGGGGAAAGGATAGAAGCTGCTGTAAGAGTTTAGGAGGAAAAACAAGGCTCCAAATTGGGTCTAACCCCTAATTACGTCTTAAGGAGAAATGGGGTGATAACACTGATGAAACTGAAGGACAAATTGATGTAGGGACATACCAGCTGAATTTGGGATGCACACACTAGTTTTCCATTTGTGCTCTCCCCCCCCCCTTATTGTGGCTTCTCCAGGCTCAGCCAAATTTTTCCCTGACTTTTCAAGCCAGTCATTGATTTATTTTTCTGTCCTCAAAAACAGAAAAAGTTATAGATCTGTGTTCTTAAGGATTCTTTCTGTATGATTTGATCTTTGATGATCCCCTAGGATTCTTTGGGCTGAGAAATGCTGAGAGCAAACAAATTTTTGATGTGGATGCTATGACTATATTTATGTGCTGCAGGTTATTTTTCTTTTATGTATTTGAAACTGTTGTTGCATATTTGAGATCCTGCCTACTAAGTGTTCTGGGGCAATTATTCTCATCCAGTGACCTCTGGTAGAGAAACATTAACTGAGCATCCTGTGCTCGCTCCATTGTAGTCCTGCTGGAGGCTGAAGGAGAATTCATGTGCAAGATAAGGGGCCACAATGTTTATGTCAGATTCCACACTTTTCTGGAACATTTTTTTGTTCTACTCTTCTAGTAATTGAGGACTGTTCATCCTGGCTTTAAAATGTCACATGGGGTCACAGTTGGGAAAAAACAAATCAACCAATATAAATTGCTTGCTCTTTGTAAGCATCCAGAATTCATTTCTGTTGCATACAAGGGTTACATTTAATCTCTGAGGCAAAATGAGGTTTTCTGCCTTAATGTGGATTTGTCTCATTTCTGTATCACCCAAATTTAGGTAATACCATGGAATGGGCCCCCAAATCATCTCATATGTTTAGTCAAAAACATTTGGCGGGCTTCTCCCATGTGGTAATCCACATATTTCTGTGGGGCAGAAGAAGCATTTTGAGGCTGTTCCAGTCATTAGTACCCTGGTGTTGCCCCCTGGGTAAGCCAGTGTACCTAATCAGAGAAGTCCCAGGAGTGCCGTGAGAACAGAAGGAGGTACGTGAAGCCGCTAGAGTCAAGTCTGGCACAAATTAGTTTCAGTAAATAGTAGTTCCTTTAGACACTGCTATTTACTTTAGAAGTTAGGCAAAAGAGACCAAACAGCTTTTCTGTTAAGGAGATAATCACTTCATTTTCTAACTCTTGATGGAAGAGTACTGTTTAGAATTCATTGGTTCTCCTATCTCCTTTAACAGGTTCTCATGTCAAAAATGGTATTTCCGTGGCCATTTACCTGCGTGGTGATCTGGAAAATAGGTGTGTCTTTGGTTACAGAAAGTAGCAACCAGTTTGGTGTTTAAAGACAGAGCTTTAAGAATCCTTGTTTTTCAGCCCAGGTCAGTGAGGCTGATGGTTGGTTGGAGCATCATCCTCTAGACCAAAAGGTCATGGGTTTGATCCCTGATCAGGTCATATGCCTAGGTTGCAGGTTTGCCCCTGATGGGTGGTTGGGGCACCTAGAACAGTCCTGGTCAGGGAATGTATGAGAGGCAACCGATGAATGTTTCTCTCCTTCTCTCTTTCCCTCCCCTCTCTCTGGCATGTCCTTGGGTAAGGATTAAAAAAAAAAAAAGAATCTTTGTCTTTCAGACGTTATACAGCTCTGTCAACAAGCTGCTCTGAAGCACATATTCTGAAAAAAAAAAAAAACTACTTTTTTTTTCTTTTTGAGCAAATGGCATGTATAGCTACATAATTCAGAGAACCTTGTAGTTCTTAAAAGAACTTGTAGTTTTAAAAGGCATTAAATCATGCTCCTGTAGAATTTTCGCCAGATTTACTTTTTGCCCATTCAAATGGCCATCTAACAATTAGTTATTCAGGACCTGTTATGCATTAGGTACTGGTGTTAGACCAGTGAGCAAGAGACAGTCCCCAAACTGTCCCAAGTTTAATTGACTTGGCTAAATATTTTGTACTTTGCAAAGATTAATTGGTATTTGTTGCTGCCTGAAACAAGGGGTGTTCCTATCATCGTTTGAGGAGGGAGGGATGGAGAAGTGGCTAGACTTGAAAAATCAGTTATATTTGAGGAAGTGACTAGAATGCCCGTTTTCATCAACCAATTGTTATTTAATTATTTAATCTACTGAGCAATTTGTACTTCTGCGGTTTTATCACTTTCATGCTTCATTATCACCCTGTATATTCAAGGTATTAAATCTCTTCCATAAACAGTATTAATCTCAATTACTTTGGGAGCTGTAAATAATATTCCCTTATTAAATATATTCTTTGTTATGCTGACCCTGTTTTTGCAGTGTCAGAAGCTGATGATGTTGATAAAAGCAAACATTGAGTTATAAACCCTTTCCATGTTTTAATTAGATTAAAAATAATAACTTGTGCATTTCTATTTCTCAGATGGTTTTGACCATGGAAAACACCTTATTAGGCTAAATTGGAACTTTGAGTCCAAAGTCCAACCTCATGGTTTGGTTTTTATCAGAGAGACATTAAAATAGTAGAACATTTTCTGGCTTGGCAAGAATGACAGTGTTGAAATTTTGAAAAAAAAAATCTAAATTTGTCTCTCAAGACTATAAACTTCTTGAAGGAAGGACCTGCCACTTTAGACACATACTTGGTGTCCTTTCAATGTCTGCTCATTGAAGTCGAACTGGAAGGAATGCAAAACAGAATGGGAGCCTGTGGCCGCCAGGTTTTCCTATTAACATACATGGGGCGCCTCTAACAGAGCATCCTTTCTTCATTTCAAAAATTTCATGTTACTGCGTGCATCTTGGATGCAGAACATTTGATGGCCTTCTGCTGCGACTCATTTGGGTGGTGAGCTGATGGCTTCCTTGGAGCCCAGCCCTTCCTTGTGAGCTGTGAGATCCAGGCTCCCCGAAGTGAGCTTGTCTCTGGGGAGGGATCACAACATGACTGCCACATGCTGCTTCAACTCGGAGGTGAGCACAGAGAACTAAAATGAAAAACTGGATCATGGAAGTCGCCTGCAAAACAAACTCAGGGACTGTTCTTATTAACTCTCAGCTAGCACGAGGGAATTAATCATATCTGCAAAGATAAAAACGGTGACCCAGGATAATCTCTCCACGTTAAAAAAAAAAAAGTTCTGATGTTTTCCTGTGGAATCCAGTGTGACTGACATTGAAGTTTAGAACTTACTTCCTGATCTAACTTCGTCATCACCTAACTTTATGAACTTAGTACCCGTATTAATTACTTAGGTTAATATTAAAAATAGAGTGGAGAAAAAGGCAAGTGGGGAGAGTGTGAAATTCTTCCCTCATGCACTTGTCACCACAGAAGGATTTCTGCTTTGCCTCTTCCATTAGTCTAGCTCAGAGTTTCTCAGACGTCATTGTGCCTGTAAGTTATGCCGTGGGGCCCGAAACCACACATTCTGCGTTTTATGGATGATTTAAGAGACCTCAGAGGGAGATACTAAGTACCTATGTAAAGTCACCCTGCACAAGTACTTCTGTACACATATTATGCAAGAAAAGGAATGAAACTGGCAGGTTTCTGGAGAGACCTTTAACCCTTTTCTATGTAAATTTCTCATTTGTGAAATAGGGAACCTGGTACCTGGTCATTTCACCCTGTGCCTTGGGCAGAAAGAAGCTTATGTCCAAAGTGCCATTGCTGTCCTCATGGTGACCTTTCTGGGCACAGGAGCAGGGCTGACTGGTCTGTGAGATGCCGTCAGACATCGTTCAGAGTGGGTTTCAAGTCGGCTTCTTGCAGAGGTGCTATGGGATGCGTAGGAAGTGTCCTGAGTGGCTGGTGTAACTAGGGGGCTTTGGCTCTTGTTTTTAACCACAAGCAGATATCAGCAACTGAGTGGAGTGTAAAATGCCGGTCTTTCCAAACTTCTGTGGAGGCAGGGGGCTGCTCTGCCTCTCTCAGAACCGGCTGTCATCTGCTGCTCTCTGGTTACACTGACACGGCCCCCTGGCTGGGCTGATTGGTCGCTGGCAGTAACTGATGTGGAATACTGATATTCTCGCTGGCAGTTCCTTCCACTCCAATGAGGCTCCTCTTCTCCCCGTCCTGACCCCAGCCTGGTGCTCAGCCTCCGCAGACCTTGCCGCCCCTGCACCCGGGGGGGAGGACGCGTCCTGGGCGTGATGCACGGAGCCTGGTGAAATCCACCAGGCTGCTCTCCCTCCAGCTCGCTCTGGGGAGAGTCCTGTTGCAGACTTCTCAGGGTTTCGACAGCACAGACAACTGAAAAGGACTTGTGTGTGGTGGTTAGATTGCCTTTCATCACTTTGCTGGCCGCATCCCCAGCCCTGCCTGGAGCTTCAGGGCGGATTTCTTCCTGCCTAAGACGCTGAGGAAGGATCCCTTCTCCCTCTGTTGACTCTTTCTATTTTTATGGTAAGTGCTTGCCTTGAATGAGCTGGTCTGCTGCAGTGAACTGAACGCTCTCGCTGGCTCCCTCTTCCCAGCTCAGCTTAGTGACCTTCTCTCTCTACCTCTCTACGTTTCTCCTGTTTTCATGCATCCATGTCTGGGGAGCTCACTAAAATGCCAGGCATCATTCTTCCGGATTGCCTGCCTCTTTATTTTGATTTTTTGCCATAAACCCAAGCTCCTCTGCTGTGATGGAAACATAAGCACTCTCTCTTTGTCCTTGAAGCGGCAGCCGGGGAAGTGTGTTCAGGATGGTGAACTGCAGCAGTGTGCAGGGGCTCTGTGGAGGGTGACTGACAAATTTGGGCAAGATGAATTCTTGGCGTGCTAAGGGGCACTCTCTCCAAATCCGGAAGGCTAGGGGCTGATCCACCCACGTAGCAAACTATTCCATCTTTCCGGGTAGAGACAAGCACATGCATGAGTTATGTCGGAGTGCGCTGTGGGCAACGGTGCTTTACACACCTGCCGGTGGGTCCAGAATGGCCCCGGATATTGTGGGTTTCACAACTTGGGCAGTAACATTGGCAGTGGGAGGAACCCTGCACTGGCCAGCGGGATAGACTGCATGACCTCATTGCTTCTTTCCCTGGAGTCTGAGGGTGCCTCTTCTGCAAACCGTATTTTGCATCCTTTTCAGAGGGTGGTGGGTCAGCGACGATAGGAACATTTTTGACTTGACAACATAGTTTCATCCTTCCACTGGGAGTTAAATGCTTCGAGGCTATTAGAATGGTTAGACTTTTCTAAGAGAAAATGAGCAGGTGTCTAAGAAATAACGTGAGTGTTGCAGCATCCACAGGCAGACTGTTTATTCCAGGGCATTACTTTTACCTGGAATCTCATTTTACCTGGTTCTCATTTTTCACCTGGTCGCCTAAGGCTTGCTGCAGAAAGCCCCACAAGTTCAAGTCCATTACTGGTTGCCTCTTGAAGCCCAAAAGAAACCAAGAACATTTTGGTATAGTTCTTACCTTGTGGAACCTGTGATTGAATGAGTCCCTATTCCTGGGGAAATTTTCATCTTCCTCATTTTATTTTTTATCTTTTTGGTAGCAGGTGTGTTGAATTACTTTGGTCAGTGCAGCATCCCAAAGACTAAATGTCACAGTTGTAATTCTGCTTAGTTCTTTTGTAATCTTGGTCTGGAGATGGGTTACCTTATTTGATTTTGTGTGGGTTTTCTAATTCTGGTCCATTTCACTCTAGGGAAGGTTCCCATTCAATGTAATTCAGACCCTAGTTTATAAGATACATGTGATTTTTGGGGTGTGTGTGTGTGTAAATAAAAGAGGAGAAAACTGTGAAGTGAAATTTCTGATCTGTCCCCCGGTTGATTGGGAGTTTGGAATGCAAAGTTCCTTGATGTCCTGCTCATTTTCACCACTTTTGTTTCCATTGTCTATGTGGATTTTTCTTAAAATAATGGTAATAGCATCAGGTATATGCCTTTATCCTGTCCCCTGGGTCCTAAATAAGAACATCTGGCATTTTATTTTTGGTGGAGTGTTTTTGCATATATGAAAACATACATATAAACATCTACAGATTCCTTGCTCTTTATGTAGGTGATAGTCCAGTTAGAGTAAAACTGCAGTGGTTTAACAGCAACAGCAACAGCAACAAACTAAGATCCATGCAGACTACAGTCTCTGAATTCTTAATGGATTTTGAATTCCTTTCAGCATTGTCTAGTTTAGCGGTTCTAATACCCACTCTTTTCCACCTGGATTATGGTTCCTAGCAAGATAGGGCTTTGACTGGCAGACTTCTCTATTCCTCTGAAGATTCTTTAATGTTTAGTTGTTTACTTTCATCCTTGATGGTGTTTTCGTATTTTGATTTTTTTTTTTTGTCCAATTGCAAGGATTTTTATCCTTGTAACTCAGCCTGGCAACTCAACTTGAAGTATTCTTCAACTTGACTATCAGGGAACTGGAGGCTATATTTGCAGGCAATTTCAGATTCACTTAGAAAAGACTTTTTTCAAACAGTGCATCTTCAGCTTTGAGATTAATTCCCTAGGCTTTCCTTATTTTGCTGACCAGTGTTTATTTCTGCAATCATAATTGCACACATGTATACACAAGCGTATACACAAATGTACTGTTCACTTGTGACTATATGTTCATATTTTTAATAGTTGTAACATGCCCACTTAGAGAATAGAATAATTCCTCAGATACTGAGATAATGCTCAGCATCCTCTATCTACTACCTAGCTAGCTTTTTAAAATAAATTAGGCCCTGGCTGGTGTAGCTCAGTGGATTGAGCGCGAGCCTGCGAACCAGACAATCGCAGTTCGATTCCCAGTCAGGGCACATGCCAGGGTTGCAGGCAGGTTCCCTGCAGGCCAGTTCCCAGCAGGGGATGCACGAAAGGCAACCATACATTGATGTTTCTCTCCCTCTCTCCTTCCCTTCCCTCTAAAGATAAATAAATAAAATCTTTAAAAAAAAATAAATTAGGAGTTTCCCTACTTACCACACCCCTCCTCCACATAACATCTTTGGGAATGTCTTTGAATTGGGAGAATGCACCCTTCAGGCTTTCCTTGTCTCAGGGCACGATGTCATGTTAATTCCTTTGCAGGGTCTCCAAAGGCAGCATAGAAAACTATTGCAGGAAAATTCGATAAAAGCAGTGCCCAATAGAAACATTAGCCTCTTGGCGTGAAGTCACCACAACCTTTAATTTGCATGTGCTAATTTAGCTGCTGTGCTTTGCAGCTGATTTCGATGGCAACCCTAGGCAACTGAAAATTTTGAAATGGATCTGGAATCACCTAGATTGGTGTCGCTGCAATTATTCATTTTTTACATTTCTTAATCACAGCCATCCTTGAAATAGTGCTCTTACTGTGTTTCTTTTTGTTGTTTTAATCTGAAACTCGCACCTTACATTGTGAATCAATCCTTTCCACTTTTATCTTCTTTATTTCTGCTTTCTCTCTTTCCCGATTTTGCTTTACATATGTTTCTATATGTGAACACACATATGTGTACAAATAAAAACCCAGATAGTTAAAATTGTTTGATGATTAATGAAGAGTTGGTTACAGCTTCTCTTTTAGTAACCAAACTTCGCTGTTCAACCTGTGTTCATGTAGCTCAAAGAAGAAATCACTCCCATTAATATAAATATAACTGCATGCTTCTGCAGGCCTTCTTGTAATTGAAACTATTTTCCATAGTTGATTACCAGGACCAGAAATAGAATCGGTTTTGCATTTTAATTAATGGTATTCTGGGTCTGTCTAGGTTGAACTGCCCTTAGATCTTGGCATGTTTACATTCTAAAAGGTCTTTGTGTTAAGCGGGGGAGATTATGGGTGAAACCAGTAAAATCATTTGATTATGTGATACAACCTTTCCCTGGGAATTGTATGAACATTAAGGACGTTGGCTCAATTTTCCTGTTGCTTTTTCCAATGGAATTAACTCAATATATTACCTTTACCGTTCCTCTGTGAGCCCATTTTTACAGAGTAAAAGGGGTGAGGTACAGGTCCCACATAAGTTAAGGCTTTGAGGGAGGACCATTCTTTAACAGAGATTCAAAACCACTTCTAACACCAGCTATGGTGAGCTCCCTTGAAAGGAACTTGCTATTCTATTCAATTGGCAACGCAGACAGATTGTGTAAGATAGGAGAAATGCTTCATGAGCTGTGTTTAATACTGCGTTTTGATCCATGCCTCCTCACTGAGTTCATTTAGGACTGTAGTCACTAGACCAGCTTCCGAGAAAAAAACATCATGACCTCAGTAGTATCATAACCTAGCCAGACTTGCATAAATGTTTGTGTTGCAAGTTATGTCTCTTGGGTGGTAAAGGGAGATGGCAGAATTTTGGAGGAGAACCAGATCATAGCCCCAAAATAATGCAAGATGAAAAGGGAACATACTTTCCTCTATTTAGCATTTAATTCTCCAGAAATACCATTGGCTCTTAAGTCTGAAGAGCCAAGAGATTGTTAAAAACACACAATGACAGGTTTTGGAGGGCTTTCCCTCTAATAGACATCTTTGACCATTAATTAGGCATCTGCTCAGTGACCTTTTGGCTTGTGTGAGCCAACAGCCATTCTTATAGAAAGCAGACATATTGTAATACAGCAAGAATTCACTTACATTTTCCCGGTTGGTCTCCCACTGTAAGTGTCAGAGAGGGAACGAGTGTCTGGAGATCATCAGAGACCACGGCCAGTCGTAGCAGGATGTCTTCAGGACCCCCGGTTCCAGTCCAGCCCTAGCCACTCACTGGCTGTAAGCTCGGACTCATGTCTTCTACAGTGGGTCCGGGCCAGATAGCCTCTGAGGGCTCCCCACAACCATGAAAAATTGTGAACTATTATTTCACTTCTGTTGTTTGCCAGGTGGATGGTAATTTCCAAGGCAACTGACTCATCCTGGAGGGGATGGGCTTTCCCTTCCCTGGTGCCTGCAAAGCCCACAGAACTAGGACAGTGACATGGTATGAGTTACTCAGCGGAGTGTGATAACGGTGAACCTTTGGGGACAGGGCTCATGTGGATGTGATGATTTCCTGTGCGCCCTTGGACATCTTGAAATGTCTCTCCCTATCATCAGAAGGGACCTTGAGGAACATCTTACCTGCCCTCTTTCTTCCTAGATAAGGAAGCTGAGACCCAGGGATATTGAGAGTCTTCCTCAAGGACAGAGGCCAGGTTAGCCCCTGGCAAAGACAGTTTAGCGTAGTGCTCGTGGATTTACTCAAACCCCTTTTCCTCCCTGGTGTGGGGCCCTTCCACGAAACACAGCTGACACTTACTGTGTCATTCATTGCTCACAGAACTGCTTTGTGGCATCTAACTCAGTGGGGTCCATTATTTCTGGGTTCATTTCATGCAGATTACATGGCTGTACCAGTCAGAGTGAGTCACGTCAAGCAAATGCTTATGGTAATTTGTTCGTGCTTATGTGGAAATGCATTTTTTACATTAAAATTCTGCTTTTCTTATGAACATTTCCAGAATTTTACAAACACTATGCTTAATTTTTCCCTGTGCTTCCAGTAGTTAGCTGATCATTTATTTGTTTTGCGGGGGGGGGGATACTTACGGATTTGTTCCTTCATCTGTTCATTGTGTAATATTTGTTGAGCAACTATTGCGTTCATCCTAATGCCCAGCAGTTGCAATCAGTGGTGAGACAGCTGGATGCGGCCACTGCTCTGAGCACACTCAGGACCTACTTATGCTTCTTGGAGTGGATCATCTTTTGATTCTCAGCCAGTGATCTGCTTACTATTTCACATGGTTTTCAAAGAATCCAGTTGAAAAACAATTCGCTTGGACAGTTCTTGCCCACAATTATTCCACAAAGAAGTTCCTTTGGTAAAAAGGCACCTCTGCTGTCATTGGAACATATATCTTAGATTTCCAACACAGTATTTTTAGCTTCTAATTTTGTTACCTGACTGAACAAAAGAGATTAATTAGCTAAGCTCATTTGTACTGTTGTTATGATTTAAGAAGTGACAGTTCCATTCTTTGGCCAAAGAATGGAGTCCTCAGTTGATAGTCTGGATAGGACAGTGCCCACAGAACCAATTGCAGGTGAAAGACCAAACTCCTTGGCCATGCATACCAGGTCCATCATAATGTACAGCCCTTGCTTTCTTGTTCTGTCTCTTGTTCTGCAACTCCACTGGAATGTTCCAGAAGAACCAGAACATCTGCAGGGCTCGGAAATTCACAGCTCTCACTTTCCTTAGTGCCTTTGCACATCCTGTTCTCTGTCTGGAATGCCTCTCCTGTTTCTTCAAACTGACTTCCAGAGCAAGTCCACGTTTCTTCTCCCATGGAAGCTTTTTGACATTTATCACCTTTGTGTGAGCTAGGTAGACCATGTCTGTCCTCTTACATTTCTTGGTACAAATATCTCATAGGACTTTATAGACTATATTGTAATTATTTGTCTACTTAGCTCTCTCTTCCAAAGAGACAGTTGGTTTCTTGAAGCAGGGACTTCATTTTTATCCCTGTACCACAAGGTCTAGTTCAGTGACTGCTATGGCAGACACCCCGTAATTCTTGAACACATGGATTAGGAATGACTATATAAACCCAGTGGTGCTGGTGTTGGTGACTACTGATCTATGTAGACAGCTGAATTTTTCAAAATAGTGCGATTATATGAATTGTAGTAAGGAGGATGAAGAGATTGGCAGTCATTAGAAGCTCTATGCCAAATTTCTAAAAATGTCTCTGCCTCCTAATGAGTCTCAATAAAGTAAACAACAAGAATTTATTAAGCAAAGCGTTGTGTTAGGTCCCCAGTAATGAAAGGTTTTAAAAAAAAAAGTAGACTCTGGGCAGATGACAGCGTAGATAAATGTAGTCCTCTCAGCCCCTCACAACCACATCAAAATTACAACTAAACTACAGAACAACCATCATTCAGAGCCACCTGACATCCAGCTGAATGGGAAGCCTACATACAACTAGGGGTTTAAAGAAGAAGCCACATAGAGACTGGTAGGAGGGGTGGAGAAGTGAAATGGATAGGTCCCACATCTGCATGTAACTGATAAAAATCGGGGGGATGTCTTAGCTGTAGAGGTCCCCTCTGAGGAGTGAGGGGGTCTCAGCCTCACACTAGTCCCACCAGCCCAGGGTTCCAATGCCAAGAAGAGAAATCCTCATAACTTTGGGCTGTAAAACCCAGAAAGGGTTGTGGCTGAGTAGGACACAGGGCTGTTAGAGACCCAGGCAGGTCCTCTTAAAGGCCTGCATACAGACTTTCTGGGACTTTCTCCCTCTGAGCTCCATTATTGGGGCAGCAGCTTGAAAGGCACCAGGAACACATGGGGAGGAACCGAAATGTCTGACATCAGGGTGAGAGCTGGGGTGGGCAGTTTCTGCCAGACAGAAATGCTTGCAGAGGCAATTTTCCTTTTCTGGGACACCACTTCCAACCCTAGGGCTGGCAGATGGGCACCATATCTGAGTCTTCATCAACCTGGCTGACACTCTTTACCCTGCCCTTGTGATTCTGAGACCCTATCCCTCCCAACTTGTTGGCCCACCCAAACTGTTCCCAGTGGCATTCTCATACAAATGGGCTATCTTGGCTTATGCTTCAGACTTTCCTGAAATCTCTCAAGCAAGCAGCATCTGGCCTCAGCATGCCCTGGACCTCTCGGTAAGTGGCCCCAAGCCTGGCACTAGCAGCAGCCAGTCTTGGTTAGCAGCATGGCATCACCTGGGCACCTCCAAGTACAGTACAAATAACAGCCATATGCAGATTGCTTTGTAGCTCATGCCAGCTGGCCCTGGGCAGAACACAGGTGGTGACTGACCTTGGCCTGCACCTCCCAGGAGGCCCCAGAGCCAGCGCACCTGGTGATAGCTTTAGGCCACGTCAAAGCACCACCCAAACACCCCCACAAGCAACACATTCAAGGGGTGGACTCAGTGGGCACCAGAGCCCTGATGAAGTAAGTCCTGCTCTGTGGGGTGGGCTCATACACAACTTACCATCTACAATGGTCAGTTGTCATAGCCAGTCCTTGCAGCAGATGAACCTGGGGATAAATCCATCCCACTGATGTGCCAACAGCAATCAAGGCTCAGTTACAACAGGAAGGTGTACACAGCCTACCAGGTGGGGGTGTGGGCACCTGGAGTGCCCAGCCCTGGTGACTGGGGAGGCTGTGCCACTGGACCCTACAGAACATCCACTCTATAATGTCACTCTACCAATCCCATGAGATGTAGCAGCTCTACCTAATACATGGAAACAAACATAGGGAGGCTGTCAAAATGAGGAGAAAAAGAGACATGGCCAATTAAGGAACAGAATAAAACTCCAGGAAAAGAACTAAACAAAATGGAGACAAGCAATCTCCTAGGCGCAGAGTTCAAAATACTGGTTATAAGGATGCTCAGTAAACTTAGTAAGAACACCAACATCACTACAAAAAGGCATGCAAACCATAACAACCAGTCAGAAATGAAAGATACACTAACTGAAGTGAAGAATAATTTACAGAGACTCAGCAGTAGAGTAGATGAAGCCAAGAATCAAATCAGAGGTTTGGGATATAAGGACAGCAAAAAGAAAAAAGGAATTAAAAAAAAACAAAACAGTGTAAGGAACCACTGGGACAACTTCAAGTGTACCAACTTTTGCATCATGAGGGTGTTAGAAGGAGTAGAGAGAGAGCAAGAAATTGAAAACCTATTTTAAAAAATGACAGAAAACTTCCCTAACCTGGTGACAGAAATAGACATATAAGTCCAAGAAGCACAGAGAGTCTCAAATAAGATGAGCCAAAAGAAGCCCATACCAAAGCACATAATTAAAATGTAAAAGGTTAAAGACAGAGAATCTGAAAAGCAGCAAAAGAAAAGCAGTTAGTTACTCACAAGGGAGCTCTCATAAGACTATCAGCTGATTTCTCAACAGCAACTTTTCAGGCCATAAGGGATTGGCAAGAAATATTCAAAGTGATGAAAAGCAAGGACCTACAACCAAGATCACTCTCTCCTGCAAAGCTATAATTAAGAATTGAAGGACATATAAACAGCTGCCCAGATGAAAAAGCTAAAGGAATTTATCACTACCAAACCAGTATTACTAGAAATGTTAAAGGATTTTCTTTAAGAAGAAGGAAAAAAAGATAAAAATATGAACAACAAAATGGCAGTAAATATATTTATCAGTGATTGAATCTAAAAAACAAAATAAATAAGCAGAACAGAAACAGACTCAGAGATAAAGAGAACATTTTGATGGTTGCCAGATGGGAAGGGGGGTCTGGGAACTGGTGAAAAAAGGTGAAGGGATTAAGAAGTACAAATCAGTTGTTACAGAATAGTCATGGCGTTGCAAAGTATAGCATAGGGAGTCTAGTCAATAATATTCTAATAACTGTATGGTTTCAGATGGGTGTGAGATTTATTACGATGATAACTCAGTAAGTTAAGTAATAATATCTAGTCACTATAGTGTACACCTGAAAGTAATACAATAGTGTATGCCTACTGTAATTAGAAAGTAAAAAATGAGTTAAAGAAACTAGTAGCATGATTTCTGTCCTCCAAAAGGCCAGACATTAGTAAGGATTTGTTTCACGTGTAGATGACCTGTTACAAGGCTTACTCTTAATAAACAGAGATTCTAATAGGCTGTAGACTTACAGTAAGGCAGAGTGTACAAAGGGCATTCTAGACAGAGGGGCTGGCTTGAGCAAGAACCTAGATATTTTATAATTGTCAACAATGAGGTGGCTTTGGTCAGGGAGTTGGGAGACTGGGGGGGCTGAGGGAAGGGGCATGGAAAGTGCAGGGGAAGTTGAGGTGTCTTTGGATGGTGGAGATGGGAATGGTATCTAAATGGCCATCTGTTTCCGAAAGTTGGAAGAGAATTAATATGATCTAGAAAAAGTCAAATGGAAATTTGTGTACCATCTCTTCTCAGATTTAATTAAATCAAAAGTCTGCATTCAGTAGGGAAGGGCAGTTGCTCAGTACAGAACTATGTAAGATTGTCTCTCAGCCATCCCTTTTGCCCTTGAGGCTACACTTTGACATTCAAAGTCATCACAAGGAAATGAAGCTAGGAAATCTAACCTAAATCAATCTGTTTAGACTTAGAGATTGAGGTCACTGAAGTGCCTGTTAATATACTGCCCAGAATATAAAAAAAACCCATGGCCTTTTGGTGCATTATTACGTATAACTTACTTATATTTCTTTTTATTTGGCAATTAACTTTGCACCATTTACAAGGAATACAGTCATTTTATGAACCAGTGGGGAAAATGCATACACAAACTAGTTTCATGTAGAAGAAAAGTATCTTAGCATCTTCTGTCTCTAACGATTCAGTTTATTCCAAAAGTACGATTTCTGCTGTGCCTCTTTCTCCTTTTTTTGGGTTTGTTTTGAAAGAATCAGGGAACATATGTTTAGGGAATGGTGAGTTAAGTTTTATGCATCTCAGAACTGGATCCCATCAGATAACTTTTCAGCCTGAAAGTAACCTCAAAAGATTGAAGAGTTACATGGAAAATCTCAAAGCTTGGCCAGAACATGAAAGCAAATGTTTTGTTTATAGAGCAAGAGATGATGAGATAGAAAAGAGGCTTCATTCATTCATTCACTCACTCATTCAACAAGTGCTTATTGAGTCCTTACTCTGCCCCAGGCACAGTTTTAGGCACTTCGAGATACAACAAAGGGAACAAAGCAATTAACCTTTTGCCTTCCAGGAGGTACCAAGTAGACATAGACAAACACCTTTGTATACACAGAACAAGTCAGGTGGTGATGTGCACTATGGAGAAAAAGAAAATAAAGAATGTCTTTGCTACAGTTATCTTCACATTTGGGCTGGCTTTCCATTTCTTTAATTTACACATTATGTTTAAATATTCTTCTCTCTACTTACTGTTTTTAGCTCACTGTTTTAATATTTACTTTCTGTCTGGTCTACCATAAACTGCGATCTTGAGGGGTTCTTTTCCCTGGATAAGTTTAGCTATTGAAATAATTGGGAGCAGTGGGAACAAAAATCATAATCAGGCATTTAGTTCTTGAACTGACGTAAAGGAAAAATACTATGGACTTCAAGGCTCGTGAGTATTTTTCTCAAGGGTAAAGCTGTCAGAATTTAGGTGAAGAACATGGGAAAGAAAGGGGCTGTTTGACAATCTTGCCTGTGTTTGACAAGCGAATCTGGAAGCCTGCTAGCTGGAGTGCAGGGAGCTCTGACCCCGGGAGGGACAAAGTATGGCTGCCGTCACCAGCGAGCGTAGCTCATTAGGGGAGAGAGGTGGACATGAACTAGAAAGTGAACATGCAAGACATTTAGCAAGGAATTTCAATTTGGGATGGAGGGAGAGAGGGAGAAAGCCAGAGAGACATATACATATCAATGAACAATATTTACAAAAACTGGTTCTGCCTAATGTAGGACATCAGGGTGAGTTCTATAATGGAAATTATGCCTGGAAACAAAAAGCAATTATTTATGGATTTCCCCAGATTCGCACCCTGTGTTGCGTGTGAACTTTATTTAGTTCAGTATCCATGTTTCATTCTACCTCAAGCAAGCTTTTCATCCATATGTTCTACCTTGCTTGTAAAATTAGTAGGATTTACAGGAAAGTATCTCCTGGTGGTGGTGAGCCTGGGCTCTGGGGCACACAGTCCAGTTCCCATCCTGCCTTTGCCACTAACTTACCTTTGGACCTCGGGCATATAATTGTCCTCAAGTAGAAAAATGGGGATGACTAACAGCCCCTACCTCATAGAGTTGCTGTGACTATTACATATTATAGTATTGGGTTGGCCAAAAAGTTCATGTTTTTTTCTGTAAGATGGCTCTTTCATCTAAGTGCTTAGTTGTCCTTAATTTCATTCAAAACAGTTTTGCTAGTTTGTATGGTGAGAGCTGTCATATCAGCATGCATTAAAAAAACTTATCAAAATTGGTGAATTTTTTTGTGTAGCCATTTTAATATTGAAGATGAAAGAAAATGTGCAACATTTTGGACATACAATGCTTTATTATTTCGAGAAAGGTGAAAATGCAACTGAAACCCCCAAAAGATTTGTGCAGTGTATGGAGAAGGTGCTGTGACTGATCGAATGTGTCAAAAGGGGTTTGCCAGGTTTCGTGCTAGAGATTTCTCGCTGGTCACTGCTGCGTGGTTGGGTAGACCAGTTGACATTGATGGAGATCAAATGGAGACATTAACTGAGAACAGTCAATGTTATACCATGCAGGAGGTAGCTGACATACTCAAAAATACCCAAATCAGTAGTTATTGGTGAAAATGAAAAATGTGTCTTTTATTTTATGGAAAAAATTAGGAGTTTGGAGAAGTTCTCATATGTCTGTGTATATTTACCTGCTTAGCAGGACTTTAGTAATTATGATTTTCCTTTTCTTCTTCATGTTTCTGACTACTGATTTTATGATGAAGCTTTTTAGAGGGATCTCACAGTGTTTGTTATCAGTCTCTTAAATGCTTGTTGTAATTTGTAAAAGTGACTTTCTGGCAGGAAAAGGGAAAACTGAGCAAAGATGGCAGCCAGTAAGATTAAATTCTTTTTTTAAATTTGTTTTTATAATGTTTTGATATTTGAGAGGGGTTAGGGACGGTTGCTCCTCAGATGGTGTGTGGTCTCCGCGGGTTAGGGCTGCCTCCTACCTTGCAGTTTCCTGGAGAGACTAGCACAGGAGGTGGGCCCGGTGTGGATGGGGGGAGGGTGAGCAGGGAGAAGTGATAATGCAGCAGTAAATGCGGAGGAAAGGTTTCTGAAAGTAGGGTGCAGGGTCACAGGGCCTGTGAGTTTACAATTGTGAGAGCCCTTACCAAATTGATAGAAATGTGCTAATTAACACGCCCACCAGCAGTGGAGAATGCCTTCTCTCTAGAGCCAGCACCATTTTGATCCTTGCTAATCTGCCAGGTGAGAAGTTTGATTTGAGCATCTTTTCGTGTGCTTACTTTGTATTTTCCTGTTCTGTGAGCAACGTGTTCATGCCCTTTGTGAGCTCACTTGGAAAATTTGCATGTTGGCCTTTTTGACTTTTAGCAGCTCTTTATATGTGAAAGAAATTCATATTTCCTTATGATTTTCCCCAAATATTTTCTCCTAATCTATCATTTGTCTTTTGATATATGTGATACCTAAGCATAAGACCTTTTTTATTTTCACACAGTTAAAATTTTTATGTGTTTCCTTTGTAGTTTCTGGATTTGGGGTGGTAACCAAAAAAACCTAACTCTCTCTGGCAACATAAAACTGATTCTTTCACAATTTATTTTTGTGCTTTTCCATTTCTATTTTTCTCTGTGTCTTTAGTTCACACTTATTTTGGGGTAGTAATGAAATGCAAATTTGATTTTATTTTTCCCCAATAACTACCCAGTTTCCTCCAAACCTTACTTGAACAATGTATCTTTCTGTTGCCTATGATGTGGTAATTCTTGAGAAAGAGGATATTTACTTGGACCAGGGTGTTTGCCCCAAACTATAGCATCATCTGTGTAATCCCCTTATGCAGCTGGAACTATTTTTGGAGAGTCTGGAGAGTCTGCTCTGTTTTGTTGACTGTCAATTTGCCGGCTAGCTTTACACTGTGTCAACTTCTCTAGCTTCATGAGTTTCAATATCTGGTATGGCTGGTCTTCTGTTTTTATTTTTTGTTCCAGGATTTTTCTGGATCTTCTTACATGCTTACTTTTTTCTGTATAAACTTTAGAAATTGTCTGGTTCTTAAAAAAAAATCATGTTTTAGGGGAAGGGTTAAATTAAAGTTGTAGATGAATTTAGGGAGAAAAACTTTTTGAAGATTTTATTTATTTTTAGAGGGGGAAAGAGGGAAAAAGAGAGGGAAAGAAACATCAGTATGTGGTTATCCCCTACTGGGAACCTGGTCTGTGACCCAGGCATGTCCCCTGACTAGGAAGCGAACCAGTGACCCTTTGGTTTGCAGGCCTGCGCTCAATCCACAGAGCCACACAAGCCAGGGTTAATTTAGGAAGAATTTTTAAATGAAAATGTTTCAACATATCCCAAGACAGAATATATGCTCCTATTTGTTAAGATCTTGTTTTACGAGCTTTACTAATGTTTTAAAGTATTATATATATATACATACATACATATATATATATATATATATCTTGATGGTGTTTTTTTCTCTAAATAACTTATTCACAATGGCTTTACGAAAGGTCCTTGTCCAATCTTCACACATTTTCAGGAGTATTGAGGGAAGAAAAGAGAATGGCGGTGTGCTTTAGGTACTGTAGAAAGAATAAATTCCCTGGAGGGAAATGTTGAAAATTTATCCAGGTAGATGTGATTGACTCATTTGTTTCTTTAATCACTCCTTTAAACCCCACATTTTGAATTGCCCATCCAAAACATTTGCTTTAAACTTGCAGTTGAATTTAATACATGTTTTTTCACATTCCCAAATTCGGAGCACCAGTTGCTCAGATCCTTTTGCGAGTATTCTGTAACATTGTCTCATCATAAATTAATTTGTTTATTATTAACTCAGGAGGCATTTAATGAGCACTTACTATAGGCCAAGCATTAGGCATATGAATACTAATAGGATACAGTCCTTTTCATGAAGGGGTTTGCTGCTCACTGGGAAGCTGACCTGAAAATAATTATAATAAAATAAGGTAATATACTTTCTTGAAAACATATTCAAGAGTTGGAGCATGGAGGGGGAAGGCTTAAGGCCTGGGGTGGAGACAGCATCACTGAAAGGTAGCTTCTGACCCGAGACCGTGGAGATGAGCTGCAAAGCAGCAGATGCTGCTCCTGGCTGAGAAAAAACAGTCAAGTGCAAAGACACTGGGACATAAATGAGCCGGAAGTAATGTGGCCGATGGGGCTAGGTGGGAGGTGAGGCTTAGCCAGTAGGCATGTGCAAGATTTCAAAAGGCTTGACAGGACGGGCAAAGGAGGTTTTACTGTAGTCTGTAGGCACCAGAGAATGTTTGAGCAGGAGAAACACAAGGTCAGATTGTGGATGACAGCACTCTGGTAGCACATGCAGTCTATATTAGAAGGACATGTGTATACAATGAGGAATATTGGTATGGAGATGATAATAGTGGCCCCAGTGAGAGACTATTTTCATTAGGCACTAGGAATGACAGAGGGACCTTACATAAGAATTACTCATTCAACAATTACTTCTTCTAATCACCGAAAAGGCAAGACTCTAGTCTAGGCTCTAAGGATACAGCAGCATGTAAAATAAGTATGTTCCCTGCTCCCAGCGAGATGACACTCAAGTAGGAAGAGGCTTATGAAGGAGTTGATAAATAAACTGATACATGAGGCAGTTGTAAGTGTGACGAAGCCAAATGCTGGCCAGGGCAGTCCTCTCAGCAAGGCAATACTTGAGCAGGGCCCTGCTGGGGCTCATGAGGGAGGGTGTGAGCCAGGCAATATATGGGAAGGTGTGGCCAAGCAGAGGGAACAGCCTTTGCAAAGGCCCTGGGAAGAGACTGTGCTTGGCAGATTCAGGAATAGTAAAGGGGCCGGGAGAGCTAGAGCAGAGTGACAGGAGGAGGCTGGGGGCCAGAGGTCACGGTAGGGATTAGAGTTTGCTCAGAGTGAGATGGACAGCCAGTGTTTTGGGTACAGGAGTCCCATGATTTGACTGGCAGCTTGGAAGGATCTTGCTTGCTGCTGCATGAAGTGTGGGGAGTCAGGGTGCAAACAAATCAGTTGGGAGGCTGGTGCAGAAATCCAGAAGAGAGGCAAGGATGGCCCAGGCAGGGGGGTGGGCAGCATGGGAAGTCATGAGGGTAGTAGGATTATGCATCTGTCTCCAACCTGGAACTGAGAAGATGTGGGAAGATATGCCTGGGAAGTAAAATGGGCGAGCATGGATTGGATAACTGCTGCTAAGGAAATAATGCCTTAAAGGGAGAGGAGAAACAGGAGCTAGGAAGGGCCACTTTAAGGAGAGCAGTCAATGCGGTTAGTATGGTAAGGGGGTCATCATGAATTCTTGCAGTGTTATCTTTTATGCATCTGTATACTCGTCAACCACCCTGAAATGTATGAAATGATTCAACAGAGAATTCTGGGAATTTGCTTACTCTGGGAGGCTGTGTTAAATAGGGTTAATTGGAAGTATATAAATGGTGTCTACTTTTCTGAGCAATAAAATTGATAAAGAGACTACAGTTAAATTTAACTTCAGGCAATTTCACATCCTGAGAATTTTCAGCAGTTTGTAATTAGGGCCCTGGCAATGAGAGATGTTGGCAGCCCATTTGAATGGACACAGGAGAAGAACAGTGTGGGGGCACAGGAAAGAACCCGCACAGCACGGATTTGGGGAGGATGGGGAAAGTGAAAAAAAATGTGGCTGAAAATGATAAATTGCCTAACATTTCATCCAGGTGCTTTTAGCTGAAAGAGTTCCTTCTAAAGCCTAGGTACTTTTTTCCTTTAGCAAAAGGTATAAAATGTTCCAGAGAGTTGAGTCACGGCTAGTTCCCCCATCTCTGGAAGTTCGCGCTGAGTGGTGCCATGCCCTCAGTCCCAGATAGTGAGTGCGTTTCTATAAATCACGAGAATACATGAAACTGAAAATACATTCATGAAAGATGTTATGGATCCCAGCCAGATTCCCCTGTTGTCAGACCCTGCCTTTTGAAGGCTTTTAGGCTGCTTATAAGATTTTAGGTTTCCCAAGCAAAACTGAGGATGAAAACCATGCCCCAAGCTGCCGTAGTCATCGGGCACTGGTGGGTAAGTTTCCACAGTGCAGGACAAGTAGAGATCAACACTGGGCGGGAGTGGAGACTGTTTCAGCCATACTGATGAAATGACACAGTTCGATATGTTATTTTCCAGTTTGCTGTACGCACGGTGAACCTAGCACAGTCTTCATTGAATTAGGTGGGTTCATTTTTTCCCCCTTGAATTAGCTGTTGTCGTCACAGTCAGAAAATTGAAGAACTCTGCCGTTATTACAGCCAGAGCGATGGATGAAAAGGAGTCCCCTAAACCATGGCAGGCAGTCAGAAACCTTTCTTCTGTGCTCCCCATAAGTGGCATTAACTGGTGCCTGTTTTTATAACCTTCTATGGGCTTACATGGTAGTCTTCATATATGTGTGCGAATGTATCCATATATGCAGACATACATGCATACACACATACATACATATGTAACTCCTCTCTTCTCCCCTGACCCCAGACTGTACTAGTCTTTTTGAACTGTGAACCCTTCTTACTTTCCTTTTGATTCTTCACATCTAGCTTAGTGTCTGGTGGAAAGCAGGATCTCAAAAAACGGTTGTTGAGCGAAACCTAAAAACAGATTTTGTTTTTCGTTATTGTTCTGTTGTTGTTCCGTTCACTAAAATATTCCTGCACTCTGTTTAGTTTTGAGTCTCTTTTGGAGACTCTGGTGATGGTACCTTGTGTTCTAATGCGGTCTACAGCATATTTGTGACTCCGGCCACATATTTGTGCCTATTTAAAAATAGGCAACATGTTCAAGGGCAGTAGCTCTGTAGATGGATGTGGAAGGGGCATGAGGTTACGGCATGAAAGTACATATATAGGTATTCACATGCGTATGACCTCATACTAGAGGAATTTAGGGTACTGGTAGGAATATATAATATTTGACATGGTAAAAATAGATCTGAAAGTAAGAAAGAAATGGTGGGAACAAAGTGGAAACAGGAATACAATGAAATGGCATGCCAGAATGACCTAGCATAAGGGACAGGGGCCACCCCTTTAGGTGTACCTCGTAAGCTTTCCATCAGCCAGTGGGAGAGGAAACACTTGCAGGAGCAAAGAGAAACCAGCTGTTCAGGGTGATTATAACTACTCTTGTCACTGACGTCAGACAAGAATTTCTCCCACGAATCTCTATAAAAGGTACACCGAGTTTTGTTATGAAAATCATTGAGTTTTATAAGGCTTAGCCTCCTAAGAAACACTTTTGTGTTAATAGCATCACTTCAAAGCCAAATTTTGGAACAGGCTCTTTTACAACTGCAAGGTTCTGGTTAGGTGCCCCGCTCCCTGCTGGTGCAATTTGTCACAGCTATATGAAGAGTAGGTGGAACACTTGTCCTTCAAGCAGTCCTCCCTGTGTGTTGTTTTTCTCAGCTGAGGTTTTGAGAATAATTCATTGACATTGAACTTGAGCTGGTATTACTCCCAGACTCAGAAAGCCTGTAGTGCAGCTATTCTGTGTGGCCGGTTAAGGAGAGACTTGGTGCCTTAGCTGAGTGCCAAATTAAAGCTGGGGTTAGCATCTTCTAGAGCGAGCTGTGTTGCTAACAAACACGTTCTCCTGAATGGCAAGCTGCCCTCCTTGTTTCCAAGGGCAGCACTGGGGGAATGAAGCAGCTAGGCCACAATTGCCCGCGGAAGCTTTTGTAGGGCTCAGACAAATGGACAGTCCTCTCCAGGGGTTTGAAAGAGGTATTCCTGAGATAGATCCGAACACTCACCAAAGTATGGAAGGTTTTGAAGGCATCAGTTCCTAAAGTCTGGACTGTATCCTCAGTCTCATTTCTCACTTCCCCCTTCACAATTACTCTTTCCCATTTTAGCAAAGAAAAGAATCTCTCTTCACAAAATATTACTGTAGGATATTGTGCAGCTGTATAAAATGCACTGGGCTCTGAATAGACCAGCAATTTGAAATATTTCTTGCCAAATAAGTACGGTCGTGTGAGCAGTAAAAGACTTTCCAACATAAACATATACTACATTGGGGTAAAGTTCTGTGGGAAGTAGACGGAGTATAAGAATTAAAGGGAAAAAAAATTCATAAACTTTCCAACTGGTAAGTAGGAGCTTGAACTTGATCAGTGATTTAAAAAATGGATATCGGTGTTTATACTAGACAGAGTTCTCTGGAGAAACAGAACTAATAACACACTCATTTTACACACACATTTCACACTCACATGGAGTGTGGGGGGAGGGAGATATTAAGAGATGATAACGAATTGACTCCTGTGACTGCAAAGGCAGCAAAGTCCCAAGACTGCAGCTGGCAAGCTGGACAGCCCGTGGTGTCAGAGCCAGGCCAAAAGCTGGCAGGAAGAGACCAGTGTCCCGCTCAAGGTGGTCAGGAAGGGTGAGCTCCCTGTCACCCAGCCTTTGTGCTCTATTCAGTTCTTCTGCTGGGTGAATGAGGCCCACCCGCACTAGGGAGGGCAGACCGCTGTTCTCATTCAGATGTCCGGCTCGTCCGCAGATCGCCTCCCGGACACACCCAGAATAATGTCTGTCTAAAATCTAGGCACCCTCTGGCTCCGTCAGATTGAAACATAAAATTAACCGTGAAGGTGGGTTGTTAAAGTTCTCTTTTAAAATTTCGCTATTTACATCACCAGGAATTATATATGTAATCCTGTATCAATTATATTTGATACAATCCTGTATCAAAATGAGTATGACTGCATTTTGTATAGTTTTCATAGAGTTTGTATTTTATCTACATTTTGTCAACTAATGTGATAGGTAGTAAAGAATAAATAATGAATATTAACATAGAATCTTGAGAAGGCAGCAATCATTGTTCAATGTTTTACTGAATTTGAATTTAAATTTTTTTCATCCTTTTCCCCTTATCTTTCTTTAAAATTTATTTATTTATTTTTAGACTGAGAGGAAGGGAAGGAGAAAGGGAAGGAGAGAAACATTTTGTGTGGTTGCCTCTCACTTGTGCCTACTGGGAACTGGCCCACAACCCAGGCACGTGCCCTGACTGGGAATTGAACCAGCAACCCTCTGGTTTGCAGGTGGCACTTAATCCATTGAGCCATACCAGCCAGGGATCCCCTTGTCCTTGATATTGATTTTGTTTAATTTAAATTTTATTCTTATCATGTGTTTATGTTGTTTAAATTTTTCATTAAAATGTTCATCTTAAAATTTTGGTCAAATACATGTTTTTCTTAAACTGCTGCAAATTCATTTTAAAATGGGTTGAGGTAAACATAGCCACACGCAACCCGGCTTCCTGGGTGGCGGCAAGGCCAGAGGAGGAGGAGGAAGAGGAGGAGGAGGAGGACATGTTGCTCGGATGTTTGGAGGTTGACTCTACCCTTTCCCATCTCCCTATTTGGGAGTATAACCTTGCTCGTTCCAAGTTGGGTTCAAGGAACAGAAGATGTTTTGTAGTACCACTTTGAAGGAAAAACATGGTCGTTAGCATCAGTTCTTCTGGTGTAGCGGACTAAAACTGAGAAGGCAAGGACAAAAATTTGGTGAGAATGGGGTTTCTCTCTCCATTCTGGCAGTGCCCTGCCCATGTGGAGAGGGAGGGTCATTGGCAGTACCAACAAGCCCCGTCAGGAACCAAGAAAGAGGGGAAAATCTGTGCAAAGACACGCTGTATCTCCTATCTTGTGTAGCTGCCTTTTTTACTGTTAAAGTCTCTATCCTTGACTAAGTAAACTAGGAATTCATAACAGAGGTGCATGTGTGTCTGCGTGTGTTGCTGGTGGTGTTGGGGGTGTTGATGGTGCTGGAGCTGAAGTTTTGGTACTGGTGTTGACAGTTGTTTGGATGGTGTTGGTTGCGGTGGTGAAAGGGGAGGAGGGTGCTGGTAGTGTGCAGATTCCTTTCCACCAATCCGTAGGAAGACCTGCTGTCCTGCATGCACCAAACACATTTGACTTTATGTAAGTGATTATTTTGGTATATAAGTATTTTATATAGGTAATTAATATCAATGACTCAGCTAGAGATCTGAAATAGTCACTAGAAGGTACTATGAGCATGTAGTATATGACGTTTAATTCAGTGAACCCCCTGGTATTTCACTACCATACTGCCATTTACTACCGGTTTGCCTCTGGTCATTATTTTATAGGAATCTGGGAACATATGAAGTTCAATTAATGTGCATAATTGGGAATTTCTCTAGTTCCTTAAATGTATGTTGTAGAGACCTTTCAAAATGCATCTTAACAAGGTAAAAAGTGCTTGATTATCTCACTCGAGGGTGCACTTGTGAACCTTGCCTACTTAGACCTAACAGGCAGTTGATATTCTAGCTGTAATTGTGGCATCTCAGTAATTTAACAGATCCCAGAGAGGCAGAACCAAAGGTAGTCCCTGCCTAGGCACAGGCTAGTTGGAGCCTGGTTAGATCTTGGTTTGGATGTGATTTGAGGTTTCGAAAACAAAGTAATTGAGAAGAACCAAAGCAGTCTGATAATGAAGCTATGAGCAGATTGACTAAAGAGTTAACTTAGGCTGTGTATCTAATTATGATCTATGCAGAATGAGGTTTTACCGTAGTACAATCACATCTCTTTATTAAAGGATGGACAGACTTTAATTTATAGTCATAAGTGACAATAGGAGACTTTGTTGTTCAATTTTTGGATTCTATACTTGTATCTGCTAAACAGGCCATTGACTTCCATACTGTGGGCTTTATTATTATTTTTTAATGAAGACCTTATTTTTTAGAGCAGTTTTAAAGCCAAAGCAAAATTGAGGGGAAGGTACAAATATTTCCCATATACCCTTACCTCCACATAGTTATAGCTTCCCACCATTATAATCGTCCCTTCTCAGAGTAGTACATTTGTCACAATTGATGAACCTACACTGAAATATCACGGTTGCTCAAACTCCATAGTTTACATTGTGGTTCCTTGTTGGTTTTGTTAGTTCTGTGGATTTGGATCACTGTATCATACAGTGGTGTATATCCATCATTATGGTTTCAACCCTGTATTCTCAGTGCCCTAAAAATCCCGTGTGCTCTGCATATTCATCTGTCCTCCACCCAGCCCCTAGCAACCACTGAGCTTTTTACTGTCTTCATAGGAGCCTTTTCATGTGGGCTTCTTTCACTCAGTAATATGCATTTAAAGTTCCTCCATGTCTGTTCATGGCTTGATAGCTCATTTCTTTTTAGCATGGAATAATATTCTGTTGTCTGGATATATTAGGGTGTATTTATTTATTCAGTTATTTTTGTTGCTTCCAATTTTGGCAATTATGAATAGAACTGCTTTAAACATCTGTGTGTAGGTTTTTGTATGGACGCATAAGTTTTCAGTTCCTTTGGGGAAATACCAAGGAGCAAGATTGCTGAATCATATGAGTATGTTTAGTTTTATAAGATACTGCTAAGCTGTCTTCCCAAGTGGCTGTATTATTTTGTATTCCTACCAGCAATGAAGGAGAAATCCTGCTCCCTCATAGCCTCACCAGTCAAGTGTTCTGGTTTTTGGCCTAGAGCTGTGCAGTTGAATCTGACTGTTTTAATATGCGTTTTCCTGCTAACACAGTGTGGAGTGGACTTTCCTAATGCCACTGGCAACAGAATTAGATGCTCTTTTACTCTAAATGCTTAGGACAGATTTTTTTTTGGGGGGGGCAATGGAAGATCTTTAAATCAGACTCATTAAAACAATATGATGTATGTATTTCTTTAAGCTTTGATTTTAACCAAAAACTTAAGCTGATTCACTCATCTTTTGGTGTGGGGATAAGACCTGTTCTTCAAATAAAAATCCATAAATTTATGTCCTACATTATCTTTCTTGCATAAATTGTGCCTGTAATTTATCACTTAGACACATGTGAAAACAACCTAAGTGTGGAATTCATTTAGTGTTTTATGATTTCCCTCATTACTACAGTCATTTTGTCTATAGCAATTTTTTTACATATGTGACTCAGCTTTATGAAGTGTTTCCAAAGCTTTCAACTTATTTTTCAGAGAAACACCCACTCTCTTTTTACCGTCACATTTCATTGGTTTATGCGTTATTTAAATAAAATCACATAATTACAGTAATAAGTACATATGGCATTACATGGTTTGGGACAGAGCATGCGAACCTGAAAACTGTACAACTGAAATGAAGAGACAAGAAGTGGATGCGCAGAAGATTAGCCAGTCTTAGCAACGAGTCTCTGTTTTATGGAGAGACTCAAGATTCTTGATTGACAGTAAGTTGGTTAAGTTGACAACATGTGTAAATTATGACCTTGTGGATTGTGATGGGAATGATTCATTTTTGGGAAACTGGGATAGAAGAATCCATTTTCCTAGAATGCAATAGCTTATCCACATTATTCTCTGGCTGCTTCTTCACAGGGGGCTGTGTCATAACTCGGCACTCAGGACATGTGATTATGCCTCATATGAAAAACATAAATTTTACTTTCTAACCATGTGTAGGTTTTATAATAATATATTGGGTTGGCCAAAAAGTTTTAGTTTTTCCCATACGATGGCTCTAGTAATGCTTAGTTGTCTTTAACTTCATTTGAATCAATTTTGTTAGAGTGCATTGTGACAGCTGTTTTATCAGCATGCATTTTTAAAAACTTGTGAAAATTGGTGAATTTTTGTACAGTCATTTTAATGTTAAAGATGGAAGGAAATAGGCAGCATTTTTGGTGTGTTATACTTTATTATTTCAAGAAAGGTAAAGACACAATAAAAATGCAAATAAACATTTGTGCAGTATATGGGCAAGCTTCTGTCAAAAGTGGTTTGAGCCCTGGCTGGCGTAGCTGAGTGGATTGAGCACAGGCTGCAAACCAAAGGGTCGCAGGTTCAATTCCCAGTTAGGGCACATGCCTGGGTTGCAGGCCAGGTCCCCAGTGTGGGCCATGTGAGAGGCAAACACATATTGATGTTTGTCTCTCTCTCTTCCTCCCTCCTTTCCGCTCTCTAAAAATAAATTAATTAAATTATTTTAAAAAGTGGTTTGAGAAGTTTGTTGGTGCTATTGAAATTTTTGCCCAGTACTTCTTGGCCGTGGGACTCTCTCGTGCATTGGAAAGTGTCTGGCAGCATCTCTGGCCTGTGCCCACCAGAAACCAGTAGCGGGAGACAGCCAGCATTCTGAAAATCTCCAAATCAATAGTTACTGCTGAAAATAAAAAGTGTGTCTTTTATTTTACCATGGGGACATTTTGGCCAACCCAATATTTAATGTAAATATTTATATATAATTCACATATATAAAAATTCATCCTATTTTTTTGAAGAAATGTATGGTTTGGGCCCTGGCTGGCATAGCTCAGTGGATTGAGCACGGGACTGCAAATCAGTGGGTCACCAGTTCAATTCCCTATCTAGGGCACCTGCCTAGGTTGCAGGCCAGGTCCCCAGTTGGGGGGTCATGTGAGAGGTGACCACACATTGGTGTTTCTATCCCTCTTTCTCCTTCTCTTTCCCTGTCTCTAAAAATAAATAAAATCTAAAAAAAAATATAAATGTGTGGTTTGGAAGAGGCTAATGAGTAATGAGTTTTTGGAAAACCCTTACCCCCTGGCCTCCTCTTAGTTCTCCAACCTCATCTCTGATCATTTCTCTTTTTTTCATGTTTTTTTCCTAGTTTGAAAGATCGAATAACAAATTGCAGTGCCCACTGTCTCATGGCTTCTTGCCTTTGCTTTCGCCATTATCTTTGTTGATAGGCTTTTGTCACCTCTGATTGACTGGCCCTCTAATATGTCAGCCTTCAAAACCTGGCTGTAATGCAGCCGTCTTTAGGAAACTTTTCCCAGCACCCCAGTTTGGAAACATTGCCCCTGATTTTTGCTGTGATAGCACCCTTTATAGCAGGGGTGTCAAACTCAGTCTCCCCGGGGGCCACATCAGCCTCACTGTTGCCTTCAAAGGGCTGAATGTAACTTTAGGACCTTACAAATGTAACTGCTCCTTAACAGTTAAGGAGCGAGCTCTCACCGAGTGAGATCTTGGTGCTGCCGCCAGGTAGAAACTATGTGCCAGGCCAGATAAAACAAGGTAGAGGGTCGAATTTGGCTCACGGGCCTTGTGCTTGCCACCTCTGCTGTATAGAATGATATAAAAGGTAACTGTGCATATTAAATAGTGGATTATAAGTCTTTCAAAGGTAAGCACTGTTTCATTTACCTTTATACACAGGACTCAGCAAAGTGAATGTGCTAGGCGTTCAGTGTTTGTTTTACTGAAGAACAATGTGCTGAAGTTCATGTTTTGCAAAGTTCAAAACCATTCAGATACAGAATTTTCCCTTAATGGCAGGCTTTTATGATGTTTGGATACAAAGAGCAGAAACTTGGCAGAGAACTAAAAGAGGTTAATGTAAGTGAAAGAGAGATAGATTCAAAGATGGAGAACAGATGACAGCTAGTGGGAGGGAGGTTCAAGGGTGGAGGGATTGAGCAAAAAAAAGAGAAAGGACTCGTGGACATGGACAACAGGGTCGTGATTACTGGGGGG
Organism: Artibeus jamaicensis; assembly: GCF_021234435.1. NCBI lineage: Eukaryota > Metazoa > Chordata > Mammalia > Chiroptera > Phyllostomidae > Artibeus > Artibeus jamaicensis. The sequence goes on along the minus strand of NW_026521486.1, from coordinate 15,981,760 downwards.
TGGGGGTGTAAGGGCACTAAAGGTAATGGAAGATATATAATGAAGTTTATATATTAAAAAGGAAAAAAATAAAATGTTGCAAAAATAAAAGAAGTTAATGTAAAAATTGCATTTTTAAATTACTAGAGGGATAATAGATTTGTATCTTGGCTATATACTAGTATTACCATGCAGACCTTGAAAAATTTTAATCTGCTTTGATAGTAGATATATAAGCCGTGGAAGCCTAAATATGTTTATCTAAAGTTGAGCTTAAAATTATCCCAGGTTGATTTTCTGTAATCATAGAATTCTCTCAATTACCTAAAAAAATTGAAGATGGGGAAGTTTTCATGTAGTACAAATAGTTAATTAATTTTTAAGGTTTAAAAATTGTTTGTTATTATTGAGCTTCATCATTATAAATTAGATCACTAAAATGACCATTTTGTTACCTAATATGGTAACATTAGTATAAGATTCAGATAATTTGGGTTTGTTTCCAGTGATGCCTTATTCAAGATTTGTGGCTTTGAGTAAATTCCAGAACCTCTCTGCAATTCATCTTCCAAATCTGCAGGCTGGTGTTTCTCAACTGCAGGTGATTTTGCTTCCCAGGGCATATTTGGGAATGTCTGGAGACAATTTTTGATCGTCACACTTTGGGGGATGTTACTGGCATTTAGTGGACAGAAGCCAGAGCTACTGCTAAGTATCCTACAGAACAGCTGCCAACAGCAAAGAGTCATCCACCCAAAATCTCTCAACAGAGCCAAGACTGAGAAGTCCCAGGCTACAAAACTGATGAGGGGCTTTTCCAATCTAAGTACCACTCACTCTCAAACATAGACTGATTATGTACTGTTTCTTATTTTAACTGACCGGAATAATAAAAAGCTGAGGACATTCAATAACTTCAGTTGTCTAGTAGGTTTGTAAATGACGTCCTAGTAATTTTCAGTGAACTAAGTAATGTAGTAAGATAACTCTGCTCTTTCTCTGACTCAGCATTCTCAAATGTAAGTTCAATATAGTCATAGAAAGCCTAGGCTAGATGAAGACATTAAGTTTTTCGGCTGTGTGATGGTTTCCCATTCTATCAGAGAGGTAACAGTAGTACTTCAGGGTGAAAAGTGTTAGAGAGCTCAACTATAATTTACTATAATTTAGTGGCAAGCTATATTTCAGTAAATAGCAACTTTCAAAGGTGGGTATTCATCTCTATGATTTGAAGTAAGATTCATCAGGGGTATTAAAATGATGTTTTAGAAAACTGAATTTCATGGCTTAGGATCAGTTAAGAAGGAGTATCGATGCTAATAAAATCCAAAGTTATTTTGGAGCAAGTGTATAAATTCTCGGTATTGATTAATGGTTATGGCCTATCTGCTTCATATTTTTATGAAATAAAGGTTGATGGAAGGACTCTGAAACTAGATTTCAAAAGCAACAACATAATTGCCAACTCTGTTTTTCTAAGTTGAAGATACATATTTCATTTGGTGACTAAAGAGTTTTTCCAAAGACTGCCCCTCCTTGTCTAGTCACCTCTCTCTTATTTACCTTCTTGGCTCGCCCACCCCTATGCACTTGACTTACCATGCATAGAGCGCAAGTTGGAGCCCATGCTAGGCTCCTTAGACGGTGGGTCATGTCCTATGTGTCTTTTTATTCTTAGTGTCTGACATGCAGTGGCTCTAACTCACTCTTGGTCCCCAGGCTTCCAGTTCTTTCTCTGAAGGCAGCCCTGGCATGTTTTCTGCTTGCTGTGCTTACCTTTGAATCCCTCCCTTGTGCCCTCCCTCCATTTCCCTACCTCCTGCGCCTCCACTCCTTTCCTTACAGCTTGACTTGGCATTTACAACTTTTGTGGTTGTATAGCTACATTTTATTTAGCAATTTTAGATGTTTAGAATCGAAGGGGAACTGTCCCACCTGACCTCAGCCTGTATGCTGGGACCCATTCATTCTTCGATCTGTTAATGTATTAAAATCTCACTCCTTAATTTTACTGACAAAAAAGCCCCTCTTTCAAACAGCTGATTAATGGGTCGCCTGGTTTCATTGCAACCCCAGTGAGAAAATCGGTTTCTCAAAATAAATTTCCCTTTTCTTTCCTCTGATTATTATGTAGCATGAGAATCGACAGACCAAAGATGGGATGATTACAAAACAGTTTTCCCCCTCTGTGTTGAAATACATTTGTGGCATTTCTGTCTCAGGGAAAATCAAACATTTGGCTCAAAATTGAGAGAAATGGAAGTTAGCAAGCTTATCTGTAACTCCTTGTGATAAAAGAAATTGGGTGTTTTAGGGCTGCCAGTAGCATTGGTGCAGTTCTTTCTCTGTTGCTATGTCAATTACTCCTCTCCGTCTCCCTCCCCCACCCACTGGCGAATAGAACTGGTGCATATGCAAAGTTTAAGCCAGCAGTTGAGAGTCTGTAGTATCTCCAGATAGTCCAGAATTGGATGATAGTCCAGATGATATCTCCAGATTCTGGACTATCATCAGGTTTTATTCCAAAGTATTTCCCAAGGGCCCGTTCATCCCTGGTTTGCAATGCAGAGTTGTATCTTTAATCATTTTTTTCATGCGCCATTGGGGAAAGTGATAAAGGAGTGGATGCTTGTCTTTCTTCCTCTGCTTCATTATCCTGACCCTGGTTGTGTTGGTTGATATTCTCATTAACGATGCAAGGTCCAGTTACCTGCATTGTGCTCCACTCGGCGCCATTTCTCGTATTTTATTTTTTTATTGGTCAGCACTAATGAATAGCCTTGGAACTAATTTACTTAGCATTCTCTAATTATGCCATGGCCAGCACACTTTTGAATAAATGTGCTTATGGTTGTTAGACTGAAGGGACATTCTTGTATTTCTGATTGGCTCCCAAATCCCTCTTTTGATGCCCTGAAGGCAATTGTCAACCGTTTTATTTATGGAAATGGTTTATGCAGTGTACTCATGTCTAGTAAGCTTCCATATGGTACCTTAATATGCCATCAAATGGGTAAAGGAAGCTTAGGAGCAAATTTCTAAGAACTGATAAAACAAATGTGTGTAGAATGAGCTTTGCGTAGGACAGTAGATGTCAATGGCAGGATCACCGAGAAAGGGCCTTGCCTTTCCCTCAACTATTTGGGAGACAGGATTTTTTAAACAGGTATACCCAGCATAGTGCTCGTGTTTTTTAAACTTATAAAGTTAACATACGTTGATTATTAAAAATCAGTATGGCATGGAGGAATGAAGAGGAAGTGACTCAATTTTTCTCCTTGCTACCTTAACACCATTCTTGGAGAATATGTGTTCAGATAATCACAGAGACAGAAAAAGGAATAGAGATGGAGCCAGAGTCACATACATGAAATTTCAAAATATACAAATGGATCATGATATATGTAGTTACCCAACTCATTTTTTTTAATGTTTATCTTGGAGAAGTGCAGCCACAGGCTGTGTAGGTCTATATCATTATAAACAGCAGTGTAGTAGTTCACATCATACACCCACCATGCTGTCATTTAGGTGAGTCTCCCACCATTGATAAACATGAGGTATTTGCCAAATTTTTACTGTTGTAAACAGCAACTTAATGAACATCCTTGCATTGCATGTATGAGGTCTGTCTGGAAAAAGTTCAGCCATTGTTAGTATCGTGAGACTGGTTGGTACAACATTGATGTAACCTGGTGGCCAAGATAAGTGGACTGGAATATGCATGTGTGAACAATGATGACTTCACAATACTAGTCAGTGGGGGCAGTATATGCCATTGAGCATGCGTACTGTGTGGTCATCACATTCAAAATGACTGGGTGAGTAGAGCAATGAATTTGCATCAGATTTTGTGTTAAGCTTGAACATTCCTCCATGGAAACTATTCAAATGATTCAGAAGGCCATGGCTATGGGCAACTGGTGATTGGCAGCTTCATCATGCCAGCAAGCCCACTCATGCATCACGTCTTGTGCAGAGATTTTATGAAACATCAAATCACCAAGGTGACTCAGCCCCCACTACAACCCAGATTTGGCACCCAAAGACTTTTGGCTTTCCCCAGAACTAAAACTACCTTTGAAAGAGATTTCAGACAGTCAATGAGATCCAGGCAAATACAGTGGGGCAGCTGGTGGCGATTGGGAGAACCGTGTGAGGTCCCAAGGTGCCTGCTTTGAAGGGGACTGAGGCATCATTGTCCTATGTACAGTGTTTCTTGTATCTTGTATCTTCTTCAGTAAATGTCTCTATTTTTCATATTACACAGCTGAATATTTTCTGGACAGACCTCATATATCTTGGGTACATAAGCTGATATTTCTCTAGGATTAATACATAGAAATAGAATTGATCACTCAATAGGTACACATATTTTGAATTCTGATGGATATCCTCAAATTGCTTTTCCTTAATGACCCTGTTTTAATTGACATGTTCAACAGCACTAAATGAGAGTCCTTATTTCCCCCACACCCACCACCCTACTCAGTACCCAGTGCTTTTCTTGAGGGGAAAATGTTTTGGGGTTCTTAAAAATTATTTTCAGTGTGAGTGGGAAGATAGAAAATTGAAAAACAATATCAACAAAATTAAACTAAGGATTCTCTGGCTTATTTTTCACTATCAAGAGCTTTTAAGGCTCTGTAGGAGATGGGAGTTTCAAAGCAGAGATGCCCAGGGTATCATACATGCCCATGATGTGTGCAACACATTATTTTGTGGAAAGAACATTGCATTAGAAGCAGAAAAATATGGCTTCGGATTTGGATTTGACTGCTCTGTAAATTAGTCATGTCACTTGCTCCTGCAAGTCTCAACTTCTTCAATTTGAAAAGAATGGCTCTGTGCTACAGAATAAGGGCCTAATAAATGCCTGTTGAATGAATAAAAGTATGACTGAAGCTTTTAAAAATTCCTTTTCAAGATTAGAAAATTTCACTGGGCATAAAAATAAAAAGACAGCAGCACAGATGTCAAAAATTCCAGCTAAACATTTTTTTTCCTATTTAGTTTGAATTCGTTTTGTAGATTTACAGATTTTCTAAAAAGCACATGTTCTCAGACAGGCACAAACATGACTTCTGGTCTCAGAGTATGATTCCACACTCAACTGGTTTGGAGAGAGTTTTCTATCCCACAGGAATGTGACTCTGGATGATGCCAGTTTATCAGAGATGGGGATGAAGTAGTTGTTCAAAACATTCAAATATGTGATGTATAAAGCAACATTGGCAGACAGTGGGGAAGATCTTATCAGTGAATTAGACAAAACTCTGAATGTTTGCTTCAAGAGGAAACAGCTTCACAAACCAGAAAATTAAGTTGTCATAGAAACCCCCGTGCCGGATCCTCTGTTCTAATTCTAGTATTGACTTATTAAAGGAAGTGAAATATGGCTGTTAAACTCAGGTCTCCTGGTTTTCTTTTTAACTTGCTTAAGCGATGTCCATTTTCAAAAAGACTTTTAAGGTCTAGATGGGAGTACGGTATTTTTGTATAAATTATCAATATGCTTATGCTGGAAAACTATGAAATCTTAATAAAGTATCTTTTTACCTCTAGTCAAAATAACTTAACTGGTACCAATTAGTGACATAGGAAAATATATGTCCCGACTGTATACATTTTCATATACAGAATACTAAATCCCTTATTTAAAGAATCAGGTGGTAGCTGTTGTTGATTTAGGAATGGAAATAATTAGTATTCCAATCTACTGAATAGTCAACCATTTAGGAAAACTGACTGGGGCTGAATCACTTGATTATCTGGAGAGCTAGTATTTGAGGGCCTCCTTTGGGCCTGGCTATGCTCATTTAATTTTTCAGCTACTCCTGAAACATGACTTTTAATTTCTTGATGTATCACCTGAGGCTAAGGGATGTTATGATGTACCCAAGGTGATACACAGATAAATAGGCTGAGCTGGAATTTAAAGCCATTGAACTTCTACATACAAACTAGCTACAAATATCTAAGAAGCAGCATGGACATTTTATGATAAATAAGACATAGCTGAGGTGGGGTAGAGACCTTGTAACAAGAAGTACTAGGAGAATGTGAAGGTCTGTGCTGGTCCATGTTAGACACCGAATTAGACTTTGACAGCCTTTCAGTCTGGTGTGAAAATTTGAAACATTTAATTACAGGCTTGAACATATTTTCATATAATTGACACTAATGCCATTTTGATAAATGATCCAAAATATGCCTGCATGTCTTCTTAGCTTTTAAAAAGGGAAGATGTGATCCTGGGTGTTGATTATGCACAGTCTGTAACTGTCTATTTTCACTTGTTTCTCTGGAACATCAATGTGTTATTGTTTATAATGTGTTAGCTATAATTTATTAAACACAAAGTTTAGATTGTATAAAATTTATTTCTCATGGGCCCTGTTACCAAAATCAACTTCATTGCAGAGGAATTTGGGCCAATCAAATTATTAGACAGGGAACTGCAATCATCCATAACTCAACCAGCCTCTGATGGTGGGCAAGGTAGTTGCATCATTCTCAGCTCCACTGTGGTCAGTGTGATATTTTATAATGAGCATAGATTAGTCGAACAGGAGTAACGTTTACAAGCAAATGACAATGTGGAGTAAAATTTTAAATTGAAATATAAAAATTATTGAAGAGGGAAGCACTGGAAAATGTATAAGCAGATTTCCTGTAATTAGTGTTTAAAGACAAAAAGCCAAATATGTCTGTAGATACAATTGAGAATAAGTAAATATTTGGAAAACAGTGGTTGGGCACAGAAAGACTCACAGAGCTTCTCCGTTCAGCGTAATGATGGACAGGTGCAACTAATAAAATAGTTACAGAAAATCAGTGATACCTGTTAACATTGATGCACTGAGTTTCTTTAATCTTCTCATATATGTACTATGACTCTCTTTTTTGTATTCATTCCCTACCACTTTGTTGGTCACTGTCCATGGTGCTGAACTAGTGTTTACTGGAGGACATTGAAGGGACGTTTTCCTCCTCCCAACAGCAGTGCCCGGTTTCTTTACCCTAACTATGCTTGGATTGCAAGTGCAATGTATAAATCTTTTTATACATTGGTAATATTTTTGTCATTTTCATTTCCAATATGGGATCTCAGCAGAGGACCCAAACTTAACATGGTTAAAACTGAGGTTTTTTTCCCCCCTGGCTGGTGTAGCTTAGTGGTTGAGTGCTGGCCTGTGAATCAAAAGGTTGCAGGGTCTATTCCCAGTCTAGGGCACATGCCTGGGTTGTGGGCCAGGTTCCCAGTAGGAGTGTGTGAGATGCAACCATACATTAATGTTTCTCTCCCTCTTTTTCTCCCGCTTTCCCTCTCTAAAAAATAAACAAATCTTAAAAATACTTTTAAGAAGTCTCTATAAATTTTTTTTAAACAACTGAGTTTCTGACTGGATTCCTACTTCAGTCTTTCCCATCTCACTTTAAGACAACTATCTTCTTTATTACTTGAGATGAAACTTTGGTGCTATCCTTTACTCAACTCTCTTTCTTACATCCCTCGTCTGTCTGGTCTACCTTAGAAATACATTCAGAATCTAACCAGTTTTCACCACCCCACTGGGATCATTCAGGCCACCATCTCTTACTGTTACAGGCCTCTCACTGGTCTTTCTGCTTATGTCCTGCCCCTCTTATCCCCACTTTTGAAGTTTGTTCTCAATACAGTAGCTAGAGTAATCTTGTAAAAGGTTGAATCAGATCATATCACTCCTTTACCGAAAACCCCATGATGTCTTTCTGCTTTAGAGTAAGGCCAAAGTCCTTATAATGGCCCTTACATGAGACAGCTTTCTTTTACAAAATTATTGGGGATATTTTTCACGAGTTTAATGTCTATAATACAGTTTTGTTGTCTGCAATATCTGTATGGTAAGTTCTCAAAAAACATCATTTCCTTCAATGTTGTTTCATTATAATGTTGATGAGAAAACAAATTGATTCCTAACCAGGCTCACTGTCTATATGGGGAGGCTGCATGCTCTCCTCATGTATGTGTGGGGTTTTTCCCATGCCCCAAAGATGTGCATGTTAGGACAATGGCCTGTCTCATTTCTTCTAGTGTGATTGGGTGTGGGGTGTGTGAGTGCACTTTGCAGTGGAAGGGTGTCCTGTCCAGGATGGGTTCCTGTTTTGCACCCTGAGCTGCTGAGATAGGCTTTGGCCACACAAGACTCTAAATTGGAGCAAGTAGGTTTAAAAGTCATTATCTTACTTGTTTGTCTAAATTGTTCTTAGGTGTCTATACAGCTAACATTTATTTCACTGTTTAGTCTTAGAAGTGTTTTGTGTATGCATTTGGAAGTTTGATGTGTTTCTTTTTGAACAGAAATCTGCTGTTGGAACTTAATTCTTCCTTACATCAGTTAGCCTATGGTAAAATTGGTTTTGTTATACATTGTTTTGCTTCAAGTCGTAGTTTCCAAGAACCTACCCTTGACATTGAAGACTTGTTGTACTGTGTATTAGGTCTCCAGGACTAGTTATCTAGTGTAAGTATGTCCCCTTAAACAACATGTCTCTAACCACCCCAACTTCAGGCCTTGGTAAACACCATTTTAGTCTGTGCTTTCACGATTTCAGTTTTCTTAGATTCTGCCTGTGAGACACCACACAGTATTTGTCTTAGCTCACTTAGCATAATGTCCCCAAGGTCCATCCATGTGTTGGCAATGGGAACATTTTTCTTTTCTCTCATGGCTATTGTGGATGATACTGCAATATGTCTCTTTCATAAAATGTTTTTATTTTCTTTGGATATACAGCCAGCAGTGAGATTGCTGGATTATATGGTAGTCTTATTTATCTTTCGATGAACCTTCACACTGTTCTCCATAGTGAGTGAACAAGTTTACAATCCCACCATTAGTGCACAGGAGTTCTCTTTTCTCTACATCTTTACCAACACTTAGGAGGTGTGAGGTAATATTTAATAGTGGCTTTGATTTGAATTCTACTGATGATTAGTGATGTTGAGAACCTTTTCATGTCAGTTCAGTTCCTCTGCCAATTTTTATATTGGATTTGGGGGGATATTTTGCTCATCAAGCTAAGTTTTTAATAAGTTTTGGATATTAACCCCTCATCCGATACATGGTTGGTGAAAATTTTCTCCCATTCTGTAGGTTGTTTTTCCATTTTGTTGATTGTTTCTTTCACTGTGCAGAAGCTTTTAAATTTGATTAGTCCCCTTTGTTGAATCTTTTTTTCACTTGTTGTTTGTGCTTTTGGTGTTATGTCCATAGAGCTTTCTTGCCTGTGTCTTGAATTCTTGTACTTCTGATCCTCTCGTGCACCCCGTTTTAGCCGTACACAGTCCCCCTGTGACCCGCACGGTTACACTTTGCTTTAGGGCCTTTCTACTTGCTGTTCCCCAGTCTCCCTGGACATTTCTGCCCCCATCATATGCATGGCGCCCTTTCTCACTTTCTTCGAGTCTTCATTCAAAGTCTCTTTTTGTTGAAGTTCTCCCTGGTCTTCCTACCTAAACTTAGAAAAAGCCAAAAGCAAAAAAAAAACCTCTTCCCCATGATAGTTTGTCTCTCCTTTTCTGATATCCCCCCCTCAGCATATTTGTAATCCAACAAACTATATATTTTGATTAAATATATTGTTGTTGTTTATTTGTTCTCTAAAATGTAAACTCAAGGAAAGTAGCAGTTTTTTTTTTCTGTTTTATCTACAACTCTGCCTAGTGTAATGCCTGGCACATAGTAGGATCTCAATAAATATTTGCTAAGAATGGAACTATATTCACAAATTATTGATTTGAGGGAGATAAAAATGTCAGTATTTGCTTATATAAAAAATATCTCATTCTATCAGATTATTATTTTAGGCAACAAAGAAAAAGTTTTTTTTTACCTTTGGTTACTTTATGTTCAGAATTCTGGTGTTTGGAGGTGCCAGATGGTTAGGAAGCCCAACCATATAAGATGCAGAGAACTTCAGCAGAAGCTCCAGGGTTGGTGAGACCCCAGGAGAAAGCTCACATGAAGCCCACCCCCTCCATCCCATAGTTCTTGGCTTCATTATTTGCCCCCGCTTCTAACACATATATGTCCTAGAAAAACTGAAGGTTTCTCATCGTATAGGGCTAAGAGCGTTGTTTTCTCAAATCATTTCATATGGAAAGAGGTAAGTTGTTTCTGAAGTCTGATTTCTAGAAACAAGGTTTGATACATGCTCCTGATTTTTAAAAAAAATTTTTTTAATAAATGTGCACCAGCCACTAGGGGGTGCTGAGTGTTCGTTTTCAGTGTAGGGTATGCAGTCTCCTTGGGCTTGGCAAGTTAGGATGTCTAGCCTATAACATGCCAAAATCATTTTCTTATTGGTATGCTTTTCAGCATTTTGTATAAACTTGCATTTAATATTTCCCTAATTCTACCCACCCCCCACACACAATTTTTTTCTCCAGTCGGAGAAGGCAATTATGAGAGCATTTGGTGTCTCACTGCGAGGGCCTGCGTTCAGTCACTGGTAACCTCGTTCTCTTTTACCACGTGGCGGTGACTCAGGTGAGGAGGCTCCTGGACTGCAGCCCCGCTGGTTCTTCCCCGTCCTTTAGCATTTCCTCACTTCCCTAAAAAGTGCGAAAGCCTTCTAAGTGCCTTTGCCTGTGTGTAGGGGATGAATTTTAAGAAAAATGATGTGTAAAATGACACGTATTTATTCTTGTGATTCCCTGTGCTTTCAAGTTTTGGGGCTTCATGCTCTGTGAGTTCAGGAAAATAACAGCCCACGAAGCACATCTCATTCTTTATAACTTTGAGATATGATTGACGGTAAAGGTAACAGGGACACCAGCACCCTATTGCCAAGAGTTAAACAAGAATCCCGTAAGAGCACGGGGTGAAAGGTGGAGGGGGAGATACATACACAAACAATCTTCTTCTTCTTCTCTCAAACCTAATGCACTCATGACTTACTAAATTATTAATTTAAACTTCAATTATTTTAATAGAGTATTCTGCTGGTAGAGAGCCATGTGGGAAAAACATATATTTTGATTTCTTTAAATAAATGAGTGGATGGAAAAGCTGAGTCGATGTATGTTGTCATAGTAGAGTGGTGAAAATCAAGTTCTTTGGTGTCATAGGCCTTGGTTTAAAATGAAACTCTGCTGGTTACTCAGTAATTTCAGGTAAATTACCTTTTAAATCTCTCTTGATCCTCAATTTTCTTATCTGTGCAATAAGTTTAATAATCCCTCCCTCCTAAAGTTACCCTGAGGATTCCCAGAAATCGCTCTTCAACTGTGAGGTGCTTTCTCATCGTCAGACTGGCGGCTGACATGTGGGTTCTTAAAGTCAAGAATATGGAAGGGGCCCAAGATGATGTGGGGAAACCACCTTGCTCTACTTTCTTTTCTAAATGGCAGTGCTAAGAAGTCTGCGAGAGAGAGAGTCAGGGTATGGATTAGGGGATGATTCTACATTTGTCTCAGAAGATGATGTGTTTCGTGTACTTTGGAAGTTAGACGGTGTTTAGGAGTCTGCTGCATTTTTTCTTTCTACTTGAGTCTTTCATTGTTTTCATTGAGTAGGACCCAAACCTGTTTTTCTACCTCATCTCCAAAAGCCTTTTCCTTTACTTAGCATAGCATCACATTTGGTTCTGACTCCCCCAGGCCTTCAGCCCTTGGCCCTCATAGCAGGTGCATAGCCACTGGGGCAGCTTCTTGGGCAAGAGTGAACATCACATGGGCCTCTCTGCCATCCCAGGGCCCTTATGTCATCCTCTTGCTCAGTCAAGGGTTTCACACAAGACTTTTCTGCCACCAGCCGGGACTTGACTGCTGGGATAACCTCCCACATATTTTGTTTTACTACCCTTACCTATTAACCTAACACATAGTTAATTTGACTCACATTTATTGGCAGCTCTGCTGTGATTTCATTTTTAGCTTCTGCATCTCCTTGGAACACAAAAGTCTGGATTTTAAAAACAAAAAAGAATTGATTTTAATTTTGTTGTTTCGATGAGTATAACAGAAGGCTGTTATAAATCATATACAGAAAACTGGCCATTGTGCAAAGTAAGCAAGACTTACAGCTCAGTGAGCAGCATGAAGATATATTTTCCTCTAAGAGTTTAACATGTGTACTATACATTTTTAAATTCTACTGTGTTTGTAACTTGTTTTATTACAGTGCCTTTTTTAATGCATTATAACTTGGCTAAATAGCCCATTTGAACTGATAATTAACACTGTATAAAGATCCTGTGGTAATACACAATGACATTTATAATATTGCCAAGTTACAGTGAATGGCTTTTCCTTGAGGTTGTTGCAAACATCCCACAGTTGACACTTAGCCGCTTTTCCTGGTGCCAGGTGACATGCATAATGCCTTCTGCATATCCTGAGGCTTGTGAATTGTATGTTTCAGACATACCTGGAGGTGGCCCTTCCCCCCAAAATGTTTAATCCATGAGTTTCCTGATGGAGAAATTGTTTGCAAATCCAAACCGATTCGCTTTGATTTTTTTTTCGAATGTGTAACTTAATAGGTGAAGTCACTTAAGGAGTATTTCCTATGTGCCTAATATGTGATAGGCCCAGGGAAGGTCCTAGAATCAGCCATTTCCACTTGTGGAAAAATGAGCTATTTTTGATGAAGTTGGAGAGAAAGGAAACAATTGGAGCTGCCTCCAGAGTGTGTTAAGGGCTGGTGGAGAGGAAAGGGGCATGTGAAAGTCTGACCACAGGACATATTTTATAAATGATTATTAAGTAAAATGCAGTTAATAAAGTAGATCTCTGATCCAGCCTCATCAGGCCATGAGATAGTGAAACACCTACTGGCCGGAATAGGAGGAAGTGTGGGTTCTCTCTGCCATGGAGCCACTCAGCTGTGAGGACACTTTACTTCTCTGAGCTTCCTTATTAGGGGGTGACAGAGTGGGAAAAAATGATTTCTGAAATTTATTGAACCTTTTTCTCTGAAAGCATGTAGACCTGAATTTTAAAAAAGATTTTATTTATTCATCTTTAGAGGGGAAGGGAAGGACAGGAGAGAAATATCAATGTATGGTTGCCTCTTGTGCATCTCCTGCTGGGAGCTGGCCTGCAACCCAGGCATGTGCCCTGACTGGAAATCCAACCACGATCCTTTGGTTCACAGGCCCACACTCAATCCATTGAGCTACACCAGCCAGGGCTAGGCCTGAATTTTTATGAAAATATTGTTAATGGTTACCAGGAATGAAAATGTGGTGGTCATCGTCTTTATTCCCATCTTACAAATGATGTGCTTTGTCAGTCAACAATCGAAAAATCCATTCTGGTGTCAGAGGCATGATTTGAATGGAGACCCGCCAGTCTCAGCCACGCCCGTGCTTAGCTGTTGTGCTCCATGGCCTCCAGGGTGAGGGCTGATGAAGGCAGGGGGTTCATCCTTTCCTGATCCTCTGTGTAAGTTGTTGAGATTCCTCTGAATGGCACCACTTACCAAAGAACGCAGGTGACATTTTCGGGAGAATTATGTAGCCTTTTATTTTAGGGACCTGAGGCCCTGTAAGGTCCTATTTTATTTTTTGTTCAATGCAGGCATCCTTTCCATAGCAGCCACAATTAAATTCTTTCCTAAATGATGGGTGGGGGCAGGTGTTGGGGTCTATCAGTAAAAGAGGCCAGACCAGTAGCTTCTTCTAAACACCTTTTAGAGAGAACGGGCCTGGAGTGAAATGTCTCTTTAAGTACCGTCCCCCTTCATGTCCAACTGATACCTGCCATCAGTTCTCAGCTCAGGAGTCATTCTGGTTTCTCAGAAACAGGAAGAAAGTGTTCACTTATGTAAACATTATTTCCTGTTGTTGATGTTGGAGCATCTGCTTTAGTCAGCTAATAGTTATTTTCTTGCTGTATTTTTTGCTTATGTATTTGTTCAGACATACTCCTTGATGATTTCAGCTAGCCACCTGCCAAGTCAAAATCACTTGGCTCTCAAGATGTGCTGAGCAGTTTTATTTTATCACAATCATTTCAGACTACATGGTCTTAAAGATACCATCTTAAATAAGGAGGAGGTAAAGGAAACAAGATTGTAATCATTGCTTTCTTTCCCAGATCCATTTTATTACTTTTAGTGTATTGAGTTGTGTTCATTTTTTTTTTTGCTAATACTCTAAACATTTTAGCTCAATAAATATTTCAATTTTTGTTTATGCAACTGGCTTTTTAGACTTTCTAGCAGACTAATCGCCTGGGACTGACACTTCTAAGCAAGTAAAATACTTTTTTTCCAAAACTTTTAATATTCTGTTTATTCATGAACACCATAACTAAGCCCATATGAAGGTTCGGGAGGAGGAGATACACAGTTTCACAAAGAGTATTGAGGAACCGGGCAGAGTAATGAAAATGGAGTATGTAATTTATGGTGCCAGACTATATGTTTTTTAAATTCAGAAATAAAAAGCAAAAAGTATTGTGTGAAAGAGCAATAAACAAATGGGAGATATTGTCATTAATGTGCATAAATACATCAGTTTACTGTTTTAGAGAACTTGTTCACTGTTACTTGTTCAGATTTGTTCTTACCAAGCTGGCTTTGAGCTTTCTTTCATTCCTGAATCTGAGATGGAGTGACATCCTGGAGATACCAATCCAGATGCTCCCTCATGTACCAGCTCTACCTAATCTCAAATCTTTTTCAGATCCCCTCTAATTAAGTGGCTGTTTTGTTAATCGCTTAATCTTATATCTCCTTGGAATCTCACTTGATCTTGCCTCCAGTCTAAGCTTCACTGCTTTCTTACTAGTTGCGGATTCTCCAGTGAGGTGTCTGGCAGACAACTAAAAATACCGATCTTGTTTCCTGGGCTTTAGAGCCCAGTCCTTCTCCCCCATCTAGGTCTTCTCCATTATTCAAAGACCCTGTCTGGTCACATCTTTTCCCTGAAGACTGTGGGACTGCATCCTCCTCGGAGCCAAATAAGGAAACTTATCTGTCACTTAATAGATACTGCCCTGAATTATTTGCGTTTTTCGTGTTGTATCAGTTGGGGTTCTTTGGATAAAAACATTAGAAATGAACTTAGCTAACTTGAGTGGAGAGAGGAAAATTTGGGGAAGGCTGTGGCTAGCCCCCTGGACTCACCAGAGCCTGGAGAACCAGGGCTGGAAGTGGATGGGAACAAGGCTTTAATGTGTGGAAGAGGAGTAAGGAACGGGGTGAATGACCCTGGCTGGGCAAGAGCGATCTGATCAGCAAAACAATGGTGAGATGAATGAACTCTAGCCACTTAGTCCACTCATTTTTTAAATTTTAATTGTTGTTCAGGTACAGTTTTCTGCCTTTTCCCCCCATCCCAGTCCACCCCCAGCCTTTCCCACCTCCCTCCCATTTCCACCCACCTTGTTATTGTCCATGTTTCCTTTATACTTGTTCCTGCAAACCTTTCATCCTTTCCCCCTGAAATTCCCTCTCCTTTCCCCTTTGGTCACTGTCAGCCTGTTCTCAATTTCAGTGTTTTTGGTTATGTTTTGCTTGTTTGTTTTGTTGATTAGATTCCTGTTAAAGGTGAGATCAGGTTGTGGAGAAAAGGGGACTCTTGTGTACTGTTGGTGGGATTGCAGACCGGTGCAACCACTAGGGAAAACAGTATGGAATTTTCTCAGAAAACTAAAAATGGATCTGCCTTTTTTAGCAGTGGAATTGACCCAGCAATTCCACTGCTAGGATTATATCCTAAGAACCCTGAAACACCAATCCAAAAGAACCTATGCACTCCAATGTTCATAGCAGCACAATTTTCAATAGCCAAGTGCCGGAAGCAACCTAGGTGTGCATCAGTAAATAAATGGATCAAAAAACTATGGTACATTTGCACATTGGAATTCTATGCAGCAGAAAGAAAGAAGGAAAGAAAGAAAAGGAAGGAAGGAAGGAAGGAAGGAAGGAAGGAAGGAAGGAAGGAAGGAAGGAAGGAAGGAAGGAAGGAAGAAAAAGAAGAAAAGTGAAGAAAGAAGGAGCTCCTCCCCTTTGCGACAGCATGGATGGAACTAGAAAGCATTATGCTGAGTGAAGTAAGCCAGGTGGTGAAAGACTTAGTTCACTCTTGTGTTACTCAGGATGCAAATAGGAAGAGACTGTGTGATGGGCTCTGTGCAGCCATACCAGTGCAGTGAGTTTTGATCATGTTAGTGGGGGGCCAGGCACCTGGGCTTACCATTCTGCAAAGATTGCACATAATATACAGATAACCTTCTAAAAGGAGACTGGGGTGCTGTTAAGAAGTGGAAATAGATGGTTAGTGTTCAAACAAAATGTTCCCTAGTAGTTTTGCCCTTCAATCTCCAGAGATTTTAATTTCCTTGAGAGCACAGGTTGTATCATGCTATTTTTTATAGTTCTTACACTTTGGTTACTTATTGCATGTTTATTAATCCCTTCTTATGCATGCACTAGCACCTACATTAGGTGCTGTATAAATAGTGTATACAGCAGTGTACACATAAGCATTCCTGTCTTCTGGGAGCTTGCCTCTTGGTGAGGGGGTGAGACAGACAATGAGCAAGATGAGTAAAATCTGGGTTGTGTTAGAAGCATGTGTTACAGAGAAATAAGAAAGCATGGCAGGGAGATAAAAATGCTGTGGTACAGGACTTGCAGTTGTAAAAGTAGTCAAGGAAGGTCTCCCTGGGAAGGGGACATCTGAACAAAAACCCGTGGGTGAAGGGAGGAGGCAGTGCAGATATCTGGGGGAAGAGGGATTAAAACAAAGGGAACAGCCAGTGTAAAGGCCCTGCGGCATGTGTTTCCTTGGCCTGTTGAAGAACAGCCTGGAGTCCAGTGTATTTGGAGTGAAATGAAGGAGAGAGAAAGTGGCTGGAGTTGAAGTTAGAGGTGTAAGGGGGAGACAGACCACTGTGCATGAACCACCATGGAGGTTGCAATGCATGTGCAAGATATGCCTCTGTTTCCTTGGATGTTATGGCCCAATAGGAGACACAGATGGGTGAGGACATACTCAGTACATTGTAGCAAGTACAAAAACGGGCTTGAGGGCTGGGCTAACAGTACTCAGCCTAGATCTCCACTCGCTGGTGAGTTCTTTATGGGAAGGACGTAGCATTCATTTCATATCCGGAACAGCGTGTAGAGCCTTGCATGTGTGTTTTGTATGTAATTTTGAATTCACTTTGAGTGACTGAATGATGGATAGCATGGGCCCAATATGTGAGGGGCAGGTTTTCCCTTAATCATACATAGATGAGGCTTAGAGACATTAAGGAAAATAAGGAAGTCGTAGAGGATAGCGGAGCTGAGAGCTGAATCTCAGCAGTCTATTGTCTAAGCAGTGCTTTTCCTGTCCATGGGGTCATTGCTATGATGTTGTGAAGGATTGAAAACAAAGCTGCTGAGAAGATTTTGGAGATGTAAACATGAGGTCCCTATGGGCTTCCTGCTTTGTAATGTTAACGCAGTTGCTTATTTTACTATAATATAGGCAATGGATGTATTGACTTGATTGTGCTGTTTTACCCACACGTGGAAAGTGTTGAGCTTGTAGTTTTTTCTGCAGTATACCCCCACACACACAAATAAAATGGAACCACATCCCTGTGTGGCTGCAGGCAGCTCTCCAAGAGGCTGATTTGAGTTTTTCTGTTGCAACTGTTCCTGCTAGTATACTCAGGATTATCTGACTGAGTGGCTCTTTCTACAACAGCCTCTTGAATCGCGAAATGGAATTTGGTGTCCTCATGTAACCGAGCACCTGTATTATTTAATTAAGCAAAGTGCTACAGGAGTCAACAAAACAACCCACGCTGAAGGTCAGGAAAGCACATTTCAATTAGTGATAGCAGGACCACTGCCGGAGGGCCCCATTTATCAGGTGAGAAAAAATACAACAATGCTAGAAAAGTACAAGTACATGTCTTATCATATTCTGTCCATTGAAGTAGTATTTATTAGAGTCACTTTTTGCACAGTCTCACTAACTTCCCTTTATAGTCCATCTGTCAATAAGTTTTTAGAGTCCACGCAGATGGAAATGTGAATTTGTGTTAAGTATTTAAAACAACTAGTAAAGTTTTGCCTGGGCTCAGAAGCTATTAATCAATTTGAAAAACATCTTGTGTTAGGCACTGTGCTAGGCATTAGGGTACAAAAATGAAGTCTGAAACTCTTAATTAACAAGACAGACAGAAACCAATGACTATCATACAATGTGATAAGGGCTGTGTGCTAGAATATTTGGAATGCTTTGAAAGTCTAGGGGAAAGAGAGGGATTCTAGCAAGGCCCGGGGAATATTTCCAAAGGAGTTCATGTTAAAATAGAGAAAGGAGGAAAGGGATTTCAGATGAGGGGCGTAGCTTGAGCCAAAGCCTCAAGAATTCAAAGGGTTGACACTTTAAGAGTATTGCATGGGAGGCCTACAAGAAGTCTGGATGGAGTGTTCTGGAGTTTTCCCATAGGTAATAGAGAGCCTGGAGTGAGGTGTTGTATTTGGCGTTCCCGAGGAAGGCTCATCGAGGGAAGAAGTGAGAAGTCAGTGAAGAGTCTTAACTTAGACTGGAACTCACAAAGGAGGCTGGGTTGGTAATATCCCCAGAGGAGAGAGTTTACATTGGAAGTGGAGAGGGGTCATGACAAGGCATTAGAGAAAAATACTATTTATGTGTGGGTTGAAGAAAGGATTACCAAAGAGGCCAGGCTTTGCCTTGTGTTTGGAACAGGTCTTCTAGCTACTTTTTTTAAAAGTAGAAAACAATAGCAAAGCAATAATAAGAATGATGAGGATAATGACAGTCACAATGATAGTCATTGCTAATATTTATTGAGCCCTCACTCTGTACTAAGAATTTCATTCAATCCTCATAACAACCCTACGAGACAAGCAATATTGTTGTCACCCACATAAGGCTAGGGGACTAAGGAGCACGGGACAGGTCTGTGGGGCAGTGCGAAGTGAGGATTGGAAAGCAGGTGGTTAGACATCGTAGGTGAAAGAGAAGGGAGGTTACAGGTACATTCCAAATCCAGCTTTGGGGGATGGAAAACTGAGACCACCACCGAGGAGGTACCTGGGAAGATAAGCCAATTTCATTATTAGTTGGAAGATTATTATTTAGAGTTGATTCTCCCAGAATTATATACTGTATTTGACTGATCCCAAGATGCGCATCTGGAACTCCCTGGGACCAAGATGAACTCTGTTCTTGCTGCTGGCCAGACTGCAGTTGTGATGTCATTGCTTTGACTGTAGGGTTTGTACCAGGCCCTGCAGAATGGGTGTCAGTGGCTGAAAGGAACATCTCAGAGATGACATGGGGTCCCTCTCCATGGCACCAAGCGTGATTTTGTGTGGAGAGCACAGAGACTTGAAGCACCTAGTCAAAATTGATGTGGAGATCAAACTGCAAATGAAGAAAGTTTAGGGAAGCCTTAGCCAATTTGTGTCTTTTTAATGTATTCAAGAATGATGAATGATGTATAAAACCATCAATCTTAAGTAAGTTTACAAGAGCCTTTCAGTAGAGAGAAAATAAAAAGTAGAAGTGACAAGAAAGCATCATTTTATAGTTTAGATGGCAGGTGTTTCTATTCTCAGTACGTATAGTGGGCATCTGACAGTCAGTGGTGTCTTCTGGTCAGTGAAATGAGGTAAAATATTCAGGACACACTGCTTGTTAGAAATTTGCTTGCTGAAGATTTAAGACAAATGAGCATGTTAGAGACATTTTTTTAGGCATTTAGAACTTTGTTTCCTTTGTGTAGGTTGAATGGACTTAGATGCTGTCAAATGGTTAATTTAAGGAGGCAAAAACACCCCCAAACCACAGGAGTTCTGTGCCTTTGGGCTTAGACTCTGGGAAAACTAATGAGTTATTATGACACATGCACTAGTCCATGACGAGGGTCCATCTTCCCTGATGTTTGAGTAAGCAATGCTTTGCGCGTAACTGCGCTGCTCTTCCTCACAGACCCCACGGTACTTTCCCGTGGTATTTTTGGTCATTTTCAATTTTCTTAGGTGCTACTGAAGGTGTGGTGTTTCTCTCTCTCCCCCCACCTGCCCACCCCCCCCACACGAGCAGTGTAGAAAATTAGTCTACATTTTTCTGTTTGCTTTTTGTAGAAGATGAATAACTGGAAGTTGCATGGTTGTGCATCTTCTATGACATTTTTTTGCCCCGTGTTTTAAGGAAGGTATCTGGCCTCCTTGTGGGTGTCAGATCTTGCTGATGGCCAAGTCAACCAGCTTAGCGGGCCCAACATGGGTGTATTTCTCAGCCAGACATCCTGTATGGGGTGTCCAACCTTTTGGCATCTCTGGACTGCACTGGGAGAGGAACAGTTGTCTTGGGCTGCATATTAAATACACAGACAGTAATGAAAACTGATGAGCAACAACACCCTTTTAAGTAACTTTAGGGTTTTGTGTTGGGCTGTATTAGCCATCCTGGGCTGCATTCGGCCCATGGGTCGCCGGTCGGACAGGCCTGCTACCTTTGGACAAATATTAATACTGCAATGTCCACCTCCCACCCAAAGCCAAGAACATAACATTCTTTATTTACTTTCTGGCTCTGACTATTCTTTTTCATTTGTTTTTGCAGCCTCACCTTTTGGTCATCTTTGGCATATTTCACAGGCTCCAGCTCATTTCCGGTGTTAGTGAAACTTTCCTGACATTCTTCTCATAGGTCGGGACTGCTTATCTGATTTCTTCTTTGTTATATGTTTCCCCTCCCATCATTTAAGGGGTTGTTTTAAAGCCTGAAACCCTGCAAACGTTCCCTTTGTAGCCACACATTATTTTCTTCAGAAGCCTGATATTTTGCCTTTTTTAAAGAGCTGTTTGTAAGTGTGTATATACATATGAGAGTATTGAAATGCCATTCTTTAGAGTAGTGGTCCCCAACCTTTTTGGCACCAGGGACCAGTCTTGTGGAAGACAATTTTTCCATGGACTGGGATAGGGGGCATGGTTTCAGGATGGTTCAAGCTCATTACATTCTAGCTCCCCTCCTGCTGTGGGGCCCGGCGTCTAGCAGGCCTGGACCAGTGCTAGTCTGTGGCCCAGAGGTTTGGGACCCCTGCTGAGTCTCTGCAGCAGGTAGGTTTCTATTTAGAACTTCTGAACATAACATCGATGACATTTTACTTCTAGATTTAATAAACACTTTTATTAAAACCCTAAGTTCACATCTTAACCCAGCCTTTCTTTTCTTTCATGGACTGGCTGGAAGATGACACAATTTCTTTCTCCCAAAGTTTCTGCCACAACAGCCTGACCAGCCAGTGGTCTCTTGTTGTTAGAATCATGACAGAGGAGATTGTGATCAAGAACAGGGCAAATCCAGGTTCAAATTCAGCTCCATCCTTTACTCTCCGGGTGACTCTAGCTAAACTGTAAAGAAGAGTGTCCTAATGTACCCCAAATGCTTAGGGCACTGCTTGGTATATTATCAGCCCTTAATAATTGTAAGTGGCCACCACTACCATCATCATCATCATCATCATCATCATCCAAGTCATGATTTGGAGAGAAGAAATTATTGTCAAGGCAAGTCAAGAATGAGCAGGTTCTCAAAGTGACATTTTTTTTTATCACTGTGATCTTGTAACTCTGTAAAAAATGTTTCTAATCTATGTTCAAGGAAATATCATTCACACCATTTTTTCCTGAGAGCTTCAGTTTCTTTCGATAGAGAGGTTTAACTCTCCCCAACTTCTGGCCCCAAGCTTATGTATCCAAACCCTCATCAAGGTGTTCACTAGAATAAAGAACCTTGCCAGAATAAAAAAAGAAAGTACCCTGTAATTTAGCAGGCTGGTAGGCCAATAGGTGACAAAAAAAATTCTGTTATCGTTAGGAATGACTTCTATCCCTCCAATACATGGAAAATCACTTTTAAGTTGGTTAGAATTTTGAACAAGGAGAAAGAAATGGTTTAATCAGTCATTGTAGAGAAAGTAATTACACCATGCTGACAGAGTGGCATGCAGTAACTGGAGTGTGATTGTGGGAGTTTGGACTCCAACCTGATGTAGGTAATGAGTCGTTGCAGTTATTAGAAACTTCTCTTCAGACAGAGGTTAAGGTAAAAAAATAAATAAACCTACTGATCACTTTCTTTCTATTCCTTTCACTTAAAGTCAAAGGCAAGACAAGGCATATTCATGATGTGTATGGCACATCCATTCATTCATTTATTCAGCATTTATTCAACACATGTCCACTGCATGTCAGATTCTGCTTGGACATTAGAGTTACAGAAGTGAATGAGATAAGTAAGGTGCTTGCCTTCACGGAACTTACATTTCAGAGGAGGGAATTCGATGTTAAACAAGGGAATAAATCAGATAATTTCAGCTAGGGCTAAGGATGGAGGAATGGGGTAGTGCCATGAGAGAAGAAGTGAGATACTTAGGACACTGATGGGGATGACGGAAAGTTGCAGATCGGAGGGAATCTGCTTTACATTTTATCCTGTGTGGATTAGGAAGCCATTTATGGGCTTTAAGCAGGAGAGTGGCAGGCTCTGAATGTCATTTTCCACCAATTCCTCTGTAGTTGTCCATCATGTCAGATCCTCCTGGGAGTTTAAGAGGCCAAGAGAAGACGATGATCATCATCACAATGGCCAGCTGGAAGTCATCGTGCCAAGTGGTTTTGGTGGGATTTGGAGGTAGGAGAGAGTGGGAGGGGTTGGAAGGCTACAAGGCAGATGGGGCCGGTGAGTGCACATTGTGCTTTTCAGAAGTTGTGAAGTAGCCAGAGAGATGGGGAAAACCTGGAGAGGGATGTGAGTTTAGGGGAATATTAGAAATTCTTGAGGTGGCACCTGAAAGATAGTTGGTCTGGGCAGAGGACTGGGTAGTATATAGTAATTACTCTTGGGCTTAAAGGATAGAAATGGCTGGTGGTCAAGGTCTGTGTCCCCTTTTCAGTTTGAGGTCAATCTTTTTCTCTTGCATTTGTTTCTCATGGGGCATGTTGTTCAGCCATCCATCCAGGGCTGAAACTAACCTGTCCCTGCACATTTGGGTAACATAAGCTACTAAACTTGCCTACTTTTTAAAAGTGGCTTAAGATACTTACTATAGAATTTTTTGTTGATTTATGATATATACATATATATTATGATACATATCTCTATGATTATATAGCTATATATATTATTTTATATTATATAATATACATATACTAGCTACATTATATAGCTAATATATAATATATTATCTATACGATAAAGTTGCAATGAATTAAAAAAAGAATATACTCTAGCTCATTTTGATAACCATCCAGATTAAATAAATGGGGGAATTGAAAAAATGGAAAAAAGGTATATATTTTATTATACAGTTACTTTTAGATAGCATATACAAGGTCTGTCCAGAAGGTCTCCAGCCATGTAGTATGAAAAATAGAGACATTTATTGAAGAAAATACAGGACACAAGAAACATTGTACATAGGACAATAATGCTTCAGTCGCCTTCAAAGTAGGCACCTTGTGACCTCACACAGTTCTCCCAATTACCATAGCTGCCCCGTTGTATTTTCCCAAATCTCATTGATGTTTTGAAATCTCTTTCTTTTCAAAGGTAATTTTAGTTTTGAGGAATGCCAGAAGTCACAGGGCACCAAATTTGGACTGTAGCGGGGCTGAGTCACCTGGGTGATTTGATGTTTCACCAAAAAACTCTGCATGAGACATGATGCATGAGCAGGCATGTTGTCATGACGAGGTTGTCAATCACCAGTTGCCCATAACCGTGGTCTTCTGAATTCTCTGAATAGTTTCCATGGAGGAATATTCAAGCTTAATGCAAAATTTGATGCAGATTTGTTGCTCTACTGGCTGTGTCATTTTGAATGTGACAGCCACACAGGATATGTGCTCACTCAGTGGCTGACACAGTGAATCACCATTGTTCACACATGCATATTCCAGTGCACTCTCCTTGGCTGCCAGGTTACATCTGTGTTGCACAAACCATACTCATTATATTAGCAATGGTTGGACGTTTTCTGGACAGACCTCATATAGTGTTCATTTAACCATTTCAGTGTAAATCAACAGATATTTAGAACTGGAGATGAAATCAGAGGTCATCTGTTGGAAACTCTTCATTAAATTGAATGACCTAGGACTGGCTTGTAACTTAGAGACGAGGGCTTTGGGGTCACACAGACCTGAGTTTGAATCCTGGCACTGCCACTCAGAAGCCCTGAGAATATACAAGTTATGTGACTGTTTTATGTTTGTTTTCTACTATTTAAAACAGTAATAACTAATAGTAAATAGTAATAAAAGTAATAGTAATAAGCCTGAAATAAGAATACATTGACCTTACAAGTTACTATGAAGCATAGATGAGATTGTAAATTAATTAGCAAGGTGTCTGACCCTGGAAATCCCTTGGTAAGTGTTAGCTGTATGGAATCTCAAGACCTTGAACGAATTAATACTCTAAACACTGAAGAAATGAAGATCTCCATCATATATGAAGGTCATACTTTTCTCTCTTACCATATGAGTTCTGAAGTAAACTAAAACAGTGATTTTTTAACTGAAATGATTATTTAGATCATTGCAGATTCACACGAAGCTCTAAGAAATAGTGCAAAGAGAATCCATGTAGAGTTCACCCAGTTTCCCCCAAAGGTAACAATTTAAAAAAGTATAGTAGCACTCAATAATTTAATGTCATGAGGAGAAAAAAAATTTATTGATTCTAATGTCTATTAAAACACCAGAAATGATTCTTTAGACCACACTTTTTCAATTGAAAACAAAAGTTACAGAGCTTTTGAATATCATCATAACTCAAAGTGAAGTATCGATAGCATGCATTTTGATTCTTTTTAAAAATTATTATTAATTTGCTTGGCTGGTGTAGCTCAGTGGATTGAGCGGATTGAGCCTGCGAACCATGTGATCACGGTTTGATTCCCAGTCAGGGCACACGCCTGGGTTGCGGGCCAGTTCCCAGCAGGGGATTCATGAGAGGCAACCATACATTGTTATTTCTCTCCTTCTCTCCTTCTCTTCCCCTCTCCCCTCTAAAGATAAATCAATAAAATCTTTAAAAAAGAAAGTAATAAAAGAATCCTTGACATTAAAAAATTATTGTTAATTTTACATAATTTGTAGCTCAAATGATATCCTGATTTGAGTATTTGTTGGAACCATTAAACTGATGGATCCAGTGCCACAGACTTCTAACTTTGCTCTGATTCGATGACTTTGGCTAAGGTACTTACCTTGTATGTTATAGAGCTAATTGTAAGTGGAGAAAAAACACCCATCTCTGCCTAATTAATGGGAATGTTCTGAAGAAATACAGTGTCCTGCTCCCGCCTGTCTCTGACCTCCTTTCTTCATACCCTCCTTTTGCTCTTTATGCTTCCTATGAGAATTTTCTGTTCCTCAACCATTCATTATATATTCTCATTCCTGCACATGTTCTTAAGCTATTCCATCTACCTGGAATATACCCTCATTCCCTGCCTGCCCTGCCTCCTAATCTATACACATATACTTATACTCATTTCCTTTCCTCCCTCCTTCTCCCTCTCTAACTCCCTATTTTACAGATTACACCTTTAGCAAAGTCCGTAGGGGAAACTCTTCATGACACCCTAGGCTGCACTGGGTGTCCGTGTTATATGTTCCCTTAGCATCCTGTGCCTCCTCTTTACAGTACTCACCCCATGTTCCTGCGCTTTTGTCTGGTATCCGTTTTTACCAGTATGTGAGTGAAAGCAGGGGGAGTATTGCCTAGATCACCACTTTATTGCACTTATCCCAGTGCCTGCCACAGAGTGGGTGCTCAGGGAATGGGGGAATTAATACATGTAACGTATTTTGGAAGAAAACACCATACAGGTCAGCATTGTGGGTGGTATTGCTCTTTAGCATGTGACTCATCTAGATGTAAGACTGTTAGATGTTTCAAAATAGATCTTAGTGGGGTGGTTTGGCTTCCTTATTTTTTTATTCCTTTCCTTTCGTTTTCATGTCAGAATGCTGTGTAATTATGTCTTGCAAAGTACCTCAAACTGTGGCCAAGCCAAGTTTTAAAGAGGAAGATGGCTCAAAATAGAAATGTGCATTAAAGAGTTGTGAGAGTGAGGCTCCTGCCAGCCCTCAGTAAAGCGTTACGCTGTCCTGGTGCAGCAGGGAGGTGCTGCTTCTCATTTTATCTCACACGGTGAAAGAACCTCCCAGTTTTCAGGTCGCTCGAGTTTGTGTGTGCTGCTTATATCTACATGCCCAATGTAAGTCTGGGGTTCCCAATTTGTGGCTGAGGAAAACAAGTTAAATTATACTCTCTGTTTTGGTGTCTTGTACTGGTTTAAAAAAAATCTAAGAAATTTTTAATCTACTATATAGCAGCTGGGCTATATTTATGTATATTCATTTATAAATCAAATATGTATATTTGATTTTTCCCTTTTTGACATGAGCCTTGTAAACGCTTCCCTTTGGGGGACTCGCCTTGCGTCATGCCATTGTTTTTGTTTTCCGTTTTCTCTGGTCTTGGGTATTGGGCACAGCCCAGTGAAGCTGGCTTTCTGCCTCTTCAACACTTCCATTGCGACCTGCTCTCCTTGACTCTTTTTCAGTCATCAACAGGGTAGTTTGCACTTCTGTGTCAGGAGATCTAGATATCGGTGGTTCCCACACTTGGTTTAGCATCAGAATCACCAAACTTTTAAAAACCTTAACATTTTTTTTCAGGGTTCTATGCCCTAAAATTCTCATTCAGTATGTATAGGTGGGACCTGGAAATCAAGCTCTGTTGGTGATACTGATGTATGACCATGTTTGGCAACTGCTGCTTGGGACTACATGCTTGACAGCATTTGTATCTCTCCGATGCTTTGGGGTTAAAATCCCAATCCATGAATATGGTCCTTTGTGAGCTCACTTCTCTTGGCCCCTCGCTCCAGCCTCATATCTACCCATGACCCCCTCCCACTCTCCACCCAAGGCAACTGCTCATAGGTCCGTGAATGTACCACGTTTTTTTCAGCTTTTGGACATGGTAGAGCCTTCTTACTCACTCCATGCCCCGTTAATTTCCACTGGTCTCTTGGACTTCTTTCACCTCTTTAGATTGGGCTAGGTTCCCCTTGTCTGGGTTTCTCTTGGGAGTCTGCACTTCCTTTTCCTTTCATAGTTATTGTATTGTATTGATTTGCCTTGCTTATGGTGAGTGTTAAGTCAATAGGTATGGGCTGAATGAGTTCCCTCTCTGTCTTCCCTACTGTATTGAGAACTCCTCACAAGAAGACCTTTGTCTTTCCAGCTTTGTAATCCCAGTGAACATGTTGGCACATGAAAAGCACTCAACTAATACATAGTTAAATGAATAAATCTATGAGTTAACTTATAATGGAAATGAAAGATTTCTGTCCTTTGGGTAGAAAGATAGGGTAGTTGCCCATGTTCTGAGTTGGAGAACATTTGCCTATTACAATACAGACATATTTTAGTAGAAGAAAGAAAGGACTTGGTTCGTGAGCAGTAATTGTTATTGTGAATATTAGACAAACAGAAAAGCATACAGTTAAATTATCATGTATGTATTTCTCAAGTGTTTTGTTTTATTTTTATATAGTTAATACAGTCACCTGTTACAAACTCTAAATGTACGAGAAGGTGTGCAGGGAAAAGTCCTTTTCCTGCCCCTGTTTGCCAGCACCAATTTCTTCAACCCAGAGGCAATCAGGGTTGCAGTTTTACACCTTTAAAAAGATGAGTGGTAACATGCGCTGC
Organism: Artibeus jamaicensis; assembly: GCF_021234435.1. Lineage (NCBI taxonomy): Eukaryota > Metazoa > Chordata > Mammalia > Chiroptera > Phyllostomidae > Artibeus > Artibeus jamaicensis. Next base: position 15,954,008 of record NW_026521486.1, on the reverse strand, counting down.
TCACTGTTCCACTCTGTGCATTTTCTTTTGCTGCTGTAGCTTGATAAGCATCCGATGTAAATGAGTACGTGAAAGGCTCCATTTTACCTCTTTTACAGCTTCAGTGTATTCTGTGTGAGTGTATCCCAATTCATTTTACTAGACCCGTCTTGATGGATATTTAGATTCCTATTTCAAACTCTATATATCTGTGACTTAGTTTTCTTGTACATGTCATTTTGCATGTACGTATGTAGTATAGAAAAACTCATGAGATCATTGGATAGATGCCTTGCAATATTACCAAATTAGCAAAAATAGGGATTATATACATTGTCCTGCCAATTGTGACCACAAAACTGCAGTGGTACCTGGACTAGCCAGGACCTATGGGCTCTGACTGTCAAGCACGTGGGCTTTTAGGTTGTGCAATATCTTCCTTAATACGTACAGCTGGTTGGAGTGAGTCGAATGTATTTGAGGGCAACTGGAAGAAGGCAAGTTCAAGAACTTTTCTTTAGACCTAGATCTATTGCTGTTTTTCTCTGCGAGTGCTTTCCTAGATTTTGTGTTTAGAAATCCTTTCCACATCTGTCATGCAGATAGATATTTACCTATATTTCTCCTATATGTTTTTATAATTTTATTAAAAATTAACATTTCTTAAATCAGTAGTTCTATAATGTATCAAATGGTGGTATATGCAAAGATGCAAAGTAAATCAACCAAGAGGGTTATTTGAAGTGAGGCTGCGAGGGAAGACCTCATTGTTCAGGAGACATTTGAGCAAAGACTTAAGGAGGTGAGGGAGTGAGCTAAGTTGATAGACGGTGTGTGCCAAGAAGAAGCATCAGCAAGGGCAAAGGTTCTTAATGGGAGTATGCTCAGCACACTGAGGGAAAGTCAGGAAGGCTGGAGTGGGTGGGGCAGAGTGAGTGAGTGGGATTGAGCAGGAAATGAGGTCTGAAAAAGAGAGTGGTCTGGGGACAGGAGCATTCCAGCTCTCTTAAACCATTTGAGTACCCGAGTTTTCCCTGTTAATGACGAGGGAGCTGTTGCAAGGGTTTAAATAGAATAGTGATATGATTCTTTATAGTTAATCAGAAAATTGTCTGTTTATAGTTATACTTTTTATTATTCAGATGTGTTTAATTTTCTCTTAGAAATTTTCATCCAGCTGTATCTATCATGTATACCTTTTGCCTTTTGAAGTTTGTGTTTTCTTATAAATGTGCTAAAATATATTTGCAACAGTGATGAATAAAAAGAGTATGTATGTCCTTTTAAAAACTTGCATTCATCCCTTTCTTACTTACATGCAGTTTCAGCTAGATTGCATTTATATTATGTGACAAATCCTACTTCAGAGGCTCAGCCAAGTTCAAAAATCATTTAAGTCAAACTGTAGCTGACTTAACCATACTATTGTAGTGTTATATAGCTTTATCCACATGATAACTAGTTTATTGGCTTATTATTGCTTTTGAATTCCATTCATCCCTAGTGTTCCATTTGGTTCTTAACAAGGAGCATCTTTATGGCTCTGTGGGTGGTAGAATGTCTTTGTTTTGCTTCATTCATGAATAATAATGTTACTGAGCATAGAATTCTGGGTTATTTTCCCTCATTTTGAGAAGATAATGTTGTAGAGGTTCTTAGGAGATATTTTTTCATCACTTTCTGCATTTTTTGTGGCTGATGAAAAATCTCCTCCAATTACGTTTTCCTTGTTGGTAATTGTTGTCTGTTTCTTTAGCTATTTTCTCCCTCTCTTTTTTTTAAAGGAGTTCAATGTGGAGTTGGAACAGCTGTGGTTAGGTTTAAAGTGTTAGAGAGCCGTGTCTTCCTTCAATTCTCGATTCTTCTTTCATTTTAAAACTTGGATATATACAGGATTGCGTATGGTTCTTAACGGACCATTCGTATCTTTCAGTTCTTCATTTCTCTATCCTGCATTCTATGTGATTTTCCCTGGTGTAATTAGTTAACCAGTCTAATTTGGTTAGCTTCTTTTTGCAACATTTTGTTTTCATAGAGCTGTGTCCTTGTGCTTTTAACTCATTCAATTTGGTAAACACATTTGTTTTATAGCTTAAATTTTTTTCTATTTCTTCTGTTATTGGAGTGCAGATTATTTTATTTTGACCTACCAAATCTTCCTCATTATGTTGCATTCCCTCCTGTGTTTTTCAGCTTTCCCCGTTTGTAGCTTAGCTTCAGTGGAAGTTTGGTGGTAGTGATGGTTCCTGTGTGCTGTGCAGGGAGCAGTTCCTGCCTCCTGGGTGGACCTTTACCGAACCATTTGTGTTTGTTTCAGACTAACCTAGATCTTTAACTGGTTTCTGTTTTCATTTCTCACATCAGAATTCTCCCTGCTTGGAAATGTGAGGTTGAATTTTATACCCATCTGTCATCAAGCCTGGGGTTTGGATTTTTCACCAGTGACTCCTCTTTCCCCGTCCTTCATGGCGTATACAATGAACAAGATTCCTTGCTACTTTCCTGGGTGAGTGGGCAGAGTTTACCTAGTGCCCTTTTCATGGACTGGGTCACCTTTGAATTCCCGGCCTTCAGGAGGGAGACTTACTACCAGCTTTCATCTCACTTGTAATCAAGTCCATTTCTTTTATTCCTTCATATGCTTCATCCCAAGCTCCTAGGTTCATATGTCATAATCCAAAACCCATTTGGGCTACATGTGTTTTAACATCTGTTTGGGAATTGATTCCCTTACTCGTTTCTGTTGTGGGGTAGTCAGTCCATTTCTTATTTTCAGACTTGGTCCTGTATTACTTTATTGTATCTGTGTGTATCGTTTCCATGTGTTAGAAATGCCAGCTTGGTTCAGCATATCTTTATTTTCTCTCCCTTATTTCTTTTATCTTTATTTACTTCTACTTGCTGTCCTTGAGATTTTATTATTATCATTATTATTTACTAAAAACAACTTTAGTAAATAAAGTTGGGAGGAGGTTTATAGAAAATAGAAAAAATTCCCCATTATCTCATAAATGGGGCAGAATGGTCTATTTTCTAGTTTCTGGATATCACTGAAATCTTTATTCACAATGCCCTGTAGTTACAATCATGTCATCTATTTAATTTTGTGTTGTAGTTCTCTTCTGGTTCACATTTTGTGTTCTACTTCTCTTTTGATTTACATTTTTCCATATTTCTTAAGTAATCTTTATATTCCACTTTTTAATGGCTTCTGGGTAGTCTCTTGAATTGATGTACTCTATCAAGCTTGGAGAGTTTCTTGTTTTACTTTTTCATTATAAACAATTTTTCTCAGAATATTTTTACATATTTTGTTTTTACATTATTTTTATTTATGGCTAAAATATCAGGAAGGAGAATGTTATTAACAATTCTTGTCCAGGCGCTGCCAGTGTGTCTTTTAAATGGGCTTTCTCGTGTTGTGTGTCATGGTGACATCAGGAGTACATTCACATGGAACAGAAAACATTTATATAACACCTACCGTGTGGGAAGCTCTGTGCATTTTGAATGCCGCAATGGTGAATAGGGCTGGATCCAAGCTTCAGGGAACTCACCAGGAAGTAAGTCAAGGATATAGATGTGTTAACAACTTCTGTAATATTAGGGCAAAAGGAACAAGGGCTGCACTTGGAATCTAATCAAGGAAGAAATTCTGCAGAAGAGCTTACATTACAGCCACAGGTTGAGGGGAGTGAAATTTCCCTGGGCAAGGAGAGGCTGGAAAATGTTCCCTGCTGAGAAAACTTAATGGACAAAGAACCACAGGCATGAAGAAATCCAGAGTGCATTTGGAGAACATTGATATCGACGGTGTGGCTGGATTAGTGGGGGGAGGAAAAGAGCAGGCTAGGAAGGCAGTTAGTCAAAGGAAGGCTGTCCGGTTGTCGATCTTGAGTACTTTGCTCAGTGATTTTGGACATCTTCAGTCAATGTTTTCATGTCTGCCTCTAATTGCAAACGTGGGTTTTAGAAAAGCCTGCATTGTGGAATCGTGGTACCTTATGGTTGGCAGAGGACTTAGCCAGCTGGTTCTCTATGTTTTAAACAAGGGAAATGACTGCTACAGAAGTTAAGGAACTTTTCCAAGTTTACATTGATGACTAGGAGTATCTCTGAGGATAAACTAGCTCCTCCCTCTCTCAGGAAATAGTCGTTGAGCATCTGTGCATGGCTCTATACACTGGGAGGAGAGAAGGTGGCTAATACATAGGGCTAGCTCTCATAGCTACTTGCTGTCCTTGAGATTTTATTATTATCATTATTATTTACTAAAAACAACTTTAGTAAATAAAGTTGGGAGGAGTTGGGGAAAATAGAAAAATCAATCCTTGTAACACAGCAGGGTGAGAACGATGGTAGAGATGGGTAGAGACTACTCTGAAAACACAGAAGAGGGGCAACTTTTTTGGCTCGGCAAGGTGGAGGTAGTGAAGAGAGATTGTGGAAGATGACGGGCATGTTGTACTCTAAAGGACGGGTAGGAGGAAGCTTGCCCCGTATACCAAGACCATGGTGAGGGAAGGCTGTCCCAGCATGAGCAAAGCCATGGGGTCTGAAACAGTAAGGTAAATACAGGAGCCAAAGCGGTTCCATACTGTGTGACAGTCACACAGTATGAGGCAGAGGGCGGCAGGGTGCGAAGCAGGGGCTAGAGGGCTAGATCACCTTTGCCATGGGGAGCAGTGGGGAGACTGTCTTTTAGGACACCAGAGGATATTAAAATATTTAAGAGGGAAACTTGGCAGGACTTTCTGACTGATTGGATATGGGGGCCAGGCCGAGGGAGAGATGAGCAAAATATGATTCTCAGGTGGACTTGTCTTCTCTAGTTGGTTCCATCAAGATTGCAGGTGGAGGAGCTTTTGTTTCCATAGAAGTAGCACAGTGTGGTGTCACATGTCAGTGGAGAAGCCTTCGTGGGCCATGTGGTGGCTCAGGTGCTCCCGAAGTGCCTGAGGACATCCAGGTACACTTGGAGGTCACTGGAAGGGGCCATGCACATTGTTACATTTTTACTAGTACCTCTTTATTGATAAGCAGTCTTCAGGGTATAAAAGTACATTTATAAGGTTCAGAAAACCTTATGTGGACAATCTCCAATGCACAACAGGAGTTCTATGAGTAGCGGAATTTGCCACTACAGAATGACAATTCTAGGTGGGAGTAACTGACAATGACTGCTTTTCTTATGAAAGCGTTTTCATACTAAATAGGTTAATGTGACAAGACAGATTTATGTGAATGAAACAGATTAAAGATCATATTAAAAGCTTTCATTGGAAATCAAACCATTAGAACAGGAAAGAGAAAACTGAAATGTAACCATTCCTTAATTCCTTGGCAGGGATATGTGTATGAAAATATAAGTTCTATCATTGCTGGTAGGAAATTTTCTTATTTCTATTTATTGATTTTAGAGAGAGAGAGGGAGGGAAGGAAGTGGGGGGAGAGAGAGAACATCAATTTGTTGTTCCACTTCTTGAAGGATTCATTGGTTAATTCTATGTGCCCTGAGCAGAGAGGGAACCCACACCTTGGTGCATTGGGATAGTGCCCCAACCAACTGCGTACCTGCCCAGGGCAGTGGAAGGAGATTTTGAGGTTAAGGGCTTCATGGGTTGGGAAAAAAAACTTTGTAAATAAGCTGATGAAAATCCATACAAATAATATCTTATGTTGCTAAAATAGAGCTATAGACCTCATACTAAATAGAGGAAAATGACATTTTCTATATTGATATGGTCATGGATTGTATAATTAACTCCTACTTATCGTCCTTTGCTTCTTAGAAACTTTATGCTTCTTACAGTTTAAAAAAGATCCCTCTTAATTTCTTCTGTTTGGTGACAAATAATTTGTACATGAAAAGGCTTTTGTCCTTATCCTCTTTTCCCTGTTCTCCATTAAGATAGTCAATGTCTATGTCACTTAGAATCCTTATAAGATTTATTGTTCTTTCTCCTGGCAGATGCTGGGTGGCTTTTCAGGGTTTGGGGTCCATTTCCCTCAGCTGCCTGCTTCTTGCCAGTAGCTTCATTGTGACTCCTCCTCCCCCTCTGCCACCTGCCTGCTTCCTTTTCTCTCTCCACCCCAGGTCCCCCTTTTCTGATTAACCTCAACGGCAGTGGCTCCAGCACACGCTGAAAGCAAGATTCCTATGTTGCCAGACAGGAATGGGAAGGTGTCACATACTTGATTTTTACAAAAGGAGTCATTGTGCATCTGTATTTCCATGTCCTGGGGAAGAGGAGCAGGAACTCTCAGGAAGGGCAAGCCTTAGGAGAAAGCAACATCATAGCCCTTTGGCCAGGTGGCTCAGTTGTCTGGAGCGTTGTCACCTGCATCAGGAAGTTGTGGGTTTGATCCTGGTTGGGACATGTACCTAGGTTGGGGGTTTGATTCCTAATCAGGGTGCATACAGCAGGAAACCTGTTGATGTTTGCCTTTCACATCAGTGTTTCTCTGTCTCCCTCTTTCACTCCCCACTTCTGCTCCCTCTTTTTCTCTAAAATCAATATAAAAAAAACATCCTCAGGTGAGGACTTTTTAAAAGTGACCTCATCCACATATTCAGGAATAGCACCTGCCCCTTCCATTTCTGTTACTCCTTTAAGGTGGTCTCCAGGGCTGCTCACAAATATTTGATTCTTCCTTATTCCCTGGGATACAGTACAGTTGCTCTCCCCTACTCACTGAACTCAGATGTGGCCACAAGACTTGTTACAGCCCGTCAAATGCAAGTGGCTGTTACACTTGTCACTTCTCAGCAGAGCCTTAAGAGGCAATGAATTCATGCTTTCATATATGGTAGCTGCTTTACCAACTTGTCTCTGAGTGACTGTGTGAACAGAGTCCCCCAGCTGACTCACATGTAACGGAGCATGTGACAGGGGCCTGAAAGTAATCTTTGTTGTTTTAAGTCACTGAGATTTTGGGAGTTGCTTGTTAGACTGTGGCATAACTAAGTGCATCCTAGTACGCTAAAACACTTCTAATGTCTGATGCCCATAAATAATGTGTAACAGATGTAAATCTTGTAGTACCTCTTATACATGGATCAAAGATGACTGAAAGATTTAAAATTTAAAGTATTTTTAAGCATTCATGCTACGAGAACACACTTTTTTCCTGCATCCCTGTAGTAGGGTAACCTATTTTACAATAGTTGGTGTTCATAGGTCTTCTGTGGTCCAAGAGGCTCTCTGAGGGCAAAACTGATGTCTCACCTTTCTTAATCCTGGGAACCCAGCATTGTGTGTGACATTTGAGTTCGTTAGAAAGTTGCCTAACTTGTTGTACTGGGTTATTTTGGCGCACTGCTGACATTTCACCTCCTTGGTAGCTCTGTGGCTCATTTCCCGTGGACAAAGAAGCAGTTGAACGTGGATTCTCAAGTTGCATTTTCCCTGCCGCCAGCGCCTTTAAAAAGCTTTATTTAAGGAAGTAGCATGAGTGCGAGTTTGGCTGGGGAGATGATGTGTTTGCACGTAATCTGGGTGGGAGCAGCATGCTGAGCTTGCATCTTGACCATCTTTCCGCTGGACATCAGAATCAGGAGGAAATTCGGATGCTAAAGCTTGGCTAGTGCATAGTTATTGATTTAAAGTTTATTACTTCACCAGGGATTGCAAAGAATTTTATTGGGTTCTAGAGGTGCTTAATGCATGCTATTCTGAGGTGTTGAGGGCTTATCGACTTGGCTGCTTTGTGAGCTCACCTTGATCCAGTGAAAGCCCTGCCTCAATCCCCCAGACCCCCTTTTATTTGTTTCTTCCAAGAAAGGATTTCGAGAATGACGATGGACACAGGCACACAAGGCTGTTGTGACGTGGTTCCTGCTTGCCTAACTCTCATATTCCCCCCTTAAATTTAGATCCCCTAAATGCAGTGCATTCCTCCATGTCTCTGTTTTTTCTCTAAGCAGTTTCTCCAATGCCTCAATGAATTCATTCATTTATTCTGAAATCTCTGTTAAGAACCTACTCTAGGCCAGGCGTCGGTCTAAGCCCTGTGAGTACAGCTCTCCTGGAGCTTTCATTCTATTGGAAGAGAGAGATGATTAACTAATAAACAAGTATAGTGAGTGTATCATGTGGCTATACGTGCAATTATGAGTGCTAAAGGGGGTGATAAGTGGGGTCATGATTGTGGGTGGGGGGGATGGGGCAGTGCTGCTAATCAGTACCTGGAAAGGAAAGCCTAGCCGACAAGGTACTTGTCTGATGCCTTAAGGAAGTGAGGGAGAAAGCCATGAGCACTTGGCATCTGGAGGAGGTGGGGGGTCTCAGCAGAGAGAACAGTGAATAAAAAGGCTCTGAGCAGGAGCACTCCTGGAGGGCAGTCTGTCAGAGGGGTGGCCTGGGGTGGGTTATACAGGTTGTGCAGGGATTTTTGGTCGGTGTAATTTGGTCTTTAGCCCAAATGAAGTGGGAAGCTATTGTGAGCTTTTAGCACAGGTACGACTTAAAAGGATCTGGGTGGTGTGATAAGATTAGATATTAGAGTGGTTAGAACAGGAAAAGGGTGACCAGTGAGGAATCTCACTGGTCTAATCCATCCTGAGATGAAGACCTTGACCTTCAGTACTGAGCTCAAGTGATGGCTCTTCGGGGAAGCTTGTCTAAAACTCTGCAGGCTGACCTGGGTCCATTTCTTCTGAGCTCCATAACAAATTTAAACTTGAAATAAAGGTATGTAATTGAGTCTGCTTAGGTCTGGAGGATGACTGTATAAGTGAGAGTTCTCTGAATTAATTTCCAGTTAGAATATATTTATTATAATCGATAACAACAGACTAATTTAAAGCTGAATGTATGTTGTGCTATTAAAACTTAATAGTAATTTCAACAATTATTTAGAATCTTGACTAATAAAAAGGTTTTTGGTAGGAAGCAATATTTAAATAAGGGTTAAAATTGCCAGTGAATGGTAATAATAAAAAGCAGACTGACTCTTAGTGGGTTCTATTATTTTTAAAGTCTTTATAATCTACCATCTCCATGCCCACATACAAGGTGGGCTGATATCATCACCCTTGACCTTGGTATGTCACAGATACTAAGAATTTTTTTCTCTTGCAAAGGGCAGAACACCCAACACAAAGTGCCTTAAGCAAAAGTAAAGTCTGAAGGAATGTCTAGCTACAAGCACGGTTTCACCCAGGGGACCCCCAGTGTCATCAGAGCTGCCCCGTCATTCCAGTGTGTTCTTCTCTGGGTTGGCTTTCTTCTCGGACAGGCTGTCTATGCTTAGTTGCAAAGTGATGCTCCACTGACAGTGGCCCCAGCCATCTGGGTGCCTTGCTCCAGGTCACTGGAGCGAAGTCCCGAATGAGACTCCGGTACTGTCATGTGCTCACTCTCAAAGCAGTGTCTGTGGTCTAGGGGACGTGATGCTCTAATTGGCCAGAAAGCCCTGGGTCTCTTGTCCCCTTGTAGATCTGGGCCTGTGTTGGTGTCATTTCACTTAAATCACATGGAAATAGAGTAGTAGAGGGTTTGCTCCTAAGAAAAGTTAGGATTCTGTTAGCAGAAGAAGAAGGAATGGACATTGGGTAGTCAGGCAACAACCATGTACAATAAGCAATTATTTCCTGTTTCTGTCCAGAATTCTGTCCTGAAAGTTCCCCATTTGGTAGATCAGGGGCATAGATATGGAGTTCTCACCCCTGAGTTGATTGTCACTACAAGTTGCTCTTAGGATTCTCAGCAAGATCTCATCTTCATCTCTCACTCATAGCACACGCGTGTACGCTCACACACAGACACCTTTCAAATTAAGCTGTGCTTTTGTCTCACTTCATTTGAACTTATATTTTGCATGTGTGTGCAGAAAAACAAAATGATGCCTTGCCGAAGCTACATTTTGCTTTGCCCTGTTGATGCTATATAAACCTGGGTCTCAGCAGGAACCAGATGGAACACTTGAATTAGGATAATTTAAGCATGTAATAATGGAACCATCTGCAAAGGTGTGGGCACGGCGTAAGGAAACCACAAGTACAGTGCAGTGTTCTGGGGCTAGGAAACCGGAGCTTCGTTTACCTCCCCTCAGCCTGAAGGAAAGGGGGGAGGTGGGGGGAGGGAAAACTGCTGGCAGACCTGGGTGGGGCGAAGCAGACACAGCCAACTGCTTCTGATCCCACAGGGAAGGGAGAGCAGGGGAGCCCACTGATATAATCCCTTCCAGTTATAGCTTCTTGATGCACAGGAAGGAAGGAGAAGGGTGGTGAAACCTACAAGGGGAATGGGTGGTACCCAGCATTCCCCCCTTTTTGTCCCTCAGTACATGTCTTTTGTCTAAGTGCAAAGTTCCTGTTCCCTCCACAGGGAGGGAACCACACAGGAAGTCCCAGGAGCTATGGCTCATGGTTGAATAGTGTTATTAGTGATACTTCTCTCTCAAACTAGTAGCAAAGGAAAAAAGGAACCAAGAAACCAAGCTGCTGAGTTCTTGATTCCATAGCAAAAGCTTTCTCTCATCTCCACTCCATGTTCCCTTGAGATAGGACTGGAAGGAGGTACCTAGACCTTTATTTCTGCAGAATCTCCATCGTTGGTGGCTCCTTCTTTACTCCACTGTTTCCCGGTTCCCCACATAGCCCCCACATGGTAGCGGCAGTGCAGTTTCCCTGTGGTATTTGGGATTAATCAGCGAATCCTTCTCTTTCTGTTGGTTTAGTAGTACTTTGACTAAGCCACACTGCCCAGGGGCAACCTCAGCTTCTAACTCACTGGAACTTTGGCTTGTTTCCTGATAGAAGCATTTCTCCTGTAGGCACTAGGCTTTTCAAAGTTGGGTGGTCAAGGTCATGGTTATGAGAAGTGAAAATTCTAAAAGATTATTAGGTGTTGGGTTACAGCTAGGACAGAAAGACTCTCACATCTGCACCTTGTTTCTTTCCATGTTTCCCTTGTTGCCCAGGAAACATGGAAAGAGCAATGAATCTGTGGACAGAAGTGCAGTGTTGTGCTTCTCTTGCCTTAAAATATATTCCTTGGACAAAGGCCATGGTGCATGAGATACCACAGAAAAAAGGTAAGGCATTCTGTAAGCGCATGAATGTGGTGGTGATGGAATGGTGTTTCCACAGTCACTCTGGAAAAAGCCTTCGTGGAAGGCTTGAGGGTTGATTCACAATCTCCATCCAAGTCAGTATTGCAGGTTCCTTCCCAAAGAGAACCAGCTCTCCCTTGGTTAGAAGCTGAGGGTCAGCGGAACTTGGAAGAAGGCTAGAATCCCTACCATAGTGACTGCACTGGGTTTCAGATCATCAGAACTAGAACTTCTCCCCTTGTATATATCAAGTAGAAGCGTCATAGGTTGCCCATCTGTTTCACTTCTTGGAATCATGTGAGCATTTTGTCATTACTGCAATCCTTGTGGGTCAAGGCTCTGGTCACCACCCATCCCTGTGGTTGGTTATGTTCAGCGCCACCAGCTGGCTTCCACTGCTCTCAGATCCCTTTTTCTCCATTGAGACCAAAGATCCTGATTCCGTTTTAGCATATTCCTGACCACCATCTCCAGCCTGCAGAGGACAGCCACACACAGGGACAGCCACCACAGCTTTTCAAGGATGCCTTCCCACTTCCTCCCCCAATCTTGTTGACCAGTGGGATTTGCAGTTAGGGAGTGGCATTGCCCATAAGAGATCCACTTCAGCATTGCCCATATCTCTAAGGCTTCGGAGTCTTTCCCCTATGGCAGGAGTCAGCTCAGCCAACTTCTGTACAGGGCCAGGTGGTAAATAGTTTGGGCTTGGTGAGCCGAGAGGCAAAATTTAGTCACTGTTCTTGATAAGGCCAGGAGTTCATTTTGTTTGGTTTGTTTTTTAACATTTAAAAATTGTAAAAAAAAATTTCATAGTGTGCACTTCATGCCAAAACAGGCGGCAGTCTAGATTTGGCCCATGGGCCATAGTTTGCTGACCTTCGCTCTATGGTATGGCAAGGAAGTTCAATTTGACTGCGTGAATGTCAGCCACCTGTGAGCCCAGGCTTTAATTTGACAATTTGGCAGATCACTGATGCTCATGCTAAAACATTCCATCTTAAATTCTGGGCAAGTGTACCTACCCTGTCAAGGAATTAAACTAGATTAAATCTCATATTTTGTCTTTCTTGGTCCAATGCCTTTGGGAACTCACACATACTCTCTTGGTTACAGATTGGCGAGGCTCTATAAATCTTAAGGCATATTGTCTGCCTTATACTTCTCCCTCTGGGTGTGCTGGAACCTTAAGTATAGACCCAGGGGCAATGAGAGGAGGTTGGAGCGGATCCACCAAGAGATTACTATGCAGGGAGAGGCTATGTATTTTAGGAGCCATCTGTCTCAGGTGCAGGAGGATTTTGTGAGTTCAGAATACTCAGCTTTGTTTATGTCTGCCCGAATGATCCCATCCCGTTTATCGTGGTCGCCATCCCTTCCCTCCTGCGCCGGACCTTAATGCCAGCCACCTAGTGGAGCTGATCGTGTGGTTGGCACTGCAGCTAAGCAGCCTTTACAGTCAGGCTCTGGGCTTGGCCCTCAGCCACGTGCTCCCTGCAACTCTGCAAGATGACGGATTGCTAAGGCTGTAGGAGATGAGTGGCTTTGGAGACTTTCTGGCTTATGCATGCCTATTCTCCCCGTATGGCCACAGATTTCCATTTCTCATTTCCTTTCATACACCTTCCACAGCTGTGAAAAAAAGCCAAGAGACTCAGTAATCTTTATAATCACTACTGTCATCATAGCAAATAAGAGCCTCAGCTACCTGACCTCCCAGCACCTTCTTTTCCACCTGCACTTTATCCCGTGTGACAGTTCGAGTAACTGATGTCACCACTTGCCCTGGGTTATTGGTCTTCCGTTTCTTCCTAGCAAGAAGGTCCTGCCTGCATTCCCCACATGATGTGAACAATCTAACACCAGAATCTCTTTTCAGGGTCTCAGGAGAAAACAGATAGCATGCTGAAATTAGGGTAATTCAAGGAGAATTTCATAAAGGGATGGAGGCGGGTCCCCAGCAGTGATGGGAAGGAGCCGTCACTGGAACCCAAGGCAGATGTACCATAACTGTGGAAAGGGTTGCCAGAGAAGAGCTGACAGGGTTCTCACTTGAGGGATGTGATTGGCGCTTTTAACATTTTCCTGTAATGTTTTATGCAGCAAATCTCATTTTAAATGTACCGTATTTAAAACCCCAGGACATCATATGACTCCTATTTTTGAAAGTCCACACAATAATTATTTCACTTTCTTTAGACATCCTTATCATACTCTACAGCCGATGGAATTCAGTTAAGCAGCCTTGGTTGTCTATTGAAAATGAAATGAATAGAGTGAGAATTTATTTTTAGTTTTCATTATTTTTTTTTACAGCATAGTCCTTGAAACATGACAGATTAGCATTCCTTATATTTGCAAACTTTTTTTTTTTAAAGAAAACCACCCTGATCTCTTTTTTCCCAAATACCATCACAACATAATTAATTTTAATCCCGTTGCCTGTGGGTCCCTTGTATCTGATGACTACTTTCATTGAAATTTTAATTAGGGTTTGCAAGCCCTGCTTTTAGACACTGCAGGACAATAAATAAACTTTTGTAGTGTGGCAGGGTGATCCATAGTTCAGGAAATCAATATCCAGGCTTCTTCCAATGCATATAGAAATTGCTCTAGATTTCCAAACGTTTCTAAGATTCCTTAAGTGAAGGATGTTGGTTGATTGGTTCTGAAGAAGTCTTCTCCACAGTAGTGTTTTTCAGGTATTACTGAGATGTGTCTTTATTTCTCTGGGAAATTGGAATACTTACTCTCCCCCTTCATTGCATCATTCCTACCCAGTACTAGGAGATGACAAAATACTCACTGGATAGGTGGCCCACATACCTCTTAACATTATTGTCCTCACTCATGGTGCTCCCCATGTATGGTGCTATTAATTGTCCCCTGGAAATTCTCTCACCAGTGCTGTTCCTGGTAGTCTAGCTCCATCCACCACTTTGTGATAACTGAGTTTTCCTATCACCTTGAATTTTTGATGAGCTATTGTTAAAAGAAAGGTTATTCATCAAGTTTTATTGAAAGAAGAACTGGACAAGGCAGAGAGCTGTTACAAAATGTACTGTACCCATGACACTTTCTGTGCCATCTTCTAACATGGGTAGCAATTTTTAAAAATCAAACTTTACACACAAAAAAACTGGGTGCTGTTTGTGAGAACCCCTCCCACTCCATGCCAAACTTTTGTATGCCTTGTAATTTACAGCTCAAAAGCCAGCCTTTCTATGAAATGGTTTTAAGACTGCTGGAGGCAATGAGCCGGTCCAGGACTGTGCACGCGCACGCTTTGTGTGCACTTCTGTCGTGGCACCAAACACCTCGTGGCTTACACGAGCCTTCCTCCCCCTGAAGACGGAGTGCCCTGAGAACACGGACTTGGTTATTCACCATTGGGTACATAGGGCTGCTTAGTGCATGTGTAATAGCCAACTGAGAAAATGCCGAGAGACCAGCTTAGCTGACATAGCTTTGCATTTATATAGAGTGGCCTCTAATAACTCAAATTACCAAGTTTATGATGCTGTTTTCCCAGTCTCAGCAGCCACATATTTAGGGGATTAACTTTTTCAGTCTCTTCTCTTTGGTTCACTCAACATTGATTGAGCACCAGCTGAATGCCAAGCCGGGCCTTCAGCTTTGAGAATCAACGAAGGGGAAGACCTTGTCCTGGTTTGCCCTTCCTTCAGTCAGGAAGACGGACATCAAAGCCAAACAGTTGCACCACAGCACTGTAGATGCTGCCGCAGGGCAGGGAGGGAGCAGCAGGGGCTGGGGTGGGCCAGGGCAGTTGAACGACGCCCACTAGCCCCTGGGGAGAGTAAACATGTGATTTTGAGAGCCGCTCCATTTCTGAGCAGTGCTGGCAAACCAGAAGAGTCAGAATCATCGGTTTATGTGTCCAAGTAGCTATTTGCATTTCACTTTAGGATGCTAAGTAATTATGAAGATTAGCCACAGAATTAACATGCATTTCATTCTCATCTAAGCAAATCATTCAAAAGAAATATAAGTCTAATTTAGCTACTCTCTCAGCTTTAATAAATTAATGTTACCATAAATGTGCATGTTGATATGAGGAAGCCAGAAAAATGACTATATTTGCACTTTAGTTTATTGTAGCCACTGTAAAAATGGGACACATTGAATATCTAAAAAGTACTTAGATGTGTAACTTCTACAAGTCATTGAAAGTAATTTTTATGCATAATCTAAGTTCTGCAGTTTGCATAGAAGGTAAACAATGTTCTTTCCTAAGCCACCGAGGGCCTTTTTTCTGCACCACTATTTATTTAACAAATACTTACGGAGTACCTGCTATGTGCTAGTGAACAAAAAGACAAAAATCTCAAGGTCACTCTTAGCTTGACTCCAAAGTGAGGTCACACCGGATAATTTATTAATGGAATGGGTACCCTTAGAGGCTCCTTCCAACCTCCTGGCTCGCTGTGATTCCTAAGCCAGTCCTTTGAGGCTGCTTCTGCTTTTGAAACTGAACACACCCCAGAGACCTGCTGCCAGAGAAGTGATGAGTTTGTATTAAAGTAACTAATTGCTATAGCAGATAAATATTAAAATCCCTATGGTTGAGCACAGTAAACATTTCTCACTCAGGTCAAGTCCAGCCATCCTGCAGGGAGGAAAGAAGTTCTGTCCTCCTTTCAGAGATGGGGACTAGGCTCTGCCATTGTCAACACCTGGTTTCCAAGGCCAAACTGGGGTACACCACACAGCCAGCAGACTGTGAGGGAAAGGGGCAGGTGATTTCTTGCAGGCAGGTTTTGTGAGCCAGGGTGGCACACATTGAATCTGTCCTTGTTCCACCAGGCAGAATTCTGGCCCTTGGGCACACAGACTGCAAGGTAGGGAGCCTGTGTGTTCGGGGGAAAAGGAACTGGGCTTGGTGGGTAACTAGACAGTCTCTGCGGCAATGATGTTGAACTTCCTTTTATTATTAATCATGTTATCTACAACTATCATTTATTGAGCACCAACTTGTAATAATAACTTTATACTGATGGCCTCAATTCTCACAGCAACCCCAGTCACCCTGTCAATAAATTTGTCATTTATTGACAAATATTCATTCTGTTCCTGTTATGTGCCAAGTATTGAGCTAGAGTGGAAGTAGCAAACATGGTAAAAAGTTGGTCAGTTTAAGGATATATTTTGAAGGTTAACGCTGATAGGAAGTTTTGATGGATTAGAACTGGGATATAGAGCAACAGAGGGATCAAGACCGACTTTTAAGCTTGGGTGTGAGCAGCTGGGAGAATGAAATAGTCATTTATTGAAACTGAGGTACTGAAATGGGCAGGTTTTTAGGGTAGATTTGGGGGGGTTCTCAAGAGTTTTTTGGGGGCCCTATCAGGTTTGAGATACCTCTGAATGTGCTGGAGGAGATGCCAAGGAGGCGGTGGGATAGCGAAATCCAGGTTCAGGGGAGAAGTTGGGAGTAGAGATTTGATTTAGATGCTGTCAGCGTAGTTATGGTTGTTAGGCTTGAGAGCAAATGAAGTGCTTAGAGAGAGAACACAGAAAGGAGAAAAGGACTTGAGATGGTGCTTAGGGACCCTCTGACCCTGTGCTTAGACAAAGAGGGACCAGAGCCAGCCTCATGGGCACGTGACCTATGCAGTTGCACAGGGTCCCCACACTCAGAAGGGTGTGCACTTGGTTTAATGGTTTGCTATTGACTGTCGGGTCCTGAAGGTGAAGAAAAGAGCTTTCAAGTAGGAAGACGTGTGAGAGGGCAAAGAAAGTAAACACAAAGAAGTACCCATGGGATTTATTCAAGATGGGGATTTCTGGGGACTTTGATAAGCACTGTGAGAGTGGAGTGGACCAAAAACCCGTTGGAGTTTGTTGAAAAGACACCCACCATTTTGCAGTAGGCTGGCAGCAGGAAAGAGGGAGGGCACCTGGACGGGGATGTGGGTTAAGAATGTTTCTGCATGTAAAGGATGTTCACCTGCAATGTGAGTGATTCAGGAGAGAGGGATAAACAAATGATGAGTGAGGAAGGAAGAGAATTGTAGAAGGAAGTGCTCAGGTAGGTGAGAAAGCAGAGATGGGAGGACAAGTGCAGGGGCTGATGATCAGAACAGCCATTCTTCCAATTTCAAGGTCATAGAAGGAAGTTCTATAGGTTCTCTGGAGTTGGTGCCTTGGAGTTGGTTCTAGGCTGACTGCCTCTTATCCTTAATGGAATATGAGGTGGGGTCCATGGCTGAGGTGGTGGGAGAAGATGTCAGGAGTTTGGTGAGTTACCTCAGAGGTCATTACCTCACATGGTAATGATATTTTAAAATATACTAGGAAAAGGTAGAATTGTTGGGCAGTCCTGCTCTGAGTTCCCATTTGCAATCCTGTGAACATCCATTTACAGTGGTTGAGTGATGCCTTTTCAGCATCTTTAAACTGTTCAGGTGCAAGTATGGGGTAGCGGGAGGGTTGGGTTCACACAGGATTGCTTCTACAGTTGTCCTTGTTTTACAGATGAAGAGACTGGGGTGCAGAGAAATAGGTAATGAGGTGGTGATTGGCAGATTTGGATGTAAATCTTCTCTGAACCCAGACCCCAAACACTTGAGCACTCCTGTCCTATTTCAGAGCTGTTCTCGATCTCAAACACTAATTGGTGTAGATTCTGCATTATTCCGTTCCTTCCCCCAGTGGTGAGTAAGGAGTGAGTAACACGGGAACATGTATCTCAACTTTTTTTCTGGCGTTATCTGAAAATGTTGCTTCTCAACTAGTCACCAAAGCCTGGCTTTCAGAATTGCAAAGCCATAATATCCATTGAAGACATGCTGGTGTGGTGGGAAAAGTATTACAGTTTGCACACCAGCTCTCCTGCCTCCCCACCACGTGACTACAGAGCAGTGTGAGAATCCTTTTGACATTTACTGAGCACCAACAGTGTGCAAGGTGCTGAGGAGGGTAGGAGTGAATCTGGCCCAGCCTTATCCCCCAGGAATCAGAGTCCAATGAATTCACTGGGGTGCTGTGTGCACAGCGTTGCGTCCCACACGAGGTGAGCACTGAACAGGTGTTAATTGTCAGCCTTCTCAATGCAGTCTGTCCACCACACAGGATGCGACTTCCTAGAGAGAACATCAACACCAGTGGGAAGTTCGTTCCATTGCCTGATCACATACTGGGTTGGGGTCCCTCCTATGTGTAAATAGTCAATGATGTTACTATTTAGAAATTGGCTCCCACCCAGCCAAGTGGGAGTCAACCACTTAGAATCAGGGTAGAACTGAGTTGACTCTCTCTGTACCAATAAATAATTATAATATCTCTCTCCTAATCAGTACAATAAGCACAAGTTTGCATATTTTCTACTGTCAATGCTGAAATGGTTTTTTTTTTTGAGGAGTGCTGTTCTCTAGCTGGAATTTATTTTATTGTATGTATTTTACTTTTTAATGAAAGCATCACCATTGCTTGGTTTATTTGCTTTCAGAAAGCAATGAGAATTCTTTAAATGGAATGAATCAACCATTGATGGCTCTTACATTTTACCTTCTGCACAGTGCATGCTCTGAGGCACCAGTCAATGTTTATTACCACGCCTCAGACCTTGAAAGTTCTGTCTCTGGCACTTGAATCAGTGTGTCTCAAGAAGCCACCCCTGGGAAGGTGCTGGTTTTATGGCACAAATGAGACTGGATTTTGTACTGCTAGAGGAGAGGTGTTTTGTTTTTTATCGCTTTATCAGAGTGCCTACTGCATGCCTAATGAATGAAGACATGGACCCCCCAGTGGGGAAAGGGGCTTGCTTGGCATCAGTGTATCAGAGTTGAGTACCATACATCTCACTTGCTACAATTTCTAGTGCCGTTAAAATTTCTGACAGTGAAGCAAGTCATTGAAATACATTCTTGTGAATATTAGATATGGTATTATATGCTCAATTTAGCTTTTTATTTTATATAATTCCTCCCCAAGTAGAGATATGTTGTAGATAAAGGACCAAGAAAGTAAGAAGTTTGGATCCCTGTAGGTTAATCTCAGCCTCCTCTAATGGACAGGTAGTTTGGATGATTCTGGGCCCCAGCGTTATTTGGGGAACAGGGCTGGGATTGGAGCTTGCGAATCTAATTGTGATCTCCTTGTGAGATTGGGAGTCCCTTGGGGCTGAGAACAGGTCTCTTTCACATCTATTTCATCACCTAGCACAGTGCTATGCACATTGTAAATGTGTAATAAACAACTGTTGAATTAAGTATTCTTTTTGTTCTTTGGAGAAAAATACATATGCAGATATTCTTTGTATGCTTCAAGTTACTGAGGGTGGATCTTAAATTAAGCATTTTCACCATGCACAAAAATGTTAATTATGTGAGTTGATGTCTGGGTTAATTATCTTGATTTTTGATCATCATTCCATGCTGATACATATATGAGAGAGAACCCAAAAAACTTGATTTTATTAAAAAGTGTATATTTATTCTTATACATTTAAACTTCAGTTGCCCTCAAAGTACTCTCTATTTGATGCAATACACCTATGGAGATGTTTTTTTTCCACTGCTCAAAACAGTTTTGAACGCATTGATTTTGATGTATTTTAGTACTTCTGCTGGTTTCGTTCCACCTTTTTCCCATCCGCAAAATGTTTCCCTTTGAGGACTTTTTTTCATCCAGGGAAATAAAACAAAGGTCTCTCAGGGCAACGTCAGGTGAACGGGGAGGGTGGGGCATGGGGGTCATGCCATTTTGGTCAAAAACTGCTGAACACTCAGAGCAGGTGTCCTCATAAATCACCCATCATGAAATGGGCAAACACACTGAAAGAGTTTTCCAAAAAAAATTCACTGAAGCTGAACACAGCTTGTCACAATGACACCAGCTTGTACACTGATCCAGATGGTTTCCCAGAACACTCACCTAGCGGGGGAAGCCTGTGAGTGTTCTACAAGCGGCTCACCCTCCAGAAGATAATTCCATTTTGGGAGGAGTTCCCCATACACACACATACACACACAATCATCACATTGTACACTTTAAATATACACAATTATGTGTGTCAGATACTCCTCAATAAGGTTGGGAAAAATGAGGCAGAGATCATTTCCTGTTTATCTTGTATTTCCAGCATCAGGAGAAATCACAAGGCGTTCAGTAATTTTTCATCAACTCCTCCCATTCCTCTGTTTCTTTCATCCTTCTACAGAAATTTATTGAATGCCTTCTAAGTGCCAGACACTTGGGATACATCAATGAAAGAACACCGTCCAGAGGAGACAGAGTTATGTGTTTACGCAATTACAAGTTACATAATATTCTGCCAGTATTTGCTAACAAGCCTAACAGGCATGAGGTGCGATACTCATTGTGGCTTTGGTTTGCAGTTCCCTGATGGTTAGTGCTGTTGAGCATCTTTTCATTTACTTGTTGGCCCTTTAGTACCTTCGTTCATTTTTAAATTGGGGTATTTGGTTTTGTTTTTCGCTCTTGCATCATATGAGTTTCTTGCATATTCTAGATATTAAATCCTAACCATATATGTGGTCTGCAGGCATCTTCCCCCATTGCACAGGCTGTCTTTTCACTTTGTTGATGGTTTCCTTTGCTGTGTGGGGGGCTTTTCAGCGTGACATGGTCCCACTTGTTCATTTTTCTTTCGTCAGTTTTGCTTTTGGCATCAAATTCAAAAACCTCTTGCCAAGAACAATATCAAGGACCTTACCATCTGTATGTTTTTTACTAGGAGTAAAGCCATGTTGACTTTTAGAGCTAGGTTTATTATCCAGAATATTGATCACGTCAAGGAGAGATAGGGACCTGAATTCGTGTTCCATTGCTGTGTAACAAATTGCCATACATTTAGCGGCTTATAGTGACACAAATTTATTATCTTAAGAGTTCTGCCAGGTAGAAGTTCATTCTCACAGGGCCAAAATAGAATTGTTAGCAGGGCTGCGTTCTTTCCGGAGGAAAGAACCTATTTCCTGGCACTTTCCAGCTTCTACAGCTGCCACTTTTCCTTTCTCACGGCCCTTCTCTGAGCCAATGACACAGCATCTCTCTGACTCCAGCAAAGGCTGTCTGCCCATCTGAAATTGTTTTATTTAATTATTTTAAATTTAAATATAGTTGGTATACAGTATTTTGTTATATTACTTTAGGTGTACAGCATAGTGAGTCAACATTTTATTACCTTACAGTGTGATCACCCCACTAATTTTAATGATGATCTATCATGCACATTTATCATAATGTTATTGCCAGTATTCTCCTTCACCTTTTTCACTCCTCTCCTCTGCCCTCTGTCAGCCATCTCTTTGGTTTTCTTTCCTATGCATCTGTTTTTGTTTGTTTTGTTAGCTTGTTTGTTTTGTTTTATTCCATTTCACAGTAAAGTGAAGCCATACATTGTTTGTCTTTCTCTGACTTATTTCACTTAGCACATTACCCTCATCATCCATGTTGTTGCAAATGGCAAGATTTCACTCCTTTTTTATTGCTGCATAGTATTCCTGTGTGTGTGTGTGTGTGTGTGTGTGTGTGTGTGTGCGTGCATGTGTGTAAAGGTTCTCTGCTTTTGAGGACTCAGGACTTGTACGGTTAGATTGGTTTCTCCTGGGTAACCCAGGATAATCTCCCCATTTCAAAGTTCTTAATCAAATATGCAAAATCCCGTTATGTCATGTAAGGTGACATATGCACAAGTTCCAGAGATAGGAACTTGGATTTCTTTGGGGAGCCATTATTCTGTCTGCCACAGGACCCAGATTTGGTGCGTTAGATTCATGGTCTGCACTTTGTGTGCTCATTGCCTCATCTCCTCACTCTTTTTTTCTTTTTAATATTCTTTTTTTGTATTTTTGTATTTTTTATTGTTGTTCAAGTACAGTTGCCTCCACTTCTCCCCACCTGCCCCCACCCCAGCCATCCTTACCTCTTACCCTCAATCCTGCCCCACTTTGGTTTTGTCCATGTGTCCTTTATACATGTTCCTGAAAACCCTTCTCCCTTTTTCCTCCCTTTATCCCTTCCCACTTTCCCTTTGGTTACTGTCAGTTTGTTCTTAATTTCAATGTCTCTGGTTATATTTTGCTTGCTTGTTTTATTGGTTAGGTTCCAGTTGTAGGTGAGATCATATGGTATTTGTCTTTCACCGCCTGGCTTATTTCACTTAGCATAATGCTCTCTAGTTTCATTCATGCTGTCACAAAGGGTAGGAGCTCCTTCTTCCTTTCTGCTGTGTAGTATTCCATCATGTAAATGTACCATAGTTTTTGATCCATTCATTCACTGATGGGCACTTGGGTTGCTTCCAGCACTCATTTCCTCACTCTTCCTTGTGTTTGGCCATTTGTTTCTGACTCAGTTCACTTAAAACCTTTCTCTTCTCAGTTCTGAACTATTTAGCCTTCTGCCTGCATGCAGTCCTGTTGACTACTTTCTCCTGCTGAGAGCAGTGTTGCTGTGTAGGCTAGTCAGGCTGCCTAGGCTCTGATATTGGCCATGACCTTTGGCAAGTTACTATCTCACCATGGTAACTTGCCTGTATAAAACTGTGAAACTAGGATAAAGAAAGGGCATGCACCACGTATGACTGATGTGATAATTAAATGAGTTAACATCATGAACACTCTTAAAACAATGCCTGTCACATAGTAAACCCTCAATAGATACTAACTACATTGTTACTGTTATTTTGGTTACTCTCTTTGTTGATGTTCCTTCAGGATTTCATCTGTGATCTCCTTTCTCCAGAAATTACAAGGGTTTCTCAGAGCGTTAACATTATTCTCTAGTTAAAAAACTGCAGCCAGAAACATTTCCAAATGCCACACCTCTATTTCCGGCAGAGCTGGGGGAACATTTTACTTGGATGTCTCAGGGGAGCCAGAGAGCAGGCATATCTGAATCCGAACACAACATCTAAGTAGAGACCGAATGACCTTGATTTTTATTATTTTTCTTAAGCACAGGAGTATCGATGTCCTCCTTTCAATTGCAGCAGGTAGCTACGTTAGTGCTGGGGAAATGCCTCTTCCGTCGACTGTGAGCTCCGTGAGTGCAAGGGACTCTGCCCTTTACTCTCTGCATCCTCAGTGCTTCGCAGAGAGGAAGCTCTTAACAAGTGTTTAATGAGTGAATTTATCAATAAACAATTGAAAATCTCAAAAAAGAACTCCTTCCCAAGGTATTAAGTTTGAACTCTGTGCTTGTAATTGCCTAGCACAGGTCTGTCTTGTTCACATCCTTCAATGAATATCACCTGAGACAATACAGGGCAGGGAAGAGGTAGGTTTACGGTAGTTCCTATGGGAAATAAGGCAGTAATTAATAATGATACAAGAACAAACTCAGTGTTTGGCATACTCACAGCTTACACCTGCCTTTGTGCCTCCCTGCATTCTGATATATGACAAGTTTGATACCTCCCTGCATATGCCTGGACAGGGGGCCCAGTGTGCCTAAGTCCACAGGACACAAGGAAAACCCCATAGCTTTCCTGAGGTGGCAAGAAGTCCACAGCTGTTCTCCGTTTCCCTGAGTGAGAATGTAAAGATCTAGGACAAGTTCAGTATCACAGGATGAGGTGAAGTTAGATTAGCCTTCAGAGTAGTGAGGAAAAAAAGATGACTCCAACTAACACCAAATGAGAAAGTCTTGGGGAATAAAGGTAAAGGATAGCAAATGTGAAGTCCATGAGAGCCTTTCAATGATGATGTTAATCTATGAGGATGTAGAACCATTCACTGTCAAAATTGAAAGAGATGGAATTTGAAGGCTCCGCTAATCAAGATTCAGGTAGAAACACAATCCCAGTAAATGAGCAGACGTTAATGAAGGGACTTTTTATGTTGCAAAGGCTAAGGAAGCAACAAGATGGCCAAGCACCCAGCATCTAGCAACAGTGAAGAGTCTTTACTATGTTTAAAGAGATAAAAAATAATAGTAACCTAGCTAGGGAGGGAGCCACCCAGCAGAAATGCTGAAGCAGGGAAGAATAACGAACTCTTTCCTCCCATGCTCCAGCTTTTGCTGGTGCCCTGCCACACCCACCCCTCATGGGTGAGGCCTGCTGATTGGGTGCAGGGAGGGGGCCCTGGGGGTGCAGTGTGTGGGGGCCAGCTTCCCAGGGCACAGAGTGGGGAGAAGGACAGAGAGCGGCCTGAGGTGAGTGAGTGCCAACAAAATAGCACTGGTACAAAGACCATCTCCAACCTTTTAGCTTAAAAATGAAAAGAAGCTGTCACAAATGGTAAGGGTTCTGCAAAGTGAAATAAGGCAGCCAGAGAGAGACAAATACCGTATAATTTTACTTATATGCAGAATCTAAAGAACAATATAAACAAGCAAAACAGAAACAGACTCATAGATACAGAGAACAGACTGGTGGTTGCCAGGTGGAAAAGGTGAAGTGATTGAGAAGCACAGATTGGTGGTTACAGTCATGGGGGGAGGGGGGCTGGGAAGCACAGCACAGGAAACACAGTCGGTAACACTGTGATAACTACGTATGGAGCCAAGCTGGTACTCGAAATACCAAGGGAACACATTTTAAATTTTTGGTTGTCGAACTGCTATGCTGTACACCTGATACTGATATATAATAATATTGAATGTAAACAGTAATGGGAAAATAAAATTAAAAAAATAAGTTTAGAGAATGGAAAGGAGCCCAAGTGGGAGATGAAAGCCTTGTAAACCCCTCCCTTTCAACTTCAGCATTCAGTGGTTTTGCTCATTGACAAAGGCAGCCGATAATCAAAAAGGAAGAAGAAATGAAGGTGAGCATTTCCCTGTCTTAAAGTCCATTTTCACCAACATGTTTACTGCATATCGTTATGACATATGAGTGGACTCTCTTAATAGGTATTTAACCACTTAGCTATTCCCTTCTTAATAGGTATTTCTCTAGTTTTCAATATCACTGTTCATATAGCGATCATAGTTGTAATGTTAGTATTATCAGTTATAACTGTGACACTAAGGGCCATTTCTGAGTGCTTGTCACCTGGCAGGCACCATGCTGTGTGAACACATATGCTGTTTAGTCCTTATCCCAAATATTTGAGATATTAATTTAAACTCCCATTTACAAAGGAAGAAATTGAGGCATAACTCCTAAAGCTACTGTAACTCACCAAAAAGTTGCACGGTCACCTTTCCAGGGAGCTGGAATATGCCCCAGTCTCCATTCTGCAGGGAAGCTCACCTTTCCATCGCCTCCCTGTGTTACAGAAAATTCTGAATGGAACATCTTTGTACCTAAGTCTTAATATGTCTGATCATTTTCTTGGGGTTCCTTCCTAGAATGGAACTGTGGGGTCCAAGCATATAGTCTTATTCTGAAGTGTTAAGGAATAACATTTAGTCGCAGGTTGAAATGCGTTGCATATCTGTAGAGGGAAACATTCTTTCGGCAAGGACTTATAAAACATTTACCAAATTGCCTAATTACAAATGGTGAGATAGCAACATCTGAGAGCCCATCTCGTCATGTCCTCACCAGCAGTGAACAGCATCATCCTAGAGTTTAAAATCATGCTTCATGAAGGCAAAGAGGCTCACATGGGTAATTTTCACAGACGAAGTTAACTGATGGCCTGGAGGGAATGGGGGCGGGAGAGTGGAAACAGTTTAGCTCTTCAAGGCTCCCTCGTTTTACCGTTTCCTTGTCCCTAGCCCATACCTACCAGCTTCAGGCCCAAGCTCCCCTCCAGTGACTAAACATTCTCCAAAGTCAACAGAGGAGAAAATTTGAGAGGTTTATGAAGGTTAGTTGATGTCCCGTTCCTCTATGTTCCACACTTGCCCCCTCTCCCTCTCTTCCTGTCAAGAAGTGTTTACATTAGCACCAAATGTGAGCCATGCATTATGACAGGCATTTGATGAGACACACTCAGTCCAGTCCCTAGTTCAGGGGACAGATGTGCAGATAATTATAATGCAGATAGGTCTTTGCTATAAGTATGTACCAGGTGCTAACAGAGTACAGGGAAGAGACAGGTCAGCATAGGGTGGTGGTGGTGAGAGGCTGGATAGGAGATTGGGGACAAAGGGATTTCTTCAGAAGGACAATGAATAAGCTGATTCTAGAAGAATGTGTGAATTGGGAGTCTGCAGGAGGACCTTTCAGGCAAGAAGAAGGGTGTTTTATTTGTGAACTTACCACTTCTGACTAAACTGTAACCACTAGTACCGTTTCATTCCACCTGGTAAAGCAGTTCCCTGCTGGGTACCAACAACCCCAACCTCAGTGGACCTTTGCCTTTTCTGTTCAGGGCTGTTCCAGCGGTGGGTGTCTGAGCGAACCTGGCCTGGGTGAGAGGGGCGTGGCTCAGGGCTTCAGGTCAGGTGGCAGGCTGTTCGGTGTGTCTCATTTTGGGCCTATGGGGGCTTGGGACATGTGCTTTTCATGGTGATGGCAAAGAGACCAGAGACCAAGCCAAAACTATGCAAACACATTTCACGTTTCCACTTTCATCCACTCATATCCCCTTGGCCAGAAGTTCTGATGATCAACTCTAAAATCCGTGGAGCAGGGAATATATTTTCCCTCTTTGCTGGGAACTGCTGATGGGTCACGTGGCAGAGAGAAGATATGAAAAACGGGGGACAGTAACCCAGTCTGTCACCATGGTTTCCTGAAATGAAGTCCTTCTGCCAGAATTCTGTAGCAGGGAAAAATGAGACTCTAAATCAGGCCCAGTTGCGGGAGAGAAAAAAGTTACAAAAAGGCCATAAAGAATCTAGAGAAATCCCAGAAATTTATCTCCAGTGCTTTATATTGAATTCAAGGTTAAACTTTCTTATAGGCTTTTATTCTTTCTGATTCTGTAGATTCTTCATATAGACATTGAGCCAAAAGTGAAATCTGGGTAATGTAATATCTATCTAGTCCTTGGCAGTTTTGGTCTCTTTTCAAAGTGCTTGGCTGCCTACAGGGTTTTAGACAGACAACTGTCACAAAATTTCAAAGAAGAACGACTTGGCAGGACGTTCTTCCTGGTGTTGATGTGCCGGTGTCACCAGATTTGTGTCATGTGCACAGGGCAGGGGGCCGAGCAGAAGGAGGAGTGGCCCAGCCGAGGACCTGGTATGATGGGGGCATTTGGGGTCCCAGCAGCCCCTGTCACCAGGCCGCCTGCGACCCAGTAGTGCTCCAGCTTCAGGCCTCCCCAGGGCTGCTCCACGGTTTCATCTCAGCATCTGTGACTGCCCTGCACTCAGGCTGTTCCCCACCTTTTCTGATTCAAAGTTTCTCAGGATCCAAAGCTCCTGGGCCCACCTGGGCTCGTCCGACTGAGCTGGCACAAATTCTGCCCCCTCTGATGGGGGTACACCCCTGCTGATGATGAGGGGCACCCTTGCTGAGGGTGTTCTGTGGGTTTGAGTCATTCTTCTCCCTGGGATATGGGAAGATATCAGCCTATTTTATAAACATTTCTGGTTCAAATGTGTTTTGAACCAGATAAGAAGAAATGTTAGAAAAGCTCCAGAAAAAATTGGGGAAGGAAATCCAGACCTGAGAGTAGCCAGGAGAATTCTTACCTCCATTCTCCTAACGTTCTAACAGGAGAAAGGGCTACATTTGTCCTCCACTTTGTAGTTCAAGCTGACAGAAAGAGAAAACTAGAAATAAACACCCCATTCCACAGATGACTTTTTTCTTAATTAGGAGTAGGTGAGTGTGATGTTTGGCTCATGGTGGCAACAATCGAAACACAGCATTTCAGTGATTTGAAAAATAATGTATCTAAGAAACGACAAGGAGAGCGATACAGCACACAGACACGGCTGCTGCTAGTTGTAAAACAGTGACAGAACGACAAATGTTCCCGTGGCACAGAGCTCCTCTGAATCACAGGAGTGACATTTGGATGGAAGCAGATCACTTTTGCAGGCACACTTCCACCGTGCGGAGCAGCCAGAGCTAGTCACCCTGGGAGCCGGCCAGGAGGAAGGAGGAATTTTATTCTATTGAGGAAACTGCTAACATTTTTATAGGATTTCTGAGGCATAAAGAAAATATATGAGAAGCTTAAAAGAAATACAAATTTTGTTTTCTGTTATCAGAATATTAAACATGTATTATGTGTCTGAGGATTCACTGAATTTCTTGGGAGGAGACTCAGACCAAGTAGGAAAGGTAGGCTTGAGATTTAGGAGACAGAGCAAAGCAGGAGTGCCTCTGGGAGCCGACCACACGAAGACGACTGCCAGAGACTTGGAGTGCGTGCAATCACACAGGAGAAGATATAGGGAAAGGGCAGGCCGAAGTCAGACTTTGGGAGATGCCCACTGGAGGAGGCTGACCATGGCTCCCGAATCTATGCCCGTGTCCTAAACCCCAGAACCCGTGTACGTGACCTGATTTGGGGAGAGTTTGCTGATGGGATTAAGTTAAGGACTTTGAGATGCATTATCCAGGTGGGCGCTAAATGCTACCACAAGGACCCTTATAAGAGAGAGGCAGAGGGAGATTAGTCACAGACACGGAGAGGAGGGGATGTGACGATGGAGATAGTGAATGCAGTGGTGTACGTAGTCACAGGCAAAGAACGCCATGGAATAACACCCGCACCACAAGATGCTGCAAGAGGCAAGGGACCCACTTTGTCCCCAGAGCTTCTGGAGGAAACATAGCCCTCACAACACCTCAATTCCAGACTTCAAGCCCCCAAACTGTGAGATACTGATTTTTTATTGCTTCAGGCCACCAGAGTTGTATAATTTGTTATAGCAGCCCTAGGAAACTAATACCTCCTCTTTGGGAACAAGAGAAAAAGAGTTTTAAAATAGATGATCAGAGGTAATGGTGTTAAAGGTAGGGCTTAAAGGGTGTGAGCATGAAGAGTGAGGGGAAGTCATTGATGTGATAGAAGCTAATGGCGACAGCTAACTTGTCCCTTAAGCAACTGCTGTATGCCAGGCACTGCTCTAAACACTTCAGAGGTATTCATTCATTCTGACAGCTCGGTGAGGTACAAACTGTGATCATCCCTGCCTTCAGGTGAGGAAACTGAAGCCCAACAAGACTGAATCACATACACTAGGTAAAACAGGTAGTCAATGGTGTGGCCAAGTTCAAACCCAGAAACTCTGGCTCCAGCACCCACAATTTAACCACACACTGTATTTCCCTCTTCTTGTCCCTAAAGGTGTTTCTCCAGGTTCTGACTTTAGATTTTTCCATCATGTAAGGTAGATAATAGAACTCAAAAACAAAAGGTGTTTTTTTTTTAAAGATATTTTGAGGTAGAATGGAGAGAAGGTTAGAAATTACGTCACCTGGGCTTTGTCAGCTGAGTTGGAGAGGAAGTTGCTTGCTGATGCCGAGGAAGATGGCCGAGTCGGGCCTCAGGACACCCCGGGGAGATGACGAGGGTGTAGTGAGACAGGAAGCACTGAGTTAAATTTTTGCTGCTCAGGTAAACATGCTCAGCGTCATTTCCTTGACTGGCTTTTGACCCTGTGCTCTTCTTGTGCCCAAGAGGTCCATGTACCATGCAGAATGCCACATGCAGGGGGAGAAGGGGCAGAAGGGGGACTGTCACCCTTCACCTCTGTGTGCAGTGTACTTTGTTCAGAGCCAAGGAAGGAATTGGGGAAGTATATAGTATGATCCCTGCCTTAGAGACTCCTGGGCTACTTGGAAAATGGGACATCCCCGTGCTGGCAGATGAATAACTGGACAAGAGCATTGCATGACAAGGGTTGATTGCAATTAACTGGGTGTTGACTGTGGGCCAGAAGAATGAGAAGGGCTTCCAGGTGAAGGTTTCAGTTGGTTCGTACTGGCTGAGAAGTTCGGTAGCCAGTCAAGAATCCAGAGGACATTTCAGTGTGATGCAGAGCGTGGGGCAGGGAATGAAAACAAGAGTTCTGGAAGAGTCTAGGTCGAAGGAATACTAGCACACTGGACCTTCTAGCCCTGCTTTGTTAAATTATTCAGAACCACTACAGACTTAAAACAATTAGCCTATGTTCTGGTATTTAATTCATTAGGCTACACAGTGTAATGGAAAAGAGCTGGGTTCCAATTCCAGTTAATCACTCGTGACCTCGGACCAGTAACTTTATCTTTTAAGCCTCAGGTTTCTCATCTGTAAAATGTAGATACCAATTCTCTGTCTTTTTGGGTTGTGCCGAAGCATTAATGGGATAATAACCAATATCTAAGGACAATGCCTGGTCAATATTTTGTTTCAATATTTTTTAAACGTAATTAAGAACAAGTTGGATGATGTAACTTATTGTCTGATAATTCATTTCTGAAGATATGACTGCTGGATCTTCTGTAAATGTTAATGTTTTCATATGTTTGAAGCGTATCTTTTGTCTCGTATACTGTTTGTTGATGTATCTCTCCCCGTCCTGGACATGGCCTTGTATGAGCAGAGCTCTCATGTGCCAGGCCCTTTGTACCTCTTCACAGGTGTACCTCCGTGAACTCCTAATTCTTGGAGGACCTGAAAGGATTAGCCTCAGGCATCAGTGGTTCCTCCAAGTTCCCCTGCAATATACCCATTTTCCTCACGTCCATCCTGTCTTGGTAATAGTCATGAATTCTTCTTTATTTTTAACATTTCCCCATGATGTCTATTATCATGTATTTTTAAACATGGAATTCAACAGTTTCAAGTACCTGTGCCATTTATTTCCACCGTGTAATTTTTATTCTCATCTGTCATTTTGTGTTTCCTTGAGAGGAGTTATGTAAGAGCTAGAAGCGCCACACTGACTCACATTCATGGTCCCTTCAGCCCAATACTCCTCCACTGAAGGGGCAAGAAGAAGTGTTTTGGGCAGAGCAAACTGAGACTGCACATACTGCCTGATGTTGACTTATAAAACATTGCTCCCAGCCTCTTCACCTGTCACCTGAAAATCTGCCTGCCTTCTGGAGTCTTGATGGGCCTACAGACATTTGTTTTGTATCTGTTTGGAAATGTGGAGCATGCAGCAGCAGTAGGGAGCACATAGGAGTGGAAGGCTGATGCTGGGCGGTAGTACTTCCGCCCATAGAGAGAGACCAGGAATTTAATGACGCACTTGCGTAGACGCCTGAGCACCAGAGCAGGACATGCATTGCCAAGGGGAAGCTGCCAGGCTGTCTGTCCCCCAAGGGGTCGCCCAGCATGACAGGCCTTACCTGGGTGAATTTCCCAAGACCAAGGCACAGGCCCACCGCATGTGGGCTTAAAAAACAGACCTTGGGGTCAAACTCACACCAAGCAGGTCATGGGGAGTGGACATGTTGAAACCTGAGATGCCAGTTTGCCAGCCCACACTGAGAACTCTGTCTGTCACTCTCTCCCTGCGCTGGAGGCCACATCCTAATATCCTAACTCAGTGAGCACTGCCAGAGCAAGGGAACTTAGGTGGAAAAGGGAGAGTACAATTGTGTCAGGACCATCTATCCGGCTGTGCGTTTGGGATTCTCAAACTCTGAGGCTGTTGCCTGGGTGGACGCTGCCCAGTTTGTCTCCATTGGACTGATTTTGTTGGTTGCTGAGTTTTATGCTTCCTTGGCTGACCAAATCTCATTCTGATTCAGGTCATCCTTTCTTAAAATTTGTTAGGATCCAAGCCAATTTGTAAATTCTATCTCTTACCACCCCTTGGAGAAATGTAAGGCAACCCTTCATACTTCCCCCTCGACCCATGATTACTCATTTACAGTTTACCTCTAAGCAGGGTTTTTATTTCCCTTGTGCCTGGGTTTTTAGTAGGTGTCTCACTACAGCTTTCCAGTACCGGTAATATGTAAACCGATGGTTTGACCCTGTGGGGCTCAGTTACCTCATCTTTCTAAGGCACCAGAGTAACTTCTAACTTTATATTTCTACCTTCAAGTTTCAAATGTGTCTCCTCTCGAAAAAAAAATCTGTGATTTTGTGAAGCTTAGCTTTCCCCTATTAGATGGCATGATTCTTGACCATGCCTCCTGGCTGGTTGGCATTGGTAAGACCGACACCTTTGCTTGGCCTTTTTTAAAGAACAGATCTGGATTCAGACGTTCATGACTTTGCATTCCAGCTGTCCTCAGAGCGCTTCTTTGGACAAACCATATTACCTTTCATATTTCATTGAGGCTTCTGAAATGATTTTCT
This sequence comes from Artibeus jamaicensis, assembly GCF_021234435.1. Classification (NCBI taxonomy): domain Eukaryota; kingdom Metazoa; phylum Chordata; class Mammalia; order Chiroptera; family Phyllostomidae; genus Artibeus; species Artibeus jamaicensis. The sequence goes on along the minus strand of NW_026521486.1, from coordinate 15,921,885 downwards.
AATTCTCTTTTCGATCAGTAATTTATTTGATGGAATTCTTGCAGGGGTGTCCAGCCTGCCGCCCACAGGCCACATGTGGCCCAGGACAGCTATGAATGCAGGCCAACACAAAATTATAAGTTTCCTTAAAACCGTTTTTTTGCTTATCAGTTTTTGTTAGTGTTTGTGTTCTTAAAGTGTGGCCCAAGATAGCTCTTCTTCCAGTGTGGCCCAGAGATGCAAAAAAGTTGGGACAACCATTAGAGTGAAGAACTTTTTCTTGCCAACTATTTGGTTACCTTGAAATATGGCCAATAAAGGAAAGGCAGGTCAAATGCTTGCTTCTTTCCCTTTACTAATCAATTTTTGAGTATTGAATTTGGATTTTAGCAACTTCCAAAGTTGATCAGTATGTTTTTTTAAAATATATTTTGAATTAAGAATTTGATGTATTTCATATGTATTAGTATAGTAGGTATGATCCATGTTGATATATAATCAATGTAATTTGGTGCAATTAATATTGGTTTTGTTGAGATTGACATGCATCAAGCTATGTTGGCACATAGAAAGCAAACCAACAACAAAGAAAGATACATATAGAAAAAGATTGGAAAAAATGTTTTTTCCCAACTTTATGGAAAAATCTTGATATATGCTCAAGCTGGGTACTAGGTTACAGGGTTCATTATACTATTATTTTTGCTTTTGATATGTTTGAAATTTTTCTAGATAAAATAGCTCTAGAAGTACGTAATTCTAAGGTTATCAGACATGTAAATCTGAGTTTAGTCTTCAGCTCTGGCCTCTACATGAATCCTGTGGAGAAAGTTCTTTGATTTAAAACATTTTTTATTGTTATTCTATTACAGTTATCCCAACTTTTCCCCCTTTGCCCTCCCCCCCAGCGCCGCCCCCCTGCTCCCACAGTCAATCCCCACACTGTTGTCCATGTCCATGAGTCATTCATACATATTCTTTGACAATTTCTTTGATTTTTATTGGAATTCCAGCCTCAAAGCCCCTGGCAGTAGCATGCCAAATATGTACATATTTTCCAGGATCTTGGAAAGCATCTTAATATTTGACTTCATTAGATCCCTGTTTCGAAGACTCGTGTCATGCTCTCTGAGGTTGTCCGTTTTTTAATGAAACAGTGTTCAGTAAATGATGTAATCTGAAAATCTGTTGGCATTACACTTCGAGCATCAGTCGCAGAATTTAGCAGCATAGTTGCTTATGCTCCGTGGATTTCATGGCACAGAATAATCTGGCATTTTAGAAATTCTGAACTGACTTCTTCAACATAATGGTGCTATTTCTCATTCCAGGTTTAAGTTTCTCTATTCATGGGGCTGAAAAGCGTTTGCAAATCCATCAACGGCGAAGTGTGGCAAGCCACCCAGGGTCCCGTCGCCTGCCCGTGGTCAGGCATTCCTCACTTCCACCAATTAGAAGGTCAATAAAAATGGAGGCAAGCTCTTCTGGACTGACTAATGGGAAAACCAGAGCCTTCCACCCAGGTAACGCATGGGGAAAGTTCAACAGGGACCCATGTTAGCAGCAACCTGAAACAGCCTGGGTTATATTTGTATCATTGAATTACATCATAATTCCAGTTAGGCTTGCTTTTTTTAAAGAGTCATGCTTCTTCCTCTTTGCTCACTTGAATCAGTGGTAAAAATGTCACCAAGACCAATAAGAGCAGGGACAGCTTGATGTGTCCAAAAGGTTAAGGCTATATTCTTCCTACAGTGGTAGAGTCTAAATGAAAATTCTAAGTGAATAAACTTGCTCAGTTCCAAAAAGCTTATTGTATAATAAAAGAAAAGATATTTGGCCTTTTTCTTGATGATTTGCTATAGAATAGACCAGGGAAAAAGTCAAATTGAAAAGGTCCACTTGGAAGCCCAAGATGCCTGGTTTGACTTGCCTACATCCTTTTAAGATTAGGGGATCACATTAAGTTTCAAGATTATGGGAAGCATTTTAACATGTAAAAAAGTGCTGAAGTGAGTCCATATCAAAGCAGTTAATTGTAATAAAATGGTTTTATTTGCTTGTTTGGATGAGAAACTCACTTAAGTATCATTCATTCAACCAATTTACTGAGTGCCTGCTATATGCCAGGCATTGTTTTGGGTGATGAGGAAACATCAGTGAACAAGGCAACTTTAATGTCCATCTGACTCATAGAAACATTGGATTTGGAGGGAATTCAGCAGTCATTTAGTATAACTCTCACTCAATCCTGATTCCCCTGTGTAATGTCCTGGCAGGAGGCCATCCAGCCCCAACTAAAGCAAGCCTTCCAGCTAGCCATCTCCCTCAACAACCTTATTTCTTAACTGCACTGAGAAACTCCAGAGCCATTGGCCATAAATTACTGCAGATTCCTTACCCTTCATCTCCAAACGGGAGTGTCTCTGTTTATTCCCATCCTTTCCCCTTTTCCTACAGTTTTTAGAAGATGAGGGTCCTCCCAATGACCTTGAATAACCCTTCAATTGTAACCTTCACCCGTGGCCTTGGCCACACCTCCTCACTTGAGCCTTGCCAAAAAGGAAAGTGTGCCCCCTCCTTCTCTCCTCTTCCCCCTCCCTACTGCTGGTTGAATGGACCACCACTCCTTCCCAAAACCATGTACGCTGGCTTCCACACAGTCTTCTTTCGTGATTCCTTTCTTCTTTCACATGTAACTTTTCTGGTCTTCCAATCTTTGGCATCTCTCTCTCCTCCTTGCCTCCTCCCATCCCGGGAGATCCTTTACACCAAATCTATAATGGTTCATCTCCACCCTGATTATGTCATTCACCCTGCTTGTCCTGTTGGTTAAAGGGTAAAGTGTGAACCTCTTTGCATGCTAAAAGCAGGGTAGCCTTCATGATTTAGCCCCTATTGCTTCTCATCCTTCATTTTTGCCTCCTTGTTCCTTAAACTTTACTGTATCAGTCAGGGTTCAACCAGAAAATCAGAACCAGTAAAAGGTACATTCTAGAAATTCATTATAGAGAATTGGCTCATGAGTATGAGGTCTGTTGAGGCAAGTCCGTAATCATAGAGCAGGCCGTCAGAAAGGGCAGACTAGCACTTTTTGGTGCGAAGATGCTGCTATCCACAGGTGGAATTTCTTCTTTTTCAAGGAGGCCTCAGCTCTGCATTTAAGGCCTTTCAAAGGACTGAATCAGTCTCCCCCAGATTATCTAGCATAAGCTTCCTTATTTAATTTCAACTGATAAATACTTTAACCACATCAGCAAAACCCCTTCACGTCAATATGTAGGTTGGTGTTCATCGAGTAACTGGGGACAGTAGTCTAGGCCAGTTGGCACATCAGCTGGACCATTAATCACCTCAATCAGACATCTGATCAGACTGACTTCAGCTTGTCAGTCTGACGCTCTGAGCTCGTTGGACACCTGGTGCTGTTTCATGTCTCCCAATCTTTGCTCATGCTGCTCTCTTCAGGATCCCCTGCTTTTGCTCCAGTCTATTTTAACATTTTAAAATTACCTATCTCTCTACCATAAGGTTTTCAAGGGTGGGAATTCTGGATTATTTATATTTGTATCTCCAAGAAATATGTGTAAGGTAGGACTGAACTGAACCATCGTTAGCTGCTTTTCAGACTATTAAAATAGGTTTCTTCGTAAACAAATTTTTCTAGATTTATGGGTTATTGCTGACAAATTACAATAGTTTTCTAATTGTTCTACATGCCTTTCTTTTAACAGGTATTTATTGAGGGTTTATTATCCTTCAAGTACTTGGGGTATGATAGTGAGGCAGTCCATATACCTAGCCGAGAGAGACAGACAATACAAAAATATAATAAATAGATAAATTACATAGTGTTTAGGAAGAGAATAAGTATTATGTGTACAAGGAAAAGGAGGGGAGTCAGGGGTTAGGTTTGCATGTTGTAGTTTTAAGTAGGTGGTTAGGGTAGGCCACCTTGTGGACGGGATGTATGATCGATTGAAGACTAGAAGGGGCTGAGAGAGCTGTGTAAGTGGGCAAGTTAATTCCAGCAGAGGGCCAAGCAGTGGACAGGCCCTAGGACAGGGGTAAGTCTGGAAGTTTTAGGAAGAGCAGAAACCCCTGAGTCAGAAGTGAGGGGAAAACATCAGCTTAGTTCAGCAGGATCACACAGAGCAGGGCCTTATAGGCCCTTTGAACCTCGTAAGGACTTTGAACCCTGTGAAATGGGAGCACTTACAGGGCTTGGAGCAGAAGAATCCTATGATCTGACTTATATTTTAACACTGGTTATTGTTTGAGAATAGACTGTAGATAGGATGAAAGGAGAAGGGTCAGAGAGGAGACCACCGTACAATCCAGTCAAGAGATGGTGGTCGCTCTCACTAGAGGGTGTAGGGTGAGGTGTGGGGTTGCAGAAATGGTGGTGAGGATTTGAATTCTGGAAAGACTTTAAAGATGGACCAACAGGCTTTCCCAATGGATTTGATGTGCAGTAAGAGAGAAAGGAGTCCTTAGGATGGCTCCAAGGGTCTTGGGCTGAATAAATTGGATTCTTATCCAACAGAGAAGGCTGCAGGGGAAGCAGATGTGGTGGGTTTGAAGGCAGAAGTAGGGGCCTGGCCAGAAGTCTGATTATGAACCCGATAGTGCTGAGAATTAGCCAAGATCACATAGGTGGTGGGATAAACACGTCAGGAGTTTGAGAGATTGGTCTGGGGACAAGATATAAAATTGGCTGTGGTTTGCATACAAATGGTCTTTGAAACAGCAAGATGAAAAGCGATGACAAAGAAAGAAAGATGAAGAAGGAGAAAGGATTAAGAGCTAGAACATGGGCCAGTCCAACAGTAAAGGTGAGAGAGAATGTGAATCAGCAGCAAACAAGACCAAGAAAGAATGTCCAGCCAGGATGGAGAGTAGCCAGAAATTATGTGTGTTGAAAGTTAAGAGAGTTTGTCAAGAAGAGAGGAGTGATTATCTAGGTTAAATATTGCTGAAAGTCAAGAAGTCAAAGACTAAGAACTGGCCATGGATTTCAGTAAAATTTTAAAAGATCAGTGATGATTTTGATAAGAGCAGCTTTGGTGAAGTGGTATCGATGAGACGCTGGTTAAAGTAGATTTAAGAGAGAATGGAAGGATATGAAGTGGATACTCTGAATATAGACAACTTTTTTTTTAGCAGTTTTGCCATGAAGAATAGTGAAGACATAGGGGAGCAGCTGAAGAGAAAGTAAGGTCAAGAGAGAGTGTCTTTTCCAAATAGAAAGTCTCTAGCAGATAACTCATGATGTTGGAAAGGGAGACTTTGTGATGTGGACGTTGGTGAGAGGGGTGAGGGCCGTGCACGATGGGGTCGTGAATAGTTTACCTGTGATAACAGGTGGGGAGGGAGGGTATGTGGGTGTTAGCAGCATGATGAGGCTCTAAGTTCTCTTCCCACTGTGTCAGTTTCATCTGTAAAAAGGGGAGCAAGGTCATTGCTGACAATGAGAATGGAGCCAAGGAGAGAGAGGCAGAGAAAAGGGGGAGAGAGAGAATGAGATACGATGTGATGATACGATGAACAGAACATTTGATTATTGGTCACTTTCAAGTCCTTTCAAATGATTGAATCAGTCCCACACAGATTATCCTGGATTTGAGGTTTGAGATTTATGGCCATGATTAAAGTAGGGCTAGTCTCCATGGTTGCATGTTTTTTTTTTAAAAGATTTTATTTATTTGTTTTGGAAACAGGGAGGGAGAAAGAGAGGGAGAGAAACATCAATGTGCAGTTGCCTCTCATGCATCCCTTGTTGGGGACCTGGCCTGCAACCGAGGCATGAGCCCTGACTGGAAATCGAACCTGCGACCCTTTGGTTTGCAGGCTGGCACTCAATCCACTGAGCCACACCAGCCAGGGCCATGGTCGGTCGCATGTTTTAAAGTGTTTAGGAAAAAGGGAAGGACCATGGTCTGAAGTATTATTAAGACTCAGAGAAGTCTTCTAAGTTCTCATCAAGAAAAAATTCGTAACTGCATATGGTGACGATGCTAACTATTGTAGATATATTGTGATCATTTCTCAACACACACAAACAGAAAATCATTTTGTACCGGTGGAACCGCCAACCACATGCAAGCAGACATTACCCCTGCTGGATATAAAGCCCATTGTTTAGCACAGAATTATAATTAAATAAAATTATATTAAACAAATCACAATTGGAAACCTATTTTTTAAAGTACATATTTTGGAACAACAGATCATCATGTGATAACAGTTACAAAATACAACACTCCGCCATAGTGGGTATGGATAGTGGCCTTTTCTTTTTTCTAAGCACTGGGATACATTCCAGAGCTTTAGGATATGGATGTATACCCTTTATTTGTATTTGCCATTCACTCTAGCTGCTGCTTTTCTTTTTACTCTTTTCATTCATTTAGTCATTTAAAATTTTTACTCTATTACAGTTGTTCCAATTTTTACCCTTTTGCCTTCCTCCATCTACCCCCCCCCACTCCCAGTCCATTCCCACACCATTGGCCGTGTCCATGGGTCATTCATACATGTTCTTCATCTAGTCCCATCTTCTTCTTTCCACCACTGCCCCCTCTGGTCACTTTCAGTATGTTCCACGTTAATGTATTTTATCTATTTTCTCATTTTCAACGTGCCCCGACTTAACGGGGTGTCCATTTTGTGACCTGTTAGATTTTGCAGGCTCCCTTTTTTGTGTGTTTGTTTATTCTAATTCAATTCTACAGGCAGAATATTTAGGCTGAAATTGAAAAAAAAACTGAAAAAGTTACGTGACATGCACAAAACTCTGGACATTAAGCTTGTAGGTTATACTTATTATTAAAAGAAATTGAGCTGGGAGTGACCTATTAAACTAATAGTTTCTGGAGACCTCTCAGCCCCTTCTTCCTCCAGACATTCCCTATCCAAACAGTTGAACAATTTTATATCTACAGCCTGACGGGCCAAACTGGGGAGGAAATGCCCGGATTGGTGCAACTCAGTAGGTTGGAGCAAGGTTCACAGACTGAAGGGTCTCAGATTCTATTCCTGGGTCTGGGCACATACTGGAGGCAACCTGTCAATGTTTCTCTCTCACATCAATTGTTCTCCCCCTCCCCCCTCCATTCCTCCTTCCCCTCTTCCCCTCCCCCTTCCTCTCTCTCTGAAACCAATAATAATAATAATAATAATAATAATAATAATAATAATAACAATAAAAAGACACTGGAGAGGGAAGAAAACATTTAGATCTGGTTAGAGGAGCAAGTCTCAAAAAGAAACTCTGAAATCTAGAATCCCAGGTGTAAGATAAGAATAGCGCTGACATTTACTGGGAGTGAGCAGCGATAACTATCTCGGCAATTCACTCCCGCAGTCACTGACTGCTGGCTTTTCTTTGACTATTATAGTTGCCAGAAAGATCCTTGCTTTTTTTACTTTAAAACCACCATTTCAGTGGTAAGTTGGGTATAATGGGATGAGACTAAATTTCTCAAATCTTTGCAGTGGTAACAAATTTAAGAATTAAAAATCTGTGTGTGCGTATTAGCATATATGCTACTCCCATTATGCTATCATATATTATGATAGCATAATTTTTAAGCCCCAAATCCTAAATCTTAGAGCATGTGATATTGTCAAACATAAACCTATTTTACTTAGTTTATTACATCATTTGAGGGGGCAGTATTTGTAAACAGTAACGAGGTTAGAAATTGTCCTTAGAAAACTTTATGTATAATCATTTTTAAAAGACACAACATTGAAGGTCCTTTTAGTTACTTAAAGCCTCCTCATGCGGAACTCAGTGGAAAAGTTCTCAATCAACCAAAAAGAAAAAAGAAAACCACACCCAACACCCCCCCCACACACACACTTAGAGACACAAAACACAAACAAAAATCAATCTGTAATGTATTTAACAAATAATGTGTTGAATACAAGGGGCCATTTGGGTATGCTTTTGCAATACTTTGGTAGCATTTTAGCTAGTCATCTGATTGTTTATTTATCCTGCTTCCTCTTGGGAGGTAAACTACCTATGTTTTTTAAGATCAGGTTGTGTATGTAATAGGAAATCTAACCCTTTATTTAATGTCAGGTTTTCATTGCACAGACCTGAAGTCTTAGTTTTTTAAACTGGTGCACAAAGCAGTTTCATGCTGCTGTTTCTGTTTCTGAATATCCCTCTGACTCATTCTAGTAGGGGATGAGCCTGTATGTCATAATTTAAGCACTGGCAATCCACTCACTGAAGCACCCACCCTCCCTTCCGAAATCATTAAGGTAGCAGCTTAGCTCCGTTTGTCTTTAAAGGGTGTTTTAGACTTGTGACTTGGAAAGCAAAACCGAAAACAGAGCAAGTGATGCTCCCAGGTACAATACCACTGTGAAGTTTTTCGTTCAAGGTGTGATTTTTTTTTCCACACTGGCTCCTACTTTATTTTTTTAAATAACGGAAGCATGTGGCTTTATAATTTAGTGTTTTTCTATCAAGACGGTACGTTTCACTGTTAAGAATCGGTGACACAAGATAAAGAGCTGTCCTTTAAACCATTACAGACGATGTACCATACTGCTGTACATTTGTGCTTTCTTTCTCTCTATGTACGTGTATGTCGTTCTGTCTCCTTTCTAGTTAGAGCAAGATAAGGAGGACTGGCGTCCTCATGGGATCCATTACAGCAGGGACCAGGCTTCACACCTGGCTGGCCTGGCACAGCTGTGTTTGTAACACAGGCCTTGTTTGTGCACGTTTAGCTACGAGTGCAGTTCCTTTAAGGACAAAGACAAGTGCACTTGTCTTCTTTTAAGTATATTTGTTTTTGCTTCAGATCTGCTAATTCTACGTCACACGCTCCTTCACCAGTCCCAGGGACTCACCTTGGAGACAAGCTGGTTCCAAGGCTTTGCTGTGTATAAAGCATCCGCACGCTTTTTGTCAGTTCTTAGTTAAACCTGCACAACTTCTTTACCTGATTTCAGAAGCAGAGGCAAGATGTAGGGGTATAAACCCCTTCAAAACCCGCTCCAAGTGCAGAAGAATTGGTTTCTTTTCGTAGAAATGGCCTGTAGGTGGTTCTGTTGGGATAGCCGTGGGGTGTGCAGGGACTGTCCTTTATCATCCAGTGATTTCTTTCAAGAGCCTTTAAGGGGCTTCAGGTGAAGGGGCTCTCATCTGTGGAGGAGAGCTGGATGTGCCTTTAAATAGCCCCCGCCACAGTCATCACGGTAACGATGATGCTGGAGTATTGGTTAAGTCGAGGTTGCCTGCCTCGTACCCATCGTGCTGTTTGCAGTGTTCTTGCTTTCAATCAGTTTATACTGGGTGTAGCTGTAGGGTTTCTACCACTAAATGTATGCTGTAGTTTCTAGCTTTGTTTCATCCTCCTCAAATTGTGTAGTTTACTCTTTTGTGCAATGAAAATTTCATTCCAGCTTTCACTAAACATACTGTGAGAATGATCATTGATTTTATTTCCTTCTTCTTTTATGTATTTATAAGATTTTTGGCTTATGAATTAGTGATATTGCCATCAGTGACACTATAACTTGCCTTGCTTTGCCTTGTGTCAGCCCTGTTTAGGGAGTAGAAAAGCCCTACTGTGTTTTTAAAATATCAACTAGGAGAAGCCCAGTACTGCAGTGGATATACACACATTGCATGTTTTCATACGTGGTACTTTTCTGTATCGCATTGGCTTGTTCTAGCTTGGATAGTTAAATGCCATCGTGAGGTTGGGTCGTCATTTTTATAACTATCTCAGTGTTTTATCACCTTTTTTTTTTTTACTTTTGATACATGGAATGAGCTGCATGCATTTATACATCAATAAGAGGATGTATTTAATGTGCTTTGTTCTTAACTGAATAAGAATTGAAAGCACGAATCAGTAACACTGATGAAAATGGGAAAGAATATTTATTTAAAACTCATATTATTCTGCAAGGTAGATGAGACCAGCTTCACCCTCCACTTTCAGTGTACTTACACTGAGGCATCATAGTTCTGTAGAGAGATTACAGAAGGGCTCTCAAACTGAGTTTCTTATTTGCAGTGAGTCACAGATCTTAGAGCAGCATGGACATTTTTGTCATATTGAGGCCTGCGAAGTCATCCATGTACCTTTTACAAAGTTAATAATCCCAATTCCCAAAGTGCTTTCTGAAAGCTCACCCACGGGTTGTTAAGTACAAAAAGAAAGAACAAGACAGTCCTCTAGCTCTCTGTACCATCTGCCCTATGTAATTTTAGTTCATTTCCCTTTGAGTTTACAAACTTTTCCGAGTGTCTACCATCCACTAACAAGTATTTATTTGGAAGATAGTTCTTTGGGGCTGGAATGGTATAGAACTTTATTACACATGGTCCTTGGGGAGCTCACAGTCATGTCCAAAAACATGGTCAGTCAGTGTTCTTTGGTTATAAATAACTGAAACCAATTATTTAATCTAAGCAAGGAAGGAATTTAAATCTGAGTGATATGAAAGGAAAGCATAGAGAATCAGCCTTGGGGGAAAAAAAAACATCAGAAACCAAGAAAAGAACTGTTTAACTATCTGGAAGAAATGGACCCTTAGCTTTTTTGAGTTTTGCATTATTTGGATCAAATTTGGAAGACCTGGGAGAAACATCCTACTGGCCGTGCACCTTTCCCTTGGTTGAGTAGAGGGTGATGAGAGAAAGGATGGGGACAGAAGGAGGACCTCTCTGTCAGCTTTTATAATGGGGGGGAGGACCCCTGGATTTCCCCTCCCTCTCAGGCTGCAGACAGTAGGGGAAAGACACTTGCCCAAAAGGAAATAGAGGCCATGTTAGAAAAGGGAAATACACAAGGAAGAATGTGCACTGCAGAGACAGTCCACCTGCCGCTACAGAAGTCAAACTGTATTAAGGGCTGGAACAGAGGCATATGGTTTACAAATTGGACTTTGAAGATCAACCAGGATTTGAACGGGAGATGGGGCATGGCCACCCAGATACAGGAAAGAGCATAATAATAGAGACAGTGTATTACAATGGTTATGAATGAAAGCTAGGTTGTTAGGTATTTTAAACCCAGATATGCTACATAAGATGGCTATTCAGACTTGACCGAATGGCCTAATTTCTCTGAATCTCAGTGCCCTCCTCTTGCTCATCAGCGAAAGGGAGGGTATTAATACCTGTCTCACAGGGCTAGGTTTGCCAGATGAAATACAGATCTTACAGTTAAATTCCAGACAAGCTATGATTGCCTTATGGTGAGAGCATGTACCAAATATTACAGGGGGCACACCTATAAGAAAAAAATCTATTATTTATTTGAAATTCAAATTTTAACTGGTAACCCTTCATTTTTATATTTAATATCTGGCAACCCTCTACAGCATTGTTATGACCATTAAGCACAATTGATTCATGTGATGTGCTTAATATGACCCTTGTCACATAGTGGGTGCTCAGTCAGAAATGGCAGTGATCATTTTTGTTGTCACCATCATCACAGGCAAAACTCTGAAGCCTGAAAGTACCTATGTTTGGAATCACTTCTTGCTCAGTCGCCGCCCCGTTGGACCAGTTTCCCAGTTGACTTGTGCCAGGTACCAGTAGGAGGACTCACACCAGGGCTACCCTGGCCCTGGGCCGTCCGCCCTCCTCCTGTGTTCATAAGCTTTCTCTTGCCTTCTGCTTGCGTCAGATGTTTCTCTTGCATCTTGATTTCACTCGACTTTATCTTTTGACCACTCCTAATCAATGAATATTATTTTCTATTCCCTTTTATAGGCTAATGACAAGAGCATTAAGAGCACCAGGCTTGGGACTGAGCAGAGTAAGGGTCCAGAGCAGAGTAAACTGAAGAATTGATTGACATTTTTTGAGTTGGAAACTGTAAAGCGTAGTGGATATGGGTCAAATTATCCCACTTTGATGATTATACGCAATATAAAATAGAATTAGAAGTCTTCTGAAATCTAAAATATTTCTTCTCTTGCTATTGCTTTATTTGTGTGGCCCATCTTCCGGTCCTAGAGAAATGTCAGCAGTCATAGAATGTCCTTTATTCTCTTGTAGAGCTTGTAAAATGGTGTTTTGTTGATATGTTTGATCATTTTCCCAAGAAATTTTAACCTTCTTCTATCTCTCTTTTAAAACCTAAGCAGCCCTTTCCCTCTTTATGCATGGTTATTTTTTGCTTATATGGCTGTGCTATTTAAATGCTGGGCCAAAATGATATCACAGGAGAGAAACTTTAAGATCTTGTTGTTGCTAGTGAGCTAGAGTATCTGTAGTGCTGTCTGTATACAGAAGAATTAAAAGTTCAATAATAATAAAATTCTATTTTAATAAAACAAAAGCTACAATTTATTAAGCACTTCCCCGTATTTCCAACCTCAAGCACTGTTGAGCTATTTGCATTCATTATCTCAATTCCCATGATATTCTCATGCCGTTGTCCTTTTTTATGGTTGGGGGAACTAAGGCGCAGAAAAGTTAAAGTAATTCGCCCAAGGACGCATAGTCAGTGAATGGCAGAGGCCGAATTCCAGCTCCGGTGGTTTGATTTTGTCATTCGTTATGCTGTGACCTTCTTCTTCAGACAACTTGACAGCAATTTTCCTAGCAAGTTAGTATAACAGAGCCTTGGGAAATTTAAGTGAAAAGCCCCAGGAGAGTTCAAGCCTTAGCATAAGAAAACTATGCTGAAGAAGGCATCATTAGTGTTCCACTGAAAAAATACATAGTCACCCTAATGCGTTACTGTTTCTTTCTATTTAAATGATGCTCCACTTTGTAGATTCTTTTTCGTTCTACTTTGCAGTATATTTTTGCTTTTTCATCTTACCCTTCTCTAGTTTCAAACAAAACTCACTCCCGTTTTCACGAGTTTCAGTGATTACTGTATTTTGCCTTGTATAATGCACACCCGTGTTTTTTGTGTGCATTATACATGGGATTGTTATACCCATTATTATACCCATGGTATGTGATCATCATACCCATGTGTAATGTGCATCCTTATTTTTCCTCAAAAAGTTGGGCAAAAACTGTGCATGACATATGGCAGAACACGGTATTTTCTGGCCCTCGTGTCAAGACTTGGTCTTAAGTCAGGGAACAGGCTGAACTCAGCCAGTGCCTTTCCTGTGCTGTTTCACATGGTACACAGAGGTGCCATGTTTTGGCCAAACTGCAGAAAATTTTTTGCACAGGGTGAAAGGAAATATTAAATGGCTAGGAAAAAGAGGATCAATTTTATTTAAAGTAGCACTGAAAATTGCAATTTCACCTTGTTTATAAATAAACAACTATAGAAGAAATGAGTCCTCTGTCTAGTGCTTTTAAATTTATACCACAACTTTGCCTTGAAGAGGCTATCATAGTGTAACATTTCTACCATTAAACAGAATTCCATGTGCTAAAAAATGACAAATGAACAAACAAAACCAGCAGTACCAGAGTCCATGGGGAGAGCAAACAATGAGGGCAGGTAAGGAAAGGTTTAAAAAGTGGAAGACATAGATAGGGGGGAGGGCAAGAATAGTATGGGAAATATAGAATCTAAAGAACTTGAGACACGTGGTCATAAACTAAAAGGGGGGAATGGTGGGGGATGGGGTGTGCAGGGTGGAGGGGAATGAAGGGGGGAATAGAACAACTGTAATGGCATGATTAATAAAATATATTAAAAAAATAATGCAGCATAAAAATAAATAAAATAAAAAATAAAAAGTGGAAGACAGACAACAGATGGGTCGTTTCTGGCTGACTTGTCCTGGCTCCTGCCAAGATGAGAGTGAAGATTCAACTTATTCTTTAGGGGAAAAAATAAGGCAAAAGTAAATGTACGGCCAGTCTTTACAACAGTAGTAATCACGTCACTACCACCTTCCATCAGCTGTTGCTTCGTTGTTTCCGAGGGTCTTTCACTACTGCTCTTTCTCCTGCATCCCACTTAGTCCTCCCAGCAGTCTGGCGGGTGGACTTACCCCTCTTTCTCTGCAGCTCAGGACATGAAAGTATTTGCTCCAAACTACAAAATTAGTAAATGATGGATGCTAAAACCTGTGTCTCTAATTTTTTTCCATTGTGACAGTTCTTTTTTTCGTAAAGTTGAGAATTAGTTGAGTGTGAAATTTTAGTGTTTTTTTCAGCACCTTATCTGGAAGCAGACTTTTTTTTTTTTTTTTTGAAATTGTGGCAGATACTTCTTTACTGAGCCCAAGGAATCTGACTGCCCTTCTTGAGTAGATCGGAAGAATGGATGAAATTGCATATTTGTTTTCCTGTTTGTGGAATGGATTTTCGGTGTGGCTGCAAGAAAAGATCTTCCCCATGCTTTGAAATTATGTGAAAGAAAAATGATAAGAGCTTCGTCAAGGGACTTCTGTTTTATTTCTTGTTGCCTTGAAGGTCAATGTGCTGCATTTCAGAGCAGTTAGTGTGCTGTGGTTTAGAAATAACACTAATCATCCCTCATTTGAATTGCTTCCTCTTTGCTTTTTTTTTTTAAAGATGCGTGATGTGAGCTTAGTAAATAGGGGGTGCTTAGGAAAACAAGCTATTTTGGGCCTTGGTAAATGTGGGCATTGGGTTCTGTACTTCTTGCTATCATATGAGGAATTGTCTAAAAATACACACTAGTTTCTTCCCTCCAATATTTGCATTTTCTTTTCCCTTTACTGAGGGACATATGCATATATTTGTACCTCTGAGATGCATTCAGAGAAAGTTTTCTGAAGAATCTTTCACAACCATTCAAACATACAAAATGAATAAAGAAAAGCTGTAGAAAAGGGAACCACAAAGAAAACCAAGTGATTAACTTCTGGAAAGAGTATTGTGTTTTGTGGAATTTAAAACTACATCTTTTGCCTGAGGCTATTTCAAATAATTTTATATTTTTGAGAAGCTCGGAGAGAGTTAAGTAACTATTAACTCAAGATCATGCAACTATAACTAGTAGCTTAAACCCTAAGCCCAGCCTACACCCTTGACCATGGGAATCAGATAATAGGCCCTGGCTGGTGTAACTCAGTGGATTGAGCATGGGCCTGTGAAGCAAAGGGTTGCTGGTTCGATTCCCAGTCAGGGCACATGCCTGGGTTGCAGGCCAGGTCCCCAGTAGAGGACACATGAGAGGTAACCACACACTGATGTTTCTCTCCCATTCTTTCTCCTTCCCTTCCCCCCTCTCTAAAAATAAATAAAAAAAATATTTTTTGAAAAAGAAATCAGATAATATTAACTTCTGCTGTACTTAATACCCTGTCTGAGAGGTGAGAGGCTGATGTGCAAGCTCTCATGAGGCTTCTTGTTGTCTTGTAGGGACATACTCTTTCGTACATCCAGCCCAAGCCCTCTATACATTCAGATCTGTCATGCAGGTTAAGAGAGTAAACATCAGGGTAGTGATGTGGAAGGTTCCATGGTTTCTATTCTCTTACACCTCCTAATCCTTACTTTCTCCCTTTCCTTTCTCTGTGAGTCCCTGTCATCAGAGCAACAGACCTCAGCATCTAGGCGACTGGAAGACCCCTATCCACCGAGCTCTGTGTGCAGGAGGCACAAATCCTTCCTGTCGTTTAGAGCTCCGAGGCTCAGATTCCCAGGCCCTCTTTGGAACTCGTAGTGGCAGAGGCTCATTATCTTTTAGGAGGTGACTATTCGCCAATCCAGGGATACATGGAAGCAATTTTGTTGAAGGGCAGCCATTACTGGCTGAAGTAATGCGGTTATTATTTCCATTTTCAACCTGGGAAACATCCACCTGCTGTCAGCCACATGATTCTCCAGTCAGGACCCAGTCCAGAACTGAGTCCGTGAAACTGCCCAGTGCCAATCATTTGTAGGAATATTCGTAGCTTTTGTAGTGATCAGTGTGGGTGAACCGATCTGGCTTTTCCTACTAACAAAGCTGAGCTTTCATACATAAGTAAAAATGATCTTGCCACATCACTAGATTTATAGTTAAGGAACACTAATATAAAAGAGGGTGATCAGTGTGTCTTTTTCCAGCAGCACTTATGAGGCATCCTCTATTGCAAAGCCCTTTGAGCTTATGGCACACTGAAGACATTTTTGGAATGCGCTGTAAATGAAGTTAAGAAGCAGAGATGGAAAGTTCTTCTGGAACCAGTGGAATATCCCACATGTAAATCTAGGGTTTTCAATTTCAGATCCTCCAGATGAACAGAATTCATTTCCTTTCTTCCTTTTTAAAAGATTTATCTCGGATAGTGGTGGATGCAAGGAAAGTCTGTACCCTCCTCCCCTCCTAAAACCATTCATTCTGTGACTTAACAGTGTCATAGAAATACTGAGTTCGCTTATGGGAAATTGAAAGCAAACTCCCAGTTTCAAAAATTGGTGTCTTTGAATCCTAACAAGTGCAAAAATAGGACATTTGAGGATTTACTTTAGATAGTTATATTAAATTTTGAAATGTCACTGCTTCCTTCTGTAAAATATGCTGCATTTGAGGATTGATATTGAACATACACCTTTTAGGACAGGAACTACTGATTTTTAAGTCAGAAGATAAATGTAATGTAGACAGAAGCTGAGCCCTAACTAACATCGTTTGTTATGAGGAAATTACAGAAAATACCTTCTGTCCCCTTAAGCCTACTTTATGGAGTTCTTCATCTTTTGTGTTTAACGGGGAAGGTAAGGTTTGATTTGTCACAGTTTCCTTTATTCCTGCTTAAATAAGAAATAACTATTCCAAGTCCAAATTACAGGATTTTTACTCATTTTTTGGTCTTATTTAAGCCCTAAACCTGGAATCGGCCCCCACCGCGTAGAGATTGATATGTCACGTAACAATTTTAGTGGATCATGATGATTTAACACTAGAAGCCAAATTATTTTTAATTATTTTTACTAGAGCCTCCAAAATTTTATCCTCTTTATTTTGTAAATTAGAAATATGAGACTTGTTTTTAATGACTCAGGATCGTATGGAAATGTCATTGAAATCCAGATCAGTGTAGTGTCAAAATCTGCTTTTTAAACCACTTTGTGTTCATTTGCAAATATAAAAAGTGTCTATATTTGCTTGAACAAGAAGTTGAATATTTTAAACTGATAAGAACAGATGCTACACTTGATCTTAGCCAAAAGGCCAAGAAGTGACAGGAAGTTGAATTTTGTAATAAGTTTTTAAAAATTTACTAAAGTGAGGCAATATAATATAATAATGAAGATTAGTCATTTGGGTGGGTGGAAGGCAAAGCAAAGTAGCACTAATAAGTTATGTTGTCTTATATCATAGTGGAAAACAGTAATTAATGCATGAAATTGATCAAGAAACAATGGACTACACACATGGAAGTATCCAAAAGAAGTAACAATGCAAATTCCTAAAAGGGGTTGTACGAGGGGGAATAGGACTGGGGTTGAGGAAGAGGCGGGTTTAGCAGGTGTTAATTTTCATTATAAGCCTGTTGGTACATTAAGATTTTCTTTATTATTTGACATTTTAAAAAATTTACAAAAAAGACAACGCATCATCTAGACTACATCTTTCATAGTCATCTATATAGATAACCTATCAAGGTGCCTTAAAGTTGTGGACTGAAAAGGAAAACTGGGGCATTTTCTTGGTATATGTCCATTTACTATTACCAATACTGTGAGATTGCAGTAAAAGCAATAACTGAGCAACAAATGTTTTTCCGAGGCTGTGTTCCAGGTTCCATAGGAGATAAAAAGATGGACGCAGTTTGGTCAAGGGCTTCAATCATGTTGCAACCTAGCTGAGGGTACTGGAGACGAGGAAGAGAGCTAGATGGTGAGGAGTTGGCATTCTCATCTTGTCTACGTCTATTCCATATTTTGCTAGGTACTTTACCTACCATACTCTCGATGGAAAACATGCACCATAGAAAAGATAAAATATAGAAACCTATGGGGGTTCAGTGGGTGGAAAATGGTCTTTATTTGTTAGGATTAAGCAGAGCACTTAGGATGGACCTTAAAACAGAAAGAGAGAGAGACTCCCACACTGTTGTCCATGACTGTAGGAGTGGGGGGGCGGGATGAGCGCAGGAGGGCAAAGAAGGAAAAATTGGGACAACTGTAATGGAATAACAATTCAAAATGGTTAAGAAAAAAAATAGAGACTCATAGCTACAGAGAACAGACTGACAGCTGTCAGAGGGAATGGGAGTTCAGGGGCTGGGTGAAAAAGGTGAAGGAATTAAATAAAAAATGAAAACCTCATAGATACAGACATGGTATGATGATTACCAGAGGGAACGGGGGTGGGGGAGGTAGAAGAGAGCATGGGGGGATAAATGGTGATGGAATGAGACTTGGGGTGATGAACACACAATACAGTACACAGATTATGTATTACAGAATTATGCACTTGAAACCTATATATTTTAATTAACCAATGTAACTGCAATAAATCCAATTAGAATATTTTATAAGGAGAAAGGGATCTCCACAAGCAGAGATGGGATGGGAGAGGCATGGACATATTTGCTGATTGAGAAACTCGTATTTGGAGCTTGTTTATTTGGTTCCTTTAGTAGATAAGCTTTTAGCTAAAATCCATGTAAGCTAGATACAAATCTAAAATGAATTTTTAAAATATTGCTCACTCAGCTGAAGAACTTTTATTGGAAGTAAATACTGTTATCAAGGTCATTTTCTGTTGAAACGACTTTCAATTTTATTCATACCGTAGAATCACAATTAAGATTTGAGTAAAAATGCTCCTGTCAGTCAAGTGTAAGAAAAGTTATAGGCAAATGTGGAGAAGACGTGAATTTTGTATCTGTTTTTGATTTTTTAATTTGTTCAGTATGTTCTTCACATCTGTAGGAATCTTTTTTAGCTTCCTTCTTCAATGTGACGGGTTTCATTTTCTCTGAATTGTACTTTAGTTGCATGTCAATTACCGAGGTCAAGTGGGGCTATACTTTATTTTAAAGATTCTTCGCTTTGAAACCATAACATCTTCATCATCTTGCTTTGTTTTTCAGAGCTTTGTATTTTAGCTCAAAGTAGAGATATCCATGACTACAGGAAGAACTCAGATTCTCAACTTTTTAGAAATCACATCAAAACTACAAGACTAACAGTAAATAATTAAATATCAAAAGTTCAGTGTAGACATACAGCTTTTTGTATATTGAAGTCATTTAGCTGCTTTCATTGGGCAGGAGTGCTGAAAGTAAAGTTCGTTGCCTGGAAGGCGTCACCGGTGAATGTCCTGGCACAGTGGTCACTTCCCAATGAGAAGGTTCACAAAAGTCCTTGTTTCACAGCAGGTCCTGCCTTGTCATGTTAGACGTAAATGAGTGGCTCACTGCCAGAGACCATTGTGTTTCATATTTCTTCTAGAGCAGAGGAAGAAGAATTCCTTACATTTTAGGGATTCTAAATGTGATTTGAATGTTTACCGTGAAGACAACGTTGCATTTTGAAAGCTGAAGCTACTTGAATTTTTCATTGCAAGAATGATATTCATTTAGAAAATCTTATCTTAAATGAGTTCCTTAATGGGTCAGCATTGGTACTCTTGTCTTGAATCCTGAACTCTAAATACTTAATGTCCACCACTGTCACAATATGGACTTTTACATTACTTTAAAGTTATAAAAATAATTCATAGTTCTTGTGAAAAACATAGAAAAGACAAAGAATAAAATAAAAATGTACCCATAATTTCAAAGCTGAGAGATAACTTCTGTACCCAGTTGGAGTTTTCTGTCTTTTTTTTTTTCCTGGTCACATAAAAGGGAATTTCTTTAATGTACTTGAGACACATCTATAACTTGGTTCTTGTATCCATTTTCCTCACTTTTTCATTATACATTAGGCATTTCCCATATCGCTAAATAATCTTTAAAGACAGACTTTAGTGACTTGAAGGCCTCCTGTATGTTGCTTATTTTATAACTTCTACTCTTATACTGTCTTCCAACAAAAAAACATGTATTAAAATATTGTGGAACTGTAGTTACTAAAGCTGGTTGTTATTTAGTCGTCATAACTACTGTTGGAATTTATGAACTGATGGTAGCAAACAGTAAATAAATCAATTAGGCTTCTATTAATCTGTTTAGGAAGTCATTTGCTTTTTAGGTTGTATAGTGGCTTTTGATGTACGTACTAACAGGGGTGTCCAGCCTCCAGCCATAGGCTGCCTGTGGCTCAGGATGGCCATGAATGTGGCCCAATGCAAAATCGTAAATTTAGTTAAAACATCATGAGATTTTTTGTGATTACATGTCTCAATGTATTTAATAGGTGACCCAAGACAACTCTTGTTCTTCTGGTATGTCTCAGAGAGGCCAAAAGGCTGGATACCCCTCTTTGACCTTGGGACTATTGGTCAAAATCCAGTTTTTGTGTTTCTAGTGGCCTGTATTTGTGACTGCTTGGATAGAGGCAGTATTAAAGACTACTTAAGAGCATAGATTGGTATTATATCTTTACAACTTAGCAGCTGTGTGACTTAGGGCAAATTCACCTTCTTATTACACTTCCTTTTCAAAGTTGGAGTAGAGACTAAATCAGATAGTAAAGTATGTAGCGCAGAGCCTGGCCAATGGGCAGTATTGAATATTCTTGTGTTTTCATTTTTATTTTCATCCCTACTGTGAAGTCTTTGGGCATTGGACAGAGCAAAGGTGATTAGCCTTAGCAGAAGTTGATAAGCATTAAAACTTTTGAAGTAGCTGGCTGTGGGGAAAAAAAAGAAAATAACCCATTATAATTCTGAGCCAACAGGAAGGCCTCATTGAGAAGCTTAGTCTTACGGGTAACTTCAGACTCTGCAATGAGCCAACTGCATGCATGCATTTAAAAAGTTCACTGCTGTGTCTGCAGCGCTTGACAGTCACTAAATGCATGCTGGTGTCCCAAAGAAATGGCTTGTTTCTTCTCATTATTTACCAGCTAAATAGTTTCTACATAAGTGACAGTACTACTCTAATAAATGAGTTTGGATGGTAATAGTGATGGCTTCCACTTACTGAGTGATGACTGTGTTACAGCTAAGAGCTTTTCATGCATTATCTCATTTAGTCCTCCTGGCTAGTCTGTGAGATTATTACTATCATCCATATTTTATAGATGAGGAAACTAAGATTTATTGAGATTTGGTGTTACCTAATGAGAATTCGAGTGCTGGACTGTCTGGCTCAAGAATCTGAGCCCTTAGCTTTACTTATAACTCTATTGAATTTGTTTCGGAATTACCGCACAACCTCATTCATTTGTTCACTCGGCATTTGTTGAGGCCCCACTCTGTGTCCTCACACAGAGTTCTTGGTGCTGGATTATAGCACATAGACAAAAGTTCCTGCCCCACTAAAGCTTACCTTCTGTTAGGTTACTCGTGTTTATTACCCTCCTGGCATGAAGGTTCCCTGCAAGGCACTGACTGTGTCTTATTCCTCTTCAGTTTTAAGTCTCTAACTGAAATTTTATTCAAGGCTGAGAATAATTCCTAGCCTTATGAAGGAACTGTTTCTACAAAAATATTGGAAGCTAGGGCATGCCACCTTCTATTCATCAGGCTGTTTATTTTAGTGCCGCCTTTTAGCATTTCCAGATTCCTTGAACTGGAGATGTTCCAACTGGTACTTTAGGAAGCACTCCGAGGTTTATTATTGTTTATGATGAAGTTACAGTTTGATAGCATGGTTTCTTTGACTTCCCTAAATGTTCTACAAGTGTGTGGAACAGCATAAAAATCTTTTTTCTTTAGAATATACCCCAAATACATCAGACAAACCTAGTACATGCAAGAGGCTTAATTGTATGATACAATAAATAAAGATATTCTGATATAATGGAAAAAATACATGATATAGCAGGGAAGTCCAACTGAGGGGAAGGTGATACCTTTTTTCTTCTGTGATATCAAGGATATTAACATTTTCTCTGCAGTTGAATTATAATTTTAAAGAAGATGCTGTCACAAAGTATTTGTGTTGAATGTCACTTATTAGCCATGTAGAAGTTGAAAATAATTGTAAATATCCTTGGGTGCAGGCCATCATTCTTCACCCAGGAAGTCATCAATAAATATTATAAAGTATGTGGTATTGCAATAAAGTGGTTGACTTATTTTGACATTAAACCTTTTTTTTGGTCCCATAAAGAGCATATGGCTAGTGATATTCCTCATTTTTTTAAGCCATTTGTCCATGAGGGAAGATTACTGGAAAACAGCTGGCTGTTCATTTTAGAGTTTGACATTGCTTCTCCTTGGGACCCTAATGCCGGGCTCTCTGATAACCAATGCAAACTCCATGAATATCTTTCATTTCTCTAGAAGGAGGAGTGGATTTGCAAGGCTACCAGCTGGATATGCAAATACTACCTGACGGCCCAAAGAGTGATGTGGACTTTTCAGAGATTCTTAATGCAATACAAGAAAGTAAGTCTCACTCAAATTTTAAATTCGTTGTGAAAGAAGAAACGCTTATAATACGTGGGAGGGGTACTAAAACTAGAAACCTTGAATGCCAAGCTTTAAAAATAATGATATCTTTAAAAAGATACAGGTTAAATAATGTTGAGACAAGAAGCCATGGTTAGTGAAGCGCAGATTTAATTTGTGAAACTGTGAACCATATAACATTGGGGGCTTTGAAGAAGCCTGATGGAAAACTGTAATGGAATTATAAATTCTGTATATGTAATATGTGATAATATTTTTAAAATCACTAGGCATTATAATTTTTTAGATTTCTGGATTAATAATGCTGGAAGAAAAATATTTAAGAAAGCAGAATACTATCTCTTTGCTCTGATGTGAGTTGTAAGAAGGAAGTATTGATGCAGTAATTTATTCTCCAGAATGGGTATCGGGAGTCGTCGATGGTGGGCTGTGGTCCAGAAGTGGCTGCTCTCTTCTAAGCTGTTTGATTAATCAAGGTGTACTCTTTTTATACTACTTTATTTGTGTTTTATGGTTTTCAGAGACTTTTATCATAATTTATACATTTACTCAGATATAGACTTAGCCTTGGGACTTAGCCTCCTATAGAGGATGAGTGATGCGGTATCACATACTAAGTCTTTAACATTTGTTATCAGAGCTCTAATTCTAGATAATGATGCTTCTTTTTTCATTACAAAGAGGTTATATAATGTCGCATTGGAAGGACTTGGATCTGGAGATCATTGCATTGCATAAAGAACCACTGCAATTTTTTTTGCTACGTTTAGTTTTGCGACATTGCATTTCTGTGTGAGTTTTTAAATAAATTTTAAGCATCTTTGTAGTAGCGATCCCCTTTCGTCTTTGTGACACCCTCCTGGCCTTATGGGGTAATATCTCCACTGTATAGTCCAGACAATTTAGGGTAAAATGAGTTAAGTCTTGATGCCAAGGTGATACGATAAATATTGAAGAGCAGACTAGAATGGAGGGTTAATTCCTTCACAAATGTGCTCAGTATAAGGGCTCGAACACACTGACATGGAGGATTCTAAAGTGGAAGGAGATAAGGCTAGTTTTGAGTACTAATTTTGATGAAGCATATAAGAGGACCAGCTATTTGTTCTGGCTGGGCAATCCCTTTAGATTAGGTTCCTGAAGAAAGAAAAAAAATCTCCCCAGGAGAATGAAAATCAAATTAAGAGACATTAGAGAGAAAATAACTCTTCATGGAAAATTATCAAATTATGTAATTACTTTATTTGGTGTCAAAGAAGATGATAGATTATTCAGTGCTGAAAGGATTTAAAAAATTTTAAATAAATGATAAAATGACTTCTGTGCAAGTGCAGGAGATGAATTTAAAAATTTTTTAGGGCTGAACGAATTTATGTCAAAAATGAACTAAATGCTTATGACACTTTTTATAGTAATTTTTGTTAGCATTAAGGACCCAGGACATGGACAGTGGTCTGGGAATGGACTGTGCAGTGGGGGACAGGCTGGGTGGAAGGGGGGTGGAGGGGGGGACATTTTGGGACAACTGAAATAGTATAAACAGTAAATTGTTAATAAAAAACAAAAAATATATAGGCCTTTAATATCAGTAAAACTCCTTCTCTCTTACATTTTTAACAGGATGATGGAAAGATATCATTGTTTTCTAAGATTTTGTAAACATGTATGGCCTTCAATATCAAGCTAGGAGAGTATGCGTGTGTACCCACGTGCACATGTGTGTACCCGTGTGCATGTGCATGTGCTCGTATGTATTTTAAACACTTCTTGAGTCTGAGATAGGCCAGACTGAAGAAATGCTGTTGTGATTTCATTTTTAAAATAAACCCTAAGTAATAGCAGATGCGAATTTCTCCATTTTAAAGGTGAAGAAACTGACTATACCTCCCCGATGCTATATGGTTAATATACAACAGTCAATGTTTAATCATGTAGCAGCCCTCATTCTGCTAAATAAAAGCTTAAATGAGAATAATTTTTTAAATGAACTACTTTGGATTTTAAAAATTTTATTACTGTTACCTCTTAATGTAAGAACTCCTTCCCATCCTTCTACACTGTAAAACATATTTGCATTTTTTTCCTATAGTGCTTATGCCCCAAGAATAGCTTCATTTGTTCAAACAAAGATGTCTCAGGCTGGCTATCCATAAGTTGTTTTTCAACTTCCCTCATATCAGATATACAGCTTATAAGGAAGAACAGACTTGCTTTATCTGTTCATGTATCCATCTCACCTGTTATGTATCAGGTACTGTGCTAAGCATAATATTTTAAAGCAGTGTTGAGCATTTTGGTGCCTAGTTTAGTTCAGGGAAAATTAAAATGTTCACTGGTCACATTTTGTTTTATTTTTTTTTACATGAAAACAACTTGATTGCTTTCTAGGGAAAAAATCATTTATATGTGGCAGTATGATGTAAGGGTGTGTGCGTTCCTTGATGTTTTCCCTCCTTTCTTTCTTCTCTTCTTTTGCTCCTCATCCTGTGGTGGCAGCATCTTCCTTGAACTCCTTTGTTTCCACAGGGGTTTGGGTTGTCTGAAGTTCCTGGCTTCTGTTTTCCACAAGTCTGAGCTTCTAAGTGGGTGATGCTTGGATAGGAAGAGGTGGAGGGGTGGGGAGAGAGAGAGAGAGAATTCCCAAGATCAGTTCCCTTCCAGTCCTTGTGTTGACGGGAGAGACCTGGTTCTTCTTGTTGACACATGTAAAGAATTACAGATAAGCACATCTAGTAGTATGTCATCAGTGTATTAGTGTCTGTTCCCAAGGAAGAGAACAGGACTGGGTAGAATAGGGGGTAAAAGACAAATTTCAGGGCAAAGTAGGGTGACAAAAGCAAGAGCAGCTGAAGACCAGGGTGGCCAGCCCCTGGGCAGCCTGAGGCCAGGTGGCCAGAGGCCCAGTTGCCCGAGAGCCAAGAGCACTCAGAGTCCGAGAGAGAGAGAGAGAGAGAGAGAGAGAGAGAGAGTGAGTCCTGTGTTCTGAGGACTTACATAGTTGGTGGCATGGGAGGGAAAAAGTTGCATATTGATTAACCGGTAAATGCGGTGCCAGCTTTCCCAGGCGGACACGACTACCCAAACGTAGGTACGTGTGGGGGTCTGTTAGCCACAATCCTTATCTTGCTCCAGACCCCATTTGTTCATCTTGTTGTAAAACAAGTATGTGACAGGAGGCAGTTAATTAAAATTGAGGCACTTTCCAAAGTTATTTATGAGCTCTTTCTGAAAGCATCAGGGCCTTCCTCGTAAAACAGATAGTGACCAGAGGTAGACAATTAACCAAAGTTGTCTCATGGGCTCTTTCTTTGGGCACCGGGGACCCTCTCCCACATTTGGGCCTTGGGATCAGAGCACAGTTTCAAGGCTTTCTTTCCCAGATAGTGTAAATATTACATAGAATTTCAAGGACTTCCCTTCTTTCTTGCTAACATAGTGTTTCTTGTGATGTTGGAGTACCTGGTGATATTATCAGACCCAGCTCAGGACTGCTGAGTTAGCATGTGAGTCTCCTTCCTCCTCCCTGCTTCGGTTTACTATTTACTTCACCTGATTGGTAAAAGGTGTTTCCTGGCAACCAGTGTGCTAAACACTGGCCAGTAACAGCACTGTAGTCTTAGAGTTCTTCCTGTGCTGTCTCCTGTCTCTCTTGCAGTGTGCTGTAGTGGGTGGTGGGCACGTGGCTCCTTGTGGGTGGGTGAAAAGGGAGAGAACGTCTATGCTGTGTGTCTGGGGAATGATACCTGAGTCACCTGAACCGCAGCCCTGACTGCGATTCCCCAGCCTGAGGAGGGAACAGATCCTGCTGTGCTCAGGGAACTGGGGAGGCTCCGGGAAGGCAGCAGTCTCATCTTCCAGTTTGTTCTATCCCTCGTCCCTTGGGTCAGAGTAGGGAATTTAATACCTGCTCCAGCTTGATACATCTTGTTTTTTTAAAAATATATTTTATTAATTATGCCATTACAGTTGTTCTATTTCCCCCCTTCATTCCTCTCCACCCTGCACACCCCCTCCCCCACCATTCCCCCCTTTAGTTTATGACCACGTGTCTCAAGTTCTTTTAGATTCTATATTTCCCCTACTATTCTTGCCCTCCCCCCTATTTTCTACCTACCATCTATGCTACTTATTTTCTGTTCCTTCTCCCCCTTCTCCTCCTCCCACTCCCCTGTTGCTAACCCTCCATGTGATCTTAATTTCTATGGTTCTGCTCCTGATCTAGCTGTCCTCTTAGTTTGCTTTTGTTTTAGGTGTGGTTGTTAATAACTGTGAGTTTGCTGTCCTTTCACTGTTCATCTTGTTTATCTTCTTTTTCTTAGGTAAGTCCCTTTAACATTTCATATAATAAGGGCTTGGTGATGATGAACTCCTTGAATTTGATCTTACCTGAGAAGCACTTTATCTGCCCTTTCATTCTAAATGAAAGCTTTGCTGGGTAGAGCAATCTTGGATATAGGTCTTTGGATTTCATGACTTGGAATACTTCTTTCCAGCCCCTTCTTGCCTGCAAGGTCTCTTTTGAGAAATCTGCTGACAGTCTGATAGGGACTCCTTTGTAGGTGACTGTCCCCTTATCTCTTGCTGCTTCTAGGATTCTCTCCTTCATTTTAATCTTGGCTAATGTAATGATGATGTGCCTTGGTGTGTTCCTTCTTGGGTCCAACTTCTTTGGGACTCTCTGAGCTTCCTGGATTTCCTGGAAGTCTATTGCCTTTGCCAGATTGAGGAAATTCTCCTTTATTATTTGTTCAAATAAGTTTTCCACTGGTGGCTGTTCCATTCCCCCTTCTGGTACCCCTATAATTCGGATGTTGGAGTGTTTAAAGATGTCCTGGAGGTTCCTAAGTCTCTCCTCATTTTTTTGAATTCTTGTTTCTTCATTCTTTTCTGTTGGTCATTTTTTTCCTCCTTCTGGTTCACTCCTTTGATTTGAGTCCCAGTTTCCTTTCCATTACTATTGGTTTCCTGTGCATTGCCATTCATTTCAATTAGTTTAGCCTTCATATGTTCCACTAATTTGTGACTAAAATCAACCAGTTCTGTGAGCATACTGATCACCAGTGTTTTGAACTGTGCATCTGAAAGTTTGGCTATTTCTTCATTGCTTAGATTTATTGGCTCTGGGGCTCTGAGTTGTTCTTGAGCCATGTTTTGATCTGTTCATGCCTGTCAAGTATGAGAAGCAGAGCCTTAGTTGTTCACCAGGGCGGGGCCACCCAGGTTGCTGGTTTGTGATGCTGTATGTGGGGGTGTGGTCAGAGAGGGACAATGGTGGTCCCCTCTGCTGCTTCCCACAAGCTGCTGGGGCCTGCATAGTCTCTCTCACTGCTCGCTCCTTCACCAGTTTATCTGTGCGCAAATGTGTGACCGCCTTGCGCCCTCAGTGGGTCCGCTTGATTCTCCACACCTGGGATCCGCCCACGGCTGCTGGCGCACCTGGGTCACAAGCCCAGGTGGTCCAGTGGATCTTTTTTGCCTGACCCTGCTCTGCTGCTGGCTCTGCCCCTCTTACCGGTTTGGCTGAAATGTTTGTTGTTGTCAGACTTCTGTGTACTTCAATTTTCTGTGGTTTGGCTGTGTTTTTGTTGCTAAAACTTTACTGTTTTGAAACTTCGTTGTGCGAGAAGGTACAGTGCTTCCACATGCCTCCATCTTGGTGGAAGTCCTTGATACGTCTTGTTAATGAATGAATGAATGAATTCCACTGCTGACTTGCAAGAGGGCAGATCAGCAGTAGCCAATGCATTGTGGAGACCGGGATGGTTACTTTAAATGTTCTGTTGTTTACAAAACCTCTGGAACCTGTATACTGTTCTGCAAATGTGAGACAGAGGAGTGGGAATGTCAGCAATGACTGAAACTTAACCGTTCACCATGCCAGTGGGATGGGAACATGGAGAATAATTTAACTTGATGACAAAGCCATGGAAATGCTTAGTCTTGAGTGTGTCTGCTAAGGTTCCTACTCTCTACATATGTTCTAAAATTTTGAATGCCTGTTTTATTATGTATTATGACATCAGTTAACATAAAAACACCCTGCTTTTTAATCACCAGAGTTTTGAAATCCAGTCATTTTTTTTTGAAAAATAGACATTTGAAAACAATTTAATTCTGAAATGAGGCTGAGAATCACATATTAAAACTTTGCAGCCCATGAAGCAGGGATGTATGTATGAGTATTTATTGGCAAACCAAACCATTGACAAATATACCATTTCGGTGATCATTGAACCTTTTCATTCTCACCCTAAATTATCACCAGTGCCCAGCCCTGTGTAGAAATGATCCCTCCCCCCACTTTGTGTTGCCCACCCTTCCTGCTTTGTCCTTACTTTTCTTTCTTGGTTCCCAGTGTATGCAAATGCAGGCTGCGGGGACTCTTCGGTGGCATTCTTACCCTAGCAGACATTGCTGTGTTACGGTCCATTAGGTTCTAATGAAGGAAAGACAGCAGCTTGCAGAGGGTCTAAATGAGAGCTGGGAGCTAGAAGGATTGCTGGGTGTCTTACATCCCAGAGTCAGACCCTGTGTGCTTACCCACGTGCCTTCATAATCCTGGGGCTGCTCTGTCCCTGGGTCTGTGGCTGGGGAGACTTGAGTCATTTCTCAGTACCATCCAGTGAGTCATTTTCAATCCAATTTCTTGAGTTCTGATTTCCTATTTTATTTTGGATCCATATGGTCATGCTGTTTCAAAGGCAAAGCTGGGACCCTGGCTGGTGTGCACAGGCCTGCAAACCAAAGGCAAAGCTGGGGGAGGGGGTGGAATGACATATGGGGTCTGTCTGGAAAAAGTCCAACCATTGTTAATACAATGAGAACAATTTATGACATCGATGTAACCTGGCAGCCAAAAAGAGTGGGCTGGAAAGTGCATGTGTGAAGAATGATTTCACTGTACTAGTCAGGGGGGATGGTAGACACCACTGAGTGAGCATGTGTACTGTGTGGCTGTCACATTCAAATGACTGAGTGAGTAGAGCAATGAATCTGCATCACATTTTGTGTTAAGTGGAAACTGTTTGGGTGATTCAGAGGGCCACAGCCAGGGGCAACTGATGATTGGCAGTTTCATTACAACAACCTGCCCTTTCATACATCACGTCTTGTACAGAGTTTTTTGGCAACACATCCAATCACCCAGGGACTCAGCCCCTCTATAGCTATGATTTGGTGCCCTGTCACTTCTGGCCTCTCCCCAAACTAAAATCACCTTTGAAAGGGAAGAGATTTCAGACCGTCAGTGAGATTCAGGAAAATATGATGGGTCGTCTTAAGGCCATTGGGAGAACTGGGTGAAGTCCCAGGGTGCCTACTTTGAAGAGAACTAAGGTGTCATTGTCCTATATACCGTGTTCCTTGTATCTTGAATCTTCTTCAGTAAATGTCTCTATTTTTCATACTATATGGCTGGGTACTTTCTGGACGTACCTCAGATATTGAACTAATATTCTTGTCTGATAATTCTGTGGTTGATCTTTTTACTCATTTTATTTAGTGTTAGATTCTCTTTGCCTTAATTTCTCCATTTGTAGACAGGAGATAGTTATATTAGCACATCTAGGCAAAGCCCTTAGTGTAGGGTCTGGCACACAGCGCTTTGCATGTGTTGGCTGCCTCCTTGTCTTCATTCTTCTCAGTAAATTCTTCATGGTAAATTGTATTATCTCCACTGAACATATAAAGAAATTAAAGCTTAAGGTAAATAACCCAATCTAATAGCTAGTAAGTGGGTAGACTAGCATTTGAATTTCAGGCTTGTCTAAATCCAAAGCTCACACTTCTTTCGGAGAAGGGAAATTATGTTTAATAGACTTTGAGGATCTTTAATGCAAAACATCGTTGCCTTCATTTCAAGTCATGAAAGGTAATCAAGGTTATTGAGCAAACCTTGAGTCAGGCACACAGTTCTCTAAATATCATTCCCGGGGTTGTAAGAGGTGCCTCCATTGCCTGGCCTGTTACAGAAGTAATGAAGGTGCCTGTCTTTTCGTGAGAATGAAGTAATAGCCAGAGAAGCTCTCCGTAAGAAACACGCTGTCCGAGGAACCAGTTGATGATCTTGACCCCATTGTGGAGTGTACCGTGGGCACCCTGAGCTGGCCTCAGCACTCTCTCACACAAACAGCATCACTGTGGAGCCAGGAAATGCCAGTGAAATTACTTTTTAATGACCACATATTTTTGTTTTGAATCTCAAAACACTTCAAGTAAACTTTCCATGGCAGGAAAAAAGTGCCTGCTCTCAGATGTCTCAGTGAAGACCCCAGCTTCCTGACCCCAGTTTTTCTTTGGGGGTATGTTAACCTAAACATTTCACCGTTACCATAACACACTAGGAGAGGTTTCCAATTTTTTTGCAGCAGGAGAGCTAGTTGCCTTTTCCCCAGATACATTTTCATATATAATCTCAATACATAAAACAGAAAACGGGACCGTGGCGTGGGGGTAGAGGGTGGAGGGCTTTGCCCACTCTGTCGCCTCTTTACTCCTCCCATCATTTCCTGAAGCTTCCAAAGGGATTCTGGGGTTCCAGGGAACACACGTGGAAAACCACTGGCCTGCTGAAAAGGACTAAAGCCAGCCAAGAGAGAATTTATGTCCTTTCTAATTATTCTGTTTTTTTATTCTGAGTTTTCTAAATGAGGCCCTCTTTCGGCCCTCTTTCTTATTTTATTCTCATTGGTAAACCAGGCAGTCTCTGCCTCAGGGGCATTATCAGATTCACTTGAAGAACAGCAAACATCTAGAGAGTCTTCGGCTTGCTAGTGTGATATAAATGCTAATTAGTGTTTCGTTTTTTAATCCCAGCCTGAGGTTCTCAAAGCTGTGCTCAGTCTGTGTATTCCCTTGAAGTTTTAAAAACATTTAATTTGATCTATTTGTTAAATTTTAGAAAGTGTCAGATCCGCCAGGCTGTGGATGGAGTGTCTAGCTTTATTAACAACTGTGACAAGATAATTGTTTGGTGGTTAAATGACTTCCTGTTCTCGAAAGCCTAACACGGTTTAAGAACACTAGAATCTTTTCAATAAAAAAAGAAGCCGGTTAGAAATAGCATGGATTCGAGAGTCAGGCCTGGGTTAAACTCATCTCTGTCACTTATAAGCTATGTGGCCATACTTAGCATCTTTGAACCTGTCTTCTTTCTCATAGTACCTGTCTGATAAGGTGAAGGGAGGAGACAGACCTGACAATTCTTAATGTGTAGTCAGCTTTCAGTAAGTTGTTGTCTGTTCTCACTTCCTTTATATTGAATCTCTGAGTCTGAGAGAAACAGATTATTTTAAATAATCTCACTAAGATAATTAGAAAAGAAAAGATAACAGTTTATGAAATCTTACAACTAGCTTTTATTTATTTGAAAATGGACACTGAGCCCTGGCTGGTGCAGCTCAGTGGATTGAGCGCAGGCCTGCGAACCAAAAGATCGCGGTTCGATTCCCAGTCAGGGCACATGCCTGGGTTGCAGGCCAGTTCCTGGCAGGGGATGCAGGAGAGGCAACCATATCATACATTGATATTTCTCTCCTTCTCTCCTTCCCTTCCCTTCTAAAGATAAATAAATTTTAAAAAATAAAATGGACACCGAGTGCCTTTTATTCACTAGCAATTTTGGAGCTGTCTTGGGCCTTCACCTGAGAGAGACCCTCGACATAAAGATGAACTCGTCACCCTGACTGGTGTGGCTCAGTGGCTAGAGTGCCGGCCTGCAGACCTAAGGGTCGCTGGTTTGATTCCCGGTCAAGACACATGACTGGGTTGCCAGCCAGGTCTCCAGCCAGGGCTGTGAGAGAGGCAACTGATGATGTTTCTTTCCCTCTCTTTCTCTTTTCTTTCCCTCTCTCTAAAAGTAAATAAATACATTATTTTAAAAAGATGAACTTGTTAATAAACAGCCAGGTAAGTGTTCAGATTGAGAAAACAATGCTTTTTTTCTTTCATTCTAAATTATTCCTGAATGTGTCCCTTTTTTTTTTTTTTTTTTTTTGCATTTTCTAATGAGGCTTTGAGGTCAATACATGATACCTTTGGAATTCTGAGTATCAAATGTAATAATGTGGAACTCAGGACAAAAATAGTGTAATGAGCTGGCACTCTGGAGAGCAAATGTAGACACTTAGATTACGCTGCTCAGCCCTCTCGTGTCTTCAGTGACCTATAATTTCACTTTATTTTCTCTGCATCGGGAAAGACCAAAGTACTCCTGTCTTGTAATACCAAGGTGGGGTCATTCTGCTGCATTTGGAAAATAGAGAATTAAAGAGAAGAGCAGTGAGTCGAACTATTTGATTGTTTTGGTATTTATTTCTTATTCTCTTTTAGA
Organism: Artibeus jamaicensis; assembly: GCF_021234435.1. Classification (NCBI taxonomy): domain Eukaryota; kingdom Metazoa; phylum Chordata; class Mammalia; order Chiroptera; family Phyllostomidae; genus Artibeus; species Artibeus jamaicensis. Next base: position 15,889,173 of record NW_026521486.1, on the reverse strand, counting down.
CTGCTTCCAAAATGTATTTACTGTTCATTGTTTTCATTGCTTTGAGAGCGCCAGCTCCTGCTTCCTGGCCTCTGACTTCTCTGGGATAATAACACGGGTGGGCAAAAGTAGGTTGACGGTTGTGAGTACATGGAACAGTTTATTCTTGTGTTGTTGTTTATTGATTATTGTATTATCGTCCATAGAAACCACTGTAAACCTACTTTTGCCCACGCCTGTATAGAGCCGGCCCTCTTGGCTGTGCTGAATTTGGTGAATTACTCAGACTCAGTTCCTGAGTTTGGGTCTTCCCAGGCAGTTTCAGTTTCTTGACCCTTGTTCAGTTGTTACATGCGCATCCCTGCTGTTTTGTTTCCAGATCTTTGTAGGCTGAATGCTTGCTTTCTGCAAAACAGTCACTTGGGTATCTCCCTTGCTTTCCCAAATGCATGCTGTCCACCGAAGCCGCCCTGTTCTGTTCGCACAGCCTTTCCTCAGCCCAAATGCAATGCATGTCCATGATTGGGGCTGCATGAAATTTTTGTATTTCTTCTCCCTCTAGTCATTCTTAATCAGCTCCTCAGAGCACTTGGCTCCCTTTCTTAGTTAATGAAGCTAATAGCAGAATTTTTCCAGGCAGGTACTTACCGAACACTTTTTTTTTTTTTAAGAAAAAAGTGTAAGGGAGGCAATAGGATCCATTAACAAGGGACCTTGTTTGGGTGAGGAGCATGTTTGTGATACCCATGCCTGTGGACACAGAGACCCCACTTCCATCTTGGCTGGACTGTGGGCTCTGTGAGGACAGGGGCCAGCCTGTCGTGGCCAGTACTTGAGCCCAGTCCCTAGCCCAGCACAATGTCTGGCCATGGTAGGCATGTGATAAATACTTGTTGAATAAATAGATTTCTAATAATTGGTTAACTTCACAAGTTGGAGGTTGTTTTCTGTTTGAAGAAATTCATGTGAGTTTGCATCAGAGGATATTGTACTTTGTTTCTAAAATCGACCATGTAGTGGAAGCTGATAGATCAGCAACGATGGTAAAATGGCGAAGGGCACGTGTTTCTTAGGTCTGTGGATTGTTTTTAGATTCTAAAGCCTTCTTTCCGAGCGTGTGTTCAGCTGAGTATTTTCTGACAGTTCAGCATTTCTAATCTCTGCCAAAGCTCCTGAGAGCCTGGCAGGTAATAATGTGCCTTAATATCACTTATTCTCTAATAATCAGATTGCCATGACATATCGATTTCTCTTGAGCACGCAGGTATCATCAGCTCCATGGTGACTTTCAAGAGTGTTTCTCATGGGCCAGTACAGCATCCCTCCCTTTTCCCAAGTTAGATGGTTTCTCTGGAACCAAATAGTTGGGGCTTTAACATAGGGCAGAATTTCTCAGTCTCAGCAGCGTTTGACATTTTGGGCTGGATGACTCTTCGTTGTTAAGGGCTACTCTGTGCAGTGTGGGGTGTTTAGCAGCATCCCAGGCTTCTACTCACTGGATCCAACTAGCACCACCCCTGGTGATCAAACAGACATCTAACTGTGGCCAGATGTCTCCAAGGTGACAGTTTGGTCCAGTTGAGAAGCACAAACATAGAGGGCTTTTTTTCTGAACCAATTGTGCCAGCACCAGAAAGCGATACTGGCAGAAGATGACCTGGTAATTACCTGTTCTTGAAAAAAGCATAGGCAGTTCTCATGGATGGGGGAATGAATATTCAGGAGTTCTCCCCAGTCTAAGCCAATCACCTAGACACGTGTTCTCTTTGTTCACTCCTCTCAGTGTTGTCTTTAGCTTACCCCTTTGTCTACATCTCATCCCATTCTATCCCTCTTAACAACCATTCCAGACTTTTAGACCTTCTAAAAATTTAAGTAGAGTTGGTATGCAATATTGTAGTAGTTTCAGGTATGCAGAATAGTGACTTATTATTTATATACCTTATAATGCAATCACCCCACTAAGTCTAGTGATCACCCGTCACTGTGCATACTCATCACACTATTATTGACTATTATTGAAATTTCAATTGAAATTGACAATTCAATTTCCTCTGAATTGATTAGGCTAAAATGCTAACTTAAGGTTGGGGATCTAAAATAGGCAAACCAACATTTTTTTTGGATCTGCCACATGTCAGCCACCTGCTAATAGGTACATTATCTGCTGTCACCCTCGGAGCCACCTCGAGAGAGAAGTTTTCTGTACTCATCCCAAATGAGAAAACAGGCGCACAGAGTCCCATGGCTAAGTGGTAGAGTTTGGAATAGTAAGCAGGTCTTCTGGCTTTGTTAAAATAACTTTTCATCATGCTGTTCAAATCTAACCACTATCTACTTGAAATTTAATAACTACTTGAAAATTTGATCAGAATTGATTTGAAACTGTGGAGATCCTGGCTTGTGACTAAGAATCACGTTAGAAGGTATATATGCAAAGTCCTAGAGACACAGAATGTTGAAAAGTGCAGATTTTAAACATCATTAGACAGTGCCCACTCTAAGATCATCATTCTGTATTTCAACAAGTAGTGTTGAGGGCCTGCTCTGCTCTCTCTGAACAGCAGCCAAGACAGACTAGGTCCAGGCCCTCGGAGAACTTATATTCTACTAGAGTGAATATCTAGTACACAAGTAAACAAATGAATCAATGGTGCAATTACAAATTGTGATAAGTTGTGGGAAGGGAGTGAGCAATGAGAGGAGATGGAGAATAATTGGTGAGGGGGAGTTTCTTTACATAAGGGTGGTCAGGGAAGTTGTCTTTGATCTTGACATCTTCCACAACACTGAAAATGCAGCACTTCCTGAAAAAGTGTTAGTACCCATCCTTGGGTACCTGGCACAGAAGAGGTGTTCTTGAACCTAAGTTGTGTGAAAAGACCATGATGTTTTTTCTTTGTAGACTCAGAGTCTAAAAACCTGTAGTAAGTGTATTAGAGTTTTTTCCCCCTATTGCAACAAATCCACAGAGTTAGAGACTTAAGGCAACACAAAGTTCATTAACTTACAGTCCTAGAGGCCATAAATCATCAAGGTATCAGCACGACCGTGTTTCTTCTGCAGGTTCTAGGGGAGAATGTGCTTGCCTTGTCCATCTTCTAGAGGCTGCCTGCACTCCTTGGCGCGTGGCCCTGTCCTTTTTTACAAAGCCAGCAGTGTAGCATCTTCCAATCCCTCTGCATCTGATCCTCCCGCCTCCCTTGATTTTAGTTTGGTCCACCCATAGCATCTTGGATAGTCTCCCCATTTTAAGATCCTTGATGTAATCACATCTACAAGTCCCTTTTGCTGTATAAATTCACCTATTCTCATATTCCAGGAGTTAGGTCACCTTTGGGGGCCGTGATCCAGCCTATCACAGAAAGCAATAAATGTTCATTTTATTTCCATACCCGCTTTATTTTACCGATGAAAATTTGAAATTAAATGAATTGCCTAAAATCACACACTTGGATATAGCTCTCTGGAGACCCTATCTAAATACATCATCTCTATTCTCTCTCTCTCCAGACTCTGTTCTTGTCCCTATAGCACTCTCCATTTCTTTGGTTATTTGTTTTGTTTTTTCTTATCACCACAAGGGGAAGAAGACATATCACTGTTACTCACCAAGGTACAGCCGTCACACAGCTCTGTGCCTGACATGTAGTGTGCCTGTCTCTAAAGATTTTTTTGAATGAACAAATGAATAGTCTTTTCTGTGCTTGGGTATATAGAACTCAAAAATCCTACAAATTATTCTGTACAAATTATTCAGTGACTTCTGATAGGTTAAAAATCCTTTACCATTTTTAAAGTATCAGAGGAAAAAGTGAACTTCAGTACTGGTCCATAATTGCAGTTGATAAAGCAGGGACCGATACCTGGCACTGTCCTTTCTCACGCACTAGTGCCCAACTTGTTTCTGCTGTGTTGCAGGGCTCAGTGCATTTGAACATGGTATCCTGTGTTTGGGACTCTGATATGCGGTGCATTAATATGTATTGAGATGTTAGCACCAAACATCGTCTGGGAGAGCTTCCGAATGGCTCACTTCCTGATTTCAGCTCATGTTTAGAGGAGAAGAAAGGCAGAAAATCTAACCGCGTGTTTTATTACTGCAGTGGGCTTCCTCTATTAGGCCTTAAATAAGTAACTGAGGAGGAAGAAAATCACAGTTCTTGCTGAACTATGCAAGTGGCATTTATGGGTTCACTTAGCAAGTTGTATGGCACTTAAATGAAATAAAAATTTAAAAGTATAGGTTATCTCCAGCATAGAGAGTGACTTCTTAGAAGTTTTAAATGGCAGTACCTTATGCTAAGCTAGTAAGTGAAGGGAAGCTAAACACAACACCTCTGGTTATTGTCGAAAGCAAGTTATATTCTGGAGGTGCTTTACTTTGCTTTGCATTGTTTTTAATCTCATCTAATGAAGACACTGTTTAGACTAATTTGTTTTATGTCTGACATCGTTTTCTGTTAGGAAAGAAATATCTGTCATTCAAGGTATTACTGAAACAATGAAAAAAATACAAAGCCAAGGGGAGCTGTCTTCCCTTTTACCGTTGCTTTTAAGATCCCAGATCCTTAACCTCATGTGTAATGTATTTACTTTGGTTCCAGTGGCCAAGGATGTCAATATCCTTTTTGATGAATTAGAAGCTGTCAACAGTCCTTGCAAAGATGACGATTCTCTCCTTCACCCTGGAAACCTGACCAGTACTTCAGATGAAGCTAGCAGATTGGAAGCAGGGGGCGAGGTAAGACTATGATTTCTTAAAAACACAAGTCTTGGTCTAGGCAAGAACCTGTAAGGCATATTCCAAGGGACTGTTTAATGTGATCATCTCATTGAACTGCATGTTCCTGGCACACGAAGGGCAGGTTGTATATTCTTTGATACCTTCCGTGGGCCTGGTCTATTTCAGCAGCCCTAAATCTACCTGGGCTCAAGGCAAACTGTCAGTGGTCTGGCACTTCCCATCTTACCTCTAAAGGCATTTTTTTTTATGCAGAGGAAGATTCTTAAAACCATCTGTTATTTTAAGAAAATTGACATTGCGGATGTCACTAATAAAATGTAAGCTTTACAAGGGTGGACTTTTTTGAGCAAATCCCCCCTCACCTAGAGCAGTGACACAGAATGGACTGGCCCTCAGCAGAGTGTGGGGCTCTCTCAGTTTCCATCTGCCTCTGTAATCTGGAAACTCATCGCAGTTGTAAATAAACCAGTCTGTTCATATGTCGTTTTGGAAAAAGAAGTATTTTGTTAGCGGCATTCACTGTTGCTCAGGTTGTGTCTCAGTGGAGTGTAGTATCTCCTTTGTATATGCACTGGGTGTAAGTAATAGGAATATAGAATGAGTCATTTATTTGCTGCATATTCTTAATATTTTTTGTTATTCCAGAGCCAGTTTGCCATTGCAAGGGCCACAGGGAACGTTGTTTCTTTCTACCAAGTTTCCTAGATTTCTCCCTGCAAACATCACATGGTACTACTATCCATATATTTCCCTCTTAAGTACAAAAGTCATTTTGTCATCATCATCTTCACACAGATAGCTTGATGCCATAATGTGGACAAAAGGCGGGATTGTGAAAGGGACCTCAATAAGCAACTAGTCTCATGCCCTTGATTTAGAAGGGGAAACGTTCTGAGAAAGGTTAGGGTCTTGCTAACCCTCCTCCTGACCCCTTGGCAGAAACCCGGTTATTACAGGCAGGTGCTGATGTGCTAAATCTATAGGCTAGTTCCCTTGCTTGGCAAATTATTAAGAAGGTGTTTACTTGGGTAGACTTCTGAATAGCTCTTAAGGCAAAAGCCAAAGATTGGTCATCAGTTGTAGATGTCCCTGGTAACAGTGAGAATTGGTCATCAGTTGTAGATGTCCCTGGTAACAGTGAGAATCGGTCATCAGCTGTAGATGTCCCTGGTAACAGTGAGAATTGGTCATCAGTTATAGATGTCCCTGGTAACAGTGAGAATTGGTCATCAGTTGTAGATGTCCCTGGTAACAGTGAGAATTGGTCATCAGTTGTAGATGTCCCTGGTAACAGTGAGAATTGGTCATCAGCTGTAGATGTCCCTGGTAACAGACATTTCCATTTCTCCTGGCTGAATTGTTGCTTTTAGATGAGGTTGCATGCATGGAGCTTGTGTGCAAGAGTGTGGATTCTAGCAGTGGCCTGTTGGTCTGGCATGTTTGCCTTCATCCTGTTATTTGGAAACTGATGTATACTGTGGCCTAGAGAAAAGATAGCCCCCCGTTTTACTTGCTAGTTTACGGACATGTTTTGAAAATCTGTCAGCCTGAGAAACCCGGCGGTGAAAGACAAATGCCATATGATCTCACGTTTAACAGGAACCTAATCACAAAACAAACAAACAAACAAGGAAAATATAACCAAAGACACTGAAATTGAGAACAGGCTGACAGTGACCAGAGGGGAGGGAATTTCAGGGGAAAAGGATGAAGGGTTTTGCAGGAACAAGTATAAAGGACACATGGACAGTAATGGTGGGGGGTGGGGAGGGCTGGGGGTTGGGATGGGGTGGGGGGAAAAGGCAGAAAACTACTTGAACAACAATTAAACACACACACACACACACACAAATGACACCTACTGTTTTTCATCTTTAAGTTTTATAAGATGTGGTCACTGCAATATAATATGTGTAATTTATATGTAAGCCATGAGCCTAATCATAAAATGAACACCTTGAACCACCATCCAACCTATAAATTAGGATGGTGTTTCTCAAATTATGTGAAAATAATTTGGCCTAATTGTAGGTAACTAACCCCAACTGTTTTTTAATGGAATGGAAAATTAATATCGGTGTATATGCAAACGCAAAGGATATGTATTATTTTGTAAAACTTTTGTCTCATTTTGTGTATGTTTGCATATAGACACATATCACAAAGTAAAATTTGTTTCTTGTTATAGGCAAAAAAATTCAAGAAACATTGAACTAGAATATTACCCAAACCTTTAAAGCTACAGACGATCCCATTTCTCAACCCCACAATAGACACTGTCTTCCTAAATTTTTGTGTTTTTATTATCTTGCTCTACAAATAGTTTTGCCACGTATGTATATAATCTTAACAGCTTCTTTTTAGATTTATTTAGTGTTTTATAAAAACACTAAATGGTATCATGCACTGTGAAATCTTCTGTGACTTGGGGTTTATTTCTGTCAGTGTTGCCTTTAAGATTTATGCTTATTATTAGATGCAGCTACAGTTCATTCACATTCAGTGCTGTATAAATATTCCATTATATGAATACTCTACACTTTATGTATTTACCTGTTCATGGACATTTGAATTGGATTCAGTTTTTTATTTCCTGCTCTTATAAATGATTCTGCTATGAATATTCGTATACATGCCTCCTTGTTGCCTTATCAAAAATTTCTCTAGAATTATATGTTATGCAAATGTTCAGTTTTATAAGATGACACCAGTGTTTTCCCGACTAAGTGTATCCGTTTTCACTCTCACTTGTAGAATATGAGAATTCTCAGTCTACATACCCTTGCCAACATTGGACGTGGTTAGGTGGCCTAAGTTTTGGCCAACTGACTCAATGCTTTTTCCCATTTTTATTTTGTACCTTCTTGTTTACGTTTTTAATGAATAAAAAATGTATTTGTGCTAAAACACAAGAAAATTCATTTAGTTTAAATTGTCATCTACCACTACTCATCCAAGGCTCGGCTTTGCGAGTGTCTTACACCGGCCCCTATTTTTCCGTGTGCAGACAGTGCGGGAAAAGAGCAAGTCAAATGGACTCTACTTCAGAGATGGGAAGTGTCGAATCGACTACATTCTTGTGTACAGAAAATCCAGCCCCCAGACTGAAAAGAGAGAAGTTTTTGAAAGAAATATCAGAGCAGAAGGAATACAAATGGAGAAAGAGGTAAATAGTTTTGCTTGGGTGATAAAAATATAAATATACATCAGTCTCAGCAAGATGCAATTTGAAAAATAAGCAGTTAGTCATTATGTCAACTGAATGTTTTATTTGGTCAGAGTTTGCCAACCTCCAGTGTTTGCAGAATGTTCCAGCAATTAGGCTTTCACAGCACAGTTTGCTCTGAGAGCATTTTAATGCCAAATGATTTTCTGAAAATCACAATACTCTGTTTCATTGGAATGGATTGTTTCAAAGTTATAATTTACTTGACTTCCTTCATCGGTTGCTTCTCTATGTGAATGGAGCTCTCTAGTGTCATGGATCAAGGAGAACTTCGGGTGAAATGTAGTCACACCCACACTGGAGGCTGATTTTACATTTCAGGAAACCTCTTGAGCCCGGCCATCCTCACACACTAGAAGAGACTGGCCGATTTGGCCCTAAACCACTGGAACTTAAAAAATGGCTCCAGTTTTAAGAAACAGTGAGGCTGTTCTTATTGTGTTTCAAGACTCAAGTTACCTTACCAGTATTCTCTCTTCCCTTCTTGCCATCCTCTCGGTGTAGGGAGTTTTAAAGAGCAATTTAGTGAGGAAGGTACAAGAGGTCCAGCCAAGCCTCTGCTTATAACACACAGTGAGATGACTGTGTACCCAGAAAGACTGTGCGCATGTGCAGAACTTGGTCCTGGTAGAAGTAACTCTTCTCAGGTTTTCCCTAAATATTGTACAAAGATTCTGGACCTTTTCCTAGTCAATCAGAAGAACATATTGGCAGTGAAATTTTTTTGGTTCTGATGATGCTCCTCAAGGCTGAGGGGATAGAGCTTTGAAATCAAATATCCAGGTTTCTCCTGGTAGGATGCAGGTTAAATACTGACCCTTCAGATAAATGGAATTTTCTTCAGGTTTGTTAGACTTGTCTCAACTCTGGAGGATTTATAAAGCAAGCATATTTTTCTGATTGTGTCCAGAAAGAGAATTAAAAAAAAATGAAATGAGTGTGGTCTTAAGAGTCTTGTTCTTAGGAAAGTGGAACAAATTTGCTCAAAGGTCTGCCTCAGTTGGAGGTTTCTCTGAGCAACAAAATTAAATATATCTGTTTTTTTAAGTTCTTATCGAGGCGACAGAGAGTATACTCTCTTCCCTTAACATTGTAGTACATTGTTTTTTACCTTAAAATTTATTTCTTCATCTTTTATTCTTACTGTTAAATTTCAGGATTTTTATATAAAGAAATATGAGCTCTGAATTGCCACACGATCCTAAATAATAGCAGCTCTTTCTCCGATCCATTCTGAGTCATTCAAAATTTCAATTCTGATCAACACTAGGTAGCTTTACTCAATTAACCAAACATTTATAGTTTAAGTTTTGTGACCATTTATATTTTAAGTTCCATGACTATTTATTTCTATGTGGGTCTTTACAATGTCATTTCAGGGCTTATTAGTTAACACTCAAAAAGCATAATACTTTGAAAAATAATATACATGACTGAAGAGATGACAAATCTCTTACGTGTGCCGTAAAATATCTAGACTACAGTATTCATCTATCAGAATTAGGGGCAGACTATAAGTCTTAAATTTTTTAATAGCTCAGTACTCTTTTAATGTATACTAGGGAAAAAATAGCAATTGGGAAAAGGGTCATGTCCCCATATGGCAAAAGTTCGTAGAAATATTCTACACATCTCTCCCTCTCCTTCCCTCCAAAGGTTCTTTTCTGAGTGGCAGTGTCCCTGTTCTCCTTTATCACACAGTCTTCTGTCGAGTACCAACAGCTAGCAACCTTCTTCCCAAGCAGCCTTTCCCAATGCTGGTTTCCGTCTTTCCTGCCGCCCACACACTTTGCATCAGTGGCACAACTGGCTATGACTCAGCGTCTGAGCTCTGCTGTGCCTCTCTCTCAGCCTCAGCCAGCTCAGCAAGAAGAGGGGTCCTTGCAGGTTAGGAAGCAGCAGGAAATTATAGATAAATTACATTTTTCCTGTCACAAATAATTAAAGTAACGTCCCTTGGTTAAACAATAAACTTGAATCTACGTGGTGTTACTAGATTTAGAAACCATCCGAAGCACTCTTCTTTACATCAAGTGTCTTATAAATGGCTGCAATGGAGATACAATTTGAATGACTATTTCAGCTTCCAGAAGTTACTCCAGCCTTTTACACATAGAGCAAAGAAGTTATTTCAAGTGGAAAAGAAAAAGAAAGAACACCCAGGAAGCTTACTGTGAATCTGTGTACATCCGAAATGATTAACACACTAAGTACATTTTATGAATTACTAGTATCCTCTTCATTAGCTGTGTATCTTGATGTCCAAAAATTATGTGAAACATGTTATACAGACTTTGAGCTTTATGATTCCAAATGGGCAAAGGCAGGCTCTGTGGTTGAACAGTTTGACATTAAGAGAATCCTTATCTCTTTTAACATCGAATGGCAGGAAGCACAACTAGGAGGATCTTTATGTTGTGATAAGAGTGAGCATGGACATCATCAAATTTAATCTTTCTTAAAGCGTTAGCCGCAGTCTGATTGGTCAGCAGGTCCATGCTTGCTTTGGCCCCCTGGGTCTTTGGTGTTCTAGAACTCATATTAGCCCAGAGAAAAAGCAAGGGAACACCAAGTGATTTGCTTCTTGGGGTCTGTTTAAAGAGATCTCCTTCCTAAGGCTACACACATACATATTAATTCACAATTTCTGTTTTAGATATGTCTGATTTTTAATTTTATGTCCATCATAAATACTTTTGTACCTATCTCAAGATCATTATTATTAATATAAATTTACCTTTTCTTGCATATAATTGTCACATCGTGGACAACTTTTGCATTATGTAGCATGTGTGAATAGCAGTTACATTAATGGAGCAGATTCTTCCTCTTTAGAGTCATGCAGAACATGGGAGGAAACCCATATCATTATAGTCATTACAAAATAACTATAATTAGATCAATCATACCATCTTGATGATAGTCCAGATTCATTCAACAAATATTTACTGTGCACTCATTCTATGCCGGACACTGCTTTAAGCACTAAGAACTCAGCAATGAATAAAACAGATAAAAACCCCTGCCCTGTTGGAACTTACATTCAAAGTAAATAAGTAAATATATATATTATATCAATATTTGCTAAGGGGAATAAAGTAAAGCAGAAAGTGTTGCAAGGGACTTACAATTTTATAAAAGTTGGCAAAGGTGAGCCTCTCTTTCCGGGAACGAGAACAGTTAGTGCAAAGGCCCTGAGGCACATGGAACAGTGAGGAGGCTAGTATGACAGGATTTGACTGGGAAAGGTGGATAATAGTAAGAAATTACCCCAGAGGGGCAACGTAAGCCAGATGACATCAGGACTTAGTGGTCAGTGGGGAACTTTAGCTTTTCTCTGAGCGATACCAGAAATCCTCAGATAGTTTTGAGCGGAGGCATAAGAAGATCTGGTTTCTATTATATTAGGGTCGATCTGGTTCTTAGTGACACTAGTCTGGGAGAAGAGTAGAGGGGGCAAAGGCAGAAGCAGGGATATCAGGATTTTTTTTTGCAAGAATCCAGAAAAGAGATGATGCTTTGGTAGCTTGGTTAAACACACAGCAGAGGAGAGGTTCAGAAGAGTAGAAAGTAGAACTTCTGGGAATGATAGATAGATTAAATCAGTTATGCAAGAGAGGAATCACAGGCTATTCATGTGTTATATGCTTTTCATTTAAAGAGTTAATGGGAAGAATTTGCCATTTACAGGAATGCAGAGGGCAGTGGGCCCCCTTGTAGACATGTTAAGTTTGAGGTGTCCCAGTGGTGGAGATGTTGAGTAGGATGGAAGAGTCTAGAAGGCAGAGAGAAATCTGGGCTGGAAATGCACATTTGGATGAAATCACCAAAGGAACAGCCACAAATAGAAAAGAGACCCCAATATTGAGCAGTGGAACACCCCAGTGTTATGAATTTGGAGGACAGAGGAGTCAACAGAAAGGAGCCGGGAGGAAACCTGGAGGGTGTGGTACCTGGAGGAAGGTGTTTCAAGGGGAAGGGAGGGATCGATTCTGTCAAATGCTGCTGATGGGGTGAGTGAGATGAAGACTGGAAACTTCGCCATTGACTTTAGCAACGTGGAAGGTTTTCGTGAGCTGGGCAAGAGAAATTTCTCTGGAGAGGCTGAAGCAGAACCATGCTTAAAGAGTGTTCAAGAAAGAGTGGGAGGAGAAATTTTGTAGACAGAAAATATAGATCTTCGAAAGGGGCTCACTATAAAGGAAAATAGAAAAGTGGGGTGACAGCTGGAGTAAGAAGTTGGGTCACAAAAGAGTTCTTTCTGTTTAAGGTGGGAGAGAGAACAGCGTGTTTTCACACTAATAGAAATCACTTATTTGAGAGGCAAAATGGATGTAGAAGAGCAAAGTAAAAATTTTGGGGAACAATGTCCTTGAAGCAATAAGAAAAGAATGACAAGTTCCTCCCCTTGCATGGACCCACCTGCCCGTGTCTGTGCCCACAAGTGCAGCCTCCCCTCCTCTGGTGCTGAGGGTGTCCTACCCATGCTCCTAGCGAAGGCCAGCCCTTTGCTTTGGGCACTAGACCTCATTCTGTCAGTCCCAATCAAGGACATTTCCCCCAAAGAGAGAGAAGGAGCTTTAGAAGCAGAAATGCAGGAAATAATGCAATCTGTCAAAAACAGTTTGCATCTGTTTTTACTCGTGTCTCGGAGGGATTGGAAATCTAACTGCAGTAAACACATGCCCAGCACTCAAGGCTGGGTGTCTAGGGCATTTTTCTTTGAGATGATGACAAAGTAGTACTATTAAGATATTCACTCTTGCATTTATTAATTACTTACTATTATTATTGCCATTTTGTAAACGAGACAACTGAGGCCAAGCAGTAACTCACCCCAGGGACAAGTTCAGAAATGAAGCCAGGATTAAAACCTGAGCACCCTCACTCTTTCCTCTTGTGTTGCGTTGATTCCTGGTGTCTGCAGATGAATCTCTGGGTTGAAGAAGTTAGCAGACAGGCGGAGAAGAGGTGGAGGTAGGAAAAGGAACCAGGAAAACTGGGGTGCATCATGAAGTCAAGTGCTCTCTAGACTGTAGTTCTCATGTACTTGGGGTGCCAGTAGCCATGGGTTTGAATCTTGGTACAAACACAAGCAAGCTGTGAGGTCTTAAGCAGTTTATTAAACTTTTCTGCATCTCAGTTTCCACATTTTAAATAAGGAGGATAATCGTATTGACCATGAACTATATGAAGATTAAATGAGTCCAAATAGGTGAATACATTGTACAGCGTAGAATCTTTGTTTCTTATTTTACCTTACCTTTTCATTTTACCTTTGTCTTACCTTCTCTTTATGGCAAGTAACATTGATTTTCCCGTTATAACTGTGATATAAAAGTTCTTTGTAAAATAAATAATTATTTTTAAAAGCGAGTGCTTTTAAGGACGTATAGGAAATTGAAGTATGGTAGATGATGTACAAGTTTGGCAAAAATTGAGGGCCACACTCATGTCTGCAGCCTCACTTGGGTAGTGGTTGTGGTGGGCAGACCCCAAAGTCTGTGGTGTCTGCCGTCCGGTTTCCCCACCTTTGTGGAATTCCCTCCCCCTGAGTGCAAACAGGATCTGTGACGTGCTTTTAGCCAATAGAATATGGCAAATGTCAGGGGATGTCACTTCTGTGATGGTATGTACAACCCTGTCTCAGCCGACTGGCCCTGGAGGGCCTCTCCTCTGCTGACTTGGAGGAAGTAAGCCACCACGCGGTGAGACAGTCTATGAAGGGAACTGTATGCAGAGAAAGGTGGGGTGGCCTCTGGTGTCTGAAAGCTGCCCCCAGCTGACAGCCACCAAGAAAATGGGGACCTCACTCCGCAACCACAGGGAATTGGATCCTGTCAACACCGAGGGATCTGGGAAGCTGGTCTTCCCACAGTTGGACCTTCTGATGATACTGCAGGTCCGACCAAGGCCTCCGTTGCAGCCTGGTGATGCTGGAGCAGAGGCCCCAGCTAAGCTCTGCCTGGATCCCTGACTTTACAGAAACTGTGAGGGCATTAATGTGTGCTTTTCAGCCTCTAAGTTCGTGGTGATCTGTTGTGCAGCAGGAAGGAACAGGGATCAGACAGGCCATGTGCTTGTGCGTTTCCACCGTTAAAAGCTGTGTGCTCTTGGGAAAGCCGGCTCATCAGCAAAATGAGGCTAATAATGACATCTGTTTCATGAGTTATTATGATAATTAAGTGAGATAATTCATATTAAGTGCTAACTCTGAACCTGTCATATAAGCATTTAATAAATCTTTATTATTATCATCATTACAGTTATCTTAACAGCTGAACACAGTGCATTAACACTTTTAAAGTAGTTTTTCAAGGCAAACTTGTTAGAAAATTTTTCTTATAATTCAGAAATCCCTCTAAATGTAACCATGAGGAACAGCAACATCAACTGACTGTATATTGCTAATTTGTATTCACGAATGAGATGAATGATTATTTTAATGCTCTTGGAAGATTTCAGAATACATTAGGTAACAAGCTTAGCATTATCAGGTTCAGACATTTACCATCTTTCAGAAAACTTGGTTTACATTCATCAGGAATGAAATTATGGATCAACACAGAGCTCTAAAAAACTGTACTTAATTGCCCGTGTTAGTCTTGCTTTACCCTATTCAAGAGAAAACTTCCCGAAGAGGCTGGCATTTAAAGTGCTCCCGCAGCCCAGATTGATCTCTGCCCCCACAGGCTGCCTGCCCTCCCGGCCTTTTCTGCTTTCATCTCCATTTGCTCTGCAGCCATGTCCAGGTTGTTGCTAGAGATGCTCTCTCAGGATCCAGTGCTTTGAGAAAATGAGGGGAGAACCAGGGACCCTTCCCTTCCTTCACCGTTACGACTATACTAATGAGGGTCTAAAATGAATGGGTATCAGGACAAACTGAGCTATCCACATTCCTGTCCTTTCATGCTTCCAGAGAGACCTTAGTGCCTCAAAAGAGAGACGTAGGCCTTACTCCACTCGCTTCTATGCCACCTGGATGTATTACCAGGGGTCTCAGGTTGGGGTGAAGAGAAAGGAAAATTAAGGATAATCATAAACAAAGAGTGAAGAAAGCATATCTCCTCCTGAACATTGAAGCTCTGGAGATTCCCCAAGGGACTGTCTTAGTCAGTTTGGGATGCTGTAACAAAATACCCAGACTGGGCAGCTTATAAACAACAGAATGTTTCTCACAGTTCTGGAGACTAGGAAGGCCAAGATCAAGTCACCTTCAGATTCTGTGTCTGCTGAGAACTCACTTTCTGGTTCATAGGAAGCACCTTCTTTGTGTCCTCACGTGGTGAAAAGGGTGAGCTAGCTCTGTGGGGCCTCCCTTACAGGAGCAGCAATCCCATTTGTGACCCGCTCACCTCTCAAAGATGTCACCCCCTCATATTGTCACCCTGGAAGGGTTAGAATTTCAACATATAAATTTGTAGGGTACACAAACGTTCAGATCATAGCAGTGTCTTTCAGGAGTTCCCGTTGTTGATGCATGCTTGCAGTGACCTTTTTAAAAAAGTGACGTGTTAGGTAGGACACCCTAAGCAGAAGTAGAGCCTGAGGTGGGGACTCTTGCTGACTTTGTTGTTTGGTGCAGTGCTCTCAGGGGGAAGGAGAAGAGAGCAGGGGAGAGAAGCCAAGCCAGGGATGTGTTTTCTGATCCAATAGGGAAGTTCTGGAGCAGAGTGTGCAGCACAGAGCCGGGTCACCTTTAAAGCAAGGGTCCCATGTCAGTCAGTCATTGGCCGAGGTCTGTGGAGGTGATAAGGGGGTGGGCTCCACTCCCGTTGGTTCAGCAGAGGGTGATTCTCTGGCACTCACTGCCTCAGGACTTCCGTGCTGGCCCTCTGAGCATTCATTAGGACTGATAAGAGTTCATGGTAGAGATGCTGCCAGACCCATGGTTTCAGTCGGCCCATGTAGACATCCCATCAGTGAGGGAATTCACAGGGTCCTTCATGGAAGGGGAGAAAGAGAGAACAAGTACACACAGGTCTGTATTCTGCTTCAGTGTACCCAGTTGCGCTCCAAGTTGAAGACACAACATTTTAAAGGCAAAGATTCCATGGGGCTGGTGTAATCACTTTGATGGCAGAGACTGTGTCGTGTTGGTTTCACACCCTGAGGACTTAACCTATTGCTGAGTTTATGGAATTTTGATTTTGCTGCAAAAGGCTGTAAGTAGCTGATTTTCATGTCCATGTCTGGGTAACACTAATTAATTTGGTTCCAGGGTTTCTCAACCTCAGCGTTACTGACACTTGGTGCAGGACAAGTCTTTGCTGTGAAGGGCTGGCCTGTGTCTACAGGGTATTCAGCAGCATCCCTAGCCTCTGCCCTCTAGGTCTCAGTAGCACTCCCTCAAGTTATAACAATCAAAAATGTCTCCAAGCATTGTCATAGGTCCCCAGGGCAGAGTGGGGGTAAAATCATCCCTGGCTGAGAACCACTGAGTAAGACCTTTTGACCCAATTGAGTAGTTTGTTGCAGTGTCCATGAGGTAGCTGGAGGAATTGAAAGCAACTATTCCATTTTTTCATTCGCGTGGACCAACTGATCGAAGCACTCATAACATCAGACTCTGAATCAGAAAAGAGACCTATGTTTGAGGGGAAGGCAAGGGTAAGTTAAGACTGACCTCTCACACCAGACAACTGGGATTTAGATCCACTTAACTATTTCATCACTTTCTCAGTAAATAACTAGGTAAGACTTTTAACCTCTCTGTGCCTCAGTTTCTTCATTTATTAAATACAAGATAATCTTAACTAATGGGGCTGTTAGGAGGATAAAGTGAGCTAGTACATGATAATATGCTTAGGGTGAAGCACATAATAAGTGCTCAGTAAATGCTTGTTGATGGTATTAATAAATAAGGATGTGGCTACAACCACTAGTCACTCTCTTTCCTAATACCAAGCATTCAACCTCATCACCTCTCAGACTGGGGGTCCCTGCCTGAATCTAGGAAAGCTGAAGGTGTCCGGTGGGTAGGACTCCGTCCTTTTTGCTGTCTTTTTACCACTGCCCTACATCAGCCCATCAGAATCACAGCCTCACTCTCATTGGTCCGTCTTCTTAAGGCAGCTTCATCAAATCGGGGGAAGGGGTGGTGCCCTCTCCTTCTCTCTGTCTTAGTCTTTCTGTTCATTTCTCTCCATCTCCTCTGTCTTTCTGTCTTTCTCTCCCAACCCTCGCTACTTTCACTCTAATTTTTGAGACCAGTTAAAGATCTGAGAGCCTAATTATTGCCTCAACTGCTTTTGCTTGCTTAGGAAGACAAAGTTTAATCAAAACATCTCTGTTGTTAGGTCAAGATGACCAGTACAAAGTTATCTTGAGCTGATTTTACTCAAAGGATTATTCTAAACCAATTCATATTTCTTATGACTCACACAGACCCCTTCACTCAAGACAGCACAACATTAAAGGAAATATATGACCATTAAACAAGGCACAGCTGAAGAACTCAAGTGATGTTATGAAGTATTGTTACCATCCCACAAGCCAAAATATAATTCATCTGAAAGGTCTTAATGGTCTAGCTTGAACTTGTCTGATATAAAACGCATTTTGCATTGTCATCATTTATTAGGTACCAAATGCAGGCATCACATTGTTGCAGCTGTGAAAGGAACTAAAGTCCTTTCTTTACGGTGTTTTGTTCCTGTTGCTTTTACTACATGTTATGTTCAAGTGCTAAAAATTACTCCACGTATATACTCAGGGTGTGACACTAATTATTTATTAACAAGGTGGAGAGATTTCAAAGCTCCAAAGCAGTCCAGACAAATGTAATTCCATGGTCTCCTGCTTGTAATCCTTACAAATGGAAAACTTGACAAAGATAAATGGTGAGCTGAATTTTATTAACCAAGCCTGATATACTTTAGTTGCAAAAGTGTTGATGCAGCACTGTCCTTTGAGGCAGGGACCAAGGATTAATTCACTTCCCATTGTTTGTTAGGCATCTTTTAAGAGCAGTTGATGGTACCTGATGATTCTGTTTCTAGATGGAGTCATTTTTCATTTATTCGTCACATCTCTAATGAGTGTCTACTATTATTGAGGGAAGAGAGGCATTAAATAAATACATAAATAGGTCAGGTGTGATGAGTGCTGTGGAGAAAAGATGCGGGATACTGGGAGGGAGTCACTATTTCATCACAGGAGTCCAGGACAGTCCCTAAAATACCTAAAATAACAGGTGAACTGAGCGCAGAGACTTAGGAATTTGCATTCTAATTACGTTTCTTTCACAGGCATGGGCTGGGGTGAGGGTAGGAAGAATAAATGGAACAGTAACTGAATGGGGGGGGCACACTGTATAGGAGGAGAGAAACCAGCTGGTGTGGACTGGGGGAGGGGGCAGGGAAAACCATGGTGTTTGCATCTAAATGCCCTCTTCCCAAGTCACAGAGCAGGGACAAATCAAGTGCATGAGTATTGTTGGGACCTTTAGGGAGACCTGACTTGGTTACAGCCCCCTTCCCTGACTTGTCCTTTGCGGTTTATCAGTTTAGGTTACACTATCTCGGGAGCTACCCCTTTTGTGGTCTTCCCACTTCTGTCTATCCAGAGACTAAAGTTTATTCTTAAAGTCTTCCCTAGTGCTTGTGACTGCTTGGCCCCTCCATCACTTAGGGTTCTGCAGGAAGGCAAGCACTCTGTGTCTTCCAAAAATGAAATGTTTTTTACAGAGGCTTACAGCACTGCTGAAAAGGCTGGGGAATGAAGGGCAGGAAGTGACCTCCAACTGCTTCCAGAAACACCACGCTGGTGGGTCCCCAGAACTGGTCTGGAAGCTGCTGTGGATCTCAAGAATGCCTGAGCGTGGCACAGATAGAGGATTCTCAAAAAACTTAGCTGGAGCTCTCTCTAACTCACACAAATAACCTACACAACTATCTCTAACAGCATACCTGGAGGGAGAAATAGCCTCTTCTTTTCCACTTTTCAGATTTCACCTGAGCACCCTTTATCATCCTATGGGGAAGGGGACTCTGGGAAATGTAGTCCCAGCTCTTCTTGGCAGTGAGGGCAGGGACTTCAGAAGGAGGGAGAAGAGATGCCAAGCTGACAACAAATGCAGGAAGTAGCCACCAGTCCTCCACCTAACAGACTACCTGTCCCTTCACTTAAAAGTTGTGCCACAACTTTTTTTAGATTAAGTCACAAATCTTACATGGCACCTCAAGGTGATGGTGGAGTAGCTCTCTTTGGTATGTCACATTGGCATGGCTGGGCAAATGACCCACAGTCACGGAACACCCCCCCACACCCACACTTGGGTTCCGATGCTAATACTAGACAGTTCTCTTTGTTAAAGGAAGACCTAACTTCATTGAGACCAAATCTTTGAGAGTCAGACAGTAGCAAGTCACAAGTCCACATAAAGAGACATCTATGAGTTTGTGATGCAGAGAAAAAAGGAGAGAACAAAGGAAAGACAAGCCGAAAACTCCTTCCCTACAAGTATATTAGAGTATCAGTCATTATCTTCTGGGCGCTGTGCCAGGCAGTGGAGAATCAAAAATGAAAAAGTATTCCAGTTATCTGTTGTTGCCTAATGACTCCAAAGCCTGTGACTTAAAACAACAGTCATTTATTTCACTCTCAAACCTGCAGTTGGACTCGGCAGAAACAGCTTCTCTGTGCTCCATGAGGCATCCGTTAGAACAGAGCTTCGAGGGCTCTGGTAGACCCCCCTTACAAGAGGGCTGCTCCTCATAGCCGGGAGGTTGGTGCTGGCTATCAGCCCAGAGCTGAGCCGTGCCTGTGGGCTGCGGGCCATAGTGCTTTTCCACATGGGCCTCTCCATAGGCTCCTCTGAGGCCGCTCTGCTTTTGGCTCCTCATGACATGGTGCCTGGCTTCCAACAGAACAAGGCAGACGTGCATATTTATGACCCTGACCCAGAAATATTTCTTGTCCTGCGCCTCATTACAGAGGCAGAGTTTTGGGAAAGGGACATAGATTCCACCTCCTGCTGGAGAGTGGCAAGGTTCTGGGAGACATGGGGTGAAAGCCATTATCAGGGCCAGCTTTGGGTAATACAAGCTGCCACCATGTGCTCCGTGTCTTGGAGGAGCTCAGTGATTAGCAATGAAGACAGACATGACATAGCCAATTAAAATAACAGCCTGAAGAGTTCCTATAACAACCCTAAGGCAACTTCAGACTGTCCCCAGAGGTTTCAGGAAGGTTAGAGGAGGTGACCTGAGTTTTGAAGGATGAGTAGGCACCTACCAGGCAGGAAAGTAGAAAGGCATGGCATTCCAGACTGGAAACAGTATGAGCAAAGGTGCCGTAGTAGCTTCTGACAGAGGCACCATGGCTGCTCTGTGCAGCTCGGCCTCTCCAGCTGGAGTGGGAATCCCATGAGGACAGTGCCCGGCTCATCATTTCATCTTGACTCGCACATTGTTGATGCTTATTAGCAGTTTACCACGAATAGAATTTATTTCATACGGTAGGTAGTTCTAGGCCTTAATGATTGGACCGATACTAGCCAAATATGCATCTTTTAGTCGTTTTTATCGAAGTGATCTAACCTAATGCCATTTAGCTTCTTGGCAAGCAAATCCATCCATAGTACTTCTGCTTAAAGAAAGCCATCCCATTGCTGGATTTCTTTCTGGCGAAGGGTATTACTTAACCACAATACCAGTTATTGCCTGCAAACTTAATGGAGATCATTGCAGTCTGCCAAGAAGATGGTGTTCATTGCTCGCTAGAGTTTTTGTTTCCCACCAGCATTCTCCATTCAGACTTTTTTTGACATATATTGAAATTGAAAGAGCTTAATAGAAGGCTGGGAGGAGGGAGAGCCAGCAGAAGGATGAAACTGCACTGCACACAATTTTCCTTGACTTTAGCAGTCCCGTGGGCGGAGTAAACGACACAATGAGACCGCATGCCCATTAGTGTTTCAGAAACGCATTAGGTCGCCTCTTGGGGCCTCTCCTCCTCCACAGTGTCTAGGTTTAGCCAGGATATTATTGGGGATTGCACAGCAGTAAATCACTTTGGCATTCATTGGAGGCTGCCTCGATTTAGTTTTTCAAACTCTAATAAGTACCCAGGGGTCTTCTGAAATCTAGTCTTTCATTTAGTGAACTTATGGATATGTGATGTTTGAGGCATCCAGTGTTGCTTATGATTGCTGGGAGGATTGCCCACTTTGCATAAACTTCAGTAGAATGAAAAACTGCTAGTCTTGATTCTTATTGTCAACAGTGTTTTATTTTGGTGGCAAAACAAACATAAGCAATCAGCAAGTAAGTACTGAACTTTAGTTGTGATTTTCCTTTTTTCTTTCTCTTTTTCTATTTATAGTTAGCAAAGCTACATTTTAATCTTCCTTTAAAATGAAGTCTTTTGGGGGAAGGGGAATTCTAAGTAAACCCTTAATACTTGCTGATAATGCTTTGAGTTGAAATATGCCTTGAACAGGTTTAAATATTCTACAGTGTCACTGGAAAGTATATTGAATATGATAATAGGCCCACTGATTAATTGCCCTGGCCAATTCTTTCACCATCATTTTATTTCCCTCATTGCTTAGCTTCAATTTCATACTCCATCATGATGATTGCTCATTTACAAGCACCTGAATTCTCTCATTCCTTTATTTCTTTGACTTTTTTTGCATGGCTAAGCCTTGACCTTGATTAAACCCCACTTTCTTTGGGCCTGCACCCATGTGGTTGAATGTTGCTAGAAAAACATGCAGCCCAACCCACTTTTAATCATGACCATGGCCTCAGGTGAGTGCCAAGGACTGCCCGGTGGGGCTAGTGGGTTTACTGTCCCCTCACCGTGTCTGTGAACTAACTTCTTTCTTCCCTCTCACTTCCCTTTCTTTGCCTGCTCCTTTAATTCATTCACTCATTTAAAAAAAATTCAGCCATTCAATAAATATATAGTGCCTGGCACAATGATAGGCACTTACCCAGTGGCGCTCACATTCTAATGGGGGAAGCAGTTGGACAATGAACATGATTCGTAAGTAAATAGCGTAATATGTTAGAATGGTATGACAAAGGAAAAAGTAGAACCGCCTATAAAAGTACTAGGGGTGAAGGGATAGTACTTTTCAGTAGGGTGCTGGGTAAGGGGTTCACTGAAGGTGATATCTGACCTAAGAGCGAGCAGGCCAGGGAGTTGGCCAACTGTTATTTCGTACTTGCCCCTCACCCATCTGTACCACCCATCCTCACTCACACAAGCTTCACAAATAACCTTGCTTATACTCTGATAGACACGAGAAGCAATCAGACAGGGTCTTTCGCCACTGTCCTCGCACTCTCTGCCTTCCCTCTGTGATTACGAATGGAGCATCTGCCACCCCCCCAGGAGGCCTCCTGTTATGCACTGAGTCCCTTCCCATTCCACCTTCTCAAGGACTTTGTTCCTGTAATGGTTTCCCCTCTCTCCTGCATCATACAGTTTTCCTCCTTATTCAATCATTACAAACATGCTTCTGTAACTCATATCCTAAAAAGAAAGATCCCTTGACCCTCCTATTCTCCTCTGATGACTGACTGCCCTATTTCTCTTTTCCACTTCGCAGAAAAATCTTGAAAGATTTGTCTAGCATCACTATCTCTATTTTCCTGCCTGCCAGATTCATTTGTTTCACTGTTACTCAGTCTGGGCTTTCTGTAGAAACTGCTTTTATAGAGGTCAGCTATGACCACATCCAGCAGTCTTGCCATTCCTGTTATCTTACTGGCCTTGTCAGCAGCATTCACCCACAGAGTGGCTTGTTTTCCTTGGAAAAATGTTCTTTTCTTGACTCAGGAGACATAGCACACTCTTCTGAATTTTCCCCTTCTTCACTGGCCCTTTGTCAATCTCCTTGCTTGTCGCCCTCCTCTTCCATTTGATCTCTAAATGTGAGAGCATCCTAGGAGTTGGTGCTGGGTCCCCTTTCCTTCTATCTCTCTCCCCCTGTGATCTCCTGAAGTTCCATGCAGATCTTTACATGACTTCTCCACATCACTCAAGACTTTGTCATCTCACAGGCTTGAGGCAACAGGGTTTAGTTCTTGATTTCAGGACAGTAGGGAGAAAAGAAGTGCATCACACTTATAGTTACCAGGGATCCAGCGTTAGAGTGACTTCGTCCAGACACCTGCCTCTGTCACATGGAAAGGTAAGTCAACACCAGTCTTCAAGGCTCCTGCTCACAGCTCAGTGGTCACAGTTCATCATGTGGCTCCAGCCTGCTCCACTGGGCCAGGAAGCTCAGACTCCCATTGTCCTAAAGGAGAGGAGAGCCAGATGTCAGAACACACTGACACCTACAAAAGATGGTTTCAAATGCATTATCTAATACAATATTATATGTGAACATGTATAATGTATCATGTATATTAATATGTATAATAGATAATGATTTAATATAATAGTTATGTACAACATTACTATATATTATCTAATAATAAGTGTAATTAGCCCTGTAAAGTAAGCATAGGAGTGATATCATCATTATACCAATTGGGAACTAATGTGAGTTGAGGTGTAATTTATCAGCTACATTTTTCTGTTATTAACATATATGAGCCCTTTTTCTTGATAGCTTTTTAATAAGGTTTAGCTGGAAAGAACTTTGTGAGCTATATTGCTGCATACATCATCCTGCTTTCTCTAACGGTAATCAGCATTCCACCAAGAGATAAGTAGAATGGGACTAGCAGGGATGTCATAACCTTCTAAGAGCATTAGAGAGTATTTCCCAATTTAAATTACTCCCCCACTGGCAGAAGACTCCCACTCCTGTGTCCTTTCTGGGTCACGCTTTTTCATGGCCGTGAATCACTGCGGCTCGCAAAGAGCATAATGTTGTGTGGGTTATTGATTGGGCTATAACCATGTATAGTCATCAGTGGGTTCACTATTTGCGATGATTTTATAAAGCATAACTGTGGTGATATAGTTGTCCCCAAGTTCAACTTGTCTAATATGCCACCTTGAAGGAATAAGAAGATGCTAAGATGATCTCTAACGAGAGTAATAACTCCAGAGTTGTGTGGATCAGAGCTGCCATTGCTTACTTCTAAGGACAGATTTATTACCGCATGGAAGGGGCATCCAGGAGGGATCCTTTTCTCTGTTGTGCTCCCAAGGGAAATTAGACCAACTTCTGTTCATATTTATCACATTATTTGTACTTATAGTAGTTGTTCAGTTGAAATGTAAGTTCCCTGAGCTCCAGGACCATGTTCTTAGTCTTCTCTATATTTATGGGGGCCAATATATTGCCTGGGATTTACTTGAGATTTTTTAAGGCATTTGTTGAGTGACTTTATGAGTGCTTGTGTTGTGCAGAAGATAAGACATTTGTTCTACACAATAAATCTACTGTGATGCTAAGTAGGTGATGGAGGAAGGGTTCTCGTCATCAGTGTGTACTAATTAGCACTAGTTAGAAGATAGTTTCTCTTCCTGGTGACCTTGTAGGCAGATGGGTCCATATGACTACTTCTCTGCAGTCAGCCAGGGGCAGAGGTGGTGCGTGTCCCAGTGACACCCTCTGAGCTCTGCCTTTCTTCTAGCACAGTGACCCAGCAGCATGAATCACTGCGTCACTACAGTGAGCTCACTTGCGGTAGCTGTGTAACAAGAAAGAAACCTTCATCCTATTACCAGTCAATAGAAATAATGTAATTTCAGATTTTGTAGCAGCATCTATAAAAAGTAAAAAACAGGTGAAATGTACTTTAGTGTTTTATTTGAGTAGATCTAAATTATTATCAGTTAAATATGTAATCAGCATAGAAATTAAGGAGGTATTTTACATTTTTTCAGACATTCTAAGTCTTCAAAATTTAGTGTGTGTTTTCCACAGACAGCGCGTCTCAATTTGGACTCACTATATTTCAAGTACTTAATAGGCCCATGTGGTTGGTAGGTACCATATTGATGGTACAGCTCTAGTTAAGCCACGGACAGTTAGAATTATTTGTTACTGCAGCCTAACTTAGTCCATCCTGACTGGTACACCAAACAGTAATTTTCCTCAGATGACCTGATGAAGTGATTTTTCTTGGCTCGATGGAGGGATTATCAGGTTTGATGCAGAGTAACCAAGAACATGTCATATCATTGTTCACTTAATAAAACATTTGAGAATTTGTGCTAAACAGCTCAGCGCGTGTCCTCCCCTGATGGCCGTCGAGAGGGGTTTTTCCTTGAGTGTCTTGTGAATTGAAGCCATCTTGAAACCTTTGTTGTGGCGAGAAGATGGAAATTTTGGGTCTAATAATAGCGTTTTAACAAGCTAGTCTGTGATGTGAGAAAGCTACTCATATCTCGATCTCAAGATGTTCATAAATTAATTTAGGAAACATTCATTCTCAATGAGTATGTACTTAGTAACATATGGGGTGCTGGGAAAGTAGATGTAGAGAGGCAGTCTAGTCTCCTAGAGACATTAATGAAATACGAAGGGGGCAAAAGTAGGTTTATAGTTGGGAGTATGTGCAACACAGTTTATTCTTTTATTATTATTATTATTATTGTACTACTTGTATTGCAACAGAATTAATTGAAATATGACCTATATTAGTTTTCTATTGCTACATAAGAGATTATCTCAGACATACAGTTTTAAAAGAGCATGTTTATGATTTCATGGTTTCTAGTGGTCAGGGGTCTGGGTTCAACTCAGCTGGGTCTTCCAATCAGGAGACCTTAAGGCTGCCATCAGGTGTCAGTCAGAATGCAGTTCTTCCTGCAGTTCAAGGTCTTTTCCCATGTTTACTGGCAAAATTTGTGGTTGTTGGTCCGAGGTCACCATTGTCTTGCTGGCTGTCCACCAGGCACGTCTTTCAGGTCCCAAAATGAAAAAGTTCCCTTTTTTTCCTTTTGTTGATATTTCCTTTGCTGTGCAAAATCTTTTTAGTTTAATGTAGTGTCATTTGCTTATTTTTTCTTTTTTACTTGTTGAACCACCTACTTACTGAACCACCTACTTAATGAATGTACAACCATATCAGCTCGAGAACAACCCTGCAAGGTGGGCATTGTTTTCCTCACCTTACAAATGGGGAAACTGAGGCTCATGAACTATAAGTAACATGCCCAGAGACACATGGGTAGTGAGTGACCGAACCAGGCTTCAAGTTTATTTTTACCTCTGGCCTTAACATTCATTTTAGGTTGCAGAAAGAACCATGTACACTATACCCTTGGTTCCAATAAGTGACTAATCATTCTTCCAAAAAACAAAATCACAGAAGAATTGAGTTCACATTGGGCTCAGCTTCCCCTAGCGGAGCAGTAGCTCTGAAGCCCGGCTGCCTTGGTGGGGATCCAGGTGCCTTTCTTACTCATCGTGTGACCTTAGCCAATGTACCCGTTCCCTTTGTGTTTTAGTTCCTCTTCTGCAACCAGTCAGGGGAATAATGATGCCTGCCTCACAGGGCTGACCTGAAGATTAGATTATTTAATGTGTTCAAAATCCCCCAGACACCACCTAGCATGTAGTAAGCACCCATCTCTACCAGTACTGTTTTTTTTATTCAAGAGGCTTATTTGAGTTCTCAGTTGGAAATGAATATCTCCTTTCTCTCTCCCACCAACATTTAGGGGTTTGCTTTTGTCTTACTACCAGCCCAGTTATGAAGAAGTGTTATCCAGGTGGTTGCCTAAAGGGATGCAGAACAGATGCAAGAGGCTTCCCTGATCTAAGTGCCACTGTGAAGCATATATGGTTGTGCCTCAGGCTCTTTGCCTTTGACTCGGCTGTGGCCTGGAGTGCTCTCTTTTATATCATGAAACAGCCTTTCTCTGCACTGTCTTCAGGTTTTGGCTCAAATGTCACCTTATCAAAAGGCCTGTCCACTCTACTTAAAATAGATCTCCTTCTCATCATTATTTTCTATTTCCTTACCCTTCTTTATTCTTCTGTGCACAGAGAGGTGTGTCGATTGAGGGTCTGCGTCCCCAATAGAACTTGAACTTCGTGAGGCTAGGGATTAAGTCCGTTGAATGTCGATGAATAAATGAATGTCCTTAGAGGAACACAGAGTAGATGCTGGGTCCTGTGGAGGGACAGGAAACAGGACTTGGGGCTTGACTTTCAGGCTTTCTTCTCCTTTAGCCTTGTAGTCAAAGACTGGAAAACCCTTCCCAGAAACCGATTCCTTATTCGTTGACTTCCCAGGTTGTCACTTGGATGAGTGCTGTGATCTTCCCACCACATATGGTGCGGCCCTCCTTGGAGATGATAATGGCTAACATGTTTTTAGATGTACTGTGTGCATCTTGTCTGTATTATGTCATTTAATGCAATTCAGTTGATAGATATTACTATCATTACCCATTTTATAGTTGAACAGACTGAGGCACAGAGAGGTTCAGAAGCTTGCCCAAGTCACAGAGCCGGTAAGAGGTAGACATATGAATACCAATTATATGCAAGCCAACCTTGGAATCTGCATTTCCAACGGACCTCTGTGACTGAGCTCCTTCTGTGGTTCTGGACCTCTACTCTCTCCCAGAGTGACCCCATCCAACCCTGTGGCTTTAATATTGTCTGTGCCCCGGCCACACTTTGTAACTCTGGCCCCGACTGCTTCCCTGAGCTCCTGACTCATTCGTCTAACTACCCACTACACATCTTCTCCTGGGTCTCTTGAACTTAACCCTTCCAAAACTGAATTTATGGTCTGCCTCCATGACCCTAGTCCCAAGCCTGTTTGTCCCTCAGTGTCCCCTCTTCAGCAATGGCATCAGGTATTATGACATGTCCGGATGTGAGATGGATTTGCTTGGATTAGATTAATAGCATGCTATTTTTTCTTTTTCTAACTATTGCCTTATCTAACCTTCTCTTACTAAATTTTGATGAACCCAGGCAAGGACCATGATTTATACACCTTTGCATTCCTACCATCTAGTATAGAAGGGGTTCAGTCTGTTCTTGTTGAATGAAGGGGAGGGAGGAATGTTTTCTGCGGATCGTATCTATTTCTACTCCAGGGAATTTCACTGCTACTACTTAATTTCTCCAGTTGTTTTTCTAAGGATATTTTCCAAACTTCTGTAAATGGTCATTTTTCTTTTCCCCAGTGTGCTAACCTAAGGGATTTTTATTACAGTGTGTTAATGAAACAACTCCAGGTTTCAGAAAAGCAATTTCTCTTCACTTTGGCATTCTCATACTTGGATTTATGTGGAAAGAAATACTTAATAATGAGGAAAAACCTGTTTAGAAATAGTAGTGTAAATCATTCAGCAGCAGAGAAAAGTGATATATAAGCCATATAATTAGCAATCACTGTTTCATATTTATTTTTTCTGGGCTGAAGTTCAGTTCCTCCTTGAAAAACTGAAACAAATAATAAACCTTATGCATACCCACCAGCACATATGTGTTGGTACACACAACACACACATATACACGCACACACAGGACCCATGAATAGACATTCGTCATCATTCAAGGGTATTCTGTTAACATTTTTCTCAAAAATTATCAAAATAACTTTTAATAGTCTCAAGTCAAACTTCAACTCATTAGTAGCTAAATTTTCCTTTTTATTTATTTATTTATTTAAACAATTTTAATATTTTATTTATTTATTTTTTCGAGAGAGTGGAAGGGAAGGAGAAAGAGTGGGAGAGAAACATCAGTGTCTGGTTGCCTCTTATGTGTCCCCTGCTGGGAACTGGCCTGCAACCCAGGCATGTGCCCTGACTGGGAATCGAACCGCAATACTTTGGTTCGCAGGCCCGTGCTCAATCCACTGAGCTATGCCAGCCAGGGCCTCCTTTTTATTTTTGTTGCTTTGTTTTCTAAAATATGAAATTCTTTTCAGATGAGTGTATATAAACTGATAAAGAAACAATTCACGGATTGCACACCTTCAATGAATGTTCAAAGCCATAGATTTATTTCAATCTCAGAGTTTATTAGATAAAATTGACAAGGTAGTCGAGAGATGGGAATGTGGACTCAGCTCTGTCTGGGACAAATTCTCAGTTTGGTAGTTGGGGTACTGGACCTATTCTCTCCCTCCTCTTTAAGACATTAAAGGAAGGCCTCTTACAAAGATTGTGTGGGAATAAAATGAGATAATATCTGAAAGTGTTTTCAAATTACAGAACTAGAAAAATTAAGTGGTGGTCTTATACTTACGATAATTGAAATAATAAGAAAAATAAGTTTTTTAAAAATCATGCCGAATGCATCAAAATGGCTGTGCTTTTTATGCAGAAAATGGATAAGATCCCACATTAGAAGTTTAGTTGATTCAGTATTCAGAGAATGAGCTTGGCTTTTCCATGTACAGAAATGTGGCATTTTTAAAAGGTGCCCTAAGTGGAATATACTAATGTATTCTTAAGGTTTTCATACATTAATGGGGATCCATTAAATGATTATCCTCCCACTGGATTTTTTGAATTTTCTGTAAAACTAGCAATTACAGCAATTCCACGAAGAGAGTACATTTTAAGATTCTTTGCTGCTCTAAATTAAAGTTTGGCCGATTCCGTGGATCAGTCAGATTCTGTGAATCAATCACATTCCCATATTGTTTTCCTCATTGTCCATTTTTATTGTTTTCCTCCTGGATGAAAGAAGAAACAACAGTAAGTGTAGAATCTTGTAGCCAAGCTAGGTGAATTTAAAGAATTCTATGGTCACAATGAAAATTTCCAAGTGAAGGAGTCACAAAACCTTCCCAGACTTTGCAGTGTACCTTTGATTTAAACAAAAAAGACCCATTTTTAGGAAATACAGTCTTTAGTCTCCTTTAAAATTGGGATAACTATACTATATATTAAAACACAAGTGGTGATATTTTTTAAAGCACAGACCACTCAACTCAAGAGCTGTGAGACTATCTTCATTCAGAGCATCTGTGCATCTGCAGACATGAAGGGGCGGAGACAGAGTTTTGTGTGTGTGAATTACATTTCTATGTGTCCCACACAGGTATTGCTACCTATGAGCTCCTGCCCCTGGCTACTTGGCTCCGAGCACCTTGTTCAGGAAAGGCTGAATGTAATACATTACTGAACAGAAAAGCAGTTTGTGCAGAGAGACACAGCACCGATTGTCATGTCTTCAGTGGTTAGCGGCTTGTCCATTTTCTGGATGGTCCCCTCATTCGCAGTAACTTGCCGTGTTGGCTCCAAGAGTCAGTTCAGCAACAGTCACTTCCTGCTTCACAGGACCCCCAGCTTACCCCCCGGGCCAGGACTGACTGTTCACCTTTCACTGGCCATATTCATGACTCACACAAATATTGGTGTGTGCTTCCTCTCAGGTGCTGTGCTGGGCCCGGAGGAATCGACCATGAATAACACAAACATTCCCTGTCCTCTTGGGGCTTATAGTCAGGGGCCTGCTTGTTCTAAGCTTGAAGGTAAAACCCCATTTAAGCCAGAACTACCAGAAAGTTTGATTTTTTCAGAGCAATATCAGAGGATACCCCCCACCATAGTGGATTTGGGTCCTGACTCTCTTCCCTGTGGGAAATTTAGCATCACCAGAGTCCTAAGAACATTGTAGTCGACACCAGTTTGATTTTTATAATATCTC
This sequence comes from Artibeus jamaicensis, assembly GCF_021234435.1. Lineage (NCBI taxonomy): Eukaryota > Metazoa > Chordata > Mammalia > Chiroptera > Phyllostomidae > Artibeus > Artibeus jamaicensis. The sequence continues at coordinate 15,858,672 of NW_026521486.1, read as the reverse complement.
AAGGAGTTCTTATGAATTAAGTACAGCATTTATAAGCCCAGCAAGAAGACACTGAATGAAAATACAAGAAATGAATTATAACTGAACATCATCTACAACTGAAAAATAATTTCCTGTAGCACAGAAGCCTAAAGTTGAGCTTCTACTTCTGTCAGCTGTATAAAAATATTGAATTGTTTCCAAATAGTACTATAAGGAAAATTCAACCACAAAGGTCCAGTGTATCTGTGAATATTCTCTTTTTTTAATTGTCCAAGTACAGTTATCTCCATTTACACCCTACCACACCCTCCCTGCCTCACCAATATCCACCTCCCACCCTTGAACCCACCCCCCTTTGACTTTGTGTGTCCTTCACACATGTTCCTTGATGGCCTCCCCATTATCTCTCTGCCCCCTCCTCTCTGGTTACTGTCAGATTGTTTTTTATTTCAGTGTCTCTGGTTGTATTTTGCTTGCTTGTTTGTTTTGTTGATTAACTATAAAAGTTTAAATGGCATGTAGTCTGGAAAGCTTTGTGTAAGAAAGAGGTGGATAAACCGTCAGCCACTGGGTTAATTCCACTGGTTTGGCTCACTGTTTTCTCATCTTTATTCTCCTTCCTTCCAGCCTTCTGCCTGGAAAATGGTGATGTCCTTTTGGCCAGAGTCATAGGCCAAAATCTGTTGGGTGGTTATCAGGGGGGAATACCTAGATTATTTCCCCATCTAAATTGTGTGCTGATAAAAAGTCCATGGGAGGCAAAGGCTTGGGGCCCTTTAAAAATGCTTTGCCTGTGTTCCTTCTGACTAGTGTTTTTGGATTATTAAGATATGTTGCCACAAGTGGGATTTCTGGGTCAAGAGGCAGTTTTCTGGGTCAAAAAATTTTTAATTTTTTTAGAAAGAATATGTGCACCCACCTCTATGTACATAGCAGCATGATTTACAGTAGCCAAGGTCTGGAAACAGCTCAAGTGCCCAATCAGTAGATGAGTAGATTAAAAAGCTGCAATACATTTACACAATGGAATACTACATAGCAGTAAAAAAGAAGAAATAACTCTTACCTTTTGTGACAGCATGGATGGACCTGGAGAGTATTATGCTAAGTGAAATAAACCAGTTAGAGAAAGACAAATACCATGTGATCTCACTCATGTGAAATCTAATGAACAAAATAAAGTGATGAACGACATAAAGCCAGAGGAACGAATGCATAGAAAAAACAAATGGACCTCAGCGGGGAAGGGGAATGGGGAGGACTGCAAGAGATCTGCCAAAGATCGTGTGTGTGTGTGTGTGTGTGTGTGTGTGTGTGTGTGATCTCCCATGTACAGACAACAGTGTGGTAAAGGCTGCCAGAGTGGTGGGCTTAATGGAGGAGGGAAGGTAGGGTGGGGAAATGGAGAACATATGAAATAGTGTCAACAATAGAAAATAAAAAAGCCAGGTTTATGAAAAAGAAAATGCTTTACCTGATTCTGAGCCAGGTTTAAATCTCACATGTCTTAAATCCCTCCATCTGCACCACCACCAGCTTCCCTTGGCCTGGATAACTGAGAGCATCTCTCCCTCACTCTGCTTTCTCAGTAACTCTCCCTTAGCATCCATCTCCCACAAAGCAGCCAGCGCAATCTTGGCAAACTCAAACCCAAATCCAAATGACTTCTTTGTGTTCCTAGGTTAAATTCAAACTGTCTTGTGGAAAAGTGCACACTCTGGCCCCTGTTCACCTTTCAACCTCTTCTGATGCCAATTTCACAGTTAATACATTCCAGCCACTCTGCTCTTCTTTCTGTCCCCCAAACACAGGCCATGCCAATCAACTTCCCAAATTAGGGCCTTTGCACCTGGAACCTCATCCCATGCTCTTACCTCTCTGGGTCCTTCTTCACATCTTAGCTCACAGCTCTCCTCCTCAGAGAGACCTTATCTTGACCTCTAGTGTGTACCCCTACCCCATAAGACTTTTTTCCACTACTTTGTTATCTTCAGAACACTCATCACTATCTGAATTCTCCCCCCCCCTTTTAACTTTTTGCCTATTTTTAAAAACATTTTGTAAAGGCCATTGATATCTCTTCAGATCACAGCAGGCTCTTCGGTGCCTGGCACACAGTGGGACATTTGTTGAATGAACACATTCACATATAGTGGCTCAACTTACTGTGGGAAAACACCCCAAACTTAAACTCTGTACAAGCTCATATGTTCTAAGTTACAACTCAGTTGAAACCACAGGGAGACTTGGATATACTTTTCAATTTAGTTTCTTTTTTTCTGTTTCAGTCCTCCTTAATAAATAGTGACATTATCTTTGTGAAGTTGCATGCCCCGTGGGAAGTGCTTGGAAGATATGCAGAACAAATGAATGTAAGAATGCCCTTCAGGTAGGTGTACACGTATTTTCCTCACTCTGTCTGCTGCTTCAGTATAAACCTACTGTGCTCCTCTCAGGACAGATATAACTGAAATATAGACTGGAATGCTCTTAGAGAAGAAAACCCATCAGATGTTTAGGAAGGGCCATGGGTCTTCATAGCCAATAATGATTTCATGGCTTTTGAGAAAATTCCTGGCTAATCCATTTCTTAGCAATTGAATATGTCAAGTGTCTGTGAAGAGAATTTTCTGAGTGGCATTTCCATTTCCAAAGTGCCATGTTTGGAAGGCTTTGTACGGCTGCTTTGATGAGTCGGGTTCTGGGCATCAGGGGTGCTTGGTGAAGTTCATGGTCCTTCCTGACAGGTTCCTTTCAGGGAAAAAAAAAACACATTAAAATCTGCTTCCGTAGGAACAAGCTCAAGAAATTTCATTAAAATGTTCTCTATGTTTTTAAATAACCATTTTTTTTTAATTTTAGAAAGTCAGTTTGTAAATACTGTGCAACCACAGGCATTGTTATGAATTTCAAGAGAAAATATTTTGTGTGGATGGCTTAGCTATTTAAAGGGATTAATTTACCTTCATCCCACAGTGAATATTCTTCTTTTCCCTGTAGGATAAGGAAAAGTGATTTTCCTTTGCTAGATAGAAATAAAATAAAGCACTAAACTTGAAAGTATAAATGCCCAGATGTGTAGGAAGTCCATAATGGAACCTTGTAAAGGAGACAGAGGGTTTCAGGACCAAGGACAGTTCCAGAGGGACTAAATCATTACATACTTCTGGTGTGTAGTTGGCCACTGAGACCAAGTCAGCCAACAGGAACTAGGCAAACTGGTGCCAGTTCTAAAATGTACCTCTTAATTTAGCTGTGGAAAGTAAGAGAGACGAAGAACCCGCTATATTCATAGAGACAGAGAGGAACTAGGGACACATTTAGGGAAGGGCAATTTCCATTTATAGTCCTGTAATATGTCTCCCTGGTGTATGTTCTTTTCTTTGTTGGCCATTATATTCTAATGTTAAGTCCATAGAGGCTTGGATTTCTAGCATCTGTTTGCCTTGAGGCAGAATTCTCAAAGGACTTGAGATAAACATAGCTCTAATCTTTGGATTTATTTTTGTATTTTAAAAAGACTATCAAAGATATGATCATATAATACAAGTACAACACAGTAGATGCCACTAAATGATAGCTAAAGCCAAAATTCAGAATTTTCTTAATTGAGCCTCTTGAATATAAATAAAGTTCAAAAATTAGCTGTAACCATCTGAGATATTCATGTCTGTTGAAAAAGACTAATTGTTTCTAGGTCTTTTTCAAAATAGAAATAAATCTAATCATCAAAGAGTAATAAGTATGCTCATTTAAGAGAAATAATGCCTACTAAGTTCCTACTGTATAAAAGTCCTGAACACTATATATACTTCCAAACTAATAAAATGCTTTAAAATGTAAAAAACTAAAAAAAAAAATGTTGCAAAGGAAATCTGAGAACCCAAGGATGGATGGATGGATGGATATATATATATATATATATATATATATATATATATGATCACTATAAGAGAGAAGGATTATCTAATTAGTTTCCATTGAAAATTACTACACTGTAATTATAATTAAAGCCAATTATTTATCAATGCTATAACTATCTAGTATGGAATAATACTATATGATACATAAGGACAACTACAAAATATGCTTAGATAGTGTCGTATATCAGACCAACATCTACTAGCCAATGAAGCCAAAAGTCCACCTTTCAGTACAAGCAAGGCAGTGAAACTTAGCGAAATTGATACTCCCTCCCCAACAGAAATCACAAAACCTTCTGGAAGAACACCTGTCAGGAGCCAAGAACCCAAGCAGACTGTGGAAACCTGAGCATTGTTAGCCCAGAGCAAGTTCCCTTAGTTCCCGGCAGGATTTCCTGTCTGGGGGACCCAGCCACGTCCTAGGCACTTCCATGTGCTCCTTCCCTAGCAGAAGAGCGCTGCCTGTGAGCAGCATTAATCCTTTCCTGGTGTGGCAGTAAGAGAATGTGAGCCAAGCAATAGAATGAAAACCATAAATAATGAATGATAATCTTTTTAGATGTAGGAATTCCTGTGGCACAACAATTTTGGGAGAAAACACTATTAATGTGTGGACACGAACAGGCCTCATTAATAATTGATGTGATTCGACCTGAGCATGGTTTTACTTGATTCAACTAAATGCAGTTAAAATTTATGCTCTCATCTTGTCCAACATTTCAGACAAATATCTCTAGCTGGAGGAAATATGCATTTCCCAGAGAGGAACTGCCCTGCCATATCATTTCAACAAAGTGTGCAAACATCAGTTTGCCTGAGTGTGAATGGCCGGAATAATCTTATCTGCATCTATTGTTTTCTGCAGACCACACTTCTGAACCCCAGGTTTAGAGTCCTACGGCATTTAAAAGGAAGTTGAGGAATAGGTTTCTTGTGGGGAATTGCCAGTGAAACCTGTTTCTTAAACACGTATATGTCCATCAGTGTGAGGTTTTCCTTGAATAGACTATTTTAGAGCATTTTCAGGTTTACAGAAAATCGAGTAGATAGAACAGAGTATTTCCATATATCTACCCCCTCTTACCCTGTGCAGTTTCCTTATTATCTTGAAGTAGCATGGTATATTTCTTACAAATGATGGACCGGTATTAATACATCATTATTAACTAAAGACCATAAATGACCTTGGGGTTCACTTTTCCTGTGTACAGTCCTATGGGTTTTGGTGAATGTGTATGTCCTGTATGTAGCATTAAGGTATTCCATAGAGTAGTTTCACTGCCCTACAGATCCCCTGGGCTCCACCTGTTCATCCCTCCCCCACCCCCCCACCGCAGCCCTTATCCCTGGCAGCCGATCTTTTTATCATCTCTACAGGTTTGCCTGTGAATGACATGGACATGTTTTTAAGTTTTCACAGACATGAGAAATAGTTTGGGGGGTATAAACTTTCCATTTTTCAAAAGTGAGATAGCTCAGTAACAGCCCAGAATACATACGAACTCCCTCTGTTTCATGACTGCTCCATTAGCTAAAGCCCAAAATATGGAAAGAGAGATGGCATTTTAATAAAGCAGCCACTATATGTGCTCTTCATTCCAACTGTACACAGAATTTTCATTGGTAATATTTAAACAATGCAGATACATAAAAGTATGGCATATTCTTATTAGGTTCAATTTAGTAAAAGTATTTTCCTGGATTCCTTGGTTTACCTTGTTAATTCACCTATAACCAGGGCCGCGGGTTAGGCAGCATAGTTATTTCCAGCTGTGTGTTGTTGATGCTGACTAGTTAGTGTTCTTCCCGTTCTGGTTGTAAAATATCTATATTTTCCTGTTACCTGTGCTTATATCAAATGAGAGAAGGATTCTGTACATTTAAAATGCTATGTGAATATTAATTAGTATAATACTGGTCCATTAAGTTACATACATCAACAGCAGGCTGGAAGCCCATCTCTGCATCCCTGAGAAAAAGGTGATCTCAGCTGAATTTACACCAATACCAGTTTCTCCAAATCACTGCCCTGTACAGGCTTTGTAGACCAGTGACAACCATAAAAAAAACTATGGTGATGAGGAGAGAGAGGAGTATCCATGGAAAATGTTTCGTAAGATTTCATGACTCAAAAGCGCATGCCCTGTGTTCCCACTACATTCCTCACTGTTAATCTCTTTTTAGTTTTTTCTTCTTCACCTCTTACAGGCTTCTATCTTCAATCTCCTTTCCTTCCTTGCTAGTTCAAACTGTAACTGACGATGGGTTTTCTTCTCGACTGGCTTCATTTTTGCTGTTCTTCCAGGAGAAAAATCTATTACCTGCCCCGCCGGTACAAGTTCATGAGCAGGTTAGTAGCATGCTCTGTCCTGGTAGTGCTTGTCTGGTCTGTTGCCTTGCGTGCTCCAACAATGACAAAGAGAGGGACCTTTGTCACCTGGGAAAGCTGGCTGCTCTGCACATTCCAAAAATAGCCATTTCGGCTGAAAACAAAAAATCAAAGATGAAAATGTCCATCCATCTCAGAGTGTTTCCTCTGAGTTATCTACACTTGGGAGAACACGGTTCGTCTGTGGGGGTGTTTGTTTTTGTTTGTTTGTTTGTTTAAGGCCATTCTGTTAGATAAATCACCAAACATCACAGCTGTACAGAGCATTTTGGCCTGAATGTTATTTTTTCCCCCACAGAAATTCCTCTGTCCTCTATATCTTGAAATGTTGACGTGCAGACAGTCAGCCTCTCAGAAAGCTGATGGCTGCCAGGTGCCCCCATGGCTGGGGGCCTCCTTATTGTCAGTAGTTTGTTAATAAAGTACGTAGGTGTATTACCTCGCCACCTGCCCCCCGCTCTCCCCAAAGAAAACAGAATCCACTGGATGAAGATTGCCCTTACAGTGTGTCTTTCCAAAGCTTGTTTTTATTGTTTGTTGAGAAGCCAGGAAGGAAAGGGAAGCATTCATGATATTCTTTGAAACGCTACTTTTATTTTCATTAAGAAAAATTTTTGATGGCAGTTTACATTCAATGTAATTTTGTATTAGTTTCAGGTGGACAGCATAGTGCTTAGACAATCATGTACTTTTACAAAGTGTTTCCTCTGATACTTCAAGTCTGTTATGATCATTAGCCATGTAATTTTAAAATTTAATTGGTCTTATGTGACCATTCATCCTGAGCGGAGCTGATGCTTAAACTTGGAAACCACTGCATCTCCCTGAAAGTCCTATACTTAATTCAGTACTGTGGGATTTAGGATTCAAGGTCACCCTATTGTGCTCTGCAGGGTGACAAGTAAGATGATTGATAATTTCAGTGGGGCCACTCGAGTGCACATACACCAAACAGAGCGTGGTACAAGAACGGGCATCCGAGGAAATGAAATGTGGTTTCCCAGGATTCCCCTGTGCAGCAGGCTTGTCAGCAGGTCTTTTCCGTGGGCAGTAGCTGTCACATTTGGATTCACCACAAATAGATTAGTCCCTTGTGACACATCATAGATATTCCGTAAAAGCCTGGTGCGATTTGTAAGCCTGTGTCAGTAGTTCTCAAACTTCAGGCAGCCTCGGAATCACCTGGGGGACCCGGGCCTCATTCCCAGAGTGGATGGCTCAGTAGTTCCACTGTGAGGATGGAGAATTTTCATTTCTAACAGGTTCCCAAGTGAGGCTAATGCTGCTGGTTCTGAAACTCACTTTGCAAACTACTGGTCAGCATGTTAGGCCCATCTCTACCTTCTCATTAAATTAAGCATTTGTCTGACTGTGGATGGAGTGAATTAAAACCCAAATTAAGTAAAACCTGAAGGAAACACAACAGAGAGAATATTCTCCCAACTTCCATGGCACAGTGGAAATATATGATCTGTACATATTATTGAATTCCGACCTGTTAAATGCAATACATCCCAGAAGTTTAATGGAATGGGGAGTGGGGAGAATGCTTACTCTTACCCAAATTTTCCAAGCAGCCTTTATTAAATATTAAACATAAAGCCTATCTTTAAATAGGCACTAAAAGACTTTGGGCAAGTTTCTTCACGTCTTCGAGTCTTAATTTTCCACATTTGTAAAAAATGAGGATACCTATTCCCACCATGCAGGGTTGATATGAGGTCAGTGGCTAGGATGTAGTAGATCTTCAATAAATAGTATCAATGATTATTTTATGTAGTATTTGTAATAATAACCTTAGGTCTTTTTATACCTCACATTCCCTTTCTGCCTCTCTCGTTACCCATCTCCTCTCTACTCTCCATTCTATTACCCCATAGTGACTAGTCCACCAACTGTTCTGATTTTTGTCATTTTTATCCACTTAATCTTCCCTGTCCAGGCCTTGTCCACTTCTCACACAGTAACCTAATTTAAAACCAAGGGTCATTCTGGGTGATGTTCCCCCTCCTGTCATCAGTCTCTCAGATTCTACAGCTGCTGCCCTAGAAATACCTTGGAATCCATACACTATTCTGCATTCCCACTGCCATTGCCTTAGCTAAGCTCTCATTGCCTCATGCCCATTTTACATCAATTTATCTTCCTCCTCTGTTCTCACTGCCTCCCATACTCTCCTCTGGTCATCTCCCTAAGTAGAAAATCTGATCATGTCACTTGTTGGTTTCACCATAGCAGGAAAATAAAGTTAAAAGTCTTTGGCTTTAAACACGGCCTTTATGAATTGTCTTCACCCATCTCTCCCCTCCCATAACTCTTTGTACCATCCACATTGAACCACTTATGGCTTCCAAACACCTTATATTTACTTGGGTTTATGTGCCTTTGCATTCAGTGGTCCTTTGGGGAGGTTCTTTCCCATCTTGTTTACCAAGGTCGTGCCCACTCTGTCCTTAGAACTCAGTGCACATGGTTGGGCATCTTGACCAGGATAAATGATGCCCTTTCTCAGTTCTCCCACTGGCACCTATGCCCCCATCAGCCTGTGCTACAATCTATGTAGATGCCCTTCTTTCCACCCAGATGGTATATAAAGGCAAGGATTGCTCATCTAACGCTATACCCTAGCACACAGTAGGTGGAATGAGTAAATGAATGAATCTCCATACACATCTGTGAGGATTGGAGTCGGGGAAAAGCAGTGCTCAAAGAAAAGCATACAAAGACCAGGTCTGCCTGAAGTGTCAGATTTAGGTTCGAAACATTTGCTATCACTCTGGGCAATGAGGGCTTGAAAGAAAAAATTGATAAAAGGAGCCACGTTCTCTGATGGTTGGGTAGGACATCAAGTCCTGAAGGCCTGCAAAACTGATGGCAAAACAGTTGAAGCTAGAGGTAAAGCTAGAGCATACAACTTGGGGGCCAAAGGCATGGATGTAATGACTTTAGCCAGAGGAGTGGATAGAATGTCCCAGGGCAGGAGGCAGAGAGGGAGGAGGAGAGGGCCAGTGACCGCTACATTCCTTAGAAACTCTACATTAAGGAGACAGGAAGAAAGGGGAAGAGCATGAAAAAGAACAATTTAAGAAGTAGGAGGAGAACTAAGGGAGGGCAGTGTCAGGAATGAGTAGCTGCAAGAATGGTTGCTCTCCAGCTACTGATGAAGGCTAAGAGCTGAGAATCAGTTTTTGGTTACCACGGTAACCACCATGCTAGCAGTCTCCAGGGAGTGGTGGTTCCCACATTTTAGCATGCATCAGGATCGCCTGCAGGGCTTTTGTCTATTCAGGTTACTGGGTCTATTCCCAGGGTCTCTGAGATGAGGCTCAATAATGTGCTTCTCCAACAAGATCCCAAATGATGCTCATATTGCTGGTCTAGGATGACAGTTTTAGACTGATGGCCACCAAGTGGAGGGTAATGGGAACCCAACTACAGCTGGTGGGGAGCAGACGAGGTCTGGATGAATTAGAAGCATTGAGGGTTACTACTATCTTGATGAGTTTTATGGCAGAGGAAAGGAGAAAGAGGGGGTGGGATTTAGAACAGGAGCCTAGAGGAGAGAAGCAGAGGGCTGTGTCCAGCTGCATACTCTCCATGTGTGTAGAGGGGGAGTTTGGGGTGAATAAGAGCTTGGAAAATCCTTGTTTCTAGAACTGGAAGAATAACTTCCTAAACACTGATCTCTGGCCTGGAAAAGTTGATGCTACTTTGAATGCACAATTGACAACCACAGACGAATTGAGGCATTAGATGGCTCTAGGAGATTCTGGAGGTTGGGGAGGGATCCTCTAACTACAGTGTTATGACACTTGGATTCAGAATGGCCTCCTAGGGTACATTTTATTGCTTACCACGTAGAATTAAATTTTGGATATCCCTGTGGCGGCGTAACTTGGTGAAACCCAGTATCTGGTGTAAATTTTAAAAAGAAGTTTGTTGAAATGTTTTGCATGTACTTGAACTCTTGCTTCACCCCTGATCAGGCCGATTTAGATGGTGAAGAGTGTCTGTCTCTTGTGGCCAGGTCCGATATTACAAACTGAAAGGCACATGTACCATTTGTTGTTCTGGTTGTACACCAGCGATGCAATATCAATTTCCAATACTCTCAAATTCTCACAGCATACCAAGTATGGATACTTAATTTAGCTTTTAGTTTCATCCATATAAATGATATCTCATTTCATTGATTCATGAAAGGATCCCTGAAATAAACCTATCTCCTTTAAGGATAAGACAGATGATATCATTAGAAAGTTTCTGAGCAGGCAGAGAAATATCTTTTCACAAATATCTTTATTTTAGAATGTCATATGACTCCCATAAAGCATACTTATGTAATTCAGACATATACTTTTGGAGTAAACGCTCCTTTTATTTTTCGTCCAGATACTTGGTCTATTAAGTGCTGTTCTGACTAATCTTGGGACAGACTTAACAGGCATCCTAAGTTACCTCTCCCATGAACAGAGGGAATTTATCATCTTTCTTCTGCCTTGCAGTTTTTGCCTTCACCAAATAGTACAAATGTAGTCTGTAAAACAGTGAATTACAAAGTAACCTGATTGTTGTGTGGCTTGTAGCTGATGCCTCATTACTACTCATTCCTTTCCCTCTGCTCCCTGCCACCCCCCCCCCCCACACACACACTGCCTGAGGTTATTCCATGCAACTGTTGGCAGAATGAACACTGGACTCCGCTGCATTATACATTCAGCACAGTTGTAATCTTGTCAGATGAGTATGCAGGCAAAATCACATTATGCCTTGTATATTTCCATCCCAGTTTTAAAAAATTAATATACGTTAATGTTCCAAAGCCTACATACCCTTCTATAAGGTATTTAGGTTGTGTCCCAATTAGTAGGCTTGTGACCTAAAAAGGAATCATATTAACTTCCAAAGATCCCTAACTTCTGTCCAAAGAGAGGCTGTAAGTACAGGGGCATTGGCTCTAAGAAGAGGAAAAAGAAATCCAAGCCTGCGGGTGTCTAACTGTTATCAGTCCAAGAAGGCTTCAGTAACTGCGGTATAGGGCTGTGAAGTCTTCATTAAAGGAAAGAAAAAAGGAAGGAAGAGAGAAAGAAAAAAGAACTCACTTGTATGTTCCCTGTGGGGCTATCATCCCCAAAAATGTAATCTAACTGCTCGAAACATGATGCTATTATTATCATATTCTGGTCTGGGGAAAAGCGGGTGTCCCTGAAGTAACCTGTTTCATTTCATTCAGCCTAATTAAGTTGTCATTAGAACAAACTCCCCCCTGGGTGGTTAGTGGCTCAAGGGAAAGGCCTTTGTCTTTTGCTCCTTTAGGGTATACCTGCGGCATCCAGGTTGGGGCTCTGCACACAGCAGGTAACTTATAAAGGCCTACTGATAGGTTAGCATGGGGGTAGTGAAGTCCTTTGCATGTGCCCTTTTCTGTCATCATCACCACTCCTAAGGTTAGGATTTCTCCCCTTTACAGCTGAGGGAACCGAGGGCCAAAGAGGCTCCAGCACAACTCTCCTAAGGCAGGTTTCCAAGGCACCTTGGGAAGGCCCAGCACAGCTGGGGGGCAAGTCCTTGCCCATTTGCTTATCTTGTGCTACCAGCTATTTCCAGCTACCCAGAACCTCACCTGCCATGAACCAGCATCCAAACTTACCATCACTTACTATAAAAGTTCTCACCTTTTAGTTCAGATATTAACTTGACAAGTTAAGGCCAGGAGCACCCAAGTAGATGATCCATCTTCTCTCTATTGATTTGCCTGTGTAGACTGTAAGAGGGCTTTTGCTAAGTAAGTGGCAGAAATGGAACAAAGTGACAATGAGTGAATCACATCTGTGCTAAAGCATTAAGCCAATGTTTTTTCTTTTCCCTATCAGTGGAGACTTTATTAAGTAAACCTCACTTCTACACTGAAGAGGCAAATTGGAATGCTTCCTGGTTTGTTGGTTTCTCAACCAATTTGTACCTAAGTGAATTTCAGGACTGCCCATTCAGGGAAGTTTAGTAGGTGCGAGATGGAAGCACAGACCTCAATATGTACAATAGAGGACCCTAGTGCTAGAATTTCCATTGAGAACTGTCTGCGTAAAAGTTCACTGTCATCATTTTCTTCATTCTAGATACTACCACTTAATTCAGCATTTCCTACATCCCAGGCATTGTGCAAACACTTGATATGCATTATCTTGTGCTGTCCCCACTGCTGCCTTATACAATGAGTATATTAGCTCGAGAGGTTTAGTTCCTTGCCCAGCATGGTGCTCACCAGCAGCCAGCTCTACAATTGGATGTGAACCTGCTTCTGGCTGATGCCCAAGTCTTACATTCTAGACGAAAGTTTATCCATTATGCATTGTGAAAAGGAAGGCTATTTATTAACTCACATTTGTTTAGAATGATTTAGCAAAAAAAAAACCAACACACCAGAATTTATTTATAAAAAATTGTGTATTCTTACATGTTTAAACTTCAGTCACCTTGAAAGTATTCTCCACTTCATGCAATACATCTATCAAGAAGGAGGACGTACAGATGGCTCACAGACATATGAAAAGATGCTCAGCATCACTAGCCATCAGAGAGATGCAATTAGAACCACAATGAGATATCACCTCACACCTGTCAGAATGGCCATCACAAACGAATCAATAAACAATAAGTGCTGATGAGGTTGTAGAGTAAAGGGAACCCTAGTGCACTATTGGTGGGAATGCAGACGGGTGCAGCCACTGTGGAAAACAGTATGGAATTTCCTCAGAAAACTAAAAGTGTAACTGCCTTTTGACCCAGTAATACCACTGTTGGGATTACACCCTAAGAATCCTAAGTCACCAGTTCAAAAGAACTTATGTACTCCTACATTCATAGCAGGGCCATTTGCAATAGCCAAGTGCTGGACACAGCCTAAGTGCCCATTAGTTAATGAGTGGATCCACTGTTCAAGACAGTTTTGAACTCATTGATTTTGATGCCTTTTAGTACTTCTGCTGAAGGCAATGTTTCACCTCTTCCACATTGGCAAAACATTTCCCCTTGAAGACTTTTTTCATCTGGGACAAAAAAAAAGTTACTCATGGTGAGATCTGATGAATAGGGAGAGTAGGACCCTGGAGAGTTATGCTGTCTTTGGTCAAAAACTGCTGAACACTCAGTATGGGCAGGTGTGCTCGTAAATCACCCATCATGAAATGGGCAAACTCGTTGAAAGAGTCTTTAAAAAAATTCACTGAACACTAAGCAGCCTCTCACAACAACACCAGCTGGTACATTGATGCAGATGGGTTCCTAGAACACTCACCTAGTGGGGGAAGCTTGTACTGTAGGGGCTCACCTTCCAGAAGATAATTCCCGTTTTTCTGGGGGGGGGGTCCCCACAAGTCACAATATGTAGTATCTAAAAAGAAGTTCAAAAGGATACTAAGGGTCAGTGGCAATGAAAGGCTTGTCCCTGACCACACTAACATACAATGGCAGAATGGGTAACCTAATGTGAGTACCACACTTTCCAGCCCAGTGGCTTTTGCACTTTGTGTTTCTTCTTTGCATGATAGAAGGGGACCCTCAGTGATATCTGAGTGGTACAGTTTGGGGATGGGAGTATGTTTGCAGGAGAACAGCCAGTTGTCCTTCAGCCACAGAGTGACGGACCCTCATTTTCAGAGCCACCTCACTGGCAGGTGGGGACAGCATGTGGAACATCAGCCCCAGCATTGGGAGCCAGACGAGCTGTGGCCAGGTCTCCAGGGAAGGTCACATCAAGATTGTTGTAGGAGGTCATTGATTTCCTGTTGCTGTCACAAACATATGCAGCCTGCAAACATGGCTGCATAAAACAACACACATTCCTCATCTCACAGTTCTGCAAGTCAGAATTCCAGGGAATGGGCACGTAACTGCTTTCTCTGCTCAGAGTCTTCCAAGGCTGAGATCAAGGTGTTGGTCAGAGTTTATTTCCAGACTCGATTCAGGTAGCTGGCACAGTTCAGTTCCGTGCGGTTGTAGGGCTGTGTCTTTACGGCTCCTGGGCAAAGGTCATTCTCATCTCCAGCCACCTGCCCTCCTGGCCCTCTTCATCTTCAAAGTCAACAATGGCTGGTTGAGTTCCTTTCACACTTCGAATCTCTCTGACCGCACCTTTGGCTTCATCTCTTCCATCTCCAGGTGGAGAAAGTTCCTTGCTTTTAAAGGGCTTATGGGATTAAACTGGGTCCACCTGAGTAATTCACATGCTCTCCCTAATTTTGGGTCTGTAACCTCACCCTCATCGGCAAAGTCTGCTCTGCCATGTCACATAACACTTTCCCAGGTCCTGAGGGTAGGGACGCGCACAGCTTTGGGGGTCCATTCTGCCAACCGGAAAGGGGCACGGACTGCTGACCGCGTTTGATTACTGGTTTCTGTCATTGTGAGGAGGACACAGCGTGGACCAGCATGCCTGGTAGCATGTGGATGATCTGTACTTGGACCCATGCTTCTGCTCAGGCCGCCCCAGGGAAGGCCAGACCACAACCCCAAGCCAGTGTCTCAGGGGGGTTAATCTTAAGATAGCTTTTGAATATCTTTCTTCCACGATAGTGTTTAAAAAGCCCAGTTCCTTAGTTTGCCATCACTTTCATATGGGCCTCCTCCGTCCTCAAGAAGTTTTTAATCACACTACTATCTCCCCAGTAGCTTCTCCAAAGCATTCCCAGCACACTGTCTTTTATAAACCTCCCCACAGCCCTGGAAGGTCACGGTGATTGTAATGGTGATGATGACACTCCCATTTAAAAACGCTTGGCAAATGAGGCTCCAAAAGGTGAGTGATTTGTGGAAGGTCACTCGGCAGATGAGCCACAGAGCCAGGATTTAGACATCCCCATCGCAAATGCCAACTTCTTTCCACGATACCAAACAGCTTCGCCTCCCTTCCCCTTCACTTCATCTTGCTCCTCCTCATTTTTCAATTAATCAGTCCTTTTCATTTCCTTGTGGTACTATCTCTTCAACCCCACGCTTCATTTAAGTTGCGGTGCTACAAGCTGGTTGCTGAAAGCTGCCATTTCATTTCCATAGAGTGTTTATGCCTTATTTTTCACAGCTTTATTTGTTGGTATCCACGCTGAGTCCTGTGCCCAGCTGCATTTAATTCACAGCCACGGCACGCAGAGCCCAGATTCTATGGGAATGTGGGTTTTGCACAGTGCAATCCAGTCAGTGCCACAGACTGGAGACGTGTGGGAGGTAAAAACTCTATTATGAAAACCCTCTGAGCCAATGTCCTCTTTTTTTTTTTAATTGAGGGAAAATTTTGTATGTAACATATTAGTTTCAGGTGTATGACATTATAATTTGACATTTGCATACACTACAAAGGGATCAGCACCGTAAGTCTAGTTACCATCCATCACCATACAATGTCCTCTTTCTTGAATGAGTTTTAAGGCAATCAGATAAAATAAAGCTGAAGGCCATGGGGAAAGCCACCAGCTTAGACTAAGAAAGTCTGATTTGATTCCATTTAAGGACTAAATCATTGAACTTGGGCAGGTGATGGATGCCAATGAAGCACAAGTAACTTTGAATTGAAGAGAAAATAAGACCACAATGTAAAGAGGCAAGCTGATTGCTCAGATTTTTAAAAATATTTTTTAAATATATTTTATTGATTATGCCATTACAGTTGTCCTATTTTCCCCCTTCATTCCCCTCCACTCTGCACACCCCCTCCCCCACCATTCCCCCCTTTAGTTTATGACCACATGTCTCATGTGCTTTAGATTCTGCATTTCCCCTACTGTTCTTGCCCTCCCCCCTATTTTCTACCTACCGTCTATGCTACTTATTTTCTGTACCTTCTCCCCCCTCCTCCTTCTCCCACTCCCCTGTTGCTAACCCTCCATGTGATCTTCATTTCTATGGTTTGCTCCCGATCTAGCTGTCCTCTTAGTTTGCTTTTGTTTTAGGTGTGGTTGTTAATAACTGTGAGTTTGCTGTCTTTTCTTATTTTTGAAAAGAAAAAAAAGATAGTAATGATAGCCAGTGCTGATTGTACACAACCCACAGTTCTAGAGACTTTGTATATGTATCAGTTAATCATCACAACCCTGTGAGTTTATCATTATCATGCCCATTTTACAGATAAGGAACTTGATACAAAGAAAAGTTAAATAACTTGCCCAAGGTCGCACTGCTGATATTTACAGAGCCAGGATTTGAATCTGAGCAGTGCAGCTGCCGGTCCTCTGTCATACTGCTTCCCTGAAACTCATCCTTCACTAGGTTTTAAGAATTTTTTAAGAGCTAGTGGTGGGGAGTGGGGACCAGGAAGATGGAGGAGATGGGAGCTTTTTTTCCATTGTGAGGGCTCAAGGCCTTCCCAGTCTACTCTTCTCTTCTGACTACATGCCCCTGGGGTAGACTCTTTACTTCTGTGTGCGTATGTGGTGGGGACTGGTCCTCTTTTGAGAGGAGGGGCCCAGAGCAGCTGAGAGGTTCTGTCCAGTTTGAACGTGCAGTGGTTCTGAAAAATGACAGCCACCACCAAGCGAGTGGCAGTCAGGTGAGGCTAAAACAACACTGAGAGCAAAAGAGGTGGTAGAAAAAAAGTTTGCTATTATTTTTCATTTTGGAGTTGTTAATATAAAATAATTTTTTCAGCTGGGTGTTTCACTGGAAAGGGTAAATTACCATGTAAATTTTTTTTAAAGTTGGAGAAAAGCAAACCACGCCCCTGTTCCATATGCTTTCAGTGAACAGATTTGGAAGGCATTTAGATATTTTCTTCTTCGGAGGGATCTGTCCCTTCTGTAGCCTTGACGTGACAAGTTCTATTAGCAGCTACCTCGATGGGGTGATTCCTAAAATCAGGAGTCCAAAATCTGCATTCTGGCCCTGGCTTTATTCACTGGTTGGGTGTTAGGGGCTAAATAATCATCCCTTTCCACCATGGATCGCTTCTGGTCTGTGTAAAATGAATATGGTACCTGTTCAGTCTGCCTCACAGAGATGCTATTTGACATATGTTCTTGGGGAAAAAAAAAACCTATTCTGCGGTATAGATACTGGAGTAGCATAATCATTTTCAAGTCTGCTGTGGTTTCGCCCCTGCCGGTGGGAGCTGTGAGTGATTGAGGATCTTGTCACCTGGAAGCCAGATGTTTTCATCAGCAGAAGTCAAAGGGGTTGGGAGGTAGCCACTGGGACACTGGCTTGAAAAGCACATTTAAGGCACTTCTGTTCTCCTTGTCTCGACATCATGTGAGCTGTGGCCAGAATACATGCATGTCAAGATGCCCCAGCAGCATGAGAACCGTGTGGTCAGTGTAAAAGGAGAGATGTGAAAACGAAGGAGTCTGGAGTCTGCTGTCTGCTGGGAGGGGTGGGGAGGGTGTGAGGGGCAGGAAGCAAGCCATAACACCAGGCCGTCTGCACAGTCCGCCCACGGGGATGGGCTGACAGCCCCTCTGCCTGGAGTTAATATGGCCCAGCTCTTCCCTAAACAAGGGAAAATGAAATTTTCCAAGCACAGAATGAGTTTCTAGAACGTGCAGAATATACTAAGTTAAGGTCTCTGCTTCTGTTCTTGAGGGACTGTCACCTCCCTTTCCAGAGCCCCCCATTCTTGTTGTGACTCCTTGGTCCTTCACTGCTTCATGTGTAGCAGCAGTCTCGTAGACATCAAGACCCCGGGGTGAAATCGGAAAGCCACCAGAGTTGTGGCTCCCTCCTTCCCATCTGTAAACTGGGGCGCGGGTTTCAGAGGTGCAGAGAGAGTGCAGGGAGTGTGTGGTGTCGTCATTATGGCCCTGGGAATACTTCCCACCTGTGTTGCCGTGTATTGCTGACATTCTGTATCCTTTGGTTTTGCCTTTCATGTACCGCAGGATCGATAAACAAATAAGCAGGTTTCGGAGATGGTTACCGAAGAAGCCAATGAGGCTGGACAAGGAGACACTGCCAGACCTGGAGGAGAATGACTGCTACACTGCCCCTTTCAGCCAGCAAAGGATCCATCAGTGAGTGCTTCCGCGGAAAGCCCTTGTCCCACCAAGGACGAGCCATGGTGGGCGAGCCTTCTGCACGCCTTGGGCTCCCTGGCATGTGCAAGGAGTGACGTCATAGGGCCTTTCTCCCCGGAGGGTCTCGTCAGTGTTCATATCCCGTGTCTGTTAGTCAGGGTAAGGAAACTGCTCTAACCAACAGTGCGTACATCTTAGTGGCTTTGCACAATAGAACACATGTTCACATGTGTGTTAAAGGGTGGCCTTCTTCATGGTAATGCAGAAACCCAGATTCCTGCCTTGTGGCTCTGCCCATCCCCTGTTTTCTGAGGCCCCTGCAGGCTCCTTGGCACCCGCCAGTGGACAGAGAAGCTGGTGTGCACCTTTTCCTGTTGAAAAGGGGGTTGTTGGTTTGTTTGTTTTAAATCTTAATTCACGTCTCAGTTCCCCTTTCCTCAGCAACTGAGTTGCCCCAGGAAAAGCCACATGACCTGGCATCTGGCTTCCTGGCTCATCTATCAGACAAATCTCTGAACAATAAATAATCACTTTTGACATACAGGGGTGGGGGAGAAATTGGCTAAGAAACTGAGCCTTTGAGGACTTACAAAAGTCATAGAGAATTGACTCTGAAGCTTCTGAGATGACAGGAAGTCATGGCCCGATGGCAGGCTTGGTGGTAAGAGAGAAAAGCCTGCCAACAGTGGTAAACAACTAGGCAAAAACAGCCTTTCCAGGGCGGAGGGTAACCCAGGCCAGCCCAGACTCTCTCTCAGCCAAGCTTCAGGAATTCCTGGCTCTCCCTGTGCCAGTCAGAGAGACAGCCTCAGTAAAAATGACTTACCTAAGGGGAGGTAAGAGGTGATGGATTAAAAAAAAAAATAGATTGCTGACTTGGAGAAAAAAATAAACCAGATGGCAGTTAAGTTGCAGAGAGGGCGAGGTGGGGGCATGTTTTAGCAACAGAACATGAACGAAAGTCTCTGGACTTCTAGAGAGGAAAGGAGAGAAGAACAATTAAAACAGATGTTTGCGCATCCAAATAAATGATGCATAATGCAAGGGAAGCAATTCAGTAAGCCTCTGAGGTAACCAAACCCTAGATCCCACAGGTCAGAGTGAGGCCCACCCACCCACATTGTGTGAACACCTCAAGGGGTCATTGAAAAAGACAGGACACTCACAGCTCAGCCTCAGAGTCCTAGTTAAATTTCCCTTGGGACATAAGAACTCAGAGGGACTTCCTGTTAACTGGGAGATCAGGACCTACAGGTGTTCTCTTAAGAGAAAAAGACATGAAAACCGTGTTTCTGCTCTTACTTGAAACCCTCACCAGGCCTATGTTGTTCAACTTGGAGTTTCTTACACAAGTAATTGTTTGGTTTAAAATTCTTCTGGAGTAGAGTCTGACTCATACTCAGATTTTTCCCTCTGCTTCTCCCCTACCTGAGAGAGTACCTGGCACAGTGCTGGCTGGCTGGCTGGACGGATATACAAATAGGCAGATGGAGGGAGGGAGAGAGAGAAAGAGGAAGGGTGGAGGGAGGGAGGGATGAGTGAATTATATGGTGTATACTCTGGGATTTGTTTTACTTCAAAGACGTACTATAGGTAAATGGAAGAAGAATGAGATGGATGGTGGAAAAGATGGATGGAGAAATTAATGAAGTATATGGTGTGTGCACTGGGGTGTTGCTTTGTTTAAAAGGAATAAAGCTAAATGGAAGAGAAACTGGATAGATGGATAGGTGGATAGATGGATGAAGAATCAATGAAATCATGGTATGCGCCTGGGTTCTTGTTTCACTTCACAGATATATAGGTAAACGGAGGAAGGTTTCCTACTGCTCATCTTCACGCCGGTTCCATTTTTCTGATGTTCTTGTTTTAGGAAAAAATTTCTTAGCATATTCCTAAAAGCAAGAAGCTGGGTACCCCTCAGGATCTCTAGGTATTAGAATGGGGAATCATATCTTGATACATGTTTTAAAGTGTATGGTGGATGTAGATGATAGCCTGTGAAACAGTGGTGTTCAGCCATCTCGCTCACATACACGAGCAGCCTTTTCTGACGCATCCGGGTATTCATTCACCGAGTAACTGGTTCACTCAACAGTCACTAGTTTGGTGTCTACTTCTTGTCAGACAGTGGGCACAGAGAATATGCAGATACATTGTACACAATGTTGACCCCAGCATAGTAAAGATGGGAGACCATTTAAAATAATTTTAAACTGCGTAAGGGTGTGATTTAAAGACAGTTTAAATCTCACTCTATGCTCCAGATTTGTTAGGAGGTTGCTAAGAGATGAGGGTTGGTCAGAAGAAAAGGCTTGATATGGACCTTGAAAGGCCACACTTGTCCAGGTGGGGAACAGGGGGAACAAATCTCAAGAAGAGAGAATCATGGGAGAACAAAGGTCTGAGAGAGAATGGAGTGTTTGAAGAACTACAGGTAGTTTCTGTGGATGGAAATAGTGTGAAGCACTGGTATTAGTGCTTCAAAAAACAGAGTGATCAGTGGAAGACGAGCTTCCAAGGCAGGGGAACTGAGGGAAGAGCAGAGGGACAGCCAGAACGAAGGGAACCTAAGAACCAGACCTTACTGGGACCAAGAGGACAGTTTGATCATGCACTTGGGAGACAAAAAATTCAACAAGGTCTGGAATGCTGTGGGCAGTGGGGATTTCATTCTCTTTGAAAATTGTCCTGCTGCCCGACCACATCCCTTTAACCAACATGTGTATATGTAGGACTCGCAGAACACTGGCTCTCATGTTGGAAGCAAGTGTTAGGTGCGGTCGGAGAAACGTTTCCCTAAGCATGCAGTGGGAGCGATGTTAGTGGCTTTACAGTGATCTGAAGTAGGTGGTTAGTGAGCTTTGGGGGGTGTTCCAAATGCAATTCAAACTCCCATGTGATTTCCTGGTTTTGCAGAATGTTTGATACTGTGTTTGTCTAGGAATAGAGGAGAATAATAGGTGTCTGTGTATATAAATGCAGTAGAAAAAGACACAAAGAGAATCAGAAGTTTCGTAAAGAGTGATCAAGGTGGGAAAAGGCCTTAAAATCACTTTGCTCTCAGAATAAAAACCCAGCCTCCTAGGGAGCTCCCTCACTCCTGCCTGTACCCCGTGCCCCCCCCCCACCCATGTGCTTTGGCTCCACTGAGTTGCTTTGATCTCCTTAACTCAGGTGTCCGCCTGCCTCCTGTCTGCATGTGCCCTTCCCTGTGTCTGGAAGTCCCTGTCGCTTAGGCTCCCTTCCTCAGGTTTCATCTGAGATATTTCCTTCAGAAATTCTTCTGAGATTTGCAGCCCCCACCCCCAATTCTGGCTGATGTGCATTATGTCTTGGTAATATATGCTTTACTGTTGTAGCTCTTCATTAATAATACCATCAAGTTCAATTGCTTTCTCCTGGACTGTAAGTTCCTTGAAAGACTGTGTCTGCATCATCTTTGAATCCCATTGTTGGTGCTTAATAATGACTCGTTAAATGAACAAAACAAATGAATAGATAAAAATGAAAATAGAGGAACCATGTGTAAAGAATAAAGGTGATGTAAAGTTAGCTCACTGCACACTCACCTCAAACCAAACTGAAAACATCTTCCCCCCCAAACAGGCCCACATTCATTTTCCCCTATCCAGTGAATAGCACCAATATTTGTCCAGTCGCTGAAATGAGAGTCTGGAAGATATTCTAGGTACCTTCCTCACCTTCCCTTCCCGCATCTTATGTATCCCCAGGGGCTGATGGTTTTCATCCTAAATTTCTCTTTAATTCAGCAGCTTCTATCTGTCTTTCCCACCATCACCTCACTTGCAAAACCCAGAGATAATGTAATAGGTCCCCCTGGTTCTGTCCTCACCCGCCTCCAATCCATTCTTGCACGTGCAGGCAGAGGGACGTTTTCAAAATGTACATCCAATCCTGTCACTTCTCCCTGTTTAAAAACCTTAGAATAAATCTCAGAATTACTGAGATGACCAACAAGCCCTTGGATGGCCGGTAGGTCATCTCAGCAGTTCCCTCCTACTAATGCCTTTTCAGCTCTGCCTGCCTTCACTGCCTTCCACCTCTCCCTGCTGTTGTCCGACAGCCACAGCCTCTCCTGCGGTCCTTCGAGTGCTCCCTGCATCTCGGCATTTGCACGTGCTGTTTTTTCCCCTAGAATTCTTGTCTCATTCTTCCCATTCACCTAGTTTGCTTTCATTTGTCCTTCAAAATTATGCTCCAAAAACTCTTCCAAAGGAAGCCCTCCTCCCATCTTTCCAAAGAAAAGGTCTCCTTGCTATTCAGCTGCAAGTTTCTTTTAGCTGCATGTTTCTTGCATAACATTTTAATTATTTAGGTATTGCATGATTGATGCCTAACTCTCCAGCTAAACCTCAAACTCCATGGAGGCATGGGCCCTGTCTGCTTTTGCTCACAACTGTATTTCCAGTACCTAACGCAATGCTTGTCACACAATAGATGCTCAGCGCTTGTCTACTGAATGGATGAAGTAAGGATAAAAGTAAAAAAAAAAAAAGAAGCAGGAAATAATATAACCATATACCTTTATACTTTGAACTACATTGTATAAAAAACTTAAACTTGAGAATTGATTAAAAAACAAATAGCATTCTACTTGAATATATATCTGTGTTTCGGAAGCAATAAAAGCGAACCTGCAGGTACACCTCTCTCTAAGTCGGTATAGGACGTCAGTGGTCATTTTACCGTATCACCAAAGGTGGGCCTACAGATGGGAAAACTCTTACTAGATGCCAGACATGATTTTAAGTACTTGAATCCTCACAATGGCCTTATGAGAGAGGTGTTTCTACCATTCTACAGATGAGGCAGGCGAAGCACCAAGAGGGTGAGGAACTGCCGTGGGTCACGCAGCTGGGATGGCAGAGCTGCCTGAGCAACCCCAGACATCAGTGTTTCCACACTGTGGACGTTTATTATGTTCATATCAGTGTCCCCTGTGGGTCACTATGAGGAAAGAGGTGCAATGTCTCTGCTCCACTCAGTCTTTCAAGGCACTAGGCCACTCCTATCTGGCAACTGTGCCATCCCCTAGGTCCTTTGCATCTTGTTGACAGACAAGCGGGGAGAGACATGAGTGACTGTGGGCCAGACTTAGAAGTGGTGTACTGCATTTTCACCCACGTTTCATGGTCTGGACCTCAGCCACGTAGTTGCTCCTAACTTGAGAGATGCTAGGATAACTAGTTTACCTGTGTGCTCAAGAGGGAAAGGGAGGCAGCATTGCTGAAGGACAGGGCAGTCGTCTCACTGATGGAGCAGGAATTCAAATCCAGACAGGGAGCCTTAAGATCCTGTACATACTCTTAAGCGTTATTCTCTGCCACGGGATTTTTTAACCTCAGCACTGTTGACGTTTTGGGCTGAGTAACTTTGTTGAGGGAGCCGTTCCATGCATTGTGGAATGGTTGGTAGCATCCTGCTCTCTATCCATTAGCTGCTAGTAGCAGTTTCCTCCTGACTTAGTTGTGAAAATCACGATTCTCCAGACAATGCCCAGTGTTTCCTGGTGGGGGTGGTGGGGTGGGAACAAAATCACACCCTGTTCCCCCCTTGATAACCCCCTCTCTATGGTCTTTTATCACGTGATACTCTTCAGGCAAAATCACCCACTGTCAGAGATAAATGAAACTCTAGCGAAGTCTGATGGCTATGCCAGACGAGTCCATTGAAAAATCAGTTTACTCCTCTTCACCTGCTTGTCTGTGTTGGCCTGTAGCACTCACTGCCCGTCATTCTTGAAATGGCATTAGCACCCATGAGACAATTACTTTCTAAGTTCAGTACTCGTAATACACATGGTCTGCAGGCAGACAGGGAAAAGGAAGTGTGGGGAAGTGTCACGTCACTTTCTACAGTAGATATGCACAGTATTCTTGGAATAAATAGGTGAATTCTGAATTGCCTTTCAGAAAAATATTTGTGTGAGATACAGACAGAAAAACATTGCTTTCTCTATTTTTTGTTTATGTCATTGCCATCATGGTATCTTTATGCAAATCCATAAAAGGTGATACATGATTAAACACTGACCTCTTCCTAATAGATGAATCTGAAATCTGTTGGTTGTAGATTCACACACTTAAGCACCTGCCCCTGCATTCATGTGTTCCATGCCCATTGTCATTCCTGGTGCTTCGGCATCAACAGTGAGTTACACACCAGTGCCGCTCAGGCAGGGCGTGATTCGCCAATGTCTGGAAATGCTTCTGGTTGTCACAGCTTGGACTGAAGCATGCTGCCGGCGCCCAGGGGGTGGAGGACAAGGGTGCTGCCAACCGTCTCCCTGTGCACAGGCAGCCCCCACCCCATGGCAAAGAATCATCAGCTCTGAGCATCAGTTGTGCTGAGGTAAACATTTTTTAAAAAGTCAGCAGTAAAGCGTGTTCAGGGTGGAGAAAGAGCAAAGAGGAGTTGGGGGAGGGAACTGGAGAATGCTGGCGGTGGGGGGAGGGTGCAGCTTGCGTGCTTTAAAAACACCGTTTACAGTCTCCAAGTTCAACCTCGGTTAGGAGGTGTGATTGGAGAAACAGCTGAAGGAGGTAAGAGAAACGGAGTTCCAGGTCCGGGGAGCAGCCCGTGCAAGGCTCTCCTCTGCGGGCACCTCAGGGTGCGGTTTGGAGAAAAGCAAGGCTCTTGTGGCCGGAGTGGAAAAAATGAGGAGACAGCGTGGGCAGTAGCATGCATTTGAGAGGCGCAGGGAGGCCAGTTATCTGCCGTCTCGTCAGCCCTGTGGGGACTTTGGCTTTTACAAGGAGCACTATGGGTCTAACTGAACTCATTTTTCACTTTTGATAAGATTAGGGTATAGTTTATAAGATTAAGGTATCTTCAGCAAAATACTGCGGTATACCCTAACTTTAATAAGTTATGTAGGTTTCAGGTGTATAATTCTGTGATAGATCATCTGGATATCTCAGTGCGTGCTCACCACCCGAGGTCAAACCTTCTTCCGTTACTATGTATTTGACCCCCTCTCCCCTTTTTTCTATCCCCCCACCCCCTTCCCTCTGGTAACCACCATACTGTTGTCTGTGTCCACGAGTTTGTGCTTGTTTCTCTTGTTTGTACATGTGTTGCTGTCAGGGATGGATCTTGAGAATATCATGCTAAGCGAAAAGAGACAGAAAAAGCTAAGAACTCTGTGGTTTCACTCACATGTGGGATATATATATATATATAACACGAACTGAACTTTTGAAACTATTCTGACTGCTCTGTTAAGAACAGATTGTACAGAGCAAGGGTAGAAGGGTCAGTTAGGAGGCAATTGCATTCATCCAAGTGAGAGATGATATCATTATACATACAGTTTGGTTTCTAGCTTTTCAAAGTCTCTAATAACTCACACATAACTCTTTGCAACTTGTGGTTGTGCACAAAATGTTCCCTGTGCATCCATGAAATGGACATTATAAAAAGACTCCTTAAAATGAAATTTGCTCGCATGACTCTCTCCCCCTATTAGACGGAGCCAGAGGACAGGCATCAGTGACTGTGAGATCGAACTGGGTGTGGCAGGGTCAGCATTGTGCCACTGCCAAGGACACAGCCTGGGCTCCTGAGTCAGGTTCTCTTCTGTCCTGAATGCAGAACATTCGGATGAAAATGTGAGGAATGGTTTCAGCCAGTCAGCCAGTTGTCATCTCCATGTTCAACTTGCATCAGTCCTAAACTGGTGATTTATTTTTGGTCTCAGTTCTACTGATAGACCGTTTTCCCTATCCAGAGTTGTATGGCTGTTAAATTCTGTGATCGACCCCTAGATGCTTGACCCCTAGATGTTTAACTCATGCATCACACATTTTAATTCATGTGTCACACGCATATATACAGTGGGCAGAGTATACAGACCACTTGACCTGAAATTGGCTTACATGCCCTTTTTCTCCCTTCTAGGACGTGAACTAGGGAATAATTTTTGAAAGTCTAGGGAATAGCAATACAACACAGCTCATAGTGCCCAAGAAAGCGCTACCCGTGGAAATCTTGGTGCTGGGCCAACAAGGGCTGGTAAGGATGGGAGAAACTCGCTGAAGGGCAAGCAAGTAGGAGATTCTCTATGACCTTTCTCTGATTGCCTTATCATTTGACGTTCCTCTCAACCAAATAAGCTGGCAGACCATGGCAGGGAGGTGTAGAATGGTGACCGGTCAGATGATGGTCTTCAGGTAGTGGTAGGAACACTCACAGTAGTAAAAGCAATAGTGACCACCACTTCTAAATAACTCCCGTATTCCAGAGTGACACCATAGATGCTTGCTCAAGGTCACTCTGGTCAATGTCAGATGAGTGAACAGGAGAGAAGTGTATTTTCCCCACCACGCTGCCACCTCACGGATTTGCCACTTGACAAGAACCAAAGTGCAGTTTTTCCTCCACGTCACGCTTGTGTGAGCCTGTGGGTGTAAAGATACCGCGTTGCCTTTGGAGTTTATTGTTAAAGCTTTTCAGGTGGGTTAGAGGCAAAGAAAACACAGAGCTACAATAGAAAATACATGTTCCAAACTGAGGAAAATACCATTTGGAGGAGTCGTTCAAGTTCAGGGAAAAGTGGACTCAGACTGGGAGGCCTCCCACATAACTGTAAGGGTCGGTACCCGAGCCGGCTGATCGTCAGGGAGGAAGAAAATCCCTAGTGAACCAGAGCTCTCCTGCCATTTTGCCAGCATTTGCAAGACACAACACTCCTGCATGGCGAAGGGGGCTCTGAGTGAAGTAGTGGACAGTACGCTCAGCAACCTTGTTGAAGCAAATGCCTTGTCGGGCTTTTCTGGGAGCTGTTTCCAGAAGGCCCCTCAGCATGGGTCTGCAGAATTAATTAATTGCTCATGGTCATAAAATTCTTCAGGAGTTCAGGCATATCTTCAGCAAAATACTGCGGTATACCCTAACTAATCTGATTGTAAGTATTTGTTGTTTGAACTACATTCTACAAAAATTAAAGTTGAGAACTGATTAAAAGGCTAATAGCCTCACATTCCATTTGAATATATATTTGTGCTTGAAGCAATAAAGCAAACCTGTGAGTATGCATTCTTGTGAAGTCAATGTGCAATGCCGTTTGGTCGTATTATATGGCAGCAACAGAACTGGGCCCACAGGCCGCTTACCAGCCATTCGTTGGGCACCTGAAGATGTGACCCTACAGAGGCTCTCCGGCATCAGCCAGCTACAGGACCCGAGGTGGTCAGCGTTAGGGTCATTTCACTGAAGCATTTTAGTTCCAGGAAGCTCCTCTCAAAATTCAATTTCGGAGAAGATAGAATAATACTGGATTAGCCAAAAAAGTTCACTTGGCTTTTCCTGTAGTTTTCTTTAACTTCATCCAAAACAATTTTGTTTGATTGTATTATGACAGCTGTACAATTGAACAAATGTATCAGCATGCATTTAAAAAAACATCAAAATTAGCCCTGGCTGGTGTAGCTCAGTGGATTGAGCGCGAGCCTGTGAACCAGAGTATCGCGGTTTGATTCCCAGTCAGGGCACATGCCTGCGTTGCAGGCCAGTTCCCAGCCGGGGACACATAAGAGGCAACCATACATTGATATTTCTCTCCCTCTCTTCCTCTCTCCCTCTCCTTCCCTTCCCCTCTAAAGATAAATAAATAAAATTTAAAAAAATCAAAATTAGTGATTTTTTTGTGTAGCCATTTGAATATTGAAGAAGAAAATATGCAACATTTTTGGCGTATTATATTTTATTAGTTCACGAAAGGTAAAAATGCAACTGAAATGCAAAACAAGATTTGTGCAGTGTATAGAGAAGGTGCTGTGACTGATCAAACATGTCAAAAGTAGAATGCAAAGTTTCATGTTGGAGATTTCTAGCTGGATGATGCTCTGTGGTCCGGCAGACCAGTTGAGGTTGATAGCAATCAAATCGAGAAATAATTGAGAGCAATCAGTGTTATACTATGCAGGAGAGAGCCAACATACTCAAAATATCCAAATCAATAGTTATTAGTAAAAAAGAAAAATGTGTCTTATATTCAAAGAAAAAACTAAATGGACTTTTTGACCAACCATATATATCAGTAGGGAATTTATCAAAGGGATAATGATAACTAATATTTATATGGTACCTACTAGTTTCCCGATATTTCACAGTTATAAACTCCTTTAACCCTGTGAAGAAGGTATAGTTATTATCCTCAGTTGTATAGAGGAGGAAACTGAGGCACAGAGAGGTTAAAGAACTTGCCCGAGGCTCGGATTCTGAGGCCAGGCAGTCTAGCTCCAGTCGTACCCTCTTAACATTATGCACTGGTTTCAGTGGCTGCTATAACAAATCACCATGAATTTTGTGCTTAAAGCAGCACAAACATATTATCTTATGTTCTGTAGGTTAGAAGGCCAACATGAGGCACACTGGGCTAAAATCAGGGTGTGGCAGGGCTGCATTCTTTTCAAAGGCCCTGGGGCAGACTGTTCCTTTGCCTTTTCCTGCTTCTTGAGGCTGGCACATTCCTGGGCTCCGGCCGCTTCCTTCACGTTCACAGCCAGCAGTGGCAGTGCGGTCCTACCTACATCCCATCCCCATCCCCATCCCTCTGCTCTCCCTTCTGTCATCACATCTTCTCTGGCTCTTCTGCCTCCCTCATCCACTTTTAAGGACACTTTTTGTCCCATTGAATCTGCCTGGATAGTCCAGGACACTCCCCCTATTTTAAAGTCAGCTAATTAGCAACCTTAATTCCATCTGCAGCATTCATTCCCCTTTGCCATGAAGTTTAACATAGTCTGTGGTTCTAGGGATTAGGACGGGGACTTCTTTGGGGAGTGCCATTCTGCCTAGTACAGCTATTTACATTTGCCAATCGGGAAAGCCCCAAGGGTCTGTCTAGGACAGAGGACATGTGAGTTTTAATGGGGGGAAAGGAAGCAGGAAGGAAGGGAGAGATGTGGCAGTAGGGTTTGGGGACATTAAATGAAATGACATGTAAAATATTTAGTCCAGTACCTGGCCTGTAGCAAGCACTCAATAGTTAATGGCTATTTATTATTTTCATTATTATTATTATTATTGTTACTATTATTATTACTATTACTGCCGCTACTACTACTATGAGAATGCCTGGAGAAATCTCTGAAATTCAATTTGCAGTCAGTATCTAAGTCTGAGGTGACAGAGACTGATTTTTGCCAAGGTAAATATCTGACCTGAAATAGAATAGCATTACTTTTGAAATAAGTGTTACTCCTGTTCCAGATAATGTTATGGACTGACTGCGTCCTCCCAAAATTCATGTTGAAATCTAATTGCCAAAGTGATGGTATTGACAGGTGGGCCTTTGGGAGGTGATGAGGTCATGAGGGTGGAGCCCTCATGAGGGGGATTAGTGCCCTTAAAGGAGAGACCAGAGAGCTAGCTCCCCCTTTCCACCATGTGGGGCTACAATGAAAAGTCTGCAACCTGGAAGAGGCCCCTCACCGGAACTTGACCTTGCTGGCACCCTGCTCTCCTGGAAATAAATGTTTGTTGTTTAAAAGTCACCTAGTCTATGGTAATTTGTTACAGCAGCCCAGATAAAACAGGATTACCATTCACATTTATTTATCAGTGATACATGCATATTTGTTTTCTAAACCCTTTCAGCATAGGTATTTGAAGATACTGATTCTTCTAGCAGTCAGCCTTTTTCTATATTTTATCTCCAGTGTTTAGACTCCTTTTTTTTTTTCCATTGATCTAAAATCTTTAGAGAGTCCTTTCGGCAAGGAGATACTGAGATTGATTCAAGCAGGACTGATGTTCCTACAGAGCGCTGGGACTTGCAGCAGGCTCTGAGCTGTTGTTTTATTGCAGTCACTTATTTGGCATTAGGATCCTCAATGCACAGGTCGTTCGTATTGATCCACAGAGTCGAGGGTGTCATAGCTCTCTCCTGGGAAGCTCGGAGCCGAGATGGAAATGAAACAAGCCGTGCGGCCTGGGATTTGTGCTTCCCAAAACGATGTGGCTTCTTTTAAGTAGGACAGAATTTAATGACTTTCGTTGAAGGGACAAAGAGGTTGTTACCAAATCATGTGGAAAGAGCACACCTTTGGGTGTCGGGAGATTCAAGAGTTAGCTGGGTTCTCTCAGTGTTTGTGGGATCAACTTTGAATAAGTCACTTAGCAGTCTTTTATTGCCATTTATCCATCTGTAAATGAATATAGTTTTTAATCAATTCATTTGTCCCCAAATTCTTTTAATATGTTATGTGCAAGTGTTGTACTGTAGTAGAGAAATATGTTTCTGTGTGTTCAGATGTATGTTTATATATGTGTATATATTTTTATTTAAAATTTGAACTCAAGCATTTAATTTCATGGGAAAGAGGCTATTTTACAAGTCAAAGGGATAAAAGGCAGTTAACACACCAATAGAGAAAGGGAAGATTGGCCAAATTTAGGTACAGTCAAGTGAGCAGGGGTTGACATAAAGGAGAAGTCGGGGGGCTGGGATGGCATGTGTGGGCGGACTGTGTGTGGTGTGATCACACTGTGCGTGACATCACCCAGAAGGACAGTAGCGGGCAGAGGGGGAACAGGGATGAGAGGGGAGGAAATGATTGTGCCTGCAGGCGCCCTGTATCCGGCTCTGTGCCGTGTGTCCTTCATCTGTCATCTCATTTGACCTTTGCGACAACCCTGCACCATAATTTCATTATCCTCACTTTACCGAAGGTGGAGCCCAGGCTCGAAGCAGTTAAACAGTTCACCCAGGGCTACAGCGTAACAAGCAGACTTTGGAGTTTGAACCCAGGTCTGCCTGATTTCAGACTCATGTTCCCACCTCAAGAGCACAGCTGACACTGACCGAGCATCACTAGCCATCAGGCTGCCCAGGAGTCTAGGAGTATTGTCAGCTGCATGCAGAGATGGAGAAGTGGAACAGAGAGGGCTCTGAGTCACACAGCTGGTAGAAGCAGGAAGCCCTCCCGAACGGCCTGTGCGAGCTCACTCTTCTGTACTCCGATAGCATCCTCACCCCAAGGCACTCATATTCATCCTCGTGAGGGTTTGGGGCTGAAAGACAATAGGTTTATCTCTCTTAAATCACTTATTTGAATCTACAAGCAGGACTACTAACAATTGTAGGGCCTTGGGCAAGAGTATAAGTGAATCCCATAGACCATGTGTCTAAATAATTAAACGGAATAAATCACGTTAACAATTAAGTACAACACAGTGATCAGTCAAATGGCAGTCTTCAAGCAGTGGTAGCAATAATTGTAATGATAAAAGCAATAGTGACCACCATTTATAAACAACTGCTGTATTCCAGAATTACACCATCAACACATTGCAGCTCTGAAGGTATTGGTGGGTAATATGATGAAGGTCAGAGAGACTGAATGGCTTTGTCAAGGTCACTCCAATCAATGTCAGATTAGTGAACAGGAGAAAAACGTATTTTCTCCACAATACTGCCTTCTGCTTTGACAAACACATCTGCATAATGACCTCGAAGTCCAAGTTCTCAGGATGCTTGGTGATCTCTTCCACTGGTGAGTGTGGGGAAAATCGTTCCCCACCTACCTTGGCCTGCCTGCTTCTCTTCAGGCTCATACTGAGGGGCTTTAGGTTTATACCTGCAGACACGCCAACCCATGCCCAGGTGCCATCAGTGCCGCTTGCAAGCATCTTGGCTACTTGTCAGGCATAGAAGTGTCTTCAAGAGGACGAGCCTGGTGTGCAGGTCCACAAAGACGCAGCAGTGGACTTGGGGCTTTAAGGCAGGCTCTGGGTAACACATCCCTTTGGCTTTGCCAACACCTCACTGCATAGGGAGCAGAACGGCTGGGGTGGCCCATTTACAAACCCTCTGGGGTTTGGGCAGGGCTCAGCACACTCACATTTAAGAGTGGCCCTGAGGGAGGGACAGAAGTTAAACCTGTGGTCTTTGTGAACAGTACGTTATTCCAGTGACCACTAACTGAGGACTGTGTCTTAGAAACATCTCTATCCCTGGGGATGAACCAGGCTCTTCTCATTTCCTGCTTTCCTCACCCAGTACTACACCCACACCATCAGTTTTGTGTTTCCTACTCCTGATTAATGATATCACCCCTGTATGTTGACCGGCCTTGGTGCTACAGTCTTCCTCACCATCCACCATCACCACCAAATGCCATTGGTCCCAGCTCTTCCTCTCTGATCTCCGACACCACCTTAGTTGAAGTGGCCACCAACTCTAGTATGAATGACTATAAGTCTCCTCATTTCTTCTGTCTTTCCCCACTCCCAAATACGTCACAGGTAACTTGCAAGGCTCCTACCACTAGCTCCATTGTACAGTTAGAAATGAACACCCTTCCTTCGGGAATCCACAGCCCACAGATTGACAGGCAGAGCAGGGGCTGGAATTTCCACCCTTCCTTCTCTCCGCAGCCTTGCATCCTCAGCAGTGAGTAACATGGACTGCCACTCACGGTAGCATTGCTTCCTTCCATAACAGCTTTCAACGCTTCCCTGGGGCCTTTAAGATAAAGTCGACACTCCTTAGTGTGGTGCACAAATCTGCCTTGGCAGCTTCTTCTCCCCTCCCCAGCTTCCTGGGCTGGACACATCTGCAGCACGGCCACAGAGGTCACTAACTGTCCCGTGATGGTTGTTCCTTCTTTTTAAGGTGCTCCCTCTTTCCTCTTACTCTGGTGAGAGCATGTGCTTCCCTCAGGAACCTGCTCAGATGCCATGTTCTTTACGAAACCTCTTATTTCTCAGGCAGGTGGTGTTAGAATTCCAGGCACATTAGCCTTTGTAAATGTTTAGGTTATGGAACTGATTATATTGTCCCACAGTTCTTTCCATGTCTGTGTGTTGCACACAGCACAAGTCAGCAGCCAGAGGTAATTAGAAGGGAGTTCAAGTCTTTACTCAAATTTCCCAAAGGACACAAAGAGGAGTCAAGTGTGTGGTCTTCAGCCACAGCTTATCATCCTCTCTTCTTCCTTTACAAGCTTCCTTATCACCCCTGACAAAAACAATCTTCCTCCACCCCAGCCTGCACAGTTTTTCTTTCCTTTTCCTTTATTGTTTTGCTCCTCTCCCGAAACCTCACCCTTTTCTACCATTACTTTTTTAGGTGGACTGGCATAGCTTCTCCACCAGGAAAAAAGAAAAGGATAAATTAGGGCATAAATCGCAGGCCTGCCTTTGTTGGGATAGAGACTGTGCCAGTCAGATTGTGCCAGGTTCTGCTGAGGTAACAAGCAACCCTCAGATCTCAGCGGCTTACTCAAAGGTGTGTTTCTTGCTCATGTGACAAATTAGTTATGGGTTCACCGAGGCTTTGCTTCTCCTGTCTCCTTTCTTATGGGAACCTGGCTGAAGATGCAACCTGGACTCAAGACATGCCTTCCCGTGGCAGAAGGGAAGAGTAATGGTAGAGCCACACATTTGTTCTTAGAATTTCTGCTCCGATGTGGCACATACCACTCCGGTCACAGTTCACTAAGCAAAGCAAGTCTCCTGGACAAGCATGATAATGGGGTGGGGAGTTACAGTTCTCCCCCAGGGAGGTCAGGTGCAAGTTCATGATAACGGGTAAGAATATGAAATCCTCACAAAGTAAAGCAGCAAATCAGCAAAACAGTGCAGCCCTCCCAGGAATATCTCTGTTCATTATTGTTTTTGTCCTGTCACATTTATATAACACATTGCTCTGTGAGCTCTTTTAGGACTCAGGGGACGTCTTGTATTATTTTTTGTTTCAAGCACCTTCCATCTTGTTAGGGAAGGAAGTTTCCATGCAAGTTAGCAAAGACTTGGGCAGAAGAAGGCGAAATGATGTAGGAGCAAAATCAGACTTGGGGCTGAAACTATTTCAAAGCTCAAATTCAGAAACCATCTTGTTACTGTGCTGATATTCCTGTCAGGTTCACAAGCGGGATCGGTGGGTGGCTGCTTATGTGGCATGTGGTTTCTGAGAGAAAAGGACAGCCTCTTCGCCAAAGAGTGCGTGCGTTCCAACTCCCTGTGCCACTCAGGCTCCATTCAGGAAAACTGAACCCGCAGTTACTTCAACACAGAGGTTAACACGGGGAATTGGTAAAATAAATATTGGAGAACTAAAATGTCATAAAAGGAGCCATGAGGCCCCACGGGTAATAACTGCAGGAAGTGAAGCAGCTACTGCCTCCAGGGCTCCGGGAACATAAGAAAGAGAAAGAATTGTCAGAACCTGGAAGCTCAGAGGAGGTGCCCCTGGAGATGAGCTCCAGATCTCTGATGGGGAGATGCCACCCTGCCGGACTGGTGCCCCGGGGGCATGGGGTGGGGGTGTTTCTTTAAAAAGAATGATAGACACTGGAACCAATTGCTACTGTGAGGTTGAAGAATCACTGCTGGGGCAGCAGGAACAACAGGCAAACAGGAAAAACCAAATACAATACCTCACGCCCTTTTTTCCCCTTTGAGTCTTCTGTAGTGCCCCCTACTGGCCAAACATATCAGAGAGCCAGATGCAAAGGAGAATATTGTAGGTGGCCAAGTTCCAGCCCCAGCATCTTAGAGGAGAATAGAGAAGAGGGAGCCAAGAGATGACTTAATGAATAGTGCACTCCCTCAGATCTGGAATTTGGCAGTTTTAACTTTAATCCTTTGGCTAAAGTCATCTACAGCTAAAGCTAAAATATTCCTGGGAAAAATGAAATATTTAACATTATTCTTCATGTATACCCCATTATGATTATGCCTAGAAGATCTCTTCTAGAAAGTTAGAGAAGAGGGGGAAGGAAGAGCTTTAGTGGGGTGCTTTGGCTGTTTTGGGATTAGACAGAGAATGCCATTAAGATGGTAAAGGAAAAAGAGATCAGAAAATTTTTTAAAGGCAGGGATTATGGAAAATAAAGTTTACTAACTTTGAAATTTTGTGGATGCTTGGCAGAGTGTCTAGGTCCTTGCTGATCACAGCAGTATAAATGAACTACAGGAAAGTAGATGAATCTGTCCCCTCGGTGAATACGTGGGCTGACTGGGCTCCCATAGGAGGTATTAAAAGGAGACCCAGGACGGAGACCAGACTAAGACGGTAGCTGTGAGTGAGTCACTGGATGATCAGTTTGTGCAGTGACAATTACCTAGGTAATTTGGGCAACATTTTACCATGGACAAAATTGCAGCAGCACCCTAATTAGTGGAAAGCCCAGGCCTGGGTTACTCTAAATTGGATCTTTCTGATCTGAGGCTTAATTAAGAAATCATTTATGTTTCCAAATTTGTTTTTATAGATTTTTTACAAATGCTTTTCTCTTTCATTCTGGCTCACGTTTAAATAGCAAATAAAAGAGGTCTCCCATACATTGGAGCCATGCGTTCTGGTTTTCATTCCGAATGGCCACATCAGTTCAGTCAGCACCAAGCGCCAGTTTAGTGACAGGCACCGGTTAGGGCTGGACAAAGACAAATGAATCCCAGTGTCTGCACTTACCGGTCAATGGCTGAGCTCACATAAACTCTGGTTAGGAGCACAGGCTGCAGAGTGAGTGGGGCCTCGTCCCTACGCCCCTGCCCTGCAACACACAGACTGGGTGGTTCCAAGCTTCATTCACTTCGTCTGTAAATTGGGAGTCCTAATAGTACTCACCTAATACGAAAATTCGCAACTCAGTGTACAAAGGCCTATGGTAAATGTTCAATACACTTGTCTATTATTATTAACAATGTACATACTTAATGTAAAAATAGATGATTTTAAGGTGTGTGAGTTGTATATATGCTGATTTTCACTTTTCTTTATCTCTACAGGTAGGGATAGGTGAGGACTGGTCTGAATTGTTACAAATTCCAGGACATTATTGTTTTCCCCCCTTCTTTTCTCCTGCCTATGGTGTTCCTTCTTTAAACCTTTATTCTTTCCTCCACCCCCCTCTTCTTCCTCCAGAATTATTCCAGTTCCTGTGCACATCCTCAGTTCCCTTCATTCCATGTACACCTACGCGGCACCAAAGGTACTATTTTGCCAACCGTGCCTCACCAATAAATTTTCAACCTCAGGCCCCATGAATGCATATCCTCCTATTAAGTAACTAGCATTTAAAAATTATTTATTGATTCAACCAATGATCCTCCAACCTTTTTCTCACACGACACTGGTAATTTTTGCTTGTCTAACACACTCTTTATGGTTTTTTTCCTCTAGAAAGCACATTAGAATACATGGGAATAAATTGATGTTATTATGAATGTACCTTAAGTCCGTTTTGATTTAACATTCTTTTTTAAAACATCCCCACATTTAGGCACATTAGTCATTAGTAGCATCAAATTAATTGCAACTAACCCCACCATTAATCATGTCATGTCAGGGTGTTTTGACACATGGGTGAATTAAGACTCCCGAATTTAACTCTTGCTTCTTTCTTAATACCTGTCCAAATATGCATGCCAAAAATGCCACTCCGAAGTGTATGTTCCTTGGGAAACACTTGTACGTGTGTTTTTGAGAGTGTTGTTTACAATGCTAAAACATTGGAAATAGTGTAAATATCCACCAGAAAAAAAATGAATTGACAAACTGTGGTGTCTTCATACAGTAAACTCAGAAGCAGCAGGGTGCACAGCTGGGCCAGAGCGCCTTGTGTTGACGTGAACCTCATGTAGTTGCCCAAGGGAAGCCGGTTGCAGAAGAATGAGGACAGCATGATCTCATTTCCGTAAATACTTAAAACATACAATATGATGTTGTATATTTAGGAATACACACACATTAGAGATTATGAAAAATCCCTGACAGAGACTGCTCCTCGGGTGGGGAATGAAATGGAGGAGGAACACAC
Source organism: Artibeus jamaicensis (assembly GCF_021234435.1). NCBI lineage: Eukaryota > Metazoa > Chordata > Mammalia > Chiroptera > Phyllostomidae > Artibeus > Artibeus jamaicensis. Next base: position 15,821,588 of record NW_026521486.1, on the reverse strand, counting down.
AGGCAGACTTCATCTGCAAACATTTATTTCTTCAGTTCGTGAGCATACGAGTGTTTGATACTATTCTTAATGGAGTTTTGTGTCTGAAAGATTTTATTGAAATAGAAATTTCCATGAAAATTTCAATACCTGACTTTATTTTATTTTTTCAGTTTTATTTATTTTTTTTATTTATTTATTTTTTTTATTGATTATGCCATTACAGTTGTTCTATTCCCCCCTTCATTCTTCTCCACCCTACCCCCCTGTCCCCACCATTACCCCCCCTTTAGTTTATGACCATGTGTCTCAAGTTCTTTAGATTCTATATTTCCCATACTATTCTTGCCCCCCCATCTATTTTCTATCTACTGTCTATGCTACTTGTTTTCTGTACCTTCTCCCCTCTTCTCCTCCTCCCACTCCCCTGTTGCTAACCCTCCTTGAGATCTTCATTTCTATGTTTCCACTCCTGATCTAACTGTCCTTTTAGTTTGCTTTTATTTTAGGTGTGGTTGTTAATAACTGTGAGTTTGCTGTCCTTTCATTGTTCATCTTTTTTATCTTCTTTTTCTTAGGTAAGTCCCTTTAACATTTCATATAATAAGGGCTTGGTGATGATGAACTCCTTGAACTTGACCTTATCTGAGAAGCACTTTATCTGTCCTTCCATTCTAAATGAAAGTTTTACTGGATAGAGCAATCTTGGTTGGAGGTCTTTGGATTTCATGACTTGGAATACCTCTTTCCAGCCCCTTCTTGCCTGTAAGGTCTCTTTTGAGAAATCCACTGACAGTCTGATGGGGACTCCTTTGTAGGTGACTGTCCTCAATACCTCACTTTAAAATAGCAAGTGCCTATTGGGGTGTGTTAAAATTATGAGGATCCGTGATCTTTAGATAAAGTGGCAAATAATGAGCTCATAATAAAAATCACGGAACTGCCACTTATGAGGACATGTGAGTACCCTGCATGCGTTGCCTCCTAACCCTCAAACCTCCCTCTGCAGTGGGTGTTACTGTTGTGCCATTTGATAGGTTAAAATACTGAGGATTAGAGAAGTTACTTTTCTAAATTCCAAATAGTACAGTTCACCCTGGAACAGCACAGGTTTGAACAGCACGGGTTCATTTATGCATGCATGTTTTTCAATAAATGCAGCAAATGTATTTTCCCTAACATTTTCTTTTCTCCAGCTTACCTTACTGTAAGAATACAGTTTATGATACACGTAACATGCCAAATGTGTTGTGTTATCAGTAGGACTTCCAGTCAGCAGTACGCCTTTAATAGTCATGTTTTGGGAGAGTCAAAAGCTACACATAGATTTTCGACTGTGTGGGGTGGGAGGTGGTGGTTGCTCCAGGGTCAGCTGTACTGGTAAAACCAAGCAAGACTCTAACTCAGGTTTGCTTTACCTTAAACCAGTAAAGTAGATGTTACTATATCAGCACTTGAACTCTTAGGTTCATGTTATATTCTCTCTCTTCATGAAGCAGCTTCTTCCTCCGAAATTGTGAGAAAGTGCGTTTCTGTTGCGTAAGCCACCCGATCCATGGTACTAATGTTATGGCATCAGGAGCAAACTGTACGCGTATTTATTATAGTTCACTCCTAATAATAATTTGACTAGGTATAAACATCTATATCCAGCCAGAACCCTTTTCCTTCAGAGTTTTTAAAGTCTTGCTCCTTTGATTCTAAAGTTTAATATTGCTGAGAGGACTTCAAAACATTCAAATTCCTGATTCTCCCTGTATAACTTGTTCTCTCTGTGGAAGCGTGTCCAGTGTTCTGAAATATGAGAGTTAGGTATCTTGATGTGGCTCTTTGTTTGTCTATTGCAGTGGGTACTCTGCAGACCCTTTTAACTTACATACTCTTGTCTGTCAGTTTAGGGAAGTTTTCTTGAGTAATTCTTGAACTTTGTGGTAGATTTGTTCTTTTTCTCTTTCTGGAATTCCTGTTTCTCAGATATTGAACTTCCAAAGCTGATTCTCTCCTGTCCTTATCTTTTCTCTCCGTTTTGTTATCTAGAACCAAAAGATTTTCTCAATTTATCTCCTGGAAGACTTCCTCAACTTATTTTTAATTCTTCTGATTTTGTTTTAGTTTCTAAGAACTGTTATATATTTTTTATGTTTGGACTTTTTAAAATCATGTTTTGAGTTTTTTGCACAATCCCATTATCTTAATTCTCTGAGCATAATGATTTTTTAATTGAGATCTAATTGACACATAGCGTATTAGTTTCAGGTGTACACCATAATGATTCTGTTTGTAAATAGTGAAAAATGATCCCCACAATATATCTGCTCAACACTTGTCATCATACATAGTTAGACTTTTTTTTATCATGATGAGAACTTTTAACATTTACTCTCTTAGAAACTCTTAAATATGCAATACAGTGTTATTAACTAAAGAAACCATGCTGTGTGTTACATCCCCAACTCTCAATTATTTTGTAACAGTAAGTTTGTACCTTTTGACCCCTTCTCTCATCCATCTAGTCTCTGTATCTGTGAGCTTGTTTGGTTTTTTTAAGATTCCACATATAAGTGAGGTAATATGGTATTTGTCTTCATTTATCTGACATTTCACTTAACATAATGTCCCCAAGGTCTATACATGTAGTCCCAGGTGGCAAGATTTCAATGTTTTTACAACTGAATACTATTCCTATATATATAAAATGAAATACTCTATGTATATATTTACATATATATGACTAGTGTATGTGTGTATGTATAAATAATGTGTATATATATATGAGGCCTGTCCAAGAAAAAATCCAACCATTGTTAATATAATGAGAACAGTTTGCACAACATGGATGTAACCTGGCAGCCAAGGAGAGTGGACTGGAATGCGCATGTGTGAACAACGATGACTTCACTGTACTAGTCAGTGGGGGCAGTAGACAATACTGAATGAGCACGTGTACTGTGTGGTTGTCACATTCAAAATGACTGAGCGAGTAGAGCAATGAATATGCATCAAATTTTGCATTAAGCTTGAACATTCCTCCATGGAAACTATTTGGATCATTCAGAAGGCTGCAGCTATGGGCAGTTGGTGACTGGCAGTTTCATTATGACAGTGTGCCCACTCATGCATCACATCTTGTGCAGTTTTTTTTGAGAAACGTCAAATAACCCAGGTGATCAATCAGCCCCACTCCAGCCAGGTTTGGTACCCTGTGACTTCTGGCTTTCCCCCAAATTAAAGTCACCTTTGAAAGAGAAGAGCTTTCAGACCCTCTGTGAGATTCACGAAAATACTATGGGGCAGCTGATGGCGATTGGGAGAACTGTGTGAGGTTCCAAGGTGCCTACTTTGAAGAGGACTGAGGCGTCATTGTCCTGTGTGCAGTGTTTCTTGTATCTTGTATCTTCTATAACTGTCTCTATTTTTCATGTTACATGGTTAGATACTTTCTGGACCGACTTCATATGAATAGTATATGTATATATACCTATACAATGAAATAGTATATGCATCTATTTACATATATATGACTAGTGTGCATATATATGAATAGTGTAGGTATGTATGTCTGTATATATAAATATAATGGAATAGTATACCATGTTTCCTTTATAGTTCATCAGTGGGCCACGTAGGTTGCTTCCATATCTTGGCTATGGTAAATAGTGTTGCAGTAAACATGGGGATTCATGTATCTTTTCAAGTTAGTGTTTACATTTCCTTTGGTAAGTACACAGAAGTGTAATTGTTGGATCATAGGGTAGTTCTGTCTCAAATCTGAGGAACCTCCATACCATTCTTTTTTTTTTAACTTTCTTAACCTTAAATTTTATTTATTTATTTATTTTTCTTGTTGTTCAAGTATAGTTCTTTCCATTTTCCCCCGCAACTCCCCCCACTCCAGCCATCCCCACCTCCCACCCTCAATCCTACCCCTGCTTTGGTTTTGTCCATGTGACCTTTATAGTTGTTCCTGAAAACCTTTCCCCCTTCCCCCCATTATCCCCTCCCATCTGGTCTCTGGTTACTGTCAGTTTGTTTTTAATTTCAGTGTCTCTGATTACATTTTGCTTGCTTGTTTGCGTTGTTGATTAGGTTCCAGAATCACTAGCCATCAGAGAAAGGCAAATTAATGGAACTGGAGAGCATTATGCTGAGTGAAATAAGCCAGGAGGTGAGAGACAAATTCCATACCGTTTTCCACAGTGGCTCTACCAATTTACGACCCTACCAATAGGGCACAAGGGTTCCATTGTTTCCACATCTTCTCCAATATTTGTTATTACTTGTCTTTTGGTGAAATGATATCTCACTGTGGTTTTGATATGTATTTCTCTAATGATTAGTGATGTTCAGAATCTTTTTATGAACCTATTACCCCTCTGTATGTCATCTTCAGAAAAATGTCTATTCAGATTCTCTGCCCAGTTTAAAAAATCAGATCGTTTGCTTCTTGCTATGAGGTTGTATGAGTTCTTTGTATACTTTGGGTATTAACCCCTTATCAGATATATGATTTGCAACTATTTTTCTCCCATTGCAGAGGCTGCCTTTTAATTTTGATGATGGTTTTGTTTTTTTGCTGTGCATAGCTTTTTAATTTGATGATGTTCCACTTATTTATTCTTTCTTATTTTGTTGCCATTGCTTTTGGTATAAAATCCAAAAAATTCATTGCCAAAAGCAATGTCAAGGAGCTTAGCACTTATGTTTTTTTCAGGTCCTATGTTCACGTTTTTGATCCATTTTGTTAATTTTTATATATGGTATAAAATCCAGTTTTATACTTTTGCATATATATGGCTGTCCAGTTTTCTCAACACCCTTTACTGAAAAAACTATCCTTTTCTCATTGTGTATACTTGTCTCCCTTGTCATAAATTAACTGACCATATATGTGTAGGTTTATTTCTGGGCTCCCTATTCTGATCAGTTCTATTTTTAGGCCCATATCATACTGTTTTTGATTCCTGTAGGTTTGCAATATAGTTTGACATCAGGGAGCATGAGGCCTCTAGCTTTGTTCTTTCTCAAGATTGCTTTGGCCATTCAGGGTCTTTTGTGGTTCCACACAAATTTCAGGATTGTTCTCTTTCTGTGACAAATGCTATTGGAACTTTACAGAGATTACATTGAATCTGTAGATTACTTTGGATAGCATGTTCATTTTAACAATATTCTAAACCATGAGCATACAGCAACTTTTAATTTATTTGTATCTTCTTCAATTTGTTTCCTCAGTGTATAATAGTTTCATTATATGGGTCTTTTTGCCTCCTTGGTTGAATTTATTCCTAGGTATTCTTTTTGATGTAATTATAAATGGAGTATTTTTCTTAATTTTCTTTCTAATAGTTTATCATTAGTGTATGTAAGTACAACAGCTTCACGTATATTGATTTTTGTATTCTGCAACTTCAGTGAATTTGTTTATTAGTTCTAACAGCCTTCTGGTAGAGTGTTTAGGAATTTCTATGTGTATATTATGTCATCTTGAAATAGTGACAGTTTTACTTCTTTTTATTGTTATTCTATTACAATTTCCCCAATTTTTTCCCCTTTGCCCTCCTCCACCCGTCCCAAGTCAATTCCCTCAATGTTGTCCATGTCCAGGGGTCATTCATACATGTTTTTTATCTAGTCCCTTCTCTTTCTTTCCACCATTACCCCCATCCCCGCTGCTCACTGTCAATCTGTTCCATGTTTCCATGCCCATGGTTCTATTTCGTTCATTAGTTTATTTCGTTTATTAGGTTCCTCTTCTTGGTGAGATCTGGTTTTGTCTTTCGAATACAGTATTTGTCTTTCACTAACTGGTTTATTTCATTTGGCATAATATTCTCCAGTTTCACCCATGCTCTTGCAAAAGGTAGGAGTTCCTCCTTTCTTTCTGCTGTGTAGTATTCCATTGTGGAAATGTACCACAGTTTTTTGATCCACTCATTTACTGATGGGCACTCAGGCTATTACAGAACATGGCTATTATAAATAGCACTGCTTTGGAATAGGGGTGTGTCGTTTTACTTCTTTCTTTCTAATTTGGATGCCTTTTTTTCTTTTCTTGCCTTACTGCTCTGGCTCAAAATATTTAATACTATGTTGCATAAAAGTGGTGAGAATGGGCATCATTGACTTGTTCCTGATCATTAGAGGAATAGCCTTCAGATTTTCACCATTGAGTATAATGTTAGCTGGAGGATTGTTATATATGGCATTATTTTCTAATGTGCTTTAATGGATGTCTTCAGATCATGATTTTCTAATGTGCTTTAATGGATGTCTTCAGATATCTAGTAAGCTTTGATTGACATTCCATACATAAGAATAGGAAATGCAAAATGAGTATGAATTCAGAGTAATAGGTGGGGTTTCCCATGGTGGGCTACATTGTAGGAAAATGGCCGGGTGGGATTTTTTTTCTTTTTGTCTCCAATGTCACTATCTTCAGATCCTTCATCTTAGGCTGCTCAGATTCCCCAGAGAGAAATTTGCTCATCTTCTGCCTGGAAAGTCAAGGTCTGGATGCCAATGTTCTGGAGCCTAAGGGGATGAAGACAGCTGGGAGTCTCAGCTTCTGGGATGCAATCGATCCTTCAGTTTTTGCTCTGGTACCTCTACCCATAACCACGCCTGCTGTCTCTCAGTTCAGAAACTGCATTACCCAATTCAAAACAAAACAAAACAAAACCTACACTTGTCTGGTAGAGTCCAGGTAAGGATATGGGCACCTGGCATCTTCCTAAATAGCTTTTAACCAGTACCCATTTTAACATCCCATTTACCCCACTTCTGGAGGTCACTGGTGCCCCAGTTCTAAAATTTTATGACAGTTTTGAAGCATAAATATAATTGTTCTTAGTTTTTTTCCAAGCTTTTTCTGGTCTTCTAATTCTGTTATCACTTATCTGTCTGCTTTTCACATTTCAACATTTGGTTGCTGTTGTTCTTTGCTATCTTTCTTCCTTGAGGATTTATACTTTTATTTAAACACAGACACACTTTACTGTTACTTTCATGGGGTTTTGAGAGAGAGGAAAATTGAATACAAGTGTTTAATTTTCCATCTTTACCTGGAAGTCTCAAGAGGAAGTATTTCTTAGTTTGTACTTAACATTCAAATAGCAGAAATGATATTATGAAGTACAATTAGAAGGGACCATTGAAATAAGAAATATGTCTTATATTTCTTTATATTCCAGAAGCTTATCACCTTAATCTTAAAATGAGACTTGAAAATCTTTACTGAACAGTCAAGTATACTTGAGATAAGAAGTTAGTTATTGCACTGCAGTTACCAAAAGCCAAAAACTCTCAAAATAGATCTTGTTGCATAAAAAATAATTGGTTGCTTTGTTTCTACTTAGATTTTCATTAACTTGAGGACATAATTTAAGTGACAGTTAACTGTATCAGCTTTGCTTCTCCATATTAAAAAAGAAATCTCTATTTAAAATCTAATTAAGAAAGTTTCCTGAAATATTTATTTCCAGGCTTCTTTATGTTGGTGGTCTTGGGGCAGAATTTCAAGCAGGCAAGAGTGGAAGCTATGGAACCTGGGCCTGTTTGTGAGAGTTTGAAGCTCCAAACTCTCACAAACCACACTTCTGCCACATTCTGTTGATTAAAGCCCATCACAAATCCCACTCAGATTCAAGAAGTGGAGAGATAGACTCTAATAGTTGATGGAGGAAGTTAAGAAGTTCACAAAGGACTGTGTATACAGGGACAGGAAGAATTGTGGCCATTTTGGCAATCCACCACAGCCTCCCCTCTGGCCGTAATTTACTCACATTTCTCCCACAAAGAAAATATAGTCACGCCCACTACAGGATCCCTGGTGGTCTCATCCCAACATGGCATCAGGCTCAATGTCTGGGATCTCCTGTTCCAACCTCAGGTTTGGTTGGGGATGAGGATCCTTGGAAGAAGTTCTTTAGGTATGGTCATTCCTGACCCAGAGTCCTGGGTGATGAAAAAGACCAGTTAACTGCCCCCTACATTTCCAACAGACAGTGGGGAAATAGGCATCAGATAATTACAATGTTTCTATTCACCACTGAGAGCAGGAAGCATATAGTAGTCACAGATATAGAGCAATTCTTCAAACTCCTGTACCATAAGGCCAAGAAACATGCCTTGATTAGTTACCTAGTTCTGTTTCCTACTTGCCATATGCCTAAGGTTTTTAAATGGGTAGAGGTCAACAGTGTGACTGTAAGACTAAAATAACTGTACAGCACCATCTGTAGGTAGTTAGATTCTTCTTGAGGAAGATACTACCATATTTTTTGGGGCCATAAACACACCTACACCTGGATTTTAGAGGAGGAAAATAGGGAAAAAAATTTTGAGGCAAAAAATGGGGTAAAATATTTGATAACATAAATAACAATATTTCACCAATGTAAATGTAAACAGATTTCAACAGTACCATTAACAACCATTATTCCTCCCAAATTGGGGGTGTGTGCATCTTATAGTCTGAAAAATATGGACGTAAACCACATACATTTACAGGACAGAGCAACAGAAGCGGGTGCTCACACAATGGAGATTTTCCTACCTTTGAGGATACTTGTTTGTTTTACCAACCTCAGGAATTCCATAAAATGGGTATTAAACCAAGTTTTAAAAGCCTCTTCATTGCCTTTATTTCCCCCAAAGCAGTATCACATGGAAAACATAATGATAAAATAAACTGATTTTTAGGATGATCAAGTAAGGAAAAAATATAAAACTTATCTGCAATATAATCCGACAATTTCTGGAACATTCAGTGGGCCTCTGGGGTAATGGAGAACACATGGTCTGCTTGTTCCCTCAGGCCCTAGAGTAGGGAGCAGGGTGGTCCAACCCTGCCCTCATAGCACCTGCATTCTATAAGGGGAAAAAGGCTTCCTCACAGGGCCAGATGGAAGCATCTAGAAAGTCCCTTTCGCACACACATGCACACAGGCAGACCTGTGTTCCCGGCAGTTGGTTTTGCAAGCAAATGGGAAGATTTGGAACAAGACAGATGGCTTTTGAATCCATCCTCACCACCTGCTGCTTGTGTGACGGTGCACAGTACCAGGCCCTCCCAGGGGACTGGAGAAGATGTGTGTTTAGAGCCTTGATCACAGAGCTGATCCGCCTCTCCCAGTTCAGCGGTGTTGCCCTCCTCACCCCTCAGTGGGATGATGAGAACAGACCTAGAACAGAAACCTTTTAAAATTTTACTTTAAATTTTTTTTCATTTTTATAGGTGGTACATGTGATAAAAATGTCTTGTGTGTTTATAGTGAAACTTCTTCCTACCTTCTCGGCCAGAAGCAACCAGTGTTTGTAGATGTGTGTGCGCCCTTCCGCCGTCACTCTGTACACACACAAGCAAGTACACGTCAGCCTGTGTATAGCTACAACTGTGTGTGTTTTCCTCTTGGACACGAATAGCTCTGTGTTTTGAGCCTTGTTTTTTTCTCTGTAGTATCTTGGAGATTTTTTATGTCTACAGTGAGCACCCTTAAATCATTTTACAGCTGCAGAATATTTCATTGAAATCTGTGCCATAATTTATTTATCTTATGCCCCACTGGTGAATTATTTAGGTCATTTCCAGGCCTTTGCTGCTATAACACATGCCATAATGAACATTCTTGTACATCTGTCACTTCTCATGTGGGTGAGTGTATTCATAGAGTAAATTTCTGAAAGAGAAATTGCTGGGTCAGGAGATATGTGATGAGGGTATATATATAATTCTGATAGACCTTGTCAAGAAGCCCTCAGAGAATTTGTGCAGATTGGCTGCCCCGTCGGCAGTGAGTGCAAACAGAACTGAGTGTCTAAGCCTGTGTGGAGCCTGGGTGCCTCAGGGACTGAGCACCAAGTCTTGTGTCTGCCAGAATAGCTCAGCTTCCGTCGTGTGTGTGTGATTTCAGTTGAAGAAAGCTCTTTTGGCTAAGTGGCTAAGACAGGGGTGTCAAATTCATTATCACCAGGGGCCATTTCAGCCTCTCAGTTACCTTCAAAGGTCCAAAATAATTTTAGGACTGTATAAATGTCACTACTGTTAAGGAGCTGAAATTCTATCTGGCCCTTTGAAGGCCACTGCAAGGCTGATGTGGCCCCTGGTGAAAATTAGCTTGACACCTCTGGAGAAAAGCCTGGGAACCATGATGTAGGAAATCACCACTGTTCTTCTCCTGCCCTCCAGTTTGAAGGAGTGACAGAGAAAATGAGATGCTCCACACCCTATAGGAAGATTGGAACCAGAGAATAGTTCAAATGGTATCTGAAAAGATGGAACGAATGGAAAGATGTCCAGGAAGCAGGAGTAGAGGAGGCCAAGGTATAAGGAGATGAGATTGTCCCATAACCTCCAGTGTTAGCTAGTGTTCTCCGAAGGTCTGCTCATTGGGCCAACTTTAAGGACGAATCACGTGCCACGCCCTGTATTAGTGCTGGGCTACAAAGATGAGCGTGGCTGGCCCCTGCCTCAGGAAGCTCAGACTGAGAAGTCAGACACTAGGCCGATGGTCTATAGAATGTCATAGGAGGCACAGCAGTGATGACAGCTAAGAGAGCCTATTGACTGCCAGACAGTGGGCTCAGCAGTGTTTGTCTTCTCGTCTGATTCTACAGAAACCCTGTGATTACAGTGCCATCCCTGCTTGCACAGACAAGAAACTGACACCCAGAGAAGTGAGGGGCAGTTCTGACACCACATAGTACATGACAAAGCCAGGGTTTAAATGGAGGCCATCTCACTCTGAAGTCTTAAGGGAAAGCAGAGGTAATATTTGGGTGGAAACCCACTTCCTGCATGTTTAGAGCTCTCCTGTATCATGTTTTAGGGTGAGAGTGGTAGGGTCAGGAAGACCCTTGGAGCAGGGGGGATGCACCCTGAGCTGAGGTTCAAAGGATGATTGGAAGCAAGGAGAGCATTCCAAGCAGAATCACTCCTGGGTGGATCCCAAGCAGAGCTGCCTCCAGGAGGTGTTCTGTCCCAGGGAGGTTGGTGGGCGGTGTGGATAAGTGGACAGTCTATGGGGCTGGGTTCAAATCCTGGCTCTGCCTCCTATTAGTTGAGTGATTTGGGGCACATTCCTTAACCTCTCTGATTCTCCACCTGTGAGACCACACTCTCAAGTCTTTAATGCCTGAGTTGTTGTAAGGATTGAATGAGTTAACATATCTGGGAGGCTTAGACAGCACCTGGCCCGGGCTCTGTGTTTGTCCCCATTTGTTGGGGACCGTTCTGCCTGGTTTCAGGAGTTGTAACTGCCTCCCATGGCTAAGGATGAGTGAGCGACCTCTGGAATGCGAGCCACAGGAGACAAAGCTTGTCCCCTGCCCCCAGTGCTTGGTCAGTTAGTCAGTGATGGGTAAGATCCCTCAGAGAAGGGACGACCTAAGCCAGACATGATCACTTGGGATGCCCTGTAGGAAGGGGGCTGCAGCAAAGAGTGGGTGATGGACCCTTGCCCTCCAGCTATTCTGACATAGCCCGAGTCCCCATTTCCATCTGGGAGAAGCAGTTCCTGGCTCGAATCCACTTACGCCTGAAAACCTATGATGGGGAAGGTGGTGAAGCCCCTTGCCAGCCAGAGTGGGACCCAGGGTGATCTGGCATAAGAAAGCGTTCCTAAAGTCCTGTGAAGCCTGCTTTGCTAAGAGTGCTTTCATTCATATGATAAGGGTCTGAGCAGGAAATGAGTATGTCTCCCAAAGTTTTTGTAACCCCCTTACCTGACAGACACTGACTCAGACTAAGCCCTCAGATTTCTTTGAAATGTTATCTACTGTTTGATCCTTGCCACCTGACATTGATTGATGAGCTTTACCTGTATTCCTGTGTATTACAACCCAATAAAAGCCATTGAGGAAGGGGCTCTTGATCTTTCTCATCTGAGAGACTGACCACCTCTCCTCCCCAAGCAGATCATGTCTTAGTAGTTTCACTTTCATCTGTGGTGGACGGGGAGACTTGTGGGCAAAGTTGCCCCCATACCCGCTGAAGAATCTCCGGGCTCCAGGTACAATGTATATGTAAGGGAGAGGAAACTCAGTTTTGAAGCTTGTCTATCATGATTATTTTAGAGAACTATTGCACGAACTACAAAATGTAATGTGCTAAACAGGAGAAAGAAGCAGAAAACCATGTACTGGAGGAAGGGTGTGAGCTCTAGCCTGGAGTATCTTGTCAGGCATAACTATGTTTATCAACTTTGTCTTCTGAAATTGTTATTCGAAGGGGCTTTTTTTTTCCTCTGTCATCTATTTCTTTCTGACATCTCTATTTAGTATTAAAATGTAATGGTCTGTCTCAAGGTGAAAAAGCAGAGGAGGATAAAATAAAAAGGAACCACATTTGAGGTAACTCTTCGCTTTCCTCTTTTCCTTTCTGATGACATAAAATGTTTTCAGAAAATCCTCAAGCAAATGGAAGATAAATGCTGTGATTTCCTCACTTACCCACATAGCATTTCTCACTCATCCATCAAGTCAGGGTACCTTCTTCTGAGAACAATATTCTGTAACAGGATAAAAGTAAAAGTGAGAGGGAAATGCTTCTCTAAGGAGTCAGTTCATGTGTCTTCCTATTTTGTTTTCATACATTTTTGTCTTCATGTCCTCTGGCCTTCCTCTCCTTTGTATGTCCTCCCAAACTCACCTTCCCATTCTGTTCCCAAATCAAACCCCGTTCCTAACCACCCTTTCTCCAAGCCAGTGTTAGCTCTTCCTTCCATCATTTGAGCAATTCTTCAGGATCCATCTTCTTGAAGGAAAACACTTAGTAGAAATATTTTCCAACATAAATCCCCATGCCTCTCACATACTACTATTCAAAAATCTGTACCTGCATGGTGTACTAGGCACTTACTACATCCTTGGGCTACAGAAATTATGATGATTCAGCCTTTTGTCCTGAATGAGTTCTCAGTCTTGGGGAAGAGAAAGACATGCAGAAGGAGGTTGACTCCACCCCTCTTTGCCCCGGGATCATGTTCCTTTCCTGTATGGTTTGTCATCCTCGCTACCCTGTAAGCCTCTCAGAGATAGAGGTTTTGTCTGTTTTACTCACCACTGTATAATCAGTGCCTTACAGAGTGCCCTCAATAAACATTTGCTGAGCAAATGAATGAAAACGAATGACAGTACAGTGATCAGTAAATTAGTGTGTTTGCAAGATAAGAAAAAGCTCAGAGGAGACAGTGTTGAATTCTTTTTGAGTCAGGAGTAGGGAGACTTGGTGGTAGAGGTAACTTCCGAGTCGTATTTTGAGGGTGATTGCTACCAACTTTGATGTGCCTTGCATGGTGTCCAGCTCATACAAAGTACCCAATAAAAGTTTGTCGAGTGTTTTACAATTTATGAAATAATTATACAATACTCAGAGTATCTCTAATATTCCATCACTTAACACATTCCTCAGAAAGGCAGACATGGCAACTTCATGCTGAATTTTGTGGTCTGGGAAGCTCTATCTATTACCTGGAAAGCCTCTCAGTAGCATTGAAACACCTACTGGAAAACCCACGGTCATGGTTGGGGTGTGTATGTATGTACCTGGTGTGTGAACTGTGGGGGCTGGGTGGGCTGCTGGTTGAGAGAGAAAGCAACCTTAAGTATATGCTTTAGAAGAAGGGTCTCATCCAGAAAGGTCTATGGGAAAAGAATGGACAGAGGTGACTTTTAGATGCTCACCTCACTCTTGAACCAGACAAGAGCTCATTACCTAACTCCACCACCCATGCCGGTTTCAGATAATACAGTTCCTGGAAAAATCCAGATGGGGGAAAAAAGAACAGGAGATAAAGGCAAAATGCATTTTTAGTTGAATTTACCTAATGACCATACTGAGAAAAAATAAGATATGAGGCCTAGACTCGCTATGAGTTTCTTTTAAGGTTCCTCATTTTTGTAGACCTATACCTCCTTTCTGACATGATGACGTTAATGCTGATGAGACTGAGGATCCAAACTACGGAGACTTGTGAGCCTCCCGCCCCTGGTGTGACCTCCAGGTGCTCTCATGCTGTTCTAGACGTGGCCTGTCTGTGGCTGACCGAGGACACCTCTGTATGAGCAACACCAAATTATGCCAAAGGTCAGATTCTGCACCTCCAGTTAACCCTCAACTTGTGTTTTCAATATGTGTGTGCAGCTTCATCATACACAACAAAGACACCTTCTTCAACAACGCCACAAGAAGTAGAATCGTGCATCATATTTTACAAAGAATAAAGTATGAAGAAGGAAAAAACAAAATTGGTAAGTGATGTCTAAGTGTAAAAAGCTACATTTGATTTGGGGGGATTACATACTTTTTTCCTTTGGTTCCATTACGTTAATAATCCATTGTAGAAATGCTTGTCATTTGTGAAACCTCTGACTTTTCCCTTGAAGGATATCTCACAAGTGTAATATCTTATTGTAATGGCATCCTTCAGTGTCTTTCTTAAATAGCATGTTGTTTCACTTCTGTAAGGTCATGGAGCCATGCTCTCAGTTCTCAATTCAGCAAATATCTATGGAATGTTCACGGTGTGCCCGGCACTGGACTCAATGTTGGGAGATCAACTCAGGTCTCTCCTGGACCTTATGTTGAAAGAGCTGAAAGTAGGCAATAGAGAAATAAATATAATACATACATGAAGAAATTGAAATGGATGGTGTTTCAAAGATAGACTGGGAAAGGCTGGGGGAGCGATAAAGCTGAAACGGAATTGTCAGTGAAAGCTTCACTGAGAAGCTGAAATTTGAATGGAGACACAATAAGAGGGAGCCAGTGTGGACAGGTGGAGGGTTGGAGGGCGGGCATTCCGGGCAGAGGACGCTGCAAGTACAGATTTGCAAGCTGTCACGGGAAAGTAAATTCTCCAGATAATCACCTCTCCCATTAAACAACCTCCACAATTTAGACTGCGGACATTTTTTCGAGAACTTTCCCATATTGTATTACCAAATTTCCTGCCTTATTAAACAGATTATTATATGATCAGGAACAGTTGGGTGGCTTTTTCCTTATCTCTGTCCCAGCAAGATTTTTATCAATAGCTTGATTAATGACCTCTATCAGTCAGGGTCTAATCAAGAGACAAAAGTACCACATAATTGAAGAGGGAAAGCTCAATAGAAAAAATGAACTGTGGCAGGGGATTGGGGTCATGGAGGGCTGGCTAGTAAAGAGTAAGAAGACCTCCAAAGAGCAGAGGAAGAACAAGTAATTAGGAGTAGTCACCACCCCTAGAAAGACTCCCCCAGCAAAGCTGAGACTCAAGCCCTGTTGGATGGGATGCAGCTGGGGTTCGCTGGGCAGCAGAGCTGTTGGCTGGGTGTGGTGGGTGAGCAGGGCTGTCTGGGAATCTGCCCTCTCCGGTACTGCAGAAGCTGTCTGGAGGGTTCCAGGGAAGCCATTTGTTTGTGCATCAACAGCACTATTCTGAAGCTGTTCAAGGGACTCCTGCCCTTGGGGAGGTGCCATGTGTCACTGGCCCCCATGCACCACAGGAGCTGGGTACCCTAGAAGCCATGTATTGCAGCAACCTGCTGAGGGGAGCATATTGGTACCAGGAAGATCAACTTCTTCCTCCTCCAGTGCCCCTCCAGTGCCTTCTGCCAACATTGTTTCACATTGTACCATCTGGCAGAGGATAAATCATTTACAAGGTCCAGCTCCATTATTGCAAAGCAGGCAATTAAGTACATTTGGAGTGAAGGGACAATACACTGAACTGGCACTTGGCCTAAACAGCCTACTCAGCAAGCTTTCAGGTGGTGTAGAGACTGGAAGGAGGTATTAAATATGTTAGTCGTTGGACTCAAGAGCCTAACTGATCTCAGGGATCTTGGAATCCCAGCCAAATCCAACCAGATGACATTTGGTAGTTTGTAAATAGAGACTCTTACACTCAAATTCAGCAAAGCAACTTCCCTGGCCCCGTGGGAGAAATGTCGCTCAGCATCAGAAGAGGAGCAAACTTGAGAGGTTTAGTTGAATGCAGCTCCGTGTGAGTCATGAGTATGGTAAAGCTACCAAGACTACTTTGATCCCAAGCTGTATGAATTAAAATACGATAGGCAGAAGTAGACAGTTACTTAGTCCAGATCTGACTATACCTGGAGTGGTCCTTCCAGTGCGAGTCGGTGTAGGTGGGAATGGTGAAGTGAACCTGACTTAGGTCTGTCTCAACTTCAGCAGTGTGGTGAGGCCACACATGCTTGCAGTCTCTGCCGCAGTCTTCCGTCCTTGAGACACGTCTTCTGCAGAGTCCTCCAGGCCTGTTCCAGCTCAAAGGAAGGGGTCCCTGCTCCGAATTCATATGACAGTTGTTCTCTGTGTGTTTATTTCATAATTAATCATTTACAACTCTTATTATCTTTGTTTATTTTCAATGACATTATGAAAACTCTACCACCTGACATGAACAAATATTAACATTGTGGTGTATTAAGTACTTTAAATATTACATTAATACTTTTTCATGTGTATCCCCTATTTGCCCATGTGATTTTTAAAACAAACTTGGGATATGCTACACTTAACTTTTATCATACTTTTTTTTTCCGTTAACATTGTTTCATGAGCATACTAGCAAACAAGTGAGTAGGAGAGAAATGATTACAACAGTGTTTATTCTGGTTATCTCATAAAACACAAATAGTTTTTTTTTTTAAATCTCCTTTTCTAATATTGGTATTATAACAGGCAGCGTACCTTATAACTCACTGTGACATACTAGTGTGTTGAGAATCTTCAGCTGAAAATTGCTAGTCTAGATAATAAGCTCCTTAGTTGTGTATAAGTTGTCTTATTTGTCTTTGTATAATCATCGTCTAGCACAGCCTCTGGCTTATGGCAGAAGTGCTGTTGGACTGAAGTGAAGATGTTTTAACATGATCAATGTCTGTCCAGCCACAGCATCCTTCCAAAGTCAAAAACTGTGTGTAATGAGGCCACATAGCAATTATTATGTTTAATTTTCCACCTCAAAATGCAGGCTATTTTTACAATTAGGCAACATGGAGACAAAAGAAGGGCAGAGACAGTGAATTTTAAATGTTCTGAAGGAACACAGGACATGTAATCATCTCTCTAGTGAGAAATGATTTTTTTCTTAATAGTTCTCTCATTGGATGAAAAGGGGAGGATTCTATTTAAGTACCCCCAGTGTTTTGAAAATAAGTAATGATGAACTGGAAAATGAGCAAAAACCAATTACAGAATGAACTATTAACCCATGATCAGGAATTATACTAACAAAATATGAAGTGAAACTACATACAAATGCTGTCAATCTGATATTTCATTGTCATCTTTGGTTTCATAAATAAAAGAAACAACATAGTGGAGAAAATTAATTTATTGATAGAATTAATATCTGCCCAATGTTATTTTCTGCCTGAACCTCCTTCTGAAAGTGGAATCTTGCATAAGCCAGTATCGATTAGGTAACAAAAAATACTGATTTATAAAAATGATTCATAAGAGAATTTCAGTGGAGTGTAAACTACCACTGTGTAAGTTTTTCAACTTCACTCTGAATTTATTACAGCTGTGCAAATCAAGCCTGTTGAAATTCATCTTCAAAATGCAGCAATTGATAGAGCAACAGAGATTTATGTAAACACATAAAATAAGTCTTAGAGTTGATTTGCGTTTTCAAAATTGGTGCTCAGAGGGGAGGTTAGTAAACCGATAGACTTCAAACATTAACTACTTTATTACTTTGTAGGACTTGGATACATTATGATAAACTTATAAAGGTCATCATCAGGGTCTCTTCTTAGGTCCATGTGCATCCTTTTTTAAAAATATATATACTATCTGGGATGTTTGAAAATCATTGATGAGATATGGGGAATTCTCAGTAGAAACTTCAGGAACTCAAAGCTTTCTACGCAATCATTTATCCTTCCCTTTCACAGGTATTTATGGAGGGTCTGCCATGTGCTAGACAAAATACAAAGCCCTGTGGATATTGTTATTCCAAATGCTTTCCTTAGACACTTAGTGTTAATGTCAAGCATCGTAAATCACATTACTGTGTTAATGTGATTAAAAGTACCTAAACATTGACGCTCCATCAATACAAAGTAGATCAGTGCATGTTTCTTTTTCCAGTGGGGCTCAGACTCTGGACTCTAATAATGATCTAATCATAGAGAGCATTTCTTTATTATAAACTACTTGAGAGACATCCAATTATCCTCTCTGTGGTACATTTCAGGGAGTATCATAAATCTCTATTTGAAAAAAACTTTAAAGGTCAACACATTAAACTTCCACTTCTGGCCAAAATGGAGTAACAAACACAAGATTTTCTGGCCCACCTGAGATAATCAAAACAGGAAAAACACAAGAAGAGTGTTAAATAACTTGTCTAGCTCTTTATCTCCATACATATAATTAGAAATTAAGTTTATTTATATTTTTAATTTTATTTATTTTTAGAGAGGAAGGGAAGGAGAGAAGGAGAGAAATATCAATGTATGGTTGCCTCTCATGAGTCCCCTGCTGGGAACTGGCCTGCAACCCAGGCATGTGCCCTGACTGGGAATCGAACCGCGATCATGTAGTTCGCAGGCCCGCACTCAGTCCACTGAGCTACACCAGCCAGGGCATAAGTTTATATTTTAAAAACTTCTCACAAAGAAAACTTCAGGTCCAGATTATTTCACTGGTGAACTCTATCAGGCACTCAGGAAAGAAATAACACCAGTTCTACAAGAGCCTTTCACAAATTGAGGAGTAGAAACTACTTCCCATCTTATTCTATGAGGGTAGTATTACTCAGGTACCAAAGCCAGGCAAACACAAGAATAAAAAATTATAAATTTATAACCTCTGT
Organism: Artibeus jamaicensis; assembly: GCF_021234435.1. Taxonomy (NCBI): domain Eukaryota; kingdom Metazoa; phylum Chordata; class Mammalia; order Chiroptera; family Phyllostomidae; genus Artibeus; species Artibeus jamaicensis. Next base: position 15,802,782 of record NW_026521486.1, on the reverse strand, counting down.
GAATATGAATGCAAACATTATAAACAATGTTTAGCAAATAAAATCCAACAACATATTAAAAACTGTAGTATATCATGACCAAGTAGGGTTTATCCAGGACTAAAAGGTTGACTTAGCATTTGAAGATCAGCTGATATGATTTACCATGTTAGCAAAGTAAAAACTTAGAGGGGAAAACCATTTGATCATCTCTACAGAACAGAAAAAGCATTTGACAAAATTCTTCAAATTACAAATGGAAAGGAACTCCCTCAACCTTATAAAGTGCATCTGTAAAATGCTTATAGTTAATATTATACTTCACGGTAAAAGACTGAATGCTCTCCCCTTTAGATAAGGAACAGTTCAAGTATGTCTGCTCTTGTATTCATCATTCTACTAGTCTGTGCAGTAAGACAAGAAAAGGAATGAGACATCCAAATTGGAAAAGAAGTACGTACAACTGCCTTTATTCTCAGATGATTTGACCATCTATATAGGAATTCCAGTGGAATCCACTGAAAGGCTAGTAGAATTAATGAGTTTAGCCTTGTTGCAAGAAACAGGATTGATATATAAAACTCAATATTATGCCTACAAATCAACAACAAACAGCAAGGAACTGAAATTTTAAAGACAATACCATTTACAATAGCATCAAAAACATGAAATACTTAACTGACAAGAGATATGTAAGAAGTGTACATTTAAACTACAATTTACACTGAGTAATTGTAAATCTAAGACCTAAACAAATTCAGACATATATTCTGTTCATGGATCAGAAAATGTAATACTGTTCACATGTCAGTTATCCCTAATTTAATCTATGGATTCAGCACAGTCTCAGTCAAACTCCCAGAGTGTGTGTTGGGGGAGTGGGGAATAATTTGCAAACGGATTTTAAAATTACTAAGGACGTGAAGAAACCTAGGAGAGTCAAAATAACTTTGAAAAAGACCACAGATTGCAAGTTAAAAGTATTAGCTACCTGATTTCAAGAATTATTACAAATTTACAGTAATAAAGAGTGTATTATGTTGGTGTGAAGCCACACACATATGGACAACTGATTTTTGACAAAGGCTCAAAGGAAATTCAGTGGATGAAAGATCATCTTTTCAACAAATGGTGCCAGAGCAGTTTATACCCATGTAATGAACCTGAGCCCAAATACAAAAATTAATCATAAAAATAGATCATAGATTTCAATGAAAGCCTAAAACTATAAAAATTCTAGAAGGAACTTTTTGTGACCTTGAGCTAAAAAATTCTTAAATATAATATGAAAAGCAGATTCATAAAAGAAAAAAATGGATAAACTGGACTTCACAAAATTAAAACTTCTGCTTTTTGAAATATATTTTTAAGAAAACGAAAAGAGAAGCTATCAGGCTTCTCTTATATATAGTTACATATAAAGAACACTCATAACTCAATAATAGCAATTTCATGGGCATAAGATTTAGGCAGACATTTCACAAGAGCAGATATACTGATGATAAATTAGTGCCTGAGAAGATTTTAATATCATTATTCATTAGGGAAATGCAAACTAAAACCACGAGCTACCACCGCACACCTACTAGAATGGCTGAAATTAAAGACTGACCATACCAAGTGTGGGCAAGGAAGTGGAGGAACTTGAATTCTTGTGTGCTGCTGATGGAAGTGTAACATTGTACAAACATGTCAGAAAAACAGTTTGGCATTTTCTCAAAAAGTTACAACGTACATCTATCATGTCATCTAGCTGTTCTGTTTACCCAAGACATGAAAGCAGATACCCATACAAAGACTTGTACACAGATGCTCATGGCAGCATTTTTTGGTAATAGCTCAAGACTGGAACCAACCCAAATGTCTCTCGTGAGGGGACTAGATAAACAAATAATTATATATCCATATGATGTAAAAGTACTCAGCAATAAAAAGAAATGAACCTCAAAATAATCATGCTGAGTTAAAGAAGTACTGTGATTTTATGTATGTAAATCTCTAGTAATGCAAGCTAACCGGTGGTGACAGAAAGCAGATGAGTGTTTGCCTTGGAGTGGGGCACAGGGGGGAAGGGGCACTTGCAGAACAGCAGGACAAAACTTTGGGGGTGATGGATATGTTTACTCTCTTGATTGTGCTGATGGTTTCTGGAGTATATACAAGTCAGAACTTCTCAAATTACATGTTTTAAACATATGGCCATTTATTATATGTCAGGTACCTCAATAAAGCTGTTTTAAAAAATATATCCACATATTTCAATACCCCTCCCCCATAGCACAGATGAGGAAATTGAGGCCTGAGGACAAGACGGCTTTTCCAAAGTCACACCACTCACCCAATGTAGAGGAATTAGATTTGGCCATCTTTGAAACTTCCAGATAAAAATAGAGAAGCTCCTGGTGGAAAATCTTGTGGGGGTTTTATTTTGATATGATAAACATGTCCACGCCTCTCAGCAGGTTCCAGTCTCCAAGCCGAGTGCTGTACTGGATGTGCTTTCTTGTTTTCTGTTTGAAAATTCCCAACTCTAGCTTCCTAGCAGATAGCAACTGTCTTTCTAAACTGTTGGTGTTGTTCGCAAGTGGGTTTCCATCGCTTTTGAAAACCTAGATGGTTTTCCCCAACAAGTACGACCCTTACATCAATCTTGAACATTGTGAGGGTTGAAACTCTGTAGTAATTCCAATTGGACTTTCTGCTTTTTCAGGTCTGAATCGCTTGCTTACCAATGGCTCCTATGAAGCTGCCTTCCCTCTGCACGAGGTATTTGTCCTGCCTTTTCTCCTTCTGTGTCAATGTCTTGTTCTTAAATCAGCTTCTGGGGGTTGTCATTGAGTTTGTTGGTACGACATTTGTTCAGGATGAATTTAACGTGTACGGTAGATGATTAGGCCTACTTGCTGTGTGAGCCAGCATAGGATGGTTTATAGCTGTGTGTCTTTTTATATAATTGCCATAATACTTGAACCAGGAGTCACTCAGCATGAATTCAGAGGAATGGCTGAGGGACTCCAAGTCATAAAATTATTGAGGCATTGAACATTTGCATGAGGCAGTAGACCCATGGGGGAAATGTTCCTGAAGGATATAGTTTCTGCAACAAGGAGATGTATAGTTATTCTTTGAAGAGTGGGAGGAAGCCATCGTGCAACGTCTCCGGTAACCAAAGGGTGACAAATGGAAATTAATAGTGTACTTATCATTGCTCTTTTAAGATACATACATTCTGATTTTTTTAAATGCATTTATCTTTTTTTTCCTGTTTTATTTTATTTACTACATGCTCTTTGTCTTATTTCAGGGCTTTTGTTAATGTAACTGTAATTACTCTTAATTCCAATTCCCCACTAGATCTTGGGTTATTCACAGAACTATCTTCACATGTGGATTTTTCATTATTAGAGAGAGATTATTGTCTTTTTCATAGTATTGTGCCCCTACTTCATACTGGTCACCACATGAAAGAGAATATGAGAATAAACATCATGGTGCATGCCCTCTAGAACAACATCACAAACTTGCCAGGGGAAAGCTACTTTTAGTGATTTTTGGAACCATCTTCTACTAAAAGTAATGTTAACAGTTCACTGATAAACTTCAGAGGAGAATTCTAACTGTCACCAAACGACCAGTCTTTTTGTTTGGCTAACAACAGTGTTTCTTCCCTTGACTGCAAACTCCATGAGGATGCGAGAGGTGATTTAGAATTTTTAAAACCTTATTCATTAACAAAACTAGCTTCGATGTGAGGCCCTATTTATAGTCTGCCATGATACAATTTTGGAATGACCCTTTTTAGTATCACAGAAGCAAACATTGTGACACAAAGGGTTTTTTTTTTTCTCTCTTATAGGTTTCTGTATTTATTTTAAATGCATATTTGTTTTGGGTTATTTTTTTAATTTTATTTTTAATTGTTGACACTATTATAGATGTCCCCATCCCTCCCCTTTATCCACCTTCACCTCCTTCCTGCCCTCTGGCCATCACCATACTGTTGTCTGTGTCTATGGGTCATGCATACAAGGAGGGACATAAAAAAAGGGAATTATCTCTGGTGGGTGGGCCCCTTGTAGTACATGCTCCCCCTGCTAGGTGAGTGTTTCAGGAACCCATCTGTATCAGTGTACCAGCTGGCGTTGTTGTGAGAGGCTGCATTTGGCTTCAGTGAATTTTTTTTTTGAAGACTTTCAGTGTATTCCCCATTTCACGATGGGTGATTAATAAGCACACCTGCAGACCACATGGAGTGTTCAGCAGTTTTTCACCAAAAGCAGCATGAGCCCTGTGCCCCACCCACCCTATTCACCCCAAGTGACTTTTTTTTTTTGTTGCCCTGGATTAAAAAAGTCCCCAAAGGGAAACATTTTGCTGATGTGGAAGAAGTAAAATAAAAAACCACAGAAGCACTAAAAGGCATCAAAATCAGCAAGTTCAAAAACTGTTTTGAGCGGTGGGAAAAACCTCTTGATAGGTGTTTTGCATCAAACAGCACTTTGAAGATGACTGAAGTTTCAACATGCCAGAATAAACACACAATCTTTTATAAATAAATTCTGGATTTGGGGGGCTCCCCTTCATATATGTTCTTTCGCAAATCTTTTCACCTTCTTTCATCCAGTCCCCTCATTCCCTCCTGCCTTCCTGAGCCACACACAGGGGGTTTCTTAACTCTAAAGAGAAATTTTTCACCAAAACATCACATGGCTTCCTGTAGTTATTAGTTTACATTGCCCCAAAAAGAGTGTCAGTGAGTATTGCGCCCTCCCACTACCCAACCCTTCCGCAGGGTAAGGTCAGCAGCAGATGGGCAGATCCACCTGCACAGGTGAGTGGCTGGTGGGCATAAGGGTGTCGGAGATCACTTATGAAACCTTACAGAGTAACACAAGGGTTTCTCTGTGGTTTTCATATCTCGATAAAGCCCTGTATTTTATAAGAGAACATCCAAATTAATAATAGTATCTGAAATAACAATTGTTCTTTTTACTTTTTTACTCTCAAGTTAACTTGATTGTATTATTTAACCTCACAACAATGTTCAGGGGCAGGGAGGGCAGATATTGGTGTCCTTGTTTGATGTTTGAAATTTAAAGGAATTTAGAGGTTTAGAGAAAGGTTAGCCCACCTCTCGTTACACATGGAGTTGATGGTTCATCTGAGACGTGAGCCCGAGTTTCTCGGCTCTTGGCCCTGTTTACTCTCCACTAAAAAAGGGCTTCTCAGGTTGAAAGGACTTCCCAGTGATCACTTCACCTCGAGGAAATACGTTTTCTGTTTGTGAAACCAGCATTGCCATTAGCTGGGCTCAGAAAATGCCACCCCTCTGGCTTTGGTCTCCTCCTTTTCTCAGTGAGGAGGTCAAATTAGTTTTGAATTTTTCTAAGTTTGAGGTGACTGCCAGCTTTTACATTCCAGTGTTTTCTCATAGATAAGGCTATGTGGCAAGGTCACAGCTATGGCAGGTTACCAAGTGCTCTTGACACAGCTGGGAAAGGGAACTGGTCCATGCGGGGCATGGCCTCCTAGCAAGACACGTTATTCACTTAACCCTCAGAAGAAACCCACTGAGATGGACATTATCAGTTCCATTATGAACTAGGCATCCAAGGCTCGGAGAGTTTATGGTCTCCCAGCCAAGCAGCAGCAGAACCGAATCTGAACTCAGCTGGAACCTGCCTGATTCTAGCAGCCATGTGCTTCTTCCCACACGGGATCATCAATGAGATAACGACCAGAGTAAAGAATCAAACTTCTTTCCCTTCCATAGTATGGATCCATTTTTGTCTCATATCACCTCTATTGCTACTCTTGCCATAGGAGCCTTGTATAACTAGTCACTTTCCTTGTGGCTTGTGTGGGTGTTACCTCACTGGTGGTTTTATTCCAGGGAAGTTACAGAAGCAAAAACTCCATTAGAACCCATGGAGCCGAAAACCACCGACACCTGCTGTATGAGTGCTGGGCCTCCTGGGGCGTGTGGTATAAATACCAGCCTTTGGATCTCGTAAGGTGAGTTTGTACCCTGCTGTGCATATAAAAAGCTTGCACAGAGTGATTAGGGCAGATTGTCTGCTGGGACAAGAGAAAACGGTCGGAGGTGCACAGTTCTCGCTGGAATCTGGCTTCCTCCCAAAAGGGCAGCTCTCAGGGCAACCCAAACTCCTCTGATGAGGATGCTGTTTCCTCCAAAAAGGCCTCAGGAAGGGGCCTGTGGGATTAGCCAGATCTCCATGAAACTCCAGACGGAGCAGGTCACCTATGCGACTTATCAACAGATCCTCAGTGACAGTTACAGAGAGGTGACACTGCTTACACATATTAGTGACAAATGGAATATTAGTTACTATGATGTTAGTAAGATATATGAGGAGCTGTCATTCTAATACATTTCAGGTTTATTTTTCATTTGAAACCAATAACCTTTAAAGATTGTTTTAATACTTCAGGTAAAAGAGTTTATCAGCTTTTTTTTGTTTGGAAGATTTTTTAAAAATTATTTTATTGTTGTTCAAGTCCAGTTGTCTGCATTTACCCCTCCATCACTCTCCCCCAATCCCAGCACTTCCCACCTCCCTCCCCTGCTTCCACGCCCCACCCTTGGTTTTGTCCACGTGTCCTTTATAGTTGTTCCTGATAATCCTTCTTCCCTTCCCACCCCCCCATTATCTCCTCTCACCTCCCCTCTGTCAGATTGTTCTTAATTTCAATGTCTCTGGTTATATTTTGCTTGCTTGTTTTGGTGATTAGGTTATACTTAAAGGTGAGATCATATAGTATCTGTTCCTCATCGCCTGGCTTATTTCACTTAGAGTAATGCTCTCCAGTTCCATCCATGCTGTTGCAAAGGGCAGGAGCTCCTTCTTTCTTTCTGCTGCATAGAGTTCCACTGTGTAAATGTACCATAGGTTTTTGATCCATTCATTTACTGATGGGCACTTAGGTTGCTTCCTGCACTTGGCTATTATATATTATGCTGCTTTGAACATTGGGGTGCATAGGTTCTTTTGGATTGGTGTTTCAGGGTTCTTAGGATATAATCCCAGCAGTAGCTGATGACAATTGTGAAGTGAAAATGTATTTTTAAGGGTCTATGTATGCCCAACTTTCTGCCGTGGCAGGATTCTACGCTGGCATCTCATTATTTATTTAGAGACCAGTTATTAGGACTCGTAGCAACAATCCACACCTCACAGGTTTCTTATTAAAGAGAAAGTCATGTCTCATTTCCTAGACCAGCTGGATTTGTTTCACTTTTACAGAGACTCTCAAAACATGAGCCCAGAGGAAAATGAAATGAGACAACTTACTTTATGTTTCATCTCCCTGGGTAGTCATTCTTCCTGCCAGAGTCCTTGTTTCCAAGTGTTTATTCCTGTTGACTCAAGAGCGTTGATGAATTGTGTTCCATCCTTTGTATTGGTAAAATAAATGATCCAGGTGATTTGTTGTGAGTGGAAAATATTTTCTGAGAGGAAATTATTTTCCTTTGACTAGTTCCAATACATGAAAAACAGTGTAGGGAGTGAAATAAAAGCAAATTCTCTTCCCAGCCTTGGTTTCATGTTATAGTATTACATTGATTAAATATTACAGGAAGTTGCTGCAGGCAAAACATCTCATTCATGACGGTGTTTTGATTAAGACTTTGCAGTTTGTCAGTGAGTATTAATTAACTGCCCATTGTGTTTCTGGTACGATGCTAAGTACTATTGGCAAAGACACACCGAAGCTAGTCTCTGGCTTTGAGAACCTCTCGATGTCCTCAGGGAAACAGACCCTGCATACTTGAGACAAGTATAGAATAGTACAAGACAATGCACAGTTAGGGAAAATGTCTGATGGAGGTGGTGAGTTTTACAGTAACTCAGAAACATGGGAAGGATGGGTGGTGGGCAGCGCCTCTGTGGAAGGCTCTGCAGGGCTGAGTCCTGGAAGGGCAGTGGGGCTGGTGTTGGCCAAAGGGAAGGGAGAGGAGAAGCACAGGCAGGGTTTGAGTAGAAACAGTGGAGCATCTAGGGAATTGGGGCCCTAAAATAATTCTTGTCCTAGAGACTTCGCTTCCTCCATCTCTCTCTGATCTGGACATCTGCTCCGCTATACTGCTTCCTCCCCTCGTCACCTAGACTAACACTGTTGTCCCCTACTTGTTCTCCCTTTCCCCACTTGGGCCCATCCCAACCCATACTCTTCCCTGCAGGCAGACTGATCGTTTTGGAATGTGAATCTGATCCTGTCCCTTGATCCCTTAAAACCCTCTTGTGAGTTTCCATTTCTCTCGGGACAAAGATCAGTGCACTTAGCATGTTCTACAAGGTCCGTGGAGGCCCAGCCCCAACCTACTTCACGCCCACCTATGGTTCTCAATGCCGCAGTCACACCGCCCTCATTGCACTTGGTGCCTCCTACCCCAGGATCTTTGTCCAGACTGCTTTCTCTGCTGGAAACTATCTTGGCACCAACCCCACCTAGCTGACTTTCACGCATCAGCGCAATAGTTACCTTCTCAAAGAAGCCTTCCCTGACCTGGGTGGCCAAATGGCCTTATTATAGATGCTGATTGAATTGTATTCCTCTCCTTTTTTAGCTCTTTTCTCAGTTTTGTATTATAATGATACACTTACCTCCTTAATTGATCTACATGAGTGGCCTCTGTTACCTGGAAAGCTTCATAAGAGCAGGGACCAAGCTTATCTTTGTCACCAACGTATTCTCAGCACCTAGCGCAGTATTTGGTACATAGTAGATATTTTTTGTCTGTTGAATGAATAAATATATATATATGGGTATATAAAGGCATGTTGGAAAAGTCTTCTGGGAGTGAAAAGTTTCCATTGAGACCATGGATGAGGGATAAATAAATAACTGCATGTTCCTAGGAGCCATTGGACATTCTGAGAGGAAAGGAGTAGTTGGTATGTGGAAGCAGATGGTCAACAACAGGTGTTTAGAATGGGAATGAAAAAGCTAATTAGAATATTCTTACGCTGAGCTAAGAAATAATACCTTCTGACTCATGAAATGTAGCAGTTGAAAGACACAGAAAGCACAATTTGGTTTGTATTCTTGTATCAACACAAGTTGATTGTATTATTGATATTTAAGAAAGACCAAGGAATGTCCTAGACACTTTCAAACTTCACAGACCACAGGGCACTAGGCAGCCTGGTTAGCCTCAGAAAAAAAATTTATACAGATAGATATTGAAGGCTGTTGTAAGTCATCCCTTAAAAGAGAAAGTTGTTCTAAGTATCTAGGAGGTCTGTCCAGAAGATATCCAGAGATGTAATATGAAATAGACATTTATTGAAGAAGATACAAGATACAAGAAACATTATGCATAGGACCATGATGCCTTAGTCCCCTTCAAACTAGGCACTTTGGGACCTCACACAGTTCTCCCAATCTCCATAACTGCTCCATTGTATTTTCCTGAATCTCATTGACAATCTGAAATCTCCTCCCTCTCAAAGGTGATTTTAGTTTTAGGAAAAGCCAGAAGCCACAGGGCACCAGCTCAGGGCTTGAGGGGGCCTGAGTCAACTGGGTAATTTGACATTTTGCAAAAAACTCTGCACGAGATGTAATGCATGAGCAGGCACATTGTCGTAATGAAGCTGCCAATCACCAGTTGCCCATGGCTGTGTCCCTCTCAGTCATCCAAATAGTTTCCATGGAGGAATGTTCAAGCTTAATGCAAAATTTGACACAGATTCATTGTCCTATTTACTCAGTCATTTTGAATGTGACAGCCACACAGTACATGTGCTCACTCAACTGGGGTCTACTGCCCCCAATGACTAGTACAGTGAAGTCACCATTGTTCACACATGCTTATTCCAGTCCACTCTCCTTGGCTGCCAGGTTACATCCATGTTGTGCAAACCATTCTTGTTGTATTAACAATGGATGGACTTTTTCCAGACAGACTTCATATTCATGTTGAATCTCAGTAATTAGAGGGGTTTTTTTTTTTGCTTCCCAGTATCTTGTGATTCGAGCATTGTAAACATCTGGTAAAGCTACAAATTACTGAAAGAGATACTTATTCTTTAAAATATTTTATTGTTTATGCTATTATGGTTGCCCCAATTTCCCCCCTTTGCCCTTCTCCATCTAGACCCCCACCCCCATAGTTCATCCCCACACTGTTGTCCATGGGTCATTCCTATATGTTCTCTGAATAATCCCTTCACCTTCTGAAAGGGATATTTAAAGTTTTTCACAGTAACTTGGTTTCTTATTTTTAAAGAAATACATAATGATAATACATACATTACAAACAAACATACACTCAGAAATGGCAAAAATGAGATGTTGGCACCAGGTCTTCAAATTCTGGTTTTATATTAATAACAGTATATTATAGCTTCCTGAATGGGCTTGGGTTTATTCCGTTTTCTCAGAGCAAAGCTTGTGAAGGTCATTTTATAAAAGGGTTCATTCCATTCCTGATACAGAGCCTAGACTCAGTCAAATGTTGCATTCTCTTGGCTTACTTTGTCCGCACGTTTATGGCTGCAAAGCCACTGCAAAGTAAAACACTGAGAAAAGTGTTACAATACCCACCTCTGAACTCTTCACTGTAACTTGTAAGGCTGTTGTGTCTCCCACAGGCGGTACTTTGGAGAGAAGATTGGGTTGTATTTTGCCTGGCTGGGCTGGTACACCGGCATGCTCTTTCCAGCTGCCTTCATTGGACTGTTTGTCTTTTTGTATGGAGTCATCACTCTGGATCACTGCCAAGTCAGGTACGGGGGGCGTGGGTGAGCTTGCTATTATTTCCTATTATTTAATGATGGCTGCCTGTGCTTTGGGGGTATTCACAGACCATGGGTCCACTAAGCTTTTCCCTGTAACTTCCCTCTCAGTCTCTTCTGGAAAACTTTCAAAGACTCAAATTACTAAGTCTCTCCATCGATTGTCCTTGCTGCCATGGTCTTCAGCTACCAAGGGAGCAGAATTTGCATTTCTGGCCCTATAAACCATGATATGTTCACAGAACAAATCACTTTTGTTCACCATAAAACTTGCTCTTTCTGACTTTCTCACTTTTTTCTTTCTGCTAACACTGCAAAATCATGGGTTAACAATCATTTCATATGAATTCTGTGCTTTTACAAGGACACTTAAACCTAAACCAGAAGACATCCCACCCATGTGCTGGGGCCTTCCAAAAGAGTCAGTGTCGATGATTGGCTCTCTCACCAAGACAGAATTTAAGGTATTCACAGAGATCTTACTGCAAGGCTGAGCAGTGCTCTTAAATAATAAATGCACCTTTTAGAAGTGATTGCAGTGATAAAAATAATTGATCATCCTGTCTACAAACATATTTTACTTTCTGATGAAATTGTTAATGAGGTGTAACTTTCTCCCAAAACTAATTCCTAATATTTTTATGTATTCCTCCATTATTAGTCCTAATATTTTTATGTGTACATATAGAAATGAAGGCAGTCACTTTTAGGTATCTCATTGTTCCTAAAATTCAGTGTGACATCGCTTCAAACCTGTGCAATGTTGTGAATGACTTTTGTGTCATTTAGGGTATGACAATCTATTTTTTGCTTCATGTATTTATTTATTAATATGTAAAGCCAAGAAAACAGCCCATAAATAAGGAGGTTTATTGAATTATTAAATTGTGCAGGAACTTATGTTAATAACAGATGAGGCTAAGATGCTTTGGAGTACAAAAATGAAATTTACTGAATCGTATTAACTGGTTGAATATTTTCATGTCATTGGTGGGACAGGGGAAAATGCTCTTATGTCGTCAAAAATGTCCATCCCTGTTCTCTTTTCCAGTAAAGAAGTCTGCCAAGCTACAGATATCATCATGTGTCCTGTGTGCGATAAATACTGTCCATTCATGAGGCTGTCAGACAGCTGCGTTTATGCCAAGGTAATTTCTAATAGGCAGCATTAAAGGTTGCTTGACTTTTACATACACCTTCCTGAGGAACAGAAGCTAGGCATACTCTCTCTGTCATTTCTGGTCTTTGATCCTCAAGTTCATGTTGTAGGATAGACTTACCCCCATCACTCAATATTATAATTCAGCTATCTTTTTTTACCATATATGTATATTAAATATATTGGCTCTAATTGTCATCACAAGAAGCTGCAGCTTGCAGAGTGCAAAAATCACAGTTGTTAAAGGTCAGAGAAAAGTTCATATCCTGACTCTGCTCTTCACCACTTGTCAGTTTAAGGAACAAGTTATTTAACCTCCCTGAGCTTCAGTTTTCTCATTTGTAAAGTGGAGAACATTATGGTTGTTTCACCTAATTGTTACAAGACATATACTGAGGTACCAGGGTACCTGGTAAATGGTAAGGTATCAGTACATAAGAGCTGCCATCATTTTCCTCCTCTTTCATCACCATTATTGGCAAAAAGAGTTAGATTCAAGGCTCATTCAGCTACTTTTACCTCCTTGACCCTGCACAGGTACAGCCTCTCTGAGGCTAAGCTTTCGCATCTCCGAAATGCACACCTGCCCTCTCTGTCCCATGACATGTCCTGAGGACCAGAGATAGTACCCGTGAAGGTGTTTCGAAACAAAGAAACAGCACCATTATGTCTATGATGGGTTATTGCATCTCCCTTTCTCATTCTGTGCCTTTCTCTGTTACAATTTTGGGCATTTTAATCAAAATTCCTATGGTGTTTTACTTAGGGGCATTGTCACTAATGTGTAGCAATGGCGGAAGTGTGGGTTGATGAAGACTTTTCCAAGACCTACTGCCTGTTAACCTTTCCAGATCCCAGATATGAAAGGGGTTGGCAGATTTCCTTGAACCTCTGTGATCACTGCAGTGTGGAGTTATCTAATTATGCTCCTGGCATGCCAGAGTTTTGTTCCTTAGAAATGAGAGAACACTTGACAGGCAGCCCAGGAGCCCGCCCATCCGCCATGTCTTTCACACTGCAGGTGGCCAGTCTGTGCAGAGCCCAAGCCACAGCAGCCAGCTGTGATTTTAAAAAGACTTGGGATCTTGTTATATGCAGTGAGGAACCAAAAAAGCACAAAATAGTCTCCCTACCTTTGAAGAACATACAAATAGACCTGAGTAGATGAGGACAAACAGAGTGAGCTAGGGAAAAAATAGATTTTAATAAGGATCAAAAGAGTTTAGTCAACAACTTAATTTCTGTTTATGGATCATGAGTTAAGCCTGGATGATTTGGGTGCAAAAATTCTACTTCTGGGGAATCTCAGAGACCCAGTTGGTGGTGGTGGTGTTTCTTTGTTTTTTACATGGAAACACATGCCTTCAGTGAAGTTCTCTCTTTAGGGGATCCAGGATAATTCCTTAAAAGGATCATCAGATTTTATAGGGGCTTCTTTGGGCAGATACCCTACTGGATATAACATCTAGAACAAAAATTACATGATAATAGCTAGGCTATAGCTATAAATACAGCTAGGCAACCTACATTTATTCTAATTCTCATAGAGATTTTAAGCCTTGATGTTATTATTCCCATTTTGCTCAGAGGCAAAAAATTATTCACCTGTGACCACACAGCAGTAGGTGGCTGTACCTTGCTTATCTGACTACCAAACTTGTCATTGTGCCATGCTGAGTCACAGGATGTTTTAGATTAAGTTAGGTTAGGATTTTAGGTTTGGCCATTCCTAGAAACTTAGTAAAAGGAAGTCTAAAAAGCCTCAGAATGACAGAATTGAAGTTATGCAGACTTACATTTAAAAAAATATCAAAAATGCCAGACTGATTCCCTGGAACTGAGGACATTGGAATCAAATCAGAGTCCAGATCCTATTTAATCCATGGCTGCTCTGCTGATCGGGAAAGTTTTCTCCCTGACCCTTGAATTTGCAAGGGTCAGACATCCAATTTTAACTGACTTAAGCAGAAGGGGACTGACTGGCTCATTTCCCTGAAAAAGACACTGGAGTAGTTCACACTGTCTGAGCCCAAGGGCTTCGTGGGCTAGAACTGGTCCTTCAGGCCACCAGGTGTCGCTCTCTGGCCACCTGTCTGTGTGATCATTTGCAGACAGGTTCTTCACATGATAGGGAAGGTGGCTACTGACTGCCATAGCCCCAAGCTTATACCTTCCTTCTGTTTCAGAAGGTCTGTATCTCTGAGTTTCAAATTTTGGGGAGGTAGCTGTCTTCTGTAGATATTCCATAATTTTGGCCTGTGGATGCTTGTCCTGTGGAAGTAACAAGCACTTTGGGTAAAGGTCAGAGGCCAGGTTCTAGGTCATCCATCCTGGTGACTCTACAGAGAAGAGAGGCCAATGTGTCCCAGGCATCACTGTGTGTTGTCACTGTTCCAGAGGACATTTCTGGTAGGAGTTGCATTTTTAAGCCCATCTTTTAAGGAGAGAGGAGCCCTGGAGGAGGTGTCTCCCTTGATTGTAATCTACCGGCCTGGGGTTGGAGAGGGAGCGCCCTGAGAAGTGAAGACCTGAGGGCAGCAGTCCAGGCAGCACCTACTGTCATCATCTGCTCAGCCAGGCAGGGCTCTGAGCGACCCCGATATTATCCCAGGAACGCCAGTTTGGCCTGCTACGGCAGATTTCTGAGGGCTGGAAAATTTAATTATGCAGTGACCCTTGAGGGAGAGACTGAAATAGAACTTGGGTATTTCTTGAACTTATGCTCTCACCCTGCTACTTAACTGTCTCCACACCCTACCATCTCTCTCTCTCTGCCCCACTCTTCACACTCACTCACACATACACACCAGTTCAAGGCAACCTTCCATCCCTCCTGGAGTTTCTCTGGGTGTTTGTTTTCGTGTTTTCTTAGTTGCCAGAATCGACTACCTTGCTTCTCCAGGGTTGACTTTGGCAGGAGGAGCCATCCGCTTATGCTACCTCACCGTCTAAGTGGGAACCAGAAGTCCCTGTTAACTCACTACCCTCCTGATTCACCTGTTCTCAAATTGTTAACTGCAGCAGAAAAATGTCTCTCTCCAAATGTTGGCTTACCAGCTGCAGGGAAGGACTCATAGTGGTTCTCTTTGAGTGAGGTTCTCCCTGGTGACCTGCATGAGCGAGATCTGTAACCTGGAGAAGGGAGGAAAACTGATCTGAGCAACCCACAGTAATGACCCACAACCCATTCCAGAATCTACCCTGGCAGCACCAGCTACAGCTCCTACCAGCTCCCAGTGAAGAGCCTAAAGGGGAGGCCACACCAACCGCAAGCCCCTGGGACTGTCAGGCTTGCTTGGATGCTGAGTGCCGATGTGCTGCTTAACACTCCCCCGCCATATGAAGTAATGGGCTTTAGACTTACGTCTCACATTAGATGTTTGAATGATGCCTTCTCTCCTGTGTTCATGAAAAAGAGAAAGCATAAACCATTGGAAAATTTTGAAGTACTGCACATTCTGATATAGCAGGAAAAGATCTGTTTATGCTTGGCACATTCTCCAAAGGACAGTAAAGTATACTTTATAGCAAACTATAAAGCATCTCCCCCAAATTATGCTTTATGAACACATCCGTCATCATTTCAATTTGGCACAATATTGGTGTGATTTACCCTGGAGGCAGAAATGAGCTTGGCGGTTTTGCAGCAAGATTATCTTTGCTTTCTGCTGTAGAGTTTGAGATAGAATATATTATTCTAACAGCAGAGTAGTTGCTAGCTGTCTTTGTGTTATATGTAATGGGTAAATATAGTGATTACCCAAGGATTTAATACAGGTGGAAGTAGATTATGTTAATGGTCTGCTCTCTCCTCTTTATAATGATGAAAGCCAGAGGGTAGCCCAGAAAATGCTTGCCCAAAACTACGCAAGCACAAGCACAGTGGTGATGTTTTCAAAGTGAATAAATGAGGCATTAAAAAGAGTGCTTGGGAAATCAGAAACTTTTAAAGCAGCAACAATAATACCTACCTGGTTTTAAATATTTTCATGTGTATATGTGAACATATAATATGTTTTATAGTACAAAAATGGAAATTCTTAGTAGCACTATTGGGGCTGCTGATAAATGTACAACTAGCTGATACCCACATAAAGGGAAAAAAGTCTCTCTTCCATATCCAAACTAGTTCACATTTAGAGGAATTCACTTCTTGATTGATACAAAAAGAATATCTTCCAAAGAAACCCAGGAAAATTTATTGTATCATCACATCTATTTTTCTAGAACTTGAAAAAACATGTGAATTATAATCTAGCATATAAGAAGTTATTTAACTGTGACTCATCATGTTCCCAGGTCACCCACCTTTTTGACAACGGAGCCACTGTCTTCTTTGCTGTTTTCATGGCCGTCTGGGGTAAGTGCTCAACATCCATATAACTTGCGTTCACCTTGTATGCTCTGTGATATGTTCCTTTAAAAATCTGACTTTGGATGTGAAAGGAAGAAGCTCAAGTCAGTCAAGGCCCTGTGCTATTAGACACAAGCTGATAACGAATTCATTTGGCTTGTTTAAAAAGCGATGCTGTAGAAGAGAAAGATTTCTAATTTCTCTTTTCTTAAACCTTCAATAATTTTATCAGCATTCCATTATTAGAATAAAATTTACCTTCTGTTGGAGACAAACATAAAACTTACGGTACATTGAAAGGTATGATGAGATCTGAATATCCATCTCAGGATATATAGGACTTTCAATGGTGCATCGGATCTTTTCCTCAGGCCAGTGTATGAGTACCCACCTCTGACATTCTTCCAATTCTGGTCAAAACAACCCCCTATAAACAAGAGCTGCTTAAAAGGCTGAATCGAGTCCTTTTATGTAAGTTTAAGCTAACAGCCCCATAATAACAGGTGCGATGGAAGTTTCACTTAAAGAATTACTTAACCCACTTCTTTGTAAGGTAATGATAAAGCTT
Organism: Artibeus jamaicensis; assembly: GCF_021234435.1. Taxonomy (NCBI): domain Eukaryota; kingdom Metazoa; phylum Chordata; class Mammalia; order Chiroptera; family Phyllostomidae; genus Artibeus; species Artibeus jamaicensis. The sequence continues at coordinate 15,785,959 of NW_026521486.1, read as the reverse complement.
TAATTTAATGGTATAGAAAAGAGTCTGGGCTGACTCATAGTGAACAGTGAATGCTGGTTATCTTTGGAGGGGAGAACTCGTTAGGAGGGTAAGGGTGAATAGTGATGAGGGACACATTTTTTACACTTTTCAGTTTGATTTGAAATTTTTCAATGATTATGTATTTTTTTTTCTAGAATTTAAAATACCAAGTCTGAATTCTGATGTTACCAAGATCTACTAATTTGAGGCTTAGGCTCATCATGTTGTTCCTTCGGTGTAGGATAAATGTCAGAGTCTTCCCCATCTTTCAGGGCCCAGCTGAGACGTCCTCTGCTCTTAGCTAGATGTCTTTCTTCTTTGAACTTTCATACTACTTGGTTTATATCATTTGGGGGGGGGAAGTTATAATGACATGTATATGTAATTTATGTTTCCCTGGAGGTTCATTATTGTTCGAGGACCATTATTGTTACTGGAGACCTTATGCATTTCTTCTAAAGACACAGGGGTTAGTATTTGGTGGATGGATGGATGGGAAAAGGAAATTACCAAAAAGATTTGTTTATGAGATAAATGTTTAAATGCTCTTTGACAAGCGGAAATATAAAACATTGCTCTCTTGAGGAGGCTGACCTACCTAGAGACCATCAAAGGAAAATCGCCCCGCCCACCACAGCTCTGCTAAAGGGGTGTGTTTTGATTTCTGTGACTCTAGCTCCTTTCAGCCAGTGGGTATCTCACCCAAGATCAGTTAAACTGTGGGTTAGTGAATGGCCTGGGACAACCTGAGATTTTGCAATTTTAAGAATGCTGATTGGAAAACGAGGACGGAGACAGAGAATTGGCAGTAGGAGCCAACAGGGAAAGATGCAGAGAGGGCGTGAGGGAGGAGGAGAGAGGTTGGGACAGGAAGATTTATGAGAAGGCTGAAGTGATGAGAAATCAGAACCTACAAATAAGCAGAAACACAGAACTAGTGGAAAAGATACGAGATACTGCGTGCAGAAGACAACTTGTAGACAACTGGGAGAAAACATGGGACAGTGCCCCAAAGAGAAGCAAAGGGAGAGTGTAGCCAAGCCGTGCTATTAGGGGGTTGTCCGCGTGAAAACCAGGTCTCTTGTGACTAAGGTCTCTCCAGCTGCTGGCTCCCAGACCCTGTCTCTGAAGAAGCCTAGTGTTCCTTCCCATGCGATTCCTGCCTTTCTTGGTGGGCCTTGCAGAAAGCCCTCACTATTCATGCATCTCTTTCCCTTGCAAACAGAAGAAGCTAATCATTAACAGAGTTTTGGTTACTGGGTCGAGCTCTTGGATCATGACTATGTATTAGTTTTTCTAGACCATGTTAGTATCAGTAATCAGTTAGTATTGTTAGTATAATAAACCATCCAGTGCTTACACTTTGCCATGATTATGAGTGAGGAGACTTTTAAAAATATGTTTACTTCTTAAACCAGTGGTTCTCAAACCTTTCCAAGCCATAACACACAGAGAATGATAATATTTGCACAGTGTACTGATGCACATGAAGGAGCCTGCTCAGGGCCTGGGGTAAGACTGCTGAGGACCCCCATCCTAGCCACCCCAAGGCCTGAAGCAAGTATTGCCTCTTGCAGACCTGTAGCCGATACCTGTCCTCTCACTGGGAAGCTCTGCTTTGGGCTACTGGTCTGCTGTGTAATGAGTTAATGCTTCCGTAGAGAGGGTTGTATTCTGGAAGAATTAATATACAAAACTCCCTTTACCCACTTTAATATTTCACCCACTTTAGATATACTTTAACTGAAGCAATGTTTTCTTCTCCCACAGTGTTCCTTCCCTCTGAGAGTATATATAGGAGTAAAGTTCTGGTGCAGTGACATTGGCCTATAAGCCAGAGGCTGTCATCTCCTGCACCCCTCACACAGTACCACTGTCACAAAGGGGATGGCATCCCTTCCTTGCAAGCTGGGACGTCTTATGCTGGGCATCATAAATAGGTTTTATTTTATCCCTGCCAACCTCAGCTCATAGATTGGTGGTGGCTGCCTGTAGGATAGAGTTGAGGAGCTTCCGAGGCTGCGAGTAGGTGGATTGGATGTTCAACAGTTCCTGTGCCTTGGAGGGTAACTCAGTAAGACTCTGACAGATGCTTTGTAATAACCTTTGGGCACAGGGGGACATTTTAGGTTCACTCCAGGCAATGCAAGCCTAGAATAATTTATCCTCTGAATTGCTTTGTTTTAGTTGACAACTTACTGCTGAAATCTTATATCGTTCCCAGGAAAAGAATGAGAAAAGAATGAGAAAAGCACGTTCCCAAGTGCTTCTTTGTAGACAGGGCTATGCCTTCTGCAGAAACCTGGAGTGGCCAGTAATAATGTTACAATAGTAGCATGCACTAATTGAGGGCTTCCTGTGTGTTGGAACTGTGATAAACATTGTATAGTATCATCTCAGTTTACCTTTACAGCAACCTTTGAAGAAGGTACTAAGTACTCTTACTGCCTCCACAGGATAGGTGAGGAAACTGAGGCAGTAGCTAGAAAGTGACAAAGCCAAGAGTTAAACAGGCAAGTCTCAGCTCCTGTACTCTACTCCTAGGTTCAGATACTGTTTGCAACCCTGCTTCTGCCTAGAGATCTGAACTCGAAGGTAAAGGACTCTTAGGCTCATTTTGAGCCCCATGCGTACTGCTTTGCAACGCCGATGTTCTGTGAAAGTATGTCAGTCCTGGTGGAGTCCTGTTTAATGGTCTCAGGGTCATCCTTTCTGATTGACAAGTTGCAACATTTAGAAAAACAAACTATTTTTGAGAAATTGCTACATACGGAGATGTTGAGAACAGATATAAGTGGTTTACAGGACCTTGGAAGTAATGGGTTTGGGTGTTTGTTTTGTTGCCTTTTATTTTATGAGTTCACCAGAGGGGAAAACAAGGCTCCATTTGGAAGCTGTCTGTAGCAGATGGGGGAGCCTTAGTGTGGGGTCCCCTACCTCCGTTCGTGTCCACATGCCTGTGATGGCAGAGCCTCCGGGGGACCCTCGAGGTCCACTGTGGGCCTTGGGCTGGAACCACAGTGTGACTGTCTCCTCAGTGCTCATTTTTGCTCAGAAAGATTCAGAGGACAATGCAATTATGACCTAATTTAACTTTTTTTCCTAGGCAAAAAAAAAAGTCATTGGTGAACTAGGTGTTGGTAGAGACTTGTCAGAAAGCAGATTGTTTCCCTTAGTTCTTCATTTGGGGGGGGTGGTTCTCATTCCCCTGTTTTTTTCCACACTTTCATTGTTGCCCACAATTAAATTCCCCCTAGTAAACAAACACACCAAGGCTCTCAGAGCTCTCTAATCAATAACAAGACTATGATGCAAATTCAAAGATTCTGTATATGGTCCTGTCAGTCATTTGTGAATGAAGTATGTCTCATGTTTTTAAAATAACTTTTATAATCATTGGCCTTCTATTTCTAGATACTTAGGCTATTTTTTTAAAATAGACTTTATTTTTTAGAACATAATTAGTTCTATAATACAGTAATTATAATATGAGGTGTTAAGTCCTGTTTACAATAGGACAGTGAGGGTCTGTGTGCCAACTTCCTGAGTCAAAAAAGAAAAGCAGAACAGACCAGACATTGGAACCAAGTGTTACATCTTCTAGGGAAAGGAGTGGGGTGGAAAAAGGCGCAGCTAACACTCAGAGTCGAGAGTAATGTGGGCAAAGCTCGGAAAGGAAAGGCTGTTCAGTGCGGTAGAGACAGAGTGCGCGTTAGTCTCGTGGGGGCGCTGTAACAAAACATCACAAACTGGGGAGCTCCAAACAACTGAAATTTGTTCTTTCATGGTTCTGGAGGGTAGAAGTCCAAACTCAAGGTGACAACAGGGTTGGATGGCTCTGAGGGGGGATCTATTCCAGTCCTCTCGCCTGGCTGCATGTGACAGCCAGCGATCCCAGGTGCATCACTCCAGTCTCCACTCCCATCCTCGTCTGCATCCTCCCTGTGCGTCTGTGCCTTCACGTGGCTGTCTTCTTTTAAGGACACTAATCCTATCGTACTAAGGGCCCACCCCACTCAGTATGAACTTTTAACTAGTAAGTCTGCAGTTACTTTATTTCCAAGTCAGGTCACGTTCTGAGGTTGGAGCTTAGGACATCAGCCTCTCTTTTGGCAGGTGGGGACATGATTCAACCTGTGACAGAGTGCGTGGTGAGGGGTGGGACTTGCCTTTTTTCTTTGCTTATTTTACTTTATGTACTTTCACTGTAATAAATCTTAGCCACAAGTACCACCATACTCTGAGTGAGTCCTCCTCATAAATCGTCGAACCTGGCGGTGGTCTTGGGGACCCTAGACGCAACAAGACACACAGGAAGGACTCCAGTGAAAAATGGCTTCTTAGTGTTGGCACTTCTATTAACCTCTGCAGATATCCATTATTTTAACTTCCCTCTTCAGGAAATAAGCACTTGCCCTGGCCCCGTGGCTCAGTTGGTTGGAGCGTGGTCCTGTACACCGTGCGGCAGGTTGAGTTCCCGGTCAGGGCACATGCCTGGGTTGTAGGTTTGATCTCCAGTCAGGGCATGTGCAGGAGACCACTAGTCAGTGTTTCTCACATCTCTCTCTCTCTAAAAATCAATAAAAAACATCCTCAGGTAAGGATATTTTAAAAAGTAATTAATACTTGATTATTTTAGGCATGGCTTTCTTAACAACTACTCTGAATTTTTAAAATTTTAGAAAGGCTTTATGGTAAATGTACCATATATTATATAGTACCGCAGGAGGTCTGGGAAGGACCCCAAATTCAAATACATTGATATAGCTGCTTTCAATGTATGACTGTCCTCACTTAGAGGGATAATGCAGACTATTAGTAACCTAATGTTAGCCCTGGCTGCTGTGGCTCAGTGGACTGAGTACCAGCCTGCAAAGCAAGTAACCTAATGTCAGTGCAGGTCAGAGCTTGCCACAAGAGGAGTTTATTCTAAAGTTTGGAGGGGAAGCTTAGAATTTTCAGATCATTTTCAACATTGGCATTCAGACGGAACTAGATTTAAGACCTAGGAATGAATGTTTAGGTCACATGCCAGTGAGCTCTTAATTGTTACCCTCATTTACCTTTCCAGTTACGTGTTTTAAAAATATATGTTCCGGCCCTGGCTAGTGTAGCTCAGTGGGTTGAGCATGGGCTGTGAACGAAAGGGTTGCCAGTTTGATTCCCAGTCAGGGCACATGCCTGGGTTGCAGGCCAGGCCCCCAGTATGGGGTGTGCAAGAGGCAACCACACACTGATGTTTCTCTCCCTCTCTCTCTCCCCTTTGCCCACTCTCTAAAAGTAAATAAATAAAATGTTTAAAAAATAAAAATATATGTTCTATGTCTGAATGTGATGAATGAAGAGATGGTATGAAAACAAGGCAGCACAGGAAAGAAGAGAGTAGTTTCCTTTCTTTGGAACGGTAACTTGGACGTTTCCCTTTGCTCATGAAACTAACTCCAAATATATGACATGTGTTTTGCCTCTGTCAGTCTAAGTACACAGTAAGGCCCAACAGAGAGAGACTCACCGATTCTGTCTCCTGTGGTGTCCCTGTGACATCCTCGGCTACAGTTGTCCTCCAAGTGTGCGTGTCCACATGTGTGTGCATGTCCACATGTGTGTGCATCCCTCATTTGGCTTGTGACTTGCAAGGCAGTGAGACTGTGTCTCGATCATTTTTTTTTCTGTCATTGTATAGTACTCAATAATTCATTTGGGTAGATGTTTTAAATATAATTGAGTAGAAAGTTACTTCCTCTGGGTGAGGATTGTGGGGGCGACTTCTTTCTCGAGTCCCCCCTGGTGCCACAGACATGCGTGAATGAATAAATATGGCTGAGAGAAGATGAAATCTGTTTGGGGAGGAGGAGTGGGCTGTGGCCAGTTTCTCAGGGGAGACAAAGGCCCCCGAGCGCCCTGCTCCATAGCCTTTTATCGGGTTGTAATACACAAGAATACAGGGCAGCAAGGATCAAACAGTAGATAACATTTCAAAGAAATCTGAGGGCTTCAGAGTCTGAGTCAGTGTCTGTCAGGAAGAGAGTTGCAGAAACTTTGGGAAACATACTCACTTCCTCTCCGACCCTTATCATATGAATGAAAGCACTCTTAGCAGAGCAGATTTCACAGGTTTATCAACAAGTCTTTGTGATGCCAGATTTTTCCTCAGGACGCGCTCTAGCAAGGCAAGGAGCTGCACCTCTCTCCAACAGGTATTCAGGCTTAAGGGAATTAGAGCCAGAAAGTGCTTTTCCCAGAGGACTTGGGGATTCAGGCTTTGACAATGGGCGGGGGGGGGGAGTCCATTGCTCTTTGTTGCAGCCCCCCAAATCCTTCCATGAAGGCCTCCCAGGTGATCGAGTCTGGCTTAGGTTGCCCCCCGCTGTGAGGGGTCTTACCCATCATTGACTTCTGACCAAGCTCTGGGGGCAGGGAGAGGAACTGAGGCAGCGTTTGCTACCAGAGACAGGCTTTGTCTCCTGTGGCTCACATTCCAAAGGTCGTCTCTCGCCCTTAGCCACAAGGGGTAGAGATACAATTCCTAAAACTAGGCAGAGCGGTCTACAACAGAGGATAACCTTCATATTTCCGAGGGTGGGGAGGCCAGCACCTGTTGGAAAAGGTCCTTAAAGAATTTATACACATTCACCTCCGATGTGACAATATAGAGGTGGTTTGTAGCAAAAGAGAAGCACTAGGATTGCTTCCTCCAGTAAAATAGCTTCCTTCAGTGAAATAGTAAAAAAAAATATATATATATATATATATATATATATATATATATATATTTTTTTTTTTTTTACATAGATATTTGCTGTGAGCAGGTTTTGGGGAACAAGTGATCACTGCCAATCAAATACTGCTAAGTTTTATTTTTGCCTCTGCCCCTGCCTGCCTCCCGATTTTAAAAATACATACTCTGTCGATTAGAGAGCTGTTAGTAACCTAGTTCTCTGTGTCCTGACACCCTGGGGGTTTGTCATTCTTATGAATCTGTTCTGCCTCAACTGCTGATAAACTTAATTTAGTTCTACATGAAATGTCTAATTTTTCATTATGCATGACACAAGCTTAGTAATTCTCAGAAAACATTCCTGCTCACATTGTTGAGTTTAGCTGGAAGTTCCAACATTCAAGGACGCTTCTAAACAGCTGTCATTATTTTTTTTTTGCAGTGGCTTCATGATTTAGTGACAGTTAATGGCATTGCCTGGTTGTGAAATGTTCATGTCTTTCTATGTTTGTTGCAGCAACAGTCTTCCTGGAGTTTTGGAAAAGACGAAGAGCAGTAATTGCCTATGACTGGGATTTGATAGACTGGGAAGAAGAGGAGGTTTGTATCGTTTACTTCAGAATTTTTTAAAAAGCGAATCACCAAGAAATACACAATCCCCTTTAGTTACCACTCCCTGCTCTGTGACAGAAGTCAGGTTTACTCATAAAGCATTTTTAGTATCTGTTTTTACAGAAAACTCCAAGCAGTATAAAACTACTAGCAGATTTAGAAAAAGACATTTTGATGGCTTTAGTGGAATGAAATCCATAGCTAAGTAAATCATTTTACTTTTATGTAGAAGCATCCAAAAGACTGGCTGTGAGATTTGTTTAGTTTTCTTAAATATCCTCCATTTCTTTACCTTAGCAGAAGGAGGGTAATAGTTTTACAGCCCTGGGCACATAGAAGGAGAACTCATAAGAGAACTGCTCCCAGAAATGTGTCCGGAGCTTTCCAGGAACCCGGGCAGTGCCCCGATGTGCACAAACCCAGAAGTATCACCCCAAGTGGGAAATGCTGGAGGAACTACTGTTTACGCAGCCTCCCTGATGGATGTGGATAAACGCAGGGCCAGCTCTAGAGAAAGCTGTCAAGGAGAAGTCACCTCCATCCTTCAGACTCCCTGTCTCACACGTTTCCCAGTTCTTTTTCTCTCTTGTTCTAGGCCAGGGCACTGTGCCCTCTCCTAACCTGGCTCTGGTCTTGTTCTCTCTTCTTGCCCCAGCCCCGTCAGAAGTCTCTCAAGTGCTCATGCTCATCTTGGTCACCACACAGGGACCCGACTTCCCTTGTCAGTCGATCCAGGCTTAAACTCCTCTTTCCTTCCTCTCCTTCATTGTCTTTTACCTCCCAAGTCCCATTTCCTAAGAGTCTTGCTGTGCTAGTAAATCAGATAAACTAATCATATATAATGTGGAGATGGGCATGAATGGGTGTTTTCCTTTCATGCACATAGATTTTTACCTATTGAAAAGAATATTCTAGAAACATAAATGAGAATTTCAGCCCTGTGGTCAGTTTAGTGGGGGAGCTGATTTTGAGAGGTATTTTTGTCTGTCTTTTCTTTAAATCACACCTCATGGCCGGCGGCCTTTCCTCCTCATGCCCATGCACACAAATTGGGCAGTCTTAGACCTGGCAGGAATCCTGGGGTTCTCAGCGGTCCCTGATCCTTTGATAAGGCCTCTATCATGCTTTGGTGAGCATTCCCCAGACAAGGATGCCTGAGTTTGAAGCGGCTGCCCAGGTGACTGGCATCTGTGGGCCACATCCAGGCTGCGTTTGGGACTTCCTCCTGGGGGAAGCTGCCCTGCTCTTTGTCACGTGTGTTCATGTCGGTGACTTTCAAATGGGATGGAAAATGCTTTTCCCTGAGAATTTGAGTTACCACTAAGTAATTATGTCATCTGAGACAAACTATTTCACCTTTGGACTTTTCCTTTCTAAAGAGAAGAAGTGTTTCTAAATTGTCTTCTTTCAGCTATACAGTGTAGCATTATTTCAGTAACATTGACAAAAGCAGTCTAAAAGTGGCTGTTGGCACTTTTGGGGGGTCCAAGATGTGGGGACCATTAGGATAAACACTGTTTGTAAGTGTTTACAAGGGCACCCCTTGGAGCCCTCTGTCTCCCAGCCCCATGAAAGAGCTTGAACTGTTCTTTCACACGCTGGTGCAGGAGCCGGCCTCAGTAGCCCTGCGAGGTCCCAGTTCTCAGTCTGAGAGTCATTGCAGAACTGCCTCTTCCAGCCTGCACCTCTCAGCTTGCGGTGCAGAAATGCCCAGACATGCTGTGTGCCTCTTTCAGGGTAACCCAGGGTGTTAGTGTGCCGGGGCTGCTATAACAAAGTACCACTGTCCTGGTGGCTTAAACAACAGAAGTGTGTTGTCTCACAGTTCTGGAGGCTGCAAATCTGAGATCAAGGTATTGACAGAGTTGGTTTCTTCTGGCTGTGAGGGAAGGCTCTGTCCCAGGCCCCTCCCCTTGGCTTGTAGATGCCCATCTACTCCTGGGGCCTTTTCACTCTCTTTGTGTCTCTAAATTTCCTCTTCTTATAAGAACACTCGTCATGTGGGTTTAGGGGCTCCCCTGCTGACCTCTTTGTAACTTAATTACCTCTGCAAAGGCCCTGTCTCCAAATACAATCACATTCCGATGTATTGGGCATCAGGACTTCAATATAAACATTCATGTGGGGGACACGATTCAGCCCATAAGACCCAGGAAGACGGGCCTGGCTCCGTGATTGGCCTCAGTTCCTCGATGATTAACTCAGCAACTCTTGATGACACAGCCCCATAAATTGAAAGTTTCCCAAAGAAGCAGAAGATTCGAGGTCTGTGCTGTGTAAATGCTCAAGTGTAACTGCCTAAAATAAAGGACAGGAGGCAGAAGCCGTTTCTAACTGTGTCCTCCCCTGACGTTCCCCATTACCAGCCCCCGAGGGAAGTCCAGCGTTGGGCTGACCCTGCAGCCGGAGCCGGGCTGTGTGCCTCCTGCTCCACAGGCTGCAGCCGTTCTCCACGACCCCTCTTCTCTCAGCGGCTGCTTCCCGGTCTGCCAGGACCTTCATCAGGGTCTTGAGCATTAACTCCACTTCTCCAGCATTTCCAACTCGTCTTCTCTCTTCCTCCAAGACACTCAAATAGTCTCACATACATGCACACTCAATTAACCACTTCAGCGTACCCTCTGGCTGATTACCTTTTCGTAATCCAATAATTGCTTTTTACTCAGAAGATTTTCACATTGGATGGGGCCCCAATCATTAGAATAAAATCTCAGATTGATTTAGAGTTGGAGGAGCTGTGATTTTTAGCTGGATTTGAAAGGCATTTACTTTGTTTTCAATGCCACTTAAGAACATTTAAAATTAGTGGTTAATGTGAATGACTCCTATATGAGCTTACTGAAAAAAAATAGAGACGTTATGTTTTCAGCTGCCTAAATAAAAAACAAAATGGAAAAACAAAGATTGAAGAATACTTAGAATCATATTGTCATTATAACTCACAAAATGAATTCTAAACATTTTGCTGTTCAGATTTGTCCTTATGTTCAAATCATTTCCTGGTAATGAAAGTAAAATAGTTTTAGTTGTTTCAAACTACTGGAGATGGAACAGGTGGTCCGATTTCTCACTCTCAGTTTCTTTCTTCAAGCACAGTTTAATAACAGACATTTAACTATAAATTGCATCGCCTTGATGATAATGAGGCTAGATCATCTTTCTTTCGATTTTTCTTCAAGTGGCCAGTTTCCAAACGTCTATACCCAGGTCTCAAGCCCACCTCCTTGGTTGGGTGATGTGGCAGCCATTGATTCAGTTTTCCTGGGAGGTAAATGATTTCTCTTATTGTGTGTGTTCCTGTTCAGAGCATAAAAAAAAATGTGCCTGCTTGTTTTTTAGGAAGAAATACGACCCCAGTTCGAAGCCAAGTATTCCAAGAAAGAGCGGATGAATCCCATTTCGGGAAAGCCAGAACCATACCAAGCATTTGCAGATAAATGCAGCCGACTGATTGTTTCTGCATCAGGAATATTTTTTATGGTTGGGAACATTTTTACAAAACTCTTTGAATTGCTTTATAATGTATGAACTTGGAGCATGGTAGCAACAATAATCATGTCAGGCATTTGCAGTTTTACAAAAGATGTTTTTTCATGCTCTGTTATGTGATTCTCGCAACAACTCGGTGAGCTAATGTAGGGACATTGTCCCTGTATTAGAGATGGAGCAACTGAGACTCCAAAGGTTAAAGGCTTGTCCAGAACTTGGCAGCCACTAAACAGCCAGTAAACTGCCAAGAGCTCAGTTGCTCTACTTTAATCCGGTATTCTTTCAATTTATCTATGCCATGCTGAAAGCAACTAAAAACATGAAACAGGACTGGCAGCAGTGTTTCCCAAACATTTTTTTTTTACCACGTCCATGTAAGAAACACATTCTCTGTCATGACCCAGCTATGCTTTGCAAATAGATATATAAACCTAAATAGAGTAACTAAAAAATGCTCACCTTTACCGTAAGTAATAAACTGCATTTTTATGCTTTATTAGTCTTTTTTATTTTTAAAAAAGATTTTTATTTAGTTATTTATTTTTAGAGAGGGGAGAAGAAAGAGAGGGAGAGAAACATCTGTGTGTGGCTGCCGCTCCCATGGCCCCTTCTGGGGACCTGGCCTGCAACCCAGGCACGTGCCCTGACTGGGAATCAAACCTGTGACCCTTTGGTTCACAGGCCTGTGCTCAATCCACTGAGCTGTATCAGCCAGGCTATAGTCTTTTTTAATGTTTAATATAGTCTGATGTTTTGCTGTTTTATTATAAACTTTTTTTATAACCACCTAAAGTTGATTTCCAGACTCACTGACGGTAATATCAGTTTGAAAAATACTAATTTGAAGCTGGTTTGTCAGCTTTTCCTAAAAAGAAGTCATTTGGTGATGAACTCTGAGCCTTAACTACTGAACAAAACAAATGCAAATTTTTCAGAAATGTTACTTTAGAGCTACAAGGAATAGTAAGGATTCTCCTTTCATCTTTTCAAATGGCAAGTGTCCACATATGTGCACCTCCTAGGTCAGTAGAGTGGGAAGAACAAGTCTACAGCAGATCCAGACAGCCCACCCCCTTTAGCCAGAAAGAAACTGGGGAAGTGGAAGGGTGGGTTGCGAGCCCAAGAGCCCCTCCACTCAGATCTACGTTTGGAGCCGTGCCCTCCTACAGAGACCGTCTGTAAGCAGTTGTGCCGTGCTGTGCCTTCTCTAAGTATGTGCAAAGTTACTGTCCTGGTTTTTGTTTCTCACAAGAAGACTTACAGACGTAGACGAGGAACCTGGAACTTAGGAGACGGAAGCCATGGAGAAGGCAGGCTACTTGTCCAAGGTCACACTGCTAGGTGGAGCTGAGCCAGAACTCAGGCCTGACTTCCAAGTCCAGGAAGCTGCCCATTCTATCACATTGCCACCCTGTGTGAAATCCGTCTTGGATTTCACCTAGTTCCCTGTCAACCGCCCCAGGATTAAGACATGGGCAGTTTTCCATTTCTTTGTTGATTATTATTACTATATAATAATAACTTGGCCAGTTCTGGTGAGGATTTGGGCTCAAGTTTTTAGAGCATCACTCACTTTAAGTCAGAAATAGAGTTTGTATAAAACAGAGGCATGCTTCTGTGAAGAAAGAAATCTCTAAGTCAGCAAAGGCCTTCTGAAGGCCCAGCTCTAAGATCTTGTGTTTGATAACTAAGTAGGCTAAGGTCTCTACTTTTAGCTTCCACCCATGAGTCAATCACATGGCAGTTGTCTCTCTCTGACTTATTTCACTTACATACAGACGAGAGAAACTATTAACCACAATGGAAACTATGCGTTGTATTGTGCCTTCTTGAGTCAGGACCACCGTTGCTTTATTTTCTTTGGTCATCAGAGGGTTTTCCAGGTGGTGGAACATTCCTGCAACACACCCACACGGTGCTCACCGGGTCTCCTCCATCTTCCTGCCAGATCTGCGTGGTGATCGCTGCTGTGTTTGGGATCGTCATTTACCGGGTCGTGACCGTCAGCACTTTTGCCGCCTTCAAGTGGGCGTTAATTAGGAATAACTCTCAGGTCGCAACCACAGGGACTGCCGTGTGCATCAACTTCTGCATCATCATGCTGCTGAATGTGGTGAGTGAGCTGCCAGGTAACTAGCCGTGTGGATCAAATTGTGGGCGGAAGGTGGTAGCTTCTTCTGTTGCTGAAGGGGCCTGGCCTCAGAGTCATGCAGCAAAAGCAAAGTGCCTGGCATGAGACTCACTCCGGTCTGGGGATCTTGAAGGCTTGGGTCAAATCTAGTGTTAGATTTATGGGCAAGGCACTCGCCCTCTCTGAACTTCAGTTTTCTTATTTATCCAATAAGACAACACTGAATATTTCTTGGGGAAATTTAGTAAAATAAATTTATTTTAAAAGCCCAGCTCAGAATCTCTAACATAGCTTAACACTATGGGTTCCCATTATCTTTGGATTCTAAATGACACGAAGGTTGTCAGTATCCACAGCATTCCTTGAGAGGACCTTGCAAGGAACATTTCAGGGTAGTATGTGTTGCTTGTGTAGATTTCAGGCTTTTTTCAAATGTATATTTCAGTCCGGATGTTTCCCTTGAACCCCACATTCGTATGTTGACTGCCTACTCAACCGTCCTCACCTACCACGTTCAAAGCCAGAATCCCTGTTCCCTCCAGAATCTGCTCCTCCTGCAGCCTCCCCCATTGTAGTTGCTCGGGCCAAAAACCTTGCCTCTGTCGTTTCCCCCACCAGCAAAATGTTTCCAGAGTTTGATCCCTTTTCACATATTCCTGACTCCTACATGGGTTACAGCTGTGCCCTCTTCATGGGCCTCATGGCTCCCATGTTTGCTGTCCTCCATCTGCTCTCGCCGTGGTAGACAGAGAGAACTTCTCATCTAGATGTCAGCTCATGTCACTCCTCTGCTCACAGTGCCTGGTGGCTTTTTTCTCGGAATAAAAGTTTACGTCGTCACGTGGCCTTCGGGGCTCTCCGCCACCTGGCCCCAGCGACTTCTCTCACCCAGGCTCCTCCCTGCTCACCGGCTCCTCCTCTTCGCTGGCCTTCCTTTGGTTCCTTGGATGTGCCAGCAGCATTCTCAGCCTAGGACTTTTTACTTGCTCTGCCTTCTGCCCGGAACATTCTTCCCCACCGGGTCTGCATAGCAACTGGTCCCTTGGCTCCCTTGGGTCTTTGTTCAGAGGTGACTTTCTAATGGCTTCCCTGGTCACTCAGTTTAGAATTGCAACTCACTCCCGCCATCTGACAACTTTCTATCTCCTTGCCTGCTTTATTTTTTGCTACCACATTTATCACCATCCCATATGCTGTTTTTTATACATATTTTATCTGTCTTCTCCATCGGAATGTAGGCCCAGGAGGGCAGTTTTTCTGTTTTTATTACTATTGTTCTTTACCAAGGTCTGGAACAGGGCCAGGCACATAGTAGGCACTCAGTAAATTGTTATTATTTGCAGAACAAAAGGTAATGGCTGATGTTCTTAGACTTGAGACCAACCTGTACCTAAAAATGCTGATATTAGAGGTTCATAGTAGGTAATAAATAAGTAGGTAATGTATGTGGAGGGCCAGGTACAATGTTAAGCCCAGAGATGTTCAGGTAATTATCGCTCCCCTCACCTTCATTCATATTGCATCTCCAGTCTGGGCCATGACAAATGTTCTCATTATTAGAAAAGGTTCCTAAAGGCCAAGTAACTTAATACTGTTATCAGCCCCGTTTTATCTATTCAGGCTGTCATTCTAGCTCTTTAAACAATCTTAAATTCCATACCCAATGAAGTCTGAGTGATTCCTAAGAGCATTCAACCTACAATAATGAAGAAGTTTATTTATGATTCTTTGGTGAACTAGTAATTACTGAGCTAATGAAATATAGGTAATTTATTATTATTATTAAAATACACAGGAATTTATTATTTGAGGAAAAAATTCAAAATCCCAAAGTTACAAAAATGAGAAATGAGCAGCTGCTGATCATTTTGACATGACGACTGGGTAATTCATTGCTAGTCAGGTGGAGATGGGAGGCGGGTGCCTGGCAGCCCCCCTGCATGGCTCCGCGGGTCTCAAAGGTGATAGGATGCACCTCGGGAAGGCAAGTGATTCACAGGGACATTAACCAAAGAGCCAGAGCAGGGAAAGATTCTGCAGCCAGGTAGGATGCACTCAATGAAAGCTTACTGTATTCTTATCATCTCTTTTCTGTAATGTCTGATTAAAACATAATTTACACCCTTAAGAAATAAATTTCTGTCTGCCTGCAGTGAGTCTGTAAATACACGTTTGCTCATTTATTTTGAGCAGGTGTCAGTGCTGTCAGAGTGACACCTCACTTACCTGGGAATTGCCCACCCAGCAGGCTGCGCTTCATGAGGCACAGTCCAGAAAATGGGGGCTTGTGGAGTTGAAAGTGTGTTTCACTGTGGACATTACAAAGCACCTACTACGTGCTGGGTGCTAGACTAGTCGACATTTATGTTTGCTCTAACCAAGGGTGTCAGAGTCACCAAAATGGATGATGGAGGGCCCACGCACTAAAGCTAACATTTCTTGTTCCTGTGATTGCCCTTTGAGTGTATTTTCCTGTGTTTTAGATACAGTGTGAATATTCGTGTCCTGATTTCTCAGTCAACATCCAACTAGAGTAACAGAAGGTTGCCAAGGCAAGAACATTGACAAGGACAGGAAATGAGAAGCCATAGCGAGAGAAAGGAAGGCAAATGAGGAAGCAGGGTCATCAGGATCCTCTCCAGCGGGAACCTGTTGCCCCGCCCCCGCCCATCTCCAATGACACCCATCCCAACTCCATGTTTACACTCCTGCCTTAGGCCCTGAGACTTCGCAGGTTCCCTTATGAGGGCAACCAAGTGCCAAGTGTGTAATACAGTTTGAGAGATTTTCATCAGTGTGTTCTTAAAAAACTAAGTCCTTAGAAGAAGCAAATATCGCATAAAGGACAGATGACAGACTAATGACTGTAATGTACCTTGAACCAGTTCAGAACTAAACTCCTGACTTCTCAAATTACTCAAAGTATTTTCATGGCCCAATAATATAGATTTTTATAACTATATAAATTGCTTTCAACTACTTAACATTTTAGCCATTCTGGTTTGGGAAATAAAATCATTAATCATTAATACTTTTTCATTAATTGAAAATAAAAACCTTAAGAACTAAATGGTCTTTTTAAACTTAATTAAAGCCTATAATTTTTAAGTCATATAAGTGTTATAGATCACATACCTGTTTTTGACATTTTGCTAGAGTTGTCCAATCATATCTGAAGGAGTATACCTGTAAAGAATGCCTATTTTTATTTTTTAAATTTAAAAAAATGTTTTATTACTTATTTTTAGACAGAGGGGAAGGGAGGGAGAAAGTAAGAGTAACATCACTGTGTGGTTGCCTCTTGCGCACTCCCTACTGGGGATCTGGCCTGCAACCCAGGCATGTGCCCTGACTGGGAATCAAACCGGCGAACCCTTTGGTTCACAGGCTGGCACTCAATCCACTGAGCCACACCAGCCAGGACCAAGAATGCCTATTTTTTTAGATTTGATGATACGCATTTACTCTTACTTCGTGTGTACTTTAAAAATAAAATTCACATTATTTTACAGCAATATTCTGGATCCTAACAAAATATTATGTCCCTTAATGACTGGTTAAGGGCACTCACTAGTTTTCAGTTTATTTTCCTAAACAATACAAACATCAAAGATGGAGTAAATAGGATGGGTTTTCTCGCTGTTTCAATTCCATTCAGCTTCACCAGTAGTTAAAGAACATCTCAATATGGTGGTTGCAAGCAAAAGATGCCAACAGAGGCTGTATCCCAGGAGGAGCCTAAAACTTATTGCCATTCTTCTCCTTCAGCCATACCCATGTGAACCAGATATTTCATTACACTGTAAGCCGTGAAAACCACAATGCCTTGCTCCAAAAAGAAGTAAACCAGCAGACATGGCTTGCGTCAGAACAAGCCCACATATACTGATCCAGTGGATAAGATCAAATTAGAAGTACTCCCAGCTTCTTTGGAAATATACTTAAGATCAGAAAGCTTTCCATCAGTTCCAGATTTTAACACACCACAAAGTGTGGCACTCAGTTTTGACACGTAGCTTTTACGCTGCTCTTACCAGAGCGAATCATCCCTGGTTTATGCCTCAGCTGCCTAAGAGAAGTCAGACCTGTTCCAGAAACCACTCCGCTGAAGATGCATCATCGACCGTCAGTCTCTCTGTCTGTGCCTCTCCCACTGCATCCCACTCAGGGCCTCGCTGTCCATCTCCCTGTAGCTGCCACGTATCTATCAGGTTTGCTATGGTGATATATAATTCCCACTCGCTTATTTGTCAAAAGCTTAATATTGATCGTATTTCAGTTCTTGTGCTATTGTGTTTTTAAATTTCATTTTTTCAGTGTCCAAATCAAAATAACGGCCTGTCACCAGCCCCCAAGACCTTTGGGACAAGTGTGTAAAGTGAGACCCTTTGACAAATGTATGCCAGTGTGAAAGATAAACTGGGTAATCAATAACTGTATTTTAGAGAAAGTTTGTCTCACCAGTCAACCCTAATATTCCTTGATAATTAAATAACTTTAAAGATAGAGTACACTCGGAATAGTAAAATATATTTGGTTAAAACATCTGTCTTAATTTATTATTTACCAGTATTTTATTTTTCAGATAATATTGAAATATCTGACAAATCTATACCACAGGGTTTCTTATTAAAAATTACACCAATCTCTTTGAACATTGGACTCCAAAGTCTGAGATTGCTAATAGTAAAATTTGATATGATGGTCATATTAATTATATATCACCATAGCAAACCATAGTCATTGCTGAAAGTTTAGAGTCATACACTCTGCACATTTTACCTGTTTCTGTAGTTATTGGAAATCTTGGATAAAGAATTCAAAAGTTAGGAAGTACCTTAAGACCAAGGAGTCCAAAGCCCACTCACATACAAGGGAGTCGATCTGGAGCAGAGGGGAGAGGGTGCGCCCAAGCCCTGCGGCCTGCTGAAGTTACAACTACAACCCGGGAATTTTCACCAGTGCACTTTCTCTACTATAGTCTACACGTGGACTATAATTTTCATGTTGTTCAAATCCATTTGACTCATTTTTTTCTTCATTTTTATTTATCATCTTTCATTTTAGAGAAAGCACTTGTTCTCAATTTATATCCTGAGGAGTCACCAGCTGTGTTCGGCATGACCGGTGCCTCCTGCACTTGCACACTCGCAGGCACCCAGCCTCTCCCCCTCCCTCCTGAGGGCCCTCCCTTTACCTGGTAGCTAGGTGGATAAGGGTGCACTCGGTGCCCTAACAGAACAGCAGAGGGCCGTAAGCATAGGAGTTCCCAGTGACGTGTGATCACTTCGGGGTTCATGAATGCCATGGTCTAGGCAATCCAGCGGCCCCTAAACAGTAGGGCTACAGAATCTTACCATCAAAATCAGTCTTTGAGATTGTCCTCTGAGCATGCCGAGGCCCCAGCGTCGTGACTTGCCCAGCCTTGCTTAGCAAGCGGGTAAGTAGTGGCAGCCAACCCTGTCGGCACAGAATTACTCCAGAACGAAGAGGTTTTAAAAGCAGTGAAACGGGACCTTGTAACTTTCTGTCTTGCTTCGAAAGAACACTGTTGTTCACATTATTTTTATTGTTTGCTCAGTGGATGGATATGAAACTACTTTCACTAGTGACTTGATTACCTATCTCCTTTATAATTACAGATTTTAGAACATTTACAGTTCATTTGTTAAATGTATGAAATTTGTTTTACAGCTCTATGAAAGAGTTGCACTTTTTCTGACCAATTTAGGTAAGTGAAGCCCTTTTTATTTCATGGTACAGTATTGTGGTCTGAGAGGTACCTTTTCAAAGATTCATTTTTGAAATGCTGCTGGAAAGAAATATTCCCTTTGTTCTGAATTGCATACAGGAATTTCTTTGCCCTCAGCAGGACATTTTAAATATGCCTGATCATTAGAGGAATCTTTTCTAGCTAAAGATTTAACACCTGTCGTGAACTCTATTTATCATGAGCTAAGGTAAAGTAGGTTTTCTTCTCGTGCACAAAAAAAAGCATCGCAGAAGTACATGCGTATAAAGTGCCCAGAATTGTTTAGAAAAGTGTTTATTTGCTACTGCCCACATTTTTTATTTACTTAAAAATGTATCCAGTTTTCATGGTATATTAGATCACAGCAGAGTTCTTTGCTTCGAAGACAGCAGGCCTTCTACCAGGAATGTAGGCTGGCTACCCATCACTTTCCTTTGTGAAAATAGCACACACCTGGACAAGTCATCCCTAAGAACATTTCTCTCTCCCCTCAGAGCACCAGAACAATCTGGTAGCCAGCTGTGCACTGAACGTTTTCCACATTTTCAAGGCACAGAAAGCATCCCAATTTTATTAGTCATTTTTATTCTATGCAGTGTGAGGAAATTGCATGCTCCCACACATAACCCGTTCTAGTGCATTCGCACATGTAGCTTGCCCAGAGGGGAAAGAATCATGTGTTTTTGTTTATAATAGTCGTTATAATGCCATCTATTGAGCCCTTCTATGTACTAGATCAGAGCTGAGCGCTTGGCCCATCTCCTTCAATGCCACTGAAATCTCCCATTACCACCACCCCTCACCAAAAAGAAAGAGGTTTATGTCCACAGAAGAAGTAACCGTGCCTTGGTAGGCTGTGCCCAGTGGCACCTTCATCCAGGCTGGCAAAGATGCCACTGGAGATATAGCCCCAGTTCACCCTGGTGGGGTCACCTGGGAACCCACCCAGTTAGCTGACAATCCAGAAGACCTTCCTATGTAACCATTAGTTCAGTAGCAGAGAGAACTAAAGCTAAAGCCCTTGAAGAATCCTTTTTCCCTCCACAGCAGTGTAGCCTTGTTCTGAAACTCACATCTAAACCATTTTAAATTAGATTCTTTCTCCCCTCCCTTCTCTGATAGGCTCCTAGGAAGGATTCTGAGTTGTAATTTTAAGGAAAGGAATGAATGGGTCGAAATGGTAAATGAGCAATTAGAAGCTCAGGGAATGTGGGGAGAGAGACAGTGCTATTGCATGAAATACATTTTCTTTGACATCGCTGGGGGTGGCGATGCAGCTCCTGGGGACGGACGAGTGCATCTCACAGGAGATGTCATGTTGGAGGCTTGGTCCGTATTTTCAGTCCTGTCACAGTATTCAAAGAGCATTTGCTTTTTGAAAGTCAAAGTGTAAGGAAATAAGAATTGGCAACAGAGGGAATTACGGGACACAGATGACAGTATATAGTCAAAGAGCTGAGGGTGAGGTCATCTCGGTGTTTGTCCATGAGAATGAAACACCATGGCAGAGGATGACAGGTAAGGAAGTCAAATACCTCGGTATTCTGAGATGGGGGTCTGACCCCCTCTCACCTGGTAGTATCTGGTCTTTCATCAGCAATGGAAACTGAGACCAAGGAACTGTTAGGAGCTGGGAGGGGACCTGACCCCACACAGGCCTTACTCACAGGCCAAAACAAGGGAAGGTCTCCTGCAGGAAGCCAAGACTGGCCACGAGGCTCCTGCAGCCCCACTGCTGCTGCTCCGGGATCTCTCTGCATCCTGTAACAGTGGAATGCACTGTATAATCTACCCCCTCAGACAAGTCGTAGCTGCTTCCCACCAAACCCTTATTGGAGCTGGTCTGCAAGCTTGAGGATCCCATGGGTGGCCCCCTTTGCCTCGGGCCGGCGCTGGGCCCCCTGCAGCCTCCTCGGCCTGCCTGTGCTCCCACCCTGTGTGCACGCGGAGAGGAGTCGGGGGACGAGTGGGCATCGGAGGCAGCCTTTCAGACTCTGCTTCCTTTTCATCTACAGAACAGCCTCGCACAGAGTCGGAGTGGGAGAACAGCTTCACCCTGAAAATGTTTCTTTTTCAGTTTGTCAATCTGAACAGCTCCACATTTTACATCGCCTTCTTCCTCGGAAGGTAAGAACCCGGTCTCTCCACACCCCTGTGCCGGGGGACAGAGCACTCAGAAGTCACTGACCAGGGGCGACAGAGGAGTCCCTCCTTTAGTGTGATTTATTCAAAATGTAAAAATAGATTGGCCTCCTCCTTTCCCTTTTCACTCCCATCTCAGGAAATGGTTTTCGCTCACGAGTAAGCACCCGTGTGCCTTTTCTTGCTAAGGTTATGTGGAGGGAAATTATTTGCACATAGGAAGGATGGACTTAAACTTGTGGACTCCCTCTGCCCGAATCAGGGCCCTGGGTCTCACACCTGCAGGAGCAGATGACCTGAGGGGCAGGGTGGCATGCAGCATGTCCTAGACCTCTGACTCCACAGAAGAGGGATGGGAAGGGGCTGACACGGAATGGCAGCCCGGGACACTTCGGACTCCAGCAGTCATGAGGATTGGGGAAGGATCTGAGTTCACTCGTGTCCCATGAGTTCATCACACCAGGGCGCGTTTCTGAGCAGATGAGAACCAGGATGGGCCAAGGATTGGGGTTTCAATGAGATGAATTCAGCAGCCCTGGCTCAGTATTAGGAACTTCGGAATGGAATTCTAGTCAAGTCATTTGATTTAAAAAAGCAAAAAACAACAACAACAAAAAAACAGCAGCATTACTGTTATTCAAGAAGATCAGAATGTTTCAATCCTACCTGCTGCTTACACAGGCCAGAGCAGAGCACTTGATATTTGGTAGAAAATGTTCAAAGTCATAGCAAGGAATGAGAACTGGCCTCTGTGCTCAGCAGCCAGACAGAAAGGCCAGAAGGGACACATCCCCCGGAGAATTCCAGAAGCTGCCGTTATGACAGCTATGAAAAGTTCCCTAATTCCCTTAGACCTGACACTTACTGTACCTGTAATTTTTGTTTTAAGACGTGCTAATCTAATAGTCACTGAAGACTTAGACCTTCAGGATGCTAATGGTCTGTTTTTCTGTGTGTGTTGAAGATTTGCAGGACACCCAGGTGCCTACTTGAGGCTGATAAACAGGTGGAGACTAGAAGAGGTCTGTATTCTCCTTATCCTTCCTTGTTTCCTAAAGCCCCGCCTTGAACAGCCTTTGGGCAACTTTGTGCAGGTTGGAAACCAGACACCCTTCCTTCCTCTCCACTGATTCCTGAATGTCTGTGTTTGCTTACCTCACAGTGCCACCCTAGTGGATGCCTTATTGATCTCTGTATGCAAATGGGTATTATAATGGTGCTAAAGCAGACCTGGAATAATTTCATGGAACTTGGCTACCCGTAAGTACCTTCGTGTCTGTAGCCAAGTGGCAGCATTGCTGTTTTTTGGCTTTTCTGGGTGTGGCAAGTAAGATAAGCCGTGCAGGCTCAGCAGCTAAGCCAGTGCGTGTACCTGGAGCAAAGTGCTCACGCTCAGGTATTCAAAGAGACTCGTGAAAATAATAAACGTTGGCTCTTTTGGAAGACTTAGTACGAGTCACATGAACACAAGTGAATTTTTTAAAGACCGGGCCCCCAAATATTGGATACTTGTAATGTGAGCTGCTTTCACTGATGTGTCTGACCCTTTTAGCTTCAGCACTATGAGTTGCTCTAAAATATTAAGTAGGTCTCTACTCCCCAGTCCCTGCGATAAATCAGGAGTGGCATTTTTTAAACTACTTTAAATTTAGACTGTGCAGAAAAGAAACTTATGGAACGGAGAAAAGTTTAGGGATTCAGAAAAGAAACCAGAGTGTTTGTAAGTCAGCATATCTTAACCAGGAAAACATGTTATTACCTGTGTTAATGCCAACGGGCATAAACTTGCATCAGCTTTGCAAGGGTAACCTTGGACTCTGCTGTGATTGCTCAATTCTGGTCATTTAAGTGTTGAAGGGACATGAGTGATACTTCTAATTCTGCTTTCATTCCACACCTACTGATTTCCGTGTCAGCTTGGCATCTCCAGAGAGAACTCCAGGTTCCAGGGAGGACCACTTAGCCAGAAAAATTAGCTAGAACTTAATTCACTTTGAAAAGTCATCCCTTACCTCCCTATCAGAGCCACGACTAGTAGTTTTCCCTACTATATTTAATTTTAGAAAACTCATTCCAAGTGTTTTATGTTTCCTATAAAACTTTTAATAAATCATAAAATTAAAACTTTAGAAGCATTTTAAGTTTTAAACCATAATTTATCAAAATACTGTCAACATCAAGAGAATTATATCTTCTAGAAATGTGGACAGAGTGCAAAACTGGGAAAGTAGGCAGAGTTTGTCTTTGGCACCCATCCCTCTAGTCCCTTTATTTCACATTTGCTTTTGTTTTTTGGCATGTCTGCCCCTGGAAACCCTGCTGCCCCTATTTCCTCAGGCCTGTCCAACATCCTAAGATGCACTCCCAAGCACTGTTAAGGATTCATGTGCCGACCTCCTAGGGTGGGATGCACTTTATTGGGAGTCGGAGCCCCTCTCCAGCTCGAGCCCAAAGCAAGCACGTCCAGCTGTGGAACTGCAACGTTCCGTGTGCCAAAGGAGGAGGCGTTCTGTGGGTTTGCCAGTTGTCTAGGCCCCCAAGTCAGAAGATGCCAGTCAGCACCCATGCAGGCCGACAGGAAGCCAGCTCGGCCAAGTCGTCTTCTTCTCAGATATCTGGGCGCTGATTCCATCTTGGGGAGGGGTGGTTGTAGATGTTCTCGGTCCTTCATCAAATCCTCATAGGCCACACTGAGCATGAGGCAGTTTCGTGAATGATTAAAACCAGTTCATCAGTCATTCTGTTTACTCGCATGAACTGCAGCCTCCGTTGTTATTTTCTCCCTAATCCAAGGCTTTATTTCCTTGGCAGCCTGTCCTCAGTTTTTTTAAAGTATGAGTCTCTATTTAAATGCTCCTACTTCTTAATGACTTAAGTCTTACAAACAGTTATGCTTTTTCTTCTTTTTAAAGAAACTGATCTCATTGTGCAGGTTAATTCAGAACTGGTGGACTAGAAGAAAAGTACGACAAGAGCACGGGCCAGAAAGGAAAATAAGTTTCCCGCAGTGGGAAAAGGACTACAACCTTCAGCCGATGAATGCCTACGGACTCTTTGATGAATACTTAGAAATGAGTATGGAAATGTTCCACTTTATCCTTTTATCCTTTATCCTGTTCAATATAAATGCAAATTCTTGCTCTCTAGTTCCATTCAACCAAAAATATATCAGTCATCACCTTGGGGCCATCTGTGTGTGGGGATTCTTGAGCTAAATGCAGCACAGTGAGGGTCTTGCTGTAAGACGCCCAACCCATAGGGATGGTTCAAAAAGCCGACAGCCACATCAAACTTGTCAGGATGTCATGTTCTCTCTGTTGTACCAAATCACCAGGAGCAAAAACGAGTTAGAAAACTTGATGAACCGATGAGAAAGGAGGTATCCCTCATGGTGTAATTGATTCACTCTGCAGACATCTGCTGAACCATGTTACGTTCAGGCAGACACTATGCTTGGCACTTAGACATATGAGAAGGACCAAGGCAGAGCCCCAGCTTTCAAAGAATGCATGGCTCAGAGGGGCAAAGCCAGAGATACAAAGAGTAAGTGTAATCAATTGTCATAAGATGCCGCAGTATCAATCAGTAGGCAGTAGAGTGGGGACAGTCATTTCCCTTGGAGAGGCTTTGGCAGGAAGCTAAATACTGCTTAAGCTATGCTACCTTTTTATTTAAGAAACCAGATTTCTGGGGAATCAACCCAGGCTATTTCTTGTATCATGTAACTAAGAGCATGGGGTCTGCAAACAGATTACCTGGGGTCAAGTCTCGGCCCTCTCCCTTATTCACTATGAAAGCTGGGTCAGTTGCTTCCTCTCTCTTTCTTGATTTCCTCATTTCTAAACTAGGGACAATAATAGGAGTAACTACCTCATACTCTTTGTGTGGATTAAATGGGTTAATGCATGAAAAGGACTTAGGACAATGCCTGGCGCATAATGTGCTCTCTGTGTGCATCCTCTTATATCATTATTTGTTTTCCTAATTTTATTTCCCAGGGGAGAAAGCTAATGAAATCCCTTAGCATAATAATTGAGTGTGTATAGAGTCCCTTTCCTTTTCTAAGTTATGTTTAAGCTTTGCAACATTGGGGTGGAAGTTAGGGGTGCGGATGGGCAAGATGCATTACTTCTGAAAGAAGCTAGTTCTTTCTGGGGAATCTAAAAATTAAAGGAGTAGTAGAATTGATGCTTAATATCTCATAGATTGCTTATGTCCTGAGTATCCACTGATTTCTTCAGAGTTTCAATTATAAAATGGCAGAGCAATATAACTTGGAGAAGAAATCAATTTGGGCATTAATAATAAAGCTTAATAAAGAGAATTCATTAAGAGAAATAACCACTTTGATGTCTCTTAATGGACTCTTCTCCCATAAAGGAAATAAACAAATAATGTTGGTATATTGAGTGCTTTCAAGGAAGCTTTTATGCGGCCAGAACCAGAGCGCTCCAAATACTGCAGCATCTTTGCAGCGAGGAGCAAGTCTCGGTGAACTCTAACTGCTTATTTACATTCTCATTGCTTTATTATATTTTTAAAAATTCATTCATTGATATTTTAGTGGTAAAAGTATATAAATCATGTGCAGATCAATGAATCCTCACAAAATGTAACAATCTATGTAGGAGAGGTGTTGACAAACTACTGTCCACTGCCCGTTTTTGTCAGTAACGTTTTATGGGTACACAGAGACACCCTTTTATTTACGTATTACCTGTAGTTGCTTTTGCACCACAACAGAACAGTTGAGTAGTTTCGACAAAGAGTATATGGCCTGAAAAGCCAGACATATTTACTATCTGGTTCTTTACAGGAAATGTTTGCCCTCCTGTGAACTAGATCAAGAAATAGAATCTTCCCAGGGTTGACGAGGCACCGTTGTCCCCTCCCTTCATGATAATGCCCTCCCTAACCACTTTCCTGACTTCTCACACCGTATATTAATTTTGCCTTCTTTTGATCTCTCTCTATATGGAATTGTATACATACTCTTTGTAGCCTTTTGTATTCAATATAATGGTTATTACGAGTCTTCCATGTTGTTACAAGTAGTAGGACTTCATTATCATTGCTGTATAGTATTCCTAGAATGAATACTTGAAGCAAAATTATGAAAGAGGCACAGTTTGCTTTTGATTACCACTCCCATCTTTCCTTTGGTCTTTTTTTTTTTTTTGCATTTCGATTCCCAGGTACTCCCAAATTTCTCCTCTGCCCCTCCCAGAACTCCCTAACCTCCCACCAACCAATCCCTCAACTGTCCCATATCATGAAGTGTACTTCTTAGCATGGCTAAAGGTTAATATGCTAGGTTGACTTCCACCAAGATGGAGGCATAGGTGGAGATGCTGTGCTTCCTCACACAACCAAGTTTAGAGGCAACTAAATATTAGCAACAGAAAACACAGCCAGAACACAGAAAATTGAACTTTTCGGAAGTCTGATAACAACATATTCTTCACCCTGACCGGTAAGAGGGGCGAAACCAGCAGCTAGAGGAGCGGGGTTTCACAGGAAAACTCGGTCAGACGAACTCAGGCGCATGGAATCCAGGCGCAAGGTTGGACCTGGTGGGCAACTCAGCAAGCAACCTCAGGGAAACAGTGAGGGAGCAGGGCTGCGGGTTGACTGTGGTCATGCATTTGTGTGCGGATAGACAAGCGAGGGAGTGGGCGATTGGACTGGAGCCAGCAGGCCCCAGTGGCGAGCGGTAGCGAAGGGCACCGCCATTTCCCCGCTCTGACCACGCCCCCACATACAGCGTCACAACCCAGTGACCTGATAGTCCAAGGCGCCGCTCCTCACACTTGAAGGGCCAGAACAGACCAAAAATGGCTCAAGAAGATCTCAAAGCCCCAGAGCCTATAAATCTAAGCGATGAAGAAATAGCAAAACTCTCAGATGCACAGTTTAAAACACTGGTGATCAGGATCCTCACAGAACTGGTTGATTATAGCCACAAATTAGACAAACATATGAAGGCGAAACTAATTGAAATGAATGGAATTGCACAGGAAACCAATAGCAATGAAAAGGAAACTGGGACTCAAATCAATGGAGCAGACCAGAAGAAAGCAAATAATAGCCAAACAGAAAAGAGTGAAGAAGCAAGAATTTAAAAAAATGAGGAGAGTCTTAGGAACCTCCAGGACATCTTTAAATGCTCCAACATCCGAATTATAGGGGTACCAGAAGGGGGAAAGGAACAGCCACCAGTGGAAAACTGAACAGTTTGAACAAATTTGAACTTATTTGAACAAATAATAAAGGAGAATTTCCCCAATCTGGCAAAGGAAATAGACTTCCAGGAAATCCAGGAAGCTCAGAGAGTCCCAAAGGAGTTGGACCCAAGAAGGAACACACCAAGGCACATCATAATTACATTAGCCAAGATTAAAATGAAGGAGAGAATCCTAGAAGCAGGAAGAGATAAGGGGACAGTCACCTACAAAGGAGTTCCCATAAGACTGTCAGCAGATTTCTCAAAAGAGACCTTACAGGCAAAAAGGGGCTGGAAAGAGGTATTTCAAGTCATGAAATCCAAAGACCTACAACCAAGATTGCTCTATCCAGCAAAACTTTCACTTAGAATGGAAGGACAGATAAAGTGCTTCTCAGATAAGGTCAAATTCAAGGAGTTCATCATCACCAAGCCCTTATTATACGAAATGCTAAAGGGACTTATCTAAGAAAAAGAAGTTAAAAAAAGATGAACAGTGAAAGTACAGCAAACTCACAGTTATTAACAACCACACCTAAAACAAAAGCAAACTAAAAGGACAGCTAGATCAGGAGTGGAAACATAGAAATGAAGATCTCAAGGAGGGTTAGCAACAGGGGAGTGGAAGGAGGAGAAGGGGGGAGAAGGTACAGAAAATAAGTAGCATAGACAGTAGATAGAAAATAGATGGGGGGGGGGCAAGAATAGTATGGGAAATATAGAATCTAAAGAACTTGAGACACATGGTCATAAACTAAAGGGGGGGTAATGGTGGAGACGGGGGGTAGGGTGGAGGGGAATGAAGGGGGGAATAGAACTGTAACAGCATAATCAACAAAAAATAAATATTTAAAAAAATATGCTAGACTGAAGCATTTTAATAGGAATCAAAGCCTCTGTTGAATTGCAGTTAAGAAAGGTAACTTTACCTGTGGGAGTGCGGGCATCAGAGTGACAATGGATGAATTATTTTGTGCATGTGCAGATTTTCTAGGCACGTGAACATAGGAACGCACTATTCTCCATCCATTCTACTGGTGATAGACACCTGTGTGAGCTCTGACAATACAGCTGTGAACGTTTTTATGTATGTGTTTTGGTTAACATATATATACAGATTTCTGAAGGGAACTTATGTAGCAGTATGGTTACTAGGTCATAGATATGCATTTATTGATGTTCAGCAGACACTTCCAACATTTTCAAAAGTGAATTGTATCAATTTACACTCTGACTGGCAGTAGAAGAGCTTCAGTTACTGCCCATACTGTCTGAAACTTGTGTCTTCCTTTTAAAAATTTTCGCCATCCTGGTTGACAGGTAGCAGTGTCTTATCATGATTTTAATGTGAAATTTCATGGCAACAAATAATGCTGAGCACCTTTTTATATGCTTATGGTCCTTTGGCTATCCTCTTCTGTGACTATCCTCTTTTTCTTAGTGACTTATAGAATTTATTGACCTACCCTGGATAGGAGTCCTTTGTCAGATGCTGTAAATCAAATATCCTTTCCCAGTTGGTGGCTTGACTTCTCTCTTGATGGTATATTTAAATGGATAGAAATTTCAACTTTATGCTGCTTGAAAGGAAATGAAAATAGGATATTGGAGAGACAGATTCAGTTTCCACGTTTAGTGCATCACTATTCATGTAGATGAGATAGGAAAACAACCTAAGTATCCAGCAATGGATGAATGGGTAAAGAAGTAGTATCTTCAATGGAATACTATTCGGCCATGTAAAAGGAAGACATCCTGCCATTGGCAACAACAATGGATACTCCTTGAACATATTATGCTAAGTGAGATAAGTCAGAGAAAGTCAAGTTCTGTATGATAGCACTTATATGCCAGTTTTCCACTATCTTATCTCTTGTCCATGATCCATTCAGGATTCAACATGCATTTAGATGCTGTAATCTGCTTAGTTTACTCCAGTCTAAGACAGTTCTTCAGTCTTTGTCTTGACATGATCATGATCTTGACATTAGAAGATTGCTTGTCAGTAGGTTTGTAGAAGGTCCTTCAATTTGAGATTATATGATGTAGTCTCATGATTAGGTTGAGGATATGCATTTTTGGCAAGAATACCACAGGAATGATTCTGTCTCCTCTTTAGCATATCATATCAGGGGTACGTGATGTCAGTATGTCTCGTCACTGGTGATAGTAAATAACTTTGATCACTTGGTTGAAGTGATGTCTACCAGGTCTCTCCATTGTGAAGATACTAATTTAAATTCCTTTGTAATTAATAAGTATCATGTGGGGAAATACTTTAATATTATATGCAAATATGCTTCTCTCTGCTAATTTTAACATGTTGTAATGGTTCTTGCCTTCAGCAATCATTACAATGATACTTGATCAATGGTGATTTTCTATTCTCATTATTCCTTCTACATTTATTAATTAGCATTCTACCATAAGATAGGATTGAGAGCAGGAGGTGGGGAAAAGTGGTGGCAGGAAAATGGAGACAACTGTACTTGAACAACAATAAAAAGAATTCTACCATAATGGGGAAGAAAGGCCATTTCTCCCCAATTAAGTCATGTGTTCAATTCTTTATTTAGATCAGTATGTATTTGTATCAATAAGGATATAGATACTTAGTCTTCAGGTTATAATTGAATAGCATCATTTTGTTTCACAAATTGTTCCAGCTTTGGTCATTAGGCACTCCTTCAAGTTTGTCCTGTGCCCTAATTGATGTGTTCCATCCTTTTTCAAGTACTTCCTAACTTTCTGACATCACAAGATATCCCAGGCTCATGTCACATTTCCCCTACCTACCTCTGGAATTAAACATTTCCCCAAGAACCCCTGGTCCCTTTATTTAGAGAATGGTATTTAGAAACCAAGATCTGGACCCTGGGAATGATCGTGGCTTCTAGATGCCCCTGTTCCAGGGCCAGGAGTGCCTTTTCTTCCAGTGCCTGCCCATCTTTCCATTCCTTGTGCTTCAGTATTGGAGAAAATGTAGATTAAAACAGTGAGACATTCACATCATTATCCATTTGAAGACAGTCATGGGACACCGATGTACTTTTTTCTCTTTTACCTCTAGTTCTTCAGTTCGGATTCACAACTATCTTTGTGGCAGCTTTTCCCCTAGCACCACTTCTGGCCTTACTAAATAACATAATTGAAATTCGACTTGACGCCTACAAATTTGTCACACAATGGAGGCGACCTTTAGCTTCAAGGGCCAAAGACATAGGTAAGTCTTTGGGGTATGTGTTTTAAAAGATATTAACTTTTTGGTAGATAAAATAAAAACAATCCCCAACTTTAGATTTTTACATATGGTTTCCATGTGAGACGATTCAACCAACTCTTGCAAAAGAATAAATGTGTTAGCTTTAAATGATTTCAGATAAGAAGTAAAATTGCCTAGTTGGAGATTTACAATTTCCAGTGTTAGAGAATGTGTACTTAAATAGATTCCCAAGTTAGTTATTTCTATCTTAAGACTTTGGAATCCAAAATTTTGATTATCCCTTATTTACTTGTAGATATTTCATAGCTTAACCTGGTTTTGCTCTTTCCTAAATGTTTTCCTGAGTCACATGAAGTGTGATCCAGTTTTTCCAAAGGCAGAAATGGTCTTTGGTCTTTGGCTAAAGATGCTGAGTTGAGTCAGGTGCAGCCTCTCGAGAGCTGCCTGAGATCAGAGGCTGTATTTCATTCATTTCTGAACCTAGTGCTTCGTAGAGGGCAGACAGGTGTTCAGCCAGTGTGTGGGGAAGAGGATTGCATGTGGATGCTCACAATGGTCTTTTAACCACTCTGTGAAATAAACCCACAGTGAGCACCTGCCCTGGGTCAGTGCATCACAACTGAGCCCACAAAGATGAACCAGAGGGACCCTCTCTCTACCCCCAAGGAACTGGTAGCAGCAAGACATTGCATGTGCCAGTCTGATTGAGCAGGTTTTGGTGCCTTTTCGTTGGCCAGAATTCTCTACTTATGTCTGATCTTGATTGAGTTTTTAAATCATGAGCGCTGGCTCTTTCACACATGCTCCTTCAGTGCCAAGGTGTTTGCAAGTACAAATTACTCCTGTTTGCAAGTGTCAACTCTTGGGAAGATGAAAGGATGCTTGGAAAGAACTCTTTGAAAATTAGTTACCCCAGTTAATGTTAATACTTATTACCTCTGCTGTGTGTCTGGAATTAATACAACACTTCTCTTTGAATAGGAATTTGGTATGGAATTCTTGAAGGCATTGGAATTCTCTCTGTTATTACAAATGCATTTGTCATCGCGATAACATCCGACTTTATCCCTCGCTTGGTGTATGCTTATAAGTATGGACCTTGTGCAGGCCAAGGAGAAGCTGGGCAAAAGTAAGTTTGCTGTGAAACCATCATGGAATCTTCATTACCTGGCCATTGTGTGGTGTTAGACCCTCAGACAGAAGCCTCTGCAACAGAATACATGGGACCCAAAACCAGGAAAGCCAGTGGTGGGGAGGTGAAATTATAACACTTTCAGCCAAAGTGAACACATCCTCCTGATCAACTGAAGGGATGGGAGTCTGACAGGTTTTAAATGACATCCAATGAGAGAGCAACAATTAATCATTTTCTCCATCCCCCAACCACTACAAATTCAGAAGTCAGTGGTGTGGTCATGTGTGTAGCAGTGTAGTGGTACATGGTGTCATGTACAGTTATGCCATTTTTATGAGTTTGTCAAAAGAGCATTACAATCTGATTCTCCTTGTGTCTTTGTATGTAGACTCTGCCACTTCTACATGGGAAATATGTAACCATGTGCTGAGCACCCACGAGGTAGTCAGTACATATTTGCGAAATAAGCATCTGAATGACATTTCCTGGCTATTGACCTGAGTGGTGTCTGTATTGCTGTAATCAAATTGGGTGAACTCCCTGAGAGCTCAATTCTGTGGCATCACCTCAATGATTCCCAAAGCCAGGGCTCTGTGTTTTCAGTCAGATAAAGCCTTGGCAACATTATAACATGTCCCACAGTTTTCATTGCTGTGCCCTTGGAAAAAAGACAAGAAACCTTAACTGTCACGGAAGAGAAGTCCCTATCTGGGTAATGTCAAAATAATCTAATATAATTTATGGCATTTACTGTGTTTACTGGTTTGAGTGGGGTGTGTATTGGGAACACAAGGTCTTTTCAGTGCCCCAGAAATCATCCCACATGGGCTGCTACCAACTCATAGACGCAGCCCTGCCTTCTGGGTTCACTAGTCTGAGCCAAACTGAGTTACTCTCTATAGCCACTGTAGTTCAAGTAGCCCCAAGGAGTCAAGTGACACTGAATCAAAACAACTGAATTAATGTACACCTGGCCTAGGTCCAAGTTCATTAACACTATGTAAATGTGCTAGGGTACAGATGATCAAATTCAAAAAGGCTCATAGTCCAGCTATTTGAAGAGGGTTTTATAAAGTTTTTTTACAACAATAACCATGCAGCCACTAAACACTAATTATCTAGCAGCTTTCGGTGAGCATACCATCCCACTTTATGGCAGATATTATCCACACATTTTTTTCCAATTGTAACTGTTGTCAACATTCTCTGCTTAACTTAGCTTTAAAAAACTTAACTTTGTTCAAACCATCTTCACGAATGTTTTGCATTTGATTCCAAAACTGACCCGAGTCATGCATTATTACCCTTACTTTGAAGAGCAGAGACTGAGAGATGTGAATCCAGAATCACAAGGCAGTGTGACTGTGAGGTAACCACGTGAATATCCTAAGCCTAAACTCCTGTTCTCATGGAGAGAAGTCATGCGGTTCTCTCCACCCTGAACCACACAGCCCCCAGGGCACTTGCCAATAGGTGCTTCTGAAGCTCATCCGACATATTCCCCAAGGGTTAAATCCCAATGGTTATTGCAGCTCTTTCCTGCTCCAAATATGGTGAAACCTGTCTTGTTTGGGGGAGAACCAAGCAGTAATGTGGAAATATTATGCACAGCTGGTAGTAAATCAAAACTTTAGATTTTTCACAGCCTATTAGATTCCAGACAATGTTCATGGTGCTTAAAAATTTTATCTAATAACCTTCTTATTTCAGTTTTATTGGGCTCTCCAGGCTTTTTTGATGACCTTTCTCTTTGACTTGAGTCTTCTGCTACTTTTAAGATTTATATATCTACCTTTAATCTACCTTAACTTTGTTCAAACCATCTTCACGAATGTTTTGCATTTGATTCCAAAACTGACCCGAGTCATGCATTATTACCCTTACTTCTTTTAATTCTAAAGGAGTTCATCATTACTAAATCTGTATCACAGGAAATGTGAATGGGATCTCTTTAAGAATAAAAGATCCAAAATACAAATGAGAAAGTATAGGAATGAAGGACATGTTCACTGACAAGAACACAAACATGAAGGGGATGAGTACAGTAGTGATGGTGACCTTCAACTTAAAACCACTGTAAACATAGCTTGGTGTATATGAGACACATGGTAAACACAAACCATAAATCTCAAAGAGATATTCTAGAAATATAGAAGAGAATCCAAACATGACACCAGAGAAAGTCATTAACGAGAGCAAGAGAATAATAAAGGAACAGATAAGAAGTAGAAAAAAAGTAAAACTGCAATAACTACATACCTATCAATAATTGCTTTAAATCTAAATGGACTAAAATGCTCCAATCAAGACAAAGGGCACCTGGATGGATTTAAAAAATGAGACCTGTACATATGCTGTCTATAAGAGACCCACTTCAGATTGAAAGACACACACAGACTAAAAGTAAAGAGATAGAAAAGGAATTTCCTGCAAACTGAAACAAACAAAAAAAGCTGTAGTAGCAACACTTGCATCAAACAAAAATAGATTTGAGACTTCCGGCCAAGATGGAGGCATCGGTGGAAACATTGTGCATTCTTGCTCAACCAAGTTTAAAGACAACAAAGTTTTAGTAACAAAAATGCAGCTAAAACACAGAAAATTGAACTATACAGAAGTCTGACAACAACGCACCGTGTGGCCAGAGCGGTAAGAGGGGCAGAGCCAGCTGCTGAGTGGAGTCGGTCAGGAAAGATTCCTCCCCCACCCTGGACCAACCCAGGTGCACAGGCAGCCATTGGCGGATCCCAGGTGTGGGGTAGCAATGGGCAGACCCAGTGAGGGTACAAGGCGGCTGGCTGACCGTGGTCACACATTCGCACACAGATAAACCAGTGAAGGTGAGAGCAGTGAGACAGACTGCGCAGGCCCCAGCAGCGGGAAGCAGCAAAGGGGCTATTGCCCCCCTTTGACCCCGCCCCCACATGCAGCATCACAACCCAGCAACTGGGTCACCCCACCCTGATGAACACCTATGGTTCTGCACCTCATATGTAACAGGTACGACCAGATCAGAACATTATGGCTCAAGAAGAATAGCTTAAAGCTCGAGAGCCAATAATTTTAAGTGACCAAGAGATAGGCAACCTGTCAGATGCACAGTTCAAAACATTGGTGATCAGGATGCTCACAGAATTGGTTGATTTTAGTCACAGATTGAGGAACAAATGAAGGCTAAACTAATTGAAATGAAGGGAAATGCACAGGAAACCAATAGTGATGGAAAGGAAATTGGGACTCAAATCAAGGGAGTGGACCAGAAGGAAGAAAGAATGACCAAACAGAAAAATATGAAGAAACAAGAATTCAAAAAAATGAGGAGAGGCTTAGGAACCTTCAGGACATCTTTAAACATTCCAACATCCAAATTATAGGGGTACCAGAAGGGGAAGAGAAAGAGCAAGTGGAAAACTTATTTGAACAAATAATAAAGGAGAACTTCCCCAATCTGGAAAAGGAAATAGACTTCCAGGAAATCCAGGAAGCTCAGAGAGTCCCAAAGAAGTTGGACCCAAGAAGGAACACATCGAGGCACATCATCATTACATTAGCCAAGATTAAAATGAAGGAGAGAATCCTAGAAGCAGCAAGAGATAAGGGGACAGTCACCTACAAAGGAGTTCTCATCAGACTGTCAGCTGATTTCTCAAAAGAGACCTTACAGGCAAGAAGGGGCTGGAAAGAGGTATTCCAAGTCATGAAATCCAAAGACTACATCCAAAATTGATCTATCCAGCAAAGCTTTCATTTAGAATGGAAGGACAGATCAAGTGCTTCTCAGATAAGGTCAACTTCAAGGAGTTCATCATCACCAAGCCCTTATTATATGAAATGCTAAAGGGACTTATCTAAGAAAAAGAAGATAAAAAAGATGAACAGTGAAAGTACAGCAAACTCACAGTTATTAACAACCACACCTAAAATAAAAGCAAACTAAGAGGACAGCTAGATCAGGAGTGGAAACATAGAAATGAAGATCATATGGAGGGTTAGCAACAGGGGAGTGGGAGGAGGAGAAGGGGGGAGAAGGTACAGAAAATAAGTAGCATAGACGGTAGATAGAAAATAGGGGGGAGGACAAGAATAATATGGGAAATATAGAATCTAAAGAACTTGTGACACATGGACATAAATGAAAAGGGGGGTAATGGTGGGGGAGGGGGATGCAGGGTGGAGGGGAATGAAGGTGGGGAAATAGGACAACTGTAATGGTATAATCAATAAAATATATTTTAAAAAATCAACATCCAAAAAAAAAATTCCCAATTTCTGAAATGGATAAATCTAACCTTATAGAATTTTTTTTTTATTAAAGCAAGACAAATTTGCTATACACACACAAAAAAACCCCAAAAATAGACTTGAGCACAAAGGCCATAACAAGAAACAAAGAAGGATGTTTCATGGTCATAAAGGGCTCAGTCCAACAAGAGGATGTTGGACCAAACATTTACTCACCCAACACAGGAGCACTTACATGTATAAGCAAACACTGGCAGATGTTAAGGAAGAAATTTTCAGTAATACAATAATAGTAGGGGTTTTAACACCCATTGACATCAATGGATAAATTATCCAGACAGAAAATAAAAAAGGAAACAGTTGTTTTAAATGATAAATTCAGCCAGATAGACTTGAAATTTTGGGGTATTTCACCCAAAAGCAGCAGAATATACGATTTTAAGTACACATGAAACGTTTTCCATATAGACCACATGTTGGGCCACAAAACAAGCCCCAGTAAACTTAAGAATACTGAAATCACAATCTTCACCAGTTGTAATAGTGGGAAACTATAAATCAATTATAAGAAAACTGAAAAACACAAACACCTGGAGGTCAAATAATATGCTACTAGACAATGAATGGGTTGACAATGAGATCAACAAAGAAATAAAAAATAAGTCAAGATAAATGAAAATGAAAAAACAACAACCCCAAACCTATGGGACACAGCCAAAGCAGTTTTAAGATGGAAATTCATAATATACAGACCCATCTCAAGAAACAAAAAAAAACTATTGAATAAAAAATATAATTGTATACCTAAAGGAACTGGAAAAATAAGAACAAAGCCCAAAGTGATG
The DNA here is from genome assembly GCF_021234435.1 of Artibeus jamaicensis. Lineage (NCBI taxonomy): Eukaryota > Metazoa > Chordata > Mammalia > Chiroptera > Phyllostomidae > Artibeus > Artibeus jamaicensis. Next base: position 15,749,426 of record NW_026521486.1, on the reverse strand, counting down.
AGATGGGAGGAAATAATAAAGATCAGAGCAGAAATAATTGAAATAAAGTCTAAAAAAGCAATAGACTAGATCAATTAAATCAAGAGCTGGTTCTTTGAAGGGATAAAATTGATAAACCTTTAGCCAGACTCATCTAGGGAAAAAAATGAGAAAGGACCGAAATGAAATAAAAAATGAAAGACAAGCAACAACATGTGGGACCCATGTGCTCTCAGAACTTTGTACATGTCATCATTCTGGTTCAGTGGTCAGCAACTTGGGGTAATCCCATGGGTAATGTTAATAAAGAGAGTATGAAGACCATGCCATACTAAATCTACCAATAATTACTAATGACCTCCTACTGGGTCCAAAAAAATAAATAAAATCAATTAATAACAGCCACTTGCATTTATTAAAATCTTGCTGTAAGCTAAGCACTATGTCACTTACTTTGTATATATCATTTCATCCCCACAATGACTGTATGAGGTGGGGACTTTTGTCACTTAAAGAAGTTACAAAATTTTCCAAGATTATATGTCTAGAAAACAGCAGAGCCACAGTTTGACCCCCAAACCTAAATATTTAGTATTATACTGATTCCAGATAAAGAATGAAAGCCATGCCCTCAAGAACCTTATCATCTCTGGCAGTCTAGGCAATAGTTTTAATTTCTAGTCCATTTTCAAGACCTTGATAGAATCTCTGGTACTGAAGTAGAATCTCTGGAAAACTGAAGTTTTCCTCCAGTCAACTCAATTAAATCAACATTACTGGATTCCTACACTGCACGAGACTGTCCTAGCTCCAAGAATACAAAAATATCCAGGACACCTGTTTTGCTCAAAAAATTATAGTGCCAAGGAGAAGACATACATGCATGCTGCCGGCTCTAGTACAAGTTGTATGCCAACTGTGAAGTGTAGCAGCACCATCGGGAGAAGGGAATAAGTCTTTTGACAGGAGTGATGAGGAGCAATGAGGACATCTTCCCAGAAGGTGCAGCATTTCAGTTGGCAATTGAAGGATGAGAGCTACTTTCACCTTTAAAGAAATGAGTAGGACTCCCAACAGAAAAGGAAACCTGAGCCAGAGGCATGAAAGCACATGATACATGCAGGAGGTATAGTCTGTCATGGCTATGGCATGCATGTGAGTTGGAGAGGGGGAACTACATTTACATCAGTTATATTCAGGATATTGTGAGAGAGCATGCATATTCATTAGTGAAGAAATGTGTCTACATGTGCATGTGTATTGTCTGTGTGTGATCAATGAAAGAAGCAGTGACACCTATAATTTGTGCTGTGGTGCAGTGTTGTTTTTCGCCTGTTTCTCTGAGGCATTGATTGGGGTAGTGGTGTTCTGTATGATGACTATACACAGACATGAACAAAAGAAATGACTGTTCTTGATTCAATGCCTAAGGTTTTTCAGTGTATCCTAACTCGAGTGCTCATAATGCAGGGCAAGCTAAAGGCACTCACAACTGGAGGAAATTCTAGGAAGAAGAGCCTTAAGTGAATTGGATGCCGAGGCAATAGGAGGTCTAATTACAGAATTTCCTTTCTCTTTTAGGTGCATGGTTGGCTATGTGAATGCCAGCTTGTCTGTGTTTCGTATTGCTGACTTTGAGAACCGATCTGAGCCGGAGTCCGATGGCAGTGAGTTCTCGGGGACTCCTCTCAAATACTGCAGGTGGGCGCTCTTAGCCTCGGATGCGCTGGCTCTGCCCAAGGGGGGTTCTGCTCAGACAGCCCTTTCTGACTGAGTTGGTTTGAAGCAGTAGTCTCAACCTTAATATGCATTAAAATCCCCTAGAGAATTTTAAAATCTGACATCCAGATCCCAGAAGCTCATAGAGTTCCAAATAGGTAACCCACACCAAGATATTATGATTAAAATATCAAAAGTTAAAGACAAGGAGAGAATATTAAAACCAGAAAATGAAAAACAAACTGTTACATACAAGGGAACCATAATCACAGTATCAACAGATTTTTTAGCAGGAGCTTTGCAGGCCAGGAGTAATGCAATATATTCAAAGTGCTAAAAACAAAAACCTCCAACCAAGAATGCTCTACCCAGCACAACTGTCCTTCACACTTGAAGGAGACAGAGTTTTCTAGACCAGCAAAGCCAAAGGAGCTCAGCATATTTAGACCAGACTTACAAGAAATGTTAAAGGGACTTTTAGAAATTAAAACAAACAGGTGAAAATGACCAATAAGAAAAAATATGAAACTATAAGTCTCACTGGTAAAGGTAAATATATAGAAAATATGGTAGTCACTTACAGTGTTAGTAGGAAGCTTAAAAGACAAAAGTTGTAAAAGTAATTATAACTAAGTTAAGAGATACCCAAAATTTTTTAAAAAGATGTAAACTGTAACATCAAAAACATAAAGCAGGAGAGCAAAAATGTAGAGCTTTAGAATACAATCAAACTGAACTTTATTGTCAACTTCAAATAGACTGTTATAAGCAATCATGGTAACCACAAGAATACAGGTGGTTCTTCTTTTTTATTCATTCAGACACGCTATGTCTTTTGATTGGAGAATTTAGTCCACTTACATTTAAATTAGTTATTAATAGATGTGCACTTATTGTCATTTTGTTAGTTGGATGTTTTGTAGTTCTATTCCTTTCTCCTCTTGCTGTCTTCCTTTGTGGTTTGATGACTCTCTTTATGGTATACCTAGATTAATTTCTCTTTACCTTTTGTGTGTCTACCATCGGTTTTTGCTTGTGGTTACCAAGCGAGGCTATAACTAATGTCATACACAATGGTGAAAAGCTGAAAGTTTTTCCTCCAAGATCAGGAACAAGGCAAGGAGGTCCACTCTTACCACTTTTATTGAACATAATATTGGAACTCTTAGAGCAGTTAGGCAAGGAAAAGAAGTAAAAGGCATGCAAATCAGAAAGGATGACGTAAAACTATCACTATTTGCAAATGACATTATTTATAGGAAATTCTAACGACTCCACAAAAAACTGATAGAATAAACTCAGTTGCAGATACAAAATCAATATATGAAAACCAGTTCTGTTCCCATAACTAATAATAAACTATCAGTGAAATTAAGAAAAAAATTTATTTACAATTGCACCATAAAAATAAAATACTTAGGAATATATTTAACCACGGTAGTGAAAGACTTGTACACTGGAAACTGTAAGACATTGATTAATAAAACTGAAGACAAATAGATATCCCATGCTCATGTATTAGAAGAAATGACATTTTTTTAAATGTCCGTACTACCAAAATAAATCTACAGATTCAATGTAATCTCTATCAAAATCCAATGGCATTTTTTATAGATATAAAACAAACAACCCTAAAATGTGTATAGAATCACAAAAGACCCTAAATAGCCAAAGCATTTTTAATAAAAAAGGACAAAGCTGGAGTCATCAGCGTTCTTATTTCAAACTATATTACAAATCTATAGTAATCAAAACAGTATGGTATTGGCATTAAAACAGACTAGAGAGCCCATAAATAAATGGTAATAAATTTATATATGGTCAATATATTTATGCCAACGTAGCCAAGAAGATACCATGGGGGAAGGATAGTCTCATCAATAAATGGTGTCAAGAAACAGGACAGCCACATGCAAAAGAATGAAACCGGACCAATACACAAAAATTAACTCAAATGAACTAAAGATTTAAATATAAGACCTAAAACCATAAAAACTCCTACAACTAATAATAGGCAGTAAGCTCCTTGACATTGGTCTTGATGATTTCTTGAATCTGACACCAAAAGCAAAGGCAACAAAAAGAAATATAAACAAGTGGGACTACATCAGAGTAAAAAGTTCCTGCATAGCATAGAAAACCATCAACAAAAATGGGAAGACAACCTACAAATGGGAAAAACTATTTGTAAATCATATGTTTAATAAGGGGTTACTATCCAAAGTACATAAAGAAATCATAGTGCTCCCTTTAGCAGCATATATAAAGGACTCATAAAACTCAATGGCAAATAAACAAACAGTCCAATTTAAAAGTGGGCAGATGTTCTAAAGAGAAATTTTTCCCATAGAAGCCACACAGATGGTCAGCGGGTACATGAAACTCAGCATCACTAATCATCAGGGAAATGCAAATCAAATCACAACGAGATATCAGCCCACACCTGTTAGCATGGCCATCATAAAAGAAGATGAGAGATAACAAGTGTCAGTGAAGATGTGGAGCCAAGGGGATCCTTGTGCACTGTTGTTGGGAATGTAATCTGGTGCGGCCACTGTGGAAACAGCACGGAGGTTTCTCAAAAAATTAAAAATACAACTACCATATAACTCAGCACTTCTACTTCTGGGTATTTATCCAAAGGAAAACAAAAACACTAACTCAAAAACATATATCTGCATCCCATGTTTACTGCAGTGTTAGCTATAATGTCCAGGCCATAGAAACAACCTAAGTGCCCACTGATGGATGAATGGATAAAGAAAATCATGTGTGTGTTTGCGTGTGTGATTGATTACTCAGCCATAAACTAGAAGGATGTCCCGCCATCTGCAACATGAATAACCTTGAGGGCATTACGCTAAGTGAAATAAGACAGAGAAAAACAAATATATAATTTCACTTATAGGTGGAATCTAAAAAATAATATTGTGAATACAAATTCAAAAAAATTCAAACTCATAGGTTCAGAGAACGGATTAGCCATTGCTGGGGTTGGGGATGGGCAAAATGTATGAAGGTTTCAAAAATGTACAAACTTCCAGGTATAAAATAAAGTCCTGGGGATGTAATGGCAACTATAGTTAATGATACTGTATCACATATTTAAAACTTGCTAAAGGAGTAGATCTTATAAGTTCTCATCACAGGAAAAAAACAGTTTCTTACGTAATAACTGAAGGCAGAGCCCAGAGCCCAGAGCGGTAGCAGACTTTGCAGCAACCTTTTACCCAAAAATCATTTGCTGACCCAAATACACTTGAGCTCTGCATGTCAAGGCCTTACATAGTTAAGGAAGTTGAAAGAAAAGAGAAAAATGACCAGCCCCAGAATATAAATCTAAACATATACTGCATAAAACAGTAATATATAAATACTAAGATCTATTTTATAGCAGTGAAATAAATTAGCTATATGCAACAGCATGAATGAATCTTACAATAGTAGCATGATACTAAAAAAAAAGCACGTCTCAGAAAAATACATTCTGACGCAGACACTGGCTCACAGTGTCCGCAATGTTATGGATGAGACATGAGACAAGTTCCCATGGACTACCAAGTCCTGTGGAGGAGAAGGGATGGCTCCGCCACTCTCTTAAGGGGAGAGCACCCTGATTCTTGCCTTGACAAGTTTTATTGGGTTCAATTTGCACAGGAATAATGCTCATTAATCATTGTCAGGCAGAAATGATTGAACAATAGATAACATTCTGAGAACTTTGAGGGCTTATTCTGAGTCAGGGTCAGATAGTTAAAGGGCCATAAAACTCTGGGGAACAAACTCACTTCCTGCTTGGTCCTTTATTATTTAAATTGAGGGTATTAGCAAAGTAGGCTTTGTAGGATTTTACGCATTCTTCCTTAGGCCTGATCACCCTAGGGAACCCACCCTTTCCAGCACACAGGGCCACACCCACCTCCAGCATTGTTTCAGGCTTAAGTCAGGCAGGGGAAGTAAGGCAGCCAAGAGATTAGGAGACAGAATGAGGATTTAGACTATGTCAAAGCCAAGGGGCAAGGGCCCATTACCCCCTTTTTCTGTAACCCCCAAGTCCTTCCCTGGGGGGCCCCATGATTGTGACTGTCTTAGGTCATCCCTCCCTTGAGGAATCTTACCCATCATTGGCTAACCCATCAAGTACTAGGGGCCAGGTAGGAGGAAGTAAAAGGAGCAGAGGAGGCTCCTTAGTGGCTTATGGTCTGAAGGTCGCTCAGAGTTACCAACAACATATAGTATAACATCCTTTCCAGAAAGTTTGAAAACCTACACAGTAAAATATTCAGACAGGTTAATATACATATATACACATAAATATGTGTTAATTATAAAAATGAAATTCTGGATAAGGACATTAAGGGAAAGAGATGGAGGAGCACAAAGGTTGAGTAAGTTCCTGGTCATGTTTTAATTCTTGGGTTGAATGGTGGATTCACAAAAGCTCATTATATTATTAAAGTATTACATAAATGTGAAAGTTAGAAGAAAAACAGAATAGACCAAATAGATTAACTGTAAAAATTTAAGAATTATAATCAAGCAGCTGGGGCCCCAAATAATGTTATACAGAATGTAAAGGATGAAGTCAAGAAACTTTGCCTTATGTTAGACATAGTATAACATTATAGTGATCAAAGGCTGTGGGAGATAGGGTCATCTGTAATAATCTCAACAATAAAGATAAAGTTAACAATAGTAATTAATCAGTATGGTGGTGTTGTTATAGGAAAACAAAGCTGTTATAGGAGAACGAGGGATTCTGGAGTATGAGGTTTATTAACGTGTATGGCCCAGAGGAGTCAGTCTCCAAATTCTGAGCCCCGAACAAAGGATTCTTGGGGTTTATATAGCCTATGGGGTCTTCCTGTCTACGTAGCAAAGCGAGATACAGAAGCAGAATGTGGTAATTACTTCTATCTACGGGGCAGAAGCAGAGTACAAAGGCTAAATGTGAAAATTTAGCCTTTAGTTCTATCAGTGGGGGTGCTAGCCCCAGTCCTTCTGACTATCCTGCTGTTTGCTTTTCCCAAACAGCCTTATCATTCTCCCAGGGCGCCTGGGGTTTTGGGTGAACAAAGGTTTTCCAAAGCTTCCCGTATCATTGTCAGAGGGAACAGATAAATAGAAAATGGAATAGAATTGAGAACTCAAAAATAAATTGCATAACAAAGATGTAATCACAAATAACACAATATAATTCCATTTATATAGAGTTCCAAGCAGACAAAAAGTATGCACTGTTTTATTCAGGGACACTGTGTAAGTAGTATCACTATAAAGAAAAGCAGAAAATTACTACAAAGTTACCTTTCAGGGCACCTGGGATGGCCAGTAAGGCATTCCTAGGCCACCTAGGAATGTTTTAGGTCTTGACTTGGATGGTAGTAGTATGCAGTTTACTTATCATTCTCTCAAATACACATATACTTTTATTTTCACAGTTTAAAAAGGGGAATAAATCAACTATACCCAGTGCTAGGAAAATGGTGTTTGCAAACTCACCATCCAAATCTGGAGAAATAAAGGCAGCTTTAGAAAATGTACTAATTTAAGTCCAAAGGGAACATCCCACCTTTCCCACATGTGAAATTGAAACTACAAAATGGAAAGTGTTATTTTCTTTAAACAAAAAAAGTGTTACTTTCTGAAAACAACTGACTCACTTGAAAAAAAATTTCTCCAAACATTGATGACGCTGGAATACTTAGTGACATTGACGGCACTAGGCTGAAAAATTAGAGGAATAACACTTTGATTTAATTAGCTTTGAAGCTTGGCTCCCTATTTCTACAGCAGGACAAGGAAGTGTTTTCTTTGTACAAGTGCCAGGGAACATGTAGCCAGTTATTATGCAAATAAATGGCACTGCATCCAAAACAGACGTGGGGCACAAAGGACATCGGAGTGTGGCCCTCCCTCAAACCTCTGCCTCGCTGAAGAGGCCAGAGGGATGAGATGGGGCTGGAGCCCCAGCCGAGAGCAGGAGCATGAACTGAGACTTCCACGGGCTGCAATCAGGAAACTAACACGAGAGTGGGAGTCCAGAATTTTAGAGCAGGGTGAGAGGAAGACCCTAAATGTATTGATAGGGAAAACTGATTTCTGGATTAGCTTCATGGATTAACCAAGACCCTATTAATCAGGCAAACCCCAAACTTGGTTCTAGGGCTCATGCTTGCTTCTGCATAATGCTGGAGGCCATGAATCAAATGACAGTCAACTCACTGGCATCACTGAATTTTAATTCCCTTAGAGTAACACTGAGAAATTGTTTTAACTTTCTTTTTGTTGATGTTATACAGATGTACCCATTCCCCTGTCTCTGCCCACCTTCACCAGCCATTGTCCCCGCCTTCCCTCTGGCCATCACCACACTGTTGTCTGTGTTTACGTGTTATGCGTCTATGTTCCTTGGCTGACCCCTTCACCTTCTTTCATCCAGCCACCCCTCCCCGAAAGCTGTCAGTCTGTTCCCTGTATCCGTGCCTCTGTTTCTATTTTTTTTTGTCAGTTGATTTTGTTCATTAGATTCCACATACAAGTGACATCATATGGTATTTGTCTTTCTCTGACTGGCTTATTTCACGTAGCATAACACTCTCCAGGTCCCTCCATGCTGTCACAAAAGGTAAGGGTTCCTTCTTTTTTATAGCTTAGTAGTATTCCATGGTGTAAATGTCCCACAACGTTTTTATCCACTCATCTACTGGTGGGCATTTGAGTTGTTTCCAGATCTTAGCTATTGTAAATAATATAATCTTTCAAATTGATGTTTTGAAATTCTTAGGATATATTACCAGAATTGGGATCACTGGATCAGAAGGCAGTTCCACTTTTAATTTTTTTGAGGTGTCTCTGTACTGCTTTCCACAGTGGCTGCACCAGTCTGCATTCCCACTAACAGTGCACGAGTGTTCCCTTTTCTCCACGTCCTCGCCAGCACTTGTTGTTGATTTATTGATGATCGCTCTTCTGACAACGATGAGGTGATAGTTCACTGTGGTTTTAATATGCTTTTCTCTGATGATTAGTGACACTGAGCATTTTCTCATGTGTCTGTTAGCCATCTGTATGTCCTCTTTGGAGAAGTGTCTATTCAGATCCTTTGCCCATTTTTTAATTGGACTCTACCTTCCTAGTGTTCAGTTTTATAAGTTCTTTACATATTTTGGAAATTACCCCTTACCAGATGTATCATTGGCAAGTATGTTCTCCCACATAGTGGGTTCCCTTTTCATTTTGTTGATGGTTTCTTTTGCTAGACAGAAGCTTTTTAGTTAGATATAGTCCCATTTGTTTTTTTGTTTCCCTCACACTAAGATATATGGGCAAAAATATTGCTTCGTGGAATATCTAAAATTTTACTGCCTATGTTTTCCTCTAGGATTTTTATGGTTTCATAATATACATTTAAGTCTTTTATCCATTTTGAATTTATTCATGTGTATGGTATAAGTTGGTTGTCTAGTTTCTTTTTTTTTTTTTTTTTTGCAATAAGAAATTGTTTAAAGAGAAAGTCGACTTTATAGTACAATGAGTTAAGAGAGTAGGAAAGCCAGAAACCTGCTGCTTCTGAAGACTGGAACTTGTTAACAATTCCACAAGTGCTGAGTTTTGTCCCCAGAACCTAAGTGCCAGCACAGGCACGTGGTACCCCTCTGGGCGCAGGTTAGCAGCTCTCTATGACGGACCTCCCAGTGGATGTGTTCCACATAGGCTGAAAAATAGGTACATGTTCTCAAAACTGGATCCTCACCCAGACATGACCCAGAATGTTGCCAAATCATCATAGCCAAGAGTGTGTTTTCTAATATTGAAAAGAAAATTTAAAGAACATTATTTTTTAAAATATGAAAAACCCATATATTAAAATTGAAAATCACCACCTAAAAACAACTGTTTTACTTCTGGCCAAGATGAAGGCGTAGGGGGAAACATTGTGCCTCCTCACACAACCAAGTTTAAAGACAGCAAAGCTTTAGTAACAAAAATGCAACCAAAACACAGAAAATGGGATTGTACGAAAGTCGGACAACAACGAACCGTTCATCCAGACCAGTAAGAGGGGTAGAGCCAGCGGCTGGTGGAGCATGGTTGTGCAGGAAAACTCAGCCAGTCTGACCCAGGCACACAGGTGGCAGTTGGCAGATCCCAGGCTTGGGGTTGCGACGAGCAGACCCAGTGAGGGCACAAGGTGGCTGGCTGACCGTGGTCACACATTCGTGCACAGATAAACCAGTGAAGGTGAGAGCAGTGAGAGAGACCACGCAGGGCCCAGCAGCTTGCGGGAAGCAGCAGAAGGGACTGCTATTGCCCCTCTCTGACCCCCCACACACATACAGCATCGCAACCCAGTGACCTGGGTGGCCCCACCCTGGTGAACACCTAAGGCTCTGCCCCTCATATGTAACAGGTACGACCAGACCAGAACTTATGGCTCAAGAACAACTCAAAGCCCCAGAGCCAATAATTCTAAATGATCAAGAAATACCAACCTATCAGATGCACAGTTCAAAACATTGGTGATCAGGATCCTCACAGAACTGGTTGATTTTAGTCACAGATTAGAGGAACAAATGAAAGCTAAACTAATTGAAATGAAGGGAAATGCACAGGAAACCAATAGTGATGGAAAGGAAATTGGGACTCAAATCAAGGGAGTGGACCAGAAGGAAGAAGAAAATGACCAAACAGAAAAATATGAAGAAACAAGAATTCAAAAAAATGAGGAGAGGCTTAGGAACCTTCAGGACATCTTTAAATGTTCCAACACCCGCATTGTAGGGGTACCAGAAGGGGAAGAGAAAGAGCAATGGAAAACTTATTTGAACAAATAATAAAGGAGAACTTCCCCAGTCTGGCAAAGGCAATAGGCTTCCAGGAAATCCAGGAAGCTCAGAGAGTCCCAAAGAAGTTGGACCCAAGAAGGAACACATCGAGGCACATCATCATTACATTAGCCAAGATTAAAATGAAGGAGAGAATCCTAGAAGCAGCAAGAGATAAGGGGACAGTCACCTACAAAGGTGTTCCCATCAGACTGTCAGCTGATTTCTCAAAAGAGACCTTACAGGCAAGAAGGGGCTGGAAAGAAGTATTCCAAGTCATGAAATCCAAAAACCTACATCCAAGATTGATCTATCCAGCAAAGCTTTCATTTAGAATGGAGGGGCAGATAAAGTGTTTCTCAGATAAGGTCAACTTCAAGGAGTTCATCATCACCAAGCCCTTATTATATGAAATGCTAAAGGGACTTATCTAAGAAAAAGAAGATAAAAAAGATGAACAGTGAAAGTACAGCAAACTCACAGCTATTAACAACCACACCTAAAACAAAAGCAAACTAAGAGGACAGCTAGATCAGGAGTAGAACCATAGAAATGAAGATCACTTGGAGGGTTAGCAACAGGGGAATGGGAGGAGAAGGGGGGAGAAGGTACAGAGAGTAAGTAGCATAGACAGGAGGTAGAAAATAAGGGAGAGGGTGAAAATATAATGGGAAATATAGAATCTAAAAGAACTTGTGACACGTGGACATAAACTAAAGGGGGGCTGGGAGGAGGGGTGTGCAGGGTGGAGGGAAATGAATGGGGGGGATAGAACTGTAATGGCATAATGAATAAAATATATTTAAAAAAACAACTGTTTTCACTTTGCATATTATACATGGACAATTTTATACAGAAACTTCCTAGTTTGCATAGTTATCCTTAATAGCTGTTTAATTTGATATATTCAAATCTACTCAGCAGTGCTGAATAAATGAATTTATGTGCCATGAATTTGTAACAGGAATCTTAAGAATTTAAGAACTTTAAGAATGACACATTTGAATTGCATTTTCTGGAAATAGTTAAGGGAAATGGTCTGCAAGGTCAAGGAAAATTCATTTTCCACCCAGTGAATTTAAAAGGATTCTGGGGAGGAAGCGATTTGTCAAAATTCTTCAAGTGAAAATCCAAACAGGGTCTAAGAAGCTAGGAGATGGAGCAGTCAAAACAAAGGTCAAAAGATGACAACCAGTAGGTCCTGGGAAGAATTTCCTGTTTTAGTGAGTACTATTGTGTAAAGAGTTTAAGGAATCACCCAAGAATCCTAAAACATCAATTTCAAAGAACCTATGCACCACAATGTTCATAGCAGCACAATTGACAATAGCCAAGAGTTGGAAGCAACCTAGGTGCCCATCAGTAAATGAATGGATCAAAAAATTGTGGTACATATACACAATGGAATTCTATGCAGCAGAGAGAAAGAAGGAGCTACTACCCTTTGCAACAACATGGATGGAACTGGAAAGCATTATGCTGAGTGAAATAGGCCAGGCATTTAAGGACAAATACCATATGATCTCACCTTTAACAGGAAGCTAAATAACAAAATAAACAAGCAAATAGAATAAAAACAAAGACACTAAAATAGAGAACAAGTGGGCAGCGACCAGAGGGGAGAGGGAAGGGAATTTAAGGAGAAAAATGAGGAGGGATTTTGAAGAACAAGTATGAAAGACACAGGGATGAGGTCTGTGGGGAGAGGGGGATGGGAGGGAGGTGGGGAGACGGGGCGGAGGGGGGGTTGGGATGGGAGAAATTGACAAAAGAAAACTGTACTTGAAAAACAACTCAATAAAAAAAAAAAGAAACCAAAAAAAAAAAGAGTTTAAGGAATCAATGAAGTATGTGTGTACACAGACACACACACATTTTGTCTAATAATCACATGTGCAATTAAAACCACACTGTATTTTCTCCTAGAATATTTACTTAACCATATTTGAAATATAGATAGCTAAAGATGAACAAAGGAGTTATATTTGTTATCTTTTTAAAAATTTATTGACTTAGAGGAAGGGAGACAGAGTAAGAAGCATCAGTTTGTTGTTCCACTTATTTATGCACTCATTGGTTGATTCTTACATGTGCCCTGACCGGGGATCAAACCCATAACCTTGGTATATCAGAACTATGCCCTAAGCAACTGAGCTAACGGGACAGGGCTTATTTTAATTGCAGAAAACAATTCCTGGTTCTTTTTTTTTTTTTTTTTTTAAGATTTTTTATTTATTTTTTTAGAGAGAGGGAAGGGGAAAAGGGAGAGAAACATTGATGCATGAGAGAAACATCAGTTAGTTGCCTCTTGCACCCCCCTAACTGGGGACCTGGCCTACAACCCAGGCATGTGCCCTGACCAGGAATCAAACCCATGACAACCTTTGGGTTTGTAGGACAATGGCTAACTCACTTGAGCCACACCAGCCAGGGCCAATCCCTGGATCGTGACTAGCTGTTCTATGCAAAAACTAAAATAGGGTTAGAATAGTCCAAGCAAACTTTTAGCCCTGAATAAAACTTTCTTCCTAAAATTCCAGGCATTATCATTGGACCTATGGCAGGAACAGATTGTATAACTATAGAGAACAGTGTTTAGATGGTTACCTAATCCTCATCATCCTATAGAGAACAAACAGAAGGTACTAACAGTTTCATTTTTAATTTCCCACCAGGTACTCACCATAAATATCACTTTACTGACAAAATAGTTATGGTATATTATTAACACATTCTATAGACACTCATAATAATAAAGATGATTGTAATGACAATAATGTGAAAGCGCATATTTTTCTAGTCCTTGATACTTTTCAAAGATATTCTGCAAAGGAATTGTCCTATATCCTCCTATGCAAATTAGTGCTGACCTTGAGGTTCAGTACTGATTAAGAGAATTTGGACTGTCATGGATCTTGGCATTATGGATGAGGCAAGACATTGACACAGACTACTGAGTCCTGTGGAGGAAAAGGGACGGCCCAGCTTCTCTCTTAAGAGGAGGAAAAAGCCCTGGAGCACCTTAACCACTATCTCAAGAGGAGAGTGCCCCGTCCCTCGCCTTGACAAGTTTTATTGGGTTCAATGTGCATAAGAATACAAGGTGTATATGTAAAGCTTATCAGTCATTGTCAGGCAGAAGCAATTAAACAATATATAACATTCGGAGAACTCTGAGGGCTTATTCAGAGTCAGGGTCAGATAGTTAAAGGGCCATAAAACTTTGGGGAACAAACTCACTTCCTGCTTGGACCCTTATCATTTAAATTGGAGGTATTAGTAAAGTAGTTTCATAGGATTTTATAGATTCTTTCTTAGGCCTGACCACCCGAAGGAACCCACCCTTTCCAGCACAGGGCCACACCCACCTCCAGCATTGTTTCAGGCTTAAGTCAGGCAGGGGAAGTAAGGCAGTCAAGAGATTAGGAGACTTCTTGCGAACAGAATGAAGACTCAGGCTATGTCAAAGCTGAGGGGTGAGGGTCCATAACCCCCTTTTTCTATAGCCCCTTGAGTCCTTCCCTGAGGGCCCCTTCATGACCATGCCTATCTTAGCTCATCCCTCTTTTGAGGAATCTTACCCATCATTGGCTAACCAGTCATCCGCCCGGGGCCAAGCAGGATGAAGAGAAAGGGGGCCAAGCAGAGGTGGTTCCCCTACAAGGATGATAAGCTTTGTCTCCTAAGTGGCTTATGCTCCCAAGGTCCTTTACTCAGCCTTAGACACAAAGAAGGGGATTACAGCCTCTGAAGCCAGGCAGGGCAGTTCCCAACTTTGGATCATGATAATTTTTATTCAGACAAGGGAATTTGGCATGTCCAACAACAGAACTACTGGAATAACCAGAATTTTCAGATCTTTTCACATTTCTAGAGCTTCTGGAAAGAATACTGGATTCAAAACACATAAAAACTGTATGATGTTGAGAAAGTCACTTTTCAAGTTTCCCACCTGTTATAGTAGGAATGGTATGGTAAGGATAAAATGAAATCACGTGGATTTAAGTTCCTAGGTTAATGCTTTGTCCCTCATAAGATGCTCAACAAACATTTGTGGAATTTGCAGCTGACTCACAAGTTACCATGGCACCACGAGTTAGGAAGGACTTTTTAATGGCAAGTGGCGGAAATCCAGTATAAACTGACTTAGAAAGAAATTCATTTGTTCAGGTGCTGAGAGGTGAGAGGGGTGGTATTAACATAAGTAATGGCTGGATCCCAAGTCATCAAGACACTGCGTCTCTACTGGCTCTGCTTTGTTCTGTCGACTTCATTCTCAAGCAGGCTCTCTCCACAGTTTGTAAGGGCCACCAGCAGCTCCAGGCCTTTACTCTCTGTGGGCTTGGTGATAATTCACTAAGTGACCATTCTAACCAAAGTCCTGGTGATGAGTCTCACTGATCAGGTCTGGCTCATCTTCTGAGCTGGGGTCAAGAGAGGGGGTAAGCCCTGCCCAACACACACAGATGATTCCCTAGAGGAGAAGAGATGTTCTTTTATCAGAAGAAGAAATGCGGGAAAGCAAAACAACAGATGCCAAGGGTACAGAAGGTTTTAAGGTGTTTCTTCTAAAACTAAGGACTATAGAGTGGGAATGAAGGAAATCTGGGAGTCAGGAAAATCATACTTTGGAAAGTGACATTGTCCTGTATATTTATAGATACCGAGACTACCGTGACCCTCCTCACTCACTGGTGCCCTACGGCTACACGCTGCAGTTCTGGCATGTCCTAGCGGCTCGACTGGCTTTCATCATTGTGTTTGAGGTTAGTTTTCTCAACCGTTCCTACTGTTACCGAACAGAGGTCCAAGGGGTGGGCAATATTTGGGCCCACCCAGGGATGCCAAAAACTGTTACAGAACAGGTCCCCCCTCCCCTCCGAGGTGGTATACTAATATTTACTGGGCTCTTCTGTCTGCCGCCAATTGGAAAGACACCTCTCAATGCTAGAGATTTGTGAAAAGGAAACGAAATGTTTATTTAATGCTACTCAGGCCTAATGCCTCCACTAAAATATCAAAGTCCTTTAGGGTATACACCTACACACACACACACACACAGCTCTCCCTTCTCCCACTGTCCCAACTCCGGGTACCGTAAATCAGGAAAAGAGCACGCGTCCATTTTTCCAGGCCGCTGGTATTGTCAGCTGTATTGACCGTCAGGCAGGATCTCTAGGTTATTCCAAAGTCATGTGGCACCCTCTCACGGTCCACTGGCAAGAGTTCTTTGTACCAAGTTCCAGTCAAAGTCTCTCTTGCTTTCCAGGCCACGTGGCCAAAGGGGGCACCCCAAAGCTGCATGGGTCTCTTCTACCAAAGCTGCAGGGGTCTGACCAAAAGTGCATGTCTTTCTTCTTCACCTGGCTGCAGGGATCTCCATTCTGGCAAAGTTGCATGGTTTTCCCTTTCACCTGGCTGCAGGGGTCTGCACTCTGGCCAAAACCACATGGTTCTCTCTTTCATGGCTGCCTCATCTGGGTTTAAATCTCCATGCCCATCCTCCTTTGCAGCCTCATTTCTGACTCCTCCTACAATGTTACACCTGCCAGTATTTCTGTATTATTACAAGTTGACTAGGCTGCCATCATTAGTCTGGGCAGGTTTGGCTCCATGTCATGGAGCCAATCAACTCCAAGCTCCCACGCAGGCGCTGTAACTTGGGGGGACCAGCCCCCAGTTACATCCTGGGTAGAAGCCACTCCCTTCTCCCTGGCTCAAAGCATGGCCACAGCTATTTAACATATCTATGAAACCAGTTAAAGGTTATAGATATGTTAAATGACCATGCCAGAGGTCAGCTGCGAAACTGTTGCTATGCAAAACAACTCTAAATGGCTCTGCTCCATTTGTCCCTTCCCCCAACTGACACCTGGGGCGGGGAGGACATCTTAATATTTCCTGGACACCCTGAGCTCTGGACCTCATCCCAAATCCTTATTTGGGGGCCCCTTCCTGGCTGCGCCCTGTTATACTACCCTTTGAAATAATGAAGGAACTAGACATAATAACTATGAGAATGTGACTATGTATGTCTAGAAGCAGCATAGTAATATTAGGTGAATTCTTTATCTTCTTGTCTTGCTCCTAAATGAAAGCCCTTGAATTTTCTAAGAAATCTTTGAAAGTCCATTTGTCAATTGTTCATGAATAAGTTAAGAATTATTGGTGCTACATTTAATATTTGAGGGTCATGGTTCTTAAACTTTTAGGAAAACTGCCCCTTTTTTTTCATTCATCCCCAGAGATTCTGATACATCCTGTCTGTGGTTTGCTTTTTACAAGCCCTCCAGGGTGATCCTGATGCGCATTTGCAAGGAACTTAGTTTGGAAAATACTGAACTGGGTGTTACAAGTGGCAGCCTCTGGTTGGGTAGCATCATGGCCTTACTTATGGCCAAGCACATAAATAAATGTTCGTTACCTAGGACTCAAAAGTCTTAAAAAGTATCATTATACAAAAGTATCATCTACCTAGTAATTGCATGTCTTATGTGTCAATAAAAATATATTACCTCTTTGCTTTTAGTCTTTAAGAAAATTGCTGCTAAAAATAGTTTGCATTTCTATACCTTGTACTCATAAATAGATATTGCATCCCCTGTCACATATATTAAAGGCAAATTAACACAAGCAAGGTCTGCATTTCAACCTGGACCAGAAGCTTCCTATATCTCTTTGAAAGTATCCCCTCACTGTTTTTTCTTTTTTTTCTTCATCCCAGGTAATCAAAAATAAAAGACAAAAGTAACCTACTTTTCCCTGTTAATAGCTTATCAATACCTCCTCAAAAAATTTTTAACCCATCGCTGTCTTAAAATTTCTCAAAGTAAAAACAGAGTTGCATTAAGTTATAAATTGGCTTATCATGTAGAACTTTCCATTTTGTTTCAACATTTTATAATTGAAGTATTTTAAAATACTAGAATATACAGAAAATCTTCTTAATTGGCAGAATTGTAAGCCACCCATGAGTCATCAAATTTACCAAGTTTTCAATAAAATGAAGAATACTTACTGGTCCCATTTGAACGTGATTTAATCTTTGTTTACAACTTTAGAGTTATAAGGGCCATTAACATTGTCACCTGGTATTTTACTGGTCACCATCATACAGATGAAGAGAAGTGATGGTGATTCAAGAGTTTGGGCTGTTAGTGTTACAGGTAAAGAATTTGTGGGAGTTCACCTCCCTAAAAAGTTTCTTCCTGAAGTGGTCACTACTGTAAGTAAGCCCACTGGTAATTCTTGCAATCCAGATTAGCACAGTATTTACAACTCATCTTTAAACATTTTCTTATAATTTTCACAATAATACCCAATTTCTAGATGAGCAGATTGAGGCTCAGAGTGACTTGCCCTCCAGTAGATAGACAGCTCTTAAGCAGCAAAAGCTACGGAGCCGGGATTCAAACCCGGGTTTCCCGATTCCAGAGCATACCTTCCTCTGGCTCTCCTTCGCATTCGTTGACCATTCCCTCTCCACCTCCTTTTCTGACTCCTCTCCTCATTCCCTGTGCGATGCCTTCTTATCCCTGAGACAGTCTTTACTCACACACCCCTGCCTGGCCTCACCCCACTTTCCCGACACTCCAGGGGCCCCACATCCCTGGAGCAAGAAGAGTTGTTAAACCACCTCCCGGCGCTCTTTCTAGCGAGGGGTGGACAGTGGACCTGACTCTGTTGCATTCTCCTCTGTGTTTTTAGCACCTCGTGTTTTGTATAAAGCACCTCATTTCATATCTGATCCCAGACCTCCCAAAAGATCTAAGGGATCGAATGAGAAGAGAGAAGTACTTGATCCAGGAGATGATGTATGAGGCAGAACTGGAGCGTCTCCAGAAGGAACGGAAGGAGAGGAAGAAAAATGGCAGAGCACACCACAACGAGTGGCCGTGACCGGTAGGTGCAGGTGCGCCGAGTCTGAAGCCACTCACTTCTCTGGTGGGGGGCGGCGAGGAGCTCTACACTCCCCGAGGCAAAGCTTGCTATTGTTCCACCAAGGAGGATCAAAATGACTCCTCAGAAGCTCCCCCAAACCAGCCTGTTTTCTACTTTAATCATGAATTTAACTCGTTATTCCCTTTACACACAACACCTGCAACTTCTCTCCGCCTTCATGCCACACTCTGACCTGTCAGTCAGAGTCTTCATGATTGGCCTGCACGTTCCCTGAAATCAGCCTTCTCCCCCAGCTGGGCTATTCCCTTTAAGGTCCCCAGGGCAATAGCCCCCTCCTTTCTAACCAAGTCACCTTCTCATCCCACCCAAGATGACCTTGTCTCCATCACCCATTCATTGCTTCCTCCCAGGCTGATCCGCGTCCAGCCATGTCCTGTAAGAAGTGTTCCCCAGACTCACGAGCCCACTGAGACATACTCCTTATAAACGTCTCAGGTTGTTGCATCAGTATCACATGTATTGGCAGATATTGATCTGTATTGCCAGTTTATGGTTTTTCAAATAGTGATCAAGCTTCCTCAGCATCATTGTAAGCATTTGTATAAAAGACTCTATGAATGGTCATTTTATCCTTCCAGCTTGTTAGCACAGGGTTAAGCACATGGCACCCATTTAAATGCACATTCAGTTAGTAAAGGTCGGATGGATGGATGAAGGCTAAAAACTTTGTAAGAAAGTACCGTAATGTTCTCACATATCTCATCAAAAGTTTTTCTGAATCTTCTCTGGCAAGTCAGTTACTAGCTGTGTGTCCTTGGACAAGTCACTTAACTTCTCTGGGCCCGTTTCCTCGGTGATGGAATGATTAGATGAGCTCTCAGTTTTGATACTTTGTGAAACTAATACTGTAGCATTTCATTTGCCTTCCTTGCCCTTCATTTCTCTCTCCACTTGTTCAAAGACAACTTTGAAAACATTTTCCCAATATTGGGCCTCTAAAAGAAAAAAGATACACAAGGGGAAAAAAGTATGTTTTTCACTTTTCATGTAGGTTAAGACGTACCAGCTATTTGTAAAGATGTTTGTTGTTACGCTAGTGAATTTTTATCAAGCCAGACCTGTGATAAGAATCCAGGAGGTTATTGTAGGTTAGATATGAGTGTGGACTTGGAGGACATCCCCTAGGCCCCAGGCCCATGGGGAGAACAGTGGTGTCTAGAGGATGCACAGGGTCCCCGCCTCAATCCCAAAGTAGACCTTGGCTTTCCCAAAGGCGAGAAATGTTTTGCTACTTAGTAATTTTGCTATTTTCCAGATCCATCATTTGGCTATGTATCTTTGGGAAAATTAATTTTTCTGAGCTGCCTTATTTGGTAGAGCTAATATGCGGCTAAAATAGTCCCCATATGTGAGACATTTACTACACAAGAAAATGCTGTCCAATACTAAAAGGGATTTGTATTGTTGCCAAGCATCGTGCTGCAGGCCCCTGGATTCTAGACCTGGCTTTTCCGCTGTACAACCTGGAGCGGCCCTGAAGTAGACCGCCTGCCACATTTGAAAGAGCACAGAAGTTGGACTGAACAACACTTTAAGAGCCCTTCTGCTTTCTCCTGGGATTCTGTAATCTGGCCAAGCCCCTGGCTCTCACACCCATTCGAATGGCCTCTTCTCTGGCTCTGCCCAGCCTCGGAGGAGAAAGGTGGACTGCCAGGCAGCTTTTGCAGAGGTGGAAAGCAGACATTAGTGAAAAGAATCACTCCCCAGAGCTCCAGGGGCCAGAGACTGAGGCACAGCAGTGGCATTCTCCACACCTCAGGGCCAGTACCCAACTGCGGGTCTCCTCTGGCCTCATCGTCATGTGATGCTTTCTCCCTAACAAGGCCGTTTCTGAGTTTTCCTTAAAAGCGTAGTGCTTGCCTGTCTACTCCCCTCACAGCTGGCAGGACGTCACCTTGCTGCGGGCTGACTCAGTCCATTCCTCTCTAAAGCGGGCACAGTGACCTTCATACCACACATGCCCCTGTTCGGGGTTACTAATCCCACGAATGCCTTTGGTTCACAGTGCGTGCAAACCATTGTGCTTGTGTCCTTAAACCAGTGTGTGCCCACAGCATTTTAATGCCTGCTTTTCTTCTTCCAGGTTACAGTTCATTTCCCGGCCAAGGACCCCGAACTCTGTTTACTTCTGGCTGTGCAGGAGCACATTCAGGTGAATGACTAACATGCAAGCGCAGTGCATGTCGCAGACATCGGCAGTGGCCGGGGAGCCAGCGCCCGGCCAGGACTGCCAGAGAAGGCGCCGTGCGGGCCGGCGCACGGCCGCTCTGTGTCCATAGACCATTCTTGACCAAGCAAGCATGCGCGTCACGGGCAGTCCCATTTCTCAAGTTTTTAAAACCAAGGGGAACTTGTATACTGGGCCTGTTTTTCAGCCTGTTTGCTACCTTTTTGCATTCTACCCCATGGGAATTTTACAGACACTGGGGTAAAAAGGGTATTCGGACACCTGGACACACATTCCTAGAATGTCATCACGTGGTCCTAACTCCATGTCACCCAAACAACACAAACAAGACCCTGTTTACAACTTTTTTTTTAATTTCAGATCTTTCTGAGATTATTATATATGACATATCTATAGCTATGTGTATGGCCATAGATGTATTTCTGTGTGTACATATGTATAGTCATATATTCTTACATATGTACATACAAGTACAGAGATATATAAAGTACATAAAAATTCCTTACTTGTAAATAGCCAACAGGTACTGACATGAATGACGAATTTTCACATTTAAATAGTCATCAACATGAAGCCATGTTTAATGCTTGTATAATGTGATGCAATAAAATTTAAAATAAATTTATGCACATGAAATATTTTCAGCTGGGTCTTCTGAAATTTTGTTGTATTTCCTTCTTATGGAATGAGAGGAATCATAGCAGAGTGGACTCTTTAAAGAAAGGTCTATCACTCCCAAACACCCCTCAGAAATCCTTTTACCCTGCAAGGAGACAGCTTTTTTTTCTTTCTAACTCACCTCTTCCATCTTGCTTCTGAGGGTACTGAGCCAACTAATTAGAAAGAGCTTAGCAAATGCCATTCAGGCACTTTGTTGAGAAAAGATGACCGATGGTCCTTGTCAGGCTTTTGATTATCCTGCTGACTAATATGCTCTGTTAATCCTTGGACAGGGAGCATCTCTGGGGAGAGAAAGGTGTGGTTCTAAACAATGCCTGTTGCTGTAATTACTCTTCTTCCAGAGATTATAGAACCTTGAGCCCTGTTATCATCTCCCCTGGGCTAGGTGGGGAGAGGACAGGGCACCCATTACCATACCCATCAAACACTGCCTGGTTTGGGCTGTGGGTTCACCTAGCTCATTGATTCTCATCCCTCAGTAGCTTTGGTCAAGCCGGAACTTCAGCCACTTCTTAGTTTCGTCTTCCTGGTACTCCTGATCTGCCATTCCTTGGAGTGAGATATCCTAGCAGGGCCTGAACTAGGGAGGGGCGCTCCATTGGAACTAAGGCAACAAGCTGTTGACAGTTTTCTTTTTTAATCATTGTTCAACGAGTCTGTGCAATATTTATTTCACACCAGCCCTAGGAAGAGGAATTTCTAAGAAAGTCTCAGGAGATAAAGTGCAGAGAGCAGTTACAAAAAGACCATTGACTCTCCTGACTCAGCATTTTGCTTGCTATGCCTGAAGCTCCCCTCCAAGCGTCACGGCCCGAAAAGTCCTTAAATTTGGCACATCTATAGCTGTTTGCCTACCCTTCAGGGTAAAGGGAGATGGACCCTGAACAGTGAGAACCAGATGGAATTCTGCCATTTCAAGTGCCTCTGGCAATCACAGTTCCTAATGTGTTTCCAGCATTCAATTCCTTCCTTTCCCCTGTGTCTTGCTCCCTCCCTCTCTTCCTCTTTCCTCCTTCACACCCACCTGCTCTTTCTTCATTTCTTTTTAGCAGTACAATGAAGGCACTTATTCACCTTCCCTGCTTGGGGTAGAAGGAACTTGTGGTGAATATCTTAAGATACTTTTAGGTTTGTCAGGAAGAAAGGCAAAGAAGGTTTTAGGAGGGACATTTCTGAAGAATTCAAGTGTAGGGAATAGTATCAGCAAGATGATGCCATGGGTCATTCCTGACTTGGCTCCCCCTCAGAAGTAGAAAACAACTACTGATAGCACACCACTGAGAGAATACTAGGGCACAGGGGGTGAAGCTGAAGCACCCCACTGCACGTGGAGACCAAAACAGACCTCAGTAGAAGGCAGAGAGGAATGGCTACACATTGGCCAGTTGTGCCTTCCTTAAGCTGGGGCCCCACCACAACTCGAGGTCTCCCCCAGGCCTACAGTTGCTCCAGGGGGAAGGAAAGAGCCTGGCATGGATACCCAGCTCTCCCACAATTGGGGGTCACTTTTCAGGAACCCCCACGTAGGTCTCACTGTACAGGGATTGCAGGAGAATCTGCAAGATTTGACCACTAGGTATTTGATTGTGATGGGGAATGGGAAGGAGCTTGCAACAACTAGCACCCAGATCCTAGGCACTGAGCTCCCGCCTGCAGAGCCTGAGGAGTGGTCCCAACCAAGAGCTTTGCTCATCTGTAGAGCCATGACCGAGGAACTTGACAAGGTGAAAGTCTGCAGCGCTTGGGTTTTTCCAGGGAGGAGCCTGGCCAGGCCTGGAGCCTGGTGTGCTCCCACCTAGGCAGGGGACCTAAGAGTTGTAGCCCCACCCACTGCTGAGTGTCGCTTCTACTCCCTCCCAGAAAGCTTGACCAGGAACACCTGGGAGGCTGCTTGGAGCTGGCCTTCCCCTTCCACCCAGGAGGGGTGCTATTGCCCCATCCATGTGGAGCATAGCTCCCAGCCCCTCCCAACCAGAAAGCTTAGCCACATCTACTAGAAGCTGTGTAGCCCAGCAGGGCTCATGAAGGGAGAACAGTGGGCAGAGCTGATTGCCCGCAGAGCAAAACCAGTGGCTCCGTTGGGCCAAGGAACGTGGGGTGTGGGTTGGCTTGAGTCAAGACCACAAAGAGACTGGTCAGGCTTAGAGTCAGTTCTGCCTAGGCAGGAAAACCAATTCGTAGTCCCACTTACTGCTGAACACTGCTGCAACCGGGCTGACCTGGGAACCTAACCAGAGAACACGAGAAGCTGTCATAGCCCATTCAACAGCCCTGCTTACCGTGGCACCTGGACAGAGAACACACCTCAAGGCTTTTTCTATCTGCAGAGCAAAACCAGTGCCCTTCTCAGGCCAGGGAAATTCACAGTCTTGCCTAATTTGGTCCCCAAACTATGAGTCACACAGACCCTGGGCCTGTCCTATGGTCCTGCCTGGGCAGGAAGCTAATTCATTGCTCTGCCTACTGCTGGGTACAGTACCCAGTCCTGAGCATCTAGTCAGCTTAGAGAACCCAGACCACAAGGGAGCCCTATCCTGCTCCCTTGCTTGGGCAGGGAACCAAGCCAGCAGACCAGTCCGAGTTTTCTCAGTTGGCAGCACCTCCCCCAGCCCAGAGCTTGGGCAGTGGCCTCACTCCCCCCCAAAGAGACCCTAATAGCAAGCCCCACCCATCCTGGGACATCATTACCAGCACACACGTCCAAAACCCCCACCTAAGCTGACTGGTGAAGAAGTATCTCTGCCACGGCAAACTGTAAATTCTAGAGAGGACACCACTCTCTCAGACCTGCAGGTACTGACATGAGAAACCCAGGACCAGGAAAAGTCAGGGAAGCATGACCCCACCAAAGGAAAGGAATAAAGTTTCACTAACTGACACTATACAAATGGAGATCTGTGGCCGGTCAGAAAAGAATAATCCTCTTAAGGAAATTCAGTACACTCAGGAACACACGATAGAAACTGTAAAAAAAATAAACAGAAACCTCGAGCTCAAGTGCATAATTGAACTGAACAATTAAGTAGAGAGCTTCAGAAATAGACTAAAAGTCGAGCACTTTCACGTATCTGTTAACCATTTGTTATGTTTTTGTGGGAAAAGGGTCTGTTCGGGTCCTCTGCCCATTTGAATGGGATTGTTTGCTTTGTTGTTGAGTTCCGCATCTATTTTGCATGCCCCTTATTAGAGGTAGTGTTTGCAAATGTCCTTTCCAATTCAGTTAGTTGCCTTTTTGTTTTGTTGAGCTTGCCCAGTCAGATGTGCAAAAAGAATGAAAAAGGGTAAAAAAGACAATGAGGCATATAGGACACAATAAAAAAGATATTTGTGTTATGATTATTTCAGAAGGAGAAGAGAAAGAAAAAGGGACAGAAAGCATATTTAACGATTTAATGGCTGAAAAATTCTCAAACCTGGGGGAAAAAATAGAACTCCAAACCCATGAGGCCCCAAAAGTTCCAAAATAGATTGAATCTAAGTAGAGCTACATGGAGACACATTATAACTAAATCACTAAAGGCCAAAGAAAAAGATGAATTTTTAGAGCAGCAAGAGAAATGAGAGAAGTCACCTGGAAGGGAACCTCCGAGTGGATTTCAAAAACAGAAACTTTTCAGGGCAGGAGAGAATGGGGTATTACATTCAAAATATTGGAAGAAAATAGTCAACAGAGAATTCTAAGACCAGAAAATGGAGAGAGAAAGTTTTCCTGAACAAACAAATGCTGAGGGAATTTTATTACCACTAAATCTATGAGAAGTGCTGAAGAGAATTTTTTGAGTCAAAGTACAAGGGCACTAATTAGCATCATAAATACACAGGAGGTAGCAGAAAACACTGATACTTACAAAGTTAAATTCTGTAATACAGGAATTAATGGTGGTTCATAGTTCACTTAGAGCTCTGCTTTAGAAGTTAAAAACAATCATATTAAAAATGCCTACAATGTTACTGGATATACAATATAAAAATGTGAACTATCACATTAATAACCTAAAATGTGAGGGAGAAGAAAAGTATAAGTGTACAGTTTAGGAATGCTATTAAAGTTTAAAATAAGGTATTAATGGTTTAAGATATTATATGTAAGCCTTGTGGTAGCTGTAAGGGAAAAGCCTGTAGTAATTACACAAAAGAACAAAATAAAGAAGTCAAAGCATACTGATACCAAAAGACAGCAAAATACAAAAGGCAGCAGCATAAGAAACAAAGAACCAGCCAGACAGAAAAAAATGAATAAAATGGCAATAATAACTCTTACCTATCAAAAATTACATTAAACATAACTTCTCCAAAAAATCAGAATGGCTCAATGGATAAGGAACAAGATCCAGCACATCACACTGCTGACCAGAGACTGGCTGTAGCCTACAGATGCACAGTGGGAATGAAAGTGGGAGACAGAACAAGGGGTGTCAAGCAAATAGTCACCAGGAAAAAAAAAACAACAAAAAAACAGGGGTAGCTATACTTCCATCAGACAGTATAGACATTAAACGAAAAATGTTAAAACAAGACAAAGAAGGCCATTACATTGTAATAAAGGGTTCAATCCATTCAGAAGTTGTAACAATTATAAATATTTTCGTCCAGTGTCAAACACCTACATATTTAAAGCAGAAACTAATAGAGCTCCCTGGCTGGTGTAGCTCAGTGGATTGAGCGCGGGCCTGCGAACCACACGATCGCGGTTCGATTCCCAGTCAGGGCACATGCCTGGGTTGCAGGCCGGTTCCCTGCAGGCCAGTTCCCAGCAGGGGACGCACAAAAGGCAACCATACATTGATGTTTCTCTCCCTCTCTCCTTCCCCCCCTTCCCCTCTAAAGATAAATAATAAAATATTAAAAAAAAAAAGAAACTAATAGAGCTAAAGGGAGAAATAAATGGCCATCCAATAATACCAGGCGACCCAGCTCTCAACGATGATGGCCAAATGGAAAATCAATAAGGAAACTGAAGATCTGAACAAGACTAAACTGAAGGAACCGATAGACATACAGAATTTTCCACTTGACAACAGCAGAACACACGTTCTTTTCAGGGGGCTCATGAAATATTCCCTAGGACAGATCATACACTAGGTCACAAAACAGTTTTTAGCAAATTTGAAAGATTAAAATTATACCAAGTATCTACTCTGACCATAGTTGTATGAAACTGGAAATCAATAACAGGAGGGAGACGGGAAATTCAGCAGCCCTGGCTGGTGTGGCTCAGTGGATTGAGCGCCAGCCTGCAAACCAAAAGGTTGCGGGTTTGATTCCCAGTCAGGGCACATGCCTGGGTTGTGGGCCAGATCCCCAGTAGGGGGTGCACGAGAGGCAACCACACATTGATGTTTCCCTGTCTCTCTTCCTCCCTTCCCCTCTCTAAAGAATAAATAAAATCTTAAAAAAAAAAAAGAAAAATTCACCAGTACAGGTATACCTAGTTTCATTGTGCTTTGCTTACTCACTTCAGAGAGAGTGCATACTTTACAAATTGAAGGTAAGACCCTCTACCAACAAAAAATCATGAACACTAAAAGTCTCAGGTGGTGGTTAGCATTTATTTTAGCAAAAAAAAGTATTTTTAATTAAAATATGTACATTTGTTAGACATAATGCTATTGTACACTTAATAGACTATAGTATACTATAAACATAACTTTTATGTGCACTGGGAAGCCAAAAAAATTGTGTGACTTATTTTATTACAATATTGGCTTTATTGCAATGACCTAGAACTCAATCTGCAATGTCTCTGAGGTATGCCTAAGTATACATGAAAATTACAATGCTCTTCTGAACAAGCAATGGCTCAAAAATGAAATTCCAGGAAAAACTAAAAAGTATCTTGAAATAAATGAAAATAAACATACAACATACCAGAATTTATGGGATGCAGCAAAAGCACTTCAAAGGGAGAAATTGATGGCATTAAATGCTTTTAGGCACATGAACAAAATACACATCACTACATCATCAGAGAAATGCAAATTAAAACCACAGGAAGCTCTGGCCTCACACCTGTTAGAATCGCTATCATCAAAAAGGAGAGAAAGAAGTGTTGGGGAGGATGTGGAGAAAATGGAACACTTGTGCACTGTACTGTTGGTGGAAATGTAAATTGGAACAGCCATTATGGAAAACGGTATAAAAGGTCTTCAAAAAAAACAACTAAAAATAGAACTACAATTTGAACCAGCAATTCCATTTCTGGGTATTTATTCAAACAAAGTGAAAACACTGATGCAAAAATGTGTCTGCACCCACATGTTCATTGCAGCATTGTTTACAACAGCCAAGACATAAAGCAATCTCAGTGTCCATCAGTGGACGAGGGATAAGGAAGATGGGGTGTATATACACACAATGAAATATTCCTCAGCCACAAAATAGAAGAAAATCTTGCACTTTGTGATAACATGGACCTTGAGAGCAGTGTGCTAAACAAGGTAAGCCAAGTAGAGAAGAACAAATAATGTATGAACTCATTTGTATGTGGAATCTAAAAAAGAAAAAGCAAAGCAAAACAAAACGAAAACCCTCATCAATGCAGGGAACAAATTGGTGGGAGCCAGATGCGGAGGGTGGGGTGTGGAAGATGCAGGTAGAGGCCGTCAAATGGTACAAACTTCCAGTTATAAAATAAGTAAGTCCTAGAAATGTAATGTATAGCATGGTGATTATAGTTAATAATACTGTATTGTATATCTGAAGTTTACTAACACAGTAGCTCGTAAAAATTCTCATCATAAAAAATTAACTGGTGATGTTAATGAGACATGTTACGGTGATTTTTTTGCAATATATACAAATATCAAATCATTATGTAGAGCACCTGAAACTAATATAATGTTGTATGCCAATTATGTCTCACTTTAGAGAGATAAATAAGTACTAGGGATGTAATGTATGCTATGATGACAATAGTTAATATTTTTGTATGGCATATTTAAAAGTTGTTAAGAGAGCAGATCTTAGCAGTATTCATCATTAGAAAAAAACAGTTTTTCTTTTCCTTTTCTGTATCTATATGAGATGGTAGATGTTAACTCAAGTTTGGTTCACAATATATATAAGTTGAATTATTTGCTGTGCGCCTCAAACTTATATAGCACTATATGTCCATTATATCTCAATAAAACTAGAAAAAAAGAAATCAAGTGTTCAGTGCCTGAATGTGTGCATCAAAATATGAGCATGTTTATGAGCTTTGTTTCCCTGTCTTGATGGTAGAATATTTTAAATATCATGCATAATGTTAATGCCATAATTTGAGGATTTTTCTAACCTACCTAATGTTATGAGTCTTCATAAAACTAGAATAGGAAAAATATCCTCCTTCAACACTGTAATTGCCATTAAAACCTTGGCTGCCTGAATCGCTCAGGAAAATAGTGGTTCTGTATATAAAGTTATCCAAATAGTTAGCAAGGGGGCTTAATCTTGGAACTGGAAAATTTTTACTTTAGCTGATATGTTTAAACAGAACTCTTTCCATCAATGTACCATACAGTTTCAAGGATTTCTCAAACACAGGAAATTGAAACCCATTCATCCTTCCTTCATGATTCAGTGTCCTTAGTGTAAATATATATTCTGACATACAGTATAGGCAGGTTAAGAATATAGCAAATGTCTCTACCCGGCAGCAGACCTTCCAGTATTCAACACTCCCCAACCTTAATGATTCTCGGGCAAGTTCTGATGAAAGTCCTAACTCCACCTCCTGGCCTTTGAAGCCGACCACACTACTTATACCACTTCCTCCACCTCAGTCCCAACGCCATGCTGACCAGGTCTGTCTCCTCTCATTCTCCAGAAGAGCAGACTCCTTCACTCCTTTCACAGCTTTGCTCATCCTCTTCCTCATGCACCACACTTCCTAGTGAAACATATTCCTCTCTTCTTTGACTATTCAGATCATCTCTAGTTTCAAGGTCTAGCTCAAACTCTAACTATTCAACAAGTACTCATACAGTTCCCAGCAAGTTCTGTCCACTGGGCTCCCTCTGCCTAGACTTCCCGTTGCATAATCTGCCCCACTCACTGGGACTCTCTCCTTAGCTAGTACATGCATATCTGCCTCATGGCCTCAGATAGTCGGTAAGTGATCAAAGTCAAGAACCCCACCTTCCCCTTCTTCAGAGCCTAACAGAGTGTAATGCCTGCAGGTCAAGTCCCAGTGTTTCTTAAATGAGTCAGAAGGGAGACATCATTTTGCTTATAGCACGCAATCAATTTGAACTCATTTTCCTGTAAATGTATTTCACCATAAAACAGCCAAGGGTAGGACGTCAACTTTATAATATAATCCTCTACTCCAGTGAAAAAGTGAAAGTCACTCAGATTTAAGGACTAGCCTTTGTCTTTCCAATGAGGACGCAGAGGAATTTCCCCAGATCACCAATTAACTGTCTGGATTTAGGTACCAATTCTGTAATATTTTCAACAAAAAAAATTAAGGAAGCCTCACTTAGCAATCGGTTTGGATCCCGTAATTACCTGGTAGGGAGAGGCAAATGCCAAACCGTTACCAGGGGGTCTGTGCTGAGCTGTCCTGGGCTTCCCTCGCCAGTTCCCAGGAAAGGAATGAACTTCATTAATTCAGACCTTACTAATTAGGAAGTTGTGCTCATTTGAAAGGACTGAGGTCTAAGAAGTATAGCAAATATTGTGAACAAATCAGTTTTAAAGAAATAATTTCTAGCCCTGGCCAGTGTGGCTCAGCTGTTTGGGGCGTCAATCAGTAAGCAGGAAGGCCACGGGTTTAATTCTCCGGCAGGGCGTGTGCCTGGGTTGCAGGTGTGGTCAGGGCGGTAAACCCATCAATGTTTCTTACACTGACGTTACTCTCCCTTTCCCTCCCTTCCCCTAAAATAATTTTTTAAAGAAATAATTTCTATTTAGTTTATTTGCTAATCATAAACCCAGTTTGTTTTTCCTGCTAGTTACCATTACCATCAGGCCCAGTAGTTCCCAGATTCGCCCTAGCCTGCCTTCGGGTCGCCTGCACCCAACACCACAGCGTCTGACTCGGTAAGTCTAAGGTGGGCACGAGAATTTCAACTGCCTCGAGTACCCAGGTGGCGTCGATCCTGTTAGTGGGGCCCATGTTTTGAAAACAACTGATCTAGTCAATAGTTGCCACCATTGGAATTACTTTACTTTGCTCTATAAGTCAAGCTGAACTTAGTTTTATCCGACTGTATAATGTTTGGAAAATATCATTCTGGTGGGAAAGTGGGTGGGTAGCAATTTCAAGTTGTGGTAGGTAGCAACTAGCTAATCATATCATTTGATACAAGGCACCATCACGGCAGGTTCCTGGCTGCGAGGAACACTGGGCATTTCTCAAAGGACTGAGTCAGTGCCCCACACAGTCCTGCACCCGGACCTGCACTGTATTAGCCCGGAAACCAGAGGACAAGTCCTCCGAACCCCCACCCCCACCCTCACCAATTCAGAAATGAGCTTACGGGCACAGGTGCAATGGAACAAAAATATTAATATTACGGGCTCTGGAGTGAGATAAAACTAAGTTCAGATCCAAGGTGGATGACCTTGGATACATGATTTAAATTCTCTAAAATGCAGTTACCTCAAGAAGTGGACACCGTAGTAGACCGTGGAGATCCCCCTTCAACGAAGGACTTCGGGCCTCTGGCCTTGGGGGTGGTTCTCTGCTGCTGGCCTTCGTCTCTCCGCCCCTTCACGGGCCCTCGCTGCAGAGGATCACCTGGCCTCGGACCCTCCTCTTCCCGTGACAGCCCTTAACCACAACTAATTGATGCAGAAATACGAAAGCTTGGCTATCTTGGCCCAGTTTGGGATAACTCCGAAGGGCTCCTCTGCAGTCAGAGTGTCCGTGGGGGGATTTCCTCGGATCCGCATCACAGCTCAAACTCCACCTCTGCTCCTGCCTGCTTCTGTCCTCTTCCTTCCACACGGGTTGATCCTAAAGGCGCACCTTACTAAACATTAAGCACATGAAACTACATTTCAGACTCTGCTTCCCAGGGAATCAGACTCGTGACATATTTAGAAACCAACAAACAAGCAAAAAGGTGGATGAAAACTCCAAGAGGCAGGAGTGTGAATTCATTCATTCAACATTTGCTGGGCCAGACTGTCATAGATGCTGAGCATGCAGCAGTGAGCACAGATGTTTAAGGAATAGATTGTGAAGAGCAGTAAGAGGTTGGAATCGACTTTCAGCTGCAGTACTGATTACTTGCTACAGAGAGTGTTTCTTCCATCACTACTTCCCCACGCACCTAGATTTTATTTAATTGTCTAAGATTATAATATTCATGTTCTGTTCAAAAACCATGAAATTCTTCATTGTCAAGTCTAAACAGGTCTCAGCCTATTTGAGCCTTAATTGCCATATGGGTTTCCTTCCTTACCCTTTATTACACTAGGTTGTAGAAAACTGTGAGGCTGAATTCCTATTCGCCTGGACAACTCATTCGCCAATTTCTGCTTCTGAACTTGTTAAACATGGTAAAGTCTCTCTAACACTCCAAAGTCATATGCCTGCCCAGCCATAGCGCTCAGCTAAGTATTTAATGCTCTATGCACTAACCAGGAAGAGGCACACAACGTTTTGTTGATTTTCAAATCCCACAAATATAGGATGACTTGCTGGTGCCAGCTGAGGGTTCAGCACTTGGAGAGTGACCTACAGAGACCCTTCCTTTGAGCCTCACAAATATATTAGCTCTCATGGCTTCTTTCTTACCTTCCCAGCATAGGGAATCCATTTCTACTGTAGAAAACCTAGCTCTTACCTTCCAAGATATTTTATCCTAAAAGCCAGACCTTTGACACTCAAAATCCCCCCCCCCCCAATTCCTCTGTTCTCTGGTATTTGCTGAAGCATTCCTTTTCTGAGTTATAAAACCAAAGGTCTGATTATTGCAATGTGAGAATGAGCCTAGGGGGCAACTGAATGCTCCGGAAGAAGGGAAGGTCATGGCTTATATTTCCTGAATTATTTCAGCACTATATTTTCCTCCGAAGCTCCTCACCTGCCTCTCTTCTCTGCTTGATTACTGCCCCTGTAGAAGCCTCCTTGAGCCAGGCCCTTTCTTCTTCATCTCTTCATTTTTTGAAATCTTGTCTTTGGGTGGCTGCAGAAGGAACGTGAATCTAGGTATTCTGCTATCTCCTATCACTCGTTTCTCCATCTCTCTCCCTTATCCCCTTTGTTTGTCCCTCCATCTACCGCAACAACTGGTCCTGTTCTGAATTGCACTGTACTTTGTATGTCATCATTACTGAGACACGTTTCTTACTGTCTTAAATGTGTGAATAGGAGACTTCCTATTTCTCTACTTCAAAATTACATTATATTTTACTTCTGTTTAGTTCTCAAATGACTTTTCTTTATAATCATCCAGGATGCATTACAGAAATATAAAAAGATAGAAGTTATGATCCAGATTAGAAGACAAGAAGAAGAGGATAAAAATTTGCAATGCTCATGCACTAGGAGTTAAAGAGTTACAGAACAGAAAAAATGAAAAAGGGGGAATATTCAAAGAGATAGAGGCTAAGAAATATCCAGTATTAAGGATATTACCTTCTCTTTTCAAATATAGTGTTAATTGCTATGATTTAACTAATATGTGGAATCCAATGAACAAACTGAACTAACAAGAAAAATAGAGACAGACTCAGAGAGAAGCAGGCTGACAGCTTTGGGGCTGCGGCTGGGGGTACAGGGATCAAGCGAAAAAGAAAAAGGACTCATGGACACGAACAACAGTGTGGAGATTACACGGGGGAGGCGGTTGGTGAAGGTGGAAGAGGGAATAAGGGGAATAAATGGTAATGGAGAAATACTATAAAAAACTATTAAAATATATATAATATAGTCTTCAGTGACAAAAAAATTTGAATGTGTATTTGCTTACACTTTTATAAACTATATATAGTATATAGAAAGAGTCCATTATGTGGTAGAGTGGAAATAACCTTTGTAAAAGCTGATAAAATTAATTATATTCAATCGCCCCAAAATAGACAGTTTCAAAGACATTTAATCAACTAATTGAAAAGTCAGAAATACAGCCATGTTTTACATGATAATTTTCAAGTCTCTCAGTTTTTTCACACACAGTGGGCACACAATTTAAAAGTAAATTTTACCATTACTAAATCGTACAGTGATTTTTCAGAAACGAAATGGTCATGCACTCAGTTGACTTCATATCAACATCTTCATTGAAAAAAACACCAGAATTTCCTGTAAGAATCAACACAGAGTAGGTAACTTCCCCCCGCTCCACTCCATCCCTGTTCCCCCCTGTATCTATTGTACGTCCTGGACAGACACGCAATTTTTAACAATAAACTATACTTTCTGGGGCTTTCATAAACAAACTAATATTATAAAATCTTCATATACTTAATATTTCCTTCATCTTAACATATGTTAATTCTGAAAATCATGTTGGGAGACAAAGCTCTGTTGTTTTCACAGTTATTTACAATTCTATTATCCTTAATATTTTCAAAATGCTGTGAAAATTCAGGTCATTATTCTACATCTTAACATTCCATATGCTAGTGATATTTACTCTTCACCTGTAGATAAGCAAGCTCAGAAGACTCATGGCAATTTCCCTGAAGGAATGTGTGTGTGCAACCAGGGTGTGCAACTTAAGGAAGATCAAGATTACAATCCTGACATCTATACTAGTGGAAACAATAAAAATAAAGTAAAAAAAGATTGCAACCTTAGCATCCAGGACAGGATTTCTCACACTCAACACTATTATATCTGGGGCAGGACCATTTTTTGTTGCACAGGTAGGCATCACAGGATGTCCAACACCATCCCTAAGATGCCAGTAGCACCTCCTTATCAGCTATGAACAACCCAAAACAAATCCAAATATTTCCAAATGTCTCCTAAGGTGCAAAATTTCCCCATTGAGAACCATTAGTATGGAGAGAAAATGATTGCATGAGCATCTACATAGATGAATACAAGTTATACTTTACATCCTACATATAAAATTTTATTTCTCTGTGGAGTGAAGATGACTGGTCTAGAGCCTTCTTTATAGTTTGCATTCTCTCTGTTAGAGTAACCCTGCTGACAGCTAACTGTATTTTGACATTTCTATGAGATGTATTTTTCAGAGAAGAAACGATCTCCATACCATTACATTGCAAATTATTAACAGCTCAGTGTTTTTTTAAAGATTTAATTAATTTATTTTTAGAGAGATGGGAATGGAGGAAGAAAGAGAAAGAGAGAAACATCGATGTGTTGTTGCCATGTGTACCCGCTACTGGGGACCTGGCCTGCAACCCAGTCATGTGCCCTGACTGGGAATTGAATCAGTGACCCTTTGCTTTGCAGGCCAGCACTCAATCCACTGAGCCACACCGGCCAGGGCAACAGCTCAGTATTTTTAATTACTGAGTGAGCTTTGTTTCAAATTTTGATTTCCAATCATACTGAGGTTCAAAATAACACTATTTGACTTAATAAAGTGCTATCTGATCTTCTATACTCACATTATTTCTGTGAGGTAGATGTTCAGTGTTATGTTCCATCATTAGAGGAAATAAAAAATAAATTCAAGGTCATACATATCAGTGACAAAATAAAAATAGACAATTTGTGTGGGGTTTGCTTTCTCATTTGGGTTGTTGTGATGAAAAGTAATTAAGAACATTAGATTGTTTCTTTGATTTTGCCCAAAGATTTAGATTAAATACGTAATTTTAAATAATTAATAATAATAAAACTTTGATTTCTTAAGAATTATATCTGGCACTCATATATCCATAAAAGAAAAAGATCAACAGAGTACAGATGATGCATTGTAAAACTGTGCACCTGAAACCTGTGTAATTTTGTTAACCAGTATTACCCCAACATACTCAATGAAAGGAAAAAAAAAACCTTGTATCTGAAACAAGGATATTTGTAAAAGTAAAAGGTCAACAGTTCCCAATCACAAATACATATTGTGGTAAAAGAAAGTGGAGAACAATGGAAGTACCTTCTCTCTAATTAAAAATACACTGCAAAACCCCTTGGCAGTCAGATAAGAGAAGAAAATATTTAAATAATTTTATTTTGATTTCCAAAATTGAAGAATTCTACACACTTGTGCATTTAGAATTATAAAATAAATAATAACAGTTCAAATCACACTCACAAAAAACAAAAAAGATTGTTTTTCTATTCATCAAAATTTATAGATTTATAAAATTCAATATGTGCTTACAAATATACTGATTTAAAAATAACATCTATACACATATAAAATATATGAATACATTATTATTTAAGTGTTATATAAATCCCTCTGTTTTAGATAAATATTGCTTCCTATTCTTTTATTTCTTAATGCTTTCAATTAGCAACCATAAATGAGCATGCTTACCTAAATATCAGAAAAAAGCAAAAACATAAAATAGATTAATGTACATAAATATTTCTGAAATTATTTTAAAACATTGCAAAGCTAAAAAAAACACCTTTAAATAATATCTAATGTGGGCACTATAGGAAAAAAAGTTATTGATGAAAGCCTTAGTATTTACCAAATTCTTAGCTATAAATGTAGCAAAATAAACAAAATAAACTTCAAGACTCCTACTTGAAATGTTAAAACATGGAACAAAGCATACATCTAGTAATTCCAGAACATTAGTGTTTGCCTATGTAATTTAGCTCTTTAATTGGGAGAATACACTAGAATTCAGGATTTCTAAGCATATGTATCATTAAATTTAGTTGATTACAAAGTAGTTGACATTCAAAAATTCAACTTAACAGCATTCATTGTAATCATCAAGGGGAAGGAACTTCAAGGAGCTTAACCATTTTTAATCATGTGAATGTCCTTGAATCACCAAATCCACGAGTACCTATGCTGAAGGTACTTAGTACTAGGCTGGCTCATGGGTGTTTATAATTTATAGGCTGGGACTTAGTGAACCAGGAAATTAGGAAGGCAAGCAAAGGTAAAGTGCACAAGAAAACCAATGCTGATATGAAAGAAACTGGGAGTGCAGATAAGACCCAGGGTCTAAGAAAGGCAATGCAAGCAGCCAGTGGCCAGGAACTCTAGCTAACAAGCAAAAAGGCACAGAATAGATGCTTGGCACCAAGAAGACCATGCTAATTGGACCCATATTCTGTCCCAAACAGCATGCTTCTTGATCACTACCTTCCTGAGCCAGAATTGGTTTCAAGGCTAATGTGTGCCCTGGGCTGACCGTGGTCAATAAGAAGCAGAGATATACACAACACAGACCTGTTGCATAATTTCAATATCTGGTATGATTTTGGCAAACCTCCAAAACTTATATGTTAGCACCAAAAGTGTGGAAAGTATTTCTAATGTCTGAATTTAAGAATATGCTTTTGACCATCAAATATGTGTGTATGTGTGTGTATTATCCTTTTGGCACATAGGGAGTCATGACTTTCACAACGACAGCTTCATGGAAATAAAGCAGTGAGATGTGGCAACGCCGACACGCACTCTGAATTCCAGAGCAGCATCATTAATGAGTGTAGTAAATGAGGAAAGGCGGGACTTGACTTTAACAAAATTTTATCCCCCAAAGGTTTCCTCCTCCAAAACACTCATGACAGAACCAAAAAATGCCTAACCCTGATTGGATTATCTAAGAAAACACAGAAAACTGGGTCACTGTGTAGGGTCATCTAGTATCACAGTGGTTTCACAAATGAGTCCCATTGGTCCTGCCACTTTGATCTGTGAAGTTCAATTCAATGTGGTTGAAAGCAGGATTATCAGTTCCGCCATCTTCTACTGGATGAGATTTATAGCTTAAAACATGCTCCTTCTGAAAGAAAATGGTAACATGGTAATTAGAAAAAGGGACTGTTCATCCATTTAATTCTAAATAGTCACTATCACTTTTCTTTTCCTAAATCAGCTTTGTTGTCTACCAACGGAGAGAGAGAACAAAAGCAGGTCATGAAATAGGGCAAAGACCTTCCTTGTCCGTCAGAGTTCAAAGGACTGTGAAGACCAACTAGTTAGCTATTCAGGTGATAAAGGCAGTTATACTAATTTGAAGGAAAAAGAAAGCCAACTTACTTTCTTTAAAAAGTCAAAATTTAATAAAACGTCCTCTTTAGTTAATAGAAATTTCCCGTCTAAGTTTTGTTTTCTTCCTCCTGAAAAACATAGACATTGTTTACATTATTAAAAGGATGCCTATAACTACCCAGTGACCATCCACCATCACACAGGCATTTAACTTGTGCACATTCAACTCTATATACATAAAACACAAAGAGAAGGAAAGCTTTTAACTAGTGCTGGAAACATAGCTCACCAAGTCCCTTGCCTCATTCTGCAAGGATTTCACTGATTAGTATGAGTCCAGTGTCTCGAGATAAATGCAAGCCAACTGCCTCATCTGGTATGCAACCAGAGAACGAGTCATCTGGCTCAAAACTGGTAGGAAAACTGGTTTAAAAGCATCCTACACGATCTACAAATAAAATATCAAACCATTTGCCTCTGCCTCAAAAGTTGCCTTTCCCCTATTTGGTGGCTATGAACGTGGATACGTGTGAAGAAATGCAGGAAATTATAAACTGCTGAATAAATTACTTAAATAAAAGCCAATATGATGATTGGTATTTCATCCAATTCCTCTTCCCGAAGGTTTTGCTTTGATTTGTTATTTTATTTGTGAGTCAAAGAAGATGCTTTTTAAACCATGTGTCTCAAAGAACCTCTACATCAATCACCTAGGAGAACCACTTAATATGCAGACTCCTGGACTCCAACGAGGAAAGGCCCAGTTAGAATCTCTGGGGGGACGGGCATTGAATTGTGACTTTCACCAAATTTTTGCAGTGATCGTTACTCCCTCAAATGCTGAGAAGCACCATTTTAGTAAAAATACTAGATTTTTAATTTGGGGAACCTCTGCTGTTCTCAAGAGGAGATCAGCTTTAGATTAATTCACTCAACATCATTGCCTCCCACGTGCTAGAGACTCTATCAGGTGCTGGGGAGGCAGAGATGAATACAACCATCCCTGCACTCGCAGTTCACAGTCTACTTAGGAACTCTTTACCCCGCTTTTCCCATGAAGAAACACGCTCCCGGTGCACAGTGCCTGGTGAGGTGAGGCTTAAACACCCCCCAAGTCTGTTTGGCCTGTCCTTACAGATTCCTAGTATCCTATAGTAGAACTGAAATCTAATTCCCGAGGAGCATCAAAATTTTAGGTTTCTAGATTTTTTCCAATTAGTTCACCGCCGCTGTGGAGTGAGAATGTCATTTATGAAATGTATGAAGTTGAAGTGTTTTTAACCAAACTGGATGCCTGTTCTCCTGCAAAGAGCTTTTCTTTTTAAAACAAAACATATAGTTGTGTAGGGTTTGAGAATCCAAGCATTTGAGGGGAAAAAAAAGATTTCTGTAATGCCCCATTCTTAAAGGGAAAAAATGGGTTAAATAAGGACCAAAAGTCTGGTGGTGCAGGTTAGCTGTGTTCCAGATCTAAACAATTGGATTACTGGTGAGAAAAATTTAAAATCGGTCTTAATATACAAGAAGGGGCAAAAGTAGGTTTACAGTTGTATGAGAAACACAGTTCATTCTTGTTTTTATTATTTATTAATGATTGTGTTCTTTTCCATACAAAGAACTGTAAATGTACTTTTGCCCCACCCTGTGTATCAAAACAGACAAGAGAATAAGTCTACTATGCTGGTTATTTTATTTATGAGAAAAAGCTCAGTTTGTTTTGAAAAGAAACAGTAATTTAAAACCATTGTTTTACAGTTAGTAAATAGTCACAAGCTTTATTATAAATGGGTCATAATTATACATTGTAATAGATAATAATATTATAATTAATATAGATATAACTATATTACTTTTATCAGTAATTACTCACATAATTTATTAATTATAAACACAAGCGGCAGAAGTTTGGAAGACAGTGCTATTCAGATAGCCAAAAACAATGACTGAGAGAAGGATTTCTTCAAGTGTCACAGTGCTGGTAGCTTTGTAGCATAAAGCAAAGACATCCCACACACGTGGACCAAGTGTAGGATGTCTAACTGGCTACTACACATCTGATAAGGAGGGCAGTGGAGCTGCCTCCCCCAGTTTGGCTGCTATGGATGCACAGGTGTGCGGGAATTTAGGAAACTAGAGAGCCCGGTACTTTTCACCAACCCATACCAGCCTGGTCCGAGCCACTGTGACCGCTCACCTGATTACTGCAAAGCCTCCTCCCTGCCCTCCTTCCCTTACAGACTATTCTCAAGGCTGGATCAGAGTGCTCCTTTGAGAAGTATTGGAAAAGCAATTGAAGAAAATATCCCAGGCAGTAGACCTAATAGGCGCAGAGGTGGAAAACAGGAGAGAAAAGGTAAGAAAATTAGAAGAACTCTCCAAGACTGAAACATTTAACTTAGGGAGTTTGCAGAAAGAGAAAGCAGGAAATTGCGAAAGAAATAACATAAGAAAGTGCCCTAGAACTAAAGATCACGGGTCTTCAGGCTGCAAGGCCCTGCTGAAGGCCTTGAGCAGGGCAGCGCCGTGAAAGGGGTCACCTGCAAGGGGTCAGCAGGCAGCATGACACTGGCATGCTCAACAAAGACGCAGGGAAGAAAATGAAGACATCCTCTCACAGACAAGAAAGTTACTTTCAACCTAAGATTCTCTACCCAAACAATCAAGTATAAGGGAGAATTAAAGACGTTTTCGTCAGGCATGCATCATTTCCAAAATCTCTTCTTTTTCCCATGTGCTCCACTCAATTCAGGGGGTAAATGAGAATCAGGAATGGCAGGATGCAGACGGCAGGGAATCCGACACAGGAGGGGGACTGAGGGAATTCGAGGAGAGAGGACAAAATGAAGTCCCAGGATAACAGTTCCCCGGCCTTCCAAGAGAGCAGTGTACACTATGTGTATTATCAATTTGATTTTTTAAAATTATTCTTTAAAGTTTATGAACGTCTGCAAATAGTCTTCACATACTATTTACTATAAGGTTTATAATCATCACTCCTTACGTGTGTCTGCACTTCTTTATACAGTTCACAAAGGTCGGTGTGGGACAACGACACGGGGCTGCTGTGACAACAATGGGAAATCCCTAGCATTGTAGGAGGATTATGCAATTTCTTTCAAGCCTTTTATTTTTGTCTGAAAGCAACCTGTGAGATAGGCAGGTCAATTATTCTTCTTCTCACTTCACACAAAAGATAGCTGAGGCTCAGAGGAGCTACACAGACTTGTCCAAGTTCCTGCAGCTTAGCAAGTGGCAGAACAAAGATTCAAATAGAGAGGAGCCCTCTGCCCTCAAATTCCCCATGAGTAACATGGAATAAACAATTAAACTGACTACTGACAGGACTATAGTGAAATAACAGAAACAGCTAGAAAACAGGTATAGTAAAAACGGATGCAGAGTTAAAAAAATACAACGATACCGGTGTTTATGTAGTTACCTGTTAATAAACTGATGAGCATCCCCACGAGTAACGTTACCAAAGTTCCAAGGGTGCTGAAGTACAGATACGATAAAGAATACCAGTTATCCATGAGTGGAGTCCTGAGAGAGAGCACAGCGTAACTGTTAGGTTTCATGTGATGCTCCTTGCAACTTAGAGTGTCGACAATCCTTATGGAAAAGTCTAAATATAACATTCAATCATGATTTTAATGTCATAATCTGCTGTCCCAATTTTAGTTTACCAGATCAGGAATGAAAAGTATGACTTAACCTTGACTCTGTACTATAATACTGAATGTCCAAGTGCGTTCATCCAACTCTGATTGGTGTCCTAGGCACCGTTCTTGTCATCGGAAGGTCTATCGCTGGAAAGGTAGGTAAGGTTCCTGCCCGCATAAAGTTTACATTTGAACAGGGGAGATAAACACAATAAACAAGTCACCTAATTGTTCAATGTAATAACTTCCACTGATGGAAAATGCTATAATGGAAAAGGGAATGAGGTCACGTGACACTCGCAGGGTGGAAAAAAGAAACTACAACCTGATGCGTGGTCAGAGAAAGCCTTTGTGAAGAAATGACATTTGAACTGAGATCTGAATGACAAAAGGTTCCCGAAGAAAGCCTCGGAGAGGGGTGAACACCAGCCCTCGGAAGCACAGTGAGCAAGTACTGGGAACTTAAAAAGTGAAAACCGAATCTGGGTGACTGAAACCTAGTAGCAAGGCCACGGAAGGGCATCGTATTCCGTCTTCAGTGAGACTGCCCTGTGGATGATTTCCTAAGATGCCGTGTGGATTCAGGCCAGCACGCCTTTGCTGTTTCCCCATCCTGCAATGTGCACTCCTTCCTCCTTCTGCCCCTTCTCCCAGCCTCATTCACCTGATTTAGTCCTGCTCATGTACTATTCTGCTAAGAAGGCTTCCTTGACTCCACCCAGGAATAGTCAGGCTCTTCCTCCTCCCGGCCCCCATGACAGCCCAGGGTTACCCCGCGTCTCAGCGGGGTTGATTTCCTTGTTCGACTTGCCTTCTGGTCATTTTCTGTGACAAGTATGACTTTCTGGACTTTCTCCTTCTAGCCGACTTCTGCACACTTTTAGTGGTACGACATCTGTGAAGTCTTCATGCTAATCTGTGCTTCAGCTGTGTTTATATTCATCCTTTTAACAATTAGTTATCAAGTATTTATTAGCTATTTACCAGGTGCTGGTCATTATACTTATTGTGCTGACTGAGTTAGTTGTTTTGTGTATGTTGATACACTCTCTGCAGCTAAGTGATAATTCCCTGTAAGGCACAAGCCACAGTGACTGAGAGGGGAAGACTTTCTGTGGCTGTCACATGAGGAACCAGCCCAGGGCTGAGTACACAGTTCATACTTAAAAGAACCTGTTTACTAGTTGAGTTATTTTATAAATAAGCTAACATAGAAAAGTGTTATTATGGTACCAGGCACACAGTAAACCTCAGCTGGTTAATTTGCTTTAGAAATTCAAATAATCGTTTTTCTCTTAGACTCTTAAATTAAGAGAGATGTTTACATAATCAGAACAAATGATAAGCATACTTGGAAGGGTCAAGTCAAGGAACAAGTACAAAGAACCCATGGACAAAGGCAATGGAGGGGGGAGGATTGAATTCGGGAGGTGGTGGGTGAGTAAGGCAGGGGAGAATAAGGGGGGGAAATGGGGACAATAGTAATTGAACAACAATAAAAAACACTGTAAATAAGTACACTCTGAACACCGTCCCACTTACCCTCCCATTAATCTTTTCTCCCCTTGTGACTCTGACTAATGACATGGCAACAGGGCCCTCATCAGTGCTCTCACGCCTGTCCAGACTGCTCCCTGCATTTCTGCACCCCTCTCCCCACAGCAGCCCACCTAGTCGAATCTCTCTAAATATGCCCCAGGTTCTGGAACTACCTTTAGTCTCTGCCCATGCAGAGTTCCAGCCTTGAGCTCCCACCGACAAACATTCTCATGGCTGAATTCCTCGTGGGACATAAATTACTAATAATGTCACATCACTTCTCTCAAGAGGGAAAAATCGTTTTTAGACCCTAGCAGGGGCATCTAACCTTTTAGCGTCTCTGGGCCACACTGGAAGGAGAGTTGTCCTGGGCCACACATTAACTACATTGTGACACGTAATCACAAAAAAGTCTCATAATGTTTTAAGTAAATTTGCAATTTTGTGTTGGGCTGCAGGTTGGACACCCCTGCATGGGAATGGTTCTCCAATGGTTTCATTCAGGGCAAGCAGGCACTGGGTCAACCCTTGGAGGGCAGTGGTCTCGTCTTTCCAGTCCTTGGACATGTCCATGGGGTTTACACTTTCAGGCTGGACATTTACACAACTGACCCTCGAACAATGAAGAGGTTGAGGCCCCAACCAGCTGTGCAGCTGAAAATGTGTATACAACTTTTGCCTCCCAAAAAAACTTCACTAAGAGCCTCCTACTGACCAGAAGCCTTACCAACAACATAAACAGTCAATGAACATATAGTTTGTATGTAATATGTATTATGTACTGTATTATGTACTGTAAGCTAGAGAAAGAAAAATATTCACAAAATCATAAGGAAGAAAAATGTATTTCCAGTACTTTAGGTATTCGTTAAAAAATATCTGTGTATAACTGAACCTGTGTCCAAGGGCCAACTACATACCCACTAAAGAGAGCCTTGCTCTCGTACCCACTATGCAATAGGACAATCCTCTGCTGCCAGGTTGACATCATTTTAGTAGATCAGGCAGCATCGGTATCCAGAAGCTCGAAAGTGCACTGCTCGCTGCAAACTCCAGCAGGGCAGTCTCAGG
Source organism: Artibeus jamaicensis (assembly GCF_021234435.1). NCBI lineage: Eukaryota > Metazoa > Chordata > Mammalia > Chiroptera > Phyllostomidae > Artibeus > Artibeus jamaicensis. Next base: position 15,705,754 of record NW_026521486.1, on the reverse strand, counting down.
TCCAACTCACTGTCAGTGCTCTAAGGACTGGGAATCTTTAAAACTGAACAAATAGCGACATATTTAGGTAACTGTAGCTTGTGTCAGTAAAAGATGGATATTTCAAAGATGATATAAGCAATGAATTTTTTTTTCCCATAATTGAGCTTTTCACTTTAAAAGTTTTTGACAAAGAAAACTTTTCATTCCACTAGATTTGATACTTCATAGCATTTGCCCATAATGGAATTTTTGTTGTTGTTAGTATTCGAGCCATCTCCAGATCTGTAGGTAAGGCAGAAGTTTCTATAGAAACTAAAAAAAAACCATGGCTTTTTATTTTGCTATTTCTAAACAAACTATTACAGCAGAAAGCCACTGCGTTCTAATCATTTTGGAATCATGCCAAAACCACTGTGTTGCAGGAAAGACAAAGAGACTAGGGTTCTCTACCTGCCACCTGTATTTTTAAAAACTATGACATTATAGAGCTCAACTCAATACCTTTCGACATTGTGTACTTGAAAAGCACTAGTAGAAAACGGCATTTCTGTAGTGGACATCCAGTTTGTCCCATTGCCTGTGCTATTACTGCAGCCGCTGGTTTCCAGGGGAAGCGGCATGGATCTCTCAGGAAGTGGGGGGTACAGCTGAGCTCCAATGCCGACCCAGAAAGAAGCACCAAATCCAGCCAACAGACCAATAAACGCTCCCTGTAAAACAAGAGAGTTTTTTAAAAAACACAGTTTGCTTTGAGATGGAAATTAACATTAGAAGGTTAAGCTCAACATGGGCTAAGCCCAATTTACCAGCTTCCTCCTGAAACTGTTCCCCTCACCAGATCCCTACCTTTTGTCCCCAGCAGCACGGGGCCCCCGACCCCTCAGCCCCGAGACTCTGTAACCCCATTCCCTTTCTTCATATCCCTGCCTAGCCAATCACCAAGTCCTGCCCATTTTCCTTTTATAAGTCTCATACTTCTATTTCTTCATCTCCGTTTCCGCGGCCAGCACTCTGCTCTGGCCTCCTGGTCTCTTCACACCCAAATAACGACAACAGTCCTGTAGTTGCCTCCAGGCCAGCCCTACCTTTATTTAACGTGTGAACAGATGGCATGCCACGTGAGCCACAGACTATGAAGAAGAAGACGGCATCCACAGAGTTCACTCCTGTGGTTAACAATGGGCAGGCCTGGGACTGTGCTGCAGGGTCATGGGGGGTGGGGCGAACAGCGAGCAGTTTCCCCAAATGACTGCAGCGGTGCCTACAACCAAGCCAAGTGTTTCGAGATATAAATGGAGATGTCCTCTCTGAAGACACTGGCTTTCCCAGTCTGTGGAAGACTTGGGCCCCCCACCCTTGCTTTTTACCAGTAATCCAGGTGTTTTGCCAGCTCTGGAATGATGTGAGGCCTAGTTCCAAACAACAGGGATTAAGGCAAACCTGGAGCCGGGAAGCCCCTTACTCTGGGGTGGAATTTCCCTCCAACCTTTAAGAATAACAACCAGAGAGGACAGCCTGTACCTCAAGCTCCACATAGAGCAGACAGCGGGGAATATCTGAAGGAAGGGGAAAAGCATAAGCCAAGTCATGATGGAAGAGTGAGAAGGCTGCTGACCAGACCGGAGGATTTACGTTATGGATGAGGACTGTGAGCTGTTTCCTTAGGCTGAAAACTCCTGAAAGCAGAACTGGGGTTCTTTCTTTTTTTTTTTTTTTTTTTTTAAAGAATTTTATTTATTTACCTTTAGAGGGGAGGGGAAGGAGAGAGGGAGGAATATAATGTTGTGGTGCACCTGCTGTCAGGGTTCTTCTTTTGATGCCCTGACACTTCCCGCAGCTTTGACGATCAGAAGTAGAAGCCTTCTGGTCGAGGTGGTGAAGACCCTATTGCTCTCTTTGCTGTATTCTGGATATTCACAGGTGTCCTCAGCTCTGCTCTCCTTAAGTCTCCCATATCTGAGCCTGTCCATCTCCGTCTTTAATTGTTAATGGTTAATTTTCAAGAAGAGCAAAAGGATAAATGCACAAGAAATGCTGTTGCTCTTTACCTATATTATGAATATTTGAATTTGCACTATATTATTCTGGCTGTTTACACTGAGCTTCACAAAAGCAGCCTTCCGGTATACAGCACTTCACAGTACACCCCAGCAAAGCCGATGCAAGTAATCTAAGTCATTAAGTCACTGCCAATGGATGTCATAGCAACCACATCGTTACAACTGAGAAAAAAAATCATAAAGCCACTACTGTATTTTGAAAAGAAAGCTTTACATCTATTCATTCTTTATACTTACAGTTGAGTTGGCAAAGGGAACCAAAATGCCCAAAGAGAACAGGCCCAGAAGTGGTCCACCGATCATGCCAATTATGCTGAGTGCTGCCTACAGAAATAAGATAAAGTCAGCAGTTAGAGATTTCAAGTTCAGAGTTAAAATGTTTCAAACTGATTTCACCAGGATGAGGATTTAAAGTATTTAGGCTCCTCCCCAAAAGCATGGCAGCCTTGTCGTGGGCAAAGAGAGCATCAGAACTTGGGAACTTCTGCGTCTTAGTGTGCAGTACCCACATGCTCCTTCAGGCAGCCTCAAAAAAGGGAAGCCAAATGTCAGGGAGGTGGAGACTCGGGGGGCAATGGGAGCACCCATATGAAGCCTAAGTCAAGAGTGACAACACTCCTCCCAGCCTTGTTCTCACGGACCTTAATCATCAGTCACATCACTCTGTCTTTCATTCCCTCAAAATCCTCCTCGGAACAAAAGAGTGTAGGTAAGTACTACTAAGTGACCACAGACAGCAACGAACCCCAACGCCATCCTTGGTTCCCTAAGCATGGAACTAGAATGAAAAATGTGATTTTAAAAAAGGTTTACCCAATCCCATAGAAAGAGATTTAAAATCCAATTGGCCAATGGCAAACTGCTTAGACGTACAGATGCCAAAGTCATGACCGCAAAGTTTACCATGTGAAGAATGGGAGAAATGCAAATAGCTGAAACTTCCAAGAGATCTGGGTTCCCAATAATCAGACAGCTAGTTTTCGAGAGAGGACAGAACCATAAAAGAAGCGTCAGGGGCACATTAATTCGTCCACAGAGAAAATGCCGACCTCATGAACCAGGGAAGGAGTGTAGGTACTGTGACAGAGAATCTGTGTGAGGAGGATGCGAACTCGATATGGGCCCGAGGGGTCAGTTCACAACTTCTCTGGAAGCCAGTCTCAAAGAGTTACATTCTATGCGATTCCCTTCATATAACATTCTTGATATGGTGAAAGTACAGAAATGGAAAGTAAATTAGTGGTTGCCGGGGGTGGAGGAAGAGGGAGGGGCAGGAGGGAAGTGGGGGAGGCTACAGAAGGGCAACACGAGGGACCCTTGTGGAGATGGAGACGCTCCATCTCTCGACTGTATCGGTGTCTGCAGCCTGGTTGTGATGCTGCCACTACTGTTTTGCAAGGTGTCACCGGACCATTGAAGGGAAGCAGGTAAAGCATGCATGTCAGATCTATTCCTTTTTATAATTGCATGTAAATCTACAATTGCCTCAAAATGGAAAGTTTAATTTTAAAATTAAAATAATAATAATAATTTAGTCACCTCAGTTCCTTTATGTGGGAAATATATAAAAAGAGAAGTCTGGAAGAATGGTCACATCAACATTAAAAATAAAAAGTGATTATGACTCAAAGCTTTGAGGGTCAGCTCTTACCTGCAACACAGCCCCCATTAGTGATGCCAGAGCAGCCATTGCAATACACAGGACTCCAAACAGCACACCTAGATGGACGAGGTAAACGCCAGTGTAAAGGCCAGACCCAGAGGATTAGACTTCTCAACAGAACAGGCTAGCGCACCTTTGATTCAAAGTGGGTAGTATGACTGTGGTGAAGAATGGCCGCAGACACCAGAGCCAGCTGAAAAAGGAAAAGGGCGTTTTCCTACCGAATCAGCAGTGTGTGAAGGAAAGAAAATCCTGATATTGTGTCCAAGGATTGATTACATTAGGTTATATAAGTAAAGAACCCCTAGAATGAACGATAGGGATTTTTAAAGCTAAGAACTATTGTATGATCAATCTAATCCCCCATCAACATTTCTTTAATACAAAAGAAGGCTTGGGTCTCTTGTTTTCAGTTGGCCAAAACAGGACACAGTTCAACACTGCTCTGTACAATGGGGTAGGGGAAGGGATTAATAAGCATTGGGAATTAGAGTCTTCTGACTTTAAGTGTTCATTTCTTCTGGGAAGTGGCAATCACACAGAAAGGTGGTCTAGGACCTTAAATCCTCTCATAATCTCCACCAACAAGCCCAAGCCTTTCCTGTTAAGCTAGAAAAGAAAGGCAAGTATCATATTCTCCCTTCTGCTAAAATTTCTCTGAAAACTCACTGATGGAAATTCTGTAGCCTCCACTGGTGGTCAGAGTATGGGATTTTTTTTTAACTTTCAGTATTTTCCAGATTTTCTCCAAGTACATACTTTACTATTTAAATTATAGAAAAACATTTTTTTAAATCAACTTTATTTTTAAAGACTTCCATTCCGCAAAAGTCACCTGAAGTCATTCAACATAATTTCCCACACATACAACTCAAAATACAGTAATATAAACAAGAACTTGCTCATCAAAAAATTGGTGTATTCCTTATATTATATTATTCCTGTCTTACTTGAACTAACCCTCACACCTTTGTTAAGTATATTGGGCAAATAATTTCATTGTAGCTAAGTGGAAAAAACTTACATTAATTTTTTTTGCAAAGAGCTCTTAGTGCATGACTTTTTTATGTCTCTGATCCTAATAGTATTAGCTTGAGTCTTCTCCATTTGATAGCTCATGTATGGCCACCACTATGGATTTTGGTGTTCAAAGTTACTGAAAACAGTCAAATCATCTGCCATCTTTTTCTTGATGAAGTCCTTACTATAAATACCTTGAGATAATAATTTAATACAAATCTCATTGTTAATCACCAGCACTATTGTTCTCTGAGCACCAGCTAGGGCCTCTTATTTTATATGCATTATCTCTAAATCTTACAGTATCCCTGTAAAGTGAATATTTTCCATATAAAGAAAGAGAGGCTCAAATGGGTTTTTGGGTTTGCTCAAGCCTAATAGCAAGTAAATTAATGAAGCAAGATGGGCTTTGTCTGGCTTCAAAATCTATTCATTCTACTAAACCGACCAGTTCCAATAACCCCTTAATAAGCCAGTCTTATTCTTCAGGAACTATTGTATCATTCTGAAATTATGCTCCAGCATTAAAAGTGGGTATACAATAAAATGATGCAATACTATTTAAATTTAGGGGACAGTGAAGAATACAAATTAAGCTCTTGTTTCAGGTTATAGCCATGGCAGTTATATATAGAATTATGGTTCAAAACTGGGTATTATTTATAAGTTCTTTGACAGTTTGTTCACATTATTTTTCTAAGGTTAAAGATTCTTTTTTTAAAAAAAAATGTTAGTCATTCATTCTAAAACACATATAACACAAGAAGGTGAAATGACCAATGAAATCCACTAGGCAGATTTCTATGAGTCAGATTTGACATTTGGGTCATTTGGGAAATCAAGGCCTTTAAACCTTCCCATTCAAGCTGATATTTAAGCCATAATTAGGTTCTATGATCTAAGAATAGAATTTGAGCATTCCTTGCACAATCTCACAGGCCATCATCTCCAGGACAGTGTATGTGTAGAGATGAAACAGGCACTCGAGTCAGGTCAAAAGTCACGATGCCCTGTTTCTTCATCCTCAGTTCGCACGCACAGTTACCTTACACTGATGGCTCTTCTTAGGGAACATAGAAAAAGCGTGGTTCCTGCTTCCAAATTAGGAGATTTCTTAAAATGTTGGTCAAAGTTGAAAAGCAAAGGGGTTGAATTTTTTTTTTTTCTGTGGCTGAGATTTTAACAGTCTTGGATTAAGAAATTGTTCTTTGTGGTTCCTGACAATTAACTGATGTGTCTCCCAAGTCGCGATGGCAAATACATGTCACGGGCATATATATGCGCACACATTTACACTCAGGGGTTCCTACTCTGTGTCCTTCATGGGAAAGAGGATCTCTGAAAACACCTCCCAGAGCTACAAAGTGAACTGTGAAAATGGAAACTTACTCATTCCTTGGGAAATCCAAGACAGAGACCTTTCTGAAACTGATCTCAAGTGTGGTTTGACCAGATCTTCCACAGTTACGGCTGCTAAGGCATTAATACTAGAGGACACTGTGCTGTAAAGGAAAAAGGGAAATAAAACTTTTCATGGATAATATGTAAACTATAATAATACTTTAAGCAGGAACGAGAAACAGGAAAACAAATCATTACTTCTGAAATATAACCAGGTTTCTACCATATTATTTTTAATGATCACGGCACCCTCTTCCTGGAAGCTGTTATCTAAGAATGATTCAGGTGACATTTATAGGCTTACTAGGGAAAAAGGGTAATTTAATGTTGCTTCCATGTTGCAGTTAATCATCAGTGTTTATGGAAAGAATCTACATAGATTATGCAGTATCATTATCTAACGACTTCAAAATATACTTTTCTTTATGCATGGAGGACTATCATAAGTCTCACTAATATATGCCACAGCAATCAATAATATTAATTTCCTGATTCCTTACTAACATATGCTGTAGTTTGTTCATAATAAGAATTCCCTGGAGCAAACACAGGCAAAGTGTAATGAATAAGTTCAAACACAGTGTATATTGTTCAACATGCAAATAGAAAATTTTAATTCTAATTTTCCATTTGACCACACTTTAGCCACACATATCTTTTTAAAATTTTTTAAAGGTTTTATTTGTTTTTAGAGAAAGGGGAAGGGAGGGAGAAAAACATCAATGTATGGTTGCCTCTCATGCATCCCCTACTGGGGACCTGGCCTGAAGCCCAGGTATGTGCCCCAACTGGGAATGGAACCAGCAACCCTTTGGTTCACGGGCCAGCACTCAATCCACTGAGCCACACAAGCCAGGGCATAGGCCCATGTATATTTTAAACTGAGACTGCAGGCACCCATTTTTGATAGCTACCACCACTGATCACCATTGCTGTGATTCTACAGGGCACGTGATGGTGTACCAGGCAGTCACACCAGGCAGTCGGGACTAAGTTAAAAGCACAGACTGGTAACAGAGTGCTAACCCGTAGAGGTAGAAATCAAACCAATGGCAGACCCTGCATAGACTGCCTCTGATGGGCCATTTGTGCCCACGTCCAGAATCCAGCTTTATCCCCACAAATATCCAATAAAAAAGGAAGCTATCAATGGGGAAACCAACTGGGTTCCCCATTGGGTTATTAACATTATTGGGTTAATAATAACCCAGTGGGGTATTATTAGAGTCAAAGTACATACCTTAACGTCCCACTGTAAGCACAGGCCACAAAAAGCCCAGGAAGTCCTGGATAATCTTGCAGGATGTCCAGTACCAAATACGGCATGAGCTGAAAAATCCCAAAATTTACCCCTGAGTACTGTTTGCTACCAAGTAAAACTAATGAGTGCTTCGTGTATCTTGTGTTTTTCAAGAACCAGAAGTAGCTATTCCATATAACTGAAATTTTTAAATACCCCAAATTAAACTATTTAACTGCTAAGACCTACAGGAAAGAATGGCAATGGTAGTTAAGGCCACAGGCTCAGACAGATGTGGCTTTTTTTACTTAATTTTTCTGATCCTCCGTTTCCTCGTCTGTAAAACAAGGGCAATAATACTAACCTCATAGAACTGCTACAAAACATCAATTAGATAATCTCTGTAAATCTGCTAGTACAGTCTATGGAATACGGTAAATGCTTTATACAGTGAATGAGGTAGCTATTCTCATTCTTTGAAATAATAAATCAATTTAAAAGAAATATTTTACACACATCTGTGCAAAGCAGTGTTAACTTTACTGGGTAACTCAAGGCTGTCCTTGTGAACTTGAGCACTGCCTAGGACTGAAAGTGTCATTATGGCTGCATGAGACACAGCGACAAGTGGAAAGCAACGTCAGCAAAGTCCTGACACTTGCTTCTTTTTAAAAACTTCCCGACACCAACTTGCTTTTTTGATAAATTCATTTAAAAATAAATATTGAATAAGGATAGGGAGGTATAAGACTTCAGCACTATGCTACCTGGTAGTCTTAAAGCAAATGGATTCCTGAATCAAAAGGGGCCTAAGTAGATAATTTTCCAGAAAAAAAAGTCCTCTAATTTACATCGAAACATTATTCATTCCTCCTCCCGTGCTACAGGGTGAATGCCAGTCCCCACCTTATCTGACTGTCTGATTGCACTTAACACAGATTTGTTGGTGGTGATGGAAGAGCAGGCTCCATTGCTTCCAGGGTCTGCATTGAATTGCTCTAGTGTTGCTTCCTCCGTGTTTTCCAAAGCATACTAACTCTTTATTCACAGAGAATGAGACTAGTGCTTCTCTCTCTAGGAGATTAAGGCCCAATGTTTGTAAGATATTTTAAACGTCTAACTTCAAGCAATATTCTACACATAAGCAAAAGGAAAGCGTTTACTGTTAGTGTTACAGCAAGAACTAAAATTTTCTACCTCGTCATCAACTCTCTCAAATTCTGTGGTGTGATATTTAGTATTCTGAACAGCCCCCTCAGGTACAGACAGAACCAGTGGGGTCAGATGGATTAGAGAAAATTAGTAAGACTATATATCTAGGTACTAACCCTGCTTCCTAGGGTAAACTCCTGCAGAATGGAGCAGAAATGTACCTTTGCATTCTTCAGTTAAGATCTTGGCCTCATCTTCCACTGCCTGTGCCTTATTTGTATTGCACGCCAGTGCAATATTAGTTGAATTAAGAATACAGCATGGGAAACATTCTGTAAGGAGAAGACCTCTTTCTTTTTCAAACAGCACACACTCTCTGAGTGATTGGTGTGTGCGTGTGAGATCCTTGACGTGCTTTTATGACAAAGAACTTCAAGGTTCGGAAGTTGTGGGGGCATTTTTCCCCAGGGTAGGGGGAAGGTATGTGAAAAAATTTTTTTTCAAAATCCCCATTGTCTTCATGATACAAACTACAGACAACAGGGATTGACTAAAAAATCACATATTCTTGACTAGAGGGGATACATTGGGAGAGTGCCTCCGTCTTCAGAGCAAACAGGACTCCTGGATTCCCTGGGCAAATAGGAAGGACCTGTTCACCATGAGGAGGGCGTGCGTGGAGACAGGGTTGAAATGCACAGCTCAAGGATTCTCTTGTTTTCTAATCCCACAAAAATGGTATTTTCCTGGAAATGTGCGACGCATTTGCACCAACATGAAATTCAGCCTATCTTTAGTTCTAATCAAGTCCCCAGAGCACTTGATTTATAAGCGAGTCTTAGGAAATACTTCTGGTAAGAACTAAGAGAACGAGAACTTGGGCTTTATACTCTTGGCAGTCCTGGGTCTGAATTCTAGTCACACTTTCTGAAAGACAGTATATGGCACAGAGGTTCAGTTAGGCCTCTGGGCACAGCCTGCCTGGGCTGGAATCCTGGGTCCAGCTTGGTAATTTAAATCCTGGTCATTTAACTGCTCTGTGCCTCAGTTTCCTCATCTTTAAAGGGGAGATATCACAGAACCTACCTCAGAGTATGGCTGTGAGAATTAAAAGTTGAAGTTTACACAAAGCACTTATGATGGTGCCTGACCCATGGTGAGTGTTTGATGAATGCATGCAGCGATTCTTATTTATTAGCTATGTGACCTTGGGCGACTTATATTACTTCTCTGAGATTCATTCATTCCCTTATCTATCAAATTAGAATTACAAGGCCGTGAGAACAAGATAAAACATGCAAAGCTCTCCGCACAGAATCTTATCATACAGCTGGCATTCAGTAAGTGTTCACTGATTAGATCCGTCTCTCTGTCATTGAAAACCTGACAGGTCCACAAGGTGGTGACGAGTTCGCACAGTGACAGATGGTCACTAGACTTAGTGGGGGTGACCACACTGCATGACGTGAACATGTCAAATCACTATATTGTACACCTGAAACAAATACAGCTAATAGGATATTGTATACCAATTATATTCTGAAAAATAAAAACTGGAAAGTAAACTGTTTATAAATGGGAGAGCTAATAATACCCCGAAATGTTCTTGGGTAACATGGTTTGTGTATAGTTTTGGCTTTTTAGAAACGTGTTTACATTCCTACTCCCAGCCTTGAGCTTGTCTCTATTGAACACTTGGCTTGAAATTTTCTCAGGTGTTTCAATATTTTAATCTTGGATATAGCATTCTTTACTCTTGCTGTATCTGCTGAAGTCATATTTTGCCAAATGCTTTATAGAAATTAAAGATGATCATATTATGCCCATTTACTGTTGATCACCCAGAACATGGTCTTTCTTCCCAACTGTTAGGCTTTCTGAATGTTATTAGCGCACGTGTAAGAAAAACACGGTACTGAACCTGGTCTGGTGCAGACACCTCCTTGTTCGTCCAGGGATCGCAGTCTTGGTACCTGGAATAGAGGGCCAGCCCACAGAGCACGGCGCAGGCGAGGATGACCCAGAGCCCCAGCAGGTTGATGTAGAGAGACCTGAAGAAGTGAAAACAAACCAGCAAGTGACCGTTGTAATTTCCACACCTAAGAGGAAACTGGTTACATAAGCAGGAGGAACTTTCATGATTGCATTCAATACGTGCATGTTATCTTTTGTTTATCAAAAGTGCTACTTATTTTATCCTGGCTTCACCTTCTACTTATGACGTCAATTACCATATTTGGAAATACTTAGAACAGGTGAGGTTTTCCCAGAGCTCCATGGGCATTATTACCTTTATAATGGCATCTAATTATACTACTTCAGGGCTTCTTGTCATGAAGTAAAGATTTTTAATAGCCAACAGACAGCAACTATTATTCATTTTCCCTTTAAAAGTAGTACAATTATAAACTGCTAAATATACTTAGCATCTACATAGAACTCATCAAATGTGTTTAAATGTGGTTTAATACCATCCATTAGTGTGAAAGGCAAACCTGTATTCCTTGGATAGTATCTTCCCAAACAATGTTCAGCATTATTTTTTATTTTTTAATATAATCTTTATTGTATTTTTTCCATTACCATTTAGTCCCCTTATACCCGCCCCCCCGCCCCCCGCAATCACCGCACTGCTGTCCATGTCTGTCAGCCATTTCTCCTTTTTGCTCGACCCCTCCACCCCCTACTCTCCCTCCCCAACATGGTGTGTGCCCCGAGAGAGTGCAGAGGTTTACAGAACAGCGCTGGAGCCAGACCCGAACGTAAAACATATGTGACCCTGAACAAATCACTGAGCCTGTCTGATCCTCTGGTTCTTCACTTGCACATGGTGATAACAATGTCTACCTCGTGGAGTTGTAAGATGAAATGAAAGAGTATATATTATATGACACAGAGCTTGGCAAGTAATAAACACTTGTTAAAGAGTAGCTATTGATACTATTAATATTGATGCCATTGCATGCTACGTCCTATTGATCAGCTCAATAGTCAACACTGCTCTCCCGCAGGAGGCTGCGCTGTCTCCAGTGGTGCTGCGGTAGACACTGTGCTGGGCTGTCCTGGGATGAACCGAGGCATCGCCCCTGCCGCCGTGGCTCCTTCTCTGGGGCGTCTAATGACCCCTGGATTCAGAGACTGAAAAGCTCACTCTCCTCACCCTCACTTGGAACAAGCCTGAAGAATTACTGGAGCTTTAAGCCTCTGTTGAGACTGCATCATGGTCCAACTCCTCCCTCTGGCTTCCTGCCCCCCTCGCTGCCCTCACATCCCTGAAAGACTCTGGCAAGCCAACCTCCACCTCAGTGTCTGCTGCCCTGGGGCACCGACCCTGCAATGGGGGCCAGAAAACAGACTGCTGGCTGTTTTTCTTGATTGACTAAATTTATCGTGTTTTGTTATTGTCTAAAAACAGAAAGAGCAACTGTATCTCATCTCCAAATCATCAGAAAATATACCCAGACCCTTGCTCAGATACTCCCCTTGCCTATATATGAGTTTAATACTTTACCATATTGTTTTATTCTACTTGAATGCTATTCAGATAGATGGCTTATCAATGTCTGATGTTCTCCGTGGTCGGTCAAGGTCAGTAAGTCTGATTTGGGGCTGGGATCCGTTCCCCCCATGGAGTCAGTGTTAGAAAGCTGCTGAAAGTGGTCCCCTGCACCCAGGCAGTCTGCCTTTTTTAAGGAGGCCCATTGGGCTATTCTGAAGGAAACCGTTTCTTTTTAAGAAAGCTCTAATGCTATTCTTTTAGTTACAAAAGTGGGCTTTTTGAACTTCATGTTTCCAACAAAATAGAAGAGCCGGTGCACCATTCATACTTTGGCTAAGGCATCAGTCCTAGTGTGGATTTAAAGTCAGGTGGATTCCTGGATAGAGAAATGACATTCCTTCAGAGTTCCTTAAAATACTAAAACTCTTCAGCTCGCTTTTGGGGACTGCCTGCCCAGGTATTGTGCTCATGTTCATGTAGACTTTTTACTGCGGGATTTTTCCAAAGACAATGTTGAACCCATGTACTCTCAATATATTGAGGTCTGACATGTGACATCCCAACATTTTCATGTTCTCCTTAGAACAGAAATAAAATTGCCACTCCTTCTCCTATTCCAGTCACTCTGTTACTCTTAATATATTTGGAGTTTTTAGTACCTGTGGGCTGGGCCAGCCTCACCTGCCAACAAGGGAAGTGGTAGTCACCATGCTTATCTGAGGCCTCCTGAGGAAGAACCGGCCACTGACCAGACTCCTTCCTCAGGCCAATGAGCGGGCTTGAGAGTTCTCCGACGGTGTTGTCCTCCCGATCTCTACGCTTTGTCCAAATTACTCTGCTTACCCGGAAGGCTCTCTTACTCTTTCCCCTGCCCGCATGTGATCATTCTTTAGGATCTGCCTGGCTGATAGGAATGTCTCAGTCAGGATTCACATCCTGTGATTCGAGGTGGAAGAGGGTTCACATTTATTGGACGCTGACCATCTGCACATGGAACACAGTATTTTACAGCACCTCCCACGGGGTGTATGATGTTTCTCATGCTCATTTTACAAGTTTAGAAACTGAAGTTCAGAGAGACTAAGTAACTCGCCCGGGATCACTCAACTAGCAAGTATTAGAACACAGTTATAAGCCCATGACTGTTGGAAAATAAAACACACCAGCACCTCTGGTGATATTATGCTCTGGAGCACCTTCCCTGTTATCACAGTGTTTCCCGAAGCTGTTGTGCCTCTCTAGTGGTATTTCACTTTTTACAAACTGAAGTATATTTTCCTAACTTGCTGCTAAGTTACTTCATGACAAGAGCCATGTATTTATAATTTTCCCCATACCTCCTTGTGCAGATGCACAATAAATACCTATTTGTTTGACAAGACTTGTTTTCCTTACTAATTATGCAAATGTTTTTAAATATCTTATTTGAAACATAGAGTACCACTTCGTTCTAATTCATCCTTTCATAAGTATATCGTGCACCTGTTGGAATTTCATCATTCAAAACGCAAACTTAAGCAAACGTAAGTCTGACTTATGAAAGAGTTCCCATAAAGTCAGTTCATTGTTATTAACGATACATATACCATCATTTGGCTTACAGTTTTGCCTGGAATCTGCTTTTGCAGGAAATGTATCTCTGCACTTGGGACTGGTTGACAGCATAAAGACTGCCCCATGTGAAGGTCCCTCCTATCACAATTGTCCAGAACGTGTGTCTTTGCAAAGGGTTGGGGTCAAAACTAAATGAAAACAAAGAGAAAACAAATCAGAACTACTGGGAAAATAAACTATAAAAATCCCCCCAGACTATTTTCAGAAGCAAGCAATGTGTACTTACATAAATATATATACATACATAGGTACAAATTTATTAAGTAATTGTAAAATGAAGAAATATTCCTAATGTAAGTTCAACAAAATAAAATTGATACTTTCAGAGAATTGGGAATTCTGGATGGGAATGGGGAAATCCCATTTTAGCACATGTATATAGTTCTAATTTATATTTAAGCTTAAGAATTCAGTCAATTAATAGTATAAAAGTGTTTGTGTCCTAAAACTGCCATGCCACAATAATTGTGCTTTCTTAAAATACTGTGTGCACTAGATAAATACTAAAAGTTGAAAGTCTCTGTATGACATGTACCAAATATTGTTACAGAGAAAGGTCAACTTCCACATTTAAGACGTTGTTTAACCCTTCTTAATATATCACCTTGGAAGGAATGAATCTCTTCCTTGCTGATACATAATGCCAGCTTGAAAAATGTATGCGATATTAGCTTTCATGGAAACTTCCTGGACATTATAAAATTCTGAAAATTTGTTTCAAATCACTTGAGTAAAATGTTCCAATTTTGTGCATCTTCCAGTGAAAAGATGAGAACCTTCGTTCCATATTCTAACCTTTAACACCAAAGTCTAAGAGTTTGGAGGGTTGTTGACCTTTCCTCCCACAGAGAAAGCAACTGCTATATTAGCTAATGGAAGCCAAAAGCCAAATACGTTTGGTGAGCTCTGTGAGGCTATACAAGCTTCAGAACACCCAACTCAGAGATTTTAGGCCACACAGGAGCCATGTGTCAACTACAGCCTATACAGAAAACACTGAGACAAGAATCCTTCTCTTCATGTATCTCAACCAGAGCAGATCTCTCACCTACAATATTCTTAAAACAAAGCTGCATAACAAGGAAAAGTTAATAAGGTATTTCATTATTATTTAATTGCTTGGCAACCTTCAAAGTAAACTCATTTAAATACTAATCTTTTACTTTTTAGAATCCCATCTTGATGTGTAAGTTATCAATTCGATGTGGCAATGAGTTTATCCTTTTTATAAGGTGACTGTTGTCTTGCAGAAAAATGGTTGGTTTCACATCCTCTCCCCTCAATGTAGCCTGGTAGGAAGAGACTTGGGAGCACTCAAGGTCTCCTGAGTGGTCACTGCTTCTTTTTTTTTTTTTTTTAATTTTTTAACTTTTATTTTAATTATTGTTCAAGTACAGTTTTCTGCCTTTTACCCCCATCCCAGCCCACCCCCAACCCTCCCCACCTCCCTCCTGTTTCCACCCCCCTTGTTATTGCCCATGTGTCCTTTTATTTATTTATTTATTTATAAATTTAATTATTTTTCAACTGCAGTATTTTCTGTCTTTTACTCCCATCCCAGCCCACCCCCCTGTGCCCCCCACCTCCCTCCCATTTCCACCCCCCTTAGTTGTTGTCCATGTGTCCTTTATACTAGTTCCTGTAAATCCTTCCTCTTTTTCCCCTGAAATTCCCTCCCCTCTCCCCTCTGGTCACTGTCCCCCGTTCTCTATTTCAATGTCATTGTTTTTATTTTGCTTGCTTGTTTGTCACTGCTTCCTGTACCCATTCCTCCCTGCTGGTATCAGCAACCCAGGTTTGCTCTGGGGAAACTGCCACTTCACCAATAAATAGTCTAAATGGCTGTCAATCAACGTGTCCTGCTCTATCCTAGCTAAGTGCCGCAGTCATGGCCACTCGTGGCCAATTGGAGGCTCTCTTCCTTGAATCTGAATCTTGAGATAGAAGGAAAAAGAAATATTGAAAACAGTCGATTTCTCTGTAGCGCACCCACGCAAGTGAACACAATGACCCTGTTCAATTTATGAAAAAGTTCTTTCCAAACATTAGGGCCAATTTTCAGAAAGCCAAGAAGAGAGCCACCAAGGGCAAAACAACATTTTTCCTCTTGAGATAATGTCAGCATGCCTGTCTCAAAGTCGAGCTGCACAAAGAGAGAATGAGCTGCCCTGGCTGGTATGGCTCAGAGGACTGAGTGCCGAGTGGACTGTGCGTGAGAAGCAGCCACACACTGATGTTTCTCTCCCTCTCTTCCTCCTGTCCTTCCCCTCACTCTAAAAATAAATAAATAAAATCTTTTTTTTTTAAAGAAGAATTAGCTGTGCCATGTAAAATGAGCCCTTCTTCACATTGAACATGATGTACGAGAGTGACACTGATGGCCCAAAAGGAAAGGTGTTTTAAACATCCACTTAAATTGGATGATGTATTTGTGGTGAAATATCTCGTTTCTCCATTAGTCTCTCTGGGAAAACTGCGCAGCTGTTTAATCCCTTATATCATGAGCCATGCTGACACTCGAGTACCGGCCTTTCCTTTTCTACTCAATTTTCCTGAAATAACATATAATAGTTTACACTGCAGATTACATAGTTCTATTTACATATTATATAGATGGCATGATAATATATAATGATAATATATGGCATAATAACATAATAATAAGTGATATATTGCCATGGCAACATAAATATTTTTAAAAAATTATCCAGGCTACTTGAAACAATGAACTCTCAAAACAGAATCACCGTCCTTTAGTGTTTTTCTCTTAAAAGGTTTCCTTCCTTATTTCTCCACTATCTCTTCCTTTATCACCCCACCGGTCTCTTCGACCTAACCCAGACTTGACGGTCAGAAAGAAAATACTCTTTCACTGCCAGTCCCTTCTCAGGAGGAAGCCCCAGCCTAAGTGTCATGGGACTAAGTACACCTGACTGTCTTAACCCTTTAGAGACCTGGCAACAAGTCCTTCCACACTGACTTGCCAGCTTCAAATTTCTGTATCACATCCTTAGTGGTGTTGTGTGTGTGTGTGTGTGAGTGTGTGTTTTCTAATGCAAACTTACTATTTCAATACAGAGATTTTTACAGAAAAAAAAAACCCAAAAATATTCTAATTAAGATGTAAATAGCAACTTACTTCCAAAAGTTTAATCTTCCACCATTATAGGCATCGTTTACGATAGTGCTGATCCCACCTTGAACCACTGAGGCTTGTATGATCACACACAGAAACCCTGCCAGCATGATCCCGACTTGGAAAACATCCGTCCAGATAACCGCCTTAAGACCACCCTTTGAGGGGAAAGTGTAGTAGGGTTAATGTTCCGTCAGACATTATTAAGACCTACATGCTTACACATTATACTGCACAAATGTATTGAATACATGGATCTTGGCCAGGAAGTGCACTCAAGGGAGGTAGGGTGGGAAAGCCTTCGGGAAAAGGTGGTGTTTAAGCCAAACCTTCAAACACACAAGAGGCAGCGATGGAAGGTCCTTGCAGCAGAGAAAACAACACAGGCGAAAGCATAGACAGGTCAAAGCATATTTTGGAATGAAGTGGAGTGGCATGAAGAGACTGTTGGGCAAAAAATGCAGAGTAAAGTGGTAAACAGGGATATCAGAGACTTTATCCTATAGGCAGGGCTGCTCTTCAAGCCACATGCACACACGGTCATACCAATTGTTGAAATGCTAACATAGTTTTGTCTTCGCCACTGCCACAAAAGTCCTAAGTGTCCCCCTCCAGTCCCTTTGACTTTGACTGCCACTGCCCCTCCTTGAAGATCTATCTCCTAAAACACATGTGGCAAACACAAGACCTGTGGACCAAAGCTGGTCTCCCACCGTGTTTTATCTGGCTCGGCACCTTGGAGCTCTCCCTTAACTGTTAAGGGGTAGTTACATTTACACAGTCCTAAAATTACATTCAGCCCTTTGAAGGCAACCATGAGACTGATGTGGCCCCCAGTGAAAAGAAGTTTGACACCGCTGTGAAGATCTAGCAATTAAAGGGTTAAAATCCAGACTATCAGAGTCCATAAGACTTGCATCACTGCCAAGCATGCACTGGGAGTATCAGTGCCCAAATCATACTGGTTCTTCAACATTTTGCCTGTTCCTAAATGTGACGAGAAGTTATCTCAGGTTTCTGACCTGAGAAATAATATATGCACAGCTACATAATAACTTGGCAACAGTAAGGATGAATTAGGAGACAAGATTAGAGACCACTGCATGGTTCAGATGAAAGAAAGCATTTTCAGTTATGGTTAATGTTCTACAAAGGTAAATTGTTCTACAATTTACCCCAGGTTGAATATTCCTTACAAAAAATTATATTGTGGAAGGTAGGAGAGTAGGTGTCAACAGCCCAGACTGGAGTGCCCAGCTACTAGAATTTTCAAGTTTGCAAAGCAAGTGTGCAGAGCGAAGGGAGAAGGAATGTTGTGAACATACCAGTGTACAGTAAAACGTGCAGACCACCCCTGTGGCCACCACCGCACCCCACAGATCAAATCCTGTGACTGTTGAAGAAAAGAAAATGCATGTATAACTGTGAAACATACATAATAAAAGTACTTCTCGAAAAAAATCTTCAGGGGGAAGCTGTATCATTTATTGGGTACCTACCTTTATACCCACTTGCCTAAAAGTAGACCCAAGTCTCATAAGATGTACTGAAACAATTGGAGTTTAAAATTCTATTTGATGAGTTAAATAGACCTGGTATCTACCCATACATAGATCTAAAATTGGCTAAATGAAATACATGAAAAAATATTTACATTGTAATTAAACTAAGAAACTGCTTAATACTATGAGGTACCTATCTAGACTGAATGGAGACCGAGGGTACTTGTCATCATGGTTCCAGTAAACACAGTCTCCTCCCAATCCCTGACAGACAAGTTGTGCACCTTCCTAAAATGGGACTGAGAGAGAGAAAAGCCGAAAAACCTGCTGACACCTATCTAAGTAGTGGAGGGGCATATTATATTTTATAAAATAGAAGAATGAATCTATGGCCACAAACTTGATAGTAAACCAATTCTTTGAAAGACATAATTTGCCACAATTCACACAAGAAGAAATAGGTGATCTGAATAGACCTATATCTACTGAAGAAATTGAACTAACAATCTTCCAAAACAGGAAGCTTCAGCTCGGATAGGTTCCCGGTGAATCCTAGCAAACATTTAAGAAAAAAATTATACCAACTCTCTACAATGTCTTTCAGAGGAGAAGAGTATTGGTCCCAACTCATTCTATGAGGCCAGCATTACCAGAAAAAGACATTACAAGAAAAGAAAACTACGGACCAATACTCTTATGAACAAAGATACAAAAGTCCTCAACAAAATATTAGCAAATCAAATCATAAAAGTGTAAAAAGAATGATATGCCACGACCAAGTGGGATTTATCCCACATATGCAAGGCTGGTTCAATATCTGAAAATCAAATAATGAAATTCATTACATCAATAAGCCAAGAAAGAAAAAGAAATATTATATTATCATACTAATAGATGCAGAAGAAGCATTTGACAAAACCCAAAGCCCATTTATGATAAAAACTCTCAGTAAACTAGAAATAGAGGGGAAATTCCTCAACTTGATAATGATTATTTACAAACACCTACAGCTAACATCATACTTAATGGTGAGAAAATGGAAGCCTTCCCACTAAGACTGGGCACAAGGCAAAAACTGTGTTTCACTGTCATACTGAAAGTCCTTGCCAATACAATAAAGCAAGAAAAAATAAATAAAAGGTACACAGATTGGGAAGAAAGAAATAAAACTTTCTTTGTTCACAGATGACATGATCATCTAAATAGAAAATCTGAAAGAATCAATAAAACACCTCCTGAAACTAATTCCGAGTAAGGAATTATCACATGGTTGCAGGATACAGGTTGATATACAGATGTCAACGACTTTCCCGTATACCAACAATAAACAAGTGGAATTTTGTGGACGCTTTTACCCCATACCAATCTTTCTTAGAGAATGGATCGACCACTTTCTTCTTGGCTCCCTTTCTGCACCTTTAAGCTGAATTGCAATTGTCAAAGACTGAAATTTTTTAATTTTTACATGAAGTTAATATTTCATTAATTTTGTTTTTAAACTCTCAAAATAACATATTACCATTTATATTAGCACCCCAAAATAAAATATTTAAAATACTTAAATAAAATAAAAAACTTAAACTAAAATACTTGGCTAAAAATCTAACAAAATGCATATAATATCTATATGAGGAAAACTACAAAATTCTGATGAATAAAATGAAAGAATCAAATAAATGGAAAAATATTCCATGTTTATGGATAAAAAGCCTGGATATTATTAGGATGTCAGTTCTTCCCAATTTAATCTATAAGCGCAATGCAATCCAAATCAAAATACCATCAAGTTATTTTGTTTATAACTATGTAGAATAAACAAACTGATTTCATAGTTTTGTGGAGAGGCAAAACACTCTGAATAGCCAACACAATATTGAAGGAGCAGAAGAAACCTGGAAAAGTGACCCTCCCTGAAGATTTCCTACAAAGCTACAGTAATCAAGGCAGTGTGGTACTGGCAAAAAAACAGACAAGTAGATCAGTGGAAAAGAAGAACAGAGAGCTCAGAAATAAACCTCATAAATATAGTCAACTGACCTTCGGCAGAGTAGCAAAGACATTACCATGGGGCAAAGACAGTTTCATCAATAAATGGTGAGGAACAATTGGACATCACAGGCAAAAAAAACATGACTCTGGACATAGAACTTACACCCTTCACCAAAATTAAATTAAGATGGCTCATAGGCCTAAATGTAGAATGCAAAACTATTAAGTTCCTAGAATATAACAAAGGGGAAAAATAAAGTACCTAGCACGTGGTGATGCCTTTATAAATACAACACCAAAAACACAATGTATGAATGAAATAATTGATCATTTAGACTTCGATAAAATTTAAAATATCTGCTCTAGAAAAAAACAGTATCAAGAGAATCAGAAGACAAGATCCAGACTGGGAGAACATTTGGAAAAAAAACAAACAAACAAATGATAAAGGACTGTTATAAAAAATATACCAAAAAAATCTCTTAAAAGTCTTAAATCTCTTAAATGTTAAGAAAACAACCCGATTCAAAAATAGGCCAAAGATTTTAACAAACATCTCACCAAAGAAGCTATATAGATGGAAACTATCCTTCAAATCATGTGTGATCAGGGAAATGCCAATTAAAACAACCAGACACCAGTACACACCTAAAAGAATGGTCAAAATCTAGAACACCGACACCACCAAACACCGACGAGGGTGTGGAGCAACATAATTCTTTCACACGTTGCTGGTGAAAATGTAAAATAGTAATAGCCATTTTTAAAGACAGCTTGTCAGTTTCTTATAAAACTATACTCTTGCTGTACAGTCCAGCAATCATGCTCCTTGGTTTTTACCCAAAGGAGTGGAAAACTATGCCCACACAAAAACCTACACACGTATGTTCATAGAGGCTTTATTCAGAACTGCCACTACTTGAAAACAATTGAGATGTCCTTGAGGAGGGTAATGGATAAGTAAATTGTGGAACATCCAGACAATAGAATGGTATTCAACATGAAAAAGGAATAAGCTATTAAGTCACAAAACAACATGCAGGAACCTTTTTTCTTTTTTTATTTGAGAGAGAAGAGGGAGAGGGAGGGAGGGGGAGAGAGACAGAGAGAGAGAGACAGACAGGCATCAGCTTGTTGTTCCACTTATTTATGCATTTATTGGTTGCTTCTTGTATGTGCCCTGATTGGAGATCAAACCTGCAGCCTTAGTGTATCAGGTGATGCTCTAACCAACTGAGCTACCCAGCCAGGGCAACAACATGCAGGAACCTTAAATGAGTATTACTAAGTAATAGAAGCCAGTCTGAAAAGACTACATACTGCATGATTCCAGCTGTATGCTTTCTGAAAAAGGCAAAACTATGGAAAAAGTAGTGCTTGCTGAAGGAGGGGATAGTTCTTGCTGAACAGCCGGAGCACACAGAATTTTTAGAGCAGCAGAAATACTCTGTATGATACTATGATGACAAATACATGTCATCACACATTTGTCCAAACCCACAGAAGGTACAGACCAAGACGAACTCTAAGGGAAATGTGGACTTTGAGTGATTATGGCATGTCAGTGTAGATTCGTTCTGGATAACAAATGCACTCTGCTCAGTGGCATTGACAATGGAGGAATCTAGGCATGGGCGGGGCAGTTGGTATATTGAAAATCTCTGTACCTTCCTCTCAATTTTGTTGAAACCTAAAATGACTCTAAAAATTATCTTTAAAAAAGCATAAATACTTTTTTACAAAGGAAGGATAAATAAAAAAAAAGATATAAAATTACCTGTGGGGAGGGGGAACAGGGTAGGAGAGACTGTGATATAAATTAGGCTTCTCTAAACATATTCAATTTTGTAGACTGGACTTTGGAACCATGTAAATGTTCTACATAATTATAAAATTAAATTTAAAAGCTCCTAAAAATCAAAGTGAAAATGAAATAAATGAGTGTAGGTATATATCAATTTTTTTATATAACCACAGAGAAATAGGTCAAAAGACTTTAATGCACAATAATTTCATATATATCCCTACTGGGATACACCCTAGGGAAAAAACTTTAGAGTAATAAATTTTAACTGTTTTGGGCTACATTTTATTAGTAAAAATGTTGAAATTGCTAATCAAAAGCTATTACATTAGTGGTTTTCAGCTTTGTACATTAAAATCACCAGAGAAGATTTTAAAAATCCGTGACTCTGCTGATTAATTCAGTATCTCAAGAAGTGAAAGCTAGGCATCAGTAGTTTTTAAAAATTCCCCAGATGGATCCAACATGCAGCCAAGCTTGAGAACACAATACATGTCGATAGATTTGCATAAAGAAAATAGATAGTCTCGTTAATATTATTTTTAAAACAACAGGAGTTTCAGCATAAAATACGAGACAAAATATAAACCCAAATTGTTAGGCAAACACCCTGTAATCCCAAGTTTGAATTTAAAAATTGAAAATATTAGTATAAACTCTTCATTCACTTTTTTTCTTTAATATACATCTCCCAGTTCCTTCCACTAAAAAGACCTAGAACAAATGAGCAACTCGTTAGCGATGAATACCTCTGACATTTAGGTTGTGGTCTCTAAATACAATTTCTCCTTGGAAAGAATAGCTGATGCCTGGGCAGGGCCAGGAAATTTACAAGGTAAAACTGAAACATCTTGCTGTTCTAGAAAGCAAGGTAGCTATTAAACACTACTTGGATTCAAGAGACAACTTAATGAGACTCCTGCTGGACAAAAAATGAGATATTAATGTTTTAAATACAACGAAGTTTCAATTCAGTTAAACAAGTTTCCACGGAGCACCTGTGGTGTAGCAAGGAATATGTCTATGTTTGTGACAACCACCTTGGTCGCTGTGAAATACACAACTGATACTCAAGCAGTCAAAACGCAGTCGCTCGGGTGCTCATTGATTCCAGAGGAGCTGCTCAATCAACTGGTAAGAGCGGAGTGCTTGGTGAGGTACTGCTCTCTTTTTCCCAGAACTGCACATGAAAACTGCACTTTAAAACCCTAAAGCCAAAAATCTTCACTAATGCTTAAAGCCAATAGGTAACTTATGAAGTTTATAGCTCAGTTTTTTACATGTGAAATGATTCCTTTACGATGCTGGTACTATTGACATGAACCACGCCTAACATTCAGAAGTCAAGAGCACATTATATAATAGAGTTGTTTGTGATGTACTTTATAAAATTGGGTGATAACTACTATCTATTGATCTGTCATGAAAAAAAAATTAAAGTATGGAGTTAGCTAGGTTTTTTCATTTTCTATGAACTCCAGGAATTGCACCATATTCTTCCCATCCCAGAGTCAATTTGTCAATTTCACAAGGAAGTTTTAGAGGTAAATTGATAGAGGTAAATTGATTCTTATCTTCTGATTGATAAGAATCCAACGGCTGTGGAGTTTCCCTGAAACCTGTTGAGAATATGACTAACATGAACCTATGCCTCAATAAACTGTCCCAGTTTCACAGGTATGATCCGCCTAAACCACAGAGAACAGTAATGTGTTGATCAGCGCAACCTTCATACATCTGTTTATAAGGACCCTATAGCCATCTGTTTTTTGCCAGTAGTAGTAGTCTGATATTCAAATCACATAGATCTATTTACTTTGCTTTTCGGACCACATTACAAGTGAGGAGAAGAACAGCTTCTCTCCCTGACAGATTTTACAAAGCAACTGAGCCAAACAGAAAAAAAAGCGTCTTGTAGATGGGTTCCAGGTTGTAACCACAAAGGGAAGAAGCAGTCGTTCACGATTTAGACTACAGGGGGCGCTCGTTCTGAAGGAATGGAGAATGGCAATGTCTCAGGGACTCACTTGCTTAGTGAGATCTATCCTAAAAATGAACAAAACTTTCAGAGCTATGGATTCAGGAACCCAAGGAAACTGCTAGTGTAGACACTGAACCCACTTTTCCCGCCTCAAGCTGATGCAGGTTACTGGAAGCATTCCTCCATCTCCCCAGAAAATAAAGTCTATCAAAAATGAACCCTAAATGTAACATAATTTGTTTAACTCTAAAAAGTACCTTGATTCAAAGCCAGGGCAGGGGCATAAATAACAATTCCAGTATATAGAACCTAGAGAGGAAAAAAAGAAGACCAAGTAAAGAATATGAATTATAAAATATCAATACTTTTCTACAAATTTAATTATAAATTAAAACAGCAGTTTGATATACTTAATAAAATGTGTTTATAACTTGAAAATATTATTTAAGGTGATTATCCTTTTCCATCTGTGGTATAATCATAGATTACAAAAATCCTTTATAACCAATTTTGTGTAAAAATATGGACTTTTCATGTGGTGCTTAGTAGAGATAGTCACTGATCCATCAACTCAAGCTAGAAACCAATATTCCTATGTCTAAAACAATTAGAAAGAAAGAATACAAATTTAAATGTGGATGGTCCCTCATTTATATGCCTTCAAGCTATTGTTAATCAAAAATCCTGGAAAGGGCAACAGGAATGAAAAGTGTTCAGATGCATAAATTAAGAAAACAGTGAAAATTTAGAAACTGGTTTGTAAAAGTTTGCTGGCCCATTAATTAAAAAAGTGTAAATTTGCTCTAAAAACTCATGAAAGCCAACCAAAACTATATTCCGCCTTTTTGATATTATTTATTTTGTTCATTTCTACATTTAATAAATATTTATTAATCTGCAGTACAATAGTGAATAAGTAAGGTCTTTTTTTCTCAAAATATCATTTCCATTGCTCTTGACATTTGAACTATATCACATAGAAGCTAATTCTATGATTACTCTATACAAACACTATGAAAAGAACCATATTATGCAAAGAACGTTTTTGGGTAGTATTGAAAGTAAGTCCTTCATATGGGAGATGCTAAAGCTCCTCCTTTCTGCATGAGTAAATTAGCTTTCCAGTCACTCTTCTGTCCAAGTAGACTTGAAACATGACCACCGGCCACCATCTGAACACTTTTCATTCCTGTTGCCCTTTCCAGCAATGATCCAAAGAGGGTCTGAGCAGTCAGCAAATACACGCACTGGCCTCGGCTCTACGTCAGAAAGTCTACCAGAATCCCAGTGGCTCCTTCCTTGCATACCACAGGTGTTATGAGCTGATATAATTTAAGTAGTGTCATTCACAAAGATAAAAAATGGAGTCGAACTACATAACTTACAAAGATACTCTGCTGTGCTTTAGCAAATGCTTAGTTAGCTGTCGACTGGAGAAATACCATTGTGAATAAAGATAAGAATGAAAACTTCTTCCTAGACTTTCATTACCAAAACCATCCCTACAGCACCTAACTGCCAAGAGGAAGATAGATATAAGTCATGTGTCAGTGATCAGGACAAGCCTCCAACAGCCTGAATGAAGGGTGGGAAGCATTCTCTGGCGCTGACTGCTGGCAAGTCTTTGCTTTCCATTGTGCCAGACAGTAAATCTATACTTGTACATTCTCAAATTACTGTATTGTGTACTTGGCTTTCAAAACACCTCCAGAATGTATGGTTCTATTGTTTGACCCTCAGTGACTGCTTTAATTGGGTCTCAAGGTTCAATTTTTAAAAGAGAGAACAGATTCATTAAGTATTCTTTCAAAGAAAATTGTTTCCTAATGTCTTCCTGCATCAATTAATTTTTTCAAACCTGTTATTTAACATGCTGCGAAAATACGACAAAACATGCAACTTATTTTTCCTTGTTACAATTCATGGGCTAATACAGCTCTTTCAAAAATCTTTGTCATCTCAGCAATGCCCTTACTGTCTCTTTGGTGGGGAGGGGGGATAGGCAAAAGCCTATTTTCCTACAACAACTTGTCACTTGACCAATACAACACTTACCGTTCACTTAAATCATTTTTTCCCCAGGAGGAAATCCATTTGTTGAAACACTGTCCAGGGATCTGAAGGATTAACACTGTGTAGTGACAGTGTTCTTCCTTTTTTTGTTTCCTCCTATTTTCAACATCTTTTCTATCTTTCATGTGTTTACCAAAAAGGAAGCTTGGCCCAGATGCCCTGACTAAAAACATCATAGATGACAAAAGGTAAAATAAACTAATGGAGAGCTACTTACTGTTTGAATAATGTAGATGATTGTTCCACAGAGACGAACATATTTGTTAAATCGAAGTTCTAAATACTGTTTCCAAAAAAAAAAAGGAAAATTGGCTATATGTAAAACCTCTGGACACTCTTTTTTTAAAAGAAATAATATTGCAGCTTAAGAAGTGAAGGAATGAGAAAGTTGAAGTTCATAATTAATTTGCGTTTTCTATTTCTGCTTTACTATTATTTTTATTTACAAACAGCAAAACAGACTCTTGTTTTAGAGTACAGTTCAATGAGATTTAACACATACAGAACAGTTCCCTAACCCGGAAAACTCCCTCATGCTGCTCTTTTGTAGTCAAACCCTCCTCTAATCCATCAATCTTGGCAATGAACTGATCTGTTTTCCAACCCTAGTTTTGCCTTTTCCAGGATGTCATATAAATGAAATTATTCTCTGCATCTTTAGAATGAGCAAAGTTCTCCCCTTGCTCTTGCTATTTACGTAGCTACTCCGTACAGTTCCCCTGATTCACTTAGCAAATCAGTCCATTCCCACTGCAAGGCAATTGTGATAGAATTGTCAAAGTGCCTGGCCTCATCAGCTTCTCTTCCCAGCTCTTCTTGTGGGTTTTTGATGAACTGACCAAGGATTTTTATTTAGAAAGAGGGGAAGGGAGGGAGAAAGAATGGAAGAGAAACATCAATGTGTGCCTGCCTCACATGTGACCCCCACTGGGGACCTGACCCACAACCCAGGCATGTGCCCTCACTGGGAATTGAACCAGCAACCCTCTGGTTCGCAGCCCATGCTCAATCCACTGAGCTATACCAGCCAGGGCAGCATTTGAATCTTAAGAGACAAGATGTAAAGAAAAAATTTGACTAGAGCAGAAGCAGACTGATTCTGACAGAGTGGCCTCAGAGGCTGCCCTGACTTCTGACTTTTCAGTCTGTTCCGCTTTTCTCTCCATTATATGAGCTACTCCCATATCTTTCCAATAATTTTTAACTTAAATCAACCAAAGTCGATTTTTGTTCCGAACCAGCAACCTTGCCATTCTTCCTCCTCCCCTTGACATCCATGATATTTGTAATATAGTCTGCTCTACCTATATTACACATCAGAATGCATTAAAGAGCTACAATCCTAGAATTTCAGAGCCAGAAGAAAGCTGGAGTCTAAGACATTCTTTAACTTAAATTGTTATTACTACATGTAGAGAGAATTTTAAGACTGATAACAATAATCTTTTCAGATAGCAGAAAAAAAGAAGAAAGAAAAAACTAACATTAGATACTAATCAAAGGGGAAAAAGGATACTTTCACTTCACAATCACAGCTAACATTTAAAAAGCAGAAGTATAAAGTATTTGCTTTGTACACCGTCCTCTCAACAACTCCATGAGCAGGTACTAAGTATAAGCACACGAGGACACTGGGCTCAGAGAGAACCCCAACATTGCAACCTAGTAATTGAATGTACATAGCAAGTTGAGCCAAGTAACTTGGTTCAATGAAGTTTATTTCTCCCCCAATGTCAGCTGGATCCAGGCAGACCTATGGACTTAAGCTCACACAAGACCAACTCCAGGTAGAACCAAGAAGTCTATCACACTATCTCAGCTATTGGTGATTACTTGGCTGCTAAAGAAATACCTGGAGACCTTCCAGGAGCCCAAGTCACTGAGAAGTATGTTGAGAAAATAGCTCTAGGATTTCCAGACAAAACTAGAGAATAACAGTAGGTGCCGCTGGTCAACCAAGATCTGCCATAGTCCTCAGAACTTTGAATAATTTAGAGACACTAAAACTTCTACTGAATTATTTTTTAAAACAGCCTGGATGATTCCATTCAAACAGATTTCGCTGGATCCAGAAAGATAATGAAGAAGTGATGAAGAAATTACATTCCTGCATTTTACTTCTTATCTGTGGGTCTGGAAGTTGTGGAACTCCTACGAGGGCTATACTCTGAAGGCAGTGATAAGTAGATGTCAAAAATGCTTCTGAACAGCTGGTTTTAGCTAACAAACTAGAAATAGGGAGAGATTTTATACTTGAGACTTCTTATTCTGCATGGGTGGCTCCAGCTCTCACCATAAAATGAAATATTCCTCTAGAAGACTCACTAGAGCCTTCAGAAGCAGCCAATACGCCCCACTGCACAGCCTTTAGGCGGGTGTCTACTTTGCTTTACACTCTCTGATGTAGCCTGATTTGCTCTGAGGCTCTTTGCCTGCATAATGCGGCTCTCATAGAACCTCCTTTACAAGGATTGTTCTGAGGACTGAGTTTGATGATGTATGTAAAACATACAGCCAGTGCTCAGCATGTAGTAATAGTCGGTAAACGTTCGTGTTTTGTTTTGCTTTTTTTTTTTTGGCCAGTGTTAGCTGGAACCCTGCTAACTTAGTCTCCACCACTCTGGAAATGTGTGGGAAATCTGTTTCTGGTTAAGTTGCTGCACGGGTCAGTGATTATGAGAGCAGCATTCACCTGTGAGAACTGAAGTCCTCTTGCCAGATTCTTCAAACTCTTTTTGAGTTTTGGTGTTGGTTAACTACACAATCAGAGCTCACAGACTCAAATGCCTGCAGGTCCCATGGCTCCCTTGAAACAATAACTCCCTTCATCCCTCTCCATTTTTCCTTTTGATTTTTTGATGAAGACAAATGCTGATGAAAATTTCTCTAGAACAAGAAAGTAAATGCATGGATTTATTTCCCAATACAAATGGAATGGATACAAATGCACGGATGAGTCCTTAGTATGGAACCAGGGGGTGACAGCAATGGCTATAAACTGGTGTTTTTGTGGCCACTTAGGATGTGGGCTCCGTGTCACCAGTACTGAGGGTTTTCAAAAGAAGCCAGATCTGGGATTTTATTTGACTTCTACCATCATTCAGTGCTAAATTATTTTTTTCAAAACACCATAAGTGTGTGTGGGAAAACAGGATTGAATATTGACTATGGCCTGGGGCAGCCAGTTGGTTACTTTTGTGCAAAACAGAAATTCCATCCTGCTCACTTCTAGGGTGATAACTGAAGGCTCCCAAACCCAATGACCAGAGGAAAGCAATGCTGTCCCCAAGGTGCCTTGCCCTGGGTGACATCCCTACAACCCACGTAGTTTGTCATTAACACTTGCTGTGCCATTGGGACCCTGTCCACAGCACCAATTAAACCAGCCTTACTAGGAAACCAACTCCAGTGACTCTGGATTGGAGCAAGCACTATATAAGTTCAAGGACAGAGGCAACTGCCACTGAGAATGAGACTCTGGGTCCTCTGTACAATGGCCTATTAGAGAGGAAACCTATATAGATTTGTGTGTGTGCCAATGATTAGTGCCTGGATGAAGGAGACTACTGAGGGCACTGAGCTGGACCCCAGCACTCCCCTGAGCTTTTATCTTTCCCCAACACTCCCATTCAACAGCTCTGCAAACTAAACCAGCTCTGACCGGTATGGTTTAGTTGCTTGGGTATCATCCTGCAAACCAAAAGGTTGCCGGGTGGATTGCCGCTCAGGGAGCACACCTGGGTTGCAGGTCTGGTTCCTAGTTGGGGCCCCGTACAAGAGGCAACCTATCAATGTTTCTCTCTCCCATAGATGTTTCTCTCCCTTTCATTCTCCCTCCTTACTCTTCTCTCTAAAAATAAATAAATAAAAACTTTAAAAATTTTTAAGAAATAAATAAACCAAACATTCTAAACTAAACCAAACATTCACCAACTTTGCAAAGCCCTTTCCTGCAAACAACTTGAGAAAACCTATAACCAGTGGACCTGTGCAATAGGAAAGTCAGTTTTCTTTAAGCATCTTTCCATAGAGAAGACAGAGCTGTTTAAGAACCTCACAGCCCAATTTGCCTAGTGATCCCAAAATGACCACCTCTACCACCACAACACCAATACTTACAGCCAACATTTATTCAGCACCAACGCTGCGCCGGACAGTTTTAAATGCTACACTTGCATCACACCTTTTAATCCTCCCAACCACTGGGTGAGGTGGGTGGCATCCTTATTTCCACGTTGAGATTTGAGATGAAGTAGGCACAAAAGGTTAAGTCGCCTGAGTTACACAACTAGTAAGTGGTAGAAGCTGGCCTCAAAAGCAAGTACTGGGAGGAGAGATACGGCAACGTAACTGGAGCACCTGCCCCTTTCTGGAAGGGGTGGGTGTGAAGGGCGGAAGGGGAGTACAGACGTCTCCCCAGCTATCCTGGAAGGGTGAGCGGTGCCTGCGCATCTGGGACACGGCGATTCATTTCCAGGAGGAGGAGCTGAGACTAGACAGGCTTACCCTCCCCAAGATAAAACGTTTTAAAATCTTTCTTCTTGACTCGGAATCCAAGCAGAAAGGCCCTTAGCGAGCACTGGTCCACATCGCTCCATTTACGTTGGAAGCCTCTCTTTTTCACTGACGTCCTGAGCTCAGTCCCAAGATGTTTGCCTCCTTTACGGGACCCCTCTTCCCGAAAGGGGAGGGCGGAGGTGGACCTGCACCGGGTGAGATCTCACCTTGGTGGCGGCGAGTCTGCCACCTGGAAACCCGCTTCGGGAACCTGGCGAGTCTCCCCGCCCCCCTCCCTAGCCCACCAGGGCACCCTTACCTCGTAGGTGCTGGTAATTCCCAGCCTGTAGAACACCGGGAGGTAGACCTCCGCGCTGATGACCACCACGAGGAGGTAGGTGAGGCCGAAGAGGCTGAAGACGGCCCCGAAACGGTACACCTCGGTGGGGGTGCCCAGGACGGTGACGGCGGACATGAAGCTGGCGGTGAGGGACATCGCCACGGGCACGGCGCTCATTCTGCCGCCGCCCGTCAGGAATTCCTTGGAGGTCTGCTGGCTGCGCCCCCAGAAGGCGTAGAAAATGCCGATGACGGCCGAGATGAGCAGCATGACGGCGAACACCACGTAGTCCCACACCGCGAAGGTGCCGATCTGCCGCGACCCGGCCATGGCCGCGCGGTCGCCGGGGTTCTGAGCGCAAGTCGGCGACTCCAGGGAGCGCAGCCCGAGCGAGCGCTTCCCCTGCGCGCCCGGCGCGCACTTCTTATTTCCCCGCGCCGCGGGCGTGGCGGGCGTGGCGCCCGGCGGTGATTGGAGGCGTCCGCCGGTCGTCGGCCCCCGCGGCCCGCGGTCCAGCCGAGCGGGGCGGGAGACGCGCACCGGCCGCAGCCGCTGCAGCCACTGCGGACAACGGAGCCCTCGGTCTGGGACCTCCGAGACCCCCGCAAGCCGAGCTAAGTAGTCCTCAGCTGCCAGGACCTTCCGGACGCAGCGGACACCTGGGCAGGTGAGACCCGGAGCCACCAGCCACGTCTGGCGAAAGCCCACGGAGAGCTCGGCGCGAACTGAATCTTCTGCACCGGACGAGACCTATCACTGAAATAAGCAGGCGACTGATTCGGGAGTGTGGATCGAAGAGCAGTTGTCAGGCTGTCCAAGTTCAAAAGTCCAGGTCCTTATAACAAGATGCGACTGGAATTTTTAGATCTCCTTGTTTGATAAATTAATGGGAGACTGGGGTGACGGCGTGCACTGAACTGAAGGCTCAGTCCTCACGCAGGTAAGCGATTGTACAGGAGGAAGGAAGTCTGTGCTACAGGTTGCCTGCGTTTCCATCCAACACGTTTCACCACTACCTCCTATTTAACGAGCCTTTCCGTGTGCTATACAATCAGGCTTGGCACCTTGGACATCAGACCAGCATAATTCTTGCTGTGACCCTTGAGCTAGGGATCATCTCCATTTTTCAAATGAGGAAGCTGGTTCAGAAAGATTAAATAAATCACTTGCCCAAGGTAATGGTAGAGATTAAGATTTTTAATCCAGGTCTGATTTCCGGTCAGAATTTACTCTCATAATCATGTGCTGTACTTGTAGAATTCAAATGTGTTAAACGTGGTCATAAATATGCACACTTAGAGGAAGACACTTGAAAGCATATGGAAGAAAAGATCGTTTCCAGTGTCAGTACTCAGGATATATTTTAAGTGGCTTGCCTTGAAATGTTACTAACGCATGAGTCACACTTGTAATGTGACTCTCAGGTTTTTCTTCTAAAACAGACCTTCCAGCCAAATGTGCCAGGCATAAGTCTATTTCAGGCCGTTCTTGTTCATTTTCATACACCAGTATAATTTATCAGTTGGTCCTTGGTAAACAGTCCTCAGCACACATTTAGCCCAGTCCAGTGTGTGAATAAAGCATTCTTTTTTCTTTCTTTCTCTTTCTTTCTTTTTTTTTTTTTGTAAACTGGCATTATTTGTATTATATTTTCACAAGGGAAAAATATAAGGAAATGAAAGTTAATCCAAATAATGCAATTACATAAATATAGTTTGAAACTATATTCCAACTGTGTAAAATTTACTGTAACTATATATTATACATATTTATCCCTATATCTATTATATGTCTATATATCTATATATATCTATGTCTATACACAGAGAGAAAGGGAGAGAAAGGGGTACTGAGTACAACCTGGAAGCACAACACAGAGGAATGCAACACACGAACTCTTCTAGCTGTTGAGTCAATTTCCTAGAAACTTCCTTTAGAACCAATAGCCCTAGATATGAAAAGTGCTATTTAAACAAAACTCAGAACTTTAGATATCTACAGTAAGGAACAGAGCCTTAGGCAGCTCATGACCAGTATGTCTCTGTAGTCATGTGAGAGGCAGAAGAGCTTGAGGTTAAACACTAGACTTTGAAACCGACTTCCTGACTTTGTTACCTACTAGGCACAATATCTTGAGCAAGTACATACGGCCACATTTTACTGTCCCACACCCAAAATGGGGATAATAATCTTTTTCTTACATTGTTAGAGAGGAGTAAATGAGATTATATACAAATAGTCCCTGGCACTAAAAGTGCTGGCATTATATAATTACCTAGCTGTTTTCCAGTTTATTGAGAATGGGGTTGATGTGAGTCTTGGAAATACTGCTATTAGAAATGGTCCATTTTCCCTAGTTTCCCTTCCTTAATAATATTTATGCAATGTCATGAACTATGTATAACCTGTATATTGTTCTTTTTAAAAATCTTTAAATTTATCTGATATATGTATTCAAATAATGTTTTCTTTTTATTGACTTTTTTTAGAGAGGGAGAGAGAGGAAGGGGGAAAGAGAGAGAGACACAGAGACAGACAGACATCGATTTATTGTTCCACTTATACAATTGTTGCATATATAAGTGTGTGCTCTGATTGGGAATTGAGCCTGCAGCCTTGGTGTACCAGGACAATGCTTTAACCAACTGTGCTACCTGGCCAGTGCAAATAGTGTTTTCCAAAAGAATACACGAATTCTCTATTTTGAGCCTTTGAATATATGAAGTTGTTATCTCTTGTGTTTTCACACGAGAAGAAAATTCAGCTGAGAAAACCTGAAGTAGTAATCTTTTTATTCAATGTATGGGTATTTTTCTATTGTATTTTTAATTAAAATGTTTTTTTTTCAATTACAGATGACATTCAACATTGTATTAACCTCAGGTGTACAGCATAGCGGTTAGGCATTTACCGGTATGTAACTTGTGAAGTGATGCGCCTGATTGTGTCTAAGCACTCACCTGATACCATACCTGTTACAGTATCACTATGTACCTTATGCTGTACTTTGCATGATCATGACTATTTTGTAACTTCCAATTGTATAAGAGTCTTTGCCCAAAGGAACTTTGAGGTCCTTTGCCCATTTTTTAATTGGACTATTTACCTATATAAGGCTGGAATATGAAAATCTCTTCATGATATAGAAAATGTTGCAGTGACATCTGTTGTAACAGGAATATCTATATTCAGTGCTCAGTGAAAAAAGGACAGTATTTTGAGCTCAGAGAAGTTCTAACTGCAAGGCTATGATAAAGATTGGTTTGGGAATGAATACTTAAAATTATGAATGGGTCAACAGTTAAGAGAGTAACATAAGCTGCTTTCAAATTTATAACTTCGAAAAAATGTATAACTTCACTGGCTTGTTGGCTAAAAGTGACTTTGGTATAAAAACTAGATCTTTCCCTAAATAAGGTAAATAATATTAGCTATGAGGTACAAATTCTCACTTCTTTGTTTCTCTCCAAACTTTCCTACTGAGTTCAGTTTTACTCCTCTCATTAATCAATGTACTTATAAACATAAAAATAGGAAATATGCCTATTTATGTAATACCTTATCACTGGATAGTTCATTCAGATTTTAGAAGCATAGTTTGTGGACAATGGCTGTTCAAACCACAAGAAGTATTTTACATACTTTCTAAAGTCCCATTTGTGGTGTGTTTTTAAAATTTGGCGAAGTACCTATTTTCCTAGAAAAGTAATCCGTGGCTCCGAAAATGGGTGACCTGATACATCTGAAGGCCATGGATACAGACATTGAGAAAACGGCCAAGAGAGTCAAACAGGATTCCCTGGAGTGAAATTGTGTTTGGATTTCCTATAAGTCACCTCACACTGCTGGGAAGTGTTTAATTACCACTTACCCTGGAATGAGGAAACAGGAATGAAATTTATACTGAAGATCACAGCGTGGCATTATTAGTTACATCACAGCTTTCTGGAGAAGTTTTTTTTTTCTGTAGAAATACAGGGGGTTCCCTGGATGGCCTCTTTAATTTTCTTTAAAACAAAGTAGCTAGAAGGAGGCCTGTAAGAACGGAGTGCCACTTGCTGTTAATTACTTCCAAGTGGGAAAAAGGACCTAGGATGTGCTGGCTTGCGTCACAGCTCGTCGTGCGGAGACAGAAAGTGCTGGAAGAGCGCTCGAATTTTCACAAGGACCATCTTGGGACAAGGCCCCCCATTTTCTCTCCCTGCGTGGTTCCTTCCGTTTATAAACGCTCTCACGCCATCCCCTCCTGTTAGAATTTTACCCATCGTTTATGGTGCCCCCACTCAGTTGTCAAAGTTTTTCATGGAATATTTCACGACTCCTAATTCCATCTACTCTTCCACCAGATACACCCTCTTTCTTGCTTCGAGCCCTCTTCACATGTTCATTCTCATTTTTTGGCCTTCACAGCGGTAGTGTATTAGTATTATAGCTGTTTTAATCTAGGCAGGAATATCTCATGGAGTCCACGAGTCTGAAAGCTGAAACTGGAAAGCGACTATGTGCCTGCTTGGTTTCCTCCTCTCCCTCTCCAGATGGGTTTTCTCTGCGTGGCCACGGATAGGTGGTTAGAAGTGTCCAGGCCAGTGTGGACAGGCCCTTAACTCACTGGGCAGCAGAGGCCAATTAGCACCTTTGAATTCTAAGTCAAATCCCTTAGAGAGGAAACCCCATTGGTGCAACTCCAGTCACGTGTCCCTAGACCTCTAATCCAATCAGCTGTGGCCAGAGGAGCCGGGTGCCCATTAAGGCTGCAGAGATTCACTCTGAGGGTGGGACAGGGAGACACTCTGAAAGGTGTCTTCTCCGTTAAAGTCGGTGTCATTTGTTTCACTCTGTGAAGGGATAAGCTCCTTGGGGAAAGGGACTGTGCTTGTTCATCTTTATAAAACCAAGCACCCACCACTGCGTATTGCCTAAAGAAAATGCTGAACTTGTAAAGTACTGATCCTACTTTACATTGCTCCTTGGCAGTGAGAATTCCTCAAAAACGTCTAAAAAACAAAATTTAGAGATCTAATTGTCATCAGGAAGGGACACCTGGAGGCCTCTCAGGGTGCCAACAATGTTTTATTTTTTGATTTGACTACTGCTTAATGGCTGTGCACATTATAACTAGTTACTAAACTATGTAAATAGTTTACTTTTTTAAAAAAAAATTCTTTTTGAACAGCATGGCAGCTTGAACACATATACTTACCTTTTGTTTCCTCCTAAACCTCACTAAAATGACCGTAGTGGAATAAAAACATCATAAACCATAAGGATAAAGAGTAAAAAACAAAAGAACAAGAAGAAAATTTTGGAAGCCAGAAAGCAGATGAATAAGTAAAAATTTACTTAAACACACACACACACACACACACACACACACACACACACACACACGAAACAGAACAGGCTGGAATGGAAGCCAGCAGCATAAAAGGCCCCAAAGGAGGCTTACTTCTGCCTTAGAAGCACAACCGGGATCAGTCCTTGAAGTGGTGAAGATGATGGGGAAGGAAGGCAGAAGAGGGAATTGGTCAAAAATCTGTATACGAGGACATTTGACTTCATCTCCTCACCTATCTCCTGCCGCTGAGCAACTGCCCCTCCCCCACCCCAGCAGACAGACCGCTGAAGCTTCACCCACAGAAGTTAAACCAGAGAGACTCTGGACAGAGGACGCTGGGCACAACTGTGATGGAGCTTCTATACTGACACCTGGGGACTGAGGGTGTGTCTCCATACTCCAGAAAAGATGACTCCCTGCACCCTTCCCCCATTCGTCGCTTCCCCATACTTTTCCTCCAGGGTATAAATCTCCACTCAATACGTCTCACTACATCAGGCAATCGTTGCACACTGTTTGCTCTCTAAACAGGTGGCTACACAGTGATAGCCCCGGGATCTCAGTTTACCACACTCTGGCTATTTTCCTGGTCTTCATCAACCGTCTTTCACTACCTGAATCTCATGTTTCTTCTTCACTATGCCACCTTTGTCTGGGCTGCATGCCCGTTCCAGTAGGTTCCTGACAAAGAGTCCACAGGGTGGGTAATTCAGTTAAGAGCCAGCATGTCTGAAAAATCTACGCTCATACTTGAGGAGATCATTGGGTGGGGAGGTTTGTCAACTACAGTCATAAGCCGTAAAATGACGTTTTGGTCATCGGTGGATGGCATATACAATGATGGTTCCATAATATTGTAATGGAACTGAAAAATTCCTGTTGCATGGTGACGTTGTCGCCATGATAACACCGCAGTGCATTCCTCACTGTGACTGATACAGGAGAGAGATGTAGAGAATTAGTTTTGTACAGCTGTCCGAGGTGTCTGTGTTCTGCTAAGTGTTATTACAAGAGTTGAAACGTTAAAAAAAGTTTATAAAGTAAAAATGTTACAGTAGGCTAAGGTTAACATTTATTTTTTAAAAGATTTTATTTATTTATTTTTAGAGAGGGGAAGGGAGGAAGAAAGAGAAGGAGGGAAACATCAATGTGTGGTTGCCTCTCCTGCGCCCCCCCACTGGGGACCTGGTCCACAACCCAGGCACGTGCCCTGTCAGGGAACTGAACCAACAGCCCTTTGGTTCACAGGCTGGCACTCAACCCATTGAGCCACACCAGCCAGGACAGTAAGTTAATTTATTATTGAAAAAAGAAAAATAGTTTTTATAAATTTAGCGTGGCCTAAGTGCACAGTGTTGATAAAGTGTAGTGCACAGTACGGTCCTGGCCCTTCACACTCACCGCTCACTCACTGACTCACCCAGAGTGATGTCCAGTCCTGCAGGCTCCATTCATGGCAAATGCACTGCATAGGTGTACCATTTTTATTTTTTATATTTTATTTTTACTGTAAATTTTTAATGTTTGGATATTTATACAAATACTTACAATTGTGTTACTGTTGCCTACAGCCTTTGGTCTCGTAACATGCTTGCACAGGTGTGTAGCCTGCCAGCAACAGGCAATAACATATAGCCTAGGTGTATGTGTTGTAGGCTACACCATCCGTGTTGGTCTAAGTACACTCTGTGATGTTTGCACAATGACAAAACCACCTAAAGACAATTATGTCAGAATGTAACTCCATCATTATGTGACTCATCACTGTCTATGGGGTGCCCCGGCTAAGTTCATTAGGCAACCCTCAGATATCAAAATCATTGTCTTCTCCTTCTTCTTTCTCTTCCTTTTCTTCCTCTTCCTCCCCTTCTTCCTCCTCCCCTTCTTGCCTGGCCCATTCTCAAAAGCAAAAAATCAGTGATGTGCTTACCCTGACATTTCTGGTGCCTAGTACCATACGTGATACCCAAAAGTTATTTAATTTGAATTCAAATTAACAAGGTAACTGGGATCAAATGACCTTTATTCTTCTACTCAGCAAGCTATCTATGAGGGAACTGAACACCTGAGAGCAAATAATAAAAGAACTCCTTCCTCCCCTTGAAGGAACTGCATACAGCAGTTAGACTCAGACTCACGAGGACTGAAACACCCTTGCATTTCTCAGCGTGGATGGTTGTCTCCTTGAAACTCTCGGCTCCCAGCACATTCTCCTGGTTTTCCTCCTGCCTCACACCTTGCTCCTTCCCAGTCTCCTTTGCGGGAGCTACCTTCTATTTCGAAATGCCAGATGTTGGAGCGTCTCAGGGTTTAGTCCTCTCCGCTGGTCACATGGTGGGTTATCTCATCCAGTCCCTTCACTTTAAATTCCATTTATGTGCTGGTCATTCCACATAGCTCTCTCCAGCCCTGAACTCCAGATTCTTGATCTCCATCCAGTGGCCACACAACAGCTCCCCTTGGAGGTCTAAGAGGTGTCTCAAAAACTTTGCATGCCCAAAGCCTGAACTTTTGACATCCGTGCCCCCAGACTTGCTGCTCAGCCTCAGATATCCCCTTCTCAGTTGATAGCACCATCACCTACCCAGCTGCTCAGATCAAAACATGGAAATCACAAGAGGCCTTGGGCATGGTGGTTATGAACCTCAACGCTGCAGCCAGAACCTGGGGTCAGAGCTCAGCTCTGTCACTTCCTATCTAAGTCATCCTTACACATACTGTCAAACCAATCTGTACCTCTCACCCAAAAATGGGGATAAAAGTGTCCACCCTATGGGACAGGTGTGAAGACGTGAGCAAATGTATGTTAAAACACTGAGTATTTGGCATAGGGGAGGCCCTAGAAAGACATACAGTATTGTTGTTGTTAATATACGTAAAGCATAGAAAGAGGACCTGGCACCAGTGTGCCTTAGGTTACTGTTAGCAGTGGCCGTTATTAAGTAGTATGGATTCCTCTTTTTCTCTGATGTATTACATTCAACTCAAAGCAGATCCTGTTGACTTTATAAAGACTGTATACTACTTGTCTCTGAACAATTTTAACCCCAACCCAAACTATCTCCTTCTCTCGGTTGAATCCCATGGTATTCTCCTAATTTATCTTCTTGAGCAATAGTATGTTTTTCAGATATAACTCTGATTGTCTCCTTGTTCAGAATCCTCCAGTGGCTTCCAAAGTACTCAGGTTTTGAGCATTGCCAGCAAGGCTTCCTAATCTAGCATCTAGCTATCTGGCCAGCATGGGTTCCTACCACTTTGCTCTTCCTCACTGGGCTCCCTCACATCAGCCTCCTTGCCATTCTTTGAGCACAGATAGCAAGATCTGCCACAGGGCCTTTGTACTTACTGTTCTCCTGCCAGAATGCTCTTTCCATAAATAGTTCCATGCCTCACTCTCTCACGTCATTCACAGCTGTGCTGAAATGTCACCTCTGACCAGTCAGACCCTCTTTCCTTGATTGTCCTGTGTTAGATGTGAACTTCATCACCCCATCTCCACCTCCATTGTTCCCTATCCTCAAATATATTTTATTTCCATTCTATATATGGAGACATACATTACATATAATGTATATCATGTAGATATAGATATATGCAGTACTATGTATTGTTTCTTTTTCACCTGCCACTTACAACTTCTTGCCATTATATTACTCAGTCCTGCCCTGTATAGAATTGTTGTGTGTGTGTGTGTGTGCGTCTGTGTGATGAGGATAGGGGATGAGGACACCTTGTAAGAAGTAGGCTTAATCAGTTTTACCTAATACCTCCACTTTAGCTTATAGGGCATTCTTCACATTCAGAGGATGAATTTGGATTTCCTGGGCTAGGAAGCCACAGGGCACATTCAGCGTAAGTGCCCATGTGTCATCCTTACAGTCTTAGAAATCACGTGGGTTGCATTAAGCTTCTCCTTTTAAAGTCCTTATGAAAGTTTTCATCTTGTTCATCATTTTCATTCACGTCTTTCATCTTTATTGCTTGTCTTTTCTTTTTTGCATTAAACATCTAATTACATAAATACCAGGTATTATATGGATGCTCTGTGAACACAGGCATGTGTCCTATGAAAATTATTTACCAATGATATGACTAATATCATTGTGTCTATTTTGATGGGATTGGTGTTGTTTTAGCACAAATGGATGTTAATTTGGGGGCTCAAAAGAAAAAGAAATGTTCTCCTGTTAAATTAATGTTAATTATATGTTCAGCCTATGAGAAAATGAGCTGCTTCTTCTGCTCATAATGGTGTTTGTTCAGTAACAATTATCCACATTGGGGCTTCCAGTCAAGACGGAGGCATAGGTAGACATGCTCTGCCTCCTTGTGCAACCACAAGAATCAAAACTAACCTCAAAACAAAACAAAAACAACACCCAGAACTCCAGGATTCAAAGTGTATGGAAGTCTGACAATGC
The DNA here is from genome assembly GCF_021234435.1 of Artibeus jamaicensis. Classification (NCBI taxonomy): domain Eukaryota; kingdom Metazoa; phylum Chordata; class Mammalia; order Chiroptera; family Phyllostomidae; genus Artibeus; species Artibeus jamaicensis. The sequence goes on along the minus strand of NW_026521486.1, from coordinate 15,665,042 downwards.
AGGATTTAAAGAAGCCATATTCATCCCGATAGGTAGGAGGAATGGAGCCAGTGAGGCATGGTGCAGAGAGATAGAGGTGTCGGACCAGGAAGTCCCACATTCATGTGTGGTGTCTAAAAATCTCAGGGCATACCTTAGGAGTGAGCAATCCCAGTCCCAGACTAGACCATGCAGCCCAGGGTTCCATCACTGGGAAGAGAAAGCCTCGTAAATTCTGGCTAGAGAACACAGGGTTAGGGTGAAGGAAGAAACTGCTTGTGACTCAGGAGAGTCAGTTGAAGGACCCCAGTGGTCTTAAAATATATGCAAACCCACCCATTCTGGGATTCAACACCCGGGCAACAGCTGTAAGGGTGCTAGTTACACATGGGGAGTGGGTGAAGTGACTGGAAATGGGGCAAGTGCCAGGCAAACCCCCAGAAGCCAGGCAGTGGCACTGTCCCCTCTCTGACCTGTTCCTCCACACAGAGCCACAAAGTAGTGAAGTGGGTTGCCCTGCCCTGGTGAACACCTGAGGCTTTGCCCCACATAACTTAACAGGTACGCTAAGACAGAGAGTCAAAGCAGCTCTACCTAATACACGAGGGGGCTGCCAAATGGAGGAGACAAAGAAATGTGGCCCAAATGAAAGAACAGAACAAAATCCCAGAAAAAGAACTAAACAAAATGGAGATAGCCAACCTATCAGATGCAGAGTTCAACAACTGGTGATCAGGATGCTCAGAGAAATCACTGAGTATGGCAACAACATAAGGGAAGAAATGAAGGCTACACCAAGTGAAATAAAGAAAACTCCACAGGGGAACAACAGTGTAGGGAAGGAAGCTGGGATTCAAATCCACGATTTGGAACATAAGGAAGAAATAAACATTCAACCGGAACAGAACATTCAACCAAAATAAAGAATTCAAGAAAACAAAGAGAATATAAGACCCTGGAACATCTTCAAAAGTACCACCATCCAAATCATAGGGATGTCAGGAGAAGAGGAGGAAGAGAAGAAATTGAAAACTTATTTGAAAAAATAATGAAAGAAAACTCTCCTAATTTGATGAAGGAAATAGATATACAAGTCCAGGAAGCACAAAGAGTCCCAAACAACTGGACCCAAGAAGGAACACACCAAGACACATCATAATTAAAATGCCAAAGATTAATGATAAAGAAAGAACCTTAAAAGCAGCAAGAGAAAAGTGGAGAGTTACCTACAAAGGAGTTCTCATTAGACAGTCATCAGGCAAAAGGGACTGGCAAGAAGTATTCAAAGTGATGAAAAGCAAGGACCTACATCCAAGGTTACTCTACCCAGCAAAGTTATCATTTATAATGGAAGGGCAGATAAAGTGCTTGCTGGATAAAGCTAGAGTTCATCATCACCCAGCCATTACTACATGAAATGTTAAAGGAAAATACTTAAGAAAAAGAAGGTCAAAACTATGAACATTAAAATGATAACAAACTCAAAACTATCAACAACTGAATCTATAAAACAAAAACAAACTAATCAAACAACCAGAATAGGAACAGAATCATAGATATGGAAATCATTTGAAGAATTATCAGCTGGGAGGGGGAAAAGAGAGAATGGGGGGAAAGGTACAGGAATCAAGAAGCATAATTGATAGGTACAAAATAGACAGGGGGAGGTTAAGAATAGTGTAGGAAATAGAGAAGCCAAAGAACATATATGCATGACTCATGGACATGAACTAAGGGAGGGGGTTTGCTGGAGGCAAATGGGTCCCAGGCACAGGGGGGGCAAGGGGAAAATTGGGACAACTGTAATAGTATAATCAATAAAATATACGTAAAAAGTATCCACTTTGGTGGGAAAATATCATACATTACTTGTTTATGTACTCTATGTCTATCTCATTAGAATCTTAATTCTGTGGGAAAAGGATATTGTTTTATTAAGAACAGTACCTAACACATGTAGATGCTCAATAAATAAATATGAATGAACATAAAAATGTACTTAAATTGCAAGTGAGAAAACACTTTTTCTTTTGTTTTGAAAAATAGGGATATGTAGAGTCAGTAATTATGGTTATGTGAAACTTAGAATGAAAACATTTGAAGGAAAAATACAGAAATGCTGAAAAGTTGTGATTATGAGTAATTTTTTTGCTAAAATTTCTAAATTTTTAAAAATGTTACATTGTTTTATGTTTAAAAAGTCATGTCCCAGTGAAAGCACATTGAACTGCAAGTCCAGGGTTCGGATTCCATTCCTGCTGTGTGATCTAAGGCAAGTCTCTGAACTTCTCTGTGCCTCTGTTTCCTCTCCAAAAGAAGAATATCTCAGGATTTGAGCTCCAAAATTCTTCTTTCTGCCCACGTTAGCCTCTCTTAGCCTGCCCCTGTGCCGTACCTATTCCTCACTCTAGGCCAGAGGGTAGAAATGTTCTAGAATGGCAGTAGGCCAATCTAAATAGGTAGGATTGTTTTGAGTACCAATAGTCTTCCTGATGGTAATTTCCTTTGAGGTGATTTGTTCTGCTATGGTTGCAGTGACTGCTCCAGTTTCTGGCAGCGCCGTGTAACCTGTTCTCCCAATTTCACTTGCCCCGAGTTTCAGGAATGCCTCCAGCAGGCATGAGTCTAGCTGGTGGCTGTAGAAGGAAGAAGCACAGCACATTCCACCGCATTAGGCTCCTGTTCGTCTGGTTTGGGTGGGGTGATGGGTTGGCCCTGGGCTGGGACTGACTTCTCTTTACTTTCATTACGTATAATTTTTGCTTTCCTGGAGACCTTAGAGAATGGGTACACTAGCTTCACTGCCCGCTTGATATGGCAATACTCAGGGCTAAAAGGCCAACCTTGAAGACCCTGTAAGTAACAGGCTTTTTCACTGTAAATGGAGTCTTTTTAAAGTGCATGGGTGATCTCTCTGTGTGCCATATGGTGAATTAGTTAGTCAGGGTGGTACTTGGAGAATTCTTATCTACTGGCAAGTTCTCTTCATGCTATGAAGCAGTAACATGGGACCCCGTTGGTGCTCAGTTTCAAAATCTCTAATCGTAATTATGAAACAATTGCTTTAGTTTGTTTGTACATCTACTCATGACACATACAAGTCCCAGTTTCATGACAGAAGGAAGGCACTCATTGGTGCTAATACTATGACCATTCCCCTAAATGAATGTACAAGTGTTACATCACTATGACTAGAATCATAGAGTAGGTATGTCAATATGCTTACATAAAAATCAGGAAATAACCCAGCTTTTGAGCACAGGATGTTTCTTAAGATAATGTTGAGACATCTGTGATAAGAAGAGTCATTTTTAAGATTAAGTGAGCTAAGAAGACATGTAAAGCTGTTCCTGGCATAGTAAGTGCTCAGTGATAGTTAGCTTTGGTTGTTTTATTTATTTGTTATTATTACATTCAATATACATGTGGCCCCTTGTCCCTCTAGGGCAGAAGGATGTTGTCAAGTACAAAGATCCTCCCCCACCCTCAACTGTAAAAAAATTAAAATATGCAGATAAGCAAAAAGAAGACTGAATATACCTAGTCTAACCCAGGTTTTTATGATGGATATGCTTTAATGTTTTATATAGAGAGAGGAAAATATTTGGAAATGTAATCAATAGATAAGAAAGAAATGTGTCACATAACCCTTGACTTCAAGGACCTTATATTCTATTTGTGGACATAGGACATAGAAGGAAAGTGAAAAAAAAACAAAAAACAAACACATGAGCAGAAAAATCATCCATAAAAATAATTGTGATCTTTTTTTTTAGTTAGCATTTATATCCAGCCCGAGCACTACTGTCCTATATAATACACATTTGAAAAAAATATACATGGAATTAAAAACAAACTTTTGGCTTAATCCTCACCTGAGGATATGTTTATTGATTTTAGAGAAAGGGCACAGGAGAGAGAGAGAAAGAAACATTGATGTGATAGAGAAACATCAGTTGGTTGCTTCCCGTGCACACCCAGACTGGGGCTCAAAACCACAACCTAGGTATATGCCCTGACCCAGGGATCAAACCCACAACATTTTGATGTACAAGACGGGGCTCCAACCAACTGAGCCACCTGGTCAGGGCTATATGTGGAGTTTTTATCAATCTAATAGTCTAAGAAGTTCTGTTGTAACTCTTTTTGTAGAGGCACCAATCTCAAAGGAGATACACATTGCCTAAGTGACTTTATAACTCAGTATTTGCATTCCAGGCTTAAGATAAGGAGTGATTCTCCTCTTCCTGAAACCTAGAATGCCTGAGGGAGATGTCTTATAAATGTGGCATCCCAACAGCAAGACTGTACTTGACTTTTAAGCTCTATGTGACTCGGGCTGTTACTACAGATTTTGGCAAAGGTCCAGTCCAGTTCTCTCTGTGACAGAACTAGCACAAAACTATCTTTCTACCACAGCAAAAGGTCCCAGAGACTCTAAGATGAGCAGGGGGTCTGGAAAAAAAAAAAAAAAACAACCTCCAAACTTTCTTTATTGTAAAGGTAAAAGGGAAGGAGTGTATCCCCACATTGCAACAGCTCTGCTTACTGGCACCGTGGGGGTCTCTTCTGTCCCTTTCTTCTCACGGCAACCGACTGGACCTGGTGGTGTGTTGAAACTTTCACTGGCCAGCCAGGTGTTTGATGCCAAAGGATAACTGGCTTCTGAGGAAACTTAGCCTAGCACAGCGATGGGAAATGTTTCCAGCTCAGCCCTGGCTGCTTTTCCCATTCTATCAGTAGGACAGTTTTTCTAGCCAAGTGGAAAGCACCTACAACCCAATGCAAACCCAAGTCTGAACCTAGTGGACTGTGAGCTTTCTCTTGTCCTCGAAATCTGGAGCTTAACTGGAGAATTCTGAAAGTCGTCAAAGTCCCAACAAGCTGACTCTATTGTTGATTTCATCAATTTCCCATGGCATCCTGAGTGTTCAATCTAGTCAAAGCTCTCCCTTTGTGCCATGACAAGGCCCTTCACCTCCTAGAAAATAGCAAAAAAAAAAAAAAAAAAAAAAAGGAGGCAAGAGTTTCCCAGCTCATTCTCAGAGCAGAAAATGGCCCAGAAGTTCAAAACTTTATTGTTGACTTCTGGTCAAGATGGAGGCATAGGTAGACATGCTTTGCCTCCTTGCTCAACCATAGAAAAAATTACAACTAGATATTAAAGCAAACAACACCCACAAACATCAGAAAAGTGAGCTGCATGGAAGTCTGACAACCAAAGATTTAAAGAAGCCACATTCATCCAAAGGGGAAGGAGGGGCAGAGTCATGGGGACTGGTGAAGAGGTGTGAAGATGCAGTGTGGCACAGAGGGCTGGGGTGGCAGTGGAATGGACAGTCTCACATTCCTGTGTGGTGGATAAAAATCAGGAGGGATTCCCTGGGAGCGAGTGATCACAGCCCAAGACCAGACCACACAGTGCAGGGTTCCAGTGTGAGGAAGATAAATACCCGTAGCTTCTGGCTTCAAAAATCAGTGGGGGTTGGGGATGGCAGAAAAAACTTCCAGATTTTCAGGAGACTCCATTTAAAGGGCTCACATGGACTTAGAACATACACAAACCCACCTACTCTGGGGTTCACCACCAGGGCAACAGCTGGAATGGTGCCAGTCACATACAGGGAGTGGATGAAGGAACTGGAAATGGAGTGAGTGTTGAGCAAACCTCCAAAAGCCAGGCAGTGGCATTGTCCCCTCTTTGAAACCTCCCCACACACAGAGCCACAAAGCAGTGAAGCAGGTTGCCCCAACCTGGTGATTACCTAAATTGCGAAGGCCCCACCCCTCACAATTTATAGCTGTCTTTCCTACAATAGGCCACAGTATTAAGACAGGGAGTCAAAGCAGCTCTACCTAATATACAGAAATAAACACAGGGAGGCTGCCAAATGGAGGAGACAAGGAAATATGGCCCAAATGAAAGAAGAGAACAAAATCCCAGAAAAAGAACTAAACGAAATGGAGATGGCCAACCTATCAGATGCAGAGTTCAACAACTAGTGATCAGGATGCTCAAAAAACTCACTGAGTATGGTAACAACATAAGGGAAGAAACGAAGGCTACACTAAGTGAAATAAAAAAAATTACAGAGAACTATCAGTGTAGGGGAGGAAGCTAGGATTCAAATCAACAATTTAGAACATAAGGAAGAAATAAACATTTAATCAGAAGAGCAAGAAGAAAAAAGAATTTGAAAAAATGAGGATAGTATAAGGTCCCTCTGGGACATCTCTAAGCATACCAACATCTGAATCATAGGGATGCCAGAAGGAGAAGTAGAGGAGCAAGAAATTGAAAACCCATTTGAAAAAATAATAAAAGAAAATTTCCCTAATTGGATAAAGGAAATAGACATACAGGTCCAGGAAGCACAGAGAGTCCCAAACAAGTTGGACCCAAAGAGAACAAGACCAAGACACATCATTAAAATGCCAAAGGTTAATGATAAAGAAAGAACCTTAAAAGCAGCAAGAGAAAAGTGGAGAGTTACCTACAAAGGAGTTCTCATAAGCAGTCATCAGGCAAAAGGGACTGGCAAGAAGTATTCAAAGTGATGAAAAGCAAGGACCTACATCCAAGGTTACTCTACCCAGCAAAGTTATCATTTATAATGGAAGGGCAGATAAAGTGTTTCCAGACAAAGTAAAGCTAGAGTTCATCATCACCCAGCCATTACTACATGAAATGTTAAAGGAAAATACTTAAGAAAAAGAAGAAGGTCAAAACTATGAACATTAAAATGGAAACAAATTCACAACCATCAACAACTGAATCTAAAAAAACAAACTAGGCAAACAACCAGAACAGAAACAGAATCATAGATGTGGAGATCACTTGGAGGGTTATCAGCTGGGAGGGGGAAAGAGGAGAAAACTCATTTGAAAAAAAAAAGAGTGAAGGGCAAGTGTGTGAAGGGCAATGATTAAGGTAAAAGGTATAGAGATTAAGAAGCATAATTGGTAGGTACAAAATAGACCAGGGAGGTTAAGAATAATATGGGAAATGGAGAAGCCAAAGAATTTATATGCATTACCCAGGACATGAACTAAAGGGGTAGGGGTGCTGGAGGGAAGCAGAATACCAGGTGCAGGGAGGCAAAGAGGGAAAATTTAGGACAACTGTAATAGCATAATCACTAAAACATATTTTAAAAACTTTATTACCATGTTTATTTCTCGGAAAAAAGTGAATTTGGATGGACCTAAACACATTAGCTTTGTTAAGGCTGGTGCTTTTCTGTCCTCCAAGACATAGTGCTGTTCACTCCAAATTTCTAAATAGCTATGTGCTATACCTATTTCTTAATATTTTAAGGCTTAGGTGTTTCCTATTAACTTCTTACCAGGGAAACCAAGAAGTTAGCAACCTTATCAGGCCCCCACTTTTCCCCCCTTCATGCACATTCTGTCCCCAATCTTTCCAATAGAGATATATCATAAATATTTTGTTAGAGGAAAAAATTAGCAGATATTTTATCGTGACTAATAAATTTATTCACAGCCAAGTCAAAGTATAACAAGAAAAAAATTGACCTTCACGTGTAAACTTCAGCTTTTCCTAGAGTTAACAGTTTCCCTCTCTTTTTTTTCCACTTGGCTTGTTTGCTTTGAACCTTTCAGCAATTCTTTCGTCTTTAACACTTCAATTACTCTCCATCCACAGGCCGAGAGTCATATTTTTATAAGCAGTAACAATTCTCAACTTTCTTTCAAGTTTAGGCATCTCACATTGTAATCAGTAAGATAAAATTCTCAAAAAAAATTTTAGCTAATTAAAGGAACTCTAAGTTTTTAAAAGACATTGATGTCTCATTCCTATTGATGGAAAGAGAACAGACTCCTTATTTCCTTTTCTGCTTTTTTGCAAAATTCTTCTTCTTTTTCTTCTTTTTTTAGACAGGACAATACAGTTACCTTTTATTCAGCAAGACATTAAAGAGATTTACAAATTTGTAAAAGCAGTGTTGCTATTCTTATTAAAATTTTTGTTGTGGAAAATATAGTTATTTTTTATGTAAATAGTTTATTCATATTAACCTATAATTGGTTTATTATTGTTATTTTAAAATGTTATGAATAAATGTTAAAACAATTTTTTAGTTTTAACCTACAAGGGCTTTGGGGATCTTTAATAAATTTTTATTTTTTTAATTGTTGTTCAAGTACAGATGTCTCCGCCTTCCCCACCCCCACTGTCCCCTCTCCTACCCATCCCTCCCTCCCACCCTTGATTCTACCCGCCTTTGACTTTGTCCATGTGTCCCTTATACATGTTCCTTGACGACCCTTCCCTTTTTTTCCCCCTTATCGTCTTCCTCCCTCCCCTCTGGTTACTGTCAGTTTGTTCTTTATTTCAATGTCTCTGGCTGTATTTTGCTTGCTTGCTTGTTTTGTTGATTAGGTTTCACTTACAGGTGGCCCAACAGCATCAGGACAGCCTCTCTCATTGTATGTTGCTCCCCAAAATGCAAGTGTGTGAAGGGCAATGATTGAAATTTATTTCAAGCTGGTAAAACTTGTAATGTTGGGCTATTCCAGACAATATTAAGTTTCCTCAGAAAACTGAAAATGGAACTGCCTTTCGACCCAGCAATTCCACTTCTGGGACTATACCCTAAGAATCCTGAAACACCAATTCCAAAGAACCTATGTACCCCAGTGTTCACAGCACCACAACTTACAATAGCCAAGTGCTGGAAGTAACCTAAGTGCCCACCAGTAAATGAGTGGATCAAAAACCTATGGTACATTTACACGATGGAATTCTATGTAGCAGAAAGAAAGAAGGAGCGCCTACTCTTCACAAAATTCTTCTACTAATTTTCTTGTACAAAAAAGTAACTTTTCACTTTTTAAAATAAAACTAGAAACTACTCAAAGCACAAAGAAAAGGGATTCTAAGGAAATTCATGTTGAGCATAGAAGGCATACAGTATCAGGAGAACACTGAGTATATACGAAGCATTCTTTAAAACCCCGAAAGGACACAAAACACCTGACCATGGGCCTCACACTTCACAACATCAGCCCTCTCATTTCTATAAGCGAGTGGCGTGCTGAGGGTACTTACTGTCTGGATTATTTAAGGACAAGCTATTATTACTAGATAATGGTTAAACACAGGCAGGAAGCACTGGCTTAAAAATCTGGGACTGCCCTACCAGAGCAGCCACAAGGAACAAAGTGAGGACCAGAACTGGTCAAAGGTAAGGCCCGTCCTCAAGGGGGAATTCCCCTTTTCACCTTTTCATTGTGGTACAGCTTTTCTGTTTGTTCTATTCAGCATTTCCTACGCTAGTCCAACAAAACCAGGTGGTCCGCCCAAACGCACTCAGCTGTGCCTATTAAATATGTATTATTATTCCATGTCAATCACCCTCAATATAGGGCTTGTTATTTTAAAAAACAAGTCTGACTTATTAAATAAGCTAGGCTGATGTTAGAGAGGTTACAAGGAACCACTTACTTACTCATAGAAGAGACTGTCAAAGTGTAACAAACAACACACACTAATAAAGCCCACAGATTTCTTGTGGCTTGTTGCCTCCTGTGTGCTTCTCTTGGCAATCATGTTATAAAATCTGACAATAATATAAGGTGGTCCCTCTTTTGAAAATGAAGCCTCAAAAATAAAGAATAAAAAATGAAACAAAATCTGAAAGTCGTTGCCCGGAGCAACTGTGTTCCAGTCCTGGAATGCCACCGTCAACAAGAAGCCGCTGCAGCAACCCCTCTCCCGGGTCTTCGCCCCGTGCGGAGGAATGCCAGGGAAGTGCCGACGCCCAGTTACATGCGACTCCGGTGCAAGCATGGAACGTATTTACACTAACAACATTCATCATTTATCCTAAATTCAATTTTAACTGGGTATCCTATGTTTTATTATTTGCTAACTCTGGCAACCTTACACTTGGGTACTTCTAAGTAAACAGTTTAGCTGGTGACGGTCTTCCGTGGAAGGTGGATGTGATTTCAGAAACAGTCTAAACTCTTTCGGAGTGAGGTCTGATGTCAAAGAAGGATGATGCCATTTTCGGTTAAAATAGCATCGAAAAGGAAGCAGACAGGTTTCATGATGGGCCTTGTTAAATTGGCTCTTGTGGTAGCACTGAAGAGTTTTCCAAAGTGGTTTTATCAATGGCAGGCTTTGAAAGAGTATTTAGCCTTCTGAAATATCTCAGTGGAAAAGGGTAGCTAGGAATTAATAAAACAGAGTCATCGATCTGTATATAGTTTCAAATGTTAAGAGTCAGGTTAGAGAATAGAATTCAACTACTGAACCTGTTCTATATTTGGCCCTACAAGTTCTGGCTTCATTTTGTCATTTGCATATAACTGTAAAGTCTTTTGCTGAACATTTCTCCAGAGAAAATCAAGTGAGTTTACTCCCTAATGTAAAACATAGTCATTTTTACGCTTTCCTGCCACTCCCAGTTAGTAGTAAACCTCAGATTGTATGTCACATTCACTTTGCCCAAATTCTTGACAGTGCGTCTTTCCATGGTAGCTATTCCATTAAGTATTAGTGCATTGTAGGCACTTTATCATTTTATTCATTGCTGTTATTGTTGTTATTTTCATAACAATACCATGGTATTCACATGGCAGAAATTATTTCCCAAGTTTCGCAGATGAGGTTACTATGGTTCAGAGAAAGAAAATGACTTGCTATTAAAAAGCATCAGACAAAAGCCCATTTGTACCAAATGGGTGCTTGTTTTTTAGGTCGACCTGATTCTGAAAAAAGTTAAGTAAACAGCAATTTGAGTTTTCTTCCCAATTTGAGGGTTAGAAGGTGACTCGTAAAAATCAGTCAGTTGAAAACAGCATTTTTCTTTAATGTAGCACATGCCAAGACACTTAGTTGGTTATTGGACTCTGCCCAGAAACCACAAATTCAAGGACCTTTTCAAAAGTAACTGAAATATCAACCCAAATTGATGTCTACTATTGATGAGAAGTGACCTGGACTTGTGGCCCTTACAATATCACTGAGATATGATAAAATATCATAGAATTAAGTTTGCAAAGGTTTCTTAAATAGGACACAAAAATCACTAAACAAGGAAGGAAAAAATGGATAGATTATGTTAAAATTGAGAACTTTGTTCATCAAAAGATGGGATTAAGAAGGAAAAAGCAACCAAAACTTTAGCATGCTATAGCAAATATAAGAGAGGCAGCTATGAATTCACAAGTCTTCAAGAGCATTAATTATTGATGATTTAGTTGGAAATTGATACCTCTCTTGATGTAGGAAGAAATTGAAGCAAAAAAGAAAAAAAGTGTGACACTGAATGCGATGAATGAACAGTGAAAAAAGAATTTTATAACACTATGAACAAAAGACTTCAAGGAAAATGCATTTTCATTTGTTACAATAAAGCCTTTAATCTTTTATTAAAAAAATTAAAAAGCACTGATAAAGTTGGAGAAGATAATTGCAATCATTATATTAGGCAAATGACATAACCAGAATATATAAAAAAACTTCTCCAAATCAATAAGAAAAAGACACTCAATAAAACAAGTTTTCCAGAAGACTTGCCAAAAAAGACATTCAAATAGGTAATAAGCACATGAAAAAGTGCCCATCTTCATAAGTGTCCTTTCTTTCTTTCATGAAGAAATTGCAAATGAAAACCATAATGTAATAGACCACTTACCACCAGAATGATTAAAATGAAAAAGGTGGAAAATAGAAAGACCAGGTAAAGAAGTGTAGCAACCCGGATCTGAATATACCACTGGTGGAAGAATAAATTGGTATAATCTCTAGGAAAATAGTGGTACTAAAGCTGAAGGTAAACGACCCCTAAGACCCAGGGATTCTACTCCTATGCACATTGCAACTGAAAGGCATTCACCTAATCACCAGAAGACATGCGCTAGCATGTTCCTAGCAGCACTCTAAAAAGTAGCCCCAAATGGGAATTTCCTAAGTGCCCATCAACAGCAGAATGGCTACGTAAATTGTGATACAGTCACAAAATAAATTCCTATGCAGAAATGTTAATGAATAATTATAACTACAACAGCAATATGGATGAATCTTAGAAACATAATGTTAGGCAGATAAGCCAAACACAAAAGGCAGCATATGGTATTGTTCCCTTTATATAAAATATTAAAGTAGGCAAAAGTAATCAACGTTCTTAGAATTCAGGACGGTGATTATCCTTGATGGGGAGGGGAGCAGGAATAATGACTGAAAAGGAACTCACAGCAGGACTGCTGTAACACTGGTAATATTTCTTGATCTGGGTGCTGATTATAGGGCGCATTCACTTTATGAAAATTCATGTATGCACTAGTATAGAATGTGCAGATTATAATGTACATATAGTTTAATAAATGTCTTTGAATCACTAGGATTATGAGAGAGCTAACCATCCCCATTTATCGGGATTTCTCTCGGAGAGAAGTTCATGTGTGGTCAGCAGCATTGTTTTCCTGACATGCGGGTCACAACAGTACGGCAGATGGCTGCTATTTTGCCTGCCCTGTATACCTCTTGTTCTGGAAACAAAGTTGCGAATTTTCATTTGCATAATTATTGATGACATGACAGGGCTTTCAGATGCGATGTCCTCCTCCCACTCCCCCACTGCAGGGAACATGCCAAGCACTCAGAGAACCTTGTACATCTAGACACAGTTATCAGTTCTAATATTGGCACATATCACCTAAAGGGCCAGTCAGAGCTGAGGTTGAGGGTGCTTTGTAAACCCTTAGATTCTCAGGTATGTCAGCCAATTAGCCCCATTTTTACTTAAGCTCGTTGAAGTGGGTTTCTGTGGCGTGCAGCGAAGATTTGTGACCAGTACCAATGGTAAGGTCTCTGCAGGACACATGCAGGGAACGCAGCTGTTTGCCAAACCACCTTGTAAGGATTCCAGTTAACACTGGACCTTTGGCTAGGTGGTATATGCAACCATCCCTGCTCACTACTCGTAGTAATCTATTGCTGTATAACAAACTACCACAGACTTAGTGAATTAAAACAGCACATGATTATTACCTCTCAGTTTCTGTGGGTCAAGCATCAGGCATGGCTTAGCTTGGTCCTCTGCTTCATGGTCTCCCACAAGGCTGCAATCAAATGTCAGCCAGGGACAGGGTCTCATCTGCAGGCCTAACTGGTGAATTGAATACAAATTTAAATAATATCAGTTCGAGGGGCTCCAAGTTATTAACCTACCTGAGCCAAATGTTTTGCCCTGATATACACTCCCAACTAGTATTTATTGAGGGTGGCCTGGAGTCCAGAAGGTCAAAGAGTTTAGAGACAATGTAAATCAAATTAAATCTCTAAACCAAATTAGAAAAACACTCTTTAGTAAAATTTCTCAGTATTCCTCAAACCTTGAGAAATAACAGGAGTATCATAAACTTTATAGAAGTTTTGCTATGAGAATACTGACAGTCAAGCACTTTATTTTTTTTCATCAAGCACTTTAAATTGCCTTTATACTAGTCATCTGTTTGGATTCTTCCATAAGTTCTTAGATGTCCATTAGAGATAAAAGGCAAGATAAGTTGGTTATGATTGGAGATATACCCCAAATTTAAAACTTGGAAAAAAGAAAGTTAAGTATAAACATAATATATATTAACATTATATTTACAATGTGATTTTTATATTTTATATGGTATTAGTATAGTCTCTTATATAGTATATGTACCACATATAACGTAGGTAGGTAGATAAATGATACATAGGTAAATAGATCACATTATTTCCCCTCTAGTTGATAAATTCTATCTTTATTTCCACCTTACTTCCAGTTCAAATTTATCCATTTGAGGTTATAAGGAGAAACGGAGAAAGAAGACTTCTCTATCTACACTTGAGTGGTTTAGAGCAAAGGAGTTAGCACCAGAACAACACGAGGATAAGAAAATAAAACCCTGTTGATTCATAACCAATACAGCATAGCTAGGCAGCTTAATGCTGGCACACTGTCTCAAGTTCACAGGCAATTTCAAGCTTATGAGTAGGCAATGTTTCAAAAGCTCATTTGTAAGCATTCATTAAATAATGACTACTGTTATTACTGTGTGACCTCTCATAAATGTAAAACAGTTCTGAGGCCATACTGAGCCGCAGTTTTCTCTGTCACAGAAAAAGTGCATGTGAGTTCCAGAAGGACTGAGCCAACAGCCTGTAGACCTTGGCACTAGGTCTGCCGCAAGAGTTTTTAAAACACGCAGTCCCTGACTATTTAGTTAGGAGCTCTGACACCTTTTTCCTTAGACTGTCAAATAAAAAAATGACAACAGCCAACACAACAATAGTCTTCCAGTGTGAATGAATCAAAGTTATACCTATTTTTTGTCAGGTTGGTAAAAATATATTTTTTGGTGTGCCACAGAATTTTAGTGTTAGTTTATGTGTCCCGTGAGATGAAAAAGATTGAAAAGCGCTGTTTTAGGTGTTGGTACTCATCAGTAGTGTGACTTACCTGAAGTCCCAGCACACCTGTGGAAGTCTGTGTGTTAAGTCCTATCTCCCCTCCATTAGTTGAAGACCTAATAAGCAAATCTATCTGTTTCCAAAGGCCATGCTCCTCCCACTGTGCCCAGCTATAATGGTTTTCTAGTCTCTGCAGTATAGACGGATTTGCTCTGCACTCTGGCTTTCCTCTGGCTCTACTCTCCTTCAATGATCAGGGTGTGCATTTTCAAGGGGACCTAGTATGTGACCACAGAACAATGTGGACTAAATTACACACAGAAGGACTGATCTAGAATCATGCCTAATCCACAGCATAATATCATAGAATCTCAGTTTCTTCACTGGCACAATGTATGTAATAAAGAATTGGATTCTATTTTTTGATGTTGGACTACTCACAGCTTTGAAGCCTCACCCGTTCCTGTTGCCCCTTGTGCCTCACATCTGGGAAGAAAGCCCGGGTGCTCCCTCCTTTGGTGCTGATGAGAAGTTCAAAACAAATGTGGGAGCCCTCACTCTGGCCCCACCCCCAGCCACACACACACACACACACACACACACACACACCAAGCCAGTGTCATTTTCTTGTCTCTCATGTCACTTTCTTGATCTGCTCGGGAGCCAACCTGCCCCCAGAAAGCCTCCTCATGTGACTACCAAATCTTTTCAAACCCTCTTGGTATGTGTGTGGCATCCTCGGTCTTGACATCGAACCAAATTTTGGGTGGGGACCCTTCCTGTTCCTGAGGAGTGGTTACAACAGTGGGAATAATACTAACTTCAAGGATTACAGTAGGACTAAGGGGTAATGTAATGAAGTACAGTGCTTTACAATCATATAGTAGGTGCTCAGAAGGCTGAGATAAAGTTGAAATGAGCTAATACAGAGCAACTTAGAACAGTATCTAGCACATAGTAAGTGCTTTTAAGTGTCTGAAGCCTCAGAAGAAGCCTTGATAGAGACCAACATGGTAATTTGGGCATGTTTACAGTATGTACCCTCTTTCCTGCAAGTTTAATATGCATTCAGTGTAACTCAACTATAAGCATGTGGTTGCAGCTAATCTGTGATCTTTTATCAAGTGAATGTCTACAGCGCTTGACTTGAAGTATGTATGAACCGCAAGGAGAGATGAGAGACCTGAGTTGTCGTGTCAAGGAGAACAACCAGGGCCTAGCTGGAGAATCGCTGACAGCTACAGCCTGGAAGACCTCTAGCAAGAAGAGTGCTCAAGGGTAGAAACGCCATCCAGATTGCTGGCTGATGTTTGGGAGAAGTCAATGGAACCATTCCTATCTTCCCCCCAAGAGATGGTAGATGCATCTCTGAAAGACTTCCTCCCCAAATGGTCAGCAATGTTAGGACTATGATGGGCCACTGGTCCCTTATCCCCACTGACTTCGACAGTACGCCTCGTTCTGTCCTTTTTAGAGGTAGAAGGAGGACAAGATACTGCGTTTTTAAGTGGAAAATCTCTACTAGACACATTCAATTGAAATATAGGAAGTGCATGGACGACTAGTTTTTCTAATTTTATGACTGGTATTTCTAACAAAAACTTGGGTGTGAAGCAAATGTCAAAATATAAAAAAGTTTCTCTGATAAGATGTTTTGTAACGTGTGGGATGATGTATGTTATAGAAGACAGTTTTGGGTGATGGCTCAGAAGGCATTAAAATATATTTCAGTTACACAAGAAAAAAGTTATTTCTCTTCAAATTCCTTTCATTCCTTCTTATCACATCTGGGAAAAACTCTCAGTTGCTGCTGGTCTTCCTTCTGAACAATTCCCAGAAGATGATGTCTGATTGGTTCATCTCAGTTCTAAATCTTGACCCGAAATAACTAAAAAGTAGAGGGAGAGGTGAAACCTGAGATGTCAAGATGCTCCCTCCTCCACCTGACCTTCTCCCTCCCTCCCTATCCAGCTTCTTGGTATACACGCTTCTCCTTCAACTGTTCTTCACTGCCAGGATTTCACCAGAAGATGGGCGAGTCCTGTTTTATGGGTAATGGAAATAAGCTCAATGGAATAATTTTAATTAAAAACTTGTTTCCATCAAACCGACAGAAATACTTAATGCATACTACTGAAAACATCTTCCAGTTCAAAGGACTATAATGACAAATTAATTAGCTTTGCAGCTACCATATGACAGTGAGTGTAAAATCAGTTATTTGACAACGAAATTATGGGATGATCTTCAATGGAAACCACGGTGTACTTTTAAATGACATGAGCTTTAGCAAAAACTAGACAGACAGATAGACAGGTGTACACATACCACATATACATTCATATTATGCAACATGAGAGCACTCACTGTAGACAGGCAGTGTGCCAGCTGCTAGAGTGGATGCACAGATAAGTAAAGACAGGGCCTCCTCTAGAAGGTTCCCCAAAAGACAACATATACAAACTTCCCAGCACAGAGCGAGTGTTAAATAAATGCTGGTTCTCTTACCCCACTTCGTCCCTTTCATAGTCTCATTCTTACTACAAAATGCAAGAGCCTCTTGCCCTGACTAATGTGGCTTGGTGGACTGACCACCTGCCTGCGAAGCAAAAGGCTGCTGGTTCAATTCCCATCAGGGCACCTGCCTGGGTTACGGGCCAGGTCCCCACTGCGGGTGCACAAGGGCTAACTGATGGGTATTTCTTTCCCTATCTCTCTCCCTTCCTCTTAAAACAAATACATAAATAAATCTTTTTAAAAAAGAAGTACAAATTGGTAGTTACAAAATAGTCATGGGGATATCAATTACAACATAGGGAATATAATCAGTAACATTGTAATAACCGGATGGTACCAGGTGAGTGCTGGAAGTAAAATGGGGGGGGGGCACTTAAAAAAAAAAGAGCCTCATGAGTTCCTTTTAAGTAAAATGAAAAGGAATGCACCACAGGAGCCCTGGGATCCTTTCAATAATGCAAATCATTGAACAACATGTACAAAAGATTTAACTGAACTAAAGCCAGAATTTTCAGAGTGAATAGTTTTGCAGCCCTGTTTGTTATCCTGGCTTACGATTGGCTGGAGGAAAGCTTTTGGAAAGCGGGGCAGAGGCCACACCATGGGAAGCTAACACGGCAAATGCTAGGAACTGTACGTCTCCACACCAAGCCCCATCCTGACGTCACCCCACACTGCCAGTCCTGGCAGCTATCACCATGCAGGTCTGACGCAGATGCCGGTTTGGGAAGGGCCGGCTTTGAGGACTTCCAGTACATTCCCCACATTATTCATTCCTGATGGAGCGACAGGATCTTTGCGTGCGAGCCACAGAGCACAGGAATCCTGCTCTAGATAAGGGAACCGCACAACCCAGACACAAAGGTTCTTGAGAAGATATGATGAGTCAGTTTTTCTTTTTGTTTTTTTGTGGGGTGTTTTAGATTTTATTTATTTATTTTTAGACAGAAGGGCAGGGAGGAAGAAAGAAAAGGGGTGAAACATTGATATATGAGAGATACATCGATTGGGTGCTTCTTCATGTCCCCAACTGGGATCCTCCCCCATAACCCAGGCATGTGCCCTGAGTGGGAATCGAACTGGTGACCTTTCAGTTCACAGGCCTGTACTCAATCCACTGAGCCACACCAGCTGGGGCTAAAGTCAGTGTTAATATTTTAAGAAAGTTGAAAATGGGCATTCTTTTGTTGCCCAGAGATTAGCATAATGCCTGACATATTTAGGCATCCAGGTGTCGTTTGAATAATGAATGAAGTAAGATTGTCGCTATGCCAGTCCTGTGTGGCCTTCCCGGGAGTCTAATAGAGCGGTAATAGCTAACGCTTACATAGTTTCTATTACATGCTAGACACTGTTCTAAGAGCCTATAAAGTTCCTACATATTTTTACCATTGCAACAACCTTATGAGGTAGATATAATTATTAATAGGAACAGTTATTTTATACCCACTGTACACCTGGGAAAATAGAGACTCATAAAAATCAATGCACTTGCCCAGCCAGCACTGAAGCCGAATTCAAACTCAGGGCGTCTGGCTCTGGAGTCAGCGCTCCTCACCACCGGACACACTGCCTGACAACAATGGAAGCAAAGTTTCCACTTATGCTGCGTCCTTCTTACAAGGAAATGCTTGAACGTATGTATGGCCATGTGTGTTTTAGTAAACACACACCTATGTCCTGGCAAGGTAGCACAGCCTGAAATTCTGGACTCTTTTCTATCTAGTTAGTGCCATAGAACTTGAAAATATACAGTCCCTTCCAACTGAACAAGGAAGAAAAACCTCACAGCTCAAACTAAACAATAGCTTGTAAAAACACACCTTCCCATACCAACCCATAATAAACATTTACAAACCAGACTTTGGTTTGAGATCTTACTAGGAAGAATAACCATGCATTTAACTTACAGAAGACTCCAGACTGTCTCCCTGAGTATAATGATGAACTCCCTACAGGACAGAGTTGATGTGGAGCCGAGCAGAAAGAAGTTCAGTTCGTTACTATTTTTTGAAGCTCCCACCTGTGTACAAAAGTGAAAATATGCAAACATATGATTTCTCGATGTGCAGGTTTTCTTAAATATTTACACAAGTTAATTTGAAACCAAAGCATAATAATATGAAGAAAATATTGTGCTATTTAAAGGTAATTATGATACTTATAAAATTATTTTTTCTTTTTCCTTTTTAAATTTTTTTTTTACATTTTGCATTTTTATTTTTACATTTTACAATTGCCAAAATGACGCATTCTTACACTAGGAGTCTGTAAAACATGAAGAAGAATTAAAGGGAGAAATGCACTCAAATTATGGAATCATCCACTGTTACATATATAATATATATATATATATAATGAAAATGACATAATGCACTTCTAGAAATAATTTTCACTTGGTAAATATTATGTATGTTTTCCCATGTCACTATTTTAATATCTGCAGGTTATTCCATCCTATGGGTGTATTACAAATTCATTTCTTATTGTTGTTCAAGTACGGTTTTCTGCCTTCCCCCCACCCCTCCCCACCACCCCAGCCCTCCCCACCTCCCTCTCCTGTTTCCACCCCACCCTTGTCATTGTCCATGTGTCCTTTATAATTGTTTCTGCAAACCTCCCACTCTTTGCCCCCATTATCCCCTTCCCTCTCCCCTCTGATCACTGTCCGCCTGTTCTCAATTTCCATGTTTTTGGCTCTACTTTGCTTGCTCGTTCATTTTGTTGATTAGGTTTTTGTTAATGGTGAGATCATATGGTATTTGTCTTTAATTCAAAATATACTATAGAAGATAGCATCTGGTAATGGGACACAAATTTAAAGTTGCGGGTAAATGTAGTCTTTGTTAGTGTGGATACAATCTCATTTGGAGATGAAATTTTGAGACCTTCTTGAAAGTCACACCCTGAGCCAAATGGCCTTCTTAGTGCCCTAAGGTAGACCCTAGTGGAAGCTACACATGTCCCTCTTCCCGCTTTTTGTCCTCTCCCCTCCCTTCTCCTCCCTTCCTCTTTTCCATTTATTTCACATTTCAAACAGACTATATATCACATATGTTCAGCTGATTAAAGAATCTAAAAGTCTCAAAGTGATTACAATGAAGTCTCTCCCACCTGTGCCCCCTTTACCCAGACAGTCTCCCCTTCCCCCAGTTAATGACCAACTCCTTGTACAGCGTTCCAGAGACTGTTTTTCTGTACACACAAATAAATACCAGTACATACCTCCTCTTCTCATATTCAAATTCACAACATCCTATAGATATCCCTCTGCGCTTTGCTTCGTTCATGGAATAATATGTTTTGGAGATTCCTCCAACCCAGTATACAAGAGCTACCTCAGTACTTGCATAATATTCCATTGTATGCTTGTTGGAAAATGTATTTGGCCAGTGCCCTGTCGATGAATGTGTAGGTTTCAGCCCATTATTTTATTTAATACAATGTTATAATGCCAAGCATGCCCATTTATCATTTTGTTGCATAAGGAAAATGTATAGAAAAAATAATAAGACCGCAATTCAAACAATGATCTTCGATGATGTATAAAAAACACATTCCTACCGAAGTTTTGTAACTGAGTACCTACCTGGAATGGCCTACATTCTTCTCTACTCCCTTTCTGTTACCCAACGACTCCAAGGTTTCATGTCTACTGTCATCTACTCTTAAAATTTGCTTTGCCCACTGGAAAACGTGACACAACCAGACACTTGTAAAGCACTTGCAGGAGCAGAGTGCCTACCTGACCAAATGCTGGCTGCAGGTGCAATAAGCCCAGGTGAGGCCAGCAGAAGAACCGCCCCACTGAATCCAGCCCAAATTGCTGACTCATTCATCTGCTTCCTAACTATGTCTGCTTTCTCGCTGGATTCCTTCCGCTGTTCACTTTAAACACTGGTGTTTCAGAGTCTTTTCTTCTAGTACTACAGTTTCTCTTTAGAAAAACACAACTACTTTTGTTATCTCAACTATTACCCATATGCTTATAGCTCTAAATCTGTGTCTTCAGTCCCTACTTCTTTCCTGAGCACTACACAGCCAGCCATCTGAAAGACACCCCAAACCCAACATGTCTAAGTACAAAATTACCACCTTGCTTCACAACCTCCTTCCTCCTGCATTCCTTTCTCAGTTATTGGCTTCATTTGAAAGCCCAGGAGATGAAACTAGTCATTCAAACAGACATAAAATACTTTATTCTGCATCCTAATAGCTGTTAAATCCTTTTTTACCTTAGTTTAGTCTCTGGTCATCTTTCACCTGACTACCTTTTAAATGGCCTCCAACTCCAGAACAGGTGTCATAAACTGAAACACCTACAGGTTCCAGGCAAGTGACTTAACTAAATACAACTGATCAGGTGTAGATATTTTGATGTGGTGACAAACTGGACAACCCATGCTTTTATCAAGCATCTCCAGATCTTTAAAGCAGGTGCAGAACATGGGCTGCCAGATTTAGCAAATTAAAACTCAAGACTCCCATGCAATATTTGGAACATATTTAAACAAAAAATTATTCATTGCTTAGCCAAAATTCTAATTGAACTGTGGGTCCTGTGTTTTCTCTAACAACCCTACCCAGACACTATTTCCAAGATAAGAGGAAGGAAGGCAGAGGTGACTGGAAATACCTATTAGTCAATGAAGCTGAAAAGCTAGGCTGTTGTCTCAGGAAGGTTTCTGGTTGATACCAATTAAATTGCCCATCTCTTGTGGGTTGAAATGTGTCCTCCAAAAAGGTATGTTCAAATCCTAAGTGCTGCTACCTGTAAACGTGCCCTTATTTGGAGACAGGGTCTTTGTAGCTGTAGCCAAGTTAACATGAGTTCATACAGAATCCCATAACTGGTATCCTTATAAAAATAGAGAAATTTGAACACAGAGGCACAGAGAGAAGATTGTCATGTAAAGGCACAGGCAGAGATTGGAGTGACACAGCACCCGCCAAAGAACACCAAGGACTGCTGGCAACCCATAGAAGCTGGAAAAGATAAGGATTCTTCCCTGGAGACTTCAGGCAGAGCATGGACCTTAACTTTGGACTTCTAGTCTCCAGAACTGTGAGAGAAGTTCTGTTGTTTTTAGCCACCCGTTTGGTAGCAATTTGTTATAGTATCACTAGGAAACTAACCCCTAGGAAACTATGGCCTAATGCTTTTCCCTCAAAAGCCACATGGATAGAGGGGTTGCTTTCAGCAGCAGTTCTGGTGTGTGATTGGTCTGAGGCAGGAGTGACAGAAATTAAACCAGTTATTGCGGCTGAACCAGCGTTTCTTCCCCTGGTTTGCTATTATGAGATGTTGGCCATTCTCCAGATAACTGGATCTTAACTATGTAAACTTGGGAACCTATGCATCTGTCCTATTCCAAAGTCTGGAGAGGCAAAGCCAGTTCATCTGCAGAGATGTGACCAGCTCTGATCATAAATGAGTTCACAATTCCATTTCACCCTTGTGGCCCAGCACACATCTTTGCTCTTGGGTTTCTAAGATAGCCAAGTGCTCTTATAAAAACTAGCTTGAGTTGGTTTCACTTAAGATCTCTTACCTTCTACCAGAAGACCCATCCCACACAGTGTATAATTGCCTCTGTGAAGAATGAAAAAGAGTCCATCTAGGTAGATGTAGTAATTTTCTAGGGCTGTGGTAATCAGGTATCACAAACTAGGTAAGGCTAGAAGTCCAAAGTCAAGGTGTTGGCAGGGATGGCTCCTTTTGATAGATAGTTCAGGGAAGGATTTGTTCCAGGGCTTTTTCCTTGGCTTGCAAATGGCCATTTTCATGTGTGTTTGCTGTTCTCTCTATGTGCATGTCTGTCACCAAATTTCCAAACTTTTTATAAAGACATCAGTCCTATTGGACTAGAGGTCACCCTAATGACCTCACTTAGACTTGATCACTTCTATCAAGACCCTCTCTCCAAACGATGTCATATTCTGAGGTACTGGGGGTCAGGACTCCAACATACTGAACATACATATTTTAAAGAGACAGAAATCAACCTATAAGAGCAGGAGTCCCATGTAAGACTAGAAGTGCTGTGAGATTTACAAAAATGTATTAAGATCAAACAAGGGGCAGGTTATTTTTGGCAATGGCCCCACCTTGCTTTCAAAATATGGTTGGGATTTAAGGTAAAAAAAAAAAACTGTACCAACTCTAATGTCACCAAAGACTTAAGCACAGAAAATTGGCTTAATCCTCCTTGCTTCTCTCACCACTCACTGCAATTTTGGTGCTCGTAAAATACCCTCCTCAGACCTCAGAGGTTACACTGCTAAACTCACAAGATTTCACTTTGTTTTGGTTACCATCTTTGATTTTAAAACTTTTACATTTAAAGAGAGTTATCAATGAAGGGCAGGCCAGCATGCTGTTCAAGCAGGAGTTTGCAAGTTATTTGGTTGGCCAAAAAGTCCATTTAGTTTTTCCTGTAAAATAAAAGACACGTGTTTCATTTTTACCAATAACTTCATTGATTTGGATATTTTGAATATGTCAGCTATCTCCTGCATAGTATAATGTTGATTGTTCTTAATTAATGTCTCGGTTTGATCACTGACAACTTCAACTGGTCTACCTGACCCTTAGCATCATCGTCCAGTGAGAAATCTCCAGCATGAAACTTCACAAGCCACTATTGACACCTTTGATCTGTCACAGCACCTCCTCCATACACTGCACAAATCTTTTTGCATGTTTTAGTTTTTACTTTTGTTGAAATAACAAAGCATAATGTGCTGAAAATGTTGCCTATTTTCTTTCATCTTCAACATTAAAATGGCTATACAAAAATTCGTCAATTTCAGTAAGCTTTTTAAATGCACGTTGATATGACAGCTGTAGTAAAACAATCTAGGAAAATTGTTTTGAATGAAGTTAAAGACAACTAAGCACTACTATAGCCATCTTATGGGAAAAAAAAACAAATGAACTTTCTGACCAACCCAATACTTTCAGGGTCAGAGGTAGATAGCGGGGTCCTAGTCTAAATCTAATTTCCAGGGGTTGAAACAAACTTGAAACTTCCCTTTTTTATATATTCATTTTAAATGTTCTCTGCCGATAAATACATTTCTAAAAAATTTCTGTGACTCAAGAAATGCCCTAGTTATAGAGAGATAGCTGAATAGAGAGTCTTATAAATGTCTTCAAAGGGTTTCTAAGTATCTTGACAGGTTCTCTAAGATTTTGTGTCTGGTCCTCGAATTTAAGGTGCAGAAACCTACTTAGACAAAACTCATGCTCACCCAGCTGACCAAAGACTGCAGTGTAAACCAGAATGTTATCTCTTTACCCATGCAGGGGTGTCCAACCCATGGCCCGTGGGCTGCATGTGGCCCGAGGTGGCTATGAATGCAGCTCAACATATAAATTTACCTTTTTTCTTTTGTTCATCAGTTTTCCCTAGTGTATTTAATGTATCTTCTTCCAGTGTGGCCCAGAGACACCAAAAGGTTGGACACCCCTGAACCATTTAGGGAAGACTGTACTCGTGGGTGCCAATCAGGAAAGCCCCTTTGCACGAAACCGGGAGATCCAAGTAGCAGCAGATGCGAACCGTGATGGACACCGGAGTGCACCTTTCATCTCTCCTCCAGGACTGAGCTGTGCAGGCTGTGATGGCTAACAGTCCCACCACCCCCAGCAGAAGAGCGCCTCTTCACCCAAGTCCATGTCCTCATCTCAGGGGCAACCTGCATGCTTCGCCTGGTTGATGCTGTGGTGAGAGCCTTGGCCCCTTGCTCTAATTCAGGGTGACTCTTCAGAGCCATGCCTGCTCCAGAAGTCCCTGTAGGATTAACCTAGGCCTTTGCTAGGGCAGCCTTGTAGCCCAACTTCTCCCTCTGCCACACGCTGCTTCATTTATTACTGCAGAGACATTAATCCTGAGAACCCTCCAACAAATTTCCTGCACACTGCTTCATTTATTACTGCAAAGGCATTAATCCTGAGAGCCCTCCAACAAATTTCCTGCACATCAAACTCCATCTCAGAGTCTGCTTCCCAGGGAACCTGGGAAAACTCATCATAAATGGAGGTTCTGGTACTGTCATTTTGACCAAACATAAAAGGCGTAATAAATACAATAATCACGACCGCTATTATTTATGTGGCAGGATGTAGACAAGGTCCTGGGGGTGAAAAAATAATTATAATCATTCTTCTCCCTTCAAGGAGGCTACCAGTAGATATTCTAACATAAAAACACAGGCACAGGGTGGAGATATTATATAGAAACTCAAGATGGGTCAAGGAAGATTTTCTAGAGATGATGCCTTTATAGGGCTTTCGAGGGATTAGTAAGAGTTCACCAATAAAATATAAGAAAAAAATCCAGATGGATGAAAGCATGAGCAATGTGGTCAGGTCCGTCATAATTATTGCTTAATTCACCAAAATGTGGACATGACCGGAAGTACTTTTATGCCACCAAGTTCAGCTCAATCAGTAAACCAGTCACAATGATAAGTGGAAGTAGTTAGCAGGTGGGTGGAGTAGCACCACAGTCTTCTCAGTGCTTAGGTCTTAAACCTTTAGAAATTAGGAAGAGAAGTGAGAGTGAAGAGGGAGGGCAGTAGTATCGACCTCCAATATGTGACTTGCTGTGTTCTTTACTTGGACACTGCCCTGAGATCTTCCTCGGAGCCATCTGTTGGGCCATTCCACAACTTTATCAAGGGGGCATCAGAGAATCCTTCCCTCTGGACCCATTCTTTCCTCTTTGTCCCAAGGTCTTGTCAGGTCTTCTTGCCCCTCTGTCCTACCTCAAGGCCTCCTTTATCCTTTCTAGCATGTGACTCGAGTAACTAGGAAATTGGGGTCATCCAGTCTCCCCGCAGGAGAGAAAGGGGTTCAGGTCCTGTACTTGGGGGAAAGGGATGGAGGAAATGGCTCCTTCATTCCCCACCGGAGAGAGAAACATTCAAAAGTCAAACCAGTCTCCTTCTCACGGTGGCCTCTTCTCACGATATAACTCAGATGATCTGGTATATAAATGTTCTGAATTTTTCCTTCTCAACACAGACTTGCTCTTGCTCTCTCTCTCCCTCTCTTTTCCCCAGGAAGAGACATCCTGACACATGATGAGTTGGAGATGGCCCAAGAAAGTGATGAGCCCGTGTTGAAACCCTGGTGTGGACTATGAAGCCCATGGATATTTCACACCACTGCTGTGGGGAATGAAGGCAGGACAGAAAACCAACATGGGGAATTTTCTACGTGCTGGTCCAGTGTTATGCATTTGACATGGTTCACATCACCTAATTCTTCCAACAACTCTACAAAGAAGATATAAATATAAACTTAAGAGTGATCCTTCTAAACGAGTTCCACCAAAATGCCCTTAGCATGCAGAGGAGGGCCAGCTCCCAGCGTGTGTGATCCAGGGAAGTAGCTGTGAACAGATGCTACAAACAACTAATATTTATGGAGCCTCACGTTACTTCTATAATCTCATTTAAAAATTGAGGCTTCAATTCTATATAATGTTTAATATTTGTTTCAATTTTAAAAAGTGATGTTCTTTCCCATTAAATTCGCAAGTGAAATTGACATTCCAGAAAAAGCATCTCGTGTATGTTGTGGCTTCCTCACCTTGCTTCTGACGCATCGCTAAGAGGACGTGTTAAAGTCATCAGCAGTAAGTTTATAAAGGATCATATGTCAGCAAGCAGCAGGATGTCAGTTGCATGGGAAGAGGAACTTCGCCTGTCTTGTTTACTATGGCGTCCCCAGCACACAGAGGAGTGCCTGAACATCGCAAGAGCTCGAACAATACTTACGGAATGATAACAAGAGGCACTCCCTGGAGTGTAGGCCTTTTATAAATAGCTGGATCACTCTCTTAATTGCTGTCTCCATTTGAAAAAATTGACAAGCAATCTGTGCAGCTGCATATCGTGCAACTATTATCCATATTGTTGTGCAAAGATAAATTGGGATAAGTCTACATTAGTCTTATTGCCCCAGTTAGGGGCTCGGCCCCTCTCTTCTCAAGACTTGATTTTGATTCTTGTTTTCTTTCAATGAGAAGGACATTGAGGACACAAGAAACAGCAGATGGATCAATAGGCACTGCTCCACTTTGGTTCCCTGTGACATACTTCACTGAGCAACACACAGACATTAGCTGCACTGCTTCCGTCTCCCAGCCGGGGTGAGAGTCCTCGACCATCCACACAGTGGCCTTGTTGCCTGTTTGAATCAATCCAGTTTGTTTTTTTTTTTAACAAGATGGATCAGAGAGGGCTACTTGAGGTATTTTGCCCCCTTTTATCATCTCCTTTAGGGCAGAAGTGATGGGCTTATAATAGTATCTGTTACGACCTGAATGTCTGTGTTCCCCTGCAAAATTCCCATGGCGAATCTCTAAGCCCCAGTGTGATGTTATCAGGAGTTGGGCTTTTAGACGTAACTAGGTTTGGGTGAGGTCATGAGAGTGGAGCCTGCGCGATGGGGTTAATGTCCACAAAGAAGAGGGAGCGAACAGCTCTCTCTCCACCGTGTGTGGACACAGCTGGAAGGCAGCCATCTGCAAACGAGGAATAGAGTTCTCACCGGGAACCAAATCTGTGGGCACCCTGATCTTGGACTTCCATCCTTCCAGAACTGTGAGAAAATTAGTGTCTGTTGTTTAAGCTACTCAGTTGATGGTATTTGTTATAACGAAGACAACATCGAATCACAAATCAGTTTTTGCCTTGTTTTGAATCCAAAAAGATGTTTCTTCCTACTTTCTTTTTTTTTCATTTAAATTTGATGTGACCATTTTATTTTAGAATGTCTATATTTATAATGTCAGCAATTGCATCTGTTTTAACTACATAAACTTTTGATTAAAAATTATCTCAGGGTGTTTTATTTTAATTGTTGTTCAAGTACAGTTTTCTATCATTTACTCCCATCCCAGCCCACCCCCCCCAGTGCTCCCCACCTCCCTCTCATTTCCACCCCCTTAGATTTCGTCCATCTGTCCTTTATACCTTGTTCCTGTAAACCCTTCCCCTTTTCCCCTGAAATTCCCTCCCCCCTATTTTCTATACAACTGATAAAATAAAACAAGCATGATTTCTAAACAAAGGGACTTCAGGAAGGGGATTTGTTGATGTTACTTGTTTTCTTTTCTTATAGTAGCTGAGTGTTCTTTCTTTGGGAAAGGGGCACCAAAATTGTGGTGTAAGTTAATAACAACAGACAGTTGTCACAGTGCGTTAATCTCAACCGCTTCCCATGACGAGGAAAATGTATTACCTGGCCTTGCCATGAAAGATTTTCTCAATGGTTTCCCATAACAATGGCCTATTGTTATTTTTTAAAAACAGGTTATGAAATAATGTGTATTATAATATTATATTTTAAAAAGTATTTAGAGGCATAAAATGTTCTAAAAGGATGCACTCGAGGTTGTTAACAGAAGTTACAATTACATATTGAAATTATGTATTTTTTCTTGTTGCTTATCTAAATATTTTAATTCTTGTGCTATAAAAAGGTATGCTTTTCTGAGAAGACAGTTTTGTAATAAAGTGTTTCAACCACTAAAATAACCCAAGATTTTTAAAAGCCACATAAACAGTTTCTGAGAATAGCAAAATTACACCTAGAGTTTACACTTTCAGAAAGGGGAAAGAAAATTAACATTCATTAAGTAGTTGCTATGTTTCAGCAATTCTGCCAGGTTAGTGCTATTATTTCCATTTTACAAATGAGAAGACTTGAGGTTCAAGGAGGTTATGTAAATAGTCTGCTTCGCAGACCCAGGACAAAGCAGAGCAAGGATTAAAGCAGATTCACCTGATCTCAATGACCACTCTCTCCACCTGAATGGACAGTTTCCAGCACAACGTAATAGAAAGTGCTGGAGACCTGGTTTTACTCATCACCATCCATGGCGCCTGTATACAATAAACAGGCCATCAATAATGGCTGCACCTATGTTGCTCCTGAGCCAAGTTCCTTTCTTACAGCTCAGGGAAGGAGTACCACCAAGTCAGGCTCACTCACCCTGAGCAAAGACAATGTCTCAGATTCTTGTTACAACATCAGTGCAAAGTACTGCGTCTTTCAAAACTAACTGTGGCTCACATTCTTTTTGTTTGAGGTGAAAGCCCATTAAAGCTCTTCAATAATTCTGAAATACACATGCTCTTCAGGGAAGCATCTCTACATGATGATGAACTGACGACTGCCCTCTTATTTTAACAACTGGCAAAACATCACAGCATTGCCTCCATTGTCCTTTGTTTTCCTGTCCTAGTGCCTGTTTTTTCAAGCATGAACATGACTTTGATTCCCATCACAGCAAGGAGCTACGGGCGAGTTATTTATGATCTCTCCCAGCCGTCACATCACATCTGTGAAGAACGTAATTGCTACGCACTGTCTTCCCATCATTAAAAGGGACACAGTAGGGCACCGCATGTTGCATCTCCTGGAATAAGTTTGGCAAAGTGGCAAGTGAGGAGTTGTTGGCAAGGAGTCAGCGTTATAGGCGGAAGAGAAACAAACTCTGAACAGAACATGGGTGAGTGCTGACATTTAGGGAGGGGAGGAAAACCATGTGTAATATGTGGTGATGGAGGGAAAGTACCTGCATTACAACACAGACTGTTCATGAAGCTCCTAGAATGGACAAGACCTTGGGCCAAGTGCTCCACACGGGCTATGTGATTCATTCCCACAAGCAGGAGCTGATCCAAGTTGTGTGAGTCTCTGAAGATTATACACTTTGGTGTGGGGACAGGGGTGTTTTAATTACAAAATTAAACATACAACATGCCTAAGGCACCCCGTTGAGGGACCCATATTAGTCAGGTGTCCTGATACTTCAAGTCCATAGCTTCATAGTAAACCCATAAGCCCTCTCTACTAGTGTTATCCATTCTAAATTAAAGGAAGTTCAACTAGGTTAAGAAACTTGCCAAGTCACAGAGCTACCAAGTGGCAGAGCAAGGAATCTAACCAGGCTCCCAAAATACTTAAAGAATTGCTTAGAGCCCTCACGTAGGGCAATTCGGGAGGACAAACTCCCTCGAAAGAGCAGTGTGACACCTTGATGTGGTTCTGAGAGCTTCCCAGCAGGACCCAGCCCCTGCCAGAACCTGCAGGGCTTGGGCGTGTGGAGTCCTGCCAAGACCTCTGCAGGAATTTGCATCTTTGAGATTCAAAGAGTCTGTAAGGAAAGCCACTGTTGAGGGAGAAAGAGGGGTTTTCATGACTCTGCTCTCTGTATCTACGAACCAAATAGTAGGGGAGAAAAGAACATTTTTAAGACATGTATTTAATTTAGCCACAGTCCTGGATAAGAAGATACCAGTGTTCAAAGCTGGAAGCAGGGATGTGCTGGTAAACCAGCTTGGGAGGCAGAGGGGGTCCCATTTCACAGCATTTGCCAATTTCTAGGATGTCAATATTTCCATATTCCTAAGACACAGGTTTCAAGATTCTAATGGTTGTCTGGCTCACAGAATTCCTGAATAACAAGCAATCAAGATCTTACAAGCAGGTACACCCTGATCCACCACACCATTAAGGGGGATGTTCCAT
Source organism: Artibeus jamaicensis (assembly GCF_021234435.1). Lineage (NCBI taxonomy): Eukaryota > Metazoa > Chordata > Mammalia > Chiroptera > Phyllostomidae > Artibeus > Artibeus jamaicensis. Next base: position 15,634,575 of record NW_026521486.1, on the reverse strand, counting down.
TTGGCCTGGATGGTCAATCACCTCAAGTCCTTCAGTTATGAAGATCTTCCTTAAAACTCAGAGGCAAATATTCTTGGCTCTGAAATCTCGTTTAGTTGGCGCTATGGAAAGAGGACTTGAGATTAATTGTAAGGTCTCAAGAATGTCAGGGAAACGATCTAGGGGTTTTTCATGACCCATTGTAAAATCTTCCTGCAACAGGTGCTCAACTACTGATGGAGATGCGAACCCTCCACCCCTTTCCCTTCCCAGTCACTGCACTCACTGACTCCGCCCTCAAGCTTTTGCTATCCATGCCCCTCACCCCATAAGTAACTACAACAGCCAATGACGGGACAAGTCAAGTCTCATTTTACAGGTAGGGAACTGAGGCCCACAGAAAAGGAAAATGATAAAGGTCATATAGGATTTTAAAGACGAGAAGTGAGACTAAAACTTACGTCTTATGATTGGCTGGCTGTAATCCTTTCCAACACCTTGCTGTTGAAGCAATTAAACCTTACAATAAACATTTCATGATGATATCTTTGAACATTACCCTATCTTCCAGGTTAATTTTGTAACAACATCAGGAAAGCGATAATTTGGCTGCTTGGGGCCCTGACTCACTTCCTCCGCCTCTGCCTTTTCCAGTTTTCTGAAGCTGTAAACACTCATCACTGCACAGGAAAGCTCAGGGCTGCCCAACTCGGAGACCACCTAGATTCCCCACAGAAAACAGAGCCTGAGACAGGGGCCGGCGCAGAGGTAGTTTATTTTGAGACATAACCCAAGGAAGCAGGGAAAGACAATACAGGTGTGTATCAAACTCTGGGCAACTGGGACTTACCCCACTGGGGCCCCATGAAGAGTCCTGTAGAAGGCCTTTCAGAATTAGGGGATTCCAGCAACGTGGTGCTCTCAGTGTGAAAACCAGGAAAGTCCTGGGAAAACGAGGACGAGTTGGTCTCCTCGTCAGGATCATCTGCCCAGCAACCAGAAGAGAACAACGCTTCCCCACTAGCTCCCATCCTTCAGCAGTTAAGTTACCCCATGAGATGCCAACTCTCTTGCACTTGCCTGTTCGCATGTGTGCAACTCAAAAGCACATTTCTTCGTGTGTCCAAAGAAGTGGAGCGAGAGTAGCCCCAGAGCAGAATGAGACATAGCGCACCTGAGGTGAGGGACTCGGGCCACTGGTGTCGCAGCAGGGGCTGGGGTAAAGCTGGGCTCACCGGATGTGCACGAGGAGCACCCAATGTGGAGCACGAAAGGTGTGCAGACAGCCTTGGTCCCTGGGCGGACGGGAGTCCATTACCAAGTGAACCCTATGGGACCTGGAATACAGTGGCTACTAAAGGTGCTATGCAGGTTGCCAGGCTGTCCTGTCGTGCATCTACCTGGGACAAGATGTTGGCCCTTACTGGTTTTCCTTCCTTTCTTCCTTCCTTCCTCCATCACCTCCTCTTTTGCTCCTTCAACAACTACTTAGTGAGTACCTGCACGATCCAGGGACTCTGCTAGGCACTTGAGATATAAAAATATCTTAACACAATCTTTGTCCTCAAAGAAACATGTAGATGAGGACAATCATTAAACAGACAGTTATAGTACAATATGAGTCTGGCAGAGAAATGAACAAGAGGGGAAGGAGAGAAGAAAGGCTTCACATAGGAAGTAACATCTAAGGATGATGATGATAACGACAACAACAGATTACTGTGGTGGGATCTGACTACTTACCAGGCAATGTTTTAAGGTCTTTATAAAACGAACACATTTAATTCATATAACAGCTCTATGAAAGAGATGCTATTGTTATCCACGATTCAGAAATGACAGAGCTGAACTATTGAAAAGTTAACTATGTCTTCCAAAGTTGAGGTCCCACTGCCAGAGACTGATAGCTATTCATCAAAACCCATGTTCTCTTCTTCGTGGCCACAAAGCTAAACTATCAGCCCTGGATGGTGTAGCTCAGTGGATTGAGTGTGGGCCTGGGAACCGAAGGATCACAGTTTGATTCTCAGTCAGGGCACATGCCTGGGTTGCAGGCCAGTTCCCAGCAGGGGACACACGAGAGGCAACCATACATTGATATTTCTCTCCCTCTCTCCTTCCCTTCCCCTCTAAAGAGAAATAAATAAAATCTTTAAAAAAAAAGCTAGACTACATTTCCCAGCTTCTTTTGCAGTTAGGCACAGCCAAGTGGCTGAATTCTAGCCAATGAAATCTGAGCAGAAAAGAGGTGCGCCGCTTCTAGGCCAGACCCATTAAAACTTCCCATGTACATCCCCTGCCCATTTGCTTTTCCCCTTCTGAATGTCTGGAAAGGGTGACATTGAAAAGACTACGTTGAAAATGGCTGCACCTACATCGGTCTGTGTCCCTAAGCAGAGGAGGGTTTGTCCCACTGATTGTTCGATGGCCTAGCACTGTTATTTGAGGAAAAAAGCAAGAAAACAAAAAACCCTTTTATTGTATGTGGGCCATTGTAGATCTTTGAGACTTTTTTGTTACAGCGACAATTGCACCTGTTTTGAGTCTATTAATGTAAAGAACCTACTTTAATTAATACAGATACGTATGGAAAAGTGGCAGAAAATTAGGTAGAAAAGATAAATGAAGGATGTCATATGAGATAGAAAAATTTCTTACCTATTTTTTCTACAGATGAAGATGGAGCATAAGCAGGGAAAATGGATAGGTTTATATCCAGTTAAGTAAAGAGATTTGAGGGCAGTCATCCCTAATACATATTTATTTTCTGAGCAATAAGAAGAGGAGTTGTCATCTTAAGGGCATGCTGGGTGTGCGGGCCTGTGGGTAGACTGGGAGGGAGCGGGCTGAGAGCATGAGAAAGATGGTGAAGGTTGATAATGTGAGAGGCAGCCACGAAGAGACCAGGCGTGGGGCTTGCATCAGTCAGGTTCCTAGAGGAAAAACAAATACAACTCTGTGTCTGTCAAGTAGAAAGAAAGTTAGGTGCTTACCTGAGAAGCAAAGTTAAGGGAGAGCCGCACTAGCTTTCAGTTCCATTGCCTCAGAGCCAGAGAGCTGCTGCCATACAACTCAGACGCGCACGGAAAACTGCTGCCAACCTCAGAGACCGCCACTGCCCCAAGGCAGGGACATGGAAGGAAAATACGGTGACAACTGAAAAACTCACATTTGAGAAGCCTATTTGGGCATTTTTAAAATGTAACTGCGACTTCTGATCAAGATGGCAACATAGGTAAACACAGCTTGCCTTTGTACAACCACATCAACATGATGACTAAATTATAGAAGAACCATCACTCAAAACTCATCAGGAATCGAGTTAAATGGAAGTCTGACAACTATGGAATTAAAGAAACCACATCCATCTGCACTAGTAGGAGGGGTAGAGACGTGGAGGCAGCTGGTCCTATATCCACACGTGGTGGATAAAAATTTGGGAGGGCTATCTCACAAGTGAGGAGTCCCAGCCCTACATTAGGCCCCAGAGCCCAGGGTTCCAGTGCCAGGAACATAAGTCCCCCAACTTCTGGCTGCAAAAACCACTGGGGATTGAATCAATGGAAGAAACTTCTGGAGTCCCAGCAGTTCCTCTTAAGGACACGAACTCACTCAGATCCACTCCCTCTGAGCTCTAGCACTGCGGTAGCAGTTTGAAAGGCAACGGTGGCATACGGGAAGGAACTGAAGTATCTGGCATCAAGGCAAGAGCTGGGGGGCAGCTTTCTCTCAGTCAGAGGCTATTATCCCTTTTCTGAACCCTAGCCCCACCGAGTGACAAAGTTAGCAGGCAGGTGGGTGCCATATCCACTTGGCTAACAATGTTTGCCCCACCGTGGAGATCCCCTGGGCTCTGATTCACCCAACTTATAGATGTTAATAGTGGCATTTCCATATGAATGGCTGATCTTGGCTCATGCTTCACAACTTCCTAAATCCTTTACGAAGAAGCAATAGCTAGCCTCCGTGGGCCCCCAGCCCTGCAACCACTTACTAAGTGGCCCCAGGCCTGACACTAGTAGCAGTCAGTTTAGATTCTCAGCTTAGCTTTGCCTGGGAATCTCCAAGCCCAGGACAAGTAACAGCCATCTCAGATTGCTCTATAGGTCAGACAGGGTGGGCCTGGGGAAAACACTGATGGGGGCTGACCTAGGCTTGTACCACCCAGGAAAGCCAGGGCCAGCACACCCAGTGAACAGCTACAGACCACTAGGAGCACCACCACCCTGCCCCTGCACAGCTGATCCTCCACAGAGGGCAGAGGTTGGTGGTCAGTGGTCACAGCCTGTCCTTATAGCTGACTGGCTTGGGTAAATCCCTTCCACTGATCTGCCAAGAGCAGTCAAGGCTCAATTACAAGAGGAAGGTGTACTCAGCCCACATGAAGGGCACACCTCAAGTACCCAGCTTGGATGATAGGGGAGGCTGTGCCATTGGACCCTACAAGACACCTACTATATTAGGCCATTTTACCAAGACAGTGAGTCACAGTACCTCTACCTAACACATAGAAACAAACACAGGGAGGCTGTCAAAATGATGAGACAAAGAAATATGGCCCAAACAAAAAAAACAGATGAAAACTCCAGAAAAAGAGTTAAATAAAATGGAGATAAGCAATCTATCAGATGCAGGGTTCAAAACACTGGTTACAAGGATGCTCAAGAAACTGAGTGAGGACCTCAACAGCATAAAAAAGTTCCAGTCAGAAATGAAGAATATACTAATTGAAATAAAGAAAAGTTTACAGGGAAACACAGTAGAAGCTAAGAATCAAATCAATGATTTGGAACATAAGGAAGGAAAAAAGAAAACAATCAGAACAACAAGAAGAAAAAAGAATCCAAGAAAACAAGGATAGTATAAGCAACCTCTGGGACAAATTCAAGCATTTCAATAGTTATATCATAGTGGTGCCAGAAGAGAAGAGAAAGAACAATAAACTGGAAATCTATTTGAAAAAATAATGACTGAAAACTCCCCTAATATTGTAAAGGACATAGACATGCAAGTCCAAGAAGCACAGAGAGCCCCAAACTAGGTGGATGCAAAGAGGCCCACTCCAAGATACATCATAATTAAAATGCCAAATGTCAAAAATAAAGAGAGAATCTTAAAAGCAATAAGAGAAAAAAGTTAGTTATTTACAAGGGAGTTCCTATAAGACTGTCAGCTGATTTCTCAAAAGAAACTTTGCAGGCTAGAGGGGATTGGCAAGAAATATTCATAGTCACGAGAAGCAGGGACCTAAAGCCAAGATTGTTCTACCCAGTGACGATGTCATTTAGAATCAAAGGGCAGATAAAGAGCTTCCCAGAAAAGAAAAAACTAAAGGAGTTCATCCTACCAAATTATTATTGTATGGAATGTTCGAGGGACTTCTTTTAAAAAAGAAAAGGACCAAAACTATGAACAATAAAATGGGCATAAATATACATATATCAACAATTGAATCTAAAAAACAAACAAACAAGAAGAACACAGACAGAATGAAGGACATGGAGAGAGTTTTGATGGTTGCCTGATGGGAGGGGGTGTAGGGGAATGGGTAAAGAGATGAAGCGATTGAGAAGTACAAATAGGTAGTTACAGAATAGCCATGGGGATGTAAAGTACAATATAGGAAACTAAAAAGTAGCTAAAAAACTTATATGCATGACCCACGGACATGAACGATGGTGCAGGGATTGTCTGAGGGAGTGGGGGGTGCTGGGTAGAGAGGTAAAGGGGGAAATTAGGACACCTGTAATAGCAAATCAATAAAATATAATTTTAAAAATGTAACTGCAAATTCCTTTAAATTATTTCTATCAAGACGTGAACTATGGCCTTTCCCCTTAAATCTGGGTAAACTTAGGATTGCTTTGACCAGTGGAATATGGTAGAAATGAAGCTAAGTGACTTCTAAGGAGAGTTCACAAATAGCCATAAAGAGCCTGTCTCACTTGCTGAAAACATTGATTTTAGGATTTGGAATCACCATGTAAGAAGTGCGACTACTGCAGGCCACCATGTTGTAAGGAAGCACAAGCCACGTGGAGAGGCTGGCAAGAGGGGGTAAGAGGGGGTAAGAGGGTCAGAGAAAGGCATGAGTCAATGGAAGCAGAGAGAGGGAAGGAATATACTGACAGAATCAGAGGTTGGAGTGATGTGGGCCAGGAGCCAAGAAATGTTGGCAGCCTCTAGAATCTGAAGTTAGGAAACAGATTGCTTTCTGGAGCCTCCAGAAGGAATGGAGTCCAGCTGATCCACTTTAGACTTCCGACCCCCAGAACAAATGAAGCGTTAAGCCACTAAATTTATGGTAATATGTATAGAAATAAGCAAACTAATATAATGCCCAACTATGAGTATAACCTCAGGAAACGTTTATTAGTAAATATACAGAAGAACTAGGTGATAAGCATCTCTTCTTATGAGAAACCTTGGAATTGCAATCCAGCATAATTTAAAAGACTAACTTACCCCTGAAATCTAATATTAGGAATGATGATATCTCAGTTCCCCTAAACTCCTACACCCAGACTAAATGCAGAGAGGAATAAGCCAAATAGAAAAATGCCCTGTTTTAAGAGACAATGATACCTAATATTTATTGAACACTTAACTATGTGCTTTATTTGTGTTCTCTCATCTAGCTCTCACAACAACTCTATGAGGGAAACACTATTACCATCATCCACAGAGGAGTTAAATAATTGTCTAAAGTTTCATATTTTTTAACTTCTCAAGGCCAGGATTAGTACCCATGCTGACTGACTCCCAAGTTCAAGCACATGGCCGCTACTATGTCCTGCCTTGGTGTGGAAAGGGTATAGCATGAGATGATGAATGCCTGCTGCAATAAGAATCACCAGGTAAGGGCCTCTGTGTGGCCCTGGGAAAGTTCCCTAACTTTGTGGTCTGGCTGTTCTTGTGGAAAAGGTGGAGGTTGGTCCAGGGGACCTTTAAACTCTTGGACCAGATGACCTTTAAACTCTGCAGAACAGAGTTTCTGTATATATTTCCAAGATCAAGAGAAATTACCCCTGCTAAATGAGTGAAATAAAGGAAAGGTAGCATCAAAGGAATTTGCTTCCTTTGGTGAGTCCCTGATTATGTTCCAGTATCCATCTGCGTATTTTACCTCTTTAACCACCGTTGTTTTATAAAAGGAACACGGGTGAATGTAGTAGACTGATTCTCCATGCCTCCCTGTAGCTGTGGGAAATTGCAGCCCTTCCCATCAAGAGGCCATTTCCCTACCCCTTGAGTACAGGCTCTCCTTGTGACTTGCTTTGCCCAATAGCAGACAGTAAAAGTGGTGATGTGACATGTGACAGTTCTGAGCCTCTGCCTTGCACTCTTCCAGAAAAGCCCAGGCTAGCCTGTTAGCTGATGAGAGACTATACATAACAGAGCCATGTAGTCAAGTCATCTAAGTCAAGGCCATGTTAGATTAGTCACTCTCCAACCTTGGTCAGCAGACCACAGGTGCTCAAATGAGCCCAGTCAAGATCGGCCAAGGCCAGCCCAGAACAGAATCACCCAGTCAACCACAGACTGAAAGCATGCCACTGTGGCTGTTTACTATGTCGCTTTACCAGGGCAACGGATACCAGCTACAGTTTACTTTTCAGGCAAAGCAGGAACTAGGCCTGTACTAGGCAGAACAACGTATTCATCGAGAAAATTAATCTAGTTGCAAGCAACAGAAATCTGACTTAAGCTTGCTTGAACACACAATGGAATTTTTTGGTTTATGTCACTGAAAATTCCATGGATACAGAGGTAGATCTAGATGACCCAGATTTGTCATTAGGAACTTAATCCTGGTTCTACCTTTGTCTCTGTCTAGTTTTGTTCCAGTATCTGTCTAATACAAATACTCCCATGGGGCAAGGTGGCTACCAGCAATTAGCAGCTTAACTCTATCATATTAATTATCAAGTGAAGGAGGATATCTGTTTCCCAACAGTTCAACTCAAAGTCCTGGGAACAACTTCTATGAGACTGACCAGGAACATATACCTGTCCCTGACCAACTACATTGATTTTTCAGAGAGATACACTGGACCTGGGCTGGGATCATGCATGCAACCTTAGAGATAGGGGAGAGGTTAGTATTGAAACTACATGGACTAAGACTGAACAAGATTTCCTATAGGGAAATGGAAACAGTACAGCCAAAGAATGGGGAACAGATGTCTTCTATACTCCCCAGTATGACTAGTGAATTTTAAAGAAGAGAGGGATGACTTAGCATCGATTCTTCTGCAGAAAGCAGTTCATGGTCATGCCTACCCATAAAAACCTTTCAACACTGATGCCAAAGTAGCTATTGTTGTGTACAATGCTTCTTCTACTGCACCCAGGTGAATGGGCTGAAAATCAAATTCTGATCACATCTCTCAGTCACATAAGTAGATAAGATCGAGTGGCCATACAGATAAAAAGAAGGGCTTGTGACAGTCTAGGAGCTATAAGGGATCTGAACTTCACCTCGAAGACTTTGGAAGTGGGCTCATGAGCTACCTAAATCTTAAACTTGGAGAGGCAGCATAGTGCAATGGCTAAGAGCACAGAATCTGGATACAGCCTGCATGTTTGGGTTCCAACTCTGACTGCTTTGGAAAACTGTGTGACTTTTGCCATGTTACTCAGTCTCTCTGTGCCTCAGTTTTCCTGTGAGTAAGTGGAGATAATTGAATTGATTTTATAGGAAGAGTAAGTGAGTCATATGCAAAGCAAGGAGAATATTATCTCGTACATAGAGCTATAAAGTGTCAGCTATTAATCATGCAGGAGAACTCATGTGGCAACGAATCCTTTGAATGTTGAATAAGAAATTAGAGATGCCTGGCACCAGCAATTAGAGACCCATGACCTTGTCTACATCACTTACTGTTTCTCGGGTTATTTTATTTCTTCATCTACAATATGATGAAAATATCTACCTTGCTTACTTCACAGGGCTGCCATAAGGGTCAGAGGAGATGATGGAGGTTAAAGTCTTTGAAAACCTCCAAGTCCTTCATAAATATAAGGTCCTATTAATATTAATTATCTTCATCTAGATTATCTGATTAATGTGCAGTTAGGGCAGTTTTTCATCCCACACTGTTTTGCGTAAGGAATCATTAGGAAAGAAAATCTGTTGCTGACATAAAATAATATATTCTCCAACCAAACCCAGTTCAAAAGTCATTGGGATTGTTTTGGGATTTGAAATATTCTCCACATCGTTTGTACCTAGCATGAAATAAAACTAATTGTAATAAAAGGGGGTCAAGACTCCTGGATTGCAGCTCCCAGTTCTGCTATTAATTTACTGTCTTCTCATGTGAGTCACTTTACTTCTCTGGGTTCCCAGAGTCTGTAAAGTAATTAATGTTTATAATGCTGAGTACATAGGTCTTGTGACAGAGAACTTCCTGAGCATCAGTTCCTGGGTTCTGGTCACTTCTTGGTGGAGTATTACTGATCACTGACATTAAATCACCACTGAATCTCTGGAAAGTACATCCTCCCAGACAGCATTTGATTACAAATACAGCATTTGATTAAGATAATACCTCCAAAAATATATATTGAAATTCTTCGTCTCTGGAATTCCCCATCAATAGAAAGCATAGATCAGCTTACAGATGCTCCAGAAAAGGATGGTAATTTTCCTTTCTCTGGCACTACAAAGCATTTGGCGATTTCCTCTTCCATGAATTCTCTCCCACTGTCCTAGCTTTGGGACTCTGCTAGCTCTTTCTAAGAGGCTGTTTCAGCAATTTCCTATAATCTGTAAGGCGCTATGTGATCCACTCTCCCCACCTCCTCTGACTTCCTCTTCTCCTTATCGCTCACTATGTATCAGACATAATGGTCTCCTGGCTATATCTGGACCAGGCCAGAGTTCAGTCCTACCTCAGGGCCTTTGCACTTGCTGTCCTTCCGCCTAGAATTATCTTCATCCCATGGCTCCTTGCATGCCTTTAACCACCATGTTATAGCAATAAATTGTTCAACCAGTGTTGTTAACATACGAGAATCATAGAGTCAGTAGGCAAAAGGAAACTTGTATCCGTTCTTTTAGTCCTTGATTTATATTTTTCTCTCCACTCCTTGTCCGGTAAAGTCCGTTACCAAAAATAAATAACAGAGAAGGAAAAGAACACAATTATCTGGGAGTGATTTTGTAAATAGGTTGGGATCATTGTTTAGAGTGGGGCCTCTTACCTTCAGGTAACTTCAGACTTCTAACTTCTGAAATCATCTAACGATTTTGCATGAATGAGCTTATTTGCACTTTTCTGAGAAGTTCTACAGCTTTCCAAAGCTTCCTTAAGGCATCTGTGACATAAAAAAAGAACCTAAGGAAAAAAATAACCAATCAGCTTACTGGAAGCCAACTAAACACTGAATACTTCTATATTTATTATTAAAAATAAAATCCATAAATGCTATGGAGCCATTAAAAATATTTGCAACTCTGGTATGACAGAAAATGCTGATGCTGTAATGCTAATAACAATATAAAGTGTTTACCTAATTCCCTCCTCAGTCCATGCACATTTCACTTCATTGCCTCAACACTGTATTTGTCAAGGCCACCGTCACCTTGTTGGATCCAGCAGCTACTTCTCCATCCTCAGCTTTCAGTATAGTTGGCCACTTGCTTGGTTCCCATGCCAAGACTAGTCCATTTCTATCTCGCAGGCTCCTTCCCAGTCACCTTCCTGACCCTCCTATTTGTTGGAGACTCCAGGGTTAAACTTGGGTCTTTTTCCTTCCTTCATCCTCCTTTCTATCACTGTCTACCTAAGTGATCTCATCCAGTTCCATGGCTTTAAATATCTCAAACTTTCAGTAAAATGTACATAAGGTATTAAATCCACACCTCCAGTCCTGACCTCTAACAATGAGCTCTACGCAGGAATGTATTCAATTGTCTGCTTAACATCTCTCCTTGGTTATCTAAGATGTAAGCACCTCAGACTAAGTATTTCCAAAGAGAGCTATTATGATTATGACTATAATTATTGTCTGTGTTTTTCAGCTCACAGAATAGTGCATGACCCATAACAGACTCCCAAGAAATATTTGTTGAGTGAATAAATGGAAAAATATATATATACACACACAAGTCTTTGCACAGTTATGATTAATAACATGATAGTAGAGTGGTGGAAAAACACCGATACTAATGGTTATGCATGAAATTGTATGATTTTTCCTTAAAACTCCTTTTCTACTTTTCAATTTTATTTAGATCACAGCTCTTAAAAATACCAGATTCTGGAGCTGAATGACCTCTGGCAGACTGCCACCTACTTTGCTTTGTTCGTTTGCCAAAGGGGCTTAAAAATACGTACCTCATTCATAGTCATGTAGCACTCACAGTGTGCTTGAGGAATACAGTGAAGAAATAAAATGGAGTCACTATAGTCAAGCTGCTAAATTACTAAAAGGTAGTAATTCGAGATATGAGGAAAGGATGGTTTTAACTGGCCTGGGGACTTAAACGTTTGAACTTTCCAGTCCTCTCTCAATGCCTCTATATACAGGGTCTGGCACACATAACGCCTGCTTGAGTGTGGTTGGTAGCATAATAATATGGGTGTGATAATTTATAGTTTGAATTTGAACATTTCACCTAAAATGTCATATAGGGTGCTTGAGTGTGATATTGTTATGTTACAGAACTACATGCTTACGACTTTGTAATTAAAAGGAGGGGCGTTATTTCTGCCAGACACCCCCCCCCCCCCATAAACCTCCAAGTAAGCGTCTGATTTACCCCCTGAAGGACTCAGGAAAGAACTGTCCTAGATCCAGACCGAGGCCGGTGATCCAGACAGTGAGGTCAACTATTCAGACCACGGATTACTACCATCATTTATCAATCCAGAGGCTAAGAATGCGGGGCTGTTTCCCAACAACGACCTTTATAGTATAGGAAACCTCAGCTTAAATGTCTCTTTCTGAACACTCTGAGTATTGTCTAGTTGCGTTTTCTGTTTGCAAACCCTAAGAACCTTGAATAAATCTTTATCACTTATTTCCAGACAAAGATTCCTGATACATGTGCTCAGTGTACATGCTTTATCGTGAAATTATGGATGTAAAGAACTTCCCAGGGTGAAGGACTTCGCAGAGTGTTAGCTGATAATGATAACAAACGTGTTTCCTTTTATGATAAAGATACACATTCTTCTTACACGCCTTTACCAACGACAATATAACGCCAGCCACATACTTGCCAGCCGGCGCCTCCGCCCAGCTGTCTCCCAGGGAGCTCCCCTAGGGCGCGCCTGCTCTGTCTCCTTGTTCCGCCCACGTGACCGCCCTCAGGCTCCTCCCCGTCTCCAACATGGCGGCCTCCTGGAGCTCAAGTCACACGTGAGAAAGAATTTGGATACCAGGGCATCCAAGAGTGCAAGTGGATCATCCAGCTTCCGCTCCCTACCTTCCGTTGCATCCCTTCGACCCTTCCCCAGGCGCTCGTGGGCCGCTGCCCCTCCGCAGTCATGAAGACAAAGCCCGTTTCCCACAAGACCGAGAACACACACCGGGTGAGCAAGAGAGCATGGGCCGGGAGCCGAGCCCCTGGCGTCTCAGCCGCGGTACTGGCTCTGAGGAGTACTCCCGGGGCCGCAGTGTTCTGGGTCAAGCGTGAGTTCCTTGATTGGAGGCTCTGGCGAAAGAGAGGGACTCTTCGGTTGTAGTAAACATGGGGTGGGAAATTTGCGGCAGCAAATTTCGCCCATGATTTGTGGGTTCTGGAGTGCGTGGGAAGCCTCTTCATTGCAGAGTTAATTCAGTCTCACAGACTAATTCTTTTGGCGCTGCTCTCCCCTGCTAATTTATCTTTAAATGCCAAATTAGGAGGCGGAGCGGAGGGAGAAAGTTAGTGCTTTCCAGCCAATGGCTACTGCACTATTTTCTCCCTTTGTCCCTTGAGAGTTTCCTCGCTGTGGTGCAACTGTAGGTTCCTATGTGTTCATTAACACTATTACTCCAACGATTTATCCAGGTCCCTGTGCTTTCAGACGGCTGCGAAATCTAGCAATAGATAATAGCAAAGTCACATCACCAGCTTTCCACAGTCTAGCATGGAAATTTTACTTGAAATGACGTAACTGAAACAACTTACGCAAATACATTGATAGGAGTATTCTAAATGTTATCTCCGTATAGAAGTGCAGTGCGTTTAAGGCTCCGTGTCTTTCCGTTTGTTATTACACTTATCTTTTGATTCATCAGTGATAACTACTTAGAGTTTCAAAACTTACACATTTTTACCGTTATATATTATGGTATATAATGATAGTACATAAGGAGGCTTAATGAAACTTTAACCTTTCGACTTTCAAGACGAAATCTGCCACATGTGATTATTATACAGCACTCAAACCTATACTGAAGATGTGATAAATATTAAATGACTATGTACGTTAAATATGCTCCTCCACTCCCCTCAGTTTCTTACATTTGCTGAACGATTGGGGAATGTGAACATCGATATTATTCACCGCATCGATAGAACTGCGAGCTACGACGAGGTAAGAGAATGTTACAGTAACCAGTCTTCAAGTATTCATAGTCAGTTTTTTAGTATCTGCTCTTGAACTGGATTGTTTTTCAAGCTATCGCTTTATGAACATAAAATGGATTTAGACCTGATACAATAGCGACACATGGAAAATTATATTTAAATTAAATTATAAATTTAAGTACTCAGTAGTCACGTGTGGCTAGTTGCTACCACACTGGACAAGTGCAGATATGCAACATTTCCAGCATTGCAGAAAGTTCTCCTGGGTGATTCTGTGTTAGATAACTGTTGGTACTCAGGTGGCTTCTGTGATTCCAGCCTCCCCCTTTCCCGCATGCATTCCAAGCACTGTTGCAGTGCCATATTCTGAAGTTACAATTTTAAAGAGATTTTGAGCAAGTCACTTTCTTGGTGCTTTGTATCTTCTCTTATAAAAAGAAAGGGGCTACAACCACATCATTTTTTCCTACTTTTAACTGTGCTGTAACTCAGGCACACCCCTACTCAAAAACCTTGCTTTTTGTTGTTTCAAATAATCATTTCTCTGCTAGCCTTTAAAGGTCCTGTATAATATGCCTTCAGCCTAGGGATTCAATGTCGGTTCTTAACTATGTGGCACTTGGCTCTAGTCAGACTCTGCTCACTCCCTGTTGAGTGACTTGTCCCCAGTGTATGAATTCCGTGTGTTACATGATGTTATCTAGGTCAGAGTGCATAATGTGTTGGGAACTCATAGTCAAGGGAGCCTAATTTAAATTCCTTGGGGGGTGAAGGGTGGGGTGTCAAAAACAACAATGTAGACAAAGTGATACCTGAATTTAATCTTGTTATTTGTATAGGTTTTAGCATGGCAAAGAGGACAGGAAAGGTTGTTTAGGCTGAGGGAGAAGCCTGTGTAAAGGAGCAGAGGCTAGAGAATGTGGGTCACATTCAAGAACTACAGAGCAGTTTACTGTGGTTGTAACTGTATGTAGGGTGCATGTTTGAGTGTGTTGATAATGGCTGGAATGGGGGAAGGCATACCTGAGGAGAGAGAAAGTAGAAGGGGGGATAGTCAAGGATCATAAAGGACCTCATATGTCAAGCTAAGTCTGGCTTTTTATCCTGAAGTCATTCTAGGATTTTAAGGCGGGGGAGTAAGTGACATGATGAGGTTTAGTTTTAGATCTCTCTGGCATTAGCGTGGAGGAAGGAGCAAGACTGGCGGCGTCAGGTCACCAGTTGTGAGGATTTGGTAGTCAGCTAAGTAAGAAATGATGATGGTAGTGGCAGTCAAATGGAGAGAAGGGAAGGATTCCAGAGATATTGAATAAGTAGAATCGACAGGACTTCTTACCTACCGGATATGCAGGGAGGAAGGGAATGGGGTTAAGGTTTTTGATTTTAACACCTAAGTTGTTAGGGATCTGATTGATCAAGGTAGATTTATAGGAAGAGGAACATGGGATTGGTTTTGTTTAAAGCTTGTTAAGTTCGATATACCTGTGGCCATCCAAATTATCCTGCCTAAAAGACATTTGGAGTTGGCGACTTCAGAGATGGAATTACAGATTTAACAGTCAGCATGTGGTTTATAATTTAACGCATGGAGAGGTTAAAAGTTGTAGAGGATTAAGTGTTAAGTTAGCGGAGAAGAGAGCCTAGAATAGGATCCTGGGCTGGATGGTCCAGCATGGCCTCAATCAAATGAATGTCTGACCGTGGAGTTAGGACTTGTTGGTCTAGGTTGTCCTCGTAGCCTCTTGCTCTCCAATGAGCTAGACTAGGCTTCTTTTCATGATGGCAGAATTGTTCCAAGAGCGTGAAAGCAGAAACTTCAAAGTCTCTTACAGACTAGCTCTGGCAGTCATGGGATCATTTCTATTGCATATTATTGGTCAAAGCAAGGATGAGGCCAGGCCAGATTCAAAGGATGAGGAAATAGACTCCGTGTGTTGGGGTGGGGGCTGCTTGTCTCATTACAAAGGGACAGGGGCATAGGCCATCACAAACGGTGCACATGTGCCAGTCACAGTGCTAGGCTAGGAATGCCTTCTGTGTTTAGGTTTCAAACTGTTAAACATCTGTATATTTATATCTTTGCAAGTTTTATGAGAAATATTTCCAAAAGAGGCATTACTGGGTCAAAGGGTATACCCATTTTTAATTTTAATAGAAATGCCATATTACTTTCCCATAGTCTTGTAACAGTTAACATTTCTAAAAGTAAAATGAAAGAACTGTGAAAAGTCCATGCATTTTTCTGGGTGTAAAAATGTAAAAAACAGAAAAAAGGGTTTTTTTCCCTTAGTATGACTGTAATACAAGTTTTAGAGAATTATTTACTGCAACCAAATCAAGAAAATGTTTTTATTAAGCATCTGTCCTTATTGTATACCTGAATGCCTTCGGAGTGTATTGGTTAATGCCCTTTTTAAAAAGTTAAGATTTTAACTCTTGACTATCATTATTCTGAGATATTAATATACCACTATTCTTATTTATTATGATTATATATAGTTTGTCTTGGAACTGTCTGATTAATGGACTGCTTTCATCTTGACAGGAGGTTGAAACCTACTTTTTTGAGGGTCTGCTGAAGTGGAGAGAATTGAACCTCACGGAACACTTTGGTATTTTCTGTTTTGTTTCTGTTTCACCTGTCATTTATATTTTTTATGTTCAAAACAACTAAATAGTGGTGTGATGGAAAAGCAGAACATATTTGTTTTTTCATCCAGGAAAATTTTACAAAGAAGTTATTGACAAATGTCAGTCGTTCAATCAGCTGGTCTATCATCAAAACGAGATAGTTCAGAGCCTGAAGACTCACCTGCAAGTCAAGAACAGCTTTGCCTACCAGCCCCTTTTGGAGTGAGTAGCACGTTGAGAGAAAGCTCAAGCACGTTTGTCTGAATTTTATGAATGGTCGTGTTTCATAGGTATATATGCCTTAGGTGTGATGTTTGTAATTTAAAAATAAAAAATTTTTCTTTTCTGTTAGTCTGAATGTTAGTGCATTGCCATAAAGCAGAATCATAAGTTATACTTTTACCTCTCTTGAGACTTGATTTAGGTTTAATTAATCCTGTCATCACAGGTGATCAACTGTCATTTATGAAATAGATTTGCAGGATTTGTTTTTTGGTCTGTATGTCTCACAAATGTCACTTTTCTTCTTTGTAACTCAGTTTGGTTGTACAGTTGGCAAGAGATCTGCAAACAGACTTCTACCCACATTTTCGGGATTTCTTCCTGACCATCACCTCGATCCTGGAGACTCAGGACACCGAGTTGTTAGAATGGGCTTTCACTTCACTGTCGTATCTTTACAAGTACCTGTGGAGGCTAATGGTGAAGGACATGTCCAATATATACAGGTGACCCTTTTCTCTCTAATACAGGAGTTTTTCTTTCCTTCTTTTTTCTTTTTTGCTTTTAATATTTATTATATTTTATCGACAGTTCATTGCATTTCCATCACCTCTGAAAGATGCCTGGAATAATCTAGGCATTCAGTGCGTGTTTGCAGCCAGTCCTGTTTGCTCCTCGTCTGCAGTACTGAGAGCAGAAGCAATGCGTGTGTTTCAGTATTCAGGATTGCTGCTGTGAAAACTGCTGTGTGTTTGGGGCCCCTATATAGAATTGTCCTCCTCAATAATGAGCATTTTTGGCATTTAAGTTTGTAAGCTTTTATGTTTTGGTCGACGGCACTGATTGATATTGACCACCAGGAGAGAATTTCCAACTCTCACACATATATTCAGTTAAAAACATGCCAACCACCTGTCACGTGTTCCTGCTGACATAGCTACCTATGTTCTTTAATTATCTTTTCCCTGGCTTCTGTCTGACTCTACACTATCTTTCCAGCTCCATCTCTAATTACTTCCTTTAATAAAATCAGTTCTCCAGCCAGAGTAGTCCACAGTTTACTTCAGCAGTCTGCATTGACCTGACCCTCTCTCATATCCAGCTGTTGAAATCATATCCCTGCCCCATTAACACCTGGCTTGGATTTCATAACCTCTGCTAATATACCCGAGCATCTTGACCAGAAGTGAGATCTTTGTACTCTGCCCCTGTGGCATTCCATACCACTTACAGTACACGGTTTCTGTTAATAATTGTTCATAATGGGATGCTCTCCTCTACAGACTCCTTCAGGGCCTCATCTTAAACATCTACA
Organism: Artibeus jamaicensis; assembly: GCF_021234435.1. Taxonomy (NCBI): domain Eukaryota; kingdom Metazoa; phylum Chordata; class Mammalia; order Chiroptera; family Phyllostomidae; genus Artibeus; species Artibeus jamaicensis. Next base: position 15,616,900 of record NW_026521486.1, on the reverse strand, counting down.
TTTCTCTAACCCCATCATACCTATTAAGCCAAAAGAGGCACTCAGTATTTGTGACCAAATGGGAACAGTGAAAGAGAATGATTTCCATAGTAACTGTTTGTTTAAAATAAAGGAAAGATTATTTATAATCTGTTTCAATCTGGTACTTGTGGAACTTTCTACTTGGTGTCCTACAGACTTTAATTGCCACATGAATATGTAAGATGAACTCTTTTCCTCCCCTACCATGTAGATGTGGGTACGGGATAAGACCATAGAGTCTGTTTTGGTCATGCCCCTCCCTTCACCCTACCTTACTTTGAGCAAAGAATGACCAAAATATTTTTTTAGTCTTTACTAGTTCTCTATGAAGCTTTTGGTCAAATGTATCAGAAACCCACATTACTTCATTAAAACCCGGTAAGAGCCCTGGCTGGTGTAGCTCAGTGGATTGAGCGTGGGCCTGCGAACCAGAGGATTGAGGGTCAATTCCCAGTCAGGGCACATGCCTGGGTTGCAGGTCACTTCCCAGCAGGGGATGCATGAGAGGCAACCATACATTGATATTTTTCTCCCTCTCTCCTTCCCTTCCCCTCTAAAGATAAATAAATAAAAAATCTTTAAAAAAAACAACAAGATCTTGGGGAGGTAGTTTGTTTGGTTTCCTGAGTTCTGTTACTTTTATATCTCCTAAGTTCTAAATTTATTTGCATTTAGTATGACATCCTCAATAGCCCAGATGTTTTGACTTCAGTGTGACTGAAACCAAAGTCAGTACATTCCCCTTCAAGCTAATTAAGTCTTTTCATTCATTCATGTGTTCAGTAAATACATGCTCAGTGCCAGGCCCTGTTTCATTGCCCCATGTCGGCTGGCGATGCCGTCATTCCTCCCATCACTTACACTTGGTGCCTTAGGGGCATCTTCGACCACGTCTGCAAGGTCTCCGTGTCCTCAGAATTCTGTTACTCATACACTCAATCAGTTCACTGGGCTGAACACTGGCTGTTTGTCAGGCACTTGAGATTTAATCACAAATAAAACAGATAAAAATCCCTCTTCTTTCAAAGTTTACGTGTTAGCAGAGAGAAAACATCTTGGGCACATGCCTGGCATACGTGGGGTCAGCAAAGAAGCTGGGGTGTTTGAGCAGCCTGTGTAAGGGAGATTAATCAGGTGATGTTGGGGTCATGGTAGCTAGGGAGCCAGGTCATAAAGAGCCTCATGGACTCTGTAAGGTCTTTGGTTCCATTGCAGGGACTCTAGCAATGTCCCTTGGGTCCGTCCTTTGCCATTCCCTTCCATCACCAACCTCGGTCATGCCCTTTTTCATACCCATGCTTGTATGGCTTGAGCAGCTTTCTAGTTGGAGTGCTAGCTCTTTGTTCTTTTATTCCTCCCATATATTGCTGCCAAATTAATCTTGCTGAAGACATTCATTTCTTTTTTAGCCAGTATTAGGACGTGCTATGAGCAAGGGGCTGCTAGGTAACAAGAATATGACAAAGATAGGAAGAGTCCAAAGTCCTCTGCTTGGTGTTCAGAACTGTCTGCTCAGGAGGCAGCTTTCTCTGTGCTGCCTGCCCTGCCTCCTCTCTCAACCTCCTCTCTCAACTGTAACTATTTCTCCCACCCCATCTCTGATCTCGCTTTTATCTTGAGTGATAAGCACCTTGATATTCACCTGTATTCTTTCTGTTGTTCAGATCTTACTACAAGGTTCAACTTTTCTTGGAGACCTTTCTATAAGTCCAGTGCCACTGATCCTGTGCTTCTTAATTTCTGTGACCTCCAGTCTTCTGTTCCAATGTGTGGGTCTCTTGGCAGTCGAATGAGATTTTAAACTTCTTGTTTTATACCTGCTGCATATTCCTTGCATGTCTGGTAGAGTTGGTTGGATATATAGACATGTAATAGCACATTATTAAAGTTGTGTTATTTCTCATTTACAGGATGTATAGTACACTCCTGGCTCATAAAAAACTACATATAAGAAATTTTGCTGCTGAAAGCTTTACTTTTTTGATGAGAAAGGTTAGTCTGATATTTTATATGTTTGTTGCTCATTAATCCTTAAGAATCTGCTGAACAAAAGCTGATATCTTTTATAAAGTGGTTATCACGGACTAGTTTTGTGTATATATATATATATATATATATATATATATATATGTACACATACACACACATATATACACGTGCACACACCTGTATTTTAGGTTTTTGGTAGTTTTCAGTGTGCGTGTATACAAGTTCCCCCTAATTCAAGCCTGTAAATACATGCACAGTGAGATTAACAGGATGTTTATAATGATTTCCTGGAAGAAACTGATTGCATAGTGGCATTTTTGTTGGTTTCCATAGTAAATTTTAGAGGGTTGTGTAATAAAATGAGAATATTGGTGTTAAATGTTTCATACTCGTAAAATATATGATTTCCTACAAAAAGCAGATGTTTCCTTGTGTAGGTTTTCTTGGTCTTTCCCTTATTCCAGTGAAGTAATCACTCATGTGACATTACAAGTCTTCGCATACCATTATAGTAGTTTGAGATCATTAAAAGTGTCCATTACTTTTAGAATTTTGCCCTAAATATGAGTCTGTAGAATAGCAAGTAAAATTTCTTTATTTGGCTATGTTTATGTTTTAAATACAGTTTTCTGTGTACATTTTGTGTTTTAGGTTTCTGATAAAAACGCACTTTTCAATTTGATGTTTCTCGATCTTGACGAACATCCGGAAAAGGTAGAAGGAGTTGGACAGTTGCTCTTTGAAATGTGCAAAGGAGTGAGGAATATGTTTCACTCCTGCACGGGGAAGGTAAAGAACCAGTGGAATACTTTGAATCTGTGTGAAAGGGATTAAAAAGAAAACAAAAGATTGCTGAAATGATCGCTGAGAATAATGAGCACTAAATGGGGAGCATTAAGGCTTTAATAGTGGTGTTTACCTAATGAAGGCTCTGGATCACTAGGTGTGTTTACTTAGAAGATCATTGCTTTCTTTGCCTCCTGGACTCTAGATGGTAACATGAACTGAGTAATGAGCAAAGGTGGGCGTGGTGGGGGTAGCTGGGTGATAAAATTCCCATCCTAGTTTAGAATTCCTTTGGAGAGAGTTAACCGTCAGAGTGCCGTATCCATGATTATTCCTAGATTCGATTTGCAGGTAACCAATATCATCAGAGTGGGAAATTACAGTGTACTACTTAAAATGAGGGTTGACATGTTTATTTTAATGACTCTTGCATTCCCACAGGCAGTGAAGCTAATTTTGCAAAAACTAGGGCCAGTTACTGAAACAGAAACTCAACTCGCATGGATATTAGTTGGAGAAATGCTAAAAAACATGGTCAAATCTACTGCGTGCTACATCCACAAGGAACATTTTGGTATATTTTTTGAATGCTTGCAAGTGAGTTCTGATTTTTCAGGATTTGCATGTAATAAGAGTCTAAGAGTTGATTATTCTTCCTTGTTTAGCAGATGACTCCTGGAGATTGTATTTTATAATTGCCTTTATACTTTTACACACTTACTAGGATTTCCCTTCCATCAACCCCTTGTACTATTTTTATTTGTGTTCATACTTTGAGATGCAGTAGAGCATAGGAGTTAAGAGCAACTTTTGGAGCCAGACTGCCTGTGTTTGAATCTTGTCTGTGTTGCTTATCGTTAGCGTGACTAGGAAAAGTTAGTTTAAGTCTCTCCTCCCCTTTTCATCTGGTGAATGGGGTAAGAGTATTGATACCTCCTCCTTCATGGTTGTAGATTGTGAGGGAATGCTTATAAAGAACAACTGTGCACTCAGAAGAGTTAGCTGCCTTTATCCTTAGTGACTCCCAGTGAAAATTTGAACCGCTTCACATAATACTTCTATCATTCAGTTAACAGGTGACTTAGATATTTTATAGTTATTCTCTCCATTAAATATTCTTTTAAATTCAATTCTTTGTTCACAGGAATCACTCCTGGATCTGCACACAAAAGTAACTCCAGCTAACTGTGGTGAAAGTTCTGAACAGATTAAAAGGTTGTTAGAAACATACCTGATACTTGTGAAATATGGAAATGGATCAAAGATAACCAAGCCTGTTGATGTGTGTAAGGTGAGTTCCCAACTTAATTTGCTTAGAGTTTGGTCATTAAAGTGGATTGTTAAATGAGCATTGTTTTCTCTTTTATTTATAGGTATTGTCTCAAACATTACAAATAGCCCATCTCTCCACATCTTGCCGAAAAAGCCTCTTGGATGTAATTTCTGCTTTGATCCTAGGCGAAAATGTTTCCTTGCCAGAGACCCTCATCAAAGAGACCATAGAAAAAGTAATTTACTTCAGCCGATATTAATTGCATAGTTAATGTGTTAAGCATTTCATAAGCCTCCTGGGAAGTATAAATGAAGCGTGGCAAAAGCTCTACCTTCAGAGAATTTATAATCTTAGTAATAATCTTTGAATTAAATGCTGTAATAAGGAAAACAAAGTGCGATGAAAGCTAGATCTGTCCGGCAAATACACCTCGAATATCTGTAGCCTACATTGTGCTGGGTATCGACCAGGCTTCACGGTGGCGATTGTGATGTCTGTGGTTGGGTGGTTGGGTGGTTGGTTTTTTTAAGATTCTATTTATTTTTAGAAAGGGGAAGGGAGGGAGAGAGAGAGAAATATTAACGTATGGTTGCCTCTTGAGCGTCCCGCACTGGGGACCTAGCCCACAACCCAGGCAAGTGCCCTGACCGGGAATCAGACCCATGACCTTTGGTTTATAGGCCTGTGCTCAGTCCACTGAGCTAGACCAGCCAGGGCTGCCTGTGGTTTTCGATAGGAAAGTAGGGCCCTGAGAGTGAGTAGTTACAATTTGCTGAACTGATCTATTTACACCGTACAGAAACATAATAGTTAATTCTGTCTGGGGTTGAGGGACAGAGATTACTTTTCGAAGGACTGGTATTTGGGATACTCCTTGAAGGTTAAATAATGGACTGTCTGCAGAGAAAGGGTTAAAAACTAGGAACGGAAACAGCAAAGATGTGTTCAAAAATTTTTGCCACCTAGGCATGTGCACACTTGAGGAAGTGTGATGTATATCCCGTGAGCTTGGCTCTGCTGGGCTTTGAAAAGTTAGGTTGGATGTTATCCTGCAAGTAGTAAAGGGCCCTGGGAAAATTTTTAGCGGGGAAATGATTTGATGAAATGTACATTGGAGTGAGTGTAGAAGATGGATTGGAGGGAAGCGGCATTAAAAATGGATCAGTTAGGTTCTTCCTAGCTTCATGTGGTGCAGCAGTCGGGAGTGTAGAGGAGGATGTAAAATCATGCTGCTGGCTCTTACTCCAGTCTCTGTAGCTAGAAGAAAGCAGCTCTGGCAGAGCCCTGTGTTGCCACTAGAAGCTCAGGGCCTTTCACATCTATGTGAGCTTCTGTGGAGAAGGCTTAACCTGTGGGCGGACAGAACGCTGATGGACCCGTGCCCACCACTCCCTTACTCTAGCAGCTTTCCTAGGAGGGCTGGAGCCTGTGTCTCCCAGCTGGGAGTGGCCCCCTGCACAGCTGCAGACTCCGCGGTCAAGTTCTTCTCACCCCCCACGACTATGTTAACTTGTATCCAGAGTCCCACTACTTTCTCTTTGCAAGTTAGAGGACCTTGAAGGTTTTGAATGGGGAAAGTACTCTCTGTGTACTTACATTAATATTTTTTACTTGTGGTCCACAGACTTTTGAGAGCCAGTGTGAAAGACGTTTGATTTTTGATTTTTCTGAAGTCATGTTTGCTATGAAGCAGTTTGAGCAGGTGAGCAAGATACTAAGTTTTGCTTTGTTTTGCTTTGAATCTGTCATGATAAATTTAAAATCCTGTGATTGTTTTTGTGTGTGTGTTTGTTTAGAGAAACAGAGTAAGTATTGGATGTTTTTATTCATATATACTTTTTAAAACAATTACATGTATGTTTCCAATTTTAGGTCACAAATGAAATCTTACTTCATATGCCAAGGCATTTAAAATGATATTAGGGAACCAGCTTGATTTTATTTTTTCATTTCAGTTGACATTCAATTTTATATTAGTTTCAGGAACCAGCTTGTTTTTAAATAATCCTTTTGGAAGTTATAGAACCATGTGGTAAAATTGGAAATAAGAAACAGTTTAAGGAACTTTTACGATTGGAAGCACAGAAAATAGTTTCTAGATCACTGCATTGGAGGAATGTTGCCAATTCATTTCATTGCTACAAAATAGATGCCTGATGGAATGAGACAAATCTTACTCATCAAATCCTGAATGTATTTAATCTCTTTTCCCTCACATCCATCAAATATTTGCCATTCCTTCTAACTGGTAATCGTACAGTATACTTCGTGGAACCTCTCTCTTTATCTCTGTTCTCTCATTTTCCCCTTTAGCCCCTAGTAATATATGTTACCATTTGTCCCAGAACAACAGCAACAGAGACCTTCTTTGTACATGTTCCAGCCCTGTTCCCTCCTGCCCAGTGCAGGCCCTTTATTTCACTGGGTGGTTTTTTGTTTGTTTGTTTGTTTGTTTGTTTGTTTGTTTTTAGCAACTGAATCTTCTCCTTCTTTCCTGTTCACTGTGGTCTTTTTAAAAAAATGTATCAGAGAACCCTATGGTGTTTAAAATTTAAAGTCAAACAGGGCTAAAAAGTAGCCACTTGATTTCCATTCCCATCTTACTCATCAGTAATAAACCACCTCATGATTTTGAGCAATTTTTTTCTGGAAATTACTTTATATTTTAAGTCATTTGAACTTACCGCTGTTCCTCCATGCGTTAGTTGTAGCCCTCCTCCGCAGACTTCCTCCCATGGGGGATGGATTCTGGTCGCTTTCCATCTCTCATCTTGCTAGAGCTACATGATAAATTTTGGCTGAATTCATGTTCACTATATACTTAATTATTATTTTACAAAATGGACTTTTTAATAATTATATTCTTTTCTTATATACGTTCTTTTTTTCCGCCCTGCATTTGCCCATTCTTTAACAACTGGGAATGGTTTTCTCTGGCTGGCTGGTCAGTGAGCGAGCCTTGTCCAGCGTCGTGGTGGAATGTCGTCCGGTGACACATGGCATGTGGCACATCGTCCACCCTTCGGCAGCTCGGTGTTTTCCTCCTCCTCCAGAGGCATTTGCCCTGGAGCACTACAAGTCTGATTGGGCAGTTCTCTCAGCCCACTGCACAGATGTCAGCGTGGAAGACCCTTTGCCTTTCTCCTGTCTCCTGGATTCCACATCTTTCTGGTGTTATGTTGTAGTTTACGCTCTTATTTTGATGAACATTCTCCAGAGGTTCCTTCAGAGGTTAATGCAAGTAAAATTTGGAGATTTAGTACACTTAAAATTGTCTTTATTCTCTCCTCACACTACATGGCTCGTAGGCTGGGTATGGAGTTCGAGATGGTCGTTTTCCCTCAGTTTTCCAGGCATTGCTCTGTTGTCTTCTGGCTTCCGTGGTTCCCGCGGAGGGGTCTGATACTGTTATGATTCCTGATCCTTGGTTATAATCTATGTTTTCCTTTGTGGAAGTGTTAGAACTTCTTTTCTTTAGGTGTTCTGAAGTTTATGTCTGTTAATAGGTATAATTTTTCTTTCTTATTTTTAGCTTTTTCTACCCAGTTTTCTTTTATATATTGAGAATTGTTTTTTGATTGATGACGCTACAGTCAAAGATGAAGCTCTGGCCAGTTTGGCCAAGCTCATTCTGAACAAAGCTGCGCCCCCCACAGCCGGCTCGATGGCAATTGAGAAGTACCCTCTGGTTTTCTCACAGCAGACAGCGGGGTAAGTGCTCCCTCTTCATCCCCTGTATTGTTGGTGGGATGGCCCACTGGAAAATAATATGTTAACAATGCTGTAAAAACTGCAAAGATATCTGTGACATAATATGTGGAAAAAGCAATTGTAGAATGGTGTGTAAAATATGATCCCGTTTGGCAAAGTTAAAAAGTGTAAGAAACCACAGGAAAATACATGGAGGATACAAATAGGTTAACTTACATAATGTCAGGAGGATAGTAAGTTGAAAATGTGACTGGTAAATTTTTTTAGCCTTTTAAAAAAATATGTATATTCATGTGCAATTGCAAGTAATAGTACAGAGAGGTTCCATATACCCTCCACCCAGTTTTTGCTGGCAATAGCATCTATATAAATTCACTGCAATATCACAAGTAGAAAACTGACGTTGTACAATGCACAATTCCATTTATATAATATTTGGGGCCTGCAGCTAGGCAAAGAATTCTTAGACTGGACATCAAAGACCTGACCTTGCATGACCTTATTCAGAGTTACCAGTTTTGCAGGCACTTAACATGTGTGCGTGTGTGTATGTACATGGTTGTAAAGGTCGAGTCAGGTGTAGCACAGGAAGTCGGTGCAGGGCCATTCCGTCACCGCAGGGGTCTTTGGTGCTCTGCTGGCCATGCTCACACGGCTGCTCCCCGCTCCATCCCTACCTCCCTGGGGACCACTAATTTATTCCCCATTTTTGTCATTTTAAGAATATTATATAAATGGAGTTGTACAGTTCACCTTTTGAGATTGGCTTTTTTCATTCAACACAGTTCCCTTGAAACTTACCCAAGTTGTGTGCCTCAGGAATCCATTCATTGTTTTATGTCAAACACCTTTTCACGTGCTTATTGTTTAATCAATCAGTCACCTTTTGGAAGACCGTTAGGTCAAGCCTAGTTTTCAGCCATTGTGGATGAAGCTGTTTGGAACATTCCTGTGCATAATTAATCCCTGTACGTAACTGTTTGTTCCTCTGAGACAACTGCCCCAAAGTGGACTTGGGTTATGTGCAAAGTGCAGGCTTAGTTTTCTGAAAAACTGCCACAGGCTTGTCCGGAGAGGCTGTGCTACTCCCTGTCGCCAGCAGCAGTGTGAGGGACAGCACCTGGCGGCGACGCTGTTACGTGTTCACCGGTCTTTCAGGACTCGGTGGCACCTCATTGTGGTTTAATTTGCATTTCCCTAATGACTGATGATTTGAATATCTTTTCATGTGCTTGTCATCCACATACCTGTTCATTTCTTTGACCCATTTTCTGATTCTTTTATTTCTTTTTTTTTAGTTTACTGTTGTTCAGTGACCGTTGTCCCGCCTTTTCCCCATTCCTTCCCAGTCCCTCCACCCCCCTCCATTGTCTGTGCCCATGAGTCCTCTATTCATGTTCCTTTGCTTGCTCCCTTTTCCCCCATTATCCCCCTGTCCCTTTGGTCACTCTCAGTTTGTTCTTTATTTCCAAATCTCTATTTTGCTGATTTGTTGGTTTTGTTGATTAGGTTCCACTTATATGGTATTTGTCTTTCACCACCTGGCTTATTTCACTTAGCATAATGCTCTCCAGTTCCATCCATACATTGTGTAAATGTCCCATAGTTTTTTGATCTACTCATTTACTGATGGGCACTTAGGCTGTTTCCAGCACTACTGTAAATAGCACTGTTGTGAACATTGCTTTCTTTCCTTACATGGAGTTACTTTTAGACAGAGGGGAAGGGAGGGAGAAACGGAGAGAAACATCAATGTGTGGTTGCCTGTTACATGACCCCTACTGGGGACCTGGCTCACACCAGGCACGTGCCCTGACTGGGAATTGAACCAGCGACCTTTTGGTTTGCTGGCTGGCGCTCAATTCACTAATTCACACCAGGGCTCTTTACCAAGTCCTTATGTCAGATACATGATTTGCAAATATTTTCTCCCAGTCTGTGGCTTGTGTTTTTTTGTTTAAAGATTTTTCACATAAAGCAGAGTTTTAAATTTTGATGAGGTTGTTTATCAACTCTTTTTCTTTTATGGATAATGCTTTTGATGTCAAGTCTGAGAACTCTTTGCTTAGTTGTAGGTCCAAAATATTTTCTCCTATTCTGAAAGTTTTATAGTTTTATGTTGTACATGTAAGTCCATGATTCATTTTGAGTTAATTTTTATGTGAGGTATGAGGTTTGGTTAGGTTTCTTTTTTTTTGCCTATGGATGTCCACTATTCTGACAACATTTGCCAAAAAGGCTTTTTTCCCCTCACAGAACTGCATTTGTACTTCTGTCAAAACTCAGTCGGACATATCCGTGTGGGTCTGTTTCTGGACTCTGCTCTGTCCCATCGACCTGCATGTCTTTCCTGTTCCAATACCAGACTGTCTAGTGACTATAGCTCTAAAATAAGACTTAAAAATCTTGAGAAGATATTCTTCTACTTTATTCCTTTCCAAAATTGTTTCAGCTATCCCTGTTTCTTTGCATTGCTATATAAATTTTAGAAGAAATTTACCTATGCATGCGTGCAAAAAAAAAAAAACAAACCACCACCCTGCCAGGATTTTGTTTGGAATTGCATTAAGTCTGTAGATGAACTTGGGGAGAATTGGCATCTCCATAAAGAAACGCAAAACCATTGGCTTTGTTTCTATCACAAGGCTGGCACGAGGAAGAAAGACGTGGCGTTAACATTTAGATTCTATACCTTCTCAATGTTTGAATTGTTCGAATGGCCATGGATTACTTTCTTAATTCTATTAAAAACAATGCATCGTCTTTGGACCATGAGAACAAAGTTTATATAAACATGTGGAAGAATCCTTCTTGCCATCTTTCAAATAGTTGGAGTGGGTATGCTTCTAGAAATTATAAATTAGGAAACCAGTTCCCTTTTGTGTTTATAGATGGGAATACGTAGGAATAAAGGATTCTTTTACTTCTTTTGGATTAGTTGGACCTGTTGCTGCATTCTGTGAGTACGTGCTGAGTAATCAGCTTTGAAGCAACAGCACATCCCTAGAGGAGGGTGTCACTGTCCCCCCAGTCACACCACAGAGTGAGCTTCGAGCCTAAACAGGCTGTGATTCTGAAGAAACCCCTGTTCTTCACACTTTGCTGATCTTGCTGACCTCAACAGTAGCTTCTCTTTGAGAACACACTCCATTTCACTGAGCTCTGACTCCTTAGGAATAGGTAATGAGTAACCCCTACAGAATTATTCCCTTGGAACTTCTCTCTTGATTTTGCAACACCAAGCTAATCTCCAACACACACATTCCTTGCAAGTGACCAGAACTATGGGTTCCCGGCAGTGGGAGTGAGCTGTTCTGTCAGCCTCCATGAGGTGAAGCCCAGGGCCCAACTGAGGCTGCAGGTCAGACCTCTCCACATTGTGCTCTCAGCCATCTCAGATCCTTCTTAGAATGTGACATGATAAGTGTAAAAAAATTAGTGCAGGCATACGAACAAGGCGAGTGCCACCGCTTCTGTGTTTAGTTCTCTGAAAAACCTTCTGTCACCTTCACAGAAATAGGGTACATGTGAATGGTGGGTCACCTTGCAAAAGGTTTCTCCTTTTGAAAAGAGGACATTCTTGGGGTGCAGGGAGTGTGCGAGGCAGGGAAACAGACAAGGTAATTTTACACAGTGATAAAAAGGAAAAATAAAGCAGGTGTCGAAGGAGTGGAAAGGCAGTACTCCTTTCTGGAGAGGGGCCTTGGAGTCCATTGTAACGATGGAAGGAGCCAGCCTGGCCAAGAAAGGCTTGGTCGTGGGCTTTCCAGGTAGAGGGAAGAGTTACTGCACAGGCTCTGGGAATAAGCCCGGGATGTGCGAGGAACAAAAAGAAAGTCCGTGTGGATAAGGAGCATTGGGCTGGGAGGAGGCTGGAATGAGGGAATGAGTGAAGTAGACGGGGCTCAGATTGCTGAGAACCTCACAGAACGAGGCGAGGGGAGTGGATTTTACTGGAGGAGCTGTGGCAGATGGACGAAATGAGGGGACGGCATAGTGAACAAGGACGCACTTTCTTAAAGCATCTTGATATTTTACTTGTCAGATTTTTGCAGATTATTCAGTCATGGTTAGCATTAGACTATATACCAAGATGCAGTAACTTTTAGAAACTGCAAGGGAAAATAACTATCATAATCTTCAGACATTCAATATCCTGGTAAGGATGAAACAAGGTGGAATGCAACTTTCCTGTTCATTTTAATGATAAAAAGAATACAAACCTGATATTCCATTTCTCTTGTGTAACAAGTAAGCAAACTGGACATGGTGGATAAATTATAGAAATATCATTTTACATGTTCCTGTGTTTTTTCTTTTGATTACATTTCTGTCTTAAAGAGGACAGAGGTATATTTCATTGGCAAAAATAAAAAGAAGCTAACAAGAGGAGTGCCAAAGTAACAGATACTTAAAACTGAATGTCAGGTCAGAAACATTATTGAGTAACCATTTATCAGATTAAAGCATCATAGAAAGTTCCTTTTGAATCCTCATCCTTTTAGTGACTTTTGTCATGTGTACGTACTACAGTAACTTGGCGACATCGTTGCACATTTGTGAAGTACAGTGCTCCCTCCTTAGCTGCACATTCCAAGGCCCTTAGTGGGTGGACGCCTGAAACCTCAGCTGGTACTGAACCCTGCATGTACTATGTTCTTTTTCCTTCACATACATACGTGCCGTAATAAAGTTTAACTTACAGTTCAGGCACAGTGAGAGATTAACAACCACCACCAATAATAGAACAGTTATAACAATATACTGCACTAAACGTTATGTGAATGTGGTGTGCCTCTCACAGAACAGTTCACTGTACAGCTTCTCACTTAAAGGAGGTGCCGAGCGGCGTCTTTCTGACATGTCCGAATTGCCGGAATCACTACCCTTGTGCTTTGGGGCCTGTGTTAAGTAAAATAAGGGTCCCTTGACCAAGAGCACTGTGATATCTTGGTAGTGTATCTGATAAGCAAGACAGTTTCTTATCAGAAACTGATAAGAAAGGGGCTGGTGGCCCCTTCTCTTCAGTGTAGAGAAGCTAGAGAAGGAGATAACTCACATCCTGGGTGGTCTGGAGCTGGATACAGCAAGGTTTCATCACACTCCTGAGAACAGCACACAATGTAAAATACGTGAGTTGTTTACGAAGTTTTGTAACAAAACTGCAGATAAAGGGTGGGGGGAACTACTATGGTAATATTAAGTCCAAAAGGAGAGAGGATGGTGCAGTCAGTTTATTCCAATAAATTAACTCTCCAGTTCTTAAAAATACAGGGTCCAGCACAAGTAACGCCCCTTTTTGTTATAAAATCTTTTATTACAAAATCATAAGCATGTAATTCTTTAACGTAACAGTGTCACACTCAAGTACATCGTATGACATTTTAGGTGAAATTTTCAAATTAAGGTATAAATTATTATCCCATGTTATTAACCTACCGACCATATTCAACAGGCGTCATCTTCTGCCAGACCGTTCCGAATGTTTATCTGCACAACACTCAGAAATACTTAAAACTAGGAAGTACTTTACGTTACGAAGCAAGTTAAAGTAGAAAATAGAAGAAAGCAGAACCAACGGGGTTGAAAAAGTCTGTCGCCGAAAGTCAGTAAATGATACACATTTGTTTGGCGGTGCATGTTCAGCCATCGCTGCATCAGTTCCTCCTTCCCCAGAGGCGCGCGTGGCAAGGAGCCCCACTGTGTTTCCGACTTCTTAACGCAAGAGCAATTGCATTCTGTTCTATTTGAAATATTTGTTTATCTTTCCGTCTTTCAGATCCTACGTAAGGCAGAAGAAGACCAGAGCCCATGGAGGGAAGGAGCAGAACCCAGTGCTGGACCATCTTTTATCTATAATTCAGTTACCCCCCAACAAAGACGCCACTTGCCTTTCACATTCTTGGGCATCCCTTGTCGTGTTACCTCACGTTAGGTGAGAAAATATGTATTATTTTCAAAGAGACGCTTAGCATGTTGCGTAAAACCTTTATTAGCTATTCCTTGCTGTCCCATGAAAAGCCAGTTTGAACTTTTCCTTTTCTTCCCCACTTCCTGGATAGACCTCTCGAGAAAGAGAAGGTGATACCACTGGTCACATGCTTCACCGAGTCACTCTTCATGGCTGTTGACAGAGGCCGATTTGGTAAAGGTCAGTCATAATGTCCATGTGTTCTCTTGTCTTTCTTTACTGACACACCCTGTCATTGTGTGTCAGTAAATCCACAGAATGCCAGAGAACAGTACTTGCATTGTGTCCTGGCATAACCACCTATGAGAGATACGGGGGAAAAGAGGGCAAGGGGGAGGTGTTGCACTTGCACTTTGTAACCTGGTGGCCAGGGTAGGGCGGCTTGAACATAAGCTGCATCTGAAAGTCAAAGAAACGAGGACCTCCGGCAATTCTTGAGCCCCAGCCTGTGTTTTTATTCCCGGTCTCCATGCCCAGTCTGTTCCTGATGTGTGCCTCATGCTCCAGGCATTTGCTTGTCCTGAGCAACACACTTCCTCTTCCAACCTGGCTGCCCTTGTACATGCCCTTGTTCCTTCTCCCTGTGGTTCTCTCTAGGTCTCTGTTGTTTGGTGAACTCGCACATATCTTTCAAAACTCAGCTTAAGCACAACACCTCCAGGAACACGACCCTTGCAGGCAGAATTTGGCCTCTCTGCCCAAAACAGCATTTCCTGTTGTATTCTTGTACATCACTCCTCACTAGGCTGAGAACAGCAGTTTAAAAGTAGGTGTTTTGTTTTATTCTAGCACAGTATTTTTTTTTTCTAACAGCAGTTATTCATTCACTTAACTATTAAGATGCTAGACTCTGTGTGAGATACTAAGTACCCATTAGAGCATGAGGCACACTCACCATGTTTCAAGGGCGCATCCGCCCGTGACTGCTGGCTGGCTGCCTGCCACATGGACCTTGGCTGCTCCTTGGCCTGAGTTGTATGAAGTTCCACTGGATGGACCAGTCTCGAGTCTGGCGCAGGGCTTGGCAATTGTTTTTGCGAAGGACCGGTTGGTAAATGCTTTAGGTTTTGTAGGCCACATTCAGATTTGAAGTATATTTTTGTTTGTTTTAAACAACGTTTTAACAACGTAGAAGAAAACTGTACCTTGCCAGCCATGTGAGAACAGACTACCTACACGATTTAACTTGTTGGTCCTAGCTTGCCAGTGTCTGTTCTAGCATTAAATGAAGGTGTGGTTAATGTTAATTAAGTGGATTATGGGTAGTAGCCATTGGATATGGGATGCCTTATGAATTGGAGGCACGAAATCCACGCGGGTGTTATACGAAGATAGTGTCTTAGCTCTTACAAAGTCCCGTTCTCCCCTCCTCCTGAGTTCTCATTTCAATCATGCCAATCAGCGGGACCATTGAACTTCCTCTTCATCTCAGGTCATGGGACACACATTTTGGTTCACTAATTCTAAATCTGTTTTTCTCTCCAGAAAGTTGAAATACAAGACTTGTAACCTTTTGGGTTTAGATCCCTTCTGCTAAGTTCTGGCATTTGACAAATAATTCTGTAGAAGGCTCAAATTGAAGAAGTTGGTGTAAATAAAGTGTCATATACATGAGCTGTCTGGTAGTTACTGTGTCAGAGATACAAGTAATACAGTTTCTTTGGTTTTTCTGCCTTCAGGAATCTTATTTGTTCTTTGTCAAGCTGTAAATACTCTGCTAAGTTTAGAAGAATCTTCTGAACTTCTTAATTTGGTTCCTGTGGAACGTGTGAAGAATTTAGTCTTGTGAGTAAACGTATTCTCCATTTACCTTAATAACAAATAAACTATGAAGGCCGAGGTTTTTGTTAACCCTTGGGCATAATAGGTCCTATTTCGATCTATTTTATACCTGAGCTATATTCACATAGCAGATTTATAATCGACTTAAATGCTCCAATTAAGATAAATACAGTTCTTGGCAGTCTGTAAGTATAGATTCATCTGGGTAAAGGGCGTTTTCCTGTGTGTGTGACCTGGTGGTGTAGGATCCGTGAAGGGGGCTCGGTGCCCCCAGCCACAACCCTGCACAGTGCTGACCTTCTGTCAGGAGTCGCGTGGCTCTTACACAACACATTCCTGCTCCTTCGCGTTGTCTCTCAGCTCGAAGCAATCGACATTTCAGAAACCTTCCCTGTGGCCCTCTCGAGTGCCAGAACAGCCCAGTTTTCTTAAGTTTCTGGTTAGGGTATTTGCACAGGACCATTAGCCAGTCACCGCTCACCCGTATTAGCACCCTTTCTAAAGGACAGGCCTTCTGAAAACCTGGTAACATAGTTCACTTCTGTTTCTGAGGTTCAGAACATTGTATTCTCCTGCGTTTTAAAAACAGATTTATTCCTGTTCTTCTTTCCATAAATATTCACTCGCTTTTCTCCTGTACCAGGCCCTATTCTAAGCACTGGGAGACAGTGAACGAAACCCAAAATTCCCTGACTTTGTGGAACTAACATGCTAACAAAACGAGACAATAAACCAAGTAAATAAGTAAAATAAATAGCATGTTAGGTGGTGATAAGAAAATTAAAGCAGAGGCAGGGGACAGGGAGAGTCTGGAGGTTGGGGGGCAATAGCATTTTAAAGAAGTGAAGGGAAGGCCTCACCAACGGGGAGACATCTGAGCAGAAACCTGGAAGCAGCGAGGGCACTGGAGCTCTGGGGGCTCTCTGTCCTCCAGCCCACAGAGAAGTGAGTGTCCGAGGCAGGGGATGGGGGAGAGGGCCGGTCTGAGCAACCAGGAACTCGAGGCCGAGCTGAGCACCGAGTGGGCAGTGGGACAGAGGGTGTAGAGGTGGGTGTGGCAGGCAGTGTGTGACCTTCGGCCCCCGTAGGGCCTTGACTTTTACTTTAGTAGAAGGGAACATAAGGGAATTTGGGTCCAGGGTGTGATTTAGGCCTAAATCGGATCACCCTGGCTGCTGTATTGAGAAGAGACTGAAGGGGAATAAGAGAAACCAGTTAGGACCTCTTTACATTTACCTCCATATCAAATAGCACCCCTCCTCACCCCCCACCCCCCTCCACCCTTACAGCCCAGTCTCTCAGTCGAGGCTCCCTTCCCTGATTAACTTCTCTCCACCACACTCCTCACTGTCACGCTGGCTGATTGTTATTTACTTACTGGCTGCCTTCCCCGATTAGAATATAAATGCCAGGAGGACAGGGACTTTGTCTTTGGTTTACCCATGTATCCAGTGTCTAGACGGGTCACTGGCACATCACAGACACCCAGTAAATATTTGTTAGAGGGTGGCACGTACAGGTTAAGCAGCTTGCCCAGGGTTATGCTGCTGAGGGGCGACGGGGCTGCCCTACCCAGGGCCTGGGTGCTGGGCCCCTCCTCTGCACTGCTTCCCTCAGTAGCTCAGAGTCCTTATAATTTACAACAATGTAGACTGAAAAGACCACGTTGGATTTTAGTCAGAACAGCATTTCTAATCCTTCCTCTGCCTCTAACCTGCTGTGTGTCCTAGAGCATGTCACTAGATTGATTTCTAAAATGATGGTAAACGTCTTAGTAAAACTCTCGTCTGTTCCCTTTTCCGTTCCCTTCGTCAGTGGTAATTTTCTGTGGATTCTGTTGTGGTCCACCTGCTCTGTGGTGTATGGGACGGTTTGGGCCTAATACATATCTTGTTGCAGACTGTGTCCTTCGGAGCCGGCCGTGTTGCTGTTGGCTGATCTCTATTATCAGAGATTATCCTTATGTGGCTGCAAAGGGCCACTTTCTGAAGAAGCTTTGATGGAATTATTTCCCAAGTTACAAGCAAACATTTCAACTGGCGTGTCCAAGGTAACACTGGCTCGTGGCAGGCTTCCTGTCTCTGGGTTTCTGTTTGCGTGGATTGCCCGCGGTCGTAACAGCACCTTCAGAAACGGCTGCTGTGGGTGGTTTCTGGTTCCCGCAGTGATTCCTGAGCACCGACCTGCATGCTGATTGCAGCCGGTCTGATTGGGATGCATTTTTCATAATCTTGTAAAACTTAGATCCCACTGACTCTTCATCAGTTTCTTTTTACCTTTAAACTTTGGACTTTGAAACGTTCCTTTTATTTTCTCCAGATTCGGCTTTTAACAATAAGAATCCTAAACCACTTCGAAGTTCGACTTCCGGAACTAATGGAGGTATTAGTTGTAACTGTTCAATTTGGATAACTTTTTCAACATGTTGTCTGATAAATGTTTTTATTTCCAAAATTAGACTTTCACAGAACATTCACTTGGTAAATATCTACCATAAAAATTGCAATTTTTTGTGTAA
This sequence comes from Artibeus jamaicensis, assembly GCF_021234435.1. Lineage (NCBI taxonomy): Eukaryota > Metazoa > Chordata > Mammalia > Chiroptera > Phyllostomidae > Artibeus > Artibeus jamaicensis. Next base: position 15,598,849 of record NW_026521486.1, on the reverse strand, counting down.
TTCTTATTCCCGCCACACAAAGGCCACCACTGAAAAGCCACATTAATTGGTGAATATTAATTTAGACTTTTATATACATGTAATTTAAACTCATGGTGTCACGAAGGTTTTTCCGTGTCATTACCTCTCATCGTATGTCCTTTCTTTTGAAGTTTGAATAGCAGCCCACAGTTTAAAATATCTTATTTAACCAGTTCCCTATTGATGGCTGCTTATGTAGGTTATTCACAGTTTTTTAGTATTTCCGGTAATACCGCAGTAAACATCCTTACACAGATATGTTTGTATAGGGAAGTATTTCTATGATGCAGACAATTATTTCTTGAGGTAGAAATTACTTCTATCAGAGGTAGAAATATATAGTGAAAATGCACACACATTTTCTTCATTTCAACAGATGTTATCAATCTATTTGAATTCTTTTTAGAATTACTTTCCTATTTTTTTTTTCATTATTTCTATGCTACATTCTAAACCTGAATTACCTACTGGAAAGTCAGTGGTGTGAGGAAAAACGAATCATTTACCCTCACCTCCCCCCAAAAACGTATTGCTTATTTTACCTAAAACATTAACTCGTCCAAGTTTTTATTTCTTAGACCTTTGGTCACATTTAATGGTTTTTGGGGGAATCGAGATACTGACACATCTCCTCCCTTCCCCCTGGCTGTTTAGGACGATGGGCCCCTGGGGCGCCAGTCTGCCTTCGAGGTGTTGCGCCAGGCAGAACTGGTCCCAGCAACTGTGAATGACTACAGAGAGAAGCTTCTGCACTTGAGAAAGCTCAGACATGATGTGGTGCGGACCACAGTCCCTGATGGGCCGCTGCAGGAGGTACAAGACACCTTTGTTTTTTCCTCTGTTTTGCCTTTAGATCTGTTTGGCTGGCCTTTGAAAAGAGAAACATACCAAGTGGTCATCCAAACTAATACTTTTTGAAATTGGATAAATCCTCAGTTCTCTCAGATCCTTTGAGTTAGATGGTCTGTCAGCCACTTCAGCAGGGGCGGAAGTAATTTCCTATTCCCCTTCTCCTGAGGCTGTGTGTCGTTTGTGAAGGTAGGTAGTAAGTGATGACAGGAGGACTGGACAAGATGTTTAAAGCCCGATCTTCTCCACATTACTCCATTGCTGCACAAAGTCAGCAGCAAGATGTTCTGTCCATGACCCTTGAAGATACATCACGGATCCCCTTGGCAAGAAGGCCAAGTTGGAGGCCGTCTTGTTCCATCAGAGCAGTTCTGTTCCTACTCTGCTTTATGTATTACTATCCTGTGTTATGTTCTGCTGCTAAAATAGTTACAGACACCCACCCCCAAATTCTAATAGAACTGCCATTCTGCATGATGCCTCCCTGGCACATGAGGATGCTGGCAATGCCTCTCATTTCAAAAGGTGACTGAGAAAACTCTAGACCTTTGAATGCAACTCCTTGAATGCATGGCTTTTTTTTTCTTCTTATTTATTACATCCTCACCCAAGGGTATGTTTATTGATTTTAGAGAGAAAGGAAAGGAGAGAGAGAAACATCGGTGTAAAAGTGAAACATCGATCTTCTCGCACACTCCCCAACTGGGGATCAAACCCACAACCTGGGTATATGCCCTGACCGGGGATCGAACCCGCAACTTTTTGGTGTATGGGACGATGCTCCAACCAGCTAAGCCACCCGGCCAGGGCTAATGCATGGTTTTGAGAGCACAGACATCTGCTTGTGAAGCCACAGCTGCCATTCCCTGCAGACTTGCTTGGGTTCCTTGCCATCTGTGCTTTGCTGATTACTGTTCAAGTTTTGTCTTTTAAGGTGATGGGATTGCAGTGTTCCTTAGGGAACTCAGTCATGAGTCAAATCTGTTTATTTAAATACATCCTTTGAGCGTGAACATCTGGAGTGAGTTTGAATACTACATTTGCTTTAGTGATTTTTCAGTGTTAAATAACAAGGGGCATTTTGGGGAGAGTCGGAACATTATTAATCACTGCTTCTTTAATTTGTACCTACAACTTTTTGGTAAAGCATAAGCCTCTTTCCAGACCTCCAGTTGTCTGAGTTGGGATATTCGCATCCCGATGCTGTTCTGTTGTAGTTCATTACCCATTTACTAAATGAGTCTAATTGCAGGTGCCACTTCGCTATTTATTAGGCATGTTGTATGTTAACTTCAGCGCTCTCTGGGATCCTGTTATTGAACTCATAAGGTAAGCATGCGTTAATATATGAAGCTATTATGTTTTAACTATTGCAGAGTGGTGGAACCAGTATTATAATCCTTCTAGGTGTGATTTAAATAAGTAAATGTGTATAATATTTATAGTACCATAAATCCTTTGTGGGACAAGGCAAAGAAAAAATAAATAAGAATTATTCTGTCTGATGCCAAGTTTTTCAACAGTTTAAATGTTATGTGTCTGTTTCTTTGTATGCTGAAATAACTTTGAAGGACCATCTACTTGTACTTTTTATGATACATCCGTATTGTTGAATTTTTTCAGTAACAAAGTACTATATAATAATTGCATGCTTTGATTTATATATATTGAATCGTTAAGCCAAACTTTAATATAAAAATAAGGACTTAAAACTCTTGTGTCTAGTATCCAAAAGTCCCTTTAGCTCTAAAAAGGACCTTAATAATCACATAGAAAATATGTATGTTGAGCCTCATATGTAGAAATCTGTTCTTTGGCAGATGTTTGACTTCAGATGGTCTGCCCTGGCCTTTTGTCAGACTGGAAATACGTCACGTGTGGCCTCGCAAAACCCTAACTATTAGTTTTTTTGACAGAAGCAGAATAAAGCAACCCTTTGCCGATTTGGAACCACCTTGTCTGCCATTTACTGGCCTTTAAAGCCATCAGACCAGCATGCTAGAAGCAAGGCCTCTAACACCAACTTCATAGTGTTGTTTATTGCACTTAAGCAAGAATCTGACACGTGTTACCAATAGCCCATTATCAAAATTATTAGCTCCCCAGTTCCTGAGTGCTTTTTACGGTCCTCCGTGTCTGGCTGGACTCGCTCACTGTCGGGTTCATCCTTCAGGCTAAAAATTGATTTGTCTTTTACAAATAGTCAGCAATATACACAGTTTGTTTCTTGTGTAAAGTTAATGCATATTCTTAGGAAACTAAGCACAAAAAATAATATAAACACTTTGAGAGTACAATTGCTAGGATATTGAATTATGTGAACACATATGATTGAGCTAATTTCTTGAAGCCCTGAAAGTTATGTTTTGTGCAGTTAGTGAATATTTATTTTGCCTTTGTGTTAATAAGTATATTTGAATTTGGTGGGAGAAAAGCCAACATTTTAAAGTTATCTGTAAACAAACTGAGTTTTTTGATTTTTGTTTCTAAGTACAGGCTTGTCCTTACTTAATGGGTTATATCTCACACCCCATGCCCCATTCCCATTATTGAGCTTGAAAAATAGCCTTTTTATGAATATCTACTTAGGTTTTTTAATATGTCTTTTAGTATTTTACGACTTTAAAAATAATTTGTGATCAGTGCAGGCATTTTGAAAAATATAGAAAAATACAAATGTTCTTTATAACCTCACATTTAGGGATGACTTGATTAACATTTTAGTTATATACTTTCACTCTTTTTTCCCCTATATCTCAAAATAAGGGTCATCTCATATATTTTGTTTTATAATCTTTTTTCTTAGCTCTCATGCACATGAAATGGAAAATAAGAAATTTTGGAAAGTTTACTATGAACATCTAGAAAATGCAGCTACACATGCTGGTATGTCAGGGGGTGTCGGGTCGGACTGGAAAGAGCAGTGGTTGTTTCAGCCGAATTTTACTGCCCAACTACTCATCAGGTTGGGGAACATAAATGAGAACTGTATTATCTTCAATAGCCTTTGGGTATGGTTTTTGGTTCCCTTGTATTGCTGGAGGAAGAAATGGTGTTATTTAAGGAAACAGAAAGGACAAATGTTAACATTTCTCTGGTGGTTGCATGACTTTTTTTTCTTTCAGAGAAAGAACTGCAAAGTGATACAGGAGATGAGGAGAAGTCTGTTGGAGGTGAAAGTTGGGCGAGAACTCAGGAAGGAGATGTTGGAGCACTTTACCTTGAGCAGTTGACACTGAGAACCAACTGTCAGGAAAGACTGGACCACACCAATTTCCGATTTTTGCTGTGGCAAGCTCTGGCAAAATTTCCAGAAAGGGTAGAACCACGGTCCAGGGAGCTTTCCCCACTTTTCTTGAGATTTATCAGGTAAGTGATCTCCTGGAATATGTTCCTGGTTGAATGTTCTCAGTGCATGCAAGAGAAGGTACAATGTATCAGATTGCCTGAGTTCTTTGTCCACCTGCCATGTTTGTAAATCACTGGCCCATCTGTAAAGCCCTGGCTGTGTCAGCCAACAACTAAACTAGTTATGTTCACCACTTAATTTTACATGAATGTAACTGGCCGACAAAGAATGTTAATAAAATATTTTACGTTACAAAATAAAAAGGGCCACATTGAGTGAGCTCAGTGTACAAAGACCTTGCTATTTCTCTCTGTTTGTTCATTGTTTTATTGTCTGCCTGTTGCCTCAAAGTTTTTTTCAGTAATCCAGCCTCTTTTTCAGCCTCTGTTTCAAACCTCTTTCCTATTATTTCCCGAGAAGCTGAGAAATGTGCTCTCAGAAAAATAGCAACATTCTGGAGGATTGCTCCATTTTGACTAGATAAGCCGTGTGGGAATTGGGTTGCTTTAAAACTAAAGATAAGGCAGTGTGCAGAATGGTCCTAGTTAATCAATAGTTGCATGTTTTCCGACGGAAGATGCTGTAGGGTTGAGTTCAGCAGGCCACAGACCACACATGGAGGGCTGGTTCAGGGAACAGCAAGGAAGTCCGAGTGGCTGCAGCAGTGACCCCTGAGAAAGTAGCTGGAGACAAGGGCAAAAAGCTAACAGGAGACCAAGCCATGTAGGACCTTTGAGTGATAGTAAGGGCCAGGGTTTTTATTCTCAGTGAAGTGGGAAGCCACTGGAAGGTGTGAACAGGATGGCGTGACTTAGGGTTTCTTCAGGAGTGTTCTGGCTGCTGGGTTGAGAATCAACAGTAGGATGGTGGTGGGGAGAGCAGTGAGAGGGGAGAGTTCGGAGGAGGCTACAACAATCTGGTGAAGGATGGGTGGTGACTTGGTCAGTGTTAGAGTAGTGTAGATAATGAGAGGTAGTTGAACTCCGGATGGTTTTGAAGGATTTCCATTCAGTAAGATACCTTTTTGAAGAATTGCTACTAGATTAGCCTGTGGGCTTTGCCAACAGATCAGGTGTGTCGTGATGAGGTCAAGTCAGGAGAAGTGCAGGAAGGAGAGGAATCATCGATGTCTCTGAGGGTTTGGTTTTAGAGTTACCATTTCCTGAGATTGGGATAAATGCAGAAGTTGGCTGATTGCAAGGGTTGGTGGGGGGAGGATCAAGAGTTCATTTTTAGACACGGTAAGCTTCCAATACTGAATAGACATCTAGTTAGAGATGTCCTGTAGGTTCTTGAATTTGGAAGTTCAAGTTCAAAGGAAAGTTTTGGTCTAAAGATAATACATTTGAGACTCATCAGTATATAGATGGTTTTTTTAAATTATGGGTAAGGAGTTAAATTACATCTTGGCCTGTAAATGTAGAGAAAGATTCCTAAGGATTGACCGCGATATAAGCAGGCCAGGAAAATGATAAAAGAAGGACCAGGAACATAGAGTATTCTTTGAAGGAAGGATTTCAAGGATGGAGTGATCAGTGGAATCAAATGTGTTTGAGACATCAGTCAGGTGATGAATAAGAAATGACTCCCCCCACCCATTGTCTTTGGAAGTGACCCTAACATGAGTTGTTTGTGTTAATATGGTAAGGATGAAAGCCTGATTAAAATGAGTTTAAGAGACAAAGTGGAGGGAGATGTAGGAGCAAGAGAGGGACCCATGGTCAAGGTTGCTGTTTAAGATTTAAGCAGCATGTATGTGTGTAATGCTGCTGTGAAAGACCCAGAAGGGAGGGGAAACTTTGTAATGCAAGAGACAAATGGCTAAAGCCATGTCTTTGAATAGTTAAGAGGAGACAGGATTCCATAAATAAGTGAAAAGGTTTATATGAATAATTCATCCTGTCAAAGGTTACAAGCGAAGATGCGGGCAGGTCAGTAGATGGAATGGGAAAAGATTTTCTTTTAATGATTTTCTTTTTTACATAACTTGTTTGTCTTTAATTTATTGGTAGAGGTAAGACAGTAATATTTAGCTAGCTTGCCTTCTTTTGAAAATCATGTAAAATAATGTTTATCAGTTATTTGTGAGTTGCCAAGACCTGTGCCTGTGGAAGCTAGTATTAATGGTGTTAGTAGAATATGAATTTCCTATTATGTTAATTTTTAAAGTTTTTTTCTCAAGAAAGAAATGGATTACTACCCCTTAGCCTAAAGATGAAGACTTTCCTCTACTAGGACAAGGTGCTGTGAGGGTGAGGATTGAGAAGGGAGCCAGTAACAGGAGGTGGGTCTGTGAGCTTAGGAGACTTAGAGACGAAGGGTAGACAGTTTTGTAAAATGTGTGAATTAAAACTAGGCGACACTGATTACCTATAACTAATACTTTTACAGATGATCCAAACTAATGGAAAACCCAGTGTCACCCTTAATTCTGGCTTTGAAATATGTTGGGGGCGTTTTTATTTTTGCCTAGAAATTTACTTTTCTAATTATGTGTCCAATTATTTGATGTTGACCTAAGTGGTGAATACCTTGTCAACATTCTCTGAGAAGAATCATATGAGAATCAAGCAGGAATGAATGACCAATAATGGCAAAAACATCCCAATAATAGGTAACAGTGATACTTAATGAATGAGTACTTGTTGTGTAGACACTCTTGTAAGTGCTTCGTGTGAATTATCTTATTTAATACATGAGCGTGCTGTGCATGGAGATGAAAGTTAAAGATACGTCATGTGGTTAATTGACTGTTGAGAGTATAACATGGGTGTTATTAAGTCAGTGATGATGCAGTTTATAAATGCGCAACTGTGCTCATTTCATTTATTCATCCACTTTTTTGATTTATTAGTTGCTAGATCCTGCTACCCAAGAACACAAAGTTGAACATGGTAGCATTTCAACCCTCGGTAGTGGTTTAGTGTATTAACCTGGACTTTCCTGCAGGTGTGTGGGTTAAGGTACTATCCTAAAACATGCCGTTTTTATCAGTATACTTCTGAATGAGGACTTTAATGTCTGATTAATTTCCTTACACCTGTGTCTTAGTGCTGTGCACAGAACAGACATGAGAACATTATTGTTGGGTGAGTGGGTTAGAGGAACACAAAACAGATGAAGGGAATGGCCGCAACAGCCTTAGAGACGGTGTCAGTTACCTTCAGCAGCGGACCGAAATTACAGGATGGAATTCATTGAAAGCAAGTGTGAATACCAACTGCACGAGCTTAGTGTAGAGGAGACAAACGCAAAGACTGAAGGGGTTTTTATCGCCTGGACGTTCAGTTTAAGCCTGAGTCGTGCTGCGACTGCCCAAAAGGCAGTGCAGGTGTTAGTTCCACCCGTCTTGTCAGACCACACGCCCAGAGGACTCAGTTTGTTACAGCCCCGTATAAAGTAGGCACATTTGGTTTAAAAGTGATTAACATGGTCTCAGTGCTCTACTTTCAGTATTTACTGTAATCCACCCCTACACCTTCCCCAGTTGTCTCTTCAGAGATGGGGAGGCTGATTTCAGCTCAGTCCAAGCCACACGTCTCAAATATTTTCAACGGTGTAACAGTGGAATGGACCGTCTTCTGCAGTTAGTGGTTGACTCGTTAAATAGGGTACTTCAGGGGGTGCTGACTACAAAAGAATAATGCTGTTGCACGGGCTTGACTCAGGTGCCTCAAATGTCTCTTCCATGTGTGATTCTGTGAACCGTGGGCTTACATCTGTCACAAACAGAATTAGGACATTTCGGCTTCATCCGCCTCGTGTGTCTCTTTCCACTGTAGCAATGAGTACTACCCTGCAGATCTGCAGGTTGCTCCAGCCCAGGATTTGAGAAGAAAAAGCAAAGGAGTGGTGGTGGAGGAGACAGAAGAACCTGCTGCTGCGGACGATGAAGAGTTGGAGGAAGAGGCAGTGCCCCAAGACGAGCCCTCACAGAAGAAAAGGACAAGAAGAGCTGCAACAAAGTGAGTTCGGCGTGGCTGCCAGATCACAGATCCCTGGTTCTGGGCTCTCGGAGGAAAGGGTTGTGATCTCCTAGGGCTCAGATGGGAGGTGGCCTTGGGCAAGACGACCTGCTCAGAAAGCATAAGTGCTGTATCTCCCTAGTTTTGGGGTTTTTTTTCTTTCTGGTGTTCATTTGTTTGTTTGTTTTTTACAGCCCAAAGAAAATTCAGTCTTCCACAATTTGTGGTTGTTTGCTTTTTTTTTCTTGTGTGTCCACAGAATGTTAGAGTCAGAATCACCTAATCATAGCTTTTTGTGTGTGTGAGAGCGCTGGGCCCCAGAGCTGTTAAATGCTCTTTGAGTTGTGTTGTTCGCTCTTCCTAGTGCCGGGGCCTGGTGTCCACGTTCCGGGGAAATGCAGAATGGAACGTGTCTCCTCTTACAAATGCGTGCGTCAGCAGTTTTACTTTGCCTTCTGACTTGTCTCCGTCTGAGTCCTCTTTTTTCATGCTGTTATATTCTCTCTCATTCTCTGGGCAGTTTGTTGACCGAAGTTGTTAGAAACCTTAGGGAAATAAGAAGTGATCATGCTGATAAAAGTTCCTTGAAGATTACCTGATTTTGGGTGTCAGAGACCCACTGGATTTGGTGCTATTGTGTTGTTTTAACACTTCTGATCTTAATCTATGTCGATTTCTTGAGTGGTTCCCCATGGGCCATTTATTAGTTCATACATTCAGCAACTGTGTGAGGGCCTTTTGCCAGATGCTGGGCTGCAGAGATGGACAGTACCTAGCCTCGGTGTTGGAGGAAGCACAGTCTAATGCCTCATGAAATATTTTCTAAGGGGCAGTATTTTTAAAGGTGTTATGAGTTGTCAGTGAAAAGTAGCAATTCTACCACAAAGCGAAGACTTGTACAAAGTAAAAGACACCTTTGACCCTGAAACACAGAAGTTTGCTGGCAGTTGGGCAGGGAAGGACTTGCCAGCTACTGGGAAACTGTGTAAAGCACGGAGGCAAGAAAGGTCATGGCCAAGAAAGTAGTTTTTTCTCTGCTTCCACCTCCTCACAGCCCTCACCGGTCTACTCCCCATGGCTTTCTCGAAGACAGATCACTGTTTTCCTCTTCACATCCTTCATCGTAATAGCCAGCAAAGGATTAGTCCTGTTTGTTTGCTGAATAAATGAGTGAGTTGTTTATCCAGTCAGACCTCTTCCTTGTTCACCCCGAACCTTCCCTGTTTCTGTTGCGTTCTTGCCTCACTTCTGCCAAAGGAAATTCTGTTCGTGCTTCAAGACACAGCTCCCTCACTGAGGCATTCTTGTCTTTTAAACTGACAGTTCTCTTACCGACACCAAACTCTCATAACAGCCACTAATGAAAGCCTCTGTCATGGCGCTACTTCTTGCCTTGAGTGGTAGTTAATTTTTACACGTCTTACCTGAAAAATCAGAAAGTCTTCAAGGATGAGGTCCACCATGTGTTGGTTTTCCTGTCATGTGTAGCCAGACCTGGGCTATTCCTAATACACACCAGGATTAAAACTGAATAAATTGATAATGACGTTCTTGGTGCCTCTCAGTATGTCCGTAGTCCACTTTCATAATCCTTCATGGAACATGCTCCTCACTGGCAAGTATTTAATGAGAACTCGAAGATTAGCTCCTGTTGCCTATGGCTATTTAAGGCTCACTGGTGCATAAAAAAATACTTAATAAATGTTGGGGGAGGAGTGGATGTCTCAGTGGAAAAGATTTTAAAGTTTACTAGTTAAAGTATAAGCACTCCATGATAAGGAATCACAAGGACACTGCATTAGAGAAATAGAACCAATAAAATGGAGATATATGCATAAGATCTGTAGAGACTATCCATTCATGCAATATGAACAGTAGAGACATTTACTGGGGAAGATAGAAGATACGAGAAACATTGTACACAGGACAACGACACCTCAGTCCCCTTCCAAGCAGGCACCTTGGGACCTCACACGGTTCTCCTAATTGTCATCAGCTGCCCCATCATGTTTTCCGGAAACTCATCAACAGTCTGAAATTGCTTCCCTTTCAAAGGAGATTTTAGTTTTGGGAACAGTCCAGAAATCACAGGGCACCAAATCTGGGCTGTAGGGGGGCTGAGTCACCTGGGTGATTTGATGTGTTGCCAAAAACGTTGCGCTTCATGTGAGGCATGAGTGGTTGTCTTGTTGTGATGAAGTTACCAGTCACCAGTTGCCCATAGCTGCGGCCTTCTGAATCATATGAATAGTGTCTGTGGAGGAATGTTCAAGCTTCATGCAAAATTGGATGCAGATTTGTTGTTCTACTCGCTCAGTCATTTTGAATGTGACAGCCACACGGTACATGTGCTCACTCAACTGGCATCTGCCGTCCCCACTGACTAGTACAGTGAAGTGGTTCACACATGCACGTTCCAGTCCTCTCTCCTGGGCTGCCCCATTACATCAGTGTTATACAAACTGTTCTCGTTCTGTGAACAATGGTTGGACCTTTTCTGGACAGACCTCCTATGTATGTTGTTGTGTGTGCATGTATGTATACATGTATGTACAAAGAGATTTGTCTTAAGGTGTTGGCTCACGTGATTATGGAAGCCAGCAAGTGCAGAATGTACAGGCCCAAAGGCAGGCTGGAAACTCAGGCAGAATGTGATGCTACAGCCTTGAGTTGGAAGTTCAGAGGGTGGGACTTCTATGGTATAATCTGAGGTAGAATTCCTTCTTCGGGAAATACCAGTTTGTGTTAAGGCCTTCAGCTAATTGGATGAGGCCCATCCACATTATTGAGGATAATCTCTTATTGAAAGTCCACTTATTGTAGATGTTGATATCTACAGAATACTTTCATCACAGCACCTTGAGTATTGCTGCAGTGAAAACCCACACAAGTGGGTACCCTGACTTAGGCAGGCGGACGCATCATACTCTCCAACACAGACATTTCGCTACTTTTCCCCTGTTTCTCTGCAGTATCTAATGAGGTTACAATTGCCCGTTGTTTTCTCTGTATTAACTAGTAGGACTTTGAGTTTTGCTTTCTCTAGTGCAGGGGCAGAGAAAAGCATTGTTAGCAGCAGAAGCCCCACAACTTGTGTTCTTTTATTTAATCCTCATCTAAACACCACGGGAGGTCTTGTCCTTGTCAGGATGAGGAAACCGAGAGTCTTGAAACATGAATTAACTAACTTTCTCCAGTGTCACAAAGCTCAGAATGACAGGATACATCTGCAGCTTGATTTCTACCTCTCTTCACTTCTCCCTGAAATAGGCAAAAGAAATCTCTCCAAGTCATAATCTCTCCAAGCTTACTCATTCCGGGTTTTTTTTTTTTCTTTAAGTTTTAATACATCTTATAAATTATATACAGAGAGGAAACAGTTTTCTCAAGTATTTGTAAAGCCTTCTAGCATCCGTGGATTAGAAAGTATAGTAAGTGCAGTAAAAGCTCTCCTCTCATTGGTTTAGTAGCTGATGTAATTTACCCTGAGTCACTCCCATCTTCTAATTGAATCTTCAGCCACAGAGCATTGCTCTTTCTTCCTCCTTGGTAAGCAAGAGCCATGGTTACTTGAACTTGGACTTCTGTTGCCTGACATCAGTATTTGTGTTATATGAACATGAAGAAGAATATATTTTACCACTTTCTTGTTTACTACATAGAAACTAAACAAGGAATCATTCCAACATTCATCCATACACAACTTTGGCATTTGATTACTTTTCTGTCTACTTTTGGCTTGATTGAAACCATTCTAAGCACACCCTGAATGATTTTCTCTAGTGGGGAGTGGAAATTTAAGGGGAAGGGCTGCCTGAGATTTGGAATTTCTGGGGAGTAATTTTCTAAATGCAAGTAATTAACACTGTATATAATTAACAGCAAAACTATAGTCAAGGGTTTTGAAATCATTGTTAGATGAAAATTGATGAGTGCTATCATCTTAAGAAAATAATCTCTGGTTAAGTTTGTAGTACCCCCTCTTTCTGTCTCTCTTTTTTAGGCAGTTAATTGCTCACTTGCAAGTTTTCTCTAAGTTTTCAAATCCAAGGGCCTTATATCTGGAATCCAAATTATATGAGCTCTATCTTCAGGTAAGTAAATTTCTCACCTCTGAAATTTTTTGTGCACTACTCTCTACCATTTTCTTGGTCAAAATAACTTTTCGGCTTTCAATAATTATTGAATAGAGCCCATGCCTGCATTTTAAGTGTATATATTTTAAATTAGTACGCATTTTCTGTATCTTGAGAAAGTTTTAGACAATACTGATTTTGTTGACTTTAAAGGCATTTTGGGTGACCAAACATAGACGGGCTGGCTGTGTTAATACTGGGTAGAGCAAAGCACAATTATATCTCAGGAAGTAGCTTGAGAAGGTGGTGGAGCTTGTGCCAAGAGCAGTTGGCTACTTTTCACTTCTGGGTAAGTCAGCCTGGTGACGTGCTAGCGTTTCAGGATCTTTTACATTGAGTGGAAACAGAGAGTTGGCCCAGTGGTCTGTTACAGTCACCATTTTATGACCCCGGTTCCAGAAAAGGTTGAAAAAATTTGATGTGAAAAGCAGGTAAGAATTGAATATCCTTCTTAGCTAACTAGGAAACAAAATTTTCTTCTTCCATTTGGATGCTTTTGTAGATAAAACATTTCCTTTCAGCAGACTTTATCTATGTCTGCCCATAAGTCAGATACGACTTGTTTGTCAAGTCAGAACTCAAAAGTCTCAGTTGTCCATAGGAAGCAAAATTCTGAACTGCTGATCAAAGAGGCCTCAGAGCCAGGTCTTCCCTAGCATTTCACAGGCAGCAGTTACCTTCATGGCATCATAAAGAGCTTTTGCTCAGCACAGGGCCAGCTTATTTGGTGCAACTCCTGATTATGCAGAGAACTGGTCTTGGCCAAAAGACTGAGGGACCCGAAGGTCCGGTGTGCAGGCTGCAGGTGTCAGAGCTTAGGGGTTTTTGGTTCTTTGCACGCATTCTGTTGGTCCTTTGATCCCAGAAACATGTTAGGCTTTTGTCAGGAATGAGTGTTAAACCATGTCTAAAAATTTAGGTTGTAAGAAATCTAATTTTGCAGATTAACACAAAAGAATTACTATCCTATGGCATGTGTATATGTGACTTCATTGATTTATCTATGAAATATCATTCTTAGTTGTTGCTACACCAAGATCAAACAGTTCAAAAAATCACCCTGGATTGTATAATGACGTATAAACATCCGCACATCCTCCCTTACAGGTGAGTTATTTGAAGCTATTTCTTTGGTTGATTTTTATCTTTCTACCTGAGGGCCTCTTCTAAAATAATTTTGTTAAAGACTAGGAAATTTCCCTCTTGTCTAAGGCAGTCATAGTGCTATTTTAAATAAGAAGTGAAAACGGAGTGTATTCGTTTGCAAAGAGTGCCTCTCCATAGGTAATAAGGTAAGAAAGAGAACATTAATTGAAAAGTATGTGTTGAGAAAATTGTATCATTTCTCCTTGTTTATATAATGTCTTCAAAATCTTGGTGACTACTTGGCAAATTATAATTATGAGTCTAAGACCTGAAGAAACCTTTTGTATTATGCTCTTTGAAACAGCTGAATTATCAACTAAGTCCAACTCTTTATAATCCCTTTATAAAGGGATTTTATCCTTTTCAAACTTTATCCTTTAAAATCCTTTGAAAATGTAAAGGATAAAATTTTCAAATATAAAAATTTTCAAATTTTATCCTTTAAAATGTGAAAGCCTGCCATTTTGAAAGGTATTTCTATAAGATTTTTCTTTATGGATGTCAACTACTTTATATAGACTATTCTTTAATACCTATTTTAGTTATACATACATTCTTTTGCTATCTTGCATTTAAAATAAAATACCTTTGGTTATTGAGTGATGATTTGTACTGTATTCTATTTTTAAAGGGAAAACTTGCAAAGATTGCTTGAAGACAGAAGCTTTAAGGAAGAGATAGTGCATTTTAGCATTTCAGAAGATAACGCAGTAGTGAAAACAGCCCACCGGGCAGATCTGTTTCCTATTCTGATGAGGTATGTGTACTGTTTAAAGTCTGATTATTTTAACAGTTGATCACAAAAACAGTTGTGAGTATTGGTAGTATGATGGTTCTTTCAGCAGTTGTAACAACATTTCATTTTGTATTTTCTTTGGATTTTTTTTAATTGGATCTTTTGAGGTCTGCCATAGAGACTTCAGAATATTTTTTCCTAAATAATAATGATAAAAAATTTAATATTGCTATGTTTTATTATTGAGAAATAATAAAAATAATTCCTTTATTTTGAAAAGATTTTATTTACTTATTTTTAGAGGAAAGGGAAGGGAGGGAGGCAGAGAGAGAGAGAAACATTGATTGGTTGCCTCTTGCATGCCTCCTGCTGGAGACCTGGCCCACAACCCAGGCATGTGCATTGACTGGGAATTGAACCAGGAACCTTTTAGTTTGCCAGACAGTGCCCAACTCATTGACCCACACCAGTCAGGGCTAATTCCTTTATTTTGTATGTAATTAAGTATGGGATATAAACGCTATCGACTTTTTGTGTTAATTATTTAACCGTCTTCATCACAAAACTTTTCTATTAGTTTTAATAGTTTTCATTGGATTTTCTTGGTCAAAAAAATAATACTAAATAACAGTCATCGCTTGGATTGTTAGTTCCTATTTAAAGAACCCTTAGAGGTAACCATTTTACTGAGTAAAATAGGAGGTCCTTACAACTCCGTAGAGCACCTAGAATAGTCTAGCCCCAGGCAGACTCCCCGACCACATCTCTCCCACTTACTGTCCCATCAGAGACCACCTCGGAGTCTGAGGACTTGCCATCCCTCTGCTGGGAACCTGCGGCACTTAACTCCTCTTCACTCAGCCTCATCTCAGATATCCTTTCAGGGATGCCTCCCTGGCCTCTTGATATAAAATCACACCTCCCCCTTATCACTTCTTACTCCCCTACTTCTCTTTATTTTCCTTCACAATACTAAATTCAACATAGTCTCTTTCATGTTGATTACCTCCCTAGCCAGGAGATGAACTCTATGGTTTTCAGTATGAATTTTGTGTTTTCTTTTATGATATAAAACCCTTTTTTCTGATTTTTAAGTATATTTTATTGATTGTGCTATTACAGTTATCTCAATTTTCTCCCCTTGCCCCTCCCCCTTACCTGGGACCCACCTTCCCTCCAGCAGTCCTGGAGGGATTGGTTCATGTCCATTGGTCATGCCCGGAAGTTCTTTGAGTTCTCCATTTCTTATACGATTCTTAACATCCTTTTGTCTGTTTTGTAGCTACCAATTATGCTTCTCCATTCCTGCACCATTTTCCCCATTTTTCTCCCCTCCCCATCTTAGTTGATAACCCTCCAAATGATCTCCATACTGTAATTGTAGTCCTGTTCTGCTTGTTTGCTTAGTTTTTTTTAAAGATTCAGTTGTTCATAGTTATGAATTTGTTGCTTTTTTAATGTTCATAGTTCTGATCTTCTTTTCCTAGATAAGTCCCTTTAACACATCATGTAATAATGGCTTGGTGATGATGTAATCCTTTAACTTGACCTTATCTGGGGAGCACTTTATCTGCCCTTCCATTTTAAATGATAGCTTTGCTGGATAGAGTAATCTAGGTTGTAGGTCCTTGCTTTTCATCACTTTACTTCTTGCCAGTCTCTTCTTACCTGCAAAGTTTCTTTTCAAAAATCATCTGATAGTCTGGGGGGAACTCCTTTGTAGGAACTCTGCTTTTCCCTTAATGCTTTTACGGTTCTTTGTCCTTAATCTTTGGCATCTTAATTGTGATGTGTCTTGGTGTGATCCTCCTTTGGTCCAAATTGTTTGGGGCTCTCTGTGCTTCCTGGACTTACATGTCTATTTCCTGTTCCAAATTAGGGAAGTTTTCTTTCATTATTTTTCAAACAAGTTTTCAGTTTGTTGCTTTTCCTCTTCTCCTTCTGGCACCCCTATGGTTTGGATGTTGGTACATTTGGAGATGCCCCAGAGGCTTCTTATGCTGTCCTCGTTTTGTTTTGTTTTGTTTTTAATTCGTGTTTCTTCTTTCTGTTCTGGTTGAACGTCTGTTTCTTCTCTTGTTCCAAGTTACTGTTTTGAATCCTCGCTTTCTTTCCTTCCCTGTTAATTTCCTGGATACTTCACTTTATTTCACTTAGTGTAGCTTCGCTTCTTCCCTGATGTTTTTACCGTTCTCAGTGATTTCTCTGAGCATTCTGACCACCAGTGTTTTGAACTCTGCATCTTATAGGTTGACAGTCTCCATTTCATTTAGTTCTTTTTCTAGGGTTTTGTTCTGTTCTTTCATTTGGACCACATTTCTTTGTCTCCTCCATTTCACAGCCTTCCTGTGTTTGTTTCTGTGTATTAGGCAGAGTCACTTTGAGTCCCTATCTTAGTTAGCGTGGCCTGTTGTAGGAAAGATGCCTGTAAATTGTGTGGGGTGGTCTCAGGTAATCACCAGGGTGGGGCAACCTTCCTCACTGCTTTGTGGCTCTATGTGGGGGAAGGTTTGAAGAGGGGACGATGCCGCTGCCTGGCTTCTGGGGGTTTGCCTGACACTCACCCCATTTCCAGTCACGTCACCCACTTCATGTATGCCACTGGTACCTGTCCAGGTGCTGCCCTGGTGGTGAATCCCAGAGTGGGTGGGTTTGTGTACATTCAAAGTCTGTGTGGGCCCTTTAGCAGCAAAAATCTGGCAGTTTCTTCTGCCCTCCCTCCCAATCCCCACTGGTTTTTACAGCCAGAGGTAGTGGGGATTTATCTTCCCGGTGCTGGAACCCTGGACTCTGCCATCTGGCCTGGGGCTGGGATCCCTCACTCCCAAGGTGTCCCCGTAGTTTTTACCCACCGTACGTGAATATGGGACTGTCTGTTCCACTGCTACCACCAACCACTCCGCACCACACTGCTTCCCCGTGACTCTACCCTTCCTACCTGTCTGGGTGAATATGGCTTCTTTAAATCTGTGGTGGTCAGACTTCCATACAGCTCGATTTTCTGACAGTTCCGGATGTTACTTGTTGCGAGATCTAGTTGTAATTCTTTGTATGGTTGCACAAGGAAGCAAAGCGTGTCTACCTACACCTCCATCTTGACAGGGAGTCCTGTTTTGTTTTGTTTTGTTTTGTTTTGTTTTGTTTTGTTTTTAGTATACATATTACCTGCACAGCCTAGAGGAATTAACTGTGGTGGTGGTTATTCTTGTCTTGCTCCTGGATTTCACAGTAATGCTTCTAAAACAGCTACTGGTGCTAAAGTGTGGTCTGGTCCTTCTTGACTTGGGCTGTCCCTGAGACAATGTCATGAGGTCCACACGGTTAAAACCTTCATGAGGCTACTAATTAAGTCAAAAGGTTTAATCATGTTAGGAAGTAGCTTTAATTATTAGATTACTTAATATTTCATCTGGAATGGATGATGAATTTGATTAAAATGCCTATTAAGCATGTAGTAAAATGATCATATAAACTTTTTCCTGTGAACCATTGCCTATTATTAACCTCATAGATTTTACTAATGATACTTTCTTGCATTTCTGGGATAATCCTTATTTGGCTTGCTTTTTGCAGCCCTGGATCCTGTATTTAGAAACATCATGTTTCATGTTCATAGGAAGACTGGTACATAGTTTCATGTTTGTTCCTTAACCCTTTGCAATATCATAGTCGTACCATCTTCATAAATGGTAAAGGACTGCTTTCTGGTTTTGCTCTTCTATGAAAGTTTATGGTGTGGACATTGTTTTTTCTTGAATGTTTAAAAAACTATTTTGGAAAACTATGAGTTCCACTTTTACTCATGATTACTGGCCTATTAGGTTTTCTTCTTAAGTTGTTTTTCTTATTTACATGTGTGGCTTTTTTCCCCAGAAAACTTTATAGTTTCCTTCTTTTACTTACAGTTGTATTCTTATTTTATTTCCTTTTAGTCTGTATATACTCATTTGTATTCTCTAATTACACTTACCGTTCGCTGGCCTATTTTATTACATTTTTTTCTCCTTTATTCTTTCTTCCTGCTTCCTTGTTTGTGGTTGATGTCATTTATGTAAATTTTTATGTTAAATATCTAATTTCTGTTTCATTCTTTCTTGTTCTATAGTATGTCCATTTAAACTCTTGAGTTGCTTTGCTACCCCTTCCAGGAAAATAAAACAACTAGTATTATGCTTTAGGTTTAATGTGCAAACAAAATAATGTTTTTTGACTTTTAGGATTTTGTATGGCCGAATGAAGAATAAGACTGGGAGTAAAACTCAGGGGAAATCTGCCTCAGGCACCCGCATGGCCATTGTTCTGAGGTTCCTCGCTGGGACCCAGCCTGAGGAGATCGAAATATTCTTAGACCTGCTGTTTGAACCTGTGAAGCACTTCAGAAATGGTGACTACCCGCTGCCTGAAACTCTGTGTGTGTTGTCTGCTGTAGACGCCTGATGTCCCCGGCTGGTTTCCATGTTCTTCGGTGTCTTTCTAACGGGGTTGCTCCCCCCATCTCGGTAGTGGTCTTTTTTACTGAAATGCTACTCAGCGTAAAACTTTGATTGATCAGGTGGAGCTCACCTGATCAGCATCTGTGTTCGTGAGCCCCAGATTAGAAAGCCTGTATTTTTGTTGTGGTGGTTGTGTACTTCGGCCATTTGAGAATGGTACTTATCTACATACAACACATAGGCTTCTCCTTGGAAACGTGAAGCACGCTACGAAATTAGTCTTAATTGTCCTGGTATTTTTCATTCACCGAGTCACACATCTACTGAGTAATGCTTTGTCGAATACACCCTGTGACCCAAAACTCGGTTGAAAACAGAAATCTCAGTGTTTATAATGTCTTCTCCCAACCTCCTAGTCTAAACAAAGTAGGTATAATAAATGTGTTCAGTGAGCTGTAATGCTCTGTGGCATGTTCCCCGGCGTTCCGTGCTAGTAATTTGTAATAATAATAGTAATGGCTAACCTTGAATGCTTACTTCCTGCCAGACGATATGATGAGCCCCTTTACAGACAATTCAGTTGAACCTTAAAACAGCCACATTAGGTATCATTACTTTTTGCCCCATTTTACAGATGTAGAAACTGAGGCTTAGAGAGGTTAAGTATTTCATCTGTGACTACTCAGCTAAAGAATGGTTGGGATTCAGCCCAGGTCTTTTTGACTAGAAAACCTCTAACATAGTTCTGTAATTGCTTTGCTTGAGGCAAGCATGTATGTATTTATGTGTAGGGTAATGTGTTGCGTTTGTCCTCTGTTTTTTTCTATGATAATGGATCCAGCCGTTACAAAGGTTTTCACTCGGTTTGAAATTGCCCTGTGAAGGAAGTTGGCTGTAATGAATACAAGTTTCTGTAGTAACCTCCGAGGGTGTAATGACCTCCGAGGGTGTGGTGGATGGTTCTCTTACTGTCGGGCCGCTCTAGGTCTGGGCATCAGCAAGCTGTGATCCCGAACATTCGGTTGGAAGTAAAGCTCAGTCACTAAAAATTCATGTCTTTTAAGAAAATTATGAATAAATAAAACAACAAAGGATTATTGTTTTATTTATTTCCCAGGGTCTATAAGAGAAAACATTTGATTCTTAGCCTTCAAGGAGCTTAAAATGTAGGCAGCAAAACATTTTCTATAAAATTACTGTAATCTGCATAGTCAGGGAAAGCTGTGAGTGAGAAAAATGCTTGGCAAGTTTCCAGGTGGCATGAAGGACATAGGAACTCAGATTTGGGGGGGAAGGTAAGCAGGGTGAGAGTCGGGCTGAGAGACTTCGTTCTGTCACGGGTTTCTTACTCTTTCTGTATCTCGGTTTCCTCACCTATAAAGTGATGATACAGGTGGGGCAAAAGTAGGTTTGTAGTTGTGAGGACGTGAAACACAGAGTTTATTCTTGCATTATTAATTAACTTTTGTGTTATTTACCAAACAAACAAGTGTAAGCCTACTGTGCCTCATCCTGCAGTAAAACCCACCAAACCTGGACCACTGAATGAATATTTGGTAAGGATCAGGAGAAAAATAAATGATGAAAGTGTATTATCTATTAAGTAGTATAATAATAAAAAATACTATATTACTGAGGATAGTTGAAAGGAGGCATGATTATAAATAGTGACAGTAATATTTCCTTTTCTATGACATCTCTGCCCATCTGTGTCCCTAGGAGAATGCCACTCTGCCATCACACGGGCAGTGGAGGAATTGGACTTGTCCAAAGTGCTTCCGCTAGGTCGCCAGCATGGAATCTTGAATAGCCTTGAAGTGGTACTGAGGAACATTAGTCATCTGATCGGCGCGTACTTACCAAACATTTTGCAGATCCTGCTTTGCATGACAGCAACCGTATCCCACGTCCTTGATCAGCGGGAGAAGGTGAGAGAGAGCCAGCGAATGTGCTTTTTGGTGGCTACTATGAGTCTGTTTTATTGGGGAAATTGGTTGGGACCTGGGTACCTAACGTCTTTCCAGGTTAAATCTTTCTTATGCAAAATGTCTTGAAAACAGTTTTTCACATAATATGAGTCTTCATTTTTATAAATATTTATGTATAGCCAGAAAATGTGAATTATATCAAGCATGTAATTTACAAGGAGGTGAAGTAGTGAGTTCTGCATGCATCTCAGAAATCAAAGGCAGACAGTTCCAGTTTACGAGCCTGGAGATGTAGGACATCTTCTGATGCTCATTTATCCGGAACAGTTGAGGAGTGAATAGAATACTGTTAGCATCCTTTTGTTATTTTCACAAAGAGTTCCCAGAGCTCTCTTGGAAGTAAATGCGTAATTGTTGTGTAAGTGCAATGTTTTGAACAAAGACAAGAAGCAAGGGCAAACAAGTCAGCTAGCCAACTGCCAAGTAAGAGGTTTCACAAGGTGCTGCTCAGTGTTTTCTGAATTGTATTCAAGACAGCATATTCTGTGGAAATAGGCATGTGGCCAGAGTACGCTGTTTGGAGTTTAGGGAAACTTAATGTCTTTATGGACTAAAGGCTTCTTGGAGAAAGTGGGACTTGAAGTGAAGATCCAGACTCAGGTTTCTGCCGTTGATTCTGAGTTCAGGATAAACAGGCACAGCTTTAATAGGGCTGAAATTTATTTCCTTTGTTTTATGGCTATGCCTGGTGAACTGCCTCTCAAATATGGTCATGATAACCAAAAATTGAGAGCCAAAATTTTATGCGGCTTTTGGGGCTATGCATAGATATAAATCTGCTTTAGTAATGAAACGATATTCAGTGATTGACAAGATCCAGAGATTCGGAACACACCTTTCATTTTGGTAGGCACGTTTTTGTCTTCCTTGTTCTTTCATTCATTCCGTTGGCAAATATAATCGAGCCCCTACTATGTGTGAGCCTCTGTTGTAAGCACTGGGGACTGAGCAGTGAACAACGCATTTGTCCATTTCCTTATTCAGTAAATACTGCACACATGTCCCAGGCAATGTTCTAGGTTGGGGGAATGAGAAAGTTAAGGACTCAGTATCACGGGGAGAAAAGTTATAGATAAATAATTAGAATATTGTCAGTTGGTGGTAAATTCTGAGAGGAAAATAAAATGAGACCCATCTCCAGATCTCTAAAGTCGTTCTTTGTGTAGCTTTCTCCTGCCTAGTACACTTTTCCCTTTGACTAATAATACAAATGTGAAAATAAAAAGGGCTGTGTCTTCCCATCTTAGAGAGGTGGCCGGACGCTGCCTGGGTTGGTTCTTCGCACACTGTGCCTGAAACCGGCCAGGCAGGCTGACGGGCAGCTCACCTCATCTGTCTCTTCTCTGCTGGGGCTTACTGCCATCTGCTGCCTGCTGTCCAGTGTCTGAAAATTACTGTTTCATATACTCGGTTCAGTTGTTCAGTGTCTGAGAGGGGAGGCTGAACCCGGTCCCCAGCTCCATTTGACTAGAAGTGGAAAAGCCACCGGAAAAGAGCAGGCAGACATCATGTGAGAATTTTCTTTTATGCCTTAAAGCGAGTGACAGTGACTTTATCTCTGCGTTGATATACTAAATCTGAATAAAGATGTTACAAACCTTCAGTGAGCCCTCAAAATTTATAGTTAATTTAGAAGTTAATCAGTAATACAGCCTTACTCCTGTGTCAACAGTCAGTAACTCAAAGGATCATTTGTGCAATTTCACAGTTCATTAGTCAGCGAGGTGCTAAGCTTCATGAGTGGTAGGCAGTTCTCCTATTTTCTTCTGAAATTTTCCGACAAATGTAAAGCCTTCTTTGAGGTGCTGTAAAGAATGATTGCACAGTAATATTGCTACATTTGTTTGTTTGAGCTAAGTTATACATTTAGTTTTTTGTGTTTTTCAGCTCCTCCAAGGATCAAATATGTATTGTGAAGATTGCGTTCGTTTGGTTTTTTTCTGTACATTTAAACAATGGAGTAACTTGAAAATATACACAAACTCACTCATGTTGGCTATTCCTCTAGGAAGTAAAGTTTACAGTTGCTTACTTGCGGGGTTTTCTTCCAGCGTATTCAACAGTTATTGAGTAGACTGGGCGGCTGGTGCTGTGGTTATAGAAGTGAATAGAACTCAGGGATCCTACCCCCTAGAGAGGGGCCTTGGGGTGCCATTGGGGAAAAGGTTGGGGGGGTCTTGTCTGATTTGACGCCATGCGTGCTAAGATTAGTTTCTCGTTGGCTCCAGGGGGTCATGATAACCAGGTTGTTTTAAAATATCAGTAATAGTTTTTATCTGTTATCAGACACAATACAGCTGATAATGAAAATATTACCAGTAGAATTGAAGCAGAAATGACTTGTAACTATGTCACCTTCTTATCCTTGCCTGTCATTTCCTCTATCTTTATAACTTGTGTAGTGAATAATTAATCACAAGTACGTGGTAGAAACTTGATGAGTATGTGAAATAAGATTCCTCAGACTTGTACAGTAATGGCATCTTTATTCCTATTCACTTGAATTTAAAATGTGCTTTCAGTCCTGGCTGGCGTGGCTCAGTGGACTGAGAGCTGGTCTGCGAACCAACAGGCTGCAGGTTTGCTTTCCAGTCGAGGCACGTGCCTGGGTTCGGGGCCCGTTCCCCAGCGGGGGGCGTGTGAGAGGCAACCAGTCGATGTATCTCTCACATGTTGATGTTTCTCTCTTTCTTTCCCCCTCCTTTCCCCTCTCTCTAAGAAGTAAATAAATAAAATCCTTAAAAAATAAAAATAATAAAAAATGTACTCTTTCAGATTCAAGCACTTCTGTTGTTCAGAATATCATATTTTCCTGACAGATAACTCCCCTATTTTTTTCGTAATATCTTGGCCATGAGACTTGATACTTATTTATTAGAGCACCAGTGTTATCTTCCTAATATGCAGGGTGGTTGTTAGGTTTTGATAGAGGTATTTAAAGTCATAAGTAAAAATAAGTTGCCACTTATCAATCCAGAGTCCACAGTATATTCATCAAGTGGAAAAACATTTAGGGGTTGAATCCTCCCCATTACGTTTGGTTTTCACAACACTCTGTGCTCCGGAGAAATGGCCCTGTGAGGCCTTTTCCTCTCCCTGCCTGGCCTGAACCGCTGCATCCTTTGAGATCCAGCAGGAATTCTGCCTGTTCCGTGAAGCTCTATTTACTCTTCTCAAATGTATAATTCCTCCCTTCTTGGATGTCTTCAGCATTTTCAGTCTCTTACATAGTTTAACAAATTTGCCTTCAAAAGATTTTAAGCTGAGGCCAGGATGGTGGCTGCCATACCACTGGACCCATAGGCGGGGGCGGGGGTGCTCGATGAAGTGTCCTACTCGGAGCCTGGACAGCGCGCCCCCATTTTTCGTGACTGCTGTCACTCCTCAGAGGAGCGGTGTCAGTGGAAGAAGCAGTCTCTGCTACAGAAATTTCTGTCAGTTCGGACGTCCCGCTTCAGTGCCTCTACGGGGACAGATTTCATTGCCTTCCAAATTGTATTTTTCTTTGAATTACGTATTTTGAGATCTTCTCATACCTTAATTTATTTGTCTCTTTTTCTTTTACTGCACAAAGTATTCCACTGTATGGAAGAAAGCGTGCGATCTTAAGACTAATTTTAATAAGGATAATTAAAAACACCTAGTTGTGATAGAGGTAAAATAATAATAACAATACAAATGTGAAAATAAAAAGGGCTCTGACCAGTGTGGCTTTGTTGGTTGGGCATTGTCCTGCGAAGCAGAGCGTCACTAGTTCGAATCCTGGTCAGGGAATATGCCTGGGTTGCAGGTTTGGTTCCTGGTGGGGGCACATTTGAGAGGCAACCAGTCAGCGCTTCTCACATCCGTGTTTCTCTCCCTCCTTTCTCCGTTCGTGCCCCTCACTCTAAACATAAATACATTTTTAAAGGAATGTGACTTTTATTTGAAATTAAGGTTTTTCCTTTTATCTAAGGTTTTGTGATGGCAAAAAAATATTTTTTTTTGGTTGAATGTTCTGTTCATAGGAAGAAATCAGGATTTAAAAAGTATTTTAGTTATTTATTTTCAGAGAGAGAGGAAGGGGGAGAGAGAGAGAAACATGGATGTGTGAGAGATACGTCAATTGGTTTCCTCTTGCACGTCCCCAACGGGGGACCTGGCCTGCAACCCCGGCATGTGCCGTGACGGAATCGAACAGGCGACCTTTCAGGTCACAGGCCAGCACTCAGTCCACTGAGCCACAGCAGCCAGGGCAGAAATCAGGATTTCATTTGAGACAATTACTTCAATAGAAAAGTAAAACAATGTGGAAACAAAACCGTTGTTCAAGTTGTGGGGGTTTTTTCTCCTCAGGACACTCTAGTGTGATTTTACTGGGCAGTGACGATGGAGCACATCTCTCCATTGGAGTTTTAGGTCTGCTTCCGCATCTTGTTCAGTGAAAAAACCAGTAAGGCTGCTTAGTTGACCTTTCCTTGTGAATCAGAACCAAAGTCAACAGACTTAATAGCAAAATTTCCCGTTTGTTTCTTAGCTGTCTGAGCAAGAGCACTTCCTTGAGAATTCGAGGATTAAAATGATGTCTATCATATTTTTTTTAATAGAAGATCTTTGTTTTACAGATACAGCTGAGGTTTATCAACCCACTGAAAAATTTAAGACGTCTCGGAATCAAAATGGTAACTGATATCTTTTTGGATTGGGAGTCCTATCAGTTCAGAACAGAAGAAATTGATGCTGTTTTTCATGGTGTAGTTTGGCCCCAGGTAAATCTTGATTTCCACATTCCACCTGGATACCTTTGCTTCTTCCCTGTCATTGCTGTACCAGCATGGTCCAGACCCACACGTAAATGCCTGTCATGGTCTTTTCTTTTACATCAAGGCTACCACCTAAAGCTCAAGAGCTGGTTTCTGCAATACCATGGCATTTATTCTTAAGGCTAATTTGAATATGATTGTATCTCTTGAGCAAATGTAACATAATTTTTTAGCACCTCCCATGATGTGTCTCTAGATTTTAACAAGCATGAGGGAAAATACACATATTTTTGTTACACGTTCCCTTGTTGGATTCTCTGGTTGTAACCACTTGGTAATAGGTAAGGTTGGTTATAGCAAAACAGACTGTAGCAGAGCCTTAACTTTAGGAAAGATTTCTAGCTGCTTGAGTCTGTCATCTCTGAGCAGTTGAAGCCTAAACTGCCTGGCTCCTCAAGTGTCTGCCTTTTGCATGTGCTTCTTTGCCGTTTGCCCTTGTAGGTGTTATTTTGGATTGTCTGCGTTTTCCTCAGTCTGTCCTTTAACTGATAATCTCTGTGCCTTGGCTCTTTCATCCTCTGGTGCAGTTTCTGTGCTTGTTCAAGCTGTTTAGTTGTTATATTCCTCCAGTTCTGTGTATGTTTTATCTTACATTCTGTTTTTATTTTGTGTCCTAGGTCAGCAGGCTTGGATCTGAGAGCCAATACTCTCCTACTCCTCTGCTGAAACTAATAAGTGTCTGGAGCAGAAATGCAAGGTATGGCCTTTCCCCCTTCCAAAAGGGCAGGTTACATTAGGGTCACTAATAATGTAGCTTATGGTCTTTCCATGCAGTGAACTACTGAAGGTGCAGTAAAAGAGAATAAGGCAATTGAATCTCAAAATACATGGTTTAAAGCAAAACACTGCTGCTGACCAACATGTATAGTGTAGCTCCTGAAAGTGCATGCAGCAGAAAATGTCTAGGACGCAGGCGATGCTGTCGTGGTGCTGCGGCACGCGTGGGTTTGGGTGGGCCAGAGTGGGGGCGGGGCCTTTGCGTGGCATGTCTTTTAGCATTTGCATGATTTATGATTCTAAAAAGGAAAAAAATTGGTAAAATAACATTTTGCAATTTAATGTGAAGTTGATTAATGTGAAGTTTAATTGATTGATGTTTCCCCTCACATCCGTGTTTCTCTCCCTGTCTTTCTCCCTCCCTTCCCCTCTCTCTAAAATCAAAAATAAAGTAAAATTTTTAAAAAGAGAGAAAGCATTTTTTATCAAAACTTACATGTTTGCTCTTTTTAGTTTCATTAAAACTTGAAAATCAGAAGAACTATAATTGATAGAGATCTTCTTCCATTGGTTAATAATTGGGTCAGCAGTTTAATTGGGCTGGCAAATGGAAAATCAGAATGTGAAACACAGCAGATAGTGAAATCAGTATATAAATATTACCGTTTTCTGCATGCTTGCTTAGAAATAAAAGCTGGTTTGTAATTGGCATTCTTTGTCCTTTTCCCATTTCCCCCTTAAAATCAGAAAAATTTCACAGGCGTTTTAGATATTTCTGCATGTCTTCTATTCTTTTTAAAGTCCCACTGAACTGTACATACAGTTGTCATACAGGATGTTCATTTCTGACAAAGGCTGTGCACAGAGCCCTTATCTCCTGATGGTTCAAAGGTGCTGTGTTACAGACCAAGCGTGTGTTTACTGAGAAGTGTGGGAACTTACCTATGTTGTTATCTTGGTGATGGCAACTGACTTTATGTTGCTCTAATTTATTTTGAAGAAGGAAAGATAAGATAAAATATTTTCTTATTCAGAATTATTCAATAATGTTAAAATCTTGGCATCGGTTTTTACAAAGTTGGGATCATATTGTATGATCTTTTGATTTTGTTTTTTCATGTACCACGATGTCATGAACATTTCCCCATGTGATTAAATAGTCTTCAAAACCAAACCACAGCCCTTGACATTGTCCTCCTCAGGAAAGTCCGGTATATTTTTTTACTGATAGGAAGGGCTCTTTTCATTTATTTCTCAATTTGAGAATGCACTTTCATATCTTGCTTTATCACTGGATATTTATAAGCAGCACTTCACAGGCACACTTGAGAAATGTTTTATATCTGTGTAATTTTTATGCAAATAATCCATGACGGACTTTCACGATAGTGACTCATGATAGCTTTATGTTGGTTGGGTCCTTCTCAAAGTATAGGTCCACGTCACTGGTCCAAACTAAAGCATTTCTGAAGGTGGAAAGAGATGCTAAAAATGATTAAGCCATAAACAGAATTGTCCCTGGCCACACACTCTCTCTCTCTTTTTAAAAATTTTACTTTATTTTTTATTTTAGAGAGAGGGGAAGGGAGGGAGAAAGACAGGGAGAGAAACACGGATGTGAGGGGAAACATCAATCAATTACCTTCCACATGCGCCGCCACCTGGGACTGGACCTGCATCTCAGGCATGTGCCTTGACCAGGAATCGAACCAGTGACCTTTCAGTTTGCAGGATGATGCCCAAACCAACTGAGCCACACAGCTAGGGGCCTGGCCACTTTCTTAATACCTCTGCTGGTTCTGGCCATGGCGACCTCCATATGGCTCAGACCTTTCCCCTGAGCTCTTACCTCTCCTGGAAGACCCTGTCTCTGCACACTGCCTTGCACTCTTCTGTCTTCACAGCTTGCTTGCCTACAGCTGCATGAGGACAGAGACAGTTTTGTGTTCACTACTGTATCTTCTTACCCCTCTTAATCCATGGTTAATCAATATTCATTGCACATTAAATAAGTAATAAAAGTTTCTGATTGAGCCATACACCTAAGCATGGAGCATGTCCAAGTGGAGCATCAGTTACAGTGTTCAAGAAGCGCCCTTAGAAGTTGCATTGAATTTGATGGGCCCTTGCCTAGGACCTTGTAGTTGAATGCAGTTCTCTCTTACAGCCAGGATGGATGCATACGTACATGCACTTTTGCTCCTCGCACACCCCCCCCAAAAGGACAACAACAAATTTAAAAACAAAAAAACCAAAATTGCCAGAAAATTGAACTGTGTGGAAGTCTGACAACCAAGGAGTTAAAGAAGAAACATTCATTCATTCTTCACCCCTCCTGGTAGGAGGGGTAGAGACAGGCAGAGAGGCCACACAGCAAGGCAGCGACTGGTGGACCAGGAGGTCCCACCTTTACATGCAGATAAAATGGGAGGAACAACTTGGGAGCGAGTGAGACAGACCGTGTAACCCAGGGTTCCAGCACAGGAAATAAAGCCTCAAAACCCCGGCAGTAAAAACCTGTCGAGGTTGTGGTGGCGGGAGAAACTCCCAGACTCACAGAAAAGTTCGCTGGAGAGATCCACAGGGTCCTAGAATGTACACAAACCCACCCACCAGGAATCAGCACCAGAAGGGCCCAATTGCTTGTGGGTAGTGGGAGAAGTGACTGAAAGCTGGCCAAGAGCAGAGCAAACAGCACTGTCCCCTCTTGGACCCCTGCACCACAATGCAGTGATGTGGGTTGCCCTGTCCTGGTGAACACCTAAGGCCCCACCCATTACAACATAACAGGCATTGAGACAAAAAAAATTGGCCCAGATAAAAGAAAATATCAAAACTCCAAAAATAGAACTAAGTGATGAAGAGATAGCCAACCTATCAGATACAGAGTTCAAAATACTGGTAGTCAGGATGCTAACAGAACTGGTTGAGTATGGTCACAAAATGGAGAAATAAGTGAAGGCTATGAAAAGTGAAATAAAGTGCAGTAGACAGGGAACCAGCAGTAAAGAGAAGGAAACTAGGACTCAAATCAATGATTTGGAGCAGAAGGAAGAAATAAACATTCAATCACAACAGAGTAAAGAAACAAGAATTCAAAAAAATGAGAGGCTTAGAAACCTGCAGGACAATTTTAAACTTTCCAACATCCAAATCATAGGAGTACCAGAAAGAGAAGAGGAGGAGCAAGAAATCGAAAACTTATTTGAAAAAATCATGGAGAATTTCCCCATTCTGGCAAAAGAAATAGACTTCCAGGAAATCCAGGAAGCTTGGAGATTCCCACAGAAGTTGGGCCCAGGGAAGTACACACCAAGGCACATCATAATTATATTACTGAAGATTAAAGAGAAGGAGAGAATCTTAAAAGCATCAAGAGAAAAGAAGACAGTTACTTACCTACAAAGGAGTTCCCATGAGACTATCAGCTGTTTCTCAAAAGTGACCTTATAGGCAAGAAGGGTCTGGAAAGGAGTATTCCAAGTCATGAAAGGCAAGGACCTATATCCAAGATTGCTCTATCCGGCAAAGCTTTCATTTAGAATGGAAGGGCAGATAAAGTGCTTCCCAGATAAGGTCAAATTCAAGAAGTTCATCATCACCAAGCCCTTATTATATGAAATGTTAAAGGGGCTTACTTAAGAAAAAGATGATCATAAACTACATAAACTATGAACAGTGAAATGATAACAAACTCACAACTATCAACAACCAAAATAAAAACAAACTAAGCAAACAACTAGAACAGGAACAGAATCACAGAAATGGAGGGTTTTTAGTGGGGATGGGGAAGGGGAGAATGGGGAAAAAGGTACAGGGAATAAGAAGCATAAATGTTAGGTACAAAATAGACAGGGGGAGGTTAAGAATAGTGTAGGAAGTGGAGAAGCCAAAGAACTTATGTGTATGACCCATGGACATGAACTAAAGTGGGGGAGTGCTGGTAGAAGAGGTGAATAAAGGGGAGAAAAAATGGGACAACTGTAATAGCATAATCAATAAAATTACTAAAAAAATAAAACTTTGAAAAAAATAAAGCAGTTCTTTCACCTTTTCTGCTTGAAAAAATTTTAAGACCACCTAAACATAATGGTTAAGAGTAGTCTCTGAAGCCACACCTAGGTTGAAGACCTAGCACCACTGCGTTCTTTCTAAGCCTCAGTTTTGCCACCTGTAAAATGGAAATAATATGTAGAGTGCCTTCCTTGGTGCCTGTCCATACTGTGCCAGTACCTGTTGGACAAGAATGTTTGAAGAATATCTCTTCAAACTTTTCTATCAGTGTGTTAAAGTTCCTGAGCTCTTTTTCCAGTAATGATGAATTTTACGTGTTGAACATTCCTACTGGTAGGGTTGCATCTCTAACTGTAAAACAACTGCTGATTTGCCCTTGGCTGGAGCGCTTCTGTGCCCTCTGCCCAGTCCGTGGGCCAGGGTTTGCTCATCCTTGGTGAGTCTTCTCCTATTGAATGGACTCCTTCCCCTCCCCTGACAGACCTCTGAACAGTGCATGTCCTGACCCAGCAAGTGTTTGTTTTGGTCTATACCCCTAACTCCCATGTGGTAGCACATTACATTTGTGCGAGTGTACAAACAGTCACATTCTAGAAGGCTGACAATGGGAAAAACGGCCCGTCTTTAATATTTTTGTTTTAGAAAGGGCTTTGACTTGGAGATTTGAGGTTCAAATCTCACCTCTACCACTTACTGGCTCAGTGGCTTTGGACAAATCTTTTTCTTCATCTGGAATGTAGAGATTATGATACCGCCTCAGACCTCCGATGCAGATTAGATGAGAAAAGCACAGAAAGTGCCTCAGTTTGTGTGTTTGTAAGATGTCTAAAATTACTGTGCCTCCAATTTTACATTTTACAGTAATTTCCCTTTTGAGTGTCTTACTAACGTTCACAAACACATCTGTTTGTTAAACTCAATGTGAAAATTCACGTGGAAGATGTTTTTAGAAATAAATGCTGAGAAATAAGATGACTGTTCCAGTGTTTTTTCTTGCAGGTACTTCCCTTTCCTGGCTAAACAGAAACCTGGGCACCCAGAATGTGATATCCTGCTCAACGTTTTTGCGATTCTCTCAGCAAAGAATATCTCTGAAGCCACAGCCAGTATTGTGATGGACATAGCCGACGACCTTCTCTCCCTCCCAGACTTTGAGCCCACGGACACAGTGGCAAGCCTGCCCGTGACGGGGTGTGTGTTCCCAGGAAGTGCAGATGGTACGTGTGCCGCACAAAGCATACGATTCCCGGACGTTGGAGATGGCGTTTTCCCTCAGGAAGGAAAAAGTCAGCTTATCTGTGAACAGCCATTTTTATTGCTTGAGAAACTTACGCTGCTAAGTTTCTTTTCTCTAACACTTTATGCCAATTTATATAAACTGAGTTTTCTCTGCAGTGGTGGAAATTCAGGTTACCTGGGCTCCGGAAAGCTCAGCTGGCCTCCGGGCAGTCACCAAGCGATTCCCACTGCCAAGTCTGAAGTCTTCCTGCCGTGCTATCCTGCCACCACCAGAAATGGTTGAAAAAACGCCTCAGGGGTGTCTTATATACATGTCAGTTAGCTGGTGATACACCTACTTTGTCTAAGAAAAAAGTCACAATCTTTAGAGTTGAAGTTTGTTAAATTTTCATGGTAGTTGAGTACTTCCCTTGTCTGTCATTATGAAGGTACTGTACAATTATCCTTTAAGAGAATGGTTAATTAAAACCAAACATTTGTCACTGTTTATTTCAGAGTATATCACTGTAGGAGGGCGATTAATTCTACCTCATGTACCTGCAATTCTCCAATATCTCAGCAAAACCACAATAAGCGCAGAGAAAGTGAAAAAGAAAAAGAACAGGACACAAGTCAGTAAGGAACTTGGCATTCTTTCCAAGTAAGTGATACATGTCCTTAAAAGATAATATTACCATCCACGATTTTGTTTTAAGTTAACGTAGAGTTCCATTTCTCTGCTGGAGTATTAATTAGTAACCTTTCATGGTGTCTGCCTTCATATAACTAAAAAAAGAGAATGTACTGCAAAATTCTAAAGTAGACTATCAGATTTGCTTCATTTGCCTTTGCATGTTTTGTTCAGTTACAATTTTGAGTTACGTGAAAGAACAGTTTGTTCTGTTTCAAGTAGCTCTCACAAGGGTCTTTTAAGATTCTCTTTGGCAATAGACCTAATAGTATACATAATTATGATTTCTATAAAGTACAACATCGGTAAACATGAGTGCAAAAATATGATTGTACCTTAAGCTGTAATTGTTTTAGGACTTGGTCGTTGGAATTTTATTTTATTTTTTTGTTACTCTCAGCAAGAGCAAAATGATATGTTAGAATCTTCCAGAAACTTCTTTTAAATATTGTTTTTATACTGCTGTACTTCAGAATTCCTCAGGGTAGGAACCACACTAAATACACTCAAGTTTTATTGCAGGCCATGGTAGTGCACAGGTGAGGACAGGTGAGGACAGGTGAGGCACCAGAAAGGCCAGTCGGTGTCTGAAAGAACTGCTCTGCCGCTGCCTTGCTGGGGAAACGGACCTCTCTGAGTCTCGGCTTCTCAGGAAAGTGGAGCTCGTAAATCCGTCATTGTAGAGCTGTGGTGGGAGTTACACTGTACTGCTTTATATATTCTCAAACCAATCTTGGCGTTTAAAATGTAATTTCCTTGAACTAAGAAATGACTAATTGCCAGATTCCAGCTCTGGCCTTTACCCTAACCCACCTGCACAATCAGATGTTACAAAAGCGATAGAAGAGTAGCCTGAGCCTGCAGCTGGAGAGGAGGAGCACTGCTCACTAAAAGTGAAACTTTTTATCCATGCACACACGCCTAAACATCACCTGTGCCCTTCTTTCCTCCCTGTTGTTTTTCTACAAAAACTAACTCCTTAGAGAAATACTCTCAGTTTATGTACCTTTCTTACCTACCAGTTTTTTTCCTTCTATAGGATCAGCAAACTCATGAAAGACAAAGAACAGAGTTCTCTGCTCATCACACTCCTGCTTCCTTTTCTCCACCGTGGCAATGTCCCTCAGGTATAAATGCACACGGCATGGACTTTGTCTTTGAAGTGGCCCTTTATTAGGCTTATCTGTGAATAGTCATTTTTATTGCTTAGGGTCTGTGATGTATTTGTCTTAAAGTATCTGTGAAAAGACTTTAAATAGGAATATAAAATTAAAAATAGAAGAGAAAAATTGGGACAGATTCGGGAATGCAGGCAGATAGGAACATGGAGACATCACCATCTACCATAACAGTGAAAGTGTTAGCCCGTCGATTTCCTCTGTTTAGCTTCTCATCTACTTGAGGATTTTTTTTTTGCTGTCTGACTTCGAAGAGTAATAAATCTGGAACCTAAGAAGTGCATTGTGTAATCTTACATGTGGATCACAGTGACAAAGCTGAATGAAAAGTCAGACTATTTTAATATTTAGATATAGCTGAGAGCTTCTGATATGATTTTCAAACCCTAGTTCAGACATGATAAAAAGAGTCTTCCTGTGGCCCAAACTCATTTGTAAGGCCTTAGTAGTCACACTGAACATCCATTATGGAATAGTAATTCAGTTTAGAAGCCCACAGGTCTGGAGACGATCTGAGGCATGTATTTTTCTTCAGCAAGCTCACTTTTCTTGGCTGTTTTTGGCTTTGCCCTGGAAGAAACTTCGTTTCAAAACCATGCATATTTTCTATTAGAATTAAAGAAAGAAATTGTTACTGGACATTATTGTGGGTTTTACGTTAAAATGACTAAGAACTCTCAAAAGGCTATGGAATAACTTTTCCAATAACTAGTTTTACTTCTTATCCATAATTGTTAAATTTAATCTTTATTATATTTTTCCAGTGCCATTTACTTCCCTTATACCTCCTCCCCCAGCAGTGACCACCTGGTTGTCCATGAGTCCTTTTTCCTTTTTGCTCAATCCCTCCACCTCTCCCCTCCCCTCCCCCCCACTAGCTGTTATCTGTCCTCCATTTATGAGACCATCTCTGTTTTCGCTTGTTAGTTCAGTTTGTCCATTAGATTCCACATGCGAGTGAGATCATATGGGATTTGTCTTCCTCTTACTGGCTTGTTTCACTTAGCATCATGTTCTCCAGATCCATCCATACCGTCGTGAAGGGTGAAATTTTTATGACCAAATAGTATTCCGTTGTGTAAATATCCTATCGTTGTTTTCTCCACTCATTTACTGATGGACACTTGGGCTGCTTCCATGTCTTGGCTGCAGTGACCATAGACATGCTTATCCTCTCTTGAATTAGTGTAAGGTTCCTTCGGATATATTCCCAGAAGTGGAATTGCTGGGTCAAAAGACAGATCCATTTTTAATTTTTTGAGGTATTTCCATACTGCTTTCCACGGTGGCTGTACCTGTCTGCATTCCCACCACAGTGCAGAAGGGTTCCCCTTTTTCCACATCCTTGCCTGCACTTGGTAGTTGATGTATTGATGGTAGCCATTCTGATTGGTAGTAAGTGATACCTCGTTGTGATTTTAATTTGCATTTCTCTGATGATTAATAATGTTGAACATCTTTTAGTATGTCTATTGTATCTGTATGTGCTTTTTGGAGAAGTGTCTGTTCAGGTCCTTTACACATGTTTTAATTGGGTTGTTTGTTTTTTGGGTGTTGAGTTTTGGAAGTGCTTTATAAATTTTGGGTATTAACCCCTTATCAGATATATAGGCAAATATGTTCTCCTTTCCTGTGGGTTTTTTATTTTGTTGATTATTTCCTTTGCTGTGCACATAATTGTTTGTTTTCTGTGCACCATTTTATAAATTACTGAAATATAATTTTTCTCAATGTTCTTTCTTAAGGATACAGAGGTTGATATTCTGGTGACAATACAAAACCTGTTAAAACATTGTCTGGAGCCTACAAGCTTCCTCAAGCCTCTAGCAAAACTCTTCTCAGTTATTAAGAACAAGCTGTCAAGACAGTTGCTTTGCACAATTTTCCAGGTCTGTGATGCTCATTTTTACCCTGAATCACCTCTGGGAGTGGGAGCAGGGAATTGACAGGAGGTGGGCGGAAAACTTAAGGTTTTATTCACTAATACACTGTTTTCATTCCTTTTAGACTCTTTCTGATTTTGAGAGTGGGTTAAAATATATCACCGATGTTGTCAAGGTAAGGAAGAAAATCTTATTTCACTTCTGTTTCAATAATGCTGTCAATTTTGTTTATTTAAGATTTATCTGTCTTCACTTACGTGGTTTCAATGACATTTCTCGTAGCTCAATGCCTTTGATCAAAGACATCTGGATGACATCAACTTCGATGTCCGCTTCTCAGCGTTCCAGGCCATCACCTCCCACGTCAAAGAGATGCAGACCGTGGACGTTAACTACCTCGTTCCAGTGATGCATAATTGTTTCTATAATCTGGAGGTAGGTGTTTATAGCTGAACTTTGTGAATTGTTTTTTTAATGTTTTGATAACACAACTGCATGATCTAATTTGTTAATTTGTGTTTTGAGGACAAGGGTTTTTTAACATAAAATTTATTTTAGTTGCAGAATATTCCTGATTGTTATGTGCGTGATTTGAAAGACTAAGATTTTGAATAAAATAATATATGTGGAAGTCAGATAGCTGTGTATTAGAATAGAGGAATCCATAGAGGCAGAAATTAAATTAGGGGTTACCAGTGGCTCCAAGGGGAGGGCAGGAAGGGGAATGACTGCTGACTGATACACCGTTTCTTTTGGGGATGACAAAAATGTTCTGAAGTTATTCCTGCTGGTGTAGCTCAGTTGGAGCATCATCCAGTAACTGAAAGGTTGCAGGTTCAATTCCTGGTCAGGACATATACCTAGGTTGCAGGTTCAGTCCCTGATCCAGGTGCGTGTCGAAGGCAACCAAATTGATGCTCCTCTCTCACAGTGATGTTTCTCTCTCTCCCTTCTTCTCATCCTAAAAAGCAATGAAAAAAAATATCCTCAGGTGAAGCTAAAAAAAATATTCTGAGCTTAGATAGTGGTGATGGTTGCACCACCTTCTGAATATACTAAAAATTGCTGAACTGTATACTTTAAAAGGGTAAATTTTATGGTCTGTCAGTTATATGTCAGTTTTTCAAAGTTATGTAGCCAAGTATTTGACAGGTTTGTCTCTCAAATTGATATAGTAGAAATAAAAGGAAGTGAGACTATATTAAGTACCAAGTTGCTGAACTGAATTGAGACCCCAAACTGGGGGAAATGAAGTCCTTAATTAATAGTTAATCATGTAACGGCATCAGTAATTTCTTTGTGGTATTTTAGAGTTATTCATCTGATATTAATGATTATCTGGAATATGAAAAAGTAATCTCACCATTTGGGTCTCATTCTCTGTATATCATGCCAAATTTAACGCAAGGAATTCTTTATTTGTGTGTTCATTTTGTTTTGTTTTGTTTTGTTTTGTTTTGTTTTGTTTTGGAGGGGGGTTCTTTTTTTGTCTTCTCCAACACAAGGAATTCTAACTTGCTGCATGTCGGGCATACTTGGAAAAACCTCCCCCATACTCACTGCCTACCTCCTCAAACCAGGCACTCAAGTGCAACTCACCAGAATTATAACCAGCCAACTCTGTCGTTTTCAGTGATCATTAATACTGAATATTGAAAACGGCTTAGCGAACCTTCACAAAGTCTGTGTCATAGCATTTTCTGAAACTGGGGGACACTTCCAAGTAAGCCTGGTACTTCAGAGTCACTTACTGTATCCCCCACAACCCCATGTTTGGGTCTTCCTTAGGTATGAAGTCCTTGTGGGATATTTCTTAGTAGGAACTTTTATACAGTGCAGTGGCAGAATTTTGTGAGCTTTTTCATTATGGGAATATTTCTTATTCTACTTAGTTACACAGAATAATTTGGGTGTTTTTCTAATTTCCAGTTAGGAGACATGTCTTTAAGTGATAATGCCAGCGTGTGCTTGATGAGTATCATCAGAAGGCTAGCTGCCCTGAATGTCACAGAGAAAGATTACAGAGAAATCGTTCATCGTTCGCTCCTGGAGAGATTGAGGAGAGGACTGAGGAGCCCGACAGAGGTACTGGGCTTTGCAGTTGTTACTTCACTTTTATGTACTTCTTCCTGTCGGTGGTTTTTCCTTATGTTTTTGTTTTTTCAGTACTTTTTCTGTTTAGAAAAGCAGTCCGCCTTGGTGCATTGTGTTAAAATACTTGATTGTGTAAAAATATTTACCACATATTTGAGAGTGGGCGTGGAAAAAGCAATCACTCTATGATTTTATGTAGTCTGTTTATACAGTGGGAATGTTTTACTTTTGAAAAATGTAATGGCTGTGTTTATTTGTATTCTCTCGGAAGCAGATTTTTTTTTAATGTTCTTTTTCTCCATTTGGTATTTGCAGAGTGTTCAGCAGGATTACACCACACTGCTTTCTTGTTTAATTCAAACCTTTCCCAGTCGGCCGGAGTTTGAAGACCTGGTGCAGCTCACCGACTGCCATGACCCGGAAATGGACTTCTTCGAGAACATGAAGCACATTCAGGTAGAAGACATGGCTGCTGCCTAACCCCCTGCCTGTCAGATAAGCATTGCAAAGAGTTCTGTCTCCTTTGCAAAGGTATATTTTAATTGGTCAAAAAGTTGTGAGCATCTCATTCCTCGGTCTTCGTGCTGTCAGCCAACTCTGCGTAGGAGATGATCATTTCCCGGAGTCTGATTTCCTTGGTGGTATCACACACTGCAGTAATAGTGTTGCCTTTCTCTGCCGTTTCTAAAGAAGTTTAAGTGTTTAGGGATCCGTTGTTAAACCAGTGCCACGGACTATGTCTCCGGAATGTGTGTGCTCGTGTAACACACAGACTGTATTTCACTCCTTAATCTTTTCATGCAAAAGGAACCCGATACGGAAATGGAGCCGGTTGTAGATGAGATTATTCAGTAACTGATTCATACTTTATCTAACTCATAGATCCACCGAAGAGCAAGAGCCCTGAAGAAACTGGCAAAACAACTGATGGAAGGCAAAGTCGTGCTGTCTTCTAAATCTCTGCAGAATTACATCATGCCGTATGCCATGGCTCCTGTTTTCGATGAGAAAATGCTCAAGGTAGGGCATTAGATCCCACACCGGTAGCCCTCTTCTCGTGCTATGCCACACTTTCTAAAGTGCAGGTAGGGGAATGGAATCTGAACCTCGTGGCATCTAAATGGATGATGTCACCTCAGTTAGAGGCTTGGGACAGTTCTGAAGCCCTTCGGGTGGTGCAAGGCACATAGTAAATGCCCTGTAAGTGGCGGTTGTCTTTTTATTTTCACTGTTATTAGCTCTCAGAAGGCCAACCATGGATATTTCCCCTGTTAGAAATGATCACATTACCAAGGCAGCATACTTTTTAACTTTGTATCATAGGGCGTAAACTCCACTGATCAGAGTAGGTGTTTTCCCAAATGGCTCCTAAGAAATGAAATAAAACAATAGCCACCTTTGCTGTAGCACTGACAGGCATTATTGTAAGTGCTTGACTACGTAATATTACTTCTTCCTCACCACAACTCAACCCTTTTTGGGAGAGACTGTTATCGCTGTTTCGTAAGAGAGCAAAATGAGAGTGAGGTTATGTAACTTTCTCTGAGACATGCAGTTTCAGACCCAGTGTTTGAACTTGGGACTGTCTTCACTATTATGCTACATGGTGCTTAGAATAGAACAGTGCTTGGCACACGGTAAGGACTTGATAAATACTTATTGATTAAATAGATTAAGGAAAGCTAGTACCCAGAAAATTGGATTGAGGTAGTATCAGGACTTGTGGCTTAAATTTCTACTTTTATTAATTATATAGTCTTGTACAAAGATGTATTTGTTCTATTGTTTTGGGGTATTAAGAAATGTTTTAAAAATTATGTAAGTAAATAAAAGAATACTCCCTTAAATTCCAGTTTAAAGAATCGGTAAGCACAACCAGCTTGGAGTGTGATGGCAATAAAATAGGGAAGAGGGGTAGATGGAAAAAGAAATTATATTTAGGTTTGGCCAGCTTTAGTATGATACATCTTTTAGCAGTCTTTTATTTTTAACCTGTTTGTGACTTTCCATTTAAAGTTGTTTTCTAGTAGCATGGCTTTTTTATCCAGTCTGACAATCTCTGCCTTTTCATTGGTGTTAGACCATCTGCATTCAATATGGTGATTAATATGATCAGGTGTAAGTCGGTGATCTTGTTGGTTATTTTTCCCTTGTCTCAATTTGTTTTCCTTTTCTTCCGTTTTGTATCAGATCAGTTAGCTATTCTTTAAAGATTTGGTTTCCTCTCTGCCTGTTTATTAGTTATCATTGTGTAGGTTTTACCCCTACATTAGATTTAAACCACCCACACAGTAAATGCATTGTTACTTTTGCTTTAAACAATTATCTTTCGAAGAGATCTTTTAAGATAAGGAAAAGGTCTTTATTATTTGCTTACATATTTAGATCCAGATAGTAATCCCGTATCATTTTACTTCTAAAAGGAAGACTTCCTTTAATTTTTTGTGGGACAATTCTACTGGTGGTGAATTCTTTCCGTGTTGGTCTTTTCTCACCTTTGCTTTTGGGAGATAATGTTTCGGGGGTTTCCTCTCAGTCCTGTGAAGATAATGCTCTTCTGTCTTCTGGGTTATATAATTTCCCACAAGAAGTCATTCTTATCTCTGTTTTTCGGAGTATAATGTACTTTTTGCTTTTCCTGGCTGCCTTTAAATTTTTCTCTTTGTCACTCGTTTTGAGCCATTTGATTACAATGTATCTTACTGTAGTCTCTTTCATGTTTCTTGTGCTTGAAGTTGATTCAGCTTCTTGGATTTATGGGTTTGTACTTTTCATCAGACTTCAGAAATTTGGGTCATTGTTTTTTCAAATGTATTCTTGGGTTCCCGTCTTGCCTTGGGAGACCCCATGTTTATTAGGCCACCCCAAGTTGTCCGTAACTCGTGTAAGCTCTTTCCTTAAACATGTTGTTAAGGTTTTCATTTTGTTTTATTTTCTATTGCTGTGTCTTCAAGTACACTCGTCGTTTCTTCCATACTATCTTACCTGCTTTTAATTCCATCGGCATATTGTCCCTCACAAATTGTTTTTTCCATTTCCAGAAGTTCAGTTTGGGCTGTTTTTATACCTTTCATGTTTCTCAGTGTGCTCGTGTTTTCCTCTCCATTCTTGATCACATGGGATAAAATTATGTCAGTTGTTCCATTGCCTTCACCTTCTAAGTCTATCACCGCGGTCATCCCTGGGTCTGTTTCTGTTGGTTGGTATTTTTCTTCTCGTTAGAGGTTATTTTTCTGCTACTTTCTATACCTGTACAGCTTTCCTCTCTATGCAGCGCTCTCTTCTCCGGTGCTAAGGCCCGAGGAGTCTGACAGCTGTTTCCTCAACTCTGCCTCCTGCACACAGGATGGGGCCTTTCTGGGTTTCCCTTCTAGCTATGACCTGACGGTTCTCTCCACACAGTGACTGGGGTGATTGCCAGGTGCTCATTCCCACCAGGGACACTGTCCCGTACTGTGTGATATCTAAAGTCTGAAAACCATTGTTCCATATGTTCTTGTCTGCTTTTCTAGTTTACGGGTGAGGGCAAATCCAGTTACGGTTCTCTGTCATGGAAGGAAAGAGAGGTCTTCGAGGAGTGTACTTTTGCATGTTGAGCAGTGCAGAATATAGTTAACTTGGGCATTTGCCAAGTTTTCCACATTGAATTAACTTCATTCACAGTTTGTGGGCTTGAACCTATCAGGGGGGCCTGAGTAAGGTCAAAATGTGTTAATATCTTTTAATGAAAGGACAGGGGCATTTCTTTAATGGGCAGCATTTTTCTCAGGGGTGGAAATGGAATATAGTTTGAACATTCTTTTCTACAATTGCAGATTACCTTTTGTCTGAGCTTTTTAATGTACAAAGTTAGCTCTGTATTTTATTTGCAAATGCCTTCTTTTTGCTGATGCTCTTGGTTTGTTTTACAGCATGAAAATATAACCATCGCCGCCACAGAGATGATTGGAGCTGTGTGCAGACATCTCCCGTGGTCGGCGTATTTGTATTACTTGAAACATTTCATTCATGTCTTACAGACAGGGCAGGTCAATCAAAAGTTGGGTGTCAGGTATAGTCAAGCTTTTTATTTTTGTTATATTTTTAAAGGGTTAATTTTTTATTTCCTCAAATAGTCTTTCTGTAATCTAATTTACTTTTACATTTTATTACTGAGGTTATGGTAATGTTTGTTAAAGTCAAAAATACCATAAGCTGGTAAAAATTATTTGATGTTTTTATATCTTTGAATTACCTCACCTTTTAATCATCAAATGATATTATTAAACAACCAAGTACTTTGTGTACCTTTTCTTAACAGCTTGCTGGTAATAGTGTTAGAAGCATTCCACTTTGACCACAAAACTCTTGAAGAACAAATGAGAAAAATTCAGAATGAAGAAAGTAAGTTTTTAAAACTTTCTTAAAGTAGATTTTCATTTTGTGTTTGGATAATTTATGATAATGAAGTAAGGATGGCAAAGTTCAACGTACTCATCTTTTTTTGCGCTTGTAGCAGTGACCAGTGAATGATCAGGTAGAAGTTAAAATGAATATTTTGAGTATACTTGTAAAAACTTATTTAACAATAGAGAAGGCCAGTCTAAACTACATAGGTGAAAAAATCTGAGCTATAGATTATTTACATAGAAATCCAATAGTATTGCATTCGTGTCTAAAAATATTACTTAGCAATGAATGCAAAGAAAGTATAAGAATTAAAAGGTAGTGTAAGAATTCTGAAGTAGATACAATAAGAAAGGATCCTCAAACTAAAAGTAAATATTTGACAAGATTATAAATGGACCAACCTCTGACAAGATTGATCACTGGAAATGGAAGGCATAATAATATTAGGAACTTTAAAAGGCCACAATTCAATGAAAAGGTAAAATAATATTATGATCTTTGTGCTTACAAACTTGAGTACTTGACTGAAATATATAAAATCTAAGAAAAATAAAATATAAAAACTGACTTCAGAAGAAGTAGAAAATCCAGATGGATCTGTAACCACTAAAGGGATTAAACCGATTGTTAAAAACCTGCTCCTGATGAAAATACTAGCCTCAGACTGTCCTATAGGCAACTTCCACAAATGTTCAAGACATGAATAATTTCAGCCTTAACACCAGCTCTTTCGGGTGATTGAAAGAGAGCACACCCCCTAACTCAGGAAGTCGGAATAACTGGTTAATGGAATTTAATACATTAGTATACGAAAATATTGGTCATCTAAATAGACACAAGGGAAGCTTTTGATTAAATTCAGTATCTACCTGGCTGGCGTAGCTCAGTGGATTGAGCGCAGGCTGTGAACCAAAGGGTCACCGGTTCGATTTCTAGTCAGGGGTCATGCCTGGGCTGCCAGCCAGGTCCCCAGGGGGGCGTGTGAGAAACAGCCACGCATTGATGTTTCAGTCCCTCCCTTCCCCTCTCTAAAAAATAAGTAAATAAAATCTTTTAAAAAATAAAAATTAAATTAATCCAATATCTACACATTATATATATATATTTTTAAGATTTTATTTACTTATCTTTAGAGGGGAAGGGAAGGAGAGAGGAAGAGAAACATCAATGTGTGGTTGCCTCTGGTGCATCCCCTGCTGGGAACTGGCCTGCAACCCAGGCATGTGCCCTGACTCACTATCTACTCATTATAAAAGCACTTATCAAGCAAGGAATACATAACATTTATTTAAACTATTAAAAGATGCCTTTTAAAAACCTAATGCAACATCATAGTTAGTAGTAAAGGTTTAAAAGTCTTTGCTTTAAAGCCAGAATGAGGCAAGGACCTGCCACTACTGCTGATACCGAATATCAGACTAGCAGTTCTGGCCAGCACAGAAAATAAGGAAAAGAATGGGGACTCAAGCAGGCCAAAGTGTGTATCCTAATTGTTTGGGGTAAAAAGGTTGAGACATTCTGGCCCTCAGTTTGCATTTTTCCGGCATTCTAACTCAGAATTTTCTAATTCTTTGATTCACAGCAAAGTCATTCTAGAACCACAGTAATGAGTAGAGAAGATTTGATGTGTAGGAACCATTTGTGTTTTAAACAATGTACTAAAGCCCTTTCACAGTTTACCATTAGCCAGTTGAATCTGCATTTTGCAATTTTGCATGAATAGAAACTTAAAATTTTAAAATATTTAATTTGCTTGACTGTCTCTTCTTAGCTATGATGAAGTTCAAAGCATTTTTTGAGCTCCTACTGTGAGCTGGGGTTTTATAGACTCTGTGTCATTTGTGCTCATAAGAGCCTTAGTTACTGGTTAGCCAGTGTGTTCGATAGGAGAAATTAAGGTTCAGAAATGCAAAATAACTTCCCCAAAGCTATGTAACCCGTAGGCAAAACAAAGACTAATCGCTTCCATTTTTGGAAAGTCAGTGAAATGTCAGAACCATACAGAGTCCGGCACAAATAACACCCCTTTTTTATTACAAAATCATAGACATGTAGTTCTGTAACATAACAATATCACACTCAAGCACACCATATGACATTTTAGGTGAAATATTCAAATCAATACTATAAATGACTACACCCATATTACTACCTTACTAACCACGCTCAAGCAGGCATTACTTCTGCCGGACCCTGTATTCTAGGCGCATTATAGACTTTATCACATTTAATTCTCACAGTAGCCT
This sequence comes from Artibeus jamaicensis, assembly GCF_021234435.1. Taxonomy (NCBI): domain Eukaryota; kingdom Metazoa; phylum Chordata; class Mammalia; order Chiroptera; family Phyllostomidae; genus Artibeus; species Artibeus jamaicensis. The sequence continues at coordinate 15,554,994 of NW_026521486.1, read as the reverse complement.
TACAGGGTAGATACTGTCTCCAATTTGCTGGTGAAGACTGCAGAGCCCCCAGGGTTGAGTTAACTGGCTGTGGTCACAGGGCTGGTTAGCAGGGCCAAGGCTGGACGGCACCCACGATACCGTGCTGCGGGACTTTCTTAAATAAACAGAACCCCGTTGAGGAGCATTCCCGCATGAGAACTGATGGCTGCCATCATGATTTTCATGCTTGTGAATGTAGGTTTTTACTGTTAGAAACCGCCCACCACAGTACTTTGGAAGCGTTTTTTTTTTTTTTTTGCTTAAGATCCTCCTTCCTTGCTAACCTCCCAGTGTGTGCCCAGAGTTCACACTCTTATAATGGTCTGTGTACTTGTGTCCCTTCTTCATATTAGACTAAACTCTGAGGAAGCAAAAAGCAAACACTGACAGACAGACAACAAAACCCTAACCCTCCCATCGACTCCGGCTTCCTCAGCACTTAGCTTGCTGTGGTCGGTGACTGGGTGTATTTTATTGGATGTTGGTAGAAAGACTGCTTAACACAGCTGTGTTGTTCCCTTATTTGACTTAAGGTGACGTTTGTCGTTTACTAGACGTAGACTCAACAGGAGTGATGGAGTCACCAGAGCCCGAAGCCATGGAATTGGAGCTTTCGGGTGAGGAAGAGGTGGGAGACAGGAGTGAGAGTGTTCCAGACAACCTCGGAGAACCGGGACACCCCGATCCAGTCCCTGGTGAAGGCACGTCGGAGGAGGAGACCAAGTGTCCCGCCTCGTCCTCCTCTTGCCTTCCACAGAATAAGGAAGAACTGGAGAGAACGATTAAAAATATACAAGGAGCCATAACAGGGGATATCCTCCCCAGGCTGCATAAGTGCCTGGCATCTACGGTAATCACTGCGTCTGGGGCCCCGCAGGTCTCTGTGGGTTGGGGTGTTTGCGGGGCCCTGTCAGCCTTAGGCTCCGAACTATTGATGGACTTTGGGTTTGGGATTTTCTTTAATCTCAACATTTCACGGTTCACCTCCTCCCTCGTCTTGTCATCTTCAGGTTCATCTGCTGCAGCTAGACAGTGGTGTTCCTTCTTCACTGTCATTTTCATATGGTAGATGCGAGCTCTTTTATCTCTGAAGTGGATAGCGCGATGACTCCCGTTTCTAAAACAGGTTATTAAAAGTGGAGTCTGTGTCCCTTTTTTACTTCTTGGCCACTTCTCTCCTGTTCAAAATGACCTGTCCCCTGGCTAACAGGGAGCATTTAGCAATGGATCCCCATGAAGCCAGAGCCCTTCCTACCAAGTGTAAAACATGGGTTCACTGTGGCCCTGGTCTTGAATCTGGCCTGCAGCCTGTTTTTGTGAATGGCATTTTATTGGAACACACTTTGACTTATTTATTTACATATGGTCTAATTCTGCTTTTGTATTACCACAGCAGAGATGAATAGTTCCTACAGAAAGCAAAGCAAAAATATTTACTTTCTGGCCCTCTAAGAAAACCTTTTGCCAGCCCCTGGTATAAAATATTGACTTGGTAAATATTTGGTAAAATACTGACTTGGTAAAATATTTCATATTTTAGTAAATAATCTTATTTGAAACACTATTTCTTATGTAACAGCAGTGTCACTCAAATACTTGAAAGTCCCAACTGATAAAAATTTTATATGAGTTTTATATATTTCACAGCAGTTGTAACCCACATTAGTAAAAACTTGACTTTATTATTTTTCTGGTTGCTCCTCTGGAACAACATTTGTATTCTTATTATTTTTACAATTTTTAGAGGCTTAGTCTTAAATTCCACAATTTAGGGTTTTGTTTCATTTTGACTTTATTTTTAATGTTGGCACTATTACAGACGTCCTCATTTTCTCCCCCTATGCCCAGCTCCACCCAGTTCCTGCTCCCCTTCCCTCTGGCCACCACCACACTGTTGTCTGTGTCTGTGGGTCATGCACATGTGTTCTTTGGCTGATCCCTTCACCTTCTTTCATCCGGTCCTGCCCCTCTCCCCTCCGACAGCTGTCAGTCTGTTCCTGCCTCTTGTTTCTGTTTTGTTCATCAGTTTATTGTGTTCATTAGATTCCACATATAAGTGAGATCATATGGTATTTGTCTTTCTGTGATTGGTTTATTTTACTTAGCATAATAATCTGCAGGTCTTTTTTTTTTTTTTTTTTTTTTGAGACACTATACTTAAACACGGATGTCAGCTGTATCAAAAGAGCTTATCTTTCCAATGAAAGGTTGCAGTGTTGGTAGGTTCCTGATCCATTTATTTCAATTTTACTTTACCCTAATTTTTTCTCAGACTAAAAGGGAAGAAGAACATAAGCTCATAAAATCCAAGGTTGTGAATGATGAGGAGGTGGTTCGAGTTCCTTTAGCTTTTGCCATGGTTAAACTAATGCGCTCCCTTCCACGAGAAGTTATGGAGACTAATCTGCCAAGGTATGTTGTTTTACAGCTGGAAAAGTTTTGTGAAATCAAAAACTGGTTCTTTCTTCCTGACTTTTGAATCTCTTTTATTGGGAAGAAGAGAAGTACTGTCATAATTTGCTGTGGTTTATAATCCTGATTGGGAGTGCGTGGTTATGGGCAATTAAGAGAGAAAAGGGCATTAATATTTTTATGTGCTTACTTTTTTATTTGTCACTTTAATTTTCTCATTTTCCAGTGTTTTGCTGAAAGTGTGTGCCCTTCTCAAGAACAGAGCACAGGAGGTCAGAGACATTGCACGCAGCACTCTTGCAAAAATAATAGAAGATCTGGGTGTACACTACCTACAATATATTTTAAAAGAATTACAGACCACCCTGGTCCGCGGATACCAGGTAAACTGCATCGTGTGCCTCATACTCAAGTTGGGCTGGAGTTTGCACGTGTGCAGTGTGAACGCTGAGTCACGGTGCTTTGGGTCCGTCCTCAGTGTGGCTGATCTGCCGAGATACGGCAATCAGGAAGGGCCCGAAGTTTCTAATCAGCATTTTACAAAGCTATATTTGATTTTGAGAAATTATAGGTCTAGTTACATAACCTGTCATTTTCTCTTAAATCACCATATCAAGTTTTGCATTCTCTGAGTTCTTCAGAAGATTCTTGCTGAATGTATATTGAATGTATTGACACAAATGTGAACAATAAAGAATGTACACTCTAAGAGTTGAAAACTATGACAAGTCATAAAAATAGCAAACACCTTCAGGGGGAATACAAAGCTCTCTGAGTAGTGACATGACTTGCTAGCTTCTCCTCACCTCTCCCAGGGTGGGCGCTGGGCAAGCTCCATCAGTAGCTACTGGAAGCCTCCTGTTAGAAATGCAGGATTCAGGGCCCTATAACCGACCTGCGGAAGCTGCATTTTAATAAGATTCCTGGGTGATCTCAAGTCAGAGAAACTCTGCAGCTCGTTCTTTTCAAGTCCAGCCAAGACCCCTGGTAGTTAGCTTTCCCTCCCGTGTCCTCATGTGTAAGGTTCCTGTTCTACACTTTATAAGTCTAACAAACTAAAAATATCAGTATTCATTTTGACCATCTCCCTTTGTATAGTTTTTTAGTGGCTGCTCTAGGGGTTACCATATACACTTACCTTTAATGATCTACTGAGAGTCACTACTTTACCACTTCAAGTAGAATGTAAATCCCTTCACTCTTCTCTTTTTATTTTTATAGTTGTTGTTATCTTACATTGCCATATATTGAAAATGTTATCAGGTAGTGTGAGAATTATGCTTTTAGTCATCAAACATATTTTAAAGAATTTGAGAAGAATGGTCTGTTTTTTTGTCCAGATATTTATCATGTCTACTGCTCTTCCTTCATTTTTGAATTTCAAAGCTTTTCAAAAAATATATTTTTTAATAAATTTTACAGTTAGAGTTGTTCCAATTTTCCTCCTGTACACTCTCCTGCTCAGTAACCTTGTTCCCTCCAGCAATCCCCCCACCTTAGTTCATGTCCGTGGGTCATGCATAAAGGTTCTTTGATTTCTCCATTTTCTATACTATTCTTTTTTTTTTTTTTTTTTTTTTTTTTTTTTTTTTTTTTTTTTCGTGATATATCTTAACCTCCCTATTTTGTACCTACTAGTTATGCTTCTTATTCCCTGTACCTTTTCCCCTGATTCTCCCTCTTCCCCCTCCCAGCTGATAACCCTTCAGATGACCTCCATATCTATGATTTTGTTCCTGTCTCGGTTGTTTGCTCAGTTTGTTTTTTTAGATTTAGTTGTTGATAGTTGTTAATTTGTTGCCATTTTACCATTCATAGTTTTGATCTTCTGTCTCTTAAATAAGACCTTTTACCATTTCTTTTATTGTAGTAATGGCTTGGTGATGATGTTCTCCTTTAGCTTTACCTTATCTGGGAAGCACTTTTTCTGCCCTTCCATTCTAAATGATAGCGTTGCTGGATGGAATAATCTAGATTGTAGGTCCTTTGAATACTTCTTGCCAGTCTCTTCTTGCCTGCAAAGTTTCTCTGGACAAATCAGCTGACAGTCTTATGGGAACTCCTTAGTAGGTAACTCTGCTTTTCTCTTGCTGCTTTTAAGATTCTCTCTTTTTTTTTTTTTTCTTCGTGCTGTTTTGGTTGAATGCTTATTTCTTCCTCGTTCCAAACTGTTGATTCGAATCCTGGTTTCCTCCCCTTCACTGTTGGTTCCCTGTAGAGTTTTCTTTATTTCACTTAGTGTGACCTTCATTCATCCTTTATGTTTTTGTTGTACTGAGTGAGTTCTGGGAGCATCCTTATTGCCAGTGTTTTGAACTCTGAATCTGATGGGTTGAGCACTATGCATGTTAAGATAACTAAAGTACAGCTCTGTCTTGGAGGCTTTATTCAAAATTTAATGGAGCATTGGTGGTATTTAAATGAGTAGCTCTTTAACCACCTGTTTTTCAAGTCCATCCTATTATTTATTGAAATAACTAAAATAGGTCGTAAAAGGTAAATTGGTCAAAAGTCCAACGTACAGATGATGTATTATAAAATTGAACGCTTGAAACACATGATTTCATTAACCAATGTCATCCCCAAAAACTGAATAAAAAAATACTAACATAGAGGACAGCTGGTTTGGATTTTTATGTTAATCATGCAAACACTACCAAAACTGTACTCTTTGGGTGCCATTCCTCATTTTCCCAAAAGGATTTTAAAAAATCACATGAAGCCCTCAACAAAAATTTTACATATGTAAAATTACTGAAAGTTCACAAGTAGATGTGTATGAAATCATGCCTCTAAAATCCAGTCTGTGTCCTTACAATCACGTGTGTGTCTTTGGCCTGTGGTTGTTGTCTGATGTTTATCTGGATAGTCTCGCAGCTCGAGAAGCAGTAAAGAGAATCAGAAAGCTTGAGAGGCCACTCAGCAGAGTGATGCAGAGCCGGGGCTCTGGTGCTGGCCTGTCTGCTTTCAAATCCATCATTCATAGAATGGATGAGCATTAAATGATTCAGTACATGCGGAGTATTAATACGTGCCTAGCCTATGGCAAGCTCTTAAGGATGTTAGTTGTGGTTACTCTTGAGGGCAAAAATATATTTGTCCTTCATAATACCATGTGCCAGCTTTGATTGAATTCGCCATTGGCAAACACCTTAGTTTGGGGGTTGGTTTATGAAGTTCAAGGCTCTTGTGCTTTTATAAATCTCTGGACTGGTTTAGTTGCCATCATCCTAAGCATGGTCATGTGTTTCTGAGCGTCTTTGTACAAAGTGACCACTGGTTGAAAAATTTTACATGGAGTGTGTTATTTGTCAAAGCTTCTCCCTGCAATAATGACAGCTATGTATTCGGAGCGTTCCCCTTGCAGTAGATTTTAGCTCTTTTTTTTTTCTAGTGTGGCATTCTTACCCATTCCTACTTTTTAATGCATTCATTTTAGGTCCACGTGCTAACTTTCACTGTTCACATGTTGCTGCATGGCCTCACAAGCAAGCTACAAGTCGGGGATTTGGACTCTTCTTTAGATATAATGATTGAGGTAAGATTTAGAGAAAGGAATTCTCTCTCTTTTTTTTTTTTAAGTGGGCAAAAGACACCAAAAAATCAGTTCACAAAATAAGCGAGAGTAATGGCCTGTGAAAATGAATACAGTGAACTGTCTCATGTCTCAAACGAGCAGGTTCAAAAAGCTGAGTCTGGGGAAGTGAGCTGAGCACCCGGCTCCAGTGACGTGAGCTGGGAGGTCATGAGTTTGTGTGGCCTTTCCGGGGAGAAACTGGCAGTGTGTGTCAAGAGCTTTGGAAATGGACATCAGTTTCAACCACTTCCAAAATCTGTTTTAAAACAATAATCAAGGATGTGGTCTGTGGCTTTATAAAAAGTGTGTTTACCGGAGTTTTATTTATTTATTTTTAAGTATTTTATTTATTTATTTTTAGAGAGATGGGAAGAGAGGGAGAAAGAGAGGGAGAGAAACATCAGTGTGTAGTTGTCTCTCGTGTGCCCCCTACTGGGGACATGGCCTGCAACCCACGCATGTGCTCTAGACTGGGAATTGAACCAGTGACCTTTTGGTTCATAGGCCAGCAGCACTTAATTCACAGAGCTACACCAGCCATGGCCAAAGCTTTATTTATAATAGTAAAAAATTAATAACAACTTTTAAAATCGAATAATTTGATAGTTTGGAGGAGGGTAAGATTAGGAAGAAACTAAATTTGCTACACAGCTTATTTATTTAAAACTGTGGGCACATTTACAATTAAATGTATTAATCTTTATAACTAGTTTGGAAATATCATGAGAATTCTTAAAAAGACATTAAGCTATTTGGTAATATCTAAGATTATCTCTATATTATACAGTTCTGTGTATAAATCTCTAGTACAGTAGGTCCTAGAATGATGTCATTTTGCTATAACATTGATGAGATGTTTGTATCAATTAGCCTATGGCAAAACTGGTTTTCTTACACATCACTTCACTTACGGTTGCAGAACTTACTGATGATGTTGAAAACTTACCATGTTCTTCTTTTGTTTCCCACTGATATAAACCTTTAGGTGCTTCTGTATTTATTTTTTAGTAACTGGTCCCTACATTGACAAAAGTGAAATTCAATAGAAGTCCCTACCATCCGATTTCAGTCCAGTCCAACTGGCTTTCCGTGATTTTGACTTGCCATTGCTCTTTTCAGAGACTGCTTATGTTGGTGTATTTTACTGAATGTGCATAACTGCCATTTGGCTCTTTTCTTTTGAAGATTTTTAATCACGAGCTGTTTGGTGCCATTGCCGAAGAGAAGGAAGTAAAGCAGATCCTCTCCAAAGTCATGGAGGCACGAAGGAGCAAGAGTTACAATTCGTATGAAATCCTGGGCAAGTTTGTAGGAAAAGATCAGGTTACCAAACTCATCCTTCCCTTAAAAGAGGTGAGGACTTGGGTGCAGTACAGGGAATCTCGAAAAGAGCCTTGCAGGGCAAAGCTCGACACTGCGCTTGATTGCGATTTCCCTGGTGTAAGGACACCAGTGCCCGATGGCCACTAGTGGGCAGCCCTGAGTTGAGCATTCTAATCCAAGAATCAGTCCCTGATGTGAACCACGAGATGTGGAAGGAGAGCAAGTGGACAGTACAGCTGGTCCAGTCAGCAGCTAAGAATGCAGCCTTCGGAGTCAGACTGCTGCTCCCAGAATGCCGCTCCCAGAATGCCGCTCCCAGAATGCCACGCGGAGGAAAGCCGCCATCTGTGGAACATGTATTATGTTCTAAACATCGTGTTTGGTCATCTGTTCTGATCTGCACAGCTGCCCTCTGAGATCAGTGGCACTTCCACCTTAGAGACAGAGAAGTTCAGGCTCATGAAGGTAGTAAGGAACATGATTAAGGAGGAAAGTCAGGTCTGAAAGGTTTAGTTTCAGACCTTTCTGATCTGAAGCTAACGTTTTTCTGCTCTTTCTGCCTCTTACTGGGCAGGGGCTGTAATTCACCTCCCTTCCTAGAGTTCTCTGTACCTGCTGCATGGGTGAACATTCAATAAACATTAATTAATTCTCTTTATCACCATTATGTACTAAAACTAGAGCAAAAATCTGATGGCATGAGTTAACTCTAACTCCAAATGTTTGGGTGCTAGATTAACTCCATAATTGTTCCTAGAATGCATTTGGCCTAATCTAAGAAGGTTAGATATGTTTTGAGGATAAAGGAGAGTGGCCAGAGCACATGTATTTTCCATGCATGTTATCAAATCCCTCCAACGCGAAGAAGGTTATTGCTACCAGGTCTTATGCAAGGGAATATACTGTAATGCGCTTGGAGGGTCGGCCTCTTCTGAGTGTCACACGGTGTCTCCTGCTGTGCGCCCTTGGGCCTCACCAGCAAAAGGCAGAGAGGAGTGCAGGGGACTCAGGCACTCGCGCCGCTGGCTGGAGTTTCCTCAGGTTGAGGTCATGGGTAAATTTGACTTTATATATATAACATACAGAGTCAAAATCTATTTGAAATTTTATTAAGAATGTGCTTCTGTTTTTATTAGGAAATATATACTAAAAATAATATATATATATATATTTTTTAACTACCGTTACAACAAATCCAAATACAATTGTGTGTTACCTCTGAATGACATTTGTTTTTGCCTTTAGATCTTACAAAACACCACCAGTTTAAAACTGGCCCGGAAAGTTCACGAGACCTTACGCCGAATCATTGCAGGATTGATTGTAAATCAGGAAATGACAGCAGAGTCCATTCTATTGCTCAGTTATGGTTTGGTCAGTGAAAATCTCCCCTTGTTAACAGAGAAGGAAAAGTAAGTTTAAAAAGAAAAAATAAACTATCATTTAGGTGTTTGCCTCTGTTAAGCCATTCAGTTCTTATTTACTTTAATAATTTGTTTAGTAAAAAAAATTAATGTTTTTCTGATGAGTGAGGTTGCTGTGACACTGGCCAATTTTTTTTTTTTTTTTTGCATTTCTCTGATACCATGTCTGTTTTGGATATTTACTGAATCAAAGTTAGGATAGAGTTTAAATATATACCTTGTGTTCTGATCAAATAGCGATTTAGACCTTAAAAGATTTAAAAATACTATATTGGGAAGCTTCCTTTAGATTTTTTGTGTTCTAAAAGAGACTCTTGGCACTTGGGTTCTGAAATCAAAGGAAAGGGGAGCCGTTGCTGTTCATCTGAAGTTGGGGGTGTCCTCTGTTTCTTGTGGTTAAGGGAGAAAAAAACACAGCCGATAGCACTTTGTTTAGTGCTCAACTCTCAGCCCCCGAGAGGGCCACAGTAACTTACGTGAATGCAACGTAAGGTGTTCTTTCCTTTATTTTCTATTTCACTGTCATTGACAGAAATCCAGCAGCCCCGGCCCCAGACCCACGCCTGCCCCCCCAGAGCTGTCTCCTGCTCCCCCCAACCCCAGTTCGAGGCGGGCAGAAAGCTGTCGTGAGCAGGAAGACCAACATGCACATATTTATTGAGTCTGGGCTTCGGGTGAGTGCTGTAAAGTGAGACTCACCTCCCACAGTGCGTCTGTGCCTTTTACTGCTCTGCTAATTCTGGTGTTGCTTATTCCCACTGTAAATGCCTTACCGTAAATAAATGATGGAACTTTTTTTAACAGGTATATTGGTCCATTTGCTGTTTATCTTTTCTAGTACTGACTTTGATAATATAACTCCCTGAGAATTATTCTGACTTAATATTTACTATGGTTTCATTGTTGCTTTACCCATGAGTTTGCACCTCTAAACTATTTTGAATTTTTTCAAAAGATGGTGAGCTTGTAGAAACCCTTCATTGACTGACATTTGTCCTAGGAGAGAGCCAGCCCTTCGTTTGGGCTGCAAGGGCCTCACCTCTCACTACACCATTTCAACGTGTTCCAGCCACACGTGGCCTTCCCTCGGTTCTTCCTGCCCAGCACCTCATCACCCAGCCTCCCTCTACCCAGATCCCCCACAGAACCCTGCATTTACAGTGAATTATTTCCTAGAGTCTGTGTCCCGGGCCAAGATCCATCCATGCAGGGACCAGGCCCATGTTGGTCATTGCTGCATCCCACGTACTGAGCCAGTGCCTGGGGTCCAAGTAGATGCCGAGTAACCAGTTGGTAAATGAATTTAGAGCCTCAACTGCAGTGTGAGCTCCTACCTCCTTCGCTGAGACTCTCCCAGGCAGTTTTCTGGGGTTTTTTTGAAAATTTTTTATATATCAAACAGAAGAATCTTAACATTTCAGGATGTCCCTTAAATCATTCCACCTCTACCTAACTTATTTGGTCTTATGAGTACCTACTGTGAAATCTCTTTTGAAATCTTTTAGCTCCTACATCTGAGTTTGAAGACTTCCAAGATCAAGTCTTCGAGTGAGCACGTTCTGGAAATGTTGGATCCCTTTGTGCCTCTCCTGATAGACTGCCTGGGTTCCATGGACGTGAAGGTGAGCACCTGCTCCTTCGCCAGGGCTGGGCCGTGCAGAATACCTAGGACTTAACTTCTAGGCTCATGCGTCACAAGGTAGATGGGTTTTTAAAGGGATTTAGGACATCACGAACCACATCTATTCCCTGCATTAAATTGCTCCCCAGTTTAGTTAATCCCATATGTTTTGATAGCCCTTAACATTTTGGAAAGCCCTTCTGGGTACATTAATTGCTTTATTTGATCCTCCCAGCAGCTTCATGAGGGTGCATAGAGGTGTCCCTGTGTGATCATCATCACCGTCACTACCACTACTCGCTGCCATGAACCCTCAGAACAACCCAAGGGGCAGGCAGTAGCATTGTTTCTGCTTTACAGAAGAGAAGACTAGGCCTTAGACAAGTGACTTGCTCCAGATCAGAGATGCAGGTCAGGGGTGTCACACTCATTTTCACTGGGGGCCACATCGGCCTCATGGTTGCCTTCAGAGGGCCAAGTGTAATTTTAGGACTGTATAATGTAACTACTCCTTAACTAGGGGCAAGGAGCTTGGCGCTGCTGCAGGATAGCAACAAGGTGGACGGCCCTCGGGCCTCGTTTGCCACCTGTGATACAGGCTTTGGACCTCAGTCTCAGACGCCAAAGCCACCACCCTCCCACAGCCTCGGCTTGTCTGTTTTGTGGTGTAGGTTCCGAGAGGTTGAGTGACATTTCTGTAGTCAAGAAGGTAAAAGCTGTAGAGCTGAGATTTACGTGCCGGCCTTTCAACCCCGGAGCTTTGTCCTCTGTGACTCCATCTAACCCAGCCCAGTAGGGCCATCAGGGCAGCCAGAGCAGTGGGAGTCTGTGAGGGGGAGCGGAACTAGGTGAACAAGCTGATCTAGGGGTCTCTAAGGTTCGGCCTGAGGGTTCAGGGATTCTCTTGTAAATCAGTTGGTCCCAGCCCACTTTTTTAATGCCTTTAGCACAGGAGTTAACTGTTTTAAATTATAATTCGTTGTTTCCCATGCTTAATTTCTGGGCCAGCTTATGTGCTCCATAAATAGACAATGGCATCCTTTTTGTCTTTGTATTTATAATACTCATTAGTGTTTTCTATACATAATACAAACTTAATAAGAATGATTAAATTGATGTACCATTTTAGAAAACAGAAAAGTCATTCATAATGTCTTTTTCAAAAACATTGTTAAAAGGGGCCAACCTATGCTATTACTTAACCCATGTAGGTTGAGAATTCGGGCAGTGAGCTTGTGATGCGTTGTCCCGCGCCTTGACGAGGCAGGGAACTCTTCCACAGCAGGGAATGGGAAACCGCCCGGTCTTCTTACACTCAGAGTGGGCTGGGCGGAGCGTCGCATCCCTTCACGTCGATTGGAGTGCACAGCCTCAGGTGCTGGGTTATTGGGCGCGGTCACTCTGAGCTGATTGGTTTTGTTGGTTTTGGTTTTCAGGTGATCACAGGTGCATTACAGTGCCTGATCTGGGTCTTGAGGTTCCCTCTGCCTTCCATAGAAACCAAAGCAGAGCAGCTGACCAGACACCTTTTCCTGTTGCTGAAGGACTACGCAAAACTCGGAGCTGCCAAGGGCCAGAACTTCCACCTGGTGGTAAATTGTTTCAAGGTGAGGTGGTTTCACTTCTGCTTAGGAAAAGCCAGACCCATCATTAACATCCGAGTTTTCCACATCGTCCTTTGTCATCTTGCTCAGACTTTTTTCCAGATTAATTTGCTAAGGCCAGAGGGTTGGTTTTCTGTGTGAAAAAGCACCGATACTGTGTTAAGTCCTAACGATTTCACTGGGTCCTGATCTGTGGGACATCCTTGCCGTTAACCTCCCTGTTGTAACCTGCAGTGCGTGACCATCCTTGTGAAGAAGGTGAAGTCTCACCAGGTGACCGAAAAGCAGCTTCAGGTGCTCCTAGCATACGCCGAGGAGGACATTTATGACACATCAAGACAAGCCACCGCGTTTGGTCTCCTCAAGGTGTGGTGTCAGCAGAATGTTGGCTCTTACCGTTTATGAGCCTCGCGTCGGGTATTTAAAATAACATGGAACAGCGTTTTGACCACCTGTAGACTTTCAAAATTGAGTAATTTATAAAGACGACAATTTTGGTGGTTATTAAAATGTTTGAATGTGAGCTTTCTATTAATGCTTCCAGGGAATTCTGTACAAATACAGGCATGTATTTGTGTTTGTCACGCTGGACATTGTTTTCCTTTTATTTAATTATGGTAAAATATACATAACATAAAATCACATGTTTCAGTGATTTTGAAGTATATGTTCTTTTTCTTTTGGAGGTTATTTGCATTATGTTGCAAACAGCCTGTGACCACTTTAACATCAGGTCAGCTAATGCCCAGTTGCAATGGACACAAAGAGTTTGTCTTTTCCTTTGTATTTTAGGCCATTTTATCAAGGAAGTTGCTGGTTCCAGAAATTGATGACGTTATGCGGAAAGTGTCCAAGTTAGCAATTTCTGCACAAAGCGAACCCGTTCGAGTCCAGTGCAGACAGGTTTGTGGAGAACTTACTCCCACAGCCAGGGCTGGCCCTGCCTTCTCTGTGTGGTTTTCAGGTAGACGTTGACACAGACTGAATTCTGAAGGTGACTTGGAATCGCATTGATGCTTTGTTCTGTGACTCGGGACCCCATGTACACTCCAAGTGTGAGACAGGGTCTCAGCCTTGTCTTAGGTTTTCTGTTAACAAGGAGCGTTTTGAGTGTAGCCCCCTGTACGAGGCATGTTCAGATAGACGAAGGAGCACCTTTTCCTCCTGCGGCAGGGGTTTCTGTGCAGCGGTGCGGCCGGCAACGACCAACGCACACCCCTCCCCTGCATGTCACTGCTGCCGGAAGAGCGGATGGCGAAATTCTCCCCGCCAGGCACAAACAGTTATTTAATTTCAGACGTTGGTAGTGCCAGAGAGGAAAAAGTATTATCAGATTTGATCACAGGACACACCATTACCGATAGGTCTCGAACAAAACCAAACCTATGACACCGGTGTAACATGCCATCTATTGTAAGACTCGTCCCCATTTCAGATGTTAGAGTGTGAAATCACTTCTCAAAATTAATGAAATATGGAAGAGCATATAATAAGAGCACACGATCAGGTGGAGAACCACCCTAGTCTGGGAGTTGGGCAAGGAAGGCTTGTCCTGAGCATTGGCATGGACGCAAGATTGGAGGGAAAAATAAGGCTTTGCCTTCTGGTGACGGGGGTGGCCCATGCTGGAGGAAGGTGAGCTCTGAGGCGGGTAAGAGCTTAGCTCGTTGGAGGAGATGAAGGTGAGTGAGATGGGAAGGGAGCCAGGTGTGGCGAGACCTGCGGTCTGGTTAAAGATTTGGGGCTTTGTTCTGAAAACAGCAAAAAACTTGGAATCAGCAGGTAGGGTGACTGAGCTGAGCAGATTGGGGTTCACACGCTTGTCCATCCCTAATCATAGGAGCGCCCTTCAGCCTGGAAGGTGGAAGGGTCTGAATTGGAAATACAGACTCAGAGTTAAAGGAGGGCTTGACTGCCAAGGAGGCCAGGGAGGAAAGGGAAGAAGCTTGTGTTGAGAAAGTTTCCTTAACTACGGCCAGGAAGGAGGGTCACCTGCTATTTATTGTGTGCCAGCTGTCTGCCCAGCACTTTACATCCATGACTTCTGTTTGTAACAGTCCTTTAGAGGAGATGGTGCCCCCATTTTGTGGCTGGGGGCAAAAACAGGCTTGGAAAGTTTAATGATGTGTCTAGTTCGTACAGTTTATTAGTAAAGGAGGCTGAGTAGCATATAGTTTGAAAGCAGAACCGTTGGATACAGATAGACAAGGCACTGCCACCTGAGCAAGTTGCTTATGTTTTTGCCAAGTCATTCTCTTCATCTATAAGATGGGGTAGCATCACCTACTTCCTAAGGAAGTAATGGAAATTAACGGAGAAACACTTAACCCAGTGTTAGGAACATAGAGGATATTTAGTAAATATGCAATAGTTGTTATCAGTATTAGTATTACGATTGCCACTGTTGTTATTCTTACTCACGGGGAGGTACAGGGTTGAACCACAGTCCGTATTCAGTCCACCACACCCACCATCAGAGAGAGGAGTTTGCAATGTGTGAGCTGAGATTTGGAGCCTTTAACAAGCAGGCTAGGGCCGGGCCAGGGCCGGGCTCTCAGGCCGGCCGGTAGGACAGGACCTTTACAAGTGGAGAGGGAGGAGAGAGGAAGGGGCACAGCAGTAAACTTGGCCTAACCGATCACTATTCCGAGAGGTCTTCTTAACTTACCAGCATGTCCCAGAAAGCGTCTGAGGAAGCAGGAATCCTGGAGAGGTAGGATCCCAGTAATCTTTTGTGTGACTTCTGTTCCCAGGTTTTTCTGAAATACATTCTTGACTATCCCCTGGGTGATAAATTGAGACCAAACTTGGAATTCATGCTCGCTCAACTGAAGTAAGTTTAAGCCATAAACTACTCGGAGGCAGTGGAGTAGTTTCTTCTCTCCTTTGAATGTGGTGGCCGTTTTGAAAAGAACAGACTCAAACCTAATGGCTTGTTCTCTGAGGAAGATCTGTGAGTCACCATCATGTGTGGCTTCACACAGCGATTCTGTACATTGCTTTTCACTTCAGTCCGACGGCTGCTTTCATTAGAGTCCACTTAGGAGAAGGGTCAAGTTCGAACAAAATTACGTTTAACACTGCACAGGAGCATGATCTACACAGGCATTAAAAATTGGGAAAATGGAGTGTTTTCCACTTTTTAAGAAACAGACTGGCACCTTGAGACAATGTAACAAATTCTTAAACATAATTATTGGTAAAATTAAAAGGCACTAACAAGTCCTTCTGATGTTCTTGCCCTAGTTATGAACACGAGACTGGGAGAGAGTCCACCTTGGAAATGATTGCTTACCTCTTTGACACATTCCCTCAGGTACCGTACGTCACCGAGACACACCGCTAGCTGGGTTGCCCTTGGGCCCTTGGGAGCCTGCGGTCCTCCCTTTGGGGGCATCTGCAAGCTTCCAGTCTGAGTGTGCTCACAAGTGCCTGTTTTCCTTTAGGGGCTCCTCCATGAGAACTGTGGGATGTTCTTTATCCCGCTGTGTCTAATGATGGTGAACGATGACTCTGCCATGTGTAAAAAGATGGCGTCCATGACGATCAAATCCTTACTCAGTAAAATCAACCTTGAGAAGAAAGATTGGCTTTTCGAAATGGTCACCAAGTGGTTTGGAGCAAAGAAGGTTAGGGTCGTTTTTAGTCATATTTCAGTGAAAAGTCTTAGCTTTTGGTGTTTGTACTTTAAGAATACATATACATTGTCGAATTAATTTTTCCCAAGTAGCTTTATTGTTTGCATTTGATGGTGTTAATATATTTTCATAGTGAAATTTCAGAAACTGCGAGAAGTTACAGAGGTAACACAAGGGTGCCCTGTAGTCCCGCCACGTGGGTCGGGTCAGGCCGTCACTCCACGGTGTGAATGTCTCGTAGTTTACCAGTTCCCGCTGCTGAGTGTGTTTCCAGTTTAGCTTTTTTGCTTATTTGATGGATGGAATGTAACTTTTGTCAGTGACTGTGTCCACTTGTTGACTCTGCCACTGTCACCACTGGTCCATCTTTTGTGGGACATAAACAACACATCACATTTTAATACTGGTTTACATATTAAAGATAGAAGTTGGCCTGGGTGGGGGGGCAGGATAGGGGATGATTTGAAACTTCTTTCCATTTTGTTTTTAAATTTACAATGAGTATTACTCAGTGGATAATGATGAATATCACTTTGTTGAAATGCCCTTGGGTATGAAGATTTCTCCATATTCTTGTCGGCCACGATGATCAGTTTTCCATTGATTTCTGGTTTTGTGAAGGACGGTTGAGAACGGAGTCACGCCCATCTTCACTTTGTAGCACCGGAAACAGCCTCCTGAGTTGTGTTGACCTTGTCTTCTGGTGGTTTGTTTTTGGTAGAGACTAAATAGACAACTGGCTGCCCTGGTCTGTGGCTTGTTTGTGGAAAGCGAAGGAGTCACTTTTGAAAGAAGACTTGGAACTGTTCTCCCTGTGATCGAAAAGGAAATTGATCCTGAAAACTTTGAGGATGTAAGTTATTTGCTAGCAGCTCGGGAATAAAAGTTTTGCTAATTTTTATAGTTTTGCTTCAGATGGTGTGGTCAGTAGATTAAATAATGTGTTCAGAAATGCTTAGTATGTATAAAAGCAAGAATTTAATGCAGTTGGATGTTCTTCATTAAATGAGGGTTAAAGTAAGTTATCTTCCATAGTACGGGACAGTCGGAGGTTCTCAAGCAGGGTGATTCTGTCCCAAACAGACAGTTAGCAGTTCGGTCGTCACAGCTATAGGGCAGGCGGTACTACTGGCGTCCAGTGGGGAGGAGCCATGGGTGTTGCGAACCCACTGCCGTGCGCGGGGCGGCTCCCACAGCGAAGGCGCTCCCAGGCTAATTGTCGGGAGTGCTGAGGTGGAGAAGCCCTGGTGTAGAGGTCCACGCTGGAATGAAAGTGTCCATCAGATGCTCTGAGTTGTGCTAATTCGTCTGCGTCCGTCCTCTTTCTAGGTCGTGGAAGAGACTGAAGAAAAGGCTGCAGATCGCCTTCTGTTCAGTTTTCTTACCCTGATAAGTAAACTCATCAGGGAGTGTAATGTTATCCAGTTTACCAAGCCCGCTCAGACTTTGAGTAAAATCTGGAGTGAGTATTACATTTTCATTTAAATTTAAAAATGAACACATGAGGTGTGATAGAATGATTGAGAGCAGATTTGGGAAATTAGAATATGAATACTTCAGAAAGCGTACAACGTCAGGAAAAAAGTCTGTGAGAAAAGGGACTAAAAGGGCCCTTTCATATTGATTATAGTGAAAATGTTTCTTTCTGAAATATATATACATGTATTTGTGACTTTGTAAGTAATACATTTTGTTTATAAAAGAAAGAATATTAATTATCAGGGAGTATAAGAATGGAAAAAAGTTCCAAAGTCCTTCTTGCTACTTGGTGATAATTTGATGTATGTTTCCCTTCAGTCTTTTGGGTGGTTTTTTCTTTTTGAGGTTGTGTAATTCCTTATAAACTTTCATATCCTGCACCTAAGTAATCATATTACTATTACTATAATACAGTTAGTAAATAATCCTTTTAAATAGCTATAAATAGTCCTATATCACACTTTGAATGAAAAATAATATCCCAGAACTTTAAACTTACTGTGTTCAATTTCGATTAGTCAGGAGGAAATAAACATTAGAATGGATACAGTAAGTGCTCATGTGTGTGAAGAGACCCCAGGATCTAGGAGAGGTCAAACCATTACTAAGTCACTGCAGGGCCACCTCTGGTGTGGCTCCACTGAGACACAGCCAGGTTATTGCAAAGGTTCGTGCACAACCAAAGTAAAACCACGTTCATGAAATACAGCAACAGAGACCGAAACTCAGATGTGGCATCATTGTCGCAGAATTTAATCCCCGACGCCACAAGGCATTCCACGTTACAAGTGCGGTGTGTGGAGAACAGCAGTGCAGTGTGACTGTCTGGCCTTGAAAAAGCCTGTCTAAGAGGATGAGCTTTGTGGTCGGTGGAGCTGGAGCCCAGGCTCAGCTCTGCCTGTGACAGCCGACATGGCATGTGGCCCCTCTGAAACCTCGCTTCCTCGTCCGCAGCAGAAAATGGGAGGCTCCAACCTCACGGGGCTGTTGTGACGTCTGGAAGCCCCGGGCCTGGCACACAGGAAGCACCAGTAGATGATACTTTTCCTGGAAGCTAGTTGGAGCCACCAATTTCAGTAGTTATGAGAACCAAATATGTATGTTACATACATACGTTAATTTAATTTAGAAGTTGTTAATGTTGGTGCTATCTTACCTACCTTGAATTGGAAACCAGTTGTTACAGAACTGGATTTGGGCTTCCCTCTCTCGTGCCCTTGACTGAGTCGGTGGTTGGTTTGCTAGTGGTTTCCAGCGTCAGGGACCTCACTGCGCCCCGGCTACAGGAGAGCATCTGGGAAGCGGGGGCTGTTTTGTTTGTGTTCAGGTCCCAAATCCAAGTGTGTAATAGGTACTCAAGAAGTACCTAAATGAGTCCTACTTACCACCAGAGTCTGGAAAGCTGTGACAGCTGAGAGTGCATTTTGGTTCCCTTAGGTCACGTGCACTCTCACCTGAGACACCCGCACAACTGGGTGTGGCTCACCGCAGCCCAGATTTTTGGATTGCTCTTCGCCTCTTGCCAGCCTGAGGAGCTTATTAGAAAACAAAACGCCAAAAAAACTAAAAGGAAACTCTCAGAACCTGTAGCAGTCAGGTTCCTAACAAGTGACCTTCACCAAAAGGTAAGGTTTCTCTAAAACCTCATTCTTTCTTCACGATGAGTGTGAGATACTCATCGTGGTTCTTGTAATCACCCTGGGGTTGGCCCTTGGGAGAAGTCCTTCCAGCCTGCAGCTTGTTGCGTGTGGGCATCTATAGGAATATTAGGAACCAGGGAGGGGTCACCCTGAAGGCCAAGGTTCTAGAAGGATAGTTTTTAGACTATCAGTGTAGTCAGACCTTTGCTTTATTTAGCACATTCATTTTCCATTATATTCATAAGCTGTCAGCATTGGAAAATAAGATGAATACTGTCTGTCCTGCCTCCTGCATAGCCTTACTGATAACCACATAAGATCACATTCCTGACAGTGTTAGGTAGGGACCATGTTGAATGCGTCTCTGCGTTCCTAGGGCCTGACACAAGTCCAGGCTCATAGTGGGAACTCCCCAGGGAGGGTAGAAGGGAAGAAAAAAAGTGTTGGGATGTCGTCAGGTTCCCTTCTAATAATTTCAGGGATCGTCAGTGTGTCTTGCCAAAGCTTGAAAGTATCCCATTTCCTTTGGTTTAAATGCTTGTGGCAGATAGAAGGGAACTCTTACATTGGGCCAAAAAGTACGTTTAGTTTTTTCCATGAAGTAAAAGACACATTTTTCATTCTCACCAATAACTTTATTGACTTGGATATTTTGAGTATGTCAGCTGTCTCCATTGTGCTGTAACACTGACTTTTCTCAGTTAGTATCTTGGTTTGATCGACAACAACTTCAACTGCTCTCTCCCTGACCATGGAGCGTCGTCCAGCGAGAAATCTCCGGCACTAAACTTCACTTTTGACACATTTGATCGGTCACAGTACCTTCTCCATATATTGCACAAATTTTTTGTGTTTTAGCTGCATTTTTACCTTTCTTGAAATAATAAAGCATAATACGCTGAAAATGCTGCTTATTTTCTTCCATCTTTAGTATTAAAATGGCTATACAAAAATCACCAATTTTGATGTTTTTTTAGTGCCCATTGATATGACAGCTGTTTACAATACAATCTTGCAAAATTGTTTCAAATGAAGTTAAAGACAACTAAGTGCTACTAGAGCCATCTTCTGGGAAAAAATGAACTTTTTGGCCAACCCAATACAATTTTTGGTCATGGACCTTCCCTCTCCAGATGTATACAGGTGGTCAGAGCAACATAGTGTTTCTTAGTTGTCATATAGTGGTTACTCAGGGATACCTTGTATTGTGTGTACCAATGTCCATTTTATTTCACAGATGAAAAGTATCTCCCTAGCTTCTTGCCATCAGTTGCATTCCAAATTCCTGGATCAGTCTCAAGGAGAGCAGGTAAGTACAGTATTATAATTTTATTCAGTTAAATAGAAGGGACCAATTCTACCAATATTCTAGGAATGGGCTCACATTTGGTGTTTGTTTTGTTGTTTTGGGGGGCTTTTTTCCTAGTCTGCTTGGGGAATTAAATGAAATATAAATGTACACTCAAATACATGTTCAGTTATGCACATATTTCTAATTGACTCTCAGGTCCATTTGGGATTACTCTTGGCAGCATTTAAAGTCCCAACAAAGATGGTGCAGTGGGAGGTTGTTTATTAAACCTTTTCATCTACAGTGACTGTATCTTTGAAGGACACAGATTTTTTTAAATATATTTTATTATGCTATTACAGTTGTCCCATTTCCTCCCTTCATTCTCCTCTACCCTGCACACCCTCTCCCGCCCACATTCCCCCCTTTTAGTTCATGTCCATGTGTCATAAGTTCTTTAGCTTCTGCATTTCCCATACTGTTTTTGCCCTCCCCCTATTTTCTCCCCACAGTCTATGCTACTTATTCTCTATACCTTTTCCCCCATCTCTCCTCCTCCCACTCCCCTGTTGCTAACCCTCCATGTGATCTCCATTTCTGTGGTGCTGTTCCTGTTCTAGCTATCCCCTTAGTTTGCTTTTGTTTTAGGTGTGGTTGTTAGTAATTGTGATTCTGCTGTCCTTCCACTGTTCATATTTTTATCTTTTTCTTAGATAAGTCCCTTTAACATTTCATATAGTAAGGGCTTGGTAATGATGTACTCCTTTAACTTGACCTTATCTGAGAAGCACTTTATCTGTCCTTCCATTCTAAATGAAAGCTTTGCTGGATAGAGCAATCTTGGTTGTAGGTCTTTGGATTCCATGACTCGGAATACTTCTTTCCAGCCCCTTCTTGCCTGTAAGGTCTCTTTTGAGAAATCAGCTGACAGTCTGATGGGAATTCCTTTGTAGGTGACTGTCCCCTTCTCTCTTGCTGCTTCCAGGATTCTCTCCTTCATTTTAATCTTGGCTAATGTAATGATGATGTGCCTTGGTGTGTTCCTCCTAGGGTCCAACTTTGGGACTCTCTGAGCTTCCTGGATTTCCTGAAACAGAGGATCTAAGCTTCTTCCCATCGCTGTTGATTCCCTGTGCATTTTCTTTCATTTCACTTAACGTAGCCTTCACTTTTTCATCTAATTTGCAACCAAATTCAACCATTTCTGTGAGCATCCTGATCCCCAGTGCTTTGAACTGTGCATCTGATAGGTTGGCTATCTGTGGCTTTGAACTGTGCATCTGATAGTTTGGCTATCTGTATTGATTAGTTGTATTTGCTGTGGAGCTGTCATCTGTTCTTCCTTTTCGGCCATTTTTTTGTCTTGTTGCACCTGTTACATATGAGGGATGGAGCCTTAGGTGTTCACCAGGGTGGGGCAAACCAGTTGCTGGGTTGTGGTGCTGTATGTGGGGGCGGGGTCCAAGAGGGAACAATGGCGCTTGTTCTACTCTCTGTCAGATTTCAGTCTCTGTCGCGTTACCCAAGCAACCTGGGCCCTTCTGGTGCTGATTCCCATGTGGGTGGGCTTGTGTACATTCTAGGACCCTGTGGGTCTCTCCATTGAACTCTTCTGTGAGGCTGGGAGTCTCTTCCTGCGCCTCAACCCCCACAGGTGTTTTCAATCCGTGTTTTGAAGCTTTATTTCCCAGCGCTGAGACCCTGGGATGCAAGGTCTGTCTCGCTCCCCAGTTTTGCCTGGTTTATCAGTGCACACATGTGGGACCACTCGGTTAGCTGTCTTGCGCACAGTGCCTTGCTTCACTGTTGCCACATCACTGGGTCTGCCCATTGCCACCCTGTGCCCAGGTTCTGCCAGCTGCCATTCGCGCACCCAGGGTGCCTTTCACGCCTAGTGCCACCACTTTTTGTGCTGCAACCCCTCTCCATCTGGCTGCCTGACTCTGCCCTGCCTATCCGTCTGGATGACTATGTCTATTTTATCTCCTTTGTTGTCCAACTTCCATACAGTTCAGTTTTCTGTCACTTCTGGTTGTTATTTTGTTTCTAAACTGTTGTTGTCCTTATTTTGGTTGTGTGAGGAGGCACAGTGTGTCTACCCATGCCTCCATCTTGGCCGGAAGTCCCAAATGTTCCAGTTGTTTTTATATTAAATTACAATACTGAATTCCTTTTCTTAGAATTTGAAGAGAAAGCAAATAATGTTCATACTACTGCATGGTCTGAGAATTGTTTTTCCTTGGCAGAAGACAAATAATTCTGTCACTAAAAAGCTTGATGTGATTTCAGGTTATAAAATTTAACGATAATGTAAAATTAAATATAGAAAGGCATTTATAAATAAGCAGTCAATGTAAATAGTTTCGAATAGTTAGTCTGCTGCCCCCTTTTACTTTCTTTTGACAGAGTGGTTGGGCTGGTAGGTGATGCAGGTGCAATGTGGATATGAGCAAGGTCCCGACCACATCTCCTGTGAGTCTTTATGGACTAGACATAGCAATATAGACTAAGAGACAGGGGCACCAGAAACGAGATGAATGCTCTATGTAAAGAGGGATCTCAGCTAGCATGCCCAAACTTTTTTTTTTTAGGTTGTTAAGAATTTGTTGTTTGTAGCCAAAGTCTTATATTTACTGGAACCTGATTCTGGGGATAAGCGAGGCGAGAGGAAAGAAGACATGGAAGAACAAGCAGCTGTGGGATACGGTGAAGCCAAAGAGGAAGCAGAACAAGAGGCCCCTGCAGATGAGAAGGCGGACTCCGACGAAGAACAGAATGAAGGGGGGAAGGAAGAACACAGCAAGCCAGCCACACTGCTGTGGTTGATCCAGAAGTTGTCTCGGATTGCAAAACTGGAATCGGCCTACTCACCTAGAAACCTCTTAAAGGTATGGTAAATGTGCAGAGTGGCTGAAAGTAGTCATTTTTATTTGAAGTATTTTTAGTGGTGCCAGGGATCCTCCCAAGTCCCTAGGAACTTTTGCATCCAGAACTGTAGCAGTATCTGCCTCAACATGGACCTTGTTTTGTAAATTAACTGTTTGTATGGCTGTAAGGATAAGAGGAACACTTCTAATGAAAACAATCTGTATTTTCAGAGAACATGCATCTTTAAGTTTCTCGGAGCTGTGGCGATGGACCTTGGAGTAGACAAGGTGAAGCCATATCTCCCAGTGATCATAGCTCCTCTGTTCCGAGAGCTGAACAGCACCTATTCGGACCAAGGTAACTGGCCTCTCTTCTGAATACTTGCACCTCTCCCCTGAGTGCTCTCTTCTTTTCTGTCCTCCCTCCCTGCAGAGTGTAAGAAAGAAAACTTGCTAAATTATCAAGACAATTAATAGCAAACAAATAAGGCATGTTTGTTATATTTGTCTACCTTCCCTTATACTTTCTCATGTCTAAGAGTGAATGTTCCTTAAGAGATGTTTTACTCCTAAGTGTAAATACTTAAAGAAAACTATAAATTGAGGTGGTTCTGAACCTCATAGTGCTATAAACAATAATGAACAATGAAATGTCATTATATTCTCAAGAATTATAAGGCAAAAATATGAAGTAGTATTTAAATACTTTTTCATGTTTTTTTCTTTCCTGGTGTATTTGGTATATCAACCTCACTTATCCTAAAATGCCTATTTTGATACTAGGAAAAGTGGAATTGGGGGCCAGAAAGAGAAGGTAAAAAGTATCTTCCTCTCTTCCACAGTTTTAAAATAAAACAAATGAAGTGTGTTGGTCCTAAAACCCTGAAAGTTTCCTTCCTCTTTAAAGAGGAAAAAGCAGTGGTAAAGGTTGGGTCTGCTTTGGTTCTCATCAGCCAACATTTACTGAGCACCTAATATTTGCCAGGCGTTGCGGTTCAACAATTGGAAAAGGCCTATTGCCTATTTTCAAGAAACTTGAACAAGTATACTGAACTCCTGAAAGTGATGCAAAAATCGTGATTTATTTGCATTTGGGGGAGAGAAGGCAGGGAAGGATGGGAGAACATAGCTTTTCATCAGCTCCACAAAGGAATCTTTAACACTCCGCCCTGCCCTCCCCTCCCTGAGATGTTATGGCCAGAGCCAAGCCTCTGTGACCTGTGAATTAGAGAGGGTCTAGACAAACACCCCTGCCCCCATCTGCAGCACTGAGCAGATTGACAAAGGTAACCAAAGACATTGCTATCTCGTTCTCAAAATAAGGTCTGCTGAGCCTGGAGTCCTCAAGTGGACATCTGTCCTTCATCCTGGATGAGGTTGTGGCTAGGAGCTGTGTCCAACCCTTCTGCTAGTTTTCTCATCGCAGAAATGTAGGGGTTAAAAGTGATAATGCTGCAGGAGTTTAAATTGCGCATGTTGATTTTACAAATATTCAGATGTATCCTTTCCTACATCACTGTCTCTGATTATTACTTTTTGTGTGATTAGATCCTTTGTTGAAGAATCTATCCCAGGAAATCATAGAATTACTTAAAAAGCTGGTCGGGCTGGAGAGCTTCTCATTAGCCTTTGCGTCTGTTCAGAGACAGGCTAGTGAGAAGAGGGCACTCCGGAAGAAGAGAAAGGCTTTGGAGGTGAGTCTGCGGTTTGAAATACAACGTGGCCTGTATGTTAGGCTTAGTAACTATTTTTAACTGGGGCTGTGTGCACACGTGTGCATCATGCCTACCCAGGGAGGAAAGAGGAACTTACCCAAGTGTTTGAGAAGTGGGGACTTTATCGCTGGGGCTCCAGATGTTCTTTAGCGGCCATGTAAACACTTGTGTTTGGAGGTAAATAAAATGGTCTGTATGTGCATTTGATTTTTACTAGCTTAACATTCACTTTTAAAGTAACAGAAAATTTCTATTCTGTTTTCAAGTTTGTAACCAATCCCGATATTGCTGCCAAGAAGAAGCTGAAGAAACACAAAAGTAAAAGTGAAGCAAAGAAAAGAAAGATCGAGTTCCTGTGTCCAGGCTACAAGGCCAAGAGACAAAAGAGCCACAGCCTGAAAGATTTAGCGATGGTGGAGTGACGTGCCCCCTGCGGACAGCATCTGCACGCACCCCAAAGCATGAACTTCTCAGAGATTGCAGGGTATATAGTTTAATATAATTATGCTCTTATTTTTCAATTAAAACATTTCATACTTATACTATGTCTTCACTGTCTAAAAAGCATGTGATACTAGCAATAAAGTTGAAAAACATTTTAAAGATACGCTTTAAATAGCAAGACAAAATGTAGAAGTTAGCAATAAATTGAACATGATTTACAGTACTTCATCAAAGGACATTAAGAAAAATCTGCACAAACAGAGAAGCACAACCACGCTCATGGGTGGGAAGACTCGGTGTCATAAGGTGCTGGTTCTCCCAAGCTGAGTCCCACTGGTGAGGTGCACATCTGAGCAAAGTCCCCGGAGTTCTTCATATTATCCTAACAAGCTGATTATTCTAAAATTTTTACAGGAGATAAGCTGAACACTGCCATGATGCTCTTAAAAGAGAACAGGGTAGGGGGCTTTTCCTGTGAGATATCAAAGGAGATACAAAAAGTGCTGTCTGTGAAGGGAACACATGGTAAACTCTACTTCACTGACACTGAAGATTTCTTAGGACAAGATGGAACTGGGATATGGTATATACTGATAAGGGATCACAGTAAATCTATGAATCAACAAAGATAGCACAAAAGTGGCAAAAAGAGAAGTAAGCAATGCACAGAAGAAATACAAATGGTCCTTAAACGTTAACATTCAGCTGACACGTAAAGTTACATACACACTGCTTGGTACAGTTACTACCCTGAGACCCCTAAATACCACCTCGGCTGCCTGAGTCCCTAGACTCAGGATCTCCACCCACACCAGAAACCAAAGGGTCAATACCTGCAGGGTCCCCCCTGCATCGGCTGTGTCTGGTAGTTAAATATTTTTAACCACTCCTGTATTCAGCCTCATTAATAATTAGGAAAATTACAAATTAACACCAGAAAGAAATTCCATTTTGCAAAATTCCTATTGGTCAAGTCAGTGACACCAATGTTGGTGAGCAGATTAGAGGGAACTCTCATAAACCACTTTGGAAGGTAATTGGGCATTACCTTGTTCATCTATGTTGTCTTCCCTCATTCCACGCCTGATGTGGAAGCAATATTCTTTGTAATGGGAAGGGGATGGGGAGGAAGAGCCACCTTACACGCCAGGCATTTTGCATAGTTTTTTAAGCCTCTTAGTACTCCTCAGAGCTTCCTCAAATTGGTTATTTTACAGACGAGGAAACTGAGACTCAGATTAAATAATTTCCCTAAGGGTGACCTAGGTTGAAGGTGGCACATTGAGATGCAAACCCAGGACTGAAAGTCTTGCTCCTTGTAATTACAGGGTAAGGATATTATAGCAGATGGCACAGGAATCAGATGTTCAAACACTTGTCACTTCAGCACCTTTGTTTCAAGTAGTTTGTGTCTCAAACAGGAGTTCTCATACTTCCAAGGGGTTTGTAATGTGCCAGAAGGATAGACGTGGCACATCTTGGAAGGCCAATTTCAATTCTAAGTAACCTAAAGTGCGTGTATTGCTTTTATACCAAAAGCAAAAATTAATACTAAGGCAGAAATCAGAACAAGTATCTCAGGTATACTGAGCACAGTTTTGTTTTAATCAGTATTTACTGAGTGCCTACTGTGTGCCAGGTGCACCACACTAGATGCAAGAGATACTAACAATAAAGTATGGGCCCTGGCAGGTGTGGCTCAGTGGATTGAGTGCCAGCCTGCAAACCAGAGGGTCGCCAGTTCAATCCCCAGTCAGGGCACATGCCTAGCTGGCAGGCCAGGTCCCCAGCTGGGGATGTGTGATGTGTAAGAGCCAATTGACGTTTCTCTCCCTCTCTCCTTCCCTTCCACTCTCTAAAAGTAAATAAAAATCTTTTAAAAAATAATGAAAGAACTCCCTGTTTTTAGTGGTTACTGAGGACTGTGTCTACTTCTGTCACACTGCAGCCAATCCTGTGGTAGATGGGCTGTCTGAAAAGTTCCTTTGAACACAAATTGTTGATAGCCCAGTGGTAAACCTAATTTTTGCAACCAACAACCCTTAATTTCTCCCTGTAAAACCAACATGATTTTGATTTCACCAATCAAACTTACATGGCCAATAAAAAGTAGATAAAAGGAATGAAAGACAGTAAAGGCATCTTTTACAATGCTTCTGAAAATACATCTTTATTTCCTTCAGCGTTTACTTTTTCTTTAATGTGCTGTGAATTCATCAAAATAACCACTTAGGATTGCTTTTACTATCTCTACTAGTATGGACAAAGAAATTTACAGACATTATTTTGGATGTGCAGAGTCTCCTTCAGTTAGCATAATTTTACTTAAGGAGTTATGTCGTCTGTGTTGCACAGATGACATTTTCAGGAACTTACGGTACAGTACTTGGGACCGGTTTCTGAGCCTGACGTCTCATTCTGAGCTCTGCTCCCAGCTTACTAGCAGTTCGGCAAGCCAGCCTAGCAACCCAAGATACCACACGTCCCTAAACATTGCATTGCAACCCGTTCTGCCTACATCACAGGGTTCCTGCACTAACTGACTAGGTCAATATACATAAAACCTTTTCAACAACTATATAAAGTCCTATAAAATGATAATTACAGATGAGTCAGTGAAGTTAACCACCAAAATTTCAACTTCATGCCTATAACCAAAAGCTTTAAAATGGAACAGCTTAAATAAAGTGGTCATCTAAGTAAATGGAAACTGTATTGCTCACCCTACATTCCTATACTACTCTAGTAAAGTCTAACTTGGAAAAACTTAATTCTTTTTAGAGGAAAAATATCTGAACTACGATATTTATTAGTGTTTATACAAACAATCTGTAACCACTAATTCAAAAATAGGGTTTTCTCCCTCGATTAGAGCACATTCTTTAAATAGGACTATATTTGAATAAGAATTCCACACAAATAGAATATATACCCTTAACACAAGAAAGGAAGGAATATTTTACATTACACAGACCAGATATTCAGTTGGTTCGATCATGATGGGTTACCCTTCCAACCAAATACTTATTTTTCATATTTATTCCAAACGCTGTAGTCAGTTCAGTATACGCCAACAATCACACACAGTTCTAACATTTAGTGTGAAGCACACCAGCTGTTTCCATAGGGATACGTGATACGGTCTTCATTTCAGAGGCGCAGAAGTGACTGAATTACTGTCTGCTTTTTAATGTTTCAACTAACCTGTGAAGAGAAAATGGTTTCATAAAATTAACTTCAAAAGTTCAGGTACAGAGTATGATCATTTATAAACTTCAAAATGAAGGTGGATTCCAAAGTACTTTAAATGATGAAGGCTAAGATAGTTATATTAGAAAATGATGCTATGGACTCAACTTCGAACAGGGTCTTAGAGTGTTCACTTTGTCTATGCTGTGAATGAATAATCCAAAAAACCAAGTATCTACTTTGCAGGCTGCTGCTTGTACAGCCAGATAATTCAGTGGTGAAAACTAGTCTCTGTCCTCAAGAAGCTGATACATCCAACAAGGAGATGTACAAGTCAATCACAAGACAGTGTAACAAGTGCTACACCACTGATCTGTGCCCAGAACAACCACGTGTGTGGTAGGCAGTGGGCATGAGATACGTCAGGGAAGACTCCTGAAGATAACAGCCTTAACCAAAGTCCTGAAGGGGAAAGAATTAGAGGGTGAAGTGAGGCAGGAAAAAGACAAAAGTGGCAGAAAGCTGGCTTATCTAACTAATCAGGTAGGTGTGGCTGAAATAATAGCCAATGCACATTAAGAAAAGTGGAACATAAGGCTGGAGGAACTTGATATGATGAGCTGCTAAGTAATTTAAATGTCATTTTAAGACAAAAGGGGAAGTTGCACATGTACACAGCTGTACACACACAACACACACATATGCACAGATGGCTTCTGGCAACACGATGCTTACCATTCCATTGCTTCATCAAGGCCGGTGCCTTTGGTTGCTGAAGTTTTGAATATTTGCCATTTTCGGTCCTTCAAGGCAGGTAATCCCAGTGAATTTGCCATCTCTGAGGGAGTCATGGCCTGTTCCATGTCCTGCTTATTTGCAAACACCACCAAAATGGCTTTTCTCAGCTCTTCTTCCTAAATTAAACAGAAGATACTTAATTTCTTTTAATCAGTGTGCTCGCTTAAGTTTAGGGAGACATGCCAAAAAATTCCTTATTTTAAAAGTAAATTTCCTAATTATTAATATGTAATGACCAGTATATATTATTTGAAATTACAGAGAAGTACAGAAGAAAAGAAGCTTCACCTGTTAATCTGACCTCCCCAACACGATCACTGTTAAAATTTGGGTATTTTTTACTGCTTTGTAATTCAGATACTTATAGTTTATTTAACACAGAAATTTATACACCTAATCACATTTACATATAGTTCTATACCTTGCTTTATGAAGTTTAGTTTAATCATTAAATTGTAGATGATTTTCCAATCAAAAACTTTTTAAAAAAAGTTAAATATACTCTATACTGTGATAAACTATATAACTTTTCCAGTATTAAACTCTTTTTAGGTTCTTTTCACTTAAGTATTAGAGAAACCCAAGTGACCCAAGTCATTATATAAAAGTCTTTGTGTAAATCTCTATTTCCTTAACATAATTCTCTAAAAATGAAATCAAAGTATGAAATGTTTCCAGTCTCTTGTTACGTGTAAAAACGAACTGTTTTCCAGAAAAGCTGTAACATTTTGAGCCCACCCACAGGATGTGACAGTGCCTATCTTCAGATCGGCCTTGGTACAACTGGCCCAGACAGCATCTCATTATATGATGATGGGGTATGAAAACGGTAAGTGTTGTCAGCAATATATACTTTTCTCCGGTGAACTGGAGGCTGGTGCCTAATGCTCACTTGTCTAATGAGTGGCAGAGGTCAGTATGGTTAAAAACACCGATCCTCAGTCTCCAGCTCCCAAACGGTGTCCTGGTTCCCTGTCTGACTTTAGTTCATATTATCTGGCCTTTGAGATTTGGGGGATTTTAATACGTATTAATAGAATTAAATCTGTCTTTTCTCTTGTAATTCCTTCCAATCCTTTGATTTAGAAAGACTTTCTTTACCCAGAAAGTTTATACATATTTACTTATATATTTACTTTACTTATATATTGTTATAATTAATAGCCATTTTTACATTTAATTCTCTACACCATTTAGAATTTATTTTTGTGTATAAAGAAGGTAAAATAAAATAATTATGTGTAAGTTTTTTTCAAATTTAATTCTCACCCCAGGATATATTTATTGATTTTAGAGAAAGAGGCAGGGAGAGAGAGGGGACAAAGTGGGGAGAGACAGACAGAGGGAGAAACATCAACATCGTGACGTGAGAAAGAAACCTGGACTGGCTGCCTCCCATCTGTGCCCTGACTGGGGATCAAACTTGCAGCCCTTTGGTGCAGAGGTCGGCATCCGGTGCAGAGGTCGGCACTCCAACCAAGAGCCACCCCGCCGGGGCTGTCAGTAAGTTCTGATGTAACGGTCCTGACTCGTACTTTACCTGTACTTTACATTACATAATAAGTACGTGTTGACTGAATCAATTTAAAGTTAATTGCTAAAGAATGAATAATTTTTAGTTCTTAGTCCATTAGTTTACACAAGTCAAATCCTAACAGCAAAAATAACCTGCCAACAATCTAGCACAACTTGAGAATTGTAAAACTGACATTAATAATCCGTTTCTTTTAAGCCAAACTTTATATGATAAAAATGCATTATACCACGTGAATTACATCTAAACAAAGCTTTTATTTTTTTAAATCCATCATACCCAAGGCAATTAAACATTCCCTTAAAATTCCTGATACCTGAATTTGGTCTAAGAAGCTCTTATGATTATAAATATTACATGATTTTGTTTAAAAAACCCAAAGTTTGGTGACTTGCAAGTCATTAACAAGTCAGACATCCGAAGTATTCTGAGAATCCTTCTACCTGGGAAACCAAGTGGCCTGGCACATTTGATGACTACACAATTCATAATCATAATTTTGGTGAGAAAAAGAAACTGAATTTTCATGAGCATAGGCAATTTCATTATTAATTAGGTTAATCATTAATACATTTGAAAAGCTTATTTAGTAAATGGAGTTTTTTTTTAACTTTAAATTGATTATTTAATGCAGCCTCTGAATTCAGTCAATCAGCCAGTAAATAATCTTGCGAATCTCAGTGAATGCAGTGTGTGGAGTTCTTAAGTGCTACACACTGTTCCACACAAGGGATATTAAGGTAAACCTGAAGAACTTGCATTTTAGGGTGGGAGACAGATATAGGGAAACTATATATTTTTAAATAATGGAAAGAAATAATAAATGGTACAAAGAACAAAGTGGAATAAGGGATTTGAAAACAACAGACTCCTCTCTGGGGCAGAACCATGGAAGATGAAACACATCAATAAGATAGTCACACAAAGGTTTGGGGGGCAGACAAAAGCATTCCACACAGGATGAGCAAATGCAAAAGACCCTCAGCCAGCTGTCAGGTGTGAAGCCGGGTGCATTCAAAGAACAGAAAGGTCATGTGGCTGAGGCGCAGGGCAGAGTAAAGAATAATAAAGCTGGGAGAGATGAGCGGGGACCAGATTACGCCAGAAATATGGAAATCCATTTCTCTTAACTTTAATAATTCTGCAGCAAACATGCTTATTATTTATACCCATATCTGCATGCATAAACTAATTTATATAACTAGAAATACATTTTTCTAAAAAATCACTTCATAGGAGTCACAGAATAGTTCAATTTAAAAAGAATTCAATTCTGAACTTCCTAGAAATCAAGGATTCTCATTTAAAAAAAGTCACAAGGCTGGATACTTTTTGTCTGTGATTATCGACCCAACAGTATTTCTGGAATAGGTAGTAATATGCATAAAAAGAAAATAATAAAGGTGTAGTAGGAAATATCCCTACTTTCCTTTTAATGGTTCCTGCATGTAATAATAAACAGTAAAAACAGCAAGCAACTGTAAATGATTTCCCCAAATCTCTGTAAGATTTTCTTACCTCCAACATAGCAACTAACTCTGATTTGGAAATGCCAATTCGGTCTCGGTCACAACTGTCTACTACATAAATGACTGCATCTGTGTTTGAATAATAGCATCTCCAGTATGGCCTAGAGAAAATTCAGAAAGAGAGAATATATAATTATTTGAAAAAAAGAAACTGTTAATTTATATGCTAGGATTTGGCAATGATGGTGGGGGTAATGTGCCAATCCTGCCCCACCCATGTTAGAATCAATGCCATAATGAGACATTGTTTCTAATTGATCTATATATCAAATCCCTCAGACATGAAGGTGGAAAGAACATTGATAAACATTAAATCACAGGACCAAGGAATTCAGACTTTAGGCTGAGAGAATATATTCAAAACACATTAAACCACTAAATGTACAGACAAAAAAGTTGTACTCAACCTAATCATTACATCTTTAAATCTTTAACTAGGAACTCTTTTAAGAGGAATGGGTTCTTTAAAAGAATTGTTTAACGACTTTATATAATAGGCATTAAACTGTTCACTAAAGATACCAAGAAGTAGAATGGCTAAAGTTTGAACCAGACTCAAAAGTGGTTCAAGAAATAATACAAGATAAAAGGAAGCAGGATGTTTGGGAAATGCACTGTTGATCCTTAAGATGGTACCACAGTGAGCAACCGCTGCCGGGTCAAGCACAGAGTGCAGGGCAGAAGACCTGAGCGCCGGAGGGCATCTGTGCTCACATCAGCCCAAAGCAGTGGCTCTGGGAGGCATTTTTATGAAATGTAAAATAGTCTGTCTCGCAGAGGAAAGAACCAACAAAATCTAAATGGAGGACTCTTTTAGTAAAAAATTAGATCTCAAAATTCTTATGAAAACATTTTTTATTAAGTGGTATCTGAAAAACTGGTTTCCTTAGATTATAATTCAATGGAAAGAAAGAACAGGCAGTTTTACCTCATTTTAAACTAAGTGGCTTCCATTTAAATGACCAGAGAAGATATATTTTGGTTTATTGCTATTAACCGCCCAAGAGCCAATCACCGTACATACCACGAAATAATCTGGTCTTTGTACCATACCTGATACTGGTCTGCCCTCCTAAATCCCAGACTTGGAATTTGAGGTTCTTGTATGTTACTGTCTCAACATTGAATCCAATAGCTGAAAGATAAGTCAGTGGTTTATGCAGACACCAATGCATTCTACCTTCAAAGTACCCAGGCTAATGGAGTTCCCACCGCAAAGGGCAACTGTTGAATTACATTATTGGTTGAGATATTATTCCATTTAAGACAAGACAATGTGCTGTGCTATGCTACACACACACACACTCAGCAAGATCAGCACCACCCTCAGATTACATAAGAATCCCCAGTCACCTCTGCAAATACATAATTCTTAGCTCAATGGAAATTCTATTATGTTCAACTCCTCTCATAATAGAGCTAGCATATAAAAGTGTTCAGAAAGATAAATTTAAAAAGAACAGCTGCAGGCATATTATGAAAATCTGAATTGTGGTGGGTGGCAAACAAACAGGGAACAAAACCAAGCAAGCCTGGATTGTAAATCCCAGTGGGCAGGACACGGCAAGGGCTGCGTACTGCTTTATGGCAGCTGGGCTCTAAGGCTGGCAGCCTGACAGAGCCTCTGCGGACTTGCTCGGGCACTCATCCGTAATCAGGTCACAGCTCCGTGGTCAAAGGGAGCTGTCCCGTCCCTTCTCCCTGCCACTCTTCTCAGGTCAAGCCCTGGTACCACACAGCTAAGGCGGGATATACAACTGTTTTCAAGGGAAGGAGTCTAAGGGAAATTGCAGGGGATGCTAAAAAAGAACAAACCTCAGGAGTTATATACACAAAGTTTACTAAGATGTTACATGCTTAAAAAATCATATTACAAATTGAGAACTGTAAGTAAATAATTTTTATTTTAGATTTAAGTTTATATTGGTAAATGAGTCATAGGCATATGTGGCAAGTATGCCTTTTACAACTAAAAACATGACTATAACATGACAAATTGGAGTGAAAAACTAAAAAGCACGTTCATAACGTCTCCCTCACATTAGGTAGGAGTGTCATGGTCACCTTCACCAACATTAGGAACACAGCTAACGTGCAAAGGACAAGAGTGTGGTGTCAATCAGCTTTCCCTGAAAAGCCACCCAGCAGACTGTGTACGCAAGGGGAGGATGACCAACACTTAGACACAGCAGTGATGCATAATTTTGAGAAGCAAAAACAAGGGTATTAAAAGTGGCAAAAAGAAATAAAAGATGCCACAGAGTTTTAAAAGTTCTTTCATTAAAACTAGCCACATTCTTTTAATCTGGAAATTTAAATACTACTAAACAGAGAAATACCTTGAATGACACAGTAACTTTAAAGGCATAATTTAAACACTCGAACAAACTCTATCAACACCTGAACTTAGTTGAAATGTATTCATCTATAACGAAATTCAGGTCAACAAATGAAAAAAAGTATAAATAACAGGACAGTTTTCTTATGGAGTCAAACAGGAGTACTTGGGGATATTTTTCTAAGATATCAACAACTAATTTATTTATTTTTTTTACGATTTTATTTATTTTTAGAGAGAGGGTAAGGGAGAGAGAAAGAGAGGGAGAGAAATATCAACATGTGGTTGCCTGTCATGCACCCCCTACTGGGGACCCAGCCCACAACCCAGGCATGTACCCTGACTGGGAATGGAACCAGCGACCCCTTGTTTCGCAGGCTGGCACTCAATCCACTGAGCCACACCAACCAGAACAATCAACAACTAATTTAAAGTGAAGATCTTTCTTCTCTTGATATTTTTAGGTCCAAGATTAATTCAACACTCAGACTTTTCAACTCAGATTTTATAACTAATCAATACAATTACTTAAGACAAACTAATATTAATTAAAACCCATAGTAACAAATATAAGGAAAAAAAACACTCCATAGGTAGTATCACTTAAAATCTATATATTTCTTTAAAGAGTTTTACCAAGTATTTTATATACTTCACATATTTCCCCACTCAAAACCAGTGGATATTTGTTATCTTCATTTTATCACTAAAGATACTGGCTCTCAATGAGATTAAGTGGCTTGAGTTCACTGGAGCAATTTTTAAAACAGCTCTAAAGGGCAAAATCCAATTGTGCCCAAGGTACACCAAACTGCTCAGTTACGGGAAAAAATGCATTATCAATAATATGCTCATAATGGAAGTTTACGATCATTTACAATCCTTATAATTACTTTATTATGTGCATTATTAATTCAGAAATAAAGTTGTTAGATGGCAGACAGAAAGCCCCTACAATTTATCATTTCAACACTTACTAGGAATGGTAGTAACGACTTCTCCAACCTGTAATCTGTACAAAATTGTAGTTTTTCCTGCTCCATCTAATCCCAAAATTAAAATCCTCATTTCCCGGGTTCCAAACAGACTCGAAAATATACTTGAGAAAAAGCCACCTTAAAAATAATAAAAGCAAAAAAATGATTTAAATATCATCTTATGAACTAGGCCCACAAAACATTTGATCTTGCCCTTTGACAGCTATACCAAATTAAATACTACATCATTTTCCTCAACTCATAGATGAGTATTTTTAACCTCCACTGAAATATATTATTCAACATCAAATAAATAATTACTCGTTTTAGAATATCCTACATATATTATCTAAATACAGATAATGTCCTAGATAATATATCAGGCAAGCACAGAAGATACACTAAAAATAAGAGAAATATGACCACTGCCCTTATGAAGCTCACTTTCTGGTCAAGAGAATGAGTATGTTGGCATGACCCCCCCACTACCCCTAAAAACAGAGGGCAAGTGTGAATGACAGTGAGACAATGAGATCCTCACACATGAAAAGCAATTACTGTGGCTTATAGCAGCAGTACCATCAGAACTACCTTCAATCACTAATATTTCTCTATTAACAAACCAGCACAAGAGACTGAGAAACACAAGCCCAAAACACCCCACAGAAAAATCATTAAAAGATTAACAAAAATACATTCAATGCATCATGAAATATTTCCAGAAGGCTTCTTATATATAAGGTATGGTGTAATACAAAAGCACTTATCAGCAGAGAGGAGGATTGTGGTTTCCGGCAGTGGCTGAGTCAGGGAAAGGGAGAGATTTTCAAACGTTTGTTATAAGGTGAATAATTTCTGGAAATCGAATGTACAGCATGGCGACTATAGTTAATAATAATAGAGTGTATACTTGGAGTTTGTTAAGAAACTCTCAGCACATGCATAATACATGAAAAGATAACTGTGAAGTAATGGATGTGTTCATTTGATTGTGGTTATTATTTCACAAGGTATACATATATCAAAATATATGTTGCACATCTGAAATACATACAATTTTTATTTGTCAATCATATGTCAGCAAAGATGGAAAGAATTAAAATTAAATTATTATTTGGGGGTGGGGGCTGGGTGGATGGGGGCAAAAGGGCAGGGGAATGGGGACATCTGTAATAGTGTCAACCATAAAAATAAAGTAAAAAAAAAAAACTTTAAAAGATTATTCTTTATCTCAGCAGGGGCTCTTAGAAATGGATTGTGTTTAAGAAAACCCCTAAGAGTGAGGAAAGTGGAAATTTAGTCTTTATTATTCTTTTTACAACAAAAGAAGCATAACTTTTTTTTTTCTTTTATGATTACAAAAATAAAGAAAAGCACCTTGGCTTGATTCCTTCCCACCAAAAAACCATGAGATTGAAGGTAAACAATATACAAAAATTGGAAACAGAAGGATGCCACTCAACAATTCATGGTTATTTGACAAAGAAATGACACAATTAAGATCTGAGAGTCTGGATAAATGAACACACCATTGGCTAGAGAACCTTGGGAAAGTGTAATAGAAGGGGTGGGACTTGGCAAAATCCTTTCTATCTCTTACAGGCTTAAAAAAAAAAAAAGGCGGAAG
Source organism: Artibeus jamaicensis (assembly GCF_021234435.1). Taxonomy (NCBI): domain Eukaryota; kingdom Metazoa; phylum Chordata; class Mammalia; order Chiroptera; family Phyllostomidae; genus Artibeus; species Artibeus jamaicensis. Next base: position 15,517,946 of record NW_026521486.1, on the reverse strand, counting down.
AGCAAAACTGAAGGTGGTTATGGAAAGACAGGAAAGAGCTGGTGATGTTCCAGAGCAGGAAGTAAAATCCACAGAAAACCGAGGAGGGATTTAAGTAAGCTAAAGAATTTCCACCTTCATTTACAGAATTGTAAACAAGGTAAAGAATTTGTACTTTCTTCCTGGACCCTGACGCTTGTGATGACAACGTAATTCCCTCAACTGGCACTTCAGAACCTGAGATTAAATTTCATTTACTAACCAATAATACCGTCCCCGTTTCCTTCTCCACCTTACTCTATTCTCTACGGGAAAAGCTACAGATAAGCAAACAACTGCCAAGCTGGCTATAATACAAAATTATGAGCGATATCTCCCTCTGGATTTTTTAAACGGATGCTGTCAGCGACCAGAGAAAGAATCAAGCTTCCACTATGGGGTCAGATCTCATCTTTTACCCAACAACCCTCAATGCCAAGCTTTGCAAGACCGACTCTGCGCAGCAAGTCCAGCTAGGTCCAGGGAGGAGATGACGGAAAGTTTGTGGTCGAGGGAAAGACTTGGGGTTGGGCTCCCAGGGCGCAGTGCTGCTCGGCCTCGCGCTGCCACCACCCCGACATGGCTGGGACCAAGAGAAGTGAGCCGGGGCAGCAGCTCCAGGCAGGGTCCACCCCGACAGCTCCAGCGCCAAGGGAAGCGAAGTCTTCAGCGCCCCCCTCCTCCTCCCGACCCCAGCCTCGGCCGCAGCCACCTGAAGCGTGCCAGAGCGCCCGTCTCAGATCTCTCACCCATGGTGAACCGCCTGTCCGCCCTCGTCGATCGTCAGAGACAGGCCCTAGCCTCCGCTGCGACTCCTACTCCAGTCCAGGTGCCGCCGCCTCGGCCTCCAGCTCGGGCTCGGTCTCCAGCTCGGGCTCGGAGGCGGTTTCCTAGGAAGCCTGGTCCACCAGTAACTTCCACGTCTGCTACCCGGCGTGGGCGGGAGCGAGCGGCCACCGCGACTGCGCGCCGGAGCTGCGGCGGCGGCCTGTGCGTCCGCGTCGTCGCTTTCCACGCAAGTTCGCTGCAAGCTGGGTTTTAGGTACTGTGAACGCCAGAAGAGGGAGGAAAAAATGGTCAAGAATCCCCAGTGTATCCTTCTTCTACTTCGTCGGACGGGAAGGGCTTCCGAAATTTAATTTTAAATTCTAACACCACGTGGCGAATCGGCTAACCACAAATGCAAGTCGGGCTTCGATAAGCTGCCAGACTGGACGCGGGCGCAGTCTGTAGCTTCAGAGAAGTTGCTAGTACTGAAGCGCCCTGCGGGTGCGACCCAACTTGGCCTGGGTGCTTTTTCCGACAAAGCAATAGCACTACGTAATAATAATAGGAAGACCCCCTCCGCCACCAATGTGCAGCAGACTTACACTTAAGGCCGCTAACTGGATATTTTTGGCTTCGCAGAGGTCCGCATGGTCAGTGTTAGAGGCCCTGCCCCCTTTAGTCTACATGACTGTGCACCTGACCACCTTTCCGTGATTGTATTGTGGAATGGCTGGTCCAGACCATGGGAATTAGGGTTAGAGACCTGCTTCCTCGAGGGGCGTGGACTGGGAGTAATGTAGGTTTTGGCAGTGAGGTGTGTGGGAGGAAGGCAGCAACGCTTGGAGAGTGGGGGAGACGGGATTCTCCAAGACTCGTTAATTTTTCTTTAAAAAGGTTGAGCATGCCTCTTGAGAAGTCGTAAAGACACCGAAAACTAAACTGCGTAACTAACTGCTCATCCCGCAGTTCTCCCTAGAAGTAACTACTGTTAACACTTTCTTGTGTCTCCTTCCTAATATAATCTTTACATGTTATGTATTTATTTCAAATTGAGATTTTCGTCCATTCCACAGAAGTTTATGGGCTGCCTGTATTGATTTTGACTTCAATTTTCAGACTGCTCCAGCTACCTAAACATTGAACTAGATTTGCTTATTGCTCTTGGCTCCCCTTCTCCCAAATCGTAAGTTCGCAAGAATTTTTCTTGAAAGGAAAAGTTTGGGGCTTTTGTTTGTTTGTTTTTGTTTTGTTGTTTGAGAAGGGGAGAGTTTGAGTGACTCTTCACCTAAACACCTGGACCTTTAAGGCTGTGCTTTGCAAGGGTTGCCTTGTTCAGCTGCTGAGCCTCAGCGTGCTGTGATTGCACTGACCTTTCTCACCTATTCTTCATCCACCCCCAGACCTTTTTTTGCCAAGATCAGCTGCTACCACTTGGCACTTCCTGACCACTGCTTCTTCAAATTTATATCCATGTCAGATGTATGTTTCCAGTGCAATGCACATAGTTCCCTGAAAACAGATTCTGCTTAAAGGAGAACTAAAAGGAAAGATATGGCAAACTTTATACTCACACTGCATATTCTGAACAAAATAAGCAAATGAGATATATGTAAAGATGTTGTGTAAACTGAAGTGCTACATACAAATTAAAAAGGGTGTTGATACACCCTCCCTGGTGTGGCTCACTGGGTTTTGAGTGAGGACCTTGTCGGAGGTGCTCCAGAGGCAACCACACACCATGTTCTCTCCCTCTCTTTTTCCTTCCCTTTCCCTCTGTCTAAAAATAAATGATGAAAATCTTTTTTTAAAAGCTGTTTTTAATACTACTAGACAGAATTTTGACCTTTCATAATGCACTTAAGCACCTAAATTACAAGTCACTATGGAAACAATAATGTGCTTTAGAAAATCAGTCCCTTAAAGCCAAGGGTGTCAAACTCACTTTCACTGGGGGCCACATCAGCCTCACAGTTGCCTTCAAAGGGCCAAATGTAACTTCAACTCCTTAACAGTTAAGGAGTAGTTACGTTTATACAGTCCTAAAATTATTTCAGCCCTTTGAAGGCAAACTGTGAGGTTGATGTGGCCCCTGGTGAAAATGAGTTTGACGCCCCTGCTTTAGGCAATTGATCAAGAACTTTATTTTTCAAAATGTATCCATTTAATTCTTTACTTTGTGAAGGTCTGGTCTAATTTCCTGGATGCATCAAAAACAGAATAAAAACCTCTTTGCCATTCACTGAAATCTTTGATCTAAAGATAAATCCCAACATACTAAGATTTAAGGTGTTACCTTCGAAATTTTTCTAAAGAGGTTTTGAACAAATAACTTCTGACTATTTACTATGCTACATATATGCTACACCTATGAAATAGTCTAAAACATCTCTATTCTCAGAGGCACTAATTAACCCAAGTGTATTTAAGACAGAAAATTAAAATGGCTTCAAGGGGGTGGAGGGAGGAGGTCTGAGGGGGTTAAACAGTAATGGAAAAATACTATTTTTAAAAGTTTCATATTAAAAAAAAGCACAAAATAACTTCAAAAAGACACCTGTACATAATAAAGCCATAAAATGTCTAGAGAAATTAAATCTTTACTGGTTTTTACATCCCACCTCCACCATCTTTTCCCTGCCTTTAATTCGTAAGACTACAGTAGTAACTTTCACAGGAACACAATTTTCAATGCATAAATGCTATGTTAAGGTGGTGAAAAATAAGGTAAGAAAACAACCATTTCATGTATCTTCTCTGAATATCTAAAGACAGCCATTATGCTTTAGGAAAGGTATGCACCTTTAGGAAACACCAGTTTTCAAAATGTAGTCATTCCTACGAACATTGACCTGGCATGACAGCTTCTGCTTCCTCCAATATACTTGAAGGAGCAGAATTATAGCAGTGTTGTACAATTAAAGCTAAATATTTACATTGTAAGCCTATGAAATTTTATTATTCAGACAAGCATGTAGAATTGACCACACCTCTTTCCATTCTTTGCTCAACTATCACCCTATTTAAAATTGCAGCCTATGCAAAAGCCCCCTTCTCCTGACTTTTTAATACAACTTCCCACTAGTATTATTATTTACTTCTTTATTATGCTTGATATTTATTGTCTACATACTCTCACTAGAATGTAACATTTTGAATGTAAATATTTATTTTGTTCATTATTTTGTTCTCGTACTTGGGCACTAAACATTTGTTGAGATACTTTTTTGAATTATAAAATAAGTTCCTAGGTTCAATGCCACAAGCATTAGATAATTTAAACACATATCATGTAATATTATTAAACTCGTTTCCTGAAATAGGCATATCTGAACCACTTGTCCTAACTTGTTAGGGGACGCCAAGGTACCGTCCTCAAGAAAGTTGTCATATTAGAAGAGAAGCCACCTGGTGGCGGTATTGCTTCACATAAAGTCTCAGTAGAGAGCGATCCATTAGTCCAATCTATTAAAAGTTGAGTGGGCAGTATAATCTTTTTCAAATCTTGTGGATCAGTACTAATTTCCTGGATTATAAAGTGTGAGTGTTTGAATGCAGTCCAAGCAAGTAAAACAATTGTAAAACACCTATGACTATAAAGTCACAAAAAGATCAAATAAGTTTGGAATTTAAAAGCTAGAAGGCGCCTCCATTTCAACTACTACAACTACAGATAAACTAGAAACGAGTTAAGTGGCAGTAACTGTGATCATTTGGTTTCCAGGTCTGGGGCAACTGGATTTTAATGTCTTTTGTAATGGAGCCATTTACCAAATGACTTGTACATTTGGTAAATTGATTTTCAAACACATGTCCATACCTCAAGAATTAGCTGCAGTTTCCAAAGTTACAAATGTAACATTTCTGTTGTGATCCATTGCCTTGTGCAACTTACAATTTTTTGCTCAGATTTTATTCCATGAAGCAGAAACCTATAGACTATAAATATAAATATGTAAGTGTAACCAATGTAAGCTTCAGAGGACTTATCTTAATGTATATTTATAATTGCATTTTAAACTAAGGAGCATTTTAAAATCATAACAAGGTGTGTGATTTTCACAAATTGAAATACATATTATATTTCAAATGTTTCCTTTCATTAACATATATTTTGCCAACAGTGAAGGATTTCTCTTTACTAAGGGTTTTTTAAATTGAGATATAATTCACATACAAAAATATTCACAATTTTTAAGTGTGCAAATCAATGGTTTACAGTCTATCCACAAAGTCCGTTACTATCATTACTGTCTGATTCCAAAACACTTTCATCACCCCAAACAGAAACTCTAAACCCATTAAGCAATAACTCCTCACTTCCTTTGTCTCTACTAACCTCTAATCCATTTTCTGTCACTATAAATTTGCCTTTTCTAGATATTTTATACAAGCAGAATCATACAATATTTATCCTTTTGTTTTGGCTTATTTTAGTTACCATAATGTTTTTAATTTTTATCCATAGCATGTGTCACAACTTTATTCTCCTTTTCATGACTGAGTAATATTCTAATGCATGGATATATAATTGTTTTAATCCATTCATCAGTTGATGGACATGTGGGTTAGTCCCACATTTGGACTATTTGAATAATGATACTATAAACATTTGTGTAGAAGTTTTTGTGGGAATATATGTTTCTTGTACTCTTTCACGTATACCTAGGAGTGGAATTGCTGGGTCGTACAGTAACTGTAACTTTCTGAGGAACTTCCAAACTTTTCCACAATGGCTGCATTGCTTGGTGGAACGGTTTCCTGCCATTTTACATTCGCACTAACAGTGTCTCAGGGTTTTGATCACTTCACATTCTTGCCAACATTTGTTTCTCACCTTTTGAATTATAGCTACTGTGGTGTGGACGGTTTGGATTTGAACTTTCCTGACAGCTAATGATGTTGAGCATGTTTGCATGTGCTTATTGGCTATGTATCTTCTTTGATGGAATGTCTATTCAAATTCTTTGTGCATTTTAAATTGTTATTTGTCTTTTTAATGTTGAGATCTAAAAATTATTTATATATTCTGGCTAGAAAACTTTTGTCAGATATATGATTTACAAGTAGTTTCTACTGTGAGTTGCCTTTCCACTTTGTTGAGAGTGTCCTTTGATGCACAAAAGTTTTTTTGAATTTTGATGAAGTCCAATTTATCTATTTTTTCTTTTGTAGCTTGTGTTTTTGGTGTCATATCTAAGAAACTATTCCTAATCGAAGCTCGTGGAGATGCACATGTGTATTTTCTTTTGAAAGTCTTGTAGATTTGGGTTTTACATTTTTAGTTGATTTTTGAGTATGGTATGAGGTAGGAATACAAGCTCATTCTTTTGTATGTGGATATTCAGTGGGTTCAGCACCATTTGTTGAAATTATTCCTTCTCTAGTAAATGGCCTTGGCACTCTCGTCAAAAATAATTGACCATAAATGTACAGATTTATTTCTGGACACTCATTTCTAATCCATGATGTACTTGTGTATCCTTATGCCAGTACCACACTGCCATGAAGCTTTGTAGTAGGTTTTGAAATCAGGAAGTATGAGCTTTCCAACTTAGTTCTTCTTTTTCAGGATCATCTTGTCTATTCAGGGCCCCTTGCATATCCATGTGAATTTTAGGATCGACTTGTTCATTTCTGAAAAAAAGGGGAAAATGGGGCAGCTGAAATTTTGATACAGATCGTATTGAATGTGTAGATTCATTTAAGGAGTATTGTCATCTTAACAATATTAAATCTTTCAATCCATGAACAGAGGATGTCTTTCTGTTTGTTAAGATATATTTAATTTTTTAGAGAGAAGTGTTGTAGTTTTCAGTGTACAGATATCCCACTTTGGCTCAACATATTCCTAAGTATTTTGTCCATTTTGAAATGAAAAGTTCTTAACATGCCATTGCACAAATCCATAGACAGAGTTCTGGGAGCCTGCAAACCTACTGAAATCACTTCCAGAACTTTATATCTGTAAGCACACGCATTTTCCCCTCCAGAAAAACAGTCCAGAACTTCCATTAGATTCTCAAAGGATCTGTCTGTGATCCCCCCAAAGTAAGAATTACTCCTTTAGACTGTGTTAAGTGCTTTTATTCTAGATTATAGGCATATGGGTTTTTTTTTCTTTCCCCTCATATTAAAGATGGAGGATGTTTTGAGGTATTACATTTTTATGACAAAGTTTCACTGTCTCTGAGGATAGTCCTGCCACCTACAGTTGAGACTATTTATTGTTTAAATTTAGTTTTAAAAATAAGTATAGGTTTGCATAAAATAAAAATGAGCAGTTTTGCTTTTTAAAACTTTTCATTGTGAAAATATTCAAAATATACTGAATATAGTGCATAATTTCAAAATATTGAGAGACGAGTTTCAGTGAACCCCCCCTGTGCCCAACACCCGTCCAAACAGTCATTGGCTTATGGTCACAGTTCGTAGTGTGGCTTTGTCATTACCCCTGCCATTTGCATCCACTCTCCTCACACTCTCGCACTAAATTCTGTGGAATCAGATACCCACGCTTGGACTAATTAACCGTGGCTAAGGGAACAGGAACCCCTGGAGGGTCACATTTGGTTTCATATGCACCATATGCGTAGCTAAGGGAGAAGAAAGGGGGAAGTTTGTAGAAAGGGGGCTAAGGACACAATAGGTATTCACTATAAATATTTTCTAATACCATTATTTGTCCCTTGGAGTGCACGTGGCTGGCGTTAAGTACAGCATTAATGGCTCCTCCTGGACCATGGTTTGCTGTCACAGTCTTCATTGTTCCTGAAAGCAGGACTGTATTTCAGATCCTCATTCAACAGGGAGGACTTAAGCTCCTCATTTTCTTTCTTTTCAGACGGGAAAGACTGGCTTGTCTCTATCAGAGTTACTACACCCACAGTGAGAGCTTTTCTCTCCTTGCTTTATTTCCTTCTAAATCTCAGTATAGACAGGAGGTGGAATTTTCACTATGTACTGCTGTGTAACAAACTACTCCAAACCGAGGGATTTGAAACAACGAAGTCCCAAGAGCCCACATCCCAGTGTGCTTTTAAAAGCCTTTGTTTGCGTTGTTTACTGGTGTCCCCATGACCAAAACAAGTTACATGGCCAAGTCCTCCTGCTTTCTGACACTAAAATGTTGGGGACTCGTAGGTCTCTTTTCATTTGTAATGGTGTCTGTCTCTTTCAGTCTAAAATGGAAATGCTTTCACCAATGTAACTCTCTTAAAAACTATAGATTTCCAAAAAATCCTATTGGAGGTGTATTCTATGTTTCAAAGGCTACAGTTATAATTCTTTCAGAAACAGACACCACTTCCGGTACTGATTTCTATCTCAGTTACTTATTGCCATGTAACAAACTGCTTCAAAATGTAGTGACTTAAACCAACAATAATTATTACATATCGAAGTTCTATGGATTAGCCGAGCAATTCTTTTTCTTGTCTTGCTTGGGATTATTCGTGCAGCTGTATTCAGTCGGCACATTGACTAAATCGGTCAGCATCTCTCTCCAGGGGGTCTTTCATCCTAAAGAAGCTAGACTCATCTGGCATGGCTACAGCAGTGCCTTATTCCTAGGTATAGACCAAGTAGAAACGCATGCACAGATACATTAAGAGGCATGTACAAGAACATTTATACAGCATTACTCATAAAATTCAAAAACTGTAAATGACCCAAATTTTGCAACGTGTTCACAGAATGGAAATCTATATGACAATGCAAATGAAAAAACTAGAGTTATACACAACAACCTGGAGAAATCATCTCACAAACACATTATTGAGCAAAAGAAGCCAGACACCGAAGAGTGCGTACTATGTATGATCCCATGTGTATAAGCTCAAAAGCAGGCAAAACTGAGCTATGATGTTCATTTTTAGAAAGGAGAAAGGGGGTGCTGATTAGGAGGAAGCATGAGCGATGCTGCTGAGATGTTCTAATATTTTATTTCTTCACTTGACTTTTTGCTTCTTTGATAATTAAGTAAACTACACATTTATGTTTTCTGTACTTTTCCATGTGTTATATTTCAAAAACATTTAAACAAACTGGATTATAATGCCATTTTCATCTATCTAACTGGTAAACTTTTTAAGAAGTGGCACGTGGGAAAATTGTCACTCTCACCAACTGTGCAATCTTTTGACAAGCCATCAGGCAGTTTCCACATACCAAATTCTAGCTAAATGCACATACGGGTGACAGAAATTCTACATACAGGTGACAGAATTGCCTATACGAATTGATATAGACATGCTTGCACATTTACACACCCACATTTGTATTGTATCATGCTTGTGTATACATGGAAATTCTAAAGTTTACACAAGAAAATCATAAGAGTGCTTGCTCTACAGAGGAGTCTGCAGATCTGAATTGCAGAGAGACTTATTTTTTTATTGTACACCTTTTGTACTGTTTGAATATTATACCATGGGCATGGATTAACTCCAATAAAAGTAAACTAGTTAGCTCTTTTTGGAAGTTACTTGCCCAAGATCACTTGGTTTAAAAGTGGTAGAGCCTGGATTTGAGCTGTATTCTATCGACTCCAAAGCTCCATCAACTCCATACCATCAACTATAGCTCCAAATTTTCTTCTGCAATGTCTCTGTTGTCTCCCCTGTAAAGTTGTATTTACTAGATCAAAAGTATCTCTTTGGAAACCAATACAGAAGCTCGGTTATATGAATTGAGTCAACGTGGCAGATAGAAGAGATCTCCTACTAAGCAATGGCATCAGTGCCCAGGAATCACCTCGAGCACTCTATCCACCAGTTCTACCACAGCAAGACTCATTCAGTCCCTGCTAGATGATAGGTCAATCTGACAGGTATACGTACCAGAGAGAGGAGCCCACAGAAGCTAGAAGTTTGAATAGTCATTATTGAGGTGGGAGGGTGGGTGGTAGAGAGCAAGAGCATCGGAGGTACATGTAGCAGTTCCTAAATCCGAATGTTAAAATTAAATTACCCAATTAACTTTAGAGGGATATAAGCCACTCAGGTATGCATTAACTATAATAAACATTTATACAGATGGTTGAATTTTATAGGATATGGGATACCTGTGGTTTCTGAAGTTAGTCAATGCATCTTCAAAGTGAATGCTTACAGACAAAATGCACTAGAGTAGAATTTTTGAAATGGAGTTTAAAAAAACAGCTTGGTTATCGGCAATTTTTGCTGTTACTGTAGCACTAATAGGAAAAGGAAATGAAGTGACATTAGTGAACATATGGTTGTGACCGAGGTCACTAAACCAGCTTTTGTTGCTAGCAGCTGAGAAAGCAAAGGCTTTGGGCCTTTATTTAAAAACACAATGTAACTGGCTACCAGCAGATCACTTGGAGCTGCAAAATGAATCCTACTGATTTCCCAGGGATTCAAATGGGTTGCTGGGAAGACAAAACATCCAATCAAGGATTTCTTCAGCCCTGCTTTTTCCTTAAGCTCTAGTTCTGAATCTCTAACACCTTATTAGAGACTCCTTTATGGATATTCACTCAAGATCTACATGTCTAAAACCAAACATCTCTATCCCCTAAACAAAAAAGTAAAGCAAACAAAACCCCAATAATTTGGTTTGCTCTCTCAACTTCCCTATTTCTCTGCTCGGTGGTTTGAATTCTACCTTGCCTTACTGTAACCTCTAGGTTAATGAGACTCGCTTCTCTCTCTGGCCCTCCATCAACCTCACAGTGATCAGAACCCATTCATTCTCCCTTTACCTCTTAACCCTTGCACAGTAGCCTCTTAACAGATCCATCTGTCTCTCTTCACTCCTAAATAACCCTGAACACCGTCACTTTGCATGTAGCAGGTACTCAACAAATGTTAAGTGGATAAATTGGGTTAATTTCTCTATTATAAACCTTTAAAACTCACGACAAAGATATTTCCAATTGTTGGTTCCTAACTTTCCCAGAAGACTGTGAGCTCCTTAAGGGCAGGGCCCAGGGCTCGTCTTATTCTTCTCTTTATCCCCAGTGCTACCGCTTTGGAGGTCAATGAATGTTTGTTGAATTCATGAATGGGTGAAGCCTGAGCTTTTAACTTGGCATTCAAATACCTCACCATCAGATCCAACTTACTAACTCTCTCCTGTTCCAGCAAACATTGAAAAATTGAGGGGGAAATTCACTGTTTCCAGGGTTCACTCAAACGTGAGGTTTGCATTATCATCAAGGAAGCCACCCAGCCTCTCTGTGGTTCAGATTCCTCTGAAAAGTGAACAGTTGGCTTAGATTAAAGCCCCTTGACTTCAATGTATGAGGTCTGTCCAGAAAAAAGTCCAGGCATTGTTAATATAACAAGAACAGCTTGCATGACATTGATATAATCTGGCAGCCAAGGAAAATGGACTAGAATGTGCATATGAGAACAATGATGACTTCACTGTACTAGTCAGGGGGCAGGTAGATGCCGTTGAGTGAGTGTGTGCACTGTGTGACTGTCACATTCAAAATGACTGAGTGTGTAGAACAATGAATCTGCATCAAATTTTGTATTAAGCTTGAACATTCCTCCATAGAAACTATTTGAATGACTCAGAAGGCTACAGCTATGGGCAACTGGTGATTGGCAGCTTCATTACGAACATGCCTCCTAATGCATCACATCTTGTGCAGTTTTTTGGCAAAACGTCAAATGACCCAGGTGACCCAGCCCCCCTACAGCCCATATTTGGTGCCCTGGAACTTATGGCTTTTCCCAAAACTAAAATCACCTTTAAAGGGGGAGAGATTTCAGACTGTTGATGAGATTCAGGAAAATATGGCAGGATAGCTGATAGCATTTGGGAGATCTGTGTGAGGTCCCAAGGTGCCTACTTTGAAAGGGACTGTGGCATCATTGTCCTAAGTACAAGGTTTCTGGTATCTTCTTCAATAAATGTCTATTTTTGATATTACATTGCTGGATACCTTCTGGACAGACCTTGTCTATATACATCACTGAAAGACCTTGAACATGTGAAATCAGATTTCGATTCTGCATTTTTACAGGCTCCTACGGGATGCTAATTTACTGGTCCAAAGACCACTCTTTGACTAATTATAACATTTTATGTTCTACAACCTATTTATTATCTTCTGGGTATGACTTCTGCATGACTGACATGCTAATGTTTTGTATATTGCTCTTCCTCCCTGGGGTGCTTTCTCCATTTATTTCCCTCTATGACTCCGACCCACATTTCCGGGCACTTTATCTTGGGCAAAGCCTTCCCCGGGTACTCTAGTTAGTGCTCTACTCCTTGATTTTTTCAATTGTCTTAAAGTATGTGTTGTTGTTGCTTGGAGTTTGACCCATCATCTACAAGCAGTTATTTATCATTGTGTGCATGCAGATGCCTAGTTACTTTCCTATGAAGCTCACATATAATAAGCACTCAACAAATTGTTCTTGAATGTATGAATGAATGAATGAATGACTCATTTTGGCATTTCTACTCCATAAAGAAATCAAATGTTTTACCGTTGATTTTTATCATATTCCAGGACTTTGAAAAAGAGATAAAATGGAATTTCCCCAGTCTACTCAAATGAGGCAGTCCAATCTAAACAATTTGGTCTATTCAAAAATGAATGATGTTAAAATATCTGAAATGCATTTACATTAAAATTCAAATTTCTCTTTTCAGTTTCTGAAATAATGAAATTTGCTACTGCTGTTTCTGTCCCACTTTCCAAAACCAAATATACATATTTTATTATGCGTGAGAACATGACATTATATCCAATAAAAAAACAGTTCTAGAGAATATGACTTGATGTTATATCATAATTTCAATAGCCTGGTTAAACAACTTGCTTTATACCAAATATCATGTCCCATATCAAATAATGAAGTGAACTCCCTGCCTGGTAAAAAACAAAGAGTCTTTATTATTGATATAGAGAAGTTGTTTTAAATTTTAAAGTTAAAATAAGGAAGTTCTTTGAATATTTGAATATTGCTTAACTCACTATTGTGGGAAAAAAGTTAGAAGCATTTCAGAACATACCACCCCATTTTGCATTAAACAATTTTTTACCAATTTGCAATATTTGTTTTATAAAGTAAGTTTTAACATAAATATCAATTCATCATTTCTGACAAGAGAAAAGGCTTATTGTATATTATTAAGTTCTTGATAGATAGATATTTTGGTTTTAAGCTACTGAACTGTAAAATCTCTTGGTAAACTGTGAAGTACCAGCTCCACAAATGTAAGTATTTTAACCGTTATTATTCATAAGGTATTCCATTTCTGCAAAATGCTGAAAATATACATTAAATGAGTACACCAAGTAAAAGTGATGTATCACTTGAATAGGAGATGTAAAAGCACAATGAATCTTATTCTTAGTAGAGTTTAGTCATTTAAATCAGTTTGCTTTATTTAAGTTCCAAAAGATTTCTACCCTTAATTTAGTTTTCCCACCTCTGATAAAAATGTCTCTTCCTCATATAAATAATAAAGTGAAGATTCTCAGAAAACAGATGTTAACACTGATTTTTAACTAATCTTGATTTTATTTAGTTCTTTAGCTTCTGATAAAATAGTTGTGGGAGCAGTTTCACAGTTCAGGTTTTACAAAGCTCTCTGCTGCCTCCCAATCTGAGTTCATTGGAATGGAGTAATGCAGGGTATTATAGAACTGGCAGAGACCAGCCGGGCTAAGCATGCATGGCATTTTCATAGAATTGTTAGATCCAGAAGAAACTTGGAGAGCATCTGGGCTGGTCTCCTTGTTTTACTAGTGGGAACCTTGTGGCCCTCATGTCACCAGGCTCATTAGTTAGAGTCAAGCTTGAACTCTTCTCTTTCCCTTCAGTCCATGGTTCTTTCTAGCTTGATGAGTGACATACGGGAAAACTAAGAATAGTAAGAGCACCCAGAAAGACAAGTAGATGAGGGAGGTCACAGAGTCCCTTCTAGGCAGGGTGGTAAGCCTCGCCATTTTATACACACCCCACTCCACTCTCTGTGGCCTGCCACCCTTGGGAGAGTTAACGTCAAAGAGTAACTAGGAATTACTAGATCTGTAATTATACAAACCAAACTTCTCTAAATGTGTTTTATTATCTATCACTGGATGTCCACATTTCCAAAAAGAAAAACAAATGTTGACTTTATTCTATGAATCTCCACTGTTTATGCTCTTTATTTTTACCATAATAATAACGCTTATCAATTGCTTACTTTGGGTCAGTGAGTGGGCTAGTCCCTTCAACTGATTTATTTTCTTCAGTTTTCATAAACAACCCTAAAAAGTAGATACCATTATTCTCCCACATGTTAAAGACAACAAAATTGAAGCTTAGGTACTTTATTTACCAGGATACATACATAACTAAGAGGCAGAGCTGAGATGAGATCCTAAGCTGTCTGACGTAAGAACCAGCCCCCTTACCCCCTATTGTTGTGTTCTGCTTGTGAGAAAGAAACTGAATTAACCATAAGCTAATTCCTTATATTCCTATATTTAAAAAATATAGATGCAGCCCTGGATGGTATGGCTCAGTAGATTGAGTGCCAGCCTGAAAACCAAAGGGTTGCTGGTTTGATTCCCAGTCAGGGAACATGCCTGGGTTGTAGGCCAGGTCCCCAGTAGGGGGTGCTTGAGAGGCAACCATTCATTGATGTTACTGTCCCTTTGTTTCTCCCTCCCTTCCTCTCTGTCTAAAAAATAAAATAAATTTTTAATGAAGTTTTTGTTTTTAAAGATTTTATTTTTAGAGAGAAGTGAAAGGAAGGAGAAAGAGAGGGAGAAACAGTGTATGGTTGTCTCTCATGTGTCCCCCACTGGGGACCTGGCTTGCAACCCAGGCATGTGCCCTGACTGGAAATTGAACTGGTGACCCTTTGCTTTACAAGCCCATGCTCAATCCACTGAGCTACACCAGCCAGGGCAAAATGAAATAATTTTTTAAAAAAGTATAGATGCATATAAAAATTGAAAATATCTGCATCATGTTCTAAATGATGCATTCAAAATATAATAATAATAAATAATGTGTTCTTCTTTTCCTTTTATTTGGGATAGATAGTAATAGCTGATATGAGAAAGTCCAGATTAACTTACCAGTTATTTTGCATTTCAATTTTATGATTTGTAATGCATGCTTTTTAAAGACACATATGAGTATCTATTTTATATACATATATCTCTAAAAAAAAACTCAAACAATACAAAAGGGCTAAGAATGAAGTCTTTCACCCACTCTGACTTGCAAACGAAGTCACCTTCCCAGAATTAATGACTAGAAATGTTCTTGTGTAGTTGTCTAAATGTATTATATATATACATATGCAAATTTCCTTTAATATAGATGATAGCATAATATTTACACTGTTCTGCATCTTTTTATACTTAACAGCAATATACCTTGGCAAACACTCTATATCAGTACATACAGATTTATCTCCTTCTTCTTAACAGTGACAAAATATTATATTGGGAAGGTTTGGGAGAAGAAAATAAAATGAAAAGGTGGAAATGTATTAATAGTAGTAAACACTGTTAAGTAGTTTCTTAGGCTCTGTCTTCTCCGTGAGACTAGAGGTTTCCTAGCCCCCCAGCAAATCCCACAGATACAGCCTCTCAGCTCCCATAACGGGGAAAGATGCAGGTGGACCTGCGGGAGCCGGCACAGATCGCACGCCATGCTCTCCACACTGGATAGGGCAGCAGGGCAGCCTTTCCCCACCCTGTCCGGGCACAGCTTTTCTCAGAACAACTCGTCCAGTTCCAGCTTGGGCATGATGCACCATCTCTTCAAATCTGAGTGATAAACAACAGTGCAACCTTCGAAACTGACTTTCTTCCCCAGTGACTAAGTAGTTCCTTTGAAGCGTATGAGCTTTTCATGCAAACAGACCTCTGATGGACCCTTTCCAACTAAAGTTTAAATTGTCCCATTTCCACTTAATGAAACTATATTAATTGGCTCAAGATGTGTCACCCCAACCTTGACCTCTCATTCCCTAAATGCGCACAATGAAGCACTTCTGAAGGGTCTCCTTGTCTCAGGTGAGCCCTTCTCATGGAGAAAAGGGATTTTTGTTAATGGACATCAAAACTGACCTTTATCAATGGGCATCAAATTAATGTTAGTGTTGCCATTTGCAGCTTAGGAAAGTGAGGATGAGTAGCATAGATAGAAGGAAGTGGGTCTGGGGATTTAAACAGAGGGCTGATAGTAACTGATGTTAAAGTCTTACGTTCCTCCTGACTACCTCCCCAGGGTGGGGGCACCCCTCCATCCACAGCCATTCCAAGCACAACCTCTATTCAAACTCCTCCTAGACTCTAAGCTCATCACAGGCTGCTGTACATTGCTGGGCACTGTACAAGTTTGATGACTTATTCTTCCATTCATTGAACAAATATTCATTGAGCCCTGGAGATAAGCCAGACACTGGCTGGCCCTGGTGCCTTGCCCCAAAGGAGGCAGAACGTGTCCCGTTCAACATGCAAATAAACAAACAAACAAGATATCTGTAGGCTGTGATAAATACTGTGGAGGAAAGGGGTCAGGAAATGCAATACCCAAGTGGGGAGAAAGGGCTATTTTAGATGGAAGGGTCAAGGAAGGCCTTGAAGAAAGTGACATTTTAGCTGAAGCCTCAAGGGTGAAAGATGAGAAGGAGCCAGTCATGGGAAGACGGGGGAAGAGCGTCCAGACGAAGTGGACGGCAGCTACTTGATCTTCCCAGTTCACTTTGGCACAGCACGGGGTTGAACTCAAGATGCACTTCTCGTACAGATTGGCGGCTACAAAACAGTCATGAGGAGGTGAAGTACAGCACTGGAAACGGAGTCAATGATGCCGTCATAACTAAGCGTGCTGCCGGGTGGGTACTGGAAATAATGGGGAATGCTTTGTAAAGTGTATGCTTGGCTAACCATTATCCTAAATGCCTGAAACTAATACGAAGTAATATCAAATGTAAAGTGTAATTGAAAACAATTTTTTAAGAAAAAATATATGAAAAAATATATATACTTCTCAAATGAAGATGAATTCACATTGCTTTGTCAAGTACTAAAATATATTTCTTAAATATATCATCATCATTATATTTCTTTTCATTACCATTAAGTCCTCTCATACTCTCTCCCTAAAAAATATTTTAAGGCCAACTATTACCTGGTCTATGACTACTATAAAAAACATTTTCTATTTTTACATTATTTAATTATTTTTATACATTTTCAAATATATATTATAAGGGATGATCTCTGTTTGATATTGACTGTGACAGCATAATATAGTCAACAAATATTTATTGAAGCTCATACCATGTGCCAGATCTTCTGCTAGACTCTGATAATAAACTAGCAAGGCAAATAAATTTTTTATTTGAAATTAATATTAAATTGATATTGTGTTGGGGTCTTCAGTCCGCTCTCCCACCAAGGCAGCTTTCATGTCTTTTATATGTTGACATTTCATGTGAGAGTCTATTATAAAAACTAGTTCCACTAATTAAAAACAAAAAAGATTTGAAAATCCTTGGGTCCCTAAAGTGGCTTATTAATACTAGGTATGTGTATTTTTATGGAGAAATTTTTCTTATTTTCTTAGAATTCCTTACAAGCTATATATGGATATAATGTTTGAGACAACTCAAGAAAAGTATGAAGGGGGAGAGGGCATAAGGGGACTAAAGGATAGTGAAAAAAATAACAAAAATAAATTGAAGATCTTGTTTTTTAAAAAAGAATATAAAATAACATGAATTACTTTGCTTGAATGAATGAAAAAAACTTTTAAAAATACAGTTAGGATATATTTTTTAGATTTTATCTTTAGAGAGATGGGAAGGGAGAGAGAAAGTAAGGGAGAGAAACATCGATGTGTGAGAGATACAATGATCAGTTGCCTCTCACGTGTCCCCAACCAGGGACCCGGCCAGCAACTCAGGTATGTGCCCTGACTGGGAATTGAACCAGCAACCTTTCTGTTTATAGACCAGCACTCAATCCACTGCAACACACCAGCCAGGGCTGAAAAAAACTTACTTTTAACACAAATGTAACCTTTCCCCTACCCACAAATATAGAATATTAACCTAAGTTCCTTGCCCTCTTAAAAAACCTCCTATTTAATTATTTTGATATTTCAAATTCCCCTTGAACTATCAGACTTTTTAAAGAATAGCCCACGTGAATTTTAATTGACTTCTTTTCTCCTTTTAAAATATCTGACAATCTTTTAAGCAATAGGGAAGGAAATACCAAACTGGCAAAATGTGGGATGTGAAAATGGTGTTCTGGGCATGAGAAAAGTGCTGCAATTATGTTAGCAAGTTTCGAGTCCTTTCCAAAAAGAAGAACTGACTTGGTAATATCAGTTTTGCTTAATCATGTAATTTTTTTTAAGTTATTTTGCAGCTATGTATTGGTTTTTCCACTGGCATCAACGTGGGAATCAAAGTCACATGAACTGAAGTTTGTGCTAACATTTTTCTGTCCTTTTCCCCTCTGACACCTACCTAGGGCATACGGATATTATGGAACTTGCAGCAATGACCTCTTCTAGTCATTGTGAGGGTGCGGAGAGCCATGCCCTTTTCTTCTCTTGCTTGAAGTACTGCAACTGTTTCTTTTTTTAGATATGTATGAACACTATTCCATGTTCCAATGGTACTTGGTATGAGGTAGTGAACTTAGTAATACACATGCCAGGTACTCACTGCTGGCCCGTAGCAACATTGCAAAGTAATGTTATTGTCCCTCGATCCTTTGCTTTGGGTGATCTCTTCCACCTGGCAGCCAGGGCCCTCCAGGAGTGTGCGTACCTCTGGGCCCCAACCCAGTCTGCATTCTCTGGACAAGTCCCTCAGGCTCCAGATCTTTCTGAGTTCCTTCCCTTGCTTATCCCTCAGTGACTTCCAGCTTCCATAAGATATTCACATTCAAGTATTAGAAACAAAGAATGGTGTTGTTCCCAAGCAAACACTGTCATTGTTCAAAGGTTTTCTGAAGAGTTCTGAGTCACATGGGATTTCAGTAGCTAGAGAAGGACAGACGTCTCCCACTCTCGGTTTTCTTCAGGTGCTTTTCCGATTCTCCCCCAGAGACTGTTGTCTTTGCTAAATGCATGTAAGCCTTCTGCCTTTCTTACTCAATGAAACTTGCTGACTCACAGTTCACCAAGTTCCCCTAAAGATGATTAGTAAGCATCATTCCAATGTTTCAGCAAAAACATCGAGGGAGGCTGCCGAACACTATTGGATTTAAATTAGCTGTATGAAGAGAAGTCACGTTGCCTTCTCTGTTAGCCAATGTTTCTGCTAAATTAGATATTTTTTAATTTAAAAAAAATGTGCTCACACAAACAAGGAAAAAAGAGGAATTAACAGAGAAATATAAATAGAACGTTTGAGCTAGAAGGACCTTTTGGATCAGCTAGGCTGGTACACTCACTTGACAAAGAAACTAAGGCCAAGAAGCCAAGTTACCCGAGATCACCCAGCTAGTAGTAAAGCCCATTTCTGTTGCAGCCTCTATGGCACTGTGGTCTTCTCCCTTCTTCTTAGCATCACACCAGTTACACTTCTGCATCTGCTTATGTCATTATTAGAGTAATTACCATCTCCCCCCACTAGACTATTACCTTTATGATTGCGGGTTTTGTTTGCCGTTTGTCAGAAGAGTCAGGCTCACAGTTAGTGCTCAGTAAAAATATTCATTGAACGAGTATCAGGTAAACACAAAATCAGCTATCAGTACACAGAATCAGCAGTGAGTGTATTTAGTCTTTTGAATAACCAAGTCTTCCTTCACACATTATTATGTAGACATGATGCTTAAATTGATCAAGTAAATGTTGTACATTTACACTACAGTAAAATAGAAACTTTGAAATCTCAGTGGTTTCAGACCAAAAGGTTTATTTCTTATTCATTTCAATTCTATAGGTGGTGGGCAGCCTGTCTCCACCTTGTGGCTGCTCCACCTGGAACAAGGTAGCCTCCCAAGTCACGATGGTGGGGACAAGGTGGGGAGGACAAGACACAGCAGCACACTGGTTTTTCAGCACCTCAGCCTGGAAGTGGCATGTGGCATGTCCACCTATAGTTCTTTGCCAGAATTAATCATGTGGCCCTGTCCCAGTGGTGAAAAAGGATAAGAAAGTTTTAGGGAGAACTAGTGGTCTCTGATTGCCATTGAATAGGTTGATTGTGATAATAACAACCACTAGTTTTTTAAAAGATTTTATTTATTTTTAGACAGAGGAGAAGGGAGGGAGAAAGAGAGAGGGAGCAAAACAACGAGTGGTTGCCTCTTATGCGCCCCCTACTGGGGACCTGTCCCACAACCCAACGCTGTGCCCCAGTCCAGGAATTGAGCCGACAACCCTTTGGTTTTCCCACTGGTGCTCAATCCACTGAGCCACAGGAGCCAGGGCTAAAAACCACTAATTTTTATTGAGCACTTACTTTGTACCAGGTGTAGAGCTAAGTACTTTATTATATTCACTGCTTCACTTACTCCTCATTACAGGCAAATGAACTGTAGAATTTTCATTATGATCGGTTTCCAATGAGAAAACTAAGGGACGAGTTAATTTGCTCAAAGTCACAATTGCTAAGTGGGATCAAAGATTTGAGCCAATGTGTGATTCACTAAGGTCTGTTTTTTTGTTTTTGTTTTTTTTAGAGAGAGAGGAAGGGAAGGAGAAAGAGAGGAAGAGGAACATGAATGTATGAGAGATACATCGATTGGTTGCTTCTCACCAGCCCCTAACCTGAGACCTGGCCTGCAATGCAGGCATGTGCCCGGACTGGGCTCCAAGCCGGCAACCTTTTGTTTCTCAGTCCAGCACTCAATTCACTGGGCCATACCAGTGAGGGCAAAAGTCTGTATTCTTAGCCACTCTGACTTCATACCGCCTATGTGATTCATCAGAAAAAAGTTTTGAAGAATAGCAGCTTGATTCTAATAATAATAGATGATAAGAAAAATGATAACATCTATTGGTGTGATTCTAAATAAACTCTGTTTATCTACTCACAGCATTTCACTTCTGGTCACCAAATCTGTGGAGATTTTTCTCCATACCAAGCAATTCTCTGCATACCAGCTCAGTGTCCTGCCTTTTAGCTCAATCCCAACAGTACCTACCTGGAGACAGCATCAAATCCCACAGGACTGTTCCCTCCCAAACCACGAACCACCTCAAACACTAGTTGCAAGCTCAAGTTATCACCTGGGCTTCTGACCAAATTGCCTTCAACTGGAGTTTTCATTAACTGCCTTAAGTGGGAAGTTCACTAGGTTCAATTAATTTGGAAGGGAAACACACTTACTAGTTTATTAAAGGGCATCACAATGGATACAGATCAATGACCAGATAGAGAGAAACATAGGGCGAGGTTGGAGGGATGAATGGTTTGAACACAGGAGCTCTGCCTCCCCTCTCAGTGTGGATGCGTTCACTGACCCGAGAGCTCACAGACCCCCTACTATTGGGATTTCATGGAGCCGTGACCAAATACTAACTCTATTTCTAGCCCTTCTCCCTTGAATCAAGACTTGGCCTTTCTGGTGACCAGCCTCCATTCAGCACCATCCAGGAGCCCATTCAGAGTCACCTTGATCCATACGACAAAAGATGTTCTTAGCGTTCTTACTACTTAGGAATCTACAAGAATTTCAAGAGCTCTGTGTCAGGAATGGGGAGCAGAAACCAATATGTATTTTCTGTTATCTTTAGTTTTAGGACAGCTACCCCAAGAGCTATTTAGACAAAAAGGGATCATGGTTGTCTAAAACTTGCTTTCAAATGGTTCATAATAAGTAATAGGCACAAATAAAAAAATAGAGTGTTGACTGTTAAAAGTAGTCTAGGTATTCTGTCACCAAAAAAAGGACTTATTTGAGAAAAAGAAAGGACTTT
The DNA here is from genome assembly GCF_021234435.1 of Artibeus jamaicensis. Lineage (NCBI taxonomy): Eukaryota > Metazoa > Chordata > Mammalia > Chiroptera > Phyllostomidae > Artibeus > Artibeus jamaicensis. The sequence goes on along the minus strand of NW_026521486.1, from coordinate 15,496,269 downwards.
AATCTGGAACATGCAGATGTCATGAGCCACATGCAAGTTTTGCCCAAACAAAGAGGGAGGAAGTATTGACAGAAGAGAGAAGAAAATTAAGGGAAGGGGCTGCTACAACCACAGAGCTCTGTTGTAACCATAGAGTTCTTCCTATAGGGCTCTTGTGATGGCCAAGGGTCTGAGTGTCCTTCCCATAGTCCCTCCCAATTCCTATCTCTGTTAAGGTCTCTGTCACAAATATTAATGAGAGAGATAAGGAAATGTAGCAAACAATGAAACAATGAATTGAAATTGTTTCAGCAAATCTGAAACAATGGTTGAATCTGTATTATTCTTGCAGTTCTTTAAAATTTGAAACTATTTCAGAAGAGAAACATTTTGCCCTGACCAGTATGGCTCGGCTGGTTGGGTGTTGTCCCACAAGACTGGTTTGAACCTTGGTCAGGGCACATGCCTGAGTTGTAAGCACAGTCCCCAGTCAGGGCGTGTGCAGGAGGCAACGGATCCATGTTTCTTTCACGCATTGATGTTTCTAACCCTCTCTTTCTCCTTCCCTTTCCCTCTCTCTAAAAAGAAGTAAATAAACATCTTTAAAAGATAGAAAGCTTTTTAAAAATAGGCATTTCTTGGTCACTTGGTTGGTGGCAGAAACTTCTCGGGACAGAAGAAAATAAGTTTTTCACAAAGATGTACACAGAATGCTATAAATATAACTCAGTGTTGGTGAGAGTGATTGGCAGAATCCAAGCTGCAATTGCCTTTCTTATACTAAAGGCTTTTGACTCACTAGGCTTGGTTTTCAAAGGAGGGTGGTGGTTTCTTTCTCCTTGGAGGTTTTGAAGGAGGGGGAAAAAACGAAGCCTCTGAGTAGGGTAGTTAGAAGAGGCCACAAGTTTTTAATGACCATTAGAACTATAGTAATACAAAAATTGGGGCCCTGGCTGGTGTAGCTCAGTGGATTGAGCACGGGCCTGTAAAGCAAAAGGTTGCTGGTTCGAATCCCAGTCAGGGCACATACCTGGGTTGTGGGCCAGGGCCCCAGTAGGGGACACATGAGAGGTAACCACACATTGATGTTTCTCTCCCATTAATGTTTCTCTCCCACTCTTTCTCCTTCCCTTCCCCTCTCTCTAAAAACAAATAAATAAGTTTTAAAAATTTGGGGAAGAAAGGGAAATGCCTTTAGAAAGCAGAGGCATTCTGGCCCAGAAATTCAAGGCTTTGGTGGAGTCTAGGGAATCAGAAAAACGCCCCTGCCCTCAAGCCAGTTTTTCCTCATCCCATTAGCATACTAAGTCCATTACCAGCAAAAACCACCATCCTTCCCTAGGGTGTGGGGGTATTTAAACTGCCTGATAAAATCCATTAAATGAAGCAAACAAATGCAATGTTTCCAAAGTTCCTATTCACCAAGGTCACTAGAGTTTCGGAATCACCAAGAGTTCCATAGAAGACAGTAAACTGGAAGAAAGAAATTGTGTTTTAAAAAGACACAATAGGAGCCCTGGCTGGTGTAGCTCAGTGGACTGAGTTTGGGCCTATGAAGCAAAGGGTCACTGGTTCGGTTCCCACTCAGGGGACATGCCGGGGTTGTGGGCCAGGGCCCCAGTTGGGGACACATGAGAGGCAACCACACATTGATGTTTCTCTCCCACTCTTTCTCCTTCCCTTCCCCTCTCTCTAAAAATAAATAAATAAAATATATATTTTTAAAAGACACAATAGGTTATCAGTCAGAATATTGCAAAAGTTTGGCTGTGAAAAAACAAAATCACTTATATACCAGGGGAAATACATAAACATATTTTCTGCTCCCCATAGATTTCTTTTATCCAACCAGTCATTGTCATTTTTGAAGAAGAATGAAAAGATAATGTTCACATTTCTCCTCTTCTGTAGGCATGCTTCTGACTAATACAAAAAAATAAAGAATAAAAATTTTAATATGGGCAAGTTGCTCAGAACAATGCCAGGCACATAGTATATTCTCAGTTACTGATAGCTTTTTTAAAAATTTAATTATTGTTTAAGTATAGTTTTCTGTCTTTTACTCCCATCCCAGCCCCCCCCCCAGTGCTCCCCAAGTCCCTCCCATTTCCACCTCGCTTAGTTGTTTGTCCATGTGTCCTTTATACTTGTTCCTGTAAACCCCTCTTCCCCTTTTTCCCCTGAAATTCCCTCCCCTCTCCCCTCTGGTCACTGTCAGCCTGTTCTCTATTTCAGTGTCTTTGGTTATATTTTGCTTGCTTGTTGGTTTTGTTGTTTAGGTTCTTGTTAAAGGTGAGATCATATGGTATTTGTCTTTCACCACCTGGCTTATTTCACTCAGCATAATACTTTCCAGTTCCATCCATGGTGTCACAAAGGGTAGGAGCTCCTTCTTTTTTTCTGCTGCATAGTATTCCATCATGTAAATGTACCATAGTTTTTTGATCCATTAATTTACTGCTGGGCACCTGATAGCTTTTTTTAAAAGAAATAACAATATTAGCTAAGAAGAGTTGAAATTGACTGCCCCCCTAAACCATAGTTGTCTGGGAACAAGAACCAACAGCAAAGTGTCCTAGAGATCTGGAACTTCATCAAAAACAAGACAGATGCCCTGGAGAAGCAGAGACTCAGGAGCTTGGGAATTCTGGGTTCAATCAACCTAACTAGAGACATCTCGAACAATTTGTTTCTCAAGTCTGGTCCTTCTGATGTTACTGGGGTCCAAGATCCTTAAACACCAAACAAAAAGCTGGCTATTTTGATTTTTGCCCAGTGAAGAATAATGGTGAAGAATGCAAACTCCAGAAGGACAACATCTGGGTTTGGCCCCACCACTTCTCGGATGCATGACCTTGACAATCTGGGCGTGTTCATTGCGTAATAGGCTAATGATAGTATTAAACTGGGTGGGGTTGTTGGGTGGAATAAATGAGCTAACAAATGAAAGGTATTCTGTTGAGAATAGAATCCACCTAGTACTTTGTAGGTATCACAATCCCCCTTATCTGTGGTTTCTGCCTTCCTAGTTTCAGTTACCCTCGGGGAAACCATGGTCCAAAAATACTAAATGGAAAATTCCAGAAAAAAAATTCATAAATTTTAAGTTGCCTGCCCTTCTGAGTAGTGTGAGAAAATATCAAGTTGTCTCATCCCTTCCCCAAATGTGAACCAGCCCTTTTTCTCAGTGTATATACACATTCCCTGCTGGCCAGTCACTTAAGTAACCGTCTAAAAATTACCAGATCACCAGGAATGGTAACATAGTGCTTATGTTTAAGTAACCCTCATTTAACTTAATAATGGCCCCAGCCCTGGCTGGGGCTCAGTTGGTTGGAGCACTGTCTCACAACCAAAAGGTTGTGGGTCATTGTTTGATGCCTGACCAGGACACATACCTAGGTTGTGGGTTTGGTCCCCAGTTGGGGTATGCACCATCCCGGTTCAGGTGCTCATTTGATACTTCTCTCATACATTAACATTTCTCTTCCTTTCTCTCTAAAAGTAATAAAAAAATGTCCTTGGATGAGGATTAAAAAAAATTGGCCCCTCCATGTCTGATGTGGGCAGTGGATTGAGCACCAGCCTGTGAACCAAAAGGTCACTGGTTAATTCCTAATCAGGGCACATGGCAGGGCTGCAGGCAGGGTTCCTGACTGGGGGCATTTGAGAAGCAACCAATTGATATTTCTCTAACACATTGATGCTTCTCCCCCGCTCTTTCTTCCTCCCCTTTCCACTCTGTAAAAATAACTAAATAAATCTTAAAAAAAAAAAAAACCCCAGAAATTAAAAAATGGCCCCAAACAGTGATGTTAGCAATCTTTATATACACCAAAGAGAAGCTATACAGTGCTTCCTTTAAGTGAAAATTTGAGTACACTACAATAAGATATTTTCAGACAGTGAGACCATATTCACATAACTTATATTATGACCTATTATTATAATCATTCTATTTTATTGCTAGCTGTTGGTAATCTCCTACTTTGCTTAATTGATAAGTTATCATGTGTTCAGAAATACAATATATTCAGTCATGCATCTTGTATGACCTTTTTTTAGTCAATGGTGGACCACACCATTTTAGTCAATGGTAATATGGTAATCCCATAAGGTTATAATGGAGTTAAAAAATTCCTATTGCTTGGTGACAAAGTAGACAAAATTGCTCAGAACATATATTTCTCAGAACATATCCTCTGATTAAACAGAGGGTCACTGTATGAGGTTCGGTGCTTTCCAAGTCTTCAGGAATCCACAGCTTTGGGAACCCACTGGGCGTTTTGGGACATATCCCCTGCAGACAAGGAGGGGACTGCTGTAATCGACAAATGCTGACTAGCAGTGTTATAGCTGTGTTACTTCTATGGACACCAACTCCCTCTGGTTTGCCCAAAACTTGTTTAACTTTTCAGTTTTAAAACTGAAAGTTCTATATCCAAGAAAGTGCTTTGGTCAATGCAGGTACATCATACTACTAGTTTTGCCAATTCACTTTGGACAGACTACTCCCAAAATTTTGTTCTATATTAGCAAGATCTGTTGATTTGAGACGATTCTGAATAGCCTGTTTCAAAGCTTTCTTTCCAATCTCCCGGTACTGTGGCTCTTCCTGACTCATTCTAACCCTCATCCCATATCTATGCATAACTAAGCTCCTCAAACCCTTTTCTCATGGCTATTTCTCATACACAACTCCTCGGGCTGTTTCTCCATTTACCTCCCTTTTAGACTATCATAGCCCAAAGGGCAGAAGCCTTGCCCTGACTTTGCATGTGCTCAATCAATGCTTGTGGTTTAAATGGAATTTTGCTTTCTTAGTTTTGAATAGGAGGCTCAGGATTAATTTGCCACTGCATGGTATTTCCATAAAGGTGAGGCTTTTCTCCCAAGTAGATAATGCTTTGTGACCTTGGGCAAGTTACTTACTCTGTGTCATATAATAATGTTAGGGATATCTTTGTGTTGTTATTGATATTAGACTTAGAAAAAATTGAATTTGGAAAATGATGGAGTTAGGATTTTAACCCAAGGAGTCTGTTTCCAGCCTTGAGAGTCTGAGTTCTTAATTGTTTTTCTCAATTTAAGTAAAAGAAAGAACAAAGATATTGAGAGGAAATCCAGATAGAAATATAATGGGTAAATGCATTTGCCTCAAAGAATGAGTACAGATACATAAAATCAAGGTCAATAACTTACAGATTCCATTTTAGTTCTAGATTTTACTGAAGTCACTTTCTAAAAGTCTTCACCCTTTTTTATGTGTAAGAAAAATGGGGGAAGGTACAATTTCTTTAAGTTTTTTTTTTGAAGGGAAGCAAAACTTCAATCCAGAGACCTGTCTTCCTCTATTGAGTAAGATTTGATTTTCTACCAAAACCAAATCTTTTCTAGGACTGGAATGGCTGAGTCATATAGTAGGTGCATGTTCAACTTTATAAGAAAATTACAGTTTTCCAAATGGGTATACTATTTTACATTCCCACCAGCAAGGTAAGAGGGTTCCAGTGGCTTCATGTCTTTGCTAATTTTTGGTAATTACCAACCTTTTTAATTATAGCCATTCTAGTTAGTGTGTGGATGTAGCTCATCATGAATTTTAGCTTGCATTTCCCCAATGACTAATGATGCTAAGCATCTTTTAATGTGCTTATTGACAAAGGGTTCAAATATTTGGTCCCCTTTTTAAACTTGTTTTACAGAAACAAACTCATAGATACAAAGAACAAACAGATGATTGGATGATTGTCAGATAGAAAGGAGGTTGGGAGAATGGATGAAAAAGCTGAAAGGATTAAGAAATACAATTTGGAAGTTACAAAATAGTTGCAGGGATTAAAGTACAGCGTAGGGAATATAGTCAATAATACTGTAATAATTGTGTATGGTGCCGGGTGGTACATACTATTTTTATGAAGGATGAATTACTTTCTAAGTTGTATACATGTCTAATCACTATGCTGTATACCTGAAACTAATATAAAATTAAATGTCAACAGAAATTTAAAAATGTTTTTATTAAAAATAAATAAATAATGAAATTTATATTTCATAATATGACTTAGAGTTCCATATTTATATAAAAATAATGCCTCATTGTAATGGCTATAAAACATCCCACTGAAGAATATGCAACAGAGACTACCTGTTTGTCAGTCTTTTACAAAAGAAAAAGTTCTGAGTTCTATGTTAAAATTAAGAACAAACCTTATTAAAAGCCTCCAAGATAGTATAATTAGACATTAAAATCACACTTATAAATAACACCTGAGTCAAAGAAGAAATTGTGATGAAAAGTGGATAAATAATTAGAACAGAATTATAGTGAGAGCATTCCACATCGAAACTTGTGGGAAAGAGCAGAAGTGATGCTTTTAGCCTTATCTGTTTATATTAGTTAAAAGAACAAAACCCAAAACACAAGAAAACAAAAATTAACACAATATATCCCAAATAAGAGATTAGAAAAGGCATACAAAAGAAATACAAAGAGAGTGAAAGAAAGGAGATAACAATGATGAAAATGAATAGAAGAAAAGAAGCAAACAAAATAAAGAAGCTAATTTAAAAAATAATCAACAACATTGTCTTGTTCTGTTTTATTAAAATGGAAAAGGCATGAATGAATGCATTGAGTTCTTATTCTTGATACTGCATTCTTTCAGCTCTAGAGTTTTTATTGGATTTTCCTTTGAACTTGCCGTACCTCCAACCTCTGTCATTAAAAAAATAGTAATAATTTTCAGTTGTGTGCTGAAATTTTTAATCATGTCTTTTGTCTCCTCTGACAATATAAATATCATTTTAAAGTCTGTAGTTGACAACCCCAATGTTGGAAGCCCTGTGACTTGTTGTTACTACAGGTTCTCCTTCAAACTACCTAATCTCTGTGCCTGATGGTTCTTTAATGTCTGGTGAACATTGTTTTTAAAACATGGTAGAAATAATGTGATATCATCTTCCACCTAAATGTACCTACAGGCATTACCAACAGAGATTACCTTAATTCAATTTCAGGTATTGAAGTAATAGATAAAAAACTGGGCTGAAGTTCCAAGAAGGGCAGGTCTACTTACTGGTTCGTTATAATCTTACTGCAAAGGCCTGCAGGCTATCTCTCCAAAGCCGAAGGGGGATCCTAGATACCTCTCTTATGGGGATCAAGCCACACAGACTCTTTAATAGCATCAGAAGAGACTGGGGGAATATGGGCATCCTGAGTAGGCTCCTGAATTTGGTGCCTGCTCACATCAATATGCTTAAAATATCAACTCTGCATTTAAAGAATTCAGAAATGAGTTATGACTACAGGAAAGGTAGAATAAAGAACACTTTCATCATGGCCCCCAAGTAACCAATACAATAAGCTTATAATTAACTGGGACTCTCCCTCTTAAGAAGCTCCTGGCTCCTTGACCTGGTAGTTTATGAGCTGTTCCCTCTGCCGGGATTGTCCTCTCACAGATGTTACATATCAACAGTTCACTTTTTCACCTCCTTCACGTCTTTACATAAATGTGACCATCTTAATATGCCATGGCCTGATGATCCTGTTTAAAAGGGGAACCTCTCCAATCCCTGCTTCTTGTTGCCATGATCAGCTTTCTATTTTTTTCATAAGCTACTTATCTTCTACTATGCCATAATTTACTTATTCATCATGCCCATGCTTCGTCTACTTTGTTCACTGATGTGTCCTCACATATGGATCAGCATCTATTTAGTGCTCAGTAGATGTTTGGTAAATGAAGAAATGGAGGTGGCCCAGAGGTCTCTGGGTACAACATGGAGTCTTTCAGAGGTCTCACTTCCCACCTCTGCCCTATAGTTTACTGGAGGATTTGTTGTTGTTCTTGCTCTTGTTGTTCCAAGTACTTATAACCCTGTCCTCTAGAGCAATTTGATTAAACAGATTTCCCCTACCTCCATACACTTCTGGTGATATTTTTAGCTTTGAGTATTGTTAGACTATGGTCCCTAGATCCCACCTACCTGACCCACCCTCTGGCTCTGCATCTCACTAGTAGGAAGGTCTTTTCAGAGGCGCCTGGAGTATTTTAAACCATGGACTACCACGCCCTGGATACATCTCCATGATAGTGAGGATTTTGCCCAGAAGCAGAATTACCTCTCCTTTTGGATACTGGGATAATTCTATAATAGGCTTCTTTCTTGGCTTCCTTGAGTAGCAGTCCTTTCTCCTGAATGACTGATTCTGTTTTGGAGTACCCCTTCTTGCCCATCTCTTTCAGGAGACTGAAGCTGGTTTTATTCTCCTTACTGTTTAATGCAATGGGAACAATATTATCTTTTCCTTTTCCAAGTTCCCAAAGGACTGTCACACTGGACTTAAGTTGATGGTGATCCTTTGAAACATACAAATATTCAGACATGTTAGCATCTGGTACCTAAAATCTGACAATTGCATCTTTAACTTCCTCTTCCACAGAACCCGTGGGAATTCACACCATGAATGTGAAAGAAAAATAACTGAGCTCTTTGGTTTCTCATCAAACAAAACAAGAGAACATAGATGCCTTACCAAATATATTTAAAATGAGCTGGGTCTGCTTTTACATTTTTCCAAGTGGCGTGCCAAAAAACATGAATATAGAAACTCCATATGTTATCTGAGTGCAAAATTATCACCCTAAGAGTATAAAGCTTCAGACAAGAAATAATACTTGGAATTGATTGGACGCTGAGATGAGGGGCACAGAATCAGTTTTCTAAACTTTTATACATCTTAATACTGTCATACTTCTTCCTTACTGTCATAAATGTACACAGATTACATTTAAATTATGCTACATTTTCAATAGAATAAAAAATGTAATTTTACAACACTGCTGAGTGTTTTCTCTGTTCAAGGCAAAATTGTTTCCTTAGGATTTTCTTTTTTGAAACCTTACCTTCTTTGTTAGATGACCTTGTATATATTCTTGTTCTCTTTGGCTGCGGTTATTATTTTTAGTATGGTAATTGGAGCACATATAAGGATATGCATGTTTTCATTTTAATAAAGCAAATACCCATGAACCCATTTACTGGTCCCAAAACTAAACATTTAAATAAATTATTTGCTACTCTCCAGACCATCTCCATGCTTCCCTATCCCCAGGACTAGCCACTGCCCTAGACTTTGTGCTTATTATTCCCTTGGTTGACAACCACCCACCAACCAGAGAAAGATAGATGACAGATGGATAGATAGATAGTAGAAGGCAGGCAGTCAGACAGGCAGGCAGGAAGGAAGGACAAAGAAAGGAAATGAAGGAAAGAAAAGCTGGTTAAATATATTTAGTTGTTTGGTTTTGAACTCTTTAAAAAATTCTGTTATATTTTAAATGGTTTCCTGAGCTTTACTTTTTTCACTGAACATTGTTCTTCCATGTCACTGCATTTAGCTGTAATTTATCCATCTTCATTCTTCTATATTATTCCATTATGTGGACATATCACAGTTTATTTATTCATTCTCTTGTTAGGGTGTATATGTGTATATGGATGCATAGATTTATCTATCTATCTTTGCGAGTGTAGCTAAGGGTGTTTTTTTGCTAGTCCTGTGTTAGAGGGGCTTCCTCCACTGGTAGGAGGAAGAGGAGCACTCATAGGAGCTATTAAGTATAGTCAACCCATGGAGAAAATTTGTGCAACCCAGTTATTGGGAAGAGGTACTAGTGACAGCAAGGGAAGACCTGGATTTGAGTCCTGGCTCTTCCACTTACCAGCTAGCCTATAGGTCCCAGCTGTGGTAAAATAGGAGCAACGTGGTTGTCTCTTTAATGCTGATTAAAGAGACATTCCTTAAATATAAAGACATAATGTGGACACACTGAAAGTGAAAAGGATAAGAATCCTGGTGTAATTAATGTCAGACATTTTATAATAATAAAAGGCTCAGTTCATCAGGAACATATAGTAATCCTAAACAAGTATAAATCTAATAATAGAGCCTTCAAAATACTTGAAGCAAAAATTGGCAGAACTAAAGGGAGAAATAAGTAAATCCACAATTGTAGTTGAATATTACTCTTTGTAATACCTATAATCTTCTGTAATCTTCATAGTTGATAGAACATAGAGACAAAAAAATCCATAAGGATATGAAACATTATTTAAACAATATTGTCAACTGACTAGATCTGACATTTATTTGACACTACATACAATATTTGCAAAATATACCTTAAGCGCAAATGGAACCTTCATCAAGAGAGGTCCTATGATGGATCACAAAACAAATCTCAATAAAATTTTAAAGAATAATCAAATGCAAGCAATTATTAAAATGAGGGTGAGGACTCACCATTTGTTTTATAATCTACAGTTCCATGAATTTTCTGACATGAGAAATTTTTTAGTGCTTTCTCAGTCTAGCAATATTATTTGCTTATTAGATGTTCAGAGATCTTACTAAGATTAAGACCCAGTTCTGTAATCCCCTAAGAAAAAGAGTTAAATAAACATTGCAAAGTAATAAGAGCTTGAATTTAGCCTCCTTTTTACTGGGTTCTGAAGTTCTCTATTCTCAGAATAGGCAGTCTTCCACCTGAAGACGCCTTGGCACCCTACGATTTAGACACCAGCACATCTGTTGCTTAAGACTTTCTAAAATAATCTCAGTTGCCACTGAGGACAATGAACTTCTGCAAAAGAGAATCTGTCAACCAGGGAGGGATCCTTTCTTTAGAGCCCTTATTACTCAGCTCACTTCTGGGTTGAGGGAAATATTGGTGTCTACCGCCACCCCCCCCCCCAAAAAAAAAAGGTGCTCTGTGTGGATGGGTGTTGGTGACAAATATATCACAACGTAGTCCTTAAGATCTCAAATAAGAAAGCTTTGAAAACACAGTATTGCAGGAGCTCCTAAACTGGGGTCCATAGGCTTCACTTGGAGGGTTTGCCTGAAAATGTGGATTGATGGTATTTTCCTGTGGAGAGAACTCATAATTTTCATCAGATTCTTGAGGAATAGGAAGGAGCCTTGACCTGTTCTAACATGCTAGGACAATGCACCATCTTTCAAGTTGCAGGAAGTATTTTTCCCCTTTTGCCCTACAAAGAGCCCAAAACTGCCTTTCTATTTTCTCATCTGCAGTATGGAATCATGTCCAAAAAACATCGACATACTCATTGGCTTCACTAAAGAAATTTTAGCAGCCAAACTGGCTTCCACTCAACTCTTTTTTCAGTATTCATTTATTAATGTCTTGCAGAAAAAAGTCTGGAGACACCAGTTGGGAAAAATGCCAATTACCAAAGTTTACTTGTTTTTCCATTTCATGTCAAATACATGGCAAGCTTGTACTACTACAAGAATCTGCTAGGTGCTATGGAGACTGCCATCAAGACTGAGAACCCTGGTCTAACGGGACCTAACCTGCAGACACAGGGCTCAGCGTGACGGCGGAGAGCGTGAAGATAGTCCGGCCCAAATCTGCCCCCAACCCAGCCATCTCTCATTAGCAACTGGCCTTAGGAAAAATCATGAAATGTCTTGGCGCTTCAGTTTAGATTCTTCCTGCTGTGAAATGGGCTCGAAATTACTTCTTTTTCTTAGTCGTCTGGTTTGATGTGTGGGTTGAGTGGATCCTCCCTTCATCCTTTCTAACTTTGTCTGTTGACCTGCAGGTTCATTTTGTTCCAGCCCCCCCTTACTCGTCCCCGCACAAACACTTTCTTTCTGTGCCGTGAAGGACCTGAACTCATTTCCACCTAAGGCTCTCTGTACTTGCTGCTTCTTCTGTTTGATGTTTCTCCGGATCTTTACATCTCTGCTTTTCCTTTGCTTACTTTTTCTTACACTTGGATTTCAGCTCACACATGTTGCTGCCAGAAAAGAATTCGTGTGACTATTCACCAGGACCACATACTCTGTCTCCATCACCTTTCTTTAATTGTTTGTTTCAGCATGTAACATGACCTCATAGTGCTCTAGTTTGTTTGCTTTCAAACCACTGCTCCTCCTTAGGGCTGTCGGGCCTGCACAAAAGACAGTGCTCGGTAATGCACATTTGTTGAAAAACTGAGCCAAATAAAAATGTGGCCCCCAAAGGGTGTAGATTTGTCCAGGGTGTAGGTTAAACTCATCAACCTCAATGATTCTATACAACCTCTACATTTCAGAAGAGGTGGGGGCGGGACGCTTGTTTACATTTGCATAACAAATCAACTCAATAGAGTAGTTAGTCTAGAACAATGGTCCCATACCAATGTATCAAGGTATCAATGTATCAGCGAATCAACAGTGACTTCAGAGCCCAACAATACAAAACAGAAAATCTCTTCCCCTCCCACAAGGTTTACAAAGAAGTTCTCACGTGGTTTTCCCCCTGGCTATATAAGACATCTATTAAAATGGCAGAAGGTTACGGTTAGTTAAGGGCAGTACACACTTGCGTTGCAGAGGAGAAGGTCTTTTCCTCCTGGTACATTTGGATGCTGGCTTGGGCTCTAATGAGCAGGTAAGATGGAATGGGTGGATGGGCAGATGGATGGACTGAGAAAGAGGCACTATAGGTGGCAGGAGCACCCCCTTGTTTCCATCAAAGCCACCAAAAAACATTCCAAATAAACCTTCAAGCTAAATAAGAGAACTGGACCCACTCTGCAAATGCAGCATCTTCAAGGGGTTTTGGCTAGTTCACCACCCAGAAGTTGCTAAGCATTTAGGAGCCTCCACTGGATTCCAGTGTGAGGAGAAGGCTGTACCATGGATCTCTTATTTTTGTACATATATATTTTTATTTTGAGTGTAACATTCCTTCCTCTTAAATGAATGATGGTCAATGAAACAGGCTGGGATGACTACAGCTTGAATGCCAGGGCAAAGGCTTATGCCTTTGTGATCACTAAGTAAGGCAATCAGCAAATGACAATATGAGCAAAGAAGTTTGAAGAGGTCGATTTGGAAAGCTCAGAATGAAAGCTGTTAATAGTCCAAACAAGGAAGGCAATATAAGGTCCAGAATCAGGGGAGAAGTAATAGGAATAAAGAGAAGAGGGTGGGCAAGCATTGTTTCTAATGGGGCTCTACAGGCCTGTGCGGCTGCAGATTAGGCTGGGTGGGGGTTTCATGGGGTTTGTTCTAATGCTTTTGGCCCATAGGATACCAACTATTCCGCATCTCTTCAAAATAATAGCCCCTGGTGCCTACTGGCCGTACATGAAATAGAGATTATGAAGGCACTGTATCTTTTAAAAAAAATCCCCTTTTGTAGCACTTCCTTAAAAACAGCTATTTAATGCAACTTGGTCAGTGAGTTCTTGACAGTTCTGTCTTAATGATTCTGATATTAATGAAACATCTTTGTAAAGGGTGGCAGTGTCTTCCTGGTAAGTGTTGAGCTTATGCTTTTCAAAATACCTTGTAAAAATTGTTATTAATTTCCTCCGCTGGTCTAGTGAGTGCTTTTCATTGACTGCCTGTTCTGATTCAAGAAATATTAAGCAGTTGAGTGATCAATACATTTTCAATTTCTTTATTCCCTTTGAGCTTGCTACTCTTGAGAGTTGTGATAGTTTTGTGGAGCATTTCAGTCAAAAGAGTAGCTTCATTTAAGAATCCAAAGAACAACACTCATATATTTGCTTTGGCGCTTATCAGTCAAGGACCAGTTAATTAAAAGTGACTGACATGGCTTTTTAAAAATACCTTTCCCCCAGCTTTATGGAGGTATAATTGATACATGATATTGTGTAAGTTGAAGGTATACAACTTGATGATTTGACATGAGCATATATTAGAAAATGACTACCACAATAAGACTAGTTGACACATCCATCACCTCACAGTTACCTTTTTTGTGGCTTTTCTTTTTATAGTCTCTTTTAACTGACATGATAATAGTGATTTCAAAGAACCGAATAGAATTTAGATGGTTGACAAAATGATGTATTGTGGGTATGTATAATAATAGCGTTAGATCATGTCATATCATTGCATTTATGCAGTGTTCGATATTAGAGTAAGCTCGTTGTGCTTGCAAAATAATTGTAAGAACTTGTATAAACAATTTTTTGGTATGCTAAATGATAGACAAGGTTAGATCCACCACGTGCTCCTTCTTGTTATATGGATTTATTTGTAGTTATATAAAATTACAGACCAGGGTTCTTACTTAACTCAGGATTTTAGAAAGTTTGTGGATGTGTCTCTAAGGGTATATTTTATTTGTAATGTAAGTACATTTCATGAGAGAAAAAGCATGCCTTTCACCAAATTCTCTGAAAGCTATGTAACATCAGAAATGTTTTTTCAAAGAAATGTTTTAAAAAACACTGCTATAAACAAATAACTATACTAAGAAAAAAGAATTTTCATTTCCAGAATTTTGAAATATTTAAATATATTCCTGAGTCATTTCCATATTCTCTTATAAGTCAAGTATTTTAGGTAATTAACTCTATTTAGTGTTTTAAATTTAAAATGTTTTGTAAGGATAGAAGAGCCAAAAATGCTAGTAGAAAATTTTGTAGAGATAAAATTCGTGCTCATCAAATAGGATTCAGATACTTTTGGTTTATATAAGACATTTTTGGTTTATATAAGACATTTTTAGAGAATATTTTGAGTAAGTTCTCTTAATTCAGAGGCAAATTGAGTAGAGACACTGATTTTGTTTTTTAACTATTAATCTTTTTCAGGATTGTCAACTGATTAATGAAGTATGGTAAGTTGTCATTTAAGAATTTCCCTACTCATCGCTTCTTGGCCTTTTGGCTAAGATCAAGTGTAGTATCTGTTCTTATCAGTGTAATATCTGATACATCCTTTACTGAAGGAGCTTATACTAAATGGATTTTTGAAGATGAGAGATGGAATTAGGAGCTTGCTCCATCTACTCTGAGCATCGACTGGGTATTGCAGTACTTTTGGGAACAGTACAAGAGAAAAAAAGGATTTCCTTATTAATCCTTCTTTTTAGAAATAAAATGTGGATCAGATTAATTATAGTATGAAATAGTTTGCAAAACAGTTCTATTTTAAGTCTTAGAGACATGCTTTTGAAAATAAGACCATTTCACTTTTTTTGTGATTACATGTCTCAATGTATTTATTATTTTTTTCTTTCTACAGTGTCTTTTTATTTTTTTCCTTTTTTATTACAATTTTTATGGGTTTTTTTTCAAGTAGTTTTCTGCCTTTTCCCCCCACCTGTCCCCACCGCCCTGGCCCTCCCCACCTCCCTCCCCCATTGCCACAGCCTCCTTGTTATTGTCCATTTTGTCCCTTCCCCCTTGACCCCATTATACCCTTCCCTCTCCCCTCTGGTCACTGTCAGCCTGTTCTCAATTTCAATGTTTTTGGCTACACTTTGCTTGCTTATTTGTTTTGTTGATTAGTTATAATTCAGATTTTGTATGATTAAAGATAATTCCTTGATCCCCTTTTCTTTTTTAAAGATTTTATCTCTTTTTAGAGAGGGGAAAGGAAGGAGGAAACAGGGAGAGAAACATCAATGTGTGGTTGCCTCTTGCTTGTCCCCAACTGGGGACCTGACCTGCCACCCAGACATGTGCCCTCACTGGGAATTTAATCCATGATCCTTTGGTTCCCAGGCAGGTTGGCATTCAATCTACTTGGCCACACCAACCAGGGTTCCCTTTTCCAAATCAGTCTCCATCTATACAACTTCTTGCTAAAATTTTACAAGAATTTAAGCCCCTATACTATAGAGCCCATATATATTAAGCCCCTATACTATTAAGCCCTATACTCTAGAATAAATACTGGTATTAGAGAGCCATAGATCTCAACCAGGATCATTTTGTCTCTTAGGGTATATTTGAATGTATCTGAGACAATTTTTGTTGTCACAACTGTTGGAGTACTGCTGGCATCTAGTGAGTAGTTAGAGGGCAGGGGAGCTGATAAACACCCTAGAATGCCTAGGACAGCACCCCAAAACTGAGACTTAACCAACCTAAAATGTCAGTAGTGCTATGGTTGAGCAAACCGTCCTTTATATCAGAAAAATTATGTTTAATTGGTAATTTCACAACTCCAGAGTTTTGCCATTGTTCCAACAGGCTTGTGTTGAACAAGATAAGCTGGGTCAAGCTTTTGAAGATGCTTTTGAGGTACTCAGGCAACATTCAACTGGAGATCTGCAATACTCCCCAGGTAAGTGTAAAATGCATCCAGGGTTACTTAGCCTAAAGAAACCCAAAGTCTGACATAAAATGTAGAGAACAGAGGGGATGACATTCCACACAGGAATACTAAAACCTATAATCATCTGCTATGAAGCATATCTGGTTGGTGTTTATTTATTCCATAGACAGATAATTTTTACTGTTCAGAAAGGGCTTTTCAGTTATTCTGACTTAAAGATCTTGCACCCATCCAACTGCAGGAGTAAGTGTTCCCTCCTACCCATTATCCTATAGACTTTTTAGATGTACAGTCCAGGTGAGAGGCAGATATTTTGACAGTCGAGTTCACACAGGGTATTGCAGGAAGTTCTAGGACAAAAGAAATGAGGGGATCTTGACCTGCAAGGAGTGTGTACTCTCAGAGAAGGAATGGAATATGTAAAAGAGTATCTGTAACATGAGCATAATGCAAGAAGCACCATAGAGAAATGCAAAGTGATAAAGGAACACGGAGGGAGCAATTGCATATATAAGCACACACAAATATAAACTTTCACTTTTTCACTTTCTGCTTTTAAATTAGATTACAAAAACTACTTGACGTTCATCAACCACTGTCCCCACCCCCATGCCAGAGGAAATTCCAGCTACTATGGTGTGGGGCCGCCAGAGGAACCCGTCTACAACTGGAGAACAGTCCTAGTGAGTACACGTACCAGTAGACTCTCCCTCAGGAAGAGGCAAATTTCCTATTTGCTCCAGCCTTCCACTTGGCACTTGGCATGTGCTGGCTGAAAGCCAGCTTAAAGACAGCACTGACCGGGAAAATGTTTTCTTGTGGCCACCATCCATGGTGTGAATTTGACAGTCAGTGTGGGTGATGATTAGCAATGCAGTGAAGAAAAACTGCCCTTTGTCATTGCTCTTCCCCCCAGCTGGAGACTAGTTTGAATGACTTCTATTTAAGAGGAGGATTTTTCTTCTTTTTTCTTTTTTTGCCCTGACTGGTGTGGCTCAGTGGGTTGGGAAATCCTCCCGCCATCTAAAAGGTTGCTGGTTCAATTCCCTATCGAGGCAGGTGCCTGGGTTATGGGTTTGCCCAGACAGGGTGCATGAGAGGCAACTGATTGGTGTTTCTCTCTCTTTCTCCCTCCCTTCTTCTCCATCTAGAAATAAATAAATAAATAAATAAATAAATAAATAAATAAATAAATAAAGTCTTTAAAGAAAGAAGAGGCTTTTCAAAAGTTCTAATATCACTGCTTCTCCTTGGTCCATCTGGAAAATTGCAAAAAGTAAAGTTATGGTAGTTTCCTAAAAGCCAGAGGGTGAAGGCACACACATCGCCTGCACTGGCTTTACCTACAATTTTATGTTAACTTGCTCTATCCCTCACCCTGCAAGCTCAGAGCTAGCTACAAGTAGTGGGCCAATTAATTTATACTTCAGTAGACTCCTGCAAAAGGAGATGTCCCCGCCATCTATCTCTCCATCCACATGTTCTTTTACACTGTTTTCTTAGTGCATCCATTTTATTAAAGCAGCCTGAATGTGGTGGGATATACATAGGAAATGTAATTTTTCTTTTCCTTCTGTCACTAGCTGAAACCATGCTGTGTAAAAGGTCCTTTTGCTGACCCTGTCAATTGTTCTGTCATGGCCTTTCCACGAGACAGTTCTTTGAAGAGGGAGTTTTGGGTTCCCGCTTAAGCTCTTCTGCCTTCACTTAGGGTTGCCAGGTAAAATACAGGATGCCCGATATTTCCATCTGTCTGGCAACCCTGCTTCCATTCAATTCCCATGCCCTGGTGTGCATACACCATGCTGCCTGTTGTGGTTGGGAAGTCCTTGCCTGTTGGGCAGTCCTCTCGTGTGTGGTGTGGTAGGATGGCCCAAGCCCAGCCCCTTGCATGGTGTGTAGTTAACCCCCAGAGACCCACACTTCCTTGCCATATGTAATGGTAGAAGCTCAGGCTGCTGCCTGCTGTCCCTGTCTTGGCTCGGCTCTCTTTTGGCTGCCATCTTTCTCCTCTAATCTCCTCTTGCCTGGATGAGCAACCAAAGCAGGAATGAAAGCCCATCTTCCCTTTTTGCTGACCAATTTCTGTTAATGATTCTTTCAGATCTCTTTTTCTCATTGGGTATTTTTAGGGGAAAGGAGGGAAGCCATCTCCTGTCCTTTCTCAGAAAGTGAGGAAAATACACAATTCCTCACAAACCCAAAGATTACCCTCTATCTCTCACTCCTCTCCGTGTGTGCTAGTTCTGCTCTGGGAGACATTTGGCTGCAGTTGAGGGTGTAGTGTTTTTTAGAATTTGGGAGATGGTTAGCACTCTTTTTGCCCCCAGCCTTTGACTTTAGCCACTAACTAGGAGCCACATGGAAAGTCCCACTTAACACCCTGCTGCATTGTTTGTATAGAACAGTGCTTCGGACCTCTATTTTGAAGGAAATACTCATCAGTCTCTGCAGAACATCCCTGAAAACCAGCTGGTACAACCTCCTGTTCTCCAGCAAAAAGGAGGAAAAGGTACGTGGATCCATCACTTTTTCTGTAGGTAAAAGAACACGGTCTCCCTCAAAGTGGCTTTAAGGGGATTTCACATATAAGTTTGAAATTATATTTGCAAAATATTCTCTAGTCACGATCAAGCATCACTTAACTCAGACAGGCTGAACCACTCCAAGCTCGTCATCTTGGGTGGGCCTTCTTATTACTTCGTAGAGAAATTATGAAGCTGCAAAGTGTCCACTTAGCTCAAGTAAATGAATAATGTGTATAATTTATATTTTAGATATAGAAGGGGACACTTTTTCACAAGTTATTTTAACAATCTTATGCCAAGTGTGAAACCCGCAGGATAGAAATCATCTTCTTTATTGAGTTTTCTGCAAAGAAATTTCCATACTAATTTCATGTTTTATCAATTTTAAACCCTGATTTTATAAATTAAGATGATGATCTCACCTTGCAGTTGGGCCAAAGTAACCACACACATTCACACACACCATTAAAGGGGTTGTAAATTATTCTGAAGTTTTAGGAGGCAATTTGACAACACCTCTCAAAATTCCATCAAAATTTTAAGTGCTCATATCTTTTGACTTAAAGGGACTATGTAACTCACTGGTTGATTGTGAGCTCTGGGTTAATTGTGTGAACCTGGGCAAATCACTTAACCTTCTGCACCATGGGTTTCTTATTCAAAAAATAAATAACATTAATTGTACAGACATTATAAGAGTACTGTAAAAATTAAATGAGGAAAGCACTATACTCATAGCCTGGTACTGTGGGTAATTTCTCAAAATACCATAGATGTGTGCGTGTGTGTATACACATACATATGTATTTTGTGATGAGTAAATGTTGTTTGTGAGGGTAAAAAAAATGGCAACTCATTGTATTCATTGTATAAAGATGCATCTCAATATTACAATGCAAGTTTTAAAATGATACTTGATCGTAGTTACTTAAAATTATTTTAAGAATATTTTTTTGAAAATTAATTTTGTTGCTGGAAAACAGTATACTGGATCCTACAGTTATAAAATTCTAAATATGCAGTGATGTAAAGCAGTGAAGAGTAATGTACAAAATTGACACAGAAAAAAATAAGTTTGTATCATGGACTATTAGTATTAAATATTTAACTGTGGTAGTAAGTTAATATAAGGAGAATAATACTTCTACCTCTGCTTAGCTCGTCACTAATTTTTGTTAAATAACTAGCTCACTCACTGATTCCAGGGTGTGAAGTCTTTATTTTTTCATTGATATTTTTGTTGTAGAGCTTTGCTCTCAGGAGACATATTATTCACAATTTTCTGTTTAGAGCTTTATCTCCCACCTGAAATAGAGATACATTTGAAACAGGGTAAAATAGTAATTTGAGAATTCATTGCTGGGAGAAAAAGTACATGCATGAAGTAGAACATATATAGCTATTGAAAGTCATGAAGGTGTACCTTACATGTCGATAGGAAAAGAACTCTAAAATACATTTACTTTTTTGTTTTAATCTTTTTTAACTCCATAATTGAAAAGTAATACTTTTTTAGAAAACTGGAAGTGTTCTTTCTCTCTTCCCATGTTATGCTCCAGAAGTCACTATTGTTAATAGTTTAGTTATTTCCTCTACCTATAGCTAATCACTGTATTGTCCTATGATTTAATTTATGATATGTTGTTTATTTTAAAACGTGAAAAATAGTTTACCATTTGCAATTTTTAAAGGATATGCATTTGTTCGTATGGGCAAAAAAATAATAAACACTTTCTAGAACTATGGAGGCCAGACTAGCACTTTTATTTTCACTTTATGCTTCTGTTTGAGTCATTTACTATGAGCATATAATGCTTTTATCTTTTAAAATACAAAAATTTAAACATTTTTTTTAAAAAGATGGGGGTCCATTATAAGTGACTTGACCACTGGATGACTAGGCAGAGAGTTTGTTTAAGGTTGTGACTTTAATTCATGATGTGTTTTTGGTAAGTCCCTTTCATTTCTCAATTCATAAACTCAAGATAATTTAATGCAAAAGATAATCTTTGTCAAAACCTTTGAGGTTTTTGGATGAATGATGACTGATGCAAGAAGATTACTCCCTAAAGGCTATTTAAAGCAGTTTGGGAATCCACTATGCTTCTTTCTCAAGGGGGAAATGGAATTTGGCCGTGGATTTTTTTAGCTCCTGACAGATTCGGTGAGGCATGGCATTAACAGGCCAATTCAGAAGTCACAACATAAGCTATCACCTCTCTGTTTGGCTAATGAAATCCAATAAAATAAAACAAACAAAACCCACAATTTTTCCCAAAGTTCCCTACTGAGCTATTTTGAAATTTAAAGGACTGTGTTCCTAAAGAGATAAGAACTCTGGCAGTAGCGTTTTATGTAACAGCAATGAAAAATATCACAATGCCCGTGGTCATTGTCATCGCTCATAAGCAATGTCAAAATGTCAGGAAGCTATTTTAGCATTTCCCACTCCAGTTTTTTCTATACTTTATTTTTTGAGAAATAATGCAGACCCAGAGTTTACATTTTTACCTGTCTTTGTTCTTGATTTCACTTAGATTTGCATAGTGTTTTGCATTTTACAAAATGGAGTCATACTCTTTACTTCATTTGACTTACCCCATTTGAATAAAAACCTTAAAATGACTTACTTTCCGTCCATGGCTTTTTAGGGTTCTCTTTAAAACCACTAAACATTTGGCATCTATTTTGCTCAGTTTTGTTGGCCTGTAGAAAGTATAACATACAACACAAAACTACTAGTTAAGATTTAACTGTAAAGAAAGACTGCATGACAAATGGGAGACTCAGGTAAAGAAGCTCCTGGCTTCCCTTTTTCATTGAAGGATGGTACAAAATTTTTGACAAATTCTCTGACAGAGAAAGCTCCAGTTGAAACTTCAATTGGTCAAATAGGCCCTTGACTTCCAAGTGCCATAAAACGATGCCATAAAGGCACACCTAAGGGCGTGAGTACGAGGAACACCAGTCCCAGAGCTTTTTGCTCTGTAGTCACTCAAGGGACTTTTCCTGAGGATGTTCCTTGATGCCACAATGAGTGGAGTATAACATTGTGTCCTGCCGTTGTTTCTTTTCAGGGAGGAAGAAGCTCCGACTGTTCGAGTACCTTTACGAATCCCTGTGCAATCCCGAGATGGCATGTTGTATTCAGTGGGTAGATAAAAGTAAAGGCGTCTTTCAGTTCATATCAAAAAACAAAGAAAAACTCGCCCAACTTTGGGGGAAGAGAAAAGGCAACCGGAAGACCATGACTTACCAGAAAATGGCCAGAGCGCTGAGGAATTATGGAAGAACTGGGGAAATCACCAAAATCCGAAGAAAACTAACTTACCAATTCAATGAGGCCATTCTCCAAAAACTCTCTCCACCTAATCTGTTGGAAAAAGAGATCTTCTACTCACAGTATGTTCAACCTGACCAAGAATATCTAAGTTTAAGTAACTGGAATGCAAATTATAATTATACATATGCCAATTATCATGAGCTAAGTTACCCTAATTGTGAAATATAGTCTTACATATTATGATTTTCTAACATCAGAAATGCCTGAACATAAAAAAATTAAATAAAATAATATTGAAAAATAAGTTAACTATTTTTTTAAAAGAAATGCCTGAACAGGCAATACAGATGATGCATTATAGAATTGTACACTTGAAACCTGTATAATTTTATTAGTCACTATCATCTGAATAAAGTCAATAAAAATAAAATTAAATTAAAAAATCCTTACAAATTTCAGAATTCTTCTCTTAAAGCAAATGCTGAAGAGAAAAAAACTTTATTGAGGCTATTTTTTATTACGTAGCATATAATCTATAGTAACTTGGTGAGATATTCCGCCAGTGAACCATGTTAAAATAATCCAGTCCCATTTGAATGCCTTAAATGTCCTCGCGCTTACTATTATCTGCAATCCTTTCTTCTAGATTAACAAGGCCAGTAGAGAGGCTTTGGTTTATATACTCATTTAAACATTATTTTCTTGCCATACCAAAAAAAAAAAATGACCAACAGATATCTGATGGGCTTAGAAACAAAACAAACACCGATTGTGATGATAGTGTTTATTTCATGCGAAAACACATGGAATGGCTTTACAATCTTCAGTGGCTATTATGAACTTACATTTTCTCTGCACTCGGACCTCATGACCTGTAACCCTGCGGTGCCAAAGAAAAGAAGGTCTAAGGAAAATGCCACTTTATTTCCTTGGATTTCTCTCTTCCCTAGGGTAGATCCAGAAGGTAACGTTTCTTGTTCTTCTGCCACTCAGCCACAGGGAGGTGCTCTTGCCCTGTTAGCTAAAAGGCCCAACCTTGCAACCTCATCTCCTTTTCCCCTTGAACTAGCCCAGCAGAGACCAAACTGGTGTAGTTAGGGAAAAAAAGAGAGAAGAGAGAATTTGATAAATGATAGAAATTAGCAAATAATATGCCCAGCGAGAAACCAGAATTTAGTCAGTCTGGCTTGAAAACTATGGTTTCATCTCTACAGTCCAAAAGGAACCCTGGGAAGAAATACTTTTTATCTTCCTGTTTGGCAGGTTCTTGCATGTGCCACAGAGCATAGACTACATGGGCCGTTTTCATCCAGGGCAAGAGCCCTATTCAGTTTGCAGCATTCCCTCACCTCTTTTTGCTTTGTGCCCTGGTACCCTTCCTTCCCAGGGCCTCTTAAGAAGAACATGTGTGGGTTATAAAACAAAAAGCAATGAACAAACAATGGAACACACAGGTTGTCAGAAGGGAAGGAGTTGGGGAGAAGACGGGGTCAAGGGGATCAAATATATGGTAACAGAAGGAAACGGCTGGTGAGCACACAGCTGAGTATACAGATATAACGTACACCTGAAGTTTATGTAATAATGATTAAATGTTACTTCAATGAATTTAGTAGGTTTTTTTTTTAAATGGCAGATCCAAAGTGATTAAATGGAGGCTAACTTGATATTGGCCATCTCCACATGTAGTCTGGGCTTCTGTTATGGACTAATGTGTACACCCCCAAAATTCATTTGAAACCTATCTCCAGTGTGATTGTGTTTGGAGGTGGGGTTTTTGGGAGGTGATTAGGTCATGAGGGGGAGTCACTCATGAGTGGGTTTATTGTCCTTATGAAAGATCCCCAGAGAGCTCTTTATCTTTCCACCATGTAAAGATGCAAGATGACCATCTTGAACCAGGAACAGGCTCTCACCAGACACTGAATGCTCTGGCATCTTGATTTTGGGCTTCCTAGCCTCCTGAATTGTGAAAAATATCTGTTTATAAGCCATCTAGTTTATGATACTTTGTTACAGCTATCTGAACAGACTAAGATAGTTTCAGTTAGTGCTAACATTAAAGTATAGCTCAGCAATTACACTCATTCTCCTACCAAGAAAATGTTTTATAAAATGTTAACCAAGAACATACATTTTACCAAAGATGGCAGAGAGGAAATGGTGAAGAGTTTACAACACAAATCATTTAGTCAATGACTTAATACAATTCTCCATGGAGTTCCTCCTATATCCAATACCAGCTGAGGGGCTCATCTGGACAATTCTCCCAGAATCCCCCACTCAGTTCCAGCTCTTTCTTAGTGCTGTACAGAGTTGCTTCCTCTTGGGCAGAAACCTTAGCTCTGTCTTTTACTCAAAATGCACCTACCAAAGCCCATTTTCACAATCACGTCTTTCCTTACAAACACATCTACTGTTCAAAGACTTTTTAGTCTTCATATAT
Source organism: Artibeus jamaicensis (assembly GCF_021234435.1). Lineage (NCBI taxonomy): Eukaryota > Metazoa > Chordata > Mammalia > Chiroptera > Phyllostomidae > Artibeus > Artibeus jamaicensis. The sequence continues at coordinate 15,471,907 of NW_026521486.1, read as the reverse complement.
TATGGGAAATGATGTCTTATTCCAAACAAGGTATTCCTTTGCCACCACTCAAGGACAAGGGAGGGAAACTTCTTATCCTTGACTCATGGCCCCTCTTGCCCAAAAGCTTTCACAAGTGAAAAGTCACCACTATCAGAAGAAAATCTAATGCCTCAAAAAATGGCGAGTGGGAGAAGGCAATGAAGAAAAGCTTTTCAAATTCAGAAGAAATTCTTTACCTAATAAAACTATAAATCAAATATGAGGTTAAATGAAGAGGTTTTTACACATACATGGGCTAAAACTCTTTATCTGCCATGAAGTTATATTAGCAAGGTCTTTGTAGATGTACCTTAGCAAAATGGTAGGAAGCCTGACATCCCACAAGTTACATGCTGGGAATGTCGGTTAATACAATCTAAAGTTGGAAAACCAAGAAATAGCAGCCCTTCCTTTATTTAGATGTGTGTCATAAATACAGAAGAAACAGCTAAATGAGTTTGGAGTGATTGCTGTTGGAAAGGAAGATTTGATGAGGAGAGAGTTGGAGCAAGGTACTGTTGTTTCTCATTATAAGCCCTTTAGGACTATTTGAAGTTTAAATGTCATACAGTCCAAAAGAGAATAATACATTGATAAAAATGAAAATACGTTAATTTTTCATTTAAAACCATGTCTTCAGCTGTTATACTAATGTACACTCCCATCAACAGTAATGGGGAGTAGATGATTATTTTACATATGACTTTTGTTAATTAGAAAACGTTTTTCTCCAGAACGGTAATGTAACAGAGACCAGGATTTGGCATAGGTAGAGAATCTATATTAACCTATACCTAAAATAGTCATTACATCAGCAGGCAGTATGGCGCAGTAGAAAAAACTAGCTAGACCCAAGTACAAACAATGGAACACTTCACTAACCGGATAATTTTAGAAAACATATGTTAATTCTTCCAGCATCACCTTCTCCACCTATAAATAGGAAATGGAGTTGCTAACACCCATGGTGGAGAGAGGGAGAGAGAGAAGCATATTAGTATCCCAGTAAACTCTGAGTGCTGGTCCATTGCTCTCATTCATAGCTAACATATCTGAATGGTCAAAAGTGAGTTGAGTCATTTAACAGCCTGTGTTGATTCCTTCTCCTCCTCCAGAAACTGACAATGAGACAAGAACATGAGTGTTAGTAGTTTGAGAGAAAGTTCCAAGAAACAGCATTAGGGAAAGTGGAAAGTGTAAGAACAATTCTCTGCATTATTTCAATTAAGGGGTAAAGAAGCAGAGATATCTATGAATTCCCATCTGTCATTGACTGAGGGCCACTTCCAAGGGCTATTAAATCTTGAGCACTTCCTCGTGCACCCTCAGAATGAGCTCTGTCCACCAGAAAAGTGCTCTTGGGAAAGGAATCAGTATCAGTTATCTTTTATAATTGTAACTGGTTAATTATATTATTTTGAGCTCTGCAAACTTCATCCCAATAAAATTAAATCATGAAACTGGAACACTATAGAATCTTCCAGAAGAAGCAAAACAGATGTAAATAATGCTTTCATATTGTTAAATTTAGAAATTATAGACTTAAAGTTCTTAGATAAGTTTCAGTTACAGAAATACTTTATAGTTTTACTTGATATTTTGAGAATACTGTGTTGCAACTGCTTTCTGAGAAAGATAAAGAAAAATTGTTTAGAGACTATTTAAATTCTTATGACCACAGAAGTACTAAACAAAGAGACTTTTGGGAAGTTAGCCAGGTGGATCAAAGGTCTTTAAAATTAAACTATACATGTTCTGATCTTTGTTTTTGTACTTTAAAAATCAAATGAAATTTTGTCATTCTTTTGGCTGCCCAGCATGTGAACCCCTTCCTATGTTTGGGGAATTCTTGACCTTACAAGTCTTGGTGGGATGCAGAAAAAGTCTCTCAGTATAAAAATGGAAAGTTCTAGATAATTGCTCTTCTAACTTTCTTTGCAGCCAACGTAGGCACATGAGCAGGCCTCAGCCAATCCGAAGTCCTCTTCCAAGAACTTGATTAGGTATCTATGATATACAGAAGCAGGAATGGTAGACCACTGCCTCTGAATGCAATGGGAGTTGTAGCAAGTTGGTTTCTGGGGGCAGCAATGATGCTTCGCTAACTCTGTTCAGTGACACGTGAGATGAGTTGAGGCATCTAGTGATTGGTAATAGTGACAGTGATGTTCTCACTTAACCAGATCTTTGATGTGGTTTGGGTCTTTATGACCCATGGGCTGCATATTCTTCAGTCTTCTCAGAAATCCGTAAGCAATGTAATACTTCTCGATAAATTCCAGTGAGTACTTCAGTGAGTCAAAGCTGATTTCAGTTAGTTTTAATGATTTCTTTAACAAGAAAGTTTAATGCTTCAAAACTTAGGACCAGGAAGTCAAGTGTTTTCAGTAGCAAATGCTAAAATATGGAATTGGCAATAATAGATTTCTGAACTCGTTTTAACACAGTGCTGCTGAATAAGTAAGAAAATACATCTTTCTACTGCTGGTTCCAGACATTACCATACAAAAAAAAAAAAACAAAACTGGGATACTATCCTAGAAGGCAGAACCAGGGATCATGAGGGACCACCGGGGGTGCGATTTTTAAATACAAACCAACCAATCCAGAGCCTCCCCCAACCCCCTCTCTTATAGGGCTCTCATACTGCAGCCTACTATAAACATCTTAATCACCCCAGGCCAGCTCAAACAAGAAATTGCTCATCAGTAAGCCACTGAGTAAATTTGGCTTAGATATTAATAGAATTTATAAATCTGTGACTAAATATTGGTAGAATTGAAGTTGCCTGATAGAAGAAACCATGTCTGTTTCACTTAGCACTGGGTATCTGAAGATGATATGTTCACTTGGCACAGCAGAGCAGAAAGAGGAAATGGAGGAGGTGGAGGAAGAAAATTATACTGGTTATATTTTAGCTTATGTATCATAATTAATGCTGCCATCCATTTCCTGAATTCACCCCTCCCCCTTAATTTAGTAAAGAAGATGACTTTGAATAGGTTTGCTCATAGAATATTTCTTACATAGCATGGCTGGGATGAGGAATAGGAAAACATTCTCAGTGCTTTCTTATACTTTATAAATAGAACTGTAGGGAGAAAAGAGGATGCAATGACCAGAAAGACCGAAGGCTCCAGATTCAGAGGGCAAAAAAGGATCCTGTGATTTAAGGAAGGTGCTAATAGGAAGTACCTGGAAGTAAAGAGTTAATGCTTAATACCTGGGCCGAGAGACCATGGGATGCACTGTAACTGGATGGAGTTTGCTTCTCCGAGCTCACACTCCTTGGAGAAGAGTTTAGCTGAACCATTCAGCCAGATGAAGGTGATAAGGTGGAGGATGGGATACTATAACTATCTTCTACTATATTTCTAAAGTTATTATATGTATGCAGCTTTAAATTGTCTTCTATTTCCAGTGCAATGTCTTTTAATTCTGCCCCTTCATTTAATTTATTCCTTCTCTTTTATATTTGTGACTTTCTTCAAATACCTGGTCATTCTTGTCTCTCCACTAATGGGTAAGGCACTAAAAGGCTTTTATGGGTGGGACTTGTTGACTACAGGCTCCACTTTAAGATGCTATAGTTGGAAGGCAGCTATTTCTTTGGGAAGCCCAAATATCATCACTTACAGAAGAATATTCCTGAGAAGAATACTCCTAGAGGAAGCCTGGGGAGACAAATGCCTAGTTTTGGTGGTTATCAGAGCAGTTTGAATAAGGGTCCGGGGATCCTACCATTCAGCAAGCAGATGTTCTCTTAATATTTGGGTTTTCAACTTCACACTTTACCCTACCTTTCAGCACAAGTTAGAGCCATTCTGATCCAATTTCTCCTCATCATAAACCTATGGTTTATTATTAGTTGAACTAGTTAGTTACCTTTCTGGATAGAGAACCTGGGGATGCAACTGTTTTCATTCAAAGATTTTTCAGGTAATCACTCAGTTTTCAAGCTTATGTTGCCCTTAGCCTTCCATGATCCCTGGTGCCTCCAAATTTTGAACTTCTCAGGTAGAGAAATTAGCAAATATGCTTGGTTTGCAGTTTCCTTTTCTGTATACATGTGGGTTCGAAGTTTCTCTTCTTGGCCATGAATCATTGGTGGGTTTGTTTCTATGGTCTGTTTTCCCTCTTGGTTTGTCTGGTGATTTTTACATTGAATGCCAGACATTTAATATGAAAAATTATAGATACTCTAGATGATATTATTTCATCCAGAAAGGAATTTTCTTAGTTTTGGTTAGAAGACAGATTAGGAGTAGATCATTATAATCTCGTCAGGTACTGTACTAATTCGAGGCTGGATTTGGGGCTTTTTAAGGTATAATCAATGTCCTTTGTATACTATCTTCTAAGGCATAGCCTTGCATATATGTTACATTTAAATTTAAAATTTTGACTTTAACAGTCTCTTGTATGATTTTATAAAATAAATTATACAATGAGAACTTTGTAAACATATTCCTTTCAAACTGTATATATTTACTAGCATGAGTAAGAAGAAATGTATGTTGTGGGAATGTGGTATTAAGCTATAGGTTTAATATGCCATTTCATTCTGGAGAATAAATTTTACTTACAGACAGAGATAATAAAAATCTTTTTCCCTCATTAAAACAAATGTCAATGTATTTAATGATAGAATGAAATGTTTTTATTAATTCTTATGCTAAGTCATAAAGCAATTTTTCACTTCTGGTGGGTTGTCTCAGTCTGTGGACCCCAAGGGTCGGTCATTCTCCTTGGACTTCAGTGGGGAAGTCTAAGAGGCACTGATCACATCTAATCTGCTTCTTCCTCCTTCCATGTTGCTCCAGTGGCTAGGAAATTCAGAATATCATATTCCAGACTTCAATAATAATGAATCCCATTAATTTATGTATTAATTTATCTAAACACTTTCAGTCACTATTTCTGATTTAATGATCCATATTTTGTCTATTTTTTGTTTTTTTAAATCAAATACACTTTTATGTATATTTATTATCTGTTGCTTCATGGCCTTTTGGGAAGTAAAGGTATAAACTATATATCTGTCTATCACATTTCTTATTTCATTCATTGTCTTTTTTTGTTAGCTGACTTTGAGTTTTTCTTCAAAGACACTGACATGATTTATTAATCTGTGTAGCATTTTTATTAAAATCCCTGGGAAATCATCCTAATCTAGAACTAGAAGGTTAGAGGATCAATATAAAATACATTCATATTTCTTTGACTATTTATAAGAAATTATTATAATGCTATACTTTAAAATATGTAAGGCACTTTAAAATACCAGAAAAACCATTAGTTCTACTCATTTAGTCACAGGATATTAGTATTTCTTTTTGATTTCCCTTTGCAAATCTTTTTAGAGGCAAAAACAACCTGATACTTTAATGGATATTTTTAGAAGCATTTATATGTAGAGACTACATGATATGAGGATGATGTAAAAACATTTTAATAGGGTAAGATATCCTATCATATCCACTGAGCGGCAGAAGGAATATGTCATTCCATCTCATAAAAATATTTTTGCTATCTTATTACCTCCACTCTAAAAAACTTATTTGACTTGCGGAATACAAAGAGACTCATTTTTGTTGCAATAAATAAGAGACCTTATAAGATTATTTCTTAGATTGCCACATGGCTTTTGGTGAGAGGATTGTGACTATTCGAAATGTAATTTGTAGGAGAGAGAACATTACGAGTAAATTAAATAGGCAAAAGAGCATTATAATGAGGCTTATGGCACAGGAAATACTATTCACATGACAAAATACAGGGGTTTTAGGCTTCTTAAAAATGTGAGTGTTAGGTTTCCTCTATGAATGTACACAAAAAGGAGTTTGAATATTCCATTTTGGACAGTGACCTAAATTCTTTGAGACACAATTTATTTATCACTACAATATAGACAGTACTTTCTCTCAAGTCTGCCCTGAATACTAAATGGGATACCAACCTCGTAGAAAAATCATGTTCATTTCAATTAATAGGACCCCCAAATATAACTTAATTCTTCATTTTCTCAATGAGAATTTTAAAAAATGAGTTTTCATTCACTTGAAAATATAAACTTCTAGGGTATAGATTAGTCAAATGACTATGTTTTAATATGGTAATTTTCTTATCATTAATATATTGTATTGGTTTAAGAAGATGTATGTACATACCAAGTTTATAAGGAGTGCATTTGTAATGGTTAATTTTATGTGTCTTCTTGACTGGGCCATTGGGTACCCAGACATTTGGCAAAATGTTATTCTCTGAGTGTCTGTAAGGGTATTTTTGCAGGAGATTAGCATTTGAATTAGTAGATTTAGTGAAGCAAATTGCCCTTCTTTTAATGTATAGATGGACCTTATCCAGCCAACTGAAGTCATGAATAGAACAAAAAGGCTCAGTAAGAGGGAATGTCTGCCTGACTGCTTGAGTTGGACATTGATCTTTTCCAGCCTTTGGATTTAGACTGAAACATCAGCTTTTCTTAGTTATCAGCCTGCCAGCTTTGGGACTGTAACTTATACCACAGGCTCTCGTGGTTCTAGGGGCTTTAGACTTGGACTGGAACTACACATTGATTTTTGGGGTTTCAGCTTGGGGACTGCCAATCTTGAGACTCTTTAGCCTTCACAGTCGCAAGCCCCAGTTTCTTATGATAGAGACGTGGATATACACATATGTATACAGTCTCTCTCTCTCTCTCTCTCTCTCTCTCTCTCTCTCTCTCTCGGTTCTGTCTTTTTGGAGAACCCAGACTAACGCAAGCTGTCATAACAAACTACCATAGAACAGGTAGCTTAGACAACACAAGTTTATTTCTCACAGTTGAGGCTGGAAAGTCTAAGATCAAGGTGGCAGCCAGTTCAGATCCTGGTGAGGACTCTCTGGCTTGCAGATAGCCATCTTCTCACTGTGTTCTCAAAAGGTGAAGGAAGAGAGACACCTCTGGTGTCTGGTGTCTCTTCTTATAAGGACACTAATTCTATCAGATTGGGGTTCCCCCCTCATGACTTTGTTAAATTAATTACTTTCTTACTCCAAATATAGCTACCCTAGGGGGTTAGGGGTTCAACATTTGAATTTGGAGGGTGAGGACATACATTCAGTCCATAACAAATACTAACTTAGAAAAACGGCTTTTTAAAGCATTTTTGTTCTAGGAACATTTTTATCCACACATGTACATGGGTCTTTGGCATGCAGGTTACTGTGGCCTCTGTTTGAAGCAAGTCAGCTTTTCCTCACCTTCTGAATTGTTGCTCTAATCCACTCCTGGTATCAGTTATAATTCCAACACAGAAAATGTTATCTCTAGGCCAGGAACCCACTTGCAAACATTAAGACATTTAAGTCTTACAGATCTACATTCCTAATCTCTAGTACCACTTATACTGCTTTTTAAAGTTACTTTTTCATAGAAGAGGATAAAGGGGCAATCAGTGGTAATGGAAGAAGACTTGACTTTGGGTGGTGAACAACCAATATGATATACAGATGATGTATTGTAGAACTGTAGGCCAGAAATCCATGTAATTTTATTATCTAATGTCACTGTGATATATTCAATAAAACATTTTTTAAAAAGTTGTTTTTTTCAACTGTGCTTATACCAACACCAATACCTATCACTCACTATTGTGAAGTCACATCCTAAGAAATAAAGACTAAATCCATGTTAAATTTCTTTGACGCTTTCTTAACTGGTTTTGTAAGTCTCTCAGACTAACATCGACTGAGTTGGTTTCAAGTAAATATTTCTTCCCCAAATGGGACTTTGCTGTAGAAAAATAAAGTATAATGTAAGACTTTGGAATGATTCAAAAACCTGGAGACCTTTTTCTGAGGGAAATATTTTGGGGAAAACTGCATGCAGAATCCTTGAATATCTATTAGCTGAACCCTGTTTCCTCTCTGGACATCAGTCAGCACTTCTCTCTCCTGGAACTTGTCAAGATTCTCATCTACAAAATACTGAATGTTTGCGTCCCCCCAAATTCATATGCTGAAATCCTAAACCTCAGTGCAGTGGTATTAGGAAGGGGGCCTTTGGGAAGCAACTGGATCATGAGAGTGGGGCCCTCATAAAAGGGGTCAGTGCCCTGATAAAAGGGATGCCAGTGATCCCCTTTGCTCTTATTCCACCACCTCAGGCTACAACAGGAGGTTGGCAGTCTGCGGCCCTAGATGGGGGCTCTCACCAGAACCTGACCATGCCGACACCCTGACCTGTACTCCAGCTCCTAGAGCTGTGAGAAATAAATTTCTATTGTTTACAAGCTTCCCAGTTGGTGGTACTTTGTTATTTAGCATTATGAATGGCTAAGACACCATGTTCCCTATTCCTGCTTTGGAAAACCCGGTTTGATCATTTGTTTAGAAAGGAGGTTTGTGCATCTACGTGGCACTTAAATAACACCAATAACATCAGAGAACACTTTTTGAGTCCTTGTTATGCACCAGGCACTCTGCTAAGGGCTTTGAAACTATCTCATTAAATCCACACAACAACCCACTGGTGGTACCAACAGATAAGATATTCTCCCTGTATCTCCTCACATTGTCTCCCTTCTATGTATGTTAATCTCTGTGTCAAAATTTCCCCTTTTTGTAGGACACTGGTAATATTTGATCAAGAGTTCACCCTACTCCAGTATGACCTCATCTTGATTAATTACACCTGTATTAACTCTATTTCCAAATAAGATCATATTCTAAGGTACTGGGAGTTAGGACTTCAACATATGGATTTTGGGGGGACACAATTCAACCCATAATGCTCATGTTAATCTTTGTACTACATATCATAATTGCTTAATATTTAATGTTCTTTATTCTTCCAGAATACTAATTAAAAAGATAATCATTTCCAGTTACATAATTACTCAAAATGCTATACATGTTACATAAATCCACTTTTAAGCAGAATGTCCAGTTGAGGAAATAATTGAGGGGAAAAGCCCTCTCTTTACTTTGAATAGCTAGGAAAACTTGAACATGGCACCTGGATTTGACACTGGCACATGGTGAGGTAAGCTTCCTATTTCCCTTCTGCAGTGCGGCCTCCACATTAACTTCCATGGTCATGGTGCCCAAAGCTCTTTGCCTACCATGCAGACTTCATTTTCTCCTCTCCCAGTGCTCTCTGCCTCTATTAGACATCTGTTACCCCTGTGTAAGTATAAGTCCTATCCCCCGCCAACAAGTCCCATGTTTGTTAGTTCCTATGAACTGACTATAAAACTGTGGATACAGTAGCTAACTAATTTTTGTTCTTTTTCCTTCATTAACTTTTTAGATGTCCTTTGAAGCCATATCTAAACATATAATCAGTCTCTCATGTCTAATTAATATAATATCTTTAATTTGGAGATAACTTTGGAAATAGAAGAGTTTTTTTCATTAGAATATTCCAAATAAAATGTGAGCAGAGGACTTTGGCTCCTTACCTGACCTTTCCTGACAGGATTTTTCATAATCAATTGGTCTTGGTCAGGGACCTCTTAGATCACCACGCTCTTCTTTCAAAATAGAAATTGTTTCCTTTTGTAAAAATTGTATACACATAACCCATACTACTTATAAAAAGCTTATAAAGTACAAATGTAAAGGCATAATAACTGCCTTTTATTCTTTGTATAGGCCTCTAAACTATTTCTATTCACATATAAGCATGTATATATTTTATAGAATGATGCCATGAATGTACAGACTATTTGTAACTATCTCCTTCCATAGAGAAATGCAGCCAGAATATATATATATTTTTTTATTTTATTTTATTTTATTTTTTTTTGCGGACAGCGAAAGCTTCTTATCTTTGTAATAGCTGCATGCTATTCCTTATGTAGATACAGCATGATTCATTTCATAGACTACCCTCCTATCTCGATCTATGGCATTCTCCAGGTTTCACACTAATTTTTACCTTTTTCTTTGACATCAACTTTTTAGGTTCAAACTGCAGGTTTTAGCAATAAAAATAGAAACCCAGGTCACTGATGCTTGAGCCCTAACTCCTGACAGGTCACATCCTCTGTGGAGTGCCACCCTTTTTCCACTGTGAAACATTATTTGAACAGATTCTCAAAATAGCACTCCCTCTTTTTAGCATGCCAGCGTCTCGCTTGTGTTACCCAGCCCTCCCCAGTGGCCGGCAAGAATTCTCAGCTCCTCGGCCTCGGAGTCTCTCTGTCCCTGTGCCAGAACAGACTTAGCAATCAGGGCATGATGTCAGGTTGCTGCAGGCAGTTGGACCTTTGGAAGAGCAAGTGGGAATGCAGACTTGTGGAGCCGGCCAGCTCCCTGTCTCCACCCACAGCAAGAGATCCTGGTGTCATGCACAGAAGTGTTCTGAGTGGGGGATAAAAGGTCAGGGGTACAGACGGATGGTGTCCTCGAAGCTCCATCTAACTAGCTTCCATTTGGGACTTGCTGTTGCTTAATTATCACTAGACATGGTACAACTGCGTAAAAGAGCGTGGGCTTCAGAATCAGACAGTCTTTTCAGTTCAAGACTAGATCTGCGACCTGATACTTTAGGCAGTCGATAAATACTTACTGAGTAAATGTGGTAAGCGTTTATCTCTGGTTTTCTGTTTCCCCTGATGTCAAACGGGGATGACAATAGTGCACGCCACAGGGTCGTCGTGAGGACTATTTGATGAATACATAATTAGCCTACAAAATGTGCTCCGTAAAGTAGAGCTGCTACTTTCTTACTCTCAGAAGAAAAGTTAGAGCTCTTCTTACCAGAATCTGTTTTACAGTCCCCTTTGCCACATTTATTTGTTCAAAAACTTCTGTTAAATAGGCCCTGTGATAAGTGCTGGGGAAACATGTCCAAGGCTGCAACCTAGAAATATCTATTCATTCATGTATTGAACACATATTTTCTTGATGATCAGATTTTTAATTGTATTTCTTTATTTATTCTTTTCATCGTTGTTCATGTATTTTTTCCATTACCATTATCCCCCTTCTACCCCTTTCCACCTCCACCCACTCCCTCCCCACAGAACACCTCTCTCAGCAGAACATAAGCCCCATGAGGACAGGTGCTTGGTCTCCTACCCATTTTTTATTCTTCGTTGTCCAGGAGGACTCTATCTGCCACAGAGTTGGTACTCGATAATGTGTTACATGGAGGGACGCGTGAGCATATTTCTGTTGTTTAAAAACCTCCAGGAATAAAAATTCTGAACCCCAGATTGGCATATTCTACCATAGATGTGAAAAGTTATTTTTATGTTGGGCTAAATTAAAAAAAAATTAATAGAATGAGACCTAGAGAGATGGTAGAGTCAGTCTCCACTAGAAAAGTGAAGAGAATAAGACTCCAGTAGCAGGGAATTTAAAAACTCATTCGTGTTTAGAGGCACGATTAATGAGTTGCTTTTCCAAGATCCCTTAAGTAAGAGCTGTTGGTGGATAGGGTGAGTGTTAAAGGTGGGAGCCTGGCTTCATATCCCTGCCCTGCCACTAATTAACTGTGTGACCACAGACAAATTAGATAATGGCTCTGAGCGCCTGCGAGTGAGACATGCTCCCCTCAGTCTGCTCCAGAGCGGGTGCTCAGTACATGTTAATGAACAATTATTCTTTTTATTCTGCTAAAAAGATTTTTAAAGGCGTACCATAGCCAATGTGAAAGATACCAGTAGCTAAACCCTAGCACAGTGCTGGGTATGTCAGATGTCAGTGGGAGGGTGGGACCCCTCCAGGAGTTTCTGATTCCGTAGTTCTGATGGGGCCTGGGAACTTGCATTCTAACAGTTAAGTTTCCAGGTGATGCTGATGCTGGTGTGGAAGCCATACTGTACTTGACAGTGGTTAAGTACACCAACTCTAATGCCAGACTGGCTGTGTTCAAGTCCTAACTACACCTCCCAAGATACGTGATCTTGATGGAGTTGCTTAAACCCTCTGGCTTCAGCCACCTCCTCTGAAAGGAGAGATTATAACAGCGCCTTCCTCCAGAGGTCATCAGGAGGTTTAAATGAGGTTTCACATACTCTCATTGTCTAAGACACACTGATTGTTATTTGTTAATACAAAACCAATGGAAATGAGCTTACAACAGGGCTATCCCAAAGACCTTTCCGGGAGTATGGAAAGGTTCTGTTCTGTGCTGTTCTATTCTGCAGCAACAAGCTACACATGACTCCTGAGCACTTGAAATGTGGCTGGCACAAATGAAGAGCTGAATGTTTGATGTCTGTTAATTTTAATGAATTTGAATTTAAATAGCCACAAATGTCCAATTAGAGTGTCACCCGCCCCCCAACCCCAAGCCCTGGGGAGAGCCCAGCTCTCTGGAAATCTGACAGGGCAAGGCAGTGTGAAAACCGGGGTGTGTGTGAATCGGCCACTTAACTAACTGCCTGTCCTCAAGCAAGCAGCTCAGTTTCTTGGCAAAACGACCTCCTCTGTAAAAGGGGAATAACATCTGCCCTGATCCCTCCAAAATTCTGTACGTGTTTTAATGTGGTAATTAATGGGAAATCGTGAAGGCAATGCAATCGTAAGGATTTCTGTCAAGCTTTAGGTCGTTCCTTCAGGTTGTCTTCCCTACGCCCTACTGTAAGGGCGATGGCTCTGTCATCTTCAGTCTTTTGTGTCCGGGTGCCCAACGCACAGCAGGTCTGAGTTCAAATGCAGCCTCCATACTGAGTGTCTTCTAGTGCTTCAGGATGAGTAGTAAAAAGGAACAAATAGCTGTATTGTTTAAACTATAACAATATGTCTTAAAAGTTATTGTCCAAAAGTATTTTTTTTAGAGATTTATTTAATTATTTTTAGAGAGAGGAAGGGAGGGAGAAAGAGAGGGAGAGAATGATCAAGGTGTGGTTGCCTCTCACACACCCCCTACTGGGGACCTGGCCCACGACCCAGACATGTGTCCTAGACTGGGAATCGAACCGGTGACCTTTTGATTCATAGGCTGGCACTCAACTACTGAGCTACACCAGCTAGGGCTGCCCCAAAGTATTTTTAAACTAACACTTATTGTGTTCCGATTATGAATAATTTAGTTCTTTTAAAAAGTTGAAAAATGTAGTATAAAGAAAAAAAATACAATTCATTTAGAATTCCTCCACCTAGAGATAGTCCTTATTAATGACATAGAAATGCCGTTTTGAGGCACTTCTTTGCAATTATATGGTGTGAGTTTCTTCCTTCCTTCCTTCTTCTCTTCCTTCCTTCCTTCCTTCCTTCCTTCCTTCCTTCCTTCCTTCCTTCCTTCCTTCCTTCCTTCCTTCCTTCCTTCCTTCCTTCCTTCCTTCCTTCCTTTCTTCCTTCCTTCCTTCTTTCTTTTTCACATATCTTTCTAGTACCTGCTATAGGCCAAGCACTTTTCTAAGTGCTGATAATCAGCAATGAAAAAAGAGACCAAAAAAACCTTAACTTTGCCCTCATGGAGCTTCTAGTCTAGTGGATAATATATGTAAAAATAAAAATATACAAATATAATAATAATATAAGCAGTAAAAATATATAAATTTAAAAAACAAAAATCAGGCTAACATCATTTATATATATGCTTATGCTGTTTATTGTTTTTTTTTCTTCTTTCCATTATGTTGGGAAGCATTTTCTACCTTCTGGGTTCTTTAAATAGGTCTGTCCTTGCATCCATTATCTGCTGAGTAAACATATGAAGATCTTTGGGGTAAAGGGAAAAGCAAATACTTAGTCATGTCTTCAGGAACCTTAGCCTGAGGTGTGGTGTTCTGAAGGGACTGATTGGACTGCCCAGCTGTGACTCTTGGACTGTCCTGTCCGGAGGTGGGGAATCCCAAGTCCAAGGCTCACTGGTCATGTCTCAGAGTTTACTGAGTATTCTCGCATTCCCATTTCATCTTACAACTCTGAAACAAACAAACAAACAAATAAATAAAGATAAACAATAAAGTTTCTGAAGCCATCAGAACCCATATTGTTTGTGGTCCACCTTCCTCTATTCTTGCATGAATAATATGGCTAATTACTCTGCCCCTTTCAGATGACAAAGATCTAAAATTTAAATCCTGAAAGAGGCTTCTGAGTCAGAGCAGTGAGAAGCACAGGGGAGAGGGGAGCAACGCTCATACTGTGATGGAGGTTTGTAGTGGCTAGACAGAAAGAGCAAGGAGAGGACATCATCCTTTATTGTGACCTGAGCCATGGCCACGGTCCTCTCCATTCATATGGAGTCCCTCTATTCTTACTTCTTCTCGTTCTTGTTCCTCCTCTCTCTCTTAAAGGATGTTCCTCCACATCCTTTTCCCCATAGGGTCTGCAAAAAAAAAAAAAAAAGAGAAAGAGCCCATATTTTCTCAACACATCGAGGCAAACTCTTGCCTAAGTTGGGAATAAAAGAACAAATCCATGAATGAATGAAATTGTTGGGTAGACTGAAGTGTTCTGTTGATGGGTTCCAAGGCAAATCATCAAGAGCAATGATTTTACTTCTATTATCTAGGGGAGCCAAGGACAATGGTGATTGGTTGCTTGTGTTTGTCCATCAAAGGCTTGAGCCAGGACGGAGTCTAGAAATGAGGAAGCATACTATACAATGGACAGCACCACAGAGCTACATGTAAGGAAGAGAACAGCCAACTTGCCTGGCTGCTTTGAGATTTTACTACTGATAATTTCAGTGACATCTCTGCTTCTCTTTTCTTTCTCTCCACATTTGTCATGGTGTTATTCACACTCACAGTGCATTCACATCGCTAATAGTCCCATACAAAATACAACTATTAGCAATAAAAGGCTTTGCTACTGGACTAAGTAAGAGACAGTATAATATAGTATAAGAGTATGTGGACCAGCGCTGTCCAATAGAAGTAGAATGAAAGCCATGAATGTACGTAATTGAAAATTTTCTAGTAGTCACATTTAAAAAGATGAAACTAATTTTAGTCATCTCTTATTGAACCCTGAGTATCTAAAATATCATCTCAATATGTAAAATTGTCAGAGATATTTTATATATTTCATACTATCTTCAAAGTCTAGCATGCATTTTACACTTACAGCACATTTAATTATGACTGGCCACATTTGAAGTGTTCAACAACCACATGGATTTGTAGGCACCATTTTGGACGTGGCAGATGTGGGCTCTGCAGCCAGAGTACGTAGGGATGTAATCTTGGAAGTTATATAACCTCTGTGTTTCAGTTTCCTTATCTATAAACTGAGGAAATGATAGTTCCTACCTTGCTTAGAATTGTTATGAGGATTAAATGAGCATTTAGAACTTCATCTGACATGGTAAATGTTAGCTCCTATTGTCATCAGATAATATGTTTAACTACATCCTTGTAATGACCAAAGCACTCTTTCAGTAAGATCTTACTCAGAGTTTTCTAAGTGGGGACCGTATAGGTAATATCTTGGAGTGATAAAGGTCATATGCCACTTCAGAATTTCTACCTCACTTCAGAATTCTCAGGAACAGTTTGATCTTGAGCTGTGTTTTCACAAAGCTCAGTAACCTACACCTTGACAAATTTCTTTATACTATTAAGTCTGCAAATAGATTCTCATTGAATTTTCCATATAAGCAGTATCATATTTTTATTAGGATATTCACAGTTATAAAATTATCCCAGATTATTTTTTGATGAGCTCTTAAGAGATTAAATCCATGCTTCATTACAGTAAGAAGATAGCACTGTTTTCTTGAAACGATGGCCTATAGCCATAAATTCATATTAATATCACAGGATATATTTGAGGGCCTCCTCACCATGATATATAAATTATTATTTGGGGCAGCTTTTGAGTAAACAGTGGAATAAGTCTCCAATAGTTATTTTGGGCCACTCAAAAAGTTTATCTTAGAAGTTTCCAAATTTCAAATTCTTTCATTCATTTACGTAGTCACACATTTATTCATTCAACTACTTATTCAATATGTATTGAGGGCTTACTATGGGCCAGAAACTTAGCTATACAATGAGGAGTCAATGGTTAGCAGAACCCACAGTCCCTGCCCTCATGAGCTTCCAATTTAGTGGGGGAGAAAGACATTACTCAAATAATCACACAAGTAAAATTGCCTACTAGTGTAATTGCTATTAAGAAAAGAAAAGGTTGCTTTGAGAGTCTATGAGGAGGACATTCAGTTTGGTCAGGAAAGCTTTCCCCAAAGAAGTGCTGACTAGACTGAGAACTGGAAGAGTAAGAGGAGTTAAGTAGGTCGTGGTGGTAGTGGGGCAATTGCATTTCAACAGAGGCAACAGCATGAGCAGCAGCCCTGAGATGGCAGGCTGACGATGAGGGGAGAGACTGAAGGAGAACTGTGGGCCTGAAACAGAGTGAGGGCAGGCAGGCTGAAGTTTAGCTGGAGAAGCTAGTAGGATGGGGCCTCCTAGGTGCTGACAGCCACGGTAAGGATTTTATATTCATTTGAAGTGCATCGGGAAGCTGTCACTGAGTCTCTAAAACTTAAGGATGCTTTCCTTTGCTGGGTTGAACCTCACTTTGATTCATGGTAATTATGATGAAAAAAAAATGTCATGACACCAAGATATGGAGACCAGGCATAAAGCAACACATGCCCTTTATTCCCAACAAGTGCAACCCAAAACAACAGCCACACTAACTCCTTCATGGTCTGCTCTTTAGCCGCTCTCAGTTATCCAATCAGGTCTGAGCCTCAGACTTTGTGTTTTCCTATTGAGGCTCAGGATAACAGATGGTAGAGCTGTTTCAGCCACAGCTTACAGTTGGAGTCCTGAAGAGACCACCTGTTTCAGGAAAAGAAGTAAGACCTGACATTTTAAGTTAGACCAATGAGTCTCAATTTTTTGAAGAAGTAGCAAATAGGAAAGACATGATCAGATTTGCCTTTTGAAAAGATAACTATTGATACAATGTGGGGAAAAAAGGGTTAGAGGAGGTTATGAGAGGATGCAAAGAGACAAGAGTTCTATTGCTATCTTCTACGTAAGAGGTGATCTTAAATGTGAAAACAAGTAGGTACATTTCATAGGTATGTAGGAGTTTAAACCAGAGGACTTAGAGATGGATTGCATAATGAAAATAAGGGAGAAGGAGATGTCAAAAATAACTCCTAGAATTTTAGGCTGTATAACTAGATGGATAGTTACACCCTTCTTCAAGATATAGAGCATGAAGTGAACAAGATTTGAGGAAAAAAACTTAGGAGTCCATATTTTGATTTGTGGAATTCGAGATGCCTCAAAGATATCCAAGAGAGGATGGAAGCAGTGGGTGTTAAGGGCTGGAGCTAGAGAGGTACATTCTCCAAGATGCTTCATGGATGTTTTCAGTCTGGAAGTTTCAATATGGATGTTTGTATTGGTTTATAAAGTGCTCTGGAATATTTTTGAGGCTTTTCTTTCCTTTATTCTCTGTTTCTTGTTTCTATAACTCTTGTTATTCAGGCATTATCTTTTCTCTCTTATTTTCATCTCCTTTTCACAATATTTTTAGAAGATTCTTCTCAAGTTTGTCGTCCAACAGTTTTACTGAGTATCAGAAAAAAAGAAATAAATATATGTCTTCCTGTCATGTCACAGGACATGATCAGATAAAAAATAATCAGATAAACCTGTCTTGTGATTGACACTGCTATGAACTTGACTGTGTCCCCACCAAAATATATGCTTTGAAACCTAAATCCCAACTTGGTAGTATTAGGAGGTAAGGCCTTTAGGAAGTGATTAGGTCATGAAGATGGGGCCCTGATAAATGAGATTAGTGACCTCAGAGCCCGGACTGGCATAGCTCACTTAGTTGAGCCTCTTCCCACAAAAAGAAAGGTCATCAGCTTGATTCCTGGTCAGGGCCCACACTGGGGTTGTGGGGCTGGTCTCTGGCTGGGGTGTAGGGGAGAGGCAACTGATCAATGTTCCTCCCATACATCGATGTTTTTCTCCCTCTTTCTTTCTCCCACCATTTCTTTATCTCTAAAAATAAGTAAATAAAATCTTTAAAAAATATAAGAGACCCCAGAGAGATCCCTTGTTCCTTCCGCTATGTGAAATATTTTTTCATGTAATTGAAAAATTCATTTATTTATTCATTCAGTGATATTCATCAAGCACTTACTATTTGCTAGGCCCTGTTTCAGGCCCTTGAAATACATTAGTGAATAAAACAGTTCAAGATTTATGACCTGGTTAGAGCTTAAACTTTAATAGGCAGAAATAGATGACAAACAATAACCATGTTTAAAAGATAAGTGCTGAGGCCCTGGCCACATGGCTCAGTTGGTTGGAGGGTTGTTCTATGCATTGAAAAGTTGCCAGTTTGATTCAGTCAGAGCGCATACCTAGGTTGTGGGTTCGATCCCTGGTTGGGGCATGTACAGGAGCCAAAAAATGGATATTTCTCTCTCTCTTCTTTCTTTTCTCTCTCTCTCTCCCAAATCAATGGAAACATGTCCTCAGGTAAGCGTTAAAAAAAAGGAATGCTCTTAGTATGGAACATGAGAAAATTGGTGGGGAAGGGAGGTTGAGAGTGCTGGGTGGGAGGCAGGGTGAACTATTAAGAAGGGTGGTCAGGAAAAGACCTTCCTGAGTAAGGAACGTTTGAGAAAAAACTGGGAGGAAATGAAGGTTGCTCTAGTTTAGGCACAAATAGATATAAGATCTCACATGACATTAAGACTTACCTTTCTCTGAGCCCTGTGATGCTTCATTCTCAGGCAGATTCTCCCCAGGTGGGGGCTCAGATGTTCCTAGTAACTCCAGGACTATGTTTTACTAGTTTTTCAACTCCGGTACAAAAAGAAAGAAAGCCTCATACAACTCAAAAACAACAACAACAAAAAAAACAACCAGAAATAAACGTACTAAAAATGGGCAAAGGACCTGGACAGACATTTCTCAAGAAAAAAATATGCAAATGGTCAACAAGTGCCTGAAAAGGAGCCCGACATCCCTGATCATCAGGATAATGAAAATCAAAACCACAACGAGACATCACTTCCCACCTGTTAGAATGGCTGGCATCAGAAAGACAAGAGATAGGTAACAACTGTTGGAGAGGATGTGGAGAAAGGGGAGCACTTCTGCACTGTTGGTGGAAATGTAGACTGGTACAGTCATTACAGAAAACACTGTGGAGTTTCCTCAAAAAATAAAAATGGAATTACCTTATGATTCAGCAATCCCATCCAAAAGGAAACAAAATCAGTATCTTGAAGATATATCTGCCCCTCCATGTTCACTAAAGCATTATTCACCATAACCAAGATATGGAAATAATCTAAATACCTGTCAATGGAAAAGTGAATAAAGAAATGTGATATACATGCATAGATATAGTTATATATACATGCAATATGATAAATATGTTATGTATCTGTATGTCTATATCTATGCATCCATACACTCACACATGATGTAATGATATTCAGCCTTAAAGAGAAGGGAATCCTGTCATTCTCAGTAGCATGGATGAACCTGGAAGACTTATGCTAAGTGAAATAAGCCAGGCAGAGCAAGGCAAATATTGCCTCTCACTTATAAGTGGTACCTAAAATAGTCAAACTCATAGAAGTAGAAAGTAGTATTGCCGAGGCCTGGGTGAGGGGAAGATGGGGAGTTGTCGGTTAAAGGGAATGAACTTTCAGCCATGCAAGATGAGCAGGCTCTGCAGATCTGTTACAATACTGTAAACAATGTAGTAAACAGGACTGTATTGTACACTTGAAATTTGCTAAAAGAGTAGATCGTAAGTGCTCTTACCACAAAAAAGTGAAAAAAAGATAATCATAACTATATGAGGTGATGAATATATTAATTAACTTAATTGTGGTGATTATTTCAAAATGTATTGCATGTATGAAAACATCAAGTTGTACACCTTAAATATATAAAATTTTTATTTGCCAATTATACATCAAGAAAGCCAGTGGGAAAAAAGAGAAAAAGAGCCATTGTTCCAATAATTCCAACAAAAGTCACAGGTTTAGGTCTCACTGGTTGGCTTGGATCATGTGACAATCCTTGATCCAATGCCTACATTTGATTGGCCAGTTTGAGATTATATTCTTACCTCTGAAGTTGGGGTGGGGGGAGCAGGTAGATAATCAGAGGGACTGAAAGTGAGGATGTGTTGTTCCTCGAAGAATAAGTGGGTGTCAGAAGAGGAATAAGTTCTGAGCAAGCAAAACAAAACAAAAGGCTCGAGGATGTCCATTATGAGGTTGGAGGGAGAAGGCAGCAGCATTATCCCAGCTGCCTCAGGTGCTCCTTCGCCATTGGCCCCCAGGTGAGTTGGTTACTACTACCAGGTTATATTTAATAAGAGGTTCCATTCCTTCAGCTGTTTAAGGAAAGCTACTTATAACCCATTGAGCTTGCAAGTTTTCCAGGGTGCTGGCTCCCAGGAGATTTTATTTGCTGATAATCTTTAGGTTGCAAGATCACTAAGAAGAATGACCACTCCTCATTTCCCAGGTATTATATAGTTACCAGGTAGATAATTAAGTTCATGTGATTTAAAGTGGCCTTGGCCATTTGCTTTAATTTCATTTTTTACTTTTGTATTGCCAGACTCTGCATAGTGCATTGACTGTTGATGCCTCTCCAACTTTCCCTCTTGATCTTTTTTGATAATTTAAGATGGGAATTTGAAGATCCTGTAATTACCACTGCATATCTTTGATTAAATTTTCTCTTAATTATTCTGTCAACTTGATTTATATCCAATTGGGAGGGCAAAGGAGATACTACTTCTATCGAAAAGTTAGTGACTTTAAAGAAGCCCAGGTTGACCAAACTTAGAAAATGAGTTTGAAGAAAGTGATTTCATGGCTTAAAAGTAAAAGTTGCAGATATTGCTTCAATGTGAGACTCTAAAAGGGTCAATATTAGATGGTGCTCTGGTCTGTATTTTTTGAAAGGTTTGAGTTGACATTTGACACATGCACAGATTCACCTGTACTCTAATATAGAAAAAGAATCTCTACCAAGAACATCAATAACACGAGGTCAAAAGTCTAATGGACTTACTTGAATATGATTTCTGAAAGTGGACCTATACTGCTAGATGACATTTTCTTCCCGTTTAAAAATTTTTTACATGTATTGATTTTAGAGAGAGAAGGGAGAGGGAGAAACATCGAATTGTTATTCCACTTACTTGTGCATTCATTCATCGATTCTTGTATGTGCCCTCACCAGCATTGAACCCACAACCTTGGTGTATTAGGATGACGCTCTAAGAAACTGAGCTGCTCGGCCAGGGCCCAGCTGACCTAGGATGTACATGCCCCTATCTCAGTCCACTGACTGCCACTCAGTCCACAAGCCACACCAGCCAGGCCACATGCCCCTTACTTGAAACACATGATCATTTCCTCCTTTTCTTTAAACTTCCATCTCCTAAGCTCTCAGTATTTTTATTTCATTACAAAATTTTTTAAAGATTTTATTTATTTTTAGAGAGAAGGGGGGGAAGAGAGTGAGAGATGCATCAATCTGTTGTCTCCTGGATGTTCCCAACTGGGGACCTGGCCCACAACCCAGGCATGTGCCCTGACTGGGAATCAAACCAGTGACTTTTGGTTTGTAGGCCAGCACTCAATCCACTGATCCATACCAGTCAGGACTAGAATATATTTTTTAAGTAACCTTTGCAAAATCCTGAAAATGTCACTAGAATAACCAGGGTAGTTCCTTCTCCAGGCAGAGTGACCCTACATAACACTCTGTGCCTCAGTTTCCTCATCCGTGAAAGGAGAGTAACAATAGTACGTACCTTAGAGGCAGACAGGATCTGCTACCCACCACCCTATCACTGCACCAAGAGGACCAACTAAAGCAAAGGCGGAGTGACTGTTACTAGGGTAACTGACGTGGTTGCTGTGGTGAAGCAGTCTCACAGAGGCAGGCCCTGTTCAGCTTTTTTATTTAGAAAATGTAGCCCATGTTATTCCTAGGGCCAATCCATTTGCACAGCAACCCCTGCTTCTCACCCCTCGCCCAGGGTATGTTCTATGCATGGCTGAAAGCACACCAGCTAATTCTCTTTGAGCCTGAGTCCCCCCCCCCCCCGCCCCCTTGCCATTTGAAGATGGTCTGTGGGCACAGAGCTCATTTCTGGAATGCCGGAAGAGCTAAATATCTGCCCAGGGGGCGCCACACCAAAGGCGGCCCCAGCCTTTTAGCTCTGATGGCTGCTTCAGGGTAGGATTTTGCAGATCTATCTTGCTGCACACTGAACCATAGAGATAGACCTCTCAGCTTTAGGAAGACAAGCCAATTCATAAATTGCCTTTACCTAAACTGAATCAATTTTCCAAGACTGCACCAGGTTCTTGATTTCAAATGTAATCCTTTCATGTTACTCCTGTAGATGAACTATGACCACAGAAAGGTCAAGGGCTTTAGATAAAATTTAGATTAATTTTGAAGTAAGGGATTATCTCAACCAAATTTGAAGAGGTTCATTCCTTTCAGCAGCTGGTGTTATATTTTCATATGATATAAAAGTATTCTGTCAAAATGCCAATCCTACAGATCGGGGGGTGGGACATAAGGTGGATTTAACCAATCAGGAGATATTTTTCAGGTCAGCTCAAAGTAACTCACAGATACCTGACAACTGCAGCTGTCTGGGCCTCTGGCAATGGCAATGGTCTATGACTCACAGGGATGTTTATGCCAGAGAATGCTGCCTCTGCAACACTACCCCAGACATGCCCCAGGAGAAAGTAATTTGGAGCAATGAATGTGAGAGGAAGATCTCTGGGCAGATTTAGTCAAACTCAGCCCCATGTATGAGTGCAAATAGTGGTATATGGAGAGGCAGAAAATGAGTGGACTTTGGGCTCAGCCAGCCTCAGCCACAATTCCTAGCTCCGTGTACTTTATATTTGGTCAGTTATTTATTCATTCATTCACTGACTCAACTATCTTTGTTAAGGATTTACTATGTGTCGGGCAATGTGCTAGGTGTTGGAATATACAATAAGCAGGACTGGCTACATAATTTGTGGGGTCAGTACAAATGGAAAATGCAGGGCCCCTTGTTCAAAAATTATTAAGGATTGCAAGATGGTGACATCAGCGCATTAAACCAGGCATGGAGCCTCTAGAATGCGCCCCATGAAGCCAGCCCTCGTGATAAGTCTTTGGATACAGGAGAATTTGTGCTTATGTAGCTGAAGGGGGGAAATGACTAAATCACACCACTTAATCTAAAATCATGACTCTCTCAGGACTGTTGAAGGACAGGAGCATGATGCTAAGAATGTCTACAATGAGGAGGTGCCAGCTCAGTGCACCTCAATAAATTGGCAGAGATTGGGTGGTTTAACAACAGAGATTTATTTCCTCACAGTTCTGGGGACTGGAAAGCCAAGACCAGGCTGCAAGCTTGTCAGGTTCTGGTGAGAAATCTCTTCCTGCCTTGCAGAAAACCCATTCGGTGTCCTCACATGGCAGAAAGGTCTCTTCCTCTCCTTCCAAGGGCACTAATCCCATCATAAGGTCTCCACTCTCATGATCTCATAAAACCCTAAATATCCCCCAGATGCCATCACCATGGAGGTTAGGGCTTCAAGATATGCATTTTCAGGAGATATAAACATTCAGTCCTTAACAAATCCCCTTGATTAGTCAAGACCAAAATGGGCTTCACCTAAAAAAAAGTAATATTTAGGATGAGATTTGAATAATAAATAGGTATTCAGTAGGAAAACATATTGCTGGTCCTTAGGATACTCCACCAGTCCAAAGCCCAGTGAACAGAAATGAGCCTGAAAAGAAAAGAAAATGTCAGCATAGGTGAAAAACTAGGAGAGGCGTATGTCATGAGAACCAAGGGAGGGGGATGATTCAGTAAGACAGAAAACCCACTTTGGTGACTCTGGCAAGTGAAGATACTCTCAAAGGTTTGGCAGGACTCCTAGAATGCACCATATTTTACTCCTTCCTGGTAACTAATGATCTGTACCCAAAAGCAGGTGCATCTTTTTCTGAACGGGAAATTCAGTTCCCTCTCTTGGTGCCTATTTCAGAGAGGAAAGTTGAAGTAGAGAAGTCAGATGGAAGAGACCCTCCTCCTAGGAGTGAGATAATGATCTTCTAGGGACAGACCTATGAATACACGTGGTATGAAGACACCAGGTGCTGCCTCCTACTCCAGCCCCATGTCCCCACCCTCCTTCCCATTCACAGACCCCACCCTCTGTGTGCTTTCTGTCCTAGGATACAGCACATTGTCTCGAACCCCCGACCTTTGTGATGCTTTGCTCTGTCTGGAACGCTCCACATTTCCACCCTCAGGCAGGGCCTTTTTGACTCTTGCTCATTCTTCATCATTGGACTAATAGTCCCTTAAAGAGGCTCCCACCCAAAGTTGATACTCTTTTTCCCTTTCGTGTTATCAAAACTACAATATGTAAATAAATAGTATAAAATGTAATTCTTCTTATAGCCCCTGTCCTTTTCTTGATCCCATTTATCCTCCTAATGCATCTATGAGCTAATGAAGGGGCTTCATTTTGCTATTGACTCCTGGTAGCCAGGTACTGTGTCTGTATTCCTAGTACTCTCCAACTACCTGCCATAACCAAGGGAGCCGGACAATGTTCTCATGCAAGCATGACTTAGAGAGGAAAATGGTCATGAAGATTACTTAGGCCTCACTTACAATGATGTGTGTAAGCACCTTTGAATTTCAGCACTCCCCTGTCACCATCACAACCCACATATCAAAAGCAGAGTGTGTGTGTGTGTGTGTGTGTGTGTGTGTGTGCAGCAGTCCGGATAATCCACCAAAGAGGACGTGGCATGGCATCAAGATCAACACTGTGCTCTGAGATCTCCCGTGACTCAGAATTCACGTATCAGATGGTCGGGTTCCTAACTGGAGATGGGGATGAGGTGGGGCTGGTGTAGAAAATGTAAGCAGTTGGGACAAATCATTGAAGCATGTGTCAGCTTAGAGATGTGCTTGTCAGATTCCTGACAAAGAACAGGGAAAGAAGGGGATTCCAAGTTTTCTACTCCTCAGAGTTCATTCCAACACCATCTGAATGTTACACTTTCTTATGAATGTTGTTGAATTCTGAAGATGTTGGATTGTTTTCTGCAATCTTCACCTGTTGATATTCAACAAATTCAGAATCAAAAAATGGAAAATCACAAGACTAAGCTCCCATGGGCAGGAAGCTTGGGCAACCTACTTACCAGAGTGTATCCAGCAGTCCACACAGTGCCAGATAAACCAGGAGAAAGCACCAATAAAGAGGTGGGGAGGAGAGACAGGTGAAGGGAACGGGGCCAGTAAAGGCACGTTATTGAGACAATTTTATTGGGAAAGTCTGGGAGACTTTAACAAAGGCATCTCAAAACTATCTCCCTTCCCCAGAGGGGAGGAAACTCAGGTATTTATCCTCCAATTTCCATTCACTTGGCCTAAGGAAAAGCCGTTAGGTGGAGGTGACTCCGCAGGCATATGCTGGAATGGTTAATGCTCAGGTGACATGGGTAGACACCAACGGGGTCTGCTATGGAGAAAGAGAAAAGCCAAGCAAAGAGAGAAAATGAAGAGAAGAAGAAAGAAACAACTCAGTGTGTGTGTGTGTGTGTGTGTGTGTGTGTGTGTGTCTAGACTAGTGAGATCTATTAATCATTTAAAAATATATAATAAATAGAGCTCTGACCAGTGTGGCTCAGTGGGTTTGGTGCTGTTCCATAAAGCAAGAGGTTGCCAGCCCAGTTCCCCATCAGGGCACGTGCCTGGGTTGTGGGTTCAGCTGCTGGTTGGGGTGAGTCACTGGGGAGCATGGGAGAGACAGCGGATTGGTGTCTCTCTCTCACATGGGGTTTCTCTCCTCTTTCTCGCTGCTTTCCCTTCTTTCTAAAATCAATCAATCAATCCATCAATCATAGAAACACCTGCAATCAACCCCTCTGTACGACTCTTCTCTCTGTCTGAAATAAGTAATACATTTATCAATTTATAAATTGTTTCTCATGCATGGCTTTCCAAAAAGAACAACACATTGTAAAGTATTTATGAATAAAAATGAGTTAGTAGAAGATAAAATTCCCTAAAGGGCTAAGAAACATAATAAATATACTAAAAGATATTTCACCTCATTGGTAATCAGGGAAATGCATGTTAAAACAATAAGATAACAATTTTAGGGAAATATTAAAAAGATTAAGAATATTTGGTGTTGACAAGGATATGGAAGAAGAGACATCACTGTACATTGCTTTGGAAAATTTGTAGCAGCATATATTAAAATTAACAACTCGTGCCTTGGCTGGGTGGCTCAGAGACTTGGAGTGTTGTCCCTGTACACAAAAACATTTTGGGTTTGATTCCCAGTCAGGGAACATACCTAAGTTTCAAGTTTGAATCCCAGTCTGGATGCGTAAGAGAGGCAGCCCTCTCACTCAATGCTCCCCTCCCCTCTCCTCTCCCTCTTTCCCCTTTCATATCCTCCTCTGGTGAGAATGAAAAAAAAAAAAGCAAACCCTCAGTGCTAGCAGGACTGTTGAGAGGTAGATCTATTGACAGTAAATTAGGGGCCTGGAGAATCAGTGGAATCATTGTGGAAAGGATCAGAGTGGCATAAACAAGTGTTCTAAAGTGCCTAATACTTTGGGAACATATCCTGAAGATATATCCTTTCAAAAAGAAATGGTACAAAATTTTCTCTGGCAGTGCCATAGAGAATGGACATAGCCCAAAATTAGGGAGTAGTTAAGCAAATCATAATGTACTAAGTACACTGAAGTAAAATAGTAAAGGCCAAAATCTCTTGGGTCTGTGTTTGGCTTCTGGCTCTTACTTGCTGGTTGTGTGACTTTAATTATGTTCCTTAGTGTCTTTGAGCTTCAGTTTCTCCTGCTTGAAACAGGGATAACAATAGTATCTAACTCACAGATCTGCTCTGAGGATTAGAGGGATGTGCACATCACTATGGTTACTACTGCTGCTTCAGAATAACATGAATGATGAACAGATGAATGCAGACCTCTATGAGACACCCACTAAGTGAAAAGGTAGAACAAGCCATCTGTGCTTTATACTAATTATGTAAAACGTAAAACTTACTTATGCAATGAGTAAAATCAAAAGGTTAAAGCATTTTGTAAATGCTCATAGTGGATACTTTAACATGAAGTTATTTGCCTCTTTAATTTTGTTAATCTTTACTTTAAAGTTGGTTACTTATATAATAATTTACATATAAAATATTAAAAACAAATCCAAAGTTGCTTAAGGGTCTACTCTTGGACAATATAAATAATGCTTTGTGGCGTGCTTGGGACAAAGTTTATTACACCTCTATCTCTTTCACACACACACACACACACACACACACACACACACACACACACCTCCCAGAATACCCCCACCATTTCCAGGCTGCTCATCAAGCTTATGGGTGGAAGTTACAATCTTACCAAAATCCAGAGTCTTCTAGGTTGTCTTGCCAGAAGGACCAAGGTCCAGGCTGGTAGAAGCATGTGGAGAAGTTTCACTTAGTTTTAAAGGCAAGGACACACAGACACTGGGTACATGTGCAGGAAAACTGCATGGATGGTTATTAATAAAAAGAGGAAGCCCCAGTTCCACAGCAGAGCACATAAAACCCTTCAGAATCTGGCTCTGCCTCCTTGTCAGTGTTGACTCCTGACGCTAGGCAAGGCTCTACCGTGCACCCTACAATCAGCCCTACCGGTTTCTGAATACAGCATGATGTCCATGCCTCCATGCGCTGGCTTGGGCTGTTTTCTCTGTCAAGAATGTCCTTCACATCCTCCAAGATTTCTTTGGAAAATTTCCCTGATCTTTCTCTTCTTTTCACAGAAGATGGAATCATCGTCCACCATACACAGCACTGGGTACATGTGTCCACCGATCACCTACCATCCTGTACTGGAACTATTGGGTTCTATAATGCAACACCCCCGAAGGGATTATCATCCCTACCCATTTTTGTTTCTCTTTCACCCCGCAGTCACTAGTAAATAGTGGGCATCCTATGAGCTGGCAAAATGCGTGGTGAAAGAAAACAGAGAGAGAACGGCTTATTCAGTGACATCCAAGAACAATCAAATTCGGCCGTTAACTATTACAGAACCGACTCTAACACAGAATTAAAAATAAACCTAAGTCATGTTCAAACATAGTAATTTATACCACTTGACACTGATTGCCTTTCTTTCCTACCCTCTTTTCCTTCCTATTCATTTCATTCATACAACAAATTTTGACCAAGCACTTGGTGTTTGTTCAGCACCATGCTATGAGTATATAAGCATCAGTAAAATGTAATTCCTGCAATATTTAGATTTAGAACCTGGCACTATCACTCAATAATAACATGAGCTTTGAGGAAAACAACCTAACTGACCACAGTTTCCTCTTTAAAAACAACACTTTATTTATTTCTAGAGAAAGGGAAAAGCAGGGAGAAAGAGGGAAAGATCTCTGTGAGAGGAAAAATTCAATTGGTTGCCTCCCATATGCGCCCTGATCAGGGACCAAACCTGCAACCCAGGCATGAGGTCTGACTGGGAATCAAACTGGTGACATTTTGCTTTTGCAGGACGACACCCAACCAACTAAGCCACACCAGTCAGGGGCAGTTTCCTCATTTTTCAATTGGCCTAAAGAAGAGTAATAGCCAATTAAGGGGAAAAAGGGGGAGGGATTTGGAGGAACAAATAGGAAGGACACAGGGACGAGAACTAAGGGGGGTGGAAATGGGAGGGAGGTGGGGAGCAAGGGGCGGGGGAGGCTGGGAAGGGAAAAATAGACAAAAAACTGTACTTGAAAAATAACTAAATAAAATTAATTTTTTTTTAAAAAAAGAGTAATAGCCAAACTAGGTGTCTCTTCGACCCCTCCATTAAGTTTCCTTCACTAAGCTAGAATAATAATTTCAATTTAAGGCATTGGGAAGAGGGAGAATTCTCCTTAGCAGGACAGGAAGGAAAGAAAGCTGCAGCCACTCTTACATGACTTTTTGTTTTGTTTTTGATCCATCACAAGGATGTTTAGCAACCTGCAGGGAAAAAAGGTGTCAGATTCAAATGTAAGAGGAGAACCAAGTTTAGAAGAGAGAAAAAGTGCAGGAAAGGAGTAGCAACAGGCAGATGTGTCAGGCTGGAGAGAGGAAAGGGGTGACCTAACCATCTGGTTGTAACTTAAAATATCTTTTCTATGCCATTGATATGGCTATTGAATGTGACTAATAGAATTTGCCCAGTTGTGAATGGATTCTACCCATGGATACAAAATAGTCTGATGTCCTTGGAGGTGTTTTCCTTAAAATTTTAAGTACTATGTGTGAAAGTGAATTATTGAAGAAGCAAAGCAGGAACAAATACACCACTGGGTTGTGCCCAAAACATATGAACAGGGTTTTTGTTGAGTCGGGGAAGCAAAAATGAGACACTGAAGCTGTTAGTTTCCATATACGGGCTTGGAGCCTGACAATCTAGGGTGAGATCTCATCCTCACCACTTACTAGCCATTTAACCTCAGGCGAAACATGTGCCCCGCATTGGGGACTTGACCTGCAACCCAGGCGTGTGCCCTGACAGGGAATAGAACTGGTGACCCTTTGGTTCACAGGCCAGCACTTAATCCACTGAACCACACCAACCAAGGTGGTTTTCTTTTTATATTAAGCATTTTGATGAAATAGAGCTTGAGCATTATAATTAAATCCAAATGGGATGAGGAAAGAAAGTAAAAGGGCTGAGAGAAATTTTTATTTGACGGAGTTATTGGCTTAGGTAATATAATCATAATGTATTACAAGCAAAGATAGCACTGTAGATTTCTGACCAGGTGATCACTGAAACCATTAGCACGTTATATATCAGAAATTAAAACCTAACCTCATGAGTAGAGCAGTTTGAGCTTATATTTATAACTGCCCTGGAAGTCTATTGCTGAGATGAAAGGTCTTTATTTATTAGGGCCTGAGTCAAGTTCAGGCCAATGAAAGGAAGGCACTAATCTAAGAGATGGCTTGGAATAGAAGTCTTCACTGGCCATAGAGATGTTTTCCAGAGGAGGTATGGAATTATGTTGAACTTGGAAGGAAGTTATCCAACTAAGCACAGGGTGACTTTATTTTTTAAAGTGTTTTTTTTTTCTGTATTAGTATTTAAAACGTACTCTCCTATATTTGTCATAGGAAAGGCTTGAATTGCTTATCCACATGGCAAACTGACTTTGGGCATGTATTCTTGGTATTGCTGTTTTTCCTTCACTAAATGCAGCTCCCACCAGTACTCAGAGCAGTGCTTTGAGGGAGGCTAGAACCAAGTGTAACTAAGGTTACTAAGATTTTCTACTGGACCTCTACACACCAGCTCCATCAGATACCCACTGTGTTTCATCAGTCCTATCAAATGTTCCCTTTAGAAAGCTAAGACAAACCCTATGGGAAAACAGGACTAAACACGGATTTGGGAATGCTATGGGTTTACAAAAGAATGGAGAAGACCTATTCATTAGCCTTTGGTTAGAGTTCCACAGTTGCTTCAAATTCTGGGCACTTAAAACACTTTACTCCCATCTGCAATGGATAAGTGAAGGAGAGCTTCTTTGTTCAGGGTTCAAGTACTCTTGTGACCGTCCCAAAATAACTCTGAGTGTGATACAGTAGAGCCTCACGTAGCTAAACCCTCAAGCCTTTGACCTGTCATGATTGTCTCCCTGATCATCTTTCTTAGGCAGGCCAAGGGTTCAAATAACATTTTCCAACAGGCAGAGTCGCATAAACCCCTTCTTTTTGCCTTTCCAAACCCACGAGAAGTTTCCTTGTCAAAGACAAAGGACATAAGCTGGACTTAACAAGGACTTTTCTTCTACACAAGTTTTCCTAGTAGCTTACACTGTTCTTTACTCAGATTTGAATCAGATTAAGTCAATCTTCCCCTTTGATTTTTGTTTCACCAAAGGATCTTATTTTCTTAATCTATGAGATTTTACAAAAATTGTGATCATTTCAGCCAACCGTTTATTCATCGGGCCATGTTGCCGCTCTTCAGCCTGAGTATTTGGCTATTCCATCAGCCAAGTTATCCTGCTGAGTTGAGCATTACAGAAATCTGATCGTTTCCCTGGTCTCTGTTTTGGAAGATGCTGGAGTTTTACCCTTGGTGACAGCATGAAAACAATATTTAAAATAGGTTAACGAAGAGATGAGAGGGTAAAACTTCAATTGTGTTGTTTAAAACCACCTCAAGGTACAGCACAGGAAATGAAAAAGGGTTTTATGAAAACTGGGCAGTTTCCTGAGTCATAGTAGCATCACATGAAAAAGTCACTCGTAAAATATGTGTGTATAGAACAGTGTGACTTTGATACCAAAAGGATGGGACTACAGCAATAACATGGAGTATTTGGGCAATGAAATTTTAGGTCATTTATTTTTTCTTTCATATACAATGTGGGATATTTTCTTCTTTATTTGTATAGCTTTCCTATATCTTCTCTCTATCTACATGATTTTACACAATCTTCACTATTTCATGCAAGTGTTCTTTTGCAGAATAAATTCCTAGAAAAGGAAGTGTATACATAAACCATAAACATTTTAAGGGTATAAACCAATTTTTGTTTTACAAACATAAAATTTAGGTGATAAAATGTTGGGTTTTCTGTGACATAAAAGACACATTTCATTTTCACCAATAACTTTATTGATTTGGATGTTTTGAGTATGTTGGCTGTCTCCCGCTTTTGGCTTCTGGTAGGAAGAGGCCAGGGGCACTGCCAAACATCTTCAGATGCATAAGACGGCCCCACAGCTAAGAATTATTTGGCCAAAATGTCAATAGTACTAAGAAATGTCGAAAATCACTTTTGACACATTCACTCAGTCACAGCACCTTCTACATACACAGCAAAAATCTTTTTTTGACTTTCATTTGCATTTTTACCTTTCTTGAAGTAATAAAACATAATACACCAAAAATGTTGCTTGTTTTCTTCTACCCTCAATATTAAAATGACTACATAAAAATTCACTAATTTTGTTTTTTTATAAAGGTTTTATTTATTTATTTTTAGAGAGAGGTAGGTGATGGGAGAGAGAAAGGGAGAGAAACATCAATGTGTGAGAGAAACATCGATTGGCTGCCTCTCGCATGCCCCCAGCCAGGGACCTGGACTGCAGTCCAGGAATGTGCCCTGATGGGAATCGAACCAATAACTTTTTGGTTTGCAGATGACGCTCAGCCTACTGAGCCGCAACAGTCAGAGCTTGATGGTTTCTTTTTAAATGCACGCTGATATGAGAGCTGTCACGATACAATCTAACAAAATTGTTTTGAATGAAGTTAAAGGCAACTAAGCACTACTAGAGCCATCCTACGGAAAAACTAAACAAACTTTTTGGCCAACCCGATATTACATAGCTAACACTTTTAAATTTTCTTTAAAAAATCACTTGGGTTGTTTTTCTTTTATCATGGTTACAAATGGTACATGCTATAAAAATACTTTAACAAATAAACCTCCATATTATTATTATCATCATCATCATTATTATTATTAACAAAACAGGATCTTATTATAATACTGTTCTGCAAGTTGCTTTTACCCCCTGATATATTGCAACCATATTGCTCATGTCAATATGGATAAGCCTACTTTCTGTTTGCTGGCAACGAGCATCTTTGTATGTGCCATTTCATTGTGTAGCCAACACATACACTAAAACATACATACAATCAGACTCCCCTTAGTGGACACGTGGCTCAATTCCTTAGTAATTACCAACAGTGCCACAGTAAATGCCCTTTTATGTAACCTTTACTATCTTGTGCATGATTTTTTTTCAGGGGAGAGCATGAATGCAGTTACCTCTACCACAAATTGTGGAGTCGAGTTTCCCACATTTGGGGACATCGCAGGGGTCAGCACATCTGGAGTGCGGTGGATAAGCCTCGCCCTGGGAAAACCACCTTCGTGATCACGGCCATCTCCCCTGCCAGCTAAGAATAGTTGTGCATGGATTTCTGTAGTCAATTTTTAGGAATGAAAATGTAGGTTTCCCACTCAGTCTGGGTAATGGGTTAGACGGCATTTCTAACTTACTATGACCACAGGATGCAGATTGGTGTCACCTCCAAAACCACCTCCTGCAGACCACACTGTCTGAAAAACCACCAAGTTCAGCTGGAAAAACGGCAAGTTATGACTTCTTTTCAGAGTCTTCACCAGTAGGTGGCACCTCATCTTCCTTTGTATTGACTAAAGTGCCCCCTAGCCCCAGTGCATTCCCAGCGAGTCACTGAGCCCTCACTAACAAAGCGATGATCACATCATGTACAAATGCTCCTGTCTCTTGCGCTCACCCCGTGTTTGTATTGTTCTGGTTCCAGGACGCTGAGACTTTAAGCCAGAGGCTCTAACTTGAGCAGGAAGAGTTTATTTTGGGATGAGGAATCTTCCCCCATAAGAGGGCCTCTCAACCAGTGTCTCTATTTCTACGTCTTTAGAAACTGGGAAATGCTGGAAGGGAAGACTTTTTCTAAATCTGTGGAATTGACTCTTCTCTCCAAAAGTACCAGACTCATGTGGATTTTGTCCCTTCATAGTGGGAAACACAGCTGCGGGGACACTGAGGGGTCATGCTGAGAGCCATTCCAGTCAATTATGCTTGAGAAAATGACTCTATAAATCTCCTTAAGTATGTAGAGTTGATGGGATAAATATATACAAAGTATCCATTTCATCCACCCTATAAATACACGTGTTTAAAAGGGCCAAGGGGGAAAGAAGGAACAGTAAACGGCGATTTTTAAAAATGTGATGACATGTCATTTTGTTCTGTGGAGGTGTCAGTTTTCTTTTACACAAATGTATCAGAAAAGCTCAGTGTGAGAGTATAATATTTTACTTTTCTTAATAAAGTTTTGATTAAAGTGAGTAAATGTTTGGGGTTTTTCCCCCCTCTAAAAAAATTAGTATTGCCATGAATAAACCTCCAAGAGAAATATGGGAACAAACTGGAAATTCCTGATCTGCCTTTTCTAGAAATGTGCCATTTCTATATGTCTCTCTTAAAGAACAATTCAAGCACATGGGATTTTTCTCAGATGAGTGAAGAAAAGATGAGCTTTTGGTGTTGGTAAGAAAGTTAAAAATAACAATTTATGATACGTTTGACCAATTGCTCGGTATAGCACTGTGCAAATTCCACTTTGGACCCTCTGGGGATGGTTTTTATACGTGATGCACAGGGTTTGCTTATTATCGTGTAGCCTGCAAAGGGGTAGTCCTTTAAAAACACCCAGATTTTCCTCCTCCCTTCTTACCCTTTTCCTTTCAAACCCAGAGAGAGAATGTAAAGTTAGGGTCTTTTCTAACAAAATATTTTATAAGAAATTAGGTGATGTGGACCAGTAAAATACAAAAAATGTCTTTATTTTGCTCTAAGTTAGCCAAGCACATGATGAGGTTGACCCATCTTCCCAGAGTGTGATGTTGATATTGTGTGTGTGTGTGGGGGGGGGCTAAAAGGTGAATTTTGAACTACAAAATTATGCAGTGTAGAATTACTATTTGCTTTATAGTTGCATATTTATGAAAACTATTTGCATATTCATGTGAACACGTGTTCCTCTTTTTAAGCTACAGCATCGTGTTTTTAAATTTTCTTGTCCCATCTTCTAAGTCTGACACAGCACCAAACCTCTATCTTAGCCTAACTTGAGATTTTAAAAAAGTAAACACTAACTTTGGAAATGGGGAAGAAAACGGTATTTTTAATGTGACTTATGAACGGAATATAACCCTTTGTACCCAGCTCAATATTAGGCTCTTAAAAAATATCACAACCCTGGCCAGAGCGCTCAGTTAATTTGGATCATCCCACAAACCTAAACTTTCAGTTCCAGGTCAGGGTTTGTACAAGAAGCAACCAATCAATGTTTCTCTCTCACATTGATGCTTCTCTCCCTCTTTCTCCCTCCCTTCCCTTCTCTCTAAAATCAATAAGCTGCCTTGGCTGGTGTGGCTCAGTGGGTTGAGCACTGACCTGCGAAACAAAATGTCTCTGGTTCGATTCCCAGTGAAGGCACATGCCTGGGTTGTAGTCCAGGCCCCCAGATGGGGGCCTGTGAGAGGCAACCAATCGATGTTTCTCTCACACATCAATGTCTCTCTCCCTCTCTTTTTTCCTCCCTCCCCCTCTCTCTAGAAATGAATAAATTAAAAAACATCTAAAAAAATAAATGAATAAAATCAATAAGCATATCCTTGGCTGAAGATAATAATAAATAAGTAATCATAAAGAAAAGAAAAAGCAAAAATATAAAAATAATTATGAAATTGTTTGCTACAGGATTCCTTTTTAAAAAAATTATATTTTATTAGTTATGCTATTATAGTTGTCCTGATTTTCCCCCTCCACCTGGCATCCCCTATTCCCTCAGAAATCCCCCCACAATTGTTCATATCAATGGGTCATGCATATACGTTTTTTGGCTACTCTATTTCCTATACTGTACTTTACATCCCCATGGCTATTCTGTAACTACCTATTTGTACTTCTTAATCCCCTCACTTCTTCACCCAGCCCCCACTCCCCCTCTCATCTGCCAACCATCTGGTAACTACTTTTCTCTTGCTGCTTTTAAGACTCTCTCTTTATCTTTAACTTTGGCCTTTTAATTATGAAGTGTCCTGGAGTGGGCCTCTTTGCATCCATTATAATTGGGACTCTCTGTGTTTCCTGGACTTGCAGTTTATTAGAGAAGTTTTCTTCCACTATTTTTTCAGTTAGATTTCTAATTTCTTGCTTTTTTTCCTCTTCTCCTTCTAGAGCCCCTATGATGCAAATATTGGAATGCTTGAAGTTGTCCCAGAGACTGTTTATACTATCCTCATTTTTTTGAATTCTCTTTTCACCTTCTTGTTCTGACTGATTGTTTTTTGCTTCCTTATGTTCCAAATCATTGATTTGATTCTTGGCTTCATCCACTCTGCTGTCATTTCCCTGTAAGTTGTTCTTTATTTCAATTAGCTTATCCTTCATTCCTGACTAGATCTTTTTCTATGCTGCTGAGGTCCTCATTAAGTTCCTGGAGCATCCTTATAATCACTGTTTTAAACTCTGCATCTGGTGGGTTGCTTATCTCCATTTCATTTAGCCCTTTTTCTGAAGTTTTGATATACTCTTTCATTTGGGCCATGTTTCTTTGTCTCCTTGTTTTGGTGACCTCCCTGTATTTGTTTCTATTTATTCGGTAGAACTGCTTTGACTCTGTGTCTTGGTAGTGTGGCCCAAAGTAGTAGTTGTCCTGTAGGGTCCAGTGGCATAGCCTCTGCTGTCTCCCAAGCTGGGTACTCGAAGTACACCCTTTGTGTGGGCTGAGTTCCCCCTCCTCTTATAGTTAGGACTTGGTTGCTTTTGGTAGATTAATGGGAGGGATTTACCCAGTCTAGTTAGTTGCAAGGATTGGCTTAGACCACTGACCACTAATATCCACCCTGCATAGAGGATGAGCTATGCAGGGTGGTGGTGCTCTGACATGGTCCGTAGCTATCTACTGGGTGCACTGGCCTCAGGATTTCCCAGGTGGTGCAGACCGAGGTCAGCCCCCACCTGTGTTTTGCCCGGGGCACCCTGCCTGAGCCCTAAAAGTAATCTGAGATGGCTGTTACTTGTGTTGGGCTTGGCGATTCCCAGGTGAAGCCAAGCTGTGACTCTAATCTGGCTGCCTCTAGGGCTCACTGAAGCCAGCTGTTCCTTGTTTGATAGGATTTAGGAGACCATTCTTATGGCTCCTAAACCGTAGACCAGCCATTCTTATGGAAAAACAGTTTGGGTGGGCCTGTAAATTGGGTGGGGCAGAGTATCTGGGGATCTCCAAGGCAGGTCAAACAGTGTTAGCCAAGTTGATGGAGTCTCAGATATGGCACCAGTTTATCAGCTCTGTGAGGGGAGGGTTTAACAAAGGAACAATGGCTCTGTTTGCCTTGATGCCAACACTTCTGTTTTTCCCTGTATACCACCGATGCCTTGAAAGCTGCTGCCCCACTGCTGGAGCTCAGAGGGAGTGAGTCTGAGAAGGTAAGTCTGTGTGTGGGTTTTTGAAGAGGAACCGTTTGGAGATCTAGCAGTTTCTTCTACTGACTCAATCCCCACTGGTTTTTGCATACAGAAGTTGTAAGGATTTATTTTCCTGGCACTGGAACCCTGGACTGGGGGGCCTGGCTGAGGGCTGGGCCTGGTCACTCCTGAGACATCCGTCCTGAATCTTTATCCACCACGTGTGGGGGTGGTACCAAGCTTGTTCCACGTCTGCGCCCCTCCTACCAGTCTGGATGCATGTGGATTTTTTAGTTCCACGGTTGTCAGATTTACGTTCAACTGGATTTTGTAGTTGTCAGACTTTCATTCAGCTCGACTTCTGACATTGCTGAGTGATGGTTCTTCTATATTTTAGTTGTAATTTTGATGTGGTTATGGGAAGAGGTGAGCCATGTCTGCCTACATCACCCTCTTGACCGGAAGTCCTCAGCTATTGACCAGGATTGCTTTTATATAAGGTATCTTGGTGTATTTAGTGACAATTATTAGAGCACTAGCTATGTACAAAGAAGCTGAAGTGTCATGAGCAGCCACAAATGAAAGAATAGGGCTTTTCAAATTTATAAATAATAGTGAGTTACAGCAGTCTTTCAGAAATGCCTTCCCTTAGCACATCATCCTCAAGGTCCATCCATGTTGTTAAAAACAAAAGATGTCCTTCTATTTCTTGAGATAAGCCAGACAGAGAAAGACAGACATTGTATGATATCACTTATATGTGAAATCTAAAAATGCAAATGTGTAAAAACAGAGAGTAAAATGGTGGTTACCAGTGATAGGGAGGTAGGGGGGCAGAAAGATGTTAACCACACAGACTTACAATGCTTAGCAAATAAGCCCTAGGGGTCTAATGCACAGAATAGTGAATATAGAAAACAAAGCTGTATTATAATCATCAAACTTTCTAAGAGACTAGATCTTAATTATTCTAATGACTAAAAATAAATAATAATTCTGTGACATGATAGAAATGCTAATTATTGCCACAATGGCAATCATACTACAATATGTAAATATTACTGTGTATCAATTCAACATGTTGTACACCTTAAATTCACACAACGTTTAATGTCAAATATATTTCAATTGAAAAAAAAAGAAAGAAAAAATAATACCTCCATTGTAGTATAGTGTGTGAGCTACATGTGTAAGAATTTTTTCTTTGACCCAATGAGTAACCTCCATTCAGTCATTAAAAGTCCGACAGTTGAGATCCATGGTTACAACCCTGGCACATTTTAATCACCTGGGGGACTATTAATTTAAAAAGTGCTAATGCTGGAGCCCTGTGCCACCCATCCTAATTAATCTAAATGTGGGCTTGAGCAAAGCAGTGAAAGCCCCCACTGTGGGTATTTTTTCCAAGTGCCCTAGAGATGCTGATGTGTAGCCAACCACCTGCCTACACCTGAAAGAAAATTTCCATTTCATGTTCCCAGAGCAACTTACAAGGATCTGGTTAGATTTTGAAGGGGTTTTTTTGCCCTTCCTCAGAAGGGGGCAAATGGGTTGTGCTAATGATGTAACCAAGACAGTTGGGAATGGAAGACAATCTGATTTATGTAAAAAGTCCAAGGATAACCACAGAAATTATTTCAGGAAAGCAAACTTTCCTTGATGACGGTGCTTCATGGCTACTATTTATGATCTCATGCTTGCCAAGGCCTTTTTCTTTTTTCAGAGTCAGTTTCCTAAGAAAATATAAAGCTGCACAGTTGGCTTCCTCCAATATCTTGCCCTATCCCCCATTCAGTTGGACTTAATAATGACCTGAACCTGTGAAATGTTCAAATGAAGAATATTTTTAGTCAAATGCAGCCCTGCTAGTTTAGGTAATGGGAAAAGGACTTCCTTCCCAGATTTCCATGGCTGATTGAACATAGAAACAGTGCACCATAGGAGATAAGGGTGGGCATTGGAGGTACACCACTTGGGTTCTAAATCTGACTCTTCTATTTCCTAAATATTTATACACTTGAAAAAATACTCAATTTATCTGAAACTCATTTTACTCATCTGTGAAGTGGTGATGAAAATGTTCAGGGTTATTATAAGAATTAAATGAAAAACTGTATACAGAAGTAAGGATTAAGTGGAATAATGCATGCAAAGTGTTCAGCATAGTGCTCGATTCAGGCTTAGTAGTCAAGAAATAATAGATATTACTGCCTTAACTCTCTTTATCTACCTCCACTTAACTGGCAAAATTCACCACCTCTCTGCTCCCTCTAAAAAAACATGCTGACTGCCACACCCTGGAATACGCTTAAGTACACAGGCTTACTTCTCCCACCAGTTGAATTATAGCCTTAGCAAGGGTATTGTTTGCTCCCAAACCTGTTTATGCCAGTGAGACTTTGTAATTGAAATTTAATTAAATATTAAGTAAACAGATGAAACTTGAATGTGGAGACTTGTTTCTATAAACACGAGGTTAAATGCATAAACTAATTAAAAATTGCAAAAGTCAAAGTAAGTGCGGTGAAACAAACTGTAAAGACACAGAAAATGGTACAAATTTAGAAGAATTCTAGGCACATTTTAATTTTTTTCCCAAATCAAACAGAATTTTTATATTTAATAGTTTTCTTCCTTTTTTACACTGTTTTTATTATTGTTGTTCAGTTACAGCTGCCCCGCCATTTTCCCCTTTGTTCTCCCTTGCCCCACCCCCAGTCAGTCCCCACCCCATTGTCCGTGTGCCCACAAGTCCTCTACTCATGTTCCTTGACTTGACCCTTCCCCTTCTTTCCCCGAGTTTTTCCCCTCCCCCTGCCCCTCTGACAACGGTTGGTTTGTTCTTTATTTCCATGTCTCTGGTTCTAAATGACTACAAGTTTTGGCTCTGCTTTTGAGACACAAATATTGGATGTTTTATGTCATTTATGTAATAATGATAAGAATCTCTAATCAGCACATTTAATAAGGAAAAAGCCTTGGTCTTACATCCAAATATTGATGACTGAAACACATTTACAGAGTTTACATTAAAAATATTGGTACATGCCATTTAAAAAATTATCAGATCATTTTGATTAACTCATTATTTTATAATATTGGGTAAAGTGACTTTAAATTATTCTTTTTTAAAGATTTCACATTAGGAGAAAGGGGGGAAAGGCGTTTTATTTTCTCAGGACAGCCTCTTTTTGGTTGTAATTAGCATGAGATACATAAGAAATTTTTCTTTTGTTTTTGCATTTTTATTACCAAAATTTTTCAACATAAAAATATTTCAATGAGTCTTTATTCTACAGGTATTAGAATCTATCCCCTAAGTTCAAAAACTATCAACTCATAGCTAATCTTGTTTGAATTACATTCTACCAAGTTACTTGTTTCTTGCATTATTTTGAAGTAAATCATATATTCTGAAAGCTGATTTTTCCATAGTTACAGTATTTTTGTTTCCAATTACAAATTGTTATTGAAGTATAATATAGAAAAGTACGTATACTATAACTGTTCAATTAATTTTCACATGGTACATTGGCATAAGCAGCATCTTAGTTGAGAATCAGAATATCATGACTCTTAAACTACATAGGTTAGCTTTGCCTATTTTGTTCTTCATAATGGAAGCACACTATGTATTCTGTCTGTGTCTAGCAACTTTTGTTTAGCATCAGGTCTCTGAGATTTATCCATTTCATTTATTCTCTTTACTAGCTGATATTTCTTTGTGTGAATATACCACAATTTATCCGTGATAGTGTTGATGAGAAATTTGGATTATTTGTTTTTTTGATGTCAGAAATGTTGCTGTTATTTATCTTATTGTGCACAAGAATGCACTTATGTTGGATACATATCTAAGAGTAAAATTGCTGGGTCACATTCAGCTTTTGAATATATTGCTAAGCATTTTTCAAGGTGATGTTCTAGCTTTTGAAAAGAACATCACTCTAATAGGCCAGATTTTATAAACTTATATGTTTGGTTTTTATTTTATGAATTAGATTTAAAATATTTAAATAGCTCTTGTGTGTACATGCATAAAATTAAATTCTCTGAGCTATGTGAATGTTGCCTATAAACTGTGGTTTTTAAGTTGAGATTTCAACTCAAAACTACAAATCTAAATCAACTACTCAATTACACCTTTTAAATTAGCATCATGAGACTGTCTTCTGAGTAGCTCAGTACAAATGCCAACTATTAATATGAAAACATTAATTCCATGGCTTTGATTCTCTGAAAGTTTTCTATACTCAGTTCTAAGTCTCCTTGAACTTTAAAAAGAAGGCACAGGTGCTCCATGAATATGACGACTCTTCTGGTGAGAACTGCGGCTGTCCTTTCACAATGAAGGCAAACACCATTCCAGTAAGGGGGGTCGTTTTGGACCCCAGATCCTGTCCACACCTAAGACCTCGAGCTCC
The DNA here is from genome assembly GCF_021234435.1 of Artibeus jamaicensis. Classification (NCBI taxonomy): domain Eukaryota; kingdom Metazoa; phylum Chordata; class Mammalia; order Chiroptera; family Phyllostomidae; genus Artibeus; species Artibeus jamaicensis. The sequence goes on along the minus strand of NW_026521486.1, from coordinate 15,430,441 downwards.
AGTGACATTTCACAACCCTTCCCACCACTCTGCTGTCAACCTGAGCTCCTTTTTACTGTTTGGGGTTTTGAAAATCCAAAGGGGTTTGTCCTGTAACTTTCATGGCCCAATTCTCTGTCCATTGGCAAGTGGCTGCAACTCTTGACAAGCTCAAAACCAGACTGACCACTTGCTTTCACCGTGTGTTTCTTTACCTCTTAAGATTTGCACATAGGTTTCTCATTTATATCTAAAAACTTTTGGACTTAAAAGTATTTGCAGATATGTGAATGCTTTTTTCCACTTAACTTCAAAGACTTTGAACTTGATGAAGTCCAAAGATATGAAAATGTTTCTCTATTTTGCTTGATGGAGACTACAAACAATATACCTTTCTGTAGTACTTTGAATGATACTCATGACTTTGTCTGACTTGTGATCCTAACTCGTGAAATCATTTTATTGATACATCTCTTAGAGTTGAAACACTAAGACACTTATTTGTGGACCTTCTTCCCTTCATAGTCAATACATATGCATCCTGAAAGTCCATGCAGACTTTACTAATTGATCACTTAGCCCAAATGTGATTCCGTCTTTTGAGTAATGTTGCAGGTGGCACTAGAGATCCGTGCAGCGAGCCTACAGAGGAAACATGTCTGTCACTGTCCTTATGCTAAGGAAGCAATAAAAAACTCATGATAGAAATGTGTCTTTGAAGGAAAGATACTTAAATTTATTTGTGGAAGTATAGTTTAATAGTTAAGATAACAGATTCTGGAAAACATACCTACTTTCAAATACTAGCTCCACCTCTTTCTGTGAGCTTTGGAAAGTTATTTAACCTCCTTATATCTCGATTTCCTCTCCTTAAAAACAGGGATAATGATGGTACTCACCTTATAAAGATTTATGAGGATTAGATGAGATAATACATGTAAAATGCTTAGCAGGATGGCCAGGACACTGAGTTTACTAGATGTTGATGGTGACATCCCTGAATTTTCTGCGAGACAGCTGGGGGGTGAAGCTTGCCTTCAGCCAGGGAGGCAAAATGAGGGCACTGCAGGACAGCAGCAACAGTCAGGGCAGCTGAGCAGGACCAGAGTCTTTTCAACAAAAGCACAGGGCAGAAAATAAATCTGAGCCCCAGAATCCCATCTCAGAGGCCCCCGCACTGCAAATAGCAGCTGCAGCTGCAGACCACGGGCTGGCCTTTACATGTCCACAGTGTGAAAAGACTCATGGTGACAAACTAATCTTTTTCTATCACACCCACACAGAGTCAGCAATCACACATAGGAGTAAACTCTGAATATTAAGCAGCCATTTTTAGTAGCATATAGCAGACTGACTGATAACATAGACTATATGGGAAGTGGGGCTTGGTAAATTCTGTATACTGATTAGAGGTTCTTGGATGTCCTATAGAAGATGATGTAGCTGCCAGTAAAAAACCCCTTCCATCTATAGAACACTTACCATGTCCAGACGCTGTGCCAGGAATTTCATATGTGTTAGCTCATTTAACTTTCCCATGTCTCTATGGGCCAATATGGTTATTCTGTCAAACTAGACCTTGAAAGGGCCAGTAAAAGATGAATAAACTAAGGCTCAAAAGGTTGAATAACTTACCTGACATTACAAGATTCTAAGTACAGAGCCAAGGTATAAACCCAACTCCGCCTGGCTCCATCATCTCATCTGTTAAACAGTGAGCTGAGTTGCTGAAATTATTACACATATTACTCATACATTATTTCACGTGGTCATTCTTGTTACCTCAGATCGTCCCCTCTGGGGAGAAGCAGGGGGTTACATTTGCTTATGTTGTATCTCCCAGCTTTCAGCACGTAGTGGAGATGAATGAAACTTATTGATAGATGCAGGACAATGTTACGATGGAATAGGAGAATGGGAGGAATTGAACAGATCCCAGTGGCTAAATCTCAAAGTCACTTAAAAAATAAAAGAAATACTTGCCTTTCAACCTATACACATTTTTTTCAGCCACCAGTTACTAAGTGCTTGTTGTAGGCTGTAAAGATGATTAAGACAGGATCTTGCCTTTAGAATATTATGGTCTGTCAGGGTGTCCAACATTTTGGCATCCCTGGGCCACGCCGGAAGAAGTTGTCTTGGGCCGCACATTGAACACACAAACATAAAAACTGATGAGCAAAAAAGAAGTTTTAAGAAAATTTATGATTTTGTGTTGGGCCACGGTCCTAGCCATTCTGGACTGCAGGTGGCCCATGGGCCACGCGGGCTGGACACCCCTGGTAGACTAAGTATTGCAAGTTCAAATGCCCACCTGGGCTATGCAGTTAGTCCCAGTGACTTAAGTGGCCCAGGAATCCAAGTGGGGTGGGCTCTATGGAGCTCCACTCCATTGTTTCTACCTGGACCCGGTATTTCCAAGAGAGGGCAGAAATCCACATTTTTGTATGATTTTTAAAAAATATTTTTTTAAATTTATTTTTAGACAAATGGGAAAGGAGGGAGAAGGGTGGGAAAGAAACATCGATGTGAGAGAGGAACATTGATCAGTTGCCTCTCATATGCACCCTGGTCTGGGATGAAACTTGCAACCCAGACTTGTTTTCTGACCAGGAATTGAACTGGCGACCCTTCACTTTGTAGAACGATGCCCAACCAACTGAGCCACACTAGTCAGGGCTGTATAATTTTTATGTGAAACAAGTGTGGGGGCTAAGCAAAATTTATTTGCAAACTGGATTTAGTTCAGAGGCTACCAGGCTGAGATCTGGTTTACACAGTAAGACACATAAATAAGGACAATCGGAGGGAAATAAACTGTTTTTACTATACAGGGAGTATATATAAAGTGTTCGGAGAAGTCAGAGATCATTTCCAGAGAGAACGTTGGGAAGATTTTGTGGAGGGAGTCATGTCTGAGTTTACACTTCCAAAGTGGAACAGCTTTGGAACCACCATGATTGATGGAAAGTAAAGCTGCTTCAGCTGCAGGAAATGGTAAAAACAAAGACCTGCAGAAGGGAAATAATAGGTCAAGGTCAGAGACCTCTGAGCTTCACTGTACTTTGCATTTGTTTTGTTTTGGTTTTTAGTGTCTTACTGAAAAGATATTTATTGTATATATCATTGATAGTCATCAGAATTTGGAAAAATTGGGGTTGTTCCAATAAGCATTTTAAGCACAGAGTAGAAGATAGGGAGGATGAAAATTGTTAAGGCCCATAAATTAAAGGCAATATTAAGGCAAAGGAACTCTCCCTGCTTGTAGCCTTCTGCATGGTGTGTGGTAGGACATGAAGCTTAAAAGAACATCTGAGTCTTGGAAGGGATCCAGCAGAGGCACCAGGACTAATTTGGGAGATGAAGGGTATGTCTTATGAGGAGCGGCTTAGAGGGCTTAACATGCTTCAGCTTTAAAATAAGGCGGGTGAGCAGAGTTCTATTGATAGCCTACAAGGCTTCCAGTATGAACTTGTACTTGGTGTGAGAGAAAATTCAAAGTCACACTAAGGAATGTCAAGAAGGTGGGTTCCTTTTCTTTTTCACTTCAAGAATGATGAATCCAGACACATTTTGTGCAAGAAAGTTTTAAAAACATGGACTGGATCTCCATGGACTATTTGGGGGGATGTATTCAATTTTATCACCATCCATTCCCTGAACCGCTAAACTTAAAGATCAATTATTCATAACGGCAATTTATAATGTCATGGGTGGAGATATCACGGTCCTGGTAGTTGCACGTGCCTATGAAAGAAACTTGATACAGACAAACACGCGTGGAGGCACAGTTCACTTAGTCTGAAATTTCACATGTTCATCAAACCTTCAGCACCTTCTTCACTTGTTCCTTCTTGTTTCATATACTATGAGGCTGGTTATGGCTCAGAGAACTGGTAAACCTAAGTCTCTAAGTGATACTGTGGGGCCGGTCTTCAAATTTTAAACTACTCAATAGCCTGCTTTCTTTTGTATCTTAACTAATTTCTTTTTTTTAAAGATTTTATTTATTTATCTTTAGAGGGTAAGGGAAGGTGAGAGGGAGAGAAATATCAATGTATGGTTGTCTCTTGTGTGTCCCCTGCTGGGAACTAGCCTGCAACCCAGGCATGTGCCCTGACTGGGAATCGAACTGCAGTCCTTTGTTCACAGGCCCATGCTCAATCCCCTGAGCTACACCAGCCAGGGCTCTGGATCTTAACTAATTTCATTTTGGATCCTGGACCTCTTACTTCTCACAGCTTAGTTAAAACTAAAAAATTTCTACAATATATGCATAGGAAAAAACTGGAAGGAGCTCTAACTATTTTGATCATTGTTACCATTCTTAACTGGTTAATTTGTCATATTCAATATACATTGTAGGTTCAGAAGTGAAACTCAGGCTCAAGGTCAGATGGATTCTGGGAGTATTTCATACAATAATAGCTGAGAATCTGAGAGGGGATTGGCTCAGTAAGGGAGACAATGTCCACAGACACCAGAGGGCCAGGAGCAGAATCTTGGGGAATGTCCTTCCATCTCCACCAGGGCCCAGGAAAGGAAGAGAGAGAAAGCAGGGGAAGAGGCAGGGTCTTTCTACGGCCACGTAGATCCATGAGCCCTTTCCTCCTGGTCATTGCCCTCTTTTGAAACCAGCCACGTAAACAAAGCCCTTAAGCTATTTTGTTCACACACTTTTTGCTATGAACTGAATTGTGGCCCCTCACCCCCAGTTCATATGTTGGGTCCCGACCCCCCAGTGGAAAGGTATTTGGCCATGGGGCCTTCGGGAGGTAATTAGGTTCAATGAGGCTGTGAGGGTAGGATCCTCGTGATGGGTTCAGTGCCCTTTCTAAGAGACACTGAGAGCTCTTTTCTCTACCTCTCTCTTCCATGTGAGGACACCATGAGAAAACTGCCCTCTGAAATCAGGAAAGGGGCTCTCACCGAAACCCGACCGTGCTGGTACTCGAATCTCAGATTCCAGCCTGCAGAACCGTGAAAAACACATTTCTGTAATTTAGGACACCCTGTTCACGGTACTTTGTTATGGTAGCATGAATTGACTAATGCACCTTCCAAAAAAACTTTGGGATAATCTTTACTCATTTTCAGATCGATATTTAACACTTTCTATCGTAAACTTAAATAGTTGTAAAGAATGTCGTTTTCCAGCCTTCTATAAAAGTTGGCATTAGAAATAACAATAAAACTGTAACCTCACTATTTTAAATATCTCCCATGAGATAAAAACGTCATAGTGATATGATACCCACCGTAACATACTAAAGGTATGTAAATAAGTTCCTTACCCTCTAAATTTTAACATTATTCCTTTTCTCCCTGAGTAAAATTTTAATTCTTTTTACCTCACAGGATTCTATTTCCATTTAATATAATTTCTTGTCTTAAATGCCTTAAATTTTTTTCATCTTATATTTCTCTTCCTCAAAAGATATATAAATAGGAATTGAAAAAAAATTTTTTTCTGTGACTACAAGGCTTTGCAGTGTTAAAAATGCACTTGGAATTAAGTTGTTATTATAAGAATTATTTGTATACAATTGATGAAAATAAGATATAACTGATACATAATTATTAAGCACAAAATAATATTTTATTGAAAATGCACCTGTTAGATATGAAATGCTTTTTTTAAAAGATTTTATTTATTTACTTTTAGACAGAGGGAAAGGGAAGGAGAACGAGAGGGAGAGAAATATTAATGTGTGGTTGCCTCTCACTCGTCCCCTACTGGGGACCTGGCCTGCAACCCAGGCATGTGTCCTGACTGAGAATTGAACCAGTAACCCTTTGGTTAGCAGCTCACGCTCAATCCAGTGAGCCACCCCAGCCAGGGCTTTTTTTGTTTTGCTTTTTAAGGTTTTTGGTGTTTTGTGTTTCTTTTTGCTTTTTTATCAATTAGTTTATTTATTCATGGTAGAGTATTTATTATAAGAAACAGAATTCAGTGTCAATATCAGACAAAATATTCCAGCCACTGAGGTCACATATTGTATGATTCCATTTATATGAAATGTCCAAGATAGGTGAACTCACAGAGAGAGGAAGCACACCGTTGGTTTCTAGGGCTGGGGCAGAGGGATGAATGGGGATTAACTGTTTCCTGGGTGACATGACTCCTTTTAGGGTGATGAAAAGGCTTTGGAAGTAAGTGGAGGTAAGGGTTATGCAGCATCCTGAACTTACTAAATGCCACTGAATTGTTCACTTTAAAATAGTTAATTTTATGTGATGTATATTTCACCTCACTAAAGAATTAAATAAAAAACCAATAAACTGGGGGGCAGTTGGGGAGGGTAAGGAGGGATGAATGGTGATGGAAGGAGACTTCAATGGGGTGGTGAACACACTATACCATATACGCATGATGGTATTATAACATTGTACCCCTGAAATTTATGTAATTTTATTAACTAATGTCACTCCAATAAATTCGGTTATAAAATAATAAAAAATGTAATGCCTTAGAAATGAAGAAATAAATACCTTTTAAAATAAATAATTCTTTTTAAAGCAAAAAACAAACAAAAGAAATAAATCCCTCTTAAATAACTCTGAATCAATTAGAAACATTAAAACCAAAATTTGATTACTCAGAAATTAATGAATAGGTTGGTATGTTAAGTCAAAATCTATAGGCTGAGGCTATAGTCCTAGGCTGAAAAAATGTCTAAATTAGTTCTTCAACATTGAAAAGAAATGTACCAAAAGAAGTTATGAGAAGAAAAGATAACAAAGCTACAAAGTGGTTATTTCCAAAAACCAATAAATATAGTTATACTCTGCAAAAACATATTAAGAGAAAGAAAGAAAAGAAAAATATTTATTAGGAATAAAAATAGGGTATAAAAATCACAGGCATTCCAAATGTTACAAATTAAAATAAAGCATTATATACAGCAATATCCTTACTAAATCTTGAAGAAATAATTTTCTAAGTAAATTGAAAAGAAAGTAAAAACCCTGAACACCTCGAGGTCTAAAGAAGAAATTGGAAATATTCTTAAAAATTTATGATTTACAAATGAATCAGATCAGATGCTTTTATAATTAAGTATTAGTCATATTCAAAAATATATTTTTCTGTTATGCTATTTTAAAGATTAGAAAAAGATACAAGTATCTAAGTCAATTTTATGATGCCAACATAACTGATATGATACATATAGCACAAAAACTTTTATTGAATAATTTCACCAATATATAAAGGCAAAAATATATAAACTAAAATATTAGCCAATAAATCCAGAATTCATTAATAAAATCATAAATACAGTGTAATAAAATGAGATTATTATCAAGAAGGCAAGGATTATCCTACATTTGGCAATTTTTCAAAATACTGTAAGTCATTTTGTAAGCAAATAATAGAAGAAAAACATGTGATTATAACAATACATACAAAAAACACATTTGATGGAATTCAGTAGTCATTACTGTTAAACACTTAAGTTAGCAGAGATTTTTTTTTAAAAAAACCACCTAAAGTGGTAGAGTGTTTACTGCAAGATATTAGCAAGTATTGCATTAAACTTTGCTGGATCTACTTCAATTAATATCAAGAATAAGAGAGAAAGACCCACCCTGCACAATATTATAACATTGTATTTGAGCTTTTAGGTAATGTAATGAGAATATAAAATAAATTCAATAAATATTGAAAAAACAAAATTATTATTTTTGCATATTATGTAATTATATGATTATATAGTAAATAAATATAAATAACCTTCCAAAAATCCTATTTGAGCTAAAAAATAATTTTATTAAGTGGCTAGATACAAAATTTTTATAAAAATAAGTGCATAGCTTTTCTTCATACTCTCAGTAACCAGTAAGAAATGGAAATGGAGAAAAGAATTACATTTGAAATAGTAACAAAACCCATAAACTACATAGGAATAAACTTAATATGAGTGGTATAGAATTTTAATAGGAAAAATTATAGTGTTACTAATAACTATAAAATGATATCTGACTTGGGAGACATACCATATTTCTAGATGAGAAAGATTGATATTATCAAATGATAATCTCAATTAGTATGAAATTATGAATTTCATAATTTGAATCGATATATAACCATTAATATATTATTAATATATTTGAATTAATATATAACAATCTGTGAATTAATATATAACAGTTTATATAATTATAATGAGAATATCCTTTGTGTTGTACAAAGGTGACAGGAACTGATAAAATGTATTTAAAGTTTATAAGGAAGAACATAAATAGAAAATTGCAAAGAAGTTTTTGAAAAATTAGACCACAAGATGTGGGGCTTGCCCTATTAGATATTAAAACTTAATGTAAAGCTATGGTATGATATCAGCTGAAGATAAACACATCGAATAGTGAAAAAGTAACACTGTATCTATAAATAGATTTAAGTTTATATGAGAACTTAGACCTTAGGTTACATTTCCAGTCAGTGGTAAAATAATAGTGAAATGGTGCTTTCATGACTCCCCGTCAAGCTGGAGCTGCGGCTGGGGCAGGAGAACAAGCAAGTTGGGACCCTAATTCACACAACAAAAAGATTTAAATAGTTAGAAATACTTGAAAAAAACTTATGAGAGTATTTGAATAACCCTGGGTGGAGAGACATTTTTAAGTAAGATAGAAAATCCCAAAGTCATAGAGAAAAATGTGACAAATTTGAAAATTTGAATAAATAAAAAATTTTAAACTTTTATGGCAAAAAATATCATAAAATCAAAAGGCAGAGTTAATAGCACTAAAAAATAAGCATTTGAGGAAAGCAGTCACAGAAAAATATAGAAATCACCAACAAACATGTTGCTTAACCTTTCAAAAAATGGCAACTAAAATAATGAGCAGTCATTTCTAACCCATTAAGTTGATAACTTAAAAAAAATAACATTCAAGGTATGAGAAAACAGGCAATCTTGTACATTGCTGACCTGTTAAGTAGGCATACTTTTGGGAAAATAATCTACCAAAAATCTCTTAAAGATTTAAACTATGCATCTGTACCAGCAAGCTCGCTTTTAACAATCTATCATAATAATTTAAAAGTATCTGTGCAAGTCTAAGGTTACAGTCTATGATGTTTATTGCAGTTTCACTGTAGGGACGAAACATTGAAAACAGTATGAATGTTCATCAAAAGTGAAGTGATTGAGAATACACGACACACTATGGTGCATCCATACCATTAACGATTATTATCCAGCTACTTAAAAAGTGTGTATATATCTGTATTCTTGTATATATACATATTAACCCAGATGTCTATGTGTCTATGACAGGTTAAGTAGAAAAAGCAAGTTGAAGAGTAGTGTAGATAAAAATAGGTTAAGACCTTTCTACATATGAATATATTTGTAAGTGTATATGCGAACCCCGAGGAAGTTTAGACCGTGACTCACATCTTGGAGTGAGGGTAAAGTCAGGGAGAGTGGGAGGCTTATTATTCATCCTTCTCTGCACTGTTTGGTTGGCGCAGGGAACATGACAGTTTATTTGGAAAGGCGTGGCAGAGACTGATATTTGCCTTTCCAACATCCATTCCCTTTGTTCTCTTTGATAACAGAAGCCCGTGGTCACTGGGAATGAAAGTCTGCATGGCCCAGCTCTTTTGGGGACCAGTTATGGCCATGTATTTAAGTTCTAGCCAGTGGGATGTACTGGATGTGGAACTTATGATAATTTCTGTGGGACTTCAAAGAAGATTCCTTAAAATGGAGAAAGTGAGTCCTCTTCCTCTTTCTTCTGTTGCCCAGAATGTAGACATAATGACATGAGCGCTAGCTGCCATTTTAGACCAGGAAGTTACCTGAAGGGTGTCAGGGGCAGAAGAAAGGACATAGATTTCTCGTGACATTGGAAAGCTACTGTCATGACTGAACCAGTTCCTTTGGCCTTCCATCATGTGATTGAGAAAGACTTCCGTCTTGCTTTAACTGTTATTTTGTGGATTCATACTATACTCAGCCAAATCTAATCCTAAATAACACAAACAGGGAAAACAATAAAGCACTTAAGAAGAGGGAAACAAGAAGAGCCCTGTTGACCATCTTCCCCATTCTCTGAGTGATGTCGGAGATGAAGGGTCTACTACCTTCTCAATGACGGGTAAGATCTGAAATAGGGGTTGTGTGTTCCTGAAACAATACATCCCAGGGAAATTATGCATCTATTTATTATTCTAATTTAAAATTTTACTTTAACCTCCCCCTTCCCCTGGCTGGTGTGGTTCAGTGGATTGAGCATCAGCCTGTGAACCACAGGGTCACAGGTTAGATTCCCAGTCAGGGCACATGCCTGGGTTGTGCGCCAGGTCCCTGGTTGGGGGCACACGAGAGGCAATCAATCGATGTTTCTCTCACACATTGATGTTTCTGCCCCTTTCTTTCTTCCCATCTTTCTACCTATAAATAAATAAAAATATTTAAAAATAAAATAGAAATTTATTTTAACCATCTAATACACTACAACCATTTATTCTAGAATTTGTTTACACTTCCAATGCCTCCAATTAGGTTTTGTCCTTTTGCAATCAAATCCTTCATTATCAAAAAGTTTCTCCAGTCATAAAACATTGTCTCCATGGGTTGCAGTATTTCCTGGCACGTGTTCACTTCAGTAAAATGATCAGTGTATTAAAAACCCAATAGAATTTCTGCCGAAGCCAGTGATGGCTCAGCACTTCTTTTGTGGCATGTGTGAAATCTGCCCATCACTATGAACATTCTCCTGCAATGTGACACTGAGGCCTCCCGTCCATTTCATATGTGGTGTTCAGTGTGCTGGGAATGCTAAAGGAATTACTCCTTTTTAGGGACTACCCGTATAGAATCACAATGTTAAACCTAGAAGGGGCTTCAGAGCACATTTTTATACGCTCCTCAATGTACACAAAAGGAGACAGAGGCCCAGAAACACCACTTGCCTTCCTTAGAGTAACTCAGCTGATTGACAATGATTCAGAAATTGAACCCAAGGGTCTGACTTCAGACTGTAGGTTCTTAGTTTCTCTCATCTATTAATTGATACTCTCATGGTAGCTACAGAGGAGAAAACAAAGATTTTTCTTTTTTTGTTGTTCTTTCAAGGCATGTGTAACTTTGTATATAGACCACGCTGCTTTCCGGCTGATGTTTAACATCTAAGAGCAAATAAATCTTTTTGAAAGCAAAACAATGGGATCAGTGGCTCCACGTGGTTGGGAAAAGGGCTTTCTTTGTAGAAGATGTTCCTTGACCACCCTGATTGCTCTCCTCCCCCTCTCCCCACATAGCTGAAGCATGAAGCCATTGAGTTCTAAGTTGAGTTTCCACCCTTATATGAAGAGTTAGCTTGGCACAGGGTTTGGTAGAGCTAAGTCTGACCAGCTGCACTGTCAGCCACAAGGGAAATTAAATGAGACAGTGTGGCTGGTTCAGTACAAATCAATCAAAGTCTCTTGAGAATGATCTTGAAAACACATAACAATAAAGGCACTCAAGGAGTCTTTTCATATAATCTAATTTTAGTCCTGGTCTCTGTGGTGCCATGAATGTAGACAAAGAAACAATGTCTTTTTTAGTTTGACCACTTGGTAGTTCATAGTTCTCCAACAGTTCCAGGAGAATTTTGAGAAGAAGAGACCAAATCTGACACAGTCTACCGAAATCTTCAGTTACATTTGTGTGTCTGTTTGCTCTCTTGAAACAAACCATGGCTACTGGTCTGTCTGACTTTCTTTGCCCATGCCCCATACATTTTTAAGTGCACAATTCAGTGGTTTTTAATATATTCACTAACTTGTACCACCATCACTACAATCTAATTCCAGAACTTTTTTATCATCTCTGAAACTCCATATTCATTAGCATCACTTCCAATTCAACCTTCCCATAGCCCCCAACAACCACTAATCAACTTTCTGAGTATCCTGGGCATTTCACATAAATGAAATTGCACAATATTTGGTCTTTGGTGTCTGGCTTCTTTCACTTAGTGCAATGTACTCAAGCTTCATTTATTGTGGTTGCCTGTATCATTTCTTTATTCTTTTATATGCCATGCAACTGTTTTAAATGTTGTTTCCTTTTTAATTTTATGTATTTATTTTATAGAGAGAGGGGGAGGGAGGGAGAGAAACATCAATGTGTGGTTGCCTCTTGTGCGCCCCCTACTGGGGACCTGGCCTGCAACCTAGGCAGGTGCCCTGATTGGGAATCAAAACAGTGACTAAATAATGTTTCCTGAGAAGAGGTAAAGGCTAAGTATTCTTTAATAGAACCCTTTACTATTCTTGGAGGATAAAATGAGAGTAGATATTCAGCATAAAAATTTGGCTTTTCAAATTAACATTATTATTGGCAAAAAATAAGAAAAAATAAATCCAACAACTAAGAATGAACAAAAACAAAAATCTAATGGGACCATACAGTCATCATCTTAATTCAAAGATTTTCCTTTATAACCTTAGAAAAAAAGTAGATGTTGAATTCACATATTACACTTTTTAATTGCATTTCATTTTTTTATCATCTAGCAAGTTTTTTCCACTCCTGAGTGGACACTGGACTCCGTTAGAGAGGGAGGAAAAAAAAAAGAGTGAGAAGGAACACGAGGCTGCGGCTCAATTTAGAAAGTTAGAGGTGTTCTCATCAGCCACATGAGACCGACAGGAGGTTGCTTCCAGTAAGGGAGAGAGCGGAGTGCAGACGACAGATGTGAGAAAGGTCCTCATAGCTGTCAAGTTCCAGCATCCTTGTGCTGCAGAAGGGGCGGTGCCACATGATTGATGTTCAAAGGCAGTACAAAAGCCCGGGATTTCTCCCCAGCTGCTTGTCACAGTGACCTGCACCATCTCTCAACTGCTCGTGGGGTTTCTGTCAACTACTATTGGAGGGGAGCAAAGTCTTTGGAGAATAACTTTTTGTGGTGGCCATGCCAGAACCTACTAAGGGTAAGATTTGTCTATAAATCATTTTGTTGTACTTTTAAAATAAAGGGTGTTTACTTTGGTATTTATTTTTAAACAAATCCAATTTCTTAAATAGACTATGAAATCATAGAATCACTGTGATGTTAGGAAAAGATCCGTGAACATAAAAGGACCAGAGGAAAAGTATATGAAAAATATACCAATTTGAAAATATCTGATAATGATATTTTGTAAATGAATATTGACTGAGGTTTCAGATAATAATTTTATCATTCAATTTTAAGGGATTCTCAAAGTAATTTAAGGATGTTAATTGCTTATGGTGAGAGCGTTGCACTTTCAAGTATATTTTATTAGGTTCAATCACAAATTTTTCACCAAGTATTTGCAATTTGTGTGTGGGAGAGTGACTTGGAATACTTTTTTAAATAGTAAATAGATTTGATCAAGATTTCAAAAAATAATTTGTGACAGTATTTCCAGATTCACTCTGTTTTTTTCATGGACAGATATATAGACTCTACAGATGGAGACATTTTATACTTTTATCAGTGCTTTTGGCACTTCGTTAGTTATCATATTATTAAATCCTTCCATGGAAAGAAAAATCAAACACCTGAGTGAAAGAGAATATATCTTGAATATCATTGATGGATTGTGTTCTTTAATGAGTTTTATCATATATAACTTTATAATACATAGCCTTTGGAAAGTAATTAAACTGAAAGTATGAAAATATTCTTATTAGAAGAAATATTTCTTCTTTCTATAAGAAAATAAAAATTTTGAAAGTACTAATTAATAATATAAATAAATTGGAATTAGCAATTACTAAAATGACTTATGAAAAACACAAATTAACAGCACAAGTATATGTTATTTACTTTGAATGGAAATATCAGCTTAAATTTTTATTTCACTCATATTACCTTTTATTACTGCTTACTGAATTTTTATTTTTCATTTCTGTGAATAAATGCAAAAAAATTGCAATAAATGCAAAAAAAGCTAAAAAATAGCATTTAGCTTTTTCATTTTTAATTCTTAAAACTGCTTTTAACTGTTATTTTGAAGAACCTTGAAAAAGATGCTAGACGTTGAACCCAGGTTGAAATACTAACTGAAGTCTTTGAAATATATTTTCTTTATGTAATTAAGTAACCAGTGTTGACAGGCTGCGGTGATCGGTTTACAGGTTGGCTTTACTTAGTGGTGGAGGGCATTGATGGATGAAGTCTTCCACCCGAAATAACCACACCAAATGCATGCATTAATATGGGAACTTAATCCGGACTATCAGGCAGGGAGTCCAAACCCTGCTAAAGTGTCTTATTTGTAATGCAAATGATTTACATGTGTATTAAGTGTCCTTTTTATTTGATCTGTCACTTGACTAGCCTCTTCAAGGCTTATTTGGATGAAATGCATTCTGTGTTTCCTGACTCAGGACAGAATATTGTTTCAGTTATCCCACATTTAGTGGATGAATTTGCATGTATTATTGTAAAACCCACATGAAAATGACAAAGTTGAAAAACTACTACACAAAAATGACATACTGTATGGCCTGTAATGCTAACTAAATTATTCTGATTGGTAAATGTGCTAAACATTTACTTTGTGTCTGACGACTCAATCTGATCCATTCCACTCTTAGAGACGATGAAATTTTAGAGCTACAGAGAGGAAACTATATCTTTAACTTCAGCCCCCCCAAGTGTATATTTTCAATAAAGTAACAGAGATACAAAGTCCTCATGATTTTCTTTTGCTATAAAAGCACTGTTGACACTCGGTGTAGGAGTCCCCCCACCCAGGGCAGTAACTTTATACTCATAGACTCTTGGTTTAAATTTGGGTGGTGGGAGTGAAGATAAAGAGAGGATGACTGATATATTTAAAATCCTTTGAGAAAGTCAGGGACTTTAAAATTTGTTTCCTCACCAGCAAAAAAGATTCCTAGAGAAACTGCACCCTGAAGAATTTTCCTGGTGGAAAAGTTGCGTTTGAATACTGTTTTGAACAGAACAGCCAGGACTGTGTCAACTCAGGAACTATTCTGGTCCTTGTTCCTACTCCTAACTGATTTCGTTTTTACTGGGACTGGTTTTGTTCCATGGAAATACCCCTCTGAAAGATAGCTTCAGGAATTCAACTTGCCTCCACACCAGTTCTCCGGAGTCACTTCAATCCGCAGAAATATTCCCAGAGGACAGGTTCCTCCAGCCCCTGCAAGTCATTCCTCTTCCCCACAGCCAGGAAGGACGTGACCACTTACTGTCACTCCTGATAGACGACATGGGCTGTTTGGCCCTCCCAGGATCCAGGAGGACCTGGCAACTCTTTGAAAGAGGTTGACTTTTCAGCACCTGAAGTTGCAAATGATGTATCTCTCAACTTCCTCCCAACCTACTGTGACCTAATTCTGGGACCTTCATGTTGTCAGGTCTTGCAAGAGCTGGACCTTTTAAGGAGGAGGGAAACACAAAGGTGTAACTCTGGGCCTCAAGGAGGAACTCTGATGGAAGTGACTTAGTCTGTGTTTAGACACTTGAAAATATTCTGGGTGACTTGTCAACTGCTTTTGGAGGAAGAAAGTATGACTTTTAAGGAGCAACCACTTCCCATTCCCTCCTCTCCACCTTTACCAGTTGTGTATTTATTCTTTAGAGAATGAAAATACATGTACTGCCAGTTCTAGGTAAAAGGCCTGTCTCACACATGCAGATTCTGAAGCCTTGTAATTTCAAATTCTTCTATTGTCATAGTGAGAGAAGATGTGGGGAAAAAGCTTGAGATTTGTGGGAATGCTTTGCACACATGTATTTATGTATCAACCATTAATGGAGCATTTACCATGAGCTAGTTGCTGAGATTTTAGAAATATGTTTCAACATGGTCTCTGTTTTAAAAGCCCTCCCAGCCCCTGGATTCTACTGTGTAGTTTAAAAAAAAAATCACCTTTCACTGGAAATTTCTCTTTCCTGTCAAAAAGTAACTTTATCAACATGAAGTTAGAAAATACCAAAAGCCTTTATTCTGTAGTAGAATCTCTAATAGTTTAAAGATACTATAAATGGCTCTTAAAAGTCCCAGAAGATGATTCTTCAGAATTTTATCTCTGTAGTTTGTGATCATTAAAACCATAACACCTGGTTCCTAATACACTTAGACAAATGCTAACTGTCTAAATCTAAAGATACTAGAAAAACTCTCTTCTAAAACACCAAATTGAGGCTTCAACACAAATTTTACTTTCTTGTTACATATCGGGCCCTTTTATATTTTATGTACTTAACTTGTAGGAAAAAGGCAAAAGTTCTTCCTTGGTGTTTGTGTACCATTCAAAAAACCCTTGGGAGATTCATTGCCATTTCTTCATCATCCAGGTGAGATCTCTTCTTGCAAACTCAAACACATGGAAAGACATACCTCCATTTGTGATCATAATTTTAAGGGGCCATTCCAATAACTCTAAGAATCAAAGGGGTGGCATTGCTGTGACAGTTTCTTATGCTATATCAACATGCAATACTTATCGATCTAATTTATTTTGGCCCTTTTCAGTAGGAATAGGCAGGGATGTAGTCATGAAGAATAACTTTAAGTCCAAAGGACTGTTTTGTTTGCTCTCTTTCTTTCTTGGTTCCCTAGAGATTTCATCACATTTTAAAATTCTGCTAAAGCCCCCACACCATCCCAATGTAGAACAGCATCCATTCCCTCTTGCCTATTTCTCAGCATTGCTCAAGGATTAATCATTAGAAAAGAAACCATGGTGATAGAAAATCGCCCTCTTATATTTACTCTTTGACCTTCCTTTTCTAGCTGCATGAGACTGGATGGTTTATTTCAAACACCAAAATAAATTTGTCTTTAAAAATCAGCTAATATACAAAATATCACCTTTCTCTCAAATTGGGGAAAAGTTAATTTGCAGGAAGTAGGGGAAGAGGGAGGAGGTATTTTTATCGAGGGCAACTATTCTCTTATTTAATGGGGGTCATTTAAGCCAAGTTAAAGATTTGGGAGAGACATGAAGAGGTATGATGAATGCCACAGTACCTTTCTTCCCCTGAGAAAACATGGCCATGCTGGATGGAGCAGTCCGGTGTCGATCTGAGCTGTCCGTTGTCAGAACATTCTGGGGCAGATGCACACTAGAGCGACTTAATACTTGGCAAAATCAGTCTTTTTCAGTAGCCTGATTTTATGACTGTCCGGACTGCACCTGTTAGGAAGATAAATAAAGGATCGGCCAATTCTTTCCTTTCATGCGTCCTAAATATAATGGCTTAAAAAGCCTTGGGAAGAACAAGTTGTATCCTTACTTCTCATCCAGTCAGTCAGAAGAAGTCTCCGCCAGAACTTTCAAACAGCAGCAAAGGAGGCGAGTCAGAAAGTTCGTGGAAGGAGCGAGGGCCGAGGGCTGGTGCTCTGGCAGCTCTGAGGGACCCAAGTGAAAGGACAAAGTGTGGTATTGCGTGTAAGGATCCTTGGCTCTCTCAACGGTTCATTTTATTTTGTCCGTGAGACATGGCCTTGAGATATTTTATTTTAGACTCCTTATGAACAATGGATAGAGTTTTCTTATTTATACCAATTTCAAAGTCACTGAAGCCGACATGAGTATTGGAACAAACTACCCAGGCTGAATGTGCTTTAGAAGAACAAAAAACACAGGCAAAAAATAAATGGTCACTTGAAAAACTTGAGTGAATATGAAACCATGTTTTTGTAATACTTCTGTAAACAAATATATACTTTTTTTAATTTCAGAGAGTTGTAGGAAGAGGCTATTCCAAAGGAAATAAGTGCTGTTGTTTTTACAGCCCTAGAAAATGTTTTTGTTATTTTTGCTTAAATTTCTGGTGATTGTTGTATTTAAATTTTATTTGTAGGCTCTTCATGGACACACAGAGGAATTTTTATTATTGTTAGTAATTACTATTTTTTGTCTGCACTCCCCCTTAATTAGTCTATGAAACCTATATTAATAGATACAAAATACTCTTGGCAGAGAGTGTGGTAATTCTAGATCTCATCTCTAGACATGCTTGAGTGAGTTAGGTAATAAAGAACAGGATTAAAGCTCTAGCAATAAAAAATAAGCAGAAAGCTTTTAATTTCATATGTGTGGCTTGAGGGGATAGGGCCGTGTCTTCTCTCTTTGTTTCCACTTTGTCAGTTTGTGATGGAAACAGACATCTTTTCTGCAGGAGTCCTTGGCTGGTTCAGAGTATTGCAGTTCCGTAAAATTTGATGTGCGATGATTAAGGGATATGAAATGGTTAAACAGAAGAAGAGACTCTGTCACTTAATTTCCCACATGTAGGCAAATTGCCTCATCACCAGAGAGAACAGGGCTTCTGTCCCCAGAGCTTTTTCAAAGGCAGCCTCAAACTTCAGTGATGTATTGTCTTGTTGCACCCAAGTCTCTGTTGCCTGGATACTCCTGAGTGTAATTTGCAAAGAGCACTGCTTTGGGTAGCCACACAGATAGACAACACATTACATTTCAGGGTGTCCCCGTCTGCGGGGCAGGTTCTTCACGTGCTTTTATATGCGTGTCCACAGTGAAGTTGGGGCTCCATAGGACTGGGGTGTGAAGTGGTCAATTTGGCAAAGAAAAAGACCAGAATCATTTATTCCGATGCTTATTTCTCTCTCTGCAATGAGTTCACAGAAAAACTACCTGGAATCTGACTTTTATTATGCCATTCAAGGCTGAGTTACTCCTCTCTGTGTTTTTTTAAAATATATTTTACTGATCATGCTGTTACAGTTGTCCCATTCCCTCCCTTTATTCCAGTCCACTCTGCACAGCCCCCCACCTGCTCTCCCCCTGTTCTCTGTGTTCTCGCAGCAGTTCCTGTCTCACTCCGCTCTAACCCTGCCCCGCCCCCCTCCACCGCAACCCGCGGGGATTCAAGTCTGAAATCCACTTTGGTAAGACTTCTGCCCTCTTATGCTCCCTTAGGAATCTTTTTATGGGCTCAGTTGGCACATCAAAACAACATCTAAAATTATGTCTAATCACATGTGGATGTTAGATCTTATAATTTTGTTTTATTCATTTTTTGTCTTTATGTTAGACATTTACAAGAACCTGGGACTGAATTTTTTTCTCTAATATTATCTAATTCTTCCTCTAAATAGCATGAAGTCTTTGAAAAATTTTCTCAGGAATTCTTTGCTTGGGTTAGGTAATAGCTTCTCCCTTCTATAAAATTTTATTTATCTTGGAATAGAATTCTCTGCTTATAACTAAAAAATTGCCTATGTGTATAACTCCCCATTTTTAATTTCTCATTTTTTCAGTTAGATGGCATTAGAATAGTTCTGTATAGCATATATATTTTGGCTTGTTTTGCATATTAAATAATTAATATTAATTACTAAACAGTGATATAAACTATTCACAGAACATTCTAGATAGTTTGAAGTCCAGTTGCACAAGTACTGAGTTACACTTCGTATGCCTCAGTTTTCTCATCTATAAATGAAAATAATAGTGCCTAACTCATTGGGTCTCTATAATAATTATTATTTTTTAAGATTTTTACATTTATCTTTAGAGATAGGGGAAAGGAGGAAGGAAGGGAGAGAAACATCAATGTGTGGTTGCCGCTCACGTGGGACCTGGCCTACAACCCAGGCATGTGCCCTGACTGCTAATTGAACCAGCGACCCTTTGGTTTGCAGCCTGCGCTTGGGTCTCTATAAGAATTAAATGAGATAAATCAGGTAAAAAGCTCAGAACAGGACTTAGCTCATTATAAGAACTGCCTTTTCCTTCTAAAGAGCAAACTCAGAAATGTCTGTTACAGGTGCTAAATGCTTCACATTTAGTGTAAATGATGAGAGTCCTTCTACCAATATATGACAACCCCTATAAGATACATAACCACTACTCAGCTCCTTTCCTTGTGTTAACATCTATAACACATTGAAAAGGAGTTGTTACTATCATGGCCATCATTGATACCACCAGAAGCACCCCCCCTTTTTTTAACCTGAGAAGAAGCATCTTAGCCTTCACCCGGGGATCAAATCAGAGTTCTGTACTCGCAGAGCCCCTGGTGTGTTCCCGCTGGAGTGTGTCGTGTGCTGCTGAGGCTCTCCAGCTGTTAGATGATGACAACCAGTTGTTCGTTCACTGTCCCATTGTGGGGCATGGCCTTTCTCTGATAAAAGAGTCACCCTCTACGTGTAACTAAATCTGCCACCAAGGGTTAACAGGCTGGGGTTGTTGGATGTTAAGATTCCTCTGCCCACCAGGGGTGCTTTTTGGCAGGTAGAGTCTTCCTCCGATCTGCGTATTTCTGAGAGAACCCCGTAAAGACCTCTCCATGATCACATAATGGACGTGGTAGTGATTGATTGAGTGCCGCTGTGTTTACTGCTGTGGAATTTTATTTTTATGACCCCACCTGGCGTTGGCACTGTCCTTCCTTTATTTTTAGAAAGTTACCCAACGTGAAGCCCAGCAAGGCCTTGGGACAAGGCCTTTAAGGAATGTATCTGATAAGCCTAGAACCACCCAAGGGTGATGTGACGGTCAGCCCAGGAACAGACCCGCAGGAAAGGCAGAGTAAGGGACTAAATGAAGAAAGTGTTATTCAAGTCACTTTTGCAATAACTTTCTTTTGACCTGTGCAAAGGTTTTAAACATTTGCAATGTAAGTGAAGGTTTTCCCACACTACTGTGCCATTTAACCCCCCTTCGACTGTCACTTTAAAGCATGTAAGAATAAGGATAAAGTGACAAGTCATCAGGTCTTAGCAAAAGGTCTTATTTTCATCCAGCCCCTTGTTAATGGTGAGAAGCTGTTTTTGCAATGTAATACTAATCACATTTCAACCCTCTTCCTGTGTGGAATGACATTGTGAGTCAGAACGTTTGTAACTAGGAAGATATAAGAACAAGTTGACTAGGAGAAGAAGAAAAAAACGCTCTGTGGATTCACAGAAATTCCATAAAATTGAATAATGAGCCACTGAGATTTTACATATGTGATGAACAATGAAACTTCTATTCAGAACCATAAATTACAGTCTTTGGCAATATTTAGCCACAGTAAATAAATATGGATGAAACTGATTGAATCATTCTGAACAGATGGATTCTCTGGATAGCCGAAAGTTTTTGTTCTTGAACCTTATTATTTCAATTTGGACAGAAACATACCTAAAACATAATATATTACTCGTTGCTTTTAAAAGCAAAGTAGAATGGATATAATTTAACTTTGTTCTAAATTCTGGGTATCAGTTATTGTACCATGTGATATCCTAAAGCCCACGTTATTTTCTTTTGTATTAAATGGGTCATTATTATTTGTATTGGACTTTGTGCCCAATTTTCCATAGCTTTCCTGGTTCCTTCTTTGCTGGGAAGCCACTGTCTTCTTTCATTACTCTTTTCAGTCAGTGTGTGAAGCGGTTGTTCGCTCAGGTCCCCAGACCAGGTCATTGATCGGGCCAGGTAGGGCTAGTCCACTGAGTGTGAGCAGAGCACCTATGGCATCACATGAAGGAGGCACTCACCCTCAGGGTCATGCAAGTGCTGACAGGTCAGCCCTTGTCAGCACTCACAAGGTGTGAGTGAGTGCCTCCTTAACAGTTGTTGCCTAGGCACCTGGCCTGCCTCACCCTAGTCCTCCCAGTTCCCAGACTAACTGAGGACCTGTGTCAGGGGCTTCTCTTGTGAGTAAAGCACTTATGTTCTTCATGTTTGGAGTTTGAGGGGCTTAAGGAGCTTCAGACAAGTCCATCTTGTCCTTGGGGGATCCTTTGAATGTGCTGGTCAGTAGTTGTCTGAATAAGCGAGGGTGCTAGATAGCTAAGCTCTGACTAGGAGAGGTGGTGCTGGACAACATTGCCCTTTTGTCTGTATTATTGTGATGGGAAAATAAATTATTACCCCCTAGATCAATTTATGGCCTTTATTCTGACTGTTTTATTTGTTTTATTAAGACTACAGACTTTTTTCTAAACACAGCATATAACGGGAGTTTATTATTTTTTTTAAAGCAAAAAGCACACACACAAAATATTTTTTAACAAGATTTGCAATAAATTTTAAGTGTTTCTTAAACTTTTTGGTCTCAGGTCTATTTGCACTTTTAATAATTTTTGAGGAAATTAAAAAGCATTTGTTTTGCTCATTATATCAATCAATATTTACTATATTAGGAATTAAAGTTGATAAAAATTTTACAACATAAGAATACACAGCATAAGTTTTATTAGCTGTCAGGACATTATGTCATCCCACATATTTCCTGTGGAAACATTATGGCATATTTACGAGAGAATGTGAGTGAGAAAAGGCAAATAATATCGTAGCATTATTTAAAAAATGGTTTTTACCTTGCAGACTCCCCAACGGGGCCTTGGGGGCTCTTGGGGGTCCCAGACCATACTTTCAGAATCACTATAATAAATTTGTATAGAATTGCCTCTAAAAAATGTGTAATATTCTAGGTGTAAAATATATGATGAATAGGGGACAAAGTAAACAAAAAATCATAAAAACATTAAATCAAACATTAATTTATGTCCAAAATTGATATCCCTGATGCATAAGCAACGTGGCCAGTGGAAATGCACTGTCACTTGTGTTGGCTGATTGTGTTGGTGACACTTATGACTTATGTAATCGAAACTCCTCTCAGAGTCATGTGTGCCTCCATGTGCGCCATGTTTTGCATTAAAGCAGTTCCCATTGTTCTGTTGTCTAGGCACGCAAGGTCCCGACTGCAACATGTACACGGTGCAGACCCCGCCATCAGCAGGGGATGCGCCTCACAGTGAATAGGACGTATTTACTCTAAAAGGAAAGATAATTTGTGGTACTGCCAAAAGTGGCAAAACAGGAGCTGGCCAGATAGAGCCTGTTTCACCATAACGTTGACAATACATAAGGCATTCGCGTATAAGGTCCAGCAGAAGTGATGTCTGCTGGAGTGTGGTTGGTAGGGTAATAATATGGGTGAAACAAGTTATAGTTTTATTTTATTTTTTAAAGATTTTATTTATTTATCTTTAGAGGGGAAGGGAAGGAGAGAGGGAGAGAAATATCAATGTATGGTTGCCTCTCGTGCATTCCTTGCTGGGAATTGGTCTACAACCCAGGCACGTGCCCTGACTGGGAATCGAACCTCGATCCTCTGGTTCACAGGCCTGTGCTCAATCCACTGAGCTACACCAGCCAGGGCACAAGTTATGGTTTCAATTTCAGCATCTCACCTAATCTGTCATATGGTGTGCCTGAATGTAATATTGTTATGTTACAGAATTACATGCTTATGATTTTGTAACAAAAGATTTTGTAATAAAAAAGGCGGCGTTACTTGTGCCGGACGCTGTATTTTATTTCAAACCAAGAATTTGACTTTAAGAATAAGAAATAATAAAGAATAACATGCAATATTTTCTTGCACCCCAATTACCAAAGGATGATTTCAGTACATTTATTTTATTTTTGAAAAGTGACACAGAAAACCACGAAAAGACCTCAAATCCTATCACTCAAGGATAAAGACTATTATATGTTCTTATGGTCTTTTCTACGCCGACAAAGCATATTATAAGATATAATTGTGCCATTCATGCTATCAAAAAGCTAAATTAAATTGCACATGAAGGCCCATAAAATATTTTTAGGCAAGTCAAGCGATGTATTATTTGAGCCAGTGAGCCCATGGGAAGGAGAGAGCTGGTTTGTTTGTATCATTTTGGTGACGAGACACATACATGCAGAGAGTCAGGTTACTGCCTCTTAAGACTTCCAATTCCACCCCCCACCCCCCCGCTCTTTAATTTATCGACCATGGACCCCTTGATCATTGCAAGTAGAGATGGGCTGCCTTGGAGACCCATTTTTGGAGTTCTAGGTCCCCAGTCTTTCAACAGCAGCACACAGGCCACACATGAGCTGTCTATTTAATAGCTGCCACCCGTGCCCGTCAGTTAGAATGCCCTGGCACTCACTGTGCAGGCCTGCCATTGGTGGCATACCTGCGCTTTTTACAGTAGGTGGTCATAGGAAAAACCTACCAGAAATAGCTCGAGCCCTTTGAAAGCATTTCAGGGTTGCAGAGGGAAAGTCTATATCTGTGAATTAGGATCAAAGAACAGCCGCCTTTGCCAAAGGAGGAAGGAGCTAGCTTTAGTGGCTGGTTTAGAATCCAATTCATTTTCATGTTGTTTATTAAAATAGTTCCCTGGGCTTAATTTTTCAGAATACCTTGGTTTCTTTTTATTAAAAGAGTAAAAAGCAACTCGTATATACCTACTTCTTTATCCTGTTGGCATGTTTTCCAGTGGAGACAGTGGGATAAGGGGAGGGAGGCAAAATGCCAGGTTCATTCACCTGGTAGAAAAGTTGCATGGAATTTGCCCTTCGGTTTTGAAACAGCGAGGTATAGTAGGACCTCACCTGAACAAGCTCCTGTTTGCTCTTAAGCTTAAAATGGAAGATCTCAAGAGCTTCCCAAGAGTAGGTGACTTCTGACAGTCACAGCAAAGTTAAGCTCGTTGATAGTAGAGGCGGCATGCTTGTTCTGAAGGGTTTTTGCTACGAAATGTAGCCCAGATTTTGAAAGACGAGATTCCTTAGAAAGGCAAAGGGTGTTCCGTCACAGATGGCCAAAACTCTAGCCCTAATTGCCCTCCTGCCCTTGTTAAGAAATGGAAGAAAAGTGTTGACAATAAGAAGAAATATAAATGATGAGATTGGGTGACTGCCTATGAGTATACAGCCAGCAGAAGGGCAGACATTGTGTTCCCTGTGGGTAAGACAGACGAAGAAAGCTGCCCTTGGAGTGCCAGGGGCCGCTTCTTCATTTCTTGGCAGCAAGGAGAAGGGGCTTTTGTGGTGCAGGAACAGGCTGCCAGTCAACTATATTTATGGAGCACCTGCTGCGCGGAATTTGAAAAGAGGGAGACAGGCCTTGTCCTCAAGAAGCTTGTGGTCAAAGAGAGAAGAAAAGTCTTCATCTTCTGTAAACCCTTTAGGTTTCATGGTGGCATTTGAAGCAGAGAAGACTTGGCGATATTTAGGGCATAGTATCACTTGTCACTCAAAGTGTGTGTCAGAGACGGGCAGCATCGGCATCATCTGGGAGGCCGTTGGAAATGCGGAATCTTGAAGCCAGAGTCAGAATCTGCACTTGACCAAACCCCCTAGATGATTTGTGAGTACACTGCAGTTTCAGAAGCAGCACAGGGGGCTCGAGGTGGTGCATTTCAAATGTTTTTGAGAGAGCAAAGTTACCTGGTTTGCTGAGTAGTAAATTGATAGAAAGGGTAGTTCATTTACCTTGAGCCTCTTAGACACCTGCATCTCATCTTAGTCTTCTCTATAAGGTCTTCCTCCCCTTATTAAATTCGTAATGGGACATCAGTGAATTCTGGTTGCTCGGGGCCTTCTTTTTTTGGTCCCTATTTAATGGAGTCCTATGGAAACTGCTGTGAATGAATCATTGTTACAGAGGCAGCCAATGAATTTTGGGAACAAGCGACTGATTTTTAGAGGACTGGCAAAGCTATGGGCAAAGTCAGAGACATGGGTGTGAATTGAAGTAAGACAGCATTG
Organism: Artibeus jamaicensis; assembly: GCF_021234435.1. Taxonomy (NCBI): domain Eukaryota; kingdom Metazoa; phylum Chordata; class Mammalia; order Chiroptera; family Phyllostomidae; genus Artibeus; species Artibeus jamaicensis. The sequence continues at coordinate 15,404,945 of NW_026521486.1, read as the reverse complement.
GGCCAGGAGGCGAACTTCCAGTGGTTTCTTTTCAGTCCCAGTCATGTGCTGCTTGGCCTTTGCCACTCCTGGTTTCCCATCTCTCCAGGGTTAAGACAGCAGGAATTCTTTGTTTCAAATGCCTTGCAAATTGTTGAGAGTTCATTTTTTAAAAATCTTTTCTGTCCCCCAGGGTTAAATGATTGATCAGGTTATCTACATTGTACAATCTATATATTGCATGTAAATTTCATCAAAATCAATTATCACCATTTCACAGTAGGAGAGCGAGAGGCCTATCTCCGCCATTCAGTCCCCAGTTGCTTTCCCATCTCCCACCCCAATTCCAAATATGTTCTAATATGATGCAGCCCACAGACCTCGAAATAAGGCTAATCCCAGCAGATGGCATGTGTAGAAAGACATGAGCGTCACCTTCACAGGTATGTCATCTTACACAGGTGTGTAAAATTCTGATAAAGATGATGATAACCATGACGGAATAGAACATATAAAGTGCGTACCATGTTCCCTGTCCCTGCAGGAACTCATTCATTCCTGCCAACAACCCTTAAGATCGGTTCTGCTATTATTTCTATTGCATAGATGAGAAAATTAAGGCTCACTCCACTCCTACAGACAGGGCAACATCCATATGAGACTACGTGGCCATGACAATAAAAGCGATCAGTTCAGTGCAGGGGAAAATGCTGTAATACCTCTGAAAAGTCCATCCGCTTACTTCTGCCTCCACAAGCCTGAGCCGCTGGGAGGGAAAGTACAGCCTCAGGCTGCAGCGCCCAGGTTCTGAGTCAGGCAGACCCTGCGAGAGCCTGGCTCCCTTCATGAGCTGTGGGACCTCATGGAGACTCAGTTCTTACTTGCAAAATGGGGATAACTATAGTACGGACTTCATAGAACTGTGTGTGTTATAAGAATTAACATATACTAGGTGCTGCATGCAATGGGTGCCAAAAAGTGGTTGTACTTTATTTATTCCTTCACTGGCTGTAAAGTTTTGGGGTAGCTATGATTTTTTAGAAGGAAAATGTCTGGTTCCACCTACCTACAAGGCAAGCATGCATTTTTCTACTTTTATTCCTGCAACCATCTTAAAAATGTGCCAGCATTAATATTCTATGTTTCTGTAGTTCTATCTGGTGCAGTTAGCTGTTAATGACCCATTTTCTGTGGATTTCTTGGAAGTTGAATTAAGCCTTTTAAATTCTCACTTTGGTTTGATTTGGGGTCTGTTACACAGAACATAGAACAGACATAATGGACATGAAGAATTCACATTCAGGGCAGATTTACAGTTTCATTGTCCAAGACAATTTTCTTTTGTTTATTTGACTACAATTCATTCACCCTTGGCCTTACTTCCAAAACAGGATTTTAAGCAACCACAGCTTCCCTTACAAAGTAGGCCTTTGTTTCCATAGACGCAGAGAAAGCACAGCCAATTTTACAGTTTGTACACAATCACCAAAGAAGCCCTTCTTAATTTTTTTTGTCATTTAATGTGTTTTCAACAATAAATGAGATACTAAGGAGAAAGGAAAGGAATGAAAGATCCCCATCCTTGTTTAGTTGGGAAGGAAAAGAAACATAAACATATAGAGACCACTGAAGAATAATTTTAAAATATTTCATGAATAAAGAATGTATTATGATGTGGTCTGGAATGCCAAGAAGACAAAGGAGAGGAACAGAATGGAATAATTAGCTCTGAGAGTCTTAAGACAAATGTCAAGAAGACAGACCAAGATGGCCATAGGACAGTAGTGGTAACAGTCGTTGCTGTGAATTACAGAGCTCTATCTGTGTGCCAGGCACCATGCTGAGCATTTTATATAGGATTAGCACCCTAGGAGGGCATTTATTCTACTATTCTCATTTCACAGATGGGGCCACCAAGCTGATAGAGATTAAGGAATTGCACCCGGTCGCACAACTAATCAGGTGTAAAGTCAGGATTCAAACCTAGGTTGGTCTGACACAATCATACATAAAGAAAAAAACAAAAGGTCTTTTGGGAAGAAGATCATCACTCTTAGTGGCAGAAAGGTCAAAGGTGAAAAGGGACACCAGCTCTGGAGCAGAGGGGGCCTAGGAAGGAGAGGGAGGAAGTGCCTGCTGACAGTGGCTTTGAACGCTGACATGAGCAATGCAGGCCTAAGCAAACAGGTAACAGGGACCCTCCCGTGTACAATAACAGCATGAAACCCAGTTGTGGCCTAACTAATCCCTGCGCCTGGGGGAAAAGGAGACTGGAGGGCAGCAAAACTTGTCTGGCGAGGGGGAAGAGGTCCTCAGGCAATGGGCAACCGTCCAGAAGACAGCAGGTCAGAGAAATTGGCCCTCGCTCTCAGTCTCCTGATACCCGGGTGCTACATCAACTCACCCAAAGCCAAGAGGTCAGCATTAGAGTTCCACCTCTGCCCTCGGATCTCTGAACATAAATTGCCTTGACCGAGGGCCTCGTCCTCTGGTTGATGCTGGCACTAAAGAGCCTTCTCCTGATGTGGCGAAGAAACAAACGCATTTCTCTCCACGCCGGCTAAGGAACACTGGTCTTTCACTGTATCTTTAAGCCACGTCACATCCTGCCATGTTCTCATCTGCCAGTCTGAAAGGTTATATGTATTTTCTTTCATTTAGTCATTTTTTTCTCCCTAGTTAGTAAAAAGTAGTGTACTTATCTATGGACATCTGAATGAAAATGGTTTTTTGAACAATAAATTGGAGTTTATACCCGGCACAAAAAATTAATGACGGAAGAAGACGTTGCTCCAACTTGGCAGCCCTGCGCCTCTCCGTTCTCGGTTCCTGTTGCCATGAAGCCGGTCAGTCCGTGCTCACTCCAGCCCACCCAGACGGAAGCAGGGTGCCCGGCCTGTGCGTGGCGATGGCTCTTGGCCACACCACTCATTCTGAGGTATTTCTGCGTGGCTTGGAAAGAGGCACTTGTGGGAAAAAAGGTGGAAAATCATAGATCCAGGCAAAGATAAGGCTACTGGGACTGCACAGAGCGCCTAGAATACAAAAACGTTTCCTCAGTATTTAATTGTCAGGCAGAAAATAATTGTAAAAGATGCCTCCTTCTTTAACTGCCTCTTCCGCCCTGGAGGAACAGCTGGTTCTCACACATGTCACTGATTCCCAATTCTGGGCCTCCTTGGGGACTCAGGGGAAATTCTGCGCCCTTTGGTCATGGGGACTGCCTTTAGCTAATCGGACATATTCTTGAACAGACGTTTCTTTAACAGACTTTCCCTCCAGAATGCTCTATATTCTAGATATACAAAGCTCTGAAAACCTCAGGTAAGTGCAGGTGAAAATCTACCCCAGGTGTACGCACTTCCCGAAACGAGTGTGAGAGGGGTAGACTTTGTATCCCAGTGAACACAGGGCTCATCTTGTAAAAGGCAATGCCACCAAGACTTTGGTTTCCTCAACATTCAGAAAGTTTGCCCCATGAGGGCAGGATGATGTCGGGGACGCCGTGGTGCCTCTGGAAAGCGAGGTCTGAGGTCTTGTTGACTGAGCGCCAGCCTCACCTTGGGCTCTGCAGGACGTGAATGCCTTAGTCTCTAAGGGACATGCTTGCCACTCACAGTGTCTCATTTTATGCTCACAGCAACCTTCGCATATAAGGTAGATGTTGTGTCTGATTTTCCAGAGAAACAGGCTCAGTGCCATTAAATGCCCTGCTGCTGCCACCTGGGTCCCCATTTTACCTGCGTTCTGTGCGTCACTAACCTCTCCCATCACCCGAAAATCGATATGATACCATTTAGGTCTTCACTTCACACCGTGCACTAAAAGGCAGTGTGTCTCAGGCCTCTTGATGCCACAGGTTGATGCTTTACCTGCTTTCCCCCTCTGGTCAGTACAGGTAAGATGACTACCTTGAGTTTTGTGCAGCCAGGGGCTAAGGAAAGTAGCTTTTCTCAGTGATTCATGAGCCTAACACTGCCATTACTCTTTTCATTTCTAGAAAATGAAGTGCCCGCCCCAGCCCCAGCCCCACCCCCAGAAGGTAAGTTAAATCGCCACCGCACACATTGGGGCTGCAAGTCCAGAATGTCTATCCCCACATGATTTGGCCTTCAGGGGAGCCGCGAGCGTTAACTCGTGTGGAGAAATCGGATGACCACAGTTGTGATAGGTGTATAATAATAACAATAAGAATAATGACAATAACAACAAGAACACATTGTGTTATATAACCCTCTCACATGGATTTAATTTGGATGACGTGTCATATATTTATAAAAACCCTTTGAGTTATGGCAAAGTTGTCATTATGCCCAGGTTTTGGTGATGTGGAGCCCGGGTCTCCAAAGCACCGAAGGCTTTGCAGTTTTTTCTTACATATCACTAAGGGCAAACAAAATACACATTTCTTTTGTGAGAGAGGGGAGTGGATCCCACCTCATTCCTAGAAGATCACCAGCCCCTTCTCCGCTTGAAGATGCCACCCTCAAGCACTTCTGGAAATGTTAAGATCTGGGGGCCTCTGCCGGCTCAACCTCAGAACCAGCTTCTCCAGCTCTTAGTACCCTGTTGTCTACCAGGTGGCAACATACACAAGGACTAAAGAGTTCAGTGAACTTGACAGGTAGAGGCAGTGCCCAGTGACACACAACAGGTGAAGCCTGCTTTTGCAGCTGCATAGACCTAAGGAAGAGAACGGTGTTGAAGGGATGACACGCCCCAGTGGGATGCTAAGCTCCCAGCATGGATCTCCAGACCACAACAACGTGGGTTTCCCCAGGGAGACACCAAAGTGCCTTCTCTCGTCATTCCCCCTCTTGGACCAGGACGAGAAACTAGCATTTACTAAAGAGTTGTTCACACAGACTCATAGACACAGAGAACAGACTGATGGTTGCCAGAGGGCAGAGGCATTGGGGGCCTTGGTGAACAGAGTGAAGGGACTGAGAAGTACAGATTGGTAGTTACGGAAGAGTCACAGGGCTGTGAAGTACAGCATAGGGAATATAATTAATAATTTCATAATTATGTATGGTGCCAGGTGGGCACTGGAAATAACAGGGCGAATGCTTAAAGTTAGACAATCATAAACTATATGATTGTCTAACCACTATGTTGTACGCCTGAAACTAATACAAAATAATATTGAATGTAAACTGTAATGGAAAAAAATGTTTTAAAAAGAATTATTCTTAAGGTATTTACCATATGCACAACTTTGCCCTAGCCCTTCAGAAGGATACAGAGCTACCTACCAGATACTTATTGATAACTGGGTACAAACAAATTGTACCAGATGTAGTAGAGAACTCTAAATAGAACACATATCCCTTTGCTTATTCAGTTTGTTCATCCCAAGTAGAAAATAAAATACAGACCAGAGAACAGTTCAGTAAAATAGAGCCACTATGTTGAAACATGAGGCCCAACTCTAAGAACTTCACCAAGACACTGCGTGATTTAGTGCATGTTACTTGAACTGACAATGTGGTGTGAAGACAAGGGGCAGGAGGTCACCGTAGACTAGTCCAGCCTAGTTGAAAGCAGGAAATGAATAAAGCTTCAGTGGCTAGTAATCTCTTTTGCGTGGAAATTTACCAGGGCATTACGAAGCTCTTATACCCTGGAGATCATTTTCAGGAGGGCAGTTTGAGAAATCTAACGAGCCCCCTTGTCTAGCTAAGAATACCAGGTCACGTGCTCAAAACCCCAAAATAGTATAGAAGAGCATTGCTATATGTCAAAATGAATGAAACGGGCTCAGTGCCACATGAGTTTAAACAGGGGTAAGCTCAAGTTTAATTTTCTTCCAACCAGTATAAATGTGTGGCTTTTTTTTAAGGAACTTCTTCTTTGGTAGGTTTCCTCCTTGCATACACAGATGCTTTTTTTTTTTTTTTTTTTTGCCAATACTGTATAGATTGAGGACCTGCAGGCCATTACAGTTATAACCTTTCCCTTCTGTTCTTCAGATCAGTAGCTAGGAAGTTGGACTACTAGGAAGTTTGCCTTATTATGCCATATTTCATATTCATTGCACAACACTCACTTCCTGTTGCTCAAACAAGTCTCCTACTAACCTCTGCTAAAAATGTCTTTATTAGCTAAGATTCAGATCTACATTCAATCAAAAGAGAGAGAGAGTTCGTGCTTGAAAGAATTCTTTTCTTAAATATACCATACATCAGACATCATTTGCAGGTATCTAAACTAATACGATTCTGCGCAGAGAGAAATGCAAAGTAGATGGTCTCACCACAAAATCTGATTTTATTGCTATCATATTGCACTTATTGCCACTCATCTCAACCCAGAAGATTAATATGTGCACCAAAGTGTTTTCTTTGAAACTCTTGTACACTTACAGCTCTTATACCCTGGCTATAATATACAAATATAATTATATAATATTATTTAGAACTAAACACTATTAAAACCACTCCATGCATCAAACTGCCTTAAAAATGCAGTCAGTCCCTTGTCGGGGTCCACAAGGAAGTGACCCACCATAATTACCATGTGCTGAATCACTGACCACTGGGGCATGGCCCATGTCTTATATTCATTCCACACCAGCATGTTCTAGCATGAACCCAACAGCTGAATGCATTTTTCACCAAATCCCCTTTGTATGTACTCTTTTCAAGTGATCAGATGAATTGCTTTTATAAAAAGTTTAATGTGATTCTACATTATAATCTCCAGATTCATCATTCCTGTACAGCATAATAAATGTGTATGTAATTACATTTATGATCTATTTTCATTTATCTCCCCCACACACACATTGCCCATCACACAATAAAATATCTTAAGACACTTTTTAAAATGTGCTTGTCCTTTCCACACAGAACCAAACAAAGATACGGAAGCTGGAAACGCACCACCAAAAGGTGAGTGGAGGGAGAAAGAATGAGGCTGAACCCAATAAAGTCAGAAGCAGAAAGAGGTCAGTGATGATTGCCAGGGAGACTGCACGGAGTTTCCTGGCGTTGTCTTCCATCAGGGTGGTTAACCCCTTGTTTTCATCTTAGCTGCACAACCCAATGGTGCTTTGATCAGTTTTCATTACACTAACTTTCTAAAAGAAAAACAGTAATGATTAAACAACATCACAGCACTTGTTGAGATGCCAGCAAATTAATGAGTACTTTTCTGTTTCCAGTGTGTATTATATAGGAATAGGTATGTCTGGATTACACCAATTTTGGAAACTTATCTGGGTTGCCCAGGTTTTACTTTAATTAAATGTTTTCATGTGACTGTGGAAACTGTTCTAGGGTTCATTAATCATTTTGAAGGCCAGCATCTCATTTTGTAACACTATATATTAATGTAGATCTATATAACGATTTATGTAGATGGACAAGACAACCTTAAGCAAATATCACATTGCTCATTATTGATTTGGAAATTCATTTATTTCTGCAATATTACTCTACTTTTACTTTACATGTGCATAGTCTAGTTTTATTTTTATCTTTTTAGGTAGTTTAGTTTTAAACCATGGGTGATCTTTATTACATGGATCCATGAAATACTAATTCCTTTGAGTCATGGAGGAAGTCACTGTCATTTCTAACCATCATCTTTAGCTAAGGAGAATTAGTTTTCTACAAAAGAAATTCTTGACAGAGGCAGATTTGACAATTCTGCTTTATTTGTTTGTATCATCACTTATATGTTTATTTTTTTATTTGTGTAATGAATAACATTTTAAATTTTGGAATAAGCAATTATTTCCAGACTACAACAAGATCTTTCTTTCTGGATAGCACTCCCAAGTATGTTAAATCTCTTTGTTCTTACCATGCCATATTTTTCACCTAATTCCTATGATATTATTGTCTTCTATACATTAGTAAAATACTTTTCTTCTTTCTTTCAGTACATTGGACCACTTTTCTTCAACTAACTTGAACTGACACTATCATAAATGAACACATAATTTTGTAGTGTACTCACTTTGTCCTTGACCTTCAGTGGCTCCCATGGAGAGTAACCTGAATACTAATCCTGGCCGCATGAGACACAGTCTGAAGGTTATTCGCTTATGGAATGTAGACAGTGCAAACTCCTAGAACTCTTCCATGAGATGGGTTCAAGGATGTTTGGACATCTGGCTGAAGTTATTGTAACATTATTCTCTACAAAGCTGATGGCATACACCTCTGTTTCCAAATTTGGAAAGGTGTTTGGGCCAGGTTCTACGACTCAACTAACAAAGAAGATGATGTGATCCCAGAGGGCCAGCTGGCAAAGTTAAAACAAAGTCTGTGCCTTATCCTTAATATGAAAAGTCATCCAATTATATTTGTGTGCTTACATGAGAAAATGCTTTTCTGTATATTAAAGTCAACCAACCAAGCAAACAGTCAATCAGTTGATAAAAACTTCTTTGTGCAAGACACAGTTTGATGAAAGATCAAGATGAGATGACTGGCGGGGGGGGGGCGGTGTCCTGATTAGCGGCATTTTTTTCCTGACATTTGCAGCAATCAACCTGAGATGACTGGCGGGGGGGGGTGGTGTCCTGATTAGCGGCATTTTTTTCCTGACATTTGCAGCAATCAACCAAGGCCATGGCCCCATGTAGTCACATGCCCAAGTACATAAACTGCCATGTATCTATTTTCTCTACATGCCTAGGAAGAAAATTAATTTAGGATAGAAGGTGATATCCCTAAATAAAGAAGGTAGGTAAGTGGAAGTTGTTTCTAAATATATAAACCTCTCAGCTACTACCCACTTTCATCAAGGACAGCAAAATTTCAAAGAAAATGCTTAAGCAAAAAAAAAAAAAAACAGACACAATAATGTATGTATGGCCATGATTGAGAAAGAAGACTTTCACGAGCATAAACAAAATTGACAACCCTCAGTCCATCTAACTCAATTTCAACCATTCAGCTTGGGTTTCACTCCTTTATACAGCTTTCCCCAGACTTGCATCTCCCCTTCCTCCTGATTTCTCTTGGACCTATTCCCTCTGTCCGTCAGTCACCCTTTTCTCTGCCTCATCACGTATTAATGGTTCACTTCTTTCCCTAACAGGCTGTATAAGCTTTTTGACAGTTGGGCACCATGTCTTAACACCTCTTTGGGCCCCTCATCTCATTTTTCCTAGTGTCTGGCAGAGAGCTGTACAAAGTGATCTCCTAATAAGTACCTGTGGAATGAATGAACAACGGAATTTTCATGCCGGCTCAGCTGCTGATCACATAGACAATGACAGTCTAGACAGAGTTTTATTTCCATTTGCTGGACAGGAGGACGACCATCCCATGCACACTCAATAATGAGCTTCAGAGTGAGACAATGATACTGGCCATTGAGAGCTCTTCCCCAAAACAGAGAGATAATGTAAGACCAACCCAGTTAAAGCTATTGAAAATGGTCATGCCTAGATATTAGTGCATTTTTACATGTTAATTAGTCCTCTAATTACTTAAAGTATATTCAGTTAATAGCTCCAGGACTGTCAATGTTGAGAATATTATTTAAAGCAGCACAGCCTTACTGTCATTCCTACATTGTCTGAATCATTCTGTGACAACCCAGAAATGTTCTGAAAACATCTGTGTAGCCACTGAATGTGGTTTGGTTCTGATGTCAATCTTATATAGTAGCACTTGTGAGTAGATTTGCTAACTTTTTATATTTACTAAGAGTCTCTGTCTGGGAAACAGCTGGTTTTCCAGGATGGGGTTGTGCTATTTGTTGATCGGCTTGTTTGTTTGCTTGTCTCTGGACTTATTCATCCAGCTCTCCTATTCCTTAATACTGCCCACTTTGTCCTGGGATTGAAACAGTAGAGATGACAATAATAATAAATAAGAAACCTGTGTTTAAGCAAACAGGAATTTCCACGTGTAAATAAATGTCCTTTCAGATCATGCCGGGAGACAATGTCCTTACAGAAATAAAGCTACCAGGACTTAGGACTCTTCCAGAATAATGATGGGTAGCAAATCAATAAGATGCAAAGTACAAATTATTTTTTTTTATATCCCCATCGAGGCCAAAGAACTGTCCTTTATTGGAGCGTTCATTTATTCAGCAGGTATTCAGAGGCAGCTATGGTGCCAGGTTCTGAGTCCTGCTGTCCTGGAGCTGACTTCAGGGAGCTCTAGAGAAGAGAACAACCATCAGCAGAACACAGTGGGTTTCAGCTTTGACAGCAGACAATTGTGGGGGGGGGGGCAAGATAATGTAGGTGCTCAACTGGGATCATGTGATCTTCTGGTCCATCAGTATGGTGTGTGTGAGTGTAGAGTGAGGAGAACACCTCTCTTCTGTGCCTTAACAATGAACGGGCCCTGTGGGAAGTTTCCAAACAGGTCCTGTGGGTGGTTGCAGATGTGCCAGTGACATTGGGGTCAGAGATTACTTTGCTGATCAGTACTCATTTTAATGCCTAAGCTATGATATAGATATATATTTTTTCAATTTTTATTTTTGTGTCTTATTAATCTATAGTCTGTATATATCTCGGTAAGCCCAATTGGGATACTTACTGATTCTTTTTATTTTTCTTCCAGAAAAATAACTGCTTTTGATAACCGTGGCAAGAGAAGTAAACCTTTCTTTTCCCAGGCAATAACCATCATAAATGAATGCCGTGCATAGTAAAGATCTCACATAACTTGAGTTGAAGAATCTTTCTTTTGGTGTGAGTTTGGGCAGCAGAGGATGAAGGGACTCAGCAGAGGGCCCTGAAAATTTCTCTTAAATAATATGATTTTTTAATTTAAAATATGATTAAACTTTTTTTCTTCATTTAGGTCCCTTTGCATCTACAGTAGAATGATATTCATGCTTCTTCCTAGCATTCTAAAATATTTTTCTGAAATTTTACCTCCAGGAATCAGACAACTGTCTATGAAAATATTGCTGTGCTTTATATTTCTTTGTAATGAACTTTGTTAAAATTAAAATCACCATGTTTTTAATTCTAAGACAAAACCATTATACAACACAACACCAGTTTAATAGGTTTGGGGGAGAAAAATTACTAAATAAACATATTTATGGTAAGATGAATCCTGATTTCAAAAATATCAACATGTGAAGGCATATGTCTTCTAGTTACAAAAATAAATTAATCAAATGCCTCAACACATGATGGACTAGTGTTAGCTGTTGATATTATTGTCTTCCATATATGGTTGTTGCATAGTTGTTATGTTTGGTCATGTATGCCAATAATTACTAAAACTGGTTACCCTTCTTGAGGAATTCATAATCTGTCTAAGTCAAATCAAGTATTCAACCAAGGCTTGTTTATAGTCACATGTATTTTAATTTCATATGCTTTTTGACCTTTATTCTAAAATTCCAACAACAATCCTAAGTTTGTGTTCCAGAAAAAATGAATTTAAAAAGGCAATTTAAATCAGCCACAGGTAGAAGTTATTTTACGCTTAAGAGAGTATGAAGAATTATAAGAACGTAAATGTTCTATTATTGCTGGAAGTCTCTCCCTTGAATTTCAGATTTCATGTGTCCTCCCCTAAAATCCCAGGCTTGAAATAGGAGACCGAGTTCCTTCTCTTCTTTCCGGGCATTCTTCTCTGGGAACTTCAGTTGTTTAAAGAATCCTTTTCACGGTTTTACAAATACTATTTTCCCATGACTTGAACACAGATAAAATTCTGCCTCGATAGTGTTTCCTTCTGTGTAGCTTAGAGAGAGAGCTCTGCTGTCCTGGGCCCACATCTTCACTAACGCTACATTCTCAAAACAACGTGGTCAGTTTTAAATAGAAAAAAAGAGAAATTATGACTTACACAGCATATATTTCCTGCTTTGTTTTGTTTGAAAACGTTCTTTGCATGATTCCACGCCTTTCACATGTGTGCCATTGAATTAGGCACAATCCAAAAGATTTGGATATTCGGTTTCCCTTCTGGCAATAGAACCTGTTTTTCCATGGTAAAGAAAACAATGAAACATTTCATTTTAACCCAATTCAACCTGGCAACTTTCCAAGAATTTCAAGTTGGCATCCCCACATCTTAACTACATTTCTTAATCTGAAGGGAAGGATGCTTCAGATTAAGGACCAAAGATATTTCTAAAAGAAGGGAAAGTGTAAACTTCTCAATTATATTTTCCAGCACTCTAGTAAATTTGGAAAAGTATTTACAAGAAACCATATATTGCCAGTTGAGAAGGAATTGCTGTTTGGAAGTAAAGTTGGGTCATCCAGATCATTTCCTGAAGCTCTGAGGCACTGGTTTAATATGTGGTGCCTTAAGAATCTGGATAATTGTGCATGTCTCCCCAAAGAACTTTAATGTTTAGTGGACATTTAAACTACTTATTCATCGACATTTTGCTTATCTCTTCATTTTGGTTTTATGAAAATACGTGAATACTCTTCTCAATCATTCAGCATTCTCAACAATGAATTCAGGGATTCATTATACACTGTGCACAAAGCAAGCTGACCACAAAATCAATTTAAAATGAAGTGTTCATTTGACTCAAAATGGTTCTAGTTTCTAGTTTATTATGTAGTTTCTACATAATAAAGGACGTTCCTTTCTAGGTAGGATTTGTTTGAGTTTTAAAAGTTCTTTTTCAAGGATTTTTACAGGACTTAAAATCAAGATTCTTTACATATTTCAGTAAAGTCTTCAAATAAGATACAAAAATATAATACTAATATTGAATTAAATTTATGGGAAATAATATGTTTAAGTTGCAAGATCTTTCATTTTTTGTTACATAAAATTTTAATTTTCTAACAGTCCTCTGAAATACAGAATTCTGCTTCTAGCTCAGAAATTCCCCAAATGAATAGTTTTGTGGAAAGTTAATGATATTGCAGAAGAAAAGGAAGAATTCAAAAGTGAACTAAGTTTGGGAAATGTTAACTCCCGTATTATTTCTTGTCTCCACTCCCAATGCAAGAACATATTAGCAAATCAAAGGCTTTGAAATGTCTGTCAACAAAAGCACACACACCATCCAATAAAATACAAGCATTTATTTAGCCTAACATTTTCTAGGCTTCTTTGACCTCAGAGAGCTTCCTCTGAAGAATCCTGAATCTCACAGTATCCAGTGAGTCTCCTCTTGGGTTCTGAAGATATAACATTTGATTTCTCTATATGTTGCCCTAGTTATTCTGTAAAAAATAATAAAACGTAACTTTGGTTGAGTTTCAGAAAAGAAATTTCAGGCTAGTAAACAATTTGTTGTAAATATTCTAATAAATTGTACAAAATGTGCTATTTCATCTCAAAGAATTTTTAAAGCACTTTTAAAATTTAAAGTCATGCATGTGTGTTTGCTGTATCCTACTTTACAGAGTCACACAAGTTTGTATTTGCATACAAGTTTGAGATCCACAATTATTCTACTATTTTAAGTACAAAGATTATTATCATGTACACTAACGCTAGTCTTCACGCTTTGGAAGGAGAGGAGCAGAGGTCTGGATAACAAATGCCTACTTAAACAAAGACACTTTACAATTCAGACATTTTCCAAAAAGGAAATACTTGGTGTCTTTGTACATAAACACTCCACAGCATATTTTGAATTTCACAAATGTTCATGAGTAGATATTTTAAAAATTATACAGCATTAGCCAACACCAGTATAATCTTGGGAAAATATTTACCCAATTTCTAAAATCATTACTGGTAAATTTAGTAAATATGATAAATTGATTTATATTAGTTAATGTTGACTTCTGTTTCCTAAATATAGAAAGGAAGTTAACCAAGAGGTTTTTGTTCTCAAACAGTACATACATGCTTTTATGTCTGTATCCAAATATTCACGGTATATGAATTACTCCTGTCATTGACTTCAGTTACAAACTAAGAACTCAAAACCACTTCTATTGTGGATTTCATCAAGGTTAGAATTTTTAGCATTAATTTTTTTCTTAACCTATAATCATATAAAACACTTACATAGAGTTCCAGTTTTTAATTTACATTTTCATTTGGATCACCCTACTCTCTCATTCTTTTATTTATTTTTCTCTGTTGCCCCAAATACTCAAATTTAATCTCTTAGGTACCAAGTCTACTCGGGCTCCCTCATCAATTGAAAGCGTTTTGTGTAGTTTCTCCTCTTCTTTTTCCAGATTTCTCTTTTCTCAGGATACTTGGGATGAAGTCCTTTTCTCCTTGACTTTGTATACCTATTTCTTGTTTCAGATGAAGAGGAAGGCTCCCCGTCTATTGCCCTGCCTCCAGGTTAGGATGACCCCCAAACCCTTCTTTCCCCCACTCTGTAACTTAGTATTAACTGACCATAGAGGAAAAGAAAGGTGACCACAGAGCACCTTAATCAGACAAGGCACAGCACAGGGGCACCAGATTTTGCCGCCGCCAGAGCCAAGAGGGAAAATGTTACCTTCAATGGCAACCTTTTTTTTTTTTTTACATGAGAACATTAAAAAAAACCAAAAATTTTGTTTGTAAAATAATACTTTCAAATCTCCCATATAAATTTTAGAGGCAAAAATGTTTGGTTTCTACTTGCAGCTGTATATCCTATTTCCCCCTGCTCTTTAGATATTTTGATACTTTAAATATTGCTATTGTTTTTGAAACAAGGCACGTATTTTTAGAGATGCTTTCACAGCTGAAGCTCTACTGAGTTTCCATTCAAGCCAACTTCTAGTTTTCTTCTCCCCACCATCAGAAGAGGGTTTGAGGGCTCCAAGGAGGTTGAAGTCAGCACCTCCTTTGCACCCCCTTCCTCCTGCATCATCCAAATCACCCTTTTCTTTCAGGTCTGGGCAGTCGGGCCCTGGAAAGAAAAGATTCAGGTGAGCAGATGCCTGGAGAAGGGCATCCCGAATCTGTCCTAATACAATCACTAATGACCTCATTTCTTGAAGCTGCACTGATTCTAATCTTTGTTTCATTCAGTTTGTAGCTCTGAGAGCCATCTTTCCATGACATTGCTTCTTACAAGAACACTAATGTATTGAGAAACAATTAATTTTGCATGATATACACAAATTCAGCAATCTAGCTACAGGCACCAAGGTTTGTTTTATTACAACTTTCATTGTTAACATTTGACAAATACACAGAGAGTGCAGAAGTTAGATGATAAATCACATTTTTATAGAACTTTACATACAGAGGATTAAAAAAAACCCTACACATGCACACAGTCAGCTGTGCTACGGTTCTCTGAAGTAATGACTTCATTCAACAAATTTGTGTTGAGGGCCTACTATGATCTTTTTATGGGCTTCTTATGGGCCAGGCATTTGTAGATATAAAAATGCACAAAAGAGTAAATGTGTTCTAAATGTGAATGACCATAATTCACTATTATTATTAATACTGCAGACACCCACAACATAAAACTTTAACATTGATTGTGTTATTTAAAAGTTGTGTAATCATGTGATTACATTGCATAATTTCATTGTGAAAATGATGGTCTCTATGGATAGAAATACTAAGCATGATTGACACATGACAACTAAAATAACTAAAGCTACATTTCCTTCCTTTTGAAAAACATTAACAGGTAGAGTTGGCGACCCATGCATTTTTTTCAGTTATTTAAGAGGCCAACATTGAACTTCTTTGAAATCAGCTCTCGGAGACAGAGGGAATATCTACAGTTCTCTCCTACCCTCCTCAGTGGAGCTGACTGATGTTAATCCAAGCTAAGCCCTTGGAGTGCAAACTAGGAAATACAAAATAAACTTCATTTCCAGGTTCTCTCTCTTCATGGAAAAGCCTCAAAGAGTTTTTTTTTTCTTGCTGCTTTTCTGGGCTTTCCCCCCCCTTTCAGGACACTCCTAGTATCTTTGAAATTTGTACCAGTAGGTCATGATCTATTACTGAATTGTCAACATTTGGCCTCAGCCATATGATCCCAATAGAATTATCTAATTATACAACGGCAAAGAATTTAGAAATACTGGGCCATACCTGCTTGTCTGGTCCTTCCCAGCTGACCTGCAAACTGGCCCATCCCATTCTTTTGTTGTAAGATATGGCCTAATAGTCAGTCACCTGCAAATTACCGAGAGTAGTGCTTTAATATACTTCCCATTACTTATCTGTTCAAGGTCAGGCAGGATGGAAAAATAGAGGAACTATGGCTTCCAACAAAGACAGAGTAACAACCTACCTGAAAAGCTTTACTATTTCTAGGAATTAGGAAATGTCCCTTTATCCCATCATGGAAGAGACATCCCTGTAAGAAGGGAATCTGTCACTCTCTACCGATGGCTGCAGGGGAGATGGATGGAAAGAATGATGTTACATTTATCCAGGTGGATTAGACAAAGAAAAGCTTCAGCATCGATGAGAACAACAAGCCCAGGTAAGTCTGCCTATGACGAACTTGGCCCTGAAATGACCCTTTTTCTTCTTTCTGCTCATTAGAGTGGTCTCTTGGCGAATCACCTGCCACAGAGGAACAAGTCAAGCAGAACACCAATTCTGAGCTGTCCACCCTGTTCGTGGAAAAGCCTCAGACAGGAACAGTGAAAGTTGGTGAGTGCCAACCATCAAATCCTGATTTTAAAAGAAAATGCAGGCGGCATTTATACAACATAAAATTAAACATTGTGAAGTGACCACCCAGGAGCTATTAATACACTTAATATGTGACCACTACCACTATTTAGTTCCAAAACATTTTTGTCAACCCAATCAGAAACCTTGTACCCCCATTAAGCAGTCACTCCCTATTCTCCCTCCCCTCAGCCTCTGGTAACCACTAATCTGCTTCATCGCTATAAATTTCCCTATTCTGGATATTTAATATAAATGAAACTACACAATAAGTGACCATTTGTGTCTGGCTTCTTTCACTTAGCATAATGTCTTTGAGATCCATCCCATACTGTAGCATGAATCAGTACTTCCTTTCCTTTTTATAGCTGAGTAATATTCCATTGTATGTCTATATCAAATCCTGCTTTTATAACCTGAAAAGTTGGGTGAAGCTATCATTTCAGCACACTTCAGCATGTAGGAGTCTAGTGCCTGGAGCCTGGAGCCGGGTTGCATAGAAATCAGTTTCATCTGTTTAATGGGGATGATATTACCTGTGAGGTACTTAGAACAGTGTGTGATATAAATTAAAGCTCTGGGTCACCGTTTGCTGTCAACAACACACCTCACTCTGTGAGATGATCACAACCCTGTACACACGCTAGATCATAAAGTATAGCATCTCAGAAGAAGCTAGTTGAACAGATGGTTCAACTTTGGAAATATCCATTTAAGAATATCAATTACACATCTGTTAAAAGATTGTTCTGAACACTGAGTATAACATGTGAGCACTCAGAACTTACAATTTTAATTTCTAGCCAACAAGAAGTTAAACAAACAGATACTCACAAATGCCGAGTGCCTGTAGGAAATAAACAGGGTGGTGGATTAGAGAACCACATGGGGTCCAGGAATTTGAACAAAAAATTCTTTATAGAAAATACACTGGGGTCAGAACTAGTCTTTGACTCTTAGCCAAACACTGTGTGCATGAGCAGATGGCTGACTCGAAGTTCGCTTCCATGTAAATGGAAATGTTTTCTCCCCTTGTTTTCAGAAGACACCAAAATGCTGGGCTGGCTGTGGGACTAGAGTTTTCTTGTATTTAGGGTCTAATCAGTAATCTATCAATTCAAATAGATACACAAGTTTATCTAAAAATAATCAGCTTCATTTAGTCATATTCCTATAATTCCAGGAATTATAGAAAAGATTTGCATAACAGGAAAGATTTGAAAAAAATTATACACTGTATATACCTACATAAATCTGTGGGTTTTTTCTCATTTTTATTTCATATATGGAATATAAAACCAAAGAGAAAATGATTTCTATTGATTAAACCATTACTCCTTTGTTCCATAAACCTCAAAAGCAGAACAAGTTGGAGTATCTTAAAAATGTCTAGGGAACTCATTCAAAAAAGTCAGAGCCATTTCATTGTACAATTTCAGGGGTACCAGCCACACAATTGGGAACATAGTACAACCCATGTACCTCCTTCTAGCTGAGAGCAAAACAAATGACAATTTTTAAACCACAGTCTGAATCACTTGTGCTTTTTCTAGGTGCAAATATCAGCTTCATAGCCAAAGTCAAGGCTGAAGATCTTCTTAGAAAACCCAGTGTCAAATGGTTTAAAGGGAAATGGATGGACCTGGCCAGCAAAGCTGGGAAGCACCTCCAGCTGAAGGAAACCTTTGAAAGACAAAGTCGGGTATGGCCCCAAACTCCTGGCATAGCAGTCTGGCTAGCTTGTTCCTTCTGTGTGGGTAGAAGGTCATTTTTAGGTTTGGCTTTGAGAGATTTCAGTCTCAGAAAATGTCCTGGGGTTATCATTCCTGCCGTCTACTCTTAGCATGCCTGCCCTGCTATGCCCAGGATCTGTGGAGCACACCGACCTCACCTCTGCTGAGAGCATCATCCTGGAATCCCCAGAGACACACGTGTCTTTAGCCACGGCCAGAGAATTTGAAAAATTACTGAAATGTGATGGCATCTTTCTGTTAGCAAGGTAGGACTGAAATGTGTCTGGATGCATTTTGTTGCAGGTGTACACATTTGAGATGCAGATCATCAAGGCCAAAGAGAACTATGCAGGAAACTACAGATGTGAGGTCACCTATAAGGATAAGTTTGACAGCTGTTCATTTGATCTTGAAGTACATGGTAAGAGAGTGTTCTTGTTTGGATAAATGTGATTTTTTTCTAATGGGGTATAAGGGCATGGAGGAGAAGGCCATTTAATACCATGAGATTTTGAAAATACGATTTTCTTTAAAATGGTGTGTGTTTCTGATTGTGATAGTTGCAGCAAGCCTGCCAAATTAGATAGTTATGAACCAATTTATTAGTGGCAGTTGGGGATTCTATTGCCAGGTACCTCTTGCCCATGCCATCTATATTTCTTCAATCTCCCAAATGAGGGTTAATGCCATTTTTTTTTGCTGCTGCTGAATGTACCTGTTTCATTGCACTCACTTATTACCCCTCAGGTGTAGTGATGAGTTAATATGATCCAAGGATGGCAGGATACCAGGTGGAAGGGAGAATTTCTCTTACAAGGACTAACACCAGATATGACAGTTCTCCATCCATGTGTTCTGTGTCCTGCCCAGAATAAATTTAATAGGGATAAAGATAAAGGAGACCATGTAGAATGGGGCAAAAAAAAAAAAAACCTACTTCAATGAGCACACAAAGGGAGAGGTGACTTGGCAGCAAAGATAATAAACTTAAGATGAATCCAAAATGTGACATAGTGACAAAAGACAAAGCTGGCGTCATTTAAAACTGGGTCATTAGAAGTGGCATAGAATTTAGGTTTAGAAAATGATACCACTCTCTGTAACATACCAGCTGTTTTGCCTCTGGAGTAATGTCTTTGGCCATTGGCACTGTACCTCCACAAGGGTCCCTTCTAAAGTAGGGTGACTAGGAGGATGGAGCATCCAGAAACCTCGCCCTATTCAGTGTGGGTGAAGGAAGTCAGGCATCTGTGGTTCATTGTAAAGAGGGGAAGGGCTGTCACACAGAAGGACAAAGCCATTTCCCATGTCTTCAAGAAGTATTTAGGCAGATTAGAGTTCAAATGTGGAAATTATGAGGAGTTGAATTTTGTCTTAACAGTAGATTGAGCTCTTTCAGCACAGCTCGGTGGACACACAGAAGGTTGTGAGATCCCATTCCGAGAGCTGTCAGGCCGAGGCTGTGTGACCGTGGGTGGAGGAGCTGCAGTCGAGATTTCAGTGTTAAGTAGGAATCTGATTCTGAGCAGCATGTCTGCACCTTGGCCTGGCATCTCTGAGAATCGCCTGAAGGGCTTTATGAGTTTTGATTTCTGAGTGCCCATCTCTGATCTAGTGAATCAAAATCTCCAGCAGGGAGATCAAGAAGCTGCCCCTTTATAAAACATTCTTCAGGTGATTCTAATGGGGCAGGCAGGTGGAATGATAATGGGCGAAGGTAACTCCTAAAGTCCTTTCACTGATTCCATGTGAGGGAGGGTAAGTTACGATATCTCCGCAGCCCAGCCATCCAGCAGAGCCACCCACCCTCCAGCTGGCCTTTCTTCCTTCTGCAGAATCCCCGCAGCCTGGAAAGGAACTGAGCACAACACTGCCTTCCTAATGGTATTTATTCATTGTTTTCTTTCCTTTCTAAGAATCTACGGGGACTACTCCAAACATTGACATCAGATCTGCTTTCAAGAGAAGGTAACTTCGAAAGGGGACCCTAGGTAGCTTTTGTACAACACGAAAGTAGATGATTTTCAAAACCTACCTTCTCTTCCTCCACCCTCTAGAGTTCCAAATGAGACAGACTTTTTCACTGTAGTTAAACATATCATATATTCAAAACTTAGTGTTCTAGAAAAGCCATGGGCTTACGGCCAAATCAAGTACAATGTGTACTGATCATTCTTAAGACTATTGTCATAATGAAGCTCTCATTTTGGCAGGTTTCACAGTTGCCATATAAAAACACACTTTTGATCTCTTCATATGTGGCTTCCTCCTTAATTGCATTATTTCCAACCAAATGGCCGAAAAAGATATGTGTAAAGGTTCACATCTTATATAGAACCAGTTAATTGATATCCAAAAATTTACATTGCTTTTCATCTAGAAATCACTTTTGGAGCTATTAAACCATGTGCCCACAAAACCACAATTAAGTAGCTATTTACTACAGTTAGCACTATTTAAATATTGAATTATCCTAAATGAATGATCACTGAGTTTGTGGAATAAAAATCACTGTAAAAAGAAGATATAATTGCCTACTTGGGTTATTTGCAACTACCAAGACTAAAAATCAGGAGGTCAAGGAAGAAAAATGAAAAATGTTTCCTAGTTTACATGAAGGGTAACTAACCCTTTCCTGAAATTGATGTTTTCAAAATGTAAATTCCTTAATGAGAGCAAATGTTTTTGTCCTTTGTACAATTGACTGCACATACAGTTTTGTTAAATAAAGAAAGGCAGCCCAAACTATTATAAAACGATAATTTAATCTGCCAATAAAAGGCATATTTTCTTCCCAAATTATTAATAAATGAAAATTTTAATTCCTTTAAAAAGACATTTAATATTACCTGATGGGTCAATTGGCATTTTTTTAAACTCATAACTTTCAAATCCACTTGGTTTCCTTAGTGTCCAGAAAATGCAGATGTATGAAACTAAGCTCAAACCATGACAAGCACATTTCAGGAGAGAGGAAAACACAATTTACCAAAATCTGTGCTTTAAAGGAATAGAAATGTGTTTACTTCAGAAGGTCTGCTCCAAATACCTGCTTATAAACAATTTTGAAAACACATCATTTGAGTCCAATTAGTGTGACTTACGTGTTATACACACTGTCTTTAAACTCTTTCCTTAGAAACCATAACTGACATTTGCAAAGAGCAGGAAACAAAATCATCATTAAAAAGTTAAACATGTAAGTAAATACGTAGTGCCATTTAAGTGTAAGCTCCATAGCTTCTATTCAGAGTCTATAAGAAATCAAAGATGGCTACATGCCTAATTTAAGATGCATTTCTCTACAGGAAAGCACTTTTAAAAATCCCTAGCATTAGAAGGCTCATGAACAATTCAAATGCAGAATTTTGAAAAATCCATTTTAAAAGGGGGATTTAACTGTGAACAAGAAAATGAAAAACTTGTAATTATTTCCCTCTAAAACAGAAAGGAATGTGTCTTTTAAAAAGCTCTGCACTACTTCATTTTTATGATATGTTGGTATCGTATTATCTGGTTCATCTGTTGGTAGACACAAAGAGGTGACCTTTGAATATAAGCGTTGCACTTATATATTTGAACTGGTGTACTTTGTCCTCCGAGCCAATCTCTGTTTGACATGAACGACAGAGATCAGCAAAAGTTCTTTGCTTTTCTCACAGGAATGTTTCTAGATCCCCCCAACTTGCAAAAACAAAGTACTTTGTGTTGTTTGGCTTAGAGTGCATTTGTGTTACTCCACTTTAACACAAATCCGAGCTGTTACATATATGCAATCTACAGAAATGTGTCTTCTGAAATCGTAGAGTAACACAAGCTCCTCATTTTCCACAAGGACACACTCCAAAAGTTTTAAATGTCACTTGTGTGAAAAAAAATAGTTTGTGTTGATTCAGTCCCATGACTTGTGTGCTGGTACAAAATTGCATATACACTATATGTAGAGTGTTTGGGGGAAACTGTTGTGTCTGTCTCTCAGCATTAAACCCAGATTTGCTTTTCTTTTGTTAATGACAGTGGAGAAGGTCAAGAGGATGCAGGGGAACTTGACTTTAGTGGTCTCCTGAAACGTAGGTGAGAATCAAGTGATGGAGTGAGGAGCTATGGTCTGGAAATCTTTTAGATACCCACTCAGAGAAGTCCAGTTTTAAATAGATGTGTTTCAAAGAATTTCTTATATCTTAAAACGTGTTTTGCTTATAGAATATAACAGAGTTGACTAAGAAAGAGAGAGAAACAACAGCCTACTAATCTGTTTAAGATGTTAACTGACGCTTTTAAATTTTCTTCCTAAATGTTTTATGAGTCTTTGCGTATTTTCTTAGCTGGGGATGAAGAAATTGAAAACTGAGACAAAAGATTTAAATATCTAAAAACATCTACATTCTCTCATTTTAATCATGATTCCCTGCAATGACTGAATTAAACAAAATCTCCATTTTCCTGAAAAACCAATTTCACAATTTTGGTAGACATCTCTGCAAATATACAGGGGTCTGGCAGAAGTAAGGCCTGCTTGAGTGTGGTTGGTAGGTTAATAATATGGGTGTAATAATTTATAGTTTTAATTTGCACATATCACCTAAATGTCACATGGTGTGCTTCAGTGTGATAGTTATTTTACAGAATTACATGCTTATGATTTTGTAATAAAAAAATTTGCAGTAAAAAAAGGGGGCATTATTTTTGCCAGACCCTGTATTTTAAAGGCAGACCTACTTTAATATAGCATTTTTTATTTACTGCATTTCATCAAATCTAAGCCACCATTAATTTTAAGATATACTGTATTTCATAAATCACTGAGCAATAAAATTGCTCCAAAAAGTTTATTATGACAAGCTATTGGTTATAAATACATCCTTCTTCCAGAGATGTTTAAAATGTTAATAAAAATGTGCATTTTAGAAGAGATAAACTATGGTAGTAAAATGGAAATAAATAGTATTATCACTCACACCCTTTAACACTGTTCTCTCTTGCAATAAAATTTCTATAATTTCATCACAAATGTTTAGCACATATCATTTTATAGGATTTCTGTCCACATAGTTGCTTATATATAATCACATCATATGTGATATTATATTTGTTACATATAAGTTACATATATCCAGATATTTAGTGCAGAAACAACAAAAAGAAATAGATTTTTGCTGGGACTGTGTTTATCTAGTAAATTTGTGAATAAACAGTAGAACTACAATCCTAAATTAATGATAAATAATATTGATATCAATGTTCATTTAACTTTCCAGATTCACTTTTTATCCCTTTTAGTGCTTGCTGTGGTTATGAAAGGAACACAAGTATAAATTTGCTCGACATCAAATTATAAGTAGAGACAACTGGGCTTGTTATTCTCAGTTTAGTTAGATGCCATAATTCAAGTTTCAATGCATGAAAAACTCACTTAGCTCTAAACATTTAGGTTGAGAACACAAATATTAATAGGTGTAATTTATTAATTGCCAATGGATATGACCCAGTCAATAGACCTTGGCAAAATCAAATAATCTTTCCTCCTTTAGATATTTCAAACAATCATTAGTCTCAATAATATTTATTAATTCCTCAAATTTATTTAAAGCAATAGTATATGAAGTGATCTTAGGTAAGCCTTGCTCTTCCTCATTCTACAGGTGAGAAACTAGAGAGCAGAAATGTTGATTGACTTGCCCCAAGTCACATAACTAGTTAGAGACAGAGCAGGGGCCTAATTCCAAGTTTCCCTTTTCTGAGACAGGTCACTTCCTGTGACTCTGTATAAGAAATATCATTCAGAATCAGCCTCAGATACTGACACTTCAACTTATAATGCAAATTGACACTTAAGAAAACAAGAATTGCGGTGGTTTTCCCCGCCACAATCATTTACTTAACCAGGAAAATACTAAAGGTTGTGTATGTGTGTAGAACACAATGCTACATGTAGTGCGAGGAAAAGAAATACAGTGTCTTCTGGTGGGAGGTATACGGAAAAGGATGGGCACGTATTTGTGGAAGGAAACAATAGTGGTAAAAACATGGACTTGAGTCTCAACTTTACCATTTACAAATTACATGACTTTGCTCAAATTATACCTTCCTCTCTGAGACTTAGTTTCCATGTCGTAAATGTGGAGAATAAAAACTACGTAATAGAATTACTGTGAGAACTAAATGTAAAAGGCATGGCTTGCAGTAGGAGTTGAATATACACTTCCATCAAAAGTGTGGCATTTTTCCCATGAAAAGTTTATATTTGTAAAGAAACAAAATGCACTCATACATGTGTCAATCAATCAATCCATCAAAATGTGGTACAGATTTTTAAATGCCATACTGTGATTAAAAAGGCAAAAGAAAGAAGAATACACTAGTTCTACCAGTAGCTTGCAGAGTAAAACAAATCACCTGATTAATGGTGAAAATGACAAAAGAAAAACATTACTAGAAAACATGGGCAGCCAACATGTCTCCT
Source organism: Artibeus jamaicensis (assembly GCF_021234435.1). Lineage (NCBI taxonomy): Eukaryota > Metazoa > Chordata > Mammalia > Chiroptera > Phyllostomidae > Artibeus > Artibeus jamaicensis. The sequence continues at coordinate 15,380,253 of NW_026521486.1, read as the reverse complement.
GTTCTCATTTTCTTTACATCCCCTAATCAGGATTTTGACTCATAAATAGGTTGCTGTTAACATAAGACTATATTCATTAAACATACTGTACTAATCCACCAAAATAACTTTAGAAATCATTGTGTTTTCCTACTAATTTGTGAATTGCATATGTTTTCATTGTGGAAATGACATGTGGTTACCATTTCTACTCTCTTAAGAATCTGTGGCAAAATCCCTATCTGAATAAATATCATTACAACCAACATCTCCAGACAACTAAAGATATCCTTGCCCTGAACAAAGCCAGCATATTTCAAAGAGATATTAACTAAATCCTAGTGAATCTTTTGGGCAGTATCTTGTTATGGGATTTGACCTATATAAGTACTTGAAAGTTTTATTCTACATAAAATTTTTATAACTTCTATGCACTTCACCAGAATTGTCAAGTTATAGAAATTTTGATGTAGATGAAAATACTTTGAATGTTATATAGGTCAATCCCAGTGCTTAGAAGGAATCAGGAATGCCTTTAGAAATTAGAATTTTTCTCCCTACTATAAATTAACATAGCCATGCAGATAAGGCCATCAGCAGCCAGATACATTAAGAAAAGATAATGTTCTGGATGAGTTAAATAAATGCTACAGATGGGAGCCTCGATCTCACGTTCCAGTACAAAAGGAGGAATATTTCAATCTCGCAATCTGGGATCCAGTTAAGTGATGGAGAGAAAAGCAAAAAATAGGCAAGAGGTCATCATTGTTCACACACAAAATCTGATGAAATTAAGAATGTGGTAGAGTGAGGTATATTTTGGTGTCTTAAAAAACATGCCCCCCCAAAATGGCGAGGATGATCAGTTCTATGAATCTACCAACAAAACTTTAAACATTGCACTGAAAATGACTTTTATTACTAGTTTCCATCATGTAGTCACCTTGTAGATCTAATTTATACCTCAGAGTTTGACTTGGGCCTCTTTTTAGCTATTTTAATCTAGTTCAATATCTTTAAGTCCCATTACAAGTGTCAAAAGGATATTTAAAATGTGTGTCTAATTCTTCTTGGCTGAAATGCAAATTTAAAACAATGTATAATGGCATAATATTACAGTTTAGGGACTTACACTGAGGCTGGAATGTGATAAAAATAGAACACTAATAAAGTGGATTGAGGAAACACAGAGAATACATACATGTGTATATACATACACATTTCAATTTCAGTTCTCCAAGACTTCCTACAAAATATTTTTAAAATGTATTTGAAATCTAGACTGCTTTCAGGCAGTAGATTTAGTAGATCTGGTAAATGATTACTGATATTCCAACTTCAGCACAGTTTTCTCAAGCACTTTAATTTCCTCATGTTAACGGAAGGTGTTGTTATTTCAGTGAGATGAAGATAATACTTGTGTCTTGAGTGTCTTCCTTGTTATTGAATTTATTGGGGCGACACAGGTGTACAATTCCACCACACATCATCTGTCCAAGGCATTGTGTGTTCACCATCCCAAGTCAAGTCTCTTTCCAGTGTCTTGGGTTTTTAAGAGGCACATTTTTCTAATGGTGTTGTCCAGAGCTTTCCATAAGGGTTGCTGGTGGACCAAAGACCTGTCACTTCCTTCCACTTTCCAGATTAGCCTCAACATCCTCTGCCGCTGGGTAAAAAAACTTCCATGACAATGGAAATTAGGTATGCAGAAGTCATCCTGGCCTAATGTCACCCTAAACTCTATATTAATATTTATATTCTCCTCCCCCTTCCCGTGATTGCAATCCAGCATTTCCTCAAGAAACTGGAACAAGTGTAATTCATGTGGCAATGCAAACATATGTAACCCATCACTTGCTAACACAATAGCATGAGTCTGTTTTCACAATGATGTTTAAGATGTGTTGACCAGTGTTCCTGGAAAATTATATCCAAACCAGCACTCTTCACAGTAAGTAGCCACTGTAATATTTCCAAAGTAGTCTCATAAAAAACCATCAATTAAGCTTAAACAAAATCAGGACTATTTAGCCAGTGAAGGAAATCAACTTAAATTATATTTTGCATTTACACTAAGTGTCTTTTCCTAAAGAGTCCTTATTCCTGAGTTTTTGTTTCATTTTTTTTTGGTTTAAAATAAGGGTGGACAAGTGCACTTTAAATCTTATAATTTTTTTTAGCTATGGAGGTTCTTTACATGTTCTGTATATTCTTTAGTCAGTGATCAAAATTTGGGGTCAGAATTGTGATAATTACACTAGGAAGCCATTATCTCCTTGTTTATATAACCCTTAACCATTTGCTTTAAAGTTTAACATGTATATCTTTATGACTATGCCAAAATTGCTCCCTAAAAATTTCAAAATAGTACTTTAAAATGAAAAAAATTGGGTCTTACTTTCCTTTTCCATGGACAATTTAGGAAAAAAATTATTTAAAAAAACATATGTATCCACGAAAAACAAACCAACCTAAAAAACCTCTGTGGCAGCTTTAAATATTTTTGCCCCCAAACAGCCAGAAATGGCTAACGTACACATTTACTAATATGGAAAGAAACATGCAATTTGCAAAATCCAAAGATGTGTGTGCTGTACGTGTTCTGTCCCTACATATAGATAGATAGGCGGTGTGTACACCATTGAAAGTGGAGACTTTTCATAGACCTATATCTAAAACTTCCAGTTCTTAATTTTCAAAACTTTTTCAGTACCCATATCCTGGGTGAAAACTGATTTTAAGTTCCTCAAAATCTCGCCTCCCAGACTTTTAAATTGACAATAAGAAAAAAAGTCTTAGGCTAGTTCCCAATGGCCTCCACTCCTCTTTATGTTGTGCTTCTCACTAGGAAAACGAATGTTAATATTAAGTACACGTGTCTGATTTTTAACTATCTGGAAGCTTCCCTGAGACCTCAAGGAAAGCCAATAGACTTTCTTCTCAGCTTAAGTACTCAGACACTAAACAGAACTTGCAACACTGAACCGAAAAATTCATAGAGTAACTCGACCTTTCCGGTCTTTAAGGGCCAGTGGGCGGCTGCTAAACTAGGCAATGGTTCTCCCCGGTTAGGGAAGTGAAGCAGCAAGAGGAAGAACCTGAGATAGACGTGTGGGAGCTGCTGAAGAATGCGAACCCCAACGAGTACGAGAAGATCGCCTTCCAGTACGGTATCACCGACCTGCGGGGCATGCTCAAGCGGCTCAAGCGCATGCGCAGGGTGGAGAAGAAGAGCGCAGGTGAGTCCCCCAGGAGGGCGTGGCCGCAGGGGCCAAGTTCAGTATCCGCGGAAGACCTACCTGTGAAACCTCTGCTGGTGATCCTTCCTCTACTTCGCTGGGTTTGGGGTGGGATATGCGGTCGTCTTGGTTACCTTTGGCTTCAAGTGAAATAGTTCGCTGGCCCCGCACAGCACTGGCTGCTCAAGTAACAGACAAGCTACTGAAGGTTTAAGGTAACACGGTTGCATTCAAATACTACCATACTGCTTATAATGGAATATTAACTATTCCCATTGTCACTGGTAATTTCTCAATGACCCCTTTCTCCAGCCTCCACATCTCCCTCACTCTCGAATTCTTGACTCCTTTCTCTTTATTTTACCGTCATATTCTTGCACCCATTTGAACCGGGTGTGGGGAATTCACTTCTCACACCCAGTAAAGTTATCAAAGTGTTTTGTGAAATAGCCATGCTGCTCCCGGGGGATCTGAAATTGATGCAGTTCGTTGTGGTTTAAAATAACTTTGAAAAAAAAAACACTTTTAAGATGTTGACACTGAAAAAGAAAGAAAGAAATACATTTAAAATTGACTGTTAGCTCTTGGGAGTTTCCCTATACTTGGTCATTGTCAATTACGGTATTATGACGCATCAGGTTAATATATCAATCCTATTATTGTTTTTTGAGTGTTAATATTCAAATAGAATTTTAAAAAATCTCACCATCTCGTTTTAAAAATCTGCCCTTTATTTCTAAACCACCCTGTAAACTGCTTGAGAAATGATCTCAGAGAAATGTAAGAAAGTTTGTTTTTCTGCTGTTCTCAGACACCACTCTCTCAGACTCCCGAAGTTTTATTTCTGAGAGGTGTTTGAGACTGAGTCACAGACCCGTGAATTCTGAAGTGTAGAGCCAAACGGCATCTCTTTTCCCCACACGGGTCTTCTTATTCTGAGTTCTGAATCGATGTCTGGAGGTATGTGATAGACGGCTTTTTTTATTTTATCTTGTTTATTTTATCTTGCTAAAATATGAAGACGTGAGCTTGTTTAAGCAGTAGTATAATAAAGTTGGAATGATGGAAATGCAAGCATGACAGTTTCATGAGGCATTCCACACTTGTAGATGTTTTACAAACTGTCTGAATGAGAATTATTATCTTTAAAATCAGAGAGAAATATGAAATTAAAAAAGATGTTAACTGTCTTTGTTTAGGGCCTTTCAAAAGCAATACTTTTTAAAAACCACTATGTTCTAGGTTATTTTAAACATTTTTGAAATCCTTACTTTCTAACTATATGGGTTATTTTAAATGTGCCACTATTCAGGCAAGTATCCACAATGCAAAAATATCTGATAAGCCTATTTCAATTAGCCAAAGGCATTCAATTTAATCTTATGAGTCATTGAATTTAGCTCATAAAGTCTATGATTAAAGAAATTAATTTGTAACAATGAAGACATACAAATATAATACCAATAATCCTGACAGTAATTATGCTAGAAAGATAAGCATGTTCTTCAAGTTTAATTTCACTTGGATGCTTTATATTATACATTCCCTAAAGGATTAGGACAAAAATTTTTCAAGCCTCTTTCAAGAATTCTTTTCTTATGGTTTCTTCCAAAAACATGTATATTCTCTTTAATTTTTAAACCATTTTAATGTACATAAAACAACAGAATTCTAAAATACGAAGGATAATTTAGAAGATTTCTAATGTTTTTATTCTGAGTCTCAATTTTTCATTTTGTTTGAGTTCTCACACATATATTGACTGTTTAAATTCATAGCCTATATAAATGCATATTAACATAGTTTTGCTTCTTCTCTTTACCAGCTTTTGCAAAAATCCTTGATCCTGCATATCAGATTGATAAAGGAGGCAGGGTAAGGTTTGTTGTGGAATTGGCAGATCCAAAGTTGGAGGTGAAATGGTATAAAAATGGTCAAGAAATTCGACCCAGTACAAAGTAAGTGAGCTTTGCAAATGATTGGTGATAACTGTATAAATCAAATAATAGTTTGACTTAATTTTCTATGAATAAAACAACTTTTTAGTTAAACCTTTGTAATACAAAATCATACAGAGAGAGTAAAAACTTTTTATGTATTTTGGAACCATAAAATTATAGCATCATACAAATTAATATTTGTTTTATATTTTAATTATATACAGAGTATTTCAGGTGATTCTCAATTATGGTTTTATGTCACTATAGGTTATATATGATTATTTCAGAGCATTACCAAACTTCTCTCAATTTTTTAAAATAAAAATTTGAAATAGATATTTGCTATACTGGCTGGAAGTCACACTATAATTAGATAACTTTTGTTTTTCCAGAGTAGCACTAAAGCCTGTGTTTTATTACTGCTTGGCTCTCTCCCAAATGAAACAGCGAGACTAATCCCTGATACCTGATGGTATCGCTAGTCTATTATGAAACTGCTTTACAGAGATCCTTCTCAGCATGAGAGATTTTCAACTGCAGTATATTTTTTAAGTTAATAGAGTCATGCAAACATTTATAAAAGACTTTAATCCTGAAAATCTGTTACTCTGTAATACAATTAGGTGGTTTCCAATTTCTAACTGTGGACATGCCTACAGAGTGACTGCAATGATAATGTTTATACCTGGTAAAAATCTCTTGAAGGTGGCCTGGATTTACCAAAAATATAATTTTACTTGGTTATCTTTATCTAGAAAATGTTCAGTGTTTTATTCTCAAAATCTTCAATTTGAGAGTTTCCCAAATGAAATTTTTTCTGTACTCTATTATAATGCCCTGACATACTCATCCATAATCCAAGTCACAAATAATTAAATTTTGCAAACTTCTGGACTTTTAGTTCTGTTTTAATTCCAAATACCCAAGTTCTTTCTTAATGATGGTAACTATGATATGATAACACGAGTTCTTAAACTTATTTAAGAGAATGTCACATTCTATAGAATTACTGTCTGTATTAATGATTAAGTTCATATTATTGCTTAAATTATAATAATTTATTTGCCCCCTGAAAATCCATGTCACTGGGCGAGGCAAGGAGTAGAATCAAGGAATCAGTGAATAACATCAATTCTCAGTCCCTCTACAAAGTAGATAAATTGGTCATTTTTTAAAAATGTGCAGAATTGACAGTCTCTCTGACAACCTCGGCCAACCCTATTTTCCAAAAATGTGTTAAGAAATTAATAGAAAACATATGTGTATTGATATATAGTTGAAATAAAAATCTCGTGTAAAAGAAAATAATAACTGGCTTGTGTGGTTTAGTGGACCGAGTGCTGGCCTGTGAACCAAAAGGTCACTGGTTCAATTCCCAATCAGGGCACATGCCTGGGTTTTCCCCCAGGTCCCCAGTAGGGGGCACACAAGAGGTACCCACATATTGAAGTATTTCTCCCTCTCATTCTCCCTCCCTTCCCCTCTCCTAAAAACCAGTAAAATATTTTAAAAAGAAAACTGAAATCAAATATTGATGTATAAGTATGCACGTGAATTACATTATTATAGTATAAAGATAAAAATTGGTTTCATGTTTGATGTCCATTAAACTATATAAGATATGCTACATAAACGACAGGTCAAAATCATATCCCTGTGTCTCAAGCATTACCAAATTATAAGCCAAACTTTCTGGTAATAAAGAAAATAAAATCAAGCTAATGGATTCTTCATCTTCCCTCTATTTAAAACAGATACATCTTTGAACATAAAGGATGTGAAAGAATCATGTTTATCAATAACTGTTCGCTAACAGATGATTCGGAGTATTACGTGACAGCCGGTGATGAGAAATGTTCCACTGAGCTCTTCGTGAGAGGTAGAGTGAAACCCCTCACTGCAGTCCTCTAGGGCTGACAGCTGTCCATCTCCCGGGGGTAATAATTAAGATGAAAGTGGTGAGCTGAGCTCCTGGCTCCAGGGCAGAGCTAGTAGCACCTCTAGAGATGGTTTACTTTGGAGGTTCAACTGGCTCTGCATTGCACATGAACGTGGACAGTTAATGTGTGTCCTAATTAATCTTCAGGTTTGTTAAAGACTAGAAGAGCCAAGGGGGAGAAACAAAACAAAACTGTTGAGTAGAACAGCCTGGAGGTTTTGACTCAAGCAAGCAGTGTTTTACAGTATAAGTGCTCTAGCTATAACTTCTGAAACCCAACGAAGTCTGCAGAATAATCCTCACCTCACACAGTCCGCTGATCACAAATCAATTTCTCTTGAAACCAGTTTCATAACTGAAGGGGCATCAGTGGTTGGCTCTGAGAACTCTGTAGACTATCAGTTACTAAGACACTGTGAAAAGAGCCAGAGGATGTCGCTGAAGCCAGGCATTACTTTTCTGTGTGTGTGTGAGGCTCACTGATTAATGCAACTCTGCACTCTCCATCATCCATCTAGAACCAGAATCAAAGAGTTGTAGTCTTAAGGGTTCTCCTTCATCAGAAATGTTTCAACCTGGTATCTTATTTGCCACCCCCCCATATGAAGTTTGATGCCTTTTGTCTTTTCTCTAGAACAATAATTTATTTGATTTGAAAAGTTCTGAGAAAACTGGAAAAATTTCCCCAGGGTTGTCAGCTATTTTGCCAAGAAAACTCATACAGACCCCACCTCTTATCTGCCACTGTCTAACCATACCTCTGTGATGTGACATTTTCTTACTGTTGGTTTTTCATCTGGGGAGAAGTTTGGGGTTGTGAGGCAGGTTTTAGACATTTAGTGATTCTGATTCCCTCTTTTTTCACACTAGAGCCTCCAATTATGGTGACCAAACAGCTGGAAGATACAAATGCTTACTGTGGGGAGAAAGTGGAATTAGAATGTGAGGTGTCTGAAGATGATGCCAATGTAAAATGGTAAATAGCTTTTCTGAGGTCTGTTCATTTTTAATAGACACACACAGAAAGTACCTTCATAGTTTGGAGAAGAGGAAATTGGTTTTACAGGTATGAAAAGAATCTCAATTTCTTTTGTGTTAGTAGAAATGGTAATTAAAACCATACTGCATGGATGGAACTGGAAAGCATTATGCCGAGTGAAATAGGCCAGGCATTGAAGGACAAATACCATATGATCTCACCTTTGACAGGAAGCTAAAGAATAAAACAAACAAGCAAACAGAATAAAAACAAAGACACTGAAATAGAGAACAAGTGGGCAGCGACCAGAGGGGAGAGGGAAGGGAACTTAAGGGGAAAAAGGGGGAGGGATTTTGAGGAACAAGTATGAAAGACACAGAGATGAGTACTGGGGGGGGGGAAATGGGAGGGAGGGGGGAGACTGGGTGGGGGGGGGAGGGTGGGATGGGAGAAATAGATAAAAAAAATGTACTTGAAAAGTAACTAAATAAAATTTAATATTTAAAAAAATAAAATAAATAAAACCATACTAAGATACTGTTTTTTTTAACCCAGAGTACTGAAGAATATCTGGAAATCTATATTGTAACAATGTAGGGCAGTAGGCAATACTAATAATAAATGGATGGGTCAAGGTTGCCCAGCTCTGTTTAACTCCAAAGCTTGTAGATGCTCTTCATCTGTGTATCATGCTTCCTCTCACTATACTGTGCAAGCAACTTACATAGAAAAATATACTTCCTTTTTCATTTTATTCCCAGTCACTTTATTATAGTACCTGAAAAAATATTTTAGACTGAGAATCACCAATGACTTTAAAAAATAAAAACCATTGTTTTGTCTGCAGGAAGTGTTTTCTCAAGTTCTCTTTGAGCCCCTTCAAAATTAAAGAGTAAATGATTCAGAATCCTCAACTGAAATGCTTTGTTGAGAAGTATAGAAAACTTCACAGCTGGAATCTTTACTAACTGGTACAGAGCAGATAGTTCATTCTAGTCTAGAATCATAGCTGTCTTTAAGATGTATTAACATGTTATTCTCACCAGTGTACGTCAAACCCCCAAACATGGGTAGTATCCACATTTAGCATATTCATCTGATTGCTCCTGAGTGGAAAGAGGGGGCTTATGTTCTTTTAATGTAGTTTTCCAGACAATATTTGTTATAATATTAATGCATTGATAGATTGATTTGTAGATTCTCTAATTCAGTAAATAGTTCTTGAGTGTCTGGGACCTGCCCAACACCCTGCATGGTACTGGGATGTGGGAAAAACAAGACCAATACGATCTATGTCCTGAAGGGCTGTTTATCAAAATTTTGTAATAATCTGTTTTAACACAGGTTTAAGAATGGTGAGGAGATCATCCCTGGTCCAAAATCAAGATACAAAGTTAGAGTTGAGGGCAAAAAACACATTTTGATCATAGAAGGGGCAACCAAGGCTGACAGCGCAGAGTATTCTGTAATGACGACAGGAGGACAATCATCTGCTAAACTTACTGTTGACTGTAAGTAGGACTTCTTTGGATGTCTTCCATGTTGGCTTCCTCATGGTGTTGCATTTGTTAGTTCAGTTTCAGTCTATCTCATTTCTAGCTGTGGCAGTTTTGATTATGCAAAATTAAATTCCATTCTAGCTCTGAGTGTGTATGTCATATTAGTTGGGGTCTCTGAGAAAAGAACCCATGGTTAAAAAATATTTTAATCCCCAAATCACATAAATAGATGATAAATATTTAGACATGATATCAAATCTTTATAACAGTCTCTTAATTCACAGGTGAACTTGCTATTTACTCATTAAACAAACACTCGAGATTCTGTGATTACATTTAGGGTGGAAGTTACTCCACTAACAGGCCTCAGTTGAGAACCTTGTAAGAGCTAACGTGCTAATATGCTTCAGGGGCAGGAGAGAACTAATGTATTTCCCCAAATGCTCACTATCTGTAGTCAGTTCTCAATGGCAGAGTCTGTCCCTTTTGGTTAACCATGAAAATTAAAATAGCAGATGTCACAAAAAGATCGGTAGTACACACAGTGCAGAAATCTGCTTCTTTACTTTCTTTCTGAGTTCAGTTGCAATTTGTATGATCACTGAGTTATTCGGCAGTAATTTCAATACACTCCCATGTTTTCATGGAATATGAGAAATTTTGGTTTAATATCAAAAAAGAGTTTTTGTTTAACTTGCAAACAAGTTTAATAGTTTCTTTCTATTGTATTTTTTCCATCACCATTTATCCCCTTTACACTCTCTTCAATCCACCACCCCTACAATCACCATACTATTGTCTATGTCCATGAATCTTTCTTTTTTTCCAAAAATATTTTTAATCATAGGCAGATCCTTATCTGATATTTGTATCCATGTAAAGCAATGATATGATTCTGTGCCTCTAATAACATTAACAATAAAAAATAAAGCAATTACAGTTAGTTCTGCTATAATGCAATATACGTAGTTCTAAAAATCGCTATAGTAGCCAGAGTTGCACAATAAAAACCAAAGGACTGGTGGAGAAAATAAGGTTATGGGCACAACACTCAAAAATTTTGTCAGCAACACATTAAAAAAAAACATAAGAACCTAAGAAAAACCATTAGCAGAGTTTTACACATGTTAAATGGTTGATAAATAGTACAGCGTATATGACACTTGACCTTTAAGAAGACCTGAAATTTGCTTATGAAAGCGGTGTCGGTAGTTCTGCAGTGTGTGAGCTGTTGTGAAGGAGTGGACAGAGGTTATCTGAAATCAGATGGACAGTGGTGATCTCAGCTCTGCATGAGTGTGGCTCATATCACATGGGTGAACCGGGACAGCTGGCAGATGTTTGAGGGGTGTGTATACATGTGTATGTTGTGTAGTCCTACCTGGCTCAGTCTAGCTGGGTGCAGTTTTCTGGATTATCCTCATCTTTATCATGATAATATTGTCTCTAATCAAACATAAAATTTGTGTTTTGCTCCAATTTGTTCCCTAGTATATCAATTGCATTGGAACAAATTCTCATTTTCAAAACAAGCATTAAGAGCAAAACTGACTGTACTATTGTGAAATGGCATGAGCATGGCCTGTCTAGACTGGGTCTGGCACTTACAACCACCTATTGTTTCTGTAGTGAAGCCTCTGAAGATCCTGACACCTCTAACTGATCTGACTGTAAAACTTGGAAAAGAAATCTGCTTGAAGTGTGAAATCTCGGAAAATGTAACAGGAAAATGGACTAAAAATGGGCTACCTGTTCAGGAGAGTGACCGTCTAAAGGTTGTACACAAAGGAAGGTGAGCAAGCTAGGAGACCCCTGCGTGAGGGCTGGTCCCCATTTCACTGTCTCCACTTCCTAAATGACATATTTGGCAAGGATGTTCGAAGAGCAGTCATAGGGAAAGGATCTATTTCTGACTCGTTGCTCTCAAATGGCAAGGACATGTGATTTCTCTGTTGTACATCACGTCCTACTTGTGATCCTGGATCTGTACCTTATCGTATGGCTCTTTGTCTATTCAAAACCCACTGACTGATTCTTTCCTACCTAAACAGAATGATAGTAAATTCTAGCTGAAGAACTGGTCAAGCTGGATTAACTGTCCCTAACCAATGAGTGTCACGTGATTTCCTTCTTTCTTTCTTTCTTTCTTTCTTTCTTTCTTTCTTTCTTTCTTTCTTTCTTTCTTTCTTTCTTTCTTCCTTCCTTCCTTCCTTCCTTCCTTCCTTCCTTCCTTCCTTCCTTCCTTCCTTCCTTCCTTCCTTCCTTTCTTTCTCCTCCCTTCCTTCCTTTCTTTCTTTCTTTCTTTCTTTCTTTCTTTCTTTCTTTCTTTCTTTCTTTCTTTCTTTCTTTCTTTCTTTCTTTCTTTCTTTCTTTCTTCCTTCCTTCCTTCCTTCCTTCCTTCCTTCCTTCCTTCCTTCCTTCCTTCCTTCCTTCCTTCCTTTCTTTCTTTCTTTCTTTCTTTCTTTCTTTCTTTCTTTCTTTCTTTCTTTCTACTTTTTTGAAGGGGATGGCATAATATACCAGAATCTAGCAAAGATCTAGGGCATGAATTCTCAAATTTGGATCCATAGATTCCAAAGAGATCATGAATGAACTTCAGGGGCTCTCATAAATCCTCTGAAATTATAATTCTGTGTGTACAAAAATACTTGCATTTCTCCAGTAAGAAGAATTGGAGAAATCTATCAGTTTTTCACTGGTTTGTGATCTCTCAATAAAGTTAAGAAGTATTAATCTAAGGTTTGGTATGTAAACCAAATCAAGCCTATTCTTAAAAATTTCTTGAATCTTAAAGTATGATGTTAGTGAGATATCTACTTTTAACCTTTCTAATGCTATGTGAAGAGTTAGAGACTCTTGCTTAGTAAATAAATTGTATTTGTAAAGATAATTCTATATAGACTAAAATAAATATTTAATATGGACCAATAAATAGGATAATTAAGATTTCATATTATTCTCTCTCTCCAGGCTATATGAAACAAGTTAATTAGATAAAAGCCAGGTGTCTTCTCAGTTTGGGACATATACAATCAAAATCTTTGTAAAGTCTTAGACATATGTTTTTCTTATTTCCTTAGAATCCACAAGTTAGTGATAGACAGTGCTCTCATTGAAGATGAAGGTGATTATGTATTCACACCAGATGCCTACTCTGTTACTTTACCTGCCAAAGTTCATGTTATTGGTGAGTCGATAAAAGAAATCTATACAGAGTTGTGTGCTTTTATCTTTGTTTTTGCTTACCTTAGAACTGTAACATATTCAAAACCATGTGATATTTAAATTAAAAAATATATAACTGTTACTAATCCTATATAATGGTTGATCTGTTATAATGGTTGATTCTTAAGAAATCTTATGATGAAGTAGTTTTGCAAGATGCCAGGTACCATCTACATTAATGAACTCCTCTTACAATTTTTCAGTCAGATAAAATATTGGTTACTACCAATGTTTGGCAGTAGCCAAGCACTGGATATTCACATGGGAATGACTGTCTGATAACGAAGGCCATATTTCTTATTCCAGATCCTCCTAAAATCAACCTGGATGGTCTTGATGCTGACAATACAGTGACAGTAATTGCAGGCAACAAACTTCGTCTTGAAATTCCCATCACTGGAGAACCTCCTCCTAAAGTTATTTGGAGCAGAGCAGATAAGGTTTGTTCTACACACACACACACACACACACACACACCCCACTTCCTGCCCTCCATTAGTCAGATGAAAGAAGGAGGCAAATAAAAGTACAAGGATACAGCAACAAGGTGATTATTTTGTCAAAGAAAGATCACCCATTTTCAGACAAATGTAATAATCATTCATTCACTCTTTACAGTTTTGAGTACCTATTATGTTCCCAACATGCTTTTATGTGCAGTGAACAACAGTCCATTTTTCTTTCTAATGAATGTCAGGGAATGGGGTGGAAGAGAAAGAGACAAGGAATTATTAAATAAATAGGCAGGCATAATTATTTTGTACAGTATAACAATAAGTGCCATGAAGACAAAAATAGGCTAATATGATTAACAAACGACCATTTGGTGAGTGCCAATAGCATCTCTGAATGACAACAAGAACCAATCACATGAAGATCAGAGAAGATTTCCAGGTGAAGGCACCGCAACTACAAAGGACGGGGGGAGAGAATGAGCTTGACGTGTTGGAGGAATAAAAAGAAAGCCAGCGTGACTGAGGCACCATGAGGAGGAGAATACTAAGGCTGGGGTAGTAGATTAGTGCCAGTTTCCTATGTGACCCTATGGCTTCCTATAAAAAAATTTTTTTACAGGCAGCAAAACTATTCCATATGATTCTATAATTATGAATACATGTCATCATAGATTTGTCAAAACCCATAGAATGTACAACACCAAGAGTGAGCCCTCATGTAAACTGTGGACTTTAAATGATAATAATGTGTGGGTGTAGGTTCATCATTTGTAATGAAGGTACCACTCTGACATGGAATATCAATAATGGGGGAGGTTGTGCATATGTGGGAACAGAGGTAATATGAGGACTCTGCACTTTCTGTTCAGTTTTGCAGTGAACCTAAATCTGTTCTAAAACTAATTTATTAATAACAATCATCACCACCCTGACTGTTGTTGCTCAGTGGGTTTAGTGCCGGCCTGCAAACCGAAGGGTCACTGGCTCAATCCCCAGTCAGGGAATGTGCCTGCGTAGTAGGTCAGGTTCCCAGTTGGGGATGCATAAGAGGCAACCACGTGTTGATGTTTCTCTCCTTCTCTTTCTCCCTCCCTTTCCCCTCTATCTAAAATAAAATAAAAATCTTTCAAAAGAAAAGGAAAATTGAAGAGGATAACATAACACTAACTTAAATGAGTATTTTTCTTTTCACATTAAAAAAACACAACATCTTTTATAATCAAGATTATAACTAGGCTAATATGATAAAAAATTTTTCTATTATAAAACAGAAAAATTAAACTATTTCAGGTATTCTTATTGTTGTCATAATACTTTGTTATTAAAGACTTATGAGTTCTAATTCAGAGACAAAGGAGAGTTAACAGTAATTAGTGGCAGATTACTTAGATTCCCTAAAGTTGCCATGATCATCTATCTCTGTTTTTCCTCTTTGTACATTGGTTGTTCATTGTCATGTAGAAGATACAGCCTTGGAATCAGAAAAATGCAATGCTCCTTTAAAATCTGACTGAAGAAAAAAGGAAGGAAAAAAATGAAGGAGAAGAAGGGAGAGAAAGAGGATGAGAAGGAACAAAAAGAAAATATAATAGCTCAATCTCACCATCTTTACTTTGAGAAAGAAATGTTCATTCTTTCATCTCTTATCAGAAGGGAAAAATCAATACTCAATAACTTGTATGAAAAATTGGCATTGCAGCTTTCATACCTTTTCAGTATTTTTAAAATGTCAAGATATCTAAGAAAATGGAAAAAAGTCATTATTTAGTTTCTGAAATAAATTTGACTATTTCCAATTTTATATGCACAATGACTCCTCTCCTAGAATCATACTCTACTCACAGTCTTAGTTCTCTGAATTTTTCTTTGGAGAGTTCATGACTGGTGAGCTTTGGAGTCAGATCCCCATTCTACCACTTCTTAGCCATGTGGTCATGGGTTACAGTTTTCTTGTCTGTAAACTGGGATGATAACACCTTTGTCCTTGGAGTTGATGGAGGATTAAACTAAGAATGTGTATTTTAGGCATTGGCACCACGTCTGGTTTAAGTTACAAGGCACTGTAGACTCATCCTGGTTGTATAGGTCATGCCGCATCTCATTTCTTCCCTCTTTAGGCTATTACGGAGAGCAGCGGCCGGATAAGATCAGAATCTTACCCGGACAGCAGCAGTCTGATTATTGATGTAGCTGAAAGAGAAGATTCTGGTGTTTACCACATAAATCTGAAAAATGAAGCCGGAGAAGCCCATGCAAGCATTAAGGTTAAAGTTGTGGGTGAGTCCATTGAATCAGTAAACTTCCCAAATCAAGTTCCCATGTCTAGGTCATGAGTAGGCTGTTAGCTATTGATTCCTTCAACTTTTCTGTGTAGCCAACAAAGAGAAAAATAGTATAGCTATATTTTATAAATCACCATCTTTCTTTATCTACCTTTTCCACTTCTTTCTTTCTTTCTTTCTTTCTTCCTTTCTTTCTTTCTTTCTTTCTTTCTTTCTTTCTTTCTTTCTTTCTTTCTTTCTCTCTCTCTCTCTCTCTCTTTGGGGGGTGTGGAGGACATATTGCAGGAATGAGTAGCTGAGACAGCCACTAGGTTCTGGTCATTAGCTCTCCACAGTCATATTCCCTTTTGGTGCCCTCTAAAGTTACTGAAATACAATTGCTAAGTAATTTCCCACATTGTAATCATTGTAGAGGAGTACAATTGCTCTTGGTCCTTAGATGACCATTTAAGTATGTTTTTCCTAAGCCTGAAGCCAAGAGAAAAGAATCTAGCAATTTATTGGTGATCCAAGGTCTTACGAACTCTTATCTCACTTTAGTTGTCCCTTAAACATATTTCAAATTGACCAAAAACTAAGGTCACTTTATCAGGCATTGAATTGTGTATACAAGACATGGTAACTTGCCATTTTTGACTTGGATTTCCACCAGTCAACGTCTTGAATCTTCCAACTAATGTAAAATTTATAGTATTCAGTCCTTGATTCAGTGCTGGTGGAAGTTCACTTTGTAATTATGAAACAAACAAAAAACTTGCATTTGACCTTGAGTTTCTTAGTTATTATGTTCAAGGTAAAGAACAAGAGTCTTAGGTTTCATGTGGGGCTGATTATCTCATGTGGTGACTTTGCTTTAAAGGATTTTTTAAAAATTTCTATTTGCCTTACCTTCTTTGCTCATTTTTTAAAGTTATTGATTTTAGAGAGAGACAGTAAAGAAGGGAGAGAGAGAAGTATTTGTTGTTCCACTTAGTTATGTATTCATTGGTTGCTTTTTCATTGAATATTTTATTACTGTTCTATTGCACTTGTCTCATTTCTTCCCCTGTCATTGGTTGATTCTTGTATGTGCCCTGACCAAGGACTGAACCCACAACAGTGGCGTACAGGACAACAACGCTCTAACCAACTAAGCCTCCTGGCCAGGGTGGCTTATCTTTTATCTCATATGAAGCATGAGTCTTTACCCACATTAGTTACTAAGTGTATTTCAGTAAACGTGCAAAAGTACTCAGAAATAGCACTACTTCATCATTATCACCAAAGAACATACTTTCCAAATGACATTTTTCTTTGCACATTCGCTCTCTTATTTTATTCTTTGTTGTTGTTGTTGTTGTTGTTTGGTTTGCTTGCTGCAGACATCCCTGATCCTCCAGTGGCACCAAATGTGACAGACGTGGGAGACGACTGGTGCATCATGAACTGGGAGCCTCCTGCCTATGACGGCGGGTCCCCAATCTTAGGTAACTGCATGCTGGTCAATCAGCAGAATTGCCACTGGACGCGGTATTCTCTATGCATATTATTAAGAGTATATTAAATAGAGGGTGTTTAGAAGAGAATGTATTATACTATGTATATCTAATCAAAGTGAAATAGTATATTTTGGGTTCTATTATATCAAGGTTTTAATAGCTCTGACGAGTATTATCTGATTGCTTGTTCTCTTTTGTGGTTGACATTTATATTTAATATAATATTGAATTATACTGAAACACTGTGAGTCTAACTTTAAATAATTCTAGTCAGTTAATGTCTAGTTTCATAGAATTATTTCTATGGAAAAAACTTCTAGAGTTAAATACTTAGAAGAATTCTATTTCCATGTGGAACAAAAACTTTCTTCTACTTACAAATTTTGAAACTCACAAAACTGGTCATTTGCCCTTCATTCATACGTTGCTGGGATTCAGAGCTGAAGCTATTGCTCAAATATACCTACTAAATAAGTTGTTATGACCTACCTATCTGTGATCTATTTTTTCTTAGTACAATTTTAATTTTTCTAATCCTATTATTTTTATCTCCTGTGTTGTTAATACATATAGTCTCTATAATCTCTTTCAAAGTGATTGAAATAAAGTGGTTTAAAAACATGTACATACATGACTCTTTGACCTAGAGCACTGAGAATATTGAAAAATGTAAGAACTTCTAATATCTGACAAAGTCCAACTTTGGAGACCAAGGGAAAAACCCAAGTTTCTATTATGTATCCCCTGCAGGATACTTTATTGAGAGGAAAAAGAAACAAAGTTCCAGGTGGATGAGGCTGAATTTTGAGCTCTGCAAAGAAACAACCTTTGAGCCCAAAAAAATGATCGAAGGCGTGGCCTATGAGGTCCGGATCTTTGCTGTCAATGCCATCGGCATCTCCAAGCCCAGCATGCCCTCCAAGCCATTTGTTCCTCTGGGTGAGTGAGAAGAGATGTGTCTTTGTCATGGGCATCACTGGTCCACATTGTGACTGCTTCCTTCCGACCTCCAACTGGAGCAGACCTGGAAGCTTCTTGGAGTGGTGGGTGAGCAGGAGGTTGGAGATGGTTGTTACCTGCCTAAGAAATTGGGTAGAGTTGAATGTCCTCATAATGGCAGCCCTTGAGTTCATTACCAGAGTTCCAATGACAGCTGCGGGTGGCCCTGGTTCTGCTCCCCACTAAAAACATGTTGCTCAACACACTGGCAGATAAGCACTCTCCATTTGTCCTTCTGAAGTCATAACCTCTCAACTTGGTATGAACATTGTAACTAAAACAGATTGAGATTCATTCAACAAAGCACACTTGAAAATTAATTGTTGTTTTACAATCCCATCTTAAATGTTATCTGTTGAACCACAGAGTCAGTTCAGCAAAGACAAAGAAAATAACAGGTCCTTGCTATTTTATGGTAGTAAAGTTTTTTTTCCTATAGAAAGATTTAATACAAGAATTTGTACTTTAAAATGAGAGAGTTATGGGAAATTTACTGTAGCTCAGTGGATTCCAAACTTTGACTTTTCCCAACTTCCTTGGGCCTCTCAGCCTCCAACACTCAACCCCCAGCGTGGAAGGAACTCGCGGCAGCATTTGTAAGTATCATGCCACGTCTGGTGGATTTTGCTTTACACACAGCATTTGCTCAAGGAGTCTTCATTGAATTTGATTAAGATGCGGGTCTTTGGTGTATGTTTTTATTTGTATCTCAGCTCATTTTCTTACCATGTCTTGGGCCATAACCCTGTAGTTAATCATTTCTGCTTTTCCTGTCTCTTTTATCTCTGAAGCTGTAACCAGCCCTCCTACGCTTCTGGCTGTTGACTCTGTAACCGACACCACTGTCACGATGAAATGGCGGCCCCCAGACCAGATTGGTGCGGCAGGTTTAGATGGCTATGTGCTAGAGTATTGCTTTGAAGGAAGTAAGTACAACTCATTGTTAAAATGCGTATCATCATCACTAGGTGAGACATGCTCCCTCCCCCATTCTTTTGTTTCTCTCTCTTGGGAATTCATCTCCTTCCTGTGAAAAATGCCAACAAGCCAAAGCTCATTATTCTAAGAAGGATAAAAAAGTAGCCCTTCTTTGATACTTGAGGCTAACAAATGGAGATCTTGAAAACATCCTAGGTAGGCTGCCCCATTGGACAGCACAGTTGATCTAAGACACGGGAGGAAGTGGGTGTTGACGCTACTTCAGGGATTTCCAGTTCTTGAATGGGAGGAATTAAATTGTACCAAAGCGAAATAAAAGCCTAGTTAGGAGGAAGCAAGTTGGAGATTTCGTATTCTGAGCAGAAGTCAGCTATCAAAAGAGCTGCCTGTTTGGGGGAATAAAGAGCCACTACATATTTGGCTATCCGGTGATCCTTCCCTGCCTTCTTCAAGGGGGAAAAAGAAGAAAAATTAAGGACAACCTCTCCGTGTTTAAGGGAAGCAGCACTCAGTCCCACATGGAGTGAGAAATGGGTTCCACATGTGGCAGTCACTTCTCTCAGAGGCTGGGTACAGAAAAATGTAATCACTTACATTTAGGAGCAGAAGAGAAACACGAAAACAATCGCCGATTAATAGAAAAGGAGAATGACTTGAGAAAATATGGGCCAGAGTGCCAGAGTGTGCCTAAAACCAAAAAAGAGGTGAAAAATCACTGAAAGCCTCTTATGCTTTTGATTTCCTACTTGTCATGCTTTGAAAATGTGTGAATCGAATTGCCCCAGCTCTTGACTCAGGCTCCATTCTAAACGATGGTAGGCAAACCACCCACAGGCAAGCACATTCGTAGCCCCACAAATGATGAGCCAAGATGTAGTCTCAAAGAAAACCCCTTGGACCCCAGACTTTAACATGGGTATTACATGAAGGAAGGAGACACCATAGAGCACATGGGGGAAATCAGGAGTGTCACACAAATGTACCACCCCCAGAGGACAAACCTTGAAAAAGAAGAAACTTCTTATGATGAGAAAACTGCTGAGAAAGAAATCCCCAGCCCCTGGATGGGGGCACTTGTGGAAACGACCAGGGTTGGTCAGGAGGGCAGATGGGGAGGGGTTTGGAGCATCCTGGTAACAACACTCAGTTCCATTGGTAGGTGCTGCACTCAGAGAGCACTAGGCTCGTTTTTCCGGGGCTTCGAAAGGCACTAACCCAAACCAGTGGGGACATCATAGGAAAGTCCCCAGAGTTCTCCCGGCCTGGGAGGGGGGTAGTGTCACTAATGCAGCAGGTGAATTCTTGAGAACTTCAGAATGTGGCTCATTCCCATTTCATTCCCCTCCCCCGACCATTCCAAAAACGCAGGAGCACTTCACTACTCTGTTATTTATATCACACGGCCAGCACAGTCTCCCAGTCTCAGATGTATTGTGGCTGCTGGTCACAAACCTTTTGTGTATGTATGACACGGAGCAAATTCTTTACTCTTTTCTTTCTGATAGGTTTAAAAAGTAAGAAGATACAACAAAATGATACATGGCTGTCATTTTGATGTTACCCACCTTAGATAAAATACAACGAAGTGTATTTTACATGATTTCGTGTGTGGTCTGTGTAGATATATATGTATATGGGTATATACATATATACATGTACACAGTCATTATGATGTATATTTCTTTTTTTTTTTTTTTGCCACATAACGTTTTGGAATTAGCTTTCTATGGAACGTGTATATCTTTCTTCTTGCAATCTTTTCTCACTTCCTTGATATGACTGATCTACTCTTCATTCTCTTTTAATGGCTGTTGTCCTCCAGACTAATTTTCTGTAGCGCTTAATGCTTTTCGATATGTCAGGTTTTATTCTGTGAGAGAACACTTTCCTTTATAAGATGGTGTGTTGGTTTTGACTCTGCCTTCCTCTCGTTTTTTTGGGTTTGTTTTTTTTAATGCCTGCAGCATTTTACTCTTTGTTTTCTTCCTTCACTTCCTTCCTAGCTCCTTCTTCTCTTTGTCTCCCTCGGTTGAAGTGGTTCAGGTGTGAAGGGATTGGCTTTTTTCTCTTCCCCTCTGATCTTGTTTCATCCTCTTTTCTCTTGAAATTTTCTTCTTTACTAGTTCTTTGCTCTTTCGTGCACGTGTTCTGTCTCCTGATTTCACTTTCTCATCAACTGCCTCTTGACTACGAAAATATCAACACAGTAGCTCCCAAACCGACCATTGGCTTCAGATGTATCTCTTTTTCAAAGTCCCAAGTAATTTTCATTATTCACATGTCCTCCCAGCCACCAGAATATTCTGGCTTCCTGCCCCTTCTCCCAGACAATCCTAGGAGGGTTGGAATGAGACCGAGGAGGAAGTTCCATGGGGCCCAGGGCAGTCCCTACTCCCCTGATACCCAGAAAGTCATCACCCCAAACCATGGGCTGTGCCCATGACCACCCTGAGAGCCAGCAACATTTCCTTCCTTCTTATAGAATAAATGCAGGCACCACAGGCTTGGGTTGTTTTCTTGACCAAGAGCTCATTGTCTGGCAACCAGGAGCTGCCTCCTCAGCTGCTGGGGCAGTTTCCATTTCCTTTGAGAATTAGAGCCCTAGTGAGACAGGGCTGGCTTTATGATGAGTGCCCTCAATGCATGAGCCCCACTGTGGGAGCACTCATTCCTGGGGACCCTCCCAGGCTGGGGTGGCTGGGGCAGGAGCGAGGATAGACTGTTCCTCTGTGTGCTGGTCCCCTGGGGAGGCCAGGGCCTGCCCTCCTCTCTCTCCAGGGTCTTGCTTGTTCTTCTCCACCTCTTGCTCCCACAGCTGGAGGTGCCCCAGCTTCCTTTCTCCTCCTCTTCTCTGTGGCAGGTGCCTCAGGACAAAACCCACCAAACAGTCTGAACAGAGCAGGCTGTGCCTCTCCTGAGGAATTCCCTCCCCCTTAACCTGTTTGGTCTCTTCCGTCACTACTCTGAAGACAAATATCTTTGCATACTTTGCATACTTTACTAACAGAGAATGCTGACTACTGATACAAAATTCTTCTGGTGTGAAAGTGGGTGTCTTTAATTAATTTTAATGACGGATTCTCAAAGGTACATCAGCAAAACAGTCTGATGAAAATGGGGAGGCTGCGTATGATCTGTCAGGTAAAGTATTCTCTGAAAGCTCTCACTCTTTCTTACTCTATGATAAAGTTTCTGGGAACGTCCCATGACCAAGCATGAAGTACACCCGCCATCCATGCACACAGAAGAAGCCCATAGAGATGGGGGCGGGGGTGGGCAGTGAGTTCACATTTTGGGGTCCAGCCCTTCTTTCTTTTCTGTGGGCATAATGCACACAAACTTTTTGAAGCTGAAATAGGTTTTAGCCCTGGATGCTGAGTTTAAATTCTCTTGACGTCATAGACAAAGCTATAACAAATTTTTTTTTAAAAACCAGAGTATTAGATTGAGGTGAAAGAATTGTGCCAACTCCTTGTGGGGTCTCGGCTCCTGAGCTGCTTCCACTTTTCATGGGTATAGGCTTATTTTCTTCATAAATGGGACCATGGTCAGATTACTTATGCTCATATTAGCATCTCATAGTAATAAACTAGCCAAGATAACACAGAGAGAGTCTATGACTGTAAAGGTCGATGTCTCTCATTCATAAGAATGACATTTTCCTGTTTTTCTGAACTTCACTGTATATGGATGGCTAAATATCATGGTCATGTCCTTCATTATGAAACTGAATTGGAATAAAACTACTGCCAAATCCTTAGGAACAGTTGCTATTATGCAGGAGACCCTAGTATCCTGAATAGAGTTTTTCAGAAATGGCAGAATCTGATTATCCTTCCTGTTATTTATATTTAGCTGATTAATAGGCCATTTTTAATTTAAGTATGAAAAATGCCCACCCATGCACATAGTCTGAATCCAGGCCAAATGATTTAATTGTGGGGAAAATACTAATTTGGATTCAACTGTACCAGTTAGAATGATTTCTTTCACTAAACAACATTTTGCCTTCCTTTTGTGGATTTTAGCTGAGGAATGGATAGTTGCAAACACAGATCTGATTGATAAGACCAAGTTCACCATCACGGGTCTGCCCACGGATGCAAAGATCTTTGTGCGTGTTAAGGCTGTGAATGCAGCTGGTGCCAGCGAGCCCAAGTACTACTCCCAGCCCATTCTTGTGAAGGAAATCATAGGTAGGTGGTGGCCCTTTCAAAAGTTTGTCTTCCTTTCACATTATTTACTCGTATTTTTAAACCCCTTTCTTCTTCAACCCTTCCTGTTTCCTTGTCACTCCTTGAATATTGATTGTATTAATGCTTCCTGAGAGTTAAAAAGAACAAAACAGCTCTGTTCAGGCCATATGGAGGTCAGCCCCAGTTTTATAACTCAGTATGAGGACCAGTTGATTATCTTTACTGGGATCCTCACCATTGACTTTGGGAAGAGAGGGAGGGGAGAAGGTAGGGGGCAGCGGGGAGAGAGAGGAAGAGAAGAGGCAGCAAACAGTCTTATAGCAGCATCATGTCTCAGGTGGGTCTGCAAGGTCAAGGTCATTTTCCTAACACTATGAACGCGGTGTCTGACATCTGCTCCAATGGCGCAAAACTGCTGGTGTCTTAGCCTGGACCAAGTCAGAGCCGCCAGACTCTCAGCCGTTCTTGTCTTCCTCACCACCGTGCACTCACAGTTAAAATAGAAGGGCCACTTTTGCCTTGGAGCATTCTGGATGTGGCCTAAAAAATGATTAGTGTTATTAAATCTCGGTGCTCGAGTACATGCTTTCTTCTATACGCTGTGATGATGAAATGCAAAGTGCTGAAGTACAGCAGTTGTCCCTAGGAGAAGCCCTGGTGCCACTGAGTTAGGAGCTGAATGGGTGATTTTTCTCATGAAATTCTATTTTTACTTGAAAGAATGACTGCACAACAATGTCTACTCAGACTTGGGTATCTGGCAGGCATTTCCTAGAAAAGGAATGGCGGGAGCCTGTCACTTCAAAGAAAATAATTTACAGTATTTTTTGTCAACTTGTCAATTAAAAAATGAACTTTTAAGAAAAATTAGAATTTTGGAAAAATTGTATCCACTTCTAAAAACTTGACTGCTCTCCCATGCTTAAAAATTTTTCTGATAAAGTATGTATTGATAGCAACTCATGTAATTTTTGATATTTATTGAATAATGAAATGCGTTTACATTAGGAAGGTCTGTCATAATTCAGTGAAACAGTATTTTTCAAATGACCAGTACATGTTAAAATCATTCATGCTTAAAAGGTACATTCAAAATGCAAGATAGACCATTTCATTGAAATGGTTTCAGATTCCACATGGCAGCTAACTTTTAAGAAAATACAACTTATCATGTGTTAGTATTGAAGCAAAGAGGGATATTCACAACTGTCTGAAAGTTTATTAAAATATGTATTCTTCTTGTTTTTATGAAGTCAGGTTTTCTTCATACTCTTGAACCCATTCAATAGATGGCAACAGATTTAAGGCAGAAACAAGTATGAGAATCCAGCTAACTCGACTAAGTCAGGCATTAAAGAGATTTGACAAACATACAATAATGCCACTTACATCACTAATTTTTATTAATGTAAAATACGGTGTTTCCATTGAAATGGCATTTATATTATTATTATTTTAAATGAATATCTAATTAAATATTCCAAAATTCTGTTTAATTTGTTTTCTAAATTTTTTTCCAACTGTGAGAGAAAGTTTATTTAGAAAGTCACAGAGGTAGAAGAAGTGAGTCATAGAAGAAATGGGTTCAGGAAACAAGTTACAGAGGGAAAGGGGGAGACCTGGAGCCTGAGAGAGAGAGAGAGAGAGGCATGGAAAACCTGTCTGGGCGAAGGGGTGGGGAAAGGCACGGGCATTCTCCATAGAGAGAGCCAGCCCCAATTTCTCAGTTTTAATTTCTAATAGGATAAATATTGATAGATATAGCCCACATAAACAAGTTTTGGGGGGTCCTTGATAATTTTAGGAGTGTGTTGCAGTGCTGGCACAAAAAGCTTTGAGACTTGCTGCTCTAGGAGAGAGAACACTAGACTGGGGGCCTGGATACCTGGGTCTGGACCGCGGTCTGCCACAGGCTTACGGTGTGACTGTCAGAGCCTTTTGGGAGAGAGTTAGGGGATGGATGGACAGGCGGGAGAAGGCATGAAGCATGCGCGTTTTTAGATTCTGGCGACAGTCTACCTAAATTGAATGGTGTTTCCACTATTTATTAGCGATGTGATCTCAGGCATTTGCTCTTTTTCAGCCTTAATTTCTTCATCTGCAAGACGGAGACAAAAACAGTACTTACCACATCAAGAGGTGTGAGAATTAAATAAATTAGCCCATGTTGCTTGATTCACAGAGGGCTTGCTACCTAATAAGCCCCCAGTCCGTGTTAACTTTTATTGTGATGATAATTTAGTTTGCTGCAGAACCTTACTGATACCTAAAGTTAGAGAGTTAGAGGATCTCCAGGTTCTCTTCCTACCCCAACATTTCGTCCTCATCGTCATTGTCATCATCATCATCTCTGAAAGTTTTTTGAGCACTTATTATTCTCAACCATTGTGCTAAATTCTTTACACAAATAACATTATTTAATCCCCATGACAATCCTGTAAATTAGATGCTGTTATCACACTAATTTTACGCAACAGGAGCCTGAGGCCAGAGAGATCTACTATGTGTCTGATCGAGGGTCTGACTCTGCAGTCCATGCTTCCAAGCAGAGCACAGGCACTCAGGGCTGACTCCAGGTTCTAACCCTGGCTGTGTGGCCAAGAGCAAGTCACTTAGACTCCTGTGCTCCAGTTTCCTCATCATAAAGTAAAAGCAGTACCTAGCTCCTAAGGTGGCTAAGAGGGTTAAATTGGTCCCTTCATGAAAAGCAGTTAGCCCAGTCAAGTGATGAGACCCGCATCCTTCCTGTGAGCCTGCGAGACTCTGACTCCCTGCTCCTGATGGGTTTGCAGCAACATGTTCTAGTGTCTTCGTGCTGTTGAATTAACGGACTCTAACACCCAGCAGGCTAGAGTTCCCTATTATGTACTTCACCGTAGTCACAGGGAGAAAGTTCCTATAAAATTCCAACAGAATCATCTCAATAGCAAGGGCTCAGTATTAAAATTTTTTGTTTTCTGGTAAAAAAAAAAAAAAAGAATGAAAGAAACATCGGGCAGTCCCACCTGCTAATGTGCTGTCTGTAGACCTTTAATGGATTGTTCATTGGAGAATATACTCAGTGTTGGAAACTATGAAAAATGTGTCCGAGGTTCCAAGAGAAAATTTGGTATTTTTCCGTAAATGTTGCTTTAAGCTTATAATAACAATAAAAATAGGAAGTAGCGGTAAAATCAAAGAGGTCAAGGATAAATTTTGTTGTGTTAAACTGTTAAAGCATCTCTTTGAAGAAAGCATTTGGAACCGAAGTTACAGTGTGTAATCTATTAGTGACCCATCTATGCTGAACCGCGGAGACCCCCGCACAGGGAGGTCCAGTGAGCATCATGTCTGCATGCGGATGTAAGGCTGTGTCCAGTGTACTGATCACAAAATCGTGCTATTCTACTCTCACTCAGAGCCTCCAAAGATTCGCATCCCAAGGCACCTGAAGCAAACCTATATCCGCAGAGTTGGAGAAGCTGTCAACCTGGTTATACCTTTCCAGGTAATAATTCAGGGGTCACTCGTTTTCTCTCTCAGTGCTGGGGCGTTTGAGAAGAGGGAGATGCTGTAGTGCTGATGTTCCTCGTGAGTCGGGTTCCTCCCAGGGAGACAGGAAAACATGGGAAGAGATCTGGGGAGCGATGACCTCCTGCTGTGAAAGAGAAAACCTATAGAACTGTCCCAGATTTGCCTTCTTCACGAATGAGATCAGAAGCTCTGGGAGTATGGTGGGGCAGGGGGAAACATTGAGGATATACTAAAACAAGAAATTTTTGACGTTTCTTTCTGCTCCTATACATCTGCAAGACTAACTTTCATTTGAAGTGAAGTTCTCAATGTAACAGTCAGGAAAACAACATGTGCTTACTTCCCACAATTACCCCAAACTGAAGTAAATCCCAAAAAAGGGATAGCTAAAATTTGATGTCTCCTTGTCACTAATCGAAATATGTGACCATTGATAAATCATTGCTCCGGTGAAAGAATTTGTTGTTTGTAAGATTAACCAGGCTTTGCCTACAGTAAACAGTTTTGGGACTGTTTACTACACACACACACACACACACACACACACACACACACACACACACACACTGCACCACCACACTCTTACTCATTTGACTCCTTTTTTGCCTCTAAACAACACTGTTTAGTGGAACTTTCTGCAATGGCAGGAATGTCCTCTATATGTGCTGTCCAGTGTGGTAACTACCAGCCAGACAGAGCAGTTGAACACTTGCAATGTGCAGCTAGGAACTAGTATGAATTTAAAATTTTCCTTAGTTAGGACTAATTTTAGTCTGAATAGCCACGTGTAGTTATAGTATCAGACAGCATAGCCTTAGAGTTAGAAATTGGGTCCCTGCACACATCTGAACACATACACAAACACACATATGCACAGGCACACAGCCACATGAATTCATTCAGACTCAGAGCCCCGGGGGAAACCGAACTAACGAAACAGTCAATTCAGGCCATCATCCTCACTGAACTCTAGGCCCACGCTGCAGAAGAGGCAGTTATCTCCTATGAACACGGTGGGTGAAAACAGAGTGAAAGCCAGGGAGAATGTGAATGTAAACAGTAGAGGGAGAAGGAGATGACTCCCATTTCTCTCCTCCTACAGCCTCAAGTAAAACCAGGAGTTGAGATAAGGCAGGCACTTGGGACAAAACCCAGCCCTGGACTGGGGCTGCTCAGTCATTTCTATCACTAGGGCCCATCCCAGTTCCCAGATCTTGGGGCCTGTGCATTTCACGTCTGTCACTGGGTCTGAGAGAGGAAAGAGCATGTGAACAGGGACCTCATAGGTGGACATCCCAGGGACTACTTAGCTGCCAGGAAGGGGCTGACAAGACTGTGCCATGTTTGTGTATCTGTGTAACCTCCAGAGTTCTCAGAAATATGTTCTCATTCAGTTTGGAAAAAGAACACCGTGTGAGGCAGGAAGGGCAGATTTCCTTATCCCCGCTTGAGAGGGGAAGAAGCTGACGGTCAGAGAAGTTAAGTGGCTTGCCCAAGGTCACACAGCAAGTAAATGGTAGTGCCAAGAGCAGACTCCATATCCCCTAACACTGAATCGAGTGCTTTTTTTATTCCCTGTGTTATCAGAGAGCTCATTTTTTTCCCCCAGTAGCTAATAGCAACTTGCACATTTAAGGAAATAAGACCTAGAACGGTATTGTTCCTTACTTCCCATGTGCAAGTCTGAGCACCCCCAGCCTTCTTTAAGTTCTGTGGCCAGGGGTTTGCTGTGTGTCTCATATTCTTTATTGTAACCCATTGGGAAGCCACATTAGGAGCCTGGAGGGGAGCTGAGCCTACTTGACTGCATTAATGTGTGGTTTCCATCTGCGGGGTGAGTCTCAGTGCTCGGGAATTTTGGAAATTCCTTTGTAATACAAACGGAAACTCAGGTCCAAGAGTGACATTAGAATTTCTCAAAGCCTACTCTTAAAGAATAGTTTCAGCAGCTAGGGGAAAAAAAAACAATTATAGGCAAGTCTGAAACGAGCATCAGAGTGGAATAATAGTCTAACATTTAGATGATATTAATAAAACACTTATGTAGTATGCAGAAGCTTTCTAAAGACGTCAGTCTTTATAGCTACCCTGTGAGGTAGGTACTATCCTTGTTCTCGTTTTACAAATGGGGAAACTGAAGTACAAAGAGTTTAAGTATGATCACTTGCCCAAAGTCACACAACTATTCAGTGGTGCGGTCAGGGTGGAAATATAGATTCCAGCGCCCCAGAGCCCATGCTCTTGACTATTATGTGGCATTGTGCAGGCCTCGGAGCTGAAGACACCCGGCTGTAAAAACCTGATTCTAGCCCTTACTTAGCTGCAAGGCCTTGGGTAAGTCTTTTAACTCCTTATCCCAAAAATGAGGACAATGATACCATTTCGATATGAAGATTATGGGAACCAGTGAACTTCCTGTGCCTCACGTGGTGCCTTGTACACAGAATGCAGTCAAAGCAGCAAGTGTTAGTACTGGTGCTGCTCTGGCTGCTCCCCACCAGGCTGTTTGCCCACCTTGCCTTGATGAGGGTAAGCCACGGTCATTTTTTATTCATAGTGAGAAAAAAATCGTGAGACAGTCTGATTTCCCTCCTCCTCCACTTTTTCTGTCTGTCTTTTTAGGGAAAACCAAGACCAGAATTAACCTGGAAGAAGGATGGTGCCGAAATTGATAAGAATCAAATCAACATCCGCAACTCGGAGACTGACACGATCATATTCATCCGAAAAGCAGAGAGGAGCCACTCAGGGAAATACGACCTGCAAGTCAAAGTGGAGAAATTCGTGGAAAACGCGGCCATCGACATCCAGATCGTTGGTACGTTTGGAAGAAGGAACTAGAACGTTCTGTCAAAGCACTTTTGGGACTAATTGTCCTTGTCATTAAGGCTTAAAGTAAAAATTTGTGTTCAGCTGGCTCAATGTAAATTTTTTTTAAGAACAGATAAATTAGTAAGATTTGTTTGCATTTCAGAATAATTTTGCACTGAGTAAAAGGAGTAGTCATGGGAGACTTGGGACATCTTTGTGAAAGGAAATGAATGGACAGACTTTTTGGTGAAAATCACCTGCATTGCTTTGCAGCCCAGTCCTTTCTTGCTCTGTTTCTCTACTCCTCAGGGATAAATCTATTCCTGTGTTGAATTCTTGCATAGAAGACATTGTAGATTCTAGACACAATTTAACATGTGTCTACTGCACTTAAAATTTGCTATTAATAAAATTTAATGGAGAATGAGGAAATTTTTATGAATGGAAGGGATATGTGCCAAAACAAAGTTAAACACTGAATTGGCTGACCCTGTGGGCTGGTTGGATACTTACCTGTCTAGATAATAAGTAAGGTTAGTTCTTACTTCTGTCCAGTTAGGGGAATAGAGGTACAAGCTCTCATGGAAGGACCTCTCTCACCTGAACTGCTCTATGATTTCCACACTGTCATGAATAAATTTAAGAGCAGAGCTAAGAGAAGCCTTGTTTCCAGCCATTTTTTTTTTACTGTTGTATTTGAGCAAATTTGCTGGAACTTAAGGTTTTCTCACCCAAAGAGCAACTTCCTGTAACAATCCTTTCTTAGGGGGAAAGTCCTTCCTTTGGGGGAAGTTCACACCCTTCAAACTGAGCCCTGTTTTCCTACTGGCTAAACCTTCTTGATCTGACCTGGCTCTGTACTAATGGAAACCCATGGAAGCCTCTGGAAGAGCACTGCCTTCTGAAACACAAGGGACATTCTATTTTTCCACTTTGCCTTGTAGTTATTTTACCAGGTAGTTGTAAGTGCCTGGTATATCCCTTGTACACTGAGAGAGTTCAATAAATAGTAATATTACTATTCTAATTATTTTACTAGTTCTAAATGTATGTGTCTGCCATGATTATGAGAATCTACCAAAGCCATTTACTGTTAGGGAGCAAGTATCTGAAGTCAATGTGAACTTTGAAAACCAAGTTGACTTGGGGTGCAGCTGGGGGGTGGGACTGTAGGACTGGTTGGTGAAAACAGGAGACAGAGTACCAGGGTTCTGGAAACTTCCTGTTGGCGATAACAGACAAGAAGGGAGGCATATTCCTGTGGTTCCATCGGCCGAGCCCGTGAAGACTGCTTGTTAAATTGTATTTAAGAGAGAAAAGTCTTACCCAAAAGCACACCGCAGTTTGTCCTTTTCAGTCTCACATTTTATATCACCTATAAAAATGACTGCAATTGCATTTTAATATAATACCTGAAAGATATTTCAGGAAAGAAAGGCTGATGCTTGCACTGAGAAAGGTAATAGACATGATATTATCTACAAAAATTAAGAAATACTATGGAAATACATAGCATAAAGTAGGGCAAAAGTAGGTTTATAGTTGTGGCTATGTAAAACAGTTTATTATTCTATTTGTATAATAAATAATATAAATAGAATATTTACATAATAGTTTATTCTATTATTTTCCATACAAATAACTGTAAACATATTTATTATATGTTTGTGTAATTATTATCCTCTTTTGCACTTTTGTGCATGATTTAATTGTGGGGGGACTTCCCAATCAACACTTAGTTTTCTTGACTCTGGCCTTCCTGAATGTTACTGAAATTTACTGGAAGGTCAGAGGTCACAGCGAGTAAACCGAGGAAGGATTTTATTTCCTCATTAATGCACTTCACTTAACAAAATGGAAACACTCAATACATACAAATAAATCTTGGAGGGAGAGTTGAAAGAGTGATAAAAACATATTTTCCTCATGCCCCTTAAAGGTGCCTTTTGAGTACAACAGAGAAACCCATTCCCAGGCTGTGGACTCCGTGCTTTTCACCGAAAGTTAGAGCTGCTGAGCCCAGGCGGGCTCTAAATTTCAAGTGCAGCATCAGCTTGCATTTCCCACTAGGCAGGGTGGCCATGTAATTCAATACCAGTAGGCTGTGTCCCTGGAGGCCTGGTTAATAAGGTTTGAGATTTCATTTCAACTTTCTTTTCAAAATCTTTTTTCCCCATGAAGGTGAAAGTCAAGGGTTCCCAGATAAACTTAGCTGGAGTGCATCCCATTTCTCTGAAGTTTCAGAATGGTGAAAGAAATGTGGCTAGAAATGCAGGGACGAAAGGACGTTTTAAAATACCCTCCTGCTGCAATGTGAAGGTTTGGAGGGAAAGTGACCCCCCAGTTATGCCATGAATTTGTCCTGTAGACCGCCCGGGTCCTCCCCAACTTGTGAAGATTGAGGATGTCTGGGGAGAGAATGTTGCCCTATCATGGACACCACCAAAGGATGACGGGAATGCGGCCATTACAGGGTACACCATCCAGAAGGCTGACAAGAAGAGCATGGTAAGGCCTGGCTTTCTCTGGTTCGGCAGGAGCGAAATCACACTGCATAGAAGCAAAGGAGGAAAGAGGAGGTCGGCTCTTGTGAGGAACCAGGGGGGCCGTGGAGAAGCGAGGTGACCTAGTGGAAAGGGTAAGGCGTTTGGAGCCACAGAAAGTCAGATCCCAGCTTTGCCATTTAAGGCCACAAATACATAAACAGGCACTTAACCTCTTCAGTCCCTACCTTCCTCATCTACAGTGTAGGTTCACAAATACTTACTTTGCTTGGTTATCACGGAGCTGAAAAAATATATATAGCACCTAACACAATGCTTAATGGAATTTAATAAATTCATCTGTTCAACAAATATTTACTCACCCTGTATTCTGATTCCAATTTACACCCATTTCTCCTTGTAAAATAAATGTTCAATAGCATGGACAAAAAGGCTCTAGTTGGGAAAGAAAGATTCGAAGGGGAACAACATGTGCAAAGGTCCTGAGGAGGGAAGGAGCTTAGGATGTTCCAGAAGCAACCCAGTTGGAGTAGGAATTAGGAATTTTATAGAAGAGGAGACTGAGGCTCAGAAAGTATAAATGGCTTGCTCAACATCACCAGATTTTAAATGTTAACATGTTGGTCTTCCTGAGCTGAAAGCAGCCACTACACTGTACTACTGCCTTGCCTGTAAGTGAATGAAGAGACATATGAATGTTTGGATACATAACAGCATAGAGCCAGTTTTCACCCTCATTAGAAGAGTAAGACATCTTACTGAATGATACGGATAAGAAGTCTGTAGGCATTTACACCAGTGGATAGCAGTAAGAATGTAGATTATGAAATTTCATCGGGTTACTACAACAAGGCAGGAAGGTTGGTAAGGGCAGTAATAACAACATACATGTGTTTAATACTTTATAATTAATTTACACTTGAGTATGTTGTTACTATTAATATAAAAATTAGTGCTATTTTTCTTTTGGTGAATGAAACATCACCCCTGTTATTTATTCTAATCATCAGTTGGAATAGTTGTATATTTTTACATGATTTTCCTCCGACTTTTTTCTTTCAGGAATGGTTCACTGTCATTGAGCATTATCACCGAACCAATGCCACCATTACTGAACTGGTCATAGGGAATGAATATTACTTCCGGGTCTTTGCTGAAAACATGTGTGGCCTCAGTGAGAATGCAACAATGACCAAAGAGAGCGCCGTGATTGCCAAGGATGGTGAGTTAGCAGTGGGCTGGTAAAAAGGGGTTTTGGACCCCATTCCAGTGCGTGGGGGTTTAGGACATTTCTCCCACACCACTAAGCAATCTTAGACACCAGCTGGGTGTCCTACAATTCAAATCAATTCTGACATGGTCTACCCACAGACAGCATCAGGTCCCATGGGTTATGGGCTCAGTCTCACAAGAATGTGTCCACCTCCCACTTCAGATGCCAATTGTAAGTCCAGGTTGTCACCTGTGCTTCTAACTAACAGACTATATACCAGAGGTTCCAACGACCTTCTCTTCAGGTTTGATCAGTTTCCCAGAATAGCTCACAAAACTCAGAGAAATATTTTGTCTACTGTATCACTGGTTTTCTAGAAAAGATTATAACTCAGGACCTTCCAGATCGAAGAGGGGCACAGGCCAAGCATGGGGAAGGGGCACGGAGTTTCCATGCCCTTAGAGCCCCGCCACTCTCCTAGAATCTCCAGTGTTCACCAGTCCAGAAGCTCTGCGATTTGTGGGGGGCTTTCGTTTTTATACAGGGGGCTTCATTACATATACAGGATTGATTAACTCTCTAGCCCCTCTCTTTTCCTTGGAGGCTTGGGGGAGGGCCTAAAAGCTCTAACCCACTAATCACAAGGTTGTTTCCCTTGTGAACAGTCCTTGGGTGGGGTCAAAAGCCACCTCAATAATATAACAAAAGACACATTTATAGCTCTCCTTACTTAAGAAATCTCAGGGGTTTTAGGAGCTCTGCACCAGAAATGGGGATGAAGACCAAGTGTATATTTGTTATTATAAATCACAATATAATACTGGACATCTGGGAACCTTGGTTTTCAGTGACTAGAGGAGACTGAAAAAAAAAGAGATGTGAAAAGAAATAAGAAATGATAAACATATTTTTTAATTATGGTAAAAATTCCCAAGTAAATAGTAATTTTATTTATTTTTTTAAAAATATTTTCTTTCTTTATTTTTCAAGAGAGGGGAAGGGAAGGAGAAAGAGAGGGAGAGAAACATCAATGTGTGGTTGCCTCTCATCTGTCCCCTGCGGGGAACTGGCCTGCAACCCAGGCATGTGCCCTGACTGGGAATCGAACCGCGATACTCTGGTTCGCAGGCCCGCGCTCAATCCACTGAGCTACACCAGCCAGGGCCCAATAGTAATTTTAAAAGTCAAATTTTTAGAGAAAAATATATTATGTTATTATTTCATTTTTAAAACATACTAGCTGTAATTCGTTCCTGCTTCCAGGCTGTAAGTGTATTAAGTGGCTAAAATCACAGGGATAGGAAAAAGTAGACATTGATTTCTTGAGCTTGGGTTATTTCTGTTCTTGGACACACTCAGTATTGCTACATATAAGACCCATGAAATGGGTGGAGCAGAATTTCATGCCTGTCATTTCATTTCCTCATAAACCACTCTCCTTAAAGCTCTTCCTCATTACTGTCCCTTTAAAATGCACCATTGATCAAAATACTCCAACACCAAATTCTTGTCAATATTTGCTTCAGTTTCAGATGACCTCTGTGTCCCATGTGGGGTTGGCTGTCCATGTGTACCCTCCAGAATGAATGCCGTGTGTTATTCACTCATGTTTTTACATGCTTTTCTACGTTCAGGGGAGTTTTAATGGTGAGTAAAGTATACCAAGAATAACATGATCCTAAGCCAACTTATATATTTCTAATGCTTGTTTTTAAGGTAAAGTCTACAAAAATCCCGTGTATGAAGACTTTGACTTCACAGAGGCGCCCATGTATACTCAGCCTTTGGTTAACACCTACGCTATCGCCGGCTACAACGCCACTCTGAACTGCAGTGTGAGAGGGAACCCTAAGGTACCATGTTGCATTTTTTAAAGTCACATTAGTTAAATTTAAGAATTAACCCCAAACTCTCTCTTTTGTATTTGCCACATTATAAATGTAAGTAGCAACATAAACTGAGGCTCCAACTGCTACTTGCGTCTTATTCTAGGATTGGGGGGGGTGTTGCTGTGGAACATTAAGTACACTATTTAAATGTAGTAGTAAAAAATGTCTATATTTCTTTAATAAATCAGGGGTACTGTCTAAGGAAATAACAAACCATCTATTTTAAAAAGAACTGAGGGGTGAAGAGATAGAAGTAATATTGTTTCGCCTGAAAAATTAGGTGGAAATATTGATTCATCAAACTTTCGACAATAGACTAAAACAAATGATGATACTGTAATGCAAGCCAGAATTTAAAATGTGCTGTACTGAGGGAAGGGAGGAATCACATCTGACAGAAGAGAGTTAGAAAGGTTTCTAAGGTTTCTAAGGTTCATGTTGTTTGAAAAGAACAACAAATTAATGAATGTTTTCCATAGAGATAGTTATCTGTCCCCAGGGTGCACTGAGGGAAGGAAGCCTAGAATTTCAAAAATTGCAAACAGTGGTATTTTTCCCACATATATCGTGAACAGAAATAGGAAAATCAGAGAGAAGCCAAACGTGGGTGGAGGATGATAAATTCATGCTTAATTGGAAGTGATGTTGGTACATCCGGGTAGGAATAACCAAGAAGTAGACAGAGAAGAGATTCACTGTTCACTGGAGCTTCGGACAAAGGCTAAGGCTGTGACTCTCAGTTTAGGAGTCCCCAGGCATGGGAGGGCTGCATTCCACCCCTGGGAGTCAAAGCTCTAGAAAGGAA
Organism: Artibeus jamaicensis; assembly: GCF_021234435.1. NCBI lineage: Eukaryota > Metazoa > Chordata > Mammalia > Chiroptera > Phyllostomidae > Artibeus > Artibeus jamaicensis. The sequence continues at coordinate 15,344,369 of NW_026521486.1, read as the reverse complement.
TACCACTGAGGCAAGAGGGTAGTGAGTGAAAAGCTGAGGACCGATGCCTGAGCCTCAGTGAATTCAACCACTTGAAAGGCTGAAGGAAGACAACAGTGTGAAGAACAAAGAGAAGGGCCATCTCCAGGGTCAGAGAGAGGCAAAATCATGTAAGAGGCAGAAGTGGGAAGGGGAAGGTGTGCATTTACATAAGGAAGGAAAAGACGATCTGAAAGAGGAATGGAAGGTCAATGATATCAGATATAGTTCAGGGGCCAAGGAGAATGGAGTCAACTCCCTGGGCAATTCATTATGATAGATCTTGAATTATCTGGTAGGAGAAAATCCATTACCCCTGGATGAGGAAAACAGATGTCAGAGGACAGATTAAATGGTGAGGGGCCATAAGCAGCCCATAAATAATTAGAAAAGAGTATCAGGAAAGGAAGTGAAGTAAATTAGGTGGTTATGACACCTCATGGGGATTCTGGGAAAAATGCCCTGTAATACACAGTCTCTTGGATAATGAACTTCATGGACCGGTAGATCAAATTGAAATGCAAGTGAATCTGTTTGGGAAGACCACTCCAGAGCTGTCCTGGGGACAAATCTGTGTTGCTTCTTCAGAACTGCTCATTGCTCTCTTGCCAACCACTAAGTAGAATTTAACTAAAGAGAAACAGTGCTCAAGTGGATGTGGATTCTTTTTAGATGTGTTACTTTCTAAGCCATGCTTTAAAATTCTGTCACTGGCTTTGATGGTCTATTAGTGTGCTAACTACAGATATGTTTTGACCTAATTTATTTCAATATTCACTTCAGCCTAAAATAACCTGGATGAAAAACAAAGTTGCTATTGTGGATGACCCGAGATACAGGATGTTCAGCAACCAAGGGGTTTGCACATTGGAGATTCGCAAGCCCAGCCCTTATGATGGAGGCACTTACTGCTGCAAAGCAGTCAATGACCTTGGGACAGCTGAGGTCGAATGCAAACTGGAGGTGAAAGGTATGACATCCAAGATCTTGGGTATAGAATAGATAAAAGAAAACAATTTAATTATTGACCTTTCGGCAAAATCCAAATTGTTTGCCTAAATGTTTTGTGGTGGATAAGGAAGGGGAAGAGAATTTGGGGGAAAAATGTTTTTATACCTTGCATTTCATCTTGATTTATTTTTGAAGGTTATCTGATTTTTTAAGTAGGCTTATTTATCTGTCTTACAACTAAAGACATACTGATTACAGTGGGTTGCTGGTATGTGCACAGTGTGGTGAAAATAAGTTAAGTTGAGAATGTAGTATTTTGGTGCTGTAGTTCACCTATATAAATAGGTGCAAAAACTTATCTAATGATAGGAATTTATAGCATTTTTAATTAGTTTACTAGTTTGTGAAACTTTCAGTACTCATGGATAAGTTTGCTGATTTAGTGTAGAATGTTGCACATGTAGAATATAGCATCCACTTATTTTAACCAGTTGCTTTTAAATCTCACTTGAGAACTTTCATTTACAGGTCTGCATTTCATTTGTACTAGTTTTCAAACAATGTAAATCAAGAAAACACATAAGGATTGATGTGGCAGAAAAGTTTCAGCATAACCTGTTTTCTGGTTTTCATATGAAATAGAATTTTTATACTTGAGTTTTATTCTTGACGATCAAAACCTACTTTGGGACACCATGAGATATTGGTGACATGTTTCTGATATCTTGTCTCTCTTTCTCACTGTATTACAATGCCTTTCTGTGATAATGGAAGTCTTTCTGCTACCTCTCTATAATGAAGTTATGATAGAAAGACGATACATATGATTTCACTCACATGTGGAATCTAATAAACAAACTGAACTAACAAGAAAAACAGAGACAAACTCAAAGATGGAAGGCAGATGACAGCTAGTGACGGGGATGAGGTGAGGGGGTGGAGAGATTGAGCAAAAATGAAAAAGGACTCATGGGCATGGACAACAGTGTGGTACCTGCTGGGGGGAGCGGGGCATAAGGGGACTAAATGGTAATAGAAAAAATACAATAAATATTAAATAAAGAATTAAAAAAAGAAATTATGATCTAAAAGTCAGAAAGATAATCTTGTAAATACTTGTATTCAAAAAGTAAATGCTTAAGGAATTGGTCTAAAAAAGGTTTTTTACTCCTAAATTTAGTATAAAGAAACTTATTGAAAAATATTTCTTTTGTAACCTTTAAAAAATAGTATTCTTTTTCTTATGATCTCTATCAGTTCTGAGGTAATATGGCATAATAGATTCATAATTGTGTGAGAGCAAAATTTTTTTGTTTTCTTCTCAAATGTAAAATATAATATTCTTAGAAAATTTCAAACCTTACTCTTGAAATAGTGCTTACAAATTTAAACATTACTTCTTAGTTCTAATTAGCTTTCAATGCAGATTATGGTCACAGTTGCAAATACATCTGGTTTCTAAAGTCTTAGCCTCATTAATTCTAAGGTATCATTGGTGCTTACATTTTAGCATTAAAAAACCAAAAATTTAGCACAACTTCCGCGTGTTTTGAAAATTGCTGAATGTTGCTAATGATATAAAATGATGACTGCATAAATAAATAGTTCAACATTTGGGGTCCTCTAAAAAAGATAATAATGTTATGCATATAGATGATATATTCTTTATAGTAATTACATAGTACATTAGATGGTCATTGAATTTAATAATGTAAGTAATGTATTCTAGTACATAAGTTTATAGTAAGATATCAATTGTACTATACTATTGGTAAAGCTTTTGGTCCTAAAAGTAAAGCCAAGATTGTTTATCATCAGATTGTTATCTGATAATAGGTGACTTGAATCAAGTTAAGCTGCGAAAAATAACGGTAAGAATGTCAATGGAGAACAAATAAACACTGGTACAAATATTCTAATTCTACAGTGATATATCAAGGAGTAATTACCCCTGGACAACCACTGTTCCTGGCGGGGCAGCAACAGGTTTTCAAAATTCATATCCCACTGGATATCTCTACTTTCTGTTCCATTCCTCTTACATGAAATCGCATTTTGCATGTAAAGCTTGACTTTCTTCATTTGCTTTTAATTATATTTTTAGCAGCTCATGGCATACAGTGTTTATGCCATGAACAAGGAAGGCCAAATTATTCAAGGCTGTTAAGTAATGTAGGAGCTGAGTTTTGTCAGAAAACAAGTGCCATAGAAAAGGTCCCCACAAATAGAGCCAGAAGGCTACATTTGAAGATACCTCACTTCAGGTGTAAGATTATCAAAACCTGGGAACCAGTGACATTTCTGTACTATTCTCACTTTTCATATGTAAAGAGATAAGCTCTTCCTTTAAGATCATTTCCAGGGTAGTTTCCTTAGATCACAGGTGGCAAACATAAGGCCCTGGGGCCGAATCCGTTCCTCCACCTTGTTTTAACTGGCCTGGCGCCTTGTTTCTACCCAGCGGCAGTGCACCGCAAGGCTGATGTGGCCCCCGACGAAAATGCGTTTGATACCCCTGCCTCAGATTCATGTTGAAAATCAGAACGCTGGCCACTTGCAAATTGCTAAGTTATAGAGAAAGTGTTCCGAGTGTTTTTGATACGGAGAGGTCACAATTTAAAATAGATCCAATATTTAGGAACTTTTCTATGTAAGATTTTCCAATGCAAGATTCACTAGTAGAGTATCTGCAACCCATGTATCTGTTGGACGTTTTGGATATTTTCATGGGACCAAAGTTATTTCATATATACACAAACTTGAGAGAAAATTCTAGGTCCTGTTTCTAAATGTAGTAAGCATTAAGTAAGATCCACAGTACATGTATCATTCTCCCCCATTTGGTAGCGAGGATTAAGGAGTTCTTGGGGGCTGGATCTATGCCTGAGTTTACAATATTTCCTCTCTGAATTCCCAGAGGTAATGCCAGTTTTCAAAAGATGAAAGGATTAGGGCTGTTTCTTAAAAGTTTTCTAGATTATATATAGTCTCTTTCTAGCCTGTTTGTTTAAGCCGTTGGTTTATTTAGATTAGTCATATATAATTATTTCAGGATACATATCATAGAATACACTAGTCTACTATATCTACTTGATAATTTTGCCTTTTAGAATTTCAACATATATATATGTACACTAATGCTTTGTCTATCATCAATGTTTTTCTTTTGTTGAAAAACACTATATATATATGTTGTAGGGTTGTTTTTTATTTTTAAGCTAATGGTTTGGAAGCTTTTACTATAAATATTCACTGTACAATCACATGGGCTTTGCCACTGATTTAGGCAAAGTGGTTGTGCGTATTAATAAATGTTTTACATATTAATGATCTTTTTGAAGTGACTGGATCCCTGCCCTTCATTCCATGCGCTTCTATGTTCCTACATCTTTCACATGACTAAGGATTAATGAAATCATCTCATCATAACTGCGACCATAATTTCATCCAATGAGTATTCCACTTTGGTTTTAGCACTTCGTTAATGCTCACAACTTCTCTCTCTCTCTCTTTCTCTCTCTTTTCCTTAGTTGTAGCACAGTAAGGATTTTTGAATGTATATTATCATCTAAGGTAAGCTTTCATATGGTTTTGGCATATGAAGCTTATGACTGTCATAAGCCATACAAAGCTTGTGGAGTATGGCATGATTTTCATTATGTAATCCAATGAAAATAGACTTTAAAATATCTAACTTCATAGTTTTTATTTGTATTCCAGTATCTTGACATTAACAGCTAGTACTTACTCAGCTCCACAATCTCCTATGGACATGAAGCAAGTTGTTGAATGCAGTAGAGCATGAATTAAAGCATTTAATGTAGATGAAAATGTGTGACTCCTGAGCATCCTGACCTCTTTGCATCAAGGAATGGACATGTACATAAGTGGCGTCATTTCTACCAATATGTGACTTGAAATCTTTTTTTAAAAAGGAGAATGACTTTTCCAAATTTGCATTAAAGAAGTTTTAAGAATGTTCCAATGGCATGCTGTTTTGTCTGGACGTGAATTGATTAGCAAGTAGTTAAGTACTTCTCGAAAGGACCCTGAATTGTTACGGTTTCATGGGTTCTCTCATGAAAGGTACTTTTATTTTTTTTAAATGTAATTCAGAAACATGAAAGGTAAGTATGAAATATTAGTAGGTATTTCTCTGGCCTTCAGAAGGTATTAGATAGGATTTACTATTTTTTAAAAAATATTTCCAATTTTTTTCACTTTTGACAATGAATAAGTAGCAGAAGTTAAAGGAGCAGTCCCTTTATTCTTCTCCACTGTGCTTGAGTCAGAACTCCTTGTGCTTAATTAAAAAAGAACATTAACCAACCGGAAACAGTCCTTCCCATGGATTTATAACATATATGCATTTATTCTGCCATTCCATTCGAGCACTTAAATTATCTACAGAGAATCCCACAACCTCTCCAAGAGCAATAAACACTTTCTAACCAGCTAGGAATTTAAACTAAGATTAAATAACAGTAGGGAACAAAGGACTTCTATGGGTCTGGCTGGAACTTGCTTTTTCTTCTAGATGTCAAATGCTTTAAATTCTAAATGTACGACGCTCAGGAGAAGATTTCCAAGTGGGGACTGAATGAATCTTTGCAACCAACTGGAACATAGTTAGTCACATTTCCAGGCAGCCAGTCCAGAAGTATTATTTCAGTGATTTTCACGCACATGGTTTTGACTTTGCCTTCTCCTTTTTGTCCTCCTCAGGTGGACTTTCCTTCTGCAGGCTCCTCTTGCAAGGTGTACCTCCTAACATAATTGATTCCTATTTGCGAGACTTGCAATCAAGCAATCCTGAGGAATACTAAGGGCCGGGGCGCCGCCTCTGCTCCCCACTGCTTTGAAATCTGGTCGCAGTGAGAAAGCATTTTCTGTTTTAACACCAGGCACCCAAGCGTGGCCTTTTGTTTTCCTCCTCGTGTTGAAGAAAAAAAATATATTTGCACGGATTGCTTAATTAAAATGGCAAACGAAATCCCATTTGAAGTCAGTGTCTCAATCATTATTGTCTGTGCTTTGTCACTGCACTTCACAGAGAAAACGAGTTACACAATAAGGAAGAGCGGGGTATTTTAGTTTAATTTAATAGGCTGTAAATGCTTTTTTTAATCCAGAGGGGAAAAAAAAGCAGTACCATATACGATAACAGAATGTTAAAAACCCATCTTTCTTAAGAGATTTTCTAAGCAGAGTTGTGTTTTTCACACAACCCTCCTTAACGCCAGTGGATCTGTGCCTTTTCTCACTTGAATTCACTGGAAGACTTCTTAACATCAAACAAGTTTTCTCAACAGAAGGGGGAATATTCGATAAATGTTACAATAAATCTGAAGTATTTGTGGTAAAACGACACAGTATTTGTTTTTGCTTTCGGGGTTCTGTGGTCAGACAGAACTGCAGACGAACGGCGGGCGGGCGGGCCGCCAGCACGCTCCCCAACCCAGGCCTGGCCTCCAGTGTCACTCTGGCTTTGCATCCTGGCCCAGCTCCTGCCAAGACAGTCACAGTGACAGAGAGCTGGTGCGGACTACAGAGCAGCCACGGATTCAGGGCTGCTGATGGCATCCATTCAAAATCTGGAAGCAGAGAACCATCTGTGCAAGGCCCTCATCTCTCCAGCAGCTTCTTTGGTCTCCGTGGTGCTGTGGAGAAAGTTCCAGCTGAGGGAGTGGAGCGGGAGTGTGCGTAGGGTTCCACACCACACCTCCTGGCACCTTCTCTCCTTTGTTCTTTTGGCCTTTTGTTCTGGGAGCTAATTCACTGTGACCTGTAGGTCGGCCCATAGGGTCCTGGGACAACATTTATAGTATCTGCTCTGCTTCCTTTCCATTTGAGAGCTGGGACGTTGTGGTGGTGGTCACACCCCTGGGTTGATGTGGGGCTCCCCCATTTTAATCAGAAACTCCATTTTCACAGTATTGACTAAGATAATTTACATAAAAGAAGACTGGATTATCTAGAGAGACTTGAAGACCATACATCTCTATCACAAACTGAGTAAGACCTCTATCTGCCACAACCAATCGGTGTGGCCCCTGCAGCCTCGTTCCTGGGTCAGAGGCTGGTTGCATCATTTAAACACTCATTGACCAATCTCACCAAGTCATGGTCATGTTGCTTTATGCCATTTATAAACCTTGCCTAAGAGTGACTATAAAGCATAATTACAAAATATTGGTTCCCCAGTGATTGTGTCCTTTAAATATATTTTGTACCAGATAATGTTATTTTTCTACATATGATCTCTCTCCTCATATTAAGGGCATTCCCATACCATAAAGTTCCAACAAGGAAGAAAACGTCTATTTTAACATTACAAAGAGTGCCCTGGCTGATGTGACTCAGTGGGTTGAGTGCTGGCCTGTGAACCAAGGGGTCACTGGTCAGAGCAGGTGCCTGGATTGTGGGCTAGGTCGCCAGTAGGGGGCACAGGAGAGGCAACCACACATTAATGTTTCTCTCCCTCTCTCCTTCCCTTCCCCTCTCTCTAAAAAATAAATAAAATATATTTTTAAAAAACTACAAAGAGCAAAAAATATCAGAAGCTGCCACTGCTATTAGATCTCTACAACTTTGTTCTAGTTTTGTTTAAGTTATTGCCTGGGTTGTAGGCCAGGTCTCCCACTTGGGGGCGTGTGAGAACTGACCTCTTGCACATTGAGGTTTCTCTTCCTCTTTCTCCCTCCCTTCCCTTCTCTCTAAAAATAAAATCTTTATTTTAAAAAAAGCTTAATGGATGTTTTCATGTAAATCAATAGCGAAATGAGAGAAAGCTACTAGTTCCAAGAAACACTGAAACAAGGATATGTGTCCTTAACCATTCACTCTTAAGTTGAATTCTGGAACATTCTATTAAGAGCAACAAGTAGCTTGCTGGATGTCTGATGTGTGTATGGCACTGTGATGGATTCAGCTAGGAACCTGATGATGAATAAGCCACTTCATGCCTGTAAGGAATTTATGATGCGTAAGAATAATGGAGCATGCAGGTGTAAGAGAGTACTCTAAGATTTCAGAAGCTGAATAATGTGGTTTATGTGTCATTATACATGTATGCATCACACTAGAATGTAGTATAGGACATGCCACATGACTTTATTATTGTAAATCAAATTAAATATGATTCTGAGTCCCACATTAACCAGGATAATTGAGAAATTCTCTCTGTCCTGCTAGGAAGGTCCCATCTCAAGTCCTGGGCCAATTAGAATCTTTCCTGATGCCTAGAAAAGGAAGAGAAGAAAAGTCTCTGCATTTCAGTCTCTACTGGTGGCTGCAGAGATGCCGCTGGTCCAACCCAATGTCATGCACTCAACTTGCTAGACGAGTGGGAACACTGGACAGTTCTACCACTTAGTACCAGCCCTGAACCTAGGCAAGAGGGGCTTCTGCAATTTCAACAGCCTCATTATGGCCCTTCTCCAGCCACATTTCACTGCCTGAGACAGGGAGGCTGTAGAACCAAGGGGGTATGCCTACTTGGAACACGTACCATACCACTCCTTCTTATAGATTATACCGATGCTCACTGTTAGGGCTTTAGTGGGCCTTTTCCCTGGGTTTAAACCACCACAGAAGAATCGTGTGGCCAGTATATGTACCCTGAAGCCCAAGGGGTAGTCTAAAGGCATCCGTTTGCCAGGAGGTTGGGGTGTGCAGATGTGATCAGAGTTTGTGCTCAAGACTTGTGCTTGGGGCATCCGCATGTGTGTGCCTGAGACCACGCCTGGTGTGGTGGAGGAAGGAGCTGGGATGCAAAGGACAGGGAGACCAGAGACTACTGGTGGGCCACCACACAAGGTCTGTCCAGAAGGTATCCAGCCATGTAATATGAAAAATAGAGACATTCACTGAACAAGATACAAGAGACATGGTACTTAGAACAATGACACCTCAGTCCCCTTCAACATAGGCACCTTGGGACTTCACACAATTCTCCCAATTTCTATTAGCTGTCCCATCACATTTTTCTGAATCTCATTAATTGTCAAAGTCTCTTCCCTTTCAAAGGTGATTTTAATTTTGGGAAAAGCCAGAAGTTGCAGGGTGCCAAGTCTGGGCTGTAGGAGGCTGAATCACCTGGGTGATTTGATGTGTTCCCAAAAAGCTCTGCATGAGACGTAATGCATGAGTGGGTACGTTGTTGTGATGAAGCTGCCAATCACCAGTTGCCCATAACTGTGGCCTTCTGAGTCATCCAAATAGTTTCTGAGGAGGAATGTTCAAGCTTAATGCAAAATCTGCTGCTCTGCAGGCTCAGTCATTTTAAATATGACAGCCACACAGTACACATGCTCACTCAATGGTGTCTACTGCCCCCACTGACTACTAGTGAAGTCATCCTTGTTGATGCATTCCAGTCCACTCTCCTTGGCTTCCAGGTTACATCAATGTCATGCAAACCATTCTCATTATATTAATAATAGCTGGACTTTTGTCAGACAGACCTCATATTCTGGCAAGTATTTCTGAAGAATCTGATAACTCTACATTCAAACTAGGCCTCCCAGGTCATTATAAGAGTATCCTCATGAAGATTACAGGATACAATCATTTTCTTAAACATCTGTTAGCTTGATTTATAACTTCTAAATATTTTATGAGTTATAAAAGTTTGAGGTCAGCCAACCCCCAACCATCTCGGTTCCCTTTCTTGTATCCTTCCCTCTTCTCTGCCATCCAATATCTCTCTCACTTCTCCACGACCATCACTTCCTCCTCCCCACTCACCAAACTCAGATCTAACCCTTTAACTCCTGCCTCACTTAAGTTCCTGTGAATAGAATTCTAGAAATACAAGTTTGGCCTTTGGAGTAGAATAAAAAATAATATACCAGAGTTGCCACTAGTTACGCTGTGGCAAAGAAAAGAAGCCTCATTCAGATTTTGTAAGGCATCCCTCTTGGATGATTGGGACAAAGGGTAATTGGAAAGGAGCCACGTTGCAAAATAAATCAAAGCTGGTTTAAAGTCATGTCTCCATTTGGAAAATTCCAGACATGAGAGAGCCAAATAATACATCCCCTGCAAGCTACAGGATAAAGCGCCATTGGGCTCTTCATCCCAGGCCCCCTCCTGAGTGTCCACTGGGAGGTTGTTGCAAATCCAGTTCCAATTCCTGCCCTGGGAGGTTGCACTGAGCTGGAGGCAGGTTGGGTAATCGTGGGGGTTGCTAAGAAGAGGCAGAGTCCCCCTGCACAGTGTTATTTTCTTGCACTTATTAATAGCTCATATTAGGGTTCAATAAATGTGGGAGCAACTTCTTCGCGAGTCCCCCTGGTGCTACGGACACGAGTGAATGAATTATGACCAAGACATGCTGGATCTGTTTGGGGAGGAGGAGTGGGCTGTGGCCAGTTTCTCTGGGGAGACAAAGGCCCCAAGCACCCTCTTCCATAGCCTTTTATTGGGTTGTAATACACAGGAATACAGGGTGGCAAGGATCGAACAGTATATAACATTTTCAAGAGATCTGAGGGCTTCAGAGTCTGAGTCAGTGTCTGTCAGGAAGAGAGTTGCAGAAACTTTGGGAGACGTACTCATTTCCTCTCGGACCCTTATCATATGAATGAAAGCACTCTTAGCAGAGCAGATTTCACAGGTTTATCAGCAAGTCTTTGTGATGCCAGATTTTTTCCCAGGACATGCTCTAGCAAGGCAAGGAGCTGCACCTCTCTCCAACAGGTATTCAGGCTTAAGGGGATTAGAGCCAGGAAGCGCTTCTCCCAGAGGACATGGGGTCTCAGGCTATGTTAAAGCTGGGGGTGGGAGGGTGGGGAGGTGGAGGGAGCGCCCAAGAGTCCATTGCTCTTTGTTGCAGCCCCCTGAGTCCTTTCATGAAGGCCTCCCAAGTGATTGAGTCTGGCTTAGGTTGCCCCCCACTGTGCGGGGGTCTTACCTGTCATTGACTTCTGACCAAGCTTTGGGGGCAGAGAGAGGAACTGAGGCAGCGTTTGCTACCAGAGACAGGCTTTGTCTCCTGCGGCTGGCGTTCCAAAGGTCGTCTCTCCCCCTTAGCTACAAGGGATCGAGATACAATCCCTAAAACCAGGCAGAGCGGTCTACAACAAGTAAACATTAGCTAGCAGTAGAAGCAGGTGTTGTTGGTGAGATAAGTTGTTCTCTGGTCCTTTCATGATTATCTAGTCTTGGCAAGCAGGGACTCTGACCCAGAGTTGGCCTTTAGTAGCTCTACTCCCAGAAGTGAACCCACAGTGATGGAAAAATAGGGAGGACATGGCAGGAAGGGGCTCCATCAAGGCCAAGATCAAGCAGGAAAGAGAAAAGGAGGACTAACACAATTGTTTGTATAGAGGGAAGGGCAGTCAAGAGCAGCAAGACAGAAAGGAAGCCAGAAATAACCTCACCAGACAAGGAACTGAAGAAAGAGGAAACAGCAATGAGAAAATCAACAATAAAAAGAAAAGAGCACTTACGTGCTTTACCGGTATTATCTCAGTCATGGTTTCTTGTCCTGTTCACCACCACTGCATTCCTATTTGCAGAAGAAAGGAATACTTGGGGCAGGTAAGAGCACATAGCCTGAAGCCCCTGCCACGACCCCTTATATTCATTAAATTTATCCTCATCTTGTTTTCTTCTCCATAATGTACAAGTTTATTGAGTAGAAAACATGTTCTTTTCCTTCCTAGATCTTCAAACAGATGTTGTTCCAAGCATATTGTCGGGAGCTAAAAGAATTCTTGTCTAGGAAGCACATGACCAACACCTTCACCAAAGACCAACAGTAGATTTTAATTCCACTGGATTTACTTTGTGATGGGTTAAAAGATATATTAAAATACATATAAGATATAAAATAAAAATATAATATGCAATAGAGTATAAAATAGATTTAGCTATCTATAGCTAGATCTATCCACCCACCCTTCTTTGTCTTGGAAAGAACAAGGCGAGCAATACTGAGTTATGCTCATCTCTCCCCTCCTTCCATTTCCCTGAGTCCTTTCTCTCTTCTTTCTGTCCCATCCTCCTCCACCTGGAGCTCAAGGGGCTTGCTCAGAGTGGTACCTGCACCCTAGCCTTTTAACGCTGTGTGCTTCAGTCCTGTGATCCTCAAAGGTGCCGTCTGAGGGCCAGCAGAATCACCTGGGAGCTTGCTAGGAATGAAAACTCTCAGCCACACTCTCACTCTCCAGACCCACTAACTCAGACCCTGCATTGTAATGGGATCTCCAGTGGGTCATGTGCTCATTCACATTGGAGAGTTGCAACTCCAGCCTTCTTTCTCTCTAGTTTCTTTTTTTTAAATTATTGTTATTTTTTAATAACAATAAGATTACAGTTGTCCCAACTTTTCCCTGTTTACCCTTCTCTGCCCAGTCCACCGCCCCCTCCCACAGTCATTCCCCACACCACTAAGTCCATGGGTCATTCTTACATGTTCTTTGACTGGTCCCGTCCCCTTCCTTCCACTGTTATCCTCTTGCCCCTCCCCTCTGCTCACTGTCAGTCTGTTCCATGTTTCCATGCCTCTGTTTCTATTTTGCTCATAAGTTTATCTTGTATCTCATAGGTGAGATCATATGGTATTCGTCTTTCACTGACTGGCTTGTTTCACTTAGCATAATAGTTTCTCGTATGGATAATTTTGTGGAGTCATTCTCTCCCAGCTGTCCCAAAGGAAAGGCATTCTGATAAAAAAATATATCCCTCTTACACCCTTGCCAGCACTTGTTCTCTCTTGTCTTTTTGATTGTGGTCATTCTGACAGGTGTGAGGTGATATCTCATTGTGGTTTTGATTTGCATTTCCCTAACAATTAGTGATGTTGAACACATTTCCATGTGCCTGTCAGGCATCTGTATATCTTCCTTGGCAAAGTGTTTATTTAGATTCTCTGCCCATTTTTAAAACCAAGTTGTTTATTTTGTCATTGTTGAGTTGCATGAACTCTTTATAAATTTTGGATGTTAATTCCTCATCAGACATATCATTTGCAAATGTCTTCTCCCTTTTGATTGGTTGCCTTTTTCTTTCGTTGCCAGTTTTCTTTGCTGTGCAGAAGCTTTTTAGTTAGATTTTGAAGAGGATGCGAAAGAAAGGGAACCCTCATACACTGTGGGATTGTGAACTGGTGCAGCCACTATGGAAAACGGTGTGGAGGATCCTCAAAAAAACTGAGAATTGACCCAGCAATTCCTTTTCTGGGTATTTATCCAAAGAATATGGAAACACTAATTCAAAAAGATATCTGCACCCCTATGTTCATTGCAACATTATTCATAGTAGCCAAGATATTGAAACAACCTGAGTCCCTCAACAGATAATGAATAAAGAAAACGTGGTGTATGTATACAATGAAATAATACTCGGCCATAAAAAAAAGATGAAATATTGTGTTTTGCAACAACATGGATAGACCTTGAAGGTGTTATGCCAAGATGGAAAAGGATAAACAACATATGCTTTCAGTCATATTGGGAATAAAAGCAAAAAGAAACTAATGAAAAATCTGTAATATAGTTAAATTTACTAACCTGGAAAAGGATTTTTGCTTGGATTATTAATGGTACTGACAAATTAAAAAGCAGGTATCTCCTAGTTTACTGTCCATAAAACCAGCGTAGTTAAAGGTGGGTCTCTGTCACCGATTCCCTTCCTGAGTTTTTCATCATCATTTTTCACATTAAAGATTAGGGGATGTACACTCAATGAACAGTTTGGCCTGCAGACACCCTCCTATGGCTCTAAGGCAGGAGCTGCCAAACATTTTTCTGTAAAGGGCCAGACAGTAGATTCTCCTGGCTTTGCAAACCATATGGTCTCTGCCACAACCACTAAACTTCACTCTTAGAGCACAAGAGCAGCCAAAAACAACATGCAAGGCATAATCATGGCTACCTTCATGGCACTGAAATATGAATTCCATACAGTGTCGTGTTACGAAAAAAAATTCTTCTTTTGATTTTTTTCCTCAATCATTAAAAAATGTAAAAATCAGACTTAGCTCATGGGCTGTGTGAAAACGTGGTGGGCTGAGCCATCTCAGGACAAACTTTATCTGTTGATAGACACGCCCTAGTACAACAGCCTTGAGATGTTCCGTGCCTTAGAAAAGTACACACAGGTCAGAACCGTGAAATGAAAACAAACGTCAAGTGGCAGGCTTATCTCAGCATGTGTTTGTGACAGGGCCCCCTGTCTAATTGGGTGCATTGTGAGGTGAGGGCTGGTGAACTATCACATGCCTGGCAAGTGTGCTGCTCCCCACGTGCAGTGGGAGGACACTGCCTAGATCCCTGTCCTCCAGTCCCAGGGAAGGGTGTGTGTAAACGCATCCATGGTTATTGTGGTAGGCAGTCAGGTAGGCGGTCAGAGGGGCATGAGCAGAGCAGGACAATAGGCCAAGTATGGAATGCCACCAGGGGGACTGTCACTTTTGTCAGGTGCCTAGCAAGTGGAGGGGGAAGAGAAAGTCTCCCATGTTGCCCAGGAGGAGAGGAGGTAATGCATCCTTCCCTCTGGTGGGAATTTTAGGAGAGTTCCAGGGGAGGATCTTAAAATATTCATCAGCTCTCTGGTGTGTCCTTACAGGGTCGTGGGCTCCACTGATTGGTTGGCACCAGGGACTTTGTGCAGCTGGTCCTGATGCCAGCCATCTTGTCGCTTGTCTGCTTTTGCTGCTTTTCTGGGCCTGGAGCTGAAACACAACTGAGGCCTGGATGCATTTGGTGCAGGTCAAAACCTCACTGTCCTGGGGGATTCATGATTAAGGGCTATTCTCTGGACCCCTTGATTGTTTCCCTTCTAAGGGGGTCAAACCCTCGTGACTAGCAACTTGCCAGGCGAGGAAAGGTTTGGGGCAGAGGGAACCACATGACCAGAGATGTGAAAGTTCAGAGGGTTTAGTGATATGCTAGGGTAGGAAGGGATCTTTTCCCCTGGGGGCCAGATCCTTGTTTTCCCCCCTCCAAGGCCACTTCTTTCCCCTCTGTAGCTTGTTTTCTCAGCCCATTTCTTTCTACCCCTCACTTCTACCTCTGTGACTTTCTAAACAAACTTTCTCATAGTTTTCAGTCTTGACTCTGAATTCTTTCTTAGCCAGAACTCGAGAAGGAGGTTGCTGAGCCAAGGTCCCATTTGCCCTCACTGGTCTAACACCTGGTGCCATTTTCGACACTGCCAACAGTATCACATGCTCTGAAAATCGGGTGTTTAGATTTCAAGCATTCAGTCCCTTTGTTAGACAGTGTTTCCAAGTCCTGATTTTTAGTTCCAACACCTTGGTCTCTGACCCCCGAACCCCCAGAAAGGGTTCTCCAAAATGAATACACAGGAAGGGCCCCTATCTTGGGGGTTTGCAGGAAGAATTGTGATTGTGTGTTTATCAAACAGGACCTTTCTACACACAGACAGATGGGGCCATCATACTGGTGGCCCGAGACCCCCAGCTCTGCAGGAAGCTTCATGGTCCTGCAGTGTAGCTGGCCAAAGGCCAGAGCACACGCACACTGGGAGAAGAGTTGTACACTGACCCCAAGTTAGGAACCAGCCAGCTTCCTAACTGGCCAGCCAGCAACCTCCCTCAGGAGAACGTTAGCAGCGGTCGCGGAAGAAGAACTGGGCCTTAGAGACATGTGCATCAAGCCAGTGGGGAGGTCAGGGTCCTTGACACGCCAGTGATTAAGTAAGTTACTGTTGGCGGGCCCTAATGGTGACCTGGTGGCCTGTGTGAGCCCGGACAACCCTCCGAGACACCGCGCGGGGATCTCTCGCACGCCTCTGGCTCCCCGCCCCCAGCCCCCGAGATCCCGCCTCCCCCTGCGGCCCGGAGGCCCCGGGGGCGGGGGCTCCGGGCGTCAGGCCCGGGGCGGCGGGGCCTGACTTGGACCTCAGCGGGCCTGACGGGTTCCCCCCTGCGGCGACCGCGGCGCAGCCCGGGCCCGCGAGCCCCTCCCTCCGCCTCTCCCCGCCGGGCGCCCGGCGCAGGCTGCGCTCGCTCGCAGCCCAGGGCCCGCAGGCGGCCATGGCGGCGGGCGCCGGGGCCAGGCCAGCGCCGCGCTGGCTGAAGGTGCTGGCGGAGCCGCTGAGCGTGGCGCAGCTGCGGCGCCTGGAGGAACATCACTACAGCGCCGCGGGCGTCTCGGTGCTCGAGCCGCCGCTGCAGCTCTACTGGACCTGGCTGCTCCAGTGGATCCCGCTCTGGGTCGCCCCCAACTCCATCACCCTCCTGGGCCTCGCCATCAACTTGCTCACTACGCTCGTGCTCATCTCCTACTGCCCCACGGCCACGGAGGAGGTAGGGCGCGCCCCGCCCCCGCCTCGGCGGCGGAAGAACTCCAACTGCTGTCCGCAGGAGTCCCGCGTCCCCCGCTGGGCACCACCCCAGCTGCTGCGTGGCCCCTCAGCTGGAGGCTCCGGGGGAGTGGGGAGGCCCCCGCGTGGCTGACCTCTTGGGGCGGTGGAGGGGCGGACACCGTCTCTACCCCCGCGCCGCGTCCGCCCCGAGCCAAACCCGGGACGCCTGGAGGCTAGGCTGTCGCGCAGCTACCCCAGTCCCGTGTCCACCCTGAGCCATCCCTCCCGGTCGCCCACAGCGGCGGAGGGGCTGTCAAGGTCATTGCAAGCTGGGGGCCTGTTGCTTCGCCTCAGTCTCATTCGAAGCCAAGTTGCAGGATGGATGAGCAGAGGGCTACTTTACATACACTGGGGACTGAACACCCCTGTCATGGTCCTGGCTGGCAGCAGGGTTTGTGGTCAAGTTAGGCAAGCCCCAGATGCCCTTTGGACACTCAGAATCGTCCGTTTCCCAAGGTTGTGCTAGTGATCCTGACATTACCGGTAGCACTTACCACTGATCAAAGAAGTTTATTTTTTTAACAGGTAAAACCTTCCTTTTTTTTTATTTCATGAAACAGAAACTAAAGTTTTAGGAAGGTGATAATCGTTATCATCACGACTCAGGATCATAAAAGCCAACAGATTTTATTAGCAATGAGTCTTTGACCTATGTCCCAGATAAGAAGAGTAAATAATATGGACTTTGGACAACTGTTTACCAGAAGCACCCCTTGAGCTGAATGTGGAGGGTTTGGGAGGCAGACGGGTCTCTTTGTATCTGTAGCTTTTTAGAGCGCAAGGATGAATGTTACATTGCACATTCTGTGACATTGCTTTCTGATCTTTGCCCTCCAAACAGTGAACTCCCTTTATTCTCATATTTGAGTGTAGTAGGACCTTTGGGGAACTAATGCGATTTGCGGTTGGATAACAAGAATCCAGTGGAAATATCTCATGCTCTCCATATATGCAGCCCTTTTTAAAAATAATGGAGCCTAATTTTAAACAGATCTTGCTAGCCGATGGTTATGTTTATTATAGATGATTTCTTGGCAGACATTGCTATTGTTACTCATTTCCATATTGTTTCAAAAGAGTAAGTTGCTTTGGTTTTGGCTGGCAAGAGCTCTGGATTGGAATTGGAAGACTCAGGTTCTGATAGAGCTGCACCACAGGGGGAATGGCTGGTCTGTTTTCCCAGGTGTAAGATAGAAAATCTAACCTGCCAAACCAATTTCACAGGGCTGCAGTGAGGGTCAAATGATTTATCCCATGCAGATTCATGTAAAAAGTTATAACTTGCTCAGTAAATTAAAAATGTTACTGATATTAAAAATGTCCTGAAAATAAATGACAAAATTTAGGTTTTTTTTTGGGGGGGGTCTAGATTTGGCTAACAGTATTTGGATATTTTTGATACTTGCCATTTAGAGTGTGGGCTTTCCAGAGCTTTCCAGTATTATTAATTTATTATTAATTTAAGAACCATTTGTTGAGCACTTACTAAGAGCAGAGCATACAAACAACTCGAAGAAATTCTGTTTATTGATGTAATGGGGGTGGGTTGCAAAGGAAGAGGTCAAATTATGGTTAATTTTTAGGCTCAGCCTCATTTTGAAAAGGGGGACATGATTCAAAAAACAATCAGAATGAGCCAAAAACAAGGGAGGGGTTAACAAGTAATGGTTAAAATAATAAGATGAAACCAAGAAGTGTTTCTAAAACATATGTCATTAGATCCTGCACATGCCTTTAAGTGGCTGAAGCAGTGAGGACATACACCATTACAGGATCCACATTGATAATTCCAGCAACAGCGTGAAAGGAACATGCTGTTTTCCTTTCAGGTCGCAGGGCTGGTAAATGACAGGACCAGACAAGATTCAGATCTAAGTCGGTTTGACACCAAAGTGTATATATTTTTTTACATATACTACCACCTTCTTGTCTGGAGTTCCTGACTTTTTCTATATGACGTGTAGGAAAATAACTTGTATCATATACAGTACTTATCAGGTATGCAAAGTGCTTTTATATCCACTATTGCATTTGTGTCTTACATCAACTCAAGGAGGCTGGTTAGTGTCTTTCTTCCTGTCATAGCCTTTCCACCATTTTAGTATTTTTTCTGTCCATTCATTTTGAGGTAACAGTAGTACTGTATATTTTTATTAGGAGGAAATTGAATCCCAGAGGGTTAAGTGACTTTAAGCTGGCTTGGAACTTGTTTTTTTGATGCTTAGACTTAAGAATTCCTCCTTCTTTTTCAGACTTGATAGATTGCATCCATAAAAGGTCAGAAAAAATACATAAACTTTTAGGGTGGGGCTTGTCTGGGAACTATAGGATATATATCCTACCCACAGAGGGTTACATGTATATAATGCAAACTACATATCTATAATAATATTTTATCTATTTTTAAACTACTGTGTTAATTTCTAGGACATGATTGGGGATGAAGGGAAATTAATAGAAAAAAGTTAAGAAGTAATTTATATTGAGATCCTACAACAGTGCTCAGAATTGCATTTCACATCACATTTTTAAGGAACTTTCCACTCCAGCCAAATAGAACTGCTTAGGATTTCTTTCCTTGCCCCTCTCTTTTCTCCTTTTTCTCCCTTCTTCCTGTCCCACTTCTATCTTTTCTTGTCTTATTTTAAAAGATTATTTATTTTTAGAGAGAAGGGACGGGAAGGAGAAAAAGGGAGAGAAACATCAATGTGTGGTTGTCTCTCACATGCCCCCTACTGGGGACCTGGCTGCAACCCAGGCATATACCTGGGACTGGGAATCGAACCAGCTACCCTTTGGTTTGCAACCCTCACTCAATCCACAGAACTACACCAGTGAGGTGCCATTTCCCTCTTTCAATGTGCTGTTCTAACACTACCTCCTGATGAAGTATTTCTTCCTTCTCCATAGTGAAATCAACCACTTAATGCTCTAAACTCCAACAATAACAATAATAACTAAGGCTTACCAAGTATTGACTCTGAACCTGGCATTATTTTAAGTTGCGTTTTTTGTCTATTATCTCATTTAATCCTCTCAAGGACTTGATGAAAAGGCACTATTATTATCCCCATTTCATAGATGAGGAAACTGAAGAAAAAATTAACCTCTTCCATGGTATACAGCTTTAAATGGAGACCAGGACCAGAATTTCAAACCAGAAAGCCATGCTTTTACTTTGGGACTTCGTAGTCCACCTGTGCAACTTCTCCATTTCGGTTATGTGTGTCTCTACTGATCATGGCCACCTGCCAGATGTTAACTTCAGACAGCTCTTGCTCATTTGGACATTCTGTGCAGTGCAATGCCTTGTATAAAGCAGAGGCTTAGTAAATATTTGCTGAGTTATCGACTCATGAATGAAATGACAAAATGTAATTGGGAGATCATGTTGTTCCACCCTGACCCAGTTTTAGTAGGTTTTAGATTAAATACTTATCCATTCTTTGGCCTGGGTAATTTCAACAAGAGTAAGCAAGAGTTGGAGTGAACAGAGAAAACAAGAACTGAATTGCCTCCTCCTTTCCTTGATGAAACCTTCCTGTTTGAATGCTGTTCTGCCCTTGGCCT
The DNA here is from genome assembly GCF_021234435.1 of Artibeus jamaicensis. Classification (NCBI taxonomy): domain Eukaryota; kingdom Metazoa; phylum Chordata; class Mammalia; order Chiroptera; family Phyllostomidae; genus Artibeus; species Artibeus jamaicensis. The sequence goes on along the minus strand of NW_026521486.1, from coordinate 15,324,491 downwards.
CCATTCCTTAGCTGCCTGATCCTCAAGCAGAATCAGAGTCCTATGGTGTGAAGGACCTTAGGGCTTATTGACTTTAATTCCTACATTTGCATATGACAAAACTCAGTGATTTGAATTTGGAATCTAGTTCTTTAAGCTCCAGCCTAGGAGCGTATTATCTACCACAAAATTCTCACACACATGTTTTTGACTGGTATAAACTGTGGGTCTGTTTTTTTAAGTTTACTTGAGTAACTGATTTTACTCTGTCTTTTTGGTCTGTGTATATAAATCCATGTCATTTCTCCATTAAGAGTGTGTTTATAGCATACAGGTGCCTAGTACAGGGCTAGGTCCAAGGCCATTGAGTAATTTCTCTTCTTTATGACAAAAAGTTGAAACAAAAAGCCAAGTATATCTGAGCAACTCAGAAAGGCCTTAAGAAATACTTTATTCCCTGTCTTAATAATTCAGGTTATAGTTGCCTGTGCACTATAGTTACTTCTTGGGGGAGTAATAAGAAAAAGCAATAAGCTATATATTCCTACTCAATTTTTTTTACAGGTTTAATGTCTTTGAAATCTAGTACATTTTGTTTTTATCACCGACTTTCCTCTATTTTTTCCTAACCAGCTCAGTAACTTAACAAGCATCAGTTATTAAGGCAGGACTCTTACAAAGGATTGGCCTCTCTAAAACAAAACGTGAACTCCAAACTTCTATGAGCAGGGCAGGGACTTGAGTGAGGCAAGGAGGCACTCAGGCCTGAGAATTTAAGGAGGCAGGTGCACGACCCTGAGGATATGAATGCCTCCTTAAACTCTGCAGCCAAAGTGCAGTACCCTAGTCCCAGCCTTCTGTGGAAGGAGCTTTGCTGTGAGGTTTTCCCCTTTGATCCCTGTAGCTTTTCTAGACATGATTCCCAAGGACTAAACTTTTTTTCCTTTAGAATTCTGGTTCAGGTTTGGATAAAACATGGCATTGTAGTGTATAGAAAGAGCTTTAAATTCCACTCCTGGTATATTCGACCTGGGCATAAGGCTCTGGCCACGTGAGGTTTGTGATGTTAAAAAACAGATGTCAGAGCACCCAGTACAGCTGACACTGATGATCGATCTGGCCCGGGGAGTTCTCTTCATACCCGTTTTCCTTCCTTCCTTCCTGTTCCTCTTAGCACAACAGAGCCTGATATTTTCAACAAGAACTCTAGTGAGTACTAGAAACAGTGTTTGGTTTTTTTTTAAAGGACTATTCACTCAAAATCTAACAAGCCTACCTTTCAAAGTACAGATTTCTAATGTCATGAGAAAGCCCCGTAAGCCCTGAAGTGGTTAAACTGCCTTTGTGGGCAGGTTTCCTTCCCCAACCTTGTAACCTGCCTCATTATTTCCTGAAAATGGGTGTGCTCTTCTCAAATGCTGGTCCCTCACCAGAGCTGAGGCCAAAGGTCCGGGTTGGAGCCATGCAGTCCCTAGGGCCCTTCCTGAATGGCATGAGAACAGCCTTAGCCTTGCTGACACCAAGGCCTCTGGAGCCCTGCAGGCGTCCGGGTGGGAGCCTCCCTCTGTAAACAAGGAAGCTCTTCGTCCTGCACAGGTGAGTGAACGTCTGAACCGCATCACAGGTGCGCAGTATAGGTTACATCACTGTCGGATTCACAGTCTTTAGAAACTCTGTGAATTTGCTCTTTAAAAAATCACTAGAATGACTCCACTGAGTACATAGTCCTCCTTCTAACACCACACCAACATTACCTTATTTTTTAAACATATGCAAGGTCTGTCTTAACAATGTTCTATCTTTCTACCTGTTATAAATGCAGTTTCTTTTTTTACGGAGAGAGAGTAGTCAGTTGATGTTTGGATCATTGAAATGTCCCCTTACCAGCTGACCCAATAGTTACTCGTTATATATCTTTTGCTTATGTGTCAAGTCATACCCAAGATTATGTATAGTCAAGAGGTCTTTTTAAAATGTAAATATTTATATAAATGGGCACTGTATAGTTTCAGTATTTCCTAAGTTTTAATTTGGGGAGATTTTTTGCTTTTGTGTATTACCTATATTAATTTTTTCCGGTTTTTATTTTTATTTTTTACATTTTTAAAAAATATATTTTATTGATTATGCTATTACAGTTGTTCTATTTCCCCCTTCATTCCCCTCCACCCTGCACACCCCCTCCCCCACCATTCCCCCCTTTAATTTATGACCACGTGTCTCAAGTTCTTTAGATTCTATATTTCCCCTACTATTCTTGCCCTCCCCCCTATCTATCTTCTACCTACCATCTATGCTACTTATTTTCTGTACCTTTTCCCCCCTTCTTCTTCTCCCACTCCCCTGTTGCTAATCCTCCATGTGATCTTCATTTCTGTGGTTCTGCTCCTGATCTAGCTGTCCTCTTAGTTTACTTTTGTTTTAGGTGTGGTTGTTAATAACTTTGAGTTTGCTGTCCTTTCACTGTTCATATTTTTTATCTTCTTTTTCTTAGATAAGTCCCTTTAATATTTCATATAATAAAGGCTTGGTGATGATGAACTCCTTGAATTTGATCTTATCTGAGAAGCACTTGATCTGCCCTTCCATTCTAAATGAAAGCTTTGCTGGATAGAGCAATCTTGGTTGTAGGTCTTTGGATTTCATGACTTGGAATACTTCTTTCTAGCCCCTTCTTGCTTGTAAGGTTTCTTTTGAGAAATCAGTTGACAGTCTGATGGGAACTCCTTTGTAGGTGACCGTCCCCTTATGTTTTGCTGCTTCTAGGATTCTCTCCTTCATTTTAATCTTGGCTAATATAATGATGATGTGCCTTGGTGTGTTCCTTCTTGGGTCCAACTTCTTTGGGACTCTGTGCTTCCTGGATTTCCTGGAATTCTATTTCCTTTGCCAGATTGGGGAAGTTCTCCTTAATTATTTGTTCAAATAAATTTTCCACTTGTTGCTGTTGCTCTTCCCCTTCTGGTACCCCTATAATTCAGATGTTGGAACGTTTAAAGATGTCCTGGAGGTTCCTAAGCCTCTCCTCATTTTTTTGAATTCTTGTTTCTTCATCCTTTTTTGTTTGGTCATTTTCTTCTCCCTTCTGATCCACTCCCTTGATTTGAGTCTCAGTTCCCTTTCCATTACTATTGGTTTTTTTTTTTTGCATTTTCATTCATTTCAATTCATTTAGCCTTCATATGTTCCTCTAATTTGTGACTAAAATCAACCAGTTCTGTGAGTGTCCTGATCACCAGTGTTTTGAACTTTGCTTCTGAAAGTTTGGCTATTTCTTCATCACTTAGATTTATCAGCTCTGGGGCTCTGAGTTGTTCTTGAGCCATAATGGTTTGCTCTGTTCGCACCTGTTAGGTATGAGGAGCAGAGCCTTAGGTGTTCACCAGGGCGGGGCTGCCCAGGTCGCTGGTTTGTGACGCTGTATGTGGGGGTGGAGTCAGAGATGAACAATGGCGGCTCCCTCTGCCCCTTCCTGCCCCTGGGGCCTGCACGGTCTGTCTCACCTCTTGCTCCTTCACCAGTTTATCTGTGCGCAAATGTGTGACTGAGATCAGTCCTCAGTGGGTCCACCGCCTTGCTCCTTCAGTGGGTCCGCCTGCTTCTCTACACCTGGGATCTGCCCACGGCTACTGGCGCACCTGGGTCGGGCGCCCAGGTAGGTTCGGTGGATCTTTCCCTACCTCGCTCTGCTGCTGGCTCTCCCCCTCTTACTGGTTTGGCTGAAGGGTTCGTTGTTGTCAGACGTCAGTATAGTTCAATTTTCTGTGGTTTAGCTGCGTTTTTGTTGCTAAAACTTTGTTGTTTTTAAACTTGGTTGTGTGAGAAGGCACAGTGCTTCCACTTACGCCTCCATCTGGGCGGAAGTCTGGAAAATAATATATTATTATTTTTTTACTATTTTCCTTTAATCAACTTTAAGCCTAGTCTTCTTTTTTAAAGACTCAGACTTATTTTAAACCTTTTAATGGCTATATTAAATCTTTCCAAAATATATTGGTTGGCCAAAAAGTCTGTATGGTTTTTTCTGTAAAGTAAAAGACATATTTTTCATTTTCACCAATAACTTCATTGATTTAGATATTTTGAGTATGTTGGCTGTCTCCCATGTGGTGTAACATTGATTGTTCTCAATTAATGTCTCTGTTTGATGGCTCTCAACTTCAACTGGTCTACCTGACCTTGGAGTATCGTCCAGAGAGAAATCTCTAGCACGAAGCTTTAAAAACCATTTTTGACACGTTTGATCAGTCACAGCACCTTCTCCATACACAGTACAATTTTTTTGTATTTCAGTTGCCTTTCTACCTTTCTTGAAATAATAATGTATAATATGCCAAAATATTGCTTATTTTCTTTCATCTTCAATATTGAAATGGCTATGCAAAAATTCGCCAATTTTGTTTTTTTTAAATGCACATTGATATGGCAGCTGGCACAACACAATCTAACAAAATTGTTTTGAATTAAGTGAAACACAAGCACTACTTGAGCCATTTTATAGAAAAAAACAAATGCAGTTTTTGGCCAACCCAATATTAGAATAAATATTAAAATGAAAAGTTTATCTATGAAGCACCTAAAATTATATATAGTATCAATAATAAAGTTACAGTAGTTAAAATTTACTGAGCTCCTTCCATATGCCACGTACTTTTTTCTAAGCCCTTTACATGTAATAATTTATATAATTTTCACAATGAGATATGAACAGCGATTATTCCCATTTTTCATAAAGGAAGATTGAGGTTCAGAGAGGTTAAGTAACTCAACCAATTCACTCAGCTTGCAATGGCAAAGCAGGGATCTGGGTGCAGGAATGAGTCCAGAGTCCACATTCCTAACCATTCTGCAGGAAGAACCTGGGGCAAGCATGTCTTCCCTTTGGAAACTATTTTACCCGATAGGTTACCAAGTAGGAAATACTTAGGAAATACAGTAGGAAATATTTAGATCATCAGTTGATTTTAATTATCTAGTTATTTAGCTCTTATGGTTTGTACAGCAGATTTGAAAAACAGCATGCCCTTGAGAGGATTATACTCTAAAACTAATAGGGGCCTAGGAAACTATCTAGTCTAGCATTTGTATTTACAAGAGACCCAAAAATGTGATCCAGAAAATTCAGTTTTTTTAGGGTCCAAAAAACTCTAAGTGAAGTTTGTCCAGTGAGCAGAGACGTGCTCACTAATTACCTTCTAACTCTGCTTCTTCCTTTTCCTGATGCAAGTGCTCATTCACGCACATGTGGGGGGTCTGGAACAAATGACACCCCTTTTTATTACACAATCCTTTATTGCAAAATCATAAGCATGTAATTCTGTAACATAGCAATATCACACTCATGCACATCATATGACATTTTAGGTAAAATGTTTGAATTAAACCTATAAATTATTGCACCCATATTATTACCCTATGAACCACACTCAAGCAGGCCTTACTTCTGCTGGACCTCGTATAAAAAGAGGCATGATACCCAGCATGATTAACTGATCGATGTATGAGTATTCTTTCTGATTCAGAGATATTTTTAACAGGAACAGTTGCCATATGGTCTGATTCAGACCTCTGATTTAATTCCATAATGAATAATGCCATCCTATAATTCAAGTAACTAGAAAAAAGTAAAATTTCCCAAATACTTTTATACCGCTGTTTTTCAGTAGTGTAGCTGAAAAGTCATTTAAATGTATAAGTTTGAGTTTTTTTAATGACTGTTAGGATTGAGCCTTAAAATTATCTTGTTTTTTAGAGTAAACGTAATCTTTCATGAAATCAGGTAAGATGCATCATTAGTGAAATTATTTCTTAAACTGTGACATGATTAAATACCATGTAGTCATTTTAAAAAATGATATAGATTTGTATGTTTAATTTGGAGAGATTTCTAATATATTATTAAATTCTCATCTTAAAGAATACATTAGATATGAAAATTATATAATCTAAAAGTTTAAATATTAGGAATCTAATATTACCTGAAGTTCTACTTTTTGTAATATTTTCTTTTATTGAAGTATTCTGATATATTGCTCATGACTTTATGATTTATAATCCAAGCCCAATTTTATAATACTTCACATCTGAAAGTCTTGAAAATAAGTTCACACAAAAACTGGAATTGAGTTGGGGTATCTCTGTCCACCCGGCTGCCTCCTGGGTGTTCCTTCTGTAATTATACCCTTAAAAATTTGTTTTAATCTTTAAAAAATATATTTATTTTAGAGAAAGGGGAAGAGAGGGAGAAAGAGAGGGAGAGAAACATCAGTTGCTTGCCTCCCCCATGCACTGCCCCAACCTGGGATGGAACCTGCCACCTCGAGGCATGTGCCCTAATGGAACAAGCGACCTTTTGCTTTGTGGCCAACACCCAAGCAACTGAGCCACAGTGGTAATTACACCCTTTGAAGGAGACCCCTCGAGGAAGGGTCCTGCTGGGCCTGACCAAGTGGATCTCCAACTGGAGGCCATTTTTGCAGAGATAAGAAGGTAGAAAAGAATTTGAAAACTTGCAAACTATTTAATGTCTTCCAGGGGAGAATGGAGGTAATGACCGCAGAGAAAAGAGAGGTGAAGTTAGGCTCTAAGGCCTTGGCAAGCCCATTACAGGAATAAACTGGGTACAGGCGGATCAAGTGGTCCTTTCTGTTTTGTTTTTTTCTGAAAACAACAGCAATTTATTCTTTCTTGGTTCTGGAGGCCAGACGTCTAAAACAATGGTGTCAGCAAGGCTTCACTCCTTCTGGAGGCTCCAGAGAAGAATCCACTCCTCATCTCTTCTGTTGGTTGTTGGTTATTGGTCGCCTTTCTAGGTTGCATCCGTTTCTTATGGCTCACTGCACTTGAAATCATCTTGTGTGAGCAGGACAGTGCCGCTCAGCAGCTGTGGAGGAATAGGTAGTCAGTGCCTAGTCCAGGTGAGAAGCTCCAGGCTGTACCGCTGGCAGCACAGCAGATCTCATACCATATTGTAGGGCAGGCGAAAAGACCTGGGCTGGTTCCTGGGCCCATCCGGCTGCTTGGTTTAATGTGACTTTATCACATTAAAAAGTTTCACTTTTATCTTTAATAAAAAGAACATGGTAACTGCCCTGGCTCTATGCATTGCCTTGATATTTTGTGAAATAACACATGTTTTACAATGCCCTTTGTTGTTTAAGAAATGCTACTACCATTCCAATCGTGTCTCTCCTAATTACCTCTGGGTCTTCTCTCTCTGACTCATGAGTAAGCCTTCCTCTTGCAGGCCTCTGCCTCGGCTTACGCATGGATCTCTTCTCTCTCGTCCCTGTTTAAGTTACTCCTTCTTCTCTTTTCCTATTTAAACTCTAAATGTAACCCCTCTGGTAGCCTAGGGAAGTAGTTGTAAACTACTGGTTTTCAGTAATTTGTGAGGTATCTTGGTGGGTTTTTAAAAAGTATTCTGCTTGGGATTTATTGAGCTTCTTGGATATATAAGCTTATAGATTTCAGCAAATTTGGAAATTTCTCAGCCATTATTTTTTCTTCTATTTTTCATGTTCAACTCTCTCTCTACTCTCCTTCTGAGAATCCAGTTATGTGTACGTTTGATTGTCTATGCCCACCCAGTTCAGTTACTCTTAGTCTTTTTTCTTTCTGTGTATAAGTTTGAATAGTTTCCATCAGTAGTTTGAAAGTTCACTGAGCTCTAAAATGCTATGAATTTTTCCAGTATATTTTACATTTCAAATATTATATTATTCATTTCTAGAGGTTTCACCTAAGTCTTTCAGATTTTCTACCTTTTTGAACATATGAAGCATATTTATAATAATATTTAATGTCTTCATCTGCTAATGCCATTATTTTTATCATTCCTGGGTCTGCTTGTATTGATTGAGTTTACTCCTAGTTTTAGATCATATTCTCCTGATTGTTTTAATGACTACTAATTTTTTATTGGATGCCAAACATTGTAAATTTTATTTTGGAGAGTACTTTATAGGTTTTAAATTATTATTCCTCTAAGTCGTTGTACTTTGTGTTGGCTACAGGTAAAGTACCTGGAATGTGTCAGATCCTTTTGAGGCTAGGTTTTAAGTCTGTCCAGACTGTTGAGAAAAGCTTTAGTCTAGTGCTAATTTATCCCCACTACTAAGGCAAGACACTTCTGAGAACTCGATCCAGTGCCCTAGGTGTTATGGGGTCTTTCTACTGTGCACAGTGGGAACATGAATGATTCCCATCTCCTGTGGGCTTCAAGAATTGTGAGGCCGTGTGCTTTCCAGTGGGTCTTTCCTTGGCACTGGTTAGTACTTTTGTCTCATTCAGGCACAGGTTAGTCGTCAGCCAAAGGTACCCTGATAGATCTCCACAACTTGGGACCCTCTCTCTGAGCTCCTTCCTCATTCCCATGTTCTGCTCCACAAATTGTAACTGTCTAGACCTTCTGGAACTGTGCTACTCTCTCCTCAACACAGCAACACCACCGTGTTATTTTGGAGTTCCCCATTCTGTACTATGGCCTAGAAACTGCCTCTAGCCAATAAGCTGGAGTCAGAAGGCTCACCTCATTTATTTCCCTTCTGCAGTAATCATGGTCCTGCCTTGCCTGTAATATATGAAAACTGTTGTTTCATTTTATATTATTACTTTCCAAGTTTTATAACTTGGGAGGGTAAATCTAGTTCCCTGATACTCTCCATCAAGAATGGAAGCAGGGCTATGTAATTTGTCTTTGTTTTTTAGAGCAAAGACTTGCAAATAATTCCAAATCTAGTGCCATATGTGAATAGTGTTGTTATATTAAAACATTAAAAGAGCTGTGGACTAAGAACCAAAATTAGGTCCTAATCCTGGTTTGGTCATTTACCTTTGTGCTTCTCACAATATGGACTTCTGAGACCCTTTACCCAGATAACTTAGAGCAATTTATTTGATTTCCCAGTTGAATTTTAATCTGTAGAAGGAAAATTATGAATCTTCTTGGCAACACATGGAGGCGATATAAAGTATGAACACGAGAAAATGTGTCCGTTGGCTTAGGTAGCATATTTCACTTATTATTACTTAACATAACAGTCTTTATTATTTCCATGTACTTTTAGGCACCATACTGGACATACCTACTGTGCGCACTCGGACTCTTTGTCTACCAGTCACTGGATGCTATCGATGGGAAACAAGCTAGAAGAACAAATTCTTGTTCCCCTTTGGGAGAACTTTTTGACCATGGTTGTGACTCTCTTTCCACAGGTAAATTGACTATAGTTGTGGGGGTTTTTTAATTAAATTTTATTGATTATGCTATTACCATTGTCCTGGTTTTTTCCCCTTTGCCCCCCTCCACCCAGTACTCCCCACTCTCTCAGGCAACCCCCATACCATTGTTCATGTCCATGGGTCATGTGTATCAGTTCTTTGGCTGCTCCATTTCCTACACTGTACTTCACATCCCCATGGCTATTCTGTAAGTACATGTTTGTAGTTCTTAATCCTTTCACCTCTTCACCCGTTCTCCCTATACCCTCGCCCCTCTGGCAACCGTGTGATACAAATGTTAGACCTCTTGCAGTTGTCCCAGAGGCTGCTTGTACTACCCTCATTTTTTTTGGATTTTTTTCTTCTCGTTCTGATTGTTTTTTTTTTCTTCCTTATGTTCCAAATAATTGATTTGATTCTCAGCTTCATTCACTCTACTGTTGTTTCCCTGTAAGTTGTTCTTTATTTCAATTAGTGTGTCCTTCGTTTCTGACTGGATCTTTTTTACAACATAAAGTTGCTGAGGTCCCCACTAAGTTCCTTGGGCATCCTTATAACTAGTGTTTTAAACTCTGCATCTGATAGATTGCTTATCTCCATATCATTTAGCTCTTTTTCTAGAGTTTTGATCTGTTCTTTAATTTGGGCCATGTTCTGTGTCTTCTCATTTTGACAACCTCCCTGTGTTTGTTTCTGTGTATTAGATAGAGCTTCTTTGACTCTGTGTCTTTGTGGTGTGGCCTAATGTAGGTGTCCTGTAGGGTCCAATGGCAGAGCCTCTCCTATCCCCCAAGCTGGGTACTCAAGGTACACCCTTCATGTAGGCTGGGTACATCTTCCTCTGGTAGTTGAGCCTTGGTTGCTGCTGATAGATCAATGGGAGGGGTTTACCCAGGTCAGTCAGCTGCAAGGATTAGCTGTGATGACTGACCACCAACCTCCACCCCCCCCCACCCTGGTGGAGGATCATCTATGCAAGGACAGGGCAGTGGTGCTCCAACATGGTCGGTAGCTGTCCACTGGGTGGACTGGCCCTGGGGTTTCCCAGGTGGTGCAGGCCAAGATCAGCCCCTGCCTTCATTTTTCCTGGGGCCACCCTGCTGAAGCTGTAAGGCAATCTGAGATGGCTGCTGCTTGTGCTGGGCTTGGAGATTCCCAGGTAAAGCCAAACCGTGACTCTAATCTGGCTGCTTCTAGTGCTGGGCCTGGGGCTCACTGAGGCCAGCTGTTGTTTGAGAGGAAATTGTCAGTATGAGCCAAGACCAGTCATTTAATGGAAAAGCATCTTGGGTGTGCCCATAAGTTGGGTGGGGTGGAGTCTCTGGGGATCTTCAAGGTGGTGTTAGGTTGAGGGAGTCTCAGATATGGCACCAGCTTGCTGGCTCTGTGGCTTTGTGACTCTGTGGGGGGAAGGTTTAGACAAGGGACAATGGCCTCTGCTTACCCTGATGCCAGACACTTCAGTTTCTCCCAGTATGCCACTGGTGCCTTTCAAGCTGTTACGCCAGTGCTGGAGCTCAGAGGGAGTGAGTCTAAGTCCCCGTGCGGGTTCTTGAAGAAGAACTCCTTGGGGCTCCAGCTGTTTCTTCCAGCAACTCAATCCTCACTAGTTTTTTGCAGGCAGAAGTTGTGGGGACCTATCATCCTAGCACTGGAACGCTGGGCTTGGGTCCTGGTGTTGGGCTGGGACTCCTCGATCCCAAGATATCCTTCCTGAATTTTTATCTACCATGTGTGGGTGTGGAACCAGCATGTTCCACATCTGCACCCCTCCTACCGGTCTGGATAAGTGTGGGTTTTTTTTTTTTTTAATTCCATAGCTGTCAGACCTCCATTCACCTTAATTTCTATGGTTCTAAGTGATAGTTGTTCTTTATTTTAGTGGTAATTTGATGTGGTTGTGTGAAGAAGTGAGCCATGTCTGCCTGTGCTGCCATCTTGACTGGAAGTCCCCTGTTTTTTTAAATAATGGCTTTAACATTAAATGAACTGTTTGAGCTGTTAGAGTGATCACTTTTTTTTAAATAGGTGAAAATTGCTCCTGGGAGCAGTGTTACACATGTATTTTTAAAGTGTATTCAAGAATTTGTTTTGCTTAGCGTACCTTATAATGCCAAGAGTCTTAAAACTCCATATTGCTGAATAGTACATGGCAATTTTTTCATTAATTTCTAAAGCTCAATGGTTTTTAAACCTTGTTTCTTTCAGTATTTATGGCAGTTGGAGCTTCAATTGCTGTTCGCTTAGGAACTCATCCTGACTGGTTGTTCTTCTGCTCTTTTATTGGAATGTTCTTATTTTATTGTGCTCATTGGCAGACTTATGTTTCGGGTGTGTTGAGGTTTGGAAAGTAAGTATGTATTTTAGTTGAACATTTAAAAATATAACTGAATTTATTTTCATAATCTATTATAGTTCATTTATATATAATAATGGTAACAAAGCTTCACTCAAGAATTAAAATGATCTTTTAATTAATTGAGCATCCATAAATGCTATGCCTTCATTTAAGTCTTTTAGGTAATCTGCATTTATAAATAATAACTTTATTTTTTTCTCCCCTTCTCCAACTTACCCAAACTTATATTAGATAGAAGATAGAGAAAAGTAAGGGACTTGAATAATATAGGCAAAGGACATGCAGTACTTAAGTAAACAACATTTGACTTTTATAGCAAAATAATGAGATATGGAATCTAAAGGTCCTTTTGGTCAAAACTTCATGTGTCCAAAAAGGGGGCCCTGGTTACAGCAGTCACCAACAACAGGTAATCGTGAAACTCTGGCTGTGGTGGACAGTTGGTGAGATGATATAAAGGCATCTTGTAAATGTTAGAGCTAAACACTCAGTGATATATACACACACTGATGTTTACCTGTATGTGAGCACATACAGGTTTTTCTTACTTAACAGTGTAGTCAGCTGATAATTTAGTGATTGAACTAAAGGTAAAAATAAGCTAAGCCTATAGAGATTTTTACATCCTTGACATTTGATATACAGTTAATTAGCCTTCACATTCAGAAATGTTATTGATAAACATATTTTCAATTCTTTGTCCTTCCTCTTTAGAGTTGATGTAACTGAAATTCAGGTAGCTTTAATGATCGTCTTTGTGTTGTCTACATTTGGAGGAGCAACAATGTGGGACTATACGGTAAAACGTTAAATTTGTTTAAGAACTCTTTATTCTTTTTTAAATCTACTTTATTGATTATTCTATTACAGTTGTCCAATTTTTTTCCTCCCTTTTATTCCCCTCCTCCCTGCAACCCCCTCTCCTACCAGCACCACCCCTTGGCCCCCACTTAGTTCATGTTCATGGGTCATACATATAAGTTCTTTGGCTGCTCCATTTCCTGTACTATTCTTAACCTTTCCCTGTCTATTTTCTATCTACCATTTGTGCTGCTTATTCCCTGTACCTTTTCCCCCATTCTCCCCTCTCCCCCCTCCCTGCTGATAACCCTCCACGTGATCTCCATTTCAGTGATTCTGTTCCTGTTGTAGTTGTTTGCTTAGTTTGTTTTTTGCTTTCTTTTTAGGTGCAATTGTTGATATTTGTGAGTTTTTGTCATTTTACTGTTCATAGTTTTGATCATCTTCTTTTTCTTATATAAGTCCCTTTAACATTTCATAATAAGGGAAAATGCATTGTTAATTTTCTTCAGAAATCCTTAGCATTATATTTAATGTTCATTCCATTTTTTAACCCTTTTCCTTTGTTTTATAGCTTTATTATCCTATATACCTAATGGCATTTTCCCCTGTGCATGAATATATTACCATATAGAAAACAACCCCATTTCCCTGATACACAAAATTAAATACACTAGTTGAAGTACCTTTTCCAGGTCAAAATTTATCTCATAAAATAGATATTTAGAAAAGTAAATTCAATAAGATATTTTACATTTGAAACTTGTCCTTTAATATTAGGAAAGGAATGTTGCTAATTTGCATGTATATAATACATTATGAGGTAAAGTTTCCCATTTTAAGGAGTGTTTTTATTTTCTGCTTCATTTATGACCTCAGTATTTTGATAAAAGATGACTCTCAGGAAGCTACTGTCATAAATTCATGCTTTGCCTAGGAAGAAACTATAAAGAAACAAATTATTTTGTCTCTGCACCCTAACACAGCACTGGCTGACTCACAACCTCATGCCCATAGAGTTAAGAAGAATAAGAATAATATCGCCAGCCAACAACTATCCTTTACTCAACATGCATTATGATCCTAAACATTTTACTGCCATTGTTTCATCTAATCCTCAGAACACTCCTGTAAGATAGATACTATCACTTTTCTGTTTTATGAATAAACTTTAGAATGATTAATTAATTTATCTAAGAACACATAGCTAGTGAGTACTAGAGCTAGGAATTAAGCAGGCTGATTCCAGACTCCATGTTTTTAATCACTAAGCTGTATTATACCTCCATTGAAAATAGTACAAGATATAAAACTAAACATACTCTTACCATAAGATCCCTTGGTATTTATACAAATAAGTGGAAAACTTATACCCATACAAAAACTTGAACACAGTTATTCATAATTGCCAGTTCTTGGAAGCAACTAACATGTCCTTCAGTAGGTGAATGGATAAACTGTGTTACATTCAGACATTGGAATATTAGTTAATGTTAAAAAAAAAGCTATCAATCTATGAAAAGACATGGAAGGACTTTAAATGTATATTACTTAGTGGAAGAAGCCAATCTGAAAAAGGGTATATATTATGTAATTCTAACTATATGACATCCAGGAAAAGGCAAAACAATTCAGATAATGAAAATGTTAGTTAGTAGCGATTGCCAGAGGTCAGGGGGACAGAGGGATAAATAGACAAAGCACGGAGGATTTTCAGGGCAGTGAAACTATTCTGTATGATACTATAATGCTGGATACCCGTCATTGTGGATTTGTCCAAACTCATAGAATGTACACCACCAAGAGCGAGCCCTCTGTGGACTTTGGGTGATAACGACGTGTCACTGTAGGTTCCTGGATTGTAACAAATGCACCGTGCTAGTGGGAGATGTTGATAGTTGGGGAGGCTGTGAAAGGGGGCCGTGAGCTCCGTAGGGACTCTGTGTACTTTCTACACAGTTTTGCTGTGAACTTAAAATTGCTCTAAAAAGTAATTCTGTTAAAAATAGGAATTGGAGATTACTCTGTGGCATTTAGTTTCAGAATTGCCAGTTCATATCACTAGGCTCAGAAATAGACCTTGAAAATATTTTCAAGTGGTTGGTACATTCTCTGAGAAATTTATTCCTTCTCATCATGTAAGAATAAATAATAGAACAAATATGTGCTACCATAGGCCTCTAGAATATACTAGAGGGATGTGATGTGTCTTGTACGGTAGCTGTTCTGCTAGTACTTATAAGAAGGTGAATGTGAACCTGGAAGCAGTTAGGCATCTCTGGTCATTAGGTCAGATTTGGCTATCTTAAATTTGGAATTCATATTTAGATTAAACAGGGAAGAATTGAACTTCATCTTAAAATAATTTCACTCAATGTCTTGGCAATACCATAGGGAGAAAGCACATCTGCTTATTCTCACCAAAAGAATACTTAATTTTAGGTGTAGATTTTCTAAACTTAATTGTTAATCTGTAGTTTCCACAAATTTTAGTAGAATATTTCAAAGTCTGTTTTCAAAACACAATAACCTACAGCTTTTGACAATTCATTGTTACTGTTTTTTAAATCCTTTGCTGCCTTTGGAGGTTTTTTTGAACAGCAACTGACCAAAAGGTAAATAAATAATGCTGCTAGAGGTTTCATCCGGATATTAAGTATACAAAATTTTTGCATGCGTGCACATCATGATTATTTGTCACATTCATGATGCAGATCATGGTGTCTGACTTCCCTGTGATGCTGCTTTTTAGAAATCTTAAATCCAAGTGAGCTGTCCTTTTTCATTCCTTTAAGTCAAGGAAAGTTTATGAGGTTAAATGTCTCATCATAATTATGCAATTAGACTTAGCTGAATTTGGTGGATTCATTTTTCACTGGATGAGTAAAACCATCAAGAGAAAAGTTACTACTTCCCTGTACATTCTGGAAGTTACAGTTTGATTATAAGAAAAATGATAACCTATTGTACAGGGCCATGTCATAATGTTTCTTTAATATTTAATAGGAAAAGAAATTCTAGTTTCTTAATGATTTATTTCTTTCCTCTACCCCCTGAAGATACCCATTCTAGAAATAAAATTGAAGATCTTCCCAGTTCTTGGAGTTGTAGGTGGAGCAATATTTTCGTGTTCAAATTATTTCCATGTTATCCTCCATGGTGGAGTTGGCAAGAATGGATCCACTATAGCAGTAAGAGATTAATTTCATCATCATTTAGTATTAATTTCATGCTACATTTACTTATCACCAGCTACAGAGATACTAAAAATATGCAGAAGTTCAACAGTGGGGAAGAGAACTAAATATTTTAAAAGATTCTGTGTAGGCATGTAATACAAAAGCATTTTAAAAACAGTTAGACTGATAATAAAGCATTTTTCTCCTTTCTACAGCCTTTCTGAATAGACTTTTCTGGCATTTCATTTACTCATCCACCATTTCACTACCGTATGTAATTAAGAGTTGCCGTCTGTTTTCTTACATTTTGTGCCTTACAGTAATAAGGAGAAAAGATAGAGAATGAGTTGCTGATTGAATGGGCAGAAAGCTACCAAGGTCATGGTTTCATATATCAGATGTTTATTACTAGCAAAGTAAATTTTATTGAAATATATTTTTTAAAACCACTCTATTTTAAAAGGTAAAATTTTTTTAACTTTAATTCTTAAATTGAGTGGATAAACCTTGTGCTTTGTATTCTTTACACTTTGCTCATGCTGTAATATTTTTGTATTTATTCATATTTGTTTCTTAAAACTTTTTAATACTTTACGTGGGAGTTAAAATTCCTGCCAAGTTTTTAAACAATATAGCACAGACCTATGTGTTTTAAAAAACACTGTCATCTTCCAGGTAGGTGAACTTAGGAGTATAAATACTTATTCCAGTGATGCCATCTTCTATCAAAACGTTTGTGGAATGTCTTTTTAGAAGACAATCTTCTAATGCTTCTTAATGCTTTGAGCTATGGCTCATTCTCTTTGATTTCTTTGGTGCAATATATAGTTCAAATTTTCTATCTTTTAAAGGTGGATTTGATTTTGGAAACAAGTCAGTCATTTGGAGCTAGGTCTAATAAATAGAAGTAATAAATATGAAGTACAGCATTTTCAGTTAAAAATTAAGTGTCACCCTCTTAAATGACTTATATAGATTGACTCTTAAGACAATTTGAAAGGAATCTACATAATTCATAAATTATCAATATTTATGAATACATTTTATATACATAATCCAAAAGCAAAATATAAAACTTATTTAGATAAATGAGTTCTGATATATTTGGAAAGATTAATTTGTTGTTTTTTGAGGTGTTTTTTCTGTCGACCTCAGTACATTACTGCATAAGGCAATTAGGAATACTAGATGCTTGACCATGGATGGTAAAACAGAGCTGTAGCTGGAACACAAGTTCCACTAAAGAAAATGTTATTTAGTAAGATCAGTGTCCACTTTAGAGAATATTTTACTAAGAAATAATTGATGAATTGTTTGAAGGAAGAAAAGAAATCTGATACTACAGCTAAGAGGTGGTTGACTTCAAACTCTTAAACTGGTGTTTTTCTAACCTTTTTAGCAGATTTGCTTAAAATCTATAAAACCATAACAGAGATAAAAGCACTATCTTATTAGTTGAAATTTTTGTTTTCACTATATGTTTTATTTTATATGATTTTATAGTATTATTACTGTAATTTTATAGTAAGTTATAACATGTAAACTTAAGTCTGTTTTAATTAATACATTTAATTTGACGATTATTGATTTAGTAAGTCTTAATATCAAATTTATTTCAATATTTTGTTTAAGATAAGCAGTGCTGAGAGAATCCTGATTCACATAAATAAAAATGTAATGGGTTGGATTTTATAATGTTATATAAAGTGCATTTGCAGTCTAAATACCAAAAAATGGAGATGTCGTTGATATTGAGAGAGACTAAGACAGATATATCTGGACAAAAACATGTTAATTTTGTAGTCCAAGTGTTGATGGCCTTTAGCATAGTAAACCTTGGTATAGAATAAACTATACTTTTTTAATGTTTATTAGCTTAAAACGTGATGTGTATAAAATTGGAATCAAACATCTATAGCACTGTTATCTCTAACTCTGGAGTACTGTGAGAGGTTGAAAAGTACTGCTAAGGCCTTTATACTCCTTTAGGCCTTATACTACACCATACTGTTTTTCAGCTCTCCAGTTCCTAAAACAAAATAGATGCTCAGAAAATGGAACATAATAAATATAATGTTAAAATGTGATGTTGATTTTCTGCTTTATCCATTAGGGCACCAGTGTCTTGTCACCTGGACTTCACATAGGAATAATTATTATACTGGCAGTAATGATCTATAAAAAGTCAGCAACTAATGTGTTTGAAAAGCATCCTTGTCTCTATACCCTAATGTTTGGATGTGTCTTTGCTAAAGTATCACAAAAATTGGTGGTAAGAAATTATTTAATGATTCACAGTATCAATAACTTACATGGTCCTCAAACACAGAGCTGGAAACTATTTCATGCAATGGGTAGTTTTTTTGTGGTGTTACCATCACTATATGTAGTTACCTATTTGTACTCCAAGTAAAATTTATGATGAGTTAATGTTATGTTCAGGGAGATTCTTTACTATGTAGTAAGTTAATTATTTAACTATAACAAATAGAACTTTCTGATATTAATACATTTAAATATTGGAAACTTTAATAAGCTATCCATTATTCAGTCATGAATTTTGGAAGTTTTAGATTCAGTATTTCATATCAAATATGAGATTAAATGCTCTCTTTATCCTTATTTGTCTTAATAGTGAGTTATAGTCAATTCTGTTCTGAAATTAAAAGCTAAAATGTTGAAAATTTAATAGTGAAATTATTTTGTTGATTTTTTTGTAGATAGCCCACATGACTAAAAGTGAACTGTATCTTCAAGACACTGTCTTTTTTGGCCCAGGTCTTTTATTTTTAGACCAGTACTTTAATAATTTTGTAGATGAATATGTCATTCTATGGATAGCAATGGTAAGTTCTTTTCTATTAAGATTTTATTTTTAACAGATGTCAGATAACACTATGCTTGAGTCATTTCAGTGAAATATCAGGTAGTCTCACTATTAGTCTATACAGTAAATGTTTCTGTAAAACTACTTCTTTTAAGCTGTAAATTTGCTTTTTTTATTGAGTACAGAAATGGTCTACATATCTGGCTTCCACCAACCTCAGTCCTTAAAAATATAACTGTGAGTTTTCCAAGTAATGATAGGGATATTTTCTCCTCATTCCGACTCCAGCAGTGGAGCTGAGAGGCTTCTTTTTCTAAAAGGAAGCATTTACCCCTGGTCTCTGAGGAAGTTTTTAAATAGTGTGCTTTCCTCAGTTTTTTCTACAACAAAATTTTGTGTATACCTCCCATCAACTGTTATCTTTTCCAGGCATTTTTTTCTTTTCATCCTGCAGAACTTTGAGGGATCCACACAAGGGACATCTACTTCACTTCCATAGGCCTTTGCTTTCCTACTACTAATCTCAAAGGAGTAAGAAATGTATATGATGGATTTTATTATATCTGGTAGTCCTTTCTAGTAGAAATGTGTGGCTTTGTTGCGCAGCAAAGAATTGAAAGAATGTGGAGTCAAGACTTTTCTGTTACTCTCCAGGTTTTGTTAAAGTCTAGGCTTTTACTGCTGTGCTCAGATTCTATAACTATGAAATACCCTGCATGTTGCAGATGACTATATGAGGTCCAAATGAGAAATACTGTATTTTGCCATGTATAATGCATTATTATACTCCATGGTAGGTAATCATCATACTCATGTATAATGAGCATCCTTATTTTTCCGTCAAAAATTTGGGCAAAAATTGTGCATTATACATGGCAAAATACAGTATATAAAAGTACTCTAAAGTATAAAATTTTCAATGAAGAATTTTCAGTTAATGTTTGAGATGCAGGTAGTGGTGGAAGGCAGGAGGGATAGCTGTTGCTTCAGAAAAGATAGACCATAATCCATTTTACATTTTCTTTTTGCTTCTAAAGGTCATTTCTTCATTTGATATGATGATGTACTTTAGTGCTTTGTGCCTGCAAATTTCAAGACACCTTCATCTAAATATCTTCAAGACTTCATGTCATCAAGCACCTGAACAGGTTCACAAGCATATTGACTAATAGTCCAAGGAAAAGAGGAGAAGCAGTTAGGGGAACCTAGGAGTGAAGGAAATCCCCTTTTGCAGGTGGCTAGTATACTATCAAATAAGGTTATATTTGAATATGAACCATTAGCTCCTATAGGTTCCATTATGTCTGTCTTAGCTGTGAAGTCCTCATTGTGTATCAACATTTTTAACTACAAATATTATCAGAGTAATATAATCTATAAGTTAGAAACAAAACCAAAGAAAGAAATTTCAATTTTCTGGGGATAAGAATGTACACCACAGTAGTTCTAAATAGCAGTCTTTTTGTCTTAGAAATCCTTAGACACTCAGAATTTTCATTGCCAAACTACATAAAAATTCAAGACTTAAAGAATTTTTAGCCAAATTGAAGATGATGCTTTTATTGCAAAAAGGCAATGAGTTCATAACACTATTTAAGTGCATGGATTATAATATTCTAGTTAAAGTTGAATGATGACATATGAATTTTTTATTAGCCATTTTCAAAAGAGGTAATGTTAACTGCTATTGTACTAAAGGAAATACCTGCTTAATATATCAACCAGAATTGAAAAGGGCTACTGTAATTTTCTATCATTTGTGTTAAAAGCAATCTACTAGTTCAGAAAAACGAATCTTTATAGTGAGAGTAACTTGTTTCTTGATATTCTGAATTAAAATTTCATTGTCACAAAAAGGTGGACATTAGACATCCCCTTTTATGAAAAAACGCAGCATTTAAAGCACAATTGACATAGGAAAATTAGTAATTTATAAAAACATGGCAAAAATATCTTCTCTTTATAATATCAGCCAAAGTTACAACTATACATTTGAGGTAAAAAGGGGATAAAATGAGTATCAGTTATTTAACTACTAAGTACATTATGTACTGATTCTTACCTTCCACTCTTATAGTGTTCATTATGAATAACAGAACTATCACAAAGCTCTTTGGTGATACCAATGTTCAGACTCCCCTTTTACCCTATTTTTAATTTTATCCAGCAATTCTGTAGACCGTGGCCATATGATGAAATAATTTTTTAGAAAAAGAGTAATGAATATGTTAACTATATCTTAAGCAAGAAAAAGACAATGAAAAAAGTGGAAGTTGATATTACTTGAAAGGAAAAATATTTATGTGCATTAAGGACACAGAACAGTCCAGGGTACTTATTTGGACTACTTTACAATTGGTAAACTCAAATAAGGACATTCTTAGAAATCTATTCCAACATGTACTTTGCTTTAAAAGGAAACTCCTTTACAAAATGCAAAAATTTAGGAAGTAAACTGTCCCCCTAATGTCAGGTGTTTGTTAATGGTGAAGGACTAATTTCTTCCTGTGTGAGTTATCATAGTTAGAAAAGGAGAATCAGTATGGGTTTGTTTTAAAAACTTTGAAAACCTCAAAACTAAGGTTAAGAATGGGTTATGGGGAAAAAACTAGAATTGAAAACATGGGAAAACAGAAAAATCACTCCTAATGGGCATTTTTTTTGAGGGGGGCACATTTCTTGTTTTGAATGCTTCAATGAAAGCAATTTGAGAAAAAAATTGTAAGTTTAACTGACTTATTTAAAACACTGAAATAATTCTTTCATTATTAAATCAAGTGTTTCATGTTTTATGTTTTTAAAATATACATTTTAAAAGACAAGGTATAAGAATTAACTATTAAATCTGGAAATGAATATAAAATCAAAAAGAATCTAAAATTGAATAATAGTTCTATTATTTACTCTAAATTGAAACTGAAAACATTGTAGGTCATTTATCTTTGAAGACAGATGTGAAATACTTAATTCATAAGCAATTAGGCATGTTAATGATATGCTTTTAAATCATTACCACAAGCACGTGCCATTTAATTTCAGACTAGCTCAATTAAATGTCCTTTTGATGTCTGTGGAAATGACATTAAAAAATCTATTTTATTTTGAAGAATTTTTTATTTTTATTTTTTTATTGTTAAGAGTTTTTTCCATTTCCCCCACCAACCCATCCCCACGTCCCACCCTCTATCCTACCCGCCTTTGGCTTTGTCCATGTCTCTTTTATGTATGTTCCTTGACAACTATCCCCCTCTAGTTAGAGAGAGAGAGAGGAAGACAGAGGAGAGAGATGTTGATTTGTTGTTCCACTTATTTATGTATTCATTGGTTCCTTCTTGTTTGTGCCCTGACTGGAGATCAATCTTGGTGTATCTGGATGATGCTCTAACCAACCCAGCTACCCAGCCAGGGTGCATATCCGTATTTTAGAATGGCTATTTATTATCTTTTTTAGTTATCTTAATGGTGTTTAGCAGTTTTATTCCACAACAGTAACTCACTTTTTAATTAATTTCCTACATCAGATTTTCTTTTGAAATTCAATCATTAGAATTGGCTGTGCAACTTAATGACCTTATACAAGAAGATATATGTATAAAAATAGGTTTTATGCTTTTTTTCTTAAGGGACAACCATCCATATAACCTTCTATATTTGTGCTTTCTACCTTTTGGGACTGATACAGATACACTGAAGCCAAAGCTTGAAAGTAAATAATCTTTATTGCTAAGTTAATTGACAAGTGTTACAGAGAAAAATTCACTATTACTATTAAAAGGCAGAAAGGTTGGCACATACAGTTTAAGGGTTGCTGCTACTCACAAAACTGTTTAGATTTTATTTAGAGGTTAAGAGGAAGAGGAGGCTGGCACTTAAATTAATGATTAACACGATGTAATATTTGAACTAGAATTTTTAAACCACTCTAAGACTTATATGCCTCTTTGCTAATGTTATAATTATATCATATTACTTAGGTTCAAATTCTTCCTTCAAAGAGTCATCAGAATAACATGGATTGAAGAGACTTTCGAACATTTGCCATCTCCTGCTGCTGCTGTTCATGAAAGGAGATATTAAACATTTGTTTAATTTTTAGATAAGTGTTATACATATTTCAACAAATAAAATGTTTCAGTGCTTACATTATAATCCTTACTTTTTCAGTGTTTACTATCATAACTTACAGTGTCCATCATAATTTGTTTTTGCAACAAAGCCATTTCTTTTTTAAGTTCAATTTGTGCACCAGTAAGGAGAGTATCCTGATTCTTGTCCAAGTCACCCATGCTCTAAAACACAAAAGACTTGTTCAGTTACAAACCATCAGTTTTTATCTCAAGTTCTGAGCTTGTACAATTAATTTTCAAAAGTAGGAATATTTTAAAATTCAAATAGTATACCAATTTATTCCAAATAAAAATATTCTAAATAATACATCAAAATACCTACTAAAGAATTTTAAAATGTTAGACATGAATTAAATATTACTATAGGAGGTACAACAGTAGTGTACTTTGCTTGAAACAATGGGTTAATGAACTGTTAAGATTTCAGTATCTAACAGTTAAAAAAAAAAAGACTGGAAGTCCAAAATTAATAAATACCATAATTTTGAAATTTTCTAAAAATTCTTCTAAATATCAAGTTGTAACCCACTTATGACTAATGGTCAAATGTGATGAGAATTCATCAGGTATTAAATGACCTATAGTAAACCTTTCTTCAATTTATGAGAAAAATCATAATTTACTATTCATCCAATAAATAATATTCCTAATGCCTAGTGTATAAAAAGTACTATGTTAAGTGCTGTGGATAAATTTAAAAATAATAATATGTGACCCTTCCCTTGTTCCAGTGACAACAAACATGAATGAAAATGACACAAAATTTTATAATAGACATAGAAACACAACTTGCTGTGGCTATGTAGTAGAAAATGATGATTAATTCCAAGTTAGTTGGAAAAGGATTAAGTAAGATCAATAGATAAAGCAAAAAATTTCCTAGAGCAAGAGCATAAACAAAATCATGGAAGTATGCAGTAAGTCAGAGAAAGCAATTATGTGGAGGTGTGGGTGTAATGGTCAAATGTAGTAAATGAAGCATAAAAAGAGGGTTACATTATTAGGCGGGGAGAAATCTTGACTAAAGAATTTAGAATGAGAAACTACTGATAGTTTTTCAAGAGGGAAGAGAGATAATGTTTTAGGAAAATAATATGGCAGAATTATGAAGAATGTATCATAGAACAGAGAAATCAAGTGTTTTAATAGTATAAGCAAAGAATGAAAAAAATTTAAAAGACAACCGCTACAGAGGTAAAAATTATAGGACCTTCTAATAACTGGATGTGGAACAAATAAGGCAGATAGAAGAGTCAAATATACTAGAATTCCTATTTTGTTATTTTTAGTGCTGACATTTAGAGGAAATCTTTTCTAGTACTTTACCAATCAACAAATGGTTTTCAGGGAGTATTACAGCAAGGTGACTGGAAAAACTTTTTAACACAACTTGTGTTCACATAAATTATTGATAATTCTAAAAGCAAATATGCCATAAAGTATGTATATAACACATTTGAAATGAAAAGAAATATCAATTTCAATTGGGTACTTTCTACTGAACAAATGCTGTGGATACAAAGACAAGTAAAAGTCTATCTAGAAATGATTTATGAATTTTCTACTTTCAGTTGAATAGAGAATACTAGTGCTAACATTAAATACAACTTTTATGCATAATATGTACATTTTTAGGTAAAATTCCCAATTTACCATTTCCTATTTTGAATTATTCTGACAAAAACATTAGAATGTTAAAGTAGAATATAGTACTTTAAATAAACAATGAATCCAAAATGGAAAGTAGTTGAAATTTTTAAATGCATAAGCAAAATGTTTTTCCTTAAACTTAGAAAAAAATTATCTTCTACTTCCAACATAAATTGTTTTGTAAGAATATGTTAAATACAACTGACCTTTACGAACTGCTCATATAACTGTTTAACTGTGTTCAGTCTCTGGCTCTGAATAACTCTAGATTGTTGAAAAATCTTTTGTTGCTGTCGAAACAAATTCTACAAATGTAAAAGAAAAACTTGTGTGATATCAATTTGAGTATAATTTTAAATTTATCACAAAAACGTTTAAAGGTAATTTAAAAATCAATACTTTAAAAATTTTAACTATTATAGTAAAATTTAAATAATCTGTGTTCACCAAAAATATACAGCAATATATAATCCTACCAGTCATTAACTAGGAAATCTTAACAATACTCAAAACATGTCCTAATTCTTAGTGCTCTCAATATCAACAGAGATGATCCTTCTGATAATGCTGGTCTTTCACCAATGATTTTTAGCTGCCACCCTACTTCAGCCATTCCTTTACATATTCATACCCTAGATTTTGTCATTACCAATAACTACAACCTCTGTCTAGTATGAATAATAACAAAGTGCTCTGAATGGTTTTAAATAAACTTACTATATATGAACTCACTTAATCAAAGAGCATACAAACATGCTGCTCTTTGTCCATTCTTTTAAAAGACCAAATAAAAAGCACTATTCCTTTTCTACTCAGGCTACTACCCCATTTCTTTCCCATTCTTATACTCATTTCAGCTGGGTTTTTGCACTTATTATTTCACCAAAATCACTCTGGTTCAAGACTGATAGAACCATTCTGATCAACACCTCTGATCAATGACCTCCATCTTGCCAAATCTACCTTATTTGGTCTATAGGCAGCATATGAAAAAGTTAATCCTTTCTGCTTAAATGGCTTGCTTCATTTTGCTTGGACAGGTTTTCTTTCTATTAGGCCACTCCTTTTTGTCTTTAACTCTAAACATTCTAAGGGCCCAGTTCTTAGACTTCTCTTTTGTGTTTACAATCACTCCCTTGGTGGGTTTCCTTCAACTTAATATGTTTCTTATTTCTTTCCTGAAATCTAGACTCATACCAGTGGCTTACTCAATGTCTCCCCTTGTTATATTTAAATTAAACATTTGCATAACTGGGCTGGTCAACCAACACTTAAAATTATTTGCTAGGAATAGCACCTTAGCTCTTAGATAAGATGTGTGATAATTTCACAAACAATGTTAAGTATGGAATAAAAGGATAACGTAGTTATATATGTGGTGCTGACTTCCATCTCCCACTAAATAGGTAATGCAAGAGTAAATCATGTTCTGACCATAATGACTGATTCAATAATGGGCAAACAATCCAAACTGATCAGTGATTTTCCTTCAGAGGCGTTTTCTGCTAGTTACTGCTAGAGTTACTTTTCTGCTAGAGTCCACCAAGGTTACTGAACTTGTCTGGGATTGCAACAACCTATCTTACTTACCACACTGAGACAGCCTAAGAACTGGAGACAGAGCCAAGATGATACCACATGAGCAATTGTTCCCCAACCCACCCAGATATGCCTGAAGCTAAATTAACCCTAGTCTTCTTTTATGTAAATGAATAATCCTTTTGTACTTTGGCAAATTTCTGTCATTTGGAACTAACAGAATCCCAATCAATATAGGAAGCAAACACCATCAGCTTGTATGAATATGGTTTGTGTCTATATGTCTGATTTACCATTCAGCAGGACCAAAACATACAGCCAGCAATGGGTAGTGGAACCTGAGTTCTGTGGGTCCCCTACAAGACTAGGCTCTCCATCCTACTTGACACTTGGTTGAATAAAGTTAAGCATGATGATACATACAGCTAGTTTTTCTTCTTGTTCCTCAGCCTTCTGCACATCTATCTCCCACTGCTGAAACAAAGTCATACACTGCTGAGAAAATTCCTTACTAAGCTTCTGTCTGTAAAACATAATAAATATTATCATACTTGATATCATTATGGGAAAAACAGTCGAAACAAAATTGACTTACATAATTATGCTGTAATAAAGGCAATAAAAGCACTCAAATTTCAGATATGAAACTAGAAGTAAAATTACGATTCCAGACATATTTATTCTCCTAAACCTAACACAAAAACCCTCCCATATACTTTAGCTCTCGAAAAGTAAGGAAATTTTGTTGTATATATGAATTTTCCAGAAAACTCCATTTTACTGCCAGTTTGTCATTTTCTCCTACTTGCACATAGGTTTGATATGATAAATTCAATGAAACCATTATATTTATCATATCAGATGTTTCCAAATAGACATTCTACTTAGTTTTTGCCTATTTTGGTACAAAATGATTTTATGCCAAAGAATAGTTACTTCAGCTTAAATATACAAATCATTTACAATAAATATTAAGACTGATCTTTTTCCACACCGTTGAACAGCTGACATTTATTTTATTCAGCTAGTGTATTTCTATAACAAAGACAAATTAGAAAAAAAAATCTTAACTTTTATTTAAAAGGGGATAAAAATAATCTATTGATTTCTAGGAAATATATTTCAAGTCTATGAAGGAGTGAGTGTACTGGACTAAAAGACTTAGAGAAAAATCAAGCTAAATATATATTTTTACTGGAGACTCCAATAAACGGGTAACAGTATTTTTCATAATTTGCACTAATGAATAGTATTCAATGATAGAAATGTTATGGTTGTGAAAGAACCAATAATCATACCTGAGATCTTGTTGGGTTTTCCAAATATGTTCAATTTTCTGGCTACTGGTTTTGAGGGAAGCCTTGGTATACATTGCTAGTCTTTTTTTCTTTGCAAGAAGAGAACTGTTAATGTTAGCTATATGGAAAATAAAATATTCATTAAAATGCAGTATTGAAGAATTACATATTTTGTGCCCACATACTTAAATAAATATGGGTAAAACTGGTTTAACAATTTCAGAAAGACACTTAAAATTAAATTTAAAATAGGTATATCAAAAGCGAGGTTGTTTTTTTCTAAGAAAACTTTTAGTTATTAGTATCCCAGTTCTAGAGACTTTTTCCTAGCTAGAGACTTTTTAAAATTTATAGATGATTAAAAAGAGCCAATAAAAGGAAAAAAGAGTCTCAAGGATGGGCTTTACTTTCCTCCTAAGAAAACAACAAAGGCTAAATTTTTCTAAATTTATAAAATACTCCCCAACTGAAACAACACATTTAGATGAATTACTGTTAGAATTCAGTATATGAAACACACAAAAGTATTTTTTTAATCCAAAAAAGATAAAAAGTTTTAAGAAAATTATTTTTAAAAATATATTTGGTGGTAATTTTAAGCATATAATTTTGTAAATGAGACAGAGATTGAGCATAGAAGAATCTTAAGGAAATACCTAGATAAATTCATTCTATAACCTTTTTTGAATACTTTCATGGAGATTTTTATAGCAGATTTTTATCCCTAAGTACTGTATTTCATGAAACTTTAATACTTTAAGTAATGCCTTGCTAAACATGTACATATGGATCTACCATCAATGTTATTCTTCAATAATTATTATGGAGCTGCATTATTATATATCTTATATATCCAGTATCTATCAATAAGAATATATATATATATAAAATTACCAATCATTTTGCCACTACCCAATAGAGCAAAGCTTTCATAAAAGACTTGACTATGTGATGAATGTGCTGTATAGAGAAGTCAAATATTGTCTCTCTTTTGAGTATTATATCCCCAGTGCAGTTCATGTAATTGACATTTGACATACAATTTAAAGTTTATGAACTTCTTATCTCATTATACATTTATTACTATCTAGCAAGGCTGTTTTTAATTCTCAACTACATTGTTTAATGTAAAAATAACATTAAAGAGTTATTTTAAAGGCTTCAGTTTACACTGAAAAGAACTGCTACAGAATTTACACTGCTACAGAAAAAAACAAAGGAATGTCATACAAAATAACTAAATTGAGAAAAAGGAAAGCTGACATATATACAGGTATGTGTGTGTTTGCAGTCTGTAGAAAAGTCTACAAAAGACCATTCAAAGTATAGAGACTTTTCCCATCCATTTTGTCCTAAAATTCCAGTCCATTAAATTCACACATGTATAAAATAAAAGCACCACTCGAGTACTACTCACCATTGTTAGTACCATTTGCACTCTTCGCATCAATAACTGGAAAAGGTTAAGTAAGAAAATCTATGGAGCTAAATTACATAGCACACTTATGCAAAGTTGTATATATAAGAACAAGGCATTAAATGACAGTCTTGAATACACTGATTATTGTACAAGTTATTTGGCTTAAAATAATCTTCATTAAATACAAATGTCTCCTAAAACATACCTCCAATTTTTTCCAGCATAGTCTGTACTTCATCTCTGTGAACAAAGTACATTTAAAAACTTTTCATTAGAGAGCCATAAAATATCATGTTTGTTTTGGAAGAAATATCCCACACCCAGTATTTTACATGTAATATTCATTGGACAACCAAAGTACTTTCTTAAAGTGCTTTATCAGACAGAAACTATTTTGAGTGCATTACCCCGTATTTTCAAGTATTCCTGCAGAAGTCCTTTTCTTCCCAAGCTTATCAATTGCCGGAGTCTTTGCTGCATCAACAATAAAAAAATTTAAATGTTTTTAAAATTAAGTATGCTACTTTGGTCATTTCAGTATGTCTCTTAATTCTGAGGTCATTTAAGCTTTTTGCCACATGAGTTTTTAAAGCAGATACATAAATACAGTGCTTTCTCTGTAAATCCGGTGGAATTAAATCAAGATCCAGGACCATTTTATAGGAACAATTTTGCAAGTTTTCCTGTGTTAATGTCATGTACTATTTATTAGACATTTTGGGAATCATGACTGAAAATGCAAGTAGCTATATAAGCAACTCTAACTCCAGATGAGAAACATGAACTATATTAAAATGCTTGACAAAGTTTTACTATCATTTAAAATGCAGGAGATTCAAAGTAAACGAACTGAAGGGCACGGTCAC
Source organism: Artibeus jamaicensis (assembly GCF_021234435.1). NCBI lineage: Eukaryota > Metazoa > Chordata > Mammalia > Chiroptera > Phyllostomidae > Artibeus > Artibeus jamaicensis. The sequence goes on along the minus strand of NW_026521486.1, from coordinate 15,295,224 downwards.
GCCACAACATTAGATGTACTGTACCACGAGTAACATCCTCCTCTGGACCGCTCAGAGCTTTTCTATCTTCTTTCTCGAACTCAAAGGCTATTAGAAGCTGATCCTCCATTGATATCTTCCCAGATTTCCCGGTATGTTTTCTTCCAGAGGGCAACATATTTAGATGTTTCCTGACTTCAAAAAAATAAGTATTTCAAACCTTCTGAATCCAAAGTTATCATTTAAATAAACTGATAAACCTCAAAATTAGAAACATCAAAGATGATCTTAGTTGAACATTTAGGAATCTCCTCGTTTATTTTTATGGACCCAAAGTTAAGATAATGAGAGCATCCACCCCGCTTGCAGGTGTGCTGCTATGGAGAGTTCAGAGAAGACTGCGAGAACAGAATTTTATTCCAGCCCCTGCCAGACTCTGGCTAAATTTGGGCACACACAGTTTTTTCGCATCAGTCACAAAGTGAACCGGTTGAATGGATCGACCGTGAGGCTGCCTGTCAGACCCGGCTCAGCCCACAGCCTCGCGCCCGCCACTGCACCACGGCCCCCTGGCCCGCACCCCTCCCAGCCCCTCCGTGTACCCGGATGCTCGCTCGCACCCTCCTCCGACCGCATCTAACCCTCCACCCCGTCCACCCCTGGGCCCGGAAGCCCTGGTCGCCCTCTCACTGCCTCTCAGCCCGGGTGCGCCCCCCACGCGCACCGGTCCCCGCCCCTCGGGCCGAAGTCGTCCCTTCACTCGATCTGCTCCCGTCGCCCACGTGGCCGCCCAACCCCAGGCTCCCCGTCTCTGCCTTGCCCTGGTCTCCCCCTCAGCCCCGGGGCCCCGCGAACCCTCTACTCCCTCAAATTCTCTCGACCTTGGGGATTTCTTTGCCCCGGTCGTCTCCTCGTCCGTTCAAGTTACTTCGACTGCGGTCGCCCCCTCGGTCCCTCTTCCCGCTCGTCTCCTTTGCCCACCCCACCCCCCACCCCGCCCCGTCGTCTCCCTAGCACCTCAGCCCCGGTTGCCCCCTCCGCCGATGTACTTTCAAGGTACATCGGCCCGGTTGCCACGTTGACTCCCGGCTCCTCTTCCAGCTCAGACTCCCTCGGCCCCAATCATCCCCTCAGCCCCAGTCGCCCCCCGCCGCCCCCTCAGTCCCGGGGCTCCTTCGAGTTCTCTCAGCTTCGGTCTCCCGTGGGCCCCGGGAACCCTCTACCCACTCAAAGTGCCTCATCCTCGGTCTTCTCCTCGCCCCCGCTCGCCCCCGGGGCCCCTCAGCCCAGTTCGTCTTCTCGCCTCCGGCTGACTCATCGCCCGTTCAGGGTACCTCGGCCCCGGCAGCCTCCTTGCCCGCGGCCGCCCCGTCAGCCCTGGGCCCACTCTTTCCACTCAAGTTCCCTCAGCCCCGGACGCCCCCCTCGGCCCCGGTCCCGTCTTCGGCCTCTCGCCCGGTCAAGGTCCCTCGGCCCTAGTCGCCCCCTCGCACGTTCAAATTCCCTCGGCCCCGGTCAACCCCTTGGCCCTTCAGCCCCAGTGGCCTCCTCTTCTCCGGTCGCCTCATCAGCCCCGGGGCTCCTCTTCCCGGGGGCCGATTTCACCCCTCATGCCCCGTAGCCCCCTCAGCCTGGGCACCAGTCGCTCCCTAAGGCCTCCACGGTCACCTCCGCCGCCTCTTCTGCTCTCTCGGCCCTTGCGAGCTCAGGGCCCTGCCCTAATTTTCCTGTCAGAGGCCCCAGGTGAAGCCAACTAGAAAGTTTTACTCGCAGATCAAGAGTAAGCTTTGATTCGACTCCCACCCTGGACAAACTCCTACCCTTCTCACACCAGAAAGGACACCCAACAGCTAAGGCCCACAACTACAGGCCTCCGCCCAGCGTCCCCAGAACTCCGCTCTCCACAGCCCTCGCTCGTCACCAAAGCTCTCTCACTTCGTAGCTACGACGCTCCTCTGAAATAGCTCTGAATTCCCGCGCGAGAAAAGCCAGTCTCGCCTGCTCCAGAAGCGTCGCTGATTGGCTGGTCGCAGTGCGCAGGCGTGAAGTCGTCGCGAGGCTCTGCCCGCAATGGGTGAGGGATCCGGAGACGGAGACTCGGAGCACCTTCCTCGCTGTGGCCTATGGGTAATATTCTCGAGGCACGTTGCTTTCCGGGGTTTTTTTTTTTAATTTAAATTTTTAAATGTTATAATATTTGAAAGTCTCAAAAGCATATGTAAGTTATAAGATATGACTACACCACCTAATTACACTACACTACATAATTACACTACCTAATTTGTAAGTGAAATTTTACCAAAACCCAATGAACCCGCCTCGGGAAGTCTTTTCCATCACATTCCCCTATTTTCCATTCAGAGATATTTGAAAACATCATCCTGAATTTTGTGTAAATATTCACTCCTCCCATTTTCTAAGTTTCCTTACTACATGTATGTGTCCTTAAACAACCCTGCCTAGTTTTGTTTGTGTTTGGGCAGTACAGAAGATTCTACCATGTTCTATGTAGTATTCTGCCACTCACATTTTTGCTTAACATTATGTTACTGAAAATCTATATTATTACATGTGCTGTAGTTCTTTCATTTTCACTACTGTATATACAATTTTCCACGGTGACACTGCCAAAATTTATTCATTGGTTTTCTTGTCCGAGGACAGGTGGGTTATTTTAAGATTGCAGCCTGTATAAACAATGCTATTATAAATGTTCTAATCTCCTGCATATATGCTAAAGTTTTTACAGAGTATCCAGGTGTGAAATTGCTAAGTCATAGGTTAGATGATACTCAGTAATGCCAAGTTGGTTTTCAAATTATACTCTCATCACCATAGAGTGTCCCAATTGTTCAATATACTCATCATCACTTGGTATAATTAGATTTCTTAGTTTTGTCATTCTAGTGGGTGCAAAAAATATCTTTGGGATATTCTTTTTATATTTCTCTAGTCATAAGTTTAAGATCTTGTTATGCTTATTAGACATTTTTATTTTCTTTTCACTAAAATATCTATTTTTGTTTTTTGCTCATTTTTCCATTGAGTAGCATGTATCTCATTGATTTGTAGGTCTTTATATATGATGGATATTAACCTTTATGACTTCTGTATCCTTATCTTGAAGTCGTAAAAATATAAAGGTTTTTTCATTTTTAAGTATTTGTTCATTTAGAATTAATTTTTGTGCATGATGTGAGGAAGGATTTAATTGTTTTTTTTCCTATGTGGAAACCAATTTATTGAATAGTGCATGCTTTTCTTACAACATATGTCGTATGTCAAGTTTCTGTATGTTTTTGAGTCTGCTTCTCTAGCCTATTCCACTTATCATTTAGCCAGCCTATCCCTGTCCCAAAACCAGTTTTCACTGACTAATAAGGAAGTCTCACACAGTATTTTTTTTTATTCAGGAGTAGCCTGTTCATTCTTGAACTTTTGCTTTTCAAGTAAACTTCAGAATCAGTTTTCCAAGTTCAATGAAAGAAAATCTGCTAGATTTTTATTGGAATTACCTTGAATCTATAAATCAATTTGGAGAGAACTGAGTTTTCCTATTCTTGAATGTAGCACATTTTGCATTTATTTAAACATTAATATCATTCAATAAAGTTATGTTTTTTCTCTGTGCAGGGCTTGGGTTTTTATTAAATTTATTTATAAATACATTTTATTGCTATTTTGTTCTAATTGCTGCTGATATATAAAAATCCAGTTGATTTCTAATATGGATCTTGTTCTTATATCCAGCAACTTGCTAAACACTTTAATTACTTTTAATAATTTGGTTGAGTCTGCTATACTATTTCCTCAATATCAAACATATGCATGCCTACCAGTGCCACACACATTTAACAACAAAGAAAATATAGGTTTTAATCATAAACATTATAATGTGAATTTTTGAAAGGGAAATATAACAGTTCTTTAATATATAAGACTTACTTAGACTATGCAAAATGTCACAGGCATTCTGAGTCTTTAAGGAAACATTTCTCAAAAAGGATCTAAGAAATCAACAACTATTTAATCAAACGGAAAACTGCTTGTGTAGACTGGTTTAGGACCCTGTGGAAGTCAGTGCTGTCAAAGTCTTGGGGCTAATCTCTCACATGTTGTCCCATGTAATTTTTCTTATAATTGGGAAATGATATTGATTATATTAAAAATACAGTGAGGTGACCCTTTGCACATCAAACTTTTGTTTGTTCTCAACTTCCAAACACTCCTTTAACCAGGCGGCTCCTTCCCTCCAAGTCCCCACGGGAGAGCTTAAGAGCAGCTGCCCTCTCACACTCTCTCTTACTTGCCTCCTCACTACACCTCTTCGTGTTTCCCTTCATCCTATTGCCCTGGACCTTCCCCTTGGGATCACGCTATTACTTTCTTCTGTAAGCAACATAATTTTCTCATGATTCTGTTGCATACCCCCTGTAATTTCACTCACCTTAGAAATTTTGAAAGAATCAATGCATAATTTGGAAAGTTAATCTTCTAGGCAGATGTCCCAAGCAGTCTTTTTTGTTTGTTTGTTTTTAAAAAATGGCTGGTGTAGCTCAGTGGATCGAGCTTGGGCCTGCGAACCAAAGGATCGTGGTTTGATTCCCAGTCAGGGCACATGCCTGGGTTGCAGGCCAGTTCCCAGCAGGGGATGCATGAGAGGCAACCACACATTAATATTTATCTCCCTCTCTCCTTCCCTTCTCCTCTAAAGATAAATTATAAATTTTTTTAATTAAATATTTTATTGTTCTATTGCAGTTTTCCCAATCTTTCTCCCTTTGCTCTCCTCTACTCAGCCCCCCCACTGCACTTCCACAATGTCCACCCTGTTGTTCATGACTGTGGGTCATTCACCTATGTCCCTTCCCCTACTTTCCACCCTTAATACCCTTCCCCCTCCACTCTTTTTTTTTTTTTTAAGATTTTATTTATTTATCTTTAGAGGGGAAGAGAAGGAGAGAGGGAGAGAAACATCAATGTATGGTTGCCTTTCGTGCGTCCCCTGCTGGGAACTGGCCTGCAGGGAACTGGTCTGCAACCCAGGCATGTGCCCTGACTGGGAATCGAACTGCGATTGTCTGTTTCGCAGGCCCGAGCTCAATCCACTGAGCTACACCAGCCAGGGCCCCCTCTACTCTTGTCATTGTCAGTCTGTTCCTTGTTTCCATGCCTCTGGTTCTATTTTACTCATTAGTTTGTTTTATTCATTAGGTTCCTCGTAAAGGTGAGATCCTGATGTATTTGTCTTTCACCACCTGGCTTATTTCACTTAGTATAATATTCTCCAGTTCCATCCGTGCTGCCAGGAAGGGTAGAAGCTCCTTTCTTTCTGCTGCATAGAATTCCATTGTATAAATGTACCACAGTTTTTTGATCCACTCATTTACTGATGGGCACTTAGGCTGTTCCCAACACTTGGCTATTTGTAAATCATGCTGCTATGAACATAGAGGTGCATCAGTTCTTTGGAATTGGTGTTTCAGGATTCTTAGGGTATAATCCCCACAGTGGAATCACTGAGTCAAAAGGCAGTTCCATTTTTAGTTTTTTGAGGGAATACAGATTGGTGCAGCCACCGTGGAGAAAAGTCCCAAGCAGTTTTGATATCTACCTCTTGGCTCCCCCTGTGCATTCACTGAACCCTGTGGCATCTGGCACAGTCTTCTCCCCTTGATTCCTGCTCTCAGTTCCTTAATGTCCTCATCTAAAATGACCTGCCCCTGCACTCCATTCCAAGTCCTCCAACTTCTATGGCCACACCTGAAGCTGCCCCACCTTCAACATTCCTATTTCATACAGCTATCCTCAAACCAATACCTCCTAACTTTCCAGCTCACTTAGTCTCATCTGCTCCCACTATGACAATTTGCTGGTCTTACCAAGACTCCAATCCATTACCCTTTTACTTTCCCTCTCTCCATGAGCAACACCCCCTTCCCACACCCCACACCGAGTCTTAGATTCAAATTCCATCATTTCAGTCAGTTTCTTGCAAGTAACAACCTGTGCTTTAATTGCATTTGGCAAAATATTGTTTCTGCAAACATCCAACTATCTTTCTCTGTGCCCACCTCAGCTCTGTTGCCTCTGGAGAAAATTACCCAAGTGGAGCAAATTTGCAGCACTTTCAACTTAAGAATTCCAGCCTCAGTTGGGCCCTCAACATTGCCCCAGATTCTCCCATTTCCTTTCCGGCCAACTCATTCTCCCGTTACCATTTTAAGCCCCTTCCCCCCCTTCTACTCAAACTTCAACCCTGCCACCTCCTTTTACGCTTAACATTTGACTCTCCCTATTTTTTCTGTGGAAGTAGTTCTGACAGAAACCCTCAAATCTTCTGCCATCAAACCTATATAACCCACCTATCCCTGTGTCCATTCTCCCCTCCTCTTAGGCTAGGAGAGATGTCCCCTCATTGTTCTGAGTTCCATGGCTTCTTATCTTGCAAGACTCTTACATTAGCCACTATTTTTTCTTTCTTTCCCTCCCATTAACATTTACAAATACTTAAATCTCTCACAATTTAAAAACTTCCTGAGTTTTATTTCCAAAAGCTACTGTTCCTCTATGTCTTCATCTTAGCAGTTTCTAGAAAGAATGATTTAAGCTTGTTGCCTCAATTTCCTCTTCTACTATGTACCCTTAAAACCACTTTAAACCAATTTTGGTCCCTCCCACTGTGCTAACTCTAAAGTGACTGGTGACCTCCATGTTGCTAAATCAGGAGGCATTCTCTGGTCCTCACCTCATCTGACTCTCGGCAAGAGTCAAAACTTGTTGACCACTCTTTTTTCCTCCCTCGTTGTATCTTCCTTTGACTTGCATAGCTCCACACTGTCATTATGCTCTTACCATTCTTGCAACTTCTCAGAATCTTTGCTAACTCTTTTTCATGGATGTACTCAGGTACTTTGGAGTTCCCCAGGACTTTTTTTTTCTCAATTTGTATCCTTCTCTAAATGTTCTCATATTACACATGGCTTCAGATATCAATTTCTAAAAGTGTGGTTCATGGACTAGCGTGTATCAAGATCACTTGCAGAGGATAAAGTGGGAAAATGGTGTTAAAATTCAGATTCCAGGGCCCCATTCAAGGCCTACCAAACTAACTTTGTAAGTGGGGACTGGGAACCTGCATTTTAAATAAATTCCCCAGCATATTCTCATGCCACCTAAAGTCTGGAACCATTAATGTGATGTGTCACATATAACAAAGACAGCTCAGCATCTCTATTTGGTGACTTACTAATGCCATTGCCTTATTTTCTCAAATGCTAGGACACTTAGAAACGTGAAAAACAGAAAGGAAATGAGTTGTCTGCCCCATGAATAATCAAGGTTGGATTATGTCATCTTTTGATGTTTAGTATTCCAATAAAGAACTCATCTATGTTTGAGTTTCAAATTTTAATTCTCACCCAACAAAATAAAAACACAAGACTTAGAATGACTGTTTAATCACATTAAGTCTCTTAGAATGAAATCAGTTTAGCTTGCCTATGGTTGGCTAACAAAGTGTATTCTATTTTCCTCTAAAAATTTAATATGGGTCATTAGAGTTTCACCTAACATTTACTGTGAAATTGTTGTTCTGGTTATAAAAGTAGTACTTATTTATTGTAAATCAATTTTTAGAAAATAAATGTTATGAAGAAAATGAAATTCACTCAATCTCCTTATCAAGAGATAATACACAATTTTAAATGTGCAGTATTACCTTTCATTCTTTTTCTCTGTGCATTACATGTATTTTCCTGCAAATAATTTAAAAACATATTTTGACTTTTGTTCCTGCCTTAGTTTGCTACCAGCTCTGCACATTTTTATGTTTTTAATTACATTATTTTTCCTTTTTTTAAATCTAAGATGTGACAAATGAAGGCTTCAGGGTTTTATTGACTTGATCACACTCCTAGACTGCCTAGTTCAAGTCTTAGTGCTAATTCTTAGAAGACCACATTGTTAATACTTCTCCATATATATTATCATCCATTGACTCTAATTACCTGGATTCCTGGAAATAATGTTTTCTCATTATTTTCTTTTTAGTAACCATTGTGTATAATCTTGTTAAGGCCATTTGAAAGCTTAAACATTCCATACCTTATTTCCTTACTGTGTCAAAGAACTCATGGTGATATAGTCAGTTTCTGGGAAAACTTCTCAGTAGATGAACTATTGGTGATGGACTTTGAGGTATGAGGAGTTTAACAGCTAGACTAAAAATAAATAGCAAGTCAAGCAATAATGACAGCATTTGAAAGCATATAGAGGCATAAAAGTACAATACATGGTGTGTTTGGGAAAATGCAATGTGGCTGGCACCGTATGTGGCCACAGGTGAGACTGGCAGTGGAGGAAAAGCAGAGGAAAGTCGAAAAAATAACTTGGAACCAATCGTGAACCATATAATGTGCAGAGTATTTGTGTGGCAGGGTTTGCTTTACAAATATTTCTTTGAATCCTCTCAATAATGAAAAATTTATAAGGTTCACTGTACAACACATTTGATTTTTCCAATTACTTTCAGTATGGCAGCTTACCTTCAACTTGAGTAATCTAGAAATTTGTTCTTCCATGTGCACCCCATCCTTAGTCTGTAAAGTTAGTGTTGGGGAGCATCCCAGAACCCCTTCATGCTTCTTTTGCTAAGTCTCCACCCCCCTGGCCACACAACCCAGACTAAGCCAATCAGAGTAACACATGTCCACCAAGGTTTTCTACATTTGGAGCCAGAGACGAAGAAGCATCCTGTTTCCTGAGAGATGAGCTGGGAGCTGCTAGGAACCCACAATATGCAGAAAAGCTAACATGCAGAGAGACGGGGATGGGCTGCATTGAGCAAGTCCTGGTAGAGTACTTGTCTCGTTCACACTTGTTTTTTTTCCTTAAGCGGGTTGAGTTACAATTTGTCCCTTGCAAATTCAAGTGAATCTTAGTGGCTAGGAGCAAATTTTGGAGTGACTTAGGTCAAAAGTTGGTGCTCTGCCACTTAATAGTTAGACCTCAAGCAAGGCATTTAAACGAGTTAGGCCCCAAAGGTAACACAGGGATATGATAAGGATGAAACAAGTTTATGAACATAAAGCATTTAGTACACAGAAGGTCCTCAGTAAGACACAGCTATTAATGCAAATGGGAAGGAGAAATAACACTGGCAAGAAACCCCTTCATCACCCAACAACTGAGGCCCTTCATGTAGACTTGTCTCCATGAAGTCTGACATTCACTTTAAAATATATCAACAAATAACAGAGCAAACAAGTGTGGCAAGATCTCAATAACGGATGAACAGATGGGAAGCCCTTTTGCTAGACTACTTTAAAAAGTTTTATAATAATCTTTTTTAAAGAAAGGTCTGTTGAGATTATAATGCGTTCTCTTTTCGGTCCTGGCCACGTGAATTTGAAGTGCTGGGCCAACGTCGAGTTCCTGGGGTGGACTCGCCTTGATCATAAGAAGTTGCTCCTTCGGGGAATAACTAAATTTGGCTTACCAGTGTTTCATTTGGGATCCATGAGATTGATGACCTATGGCTTTCCTTTCTGGTGGTAACTGAGCCAGGCTTTGGTGTGGGTTTATACTGACCTCAAGGAAAAAGAGTGTTTTCCTTCTCTTTTCTACACTCTGGAAGAATTTGTGTGGGGTTGGTGCTGTTTCTTAAGCGTTTTGGTGATCTGAATTGTGATTATATTTTCCTTTTAGATCCATGATCTGTTAGTTATTATTTATATACTTTGTGGTGTGTGTAGAATAATCTTTTTTAAAAACACTTTTGAAAAAAATAAGTAGGCAAAAAAGGTTTTTTTAATTAAAAAATTGTCACTTACCTAAGGGCAATGTAATCATTTCATCCTGTCTATACTAAAACCTCACCCCTGGCCTGGATATGATCCCTTATGCAAAGTTTCACCACTACCATCATCACCACTGACATTTACTAGGCATTGGGTAGGTACATTACATGTCATTTCCTTTAGACACCAATATTGCCTTCCACGTTTTAGAAAATTGAGTTGTAGCAAACAATGTCCAGGATCTAGGACTTAAACCCCAGAAATCTGACTGCAGAGTGGGTGCTTCACCTGCTTGTCACATTTTGTCATGGGGAGTGAACATGGCCTGCTGGGGATGGGAAAAAAGAAACAAGATAACTTGAGGTCTAATCCACCTTTGCCTCTAAGTGGCTGTCAGACCTTGGGCAAGTCAGATAATCTTCCTGACCCTGGTTACAGATAAAATGCAGGGCATGGTCCAGGTAGGTTTGAAACTCTGCCTGTGAGGCCTAGGAGTTTGGAGGCACTCACTGCCTTGGAGTGAAGCAAGATGAACAGCTTTCCTTCTTCTGTATTACACACTGACCTTCAGCAGAATTTCATTTAAACTAAAATGATTCTGAGGCTTAAAAAATTTTGAAACCACTTGATTACTCATCAACTTCTGAGGTTCCTCTGTCCTTAATGATTCTACAGAATCATTAGATGAATGATTCTATGAATATTCTATGATTCTAATATTCATCCCATTATCTATTAAACTCTCGATATAATTAGATGTGAACTACATTCCCCAAACCTCAGAAATCTCCATCATACCCAATCATTCCTCTATCTTTCTAGAATAAATTCTTCATTTTAAAATGGTCCCAGACATTCCCTAAATTTTTACATGATAAATCCCATTTAAAAATGATTTCCCCCCTACAAAATGACATTCCCCAGTAAATTATATTACCACAGCTTTACACTAGTTCCCACTTATTTTCAAGTGTTCAGCACAGACCCTGACACACTGTATAAGCACTCAAGTGACTGGGGAGTAAATTCACTCTTCAAAGATTGAAAAATCAAGCATTAGACAAAATGTAGGCTGTTATGAGACTTCAGTTTTTGAAATGTGACTTCAGTTTTAGAAATACATAATCCTTACAGCACAAACACAGTATTTACATCACAAGTTCTTTTTTTTTACAAAATATGTGTGCCATTTTGAAAGAATACTGTTGAGATCCTGACCTATATATCTATCAGAGTTCAAAAAGGATTCATGGGATCTGGTCTCCAGAAATCTACTGCACAATGATATAAATAAAATATTGCTGCATGTCATACATAAATACAAATTTTCTACCCTGATCATCAGTCAGCAGTAGCCTACGGGCCAAATCTAGCTGGTGGCTTGTTTTTATACAGCTATAAGCTAAACATGGTTTTGTCATTTTTAAAGGTTAAAAAAATGCTTTCAACTGACTAAGCAATAAAGAAGTAAATGCAACAAAGACAGACATGGCCTGCAAATATTCACTATGTGGCTTTTTACAGAAAAAGTTTGCTGATCCCTGCAATTATGAAACCAATTAGAATATACTGATGGGTATTTTAAAAAAAGCAACACTATAAGGTGCCAGTACCATCAGCAGTACTCATTTCTAAAATGAGGCACTTCTATTTGTATATGTACATTTCCAAAACATAATTACATCTGAAAAGTAGCTCTGCTACTTAACTCTAGCCCTTTGTAATTAGGCTATTGTATAAAAATCACAGTATTCTTAGGGGCTAAAGTAAACAAAGACAAAGTATTTAAGATGCCAGTCACTGAGCTTCTCAGTAGTCGTAAATTATTTAAGCCCACTTAAGAGTCTTAAACATTAATAAAATTCATAATTTAGGTATTGCTGATAGGTGATAGTGCTGCATTATTTAAACATGTGATATTTAAATTATTTAAATATCACATGTTTCATGTGAGAAGCATGTTTAGACATTCCAATTCCTTCTTTTCAGAAGCAAAAATAACTAGTTAACTTAGTAGCTACCTATTTTAAAAATGAGAAGTGGGAAAAAGAAAAACAAAAGACCAAAAATGTAAAACCATAGCAAAAGGCTTTGGAATGCAAAATCGGGGTCTCTCAGCAATCTCAAGCTGGCCAGGTTTCTCACATTAAAGTTAGTTGGCAATGGCCGCCACGGGAACTTGGCAGCTGTCTCTTGTCAGTGAGCCTTTCACTAAAAGAATGACAAGTCCGTGAGCAAATACTTGAAAGGTAAAACCAGTTCAGAACTGTTCACCACACAAGTTTTTAGTGTGTGGGTTAAATAATCCCTGGTCAGTAGGCTATATTCATGCCACAAAACAACTATTGTACTGGATATTTTTCCTTCTTCAGGCCAAGCTGGCCAAGCACCGCATCATGAAGACATCCCTTGACGTCAGGCTTTAAAATGCTCAGTGAATGCTGAGGTAGGTCATTTTCAAATGAAGATCTTCTACACCCTGATTCGATCGGGACTGGCTTCTTTCTGTATCCTTCTTCTGGGAAATATCTTCCGCTTAAGTGCGATTAACTAAATGATGAAACAGAAAATAAATTGTAATTTCCATGTTGACAAACTATAAACTTTCTGAGAGTCATATGACCTTAACCATGTCCAGTCTTACACACAAAAAACAGGCTGCAAACAAGTTTTGTTATTCCTCCTGAAATAGAATCAAGCACTACTTTTGTTTAGCTTTATAGGGTTAACATACCTAGATGTGCCCACAGAGCATTTAAACCAACAAGGATTACAATGATTTTGGTCCACACTTTACTTTTTAAAGATGTATAGCTACCGATTTTTACCCAGTGATTACCACGCATATTCATTTTCAAGATATCTGTCAAGTCAGACTCTCTATTGATGGAAACTGGCTCTTTGTAGCCATTAAGATACTGTCTCCAGGTTTGAAAATGACTACATATGCCAACAGAATTCTTTAAAAAACTGTTACAAACCTATATTAAAATCCTATCACCATTTCCCTCTACACTTAAACATAGCAACAATCATTTGAAAACACAGGTAATACCCAATTTATGAGTGGGTTGCAAGACAAAAGTTCATTTGGACAAATATTTCTTTCTTATGGAAACAGTCTATTATAATATATCTGAAAGAGAAACTTGACCACCATTAAAATAAAGTTTTGATGAAAAAAATTAATGTTCTCATGGTTTCAAGCTGGGACTCTACTCCTCCACCTGGAGGCAGAAGCAAGCTTTTGAACAAGCAAAACCCCATGGTGTGAATGATGAGCCGGGATTCTGGGACACAGGAAGAGGCAACATGGGCTGGTTTCCCTGTGAGCACAGCAGAGGATAAGGAATTTGATTCAAGCAGGTGAAGAGCAGGGTGCTGGAGAGGAGAGGAGATTCACTCTTTCCTTCCCTTCCCTCTCTGCCTGCCTCTTCGGTTCCCTGTTCTCTGCTGGTATAAATGACACAGATGAAAGACTGACCCCCCAGTTCTCTTTCACTGCCACCAGCTGCTCCTTTCACTCATGGTCCCTCCCCTATTCCACTGCAGGCCAGCACAACGGGCTCACAGGTTCCTCACTGTGGACTTCTGTTTTAAAAGTGGGTACAATCTTTTTAAGATTCTTAAAAAGATTTTTACCTGCTAGGAACAATGGCAACATATATCAAGAACAAGGTTTGTATTCCCTGTCAAGTAGATGAAGGTTAAATTGCCTGCTCAATTCTCCATTTCCTTCCCTCTGTGGCAGGAGGCCCAGGCACTCTCAGTGCTTCGACCTCCTCCTCCTTCTTGGTTGTAAGTAAACTCAGTGTCAGTTTCCCATAAGCAACAGCTAAAAAAAGCTCCACTCAACAGACACCTGGAAAGGAAGCCTAGGGTCGACTACCCTGCAGCCTAAGAAATTGACTAAGAAAATTTAAGTGAGAAAAAGGAAGACACTTCAGTCACTTTTAGAAAGGTTTTAAGAAAAACAAAATGGAAATAGTATCAGATGAAAAGGTCTAGGGAGTCTTTGGTTAAAAATACTTAGAGCTTTTCAGGTTTAGCTTGAAGTCTGCAAGTTAATCTGTTGAGTTCCAGGTAAAAAGAATAACAGTAATGGAGCTAGAAGATAAATGAATAATAAAAGGCTATTATGTCTGATGCCTGAATATTATGAAATATATTTCCCATACTGTCATATAAGCTATAAATCAGTAGGAGAAATTCAAATTTTCTTGTGACTTTGTATCATTTTCTAAAAGAATCAGATACTCACATACCAAGAAATACTGTTTGATCCCCACATAAAATATATAGAACTTACCTGTTCAGCAAAAAAAGAGAATACAGTGAACATAATCAATGTTGCCAGTACACAATGAGTCCAAAACTTCAATTTGTCTCGATATGCTCTCCTATTCAGTGAGAGAAGAAAGCAATTATGTAGCTATATGTATGGTTTCACTATATTACTTAAGAGTTATTTATATACCATTTCACTGGGTTAGCCAACAAGTTTGTTTGCTTTCTTCTGTAAGATGGATCTGGTGGTGCTTAGTTGTCTTTAACTTCATTCGAAACAATTTTGTTAGGTTGTATGGTGACAGCTCTCATATCAGCGTGCACTTAACAAAAACTTTTCAAAAGTGGTGAATTTTTGTGTAGCCATTTTAATATTGAAGATGGAAGAAAATACGCAACATTTTTGGCATTTTATGCTTTATTATTGCAAGAAAGGTAAAAATGCAACTGAAACACAAAAAAAGACTTGTGTGGTGTATGGAGAAGGAGCTATGACTGACCAAACATGTCAAAAGTGGTTTGCGAAGTTTTGTGCTGGAGATTTCTCACTGGACAATGCTCCACAGTCAGGTAGACCAGTTGAAGTTGATAGTGATCAAATCGAGACATCGAGAACAATCAACATTACACCCTGGGGAAGACAGCTGACATATTCAAAACATCCAAATCAATAAAGATATTGGTGAAAATGAAAACTGTGTCTTTTATTTTACGGAAAAAACCATATGAACTTTTTGGCCAACCCAATAGCAAAAACAATGTGACACCAAAAAACACCGTCTGGAGGCGATTCTAAAATGTTAGCACACTGTACATCTCCAATATGAGTCCTAGTTTTTCATTACATTTGAATTAGTAAAAGTTACCCAGGCAGAGAAGAATTCTAAAGAAAGTTATTTCTAGAACACTTCCTATGACACTTTCATTCACCTTTATTTATTCATCTTCATTTATTCACTCAGTCCCTTAATAAATACTTCCTGTGGTTACAGGGAAATGGACAAGATGAATTTCCTACTCCAAAGTGTTTACAAGCCTGGGAAGTCACTGATGTGCAGACAACTAACCATCACACATGATGGAGAGAAATATGTATTATCAAAAGCAAAGCCTTACGGAAAAACTCATAGAAATGCGGAAAGCATCTCAGAGATGGGACATTTCTTTCAAGCCTTGAAGGCCGGGAAGGTAAGCTGAGTCCTACGAGGCCAATGAGGCCAGGCATGGTGGCATCAGGGACACCTATGCCAGAGGGGAAGGCAGCTCTTCTGGAAAATGATAAAATGGGGTTTGGACAAATTGTCCAGTGGAAAAGCAGATGAGACAGTATGTATGTGTGTGTGTGTGCATGCGCTCACATGTGTGTCACGGTGAATATTGTGACCATTTGAAGGATGATGTTACAAGCTGATGACCAAAGGCAGGCAGTCGCAACAGTCCAGGCATGAAAAAAGAATGAGGGACAGTGAGAGTGAAAAGAAGCCCCAACAGACATTCTGAGAGTAGAAGCAACTGAACTTGGAGGTCAGATACTGGGAACAGATGCTGTATAGCAGTTTCCTCATCTGTAATTTGAAAATAAATGAATGATTTATTATGAAGCCTAAATAAATACTTAACACAAAGCCTGGAAGATATGCTAATAACTACCAAATTCAGGCCTCGGTGCTGAGTTTCAGATTCTCATTTACAACCATCTGGTAGTAGATGACTCCACTTCAAGTCACATATTCATAATGGTACTCTCTCCCCCATACACTTTTTCCTCCAGTATTTCCTGAATCTGCTCATCAGAACAAGCTCAGTGAGTTCTCATGTCTACAGTAGGGATGTCAAACTGATTTTCACCGAGGGCCACGTCAGCCTCACAGTTGCCTTCAAAGGACCGAATGTAATTTCAACTCCTTAACAGTTAAGGAGTAGTTACATTTATACAGTTCTAAAATTATTTTGGCCCTTTGAAGGCAACCGCAAGGCTGATGTGGCCGCCAGTGAAAATGACTTTGACACTCCTGGTCTACAGTGTCATTCAGAATCTGACTGATTTAAAGAGTTAAGAAGCCATAGGCTGTAATACAGCTGATGTTTGCCCCAGCAACCAGAGAACACTACAATAGCCAGAGGTGAAACAAGCTTCCCTCAGCCACCCATCCACTGAGCACCTACTATGTGCTAGGGAGGTAGTGTGGGCTCAGACACAAGCAAGACACCACCTCTGCCCCTGAAGAGGGCTCACAGGAGAGACAAGCACACCAGCCAGACTGCTGTGCACTGCACAAAGTGCTATACCTGACAGAGGGGAACAGGGAGAAAGCCACTGGTTCGATTCCCAGTCAGGGCACATGCCTGGGCTATGGGCCAGGTCCCCAGTTGGGGATGTGTGATAGGCAACCAGTCAATGTATCTCTCACACATTAATGTTTCTCTTTCTCTCTCCCTCCCTTTCCCTCTCTCTAAATAAATTAATTAAATATTTTAAGAAGAGATGGTGCAGAAGCATGACAAGGAAGAAGCAGCTCCAGGTCGGGGAGCTGCAAAAACCTCTGGTCCCTGTCATGGGTACAACACAGAAATCAAAGCTCTCGCACACTATTCTTAAAAAATATATATATATATATCTTTATTATATATATTTTCCCATTACCACTTAGTACCTTTATACTAAAGGTACTTCAGACCCACTCCTTCCCAGCAATCACCACACTGTTGTCCATGTCCACGAGTCCATTTCCCTTTTTGCTCAGTCCCTCTATCCCTTAACCTCCCCCCAACCATGACCTGTCATCTGCTTTCCATCTATGAGTCTGTCTCTTTGCTTGTTAGTCCTCAGACTACTCTTTAGTCCACTCCTTTCTTATTTAATTGAGCCCTTAAAGGTACATTTGGTCAAGAGCTGGATTTGGGGAGTTAACCCTTGAAACCATCCAAGATCTTTCTCCTCTGAGCTACAGGAAAGTGAACATGATGAGAAGCCATTCCAGTCATTTCTGGAAGACAAGACCTATTATTTAGTAACAGCTTCTCCTTATCAAGATAAAAATATATAGATATTAGCAATATACATGCTAACTGTCTCACCCAACTCCAAGACACCAAAGCGTTCTAAAATCTAAATCTCTCCCAAATCTGTCGATTGCTTTCTCTTTATTCCCTGGGCTGTGTCCTTGGTTCAACCTTGACAGTCTGTTTCCGGACAACCGAAATGCTTACTTACCTGTCTCCCTGCCTCTGCTTCCCAGACAGTACTACCTTACTCCAAAAAACCTCCTCACCAGTCCAACCCCACACTACTCATAGGTATCTTTCCAAATCATGAAGTCTGATCAAGACAAACATCCCCCCCAAAATCTCTCTTGGGGAGCCCCATTCTCTAAATAAAAGTCTAACTCACATACAACCCTCTGCAATCTCTCCCTTTACTGCTCCAAACCACTCTGGCTGACTCCTCTGTGCCTCTGTATTCCTGGTACCTGGCATGGAGTGGGGGTGGGGAATGTAAGGGGTCATAATCTTCCTAAATTGAAAGATAAAATTATATTGAAGTGCTGGAAATGGTAGTGAAATAAAACACAAAGGAAACATTATAAAGTAGCTCTGAAATAGAGTGGAATGTGTGGGGGACAGGTAACCAGGCTGGATTTGCCACGCATCAGCTACTTTCCCTTCAGCAAATCACTCTGCCTCTATTACCGTGTTCTCATCTGCTACATGGCAATAACAGTACCTTTAATTGGAAAGAGTACAGTGAGTATATTGCCCAACACAGTGTCTGCCATATAGCAGGTGTCCAAGAAACAGGGTGGCCACTCTGATGACAGCGGTGACAATGAACAAGGCTCAGCAGATGTGCTCAGCCAGTGAGTTCAATAAAGAGTAGATTTCAGTGATTAAGCTCAATAAAAACTATAAGTGTATTTTATAAAGAAGTTATAAAGCAAGTAACACATGAAAGAAACTTCATCACTCTGAAACAAAACGCACATGCATGTACAGAACACAAGCACTTACCATTCCTGCAGCTCATGCATATGCAGAAAACGGTTTCTATACTCTCTGGGCAGCTCAAACTGGGATGGTACAGGGAACATGGATTCATAGAAGTCCCGGAGAACAGCTTTCACTGTCTGGGCATCTTTATGATTATGGTCAATGTTGTCATTCAGGCAAACAAACTTCCTGAAAATAGCAGAGACCAGGTATTACTGGTTATCATAAGGACGATCCTGACCTCACAAAACAAGCAAATGTGGATTAATGGAGATTCCAAATATATTTTATGGTCTTATGTCCCAATATGTTACATTTACTGAAATGATTCTCTGGGGCAGTAACGTGCTATAAAACTTTTCTTTGGCTATTCCTCACCTATAAAACAGAACTAAGAAAGATAATCTTGAAAGGGGCCTTCTAGCTTTGGAATAAATTAGTGATTTCCATTGAGCATGTCCTCAATTCAGTGTTCCATAAATGCAGTTGACTGACTGGGTCATTTTGTTAGCAACCAGGGAAAAAAATGAGTGAGTACCTAACCTAAAGCCAAGTTCTCTGAACTGAAAATATGTAGATAATTCAGATAGCCTTGCAGCTACAGATCATAGTTTGATGATTTCTTAATATGTCTCCAACCAATCTGTAAGATGCTAGAGCTCTGGCAAAAAGGAGATTACAGTGGTGCTTCCCTACCATTTTGCCTTTAAGGCCAAAGTCACTAAACTGAGGGTCTATTACAACAGTAAGTAAGGATATCACTGCTTTTGGAGTACACTTGCTAAAACCATGCACCAAAAAAACAAAAAACCCCGGCAAACCTAAATCTAATAAAGACCTCAGATCCAACTACCAATTTACAGGAAATACAGGAATAGAGCCACATGTTAAGTGGGATACAATCAGAGAAGTCCAAAGTGTAAGAAATCTATATATATATGTGTACACACACACATATATAATATATACCTATGGATTTCTTCATATAGACACACACAACACAAATTATGATTTAAAAAAGAGACTGAGGGGGAACCTATAGACTTAATTGCAATGAATTTACTTAATACCACTTCAGAAGACATACAAACTTAAAAAACACTTAACTGCTTATAAAAGACAATAGGGGAAATGCATAAACTGACCAGATAATTTATCATATTAAGAAATACATAATGGTATTCTGGTTATTTTAAAAGAATCCTTATAATTTACAGAAATCTATTAAAAGATTTACAGATAAAATGACACAATGTCTAAGACTGACATAAAAATCATTAGGAAGCAGTGAAGGGGCGGGTGTGTTTAGAAGAAACAAGACCAACCATAAATTGCTTAACTAGAAGTGGGTGATGAGTATGTGAAAGTTCGTTATCCTATCTAGTCTCCAAACTTGGGGACTACTTTAAATTAAAGGGTACTAGAGAAATGTCGGTCAAATACAGTGCACAAGCCTTGACTGGATTCTAGATTAGAAACAACAGCTATAAAGAACATTTAGAGGCGACCAAGGAAATCTGAATATAGGCCATTAGGTAGTATTATTCAGTCGATGTTAAGCTTCTTAGATACAGGTTAATAGTGTTATGGTATAAAGGAGACTGATTTTGTTTTAGAAGGCTAAAATAATCAGGGCTAAAATGTCTGGATGTCTTGCAAGTAAGTTTTCAAATGGTTCAGAAAAAAACAGTTAAAGCCAAATGTGTGTGTGTAAACAGATGGGAGATCAGCAAATATGATAAATGGTGGATAATTTTAAAATTGGGATGAAATATTTATGGGGTTTATTGTACTATTTAAGTTTTTTTCTTTATCTTCAAAACTTTTCAAAAACTTGGGGAAAATTAATGAATGAATGAGATACAAGGTAGCTAAAGCAGACCCAGCAAATAACTCCATTCTCCTTTGAAAGAGAACTTGCCTTTTGCTTAGTACTTCTCCCCTTACATAAGCTCACTTAAAAAGAGGCGACCCCACCCCAAACCAGAGGAAGCTTCTGACTAGTCAAGTGAATCCCTCCCCTTCGAAGTGACTGGGGTAGGAATAGAGGGACAACATGAGACACACAGCAAGAGGCGATGTCTTCCTGCTACACCTGCAGGGACATGCAGAAGTGCTGCGGCTGCCCCCACCCCGTCCAGCCTGAGGATGAAGCCAACATGAGCAGAGATGAAGAGGTCCGAGGGAAAAGCAAAGCCTGGCCCCTGCCTATCCCAGACTCCCTGTAAATGGGGAAAACCTGTCCTTCAAGTTTGAGTCAGTCGGAAGACTGATTTTCCACTCTTGACTTAACATAAGCCCCCATAAAAGTGAAAAAAAACACCTAAGAGTTAAAAATGATAAAATCTGTTCGGGGTCACAGGAAGTACAGTATCTGGGCCTGGCAGACACTGCCAGCGAAGCCTGCTTGCCATGTGTATTTTTACTAAAACCTTGTCCCTTTAAGTAACACGGAGGTCTATGAATACTGTCATCCAACAATCTCAAACCAGCACAAAGACAGAAGAGTATGGGGTACAACTAAAAACTGTAAATTCTCACATGGTATACAGACCACTAATGACTGAGAGAGCACATTGACAGAGTGGGGAGGCAAAAGCACATATTGAAGATGAAGTTTAAAGTTAAAATTATTTATAAAAATTAGAATAGGGCATTCCAGGCAGAGGGAACAGCATGTGCAGAGAGAATTACAGGTTGGGTGATTAATTATTATGGCTTATAGTTTGCTTGGCTTATGAGAAATATTTGTCATTTGTAGGAAATAAGCTGTTACTGGATAGTCTCTAATGCTTATTTACTAAATAAGCATTAAAGATATTTTCATTTTTTCTCAAAATTCTAATTTCTGCTTCCCCCCAAAGAACGAGATTTTTAGAAAAACTAATATGGCTTAAAATATCTAGAAATTTTACACCTCTGACCATTTATAATTAATGTCATAATTTAAATGAGATGAAACTGCAGACTTCCAAAAGCATTAAAAAGACAAATAAAATATTTATTTTTATACTGTCGAAGTCTTTTTGTGCAGGAAACTGATAAAATACTTATTTCCTACTGAAGTTCAAAACTCAGAAATGCATAATTTAACCCATTTCATCAAACTATTTAAGGCAAGTAACTAGTAAGGGGCCAGGCTGGATTTTCAAGGCCTATATAAACCTGGACACTTTAGCCACCCCCGAGGAATGACTGCAGTTTACTGGATTGATTTTCACATCTATGGCAGCACATCTTTTTGTTCACAGAAACTCTGAATTGCAAAGATAAGTCTAACCGCCAAACAACATCTCTGGAAGGACTTTCTTAGAAATGCTTCGAGAGTCCCAGCCGTCTGGCCTTACCTCCTCCCTGATAGGGCCCACCCCTCAGCCTCACTGAACAGCTCCTGTCCCTGGACTCTTAGAAGTCTGTGCTAGTCCCTCTGAATGGGGGAGCCTTATCTCACCTTGCAACTCTGTTACTTCAAAAGCTACCTCCACCAGCAGGCATTTCCACCTGCTCGGGACAGGATTAACTCACTCCCTTCTGTCTGGTACTGCTGCTATTTTTTTATGTTTACCTACATAGATAAGGATAATTTTTAAAGTTATGGGAATTCTCTATACTTTCTCAATTGTGCCCAACCTAAAAAGTGCTCTAAAAAATAAAGTTTATTTGTCATTCTCTGATTGGCTTATTTCACTTAGCATAATACCCTCCACATCCATCCATGCTGTGGCAAAAGGTAAAATTTCCATTTTTTAAAAAGATTTTATTTATTTATTTTTAGAGAGAGGAGGAGGGAAGGAGAAAGAGAGGGAGAGAAACATCAATGTGTGGTTGCTTCCTGCGTGCCCTACTGGGGAGCTGGCCCAAAACCCAAGCATGTACCCTGACTGGGAATCAAACCAGACACTCAATCCACTGGGCCACACCAGCCAGGGCAGATTTTCTTCTTCTTCTTTTTTTACAGCTGAGTAGTATTCCATTGTGTAAATGTACCATAGCTTTTTTATCTACTTTTTTAGTGATGGGCACTTAGGCTGCTTCCAAATGTTGGCTAATTGTAACTAGTGCTGCAATAAACATAGGGGAGCACTGGTTCTTTTGATTTAGTGTTTTGGGTTTCTTTGGATATATTATTACCAGACGTAGAATCACTGGGTTATAAGGCAAAAACAAACTAAAAGCTGTCAGAGGGAGGGAAGTTGGGGGGCTGGATGAGATAGGTGGAGGCATTAAAGAAAAACAAAACAAACAAAAACCTCTTCATAGACCCAGATAACAGTATGGTGATTTCCAGAAGGAAAGAAGGTAGGGACAGGTAGAAGAAGGCAAAGGAATGCTAAATGGTGATGGGAGAAGACTAGACTTTGGGTGGTGAACACACAATACAATATACAGATGATATATCTATCATAGAATTATACACTTGAAACCTATATAATTTTATTAACCAATGTAACCTCAATAAATTCGATAATATATAAAAAAATAAAACAAACAAAAAGTTTATTAATTAAAAAGAAGCAGTACCTGGGGTTTTTCCTTATATCATCCAATTGGCCAACCACATGAGAAACATTGGTACGAATCATCTTAAAAGCAATTTCTTCTTCTCCCATGATTTCAAACCTAATTATCAAACATATTTAAAGAGTGTAAACATTTTATGTGGATATGACAGATTTTCAGTAAGAAAAACATTTTATGGAACTTGAACAGACTCAGCATCCTCCGAATGAGTTCATCTTTCAATATTATGAAAGAAAACAGTGCCACATAAATTTTAAAAGAATGCTTAATAAACTATTGTAAAGCTATGAGAATACCAGACTCTTATATTAATTATTCTTAACCTAAACAGAGAGGAAATTGTATGTCTACTTACCTATATTTGTTTTTGTCCTTATATGCTTTGTGGATTTTATCGGTTACTGGTTTACAGTTGGTTACTAGACTTTTAGTGACGGGTGGCTATGAGAAAAGACGGACATTACAACAGGGCCAAGACTGTGGTTAGGCAAGTAAAGCATTCAGCCTGGGTGAAGAATGTAAGAGGGAACCAAAGACTCAGTCATCAAGGATATTTCTAAAAATCCAACTGGCATACTAGGGCCTGCCGGCTAACTGCCTGTTTTGGCGAATAAAGTTTTAAGTGGCACATATCTGCGTACTAACCCCAGCCATATGCTGAACTAACCAATGCCTGATTGGAAATTCCTGTAGTTTGTCTACCTGTTCCAACAGCCCCTGGGCTGGCCTGTCTCACCAAGAGCTGCTGCTGCTTGTCACACTGTGTGTCCTCACAAGCAAGCCTTCACGGGCTCTCTGAGAATAGGGGTGAGGAACACAGTCCCGGCCCGCACAATGATTGTTAATGAACGATTTCCTTCTTTCAGGAACTGTCTTATTAATTTACAAATGGCTTATCTGTAGTTAAGTATAAATTACTTATATATGGCTTGAACATTTGAAAGTAGGTAAAATCTTTTAAAAATAATTTTATTCTGATTATGAAACCAAAACTCATTATAGAAAATAGCAGTATGAAAAAAGGGAATTGAAACCCACATATGATTTAATCTTTTGTCATTTCTATTACTTTTTGCAGTGTGTTTTATGCGTGCATGTGTGATGGTATTTGGGAGTTTTCCATAGTTCAAATCATACTCTGTATGTGGTACTGCCCATTTTCCCCCACCTAATTTTATCTTGTAAACATTTTTCCATATAGCAGTAAATATTAATTGTAAGCATCACATTAATGGCTATATTATACCCTTCTTCCATCAATTCTAAATGTACATTTTTCCCCACTTCTCTGAAACTGAGATGCATCTGACTGTCGTCAAGTCTTACAATCATTTCAACCAAGTGGCCCTCCAGTATCACTGTGTGCAAATCATCCACACCCCCTACTGGTCAGATTTAGTAAGTGCCGGCACCAAAGCAATTTAGCTTGGATGAAAGATGGCATCCAACGCGATCAGTATTTCCTTGGTTAATGTTTAACCTTTGGACAGTTCTCCCAAGCTCATTCGAATACTTCGGGGCTATCTTCTGCCATCCTTAGTGAATAGGAGTCTGCTTACAGAATATAAGCAACTAATTCCAATATGAGCTTAAAATCCATTAGTTAGGAAAAAAGATATTCTAAAGTAAGATATAAAATATTCTGGATTATCTGTGCTACTTCTTTCCACCGAAGACATATACACATACAGCCTGCTTATACTTTTTGAAATGCCGTACAGAAATGGTGTAAACAGCACCTGGGAAGGACACACTTGAACTGATGCCACTTACCAGATTGGGGTCGTAGTAGGCCTCCTGAGTCGGTGGAATGTTGCTGAGCTGAGTGACATTAGCAGGAAGCATTTTTGAGCAATTTATTAACATGTGCTCCAGACCTGTTAAGTCCTAACAAAGCAAAAGGATAAACCTTCTAAGTGCATCATAAGTAATGATTGTGGCTTTACAAATAAAAACTACACAGACGCCTCCAAAATGTGTTTCAATGTTATCTTCAAAGAGAGTCTGATTATACGATTCTTAAGACAAAAATACCCTGTAAAGAGCAGAATGACATAATGTGAATACAAATATTTCATCTTTGTTTCAAAGTGGATCATCCTGGACTGTGAGGCACCATTTTACACCAGAGGGTCCAGGGGATCACCAGATGAGACGGCCTGCAGCTAGAGTCATCCTGCCCTCCCCATTAGCGAGTTTCCTACTCCTGGGACTAAGTAGGAGAGTCATGGCAGAGGGGATGGGGTGGCCCCACAAGCCTGGCCAAGATATGTAGTTGGCCTCCCCTGAGTGAACTCGTCACAAGAACCTGACCTGCAGATATGGTCTGGCTCTTCTCCAGACGACACAGTAACAATCCCCACTGCAAGCCTGAAAGAAGTAATCTCAGGAAATGTGAACTTCAAATTTGGTTTTCATTCTGCCACAAAAATAATACTGGTTGTGAACACCTTCATTAACTATTAGGAATTACTTTTACTTGCACTACACTGAAACATGCAGGAGGGAAAAAAAGAGAAAGTATCCAAATAGAAAGTTTCATTAAAATGTGGAGTCGAGTTTAGGGAAAAAGAATACAGCACCTGCAAACTTAAAGGCAGGTCGTGAATCCTGGTAGCTAGTGTTCGGATTTCTCTGTCAGACAGGACACCGGACTGGTCAGTATCAACTTCATCAAACACTTGAGATATATTCAGTGGCTGAACTGCACTCATGAGGTAATAAAAATAAGAGAAGGCAAACTGCATATCCTCAGAGTGGCGCACTTTGTGAAATGACGTCTTGTCAAACTCCTCAGGGAACCTGCACAAATATAACATATAATGAGCTCGTGATATTTAAAACATATACAGCATCTGGCGTTTGTAGAGTTAGCATCTTTTTTCCTTCCCACCTTAGATGACACCTTCAGCATGCTAGTCATCAAATATTAGTCATAAATTTAGCACAGTGAAGGCGTGAACTTCAGGCAGCCGTGGCTCTGAGCGCACGCATGCAACCCAGACACAAGCCCAGACTTACATGTCTTGCAATTCTTGCATAACTATTCGGTCGATCATGTGAGGCATGTGGGCAGGGACTTTCCTAGATGTGAATCCGAACTTGCTGTTTAGAATTTTGTTTACATATCGGAGGGAATCTGCAAACGTATCTTTTAGTTGCCTGCCAGTATGTTTGCTGTCCGTAAAGTATGCCAATTGGGTTTTCAATGACTCTTCCTCCTGAAAAGAGAATTCAGTGTAGCATTACGGAACACAGCATTACGTGTAGTATACACGCATACTCTGGTTAACGAGAGGCAAAGGTGACATTTTATATAATGTAATAACTAGTCACTGATGGTCCATGACAGGCAGATAAAATGAGGATCCTAAGGGCAGGACAAAACTAGACTTCGGTGCAGATATCACCAACACTGGCTTGAGAGGAACAGCTGTGTGGTGAAAGTCTATTTATAGGGTATTCTTCAAGGGCTAGTCACTGCACAGGAGATTTCTTAGCCAATTCAATATGACATTTAGAAACTTTATTTACAGATAAATTTGACAGCAAGTACTTGAGTTTTGAACACAAGGATGAAAATACAAAACTGGTTTCACCATATAATCAGGTCAGTATCATAAAATGTAAAGAACCCTATCAGAACCAGTCAGAGGCAAAATTAAACGAGTGGGCAGAGAACGTGAACATATTTCACAGAAGCAAAAATATTTTTGCTTCTCAAACTGATAAAAATGGGAAGACATTGGTAGTAACTGGCATTGGTTAGCCTATAGAGAAACAAGCAGTTTTCCATGTTGTTTGTAGAAATAGGAAGAAGAGCAACATTCTAGCAGGGGTGTCCAACCTTTTGGCATCTCTGGGCCACACTGGGAGAAGAACAGTTGTCTTGGGCCACTCATGAAATACACAGACACTAATGGAAGCTTGTGAGCAAAGAGGTGTTAAGTGAATTTATGATTTTGTGTTGGGCTGCACGCAGCCCATGGGCTGCAGGTTGGACACCCCTGTAACTAGTGGACACGTTTAAATTTTTGTACACCCGACCCTTTAAGCTACCAATTCTACCTAGAGAAGTAATAACTTCCTCAAGAGTAAGTTACACATACAAAAATATTCACTGTAACATTATTTGTACTTGGCAAAACATTGGAAATAACTTGCAACTGTTAAAAGGACAGTGGCATTGACTTGGGCAGTCTGCCCACACATCAGGAGACAAAAGGGCAACCGCAGGGCAGTGTGAGTTTAGTGTAATTCCACTGCTGCCAAAGCATAATACACAGTTTATATGTTTGCATAATCTGTACAAAAATACCGAAAGGACACTCACCAAACTACAATAGTAATGATCTCAAGGAGGGCAATTAGGAAGGAGGAGGGAGACTCTTCTCTTTTTTACTGTATCATTTTTGCACTGCTTACAATTTTTGCCACCAGCCTACAGTGCTTTTGCAATTAAAAAAAGGGGGCAGTGAGGACAGAAACCTAGATGAGAACGCTGCAGTCACTCAACAATTAGTCAATGCAGCAGGTACAGGGTACTTCCCAAAGACAAGGACAGGAGTGAGCCACAGTTCCCCTCCCCATCCGCTCTTCTTCTGGCCTGACATGCACTCGTGGAGGTGCTTTGTTCACGATCCAGCCTAGACCACGGGGTGATTCTTGGTCTACCAACTCTCACTCACCCTTCAAAGGTCAGCTCACAGGGTACGTCCTCAAGGATTGCCTTTCCTGATGCTTCTATGCAAAGTTACGGAATTTTCCCTTAGGACTCTTTACCTGTTACACCTCAACAGAGACACTTGTCCCACGGCCACATATTTGCCCATGAATCTGTCTCCCAACTTGCTCTTTGAGTCTCCACTAGCACCATCTGACTGTCTAATCATCTTGCCTCCCCCAACAGTCAGTAGAGTGACAGCACTCAGGAGGCGTACAAATGCTACCCCAGCCCCGTGGTGGCCATGGTACAGGAGGCACAGCCTGCCAGCCCAGAGGTTTGGCTCACGCTGACTTGCTATTGTGATGCTAGGGAAGCAAATGAACTTCTCTGCCCTTGGTCTGGTCATTGGTGAAGCTGGAAAAATGTCAGATCTGACTCGTACCATGTACGCAAAAGCATTTCTTGAAATCTTACTTGGGGTATATACCTGGCTGAATCCCTTGCTCCTTCACCCCGAGGCTATTCTCTAAGTTGTAACACGGGGATAAATGATAGTAGAAACCATTATAAATTCTTTTTATTGTTGGGTCCATTGAGAAAATTAAATGAAACCTTGTAAGAAAAGCTTTTAGCTCATTGACTGGCACAGGGGAAGTGCTAAATAAATGGTAGCTATTACTGTATTGTTATCACTTACAAGGCTATTCATTTCTGAGCATGAGAAGGAATATGGCTGGATGTAACTTACCTCAAGAAGATCCTGAAAATACTTTTTTTTCTCCCATGGCAAAAACCCCAGGTAACTGTCCGTGTACTGCTGCAGCTTCCTTCTAGGTAATACTTCATGACCATGTGAGTGATTTGGGGCACCGTCCCCCATTCTGTTTTTCTCTGGTTCTTTCCCCACGATTGCCCTTTCTCTCGGTACACTTCTTTCCAGTGGAACCATCCGAGAAGAGAGCCTTTCTTTTGACACACTCCTGCCTCCTCCCGTTTGGGTCTGAGTTTCAGATCTAAACCTAGCTTTGGTTTCTGCGTCTAATGGTGACGTCTGACGCTGGTAGTGGCCATTCCCTTTTACTGTTCCAGCAGGGAAAGTGGACCTCTGTAATCTTTCAGATGCTCCTAAGCTGTTTGGCAAGGTGCTTTTGTGAAGCTGTGTTACCCGTGGGGCCTCCAAATTCTCACTTCTTTCATCTGTTATGATAGCTTGGTTCACTTTTACTTCGGCATCCTGTGAGTTTACCAGAAACGACTTCAGCAAGGCTGACTTGGACAGGTTGTATCCTTTCACAGTGATGTCTCCGCGCTCTAGTTGCAAATCCAAGTTCTTGAGATGCAACTGGGCTTCTTTTGGAAGGAGTGAAATATTTACCAGGGGAATCTCTACCTCCTCTTGAGGTCTCCCTGTTGTATTAACATCATGTCTCCTAATCTTTGGGGAGCGTTTTTCTTTGGGAATATCCTCAAATGGGATTTCCACCTCTGGAAGTGGTGTTACGGGGCTAACCAAAGCTTGGTAGGACCTCTGGGTGGTAGAATTCAGTTTCGGTTCCTCTCTTGTGTCGACCTCGACTGCTATCTGGATTTTGAACTCTTTGTCATTTTTACTTTGAAGTGTGAGGTTAAAATGTATTGTGGTTGCATTCATTCCACTGTGCATTATGAGGTGGATGGTTTTCCACTTATTGGCTATAGAGGCATGTCGAATTATGGGGTTGTCACTATAGGCGCCTTCGATTCCCCTTTTGGCTATTTCTGCAAAGCTGAAATAAGGCAGGCATTCACCTTTTGGGATGACATAGTGAGTCTGGTTGGGGAGAAGAGTCACTTTATATAATTCATGAAAATGATCTAGAGAAAAAAAAGACAAACACGACTTTAAAAAACTAGCCATTTGCCCCTCTTTTTCTTTAATTCTTAGGGTTTGAGTCTTCACTTTCTAACAGGGACTTTAAATGGACTTCAAAGGAATCAGAAATTCTATATAAGAACTACTGGTACAGGGTTGCTTGGACTAAGTGAGGCCACCGCTGTCATCGACATAGAACGCTTGGTGGTCAGTCTGACTCACTAGCAAGATATGGCAGGATGCCTGATTGCATTGGCTGCCATAATCGACTTCCATCTTTTTGACCATTAGAGAACATACAACTTTCTGCTGAAGCGACCTCTGTTAATAAGCTATCAACAAATTCCAGTATTCAAACCGTCCTTATTTAATAAATTATTGGTGTTTTATTTTTTTTAAATTAACCCATCATCTCTCATATTTTCAACTAAGGTAAATCAGCTTAGTTAAAAAAAAATCAGACTGGAGTCATAAGGGAAAAGATGCAGCTTTAGTATTTACTGTTTCGTAAAGGTCTGTGTCCTTCTCTTTCTTTTAACTTCTGACTAGTTTGGATGCAAGGCTGGGAAAGGGATACACAGAGTATAATTACTTTAAATAAAAACAATGAGCCCAAAACCCTCTCTACTGGCCAAGGATTTTTATCCCCTTAACCTTAATATACTTTTATGACAACAAATATACCTTGCCCACAGTCGCCAGCATCAAACCCACAGGACAAGACGTTGCAGGCTTGATCACAGAACTTATCAGCGAGCCAGGAGTTTGCGCAGCCTTGATTACAGTAAGAGACGCTGTTTATTCCTCCTCCAAACTGCCAGGGCTGTCCAACTCCAATACTGCCGGTTCCCCCGCCTCCAGCACCATAGCGACTTCCTCCGCTGTTACCTGTAGAGGGAGGACAACAGAATCTTGCTGTGTTTATAAGCTAGGGGGGGAAAAAAAGATAGCTCCTTATTTCTCCACGGTTTTTTTCAAGATTGATGCATGAGTTTCAGTCAGAAAGGGTTCATCTCATTCCTTAGTAGAACAGTTCATGCAGCTTAAGGAGCAAATAAACTGACAAGGGGACGTCACCAGACAATAGGCTGGGCACTTAGTGGCTGTGCAACCTGGAATTGCAGGCCTCAAACTTTCTCAAGGAGGTGCATGTGGACATGGATGTGGATGGAGGAGCAGGGAAGACGGGGAGAGGTTATTCCAGACACTGTCACTGTCAGAACTGCCACATGTCCTCATATTGGTGCTAACTTCATTATCCGGTGTGAATGTCCTGTTAGGGCTGAGTTCTCTGGACCACACAGATCCACCCTGCACATCTGTGCTCTCTCCCTACAGCTGCTTGTACTTTTCAAAAGTGCCTCCGGCAGGTCTGAGTGAAACACAACTTGAAGTTTTCTTTCCTCCAACACTTGTCCAAATCTGTTTCCTCCTATGGAACATGGTGAAGCTATCTGTGCATACACTCTCTCTTTCTTAGGTAGCGAAGAAATGAAGATGGATAATGGATGTTTCAGAAATTTAAATTCTTTATAAACGGAAAGGCAACAAATAAAAGTAAAAATCTTGTTATGAGCAAGTCCAAACATAAGCATGTAAGAGCAAGAGAAGAGATGCTGAGGAGAAAAGACATGTATTTCTTTCGCATCTCTGTCACTCACTGACCTTACCAGCATTTGCTGCTGTGAGCTCCCATAAAAACTAGTTACGGCTGTTCTTGCTCTTGAGCTTACATAACTAAAAGTAGCCCTGCTTTTCCTATTTTCAAGTGCAGGGCCAGTGTGCGAAAATGCCCTCAACAATGGATAATATGAATAAACTGAGCCACACAAGGGCACTACCATCACCTCCAAAGAGTCTATGGATTGCTGATTATTTTAATACACAAAAACGTTGAATTCACTGGACACATTCGATATTGATTAGCAATGAAAAACTTCTATAAACAGAAGCAAATTATATCTGAACATGGCCTCACCGGAGCAATCTCCACCATCCCAGTCACAGGCTGAATTGTTACAAGCCTTGTCACAATAGCCGTCCTTAATCCAGGAGCCCGGGCAGCCCTCGGCACAGTTTGGCACCGGCCACGTCAGGTAAACCTATGAGAAAACCAGAGAGAATAGAAAACAAATTCTGAAGCTTTTTCCTCTCAAATCAGAATCCCTAAAAAAAAAAAAAAAATCGAGTCTCTAGAAAAGGTTAGTATTTTCTACAGGCCGATGGCATCCATGGGCCATACTTCACCTTAAGTTCTGCTCTTTTGATAATTCTTACTGAGCATATCTCCTCTGTTCATCACTCAAGGAAAGCAGACAAGGACGCATTTCGTGGCTTAGTCTCACACACCAAGGTTTTATAATATATTCTGAATGAAAGGGCAACACGTCAGAATTAAATGGGAGTACAAACACATGTCAAAGTGGTGGAAAGTATACCACATGACTCACTACTTTTCTGTGACAACTGTCATTAACTGCTGACTGTATTTGTGCATGATCTTGTTTCGTGGCTGGAAAAAACAGCAGATGAACTCTGAACGTCCTTCTCTACAAGCATGAGGTTCTGTGACGAGTTAACCAGCCCAGCAATCTGAGTTGTGAGCTCACCCGTTTTCACGATGAGTTATATGGTACATGGTGACTTTTTAAATTAAAATAGTTTTTAAAACTTTGCTCTCTTTTTCAAGTCCGCATGCCTTTAGACATTCCATCTATTTGGAATCTAACTTCTATTTGTTCTTCAAAGTTTGTCTCAGTTCAGATGAACAGGGAATTCTTCCCTATCGCTGTCTGATTTCAACCTCATGGGCTCCCCCTGCTCAGCACCCAGAGCACACCTGCTGGCAAGGAAACCACTGCACAGGTCACTGATTTTGTGTGTCTCCCCTGTCAAGCCACCGCTCACCTCTGCAGCACTATAAGCTAACACAGGGGAGGCCACAGAACAGGGGCCCAGGGCCATGAGCACACTGGGATGGCATGAACACCAGCAGAAAAAGGAGCTTGGTGCAGTGAGCACCTACAGTGGTTCGATCAGAGTTCTATCACAAGCTTGCGGCAATAAGTTTCTGGCTTATCAATGAATCTTTCTAACAATGGTACAGGGGTGCCCCTATTTCCCGCAGCAGGCACACAGAAACCGCAAAGGGTCAGGCGTTGCCCAGGACCGTCCTAAATAGATGGCTCCTGGGTCTCAAAACCACTTCTCCCTCCTACTTCCCAAAGCCAGAGTGAGACCAGGATCGGTAAGATTTCACCCACGTCTTTAAGCTGAAAATCAAGCCAACTTTCTATGTCAGTCACTTTGCTGACACTATAACCATGATTTTGTGTTTCATCGTGATTTTGTTTTTTTTCTGTTGTTGTAGAAAACTTATTTATTTTAATCCTTACCTGAGGACATGTTTATTAATTTTATTTATTTTTTATCTGTCACCTGAGGACATTTTTTTCCCATTGCTTTTAGAAAGTGAGGAAGGAAGAAACATCGATAGGAGAAACACTGACTGGTTGCTTTCCATACGCGCCTGGACAGAGGATTGAACTAGGCATGTGACCTGACTGGAAATTGAACCTGCAACCTTTTGGTTACAGGATGGCACTTCAACCAACTGAGCCATACGGGCAAGGGAAATGCCCATTAATTTTAGGGAGAGGGTAAGAGAGGGAGAGAATCATTGATGTGAATGAGAAACATTGATCAGTTGCCTCTTATATGCGCCCTGAACCTACAACCCAAGCATGTGTCCTGACCAGGAATCAAACCTATGGCCTTTCAGATTATGGGACAATGCTCCAACCAACTGAGCCACATTGGCCAGGGTGTAGCAGGAAATTTAGAAGGTCAGGGAAAAGAAAGGGGGTTCTGGGTGTCTGAGAATATAAGCAAGCAAAAAACTATTAGGAAGTACTTTTCTTTCTCCTAAATTGTAACTCCCCTGAGCTTAGCACTCAAAAACACTTATTGGACCAAATCTGAATATAGTAGTATATATACGATTCCTGACTTCCCACTGATAACTTCCAAGTGACTTCCAAGCCAGGCGTCCCTTCCTCTTAGTTACTCACCTTCTGACCTTTGGAGTGACTATAAAAATCATCGGGCCAAACGTCCTTCCCAAACATGACATCGTCATTCAGGTAAATAAATTTCTGGGACAGTCCTTTGATGCGATGGATGTGACTTTCAATAGCTGGTGAACTAAAGGTGGGCAAGTGGCTCAAGTTTCGAAAAACATCCTTTTAACCAAACAGACAAACAAAAACACAAGAGAGAAAGAGGGTGGATAAGTGGTTTTTTTTCTTTCATTTTTGTTTTTGGAAGGAAGGAAGGCAAATGGAAGAATTAAAGGGAAGTGGAAATGGAGGTAAGAGAGTGAAAGGAATGAAATTAGGAAAAAGTAAAAGAACAGTAAAAGACAGGGAAAAAAGCCCAGAGCCTCGTGATATGTGGAAGTCATGTACCTGGTGTGTTACTATGGTTACTCGAGGATTATCAAGGTTCAGCCAGGACGGAATCTGCCCATTGGTGACAATGAAAATATTCCGAACCCATGGTGCATGCCTCTCAATAGATCTCAGTGAGTATCTCAGCTCTTCATTATCTTCAAAACGGCTGGCAGAAACATCTTCATCCTGCTTAGACTGAGAAAAACATTTGGCGCATGAAGACACAAAATACCCCTTCAGTCACACCTCCTCCGTCTCTCCTCCCTCTGCCCTCTCGGTTCTCAGGGTGCTCTGGCTGACATTCAAAGAGCCAGTCTTATAAGCCAGTCAGAGAAAGACAAGTACCATATGATTTCACTCATATATGGAATCTAATGAACAAAATGAACTATCAGGCAAAATCGAGACAAACCCATAGACAGCAGGCTGACAGCTGTTGGGGTATGGTGGGAAGGGCTTGAGGGTAGAGAGATTGTGAAAAAAAGAGAAAAAAACTCACGGACATGGACAGCAGTATTAGAATTGCCTGGGGAAGGGGTGGAGGAGGGAGGGTATAGGAAGGATACGGTAAATGATGATGACAGGAGACTTAACTCGGGGCGATAAACACACAGTACAGTTCAGATGATGGATATGTTAGGGACTTGTGCACCTGAAACCTGTATCATTTTTGTGAGCCAGTATCACCCCAGTAAATTCAAAAAGAAAAAGGGGGGGGGGAAGGCCTGGTCTTACTTTATTTTTTTTTATTTTATTTATTCATTTTTAGAGAGAGGGGAAGGGAAGGAGAAAAAGTGGGAGAGAAACATCAATGTGTGGTTGCCTCTCATGTGTGTCCCCTACTGGGGACCTGGACTGCAACCCAGGCATGTACCCTGACTGGGAATCGAACCAGTGACCCTTTGTTTCACAGGCCTATGCTCAATCCACTGAGCTACACCAGCCAGGACTGTGGTCTTACTTTTAAACATTATGAAAACTGCGAAAGACTCGGCATAGTTACAGTAGCACAAATACACAGCATTTCTTTAACACACTTTTTAGAAAAGGTTCTTGGACCTGATTCTAGGTCACCTCAGTTAATATTAACCGATAGCAAAGACTAGAAAATTAGAAAAGTTCTGATCAAGTTCTCTTCCTTCTTTGAACACAGTGAAGTGATTTATAAATCTCTAGCAACCTGAACAGATTCAAGTTTTAAAAGGATCCCTTACCTGGCTGATGGCACTTAG
This sequence comes from Artibeus jamaicensis, assembly GCF_021234435.1. Lineage (NCBI taxonomy): Eukaryota > Metazoa > Chordata > Mammalia > Chiroptera > Phyllostomidae > Artibeus > Artibeus jamaicensis. Next base: position 15,260,449 of record NW_026521486.1, on the reverse strand, counting down.
ATCCCATAACAAATATGCAGGACTTATGGTCAGTTCTTTCCCATCGATGGTCATGTTCTTCTTGGTCTGCTTACTCAGTTCTTGGAAATCTCTGGGGTTGTTCAATTTCAGAAGTGCTACACTGGCCTCTGAGTACAGCTGCAACTGTAAGATAACAACAGGGTTACCGGCTGAAAAACAGCCCTAAAGAAGAGACACCTTGAAATTCCCAGTCTCATCTTTAAACTTTAAATATATATATATATGACACAGACTACATGCATATATTATACATAGTATACATCTAAATATATATTGTAAAGAGTAGAAGTTTCACACACACACACACACAGAGCAAGCCAATATCACCAAAAAAAAAAAAAAAAAGGGAAACCTAAATAGGACACTTTTCCCAAATGAATGGAACAAAGCAGGAAATAGAAACAAGGTGTGCCGGGGCCACAGCAAACAGGACGTCTCGGCCCCACCTGAAGGCTGCAGCCCACTACTCAGTGCCACCAGTGCTGCCAGATCGCCTGAGAGGCCAGAGTCATGGAGTGTTCCTAATTAAAAAGGAAATCTCCTAATTTCCTTTTTAAAAAAATGTTTTTTTAAAATGTAATCCCTGGCTGGTGTGGCTCAGTGGATTGAGTTCCGGCCTGCAAACCAAAGGAGTGCTGGTTTGATTTCTAGTCGGGGTACATGCCTGGGCTGTGGGCCCGGTCCCCAAATGGGAGGCACCCAAGAGGCAACCACACATTGATGTTTCTCTCCCTCCCTCCCTTTCCTTCTCTCTAAAAATAAATAAATGAAATCTTAAAAAACTTAATTATAGTTTACATTCAGTAGAAACCTTCTAATTTTCATTGCTGGCTCAAAGTTTTGATTGTCATACATTTCAGAAAAAGACATCTGGTCACCAGTTTGTGAGCTGTGTTTAGAATATTGCCAGTCTGCTGACAACAGAGGAAACCCCTGCATGGAACCTCCTGGAACCGGTGGGGAGAAGGTCTGCCAGGAGGGCATCCACACGGCCGCTGTGTCCCGCATCTAGAGTGAGTGTCTTGGGCAGAGCTGACTGACGTGCTGCCAGAAACACATTTGTGGGCAAAGCATTCTAAGTAATCATAAATATAAGCGGAAACATTATAACCATCAACACATTTCTTTTTAAATTTATTTTTAGAGAGAGGGGAAGGGAGGGATAAAGACAGGGAGAGAAACGTCAATGTGTGACTACCTCTCCCACACCTGCTTCTGGGGACCTGGCCTGCAACCCAGGCATGTGCCCTGACTGGGAATTGAACCTACGACCCTTTAGTCTGCAGACCGGCACTCAATCCACCAAACTGCAGCGGCCAGGGCTCAACACATTTTATAAACAGGCTCCCCCACCTCTACCCAAGTCCACACCACCCTGATCTGTTTATGTTCTAAGCCTATATCATACAATTTCTCATGAAAAAGGCAGAGAACTAAAAAAAGCAGCGAGAGAACTGAAAACCACTAATCGAGGATGGCAAAACCCTTCTGCTGAACTAGCTCTTCTAACACAGCCCATGGTCTTCTTCTCAAATCCATAAAACAGAAGCAAACACCAAGTCTCACGGGCTCAAGCTAAGCTCTTGTTATTTGTGACACAACTATACTTAGCTCATCTTTCAAAAGGTTCCTGAGTTTATGTAGGCCCAAGAACTAGAGGGTAGAGTTTAAATTTTGTTTGTATCTTTCCACCTTTTCATTACATTACATACGCCACTAACCCTTTCCAGAAACAGTGTGTGGGTGCACGCGTGTGTACGTGTGTGCACGTGCTGGCATGTGTACTGTCTTCCTAACGGCTGTCTCTCACCTTGGCAGTGCCTGGCATATGCTGAGCACTCACTGAAGGTCGGCTCTTACTGATGTCACCAGCCTGCCTCAGTGCTGGGGCAGATGGGATGGAGGCCACGCAGGGCCAATTTTCTCCTGTCTGGGAACCTACAGTCTCACTGCCCACCCCAAGCCTCCCCTGCCCCCTCCCTACCTCCCACTGCGGACCCCACAGCATACCTCTGAGGGACCCCTGGGATGCATGAATCACTATTCTAGGATAAATATAGTACTTCCACACTCTAATTTAATTTACAATTTTGGGAAAATATCCTTATCTTAATCTTTTCTTACAAACTGCTTTTATCCTGGAGAACTATTTCAAAATTTCATAGACATTTTCCTAAGGTCACTATACAATAACTGGAAGAGAGATGAAAAGTAAAGAGCATAAGGGAATATTTGTTTATGAAAAAGATTGTCTGCTACCACAACCTACCAAGTTTTTAGTATTGAAAAAGGTGGGGAGAAAATAACTTCTGTGAACCACCAGGTGGCTCCCCAATCCTGGACACCTTAATGACTTTTCTGGAAAGAGACCAGAGGTCCCCAGCAAGGAGCCAGGGTTGTACTGAGGGCCAATGGCTGGAGTTCTTAGTTTGGGCAACTGTGGACAACTACCTCCATATAGCTTCTTACCCAGAATTATAAGTTTACCTAAATTCTTAAAATCATAAGTTTCTCCAAGAGAGAACAACTGGACACCTGCCTAGTCCCTATGGGGACATGTTAGCATGACTGGGAGGTAAAGCTGTGCTATTTTTAAGACACTGACATTTCAGAATGTTTGTTACTGATTAGGGAAAAAAAGCATGCCAGCTGATACAACCGAAAAACAAATGAGCTCCTTCTAGTAAAGTGACAACTCAAACCTACTAGGTCTTAATATGTCCTGGTGCTTTTCTGAAACTTAAATTGGCTCCAGAGTTACTTGTTTAATCTACTTCAGTTTTTGTTTTAGGAATAAGACCAAAAGAAAGAGAGCCATGCTTTAAGAGAGCAGGTACATAAGACAGTTTCAAGAAGGTCACTAAAAGGAGAGGCATTAATACAGTATTACTATGACTTATTATGACCTTGAACATGCCCTGAACAGAGAGGTCTGAGAGGGCAGAGTCCAGGCAGGACGGTATGTTGTTCCCACTCTGCCTGTACTGTCCTTCCTGCCAGAACAAACGACTTCTTGGTCAGCCTCCAGGATCCTGAGCGGCCTTGTTCTCATTGACAACTTCCCCGGTCTCCGACCCACCCAGACCTCTCCTGTCTCTAGATACCAACCAACACCACGTCTATATGGCCCTTCTCTATATCTGGTTCTATACTATCTTGCTGTGTTACTTAAACACTTAATACACAGAGGTACTGCCTCCAAAAAGAGATCATAAATAGCCTGAGGACAGGCCCATGTCCTCCACGTCTTTTGCACACCCACTGGGCAACCAACTGTCAAAGAATTAAGCCAAATGTGACAATGCACTTGAGAGCCTTGGGAAAGTTTCCCACCTGCTCTAATATATATTAAAGAATGAACAAAAACAAACAAACAAACAAACAAACAAAAAACAAAAAAACACTATCAATGAAAATGTCCAAAAATACAAAGATTTAGAGTGATCTGAAAATAAAGGCAAAGAAACAATCTGATTTTTCAAAAGGTAAATTCTGTTTCCATTATATACAAAAATTCTACAGATAAATTAGGGGTAATTAATCAGATCATAAAATAATTCACCTCAATGTGTGTCAAACTAGAAAGACTATAACAGAAAAGACTAATTTATAAGATTATAATCCAGAGTCACATTTTTATAAATTCAAATCTATTATCTTGCAAATGAAACCAATTTCAAGTCCCACCTCCTGGGGGTAGGGGTGAGGATTCTGGTTTTGCTTTAAACAGAGTAATAAAGGCAAAATAATGTTGTAGGAATACAACCACGGTACCATAAACCTACAGTGTCTGCTGTGGATAACCATACTGCTGAGCCCCTTCCCTTTATATTCCAAGACATTGTGTGTGGTGGGTATGTTTAGTCACAGCCTTTGTCCATGCTCATTCTTCAACAGGCATTTCTTGGCCTAACCTTCAGGCCCCACCCAAAATTACTGGGGTTTACAAAGGTGAACAGGCAGTACCTGTCCTGAGACACTTGCAGCCCAGTGAGGAGTCTCTGGGGCGGAAGAGAGCCCTAGATGGTAGAGGCCTCCTGGAGGAGACTGCAAGGGCCAAATGGTTCAGCTGTGCAGGCCGAGGCCTAACGGCCCTTTCCTCCCACATGCCCTCCCACATGCCGAAAAGCACCCTAATGAAACATACCCCAAACTGAGTTCTGGGTTTTCTTCCTAACACGTTTCTTCCCCCACTGAAGCTCTGAGTGTGGTCAATGCCATCACTCCCATCTCCTCTAGAAAACATCCACTTCCCCTTTCATTTTTCCTTCCAGCTAATAGTGAGTCACCAGGTCACATAGAAGGGCTCTTTCAGAAGTTTCTGGAACCATTCTCGTCACTGCACCACAGACAAAGCACTTGCTGGACCCAAAAGGCCTGCTGGGCTGGGGCAGCCATGGTTAAACTGGCTTCCCTGCCTCCAAACTCCTCTGGCCTAAGCTCTGTCTGCTACACTTCCCCCGCTGTGTTTCTTAGAAGGGGATCCTCCACCTCCTAAAGAAGCTCCCTGCCTCCAAAATAAAGTCCAGGCTCTTTACCAGCAGGTCTTGCTCAGTCTGACCTCAATCCATCTTTCCCATGTGAACACCAGCAAAAACCTTGCCTGGGCTCTGGCCTCCAGGAACACTTGCCCTGACTTTCTGCAAACAGCACTGATGTGCAAGCCCCCAGCCCTTTGCTCAGGCTGCTCGCTCTTCTGGAAATGGTCTTTCCTACTCCCTTCCCTGCTGAGAGAACGGCTGCTCTGTTCAGGGCCCAGGTAAAATGCTTCCTATTCTACAAGGCCTGCCTTGCCCCCAGTGCACCTAAAACCCAGGTGTTCTCACAATACTTTCTATCTGTAAACACATTTAGAGGCAATCACACCCAGAAATTATTTAAGTGCTTTTATTCACTCAGTTATCCGTAGCACAGTCCCTGGCACCCAGCAGGCATTTAATAAGCACTCTCTACTGGACTGGAAACCCAGTGACAGGAAACTTCATTCTCATGGCACACACAATAAAACCGGGAAGTAGAACCTAAGGAAGGAGTCACTTGAAGCATTGCACTCCGATGCTGACATTGACCTTCTATTCTTCCTCTTTCTTGTTTTCTCTTCTGCCTCCCAAGAGTCCTAATCCCTGAAGTTGACTGCAGGTGTGGACATCATGACAACAATTTGCCATGAACATTATGGATAATTAACTTGACCCTCGAAGAGGTGCTGGCCTCCACCAAGACAAGTCTGAGAACCCCAATAAATCTCCAAATGATGAATGAACAGTGGCAGGTGGTATCATGGTGCACACAGACTACTGGTCCTCCCTGTCCGATTCAAGTTACTGCCCCACTGTGGCTCCACCTACATATACCACCCAAAAAGAGTTTGCTAAGGGGTTGACCGTGGGCCAGTCAAACCTGAGCAGAGAATGGAGAAGTGTCAGTAAACTTCTTCCCTTTAAAAATTTATTACAATTGGAATTACATACATAGCATCAAGAATGTCATTGTTTCTGCATAAGAAATTTGAGCCGACAATAAAAAGTAAAGATATACCTAAAACCAACAGCTAGGAAGCCAAGAAGCCAAATAAACATGGCCGAAATAAAAGTTAATCTATGGTTTTCTCTGCCCAAATCAGCACTAAAAATAACTCAGGGCAAGGAGGAATATAATATCTATTTTTGAATAGTTGCAGATTAAGAAATAATTCAACCCTAATCTAACTGGGCACTATTATATTTCCAGGTACCATAAAAAAAGTTATGGAGGAAAATATTTTAAAAAAAACCATAAATCTCATTCATACTATCATCATTTACAAAGATAATACAATGTATCTTAAAACAGTGCAACATGGGAAAAAAGAGTTGGGAGGAAGCATATAAAAAACATGGTCAAGACGGGGACTATGTAAGAAACCCCATCACAGACCCCCCAGCAGTATGTCCAGCTCTATCCAAATTATTCAATAACATCAACAGGAACAAGGTATAAATATCAGTAAGCTAAACACAGTTGCAAAATTGAAAGAACACTTCTTTGTCATATTAAGAAAACCAGGTCCCAGCAAATTCACAGCAGAGAACTTTATGCCCTCTCTTCTAAGAGAAGAAATAGCCACATTTTACAACCGGCGTGATTCTGACAGACAACAGGCATCTTAGATTTATTTATTCATCAATGTGGGAAAGAAACATCAATCGGTTGCCTCTTCTACACAGCCAACTGAGGACCAAACCCACAACCCAGGCATGTGCCCTGACCAGGAATTGAACCGGTGAGCTTTTACCTTGCAGGACAACACCCAACCAATGGACAGGCGGCAGGCATCCCAACATAAGGTCAAACAAAAAAGTATACCCACATGAACTGTGCCCTAAATCAACTAGGTAAATGGCTCTGAAAACAATAAACGTTAAGGAACAGGTATGTCGCAGGTCACTCTCCAAAGTCAACTCTAACCAACAGCATCACCAGTCAAGCACGAGGAGTTAAAGTTTAAATCCTAAATACGTTAATGGCTCAACTGACTATTAATGAATGAAGGTTTCACATTATCAAAGGTTCCAAATACCTGATGCCCACTCCCTGTGAATGAAAGCTCTCAATAAATACACAGGGTGGAGCCAGTGAATAGTCACTACAGGGGCGATGCCCCCACATCCTCCTTCCATGCGTCCGTCTCCTTACACTGTAAGTGCCACTGGGTCTTGGTCTTTTTGTCCACAGCCCTATTCCAGCTGGCATAACAGAACCTGACACATAGTAGAAGCTCATTCGTTAAACAAATGATCCTGCTTCTCTAGGAAACCAGCAAACAAAACAAGACTCTTACAATTTTACCCAAATTAAGAGTAAGGACTGATGCCCAGGCCAGATAGCTCAGTTGGTTAGAGCAACGTCCTGATATGCCAAGGGTGCAGGTTTGATCCCTGGTCAGGGCACAGACAAGAAACACCCAATGAATCAATAAGTGGAACAAACAGATGTTTCTTTCTCTCTCTCAAATCAATTTAAAGGCAGAGTAAAGAGTAAGGATCTCCTATAAACAAAGGGGCATGCATCTCCATCACAACATACTGTGGCAGAATAGAAGCCCTCCCTTTGGCTCTTATGATAGTTATCCTTTGAATGAAATGAACCACAAGAGGAGAGTCATGCGTTAAATGAGATATTCTATACTGGTTGCTCTACTTTCCAGGCTCTTACCAGTTTTATTTTAGAAGAAAGATTTTCTGGCAATTTTGTTCTTAGTTGGTTTGTTTCCTTGAATGTTGGTGGAAACCCACTCAGGAAAGCCAAATCTTGCATTAGCACTAGCCCAGGGACTTCTTTATCTGTTGTCTAAAATAAGAGCAGGTAAAACACAACTCACTTTCCATAGCATAAGGATGATGAAAACTAGCAAAGATCTATTGTATCATACAAGCTTCAAAGTAAGACTTAAGGTTACTTAGACCAACATGCATTAATACTAACAAGCTAGCCTCAGAGAAAAAGTAAATATCAAAAAGCCTCTCAAAGTAAAACAGCTTTATTACTCATTCTTGCACTCTGGTCTACTGTAAAAACAAAATTAATTTAAAATAACATACCAAATAGCCTCTCCAAACTGTCTGTCTGCTGTTTCCCTTGAACATTTCAGTGTGGGCATCTTCAACTACAATAAAGAATAAAAATAAGCCTATTAATGAATACTTAACTGCAACATCTGGCAGGACATTGTACAAAGCATTCCGATAGCTGTTAAAATAGTATAATACACAGTTTCAAAAAAAGGAAATTTGAGGAGACAAAACCCATCCAACAGAAGGGGATCAATGTAATTCAGTGCCTAATAAATGTTAAATTTCAGTTAAATTTTAGTACAGAAGGAGAGATTCATGTGGGCGGCAGACAATTGGACAGAAATCACTGATGTAGGAACAAACAGAAGGGGGCTCTTGAAAGCCAGGCCAGTGGCATTTAGATTAACAGCAGGGACACACTGTAGGTCCTAGGGTTCCTCAGGAGTCACAGTGAATCCAGGTAATGCTGAAAAGAGTAGATGAACATGGAGGTGGGGGGCTGGGGGGGGGCTGGGAATGACACAGCCCAACTGTCAGAGGTTTCTAAAACCTCAAACTGGCTGCTGACATTTGGGATCATGGAAAACAGGAGAAAGGTCAGATGGGTAGAATCCCGACCTTCAAAATGGGCACAGAAAGCCAGTTCTGCACATTATAGCCTGGCAAGATGGATGTCAATCCTGGATAAGGGTCTCAAATGTCCCATAAAAATATAGTTGGTGAGCAGTGAAGAAAAGTTTCTGTGATATACTGTTTATCTTTAAAGCAAGCACTAGGAGTTCATTATGAGTAAGTGTATCAGATGCACACCTACGTCTGTCTCTGTCTCACCAATGATATGGTAGGTTCTACACTGAGAGATCAGATCATTCTTAGACGCCGTGTATGTATTTTTATATGATCCCAACAACGTAGCTAACAACATCTCACAGCATCTTTATGGATACGATGGAAATACACAGGCTAGATCTCAAATTGTATAAGTTATAATCGATTCTGACTGGAGAGTGTGAAATTGCAAAGCCACAGTCAACCTAGAGAGAGGTTTCAGAGTTCTGCCATGGGTTCGATTTTGTTCAACAATCCATTAAGGTTTTGGCAGATACAGAAGACATGCTTGTGAGGTGTGGATTTACATAAAGTTGACAGAGAGCTATTATCCTCGGTAACAGACGAAGGGTTCTCCTACTTCTTCCTATTTAGAACAATGAGCCCAATCCAGCAAATAAAATCTCCTATAAACAAAGGTAAGATTTTTAACTGGGCACCAAAAACCACCCACACAACCACAAATTAAAAGAGGTATTTTAACATTAGCACATGCAAGTTTTTTTCAAAACTTAGGAGTTTTAGTTGACAGTGACTTCAGGATTAGTCCTTAATGTGCTATGGCCACATTGAAGTCCCATCCCAATTTTGTGCTGTTAAACAGAAGAGTACTTAAAATAAGAAGGGTAATACTCCCCAACACTGCTCCCTGAGAAAAGCCTGTTGCGTTAACCTTCAAAAAACCCAGAATCCAACCACTTCTCACCACCACCTGATCCACGCCACCTTCCCTCCTGCCTGAATCCGTTCAGCGTCTGCCCCTCCCCCAGCCTATCCCCTCCACAGCGGCCAGGCTGACCCTTTTGGAACGAAAGTCAGATCACATTACCCCTCTGCTCAATGCCCTCCAATGAGTCCTTATCAAACCTGGTTAAAGGTGAAGTCCTTGCCATGGCTGCCAGGGCCTCCACCATCTGCCCCGGTTATTTCTCTAGCTCATCTTGTCCCCTCTTCTCTTGCTCACTCTAGTCCAGCCACAGCAGCCTCCCTGCTCTTTCTCAAACATGCCAGACACACTCCTACCTCACAGCCTTTGCACACTGACTGTCCCGCTTTACCTGATTCACTCCTTGCTCACCTTCCTCAAAGTTTCACTCAGAAATCACCTTCTCAGTGAATCTTCCCCAGTCACGCAACTTCCTCGGCTTAATTTTTCTCGACTGCACTTGTCTTTTACTAATAATATATTTACTTGTATGTTGTATTTATGGTCTGTCTCTTTCTACCAAAATGTGGACTCGGTGAGGGCAGGGATTGTTTTCCCCATCTGCTCACTGCTGCATCTTCACGCTGTGAAGAGTACCTGGCACACAGTACATGCTCAACAAACATCTGCTAGATGAATGGTCAATCTGCAGAATGATCCACACTGAAATAGAATGTTCAATTCCAGCTGACACACTTTGGAAGTAATAGAAACCACCGCTCATTCTGAGAAGAGCAAAGTAGGACACAGCCAAGCCCCTAAGACACAGCTAAAGAAACAAGAATGAAAAGATTATGGCAAAAAGATTACATTAGTTCTATAGAACCGCAAGGCATACAAACTGAACCAGTGTGAGAAACCTGTAAAGAAGCACTTTGCAATTCCTTTTAAAAGTCAATATAGTCCAGAGGTAAAATGAACTGTCACGAAGGAAATTCACTTCCGATACATCAAAGGGGAAAGGCTTGGCCGCTCTGCTGAGCAGACCCAGGTCCGGGCCTGAGGGCTGGGTGGTCTGCTGAGCAGCCCATTGATAGCAGTCCAGTAGAGGGCTGGATAGAGTACTGTCCGAATGAGAGGGTCTAAGACACAAGTGAGGAGGGGCAGAAATGACACACTGGAGAAGGAAAAGAAAACGTACATGGCTCTCGATAATTAACTAGAAAAAAGGTTAAATGAGATAAATGAAATGTCAAGTATGGCCACACGGTGTTCATCTAAATCAGAGCTTGGCAGCCCACAGCCAGTTCTAGCCTCTGCCTGTGTTTGGATGGGCCCAAGGAAAGAACAGTTTTCACATTTTAAAAAGGTCAAGTGATAAATTCTTATATAAATACCCATACAACGTTTGCCATTTTGGTTGTGGCCCAGAAAACCTAAAATATTTACTATCTGGTCCTTTAAGAAAGGATTTGGCAATCCCTGATCAATATAATTGAGGATGGTGAAGAGTGAGTTTGTGATCCACTATAAATGTAAGCTCACGAAGGCAGGAATGTGTTCTTTTTGTTTTCTGCCATTTCCCTGTTACCTAGAAGAACAACCAGCTCAGAGCAGGGGCTCAACAAGCCTTTACTGAATGAATGACTATAATGCATAGAAAAGTCAAACAGAAACCCGAGTAGGAATTCCACAGCATTTAGAAGTCTACGGTTCACTACCGATCTCACTTATCAAAATTCACAATCTTTTAAGTTTTCACTACATTATAAAATTAGTAGATGAAAACCCAAGATTCTTTCCATAGATGTTATAATGGAGTTATAACTATTAACATGTTGGCATTCCTTTTCTTCTTTAGACAAAATGCTATCAGAGTACCTTAATTTAAGGAAATCTTAATTTAAAAAACTAGCAAATAAAACAGATAACTTACTACAATTTCTCAAAGATTATCCCTTTACTTTCCCTATATATATTTAAAATAACACTTAAGTTATAAAAAAAAAAACTTAAGTTATTTATACTAAATTGTCCAAGAACAGATCTACAGTGTGAAGGGGGAGAGATCTGTACTTGGAAAGATTATAATTTCCGGTCAAATTACAAATAACTGTTAAGTACTCGGAAGTGAGCACAGGTTAGATACTGCTCAGGATACAAACTGGTGCAGGAGGGCGGAGATGTCTGCTCAATAAAGACCTGAGATGAGAACACCAGAGACTCCCGTGCAATCAAAGGGAAGCTGTGAGCTAGGTTACGAGTATTACAGGAATGTGGAAAGGTAAACATAAAATCACTGTGGATATACTAGTCCAGGATCTTCATGGAGGAGAAAAAACGTGAGGTGGGGCTGGAAAGAACAGGAGATGGACTAGGAGAGGAAGAAGAACAGAGCAGCAGCCAGCCCCATGCATGTGTGAAGACAGTGCCAGCTCTGAGGAGACACAAGAGACAGGGGTGCGAGGATCAATGGGCAAAATCAAAGCAATTAACACCGAATACTGAACACCAGGAAAAAAGTTTGTATCTGCCAAAAACAAATATACAGCACTACACTATTCTCTTTAGAAGGGAGCGAATTGAGAAAGCATAGTTTCCGACTTCCTGTATATACAGTTGGATGCTAGACAGATTAGAGAACTTCGCAGAGTAGTGAGGTGTCTAGGACTGGAGTCTGTGTAAAGGAATTCAGTCTGGTGTAGAGGAAATAAGTGAGAAAGGTAAGACTCTAAGAATCACTTGCAGAGAACAAAAATCAAATAATGAGATTATTAGTTATGGAGGTAAAAATTAAGAATGGGTCAAAGATAGTTCCAAAGATTTGGCAGGGAGGTGTAACACTGAAAGCATGGGAACTTGAGACTAAGACTCAGGGCGGCAAGGGCAACATCACAGTTTTCACTTTACAGAAGTGAAAAACAGCCTCCAAGTAGAGAGGTTCAGTGCAGAGGAAGCTTAAAGAGACAAGAGGCTCAACAAGGAGATGCAGATATGGGGTTCACGGGCTAAGTGAGAGGAAAGGCTCTCTCCCTAAGGATGAGGGTACAGTTTTATGGAAATAATTACAGTTTAATTTCAATTCTATAACCTGGGCAAATCAACTGTATAACCAGATGCTTCCGACTGTAAAGTCTGAATGCTCCAGGTATGTTCTGTACAAACTGCAGAAAACAACCTTGTTGAGTAGTTACATGTTTTTTGTTTTTTTTTAAAGCATCCAGAATAACTGAGAGCCAAGAGAGTAAGGTAAACGAGAGAGTACCAGGTTGAAGGTCCTGACCTTCAGCACTGAAAGCATGTGCAATACACACAGTAAGACACACCCAATCCCTCTCTGAGGTTACTGCTGAGATGAAATGGCAGCTTTTGGCTTCTCCTTTTATTTCTTTAAAATTGCATCACTTCTGTTCTATTCAGAATTTTTCAATTCAAAACACCCAACAATAACATGACCTTAAAATACCCACAAGAAGACCTTACCATTCTTAGTACTGTCGAAGACAACAACGGAAACATTAGTGGAAGGGTTTTTAGGTTTTGCAACATTGAATAGGTCGCTGGCAGCGTGAAAAGAAGGGTAAAGAGACGGTAGGTCCTTCAATGTAATGTTGGCCGGCAGAGCTGGGTCCAGGACAAGCATTGGCACCTTAATGCAGTGTGTCAGCAAACATTCCAGAGGCTTCTCACTGGAAAGGAACACGGACACGCTCACAACTCCATTCCTGAAAACTTAACCAACACTAAAAAGCTTGTTGGTACTACTAAAATTTCCAGCAGTTTCTCTATGGCCTATTTAAGCATTACAATATTTTAATAAACAAGGAATTTCATCTCAAGAATAGAAGAGTTAGCATAGTTAGCAAGTATGATATATAAAATCATTAAACAAATGCAAATCTAAATACAGAGCTTTCAAATTTCTATTAATAAAACGACTGCCACCAGAATTTACTAACTCAAAGTGGCACGAGAAATAAACATTTCATTACTATCATTTCAAAGATTATTCATAATTCCAGTGAAACCCACTATCAGGCTGATTAGGAAGCAGACAGATTCTGGTGGACAGAGTGTCGCTGTACTAGACAATTTACCAAGTCCGATCAGAATACCACTAAATACATTGGATACGACACAGCACTGATGCGAACAAAAGCAACTGGGACAGGTTCTAAGATGACTTTATGTTAGAAATACCCAGAATAAACATATTATTTAAACAAACGAATGGGCAGAGGACACGGCCAGGCAATTCACAAAGTAGGAGCTGTGTCTACTTAGATACTATATAAAACTATCCAACCTCACTAATAGTCAAAGAAATGCAAAAGGAACAATGAGGGATCACCTTTTGTTTAAATCTGCATCCCTCAAAAAATGGTGACTTAATATTAGTGCTAGTACAGTAAACCTACTCGCCTCCAAAACCGCTGGCGTCACTCTAAATGGGTGTTTGCCATTTACTCTTTGAAAATCAATTTGGCTGAATATCCATGTAGCATTAAACATACATATGCTTCTTCCTCGGTGGTTTACTTCCCTGAATCTAGTCCAAGTCAGAGAACAGAAACAGGAAAAGCAAACCCACACGCAGAAAATGCCACAGACTCACATAAAATGTCACAAAGTACCGACAAAAGTGAACATACATAAGTACCCAACATTTGAAAAATTATAGTACAGTTACTTTGCAGGGTATTATACAACTTCTACAACTGCAGAGTAAGAAGCATAAAGACAATTTATCAATATAGAAATATGTATGATGGCATAAAAATTTAAAAATAAGAGAAAAAATTGCCCATAAATGATAAATTGTAACTATAAAAATATGGTTGCAAAGGGAGTAATAAAATGATCATAGTTGTTGAATGAGGGCCATCAAATTCTATGAGTTTTTTTCATTTTCCTCTCAACTGCTCTGGATGTTGCATCATTACTTTAACTTAAGAGACATTTAAAAGTAACGGTATTAAGAGTAATATGTATAAATAAATACACATAATTAACATGATTCAGAATGTACTTCTGGATCTCAAAGATGCTCAGAATCACTTTTCTACATATAACTTTATTTTCAGATTAGTGGGGAAGTGGCTGTTAACAAAGATTTCTACTTCTCGGTGAGACAGTCTTATTTTAAGCACCTAAGTAAGGTATGATTCAAATCAAGAGAGGTATATCTAATTTTTTTTTCATCGAGCTAACTTCCTTTCCCAGTCCTCAAATAAAAGACACATAACTTTTTAACAACATTTGAAGAGAAAGAAATAGACATTGAACACATAATTAAATGACGGATCTGAATGAAAACACTGGGTATAAGTTAGAGTTGAAGTGGACCAAGAGAACAGTACGCAGACAGATTGATGGGGATGATAGAGAGGAATAACCCTTCTAATCCTTCCAAGAAAGGGTAAAGCTTTGTTTAGCTATGACCCAAGTAACTAGAGTTCTCAGTCAGCTACACCTTGGGCACTGCAAAACTTCCCATCTAATGGATGCATGTCATTTGGGGGTCAAAAACTAGCCAAAGAGGGACTGAACAGAAGCAAAAGAGTTCATACAAAATACTGTATTTCCAACAAAAACAACTGAGAACTCGGAATTTCACTTCAATCCTTCCATTTTTATTCCTGAGAGGCAACTCAAATTGCTTACCTCTTCTTAGTTGGTTCTGTTGTGTTCTTGCCAAGGATTTCTCTAATGAAAGAGAGAAATATATTTCATTACATATGCATGGACACTGGCCCTAAGTGTGAGAGACGACTTATAACACTGATTTTGAGCATTGATTTTGACATTGAAGGTATGTAATAAATTATACATTTCAGTGAAATGTAACCAACAAAAATTATCATGTACCTTCAACAGTAACCATGACAGTTTATTGAAAACATAAGCTTTTATACTTTACTAGTAAAACATGGTACCAGGCTACCAAAGCTGTTTTCATGCACTGGGAAGGTCGTATATTATTAATTACTCTCTAACAATGAGAGAAAAAGATTCTTTGTTGTAGTTTAATCTGGCCAATGACCTGCACCTGGGGTGCACCCATAACATTTCACAGAGCAGTGAATGGACTAGTTCTCAGCAAATATTCCTGAGGAATCAAAGGGGAATTTACATCAGCCAGGTCCCTAGCACCGAAGTCTCTCTAGAAGCCCACTGTATCTTTCTCAGATAAAGTTAAAAAAAAAAAAAAAAGAGGTCAAGATTCCATATTAAGCCCTGGCTGGTGTGGCTCAGTAGACTGGGCACTGGCCTGCAAAATAAAGGTCGCTGGTTCAATTCCCTGTCAGGGCACATGCCTGGGCTGTAGGCCAGGTCCCCAGTAGGGGGCACATGAGAGGCAACTGATGTTCTCACATATGGATGTTTCTCTCTCTTTCTTCCTCCCTTTCTCTCTCTCTGAAAATAAATAAAATCTTTTTTTAAAATTCCATATTAAAAAATCACCAAAGTTTCTAGTTCCATAGTATATAAATTGATATTAAAAGGACTTTGATACGCAGAATTTTATTTGCATAGCACTGTAAACATCACTTTACCCTTCTGAGGTGTACTATTACTTGTGCTTGTAGAACTTTCTGTGTTTTGTTTTTTCAAATCTCAGTTGTACCTCATTGCCTTCTGCTCCTCTTCCATCTGTTCCCTGACTTGCTGGAGTTCCTTCAGCAGTTCAAGGTCAGTGCCGTTCACCCAGGTGTACACCACGTCGATCGGCATGGGCAGACAGAGCCTAGGGCAAACCCACAAGTCCTCCAGCTTATATGCATTTTTCCAGTATATTTGGGAATAAGAGTATGTTTAAACTTAGAGGTTGTGTAAACAACCAATCAGAAGGCAATTCCACCGTGGCATGTTTTCAAACGGGAGCTGATAGCGGTTGAGAACCTTCTTTGTGCAGTTTACGTGCTTGGTGTAGTTATTAGCATCATTTGATCCTCACGACCACCTTGGAAAGTTGCTGCTATGGCTCCACATTTAAGATTGGGGGTGGGGGAGGTCTTAGAAGTTCACATTAATCTGCTACATTTTCAGTTTAGCAAAAACCGGTATACAAATGCAGCTATAGAAAAAAATCGGAAGCTTAAAATTACACCGAAAAAGAGTTATCAAGAAATCAAGAATGAAGACCTAACTCTGTTTAATGCCGCAGCCTTCCTGCTCCTGCTACCACCAAGAACTAGAATACCCTCCCACCCCCGCCCCCAAATGTAAGCTCCAAGAAAGCAGGAAACTTCCCTGTTTTATTACCTGAAGCACCCAACTGATTGGAACAGTGCCTGGCGCACAGAAAGAAGCCCAGTAAGCATTTGCTGAATGAGCCAATGATTTCCGTGAGACAACAGCACAGAAGAACTCCCCAAACCTGCTCCATTTTTTCCTTATGATCTTATCCTCAAGGAGTCAGGCAGGCTTTTGATTCTGGAGTATCCCGCCTAAGCCTCATCTTAGCGTTTTTGTTCAGGTTGTTCCCCTACTGAAAGCTTTTTTCCCCCTTTTACCGACTTACCAAAATCCTACCAATCTTACAGGGTCTGCTCTGGACCTGCGACACAGGAGTTCAGTGACATATGACATGCACTCTGGAGGCTTCTGTTTCCAGTTTGGCCTTTTGTAAATAATGGTATGGCACAGCTTTTGTTGTTGTTGCTTGTTCTGGGGTTGTTTTTTTTAGGCCAAGGACTGAAGCTTAGCCTCCTTAGGTCTTCCTCACAGGGCTCAGGCATAGGTTAGGGCCCAGAGCTCTACGACGGGTTCCAAAGGCTGACCAAAACAGCACGTCTTTGCTGGTGGCTACAATCATATCACCCAGTACAGGGGTAAATATCTCAGGGGAAAATGTGGTTTGGTGGATAAATCTCTCAGATTACAAAAGGAACAAAAAGAGAAGTAATAACCCCTTTTAGCTTCAAAGAAGCAGATGAGACGATAAGAGGAAGGGAGTGTCTGTCCATCCATTCATCGAATAACTATTTACTGAGCATTTAGTATGTGCCAGGTACTGTTCTAGATGCTGGGGATCCAGCAATAAACTAAACAAAACTCAAATCTGTGCCTTCACAGAGGTTACATTCTAGAAAGGTGAAAACGGGAAGATGACGTTGTTATTATGAAAAAAACAAAGCAGAAAATGGGAATACAAAGTATGCCTCTGTGGGAGGTTAGAGTTAAACAGGGAAATCAGAAATGGCCTCACTGGAAGGGGGCATTTCAGCAAAGACGTGAAGGAAGTGAAGAAGCAAGGCATGAGGGTAACCGGGAGAAGAATGGTCCAGAAAAAGGGAACACTTCGCTCAAACGCCCGGCAGACACCTATCTAGCATGGTGACAGGCCAGTGTGGCAAAGATACTGGGAGCAAAGGGAAGAACATAAAAAGAGGGGGCATTAAATAGGTACCAGGGGACCCAGAGCTCCAGGGGGAACATGAGGAATCACCTCATACTCAGGCATATGTGATCATCAGCATCTACCAACCCTCCTGCCGAGGTTCACCACCACCTGCAAATGAAAGTCTAAACTCCTACATGATCTACACCCCGTCTTCCAGACACTCCAATTGTATACCCTTACACAAACAGGATAAGAGCCTGCAGGTTTCTGTGCCTTTGAACATGCTTCCCTCTCGAGCTAGAATATCCTTTCTTTCATGCTTCTTTCACCCACTTCCTCCTTTCCCAATCGAGTGCCTCTTCCTTCTTTCACAAAAAAAATGTGAAAGAAGCTTAACAGGCGGCTTCTACTGTGCTTTGTACACTAAGGAATCCTTGGTACACCGTGTTGCACTATTTTTTATGCATCTAGTGTCTATCTTCCACTAGATGGGGTATCTCTAGGGAAAAAATGTTACCATGCATTCTGTGCCCTGCTTCATTATTTCCTCTCTGTCCTTTATCTTCAGGCTCTTTACCTACTGTAATTGTGTGAGTTTCCTCATGTAGGTTTTTTCCTGCATTTATCTATATCAATGGTTCTCAAATCAAAATCATCTGTCAAATTTACAAAACAGATTTATAAACAGATCGCCGCCAGGCTCCAGAATTTCTATCTAAATACATTAGATCTGGACCGGGGCCACAGAAGACGCATTTCTAAGAGGCAATGCCAATGCTACTGGTCTGGAAATGCACTTGACAACTGCTGATTTATCTGTGGGTCACATATACCTGTTAACTATCAGTTCCTTCCCTCGACTTATACATTGGTCTTCTCCATTTAAAAAATCATGCCTCACATTACACTTGTGTAAATTATTCAAGGTCTTCTCACTCTCAACTTCTCAGGTTGCTCAGGCTGAAAATTAATTTTAAAAAACTGCTTAAGGCCCTGGCTCATGTGACTCAGGGGACTGAGTGCCAGCCTGTGGCCTGAAAGGTCCTCAATTCGATTCCCGGTCACACACCTGGGTTTCAGGCCAGGTCCCCAGGTGGGGGTGTGCAAGAGGCAACCAATCCATGTTTCTCTCCTTCTCCTTATTCCTCCTTTTCCCTCTTTCTAAAAAAAATAAAATCTTTTAAAAATAAAAAACTGCTTAAGTGATATATTTTTAAAAGGTCAAAAAAGAAAAAAAAGAATTGCACATTCCAAAGCTTTCCTGTCAAAGTAATTATTTGCTACTAAAGATTTTTTAATAGAATCAAGAGATAGCCATATATGTTCAATTGGGGAAAACAATGTAAGTATATAATTCATTTATGTACAGGTTCTTCTAATAAGTCTGTATTTTATGGTCAATTTAATACTTTGGTGTTAAACTAACAAGCCTAAGGAGATCGTGTGATTTCCTCCAGGTCAGTGACTCAATTGTTTTTCTATGAGACAGGGTCACAAGGACTGTGAGTCTTTCGTTCTAACTAAGAGACAATCTTAGTTTCCAGACAAGAAGGAAGTCCTTATCTTAGACTGAAGACTGTATAAGTTACCTGTGACTCAAAAACAAAGCTGTGGTGACAGTGACACACTTGCATTTTAATCAGTTTAGTTTAAATGAGTAAAAAAGCACTTAAGAGCCCCTTGGCTCTACATTCTGTGAAGTAGGTAAGAAAACCTAGAACTTAAATAGTATCTTAGAAGCAAACAGTGGGGAGAGATTTTATACTTAATCTACTATGGACATTTTAAAGATGACAAAATTGAGCCCCAAACTGATTTAATGCCTCACAATTAGGAGCAGTAAATAATTTATATATTCACTTGTTACTGACATAGAATGGGATTTTCTTTTTTCATTCAGGGCAAATAACACTAAAGAGACTTATGCACAACAGTGAAATTTCCTATAAACATTATGATATTTCAAAAGATACTACAACATGTGATATGTGAGATATGATCTATTTACTTGTCATCATCAAAAATTAGGCAATTTTGAAACATCCCTGCATAAAAATCAAACTATGGTTTCATGCAATCAAAAATTAGGAAAAGACATATTTAACATACATGCAAAAAATTCTCTGGAAAGAGAACAAGAATATTTGATTAAAACTCAGCACCTGGGTTTTTTAAGCT
Organism: Artibeus jamaicensis; assembly: GCF_021234435.1. Classification (NCBI taxonomy): domain Eukaryota; kingdom Metazoa; phylum Chordata; class Mammalia; order Chiroptera; family Phyllostomidae; genus Artibeus; species Artibeus jamaicensis. The sequence continues at coordinate 15,240,876 of NW_026521486.1, read as the reverse complement.
GCTTTTCCTTTATAATTATTGAAGCCTGTGGGGCAGGAATTTACACACCTGCACCATCGGCACCCAGCACAGTGCGAGGCACAGTAGGTTGGATAGGTACTCGACCAATGGTTGAATTAAAAAAAAAGAATCCATGTTGAGCACTGGTGTTATTTTTTTTATTAATTTTATTTAGTTATTTTTCAAGTACAGTTTTTTGTCTATTTTTCCCATCCCAGCCTCCCCCGCCCCTTGCTCCCCACCTCCCTCCCATTTCCACCCCCCTTAGTTCTCGTCCCTGTGTCCTTCCTATTTGTTCCTCCAAATCCCTCCCCCTTTTTCCCCTTAACTTCCCTTCCTTCTCCCCTCTGGTCACTATCCCCTTGTTCTCTATTTCAGTGTCTTTGTGTGTGTGTTTTTTTTTTTTCTGCTTGCTTGTTTGTTTTGTTGTTTAGCTTCCTGTTAAAGGTGAGATCATATGGTATTTGTCTTTCAGCACCTGGCCTATTTCACTCAGCATAATGCTTTCCAGTTCCATCCATGTTGTTGCAAAAGGTAGTAGCTCCTTCTTTCTCTCTGCAGCATAGAATTCCATTGTGTATATGTACCACAATTTTTGGATCCATTCATTTACTGATGGGCACCTAGGTCGCTTCCAACTCTTGGCTATTGTAAATTGAGCACTGGTGTTATTAAAAAGAAAACTCAAGAAGCAGAAAAACTGTATTTCATTAAGAATTCCATAATGCAATAGTTCTCAAAGTGTGAGCATCAGACCAGCAGCTTCTTGTATCACCAGTGAACATGTTAGAAATGAACATTTTCTGAGCCCCTCTGAGATGTACAGCCTAAGACACTCTGGACATGGGGAGAAACTATACTTTCTCAAGCCTTCTACGGGATTCTGGTGCACACTATAGTTTGAGAACTGCTACATTAAGAAAATGGTTCTCAGCCCTGGCTGGTGTGGCTCAGTGGATTGAGCGCCAGCCTGCAAACCAAAGGGTCGCTGGTTTGATTCCCAGTCAGGGTTCATGCCTGGGTTGCAGGCCAGGCCACCAGTTAGGGTGCATGTGAGAGGCAACCAGACATTGATGCATCTCTCCTACTCTTTCTCCCTCCCCTCCCCTCTCTAAAAATAAATAAATAAAATCCTTGAGGGGGGAAAAAAAAGAAAAAATGGTTCTCAAACTTTTTAGTCTCCAGAACTTTCACACTCTTAAAACTTATTAAGGTACCCAAAAAGCTTTGCTTATAGGTTATAACTATCCACACCTGCCATATTTTAAAATAAGACATTTAAAAATATTAATTCATTTTAAAACAAAATAAACCCTTTCACATGTTAACTATATGAATAAGTTTTAAATAAAAATAAGTGTTACCAAAACAAAAAGAAAAATTTAGTGAGGAGAGGCATTGTTTCACATTTCTGCAAACCTCTTTAGTGATTCGGCAGGAGAAAGCAAGCACCTCAAACCTCCAGTATTCACTCTCTCCCATTATGTTGTCTTCCTGAAGTATACATTAACAAAACACCAGACTCACACAGATATGAAGTTAGAAAGAGGAGTACTTTAACAATCTTTTCAGATAATACTGGATATTATTCTCTGCTGCTACACCAAAATAAGTGGTAGTTTCTTAATAATTAGTTGCCATGTGGAATCTGAAACCACACTCATGAATTTTTGTGCTTTTGTATGAAAGAAAACCCTTGGTCTTCCTGGGGCTGTGAATGGCTCTTTGACCCATGCAATGTTTGGTTATCTGAAAAACAGAAGCATGTGGCATTATGCAGATCTGCCAAACGGTGATGCGTTTCCTTAGGTTTCTTATATAATATTAACAAATGTGATTCTTTGGATAATGCCACAAATCCAATCAGAGAAGTCTACAACTTTGTGAAGGCCCAGTAAGCTCACAGTGGTGGAAACAAGTTTTCCAAAATTTTAATTTTCACTTAGAAGTTCAAGCTTTACCACTGACAACAAATACTACTATGTGCTTTCCTTCAAGAGACAAGATCGCTTTGTTCACTGCCAAGAAAATACCTGCCCAACAACCAAGTCTGATTAATCCTACCTGAATTTGTCCTTTCAAGTTATAACAATGGTGGTATTTTTAATTTTTTTATTGTTGTTCAGGTACAGTTTTCTGCCTTTTTCCCCCACCCCAGCCCAACACTCCAGCCCTCCCCACCTCCCTCCCATCCCCTGCTTCCACCGTGCCCCCCCCCCTTATTGTCCATGTGTCCTTTATAATTGTTCCTATAAACCCTTCATCCCTTTCCCCTGAAATTGCCTCCCCTCTCCCCTCTGGTCACTGTCAGCCTGTTCTCAATTTCAGTGTCTTTGGTTATATTTTGCTTGCTTGTTTGTTTTGTTGAGCAGCACAATTTACAACAGCCAAGTGCTGGAAGCAACCTAAGTGCCCATCAGTAAATGAATGGATCAAAAAAACGATGGCACATTTACACAAGAGAATTTTATGCAGCAGAAAGAAAGGAGCTCCTACCTTTTGCGACAGCATGGATGGAACTAGAAAGCATTATGCTAAGCAAAATAAGCCAAGTGGTGAAAGACAAATACCATATGATCAAGTTATAACAATGGTGTTTCATGAAACAGAAGAGCCAGTTCAGCAGCAACGCAAACACCCACCCCGGGGCTTTTCCTCAGAACAATCCCCACGCAGGCAGGTGCTTTAAGCCTCCTTCCCCTTTCATCACACAGACATTAAAGAAACGTTTACTCAAAGGGTCAAGATATAACCAAATCAATAATTTTCTACCGCTTCATCGTGAACATTTTTAAGTGAAACTAGCTTTTTCTTGCCCCTGCAAAGATGTGGTGGTAAAGAGGACAATGACTCATGCTAAGGAAGGTGTGGCAATTTTACCCACACTGCTCTTATACCATCTGTGCTAAAGTCAACAGAGTAAAAAAGCAAACAACACCTTAGTATGCTTATAAAAATAGTCTGGATTTCACAGACTCCCAGAGGCCTATGAAAACTGCTGTTTTAGGAGACCTTAAAAGAAAGCTATAGTGTTTCCCTACTTCACTAGTTACTTGGCTACAAGATGCCTCCTTTGTCAGACGACAAAATTCTTTACGGCAGACAGGGACAGAGAGGGTCTTTTAGATCGGGTCTGAAACAGGGTAAGACAGATTCAATCTTCACTGAAGGGGCAAATTCAGGGTGCCGTTCATACGTAGCATACTTTAAGGGCCAAAGCAAAGAGTACAGCTTTAGGTCAACTCAAGAAATCCTACAACCTCTCTTCATTAAGATAGTGAGGACTATAACACGACATACATCTAATTAGCACAGTTATTTTTAAAACTACTCACTTGATAGAAATCACTAAGTGCTTGTAACAAGAGAACAGAGTGACAAGGAAGTGCTTCTAAGCAGGGGACAAGGGCTCCAGAGGAACCAGTGACGTACAGGTTCTCAGAAAACTGTCAAAGTGTCCCAATTAACACCAATTATGACTTGTCATTTCATTAGGTTTTCTGGTTCAGTGAGTTTTCTGCTGTGTCAATTGACATCAATGATTACTTTTAGCTTCATTAGGTTTTCTGGTTCAGTTAGGGTAGAGGAAAGGATTTATGGGATCTGTCCCCAGGGGGAAATGACAGTCAGGATCTCCGGTTATGGCCTCTGACACTGAGACCAAGGTCTTTCAAGAGGTTAACTACCTTGGCAGCTACCCCACAGCTGGTGTTGCTCCCTCTTGCTCCTTGCCCTGGGCTGGTCCGCTGTATGCCATTACAACAGGAAGGAGAGTCGGTGGATAGTGCTTGCAGTGGATAAATCAAAAAGAACAGGGTTCTTTATTTTTGAAAGGTGGAATGATGACCACCAGAAGAATCCAAAACAAAAATTCATTAACCGTGGTTCCTCTGGGGGAGGGGAAATCCAGAATGGAAAGAGAGAGGCTTTACTTTTTATTTTTCTGTGTTGTTCAAATTGTTGTCACCACAGACACCTACTGCTTTTATGATATAGCACAATGTAAGTAATAGTTTTATACACAAAAACTGAAAAGAGCCTGCGTGATTCATTTTAGCTGCAAGAAGGGAAGGAAGACACTGAAAAAGATTGCTCCCGCCCAGGAGTGTCTTGTGAGGGAGGAAAACTCTCCAAAGAAAAGAAAGGTTAAAGGCAACATTCAAGAATGGCTGTACCAAGAAGCTTGGCCTTAAGAAGCCAAAGATCCAACCTGTGAGGTTGTTTGCTCCTTCCCAGAGCAAGGCAGCAAGATGACCACAAGGGCAGGTGAGGGCCCAGTCCTGGTGGCTGTGATGGGAATGGCCCTGGTTACCAGAGTGATGTTGAGCAAAGAACACCGGCCGGAGCTCAGAGCTGGCTCCAGAGTAGCCACCCGGTTTCCTCATCTTGTGGGGGGATGGAATTACCTTCACCTCACAGAACTGGGGCGAGGATAAAGGGATCGCTTGCGAGCCAGGTTTTCCATCTAAAAAAACATGAGGGTAGACTACAGGGTTCCTTCAGATGGAAGCAGTCTTGAATGAGTGAAACTGTGTCTATGACTTGGAAAGACTCACCCCCTACTGCCATATTTAAAGCATGGGCGACTTCATGGCTTGTTGTGTAAGTCAAAACAAACTACTCTCCAAAATTTATCTTTTCTCACCGATTCTGAAAGGATTTCCCAGCAATATTGTCTCTGTAGGAATCAAACAAAACGTGGTATTGATCCCGGCTCCATTCCAGGACCACCTAGGGAAAGAAGAAGAAAGAAAAAGAAGCGATGTTTTATTTGCATCAAATACTAAAGAGTTCATAACTTTCACTGTGTTGAGAATTGCTAAAGACACAGGTAAAGCGATCAAAGTGCATCCACCCCGCGGCGCCTGCCACATGGCAGATACTGTGCTCAGTCCCGATACACAAACTGCAACAGAAGGATGGTTACATACAAGAGAATCTCAGAGGCAGTGAGCTCTGCCTTCAGTGCCAGACACAGCACCAACCCCCACGGCAGGCACATCCAGAGTATGTTATCTATTTGTAGTAATATAATCGGATCAACTTGTGTCGACTTACTGAACTCAAACAGAAATGATTCTCCGTCAATAATCCTGTGACCCAGAAGGTGGGGATGAGACAGAAAAGTCAGAATAGGGAACAAAGACTTCAAGCTCTACCCCTCCCCTTTTCTGCCATGGCTGGAACATCACAGACGTGACCTTCACTGACCACCTGGTTCCCCTGCTTCCTCCTCCCCAATTTCCTGCAGTTGAGAGGACCAAAAAACAAAAAAGAAATCGCTATCTGGAAAGGAGGGACAGGGATGAGCCACATGGTGTCAGAAGTCACCCCACCGGTGTCAGAAGCCAAGGACCACCCTCTCCTCCCCACTTGCCCACATTTACTCAAAACCTCCCACCCAGACGCCATTGGGGCATCTCGTTCTCCCAGGTTGTCCTCTCTCACTTCTTGAGTGCATACCATGGCCTTAATAAATTTCCTGTGCTTTGCTATAAATCCTTGTGTCACGCTCTTGAATCCTTCCTGGGCCATGACCAGAACCTGGACCCCGGTATCTGCTGAGGCCTCACTTGGCCTCCCCGGGTGCTGCCCAGCATCAGGGAGGAAACACGAGAGAGACACTTCACAAATGGCCGAGAAATGCTGACTCAGCGTGTGGCCACGACACGTCTTCCTTCATCAGATAAACTAATCTCCCGGTTGCCAAATGGCTTTCATGTGTTAGAAACAACACCGACAGTAACAGCAAAGGTCCTTCTCTAACACATGTAGGTGCACTGCTACTGGTCCGGACTCCTGCACCCTTAGATCTCGGGGGAGGCAGCGGCGTTATGACCCAGGACATAGGTTTTCACCCCAGCTTTGTCACTTTTATAGAGATCTAATACGAGTTCATCTCTTTGGGTTGTTTCTTCACTTGTAAAATAAAGGGGATCTGACCAAATTGTCCTGGAAATCCATTCCAATCCTCAAAGTACAGGGTGGGGCAAAAGTAGGTTTACAGTTATGAGTATGTGAAACAGAGTTTATTCTTGTGTTGTTATTATTTGTTAATTTTGTATTAGTTTCCAAACGAACAACCGTAGGCCTACTTTGGCCCGCCCTGTCTGTGAGTACAGGAGGCGCAGAGCCGTGTGGCTGGCACGGCACACGGTGCGGTTTCTTCTGGGACCACAGGGCAGCTCCGTAGGGTACCACGTCTCTTCCGTCTTCAGCCTCCTCCGGGTCTCCCATCCCTGGTTCTAACCCCGTCAGCATTTACACTTGGGTCTCTTCCATCACGACTATTTCCCTTTTCTGCTTCACTCAGTTCTCAACTAGACCCAACTGTGGAAATCTTGCCAAACTCTTTTCTAAGTGAATGAGTAATGTGCTATATGAGGGGTCAAAAAGGAGGCTTGTAAGTCAAGTAAAATTCATGAAAGGGTTAGTGTTAGATCATTTCTTTAATATGATCCAGGATGGAAAAGAGCAGAAATTTGAATGGGCAATTATGAAATTACTTATTCTGGGGTAAGTTATAAAAATATAAGTACCTTCTAAACAAACAAACAAACAAACAAATGACAAACTTGTCACTTGTCATTAGATCTTGTTTTTAGCCATTATTAGCAATAAACAAAGGACCAGAGGAGGGGTTAGAGAAATCCTTACAAAATGAAGTCTCCTTTTCCACATTCTTCAGCCCAATCTGAATGCTTCCTTCTCGAAACTCTGAGTGACTTTCATCTGTAACCCCTACTTGGAAATTAGCTACGCACTGCCTTGTAACATTTCTTGCCTTGTAACATTTCTTGCCTGCATTACTCATCTTTTTTATGGTTACTTTCTTTTCACCCCATGTTAGCATCTTGTCAGACCAATCAAGTTATAAACTGCTTCAGTGTATTTATCCTTAACTCATACAGAGAACAATTCATTGTATACCGTATTCTTCTTAGTAAGTGTCTGGTTATAGCAGGAGTGACGTAAGAGATGACTGGACTGAGGAATTCGGGGCATCTCCTGGGAGAAGCTGCCAGTTCTCCTACCAGTGGCTGCGTAACCTTGAATAAGTTACAAAGTTCAGGCCTCCATTTCCCACACTCTGAACTTAAGCACAAACTCTGTTCCATCAGTTTCCTGTGCTGCTGTAGGAGAGAGTGATTCTCACATGACGGGTGAGGACAGTGTATGAAAAGCGTACTGGGCAAACTAGAAATCGTGGTAAACAAAGTATATCTTCCTGAACCATCATTTAAATAATGGCAAGGCCTTTAAAGCATTATATTAGTAATTCAAATTTTTATGAAGCAAAACGAAAAACATAGGTGATTTTGCAGATTAATGGTTGGCCTTCAAAAAATTCCTACTTGCCACGTTGATCTGCCCCACCCCTCCCCATGTGTGTGCACACACACCCCTCCTCTCTACACTGTTCTCCTCAGAGTATTCACTTTTCCCTGCTTCTAAGGGTAGTTTGTTGGTAAAATTTAGGACACAATGAGCTAATATACTGCTTATTAAAATACTACGTGAGCTCTGAAAAACATCACAAACTGAAGAATTGTAAAAATCATCTAAAGGTAGGTTACTGGTTAAAAATATTTATCACTTTTAAGAGTCCATTTTAATAACCATGGCGTTCAAGGTATTTAAGATCAATGGTTCGTCAGTTTTTACAAAACGGCCGCCAATGTTGGTCTTAATGAGCTAATGGCAGAGGAGAGGGGATGGAGACACAGGTTCACCAAGCACCCTCCTGCCAAGCACTCCTCCCCACCGAACCCCTGCAACCCCGGACTGACCGCAGGCAGGTCAAGGGCGGCTCACTTTCCAAAGGGAAGCCCCAGGCCACCAGCAGTGTGTGGAGGGGCTGGGATCTGAACCAACTCAGCTCCCGAGCCTACGCTCCCGTTGAGCTTCGGCCAGGCTGCCTCCTCTGACAGTTATTTACATGGAGCTTTGTCAAATACACATTTCAGAACGTGGCCACGCAGTGCCGAAGCTGGTATGTCTATCCTCCTTAATCCAACGATCCAGATCTGTTTCCTTAGCATGTTTACATCTATAGGCCCACACTCACATAATACTTCTATGCTTTTCCTCAGTATTTTCAGAATGTCTAACACCCCTTTCACTGGTTGGCACATACAAATGCTAAAATTTTCAGGTGATAAACTTTTTATAATTATAGAACCATTAAACACTTTTATTGAAGATTTTAATGATTCCAGACAGGATCAATGCCTGTGGCTGGACAGTAGTGAATGAGATGCAAGACCCACAGTCCTTTGTATCAGAGGAATTCCTGGGTTAAGGAAAGGAGGAAGGTAACCAACCATTAAGAAGGGAACAGGTAGACAGCGCCTATCTGCTCATCACCATAAGATTCACCGTCAGAAGATGTGTGTTTCATTCTGACACTTATCAATAACAAAACCGAGGGCACGTCTCTATTCTCAGCTTCTTCGTCTGCAGAATGAGGACGAATGCCGCCTGTTTCACAAGACCGCTTGGATGAGTGAGCGAGACGAGGGATGAGAGGTACCAGGCTGCACACCACCACCCACGTGCCAGCTGTGTCCGTGCCTCTTACAGACAGCATTCACAATTCTGCCATGCACTTGTCCTGTTTAAATATGTGTCTACACCTCTGCGAGCAGCTCAAAGCCAGGAACTTGACCTCTTTTTATTTTTATTCCCAAATCTTTGCACAGGGCCTGGCACAAAATAAATGTTCTAGAATGAATAAATATGGCAACTAGTTTTACAAGGCAAACATCTTGGAACAGCTGACTGCTCCCGAGTTTCCCTCCAGAATGCTCTGCTCTTAGTTCCATTCCCAAGAGTCAAGGTAAAGAGTAAAGGGCCACAAACATAAAGAGACAACAAGAAGCTTAGGAACACAAGGATATAAAACTCTCTCTCTGTAAAAGCATGTGTCACTTTCTCAACTTTCAAGCATAGAAGTTGACATGATACACTATAGAACTTAAGATGCTGGGGCTCTCTACCCTTCAAGCCGTCAGAACTCTTAACACTGACATAGCTTTTCATACATAGCTTTTTATACATTGATAATCACCAATTTATATTGTCCCACATTATAAAGATTCTTCATAGGTCCCCAAAACAACATTTAGTTTGCATTAAAAGGTACTAAGAAAGACTAAGATATGGATCTCAAAGACAGTTTGAGCTTTATCTTTTCTACCAACCCTACACCTCCTTTGATATCAATCAGGAAGCGCTATCTGCTCGTCACCAGGCGCACTGTCTAATCACATCTGATTAAACACGCTCATTTTGTTTTCCTGCGTTGGCCCACAGCTTATAAACAATAGAAATTTCTGTCTCAGAGTTCCGGAGGCTGGGGAGACTAAGATCCAGGCACCCACAGAGCTGGTGTCTGGTGAGAGCCGGCTTCAGGTTCACGGCCTTCTGTGCCGCCCCACAGGGCGGACTGGGCCCAGGAGCTCTCTGGGGTTTTCTTTTATAAGAGCACTAATCGCACCCATGACCTAATTACCTTCCAAAGGCCTCACCTCCTAATAACATCACATTGGGGATAAATCAAATGACTAGCCCCAAATCAAGCAATAAATTAGCAAGAGAGAATGCCAGTTTCCAAAAGCAAATACACCTTCTTCAGGCTTTTGTACAAATACAAAAATCAATATTGAAAGCCCGCCGATTCTGATGCACTGAATTCAATGCGGTATTTTTACCTGGACTCCTACAGTCTCCTGCTACCATTCTCTTTTACCTGCAAGTCACCTTCCTCATTGCCTCTACAGCAATCGTTCCAAACACAGATCACGATCATCACTCTCTTGCTTAAAGTCGTTTGAACAATCCCAATTTTCTTCAGGACAAATTGAAATCTCTTAGCCTCGCTCAGTGGGCAAGCCTTAAACTGGCTACTGCCTGCCTCTCCAGCTTCAGTCCCGGGTAATCTTGGGCCCTTCAGAACGACTTTTGTTCCTGGAAAGTGATAGTGCCTTTCACACCCATAGCTTTACACCCACGGCATCCTTCACTTAAGAAAATAGGGGAGGGGGAGCCTCAGCCACCTGTTCAAGATCAAGCTCAGATGTTACTGTCTGAGCAATTGCCAGACACCCCTATGTCAACTTAATTTCTTACAACATGTTTTAAGTTTGTCCATGTGCCTCTTCTCCACCTCTGTCTGGAGAGTAAATTCAAGAGCTGGAAAAAACTGAACCATCTTGGCTGGTGTATCTCCCCACACCATGCCCCCTCCTTTCTTGGAGAGTGAATAAAAACTTTATTCAAAAAAACCCCACAAAAAACAAAAAACCAAAACCTGAGCCATCTTTGTGTCTCTGGTAGGCAGTAGAGTAGCTGGCCCACAGCACACACCTGCATAAATCTCCTCCAAATGCATACCCTCTGAAATTGTGGTGAAGAGGCTTGATCCAGTTTGGAATCCATCAGAGACAGAAATGAAGTTAATGGGATGAAGTCATGAAGGGGGAAGGCGGAGAGAAAGGTGAATCAAGAGAGAAAGAAAACCAGAACCTAAAAGAAGAAACAATTTCAGGATGCAATTTTAAAGTAGGCAATATGGTTTAAGTCTGACTGTAGAATTCATTTGGCTCTCCCTGAACAAGTATGACCTAATCTGTAACATTTTTGAAAGATCACATTTTTCCTTTTTAATTTAGTGCATGTATGAATCACACACGTAGGCTGACTAATCCCCTGCTAACGATACTGCATGTGGACCATAAGATTGGAACAATCAATCTAAAGAACAATAAAAACTTCTGTGCTCAAAAACTTCAAATGATATATTGTGAATATATAACCTCTTACAGGTACACTTATTTGTTACATTCTAGAAGGAACTAGAATGACATATGGTATTACAAGGTGCCAACTATATTAAAGTAATAACGTACTTACTCCCTCTGCTTTCATATCAACCATAATAAAGCACAGTCAGGTAGTGAAATCACTGTAGCCTTTTATGCTCGGTCTCTAATGAAAGACTAATATACTCTTCAGCATGACCCTGGTATCAGCCATGAAGGAAGGTCTCCTGCTGCTATCTTCATAAGCATCAGAGCCCAGGGAAGAACAGCTGAGACAGGACAGTAGCATTTAATTAGCATTTACTGGACACCCTGCATACCTTGCATGGTAAGGCATCGTGCAAGCTACCTTAGGCATCTCATTAAAACCATTTTTCCTCCTGAGGCTCAATCATGATCAGTGAGCAAAAATAAACTTTTATAAGTATTCTTCAACAAATATTCACTGAGTACCTAGAATTAAGGTCTGGGTAGGCAAATGAACTTGTCTATCTTGACTTCATCGCCTATGTTCATTGTAGCATTATTTACAATTGCCAAGATTTGGAAGCAGCCTGAGTGCCCATCAGTAGATGAGTGGATAAAACAATGGATATTACTCAGCTGTAAAAAAAGAAGAAAATCTTACCCTTTGCAACAGCATGGATGGAGCTGGAGAACATTATGCTAAGTGAAATAAGCCAGAGAAAGACAAGTACCATATGATCTCACTCATATGTGGAATCTAATGAATAAATTGAACTAATAAGTAAAATAGAGACGGGCTCATAGACAGCAGGTTGACAGCTCCTGGCAGGGGGTGGAGGGTGGGTAGAGAGATTGAGCAAAACAGGAAGGGAAAACAGAAAGAAGTCGTAGACACAGACAACAGTGCAGTGACTTTGGGAGGGAGGGAGATGGGGGTGAAAGAGGATATGGGGGTAAATGGTGATGGGGGAAAAATCTAAAAATAAATAAAGACTAAGTCAAAACAAATACAACTATCAAATCACTGCATTAAATTAAAAATATATTGAATCATCACTGAAAGATTTAGGAGTGTGCACTTGAGCGTGCATTCACAAAACTCCGTATTAATACGCCCAGATAAAGATGTTAAAAATGGAAACAACCCACTTTTACATCTTCAAAAATAGTGACTTTCAACCAGTGTGCCTCAAAAAGTTTTAAATCCTGACTATTTGGTCAGTGGCACTGACCTGTTTTCCCTTAGATTGTCAAATTCAAAAAATGACAACAGCCAACACAACAATAGCCATTCCAGCGTGAACGAATCGAAATTAGACCTATTTTTTTAATCAGATTGGCAAAAAGTATGTATTTTTTGGTGCACCACAGCATTTTAGTCATTTATGTGTGGCATGAGATGAAAAAGTGTTGGGAACTGCCCTGCCTGGTTTCAGAAGCTGTACTCCCCCTTGGCTAAGGCTGAGTAAAGGACCTGGGGACCATAAGCCACTTAGGAGACAAAGCTTATCATCCTTGTGGGGGAACCACCTCTGCCCCCTTTCTCTTCACCCTGCTTGGCCCCGGGCAGATGACTGGTTAGCCATCCACGGGTAACATTTCTCAAAAGAGGGATGACCTAAGACAGGCAAGGTTGCGAAGGGCCCTCAGGGAAGGACTTGGGGGCCATAAGAAAAGGGGGTTATGGACCTTGCCCCATGGCTTTGACATAGCCTATATCCTCAAACTGTCTGCAAGAAGTCTCCTAATCTCTTGGCGGCCTTACTTCCCCAACCTGGTTTAAGCCTGAAACAATGCCTTAAGCCTGAAATAATGCTAGAGGTGGGTGTGGCCCTGTGTTGGAAAGGGTGGGTTCTCTAGGGCATCAGGCCTAAGAGAGAATGCATAAAATCCTATGAAACCTATTTTTCTAATACTCTCAGTTTAAATGATAAGGGTCCAAGCAGAAAGTGAGTTTGTTCCCCAAAGTTTTATCCTTTAACTATCTGACCCTGACTCAGAATAAGCCTCAGAGTTCTTTGAATGTCATCTATTGTTTAATCATTTCTGCCTGACAATGATTGATGAGCTTTACATACACACCCTGTATTCCTATGCAAATTTAACACAATAAAAGCCTACCAAGGCACGGGTTGAGGAGCTCTCCCCTCAAGAGAGAGAGAAGCCACACTGTGCCTCTTCCTCCAAAGGACTCAGCAGTCCGTGTGAATTTGTCTCATCTCATCCATAACTCTGCGGACCCATGGAGCCAGGATCTGAGTCAAAAGAGGTTGGAAATCACCGTTCTAGAACAGGTGAAGAGTTAACAGCTATCATGGTCACAATGTCAACGTTAAGGACAAGGAAGAGAAATGGGTTTTGACTCAAGCCAGTGTCTAGGACATCTGTTGCTTTGGTTTCTTTTGGTCACAGCCTTGTGATTTCCCTCTGGGGAACTCCTCTGAGATCATGTGGTTCACTTGAGACTGACAGCCCATTAGCTCTGGGGATGATCCAGGTGGTTACTGAGGGCACAATAAGGGCACTCATTCCCTGGCTGGGCAGGCCACCTGGGTCCAGCTTGCTGGCCTTACTAAAATGGCAGTTCACAAGCTGGAGTTGCTGGCAGCCATTTCCGCTTCCATATGGGAAGAGCTTGCCTAACAACTAAACCAACAGAGGGGAAGAACAGAGACAAAAAGAGATCCCTGATGACATCATTTGGCAACTCAATCCAACCTTGCCAGAGTTTCACCCTATAATTTTTCAAATGCACCAGTCAAAAAACTACATTTTCTCTTAAACCACTTGTGAGTTGGGATTCTGTTGCAACCCAGTGCCGCTGACTAATACCAGCAGCAATTTTAAAGCACTAATAATTGGAAAAGAAAAAGTTCCTGTCTCCTTGCAAAAGTCTCAACTTCCTCTATAATGCTTCCACCCATAATTTTCTTCCCTCCCTCTGATTTTCTAAGTGATTACTGAGTAGCTACTCAGGCATTCAATTTCCTATTCCCTTTGTTGTTACTCAGTCCTCATGGCCTCATCTCAACTGTACCAAGATGGTCAAGGATGAGCTAAAATTCTTTGTATCTTTGACAGCTCCTACCACCCTATGAAGTACAATCAGACCAATCATTTATGAGAATGAAAAGGTAACTACAGATGGTCTGTATCAAAGCAGAAAACTTATACTTTCACTGGAAATGAGCTTGAAGTGATGTTGGTTAAGGTCACCTCCATTCAGTCATTCGAGTGCTAAGAATAGCTCAGGAAATAAGACAAGGCCCCTGCCTTGACAGCTAGCTGTGCTGTGTTCTCTCTCTCAAACCCCTCCACAGAGAGAGACCATTTCATGTTATCTAAGGGCCACTGTCACTTTCTCTGAAGCACAATGTGCATTACATTATAGTTCATGCTTTCTCGTGTGAAGCACCCAATAAATGCATATTCACAACACATTAAAGCTAAAAAGGGAGTCTTGTCTAGAAGTTATAAATAATGTGTTTAATAACAAAAGCTTTCCCCTCCCCCAAAAGAAACCTACACAAGAGTTGGCTGCTCCATCCCAGCAGGCAGCTGGAGGGATGCAGTTTGAGAACCACTGAGGAGCACAGTTATGGAGGAGCCAGAGCCAGACCAGGGGCTAGCCCCCAGGCCAGGTGTCTTTCAACTTCACCCATTTCCTGCCTTTGGCAAAGAACACACCTCAAATATATTTATGCAATGAGTGAACTAGTCAAATACAAACATAATAACAAATCTCTTTCTTGAAACAGCCAGTATAAGACACTGATCACCATGGCTGCACATAACTTGAGCTGTACCCAGTTTTCCAGGTGAGCTGGATCTTCTTTTTCACTGAACAATGATCTCATTAGTATGAAATGGCGGTAGGAATGGAGTGAGCAGAAGGGACCGGGGAGGCCAGCCATAGTTACTACTACCCACTGTGGGCAGATTCTATGTGAACCCATCACCTATCTGACTACCTCGTGGAAGTCAATTTTTAAATATTTGTTCCCATACTTAGTGCACATAAGGAGGTGATATATTTCACACATACACACACCAAGCACACAGATACACACATACACACCCAACAGTGATTTACAACCCTTTATTCGTAATTCCAAAGTCCAAAAAGCTCTCAACAGTGAAGATCTGTTCGTGTCTTATTTGGCAGGGAAACTTGACCTGACCTGAACTTATTTGGTAGCAAAAGTTGGCCTGAACTGACTGGAAGTTATTTATAGTTTTTATTTTCCACACTGTGCGTGAACAGTCATATGTTCCACTGTAAAAGATACTGATGTTTAATTATAAGGTAATTCAGTAGTTCCAGAAGTTTCAGATAAGGGATTGTGGATTTGTATATAAACAATGTATATAAATAATTCAACTAGGTAATGCTGGCCCTGGTATAACTTTTACTTCAAAAGCATGTTTTAAAGTCTATACAGTATTAACTGACAAAGGACAAATATTTAAAATCGGGACTTTCTAAGCTAAAAAGAAAGCCTAGATAAGTCAGTGCTCCTATTTGTCAATGAGGAAACTAGACTTCCAGGGTTCACTGGACTTGCCCAAGGCAGATAGTATAGCACAGACAAGTTCCCACCTGCTACCCTCACCTCAAGGCAATGAACTTGAGTGCTCATTAAATATGCACCACCACCACCCCCCCCCCGTGGATTTGGCTCGAACTCTGCTTTTGCTTGATCAGAGTTCCCAAGGGTTCTCCAGAAAATACTTAGAAATATTTCAAAACACACTTTCCTCTTTTTTGTCTCAATTCCACTTTTTTTTTCTCAAAATTTGGATCAGCATACAAATAGCTTATCAAAAGTTAGCACCAATACCACTTACTCTAAGAGGGAAAGAAAAAATATACTATGATTTCAGTTAACAATGATGGATAAAAGGATTATCCTTTTTTATCATAAACAGGTATGCTGTAACTATGATTTACCATTAGTTAATAATGATAATTTACCCTTATTTATTTAACAATGATAAATAAAAGGATAGTCCTTTAATCCATTATAATTAGTGAAGTGATTAATAAGTTGGTAATATTAACTGTATGAGGACAGTATTCTATTTCAAAATAAGAATTAAAGACAAAAAACAGAGGTTGATAATAATAATAGTAGCAGTATTTAGTACCGTTTCATGAGAGTCTGTTACGTGCCAGAAACTGAGTGTGGTACTTTACGTACATGTCTTACTTAGTCCTCACTATCAAACCAGCAAGGAAAGTACTCTTGCCTCCATTTTAAAGATAAGGAAACTGAGGTTCAGAAAGGTTAAGTATCCTTTCCAAAATTACTCAAAGGATAGCTTGGGCTGTTTGAGAGACCAAAAAATGTGCTTAAGAATACAGCTCTAGACCCATATACTGCTTTGGCTTGAGGCCCAGCTCTGCCATGAACTGGTTGGATTAACTTGTGCAAGTGCATTAGTTTCATCGTCTGTAAATGGGTGTAATAATAGTACCTATCCCACAGGAGTGATGTAAGGATTAAATCAGTGAATGTATGTAAAGCAGTTAAGAGGGCCTGGAACCTGGCAATCTCTGTGTATTAACTATCACCATGATCCACACTGGCACCAGCATTCAAAACCAGATCTGCCTAATCCGGCGGTTCTTCTTTTCTACCATGCTGGGAAAGTGACACTGAGCCAGCTGTATTCACCTCCCGTGACACCTGTTGATGTTCTTTGCCTCTCATTTCTTTGGCCTGTTCCCAACTTTAAAGTGGTAGTCATTTCAAGACTGACAAAAGTCTTTCTTTTGGTAAGTAACCAGGCATCGACATACAAAATAAAAACTTCTAACAACTGATGCCTTTAAGTCACTTTCACGCTGTAGAGTTGTTAATAAACAGCTAATTTAGATTACTCAGGGCCCAAAATAATCTTATCAGCAATTAGACACAACTATGCATAGATACATTCACTATATTAAGTTGCAATACATCAAACAAATACAGAACTGCAGGTAGAATTATACATGCCGCACTTACTAGTCTGGGACACTTTCTCACCCTTACATATAAAATTTATTTTTATTAGCCCCTGGACCCAAAACTATCAAAAGTGTATACTTGAAGATCATGCTACATAATTCATCCATTCATTCATCCATAATTCATTCATCCATAATTCATCCACAAATATTTGGACAGCATACTCTGGCACAGTGCTTATGTTGGAGGTACAGTGATTAAACAGTAGACAGCACCCTTTCTTATAGAGCTTACAATCCAATATGGGTATAGACTTCGAACAAAAGTATACTGTGGCATTTCTAAAAAACCACTGTGCTAATTTTAAAAACTTTTTCAACTTCCTACCGTATCCATTTATATATGCACATATATATAGACTGATTTCTAACAATTTGAAAATACAATTTTCCTCCTAGTTGCTATAGAGACATTTTTAAAAGTGGTGTTCTCTAAAATCACACATATGTACCCTAGTTCTGACCTACTGATAGTTACGGTACACCTGTTTATGATAAAGAATACTGTATTAGACCATCCATAATAAACTATCCAACCTAAACCAAAGGATTGTTTCAGTCACAAAAATGTTTAAAGTGTATATCCAGAAGCGTACAGAAATCTATTAAATTTGGGTGTTTCCACCTCCCAAACCTGTTGCTTGGACCCTCTGAGGAATTTACAGTCTGACCCAACTACTTTATTGCACATTAACTACGAGCAGATCCAAAAAGCCCAGGCTCATGTGATCTGGAGTCTAAATTATTAGCCTATCCCATGACCCAAGGACTTGGCGCTGGCTCCCAAGAGGTTAGGTGCTGCAGTCTAAGCTCATTAAGGTGTCCTGGTCACGTGAAGTGGCCCTAAACTTTGGGTGATCTCGGGACAGGAAACAGGCATCTGGAGCTGGCAAGAGATCTCTCTACCTGCCAGTAGGGCTAACTGCAGATGTATAGTTGTCCCCAGTGACAGAGCCTAAAGTGCAAAAAAGTCCCCTTGCACACATAAGTCCTATCAATTTGGGGGCCAGTACCGTCTCCCCGTGGCAAATTGACGTGCGAAAACATGCATGCCCTTGGGAGAACCTATATTAAAAAGACTAAAGTGCCTTTGTCAAAGGTGAAAAGATTAGAAGGGTGACAATCGAAGAAGGGGTAAGGGATGAGAATTTAGGAATGGGAAGACAACAACTCTGGGTCCCGGGATGGGGCTTCGTACAGGATAAGGCCTGCGGGAGAAAGCAGAAAGTCCTGGGGACCCTAAAGATGCACCTGGTGGGAAAGGGAATCAGTAGAACCAGAGCCTATCCCCTAACCCCAAACTGCCCGAAGAACGAGACCCATCAACCCAGATGCTGAAACCCGATCGGAATCCTCCGCGCCTCCGGAGAAAGGACAGACCCTGGGACTTGTCGCTGGAGCGGCTGGGAGGATGGGGCGGGGGGGGGGGGGGCGGAGAGTCAAGCGCGCTAGGGCTTGGGGCACCCCCGGGCTCGGCGAGAGCTGCAGGGGGACGGGGGCCGCAGGGTCTCCTGCGTCCAAAGCCCCCAGGTCGGAGATCGCGCGCCGCTACTCACCTCTCCGAACTGGAAAGCGGAGACGATGGTGACAACGACGCCCACGAAACAGACGTAGAGCCCATACCTGTGGGACAGGCAGGTATAGGTCTGTCTCTGCAGGAGCTTGAGCAGCATCACCCCGGCCGCCGCCACGCTACGCCCGGAGGAGCCAGAGCCTGAGCCACCGCCTCAACGAGCTGCCAATCAGCGGCCCCAACCGGGCCGCCTCGCTCCAGTCACAGCCTCCGGCCACCGCGCATTGCCGCTTCGGGGATCGACGCCCGCTCGGCTCCACGCCGCGGCCGCCGCTTCCGGGAGCCGGGAGCCCACGCCCTCGGCGCGGCGGAGGCGGACCTGGAGCCGGCTCGGCGGCTCGTGCCGCCCGGGCCTGGCCCGGCCACGACAGTGTCGGTGGCAGAAAGGGGTCCGCCAGCGCCACCTGGAGGGCGGAGGGGCGGAGAACAGGCGAACGCCCTTTCAGTCTGCGCGTGCGTGGCAGGCAACCGGAGAAGACTGGTGTCTGCAAAAAGACTGTTTCAAGCCGTAGTATTGTGATGAATACTTCGGTGTGCACACTCCTTCCTGCTTTTACAATAATTGGGAAACTATAGTTCATAGGGCCCCTTTCCCCTCAGGCTTTCTAACCATATTGCTTGAAATAGGAAACTCTTGGGTTAAATGTACCTAAACCAAATTTTATTTATTAGTTAATTGTTTAGTGTCCCATGCCTCTCATAGTGCTTGGTGTCATTCAGAAATTAACTAGACTTGGCCGCCGTTCCCAGGGATCCTAGTTGGGGAGATAAATATGTAAACTACTAAGTACAAAAAAAAATTATGATAGAAACAGGAATGGTCAGTTATTTCCACTTTGGCTTTCGGTGATTTCTAGGAGGGCCTAACCTCGGCGCCTCTTACATACAAGAGATTTTTTTCTTCAATATATCCTAGTTAATATGATTTTTGTCTTAAATCTAGCCACCCTGGGAAACAATATACTTACCCAGTATTGCCGCCATTCATAGCATTTTTAGAGTTATCTTCAGAACCAGTTTCAGGATACACTCAAAATATGCTCTCACCTGGATGGTCAAAGGCAAGGCACAGGCTTGCAAAAGGGATTACATATTCGCTCCAATTTAAAGTGTTTCCACTTCTCAGTCAATTCTTTTAATCCTTCCTTAGGAGAAGTTAATATTATACATACATGGCAAAGATTATGGCAGTTATACAATACACTTGTGAAGTTCCACGGTCTTTTCTAGCGTGGTTTCACTTATAAAACCATCTACCATTCAACAGGACTCCCTTAAGATGTTTCTTTCCACAATAATGATGGCCAACATCTACTTAGCATCTACAGTGAACTGGGTCATCTAATCCTGACAACCACCTTCTGAGGTAGGTAACATTATTATCTCCATTCTACAGATGAAGAAAGTGAGGTATAAAGAAGTTAAATAGCTTCCTAATACTCCACAACCAGTAAATGACAGAATTGAGGTTTGGACAGGGTTGGGATTAGGGAGAGATGAGTCCTGCAAATGTAAGGTCATTTTTTTTGTTGTTTAAAATTTTGATATTTTGTCCTGGCTGTTGTGGCTCAGTGGATTGAATGCACATCTGCAAACCAAAGGGTGCCTGATTCCATTCCCAAAGCACAGGCCTGGATTGCATGCCAGGCTCCCAATAGGGGGCGCAGGAGAGGCAACCACACATTGATGTTTCTCTCCCTCTTTTTCTCTCTCCCTTCCCTTCTCTAAAAATAAATGAATGAAATCTTTTAAAAAAATTAAAAAAATAAATTTTTGATATTTTGTTTTTTCACATTAATTTTGATTTTTTAAAATATTACATTGAAATATTATTTACCTTGTTTAGTCAGTTCTTGGCTTGCCCTTAATTTTGCAACCAAGGCAAGGCCCTTACTCTCCAGTCTTGGACCCGAGTCCTGGCCCTAGAACCTGTGCTTCTAAGAAAGTACGCTTTGTTGTAGCGCAACTTACTTTTAATTTTTTTCTCTTTATGTTCCCATTAGAGTGCCTCAAGGATGTAAGAAATATTGCTGAAGTCCTTTCTGTGGAGAGCTCATTCTTGCTCACTCTCTCCTGAGCCAGTATGGTTGAACTTGAATAAAATAAATGTGAATGCAATTTGATACAACGGTAGTAGTACCTTACAGGGATAATAGGAAGGTTAAATAGTTCTTAGGGCATTTTAAGTGTTAGAATAGTTAAGAAAAGAATACAGTATCTTTTTTCTATACACAATGAGGGGTTTTAGCAGAATGAATTGATTAAATATGCATGTCAAGAAGATTAATCTACCAGTATGAAATTAGTAGAGATTATGTTAAACTATCAGTCTCTGAACAGTGGGGAAAATCAACAGTGGCATCTCATTTGTTTAGAAATCTTGTATCTGCCAACCTAAAAGATACAGAAAAACCAAGACAACAAAAAAACTGTCAGAAACCCATAACAGAATCCCTCAGTCCCTCTTTTAAAATCTGATAAATATAATTCTGAGAAACTCTGTTCTCTGGCTTCTTAGTCCATACCAGATCAGAAAATATTTAAAAATTAGGAGCTTCCTTGACCATTCTTCCCCAAGCAAGAAGTAACTAACAGATCATCTTGAGGAAAAATGAGAGAAAAAAAATGTTTTGCCCTTGCTGGTGTGGCTCAGCGGATTGAGTGCCAGCCTGCCAACCAAAAGTCACCAGTTGAATTCCCAGTTGGGGCACATGCCTGGGCTGCAGGCCAGGTCCCCAGTTGGGGGCATGCAAGAGGCAACTGGTCATGTATCTCTCACATATCAATGTTTCTCTCCTTTTTTTTCTCTCTCCCTACCCTTCTCTCTAAAAATAAATAAATAAAATCTTGAATTAAAAAAGTTTTTGAAGAAGTCAAACTGTTTTAAAAAGTATAACTGTCTCGGGGTTAATGGTGTACAGGCAAGAGCAGAGAGATACAGTGGAAGCACCAGTATCTCCAAGTGCAATAGGATAGTGGGTCACACAGTGGTGAACTCAATCTTTGAGAAAAATTCCAGTCATGTTTAGTGTTTGTTTATTCCTCATTTACCAAGGAACACTCTCTGATGGGCCTTTTCCCTGGCACTGAGTCCACCTAGTAGTAACCAAGGTACCTGCAAGGATGATCACAGAGAAGACACAGTTCCTGCTCTCCTGGAATTTACACCCTAGAGGGACAAAAGGAATTGAGTTAGTGTTGTGAGGGCAACTAACCTAGCCTGGAGATCAGGGAATGCTGCCTGGAGGAGGCGGTGCTGAAACCTAGGCTTGAGGACCAAAGATGAGAGGGTGAGCGTGAAAGTGCGTTCTAAGCAGGCCTGGCATGTTGAAAACTCTAATCTAAGCCAAGAGGGGCTGGAGGTGCAATAAGGTGGAGCTGAAGAGACTGTCAGGGCCTTAAAGGCCATATTAGGAATAAAGGACTTAATCCTAAAGATAGCAAAGAATTTTATAAAAACAGAAAAGAGACACAATCAGACAGAAATTTTAAGAATCATTTTAATTGTGGTGTGGAAAATGTATTGAATGGGACCCAAGCAGTTGACGAGTGATTGGGAGGAGTCTAGCTGCCAGATAAAATTCAGAACACCCAGTTAAATGTGAATTTCTAATGATTTTTTTTGTAGTATAAGTATATGCCAGTCAGCATTTTGGACTTATCTGAAATTCAAATTTAACTGGGCATCCTATATTCTTATTTGCTAGCTCTGGCACCCTGTGTAGGAAGCTACTGGAGAGTCTGGGCAGGAGGGGGATAGTAACTCAGAGGAGAGGCAGGGCAGTGTCAGGGGAAGAATCCTGGGTGTCCATAGTAAACCGAGCCATCAGGACTTGTGATTGATCAGACGAGGTGAGGAGGGGGTACCAACTGTGACTCAGAATTTCGGCATGGACAGCTAAGTGGATGTAAGTGCTGATTCTCTAGACGGAGGACACCAGAGGGGTAACAGGCATGCAATGCATATTTTAGATAAATTTTCAAAATGGAATAATTACTAATGATAGGAAAACCTTGGGGTTTAATATCTTAGGCTCTGGTAAACTACAAAGTTTATAGAAGCAGATTATCTTATTCCCAAGAGACCAGGTAAAGAAATCACTTTATTCTTATCATTGTGAAGTTTTATTTTCAATATGTTCTTTTCTAATAGTTTTTTTTAATTAAATGAAAACTTCAAACATAATAAAAGCCTCTCTGATTAAAAGGTTAATTTTTTTGCTAGTGCATAAAAAAGAATAGTAAACATAAATCATGTATGATAAACTGTGGCCTAAGATAATTTTTATTTGATCAACAACTTCTCAAAAATATTTTATTTTATTTTTTAAAGATTTTATTTATTTACTTCTAGAGAGATGGGAAGGGAGGGAGAAAGGAAGGGAGAGAAACATTGATGTGTGAGAGATGCATCAACTAGTTGCTCCTCACACACACACCCCCAACAGAGGACCTGGCCCACAGCCTGGGTGTGTGCCCTGCTGCAGAATCGAACCAGTGAGCCTTTAGTTCACAGGCTTGTGCTGGAGCCACTGAGCCACATCAGTCTGGGCAAAATTATTTTAAAATGGTGAGATTTCACTGACAAATCCTAATTCTAATTTCTAGTTTCTTTTGAAATATAGAAATACCTGGGCAAACTGGGGCTGTGTTTCCACATGGCAGCAATCATCTGTGGCTAAGTAGGGACTTCCTGCCAACTTCGTATGATGTGTGCTCACCACGATTCATTTCCCTGTGTTTCATTTCCCCAACCTTGAGCTTCAGGGTCAGTTGACATTTATCATAGTGCTTGTTCTGTCATTTACTTTACAGGTGAGAAATATGTCTTTACACAATTTATCAAAAGTAAATGGAAGGCTGAGAGAGCCATATGATTCAAATAAAAAGGGGAGAGGGTTTTGCATATATGTGTAGAAATTAAGATATTCTTTTTTTTAATGAATGTATTATTGTATTTGTGACACCCAGCCTGTTACATTGCCTGTCTCAGTGACATTATCTGCCTGGTACTTGAGTATGTGATGCCCTCATTAAGTCAACAGCTAAGACTATTGACTAACAGTTTGAATTTTGTTGACATGAAAACCAAGGTAATATTGGTTAAGCAAGATTTTTTCTTTCTTCTCCCATCCCTCTGCAGTTCTACGTTTCTTGCCAGATGGTAAATCCCAGGATGAGCAGAATCTTATCAAAATCAGTTAGAATGCTTCAAGAGATCCTCAGAAATGTTAATGGCCCACTTGAGACAAAGACATAAATTGTATTGTATCACCAGGGCCCTCAGGTAGAAGAGGAGATTTAGACAGTACCACTCGATGGAATAAAGCCAGAGCACTTATGTGTCAAGGGGTTTGCCATAACTACATTTCATTTCAAGACATGCTTTTTCTCTTTCAGTATTTTATTAACACCTCGAGTCTGTCTTGCCACCTCTCACCCCGGAAGATGAGGAATGTACCTGATTGGCGAGGCTGAGGGGAACTGAACAGGTCTACCAGGGACAGGAGACCTGATGTTCTTCTCTCTGCCAAGCATGGGAGAATTAGCACCTGGGCCAGGTGGTGGGGCCAGCCCCAGGGCCTGAAGTCTGTCTCCCTCAGGGATGAGATATGGGCTGTCCACCTGTTCGCAGACGTAAAACAACATTCTCCATTCAACTAGATCAGCGTGAAAGCTGACACTTTTATCTCCAGCACTCTGTACCTTGCACAGCTTTCATAACTGGTTCAGAACTCAGAAGGCAAGGAGAACGCTTTTACGGGGCCCTAAAACATCAACCGTCTTTCAGTCTCCTTTTGCTTAGCCTTGATGAAAAATGAACAAGCAAAGTAAACAATTCTACATGAAAGGAACCTCTTGCCCCAGGCCTACAAAACATACATGCTGTACATAGAGGTGGTATACTTGGAAGACCTTACGGTGAGCTGATAAGAAAATTGAACCTAAACCAAGAGCTTTAACTATTAATAGAAGATTAAGCAAAGTTGAAAAAACTCCTGATAAATCTATATTTAGTTGAGTCCTGGCTTTATTTAAGGTACAAAAAGAAAATGTTCGCATTGTGCAATGCTTTTCCTTTTCAACTTTAGGCTTGAAAAACTTGGTTGTTGTCAAGAAGCATATTTTGATTTTGTCCCTCCCTCTTTCCAGAATAAACAATGTGTGTTCACAAAGCACATGCCTGTTGCATGTGACCTTGTCCTTTCTTTCTTTGTTCTATAAAAGAAAGCCAGGACAGCTTTCAGTTATTTCAGAAATAGTAAATAAAACAGAATTATTAAGAAATTTAATTGTTTCTGATAGAATGCCAAGAGCAAAAACATAGTATGTCCCATTCTTTTTGTGTGTGTGTGATTTCAAATACATCATGTATGTAGAAAGCAAATATACATAATTTTTATATAACCGTGACTTCAATTCTTGTGAGGTTTTTTTGGGGGGGGGTATGTTTTATTAAAAGAATATGAGCATCATAGAAGCAGAATATGTGCCATCTTATTCATAACTTATTCATATTTCCACCTTTAACATTGTCCTTGACTGTAGTAGCCAATTGATAAAAATGTATTATATAAATGTTTATCTTTTACACTGATAAAAGTACTAAATATAAAGTTGGCAACTACTGACCTTTTGGTGGATAACAATGTGTTATTTAAAAAATTATATGGAGAACAACTCTAAATTTTGAAAACTGTCTGGATCAGGGTCAAATATTTTGGTTTAGGGGATTTCCAGAAATTCAATCAAGTTGTCTAGGTTTTAAATTTTCTGTTCTGGTTATTGTTATTTTCTCTTTGTTTCATTTGTGCATTACTTCTTTGTATCTTCTCAATTTTTTTTTTTTTGCTTGCTCTTTGTCTCATTCTATTTTCCTGTGGTTTTTTATTTCACTGATTTGTGCCTTTATCTTTGTAACTTCCTTTCCTCCTATTTGAATTTGCCACAGGGTTCTCTCAGTGGCGCCACCATGAGGAATATGTGAAGCAAACAAACCAATTCTGAAAGCTGCATTCTAAATTCCCTAGCAATGTGAACAGCTCTATTCCTTGCTTGGGCCTATGCGCCCTTTGAGTTCTTAACTTAAAGCAGTGGCATTACAATTGCAATTAAGATGAGGGAGAACTAGTTTTCATGTTTCGTATCTCACTTCATGTTGATCTAGATTCAATAGGTAAAGTTATTCTTTTTGGCTTTATTTTCACTTCAAAGTGGGCAGGTTTACTGCTAATTAGTTTGGGAAATTTTTCTCTAGATAAGCTAGAAACATGCTTTTATACTAAGACAAATTTCTCTGAAATCTTAATTAAACAAGAAGTCATGGGTCAAAGCCTCAGTCTCTATTGCAAAATCATGCAAGGTTTTTGCTTCTATTTCCATTTTCCATCCTAATTTTTCAATTTCCTTCAATATTCTCTACTTAACATTTTTTTTAAAAAATCAACTTTATTGAGGTACAATTTACATACCATAACGTCGACCCATTTGGGGTCAACAATTGTCACCGTGATCCAGTTCTATTATCCCTGCTTGCAGTTCATCCCCACTCCAACCTCCAGCCCTAAAGGATTTGCTTTCTGTCACTCAAAATTTGCTTTTTCTAGACATTTCTAGAAAATGCAATGAAATCATACAATGTATGGGATGCCTAATCTCGTGTGTCTGGCTTCTATCACTTAGCATGATGCTCTGAGGTTCATTCATGTTGTAGCCTGTGTAAGTAGTTTATTCCTTTTCATTTCTGAGTAGTATTATTCCACTGTACACTTGTCACATTTTGTTTATCCATTCACTGGTTCATAGACATTTCAATTGCTTCCAGTTTGGGGCTATTGTGCATAATGCCACTCTGAGAAATCATATGTATATCTTTAGGTACATGCATGTTTTTATTTCTCTTGAGTAAATATGGAGGAATGGAATTGCTGGGTTGTATGGCAAGTTTACGTTAAGTTTTTAAGAAACCGTCAAACCCCAGCAGCAGTGCAGGAGGGTTCCAGTTTCTCCTCTTCCTCTCCAGCACTTGGCACTGTCTGTCATTTCAATCGTGGTCATTCAGTACAGTTCTGATTTCCTTCATTTCCCTAATTACTAATGATGTTAGTATCTTTTCAGACTTTTATTAACCATTTGTGTATCACCTTTCATGAAACGTCTATTTGAGATCTTTGCCTGTTTTTAAATTGGGTTTCTTCTTTAACCGCTAGCAACCTGGTTCCTATCCTTTCTCAGTTAAAAACTGCCCTTTGAAGTAATGAAATACCACTGAAATAATGAACCCTAACAACTTCAGTACTGTTTGTTTATTCATCTTCTCCTGACCCTTCTGTAGTCTGAATAGTATCTTCAGTAACCCCTTCTGGAGGTGTTACCTTGCTTTGGAGCTCAGGACAGAATATTTTCCTAATTCTGCTCAAAGATCTTTGCTGACTCCCTTTTTTGGGTTATAGCCCTCCTCTAGGACCTCTAAGTGGTCCAGTCCATGTAGACTAAATCTATGCCCCCTGCTATTACCCTTCTAATTTTATTTGTTTTTAAAATTTATCCTTTATTGTATTTTTTCCATTACCATTCAGTCCCAATATGACCCCTACCCCCTCCTTCTAACTTTAAATCCATAGCAAAATATAGTATATTTAAGGAAATGTCTTAAAAAATGAGATGTTTAATGTCTTCAAGGAAATGGTGCTATCAGAGCCCAGTGAGAGCTGGAGACAGGAAGGAGCTGCCTGGTAAGAGTGCAGTGGTGGACTGGAAATTCGGACAAGGTGAGAAAGGATGCAGGTAGGCAGTGAGGGAGCAGGGAAAGAAATACCCCAGACTTTATTTCCACCCCTTGAGCTCCTGTTGGTGCCTCACATAGGGCGAGGCCAGAGGTTGGGAGAGACTGGGTGAAGCCATCTGTGAGGTCACCGAAGGGGATGGGAATGAATCTGGGAGCAAACAAAGAATAGTCAACATAATACCCTATTGTTCCTTCACGTTCAGCGTCAAAAAAAGATCTTGCCCTGGCTGGCATGGCTCAATGGATTGACTGCCAGCCTTGCAAACTGCCGGTTCCATTCCAAGTCAAGGCACATTCCTGGGTTAGGGCCAGGTCCCTGGCTGGGGGCGTGGGAGAGGCAACTGACCAGTGTAGCTCTTATACACTGATGTTTCTGTCCCTCTCTTTCTCCCTCCATTTCCTTCTCTCTAAAAGTAAATAAATAAACTATTTAACATAAATAAATAAAAACAAATTAAATAGAGCTCATCTTAGTGCCTAAGTCAGCTCCTGTTTTAACGTTTGTGCCTCTGTCAATGGTACCCTGACTCTCCCAGTCACCCAGGCTGGAACCTCCGAAGGCACTCTGTTCTGATCATAAATTCTCTATTCCATATCTGGCATTAACCATCTTGGGGGGTTGAAATTGATGAATGGCAAGATCCTCTATAACTGTGAGATTCTATGGTTTCATGATACTCAACATTGTATCACGATTTTATTAAAATTCTCAAGTGTGTGCTTCAACAAGACTGTAAACATTTTTACGGCAGGGTCTGTCCTCTTACTTCTTCAAATCCTCTTTGAATCTATCAGTGTTCTATGAGGTTAGGGCCTCAGCAAATGTTTGCAAAATGAATAAATGAATGATTCAGACATGGGCCTAAAACTTATCTAATTCCCTTGTCCAAATTACAGATTTTGACAGCAAATAGTCAACACATTTCACCACTAAGTGGCAGCATCCACAATGGTAATTTCTGAAGATGGTCCAGTTCTAGCAAGCATATCACTGCAGCTTTATTCCTCATAGAAACAGCAGCATGGTAAGAACAGAACTTATTAGGCCAAGTATTCTCAAACTATTCTCCTTCTGGTCTAAAAGTACCAATGAATTACTTTCTCTGCAGATAATTTCTAATAAATATGGTTAAAAACTGAAAGTGTTTATCTGCTTAGCAAATACTTTCTTGTATTAGTTCTATGAATGTTAATATTCTTTATTTTTAACTAAAGTTTAATTTAGATTTCTTATTATGAAAGTGTTATATTCTTAGCCTACAATAGGCCAAAGAAGACAAAATTTCCCTGTTTTTTTTTCTGTAAATTCTTCATCTTGTTTTTTTCTTTTGCATATTGACCCTTAAATTATGTTATCCCAAACAATTCACAATCATAAAAAATAAACAATAAAAATGTATAAAGTAAAAAGTTAAAGACTTTCTTTCTACAAAAGCCCTGCTGCCACTCCCAAGGGGTAATCATTGTTAACAACATGATGTATATTCTTCCAGATAATTACTTTTTGCAGGTTTTTAAATTTTTTTAAGCATTTTAGGTTTTTTTTTTCCTTTTTAAAAAATATATTTTATTGATTATGCCATTACAGTTGTTCTATTTCCCCCTTCATTCCCCTCCACCCTGCACACCCCTTGCCCACCATCCCCCCCTTTATTTTATGGCCATGCGTCTCAAGTTGTTTAGATTCTATATTTCCCATACTGTTCTTGCCCTCCCCCTATCTATTTTCTATCTATGGTCTATGCTACTTATTTTCTGTCCCTTCTCCCCCCTTCTCCTTCTCCCACTTCCCTGTTGCTAATCCTTCATATGATCTTCATTTCTATGGTTCGCTCCTGATCTTCCTGTCCTCTTAGTTTGCTTTTGTTTTAGATGTGGTTGTTAATAACTGTGAGATTGCTGTCCTTTCACTGTTCATCTTGTTTATCTTCTTTTTCTTAGATAAGTCCCTTTAACATTTCATATAATAAGGGCTTGGTGATGATGAACTCCTTGAATTTGATCTTATCTGAGAAGCACTTTATCTGTCCTTCCATTCTAAATGAAAGCTTTGCTGGATAGAAGAATCTTGGTTGTAGGTCTTTGGATTTCATGATTCGGAATACTTCTTTCCACCCCCTTCTTGCCTATAAGGTCTCTTTTGAGAAATCAGCTGACAGTCTGATGGGAACTCCTTTGTAGGTGACTGTCCCCTTAGCTCTTGCTGCTTCTAGGATTCTCTCCTTCATTTTAATCTTGGCCAATGTAATGATGTGCCTTGGTGTGTTCCTTCTTGGGTCCAACTTCTTTGGGACTCTCTGTGCTTCCTGGATTTCCTGGAAGTCTATTTCCTTTGCCAGATTGGGGAAGTTCTCCTTTTTTATTTGTTCAAATAAGTTTTCCACTCATGGCTGTTCCTCTTCCCCTTCTGGTACCCCTATAATTCGGATGTTGGAGCGTTTAAAGATGTCCTGAAGGTTCCTAAGTCTCTCCTCATTTTTTCGAATTCTTGTTTCTTCATCCTTTTCTGTTTGGTCATTTTTGTCCTCCTTCTGTTTCACTCCTTTGATTTGAGTCCCCGTTTTCTGTCCATCACTATTGGTTTCCTGTGCATTTCCCTTCATTTCAATTAGTTTAGCCTTCATATGTTCCTCTAATTTGTGACTAAAATCAACCAGTTCTGTGAGCATCCTGATCACCAGTGTTTTGAACTGTGCATCTGAAAGTTTGGCTATTTCTTCATTGCTTAGATTTATTGGCTCTGGGGCTCTGAGTTGTTCTTGAGCCATAGTGGTTTGCTCTGTTCGCACCTGTTAGGTATGAGGAGCAGAGCCTTAGGTGTTCACCAGGGCGGGGCTGCCCAGGTCGCTGGTTTGTGACGCTGTATGTGGGGGCGGGGTCAGAGAGGGACAATGGTGGTTCCCTCTGCTGCTTCCTACCACTGGGGCCTGTGCGGTCTGTCTCACTGCTAGCTACTTCACCGGTTTATCTGCACGCGAATGTGTGACCATGATCAGCCCTCAGTGGGTCCACTGCCTTGCGCCCTCAGTGGGTCCGCCTGCTTCTCCACACCTGGGATCCGCCCACGGCTGCTGGTGCACCTGGGTCGCGTGCCCGGAGTCGGTCCGGGTGGATCTTTCCTGCTCGACCCCGCTCTGCTGCTGCTGGCGGCTCTGCCCCTCTTACCGGTTTGGCTGAAGGGTTCATTGTTGTCAGACTTCTGTGTAGTTCAATTTTCTGTGGTTTAGCTGCATTTTTGTTGCTAAAACTTTGTTGTTTTTAAACTTGGTTGTGTGAGAAGGTACAGTGCTTCCACCTACGCCTCCATCTTGGCAGAAGTCCCATATTTTTGTTTGGTCATTTTTTTCTTCATTCTGGTTCACTCCCTTGATTTGAGTCCCAGTTTCTTTTCCATCACTATTGGTTTCCTGTGCATTTCCCTTCATTTCAATTAGTTTAGCGTTCATATGTTCCTCTAATTTGTGGCTAAAATCAACCAGTTCTGTGAGCATCCTGATCACCAGTGTTTTGAACTGTGTCTCTGATAGGTTGGCAATTTCTTGTTTGCTTAGAGTTATGGGCTCTGGGGCTCTGAGTTCTTCTTGAGCCATGTTTTGATCTGTTCACTCCTGTTACGTGTGAGGAGCGGAGCCTTAGGTGTTCACAAAGGTGGGGCCACCCAGGTCGCTGGTTTGTGACGCTGTATGTGGGGGTGGGGTCAGAGAGGGTGCAATATCCATCCCCTCTGTTCCTTCCCACTGCTGGGGCCTGAGCGGTCTGTCTCACTGCTCCCTCCTATGAAGGTTTATCTGCGTGCAAATGTGTGACTGGGGTCAGCCTGCCGCCTTGCACCCTCACTGGGTCTGCCCGTTGCTACCCCATACCTGGGATCTGTCCACGGTTGCCTGTGTGCCTGAGTCACGGTATCTTTCCTGCCTGGCCTTGCTCTGCTGCTGGCTCCGCCCCTCTTACTGGTCTGGCTGAGTGGTTCATTGTTGTCGGACTCCTTATTAAATTTTCTGTGGTTTGGCTGCGTTTTTTGTTGCTAAAGCTTTGTTGTTTTTAAACTTGGTTGTGCGAGAAGGCATAATGTTTCCACCTACGCCTCCACTTTGGTGGAAGTTCCTAAATTTTAAGCATTTTAAAAGTTGAAACTACAGAATCAGCTGGTGTGGCTCAGTGAATTAAGCGCTGGCCTACAAACTGAAAGGTTGCCAGTTGGATTTCCAGTCAGGGCACATGCCTGGGTTGCTGGCCAGGTCCACAGCAGGGAGGGAGTTCATGAGAGGCAACCACACATTGATGTTTCTCTCCCTCTCTTTTTCCTCCCTTCTTCTCTCTTTAAAAATAAATAAATAAAATCTAAAAAAATGAATAAATGATGTTTGGAGTTTCCTACACGTAAAGATTTAGGGTTGTATACATAAACCCAGTTAATCAATTCATTACTGAAACTTTTACCTTTTGTTAAGTATTCTATTTGATGGAGAGGGAAAACATAGAGAATAGTCTCTGGAATCAATCTGTGCAGATTTGATACCTAGTCCCCTCTTACTACCTCCAAACCTCAGTTTCTTCATCTGTCAAATGGGTATAATATTAAACTGTCTTATAAGGCTGCTGTGAAGATTAAGTGAGGGACTGAAAATTGAGTTAATAAATCGGTTCATACCTACATGATGGAGTCTCCTTAAAGAGCCCTAAAGTACAGAGTTTAGAAAGCTTCCAGGTCATTGAACACATGAGGTGCTAGGAAGATGACATGCCCAGAGAGGGAATGGGGTCAGTGATTGGGAAGAGAAGACAGCAGAAAACAACTGATCAGGACAGCAAAAAGAAAATAATTTTTTTTAAATGAAGATAGTTTAGGGATCTCTGGGACAATTTCAAGCATAACAACATCTGTATCATAGGGTATCAGAAGAAGAAGAGAGAGATTAAGGGATTGAAAGTATATTTCAAGAAATGATGATTGAAAACTTCCCTAACCTGTTGAAGAAAAAAAGATACTCAAGTCCAAGAAGTGTGAAAAGTCCCAAACAAGATGAACCCAAAGCAGCCCACACCACAACACATCATAATTTAAATGATAAAGGTTAAAGACAAAAAGAATCATAAAAGCAGCAAGACAAAGACAGTTACCTACAAGAGAGCTCCCATAAAACTCTCAGCTGATTTCTCAATAGAAACATTTCAGCCAGAAGGGATTGGCATGAAATATTCAAAGAGATAAAAAAGTGAAAACCTACAACCAAGACTACTCTACCTAGCAAGGCTATCAATTAAAATTGAAAGAGAAATAAAGAAATTCCTAGACCAGAAAAAGCTAAAGGAGTTCATTGCCACCAAACAAGTATTACAAGAAATGTTAAAGAAAATTCTTGAGAAGGAAGGAAAAAAAAGGGAATGTAAGTATAAAGAATAAAATGATAATAAATATAAACCTATCAATAATCACTTTAAATGTAACTAGATTTAAATATGCTAATTAAAAGACGTAGTGTAGCTGAATGGATAAGAAAACAAGACCCACATATAGACTGTCTACTAAAGACCCTCCTCAGAATGAAAGACACATACAGACTGAAAGTGAAGGTTTAGAAAAAGATATTTCATGCAATGAAAACAAAAAAAGCTGGGGTACCAAAACCTTTATTAGACAAAATACACTTTAAAACAAAGGCTATGATAACAAAGAAAACATTACATAATGATAAAAAGAATCAATCCACTAAGAGGAAATAACCCTTATAAACATTTATGCACCCAACATAGGAACACCCAAACATATAAAGTTAATCTTGATGGACATAAAGGGAGAGATTGACAGCAATCAGTCATATTAGAAGATTTTAACACCCCATTGACATCAGTGGATAGATCTTCCAGACAAAAAATCAACAAGAAAACAGCAGCCTGAAATGACACATTAGACCAGATCGGTTTAATTGATATTTTCAGAGCATTTCACTCCAAAGCAACAGAATATACATTCTTTAAAAGTGCACATGGAATATTTTCCAAGATAGAACACCTATTAAGACACAGAACAGGTCTCAATAAATTTTAAAAGATTGAAATTACATCAAGCATCTTCTCTGACCACAATGTTATGAAACTAGAAAACAGTTATGAGAAAAGAAACTGAAAAACATACAAACATATGGAGGCTGCATAACATGTTGCTAAATAATGAATGGATTAACAGTGAAATCAAGGAAGAAATGAAAGGATACCTTGAGACAAATGAAAATAAGAAAACAACAACCCAGAATCTATAGGACACAGTGAAAGCAGTCCTACCTCAAGAAACAAGAAAAATCTCAAATACATAACCTAACCTTACATGTATAAAAACTAGAAAAAGAACAACAAACAAAGCCCAAAGAGAAGAGAAGAAAGGAGATCAGAATAGGGGAAAAAAACAAAATCCAGTATAAAAACAAATAATGCAAGAGATGGATGAAACCAGGAGCTGGTTCTTTGAAAAGATAAACAAGTGTTTAAAACTTTAACCAGACTTATCAAGAAAAAGAAGAGGACCCAAATAAATAAAATCAAATAAAAGAGAAGTAACAACTGACCACATAAATAGAAGGGATTATTAAAAAATATTATGAACAACTATATGCCACCAAACTTGGCAATCTGGAGGAAATAAATTCCTAGAGACATATAATCTTTCAAAATTGAATCAACAAACAAAAAATGTGAACAGATTGATTGCAACCAACAAAATTGAAGCAATGATCAAAAAACTCCAAACAAACAGAAGTCCTGGACAGGATGGCTTCATGGGCAAGTTTTACTAAACATTGAAAGAAGAAATAATACCTACCCGTCTCAAACTATTCCAACAAATTCAAGAAGAGGAAAGACTCCCAAGCTTATTTTAAAAGGCCAGCATTATCTTAATTTCAAAACCAGATAAAGACACTATGAAGAAAGAAAATTATAGACTGATATCCCTAATGAACATTGATATAAAAATCCTCAACAAAATATTAACAAACTAAATTCAGCAATACATTTAAAAAAATCATGCACCATGGTCAAGTGGGATTTATTATTGGGATGCAAGTTTGGTACAATATCCACAAATCAATTAACATGATACACCACATAAACAAAGTGAAGGATAAAAATCATACAATCATATCAATACATGCAAAAAAAAGTGACAAAATCCAGCATCCATTTATCACAAAAACTCTCAGCAAAGTGAGAATAGAGAGAACATACATCAACATACTAAAAGCCATGTATTACGAATGCACAGCCAACATTGTACTCAATGGGGAAACACAAAAGGCATTTTCCTCAAGATTGGGAACAAGACAGGGATGCCTACTTTCACCACTTCTATTCATCATAGTACTGGAAGTTGTGACCACAGCAATCAAACAAACAAACAAACAAAAAGAAATAAAAGGCATCCAAATTGGAATAAAACTCATCATTTGAGATGACATGATGTTGTATATAGAGAACCCTAAAGATTACACCCCAAAACTACTAGAACTGGTTAAAGAATTCGGGGAAGTAGCAGGATACAAGATAAATATTCAGAAATCAGTTGCATTTTTTTACATCTATAATGCAACTGATTTTTTTACAGCATTAATGCAAACTATCAGAAATAGAAACTAAGAAAACAATCCTATTTATAGTTGCCTCAAAAAAAAAAAACCAACACCCACCTAGGAATAAATTTAACCAAGGAGATAAAAGACTTGTACTCTAAAATTATAAGACACTGAAGAAAGAAATTAAAGAAGATACAGTTCTTGGGCTGTACGTGGGGAATAGTGAGGATAATCCAAGGTGCTGAACACATGCTCTTGGAGCATCATAGTGAAACAGTATGAATAACCACAGCAATCTTGAAAAAGATGAACAGTACTGGCTGGTGTGGCTCAATGGGTTAAGCACTCTCCCATGAACCAAAGAGCTGCAGGTTTGATTCCCAGTCAGGGCTCATGACTGGGTTGCAGGCCAGGTCCCTGGTTGGGATTGATGTATCTCTCACACATTGATATTTTTTGTCTCTTTTTCTCCCTCTAAAAAAATAAAATAAAATCTTTAAAAAAGAGAGAGAGAGAAAGGACAAAGTGGAGGTATTATGCTGCCTAATATCAAACTATATTACAAAGCTCTAATGATCAAAACAGCATGGTACTGGCATAAAAACAGACACATAGATCAATGGAACAGAATAGAGAGCCCAGAAATGAACCCACACCTATATGGGCAATTAATATTTGACAAGGGTAATATTTGACAGTTTACCTTATACATACAATGAGGTAAAACAGTCTATTAAAAATGGAGTTTGGAAAATTGGACAGATACATACAAAAAAATGAAACTAGGTCACGTTCTTACTCCATGTATAAGAATAAACTCAAAATGGATTAAAGACTTAAATGTAAGACTTGAAACCATAAAACTCCTAGAAAAAAAACACGGGTAGTAAAAACTCTGACATTTCTCTTGGCATTATTTTTCCTGATAACAACAAAAATAAATAAATAAATAGGATTACATCAAACTAAAGAGTTTTTGCTCACTGAAGTAAGAAATCAACAAAACCAAAAGACAAGCTACTGAATGGGAGAACATATTCACCAATGATACATCTGATAAGGGGTTAATATCCAAAATTTATAAAGAACTCATACAACTCAACACGAAAAAACAAACAATCCAATCAAAAATGAGTCAAGGACCTGAATAGACGTTTCTTAAAGAGGACAAACAGATGACTAATAGACATATCCAAAGATGCTCACATCACCAATCATTAGAGAAATACAAATTAAAACCACAATGAGATAGCACCTCAACCCTGTCAGAATGGCTATCACCAATAAATCAACAAACAACAAGTGCTGGTGAGGATGTGGAGACAAGGGAACCCACATGCACTTTTGGTAGAATGCAGACTGACTGGTGCAGCCACTATGGAAAACAGTATGGAGGTTCTTCAGAAAATTAAGAGTGGAATTATCTTATGACCCAGAAATTCTTCTTTGGGTAAATATTTGAAGAAACCTAAAATACTAATTTGAAAGAATACATGTACTCCTATGTTTATTGCAGTCTTATTTACAATAGCCAAGATACAGAAGCAACCCAAGTTCCCATCAATAAACGAGTTGATAAAGAAGTGGTGGTACATATGAGGACTGTCTGGAAAAAGTCCCACATTGTTAATATAATGAGAAAGGTTTGTGCAACATGGATGTAACCTGGCAGTCAAGGAGAGAGGACTGGAATACTCATGCAAGAACAATGACGACTTCACTGTACTAGTCAGTGGGAGCAGTAGACGCCGTTGAATGAACATATGTACTGTGTAGCTGTTGCATTCAAAATGACTGAGTAGAGCAATGAATCTGCATCAGATTTTTCATTAAGCTTGAACATTCCTCCACAGAAACTATTTGGATGATTCAGAAGGCCACAGCCATGGGCAACTGGTGATTGGCAGCTTCATCACAACAACGTGCCTGCTCATACATTATGTCTAGTGCAGACTTTTTTTTGCAAAACATTGAATCACCTTTGAAAAGGAAGAGATTTCATACCATTGATGAGATTCAAGAAAATAAAACAAAGCAGCTGATGGTGACTGGGGGAACTGTGTGTGTTCCCACAGTGCCTACTTTGAAGGAGACCGAGGCATCATTGTCCTAAGTACAATGTTTTCTGTTTCCTGTATCTTCTTCCATAAGTGTCCCCATTTTTCCTATTACATGGCTGTATACTTTCTGGACAGATCTCGTATATACAATGGAATATTACTTAATGGAATATTTAAAAGGAATGAAATTTTACCACTTGTGACAGTATGGATGGATTTAGAGGATATTAATCTAAGAGAAATAACTCAGCCAGAAAAAGGTAAAGTGCCATATGATTTCACTTACATGTGGAATTGAAAGAACAATTTAAATGAACAAATAAAACAGAAGCAGGCTCATAGGTACAGAAAACAGATTGGTGGTTGCCAGAGGAGAGGGGATTGCGGTGTTACCGGGCAGTGACTGACCGGTCAGTGACTGACCGGGCCTGGATCAGGTCTGCCTCAGGCCTCCCCGTAGTGTGTGGGTTCTTGACTTCGTGCGGGAAAGGTTTCACAATGGGAGTCCAGGTGATTTGGAGAGTATGTTTATGAAAGTTGGGGACAGTGAAATAAAGAAGAGCTTAGGATAAAAGAAACAACAGGAGAGAGCCTGGCAAGGCTGCTGTGACCCTCTAAAAGTCAAAGAAAAGGGGCCTTGGAGACAGATTCAGAGGGTTAGCCTGGAACAAGCTGCTGCCACCCACTGCAAGTCTCATGGGGTCCCTTAGAGTTTAGGAAATGCTTGACTTTAGAGGAGAAAGATGGGGGAGGGAAAGGCACAGGCATGCTCTTGGGAGAGGGAGTGCTCCCTGGGACCTTTAAGTTGTTTTTTTTTGTTTGTTTTTTTGAAAGGCTGGAAGTCTAGAGGAGGGTATCATACAATACTCATCAACTTTTCCAGGTGTGCCCTTTCAGGGTCATGGTCTTCACTGATTGGTTAGTGGTGGCAGACTGTCATTAGTCATTGCAGCTGGTCCTGGTGGCCCATCTGGTTTTGCTGCTTTTCTTGGCCTGGAGCTGAAATATAATAACTGAATCCTAGATGTTATCTCTAGGGAGGAAAGGTCTGGGGCAGGGGGGATAAGGGGAGTGGGTTCTGAACTGCATGACCAGCAATATGCCAGGGAAGGAAACGCCGCCCTGGAGCTGAGGTCTGGTGCCAGTTTTGCCCATTGCTAGGTACCCAGGGC
The DNA here is from genome assembly GCF_021234435.1 of Artibeus jamaicensis. NCBI lineage: Eukaryota > Metazoa > Chordata > Mammalia > Chiroptera > Phyllostomidae > Artibeus > Artibeus jamaicensis. Next base: position 15,202,918 of record NW_026521486.1, on the reverse strand, counting down.
TTTCCACCCTGGTGACCTTCTGTATTTGGCTATACATTTCTTGGCCAGTTTACTGAGCTATCTGTCTCAATTTCCCCATTCCACTTGCCACGAAGTTTTCCTAGCTTCTTACTATCCTGCCTCATGGGACTGGGTGAATAAGTACAAATTGGCCATGGCTAGTGTGGTTCAGTGGACAGAATGCTGACCTGAAAACTAAGTTTGCTGGTTCAGTTCCCAGCTGGAGTACATCAATGTTTCTCTTCCTCTTTCCCTTCCCTTCTCTCTGAAAATAAATAAATAAAATATTTTAAAAAACCAAACAAACAAACAAACAAACAAACAAAACAGAGCCCTGGCTGGTGTGGCTCAGTTGGTTGAGCGCTGGCCTGCCAACTGTCAGGGCACATGCCTGGGTTGTGGGCCAGGTCCCCGGATGGGGTTCCTCTCATTCTCCCTCCCTTTCCCTCTCTCTAAAAGTGCATGAATAAAATCTTTTTAAAAAATTTAAACGGAGTACAAATTGGTAGTTACAAAATAGTCATGGGGTATAAAGTACAGCATAGGGAATATAATAGGGAATATTATAATAACTATGTCTGGTGCCAGGTGGGTACTAGAAATATCAATAGGAACATTTTGTAAAGTATATGATTATCTAACCAGTATGCTATATATCTAAAATTAACACAAAATAATATTGAATGTAAACCATAATTAAAAAATAAAATAATATAATAAGATAAAAAAATAAAATTGTGACCATAAAACATTAGAGGCTGATAGAAGCAATAATCATAATGATGATGACTCCAGTAACAACGAAGATGAGCAAAAACTGGATTTGGCAGGGAGTAGAATGCATACTACCTTGGGTTTCAGTGTGCTGCTGAGTACTATGATCCAGTTTTCAAAGTGCTGTTTTTTGTTTTTTTTTAACCAAAATAGGGTGGAGACAAATGTCCTGGATGAGTCTGTGGGGGAGATACAAGCCTTCCTCTACCTCCAAGGTTCTTCTGGCTGGTCTAAGATTAAATAGACATGAGACAGATTAGCAAGAGACAATAACCAAATTTAATAAGTCCGTATATATGGGACCCCCTCATACATGAGCTAGGAAGGAGGTAATACACCTTGGGGGCCTCAAAGGGTCATTGCAGGATGATAAGAACAACGGAAAAACTTCTAGTAAGTAGAATTTGTCCTGCCCTAGGAGGTTATCTCTGATAATCTCTTATTATGGGCAAGGCCCCTAATTCAAGTTCTAGTAGGTAGTTAAGGGAAAAGCAGAAGTTTCTCTTCAGCCTGTGGCTAAACTTGCTCTCAGCTCAAAGTAATCTGCATACTGTAGAGAAACATTTAGGGGTGGCTGGTTCTGAACAACCACAGGACCGTGGAACCTAGATTATGGTCCTCATGATGGAGATTCTTCCGCTACGGAGCCTGTTTGAAGATTACCTCTCTGGTTTTAGTTCCTTCTTTAATACACCCAAGGGATAAAACCAGATGACCTCTAAGGAACTCTTCTATGGATCTATCATTTTTTCTGAAATACCCTGATGTTTTTTGTTGCCTGCAAATGCGTCCCTGAGCTGTTATTCATGGGTTAACCCTCTACGGGAAACTGAGTGCCTCACACTGCTAGTATGCAACCCTTCTCTTCTTTAGGGGATGGGTTATTCAAGTTTACCAGTATATTAGGCCCAATCTAAACGCAGATACAGCAATTACATAACTGAGATTGGTAAACAAAACTTCCTGCAGAGGAAACACATTTTCGCTTCTATTTCTCTCCTTCCATGACTTTATTTCATCACTTACTTCCTCTATTAGCATCTTCAAATTCTCCCTCGGACAGGATTCTGTCCTAGCTCACAATGACGAGCATTTTGTATTCATGTAATACACTCTATCTACCTATACATCTTGGAATCAAACTCTGAACCTACTGATTTCACTCCTCAGTCCAGTGCAAACTCTACTGAAGTGGTTTTGATAAAGATTGTCAATGGCTGTTTATCTGTCTAAACTAGTGTTTTCTTGTTCTTGATTTCACTGTAGCATTTACACGCTTAGTGATCTCACGTGTTTTAATGTGTCCATTAAATCGATAGGGGAACTCCAGAGTTAAAGGTTTTAGCCTTAGTTGATAGGCTTAAGCATCTACTGCGTCTGAAAAAGGGTAATTCCTGGAACTGGAATGCTTGACCCATGACTCAAGGAGGTCAACAAGTATTCAACCTCTGTGCCCCAGGCAGTCTGCAAGCCACAGAGATGATACCTGAGCCCTTGTGTTCCAGAGGAGGAATGCCCCAGATGCAGATAAAGAATTGCTGATCAACAAACAGGTAAAGAAGTACTCAGAAAATCTCTGCTAGACTGCAACTCTTACTCGGTTAACCATTTTTCCAAACTCCTTACCCACCCTTTTATCCAATTAAACTTTTTCCAACCCTCTTACCCAGCCTTTCTTCTCCTCTTAAAAATGTTGGCCTGAAGTGAGTTAAGACAGTTTTTTTAAACATATTTTATTTATTTTTAGAGAGGGGGAAGGGAAGGAGAAAGGGAGAGAAATGTGTGAGAGAAACATTGATCGTATTTTAATGAGTTTATTTGAGCCCAACTGACGTGTGCCTAGAAGCAAGATCTCAAATGCTCCTCGTTAGCATTTTGAAAAGGACACACCCATCATTAATCCCCACTGTTATCTCTAGTCCATCCCCCTGTCCCCAGGGCCTGCTGGAGTTTTCACCACTTGGAGGATGAATCCGATAATGATATCACCTTACATCACCTTACTCACACCTTTAACCTCCAGGAAGCTGGCTTCCCAGTTACATCCAATCTGTTCAGTGCTGTTAGCAGTATCCTCCCCATGATCTCCAGCCTTATCTCCAAGTGTTCCAGTCACACTGGGCCACTTTTTGTCTTCTAAGCAAACTAAGCTCATTTGAACCCCAAGACCTTAATGAAATTAAGGCACTGGGTGCCCCCTTTATTTATGCTTAATCACAAAGCAGAACATCTGACAAATGTACATTCTCAGTCAATTCTTATTGAATGAATTAACTGTGAATCCTAGATGGCTGGCTCTTCAATAAGATACTTATCACTTAAATAAAAGAATTATGAAAAATGCTTCCTTAAAAAAAAATCCCTTTTTTTGCCCTGGCCAGTGTGGCTCATTTGGGAAGAGTGTCATTCCATAACCAAAAGGTTTCCGGTCAGGGAACATACCTAAGTTGCAGCTTTTGATCCCAGTTGGGGAGCATGGGAGGAGGCAGCCAACTGATGTTTCTCTCTCACATCAGTGTTTCTCTCTCTCTCTCCCTTCCTCTCTATAAGCAATGAAAAAAAAGTCCTCGAGTGAGGATTTAAAAAATTACTTTTTTTTGGAACGGGGAGGCAAATAATTGCGTGCTGACCTGCAGTTTCCGTCACTATCCTAGCCATTTTCAAATCTCACCAATTCATGCCAGAAGAACGTCTGACAAAACCTTTCCCCCCTTTCTGTAGTATCTTTACTATGTAGAGAAGTAAACTCATGAGATTACTGTAAACCTAAGCATCACACTTTAGTTTTTCCATAGATAATGGCCACTATGGCATGAGCTGTACCCCATAAGGGAACCCTCTGTAAGATGATTCTAATATACAGAGACTTAAGGATAGCTAAACTGAAAAAGTCAGATCACATGAGTTCCTATTTTTGCAAGTTAATTTAGAAACTATTCATAAGGGGAAGGGAGGAAAAAAAAACCTGACCACTTAAAATTTACAAGAAATTCTCACTCTCACTGTCACCATGGAAATTCCCAAACTTCTCACATGTCTTCTCTACTTCATCTCTGGTAGCATAAAAACATCTGCTAAATAATACTATGGAGAAGAAATAGTTGGTGTCATTGCCCAAACCTATAATAACTTGTAACAGTTGGGTCAGCCTCACAAACAGGTATCACTCCCGTGAAGGGCTCTGGTTTCTTTCCCTATGAGTAATGGAAATTTCTAAATCTTGGCTGTGTCTTTCTGATGGCTGTACTCAGTAATAGGAGGTTAATAGTGCCTCTTATGAGATGCTAATATGTTTGTGGTATGTACAATTGTATAAAGACCAGATTCTCTAGGTAGTAGTATTATACCAATATTACATTAGTAATACTAACAAGCATTCATTCATCTGTGCATATTTTCTCAATAAATATTGGTTAACCATTTATTTTGTGCTAGTGGTTGGCACCAGAGATACAAATATAGGAGATGCATTTCCTGCTCCCAAAGAGTCTAGTAGATAGGCTGATGAGTTAATACTGTGACTAATATAACAGAAATAGCCCAGAATGCTTTGGGCTGGAGAGGAGTGAAACAGATGTCAGATTTTGGGAGTGTTGGGCTTCAGGAAAAAAGTTACTGTTGAGGTGAATACATTCAGCACACAGTTATTAAGCAGCTGTGTCAAGCCTGGGAATATAGCAAAACCAGTGAATAAAGCAAAGCCCTGTCCTTGTGGAGCTTACATTCTAGAACACCCTGAAAAAAAGTCTGACAGATGAACAATCTGAAAAGAAAATGTACAATTTATTTCTAAAGGTTAAATTATGTACCAGTGAGTGTAGCTCGGGCATCATAAAAATCTGGCTCACTGTGCAATCTCTGTCCTGTTCAAAACATGTTGAGAGTATGTTGAAATTTCCTGCCTTTGTGAACAGAAGGGACTTTTCTCCGCATCTGGGAACAGGGCCCAGACTACGTTCACAGCTCAGGGGTTCCTGTTCACAGCTCAGGGGTCCCTGCCATAATAAAGAGACACACCTGGGGTGGATCATTCACATCGTGACAGATACCCCAAAGTCTGACATCCATATTGTGAGAAAGTCCTTTTGCCAGAAGCAGGAATATTCAGAGAAGAGATTCTACCTAATACTTATCCCCAAGAACATATCTTAAGTTTATTCCTGACCATAAAGGGAGAGTATAACTTATGCACATTACTTTTTTAAAGAGATGGTGTACATTAGTATGTGTGTTGTTTTTTTCAGAGCGATGGTTACATACATTCACTCAGATACATTCACTTGCCTGTTTCAAAGGCCTCTTAGAAGGATGATGCCGTGCCACTCAGGTGATATGATCCCCATGACCCCACCATGCATTGGAAAATATATTACTTTTGTATAATTCTAACTGCATTGAATTGCAATAATCTTTCATCCACTTTAGTTCTCCTGTGTTTGTCTGTTGTTCATGGTAGTGTTTTTAAGATCTGCCTGACCCTCTCTGTGAATCTAGAAACACCACACTTTAGATGGGTTAGATAAGGGGGGAGAGTCAAGTTAAGTAGACTTAGGCTGACAGTCTCTATCCCTAACATGTGGCTCCAAGGTCATCCTGGGCTTTGGCATCCAGCCAGCTGAAGCAGAGAGAGAGAAAGTGGAGAAGGGATACCTGCTTTTCCACCACCGGTATTGGGGAGTGACTCACATCTCCCATTGGTTAAGAACGAATCCAGTGAACCCACTAGGAGGAAATGAAGTCTGTATGAGAAATCCCTCCCAGCACTACCTTAGCTTTCAGAAGTCACTAAGTTCAGTCCCATTACAGGAGACGGTGACTGCAACTTTGAGAACAGAGAAATAACTGAGGTGTTTACTGCCTGTGAATAAAAAATAGAGAGAATAAATAAAAATAAGTGAGAGAATGGAATTACCCATGCTAATTCTGATACTCTTGCCTGGTATTAAAAAGCTGAGTAATGACAACTGACTGAGCGGTGGGACTTTAAAGAGTTGTTTTACAAAAAGCATGACAATTTAAATAATAAAGAAGTGGAACTAATGCAGTGCCCCAGGATCTTCTTCTAATTATGTTCACCTAGGAAATTTATCAACCTATTCTAGATCACCACAGTAAAGTATTGTGATGAAGGGAATCACACAAACGTTTTCACTTCCCAGTTCATATAAAAGCTGTGTAGACTGTAGTCTGTTAAGGGTGCAACAGCATTATGTCCAAAAAACAATGTACATATTCTTTTACTTTTTAAAAGATTTTATTTTATTTATTTATAGAGAGAGGAGAAAGGAGAAAGGGAAGGACAGAAACTTCAATATGTGGTTGTCTCTCATGAGCCCTTCTTCTGGGGACCAGGCCTGCAACCAAGGCACACACCCTGACTACTGTGAATCAAACCTGTGACCCTTTGGTTTGCGGGCCGGCACTCTATCTATCCACTGAGCCACACCAGCCAGAGCAAACCAATGTATATAACCTTTTAAATGTACATATCTTTTTTATGAGATTATAAATTTCTCATTGTATTTTTTCATTACCATTTATCCCCCCTATACCTTTTTCTACTTCCACCCATCCCCTCCCCCTTAATGTACATATCTTAATTAAAATACTTTATTGCTGAAAAATGCTGTCCATCATGTGAGCCTTCAGTGAGTAGCAATCTTTTTATCGGTAAAGAGGATCTGGGCAAAGTAAACTGAAAACCTTCTGGAAAGAATTTACCATTCTAGGTGTCACTAAGAGCATTTGTGCTTCATGGAAAGAAGTCAAAATATCAACATTAATAGGAGTTTGGAAGAAGCTGATTCCAACTCCCAAGAATGACTTTGAGAAGTTGAAGGTGTCAGTGGAGGAAATAATTGCACATGTGGAAATAGCAAGAGAACTAGAATTGGAAGTAGAATCTTGAAGATGTGACTGATTTGCTGTAATCTCATGATAAAATGAACAGATGAAGAGTTACTTCTTATGGGTCAACAAGGAAAGTGGTTTCTTGAGATGGAATCTATTCTTGGAGAAGATGCTGTGGATACTGTTGAAATGACAACAAAGAATTTAGAATATTACATACTTAGTTGATACAGCAGCAGCATGTTTTGAGAGGACTGATTCCAAGAAATTCTCCTGTGGATAAAATGCCGTCATCAATGCAGCGTCGAATGCTGCAGAGAAACGGTTAATGAAAGGAAGAGCCAATCCTTTTCACAGACTTCCTTGTTGTCTTATTCTAAGACTTTGCCACAGCCACCCCAACCTTCAGCAACCACCACCCTGATCAGTCAGTAGCTATCAACATTAAGTGATATTTCTCAATTATTTATGCTGGTACATAATATTGTATAAATTTTCAAATTGTACAAATATATCCATGTATAAACATATACAAAGCTAGAAAAATAAAAGATAACTACATAAATATTTTAAATTTTTGATGGATTTTAGAGAGAGGTGAGGGGAGGTAGAGAAACATTAATTGGTTTTTCCACTTTTTTTTTGTGCATTCATTGATTGATTCTTGTATGTGCCCTGACTGGGGATTGAACCCACAACCTTGGCATATCAGGACAATGCTGAAACTAACTGAGCTACCCAGACAGGGATACATATATTTTAAGGTGTTTCCTTCTGTAATTCTGGAGTTTGAAAAATTAGAAGAATGAGATAAGGTAGTGCTCTCTCTGTTTCTCCCTCACCCTCCCTCACATACACACATAGGCTCATGCCTACACCTTTTCGTACCTCCTTTCCTCCCTTCTCTCTCCTAAACTGTGAGGGCCCTTCTTTTGCCTCTATAACATGTTTCCTGAGCCCATTTGCATCTCGCCTCTAAATTCTTCCTTAGCCATAACTTAACTGCCAAGGTTGTTGAATAAGGGAACTCAAGAATTAAAGATTTTAGTCTTAGTTGATAGGCTTAAGTGATTAATGTCTGTGGAAAGTTGTTATTCAGGGAACTGAAATGCAGGACCACTGACTTCAGGAGCAATTCAATCTTTGTGTCCCAGGGTGTCTGCAAGAGATGCAGCTGGTATCTGGGCCACTGTGTTTCAGGGAGGGAACAACTGTGATGCAGATAAAGAATTGTTGATCCACAGATAAAAACCGTACTAGGAAACTGGAAGCCAGAATACAACTCTTATCTAATCAACCTCTTTTCTAAACCCCTTACCTACCCACAGTGCCTCCCAATGGTTACAAGGACAGAATTTGATCTGATAGATCTGGATTCAGATTCAACAACTATATTATCTGTATGGCCTAAAACCTCAGTGTCTTCATTCATAAAAAGATGATACTTGACCTTTGTTGTGAGGATTATTAGATCAGGAATTAGATTTTTTTCTTTTGTTTTTTTGGGGGGAGGGGCGATTGGATTTGTTTTTTTAATTTTTAAAATTATATTTTATTGATTATTCTATTATAGTTATCTTGATTTTTCTACCTTAGCTCCATCCAAAGAGCACCTCCCACTCACTCAGGCAATCCCCCCACCCTTGTTCATGTCCCTGGGTCATGCCTATAAGTTCTTTGGCTGTTCTATTTTCTATACTGTATATCCTCAGAACTATTGTGTAACTACCTTTTGTACTTTAAAAAAAATTATTTTATTTAGGTATTTTTCAAGTACAGTTTTTTTGTCTATTTCTCCCATCCCAGCCTCCCCCCCCGCCCCCTGCTCCCCAACTCCCTCCCATTTCCACCCCCCTTAGTTCTCGTCCCTGTGTCTTTCATATTTGTTCCTCCAAATCCCTCCCCTTTTCCCCCCTTAAATTCCCTTCCCTCTCCCCTCTGGTCACTGTCCCCTTGTTCTCTATTTCAGTGTCTTGGTTTTTATTCTGCTTGCTTGTTTGTTTTGTTGTTTAGCTTCCTGTTAAAGGTGAGATCATATGGTATTTGTCTTTCAACCCCTGGCCTATTTTACTCAGCATAATGCTTTCTAGTTCCATCCATATTGTTGCAAAAGGTAGTAGTAGCTCCTTCTTTCTCTCTGCTGCATGGAATTCCATTGTGTATATGTACCACAATTTTTTGATCCATTCATTTACTGATGGGCACCTAGGTTGCTTCCAACTCTTGGCTGTTGTAAATTGTGCTGCTATGAACACTGTGGTGCATAGGTTCTTTGAAATTGATGTTTTAGGATTATTAAGAAGTACAAAAGAATTCCACTGCTAGGATTATATCCTAAGAATCCTTTTGTACTTCTTAATCCCCCCACCTCCCACATCTTTATCTTTAACCTTTGGCATTTTAATTATGATGTATCTTGGGGAGGGTCTCTGCATCTATCTTGTTTGGGAATCTCTGTGCTTCCTGGACTTGCATGTCTATTTCCTTCACAAATCAGGGAAGTTTTCTTTCATTATTTTTTCAAATAAATTTCCAATTCTTGCTTTTTCTCTTATCCATCCAGCATCCCTATAAAATGAATGTTGGATTGCTTAAAGGTGTCCCACAGACTACTTACACAGTCCTCATTTTTTTAGATTCTCTTTTCTTCTTGTTGTTCCAATTGATGTTTTTTTTTTTGCTTTCTTATGTTCCAAATCATTGATTTGGTTCTCACCTTCATCCACTCTGCAGGTTTTCCCCCCTGTAAACTGTTCTTTATTTCAATTAGTGTATCCTTAGTTACTGATTGGATCTTTTTTATGCTCTTGAGGTCCTCACTAAGTTCCTTGAACATCCTTATGACCAATGTTTTGACCTCTGCATCTAGTAGATTACTTATCTCCATTTCACTTAGCTCTTTTTTCTAGAGTGTTGACCTGGTCTTTCATTTGGGACATGTTTCTTTGTCTCCTCATTTTGGCAGCCTCCCTGCATTCATTTCTATGTATTAAGTGGAGCTGCTTTGACTCCATGGTCTCTATACTTCCTTGGAAGTATGGCCTAATGTAGTACATGTCCTGTAGGGTCCAGTGGCACAGCCTCTGCTATCACCCTAGCTGGGTACTCAAGGTGCATCCCTCATGTTGGCTGAGCACACCCTCCTCTTGTAGTTGAGCCTTGGTTGCTACTGGCAGATCAATGGGAGGAATTTACCCAGGCCAGTCAGCTGCAAGGATTGGCTGTGACCACTGACCATCAACCTCTGTCCTCTGTAGAGGATCAGCTGTGCAGGGGCAGAGTGCTGGTGCTCTGACATGGTCTGTAGCTGTCTCCTGGGTGCACTAGCCCTGAAGTTCCCCAGGTGTGGCAGGCCAAGATCAGCCCTGACCTGTGTTTTGCCTGGGGCCACCCTGCATGAGTTATAAAGCAATATGAGATAGTTGCTACTAGTCCTGGGCTTGGAGGTTTCCAGGTAAAGCCAAGCTGTGAATCTAGGCTGCTAGTTCTTGCTTGGGGCTCACTGAAGCCAGCTGCTGCTTGTTTGAGAGGGTTTAGAAAATTGTGAAGCTTGAGCAATGCCCAGTCATTGATCTGGAAAACAGCTTGGGAAGTTCCATAAGTTGGATGGGGAAGAGTCTTTGGGGATGTCCAAGGTGGGCCAAATAGTGTTGATGGAATCTTAGTCTGACGTCTCTGTGGGGAGACAGACCAGAAAAAAGACAATGGCCTCTGCTTGCCTTGATGCCAGACACCTCGGCCTCCCCCTGCATACCACTGGTGCCTCTCAAGCCGCCTCCCTGGTGCTGGAGCCCAGAGGGAGTGAGTCCAGTAGATGAGACTGTGTGTGGGTTCTTTAAGAGGAACTACTTTGGGATCCAGAAGTTTCTTCCAACAACTCAATTCCTGCTAGTTTTTGCAGCCAGAAGTTGTGGGGATTTATCTTTCTGGCACTGGAACCCTGGGCTGGGTATCCCAGTATAGGGGTGGGACTTCTCACTCCCAAGTTATCCCTCCCCAATTTTTATCCTCCACACATGGATGTGGAACCAGCCTGTTCTGTGTCTGTGCTCCTCCTACAAGTCTGGATGGATGTGGTTTCTTTAATTCATAGTTCTCAAACTTCCATTCAACTCAATTTCTGTTGGTTCTGAGCAATGGTTGTTCTATATTTTAGTTGTAATTTTTTTGTGGTTGTGTGAAGTAGCAAGGCATGTCTGCCAATAATGCCATCTTGACCAGAAGGCCCTACACTGTTTTCAAGAAATGGTAGCCACCAAGGAAGAATAACTTTATCCTCAAAAGAACACTTCATTGAGAAACCCATACTTTAAGTCAGTGTGACTTTTACAGAAAGTCATATCAATTCAAGGGGAGAAGCACAACCTTTATATATATATATATATATATATATATATATATATATATATATATATATATCTCCTAAAGATACCAAGTATAGGGGAGAAAAAATATTTAGGTTCTCATCTGGGTCTCTTAACAAAAAACAGATTAGCAAGAGAAAAACAGTTTATTAATATATACACATATCTCATATATACTTGGAACTCGAGGATGAGTAAGTCAAAGGGGTGTCTAGAACTTGGGTATAGATAGCATCTCATTAAAGAAACAGTGAATTTGTACAGAAATGACATGACAAAGAAAAATGGTTTCAGGCTTCCAAGGAGGGAAACTGGGAAGATAAACACATGGGCGAAAACAATGAAGTAAGGTTTGTTTGCAGATTCCTCTGGTGTCACCTCTGGGCTAAGAGGCTAGGCAATCTCCGGTAAAGAAAACAAACATTCCGGTTTTAGACAGCAAGGAGGGGAAAGAGAGCTCTTCCTGCTTTTGCTGTTTCTTAATTGTCTTTAGCTCAAAATAATTCTTATGTCAAAGGAGCACACTTTGGGGTGACATTTTCTGGTTTCCTTCACCAGTGAGTTTGTTTTCTAGGATGTCAATATTTCGTACTATGGGAGCTTTACTATTCTAAGATGATAAGGTCTTTGGTATGGGAAGCCTTTAGAAGGAGAAGCAGTACCATGATGCTCAGGGCTGCTTGACACCTTATGTTGTATATACAATTAGAGTTGTATAACTGTTTAAGATATATACATGTATACACACTTATTTTAAACAAAATGCCTGTTGCCATGATAGTCAGACAATTCTTGTAATTGTGTGAAAGGTGATGAGTTGATTGGATTGCTTAAGGGACTTACATAGCAACAGAAAGATAAGATGACTGAGTGAATTCCATTTGATGTCACAATACCTCTGCCTCAGGGAAGGTGTTTAAAATCAGATGAATCATGGGTTCTGCATCTCTCTTGCTCCCCATCTGTTGATGCTGGTTTATCTGCACTCAAAGGTGGGACTTCCCAGTCCACCAGTCACAGGGTTTCAGTCCAGGGAAATAAAACCTCTAGCTGTAAAAATATGAGGGGGTTGCAATGGCAGGAGGATCTCCCAGTCTCACAGGAGTCTGTTGGAGGGACCCACAGGGTCCTAGTATGTACACAAGCTCACCCACCAGGGATTCAGCACCAGAAGGGTGTAATTCACTTGTGGTTAGCAGGGGAAGTGACTGAAAGTGGGGTGAGAGCCAAGCAAGTGGCATTGTTTCCGACCCCTCCCCCACTTATAGCTCCACAGTACAGCCAACAGCCTGACCTGATGAATACCTAAGGCTCTGCCCCTTACAATGTAACAGGTGTGCCAAGACAAAGAAATATGGCCAAAATGAAAGAACAAAACTCAAGAAAAAGAACTAAGTGACAAGGAGATAGCCAACCTACCAGATGCAGAATTCAAAACACTGGTAATCAGGATGCTCACAGAAATGGTTGAGTATGGATGCAAAATAGAGGAAGAAGTGAAGGCTATTCAAAGTGAAATAAGGAAAAATATTCTTGCCCTGGCTGGTGTAGCTCAATGGATTGAGCGCGGGCCTGGGAACCAGAGTATCGTGGTTCGATTCCCAGTCAGGGCACATGCCTGGGTTGCAGGCCAGTTCCCAGGGGGGGACACACGAGAGGCAACCATACATTAATATTTCTCTCCCTCTTTCATTCCCTTCCCCTCTAAAAATAAATGAATAAAATCTTTAAAAAAATATATTCTTTATTATTTAGGGAACCAACAGCGAAGGGAAGGAAACTGGGACTCAAATCAATGATTTGGAGCAGAAGGAAGAAAAAACATTCAACTGGAACAGAAGGAAGAAACAAGAATTCCAAAAAATGAAGAGAGGCTTAGAAACCTGTGGAAACATTACAACATCTGACTCATAGGGGTACCAGAAGGAGAAGAGGATGGGCAAGAAATTGAAAACTTATTTAAAAAAACTAATGAGGGAAAACTGCATCTGGTGAAGGAAATAGACATATAAGTCCAGGAAGCTCTGAGAGTCCTAAAGAAGTTAGATCCAAGGAACACCACACAAAAACACGTCATAATTATATTACCCAAGATTAAAGATAAGGAAAGAATCTTAAAAGCAGCAAGAGACAAGGAGACACTTACCTACAAAGGAGTTCCAAGAAGACTATCAGCTGACTTATCAAAAGAAACCTTTCAGGCAAGCAGGGGCTGGAAAGAAGTATTCTAAGTCATGAAAGGCAAGGAACTACATCCAAGATTGCTCTATCCAGCAAAGCTTTCATTTAGAATGGAAGGCAGCCCTAGCTAGTGTGGCTCAGTGGACTGAGCACGGGCCTGTGAACCAAAGGGTCGCTGGTTTGATTACCAGTCTAGGGCACATGCCTGGGTTGCAGGCCAGGTCCCCAGTAGGGGGTGCATGAGAGGCAACCACACATTGATGTTTCTCTCTCTCTCTTTCTCTCTCCCTTCCCCTCTCTAAAAATAAATAGGTAAAACCTTAAAAAAAAAATAGAATGAAAGGGTAGATGAACTGCTTCCCAGATAAGGTCAAGTTAAAGGAGTTCATCATCACCAAGTCCTTATTATATGAAATATTAAAAGGATTAAGCTAAGAAAGAGAAGATCAAAACTATGAACAGTAAAATGATGACAAGCTCATAACTATAACAACTGAGCCTAAAAAAACCCCAATAAACTAAGCAAACAACTAGAGCAGGAACAGAATCACAGAAATGGAGGTCACATGGAAGGTTATTGGTGGGGGTGGGGGAGAATGGGGAAAAAGGTACAGGGAATAAGAAGCATAATTGGTAGGTACAAAATAAGTAGGAGAAGGTTAAGAACAGTGTAAGAAATAGAGAAGTCAAACAACTTATACGTATGACCCGAAGAACTTATACCTATGACCCATGGACATGACCCATGGACCCATTTCCCCGTGGACAGGGGGAAATGCTGGTCAGAGGGAAGAAGCAGGGAGGAGAGGAATAAAAGAAAAAAAAATGGGACAACTATAATAGCATAATCAATAAAATATACTTAAAAGATAAAATCAGATGAATTAGTAGTAGAGTAGGAAAAAAGAGCAAGGGAAAGAAAGTGTGGTTTTCAGAACTCAGAAACCTAGGTAGAGATGTACAATGAATCACCATGGGTGATAGCTTTTGTGATGTTACTTTATTTTTATTTTCTGATTACAGTTGGCATTCAATATTATATTAGTTAGAGGTGTGTGGTATGGTGGTTAGACATTTAATTTTCAAAGTGTTCCTCCCCAGTTATTCTACTACTCACCTGGAACCACACACAGTTATTAGCTCCTGTGATTTTTTTTAAAGCTTTATTTTAAAGCTTCTGCTTTATTCAATAGGATGCTCACTCCCCCCACGGCCTCAATGATCTCCTGAAATATGAGATCCTTACTACCCTCCTTACTACCAAAAACCAAATAAAACCAAAAACAAGGACACACACGGAAAAGAAAATTCTTAGCAGGGCTCTGGTGGCATGGCCTCTCTATTCCCGCCTTACACTTATTTTAATGCTTAAAAAACACCATTTAATTAATTTATTTTTTAGAGAGAGGGGAAGGGAGCGCATGGCCTCTCACATGCCCTCAACAGGGGACCTGGCCCCACAACCCAGGCATCTGCCCTGACCAGGAATTGAACTGGTAACTTTTAGGTTTGCCAGAGGATGCCCAACCCACTGAGCCACATCAGTCTGGGGAACAACGAGCAATTTCTTAGTCTAAGCATTTTCTCCTGTTTCCTTGGCCTGGAATACTAGTACCACCTTTTTTTGTGTGGAGAACAATCATTTACTTTAGAAACCTCTAATATCTGTCAGGAAACCTTCTCTGGTTCTTCATCTGGGTATTGGCCCCTGCCTCTCAGCTCTGTCCATATCCCTATTTTATTATTTTATTGTCTTAAATCTGTTCAATACTCCATACTATTTTATTTTATTTTATTTTGGACACCTGTTCTCTAAACCCCAAAGAACTATTTAATTCTTTAGGGTGTGACACCCCAAAATGTTTATGCAGCTAACATGAACCCATGTTTGGTCATCATTGACCCAGTGACCTCCATCAAACAGAACTTGGGCTTAGCCTCCCTAAGCTATATCTTAAAATCACCACGTTTGTAAGTGCCTCCAGGACACAAGTCCATCTTGCAGGGTTTGAAATGTTTGCCACCATTTCTCATCTTACTTCGGTCTTGGCTCCAAGTCGGGGCTCACCCTGATCAAGTGCCTGGAGAGAGGGAAAGGACATTCTAATTTTTAGGAAACGATTACTCCCAGTCCGCCCTGGTGGAAGGCAGAACCGTGGGCGGCACAAAGGCAGTACGGACCGACCGGAGTTCAGCCCCACCCCGACCCTACCTGTGCTACACACTCTGGGTTTTCAGGTGGATACCGTCCAGGTGGGGGTCACCTCCCAGCCGCGCGTCCCGGCGAAGTCGTCACGGACCCTTAGCCCGCACCCAGCAGCGGAGGAAGCAGCGCCGCGGGATGGGGGAAGGTCCCCGCGCGCTGCCCACCCTCTCCCCGGCGGCAAGCGGGCGGCGGGACCCAGGAGGGGAAGCCCGGGGTGTTCGAGGCTTCTACCCCGGAAACCCCGAGGGAAGGAGGGGCGGGGAGGAGATCAGTTTCTCGGGAGTTGAGCAACCGCGGGGGCAGAGGCGGACACTCCCACGCAGCCCGCTGCGCCGACCCCCGGCCGAGCCCTAACCAAAAGCGAAAGGAGCTGCGTCCCCAGCGTGGAGTCCGCAGGGAGGTCGCCGCCGGCCTCCCAGTCCGCGGGGCCGCCACTTTGTGACTTCACGCGTTTCGCAACAAGCCCGGACCACTCGCGCCCCACCCACCCCGGCCGCTGCTGAGCCGTCCGCCGCCTCCTCCGGTCTTCCTCTCCCTCCGGGCGGTCTTCCTCTCCCTCCGGGCCGGGCCTGCCTCCGCCTTCGCGGAGCCGCCCGTCCAGCCCGTCCGAAGGCAGCGGCTGTCCGGCCCTGGTCGCCGCCTGCCGGGCTGGCACGTGGCGGCCCCCCGCTCCTCCGAGCCGCGCGACGCCTGGCCCCCAGCTGAGCGCAGCGCACTCCTAGCGTCGAGATGCTGTGCTTCTTGAGGGGAATGGCCTTCGTCCCCTTCCTCCTGGTGACCTGGTCCTCCGCCGCCTTCATCATCTCCTACGTGGTCGCTGTGCTCTCCGGGCACGTCAACCCCTTCCTCCCCTACATCAGGTGAGGGACAGAATGGATGGAGGGGCCGGGACTGGGCAGAGACACCACAGGGAGCATTGCTGATGCAGAGGGCCGGGAACCAGACCCAGCTTGGGCATCTTGCAGAAAGGCTGAGGTCTAACTGTGAGGAAAAGAAAGGCTGCATCCTGACCCCTGTATAGGGTCAGCTGCGGAGCTGAGCAGTCCTGACTTCACCCTGACCCATCAGACGGGGTTTGGGATAGACAGAACCACACAGAACTTTCAGATGGTAGGGCTCAGAATCTCTGGAATCCTTGGCGATGATGGATGCTATTTATTGAGAGTGCCAAGCTGGAGATCTAGGTGTGCACTAAAACGGCTCATATATTTCACTTCTGCTTCCCAGCATCCTCATGAAGTGTGTGTTTGGCTCATTTTTCATGAAAGGAAACTAAGTTTAAGCAGATGTTGAAATACCATCAGTGTGACACTGATGTCACAACTAGCAGAATTCACACCCAGATTCGTCCCCTGCCAAAAGCAACACTCCAGGTCTTTGGGAGTCGGGCTTAAGCTCTCCTGGATGGAGCTGCCCAAGACTCCTCTGGGTTCGGTGCCCCCAGTGTGAGACCCCTCATTTTGTCCACAACCTGTGACATCTGTCACATTGTCTATGCCGTTTAATTTCCATGAGTTTGGGCCTCCACCTTTAGGGTTACTTCATCATTGCCCGACACATGCCCTGATCCTCTCTGTGTGGCTCCCAAGTCTGTGCCTTTAGAATGATTCATCTTTATCCAGGTGGTATGACTATAGATCTGTGTTGGCTGGTGAGGGGACAATAAAGTTGGTGACCCCTGAAGTTTATGGAGGTGATACAGACTGTAGGGTCTCCCTCTCCTACAGCCCTTCAGCTTTATGCCCAGTAGTGTATAATTTATTTTTCTTTGTGGGTGAGGAAGGGGAAATGAAGGTGAAGCAAGAGGAGGCTAGAGTATATAGATGTGAGGAAGAGATCATTATGGAGACAGGGCACCTCTGCAGTCCTGATTTCTCCCGTGCAGAAGGAGGTGTTCCATGCATCAGGCAAACATTCCCATCCGGGCTTGTGCCCCTGCAGAAACCTGGGCTTGGTGTCTTGTGGCTCATCTCAGTCCTAAGTGCCATTATCTCACTCCTCTTGATTCCAAAGCAGGATAGGTCCTCTTAGACTTGTGTAAAAAGCTTCTCTTCCCACAATGTTTTTTTTTTAAATTTTATAGGAATTTATTTGAGCCAAACTGATGACATATGCCAGGGAGCAAGATCTCAAATGCCCCCCTCCCTGCGCCGTGCTTTTTATTGAGAAAAAGTACCAGTTTTTGTCCCGGATCTGAAGGGACAGATAACAGTAGATACACATTGGCTAGGTGGTCAGGGGCAGGATTTGAGTCTTTATACAGGTGACTGACATAGTTGTGATTAATATCACCACCACGTGAACTTGAAATGGAAGATATTCAGAAATAGGGAAATGAGCTGACAAGGCAAACCACTTGTGAGATAATCAAATCACAGACAGGCCAAGGAAGAGGATTTAAATTTATCTAGGAGAGAAAACCTTAAGGAAAAGCAGAATTAGAGGATAAAAAGGCATGAGATTGTTCCCTTGTTGCTAGGAGTTATCAGCCTACAAACAAACAACAAACTTGTGGATGGCTTGCCTGCTTACTGCCTGCGCCTGAGGCTTTTAAATTGTCAACTCTCTGCCCACAAGAGCGTCTAAAGCACTGGATTGCCTCAGCCCTTCCTAGAAAACCGAGTCTTTGAGGGCAAGATGTAGCGCCAGACCTGATGGTAGTGCCAGATTTAGCAATTTTGCCCAGAAATGTTCAGCTTTATCTTCTAGAACTCATCTCTGCTGTCAGTACCTCCTACTCCTCCTTAACCCCCTCCTTCCACTTCCTCTGAACACACCGGCTTCCTTCCTGCGTCTTAAATGTGTCAGGCCTGCCCATATCCAGTCTCAGTATTCACCTCAGCACCTGCCACCTCTAACCATGTATGTGATTTACTTATTATGTCGACTACCTGTCTTCCCCCTGGAGTGTAAGATTCATGAAGGCTCTCCATATTTGATGAATTGATATTTCTTTGGCACTCACTGTGGGTATTGTTATTCTTCCCCTTAGGGCAGGGCAGATCACTTTAGGGAAGACTTGATTAGTGATTGGAACGTACAGATGCTCCTTGACTTTGCGGTTATATCCTGATAAACCCAGCTTAAGTCAAAAAAGATCAATGTAACAGATGTTCAAGCCTATAGAGACTTTTAAAAAAAAATTTTATTGCTGTTTTTCTTATGTTGTAGAGACTTTTTATACGAGTTTATTTGAGGCAAGCTGACAACATGTGTTGGGAATAAGATCTCACTGCCCCTGAAAATAACTGTTTTGCAGTTTCTTTTTAAAAAAAATATTTATTTTTTAGACAGAGGAGAAGGGAGGGAGAAAGAGAAGAGGAAAAACATCAAAGACATCAATGTGTGGTTGCCTCTTGTGTTCCCCCTACTGGGGACCTGGCCTGCAACCCAGGCATGTGCCCTGACTGGAAATTGAACCAGCGACCCTTTGGTTACACCAACCCTTTGGTGTATATGTTTGGCCAGCGCTCAAGCCACTGTACATCAGTCAGGGCTGTTTTTCAGTTTCTTTTACACATTTAAACTTAAGGAGAGAACATAAGGAAGGTTACATGAAGGTGGGAGGAAGCAACTTGGGGATTGGATTACAGGACAGTTAACAAGATGATGTACTCTCTTGAGGATAGATACCCCCTTTCAAACAGGATTATTGCTGGTGTTTCAAAGGTGTGTTAACCCTGATGCACAAGAACAATGGGCAGGGCTGGTTTAAAACCTTTCACTAAAGAAGGTCTGTGCTTGTGTCTTTGGGGCGTGAGGACTCTCCGGGAGCTGCCTGTTTAGGAATTTATGGTCAGAACACCCTGTGAGGTTACTTTCTATAGAGCTCCTTTTTTTTTGCCCAGAATATCTTAAGTTGAAAATGCCTTTAGTACACCTAGCCCACAGAACATGATAACTTAACCCAGCCTACCTTAAACATGCTGAGAACATATACATTAGCCTATAGGTGGGCAGAGTCATATTTTAAGAGCCTATTTGTATGACAGTGTTGAATATTTCATGTAGTTTCTTGAATACTATACTGAGAGTGAAAAACAGAATGGTTGTTTGGGTCCTCACCATAAACCACTAATGCAGCTGACAGCACACTGGGCCTGAAGAATGTTCGAAACATTGAACTACAACAATGGCCACATGGTACACTGCAGAGTGTGGTTTGTTTACCCTGGTGATGGATGGAGTGTCTGACTGGGAGTTGGGGCGTACGGCTTTTACAACATTGAAAAGTAAAATAATCAAAAGCAGAACCATCGTAAGTCACGGACCATCTGTCTTTAAGATGAACCTCCTTTTCCATGATGGCGTTGTTCCCGAACCCTTTCAGAAAGGAAGGTCTGCTGTCCAGGAGCATCTGGTGCTGAAACCCCTTGAATCTCGCCAGTCCCTAGATCAGGGAGACAGATTTGAGGCCTGCCTCTTGTCTCCTGGTCAGTAGACTTCACAATAAAAGCTTTTTTTCTTTTCAAAACAAACAAACAAACAACAACAACAAATGGTGTGTTTTAATTAAGAGCCAGAACCGAGGGAGGACCACTACCCAGTATGACGTTCAAACTAAGTACCTTTATCAGGTATTTTATTTATTTGTTTGATTTATTTTATTTAGAGAGGAGGAGGGAGGGAGAAAGAGAGAGAGAGAAACATAGATGTGTGAGAGAAATATTGATTGGTTGCCTCTTGCACGCTCCCAACTGGGGACCTGGCCCACAACTCAGGCATGTGCCCTGACCAGGAATCAAACTGACCTTTAGGTGTGTGGGACGATGCCCAACCCACCCAGCCACACCAGTCAGGGCAGCATTGCTAATAACAGCAAAAGGTTGGGGACCCTACAGATATCCATGAATAGAGGACTAACTAGATAAATATGCTCTATCCAAAGAAGACATCAAACAATTAGCTACTAAATTTAACAAGTTGGAATATTTACACAGTGCAGTATTTCTGTATGTGAGGCTATTAATGCAAGGATGTCAAAACCAAGGACAATCAAAAGCCAATCAGAAAGTATTAGTTTAGATTTTTACAAGGCTACACCTACATTCTTGAGTCCCGCCCTGGTTAATTTGTTATAGTTTTTGTATTCCCTCTGGGACAAAATCCTTCAGGCTATCTTGGATTACTAGTTATTTATCAAATCTTCTTAGCTGATAAGCTACTCTCTTTTACATTTTCTTTGGTTTGTGTCTCATAGTTCCAGAATATTCGGTGGCCCTTTAAAATTTTGCCAATTCTGCATTCTGGTTACTTCCTTTATTAGCCTAGTCTCACTTTTTGTTGAATGCTGTTTGCTGGATAGTTTGTGGTCTTTGGTCACTCCCATTGTTCCCCTTCATGAGCACACACCCTGCTTGGTGATTGGTGGCTAAAAACGGGGTCACCTAGAGTTAAGCCACTTAACAGGGGGGATAATATAACATAGTAAACAAAGTAAAGGAGTTGAGTCTTATTTGGTTAACAATCACATGTGGTGATTGTAGGGAGCAGGGGGAAGGTGGAAGAGGGTATAGGAGGTATAAATGGTGATAAAAAAGATTTAAGTTACAATCACAATGTACTAATTCTTGTACAAAATTCATTACAATGAACACTTCTTATAATGAACAAAACAAAATAAATAGCCAAAATTCTTAAAATGAACAAAAACCATGATTCAGGTGCTCACTTTTTGAGGAAGGACTACATAATTTTACAATACTGCTTTATGATTGCAAGATGCAAAGTCCATGATTTCATCACTTGTCTTCTGAAGTGGAAATGAATTCTGCCGTTTTTGCAGGGATGTTTTGACTTTAGTTTTTTCAATATTCATTCTTAATCTATGGGTAAAGATTTTTTATCTTGTTTATTGTCTGTCTCGCACACAAAAGTTCCATGAGGGTAGAGGTTTAGGGTCTGTTCACTGCTGCTTCCCTAGCATTTATGACAGTACCAGGCACGTAGGAGGTACTTAGTAAATATTGACTAAATGCTGACTAAGATAATTTACAACACATGGGCCTGTTTTATTATACAACATATGGGCATGTTTTATTTATGCCTAGTTTATTAATCTTCTCGGTTTCTTCAACTGTTAACTGATTCTGCCAGCATTAACTGTTGATTAACTTTGGTTGTGATTCCAGCACCATTTCTATTGACTTCTGAAATTCTCCATATTTTACAAGACTGGCAACTTCACTTTGTAATCAATTTGACTATTATCAATCAACTCCTCCCAGATTGAAAGCCACTCTCATTTATATCTTCTACTTTGGCTCTGTCTCATGCTTCCAGAATATTCTGAGTCCCTTTACATTTTTTAATTAATTAATTAATTAATTAATTAATTTTTAGGGGAAGGGAGAGAAAAGAAACATCAATTTTGTTCTACTTATTTATGCTTTCATTGGTCAGTTCTTAATTTTTTAAAAGATTTTATTTGTTTTTTTATAGAGAGGGGAAGGGAGGGAGAAAAAGAGAGAAACATTGAAGTACAAGAGGTACATCAATCAGTTGCCTCTTGCACACCCCCAGCTGGGGACCTGGCCCACAACCTAGGCATGTGCCCTGACTGGGAATCAAACCTGCATCTTTTCAGTTCGCAGGACTGTGCTCAATCCACTGAACCACCTTACCCAGGACTCATTGGTTGATTCTGGTATGTGCCCTGACTAGGGATAGAACCTGCACTCTTGGCCTATCAGGATGGCAGTCTAACCAACTGAGCTACCTGGCCAGGGCCCGAGTCCCTTTACTTTTAAAGTTTTGCCAATTCTACCTCCTAGTTACTTTTTAGTAGCCTAGTCCCGCTTTTTGTGCAAGTGCTCTTTGCTGGATTGAGTGTGGCCTTTGGTCACTCCCTTTGTTTCTCCTCATGACCGTAAGCCCTCCCTAATGACTGGTGGCAGAACACTGGGTCACCTAGTAAGTATTCACTATGTTCAATATTTACAACTTTTGGTAATCATAGTGATAGGGAATATGGTGTGTTGGATAAAGGAACAACTTTAGAGCATACAACTTTGTTTAGAACAAAAGTCTACCATATACCCCAGCTGTGGGACTTTGGACAAGTGGGTTAATGGCATCTCCTCCATGAATTAACACGTGAACCCACTTAGAACTCATTAACACCAGCGCCCAAGGACATCATAAATTCTCTGCAAGCAATTCTGCTAGTATTATCAAGGGGCGAGTCCACACTGGTCTGGATAGATGCTGGTTTTAAGTAGGAAAGGGCATTTAGTTGAGGGCTAATTTTAAGTGATTGGTTTATCTCTGCATATAACAGCTTTCCTAATCAACCTCCACTTAATGAATTTGCTGGTTTAACTGACAACCTCATTCTCTGAAAGGTACACTAAGGCCTGTGGACCCTGAAAACCTTCCCCAGCAGCGGCCACTCTGAGCTGCTTGCTTGCTTGCTTCATTCACCAGTTTCTTTGTACACTTACCAGTGCCATCTGTGATTGTTCCCAGAAGTGTTTATGCCACTTTATTTTTTTTATCGTAATGACATCCTTTAACTCAATATACATAAACTGTGAAATTAAAAAAAGAGAATTATAGTTTTTAAGAAAAATTGGTTGAATGTTTTGGACAGATTCAAAAGAGACGAGTCAAAAATTGCAGTCTGTTTAGTAGTGTTTATGACAAATGTAAAGGTTTATAAAAACTGTTAAAAAAAAAAGAAACTATAAAGATTCTGCACTTAGATTGCTTCAGAAATGTCTAAGGTTTTTCTCCAAAGAAACCAAACCTGGAAATGAGGTGATTCAGAGGAGGTGTGGTTTATTATATAGTGAAAAGACAGACAGTGGATTCGCACTCATGTTGGCCTAACATCAGCAGGTAGGCAAGTGACTGTATTTTTCTAAGTTTGTGGTGTGTATGTATCCATCCAATCTCTAATGACTTCCTGCTCAAATCAACTTTTTTGATTACTAACTACCTTGAATTTCAGGCAATGGTGGCATCTGTTTTTCTGTTCCACCATAACAGTGGGGTTCGGGATAATAAATAATTGGAGAAGGAGGTCAGTGTGCGTAGAGTCACGTATTCTTACACAGTGTTAATGACATTTCGGTGCAGTGGTTATTACTTAGAAAGTGGTTTCTAAGCCACAATGTCATAAGGATGAAAAGGCAGGCATGCCATTTGAAACTTTTAGCTAAGATTAAATGATACATATCATTTTTTATTTAAATTCTTAAAAGTATCATTCTTTTAAATGATAATTTATAGTTTAATGTTTTCTTCGAGAAAACATGACCCAATTTATTTAATTATAAGAAAAGCAGAATGGCAAAATTGCAGATCCCAAGCTTTTACATCTTGAAAATTAACTGAGGTAATGGATGCAGTGTATGCAGTGTTTGACTCCTGAGTCAACGGTAAATATATAATTTCTCTGTTTGATTTAATTTTCCACGATTACTTCATTACATTAAAATCCTCCCCACTAAATTAAATAAAACTGTGAATGTTTTTCTTCCATTACTCCTACTTTTAAAAAAGACAGAGTATTGCTCAAAAGTCTTCACTGTTGCAGAGCTGATGGCTTTTAAATGTAAGGGCTTAAATTCAACTTAAAAGAACAATGTTCCACTTACTAGTCCTCTTTGCCTGACAATAATCACAATGCATTTGGTGCATTGTGGAGTTATTGCATGTCAAGGACAACTTAGTAATGGCTGCAGAAGAAATGGCTGATGCCAACTTGGTTGTAAATACTGTATGCTCATATAGAAATAGGTGATCATAGAAAGAAATGCAGTAGAGCACAGCGGAGAAGCATTCCTAAGTCATGTCCATTGGCGTTAGACAGCTCTAGATGCATGGCCTGGCTTCCCCATTAACTACGTATGTGACCTTGAGCAAGTGACTTTTCTAAGGACGCAGTTTCCTGATCTTCAAGATGGTGATAATGAGTACTTAAAAAAAAAAAGTAGTGTTGTGAAGGCCAAGAGAGATGTGCTGGGCTGAGTGTAAGCACTGAGGAAATGTTGTTTTTCTTTTGTAATACTAGCAGGTGTAGTCCAAGCAGGATGGTGTCTAGAGACTTCCCTCAAAAACCTCGAATTTCACTTCTAATCACCTCTGTCTTTATTATCATTCTGGTCCCAGCCATCGTCATCTCTTGATCAGTTCTTACTCAAGTCTAATCGAAGCATATTTATGCACCATCGCCGTCTACACAAGGCACTGTGCTGGGTTTTGTGTGTAATGTAGAGATGTGATAAACAGTTTGTGAGGGCTGGTTAGAGGCAAAAAAGTAAAATAAAAGGTGGCCTCAAACTTGCCTGTTGTTTATCATTCATTCAAGTTATCCCATCCCCTGCTGGGTCAGGTAATACGATGGGGCTCCCTAATGGTCTCCCTGGTCTACACTTGCACCTCTATAATCTTTTTATAATATCCTTTAAAAACATCAACTTCATGTCACTTCCCTGCTCTCAGCCCTCACCAGCTGCTCATGATGCTTAGAGTAACATTCAGAGTCCTCAGCACAGCCATGACCCCCAGGGCTGTCTGTGACCCCTATTTGCACACACACACACGCACACACATCATTGCTCACTCCCATCTAGCCACACCCAGTTCCTTGCAGTTCCTCTAACATATTGCCACCTGAAGGTCTCTGACTTTGCTGTTCTCTCTGCTTGTAATTTTCCTGGCCCAAATATCCTATTTCAGTCAAGTGTCTTCCCGGAATACCCGGTTTCAAGTAGGTGGCTCACCTATCGCCCTCTATCTTCTTTTTTTAAATGTATTTTTATTGATTGATTTGAGAGAGACAGAGATGGAGACATAGACATTGATTCCTTGTTTCACTTATTTATATATTCATTGGTCGTTTCATGTATGCGCCCTGACCAGGGATGGAACCTGAAACCTTGGTGTATCAGGACGATGCTCTAACCAACTGAGCTACTCAGCCAAGGCTATAAGTTCCAGGAAAGAGTGGCTTTCTCTGTTTCATTTACAGCTACATTCTTCATGCCTACTCAGTTGCCTGTTACATAGAAAGCAATCAGTATCTATGTGTTGGGTCAATGAGTCCTTGAATTTTTGTTAAATATTAAGCTTCTTGAAGACAGCAAATTATCTTTTTATCTTGGTAGCCCCATTAACTGGCACAGTTGCCCACCCTTAGGTAGTGCTTAACAATTCTTAAAAACTGCTGCATGAACCCAGAGGAACCTCAGATTGACAGAGGGAAAATTGCGTGCAGGCAGTGTGTGGAAAGAGCAAGTTCTTTGCATGCATGAGTAGGAAATTCTTTTTACATTTAAAAATAGTTGCTGTAGTTTTACAGTGCCCTTCAGTCTAGAATAATTGTCACCAGGTGAAACTGCTAAAAAGTTAACCCTAATAATTAGAAATATCTAATAAAATGTAATAACTTCTTAGTATTGTGCTTACTCCTTTTAAATAATGTGTTTAAATATGAAAATAGAGGAAGGAATGGTCTTCTTTTACTAGTGGTGTATTAAGTGTTTATCTAGGTTCTAAGTCTTGATTAATCTTCCAAGCAGTGGGCCTAGGGTTTTAGGGCAACCAAAGGGCCTCAGTCTGGGCATGCAGATAATTTTGCATCTTGTCATTTCAGTCCCACCTAATAAACCATGATTCCAGGCTTTGGAGTAATGGAATGACATATGTCCAAAGATTTAAAGAACAGATTTGACCAAGCTTATATTGTCATACATGTCTTTGTATTATTTTCATTCTTTTGAGCATCAAGGGCACTGGCTTAAGATAAAAAAAGAAGTTTGGAGAAGGATGTTAGACAAATAACTTGGAATTTTTCATGATGAACTTGTAGAAATGTAAATAAAGGCAATAGAGAAGGAAACTGATTTCCTAGGCACAACCTACCCCAGAAACTACTGTGTACACACGGCCGCCTCAACAGCTTCTGAGCCACATGCAAATGAACTTGTTAGTTCCTATCCCTGTTGCAATTTTCAGAAGTGCCTCATTTGCAAGGTGGTAAGTGAGGAGGTAGATGGGACTGAGACAGGACTGGAACCATATTGCCTAAGCCACGTGGTACAGAATTGGTGGTGGGAGTTGGGTGGGGTAAGAGACTACTTCTGCTCGGTTGGAAGGGCACTGACTTTGCCTCTCGTTCTCCACTTTCTTGACTCAGATACCGAAGTGCAGCTATGCCAACCAAAACCAGGACCTCCTTTTTGCACAATGAGATAATTTTTGAAATATATTTTATTGATTATGTTATTACGGTTGTCCCATTTCACAGTGAGATCATTTAGTTTGAGCTTAAGAGACAATAAAACAGAGAGTGGTGCCCACAGTGTCCCTTGGTGCCTCCTTGCTGTTAGGCTTACCTGGATTCCAACATCAGGCAGAAGATGCGGCGCAGTGTTTAGTTATGATGTAACATATTAGTGCCTTTTTATTTGCCGCTTGGCAAGGTTTCTTGAAATATCCTTGAGCAAAATTTCACTGGGTGTTGTTAGGAGTTACCATTTTGTCACTTTAACAGAAATAAATCACGAGCTGACAATTCCTACATGACAGCATGAGTAATTTATGTCTCAGAGTGTGTCTAACACATAGTAGGTGTCCCATAAATATTTCGCTGATGAATGGATACATTTTATAGTTATATGTGGGGTCAGATAAATATTTATTTATTTGATAAAGACTTTATTTGTTTATTTATTTATATTTTTAGAGAGGGGAAGGGAAGGAAAAAGAGAGGGAGAGAAGCATTGATATGTGAGGGAAATTGATTGCCTTTTGCATGACCTGGCCCACAACCCAGGCGTGTGCCCTGGTGGGGAATTGAACTGCGACCTTTTGGTTTGCAGGCTGGTGCTCAATCTGCTAAGGCACACTGGCCAGGGTCAGATAGAAAACTTAAAAAGATGGTTGCATTGAATCACACATCCCATCATGAATGCCTTAACATGTCCCCCAACTTTTTGGTGTCAGCACGGACTATGTTGCAGTGCCCAGTATAGGAAAGTAGTCTGGTTGGTCCACATGCGTTGAGGGAAGTGTTGTGAACTCAGGATTCTAAAAGAAGATCAGATTTACTATGACACTGAATATCTGTTAAAGATGTTTATAATTCAATGATGGCATTTGGGGAGCTTTGAGGCCTTGCCTGCTTGACACCTTCCTAGTACACAGCAAAAGCGTGATGATCCCTTCTCCCCATCATCACGGTTCTTTCCCAGGAGCCAGCTGGTGAGTGCTGCTTGGAGCCAACTGTGTGCGTTGCTTCCCAACTCCACGTTCAGTGACCTACATTTTGGTCGCTTGGATTTTGAAGTGTTGGGAGTATTTATACCATGGAAATGTGCCCCAAGTCAGGCTTCCTCTAGAGCAGGTTGTTAAGCATTTACTAGCATATCAGTGTTTGTTCTTCACTCTACCACCAGGGTTCTTCTAGTTGCCTTCTTCCTCCTTGCTGTAGAGCGCAGTGAAGGCAGGAAAGTCTCGGAGTCAGACATCCAGATTGGAATATAGACTTTGCTATGCAATAGCTCTGTGACCTTGAACAAGGTATGTAAGTTCACTAATAGCCAATTTTCTCCGTAGTAAAATGAGGTTGATGTAGGACCCACCTCAAGATTGTGAGGATGACATGAGATGATGTACCGTGAGCATCTAATGGTGCCTGTACATAGTGAATGTTCAGTAAGTGGTATGTATCTATTAGGTCACTTTTTTGCAAGTTCTGATAGTCATTCATTCAAAAAATACATGTGGAATGACTGTTTGCAAAGCACTTTTGATTCTGCCTATATAGTTTGCTTTTATTTATTTTTAAATGATCTATGTATTTATTTTTAGAGAGGAAGGGAAAGAGAGAGGGAGAGAGACATCAATGCATGAGAGATGTTGCCTCTCGCCCCCAGTCAGAGACCTGGCCTACAACCCAGACATGTGCCCTAACTGGGACTCAAACTGGTGGACCTTTGGGTTCATGGGCTGGCGCCCAATCCACTGAGCCACACCAGCCAGGGCTGATTCTGCCTGTATGATTTTAAAGGTACAGATAAAAAAGAATGAAACACCATTCTGAAATTCTGAGCTTTCAGATTGCCTGTTTGATGTCATGTAGATTGCACCTCTGAACCCTTGACATACATCTGGGTTTGCTGTGTTTGGACAGATAGTCCCTGAGTCTGGTCTCTCATCTCCTGGTAGAACACCCTTGTCCCCCAACTACCCATCCCCCTCCATATCCTCCCTACCCTTCTGTTTTTCCCTTTCTCCACAGACAGGCAAACAGTTTTTTTCTGGCACATGGCAGATTATTCTAGACCTGTCCTTATGCATGGCTCACCTGGTAGCTGCTTTTTTATACCCTGAGGTCAAGAATAGAAGGCTTGATTTCCCTGAGAGAATGAATTTTTCTAGCAAAAGTTCTGTCCAAGGATACTGAGCTGTCACTACCTTCTTCCCATTTCCGGTTCCAGCCCCCTCCTCTCGCCCACTAGGTGTCCTGTTGTGTGCTCAGAAGGCCGTCTTCCTCTACAGCCTTCTCCACCTCAACATTTCTTTAGTGAGAAAATGGCTGTTTTGTAGGAAAAATGGTAATGTTAAATTCTGAACACTTCAGACTAAAATAATTGAGAATAGACGTATTTGTTGTAAGGGGGAATATTAAACTTTTGTACTCTTTAAATATATATATTTACATATATGTATATATTAATATATATGTTTTACATTGTGTAGCAGTTTATTTAATTATTCCTGTGTCCCTCCCAGAATAGATATCTGGGGGAGGGCAGGGAATCTGTTCCCAAGTCCAAGGCCAGCACCCACATGGCCTTGGGGTGGGAGCAAGGGCTACTCCAGGGCTGTCTGCCCTGCACCCAGAAATTCATGGAGCTCCTTGGCTTTCCCAGCCTGGATGGGCATTGGGAGTGACCACGTTAGTAGCCAAGTGACTTGAGACAGGTCTCTCTCCTTTCTGTGTCTCCATCTTTTCCTCTGTAATAGTACCAGGCCCAGGCAGAGTGCAGGGATATCTGACCCCAGCAGCCCCCTGGGCCAGCAAGGTGCCCACAGGGTTGGTTGCAGGGTGACAGGAAACCATCCACCCTGAGGGGCCCCAAGGTGCCAAGTGCCTAATGTTGGGTAGCTAAGGTTGGGGGCAGGGAGTCCAGAGCAGCTTCAGACTCCAAGGTACCCCATGGTCTGGCCACCGCAGGGAAAGGTGGGGACAGCACTGTGCCAGCTGAGGCTCATTTATGCCAGCAAGCAAAGGTCAAGATGTAGGGGCCTGAGGTGGATTCTGGGTTTGAGGCTTAAGGTCCGGGGGAGGTTTAACCCTGGGTTGGAGAGTGATTCAGCAATGCAGTGGGGGACCCAGGAGTGGAGGGTGGGGTGGTCAGGGCGTGAGGTCCCCAGCAGCAGCAGCATAAGCAGCCCGGGGCACAGCTGGTTGGGGCTGTCAGGGTGTATGCAGTGTAGGGGCTCCAGGCAGGTGGAGAAGGCCATGATGTGTGCCCCGAAGTTCTGCTCCTGCAGAGCTGGTGCACCAGTTGCACCTGCAGGCCAAGCACGAACACTGCCAGGTCCTCGCCCCCATGGGTTTTGTAAGATGGGCCCAGCCACCTGCTGTTGGTACTTGGGGTCGCTGCCTTGGCTGTCGCTGACATTGGACTGGGAGCCCCTGCTGAGTGAGAAATCCGGGCCATTGCCCTAAAGGAGGGAGGTGTAAGCCTTGCCATTTGAGGCCTCCTCTGCAGCCAGCCAGAAAATGGAGCTGCCCCGCAGTGGGTAGCCACCAAAAGTAAAGATGCGAGTGGTCAGCAGTGACCAGGGTTGGTGTGCCCTTCTCACTTGTGAGCTGGCTGGCCATCCCTGTCAAAGGCATCACTGAAATTGGCACTGTCAGTCAGTGTCAGGTAAGCTCCATCCTCAGGATGGCCATAGTCAGTGAGAACCCCCTCATGAAGGGGTGGAAGCCTCGGGAATTCCTGCCCAGCAAGCACAAGGCCACCTCTGTCATCTCCATCAGGGTTGGGTCCTGCTCAGGGTCTCAGTGACTCTCATACTTCATGTCCTCTGTGTTAGAGAAGCCCATGAGATGTGTTACAGAGGGGTCCCAGGACACCTGAATGAGCAGTGTTCGGTTCCACATACCAGGCACCCTGGCGCTTGGCCTGCCGCTCCTGAACCAGGTTCTTCCTGCCCTTCCTGACTCCACTCCGTCTGGCATCACCAGGGCACTCCGGGTCTGGGGTTCCCTTGGGAGGCACGTACTTGTGGCCTCTGCCCAGGATCATGTTGACCTGCGTGTTGGAGATGTCCTGACAGCCCTCCCTCAGTGTGGGGGTGGGCATGTCGGCATCAGCACCAGTTTCTGTTCACGGTGTGTGCATAGGTGTGTGCGCTGAGAAGGCAGGCTGCACTCTCGTGGTGGTCACCACGCCCACTGACTTCCCTGCCTTCTTGGACCAGTTCATCATAGAGGTGACCTATTGCCATGTGTTGTGTTGCCCTGGTTAAATCAGGTGGCTGCATTCACACCAATGGTCTGGTAAGCTGGTCTTGACCCCACACAGGAAGGCTGTGACCATGCCTGTGCTGTCTGGCACTTGTCTGTCCACATTGTATGTGTTGGCCAGAGCCATGTATGGGGATTGGTCCGTGGTTGGCCTGGGGGAAGGATGGGGGGTGGGTCTCAGGTCCCAGCTTGCCATTCATCTGTCCTTTTATGATCTGAGTTGCTGTCATGGATACCTCATTCCCATCCCCCAAGAAGATAATGAGGTTCTTGGCAGCCATCTGGGTGGGCTGTAGCTTCTTGGTGGTGTCCGGGGCCTAGGCTGTCTGGCGGTTCCAGTAGGCTGGGTCTTCCTCCTCACCCGGGGTGATGCCCAGGGAGAGCCACTGCAGCAGCAACAGCAGCAACAGCAGCACCCAGGCTCCCTGCGTGCCTGTGGGGTGTTGGGCAGGTGATGGAGCTGGGACTCCAGAGGGGCTGGGACCTGGTGAGACTGGAACTTGGGCAAGGCTGAGACACCAGAGTACCACCTGCAGTGCACGCTCTACTCTTCAAACACTGCGTTTGTAAAGGCTGCTGCTTTCTGGGCACACGGGCTTCTTGTGGAATTCTTCCAACACTTCAAAGTGCATCTTCTCAAGGTGGTCAGTCTTTCAATATGTATATTTCAGGGCTGTTTTAAAACATGGAAACACTCAAGATGGGTACGAGTTGTTTCCTATTGAGAGGTCATTTGTCATCAGTTTCAACTGTTGCTTCATGTGGGCAGCTTGGCAATGTAAAAATTTAAACCTTGGCATTGATCAATAGCAGACAGAACCTGTCAAACACTACTTTCCAGCTCATTTAATGACTGAATTGGTAGACTGCACCTGAAAAATGTTCTATAGAAATGATTTTTTTTGTTAAAATAATTTATCACAATTAATGTATACACTTAACACACTATTCTTCCCAAGTATTGATGCATATCAATAATATAGTTCAGCTCTTCATGATTACATTTTCAGCACTGTAAGCTTGTGCACAAATCAGATTATTTAAAAAAATTTAATGTGTTTATGGATATTTAATATTCCAATTATAGATTTTTCAAATGTGACTTTAGACCATTTCCCCCAAAATAGTCACACTCAGCTCTCCACTAAGAGTGGACACATAATCAGTCAAGTTTATTGAGCTTGACCATTTCAGAAACACCACCACCATTCACTTTAAGCATTTCCTAGCTTTTTACAATTAAAAAAATGGTAGAAAAAAAGAATCGTAGATTTTTTCAGAGGCAAAAAGAAAACATTTCAGAACAAAATCAGGCCAAAATCTTTGGAATTCAAAGTGACTAAACACCCAGAAGAGACACATTATAAAACCTGCCAACGACATGCCTGCTCACAGGTCAGAACTGAATTCCTTTTTAATAACTCGGGTATTTACTCTCTTTCTCAGTGATACAGGAACAACACCTCCAGAGAGTGGAATTTTTGGATTTATGATAAACTTCTCTGCATTTCTTGGTAAGTACACGATAATTATTATAAATAAATGAAAAATATACAATCTTAAAGGAAGGCAAATATGTTTTTCACCGTGGATGTATGATTTTTTTAATCATTATCTTTTTAACAGACTTCATTTTTTAGAACAGTTTTAGGCTCGCAGCAAAATGAACTCACAGGTAAAGATGCCCGTATAGTCCGTTCCCTCCCCCAGCCTCCTCTGTTATCAGCATCCCCCACCAGAGTGGTCCATTCGTTGATGAGCCTGCACCGACTCCTCAGAATCAGCCAAAGTCCATAGTTTACATCAAGATTCATCCTTGGTGTGTATCATTTTTTAAAAGTACAGCTTATGCAACCACAGCTTTGCTCTACTTTGAGAAACTAATATAAACTGAAATCTAAAGTTACTTATGCCCTCATAGCACTACTTTTCAATTCACCTGGCAATTTACCACAAGATTATCAAGTGGATTTTAAATGTAATTTGATTTTAAAAATTGGGGGTTTTATCCAACATATTTGTGTAAGGCGCAAAGACTAAGCTAATGTCTTAGCCAATGTCTAAGCTGATGTTTCTCAGACTGTGTTTTGAAGGCAACGCCCACGAAAATCACCGGGGTGCTGGTGAAAATGCAGGTTCCGGGGCCACACCACAGATCTTCTCAATCAGAACCTCTGGGAGTGTGGCCCAAGCGCATGCGCCATGAACCAGCCATCTAGGGGACTTGCATACTCACTAAAGCTTGCGAACCATGGACTAAGGTGTTGTCTCACCTGTTAGAGAGAGGGGAGAGGGGAAGTGGGGAAGTTTGTCCCCAACTCAGGTGTGATGTTTCTCTTCAGTTCCTCAAGTGCCCCTGAGATGCCGATGGCAGGACACATCTACAGATGTGAGAGGGGGGCTCTTTCTCTTTGTCCTTTCAGGAACCCCCACAGAAAATTAAGTGTTTGCCAAGGGCCTGTTATGTAACCAGCCCTTCTGTCCCTCTCTATCGGTATAGGTGGGAAGGGACAGAAGTACTGGAAGCTTTACTTAGTGACTTGGCACCTTTGGAATTTTTTCATCCTGCTTAGCAGAGAGAAAGTTTGACCCCATTTGTGGTCTTCTGCTCCCAAGGTTGTGGGGTGAGCGAGGGGAAGTAGAAATAGTCCATCAGTTCAAGTGCCCTCTCACACTATCCTTGTCCAGCATCCAGATTTAGAAGACAGATTGTTTCGTTACCAGCAAGTGATAAATAGATTTTTGCTCCTAGGCAAGGTAGAATCTGACGTATCTTTGTTTAAAAATCTATGATATATGATTAGTTTTTAGCCTGCTTTTTAAAGTCCAGCACAAACATTATGGCCATCACATTATTTCAGTACATAGAAATCTACTTTATTCTTTTAACACATGCATGTTATCGATTTCATGGGTGTATTACATTTCATTTAATCAGTACCCTGTTGTTAAACATTTAGGCTATTTCTGATTTTGGAATTTGCAATGCTAAAGCAAATATCCTTTTAAATATATCTTTGCATATATATGTGAGTTTCTCTATAAGGTAAATTCACATTTGTGAGAAAAGGATAACAGCTAAAATGGTGTGTGTACCCATCACACTGGGTAGGGAACATGATAGGATGAGGAAGGGCAGGAGCGGGTGAGTGGGAAGACTATTGCAATTAGGAGATTGAAGACACACAGTAAAAAATAGCACTACAAAGCCATTTCTATGTTTTTCACTCTAAATGGTCAAATAATAACAATTCACTACTGTACCTTTCTTTTTCAGGTGCAGCCACAATGTACACAAGATACAAAATAGTGGAAAAGCAGAATCAAACCAGCTATTTCAGCACTCCTGTTTTTAACCTGGTGTCCTTAGTTCTGGGATTGGTGGGATGTATCGGAATGGGCATTGTTGCCAATTTTCAGGTATGACCTGAAATTGTTTTTGCTATTGGTGGTGATGGAGTTTGTGTGTCTGGAAGAGAGAGGCAACAGCACAACAGCCATGCCTGTGCCAGTGTAGCTATCAGATAGTTGATGGGTTTATAACAATTGGGGTAATTTGCTTTTTAGAAACAAATACCATTTGAAATTCAGTCCTGCCTGGTACTTGGGAGTGATGGGGTGGATGTGTGCGTGATCACGCATGATCGTGACAGAGAGTGTGCTTTGAATGACGTTATGGGCGTTACATCGCTCCGTGTTCTTATCGACGTGGTTGATGTGTTGGGAGAGCTACTTCAGCCATTGTAATGATTTCATCAAGAGTGTGAGATGTCTGTGTACGAGTGTGTGTGTGTGTGTGTGTGTACTGATTCTGTGGTTTAACTTTTGGTGTTCAATTCAAATAGCGGCACCTCCTCTCTTTCTCGAATGAGGATATAGGCCCATGGAAGTGAAATCATTTGCTCAGGGTGCCTCAGATAATTAGTTGCTGAGCCAAAATGTGGCCCCACTGGAGCCGACTATCTTACATGATGACAACTGCGGAGTCTGCTCAGTAGAGACTCACCATGTCAAGTGTTTGGAAAAAAACCCCCACTCGTTTTACTCTAATTTGTGGATTCCTATCATCCCAAAGTCTCTTTTCAGAAAGCGTGCATTTATTTATCTATGGAGACAATGTTTAATATTTTTAAAAGACATTTGTTGTGGGAATTGCAAGGATTGGCTGAGATAACGTACCGTGACCAGTGGTCTGCACTTGGTGGCTGTCACAGTCATCCCAGGTCCATCATTATAGGCTAACACTAGAGCGGTCCTGCTCTCTCCATCACTGTTCTGTCCTGCGGCAGCAGAAAGGAAGTTACTCAGGACGACTTCTTGTTCGGCCCAGGGGTACACCTTTAACTTTTCTCCCACCAGAAGTGGGTTAATCTTTTGTGATTCTTATTTGTACAAAATGGTGTCAGTCTTTATTGCTAGTCCACTACTGATGTACATATCCTCACAATGATGCAGCAGCCCCGGGGGTGCTACACCCCAGTATTGATCCGTGAGGATAATAAATAAGCACAGACCGGCACCCACACCATTGTTTTCCATTCATTTGCTAATGTCCATTCCTCCGTGAAGGTGGACCATTGTCACAGAGTCCTCTGTCTCATCTGCCCCATGTGGGGCCTCGTAGAACCACCTATTCCGCACGGCTCACAGGGATGCCATCTGTTAGTGGAAGGGGAGGGGACGTTATAGTCAAGCGCTCTGGGAAACTCTGTGCTGTGTCATGAGGGCTGAGGGGAAGGCACCCTTCCTCAAGTTACAGTGTCTTCAGGACAGCCTGTGGGCTGGGATATACTGTCAGTTCTCAGGGCCAATTAGTGTCCACTTGTGGGTATTACTAACCTGTAATTAGTAGTGACCTTGTTCACATGGAGAGCTAGAAAGGTAAGAACCAAACTTGTAGCCTTCCTGAAACAAGTGTAGAGGGCTTCATGGAAGGTATTTTGTTAATTCAATTTGCTTCTGGCTCCATTTTACTTTCCTATTCTCGTGCTTTTTTTTTACAAAGAAAAAACTAGTTTAATGTTGAATTGGCCAGTACTGAGACAGGGGGCTCATCCTCTAAACAAACCAACTCGCCGACGGCGTGTCTGTTACAGATTATGTAAGGTAAAACCGCAAGACAGCATGGGTTAAGGGTTTGGGTTGTGCTAAGAGCTGGTTGGAGATTAGGTGAAGGTCATGAATCATTTCTTCAGGTCTTGAGGATAGTTCTGCGGTCTGTTCCAGAGTCCTGTCCGGTCGCATGGGAAAGTAGCCAGGGGTCTTTCCATCTTCGGGCTCAGGAACTGAAACATAACTTAGGTCAAGATGTTATCTTTCACCAGCCAGAGGTCTGTACTGTGTGAATATTATCTCTAGCTACTGTCTTCTGCTGCCTCTGGCACTGCAGACTGTCAGGGAGAGGCTAGGTCTCTGGTACAGAGCAGCGATTTTCAACCTTTTACATCTCATGGCACACAGAAACTAATTATTAAAATTCTGCAGCACACCCAGAAATCTATTTTTTTGCCAGTCTGACACACACACAAAAAAAACAGATGTAATTTTGATTCATTCACATGGGAAGGCTTTCATTGTGTTGGCTCCTGTCATTTTTTTATTGGACAATCTAAGGGAAAAGAGGTCAGTGCTCCTGAGTAAATAGTTAGGTATTGCATACTTTAAAAATTCTTGTGGCACACCTGTGCAGCACACCAGTTGAAAATAGCTGGTGTAGAGAGAGAGAGCTCAGTCTCCTGTCATATTGTCCCTACATGGTGACATCAGATACATCATGTTGCAATGCATGGTTGCATGTGACATTGGCCACATAGCAGAGACTCTGTGACATTTCCTTATGCGTTATGCCTGTGTGCATTTTTTTCATAACCTGTATTAGAAATTTTCTATGTGACAGACTTGTGAAAGCATTCACCCACATAATTTAACTCATATATTTTAACTCATAAAATTCTAATAACGACCTTAGAAGATAGTGGTGTAATTTTTCTCTCATTTTCGATGGCATCGTGGAAGCCCAGAGAAGTTAATACTTACCCAAGATCATATGAGCAGTAAAGGCAGAAGTGGCCCTTGCAGCGAAGCAGTCTGTCTAGAGCCTGTAGAAAAAAGTTAACCTCAATGCTACAATGAAGAAATCTCTGGGAGGAAAAAGCGTGCCACAATCCCGAGTTCTAGCATCAGAAAGCACAATTAAAAAAAAAAAAAAAGGAGTGGAGAGACCTGGAAGGATATCATTTGTCTAGTAGAATGTGGATCTGAATTGTTCAGTAGGGGGTACCATGCACTGTCTGATATCCTAATCACTTTCTTCTCCAAATCACTCAATTTCATGACACACCTGTCGATTTTGAAGCCACAAAGGGCAGACTTTCAGAAGAAAACTTGGATGGTTAGATGATTGAACTCTTGGTTCTCTTTAAGGCTTCCATGACGTGATTACATTTTTACAAAAACCAGAAATAGAGTCAGTAGCTTTCCTGAGACCAAAGTGTTTGCCTTGTCATTGTTCCCATAAATAGCTTTACAACTTCCTTGTTTGATATCCTGTAATTCATTTTCTGCATGCTGTGAGCAGACCAGCTTGAGCTGTTACCTTGAGAAGAGTTAGAGATCTGTGGGTGAGAGAGAGCATCGACTCTGGTGGTTTTTCCTGAGTAGGAACTAAATTGCACTTATCAGGAGTTCGAGGACAGCTCCCTTTCCTGAGCTGGTGGGTGGGATGGCTACTCTTCAGTACGTCCTCACCAATTTCTGTCCATGCTGTAATTTTCCTCGGCAAGTTTCCATCTTTGAAAAGTCAGGTTTTTCAAAGCATAACACTCTATTTTTACTCTCTTTTCAATGAACAAAAGTGTTTTGAAAAAGGGATTCAAAATGGGCACTAAGTATTCATCTTATCTTCTATCTAAGATTCATGCCTGATCTCGGAATCATTCGCTTTCAAAAGGCATCTTTGATGACAAAGCATGCACGCCACAGTGAAAAAGGCACATTACAAATACAACTCCCATTCAATCAAAGGCCTTAAAAAGAATTTTTTTCCTCACCCAAGACATCTTTTTGTTGCTTGTAGAGAGAGAGAGAAAGTGTGTGTGAGAGAGAGAGCGAGAGAGACAGAAGCATCCATCAGTTGCCTTCCGTGTGTGCTTGAAATGGGAATTTTTGTGCCCAGACCAGGGATTGAACCCGAAACTTAGGTATGTGCCCTAACTGGAAGTTGAATCCCAGCCTTTCAGTTATGGGACAACACTCCAACCAACTGAGGCACACCAGCCAGGGCTCTAGGACCTTTTGATCTGAACTGGCAGTGTTAATGTGGGGGCCGGCCAGTTTGCAGATTAATTTTCTAAAGGATGTGTTGACTTGGGCTGGGCTGAAGAAGCCAATTCCCTGACAGTGCTGGCGGGAGGAAAAAAATAGCATGTAAATTCAGAACGTTGACTTACTTAGCATGAAAAAAAATGGAGAGTGGAAAGAACTAGGATTCTCAGACGATTATGCTTGAAAATGACTCAGCAGTATATGCCTTGCTTTTTGTTTATTTCCCTTGACCAAATGTGCCTAACATTCAAGGAGTAGAAAGGATTTGTTTTCTTAATTTTTTTACTGTTTTTTAAAACATTTCTTATGTTTGTAATTTTTTTAGTGTTGTTCAATTACAGTTGTCCCCTTCCCCCTCATTGCTCCTGCCCTACCCGCTCCCCCTCCCACATTCAATCCTACCTTCCCCCCCATTGTCCTTGTCCATGGGTTCTTTATATACATGTTCCTTGACTTGACTCTTCCGCTTGTTTCCTCTGTTATCCTTCTCCCCACTCCCCTCTGGTCACTGTCAGCTTGTTCTTTATTCCCATGTCTCTGGTTCTGTTTTGCTGGCTTGTTTGTTTTGTTGATTATGTTTCACTTATAGGTGAGATCATATGGTATTTGTCTTTCACCACCTGGCTGGTTTCACTTAGCATAATATTCTCTACTTCCATCCATGCTGTTGAGAAGGGTAGGAGCTCCTTCTTTCTTTCTGCTGCCTAGTATTCCATTGTGTAAATGTACTGGTTTTTTGATCCACTCATTTATTGATGGGCATTTAGACTGTTTCCAGCACTTGGCTGTTGTAAATTGTGCTGCTATGAATATTGGGGTGCATAGGTTCTTTTGTACTGGTAATTCAGGATTCTTAGGGTATAATACTAGTTGTGGAACTGCTGGATCAAAAGGCAGTTCCATTTTTAGTTTTCTGAGGAAATCCCATACTGTTTTCCACAGAGGCCACAGCAGTCTGCATTCCCACCAACAGAGCACTAGGGTTCCCTTTTCCACATCCTTGCCAGCACTTATTGTTTGTTGATTTGTTTATGAGGCCATTCTGACCGGTGTGAAGTGGTACCTCATTGTGGTTTTAATTTGCATCTCTCTGATGGCTAGTGATGCTGAGCATCCTTTCATATGCCTGTGGTTCCTCCTTGGAGAATTGTCTGTTCAGATCCTTTTCTCACTTTTTAATTGGATTGTTTGTCTTCCCGGTGTGGAGTTGTGTGAGTTCTTTATATGTTTTTGAGATCAAACCCTTGTCCAAGGTATTATTGGCAAATATATTTTCCCATATGGTTGGTTCCATTTTCATTTTGCTGATGTTTTCTATAGCTGTGTAGAAGCTTTTTAACTTGATGTAGTCCCATTCGTTTATTCTTTCTTTTATATATATCCTATGCTCTAGGGGACATATGGGTGAAAATATTGCTGGATGGGACATCTGAAATTTTCCTGCCTATGTTCTCCTGTAGGACTCTCATGGTATCATAACTTATATTTAAGCCTTTTATCTATCTTGAGTTTATTTTTGTGTATGGTGTAAACTGGTGATCAAGTTTCATTTTTTTGCATGTACTTGTTCAGATCTCCCAACACCATTTATTGAAGAGGCTATTTTTACTCTATTTTATGCTTCTGTCCTCATTGTTAAATATTAATTGACCATAGAGACATAGGTTTATTTCTGGGCTTTCTATTCTGTTCCATTGATCTATGTATCTGTTCTTATGCCAGTACAAGAATGTTTTGATTACAGTAGCCTTGTAATATAGTTCAATATCAGGTATTGTAATCCCTCCTACTTTGTTCTTCTTTCTCAAAATTGCTGAAGCTATTCCAGATCACTTATGGTTCCATATACATTTTTGAAATGTTTGTTCTATATCTGTGAAATATGTCACTGAATCTTTAAATAGCTTTGGGTAGTGAGGATATTTTAATGATGTTAATTCTTCCAATCCATGAACATGTTACATGCTTCCACTTATTTGCGTCTTCCTTAATTTCTTTCTTCCATGTTCTGTAGGTTTCTGAGTACAGGTCTTTTCTCTCCTTGATTGGGTTTTTTACTGTTTTTTAAAAAAATAACATTATATTAGTCCCAGGTGTGTAGCAGTGGTTTCATATATGCATGGATTGTGAAATGATCAACACGGTAAGTTTAGTTAACATGCACCATCTCCCATAGTTACAATTTTTTTTCTTATGATGAGCACTTTTAAGATTTGTTCTCTTAAAATAAAAGAAAAAAGATTTACTTTCTTAGCAACTTTCAAAAATATACTTTTATTCAATATAGTCAGTATGCTATACATGATATAAATGAAAAGTTTTGCCCTTTAACAGGAAGTTTTCGCTTTTTGGCCACCTTTACCCATTTCCCCACCCTT
The DNA here is from genome assembly GCF_021234435.1 of Artibeus jamaicensis. NCBI lineage: Eukaryota > Metazoa > Chordata > Mammalia > Chiroptera > Phyllostomidae > Artibeus > Artibeus jamaicensis. The sequence goes on along the minus strand of NW_026521486.1, from coordinate 15,162,352 downwards.
CCACTCCACACCTCTGGTAGCCACCCATCTGTTTTCTGTATCTATGAGTTCAGTTTTCTTTTAAAGATTTTACTTATAAGTGAGATCATACAGCATTTGTCTTTCTCTCTCTGCCTTATTTCACTTAGTAGTATAATGCCCTCAGATCTATCCATGTTGTTAATAAATGGCAAGATTTTTCTTTTTTCTTATGGCTGAATAATATTCCATGGTAGACTATGTGTGTGTGTCTATATAATGGACACTTAGGTTGTCTCCATGTCTTGACTATTATAAATAATGCTGTAATGATCATGGGGTACAGATATTTTTTTGAGGTAGTGATTTCATTTCCTTTCAATTATTATTATTTTTTAATTGTGATAAAATACCTATAATATCAAATTTACCATCTTAATCATTTTTAAGTGTAAAGTTCAATACAGTTCAAAATATTTCTTAATTCTTCAAGTACTTAAAGGTATATCTACATTTTAGAAGGCATAGAATATATTTTATTTTTCATGTATAACTTTCCTAAATCTATACATACCCTACCTATACAGAATATACCTAACAAGGGAACAATTTATGTTCTGTTGTAAAATGTTCATGCACTTTTATTTAACTATAACACAAATCAAGTTTCTAGCTTCAAGTTCCTATATTTCTAGCTTTGATACCTGAAAAATAATATTTTTTCAAAAATCTCCCTTTCCCATTTGAAGAATAAAGATTTTTTAAAAAGAGCCCATTTGAGCCAAAAGAAATTCAGATTAGGCTGTATCAAAATAGGGAGCCAATACTTAATACTTTTTTTCTGAACAGTCTGAACAGAGAACATGGTAGGTCTGTGGAAACTTGGGTGGTCAAAGAGAAGTTGGTGGACAGGGAACTGGGGCCCAAAAGAGGCTTTCTTGGACAATACTTTAACTTCCCCTTTTGAAAAATTCAAATTTTTAAGTTCAAGTAGAGACTCAGTCATTCAGGCTAAACATCATTGTTGTTCTGGAAGGTGAGTGCCCATTGAACACTTGAGAAGGGCCTAATGTGAGCTCATTAGTGGGTCAGTTATGACCACACTTGGGGGCAACAGCCAACTTTCTGCCTAGACCGGGTGTAGGGCTGCTTCCCTGTTGAAATGGCTGGGGTGCCCGGGCCAGGACTTGATTTGAAGTTGTCAGTGCATTGCAAGAGCAGTGATTTTACTTAGAACTGTGTGTTCATTGGGGTGGCTTGGGAGGGACAAAGACGTTATTGAGGAGCAGGGAGCCTAAAAACACCGAGTCCCCCTTGGCACCTTTATGTACTTTTGTATGCACTTGGTCAGATAACCTGCACTGCAAACCTGCACTGCAGACATTGTTATGCTCATTGTACAGGTCAGAAATTGAGGTTTTAAACCCAGGTCACAGACCCCAGTGGTGGAGTCAAGATAATTTTTTTTTTTTATCCAGGTCAGCCAGGCTCCAAAGCCCACTCAACACCACGCTGCCACCTTTAAGGTTGATGTTACTCTGTCCTTGTCCCACATGCCCAAATTTACTGTGGGACATTTACATCATCATGGGGGAAGGCTTTTCTCTTGGTAATTGTGTAAAAGCTGTCACAGGTGGATACATCTGTGACAACAGATGGCTTAGAATAGCCTGGAGCGCGTGAGCGCTTGGATCACGGTGTGGACAGGCTCATGTGGAGTAACGCACACGTGTGACTTTCTCTCTAGGAGTTAGCTGTCCCGGTGGTCCATGATGGCGGCGCCCTGCTGGCTTTTGTCTGCGGTGTGATGTACACGCTCCTGCAGTCCATCATCTCCTACAAGTCGTGTCCTCAGTGGAACAGCCTGTCCACGTGCCACGTACGGATGGCCATCTCTGCCATTTCCTGTGCGGCGGTCATCCCCAGTATCCTTTCCACACTTGTCAGTGTCCTCACAAGCTTGACGCCTTCCCGTACCTTGCCCCCAGCAAAAGGAAAAAAAGCATGAAAAAAAAGCAAAGGTTAACAGCCAAGTTTCCATGTGCTTCAGAAGAAGAACCACGGGGAGAAAAGTGTAAATCATTAAGAAAAATGTCTCAACAGGGTCAGGTTAGATCAAAAGAATCTCCAGGGAAAAGAATGTTATGAAAGGAGGATGGAAAAAATCTCGGAAAACTTCAGTCTTTATTTACTTTCCTTCCAACAGGGTCGGCTTCACCAGCTATGGGAAAATATTTATCTTTCTTTGGAGTGCTTGGTTAGAGACACCAAATATTGGCATTGTACTTAAAGTAATAGCCCTGTGAAGTCCCAAGAGGGCCAGACTCTCCCCTCTCCCTGCACGAAGGTGACTAGATGAGTTGACTTCCTTGTCCACATTAAGAGGTTTCTAAAAGCTCTATATTGACTTTTAAGTCAATTAAAACACATGTAGCCTTTCCTTTTTATTACTGATTTCATTTTCAAAATTTCGTTTTCTAACTCAGCAGTGTGAGAAAGAAATATAAGTTTATCAGACTTGTATGCTCTGATTTAGAGGAAATGAAAGCCCTCTTGCTTTCATCCTCTCTCTTGGGATTTAACACATAATATAAAAAAGTTCTGGTCTTCAAGGGGTGGAAAATTCCCCATCTTTCGAAATACCATCTGCACTCATATCAGAGAAAAATGCAGGGTCATTAAAATGGTAATTCCTCTCATGTAACAGGCAAATGGGAACTGTTCTAGTGGCCATTTTGTCAGTGTGCGTTGGATGATGGTATGAAGTGGGCAAGCTCATGTGGTAGCATCCCATGTGCTTCCGATGTTGAGCTTTGCATTGCACTTTTCAAATAGAAGCGAAACAAAATGTGAAGTCTGTGTATGGTTTGGGGCTTGGTTTGGTTTTCATCTTAGGGAAGGAAGTTTTTCATTACAAACTTTCTAAGCACAGAGGAAATAAATCCTAGTGTTGAGAAGTTTAACTACAAAATATCTACCCTGGTTCTTTATATGGTTCTTTCTGAGTTTTCTTGTTCTATTTGTGGGTTGGAGACATTCATGCTTTCTCTTCGAATATATTTCCTTCAGACCTTTAGCTTGTTTTAGTTGTAAAATTCAGAGCAGAGGTGTTTGTAGTGTTAAAGGCAAAGTTTCTTGATGTAGGAAACTTTTTCTTGCTTCCAACTCTGGAGACAGGTCTTTAAATATTAAAATCAGAGGGAGTGTTAGTACAGCAAGCATTTCCGGCCTCAGAGTTTCACATACTATGAGTTCCCATTTCTAGAGGGTTCTTATGAGCCTTGCCAAGGGGTCGCAGTCTTACACAGAAACAGGGTATGTCCCTGTATCACATTAATTCATTCATATGAAGACATCTTTTTCCTTAAACATTAGCATAGGATTTATACTTACAAATATTTCAAAACATCTTTAAAACACTTGTGCTTCACTTACTGTAATATTTCTGTGTCATGCCTCATTGAATGGCTGAGGAAACCGAGGCACCTTAGAATTAGGCTTCTAAGCCCTTCCTGGTAAACTGTCTTGCACCACTTCCGACAGCATTACCTTCACAAAATAACTAACAGCACAAAGTCCAGGTTCTTTGGCTTGAGACACGTTCTCTGAGCCCCCCGAGACTTGGCTGTTTCCTGTTCTCTGCTTTTACCCTCTGCCCTTCTCCTGGCTGAGTACTACCTTCCACCCTTTCTTTCCAGCCACTATGGTAGCCACAGGCCACACGTGGCTATTGTGCACTTGAAACATGGCTGGTCTGCATAGAGACGTGCTGTGGTGTAGAATATCTCATTAATAATTCTTTATATTATTACATGTTGAAATGATACCATGTTGGTCTTTTGTATTAAAGGAACTATATTATTTAAATGATTTAAAAAAATTTTTTACTTTTCTTAAAATGTGGCTGTTAGTGGTAAAATGGCACCGGAATGTGACCAGCAATTGGATCTCAGTTCAGCAACTTCAGTACTTGAGTTCTGGCTCAGTGAGAATTCAGAGCCAAGCCTCAGATACAAGCAAAAGTTTGTTTAGAAGGTGATAGGGGTAGAAGTGGGTTGTAGAAGAAGTGAGTCAGAAGAAGGGAGCCAGCTGGGCTGAGTGGGCTCAGGAAACAAGTTACGGAGGCAAAAGAAGGGTCCCTTGGAGCTTAGGAAAAAGACAGAGAGAACTCACTGGAGAAAGGAGAGGTGGAAAGGCAAGGTGCTCTGGAAGGAGAGAGGAAAGGATGGAAGGAGGAAGGCTGGAGGGGAGGGAGAGAGAGAGAGAGCCGGATCCTCTGTTCTAAGGGGTTTTATCCTCTCTCTAAAGGCAAAGATCTTAGGGATGGCCCCAGGGCAGGATTTCAACAGAACACTCCTCAGCTTTTCTAGGTATGTCCTTTCAGGGTTGTGGTTTTTACTGATTGGTCAGTGCTTGGGTAGGGGATCGTCAGTCACCACAGCTCGTCCTTGATGTCCCTCTTGGCCTTGCTGCTTCTCTGGGCCTGGAGCCGAAACACAGCTGAGACCTAGGTGTTATCTCTAGTTTGACCAAACTCTCTCTGCGGTCAACACATCCGAGGCTCTGCTTCTGAGATCATTTGATGTGGGTCAGCATCTCATTGTCCTAAGGACTTAATGCTTAAGGGAGTGGCCTGCAAGGTAGTCACATAAGGCTATTCGCTGGCCCCCTTGTTTCTCCTCTGAGGGGATCCTACCCCGAATGCTGAGTGACATGTTAGGGGAGGCAAGGTCAGAGGGAGGTCTGAACTGCATGACCAGCGATATGAAAGGTCAGAGGGTCTAAACCACAAGACCAGAGGAAGGGTCACCCTGAGGGCAAGGTCCTTGTTTTCCCAGTTTTTTCTGTTGCCAGGTGCCTGGTGCTTTCTGCCCTGGTGACATCCGTGCCTGGCCTATTGTTCCTACTCTGCTCGTGACTAACTGCCTAGTACACAGCTACTATGGTAGGAAACTTTACACATGGGGCTGCATTGTATTTCTGACAGCTTTGCTCTAGAGGACTCCTCCAACTTCATAAATCAGTTTAAGTTCAATGCCGTGAAGGCCCCCCTGACACCCCAAACCCCATTCCACTCTGAATGGCTTCTTTTTCCTCTGCCACATCACTGTGCCCTAGTCTTCCCTCTGGTGTGGACAGCCCTGGGCTTCCTTCAGCAAGATTGTGACGTTTCTGTGAGCTGAAACCAAGTCCGTTTGGCCAGAGTTTTCCCTGCCTCTACCTTCTCCCCTTGTAACATGGTCCCTGGTCCCCAGACATGGAACTAAAAAACAAATTAATGAAAGAATTAAGAGGCTTTAAAACTGTTAGAAACAGAAGCATGATCATAGAAAGACCAGAGAATCTGCTACATGTTCTACTTCCTTTATTCTGAAAAACTGAGAAGTGTTAAGTGCTGAAAAATACGGGGTTGTGGGGCAGGGAGAGGAGGTGCTGACTCCAAGTTCACAGGAAGCTGTAAACTTGGCATTGATGTCACACTTGAATTTCTAAATTTTTGCAAAACCTTTTTTAGAGCATCTCATTTCTTCCTAACTTTCTCTTTTGCCTTCAATCAAAGTAGATGCCATTGCCTCTGTGCAGACAGTCCTGTCCACGGTGGCCACAGACTCAAGGCCCTGGCATTGCTCGGCTGGCTCCAAGGTCAGATGTAGGGCATATCTCTCCGATTCGTAAAACCCTTGGGGCTTGAGAGGAAGGGCTCAACTTATACTGAGTTACTTGACAGACATCTGTCTTTTGACTTCTGTAGCTTGTTTTTTGTATATGAGCCACAGTACTTTATACTATTTTGATACTTTGAAACGTTCATTTTTCCTTAGAGCTATTGCCTTAAAGATAGTATTTTAGGAAAACAAGTATTTTTATTCTATATTTTTATTCAGGAAAAGCATTATTTTGGGAGAAAGGTGCTCAAAAAGTACGCATCTTGGACTGCTGTGTCCATCATTTTGACCAAATTTGGACAAGGAGTATAACAGGGAACAGTACATCAGGAGATGTGCAGGGTTGAGCAAAATGTGGCCACAGATTAAAGTTTTGCTGTACATAACCGAAAAAGCATTTGCTAAGAAATAATTGTATTTCCACATTGTATTTAACTGCTGTGATCATTGAATTTAAGGTTTGAGGTTATAAGAAGTTGATATAGCCTGTTTTAATTGCAGGTTTTAATGTTGGTATTAACATTTTATTATGTTTAAGTACACAAAACAAAACTTACCACCTTAATCCTTCTTTAGTGTGTAGTTCAGTGGTTGTACAGCCACGATCATTCCACTCGTAATTTATTCATCTTATAAAACAAAATCTGTGCTTGCTAGACAGCAACTCCTGATTGTCCCCTCCCCCTGTTGTCTGGAACCACTGTTCTACTGTCTTTATGGTTCTCACTCCTCTCGGTACCTCCTATAAATAGAATCACATAGTTCTCATGTTTTCGTAACTGGCTTATTACACTTAGCATAATGTGCTCAAGATCCATCTATGTTGTAGCATATTGCAGAATTTCTGTCCTTTTTAAGGCTGAATAATAGTCCACTGTGTGTGTGTATAGACCACATTTTGCTTATCCATTCATCTGTCAACGGACACTTGGGTTGCTTCCAAGTTTTAGCTATTGCGAATAATGCTGCTGTGAACATGGATATACAAATATATGTTGAAGCTCTGCTTTCAATTCTTTTGGGAATATACCCCAAAGTGGAATTGCTGGGTCACCTGGTGGTTCTATTTTTAATTTTTTGAGGAACCTCTGTACCGTTTTCCACGGTGGCTGCCCATTTTACATTCCCACCCGCAGGGCACAAGGAGTCCAATATCTTCACATCCTCACCAACATTTTTTTTCTGTTTTCTCAATAGTAGCCATCCTAATGGGTGTGAGGTGAAACATTTTAACACTGTGCTTACCATATTATTGGATGAATAATGTAGTCTTAACATTGAAGGACTTATTTTCCTTGACAAATTTCCCTTTTTTAGTGATTGTCTGTGCTTCCCTAATTTCCATAACCAAGCTGGAGTGGAATCCGAAAGAAAAGGTAAGAGTTAAGTCATTTTCCATATGCTTGTCAAAAAACCTGGCTACGTGAGGTTGTGGCTGGGTGAACTTCTTAGAAACAATTACTGTCATTTCTTTGAACAAGTTGCAAAATATGAAGTAAAATGTGGCATGTAATTAACTCACTGTCTAATTATTTGCCAATTCATGTGTCATAATTAGCTATTGGGTTATCTCAAATGCATCCTGGGATTAGTTTCAAAATTTTGAATTCCCGTTCTCTCTTAAACACTTCCTTTCTGATTAGTAAAAGAGAAGGGTAGGGGAGCGATGTGGGTGAAGAGGTATGGGCGCCACGGGCAGCGTGGACTGCGTGCGAACCAGAGAAGACCAGCTTCCGTGTAAGTGGATAGCTCGCTTCAGGGTGGACTGAGACATAAATAGAGTCAGGGGTACAATTTCGGGGAGTAGTTTGCTCCAGGCTTTAAGAGGTTGACAGAGAGGCTCATGCTTGAGTTTGGTGACCAGAGTAAGCCTCTGAGGGCTTTTGAACAGGGAAGTAAATTGAAAGAGTATTAGCGGATGAATATTTGTTAGAAGCAACACCTGGGATTGCTCTGGCTGGTGTGGCTCCGTGGATCGAGGGCAGGCCTGTGAACCGAAAGGTCCCTGGTTTGATTCCCAGTCAGGGCACATGCCTGGGTTGCAGGCCAGATTCCCCAGCTGGGAGCATGAGAGAGGCAATCACATGTAGATGTTTCTCTCCCTCTCCTTCTCCCTGCTTTCCCCTCTCTCTAAAAATAAATAAGTAGAGAAGAAGAAGCAATGGCTGGGATGGATTGAAGAGGAGAGAGCCCAGAGTTAGGATGGCAGAGAAAGCAGTTCAGGTTTCAACTCAAGATCAGCCTTGACTGATTGGAAGTAATAGGGAGAAAATATTTGCTGAGCACTGGTGAGTGATAAACAAAAGATGACATTTTAGGTGAACCAAAGAATTTGTTCCCATGAACAGGGAGAAATCAGTTCCCTAACAGGGATAAATTATTTCATGGAAGAAGAGGTGTGGATGGATTTGATTTTAGAATTGCTGAATCTGGGGCTGTAGTAAAACATCAAGGAATAATGTCCAGTTAGACGCATGGGGTTAGACATCTCTTGGAGTGAGAGTGACCAGAGCGTAGAGTGCGTGGTCATTTCCAGGCCACGCACCACCACATCTGGGACTGACTGCCTGGGTTTGAGTGGACTCCTGCCGTGAGATAATTACAGCGGATCCTCTAGATGCCATGTGAGAATGGGTGATTCCTCCAGAGAGAAGAGTTAGGGAGAGAACAAAAAGGAGTGTTTTTTTTTTCTTTTTTTAAAGGACTGTTTTTTCAAGGGGCAGGTGGACTTAATGATGGTATTTATAAAGCCGTTTCAGTAAGAAATGTTGGAGTTAAAAGCCAGTTGCTGGGGGTTAATGAAATGGTAAGAGGAGTGGTTCACTCACTCAGCTGTCAATGAAGGTTTGGAGGTGAGAGGAAGAGGAGACATAAGATGAAGGCTACAGGAGACAGCGTGGTCAGAGAAGGATTCTGACATGTGAGCCTACAGCAGACAAGGGAGAGACTGAAGATGTTGAGGAAGAGAATGATTCAGGCAGAAGTTCAAAGAAAGTGCTTCCTGGAAGTGAGACCGCGCAGCAGAGCCGCCTCGGGTGTACTTTGCTTTTCAACCACTGAGGGGAGACCTTTCCCCACAAATCAAACAAAAATCAGCTGCTGGGAAGGATTCATCAAAGCGTATCCCTAGGCAATGAAAATCTTTTTTATTTTCCATTTCACTTTTAATCTTAAAAATCTGAAAAGTACCTGGTTTTCTATTACTTCCTAAATTACTATGCCATTCTTGGATTACCCTCTGTTTGCAGTATCAATAAATGCAAAGATAATCCTTTGCATTAGTTCACTGGATGGAATAAGCATTTGGGTACTGCCTCAAACTACTGAGTGCTGCTTTAGAGCTCTCGAGACGCCATCCTGTGCATTGATTTACTTGGTAGGGAGGGCAAGAATTACAAGGTCATTGTCTCAATTTATGTAGCAAGGAGATTAGAGCTATGCCTGCGTTCACGCATGGGCAGTGGAGGACTCTGGGCTTCTGGTTCAGTGCACTTTCATTAATACCATGCTAAAGAAATTTCTGCCGAAATTTTATAAGCCACCTTCATTGTCCCCAGGATGATAAGGGGATGGGGCGGATCCCCTGGTGTTGTCAAAGGAAGGAGGCAACTTCTGTTCTCTAACCCCTAATCTAAGTAGGTCAGGTTCTCCCTAGCGGGACCTCAATGAGAAGAGCGGGTGGGTGGTGATGTCCATGGTGGGAGTGGCGAGAGGTGTCTCGGAGTTTGATGTGCTTCAGTTAATCTTTGCAGATGAAATTTGGATCGAAGAGGACAACTGTCCCCATAGAACTGACGTGCAATCCAGCACATTTGTGTATTCACTCTTGTGATCTTTAGCAAAGCAGAAAGCAAAGCAGGGGAAAAAACCCCAAACAGGTCATCATTTGAAATCAGACCTGGCAGTCCACAGGCCTAATTTGGCCAGTGTGTAATGTTGAAATGCAGGCATTAGTTTTTACTTACATGGTGTTTAAAAGTTGTTTCCAGTGTTTAAAAATCTCCTGATGTGCGCGCGCACACACACACACACACACACACACACACATTTTGGTTTTACTTTTTAAAAAAACAACAGTGGTATATTTCCCCACTTGGTAAAAGTGGAATTGAGCTATAAGTGTGGGCTCCCCATTTCCCTCTCTTTTTGCAATGACCAGTTTCATTTATTTTTATTAATCTCCTGGCCTCCATAACAGCTGGCCTTGGAACTCTGATTAAAGCCATTCTCATTCTTGACATCCATTTGCTTCTTCCTACCTCCAAGAAGATAGTCAGTGAACATGTATAGATGTCTCATAACATTTGCTTTGTAGGTATGTTTACATATAATGTTAAGCAGAAGTATTTGCTGAATTGACATTTTCTGTAGCAGCAGATAACACAGAACCCGGTGGTGACAATTAGCCTATTTCCTCTAGATACATATACTCAGTCTTTGGCAAAACTGCACACTCCCTGAATTCCTTTCAACTTGGGGGTTTCCAGTCTCTGGAGAGCCAGTCCTGGTTTGTTTGAAAGTTCTGTCTTGTGTTGGGTCCATATTTGCTTCGTAGTCCTACCGGTTTTGTGGTCCTTATTCTGCTTTTTGAAATTATATAGACAAGTCTCTTTTCTAAGATTTCATTTATTTATTTTTAGAGAGAAGGGTAGGGAGGGAGAAAGAGGAGAGAAACATCAATGTGAGAAAGAAGACATCCATCAGTTGCCTCTCCAACACTCCCTGACCAATAATCAGATGGGTAACTTTTCACTTTGCAGGGTGATGTCCAACCAACTGCACCCAAATGGTCAGGGCTATAGACAAGTCTTAAAGCCAGAGCAGTGAAAACTAGACAGTGCTTTTGGAATAATGGCATCCACATTCTCATTGGGCAGGTGCCTTGCTTCTTGCTGTATTTCCTCAAGGGGTTGACTGATGCTCACCAGACAGCTTTTTCCTCTGGTCTGACCTTCTCATCGTTATTTCAGTGCAGCCACTAAAGTGAATCAGTTGAGGCTAAATTCTTATTCTTTCTGGTTGCCAATAGGATTATGCGTATCATGTGGTGAGTGCGATCTGTGAGTGGACAGTGGCCTTCGGTTTTATTTTCTACTTCCTAACATTCATCCATGATTTCCAGGTAGGTATTTATCAGTTTAAATGCTATAAGTTGCTGACAAATTAGAATTTGAAAAATCCATGGCAAATTTCTTGCATAAAAATACAAGAGCACAATTTTTCTTTCTTTTTACCATTATGTGCTTGAAAAAAAAAATGTGTATTGTGCAACTTAGTTCATTCCCAAAGGCAAACAGCTTAAACAACTCTTCAGCCAGTGACATGTTCTTATGTCCTCTGCCATTTGATGCTTAGAGTTATACATCCTAGTTATTTTCTTTTTGAGGTCTCACTTACTAGTTTCAAATAATAGGAAATATATCTTTTAAATAATAAACATTTACACAATGGAATACTATGCAGCAGAGAGAAAGAAGGAGCTCCTGTCCTTTGCACCAGCATGGATGAAACTGGAGAGCATTATGCTAAGTGAAATAAGCCAGGTGGTAAAAGACAAATATACCATATGATCTCACCTTTAACTGGAACATAATCAACAAAAGAAAAAAGCAAGCAAAATATAACCAGAGACATTGAAATTAAGAACAATCTAACAATAACCAGAGCAGGGGGAAGGGACAGTGGGGAGAAGGGTTTTCAGGAACAACTGTAAAGGACACATGGACAAAATCAAGGGGGAGGGTGGAAGCAAGGGAGGGAGGTGGGTTTGTCTGGGGTGTGGAAGAGTGGTGGGGAAAAAATGCAGACAACCGTAATTGAACAACAATAAAATAATTTAAAAAATAATAAAAAATAAAAGTGTGTTGTTGAAAAAAAATGTCCCCAAAGCCAAGAGAAGGTGGGACCCTATCGGATTTGGCCACAGGTAAAAGCCTACATTTTGAAATAAGTAATTGGGATTAGCTAAAAGGGTATAGAAAGGCAAGACAGTTCTTGAGGCCCCAACTCGAACTCAGCACAGACCATAGTGAGGTCCTGTCTTAGGTGCAGCAAAACTTTTGGGAGTTTCATAGCCAGTACTGGAATTGTTTACCTTATGTTAAACCTTAATTTTTTAACAGAGTGTCACTCTAAGGATTTCCACAGAAATCAACGATGACATTTGAAGAGAGAAGAATTATATTTTAGTCATTGGAAGGTGCAGACGATTTTGAGAAGCGGCGCAGGGGACATGCAGGGCTTGAATGCAGCTGCCCTGTGGCCGGCCTCTGTGGCTCCTCCGGGACTTGCGTTTCATTAAGAATTCCCAATAGTTGTACTAGTTCCAAAGGTATGTTTTCCTAGAGAATGTAGAGCACTATGGCATTGTAGCAATGTTTTTACAATTTTCTAAACTGACACTTTTTCATATTCACACATTCATTACACAAAAAGATGTTAAGGAAAAAAGGAGAGCTCTTATTTTTCTACAGATTCTGTTCTGTTATTTCTTTGTGTGTGAGTCGTTTCTGGAAATACACTAAATGAGAAATTTATTAACAGGTAAAATCAGGATATTTTTAAAGTGCATTTTTAGAGAATGAGCTGTATAATTTTATATCATGAGGGCATTTGTACAATTCAATTTATAGTGATCATCAAGACTTAGTTAATAAATTAACACTAACTATGACAGTCTGATTTCTAGATGAACTAGGCAAAATGCTTCTATTGAAAAGCCTTAATATCACTGTACACATTAACTCTAAAGTGAACGTGGCAGATGTCAGTTTTGAATTTCTGTTCTGCTCACAGAGCTGGAGGCTTTTCCTTTGCTGCCGATTAGCAGTTTGTAAGTGGGCATTCATGGAAAAGAGATTCCGGGAAGGAGACTTCACTTAATACTAAACTGCAAAGCCAACCTGTGAAAAATCATTAAAAATACCATTTATAAAACCACCCTGTATCGTCACTGGCATAACTTGATAATACAGTTAAGGCTCAGAAGTTGATACTCTCATCCTGAATTCATGTTATGCTGGTAAACATGTTGAAGAGAACATAGGTCCCAGAGAGGAGAAAGGAGAGGCCACCGAGGGCAGTTTGTTTGCTGCTCCTTTAGTGCCTGTGGTTGGATGTTTGCCCACCATAGGGAAGGCGAATCAGGCCCTTTGTTAAGCAAGACCTACACACTCTGCCTTTTTTGCCCAAATCACAGATGACGAATGAAAAGCAAGTCCTTCCAGCAGAAAATGTATGCCTTGCAATTTTTAATGCTTGCATTGAAAAATTAGACAAAGAACTCTCCTTCCTGGACCCTCCAGACACAAACCTGTGTCCCACCCTTGAGGGCTCATGCCAAGAGCAGAGCAGCCCACCTGGACAGCCTTGGAGGGGACCTGGGAGTGGTGAGCCCGCGATGGCTCCCCAGTAACTACTTGTTGAGTGAGTGAAGGGTGAGACTCAGCAGCGTTTAGCCACCTCTGCAGTGACAAACTGTGTGTCCCCCAAGTGCTCAGCAGAGGGAACCTGATAACCATCTCTGGGTCTGTTGTAACTTGTCATAATGCTGTGGATCCCCATAGTCACACTGGAACTGCAACACTGATCAAAGCCATGTCAAGCAGGTGTTATTCTGAAGAGGAGGAGAATGCCACACGTTTACTGAGGAGACTGTACTGTAGTAGAATGCATTCCTGGTTGGCCTCACTTCGAACAGACTTATCAACTGCACTTCCCATAATGCACTGTTGTTCTCACTTCCTCATCTCTCTGAGAGCTATAAGATTAGGAGCTCTTCGATGACAGAGTGTGTGCCTTCATCTTTATCTTTATAACTCCAGCATTTAACCGGGCATTGCCTGGTACACAGAAGGTGCTTAATAAATACTCATTGAATGCAGGAATGAATGAGTGAACAAATCAAGGAATGACTCAGGACACTTGTAGTACTGACTAGTGAGCTTTACTCTGATTTACTAGTTAAGTGGTGCACCAGTAGTTCTTGACTGTTTTGCTTTGGTCACTGTAAGTGTTTCAGTTGTCTGAGCTTCACCATTCTCTGACAACTCTCTTCAAGCTGGACAGTCACCGCAGAAATTGGTACATAGGCTAGACAACATGGTACACCTGGCTTGGCAAACTGAGAAGGCCAGAATTCCCTTCAGACAGTCACATTCTGCTGATCTCATACAACCTCGAAAGCTGGTCTGATCTGCATTTGGGTCATTTACAATGTCCAAGAACTTGCATTTCTTTGGACCTCATGGCTGAAAGAGTAAAATAAAATGAAGTATTTCTTTATTTTAGTAATTTGTGTCTTTGTTAAATTATAATATGTCACCTGGGTACAATGATGTGTATTTACCAGGGAAACGGTTCTAGGCTTTATTAGATTTTGTAAAGGTATGGTTTAAACCTTACATTTTCTTAATTCATGTAGCTTTGCATGTGGCACAGTAGTTCATCTTTGTAGAGATTTATTATATTATTTTTTTTATTTTTTAATTGCATTTCATATTCCATATTATTTTATGTTAGCTTCAGGTGCACACCACAGTGGTTAGACAATTATATAATTTATGAAGCAATCCTCACCTATCGTTCTAGTACCCACCTGGCACCTTTGTAGAGATTCTTGAACATCAGTATGCATCAGTCAAGACTCTCATGGTTGAGATACAACTCAAATTAGTTAAAGGAAAGGGGGGGGCATCTATGCACCCAAGTAACAGAGGTCCAAGGATGGAGCTGGCTCTAGGGATGGTTGGATTCACAAGTGCCACCAGGACTCCATTTATTCTCTCGAGTCACCTCTGCTTTTCACTCTGTGGGCATTGTTCTCAGGCCCGCTTTCCCCCAGTCAGAGTGAGATCCTAGGCCCACAGCCTGTCTAGTGGAAGGGAGATCTTCTCAATAGTTCCAACAACAGCCAGTGAGTTGAAACTCAGTGTCTGTGATTGGCTGGCTTGAATCACGTGCGCTTCCTGTAGCCCCAGAGGCTAGGATGCTCTGAGTAGTCAGACCTTGGCCACATGTCCACTTCTGGAGCAGGAGGGGTCAACGCCGTCCAAACTACTAGGCTGATGGTAGATGAAAGTTGTTTCTCAGAAGAGAAGTTTGGGAAATGGATCTTGAAAAACACAAAGCAAGACTCAGCTGTGGAATTAAAGCCTCCCTGCCCCACCCCCACACGTCCAAAGAGCCCACCTAATTTCTTTCAGTGTGAACCACATTGTACTTGCTGACAACCTTTTTAGTTTAACAGAAAATGTCAGCCATGTAGGTAATAAGCATGCCTTCAGTTAACTTCAAAAGTTATGTTTATACTTTTTCAAACCTCTTGTGTTCTTATTTAACCTCTGTAGGGTTGGTCAGGCTCTTAATGATCACATGTTTCAGATGAGGAAGGCAAAGAGAAGTTCAATGACCTGCAAGAGAGTCTACTGCCAGATGGCAACAGATTCCAGTTGGGGAATCGTTTTCCTGATTTCTAATCAAGCGGGTCATTTTCTTTTCTTAAACACTCACAGAGAGGATTTCACAGAAATTACATTTCACAAACCAAATTAAGTACATCAGCGCTGCGCTGTGTTTGGGGTCCCTAACATGTGGCATTGTCCCAGGTTCCCATCTTTTAGTCGAGCGGAGACATGCTGGTCTGGCGTCTGGGCTGGACTGAGGCAGGAGGAGTGGGAGGGCGATAAGCGGTACCCCATTCTCTCCCACCCCTCGATTCTGGCAATCAGCAAGCCCAGCCGTCTCCCCACACACAGACTCTTGTGCCCCACGTTCTCCAGGCCAAAGTGTCATGCATCTGTGTCTTGTTTGTTGCACAAGAGAGCAACCGCAGCCTCAAGCCTTGGAGGAGAAGCTTCTGGCTCCCCTGGGTCATCCCTAGCAGATTCTTCTTCTAAAATGAAGGGCAGCAGGATGCCAAGCTCATATTGGAGGTGGGGTGGCAGTGACTTCCACAATTCAATACTTGGAAAATGCTGAAGAAGAATCAACAACATACACATACAGTGAACTCCTGCTACCTGGACTCATCAGGTAGAAAGAAAATTTCTAGATAAGTGAGGACTCAACTGTTCACATTTACCCTATTCTCTGAACCATTTGTTATTTAAAATTTTCAAATCATTAATTACACAATTCAAAAAATCAAGACAATACGAAACAAGATTCTGTGAAAAACCTTTGTATTTTTCTCTAGCCACATTTTTCAACTCACTCTCCTTATTGGTACCCACTTTTTATGAAAATATAAGCAGAGTATGACTGGTGTGGCCCAGTTGATTGAACACTGGACTGCAAACTGAAAGGTCACTGGTTTGATTCCCAGTCAGGGCACATACCTGGGTTGCAGGCCGGGTCCCCAGTAGAGGGTGCGCAAAAGGCAACCGCGCATTGATGTTTCTGTTCCTCTCTTCCTCTCTCCCTTCCCCTCTCTAAAAATAATTAAATAAAATCTTTTTAAAAATACAATCAGAAACATGTTTAAAAATGTTTTCCCTTTAACCTCTATCCCAGAAGTGGCATACTGTAGTTTTCGGCCATTTTTTTTGACTAAGCAAGTTATCTTAGAGATGTTTCCCAGTCAATACATAGAGAGCATCCTCATTTCCTAGTTCTGTTTTGCAGTATTCCATCGCAAGACTGTGCCCTCATTTGTTGATGTGTAAAAGCACAATGTTCTCAGAAAGATAAGGATGTGTAAGTGATCTGTAGCCTTTCAAAGAGATACCCCAACCAGAAAGTGGGTAGAAAAGGGACAAGATTTGAAAAGGTAGGGACAAAAGTGTGAGATCATAAAAAGCTTGGGAGAACTGGGCTTTTATCACAGAAATCTTTTAAACTCTTTCACACTTTCTCTTAAATTGAGGATGCTGGCTATAAGTTCACTTTCCTTTGGTGACAACACTTGATGAACAATCTCGTGGTTTCCAAACTTGTGCAATTGCAAGTGGATGGATGACCTTGTACATACATCATTGCACATGTGCAAGGAAATTTCTGTGGGAGAAATTCCCATAAGTGGGAATGCTGGGACAAATGGGAACTGTATCTCTAGTCTGACCACTGCCGTCTGTTACTTTTAGAATCTTTCTACTTGAGTATTTTTTATTGGAAAATCTTCCCAACTATTTCACACAGTCTCCTAAACTGAGAATGCCAACTATATGATCACTTTTCCTGGGTGACTCATTGATTCATCTGAGTCAGTTGTGCTGTAGACAGTGTGGGACAGAGGCCAGCTGACTTGGTCACTGTTCTAAACCCTCTCCCTCTCATTCTCCTTTTATTTAAACACCTGGGACGGAGGGCAGGGCTGTTCACACCCCTTTCTGCAGACAGTAGGACTCTACTGTTTTCTATCTCCACCCTCTGGCTCCTTTTCATGGTCAAGAGTGTCTCTAGGTCTCCTGGGCTTTTTATTATAACCTCATATTTTGGCCCTACCTTTTCTAATTCTGACCCCTTTCTACACACTTCCTCTTTTGGGTATCTCTCTGAAGGGCTGGCACATCACTTACACATCCTTATCTTTTTGAGAACATTGTGTTTTTACAGACATCAGCCATCGATCAGAATATTCCGTTTTCCCGCAGATGGAACATGTCTCACAAATGCATCATTATAGAACACCTGCGGGGAATCCACAGCCTGACCCTTCCTGACCTTGTAGGTGGGTGGTCCGTGCAGAATGACCCTGTGAGTGGGGGACAGCAGCAGTGCAGGGTACACAGAGAAAAAGAAGAAACTCCAGCTTTCAGAAACTTAAAAAAATTAGAAATCATAGACTTTAATTTTATTTAGCTGTACCTTTTATGTAATTTTTAAAAATTAATAAATTTGACCTTTTAGATTCAGGGTAAAACTGAGTGAAGTCCTGATTCATGTGGTTCAGTTGGTTGGGCATCACCCTGCAAAGCAAAAGGTCGCCAGTTTGAATCCTGGTCAGAGCACATGCCTGGATTACGGGATTGGTCCCCTGTCAGGGCTCGTTTGAGAGGCATCGATATTTCTCTCATTGATGTTTCTCTCCCTCCCTCCCTTGTCTCTCTAAAAATAAATAAATAAAATCTTTTAAAAAATTGAGTGAAAAGTACAGAATTCCCTCACATCCCCTGCCAGCCCACATTTACAGCCTCCCCAAAGGTCCCCATCTTCCATCAGAGCCTTTGCTCTAATTGGTGAACCTACATCAATATATTGTCATTACCCACAGTCCATAGTTTACATTATGAGGGTTCCTTCTTGGTGTCGTACATTCTATGGGCACGGACAAATGTATAATGACATGTGTCCACTATTGTGGTATCACATAGAGTAGTTTCATTGTCTTGAAAAAGCCTCTTATTACTTTGACAAAGCAAGTATTATTTGGAATTACCTACGGGGAAGCATCCTAAGTTTTTCAGTTCCAGGTATTCAGGGACTTTGGCTTAACCACCAAGGACATTTGTCTACCTGCTTGCATTATCGCTCAGGTTCTGTTAACACTGAGCACCTACCATACTGAAGGCACATTATAGTTACTAAGGAAATTCAGGTGCAGTGAGGCGGTCACCAAGAACCAAATGTTGGGGCTAGGACCGGATCCAGAGCTGTGACTCCTACAGCCAACCTTTTCTAAGAGGACAATGGAATCGTCAACAATCATCACGTGATTATGAATTCATTTGTCAGCTTTTCTGGGGTCATAGAATACGAGGCACTGAGGAGTGAAGTTCCTAAGCTGGTAAGTTGAGAAAAATGGGTGAAATGTTTGGGTTGTTGCTTCAAAAGGGCAGGTCCTAGTTGAACTCTGTGCATCTAAGGCCAGGGGCCAGAGGGTCAGAGTGGGTATCAGGAGTAGGAGCACCGTGGAGAGGGCTGTCTGCCACACCCGGTCTTTTTTGGGCGTTTGAGGTTAGCTCTCCAGCACTCACACACAACTCCGGAGGAGGAGCACTGACTGAGGCTGTGGGGTGGGGGCTTAACAGTGTGATTAAGGCAGCTGAGAGGTGTGCTTTTTTGGGACTCAACTCTTAATGTGCTTTTCCTCTGCTTGGTGCCATGAGAGGCTCTGAGCTGTCCTCTGTTCGGAAAGAAAGATCTGCTCTCTGCTCCCCAAGGGGGACATCAAAGTGGGACTCAAAGGCTTTGGCTGCTCCCTGGATGGGTAAGAGGTGTCCTCAGGGTTCACACCTGTAGGGGTCCAGGTCTGGCCTGAGACCCCCCCAGGAGATACAGAGTTATCTGAGCCTCCCGCAGCAGCAGGAAGCAGAGAAGGTCTCAAGACTCTCTGAGTCCTGGGTTCCAGCTCTCCTGCTCCTCAGGCTAAATTAGCACAACTGATAGGAATGCCCTGAGGACCCGTTTCACCTTCTTGAATGAGCCTTTTGCTCAGGGTCAGCCCAGAGTAGCTAGTACTGGGTGCCACCCAAGACACATGATTTAAGGCGCAGAGTGATGTATCTAGAGTCAGCCAGTGATTTGACAGCTGCTAATGTAGCCTTTAACACGTGAATTAAAATGAATACTGAGCTCAGTTCAGTCTGTCATTTCCTCTTAATACTTGAAAAGCTACAGTTGTGTTTGAAAGTTCCCTCAAAAGGCTCTAGCGGGTGAATTTATTCTTCTGCTTGACTGCACTTGGAACCCGTAAGTAAGAGCCACCTTGTAACTGAGACTGGGAAAATCCCTGGTCTCTCTGGCCAAGAGAAGAAGCAAAGGTATGTTCTGAGGCTTATTAAATAATTACCTACCTGTTGACATGTGGTGGGGGGAGGAAAAAAGCTTAGGTGCTGGCAAGTATGAAGAGAGATTAGTAAGAATCTGGGGTCATGTGGCTTATAAATGAGGTAGAACATTCCAATGTTCCCCGACCTTTGGTTCAGGTCAAACCAGGGGATGTTCTTCTGACTCAGTTAACCAGGCCTTGGCAGGTATGCTGTTATTTTGGCTGCCTAAGTGGCCGCAGTCAACTGTGATCCAGTTAATCCTGAAGATACAAGTTGTTAGTTGTTGGAAGCAGACACACCAGTTGAGTTGGAGAGGAGAAAATGGGGAGTGAGGAAACCCAGAATTAATTGGCCATGTTGACTTTCAACCTGAAGTTGGTCTGATGGCAGAATAGGGCAGGTTTCCTAAGATGATAAATTATTCTGAGACTAATGCAATTCAGAGCTTCGAAGGGGGTGGGTGGTGGTAGGGAGGATGTTCTCAATTCCATAATACCATTTATTGGTGTGCCCAAAATGTCAGCCATTTGTGTCTTTGCTGGATTTTTTGTCATGCTATGTACTGCAGTTTACTTAACACATTTTAATGACTCTGTTTTGAACTTAATTTTAAAGAAAAATCTTTTCTCCCACTGGCCCTCCTCCTGCACTGCTTAGCTTGTAGAATGGTGTTACCATCCACTGGGTGACCCAGGGCAGAAACTCTGAGAGTCCTGTCCTAGACTCCCTACCCCTTTTGCCTATTTTATAAACTTTATCTCCTGTGTACAGGGTGAACAGGTAATTACCATCCCAAACTGGGCACTATTCAGAAGTGTACCTGGAGTAAACTGAGTTTGTCTGGAGCAAATGGAGATGTGTGGCCAGCCCATCTGCATGGTCTTGAACCCTCTTCCTCTCCATTTCCACCATCACTGTCTTTGGCCCTCGTATTTTGCACAGACTAGTGCAGTAGCTCACTATTGTTTTCCTTGATCTTAGTCCTGGTCCTTCCAAATACATCCTACATATTTCACATACATATTTCATATGTCACCCTCTTATTTAAAATCTTTCATTGTCTCCCCATAGCTTCATGATAAATTCCAGATTCCTTAGTGTGGCCGACAAGGCCTTTCATAGACCTGATTCCTTTTCGCCCTTTCAGCCTGTGAGCTCATTCATGCATTTAATCATTCATTCATTCAACACTTACTGAGAGCTACTCTGGGTTGGCACAATGCTGGGCTCTGGAATATAACAATAATGTGTGTTTCTGCCCTCAGGGGGAGTGGAGACACAGCCAAGAAAACTACAGGACATGTGTCATGGTGAAACACTGTACTCTGATCTTGCTATTCAAAGTGTGACCCAGGGACTAGTGGCATAAGTGTTACCTGAGAGCTTGATAGAAATGTAGAAGCCTAGGGCCCAGGTCCAGACTCACTAAATCTGAATCTGCATTTTAACAAGATGCCCAGGTGATAGGAGTGCACGTTAGTTTGCAAAGTCTTGGTCTCTGGCATCAGGCTAGTTGCAGCACTTAGTTCAGATCCTCAGGAATGGTCATGCCTGGAGGGAGACTTGCAGGAAGAGAAGATGGAGTTTGCTAAATGAAAGGGAGGCAGGAGAAGGCACATATAGTGAAGGGAACTTCACGTGCTATGGCACAGAGGCAGGAGACCACATGTGCTGTTCGGTGGAAATGACAAGTTGTTCAGTGTTTGGGGAGCACAGGATGGGGACTCACCTAACTCAGAGATACCCTTATACAAAGAAAACATTTGATCTATTTTGGGACCTCCATTTCTTCCATGAGCCAAGTCTGGAAACACAGTGATTTAGAACAAATACTTTTATGGGTAGAGACAGACAGCAGGATAGTGGGGGATTGCTTCGTGGGGACAGAGTTTCTGTTGAGAGCAATGATTGGTTCTGGAAATGGGTAGTGGTGATGGTTGCAATGTTGCAGTTGTACTTAATCCCACTGAATCAAACACTTTAAAATGGTGAAAGTGGTCATCATTATGTTATGTATGCTTTGCTACAACTTAAAGAAAAGGAACGAGTGCTTTGGAGTCGAAGAAGACTTGATTTTCAAGTTCCCGCTCTGCCACTTCTTGCAGACCAGGGCTTTGTAAACTAGTGTGCACTTTGGTCACTGAGGCAAGTCACGTAACTTCTTGGAAGCTCAGCGTCTTTATCTGTAAGATGGGAACAGTGGTGGCACCTGCCTTACAGAATTGTCACAAGGATTCACTGGAGCATGCTCGTAAAGGAGCTGGGAGCTTGGTCGGTTATTCCTATGCCCATGGGAGCCGAAGAGCTCGGCCGTCACACAAAGCCTGGCACAGCATCATGGCTGTTAGGACCCCTTCCACCTCCTCATTGACGGCAGCAGTGGTTTTCAACTCTGGCTGCATATTAGAGTCACATGGAGAGCTTGTAAAACCCCACTTCCCAGAGCAATGAGATCAATTTCAGGAAATGGGGCAGAAGTACCATAATTCTAGGTGATCCCGATGTGCAGCCAAGGCTGCAGAACTCTGTCCTGTACTAGTGGTTTGAAAATCTTAGTGAGACTCAGAACCCCCTGGAGGGCTTGCTAGAACACGTCCCGGGTCCTCTCGGGAGTTTCAAGTTCAATAGATAAAGAACAGCATCTGCCCCCCCGCCACCCCATTCCATATTCTATCTAGTGGCTTTTTCTTTCCTTTGCAATCTGCATTGTTCTACCCACTAACTTACCTCTTCCAGACCCATTGCTCTACTGAAGTATTTCTTGAAAACATTTGCCAACCACCTTCTTCAGGCCGATGGTCTCAAAAGTGTTCAGCCTATTCTGTCTTCAGACAGTTTGCCATGTCTCAAAATTCTCCTTTGAATTCAAAGCCTCTGCTCTTCGGGGTTTCCTCATTTCTCTTTTCCTCTCCCTCCTTCACTTGGAAGTGGGGGGATTGTCATGTGGGGGAATTGACCATTGCTTTGGGCCTTATATTTATCCCTTAAAAAAGAACAGTCTTAGGAGTGAGACAGACCTGGTTTCATATCTTGTACTTGGGCAATTCAGTCAAGCTCTGAGTCTCATTTTCCTTACTGGTGAGTCATAGGTGGTCATAATAAGGCCCCTGTGAATAATAATACATTCCTGATACATAATACTCAACTATATTAGCTACTATAGTGTTTCACCTTTAAGAACAAGGTGGAATCGACCTTGAGGAGAGCTCCAGGAGTGGTGGGAATAACCCATGAGATGCTGAAGGCAGGACCAGGTCCATCAAAAACACAGCACAGAGCAATAAAACCAGGATTTAACAAGAGGCAAGGAAATGGTCTTAACCGGGAATTTTCTAGGAGGCCTGGGCAGACATGGAGGACAGAGGGGGTCTGGTCTGACAGAGGAAACTGACCGAGAGATTCCTTGTAACTGCATTAAAATGTGAGCCCGGAGGCTGGTCCGTGCACAGGGAGGATATTATTAACAGACTATGGAATGGCCCCAGAGAAAACCCACTGGGGGATTCAACCTTATCAGTGTGAAATTTAGTCTCTTTGGCAAGAACCAAAGTGCTGAAGAACCTGCTACAATTTGCCCCATTTATTACAGTCATGTGCAAAACATGACCGCAAGTGTTACCCAGAGCTCTCGTTACAAGATAAGGCCTCTGCGTGCAGTTTCCCTGTTTATTCAGCAGGATGGCTCACATGTTGAAATTTGAAACTCCTTGGGTGAAGAATCCCTCTGCAGGCTGTACCAGATGTTGCTTGTGTAGCTTCCCGAGCCCAGAAAGATGAGTTAATCCTTGAAGGAAATTATTCTGAACTTGCATCAAACTCAGAGGCTTTGATCCAACAGCCGTGGC
This sequence comes from Artibeus jamaicensis, assembly GCF_021234435.1. Classification (NCBI taxonomy): domain Eukaryota; kingdom Metazoa; phylum Chordata; class Mammalia; order Chiroptera; family Phyllostomidae; genus Artibeus; species Artibeus jamaicensis. The sequence continues at coordinate 15,139,174 of NW_026521486.1, read as the reverse complement.
AATAAAAAACAAGGCTATGAGAAGAGCTGTGGGTGGTAGTCCTGTCTCCGAGAAGGGACAGGGACACTGGCCAACGGCTGCATTCCAGAAGGCCTCCAGATGCACAGAGCCTGGAGCAGAGGGCCTCACTGAGTGCGATGTTGTGAAAACCCTGCCCTTTAGACACATGCAGCCACAAACGAGAACTTCCTCACCTTCTAAAGATCCTACAAAAATATTGTCCCCTCCAAGATGCTTCCCCTGAATGTTCCAGGCCTCATGGAACCCACTACCTTCTACCTTCTCTAACTTTCATCGTCCATAGCACAGTGCTTGCCACTTGTTACATATGTATATGTACAAGCTCGCATATCTCACATCCATAGTCGTATTTCTTTAGGTAATGCAGTAAGTTCCTACAGTCCTAAGCCAAGAATGTATGTATTTATCTCTGAGTGCATAACACTCTAAGAAGCATCACGTGAGTCATCTTTTCATCTCTGAAATCTAGTACAGTTCCTGGCCCATAGTGACACTCGATAAGCGAACAGGTGCTCGTGGAATGAATGAACTCATTGGCTGATGTCTGAAGTGAGTTGGCAAAGAAAGGAAGATCTAACAGGCACCTCTTGTTTTGTTTGCCCAGCCCCTCTCCCTCCCACACCCAGAAGTTGCCTCTCCCTTGGCCCCACCTTTGTGGTGCCCCCAGGGGCTACCATTTTGTTTTGTCATTGGGCTTGACCTGACTTGAACTGCTTCACTGAGTATTTCGCTGTTTTGTTTTTTTTTTGTCTTGGAAGCAGAGGGAATATTGAGATAGTGGCTTTCCAGTGGCCAACACTAGCTAGATATGCTGGTAAATTTGGGAGCTATGGAACCCACATGCTTAACCTGTTGGAGAAAGCTGACCACGAGCTAGAATGAAGAATGAAACTAATGAAAGAGTGACAGGAGGCACTGAGACGAGAAGAGGCCGGAGTCCTGGATGGTCCTTAAATTCCCAGTCTCAGGCGTTCCCATGCCCAGGCATGTTCTTGTCTTTGAGTTTCAAAGACATCACGTTAATTCTTTTAATAACCCCCTCTTTTGCTTAGCTAAGTTTGAGTTAGGTCTCTGGCACTTACAACCTCACAAGTCCTAAATAAATTGTCTGCCTTGTGATACTCAATGAAAAAGAATGGACGGATAAAATCTCATGCCAAGTTATGAAGCCTGGTGACTAATTTTTCATAACATCCCATCCTTATTTGTGGTTTTAATAAACAGCTCTTTGAAATCCACCCCCAGAGCTAGCACAGTGCTGATTATAGAGAAGGCACAAGGGATACAGGCGTGTTTCTGGTAGGTCGATTCTTCATTTGTCATTTTCAATGACTTTTTATCCATGTGTGCATTTGCTCAGAAACTCGGGTGCTTGGGGCTGCAAGGCCATCTTGTGCAGGATGGAAATAATTGGTAAGGACTTTCTAAGGTGCACAGGGAGTGAGTGATAAGCCCTGACCAGCAGCCACAGGTGGAACACCAAAGGGTGATCTTCAAGAGCAGGGGTGATGGGAAACAGCCTTTGATAGCTCCATGGTGGAGAAGGTGGTTAGAGAGACTTACTGGTGTCCACATTTTCTGAACTTCACATCTAGGCACATGGTCCAGTGCACATGAGAAAATTTATGGGCACAATGGAAGAGCTTACTTGATGTGGCATGGCCAGCATTTCTGTTTACCATATTGTAGAGTTCATCTTTAGCATTAAATTTTTCTCTAGACAGGCTGGTCTACTCATTACCACCCAGATGGACTGTGTAGGTTTTATCCTTGCCATATTTGCTCACAAAACTCCTGGTGCCACTTATCTCTCCCTGCCTTACTTCATCTCCTTCCTTTCGTAGTAAGCTTATCCTCCATGTCCAGTTTATCCTGCCTCCTCCAGAGGTGACTGCTGTGACTCATCTGCCACACTTGGAATTTCCTCATTCATTTGAAGAATGGCAAGTACATGCCATATACCCTTGTATCCACACTCCCTATTTCCATGAAAAACATCACTAATTGACATTGTTGCTCTTTCCCATCGACACTGTTGGAAACCCAGAATTCTTCTCAACACAGCCCTCGAGGGGCCACCAAGTGCTCACTGGAGTTGGCAAGTGACACAGACCTCGTTGTTCTCTCTGATCCATTTCCTTTATTGTTATTTGAAGTTTCCAGGTGTGTTTGTCTTCTTTCTCCAGCAGGGCTCTTAAGTCCTTGAGGGCAGGGACCATAATCGTAATAACTAATGTCAATGTCAAGAATCCTAGCAACGACAATAATAGCAACAAAATAGTTACTGAATACTTGTCTATGTGGGCACTGTGCTGACCATGTTGCATGTACTTATTAATGTAACCCTCGGCACAATTCTTTGAAGACGATATTAGTGCTATTCTTATTTAACAGATAGTAAGTCTAAGTCCTTTACTTATCAATTTGATTTTTTAAATAAAAATTTTATATATTTAAGGGTTAAACAGGATTTGATACACATGTACATAGTGAAATGTTACCATGTTCAAGCTAATTAACATATCTTCTCTTATAGTTACTATTCTTTCATTGTGATGAGAGCATCTTAAATTTATTCTCTTAGCACATTTCCAGTATTTGATACAGTATTAGTAACTCTATTCATGATGTTGTACATTAGATCCGAGGTGTATTCATCTCACATAACTGCAACTTCGTACCTTTTGACCAGCATTTCCCCACCTCCCTACCCCCTTGTAATGACCATTCTGCTGTTTACTTCTATGTATTCAACTTTCTAAGATCCACGCATAAGGGAGGTCTTGCAGGTTTTTTCTTGCTGTGTCTGACTTATTTTGCTTAGCATGAGTTTTCAGGTGCATCCGTGTTGTTGCAGATGGCAGGATTTCCTTCTTTTTTGAGGCTGAATAATATTTTATATATAAATTTGTTAATCCATTCATCTGTCAATGGACAGGCAAGTTATCCCCTTTTCTTGAATCTTAAATATGACAAATAACTTGTCCAAATATACCCAACCAGATGTGGCAGACCCAGAAACTTGACCTCCAAACCTTTGCTCTTACCCCAAGTGCTATATCAACTTGCCCATCTGTGCATCATTCAGCTAGCACAGAGCTGTATGCACAAATAAGCATTTGTTGAATTAAGGCCTTTTATAAAACAATAAAGTCCTCCTAAGAGACAGAGAGAAATTGAATTAAAAATACCAGAAGCAATTTCTTCTCCGAAGAGTTAGAACATGCTTAAAAGGGGTCTGCCTCACTTCCCAGTGTCCTTGGCTGAAGGCAATGCCGTTTCCCATTCCCCAAGGGAACATGCTTTAGGGGGGCAGAAATGCTGAAGACCAGCTGTAAGGGGTCCTCTGGTGGAGGAGCAGCTCTGGGAGTGTGGGACCCTCCTGATGACGGGTCCTCCCAGTGGCTCCACTACCATCCAGTCACTGGCACCTCCCTGGGACTCAGTTTCCGAATTCGTAGAACGATTCGTCTTGATTCTATTAGCACTTCCCAGTATCTTCTCAACTAGCTCTGCAAAAAGTTCATCTAAAAAGTGTTTCTGTTGTCAAGTACTATTGGGAAGTTGCATTTCCCCTTGGGAGACAACGGACCCATATTACAGGCTCTGAAAAGGCTGTCCAAAAAAGAGCCTGATCATTTAACATTTACTTAATGCTTGTTTAATGCTGCATTTCCTACCCCTCCCTTTAGTTTTTATACAATAACTGCTAATATCTCTCAGAGCTGTACTTGTACTGCTTAGTACAAGTACTAAGTACAAATACCTGTACTTAGGTTGGAAAAAGCAATTGGCTAAATATTTTCTAAAGATCATTTTTAACACTCTGTATTTAATAATAACTCTATGAAATAATAATGTAACCACTGTAAACTGCTTCTGTTGAATGGAAGATGGAATCACTATTTTGAATTTCTGAGATTGCTTCATCAGAAAAATGGAGAGGGTGAGCTGTTGACAGGGGTTTGCAGTACACACAGCCCTGTGAGTTCCTGAAATGGACAATAGGGGGCACCCGTGGACTGCCGTAGGGCCGCCTCTCTCCAAAATGGGCAAGAAAAGGCAAAACCCAAGATGTAGCAACTAAAGCAATTCCTTTTCCAACTGAATGGAAAGCTAGTGAGAGCCAACTCCTCTCCCTTTTGAATCTGTCTCCCTCTTCTTCCTTTGGAGAAAAAAATGGGAGAAAATCAGGATGGGCAACAGCCCTTTTGCCCTTTAGGTTTAGAGATAGAAAATGATCTTTGAAGTAGCTCTTTTCAACTGCCTGCCATTGGTCGTGTTCACTTGGGGGCAGCTCCATTTGGTGGTAGACATTCTTATTGGACCAGAGGCTGGCAGTTTAAAAAGGAATTTTTCTTTCCTTCATCGATTCTGTCATTTTGAAGACAAAAATTTTTACAGGTGAAGAAAACAACAAACTGTATTAGGATATGTTCTTTTTTAAAAATGTATATGTTTATATTTAATCCACACCATATTTCAAAACAGAATATGAGGTACCTTAAAATGTATAAACAAGAGATTGTAAATAAGTTTTCACATAACACAAAGAAAACCAAAGGCTGAAAAGTAAAACGGAAGCAGAGACAGGCTGTGTTACCTGAAATTTCTGCCTAGAGACCTGTACTCCTGCTACAATTCCTACGAATCCCATTGCTTCGGAACACCATCCTACAAAGTGGAGGGACTGGACATAGTTAACCCAGTTTTACAGGTGAGGCAACTGAGGTACAAAGAGCTTAACTGATTTTCCCAAGTTAAGACAGGCAGAGACCAGATCTAAATGTCCTGACTTCTAGTCCAGATAGAAGTTTCTGGTGCCTGGGCTGCTGTGGGTGGGGGAAGAGATGCAGGGAACACAGGGTTGGCCCACTAGATGCTTCTTTTGCCCTGTCTTGAGGGCCAAAGCCCTCTGCTGCCTGCTGTCTCCCCAGCGCCCCTGACAGTGCGGGTGCCACCCCCACTCTGCCACCTCACCCTTACACACTTGCTTCTTAAATTGCATAGTCATCTGGTTTACCGGTCCCTCCGGGGCTAATTCTTGGCTAAGTGGCCGGTTGAGGATATACATTTAGGATTGGACATATATGTACGTTAAGGCAAATCATAAACCAAAGGTCATAATTATGGGAATGACATCTTGGTGTCAAGAAAATAAAGATCCTTCTAATCTCGGGGCTGTCTACACCCAGAGTGGGCGGGCACATGAGGGGAGGTGCTGCAGGGTAGGTGGTCCCCACCCGTGCAGCAGGTCTGCTGCAGGATCCGTGCCCGCCTGTAAGGGACAGGACAGGCAGGGGCCTCCTTGGCCTCTACTATTGGTTTAGATGCCTCTGACTCTGCTTCCAAGTCTTCCAGATGTTAGGAGACTTTTTTTTTTTTTACATTTTCTTACAAACTTTTTGCCACACATTGATGGAGTAAATATAACATAAATAAATAAATATTGAGTTTAAAACCAATTAGGCTCTTTCCATTTGAGATCATATTGTATTTCCCCCTTATTACAATCAACATAGTTTGGCCCCTGAAGCTGTTTCTCATGATAGTAGCTCTCTCTCATGATAATGTCTCCCTCTGACAATAGTGGCTGCCTGTTGTGATATGACACAGCCAGTAGCTGCCTGTCATGTCATTGTCCAGCCCTGTGGCTGCATGTCATGAGATTTAGGGGACTCCGAGAGAATATCCATTGCTGTGCCGCTCTAGCCCTGCCTCACCCTTCTCTGACAACCTTTCACAAGAGCTTTCTGAGGTTGACATCCTCATGGAAAGTGTGATGGCAAGCAGGAGAATTCCCCAGGCCTACTGCGGTCGGGGAGACCTTTCTTACCCTTTAATTTTACCTAGAGAGGCCACCTAGCCCATACAGCTTTGCTTCCTGGAACAACCTGACTCTTCCTATAGTTCTTCACAAAGCTTTCTCTTTAGGTTGCTGTTTAAAGGTTTTTGCTAAAATCCCTGAATTGTACTTATATTTGTGAAAGTCTAAAGGCCTTTCTCGCTGAATCTTGATGAATACAGGAAAACCTGAACATCAGGCAGCCTTGTACTTTAGTCTCTCCTGATGTCATGGGTTGTCCCCACCTGAGCAACGGCAGCGAGGCTGATGGTTTTAGGTGTGCTCAACTTGATCTGGTGATAGATGGGCATGCTGAGTAATTGGGAGACTATTGCAATAGCCAAGATGTAAAAGGCCGGGTCTAAGTTGTTATCAAGAGCCTCAGGCCTCACCCACAAGTTGCATTCCCACAAAGCTGGCGGCCAGGATTATTCCCGCCAAGCAAGACGCTGAAGAATTCCTCTCTTGGGTAAAAATGCCACCTTGTGAAGAGGCAGACAAATGTGCTGATGGAGCTTCAGTGATGAGAGCTGTGGACCACAGGATCCGGATATAAGTTCATTTTAATTAATTTATTTTTTTATAAACTTTGGGCCTAAGACACACAGTAAGACTTCTGAATGAGGTGGCAGGCTATACAAGGCTTGGGGGCAAAAGAACTGTATATAACTTTTTCTACCACTTCTTTGACATTTTCCTGCAAGGAAGCAGGTAGACCTCCCTACTCAAGTCAACTCAACAGATTGGAGTGACTGGTTCTAAGGTGATCTTGTCACTTTTTTCTACACCCTCCCTCATTGTCTACTTCCCCCTCCCCTCATTGTGCCCCTACACATAGCTTCCCACTTAGAAAAGAAATGTTACATAGACTTAATTTTTTTTCTTTAAGAGAAAAGTAACAGAGGACAGAAGAATCACGTTGCTCTGATGGGAATTCTCCACATTGCAGGCTCAGAGGAACTTTGAACTTGGAGGGTCTTCAGTATCAACTGATCTCATGCTTTCATCATATACATGAGGATGCCGGGGTCCCCAGGCCATGCAGGGAGGTACCAGCCTGGCCCACCCCTGAGCTTCTAGCTGCCTTCCCCTTCCATTGACTTGCCCCGGAGCCTGCTCCCAAGCCCTTGGGAGACGTCAGGTGCTCATCTCCCCAGACAAACACTCACAGGCAACAGTCACGCCCCACCCTGGCTGCACGCTGCATGGAGGGTCTCGTTTTTGACATCCCACTCTTGTCCCATTAAGAACGGTGGGAAAATTGGGCTGGGAGCAGGGCTACCGGGCCAGCAGGTAAAAGTACCACTCACCTCTCTCGGAGAGGACTGCTGGGAAGAGCATGGACGCTGGAAATGAAGCAGTTTAAGCTCTTTGGAAAGTTCCTAGTGCCTTAGGATTCCAGGAAGTGCCAAAGCACAGAGTCGCAGAAGAGGAAAAGATTTCTGAGAAAAGGATGACATGAATACACAGGGGCCGGCGAAAGTTGGTTTACAGTTGTGAGAACACGAGCAGTTTATTGCTGTATTATTATTTAGTAAGTATTGTATTATTTATTTGTACTATATAAACCTACTTTTGTTCACCCCCGTATGTTGGACACCTCCCACGTTATTGGACGTATTGTTTTTCAGCCTCACAGTCACGCTCAGAGGTCGGCCCACTGCGATCGCCTTTTTGTAGAGGGGGAATAGAGGACCAGGGTGGTTGTGGAAATGGACCCAAGTCGCTGAACTGGTAAGCTAGGGCTTAAACTCAGGCCTGTTTGGGCTTCTCATAACTATACACCATTAGTTTTTGTTCTTTTAAAAATATATTTTATTTATTTATTTTTAGAGAGAGGGAGAAAGAGAGGGAGAGAAACATCAATGTGTGAAGACAAAACGTCAATCAGCTGCCTCTCACACACCTGCAACTGGGGACCTGGCCCGAAACCCAGGCATGTGCCCTGGCTGGGAATCGAATCAGCAGCTTTTCAGTCCACAGGCCAGGGCTCAATCCACTGAGCCACGTCAGCCAGGGCCACTGCTTTTTGTTCTTCCTGTTTTCTACTACGATGATGCTCAAGCCATATCCTTTATGTGTGAAAGATTTTTTTACCATACTTTCTTCAAATTTGCCAGGTAATATTCCACAACCATAGTTGTGCCTGCCTTTCAAAATCATTAGAGTGAGCAAGTTCTTCCCGGCATCTAACTTAAATCCCTCCAGATGCCACAGACCCTGCCCTCAGGGAACATGGGAAATGGCCACACCACTGCAGGCAGCAGCAGCTTCCCAGCCCTGGTTCCAAACTGCTTCTGTTAGAACAATTGTCAATTCAAAACACATGCGCTGTCATGAAGCCTCACACCCACCCAGACACTCCACTCTGGGTCCCATCTCGGGTGAGCCTAAAATACCTGTCACTCAGAACCGAGCCACATCATCCATATGGTAATCAAAACAGATCAAGGCTTTTCTTTCACCCTGTTCCTGAGCTGAGTTCTGACCTGATCCCCTTTCCAAAGTATATTCTAGGGCTCATATTGTGTGCGATCAAAGATAGAGCCTATCTACATCTGAGCTGTCAGGAACCGGAAGACAACATTTCTTACATGGGGAAATTTGGGCACCCTCTTTGATTCTTTACAAATAGAAAAATGCAGCCTGGCAATTCTTTTGCAAACATATATGGGTGTAGGGCATGATAGAAGAATATTATAGAACACAGCAGTACACCAACTTGCATGTAAGAGCAAGTGAAGGTTTGCAGAAACTGTAAAATATTTGGAGCTAAAAGATCTGGGTGTGAGTCCTATCACAGGCCCTTACTAGCTTCGTGATCTTTGGCACATTACTTACATCTCTCTCTTTCTCTCTCTCTGAGAGGGGAAGGGAGGGAGAAAGAGAGGGAGATAAACATCAACGTTTGAAAGATACATTGATTGGTTGTCTCTCATACGCCCCCAGCTGGGGAACCTGCATGTGCCCTGTCTTGGAATTGAATTGGGACCTTTTGCTTCACAGGCAGGCACTCAATCCACTGGGCCACACCAGTTGAGGCTTAACCTCCTTTTCTGAAGCTTCCATTTTCTTCTCTGTGGAATGCAAATAGTAATCCATAACTCATACTCTAGTTGAAAAGATTCCTACAAAGTGCTCCATGAAAGTGTAAAGATACTACTATTAGCACCATTGCTGTTCCTGTAGCACTAAAAATAAAGCCCACCTCTGGGTTGAGAGAATAACCTTCCATCTTCCTTTTTCTGGGTACACTTTAAAAAAATTCTGGGTGTTTACTATGTGTCAGGCTTTCATGTTTTAAGCTTCATGTATATTAGCTCACTCCTCATCCTGGAAGGTCGATACTATCATTATTAGCCTCATTTTTCAGCTGAGTCAGAAGGGTGAAGCAAATTACCGATAGCAGTGAGCTAATAAGTAATTGAATTGATCAGGATTCTAATCGAATCCTGATTAGAATTCAGGATTCTGGATTTTAATTCCAGAAACCACATTCCTGAGCACGAGATCAGTTAGGACGCATGTAAACGTGCTGCGTTATTACTGAGAACAGAAGACTTGGTTGCCATGACTGACTAGTGGAAACGAAAAGGAAAATAAGGTCCCGGCCGGGTGGCCCAGTTGAGTGGAGTGTCATCCCATACACCAAAAGGCTGCAGGTTCAATCCCCAGACAGGGCACATACCTAAGTTGTGGGTTCAATTCCCAGCTGGGGAGTGTGCAGGAGGCGACTGCTCAATGTTTCTCTCTCTTCCCTTTCTGAAACCAATAAACATATCCTCGGCTGAGAATTTTTTTTAAAAGAAGAAGGAGGAATGGCTTCTCTTCCTATACAGCCTTTTGTTAATTTGTTAAAGCAGCATTTTAGAGAGAGAAGAGGAAAATGTCTAAGACAACTTTGATAATATTAAGGAATACCATATTTTGCTGTGCATAATGAACACTTTTTGCCCAAATTTTGGAGGGGAAAATAAGGAAACACATCATACATGGGTAGTACTAATTCTGTATCTATATAAATGTTTTATCTATATAAATAAAACAATATCTATATATATTGTTTTATTTAGGCTTATGTTTATGCATTAAAAGTATAACTCTAGAAAGTAATAATAATGTCCATATGCAAAACAATACCACTTTGGAGGTAACACAAGTTTGAAATAACAGTGGCTTGCACTAGATAGAAATTTGTATCTCTCTTATGTAGAAGTCCAGAGGTCGATAGTTCAAGACCAGACATGAGGCTCGGCTCTACCTGGTGCTCAGAGCTCCAGGCTCCTTCTCTATTTTGGTGCTACTCATACGTAGTCTCATCCCTGACAACCAGCATAGGTGCTAGAGCTTTAGCTATTACATCTGTAAGACACACAGCAGGATGCAGGATGGGGCAGGATAGAAAAGGGATAAAACACACACCAGTTGTTTGTTGTGGACTGCTCTGAGATGCGGCCACATGCCATTTGTGCCTACATCTTACTGATCCTATAGTAGCTGTGGGGTGGGAAATGGAGTTGTTATTCTGGGTGGCTTTTTGGCCAGGTGAAGACTGGAGGATTACATCACTAAAGGAAGGGGAGAGGTAGACGGGCTAGGGAGACGTTGGAGGAGGAGTGGGAGATGAAACTGCAGAGCAGGGCAGGGCTGGGTGATGGAAACCTACCGAGACACTGAAGTTCACCACTCTAATTGTTGGGTTCATCTCCCATTTCAGCAGGCACTAAGAGAAGGCAGAGCTGTTTTCTGAACACAGTTATAAACATTGACTGTCCCTCTGAAACCTTGCAATAGCCATTCCCAGAATACAATGCAGGTGTCCATTGTGGTGGTAGGCTTGACGCTGGTTCCAGTCTGAAACCCATGAGCTCATGAGGTTGGGAGATGGCTTCTGAGTCATGTCCCTAGAGAGTCCAGAGGGAGGATGTGGTGGGGAGGACACCAGGACAGACCACAAGCTCTAAGTTGCCCTTGGCTGGCTTCTCTGAACCCCCAGAGAGGGAGCCTGGATGCCACACACTGGGCAGTAACTCCATGGCTTCCAACGCCTTCTTCCATATGCTATTTCACTTGAAACAACACACACTAAGCATGTGGCAGGGATTGCTCTGCTCCTTATTTTTGCAAAGGACGAAATGAAGTCAGTGTCACCCTGTGGTGCTCAGTAGAACAAGGTGAGATTTTTAAAGTGTCTTTGCACAAGAGTGCCAGGTGTTTCTTAGGTTGAATTAACTTTGAGAAACATCATGCTCAGGGTGCTGAGTGAGACGGGAGGGTCACATGGAGGGTGGCAGATGAGTCACAGGATTCTAATGTCATGATGACTTCAAGTTTTATCTTTTATCATCATTGTTGTATCCCTACCTGGCACACTGTAGATACTCAATAAATATTCAGTGAAAGGATGTATGAAGGTTTAGGTGTCCAGCCTTCTTGGATCCTACTTTCGTCATGCCATGAAATAATCTTCGAATGTGTTCACACTTTTACGTGCTTAGTGCTGACAAGGTAGGAAATGCGTACTACTAAAACCTCCAACCTAGAGACAGAAACAGGTTAAATGAATTGCTCAAGTTTACACTGATAGTACACACCTGGACCAGGATTCCAACTCAGGCTCTTAAATATTTCACTGTCTTGTTTTCTAATAGAGAATAATTGTTATTCTTTCCGTGTCAGGAGATTTACCATAGCTCGAATCATTCCCCATGAAACAGAAAAAGTCTATTCCATAGATAACTAATATAACAGTTAACTTACTACATAGATAGCAGTCCCGTCACTCGACACCAGTGCTATAGAAAAGTTCCACTCTGCTTCTCAGACGGTTTGCTCATATTGAAGTGCCAAACTAGATTGGCAGAGAGGAGTATATATTGATCTTGAATGTTTACTCGTGAACACACATCTGTTTTTGTTAATGGAGATGAGGGCAATCAGAGTCAGCTCTCAGAAGCAGGCATTCTTGACGTGGAATTCACCCCCGTCTGTGAAGTTTTATCATCCTGTAGGCTGGAGAGCAGGTTGTCAGTTTGGACAGTGGCTTGTTTGACCCAGAAGCTTCTGGACTCTTCTGTTCTTTAAAAAGATCTGCTTTTTTTTTTGTTCAGAGCCCTTCACTGAAGTTGAACTTCAAGGAGATGTGAGATTATGTGGTGGAGTAACTACATCAAAAGGACCACAAGTAGACTTGGAGGAGTAAAACAGCTCTGCGGGGGAGAGTAAAACCCCTCTCTCTTCCAGCAACAAATTCAGAGAAGAGCTGAGCCGGTCCCCAATCTGCCTTCTGGGGGGGGCCCACCCCCCACTCCTCTGCTCACTTTGCATTCACTGCTCCAGCTCAGGCGAGGGTGGGGGAGGGGAGTTGTTGCCATTTCCTTATTTGCCGACATTCTTTTATCATAATACACACAGCAGAGCAAATATTGCCTTGTAACATGTTAGGCATTAGCAGCCTTCATGTGTTTTCTTAGAGGTTCTTCCTTTGTCTTAGATGCAGGCAAGCTGGCCCCTGCACTGCTGACCACTGTAACACCAGGGAAGGTGGGCCCATGGGTAGTTGGGTAGTGGGTTTCAGGAGGATTTGGCTTTTTCGCTCAGCTACTTTACCTGAAAGGAGAGTTGAAGACAGTTATATATGCTCCTTGGAGATAATCAACAGTGACTGGGTTTTGGGGATCCACCCCTACCACCCCAAGTGGTGAGAGCAGTTGTTGACTCATTGACTGACCGAACCCACATCCCAAGACATTTGGAAGAAGTACAACTTTTTCAAAGGTGCGGTATGGAAAAAATAGTGGAGGTGGGGGGTATGAATGTAGAGGGGCTTGATAGTAAGTGTCCATGAAGTGGTGCTGTTCATGAGCTGCCTTTGTATTTCCATCCTAACTCAATACAAATGTTGTGATTGCTTTCTTGGTTACAGAAGAAAGATGATGACTTATGACTCAACAGTTTCATGATTTCTTAGACTTTAACCATTTTTAAATTATATTTTATTGATTATGTTAGTACAGTTGTCCTAATTTTCTTCCCTCTGCTCCCCTCCACCTAGTACCCCTATTCCTTAGACAACCCCCCACCGTTGTTTATGTCCATGGGTCATGTGTATAAATTCTTTGGCTATTCCATTTCCTATAATATAATTTACATCCCCATGGCTGTCCTGTAACTGCCTATTTGTATTTTTGAATCCCCTTACCTCTTTACCCATTCCCTGACACCCCTCTCCCATTTGGCAGCCATCAAAATTCTGTGTTCACAATTCCACCTTTCTTTTTTTTTTTTTTTTGCTTAGTTTTTTTCAGTTGTTGATAGATATGTATCTATTGTCATTTTATTGTTCATAATTCTGATTTCTTCTTCTTAAGTCTCTTAACATTTAATATGACTTGGTGATGATGAACTCTTAGTTTTTTCTTGTCTGGGAAGCTCTTTATCTGCTCTTCAATTCTAAATGATAGCTTTGCTGGGTAGAGCAATCTTGGCTGTAGGTGCCTGCTTTTCATTACTTTGAGTATTTCTTGCCAATTCCTTCTGGCCTGCAAAATTCCTTTTGAGAAATCAGCTGATAGTCTTATGGGAACTTCCCTGTAGGTAACTAACTTCTTTTCTCTTGCTGCTTTTAAGATTCTCTCTTTATCTTTGACCTTTAGCATTTAATTATGATGTATCTTGGAGTGGGTCTCTTCGTATCCATCTTGTTTGGGACTCTCTGTGCTTCCTGGACTTGCATGCCTATTTCCTTCACCAAATTAGGGAAGTTTTCTTTCATTATTTTTTCAAATAGATTTCCAGTTTCTTGCTCTTTCTCTTCTCCTTCTAGCACCCCTATCCTGCAAATGTTGGACCTCTTGAGGCTGTCCCAGAGGCTGCTTATACTATGCTTGTTTTTTGGATTTTTTTCTTCTTGTTGCTCTGATTGGTTGTTTTTTGCTTCTTTGTGTTCCAAATCATTGATTTGATTCTCAGCTTTATTCGCGCTACTGTTGTTTCCCTGTAATATGTTCTTTATTTCAATTAGTGTATCCTTTATTTTTATGACTGTACCTATTTTATGCTGTTGAGGTCCTCACTAAGTTCCTTGAGCAATCTTGTAACCAGTAATTTGAACTCTGCACCTGATAAATTGCTTATCTCCATTGTATTTAGGTCCCTTTCTGGAGTTTTGATCTGTTCTTTCATTTGGGTCATGTTTTCTTGTCTCCTTATTTTGGAAGCTTCCCTGTGTTTGTTTCTATGTGTTAGGTAGAGCTGCTATGACTCCTTGTCTTGGTAGTGTGGCCTAATGCCCTAGGTGTCCTGGAGGGTTCAGTGGCACAGCCACCCCTATCTCTTAAGCTGAATACTCAAGGTGTGCCTTCCATGTGGGCTGAGTACACCTTCCTCTTGTAGTTGAGGCTTGGTTGCTGTTGGCAGGTAAATGGGAGGGATTTGCCCAGGCTGGTCAGCTACAAGGACTGGCCTTGACCACTGACCACCAACCTCAGCCCTCTGTGGAGACTTATCTGTGTAGGGGCAGATCTATAGCTGTCCACTGGATGCACAGATTCTGGGATTTCCTGTGTGGTGGTGGCCGAGGTCAGCTCCCACCTAGGTTTTGTCTGGAGCCAATCTGCCTCAGGTATAAAGCAATCTGAGATGGCTGCTTCTTGTTCTGGGCTTCTGGATTCCTAGGCAAAGCCAAGCTGTGAATCTAGGCCAGCTTTTATTAGTGCTGGGCCTGGGACCACTTGGCAAAAGGTATAGAGGCTGGGGGCTCACTGAGGTTGGATGTTGCTTGTTTGAGAGGATTTAGAATGTTGTGAAGCATGAGCCAAGACCAGGCATTCATATGGAAAATTCATTGTTAACAGCTTGAGTGTGACCATAATTTGGGTAGTACAGAGTCTCCAGAGATCTATAGAGTGGGACAAATAGTGTTAGACAGGTTGATGGAGTTTCAGATATGGCGTCCACTTGCCGGCTCTGTGGCTCTGTGGTGGAAAGGGACAATGCCTTCTGCCTGCTTTTCTGTCTGGGAAAAAGATGTCCCCCAACTCTTTCCCTGATGCCAGAGACTTCAGTTTCTCCCTATCTGCCATTGGTGCCTTTTAAGCTGCTACCCAGTGCTGGAGCTCAGAGAGAGTGAGTCTTAGTAAATCTGTTTGTGGGTTCTTGAGGAGGAACTGCTTGGGACTCCAGAAGTTTCTTACACCAACTCAATCCCTGCTTTTCTGCAGCCAGAAGTTATGGAGATTTATCTTCCTGCACTGGGAGGCCTGGTGTGGAGCTGGGACTCCTCACTCCCAAGATAACTCCCTTGCGTTTTTATCTACTGTGTGTGGGTGTGGGACCAGCCTGTTTGGCATCTGTGCCTCTCCTAGCATCTGAATGGATGTGGTTTTTTTAATTCTGTAGTTGTCAGACCTCCATTCAACTAGATTTCTGATGGTTCTAAAGTTTAGTTGTAATTTTGAAATGGTTGTGCGAGGAAGTGAGCTGTTTACCTATGCTGCCATCTTGACTAGAAGTCTCTGTTTGCCATTTATACACTTCTAACAGTTACCCTGTTTGTCTTCTGAGATATCTGCTCACACCATTGGGAAAAGCACTTTGCATCATGCATAACCTCGTCATCCCTGTCACATCCCCTCATACCCCCATCCCCCACATGGCACACTTACGTTTTCCCAAGTTATAACTCTTTCAAGAAAAGGGAACTAGAAGTCTGCATTGTGCCTTCTTGTGACATCACAGACCATGATAGTGATAAGCAACAGATGGTTAAAGATATGAGCTAGAGGGGACCTGTGCCCAGGTCAAAGCCTCTGAGGTAGATTGACCCAAAGAAGGTGTGTCTATGTGTGAGTACTGGACCTTCAAGGCTGCGGGAACCCAGCTGGACTTTCCTCTTCATCTAGTTTCCCCTGAACCCAGCTTGGAGGGAACTGGGGCACTGGTGCAGAGTTCCCCATCTTCATGCTTCCCATTGATGCCTCCAGGCTTTCTTCTGTCTAAGAGAGGGAAAGAAAACTGAGAAAGATAGCTGGTGTGGAGCTTCCTGCCAATGTTACCCTGTGGGGCACTTGAATTAGACTTAATTTAATGTAGAAAAATATAAAAATAATTCAATATATTATATACTCAGAGTGTAAGAATTCTTAATTGTTAACAATATCTGAAAGAAAACATCAACCTCATGTTTGCAAAGAAGTTAAAATTTAAGTGAATTTTTCCCATTAGATCAACACAAGAACTTTAAAAACCTTACACTCATTGATGGTGAGTGGGGGCGCATAAAATGAGTAGTTACATACTTTCATTAGATATGCCAGTTGCTACAATGTTTTTGGCTCAAAACTTGGTAATTATAAAGAGGCTTAGATTTTGACCCCATAATTCTTCTTCCACCAATCTATTATAATGAATTAACAGAAACTTGGATAAAAATCTATACACAAATATGTTCATGGTAACAAATTTAATCAAACCAGAGGAGGGGGCGGTTGGAACCTCTGATGTGTAGCTGATTGGTTAGAAGCCCAGGTGGCAACCTGCACTTGTGACTGGACTCTAAATCACAAGCAGTGCTAGGGGTTGTCTTGTAGGGCTGAACCCTCAACCTGCGAAATCTAATACTATCCCCAAATTGGCCAGCCTGCTAACCCACACTCCCACATCTATTGTCAGAGTGTGAGTGTGCTAGTGGTATGAGAATACAGGGGAGACTCACAGGAGGGAGAGCCAGTTTTTCTTGCTCAGAGGACCTAGTGCAGACCACAGCCCACCTTAGCCTCCGTGGAGCATGGAGGGGAAATAAGCCATTGTTGTTGCAAGTGTCCAAGATTGGGTTTTGTTGTTGTTGTTAATACAGCAAACTTCACTAAGAAAATTCCGTTTGTACTTTTCTGTTTTACTGAGAAATAAGGCCTTCATTGACTTGTCAGTCACCAAATCCTAAGCCTTGCCCGTAACAGATACGGCTTTCTTCTTTGTCCCACAGCACTGTCTCTTTCTCACTCGCTTTCAGTGATAAGGTGGGATGTCACAGAATCAGGTTGTCCTGATGCAAACCAGGGCACAGATGCAAAGGCTGACCCAGTCCTTTGATAAAGGCTGTGTCCCCGCTTTCCGGGGTTGTACCAGGGTTGCCAACAATTTAGACCTGAGGAGAGGTAAAAAAGGGAGCAAAATTGGATAAAGGGGTAAAAGTGTCTCTTCTTCGGTAAGAGACCTTGTTTCTTCTTCTTACTCAAGAAGAGACAATTTTAGCACCGGTAGCAAGTGTGGATGACTCAGGAGTCACCATTCTGCATAGAATCCTCGCCATCCTGAATGAAAACAGAATCGTTTCATCCAAAACCAACCTGGCCAGGCATGTTCATAAACCACATACAGAGGGGGTTGATCATTTATAAATAATATACCTCCTTCTCCAAAGAAAATGTAGCTTTCTATCTAATTTTTTTATATATTACCTAATCTTCCTTATGAGCCCCATCCTGTTGAGTAACAAGGACACTTACACTTAAGTATTTCAGTATCCACTCCCTGTCTTGGCTTCCAATGGCCTATTAGTATCTGGCTTTGCTTATTGCGTCGCTGTGGAGGTGGGCAGGTGGGAGCTAGGTTGTGTGTTCTAGTCCCATGGTGCTCCATATTTGAAGAGATGATTTGCCTGTGTACCTGGTTGCTCTTTGCTTTACTGGCACCTTGCAGACATCTGTGACTAAAATACTCCAGGTTTTCTGTTTCTTAGCTTAGTCATGGTCTGGAGACCTCTCAATCACTGTGCTTCATTTCAGCTCTCCAGAGCTGCATGTTTCTTTAAGGATGGGGAATGTCCATTTGATTCCCAACTCAGGTGGTCTCCCTGGTGGCCTCCCCTGCAGCCACTCTCTGCTATACCATCGCCTTACATTCTGTGTCTTTCTCTGGGCCCCTGGGAGAGTTCTGGACACTCTCCCTGCCACATAGGAGCCAAGGGCAGTCGCGGCTACCCATCCCCAATGTGGTAGCCCAGATTGGTAGAGGGGGCACCCTGTTTTATTACAACTGCTAACTTTGTGCATAAGAAAAAGTATGTGAGCTAGACTTCCTGCCCTTGGCTTTGGGTGAAGGTCGTGGAAGGAAGCGGGCCATAGCCAAAGGGTTGGAAGTGAGGGTTCTGTGGGCTCCTCAAACTGGACCAAGATTCCCTCCTGCTTCTCCCAGAGCCATGTTTGGGAGTGTATTTTCCATCTGTTTTTCATTTTTCCAGCGTGGAATGTGGGAGGTCAAGATCACACGGCATTCCCTTCTTATTCCCAAGATGCTTCTGAATTTTCTTTTTTGAATTTTTGTTCCTATCCATGCTGAATTACTTGAATGGCTCCCAGCACACACCATGCTCTTTCATATTTCTGAGGCTTTGCCTGTGGGTTTTTTCCCCCCAGACAATCCTTCCAACACCCATTTCTCCCGAAAAACTTTTACCTTTTACTTGTCCCCTAGGATGCTACCCTGGACTCTTTCTACAAGATGCTCACTCCTTCTTGGCACTTTGCATGATAAAGTTCACCAGAGAGATTGTTTGTGTCTGTCTTCATCATAAGAATATAAGGTACCGAGGGGCAGGGGTCCCAGCTCAGGTGTCTTTGTTTTCCTGATGCATGGCACAGAACAAGGGCTCAAAGAATGTTATTTTAAAAAATTAAACTTGGGGTAAAGGGTACATGGTACCTGTTTGTATTATTTCTTACAACTATATGTGAATCTACAATGATCTCAAAATAAAAACATTTAATTAAAAAAAAAAAAGCCTTAATGAACAGGGTCAGTAATTCTCTAAAGCTCCTTGGTTGTTCCTGGTAGAAGACCAGAACCAAAGGTAAGTTCAAGGCCTTTATAAAGTTGCCGGTTCTAAATGGGGTCATGGGGGATACTTTGAACTATTAGCAGTCAGGTGCCCTGTATCCAACTTGCCCTCAGAAATATCAAGTCCTGAAAACTTTGAGGGAAGTTGAGGCACCTGCTAGCACAAACAAATGTCAATTTTAAAAGTGCGCCCCCCTGTCCCCGTCCCCACCCCAACAACACAGATCAATTGGGAAAGTGGCCCCCTCTAGGCTCTGTGGGTCAAGAGTACCTGCGCGCAGAAGAAAGTGTGACATCCACTGCTCACGGTGCTTACACCATGCAAATCGGCTAAGAGAGGAGTAAGTCGGAGTTCAGCACCCTCTCTCCCCTCAGCCCTGCATGCATGCACAAGCCTAACCCGGACTCAGCAGCCCAGGCCCGAGCAACTTCCCAGGTGTGCCTGTTCACTTCAAAGGACCAGTGGCCACACTTCCCTCCACCTGGAGTGTCTGCTCCTATTGAAACATTACTTGTGGATGTAGCAAAAGCTTAGCATTTTCTGTTAATTTTCATAAAGAAGTCAATGTAGGTGTGGCTCATCCCCTGCAAAAATTAGTATTCCTTTACTGAATATCTTCTCCTGTGGAGTTTGTTTCTAGAGGAGGTGCTTGTCGGATACAGTCATTTGTGGGGGCTTCTTTTTCCCTTGGAGAAGAAAAGTGCAGGTATGGGACCAACTCGGAGTTGGTGATCCTACAGGACTGGGCTGATCAGGCAGAAGCATGTATCATAGTTAAGATTATAACCTGCTGCCTGGAGTAGGGTGCAGGAGCAGGCGGCCAAAGACTCATCTGAAGTGCCTGTAAGTGTATTTGCATCTATTACTGCCTTTGCTTTTTTGCCACAAGCCTGTGAATCCCTAGTGGGTAGAGACCTTGAGTTCTTCACACATGCATGCTGGCTCCTTTCCTGGGGTCACACCAAGGCAGCACAGACATGCACCAGAAAGTGAACTATCATTTACAAGAGAAGTTTCCATGCAGAGAGGCAGCAGAAGGCATGGGGGCCCTGGGCTGCCACCTTCCGACAGGAGAGGTGTGTGTTTGACCAACCAGAGCTGGATGGATGCATGCCAGAGATAGCGCCAGGGGGAGGACCCTCCCCTGTACCGCTCCACAGATTTATAGGAAAAGGATGTCTGAAATCACCTGGTACACTCTAATATCGGAAATTTCCTGGTTGAGCACGCGGTCATATTCAAAGATGGAATAAAACTTCAGAGATCAGCTTCTGGCAGCAGCCTGTTCTTTGAGTTAACACAGATGTGCTTAGCCAACCTCTTGCTAAGCTACCAAGAGGATGGCTGGGATTTGTCTCTTCTCTTGCACCGGATAGGTAATTAGGCATTCAATGAGTGTTGGTTGTATGGAACTATTGCTATCAGGAGGAAACTCCTGTTTATTTCATTCAAATTTGCTCTCCTCCCACACACTAGCCCTTAGGGGTAGATGAACCGGAGGGCGGGGTACTTTCTGTGCCTGCGCATTTTGTAGGGAAGAGAGTGGGCAGACAGCCATGATGGGTTCTTTTTGCGTCTGGACCCCTAGAATGGAAACCAAGGGAGCTTTTTTCTGCTGCTGGGTTAAAGAGGTAGCTGCTGGAGGGGCATCAGTGCAGAGGAACGAGGTGGACACAGCTTTCTGCCCTGCACTGCAGCGTGGGTAGATTAGCCTCCACTGCCCGGGAAAACCTCATGACCATTCTGGGAGAGGTTAGGTATGGCAATCATGCATCACAGTGGAGCCGAAGGCTATGCAGCTGGGGAGAAAGGAGCTGCATTTCCTTCCATGGGCAGTAGGAGGCACTGCAGCTTTAGCAGCAGAGGATGTGATTCTGAGCATTGGGCAAACTGTCATTCCCCCTCCTTCAAATTGAAGAGATTCCCAGGGTGGGATGATCTGTGACTTCCTGGTGATGATTGGACCCAAGAACTTGCCATGCTAAGGGTGAAGAAACTTAGCCTTTTCTGCCAAGGGTCAGTGTAGTCCATCGACTACTACCACTTCTACCGCCACTACTACTACTACTACTACTACTACTGCTGCTGGAGGCTATCAACCAGGCAGTCTGCTAAAAGCTATACGAGGATTTTTTTCACTTAACCCTCAAAGCAACCCCATGAACTCAGCACTGTTGCAATTTAGAAATCTGAAGCTTAGGGAAACTACATATATATTGTTCAAGATGAAACATCTTGGAATGGTATAGTCTTGATCAGAACCCAGTTCGGTTGGACTCTATAGAGCCCACACATTTCACCATTACTCACATGTTTTACATATGCCTCACATGTCTTAACAGCAAGTTGTCCATTGCAGCTGAGATAACTCCCCTCAGGAAGTGCCACGTGGCAGGAACTGTGTTTATCCTGCTCATCACCGTGGTTCCAATGCCTAGGCCCATGCTTGGCCTACAGTTGGTGCCAGATACGTACGTATTTGTGGAATAAAAACAGGGATGTGTGTGGAGCAGAGAACCAGCAGTTTGTACTGAGCCTCTTTCCTGAAGTGAGCTCTGAATCATCTTCCTAGACCAGGTCAGGGAAGAAAGCCACAAGCCAGCAGGCTGTTTGTGTATTTCAAATTCAAAACAAGCATTGTTTTATAATCAGAATGAATTATCCTGACATTCTATCACATCTTATCAGACTCTTCTTTATTCAAAATGTTGTTGGTACTATTACTTAATAAACTGGAGCGAGCCATGAATTCCACTGGTCTACAGAGACTGTGGTTGGGTTCCCAGTACCAAAATGATTTTGATTATTGAGTTGGCATATACCCCTACACATTCCTAAATCAGTGGTTGGCAGCGGCAAGATTCTGGGAGAAAAAGAAAAAACAGCGCGCGCACACACACACAAACAAACACACACACGCACACACACATCTAACCACTTCAAAGCTTCTTACACATTAATGGATTCCTTATGGATTACATGTCTGTAATTGTGAAAGAGGACAAAGAACTAGAAAGAACCTTATTTCTTTAAACAAAAAGATTTTTAATATCCCTTTGAAAAGTCCATTTTTTTAGAGAGTAGGAAAAAAGCTAACATAATGAAACTCTTAAAAATGTGTCTCGGCAACACAATAGGAAACCAGCATAAATGTAGGCAAGGCAACCACGGGAGGCCAATCCCGGAGTGAGTTCATCTGCACTCGGACAGCACACGAAGGTGGAGAAAACAGCCAGCAGAGAGTAGTGAGAGGGAGAACAGCAGTTCATAGTAACAGGGTGGGGTGTGGGGTGGGGTGCGGCAGGGGGAGGAACACTGTAGGATTCAAAACAACAGACTATTCATATCATATTCCTAGAATCTGTATAATGAAACCTGTTTATATTATCCTTAAATTAATTGTCCATGTTCGAATTTCACTATTCTGGCCAATGACCCACCAACATTTTTCTTCATTCGTAACATCCTTTTCTTGGTCCCTTGAAAAAACAGCGAATGAGTTTCTTCATTTATAAAGCTGCTCTGAAATGTCTTCTTCCATCATGGAGGCTGGGAGGTCATCTTGGGATGCTGGATGTAGTGGGGTGGGAGGATGACTGGGCCTGGGACCAGGAGGTTTTGTGATTGTGAGGCAAATTCTGATTCCATTAGGTGACGGTTGACTGACATTTTGGAATAAGGTTTTGCAAGAGACTGGGGAAAGGAAAAGAAAGTGCATGGGTAGGGAGCACGTAAGAGGTTGAGAAGGCAGAAATGAGGTGAGTGTTCTCAGATTTGAGGAAGACTTTACTATTGGGCCCAGATCTGTTGTGGGCTTTCCACCCAGCTCTCAAGAAGCCTGGCTTGAGAGGGCTAGGTGTTCTTATCAGCACTGTGCTGACTTTACCAAGCAAAGTGGCTCTCAATGTAAGTTAACCTCTCACAGATTAAGCAGCCACATGTCTAAGGACAATCCTCCCTAGAAGGTTAAAGGTGGTATTTCAGAAAGAAAGAAAAGGAAGTATAGCTTTACACGCTTGGACATGATTTCTCAGAGAAGTGACATAAGCTAAATAACTGGTTTCATGTTCCTGGTACTAGAGTTGTAATAATTTATTACTGGGAGTAAAAGACTCTGGGAGATGTTCTTATTTTCCTCAGTATACCTATCAGAGGCATAATATCGGTTGAGTTGCACAGGATATGGCTGAATATGTAATTTCTCACTGAAAACAGTCACTGTACTTTGAATGATCTCAGGAAACCCCTCTGTTCCAAATGTTGGGGGGAGTGAAAGAAAAATGGACTTTACAGTTAGACAGCCCACTTTGCAACACACTTGCACTACTTCCTAGCTGTGGGATTTTGGGTAAATTACTTAAACTCTCTGAACCTGCACTTAATGCTAAGGATAAAAACACAACTTCTGTGTAAAGGCAAGCATAATCATATATGTAAAAGCTCAGATGGGCCACGGCACATAGTAGGTCTCCAATAAATATTAGCTCCATTTATTTTCAATACCCTCCTTTTCTCCCATGCTCCCACCACCTCCTGCACTGATTCTTGAACCATTTTTCTTGCATGACAAAAAATAATGAGAAGTAGCATAACATAGCATAAATAGCCATAACATCACTGAGCACTTACCATACTTTTCATCTCATTTGACCCTCAACATAATCTGATAAAATAGGAACATACCATTATTGACCCCATTTTACAGTGGGAGGATCCAAATCTAAGCGGGGCTAAATACTGCTTCCATTGTCTATCGCCATGTAACAAACCACCCCAAAACTCAATGGCTTGAAGCACCCACCATGCATATCTCATGGTTCTGGGCGGATGGGGCTCAGCTGGGCAGTCCCTCTGCTCTTTGTTATGTGTCTGGGGCCGCATGCATCTGGAGGTCCAACTGGGCTGAAGAAGGTGGCTTGCCTTGCCCACATGGCTGGCAGTGGGTGCTGGATGTCCGTGGGGAGCGGGGCACATCTGTGCCCCTCCATCGTCTTTTCTAGGGTGGCAGCGGGACTCCACAAAGGGTGCGTTCCCAGAAGAAAGAAGTACAACCTTCCAGTTCTCTTAAAGACTGGGCTCAGAAGTCCAGAGCATCGTCTCTGCCATGATCTGTTGGTCAAAGCAGTTACAGTCCAGAAAGAGCCGAGAGAAGGGAAACAAGTTTCACGTCCAAGTGGAGGGAAGGAGTTGATGACAGCTATGATTGGAGCCTAACTATCACAAATGCTTCGCCCAAAGTCACAGAGCTAGTGAGTGTCAGAGTCAAGATTCCAACACATCAGTCTGCCTTCAGAATCCACAAGCTCAGCCACTAAGTCATCCATCAGCACATGACAATATACAATGAAATGTCAATGTCTGTGGGAAACACAAGAAGCACAACCTAATTTCGGAGGAGAGATCAGTACAAAATAAAGAACTCGAGACTCTAAACTGAAAAAGTACCCCCTTTTGCCCCTTCTCCTTCTGTAATGTAGAATAAATGCTATGTTTTAAATGTCACAAAGGTTACATATGCTAAGGTTAAAATGAATTCTTTCTAAAGTTTTTCATTTCAATATTCTGTATACATCCATTAAAGCTGGGGGGGTTTCTGTGTTTGTGCAGTGAGGCAGGGTGAGGGGGTAGGGGCGGGTGAGACCACTGACTTACAAGTGCTCCAAAGCACATACTCAGTCTGCCTATCGTATAAGTTCGTGCCTGTGTGGCAGAGGCCGCAGGGGCCTGGAGTCAGCAGGAGAAGATCCAGGGAAAGGCAGAATTTAGCCTGGTTCTGGACTCTGATTAAGCTTTAAAAAAGAGAAAGAGAAGGTGAAAGAGGAGGAAGGGAAAATATGAACAAGACAAGTAGTTGGAAATGAGCCCAAAGTAGTAACTAGGGGGATGGAGGAAGGGACCAGGCTGAAGTAAAAGGGTTTGGATTTGGAAATGAGAGGGCTGAATAGTAATCTTCTTGATGATTAGAGCTAAGTTGTCTCCCTATCTTCAGAGGTATCCCAAAGTAGCACAGAGAGCCAGATTACAAAGAATGAAGATCCTCACGAAACCCAGGCCCAGCTGTGTAAACTCTGTTTTAGACTTGGCTTTGCTGAAGGCAGATGCCTGGAGGGCCCTGTTGGGGGCTGGGTGGGAGGATACCGCTCCGGGGACATCCAGGCTTACCCCACTGTCCTACCAGTTTCACTTGGAGGCGGAGTGACGAGCATAAAGCAAAACCAGTTCTCATAACCCTTCTTACAGCACTTTCCAGAGAATTTATTAACCTACCTCTCTCTTATCTTGCCCACCAGTCAGGATTTCCTGGGGAAGGCAAGGACCATGGGGACTCTTTGGAGACATTCTGAGCAAACGCCATCCTCAGATTATTTTCCAAGTAAGGTGGCTTCCATCATTTTCATTTGCAAAACCTTTTCTCTTTCTCCACATTTGAAAGAACCCCAGTATGACTGTTGTAATTTTTTTCATGTAAGTTACAAATATTTAGAGTCCCTGTCAAGGGAATGAAATAAAAGCAGATGTTTTCCCTTATGCTGGCCTCAAATAATACCACATTAGAAAACAGAAAGTATTTTCAAGTCTCGTTAAACATATTTCAAGGAAATAAACATTTGAATGCAAACAAGAGCAGAATATGGCACTTTTAGATTTAATATAGAATTCAGAGCTGAATCCCAGCTCTGAATCCCAGAGAGACTTAGGGACTTGTGTAAGGTCACGAAGTGAGTTCACAGCCAAGATAGAATCTAAATTTGGTTTTCTCCAAATTGGCAGACTGTGAGTGTTCGACTCTGGTAGATTGATTGCAAAGATGGACACAACTCTCTATGCTTTCTGTATCCACAGCCTTTGATATGTGACTTAGTATTGCCTCCCGTCTTGAGGTAGACTGTTGGGCTGCCCCTGTGACTTGCTTTGGCCAATAGAATGTGGTGGAAGGTGTGCCACTTCTGAGCCCTGGTCTCAAGAGGCCTTATGTGCTCCCACTTGTTCTGCTGGACTCTTACCACCATGAGAGGACAAGCCTAGACTAGCCTGCTAGAGAACAAAAAGTCTTATAGAGAAGATCCCAGTTTCTTCAGCTAGAGTCAGAGAAGTTGACGACCAGTCAACTGCCACATCTGACAGAGCCTAGCCCAGACTGTCAGAGTTTACAGCTGATCATGAATGAGCTGAGCTGAGACCAGAAAAATTGCCCAGGTGACTCATGTGCAATAATGTACACTTATTGTTTTAAGCAGAAGCCAACAAACTATTTTTTATAATATATTTTATTGATTATGCCATTACAGTTGTCCCATTTCCCCCCTTCATTCCCCTCCACCCTGCATACCCCCTCCCACCCACATTCCCCACCTTTAGTTCATGTCCACGTGTCATAAGTTCTTTAGCTACCAACAAACTTTTTTAAAAGGCCAGATCCTGACTATTGGAGGCTCACAAGTCATGTGCTCTGTCGTAACTCCCCTCTGCTGATTATAGTGCAAAAACAGATAAATGCCAATATGTAAATGAACAGACTCAGCTATATCCAAATAAAACAATATTTACAAAGACAGACTTGGCCAAAAGGCTGTAATTTGCTGTTCTCTGATTATAAGCCTTTAAGTGGGAGTGATTTGTTACACAGTAAGAGCTAGCTGATACACCATATGATTCTGAATTGATCTACCAAGTGGAGAAAAGCACCAAACTAATTGCCAACCACCTTATTTGTAGAGATAAAAGGGAGGAACAGAGAAAATTGTCCCCATTTTCTTGAAATTCACACCTTAATTGCCTTTAATGTTCATCACATTTTCTCATTTGCAGACTGGGTGCTGTTGACCTATAGCTGTGATTTTCATCCTTACAAATAGGATCTCATGAGGATAGCCACAGTATTGGGCGTGGGGGTGGGGGTTTGGTTGCAGACTTAGTTGGTAAACTTCTGAATTTGATTCCAACCCCAAACTGAAACAGAGTTCAGAGAGGCCTGGAGAACTCTTAAAGCCAAATTCAGCAGCCTCTGCTTAGTTCTCTTCACCCTCACTGACTCCCTGCTATGTGGTTCTTCTGACTACACCCCCCCCCCCTTGAAATTCTTTCCTCCTTTGCTTCCCAGAATGCTGCTAGCTCATGTATTTTTCACCTTTGGTCTATCAGCAGGAGTGCTCTATTCAGTGTTGTTCTTCCTTTTATGTTTCAGTACCAAGCCATTTTTTCTTGCTGTTTTACACTGGTGGGCCTTGGTCAGAATTCTTTTTGGAATCTGCTAAAAACTCGGAAACATAATAGCTATAATTTGGAAAAGTTGTTTAGGTGACTTCGGCTTTGATGAACACTCCTGTAGCTGATAGTATTTTCCGAATATGACCCCAAAATATTTCCCATTCCACACCCCCTCCTGAAATGTGACTGTGTCACTTTCTCCATCACAAAGTGGAGTCTATTTCTCAACCTCTTCAGGGTCAGACCCTGTGACATCTTTGACCAATGAAATGTAAAAAGTGTGATTAGATGTGCTGAGACCACCATGATATGAGAGACCTATGCCATGTGGAACATGCCAAGGATAAGACCCTGTATTGTAGAGCATGGGGGCACCATGTAGGAGTGAAAAGCCATCTTGGAAGTGGACTCTCCAGGCCCAGCCTAGCAGCTAACAGAATGTAGAATAAAACTACCCAACCTAGTCTTTCCCATATTCCTGACCCACCGAATCATGAACAAAATAAATGCTTGTGTTAAGCACTTATGTTTTGGGCTTGTCTTTCATTCAACAGTAGGTAAGTTAGACCACTCCCACTCCAAACACACACACAAACCCATTAAGAGCCACTGCCCTATACTGTCTACATGGCTGATATGGTTTCAGTCCCTTTTCCTTGGCTGACAGCTCAGACATTATCTCGCCTCTTTCCTAAGTCTGGGATTCGAATCTGTAGATGTCTTGCTGGTGCCTCAAACACTAAACTGAATATATCATCTCCCTCTTTAAAACTCCTGTTCTCTTTTGCAATTAATTGCCCTGACTGTCTTCCAATTCAACCTTGGAGTAATATTTCACTTCTCTCTCACCTGGAGCATCCAATAAGTCATAAAGTCCTCTTTGTCCTCTTCTTTTATCCACCGTGTCATTGCCTTAGTTAGGTCTTTATCATCTCTCAGATGCATTATGATAATGGTCACCTTCCTTATTATTTCTTCAATCCATCTTCCACATGGTAATTAGAATGATCTTCCTAAAACATGAGTTGGCTCACATTTTATCTATTCTTCAAAAAACAGCAATAACTCTTGAACATTTGCCAGAAGGAATTCACACTTCTCAGTGCGGTGGTCAACAACCCTCATTACTGAACAACAAAGTAATTTCACCTTTCATCCCTGTCTCAGCATAACTCTCAGGTAACTAACTGGCCTACCAGTTGCCTTTCCAGGACTTTGGGCTTCTGTATGGGTTCTTTCCTTCATCTGGAATGCCTTTTCTCTCCTTGTTCACATGTAGAAATCCTTCATGTATCTCAAAGTCCAGTTTAATTTTCATGATCTCCTCAGTGCATTTTCTGGTTGCTCCTTTCCTAAGGGCTACCACATACAGCTGAGCTTGTTGTGTACTACACAACTCTAAGGAGAGCCACTCACAATGAGTACAATGTGACTCATAGCTCTGAGAGCTGTACAATGCACAACTTATAAAAATGCCCAGTCATAAGTAGTTACTGTATTCTCTGCACTCCTTCAACATGATTGTGTTCACTTAAAAAAAAAACACTTCTATAATATCTACTATATGCCAGGCACCAAATAAAGACCACAAACAGAAAGATATGTCTTAGGTCTTGGTCTTGAGGGGCTTAAAGTTAGGGCAAAATATAAACAAAGGTATGTTACCAAAGACTTCCACCTTTATTTTGTTCTTTTCTATTTTAGAGTTGATTGGGAGCTTTATTTTAGTGCAAAATTCTTAGAAGGAAAGATCATGTCTTATTAATCACAGCCCATGATTAACACTTGGCTTTGTACCATATAGTGTTTCAGATAATGGTTATTATACTGTGTATATACCAATTGCACAAGAGCAATTTCTTATTGGCTCTTTACATGGAACACTGCTAACCCCATAATGCTGGGTGGGAAATGTACATTTAGCGCTGTGGCAGAGACTGCTGGATGTTCATTCTACCCATTTCGTTTTCTCAATGGGCACTCACCTAGGCTAATTTTCCTTGTCTTCCTGTCAGTTAGATGTGTCCTGATGACTGAATTCTAGCCAAAGGAATGTGGGTGGGAAGCGGTATGTATTTAGGCCTGGCTTACAAGAACTTTCTGCTTAATCTTCTGCATTTTCCTTTCATCCTGCAGCTTAATGAAGAGGACAGTGAAGATCTAGAGTGGGTGGTAGCACTATAAGGAGGAAGGAGCTGAGACCCTGAGATGCTTTTTGGGGGGATCGTTGGCTGACCAGGGATACCCACATGGCACTATTGCATGAGTCTGAAGTAAATTTTTATTGTGTAAAGCTCCTGAAAGTTTGGAACGATTTGCTACAGCTTTCAATCTAACTTGCCTCATACAATCTCTAAATTTAACACAACCGTCCTAGATTGGCCATAACCACCCATTTTTCAAAAGATTACCCAGTAAAGATGTCAAAATTGCATTGATTACCCTCATTTAAATGTGAACTTTCTTGCATCCATGGTCAGAAATAACGACCTGGTCAGAAATTTCTCATGTCTGTAGTCTTCAAAAATAAAGTGTCTCTCACAAATAATGCTCCTGTTTTATAAAAACATTTATAAAAACATTTATAAAAAGCATTTACAAAATTTTTATTACAAAATTATAAGCCTGTAACTCTGTAACATGACAATATTATACTCAAGCACAGCACATTACATTTTAGGTGAAATGTTCAAATTAAAACTATAAATTATTATACCCATAATATTACCCTACTAACCACACTCAAGCAGGCGTTACTTTTGCCAGACACTGTATATATGAGTGGTAATAACACCAAAGGACTGATCAACTTCTTCTAAAATACACTGTGATACACTCAGAGGAAGTTCCTTGGGGTAGAATACAAAAGGGCCTCGTGATCCCTGGCCCGGTTAGTGTCTGTGCCCTCCATAGCGAGCTGCTGTCTGCAGAAGCTGTATAGGATGGTAATCTGATATTCGGTCCCACTGAATTTTTGGAAAAAAATACAGGGGACTAAGCTTTGACTTCCTTAATGCCTTAAAGCCAGTGTGGCACTAGTTTATTAACTCCATTAACAAATAACTCCATTATTTGTATTCATGTGACTATCTTACCACTTCCTGTTTTGATCCTAAAAAATGAATTCTCGGAGAGAAATGAAGCCACAAAACGGAAGAAGGCTCAATATGCCCCCCTTTTTTTCTATTCACTCAACATAAATTTAATAAGCACCTATAATTTTCACAACTCTGTGAGGAGGGAGTTCAAATTTTATTCAACACTTATTATTCTAGGGAAGTGTTTCGACTGCTGAGATTTGACAAGGCAAATAGCTGTTTGAAAGACAGTATAGTGTAGAAAGGCCTTGGCTTTGATGAGAGCCAATTTGATGGAGCAAATTTTGGCTCCATCAATTACCGTGGTTTAAATTTGATCATGTACTTAAGCACTTACTTATATTCAGTTTCTTCATCTGTAATTCTTGAAGATTGTTGAAAGAATTAGAAAATTCTCTAAAATGGTGCCTAACAAAAAGTAGGTGCTTAAGATGTGGTAGTTCTTTTTTATAAAAAGATTTTATTTATTTTCATTTCTAGAGAGAAGGGAAGGAAGGGAGAAAGAGAGGGAGAGAAACATTAGTGTGTAGTTGCCCCTTGCTCACCCCCTGGGAACCTGGCGCGCCATCTAGATATATGCCCTGACTAGGAATTGAACCAGCAACCCTTTGGTTTGCAGGCTGGCACTCAGTCCACTGAGCTACACCAGCCAGGGCAAGATGTGGTAGTTCTTATATAGGAAGACAAGGCACACACACACACACACACCCCCTTGACCAGTTGGGAGGATAGGAAATAGCAAATGATTGGCACAAACAAGTAGAAGACCACACAACAAAGAAACAATCAAGTCAGGACTTGAATCTTAATCTCCTGATTTCTGGCCCAACATTCTTACCAAGAACTTTTTTCTAGTCAAAGCCTAGGAGTTAGTCCATCATGTCACCAGATAGAGCTTCTTGGGGGTCTTAGTTCCAGGTAGTGAAGACTCCCCAAGTTTAGGGAAAGAGGTCAGACTCTTTTAAAGGATTCCACAAAATAGTTACAAATACTTAATATAGCCCTCATTAACTGAACATTTGCCCTGTGCCAGGCAGTGTGTCAAATGTTTTACATATATAATTCATTCATTCATTCCCTTAAAATTTTATGCATGCCAGGCATCTATGGGCTAGAATGCAATAGCAAAAATACATACATGGTTCTTGACTTCATGGGACCTCCAGCCTTCCCTACAGTAGAAATCCCATAAAGTTTATTTGTTTGTTTACTGCATGCATTTTACAAGTGATAGGAAGGACTCAGAGAATAACAGTGATAGCGGCTACCACATACTGACCACCTGCCTCACACCAGGCGCTTTCCCAAGCACTCTCTGAGTTAATTTGCACAACAGACCATGAGATAGGAAATGAAGACACATGAAACTGAAGTGACTGGTTCATGGCCACATAGGTAGTAAGCAGCAGGGTGAGGACTGTAACCAAGATCTTAACCAGTACATTATACTAACCTGTTGGATTCCCACTCTTATTCTCTTCTCTGAAAGGTGATGCATATTGCATCAAAACTTTGGTAGTGAGAGATAAGATCCCAGAAAGCAAAAATTGCTTTGCCTATGGACAAATTCTGTCATTTCAGCAGATGTATGTAAATAATGATAGTTACTTGAGTGCTAATCATATGAGTGCTGGCCCTTAATACATCCTCAGGTATACTAAGCAAATATTAAGTAGCAGAAGTAAATACATAAGGAAGAATCTAAGGTACTGCTAGAAGCAATATTGCTAAATCTGTATTTGGACAAAAATATGTTTGTATTTTGTGAGGCTGGGTTTGCTTTATTTAAATATAGAAAAGGCAAGTACCTACATAACCATTATATACCTGTTGGAAAGAGGGCAACTTGTGCAGAATTATATTTCAGCCACACAATTTCTTGTGTAATATAATTTACCCATCTGTTTGAGCCTTCTTGCTGCAAGACATGGACATACTTCTTGAGAATAAAAAACAGACTTGAACAATTTTCAGTTTCACATAAATTCTATTAAAGAAGAATAAAACAGTGAAATCGCAAAATTTCTCCTTTTCTTCCACCATATGGGTTTCTTTGAGGTTTAATAATATTATAAATAAAGCAGCTTTGAGATGAAATACAAAACAGTGAACAACAATTTAGAAACATTTTGAAGAAATAAGTATTATGTCCCAGCGTTGCCAGGCTTTCAACATAAAAGTAAGATAGAAAACAGAGGGAGAACTCTCATTTGTTCTATCAGGAAGGCATAAATATTGGCTCTGTGTTAAGCCAACCTTTTGCAGCTGTACACCAGCTCTCAACTATTAAAAAGATTCTTAAATTCCCAGAGAAACAAAAATCAATTTCAGCCATATAAGTCTGTACATAAATCTATTGTGCTTTTATTCCAAATATTTTCTCATCAAGGAGTTTGGAACGAAAAATTTATTGAAAGAGAACGTCTCCAGTTTACCCATTCCACTCTTATAAATACTTGAATGACTTCCAGTGACTCTGCTTAGAAAATCTCAATGTCTATATAACATGCCAATGATAGCTCAGCAGTATGTCAATACATTTTATTATTTGGCAAGACAACCACTCATAGCATTAGATTGGAATTCTGATTGCCACTTTCATGAATTGTGTTCTACTTTTGTCGAAGCACACTGATAGTTGTGATCGCCCTCTTTTCAAGATACTAATTTCTGGGCTTATATTAAAAATATATTTTACCTGTTCCAGCTTAGAATGACCTCTGTGATTACTATTTTTGTCCCAAATCAATATATATATAGTCAGGTCTTAAAAGAATTCCAATTACAGTAGCCCTTGTTCATATTTGAAGAGGATAATAATGTTATTGGATTGTTTTCCTTAAGGCTCATTTCATATATTCTGTTTGTTGGAAATTATGATTGCTGGTATGATAACTACTGTTCTCATAGTTCAAGTCGAGAAATGGATTGATGTTAATTTCCTGGGTTTGTAAGAATCTGCGCTGGCCAAATGAAATGTATGTGTTGGCTAAAGTTTGGGGATACGGAGTAGAGCAGAGAGCTGGTTGAAGCAAATTCCTAGGCCCCACAACCAGAGATTGTGACTCAGCAGATCTGGGTGGGGATCTGGACTTTGATCTCCAACAAGTTCCCATGTGATGCTGATGTTATCAGTTCAAAGACCTCCTTTTGAGCAGCAGTGAAATAAGAGGGGTCACAATAGCAAGGGCTAAATAAAATCTTGCCTTTGCCATTTACAGACTTACTGATTTGGGGTAATTTAATTAGCCTGTTTTTAATCCTTAGTTTCCTCATCTGCTCAACAGGGGTTTTATAAGCATGAGAAAAGTCTGCGTGGCACTTGACATAGTTCTGGACAGATACCTGGTACCTGCTCAATAAATGGTAGCCACAGCTAGTAGAAAGGGTGTGCTCTCCTTTCCCGGGGTCCATCTGGTTGATATGTTGTGCTTCTGCTTCATATCCCAGTGTATTTGGCAAATTATTTGTTAAGTGTGTCTAGATAAGGAGTTTTCTGATTGATGCTCAGGTGGGCCCTAGAACACTTACATATTTTGACCCCTGGGCCTTTCAACTAAACACCACACTAAAACTTTGATTCTCTGTCCTTCGGGTTATTTTTCATTTCAGTGGCTTTAGATTCACAACTCCACAGTTATGTCTCCTTATGAAAGATCTTTTTAAGAACAACATCAGTTTAGTTTCAAACTCATACTCAAGTCTTTGGAGACCAATATCTTTTCTCTCCATATTTTACTATTAAGAGCTCTGGTGTTCTGCCAAGGCAACATATTAATAAATTTAAGCTTGAGATTTTCATTGTCATGCGAACGTTGAAATTGGCTCTCAATTACACCAAGCAGCCAATTCAGCAGGATACGTGTATTGGATTCACAACGGACATGCCTGTGAAAAAATTACTTTAAAATCCCTGGTTTTGGGGCTTGTTTTTAATTTGTTAAAAAGGCATGATCCACCAGTTACAAGAATCTCAGCCAATTCAGGCTAAGTTAATTTTGAGAAATAAACGATTTCGCTTTAGTCAAATGTTAAATTAATTTGTTTTGCCTTCAATCATTTATTCAGTTGTTCATTTAACACTGAGTCTCATTTCTGTGGTAGGTGATAGTTTAGACTCTGGGGAAAACACTTACCCCAACTTCCCAGACTTTACAGTCTAGTGAGAAAGGTAAAAACACAGTTATTAAAATCTCATTTTCGCAGGCTGATAAATCTCCAGCCTTTACCAGTTAACAAGCTGTAGAAAGTAAGGTCATTATTTGCGTTCATACCCAATTACTCATGAATCTGTCAACAATCACCCACAGCTTCAGCTTCTCGTGCACCCGCTGCACGAGATGATATCTTCTAGAAGTAGGATTGTCCAGAGCTTCTAACCAAAGGAACACTTCGCATTTCTTATGATTTTATTTGTAAAATGAACTTAGAGAAAGCAAATCAAGTCAACTTTGTAGGTTGCAACTAGGTATTGCACAAAGTCTCTAGATTAAAAAAATGACATGATTGAAGATAGTGTACCAATCTGTACATCAAACTTGATTTCTTTGGTTTTCAAAAGATACAGAGATTTAGATTCACATGACCTGCTAGGGACTAAATATTTGTGTCCCTACCTTCAATCCCCCTTACCCTCCCCAAATTTGTGTTGGAGGGTTGTCCAACCTTTTGGTGTCTCTGGGTCACACTGGAAGAAGAAGAGTTGTCTTGGGCTACACATTAAATAGACAAACACTGATGAGCAAAAAAAAGTTTTAGGTAAATTTTGCAATTCTGTGCTGGGCTACCTTTATAGCCATCCTGGGCTGCGGGTTGCACACCCCTGGTAACCCCAGTGTGATGGCATTTCAAGATGAAGTCTTGGGAGGTGATTAGGGTCAGCAGAAGTCCTGAGGGTCAGGCTTTATAATAGCATTAGTGTCCTGATAAGAACACTAAAGACTTTGCTGTCTCTCCCCCATGTGAGGACCCAGTAAGAAGGTGGCCATCTTCAAGACAGGGAGCAGTCTCTCACAAGAAACTGAATCGGCTGCTATCTTGATCTTGGACTTCCAGACTCCAGAACTATGAGAATAAATTTCTTTCGTTTAAACCACCCGGTCTATGGTGGTTTATGGCAGCCTGAGCAGACTAAGCCATGACCTTAGAAAAATGTCAGAGATTTGTATAAAACTGTGGAAATTTGTATAAAAACTTATCTCTTATTACTCCCAAACAGGGCCCCTCAGCCCCCGGTGGCCAGGCTGGCTCTTCACCGTTGCCTGCACACAATTTGCTCTTTCCTACGCCTAATATGCATTCCAATTTGTACTATTTTCTTTACCCAAAATGCCCTTCCCAAATCTTCCACTTCTGGCTCAGTGTCTCATCTCTAAGAAATCTTCTGTGATTAGTTCCCTGTCTGTTTCCAAAAAAAGGTTTCTTCCTTGCAAAGTTTGTTTTACTATCCCCTTATGTACATCTCACTCTACCATGTCCTTCAGTTGGTTCAAGGATATAGGTCATATCTCCTCAACTAGACCTTAAGCATCCCCAAGACAAGCTTAGGGTACAGACTATACAAATCTTTTGTGTCCTCCATCTGTCCTTTTACAGTATTGTACGGATAAGGCAGGAACAGAACTTAATGAATGAAAATCAAAGTAAGACGCTGAGAGCCAACAAAGTTCTGAGGCAACTGAATCAAGTCAAGTAAGGAAGTCCAACCAAACTCTGGCTGCAGAGCCTGTGGGTTGGGGCAGAGGGAGTCGTTCTAGGTAAGTGAGTTTAATAGATAACTGGGGATCTATCCTTTTAAGCACCAAGAGTTTTAATTACCTGGGATGGAAACATTCCCCATACATTAATTGTCCCTGCCTTCTGAAACAGTGCAGTGTAAACCTCGCCTGGCTTGGTGGCCGGGGGTTGTCATTAAAAGTAGTCTTGTGCTCTAACACTGAGGAGTATGCTGAACTGTTTGTCCCTGTTCCAAAGGGCTGCACATTACTGTGTTTTTAGTGTTGTTTTATTTTATTTTGTTTTTTATCTTTTTTCATTCCTCTCTTGCTGTTGGACCCTCAGTCTCATGGTTGCCTGTGGGACTGACTCTGCCATTTCTACTCCCTGCTCCTAATTTTCTGCTTCTCCTCCAAAATGAGTTTGGAAATCAAAGGCGCAGGCTCACATGTTTGTTGGTATGCCTGTTACTGTTAGACGTGTGTAAACTGAGAGCAAAGGGCTATGTCTGAGCACTTTCCAGGGTCTCCATGGCTCAGAGATGCAAGAGGCACACACGTATATGTTGTGAGCCCCCAGATCAGCTGCTCTGAAGACTTTTTAATTGACTTAATATTCTTACTCTTTGGGACTGAAAAATAAAAATTTCCGGAAATATTTTTTCAGATGAATTAGGAATTCAGTCATGTTTTGTGAAAATAATCACTGAGTGCTCACGAAGTGCGAGATGCATGCTAGGTGCCGCAGGATGGCCCTCAAAAAAGTGGATACACTATGCCTCGCTTGTTCACTATTTTCAGTATTGCCCTAGTGCATGGTAGGTACTCAATAAACATGTGTTGAATCAGTGAAATGAAGTTTATAATCTGAGCAGAGATAAGTGTTGACACACATCCACACCCAAATAAGCTTACAGTGTAAATTGTAGTAAGGGTCATAACAGAAGTAAAGTATACACAAGGA
The DNA here is from genome assembly GCF_021234435.1 of Artibeus jamaicensis. Taxonomy (NCBI): domain Eukaryota; kingdom Metazoa; phylum Chordata; class Mammalia; order Chiroptera; family Phyllostomidae; genus Artibeus; species Artibeus jamaicensis. The sequence continues at coordinate 15,102,486 of NW_026521486.1, read as the reverse complement.
ACAAAGATTACTTCTGTTGGAAAATCCAGAAGGACTCATGGAAGAGGTAACAGTTTTGACTAGGACTTGAAGGATGCGGTTATATTTCTATCAGCAAAAAGTTGTGGAAGTATGAAGAGAGAGGAATAACACAGACAAGGGCCAGATGCTACAAGGGGCAGGGTGTATTTGGGAGACAACGAGTACATTTTGGCTGGAGAACATGAAGCAAAGTAGGAGGAAATCACATTATAACATTATATTGTTTTCAGAGCCTTGAATGTCAGGCTAAAGAATTTGGACTTCATCAGGTGATGGGGAGGAACTGAGGGTTTTTGAGCTGGGGGGTGACATGCTTAGACCTGCATTTTAGAAATCTTGGCAGATGATGGAATTTAGGAGTTGAAGGGAAACGGCTGGAGGTGATTCTGAGGGTATGGGTGGAAGGCAACACGGGCCGGAACTAGAACGTTGGCAGTGGGGGTAGCAGAGAGGGAATGATTGTCAGAGATGCTGCGGAGATAGAATAAGAGGATTTGGCAACTTACTTGTTGCTGGGAGTGACAGAGAAGAACACTTTGCGTATAACTCCAAGTGATGATCTTTGCAGAACTGAGAGAGTCCAGAAGAAGAGGTTTAAAGAGATGATGAGTTGTTTGACTGGGGGTGGGCTGAAGTGTGAGAGTGGATTGTTGACAGCTCTGCTATCAAAAGCATGAATGGGAAACTGATCTGAAAAACACCAAAAGAGATAAACAAATACAAAAGGAGTGCTTACATGGACTCAGCCACAAAAAGGAGTTAAAAGGCCCACATCCTACTTTTAGTCTCTTCTTGACATGAATATTGTTCAGTCTGATTTTCAAATAGCTTTCAAAGGCAACTTAAGAAAAAGGCTCTGACTTGGTTTCCCCCAAGAGGGTGGAGAAGATGGGGCACTGATACTATGCGAAGGTTGAGCATTATTGGAGTTGCTTGTGGTTCCCTCCAAAATAGAACAGCAAGTGAGCAAAAAAATGAACAAACTAAGAAAACTCCCCCCCCCCCAACAAAAGACAGATCTTAACTTTTAACATCAGAAACATAGATGTTTTCAGATTATCAGGCTCTTCCATAGAGTAAGTAGGGAAGCCAGGATTCAAACTTGGATTTTATAGAGTAGATGAGTAGGTTTTTGACATGCAAATAAGAGAAAAATGGGTATTCTAGGAAAAGGAAACTGGGTATATAACTGCAGCATGAAAGAGTGATATGGCAAGAAGCCCCTTGGCTGGAGCATGAGTGGAGAGAATTGGGGAGGTGCAGTTTGGAAGATGGGTTGGAGCCAGGTGGGATGGGCCTCGTATATACAACACTGGAGAGTTTAGACTTTACTAGGAGCGGAGGCCATCTCAGAGATCCTTCGGGAAGGCAGATCAGTCAAATGTGTTTAAGCAGGGACACAGGCAGTAGGGCAGAGGCAGAGCTGAGGATGCCACTCCAGTGCTGCTGAAAGCAAATGAGGACCTGAGCAAATGAGGTTATGACTAAGGCAGTGCCCAGCCCAGACCAGGCACTGAATGTGTGCTGATTGATAGGCTGTTCGGATCGACATAGATTTGGGCCCATCAGACCTGAACGAACTTCCTCTTGGATTCAAATCAGATTTTGCAGTAGGTTGCAGGGCCATAGGCCCTGAAGTGGAAAGGGCTCTAGAAGATGAATACTATAGTCAGAAGATTTGGTTTGGGCTTGGGGCACAATGTTAATACAATAGGCACAGGGAAGCAAAATACTGCCAGAGTCTGGTGGACCTGTTTCCTTAAAGTGTGTGGAGCACCTGAGGCATAATTTTGGAAAGAAACTAGTCAGGTCTTGTGGAGCCAATGTAGTTTCTAAAAGTCCAAGGGACACCTGTAAGAATTCTCTACTGAAAAGACTGTATTTCTTCTTTTTTAAAAAAGATAGTAAATATGTACTACTCTCCAGGATTGCTCTGTCCACCATGGTAGACACTAGCTACACGTGGCTATTGAGCATTTGAAATGTGACCAGTAAAGTTAGATTTTCCATGAGTATGAAATACACACAAGATTTCAAAGCCTTAGTAAGGAGAAGAATGTAAAACATCTCAGTAATACTTTTTGTACTGGTTATATATTAAAATGGTAACAGTTTAATTTATTGAACTCAATCAAATGTATTGTTAAAATAAACTCACTTTAAACATTTGGCTACTGGAAATTTTAAAATAATTTATGTAGCTTACATTGTTATTTTGTTGGACAGAACTACTGTGAAAAAGTTTAGTGTTATTTCCTTTTGCGTAACTAAAATTGTTTTATTTCTTCTGATTTATCCTACCTTTCCCCTGTAGAGAAGATGCCAACACGTGCACTAAGAACAAAGTCAAAATACAATAAGCAGATTCATTCATTCTTGTTTACTGTCCAGAATTGTTATCTGCCTTTTGATGTTTCCATGGAGATTAGTGCAACTGCAGTCTTGTTCTGCCCAGTTGGCGTATTATAGAAATTATTTAAATAAAAAAGTTTCAACGGTTCATTATTTGGGGCCATTAAAAGATGAGCAAGATGGAAGGGCAAAAGTTCTCATACTAATTACCTTCATGTCAGGGCAAGTGATAGTCCGACATATTTAAATAGACTCGGCCTTTCTAAAGAAGAGGTTGCTGCAGAACACTCCTACAAAGAGCTTGGGGCCGAATCTCTATTACAACATTGATTAGCAATTGCAAATTCTAAAAAACCAGAGTACTTGAAGGATAATTTTGCTTTCCGACTGGTGAACAGCAGGTAGGTATTCAGAAAAGACATTCCTGAATTCACCCACAGGGCTTCCTTTTTGTTTTTAACTTGTGTGCTAGTGGAAACTCACCGTAACATCCGATCCCACTACTGATCTTTAGATGGATTTGCTCTAATTTTGCAGAACCTTCCTGCTTCGCACCAACAACCCCCTATAACTCTAAATGTTTGGTGTGATAGTATTTATCAGGATGTGAAAGACCCCCAAGGACTCCCCACTAAATGAAACTGATTGTGCAAATGAAAATAAACTTAGGCGGGATCTGAGAAATCAAGCATTTTACTATGTTTTGCAAGGCTCTTTGCATTTAAAAGCAAATAATTAAAAAAAATAGAAGTGGTCTCTTAAAAAGAAAAAGAAAGCAATTTTTTATTACACTTTGAAGTGTAAGTAAGCAAAAAAAATTCCCCCAAAAGTTAAATGATGACTACGAAATAAATCCAAAGGGGAGAATTGCAATCTGAGGCGAGCTGGCCACACGGAGGGTCTGCTGTGCTTCGAAGCAGCTGGCAGCAGCTTAACTCCGTGTGCAGACAGCCTGATAGTGCCCTGCAGACAGTGAACCTTTGGGACAGAACAGGCAGTTCCTAAATACCTGTCACCAGCATTATATAGCAGAGCAAAATGGACCTGAAAGATTCTCATGTCGAGCCTTTAATATCCGTACAACAAAAATGACTTCATCCGTGCAATTAGCGAACAAGCTGTTCCCACTTGTCTAATAGTTCCAGGAGGAGAAACTTATTTTGACTTTCATTTGTCCCATTTTTCCTGCGTAGTGAATGTTGCAACCCTCTGTCAACTAAAATCTCTTGGCCTAACACTTACAGCCGATGCTGAAAAACTCTGCCCCAAAATTATTAGTACAAATAAAAGGAGGGAGAAATAAATTAAACTCAGCCCTCTTATCCCCATGTTGCATCCCGTTCTGCACCTCAGAAGTTCTGTGGTCAACATGTTTCAGCACTTCTTCATCCATAAAATCAAACTAAAGTTCTGTTTAATAAATTAACTTTACAGGGTTCTGTTTTGTGACAACTAACTATCACTGCTTTATTTTCCTGTTTGGCTAGTGTATTTCATAAAGATGAAAACAAATTCTTCTACTCAAAGAAAAGAAACTCTAAGAGACCCCTTTCTTTCCCATTCAGTTTTAATTGTCTGAAGGGAGAAGGTGGAAGAAAGTCACGAACTTCTAGAAAGGTATGGGTATTATGAGTCCAGTGTACATGAGAACCACATTGTGACTTGAATATTTCACCTAGAATATAATTTCCAGGGGTGGGGGAAAAGGCAGAAAACTACTTGAACAACAAAACAAAATAAAAGAAAAAGAAAAAAATTTTCAAGTATTAACATATTATACAGAAAATCTATTTTGTGTCTTAACGATGACTCAATAGTGAGTCAAATAGGCAGAGCCTTTAATCCTTTTCCATCAAAATCTGAAAAGAAATATCTCCAGACCTTTCTGAACGTAGAATTCTCCCAAGTTTTATCTGTCTTGCTAGTAATAAACCCTAGGAACCTGGGGACTGTCAGCAAAGTTGTTTAAATGATACTACTTCTTCTAGGACTTAGAGATCCAGACTCATTATTCCAAAGTGAAAAACAGTAGAATTGGGACAGTAAGTGGGGAAAAACTCCCTCTCTGAGCAATACTTATAACAAACAAAATAAACTGATGAGCAAAATAGAAACAGTGGCATGGACACATGGAGTAGAGTGACAGCTCTCAAAGGACGAGAGGGTGAGAGGGTGAGGAAGGTGAAGGGATTAAACAAGAAGCATATTTACAGAACTCATAGACCCAGAGCAGAGGGGGTGGGAAGGGGACAGAAGGAGACTTTGGGGTGGTAGGCAGTGTGCAGATGGTGTTTTATTGAGTTGTGCCCTTGAAACCTGTGTGGTTTCACAAACAAATGTTAACCCAACAAATTCCATTAAAAATAAAATGTAAATTAAAAGCAGGGGTAATAAGCCACTTGTGCTGTGGTTTAGCAGGTGGGACCCTTGTCCTACATCACATTCCACTTTAACTGGGGAGAATATGTCGCCTCAACAAATCATTTTCACTTCAAAAGTGTTTCCATTTAATTCCGCATCTGATTTGTGAACAGTGAGCAGGAAGTTTTTGTCTCTTAGTGCTGATATACTATGTAGTTCCGCTCTTGTCACGTCAGTCCCTTTTTCAGAAGGAAAATGTGCTAATCGGGATGAAAGAACCCACTGTAGGGATGGTGGGAGAATCCCAAATGCCCCATATGGGCTAGTACAGTTACTAGCTCTGAAATGTATTTACTTTTGAAATGTATTTCTCCTTCTAAAATGGGGTCTGGCTCTGGCCGCTGTGGCTCAGTGGGTTGGGTGTCATCTCACAAAGTGAAGGGTCACCGGTTTGGTTCTCAAGTCTGGGAAGAGACCTGAGTTCAGTTCCTAGTCAGGGCGTGTGTGAGAGGCAACCAATCAATGTTTCTCTCTCACATCAATGTTTCTCTCCCTGCTCCCTTCCCCTCTAAAACCAAATAAATAAAATCTTTAAAATAATAAAATGGGAGCTGATTTAGGAGATGATTTCACTCAAGACATTTTGAGTGCTAAGCCCCGGAGCCTGGCAGTGACAAAATTAATTCCAATACTAGCAATTTCTAATTCTTTCTAGTCTGCAGGCCATAAATGATAGAGCTAGATTGGGGCCAGGTTAAATTATTTAGGCTGATGAGGCATATGAAGCATTTCCTCCGAGAAAAATTTAGAGGATTAGATCACTGTTTCATGGGTAACATGACTGATTCGAGCTTCAGCTCCTGAAGTTATCGGTAGATTTAGTCAGCCAGAGGCACCTTCAGTTTATGGAGGTCGTCTCTTAAGATTTTTCCCCCTAAACATTTTAGAAATATTATGGGTGAATGTTAACCACACCAAGATGGATGCAGAAGAGAATAGTTGTATTTTGGAGGAGAGAATTGATAATGTTCTTGGCATGTTGGGGAAATGATTAGAATGAAAAGGGAAATACTGTATTGAGGGCAATGCTGAGAGAAAAGAGGACCTCATCGATTCAAAAACATTTACTGAATGTTTACTCTGTGCCATGCTCCATTCTATATGCCATCTTAATTCCCAGGAGCAGACCTTTTAATTAAATGAAAAGCTCTCAAGCTGAAGCACTGAACTTTCACTTAGGGTCATGAAGAAGTAACAGGGACCACATTTACCCTCCCTCCTCAAACAACTAAAACCCAGGTCAAAATCCCTGAAGCTCATTTTCAGACATTGGAAAACAGGCAGTGGAAGATGGAGAGCTCTGGGGAAAAAAGCAGGGGAACAACCCAACCAGGTGAGCCTGATGATCGCCCTAGTGTGCTGCCTGGAGAGTTTCTAGGCCGATACACAGGGAAGGGAAACCCAGCAGAGCGTGGTGATCTCGAGCTGTGGAGACAGAGCTCAGAGTACAGAGAGGCCGAGGCAGCTGGACTTCGTGGGCAGAGCACTGGAGAGAAGAAAGCTGCAACGAGCGAGAGCTCCAGATATCCACGTAGGGTCCCCGTAAGTATTCGTTTATTTGTTTTATTTTTTAAAAAGATTTTACTTACTTATTTTTATAGAGAGGGAAAGGGAGGGAGAAAAAGAATCAGAGAAACATTGATGTGTGAGAGATACATTGATAGGTTGCCTTTCTCATGCCCCCAACTGCGGACTTGGCCCATAGTCCAGGCATGCGCCTGACTGCGAATCCAACTGGCAACTTTTGGGTTCACAGGCTGGCCCTCAATCCACCGAGCCACGCCAGCCAGGGAAAGTCCCCTTAAGTTTTTAGCTGAATAATAGTTAATGCATGGGTTTGCGGAAACTATCAAGGACAAAGAAGCCACTGGGAAGGAGCGGTGGATCAATCCTTGGGACACACAAAGGGCTGGGAATAGTTTATATTCATACTAGCCAGGGCAGAAAGACTTCTTAACACATTAGGAACTGTGGAGAGCCTTCAGGAAAGTATTGCTTCAACAGTAGGGTCAAATTAGCCCTAGATTAAAGGCTGTTCTTCACCCACCAAAAGAAGTTTAAGAGCAAACCTCGAAAACAGCAAACTATTTCCAAGTGGTTTAACTATATCCTATGACAAAACCCCGAATATTGAAAACATTACTAACATATCCAGGACCTCCCAAAATATTAAACATACAATGTTTGACAGTAAATTAAAAATCACCACTGAAACGAAGACAAATAAGATTGAATAGAAATAGTAAAGGGAAGATAAAATTTAAAAAAATTATAGGGTGCAGCACAAATTATGCCCCTTGTTTATTACACAAAAATCTTTTATTACCAAATTCTAAGCATGTAATTTGGTAACATAACAGTATCACACTTAAGCACATCATGTGACATTCTAGGTGAAATGTTCAAATTGCTGTCCATCTCGTGTGAGACATTCACGTACCCTACCAACCACACTCAATGGCGGTACTTCTGCTGGACCCTGTATATTACTAGACATGCAAAGAAGCAGGAACATAAGATCCAAAAATGAGAAGAAAATCTGTAGAAACAGGCTCAGAAATGACATAGATGATGAAGGTAGTAGACAAAGACATTAAAACAGCTGTTTTAAGTACATTCCTATGTTCTAGGAGTTAGAGGAGAGCAGCAGTGTGACAAGGAGAGAAATGGAACATATCTAAACAGACTTCAGCCAAACCCGCACAGTTTAGAAGTGAACTGAACTGGACTGGGAGTCACAGCAGAGTAGACAAAGCAAGAAGAAAAGATGAGTGAATTTGAAGACTTCAATAGAAACTATCCAAAAAGAAATACAAAAAATAAATAGCTGTAGGACAACGCCCAGCAGCCTAACATATGTGTAATGGGAATTCCAGGAGGTGAGGAGAGGCAAGTTGAGATAGGAAAACATATTGAAAGAAACAATGGCTGAAATTTTTGTTTATTCAACAAAATATATACGAAGTATCTGCTGTGTACCTGGAGCTGGATGTAGGATGGTGAGAGTTACAAATGCCACCGCCAGAACTTAGGTCTGGCAGGAAAGTCAAACAGGTATGTAAGCAGTGTGATAAATGCTACCTGGCCCATGTTGATGGAGGCCACTCCTTCCCACTTGAGCCACTCTTTGATGTTGGTTTCCATGGCACCATCCTTTTTAGGTCCTATTCTCCTCCTAATTCTGACCATGTCTTAACACCCTTACTACTGGCCTGTTCTTCCTCCACCTGTGCCAGGAGTTGCGTGTGTTCCCCCTGCTTATTTCCTTGGCCTTCTTCCCAATCTATATCTCAAGTTTCCTTCAGGAGCTCATTCATGTCCATGGTTTCATTTATCTACTATGGGCTGATACTTCCAAATCTGTATCTTCAGCCCAGATTTTTTTCCCCTAAATTTCAGGCTTGCATTATCTACTGAACAGCTTCACTTGGAGGTTCCCAAGTGCTCCAAAGTAAACAGTCTCAAGTGAAATCATTTATCCTAAATGTGCTGTCTTCTGCACCCAACTTAGTAAATGGTATCCAGTCATTATTGCCTTAAACCTGGGCATCATCCTTGGTGTCTTTCTCCTTCAAACCGCACATGTAGCTGGTCGCCAAATCTTGTCGATTTGTTCCCCTGCATTTCTCAAGTCGGTGTCCTTGTTATCCCAACAGCCCATGCTTTAATTCAATTCTATCATTTCTCTTTTGAATACATTAGTCATATCTCCCTGCTTCTGGTCTTGATTTCTTTCAATCAGGTCCATACAGCAAAAAAAGTGATCTTTCTGAAGTACAATCCGATCCAATTATGTTACTTTCTGTTTGCCTTTTGATAGTTCTGCATAGACTTAGATAAAACTCAATCTCCCTCTCATGCTCCACAATGCCTTATCCTGCCAGCCTCACCTCTCTTTTCATACTGAATTACTTGGTTCTCCCAACGACCTCTGGCATCTCATCTATCACAGTCTTCGCACGTGCTTCTCCCGGATCTTGCCCCCTCCTGCTGATGACTCCTGTAGTGCTCAGATCCGACACCGCTTCCCTGACAGTCAGCTTTTCTAAACTGGGATTAGATGCCCCTCCTCGGTACACCGTAAAATATTCCATATGTATTCTTATGAAGCATTCATCTTGATTTCTAAAAAGTATTTGTTTTTCCCCATTGCTAGATTGTGAATGCCTCCCAACCCTTTCTATGCTATCCTCCTTCCTTGCTTAGTTTTTCTGCAGGTATTCATCACTACCTGGCATACAATATATTTTACTCATTTGTCTGTCTCTCTACCCCAATAACAATGCAAGCTACTTGGAGGTGGAGACTTTGGTCTGTTTCATGCAGTATCCTGGACACCTATACCAGCACCTGACACGTAGTTAGCACTTAATAGTCATTCGTTATATAAACACATAAATCTTTGTCCTGGGCACTTACAGCAATCTAGCACATGGTACTCGTTAAACTCGGCTGCAACCTTGTTTCTTCATTTGTCTCCTTTTCAAGGGAAGATTTTATGGGAACCCATTCCCTAATTAAGTTCTCAGGTCCTGGCATGATTTTAATCATGTTGTTAATTGTGGTAAAATATACATAACATTGAGCAGTTTAACCATTTTAAAGTGTGCGGTTCAGTGGCTTTAGGTACATTCGCACTGGTGTGCAATCCTTCACCCCACTATCCTTCTCCAGAACTTTTTCATCACCCTCATCTGAAACTTGGTACCCATTGAACACTAATTCTTTATCCCCCCCCCCCAGCTGTGGTAACTACCATTACCCTTTCTGTGTCTATAAATTCAGCTACTCTAGATACCTCATACAAGAAGAATGATACAGTATTTGTCCTTTTGTGTCTGGCCTATCATATCTTCAAGGTGCATCCCTGTTGTAATGTTATCAGGATTTCCTTCCTTTTTAAGGCTAACACTCCACTGTATGTTTGTATTACACTTTGCTTATCCATTCACCCAAGGATGGGCATCTGAGTTGTTTCTACCCTTGGGCTTTTGTGAACTGTGCTGTTTGAGACTCTACTTTCACTCTTTTGGGTCTATACCCAGAAGTGGAGCTGCTGGATCATGTGGCAGTTCTGGGCTTAATTTATTTTAGGGACTGTGGTACTAGTTCCACAGCAGCCACACACTTTTGCATTCCCACCAGCAAGTTCAAGGGCTCCAATTTCTCCACATCCTTTGTTTTGTTTTATTATAGCCATCCTAATGGATGTGAGGTGATACCTAATTGTGGTTTTGATTTCATTTCACTAATGATTGTGGTGTTCGGTATCTCTTCCTGTGCTTATTGGCCATTCATATATCTTCTTTGGGGAAGTACCCATTCAAGTCCTGTGCCCATTTTTAATTGAGTTTATTGGGATCACCTTGGTTAATAAAGTTATATAAGTATTAGGTGTACAATTCTATAATAATAAATAATCTGTGTTATTACAGTCTGGATATTGTATTGTGAGTTCAGTACCCGAAGTCAAGACTCCATCTATCACCCCTGTGCCCATTTAAAAATTGCGTTAGTTGTTTTCTTGAGTTCTAGGGTTAATGGTTTCATTATATGTTTATAATTGATTATGAAGTTTAGTTTGGCTGGATGTAAAATATTTAGCATGCATTTTCTTTCTTTAGATATTTTAAATATGTTATGCCATTGTCTTTCAGTATAAACTATTGCTATCAAAAAATTGATGACAATCTAATGTCACTTCATTTAGAAATGACTTTTTTTCCCTTTTGATTAGATACCCAAAGGATTTTTTTCTTTATTGTCCAAGAGGCTTAATAAAATGTTTTGATATTAGCTGTTCTGGGTTTACTTTTAAGCTAGATATATAGCATGACATCACAATATACGAGGTCTCTCCAGAAGGTATTCAGCCAAGTCATATGAAAAATAGAGACATTTATTAAAGAAAATACAAGATACAAGAAAAATTGTATATAGGACAATGACACCTCAGACCCCTTCAAATTAGGCAACTTGGGACATCACACAGTTCTCCCAATCGCCATTAGTTGCCCCATCATAATTTCCTGAATCTCATCACCTGAAATCTCTTCCCTTTCAAAGGTGGTTTTAGTTTTGGGAAAAGCCAGACATCACAGGGCACCAAATCTGGGCCATAGAGGGGCTGAGTGACCTGGGTGAAATGATGTTTCATCAAAAATCTTGCATGAGACATGATGCATGAACAGGTGCATTGTCATAATGAAGTTGCCAACCACTAGTTGCCCCTAGCTGTGGCCTTCTGAATCATCCAAATAGTTTCCATGAAGGAATGTTCACATTTAATGCAAAATTTGAAGCATGCTCTTTGCTCTCCTCGCTCAGTCATTTTGAATGTGACAGCCACACAGTACACGTGCTCACTCAACTGGCATCTCCTGCCCCCACTGACTAGTACAGCAAGGTTGTCATTGCTCACACATGCTCGTCCAGTCCACTCTCCTTGGCCGCCAGGAGTCACGCAAACCATTCTCGTTATATTAACAATGGCCTTAAGCAGGATAACTAGTGGCAAGTTGCAGCTGATGGAAAATATTGACCTTGATTTGGGAAGATAGTTTATTTACTGGAAGAATTTTAGAAACTAGCTAACAAGTAGGTGGCTTTAGTAGCCATCCTTTTGTTTATTAGTCTTATCAACAAGAAAGGTAAGAGTGAATGTTTTCGAAAAGATGTCTTGGCACCATTGAAGCAGCTATTAAAGAATTAAATTGTGGGAATTTAAGCTCTTTATGGATCCTGGAACTCAAGCTTGTTTTTGTGAAGCACTTGATCAGAAACAAAAGTTTCACTAAGTGTTATGTTGTCTGGGCACTTTTCAAGCGCACATGGACACAATTTATTCTCTTCCAGGAGCCATGCTCTGGTTCAGATATAAAAGTTTCACAGAAAAGCTCTGCGGGGTATGTGTAAAAGAAAACATTTAAAATTGTATTATAATTGCAACAGACTATAAAGATATAGATTTAGTCATTGTTTATCCTTGGGTCATTTTTGGAAGATTTTAAAAACAAAAAAGTTTAAGGAAAAAGTTCTGGAAATCTTGAGTGTGGCTTACCATCCAATTTGTCTTCATATCCAAGAAGAAAATTATACATTTTAAATCAAAGTAAGTTCAGGACATTTTGGTATTTTAGAGGCAGCCATGTCTGTAGCTGTTGCCATGGCGCCTACAAAATATCCTTCGGGCCCACCTTGGATTTCAGCCACAGCTGAGAGCTCCACTCAATCTCAGATTCACCTTTTGGTGACAGCAACCCGTCTCAAATAAGCGCCCCCTTTCTCCACTTTGTGACAAAGTGTCATTCCCAAGGCTATGGGAGCCCCCTGGGTCTATATACCAGTATGTCGCATAAATGTAGTGGAGTAATGCCTTCCACCGATGGGTCCATGACTAGTGGACAGATGATTCAGCCTCTGGTCCTTCTGGTAGACAACTCTGGGAAGGACTTGTTCGTTTCTGACATGGTGCCTGGTCCTGGAATCAAGTCCCAAGCTCCCCAATGGCAATCTGGATCACATACCCTTACGTTGTATTTTCTTCCCTATATCATTCTTCCTGTTCTCTCACTCCTGCTTCCTGGAATTAGGTCATAAATAAACTACTTGCTTTCAAGTATTTGTCTCAAGGTTCTTTTTAGGAGGAACATAACAAAGGACTTTTGTATGAGAATGTCCCTGGTAAGCAGACCCCTAGGATGGGGTCCTGGAACTGGATCACTTCCCTTATTTGTTGCTAAGATGAGCAGGATGGTGGTCATGCCTGGTGTGTATTACGGTTCCTAAGAATCTCCTGGGGGAGGCAATGGGTTATGTAGAAGCTGTGTCACTAGAATTATTTGGGGTTAGAGGATTGTGGAACTAGCTAGCATCTGTTAATTGCCTTGGAGGACTTGAACAAATAACTGACTCAGATCAGCCAACGATCATCTTAGGGTGTGCCGAAAGCCAAAAGGCTACGCTGGCAGTCTATACAGAGACCATTACCTCCTTGGCCACAGCACAGCTCTGCGCCCAGCAGAAACTGAAAATCTGACCATATGTGACATCAAATGATTAACTGGAGTTGCACATCATGAGCAGGGTGTTATCAGTTTCACCAAATCAAAAGGAGACAGTAGCGATCCATCATCTGTTGGAAGTAATACATTTGGGATCAAGCCTGAGTAAGTCTAGAGTGTACATGTAAGTTTTATGGACAAATGGCCTAGATTCCAAATCATTTGCCTCATTTGCACTTGTGCATCTTAGTCAACTACTTCTATGACTTCATGGGGGGATTCCCTATGGTTAGTTGCTTCAGTTACTTATCGATAGGCTAACGCTATACAATAAAAACCAAAAAATCTTTAGGAGAATCAACAATGAGCATTTATTACTCACACACCTAGGGCCAGCTGGAAATTCACTAGACAGATTTTCTGATCTTGGCTGGACCTGCTCATGTCTTGGGATTGGCTGCTGAGCGACCGAAACACCACATCTCTCATTCTCCATCAGACTATTCCAATCAGGTTCTATGTCAGTGGCAGAGGCAGAAGAGAAGGCAAGACCAATCACCCAAGTATTTTTCAAGTCTCTGCTTGGACCAGATTTATTGACTTTCTGTTGACCCAGAGGAAATCACTTGGCTAAGCTCAGAGCCAAAAGGTGAGGCAGAATGTTGCACCCAGGATGAGAAGGCAATGCAAGATTCTATGGCACAGGACATGGAAGACAGGGAGAAGTGAAGGACTGAAACTATGTGTGCAATATTATTATACCTGGTGACAGAGAAGGAAAAAGTGGTCCTTGTGAATTGGATGAACCAGCCAGCTATGCTGGACATGTTGGTGTGGGCCAGACATGGCTGGCTTATACATTATAGCCTCTCTCAGAGGTAGACCTAAGGATTGGCAGTGAAAGAAAAATCTTTCTGATGGACAGAGCCTCAAACAGTGCACTTGATAAGTGAACAATGATGGAGAAGGAGATAGCCTGAGTTAAGAATACACACAATCTTCTTATCATGGCAAAGTGTACCGACTTTTGTATCATGGACTCTCAATACAAGAGCACTCCCCCGAAGAGGCAAAGAGTAGGTGGTCAGAGTGATCCCTTCCGGTTTCAGCCTGTCCCTGACTACTCCAGGCCTAAACAACACGCCCACGAATGGAGTAATGGTGGTGGCAGACATGTTGGCTAATTATGGGCCCAACAGCTTGGGCTTTCTCTCAGTAGAGGTCATCTAGTTACTGCCACTGCCAAACACATGATCAGCAGCAGAGACCCAATGTTTGGTGCCATTCCTTCAGATTAACCAGCCACTTGGTAGCAAGTTGTTGGTATTAATTTCCTTCTACCTCAGAAGAAGAAGCAATTCTTTCCTATTGTAACTAATATGTACTCTTCCATGGGCTTGCCCTAGTACTTGGCCATCATTACTGTCTGATAGTCTATGGAATGTCTATTACTAACACGGTATCTGGGATTACATTGTCTCAGATCAAGGAACTATTTTGTAGCAAGTGAAGAATGACATAAATGATTTGATCCGTGGTCCCACCATATACACTATTTGTCCAGAAGCACTCAGTCTAACAGAACAATGAAACGTCCTGTTACACAGAGTCACCTTAGGTACCGGCTCAGAGACATCGTACAGGGCTGGGGTGCTGCTTTCTAGGATGTGATACATACACCACACCAAAGGTCACCATATCATGCCATGTCCCCAACTACTAGGATCCACGAGCCCAGTAACCAAAAGGCTATTGCTGCCAAATGGTCCCATTGGACTGCTCATGTCTATGGGACAACAGGCAAAAAAAAAAGAGTTAATATGCTGGCTGACATGAGCTAGAATTGTGACTACAAGATGGAGGATATGTCTGGAACTCAGGTAATTTGGGCACGTCTGACGCTTCCAGGCTTGGTGTGCACAGCAGACAATTGTGATGATCATAGGCTAAAAAGGGCCAAGTCACCAAGGTCCCAGATCCCTGAAGGGATGGAGGTCTGGGTCACTACACCAGGCAATCAAACTAGAATTTCTGGCAGAGAGCAAGGAAAATTTCCAATGGGTGGCGGCGGTGATGATGAATGTGAGTTTTGGCTTTGGGTTCAGCTGTAGCAACAGGAAATGTAGTTTGTCTCATTAATCCTCCTGTGTAGTTTTATACACTGGCTGGCCATCACCTTACAGACTTGGTGATGAAGTGGACTTAATATGGGACTCAAGCAGTTCTGAACAGGCAAGGGTAAACAACAGCAAATACCTCTGGCTCCACAACACGTCCCTTGTCGACTTCTGAGATTAGCCACAGCTGCACTAGACAGTTCTGAGCTCAGATTTTTCCTTCTTTTGCTGGTGAAATCCCATAGGTGTGGGCCATACATCTTTCTGCTTTCTGTTCCAAGTCCTTTTTCAACACTGGGGAAGCCTCCACTTTCTCATACAAAAGCAGAGTCCGGAAGTGCAGGGGTAGTTAATGCTTCTGGAGGTCACTCTCAACTAATGGGGCATGGAACTGGTCCATAAATGATCCCATCTGTATTGGGAGGACAATGTAGGGAGCATTCTTTAAGCTTCTCAGGAGGGCTTGGAGCACATCAGCCCCAAATGGCAAATGATAATACACCTTTGAGTGGATTTCCCGCCCCCTCTTAATCTCTGTTCTTTCACTTTTGCTTCTTGAGTCACTGCACAAATGACCTACATACATCTAAGTCCTTTTCTCAGGGTCTACTTTCAGGTAGCCTATACTAAAATAAGAACCATTCATCAAGTGCATTTATATATCTTTCCATGTAAGTATAGTTGGCTCTCCGTATCTGCAGATTCAGCATTTGTGAATTCAACCAACAGTGGCCTGAAAATATGTCTTTTTAATTTACACTGTTGCTGAGGTGTACTATGTAGTTAGGGTTATGACAGCTGGGTCTGTACTGAGTATAAAGACTTTTTGTCTTGTCATTATTCCCTAAACAAAATAAATACTACTTACCTAACATTTACATTTTGTTTGGTATTATTGAGTAATCTAGGGATGATTCAAAGTATATGGAAAGATGTGTGCACGTTACTGGCAAGTATTGTCACTTTATATAAAGGGCTTGAGCATCCACAGCTTCTGGTACCTGCAGGGCTTCCTGGAGCCAACCTCCCATGGATGCTGAGGGTCAACTGTATTTTAGAAATTTTCTAGATTGTGTGCAAATAATTATTCATGAAGAATTATTTGCAAGGTGAGGTGAGAACATTTTAAACCTGTGCAGACTGAATATATTTTTTCCTGTGTAGGCAACAAAAAAGCTGATGACAATGATGGTTCTCACTCTAAACTACAATGAAATTACCTTCTATTCAATTTCTATCTAATAATAAATAAGAATGTCTAGCTTTGATAGTGTAATAATATCTAAAGGCCAAGTGGTGAAAAGCTCTATAAGTTAATAAATACTACCAGTAAGTTCCATAGCCTTACTTTTATGATATACAAACTTTAAGTTGCCATGGAAAACTTCAATCCAATATTATTTTCTGCCAGAAATTTCTTTTAACAAGTTGTATGATACAAATGCACATACTTTTGTTGCTAAAATATTCATTGAAAACTGAATAACTGTCTGAGCCAAGTTCACTTTTTTCATCTAGATTTTTGATCACTAACCTCACACTGACTTTATATTAAATGCTCACTGCATCCCTGCAATTTTCTATTCTTAGTATTTATAGCATTAATTGAACTTTTTTAGGCTACTTTATTTTTCAGTTCAGGGATCTTTATTTTAAGACATATTGTGAGGTTATAAGTGGTTTATTATTATTACTTTTACACAGAGAAAGCTTGGTGGTGACTATTTGGCTATTTGTTGTTTCTGTGAAGAAGAGTTCAAGTTCAGGTTGTTTCCAATAGGATGTAAATTTATGCCTTTATGTGTATATGTAATGGTTATCAAAATTAAACTTAGTCACTAAAAGAAGATTCACTATCTGAGCTTTCTTCTGTATTTTTTCCACCTTCTCCATTAGGCACTGGAGCATCTGGCCTTCTGAAAGAGAAGGAAAAAAAATTTTAAGGTTTTTCCAGTTGAAAAAAGCACTTGCTAACTATAAATTAGGTTCGTCCTAGAATATTGCTGCTAATAAATCTGCCAAGTCTACACCCTTAACAAAGCGAGACTCCCACTCTCCACCACAGCTTTCGTCTCTCTGGCGTCTCCGGCACCATGGGGATTAAGTACTATTCCTGTACGGGCCGTGGCACTGCCTTTTCCTGCCAGTCCTTACACAGTGTGCTACTTCAGCACTTTATGGTTCTCATTACCATGGAGATCCGACTATAGACAGAGATGCGATCTGGGGAGGCTGGCATAACCAGGGCTAAACCCATGCAGCCTCCAAGTGTCCTGAACTACAGAGAAAGAAAAGCTAGCAGTGGAAAGAAGAGGAAAATCTTCATGTTCAGGAAAGATGCAGGGAGAAATTTTATAATGGAAGAGTGTTCAGGAATGGTTATAAAGAAACACAGGCAATATAGAAATGTTCTACTGGTGAAGATTGTTCATATATGTTGAATATTTTCACTTATATGTTTTATCTTCAGAAAATAAATATAAAAGTATGAGTTGGTAAAAACAGTGTCTCAAAGATTCACTAGGCACTATAAGGAAATTGGAGAATGGTTAAGCTTCAACTTTGCATGGCTGTGCTATAATAAACCAAAATAAAAAGTTAATATAGTCATTAAAACAGGCAAGTAGATGGACACTTGTGAAGGGGTTTGGGATGTGAGTAGGAGTTTGCTAGAAACAACAAATGTGGGAATAAGCGGGGGTGGGATACTGGGTAAAGGAGAAAACATGGGGAGGGTATGAGGCTGCACATTCGGAAACTAGAGCATGAGGCACACTGCGGTAGAGGAGCAGATGAGACTAGGTCATTTTTGGCAGGAGTAACATGTGAAGGATGGGGAAAAGTTATATAAAATACAAGTTTTCACCGAAATTGCACAACTAAGTTTGGAATTCTCAAGTAGTCATTTATTTTACATTTACATTGTGATGTAATCATCACCACCATCTCCAGAACTCTTTCCATCTTGCAAAACTGAAACTCTATACCCATTAAACAATAACTCTCCAGCCTCCCTTTCTCCCCAGCCTTTGGCAACCACTATTCTACTTTCTGTCTTTGAATTTGACTATTGTAAGTGGAATCATAGAGTACTTGTCATTTTGTGACTGGTTTATTTCATTTCTTATAATGATGGCCTTCTAAGTTCATCCATGTTATATAGCACATATCAGAATTTCCTTCCTTTTTAATGCTAAATAATGGCTCACTGTGGGCATATGTTATATTTGGTTTAATCATTCATCGGTAGATGGGTATCTGGGTTGTTTCCACCTTTGGGCTACTGTGAATAATGCCGCCATGAACAAGAATGTTCAACTACAGCGTGCCACAAAAGTAGGCTTATAGTTGTTCATACGGAAAATAATACAAAAATTAGTAATAACACAAGAATAAATTCTATGTTTTGCATACTCACAACTGCAAACCCATTTTTACCTGCCCCCCGCCTGCACATGTCTGAGTCCTTGCTTTCACTTTTTGAAGGTAGATGCCCAGAAGCAGGATTGCGGAATTGCACGGTAGCCCTAGGATGAACTTTTCTGAGGAACTGCCATACAGTTTCCCATAGTGGCTGTATCATTTACACACACACAAGTGTTCCAGTTTCTTCATATCCTTGCCAATACTTATTATTGTCTACCTTTATTCATTTTTTAAATTTGAGATAAATTGACATAATATTGTATTAGTTTTAGACATAGAACATGTTTTATTTGCATATACTGCAGAATGATCACACAATAAGCCTAGTTGATATCCATCACCATATATAGCTTCAAAAGATTTTTCCTTGTTATGAGAATTTTTAAGAACTATCTCTCTTAGCAACTTTCAACTATACCTAGAGTATTATTAACTATAATCGCCATGCTATACACTGCATTCCCATGATTTGTTTTACAGCTGAAGTTTAGCCATAGGCAGACCACAACTGCTTTTTAACACCACCTTTTTGATATTTTTGTCTCTCTCTCTTGAGATCAAGGTCTTCAACACTGAACCAATCACGTTTCTGACATTTTTTCCTGTACTCTATTTTTTAGCAAGTATGCCTGCCAATGGGTAAGGATTGGCAAGTAAATTGAATGGGAACTCAGCTCAGTCAGAACTAAAACGATGGGACCAACACAAAACCTACCTTTAGAATTGTCCAGTTGGGGAACTGAGGCTATTTTATCCTCAGTCAGCCCAAACCCAACCTTTGATCCCTTGCGCTGCTGCTAGCAGGAGGCAAAGGTCAGTGGCAGATAAGGAATTCCCTTACAGAGAAGGGAAGTCTGTTGGACAGGACTTGAATATAATTAACAGAAAGTTTTCTTGCTTTTCATTATCCCTTTAGTTAACAGTAATGAATTGCCTCTTGTCTCAGTAACAAGCAGGCTGAGGTATTTACTTTCATTTCTGAAAACCGTAAGATTGGTCTGGGGGATTCCAAAGTCTGGGGGAAAGGAATAAAGCTTTTGAATAGATACCTCCAGGGCAAATGCTGGAGGTATCTGTCAAACTGAGCTGGTTCTGTTCAGTCTGCACAGTAACTTGAACTCAATTATATGCTTCCTTTAGCCAAATCAATATGCTGCAAACTCCCCTTCTATTAATATTGGATATGACTAGTTGAATTTCAATTTCAAAAGTCTATTCATTACTACAACATTTAAAATACAGACTTTTTCAGTTTAAGAAAACAATATAATTCAGAAGGATAACTACTCTGTGTATGTTAAATATGTCTTTGTTGAAAACACAGTGGTTACCTACAACCACAGGATCATAAACCAGTTTTGATCCAAAAGCCTGGTAAACCCAATTGTTTAGAACTTGGGGCATCTTCTTCCATTAAACCATTTCTAAACCACCACTGACATTTACTGAACATTTACTGCTTGTCCAGAACTGTGCTAAGTGCTTATTTTTTTCTTAATCCGAACAATTCTATGATGGATGAACTCTTCCTCATCATTAAAAATTTCCCATTTTACTGATAAGGAAACTGATGCAGAGAGAAATTAGGTAATTAGTCCAAGGTCATTTAGCTAGAAAGTCGCAGGGCAGAATCTGAACCTAAGCAAGCTGATCATTTCTAAAATATGCCTTAGCCTGTGCCTTAACCATTATGGATTTCATCTCTTGCTGATGGGGAAGTCCAGAGGCTAATCTCTGTCTGCATCCTATACTAAAAATATTAATTACTGTGTAATCATAGTAATCTTAGTTCTGGGATGTAAATCTAAATACAGAAAAGGATATGAAAGAAACTTTTTCTTTCCCCTGGTAAGAAAATCTAAGCACTGATTGATAGAATTTATAAGGTGTACTTCATTTCTTCTGTATTTCTGAATACAAAAGTAAAACAGATTAAAATTTTCCATTTTCTTTTCCTTTAAACTCTTTTGAGTATAATGGTTACAAAGGTACTCTCTCACATATATTTTTTTATTTCAGTGGAATTGAAAACTAATTTTTATAAGCTAAACAGAATTCTTGGTTATACAGAACTATTTTAAAAAACTTGGACTTAAAAAAAGTAATTACTTAGAAGTAGCAAACAAATACTATTTATTTGGTTATTATTAAGCATTTTCTCCAATTTCACAGACTTCCTAAAATTCAATGACAGTCATTTTTTTTAGGAAAAGAGCCAGGTTCTCTTCTTCTTTAGTATGTAAACTGTTTTAGTTTAAAACTGTATACTCTTAGCTACTAACATTTTATGTAATCAAATTACAATGTATTTTCTGATCAGTATTTATTTCTATATTAGCCTCCGCTTTGCTCTTTGCTCAGCGCAGATAGATTTAGACTATTTTTTCTAAAAGTTATGAGTCTGTCTTGGTAGTTAAGACTAATAAAAAAGTAGTTTATACTTTAAAAGAAAAAAGAAAACAGAACAATCTTTTACTGAAAGTTCTTGGCTGAGGCTTAACATGTACCTAAGATTCTAAATAAAAGTACACTCTTTGCTTGGGTGGCACATTTTCTTCTCCTTCATCAGCTGAGACCTTTCCTCCAAAGTGCAGCTCCTTAACTTTTAAGTAAACATGGTCCCTGAAGTGCCAGAATTCCTTTTTAACAAGGCAGTTCATTCCACCCATCATATCTAGCTAAATGTCGTTGGAGCTGGTCTGCTGGTAGCAGTGCTGATTGGTTACGGTGAGTCACCCCAATTCCAACCAGTGCCCCTTGTGACCAATGGCCTGGGCTCATGAGGTAATGTAATGGGTCAGAATTCCGGCTCCAGGCTGTGGTTGAGGAGCAGTGTTCGTGTAAGACGATGTTTTTGCTGTTACTGGAATTCTACCCTAAAACTTGGCACCACCTTGGAACCAAATGTTTCTTAACATTTACAGACAATGACATACCCTTCAACTTGCTAAGTGAGATATATCAAGGAAGGATGGGGGGGCGGGGAAGGTCTGGGGAGTTCTCCCCTCAGAAGTCACCATGGACTTCTCAGGGTAAGGGCACCTAAATGAAGTCTTGAAGAATATGAAATTAGCCAAGCCAGTAAGATGGGGGAAGGAAGTTCCATGCAGAAGAAAGCAAACATTCAAAGGCACCAGAAGGGTATAGGAAAATGATACATTCAGAGAAGATGCCCTAGTTTGTCAAGCTGCACAAGAGAGGTGGTTATGGGAGAGTGGCAAGAAAAGAAGCTTGAGAGACAATCTGGTCTTGATGAGAAAAGCATTTCAATGCAATTCTGTATGTCGGACTACATGCTGAAGGTAGTGAAGAGTCAAAAAGATTTGAAG
Organism: Artibeus jamaicensis; assembly: GCF_021234435.1. NCBI lineage: Eukaryota > Metazoa > Chordata > Mammalia > Chiroptera > Phyllostomidae > Artibeus > Artibeus jamaicensis. Next base: position 15,080,817 of record NW_026521486.1, on the reverse strand, counting down.
CAAGAATGAAGTATGAACAGAAACACTCAGGCTTTAGTGACACAGTAAAAGAGAAGAGGAAACCAATCAGGAGCTATTATAATAATTCAGGTGAGAAGAGGTGAGAGTTTGAACTAAACAGCAATGAGTATGGAGGCATGTGGTCAGATATAAAGGATTTTAATGAGACAATGATGTAGTAGGGGGTAGAGAAGAGGGCACAATCAAGGAAGACTTTCAAGTTGCCAGTGAGGGTAGTTGGTTAAGTAAAGGATTATGAAGTAGGTTTAGTTTGGGCAAGGGATAAAATGAAGCCAATAGGTGGTAAAGGAATTGTACATCCAGAATATGTTGATTCTTATAGGACTGTTAGTTTTCCATTTGTTACTTTTTCTCTAGAGAAAAAAAGCAGCATTTTAAAGGACCTTTTAGCTTTGTTACTATAGAGGTCTACTGTGTATTTCCAGAAGCAAAAAAGAGGTCACGGTCAAGGTTAAATATAGTTATAACATACATTATTACAAGTGGTACCAAAATGGATTGGACCCACATGTTCAACTCACATTAAACTACATGTCACAGTCCATCTCCATTTGAAGTTTTGCGTCAGAAGGAACTTCCAGAACAAATGCCTAATATCCTGGAGATGCTTTAGTTTAAATCTCCAACCTGCGCCACTGCACTTTAACTGTCTGCTCCTTGGATATACCTCCAATACTAAATGTAGATACGTGTTGGAAATCTGTTCTTGCAGCCTTTTAAAAAGTTCTTAGATTTCATATTTTAGAAGATATGAGAAAAAGACTGTTCTAATGGCGTTTCACCTCTAAAATGTACACATTTTCTTGAAGGGCTGAGAGCCAAGAAAAATTCTGAAGTAGTATACTGCTAGTAGAAAGTGAATGCCTGGATAACACAGCTCAATGCACTGGGGTGAACTAAGATCCCAGAGTGGAAAGACTCTTACAAGTATCTAGATACTTGCAAAACAGACGAGCTCTGAATAGTCTGTTATGATACATATTTATCCAAGATGAGCTTTGTAGGCAGGTTTGCTTGGATGGAATAAATTACTGTCAAATTTCTGAGCCATAAGTTTTCAACACTTCTAAAAAATATTTTATAAAACCCATAAAAACTGATATCTAGGTGTCCATAATAACCATTCATGTAGATCTAGAGAGACTGTGCCCTACTTATTTCTTATTCTAGCTCAACTTTGATCTTGGTGGAGGACATTTCCTGTATACTAAGGTATTAAACAAAAATCTGGTAGATAATTAAAAAAAAAGGAAAGACAAAAAAACCCTGCTTTTTGAGGATACTACTGCTGCGCAACAAAACTGCCACCAAATTCCATCTTTTATGGCCTGAGGGCTAGGAGGACTGGGCAAAGGGGGGAAAATGAGGACAACTGCGATAGGGTCAACAATACAAATAAAGTTAAAAATATTCAATCTCTTTTGGATTTATTCATCACTGGTCTATCGCACCTTCCCTTAAATGTACAAAGACTGGTTTTAGTAGCATAGGACAGATTTTAATTTTTTTTTGTTTCATTTTTGTAACATAGCAGAGACATTACTTATGAAGGTGATTCACTCAACTTTAAAACACTATACAGGAAAAATAGTGTTTTTGAAATCTTTTTAATATAATTGATAAATTCAACATCTTGACAAATTACTTACTCAAGAAGATTTGGGTCTAGTCCTTCTGATATCATTTTGTTTCTTATTGCCATCAATGGAACACCCTAAGCAAAAAAAACCACAATATAATAATTCAATTATTAAAAATGCCTCCATAGAAACAGAAAAATAAATCGATGGAACAGAAATGAGAGCCTCAAAATAAAACCCAAGCATACATGGTTGACTAATACTTGACAGAGGAGCCAAGACTACTCAATAAAGACAGTTTCTTCAATAAATAGTGCTGGGAAAGTACTGACTATTCACATGTAAAAGAAGAAAACTAGACCTCATCTTTCGTCACAAACATTACCTTGAAATGGATTTAAGACTAAAATGTAAGCCATGAAACCATGAAACTCCTAGCGAAAACATGTGAAAAAGCCTCTTGACATGGTTCTTGGTAATGATTTTACAGAAAGCACAGCTAAAGCACAAGCAATGGAATAAAAAGCAAACAGGTGGGACTACATTAATCTTACAAGGCTCTGCACAGCAAAAGAAGCCACCAACAAAGTGAAAGAAAACCTTACAGGGTGGAAAAATATTTGTAAATCATAAATCTGATAAGGGGTTAATATTCAAAATATATTGTAGAAGAAACGTGTATAGCTCAATAACAAGAAAACAAATAATCCAATTAAAAAATGGGCTAAGGATCTGACAGACATTTTTCCAAAGAAGACATTTAAATGGTCCACAGTTACATGAAAGATGCTCACCCTCACTAGTCATCAGGGAAATACAAATTGAAACCACAATGAGGCATCATCTAGCACCTTTTAGAATGGTCATCAACAAAAAGACAAGAGATAACAAATGCCAAAGCAGATGTGGAGAAAAGGGAAGCCTTGTGCACTGCTGGTGAAATCATAAATTGGTGTAGCCACTACGGGAAACAGTATGTAAGCCCTCAAAAAATTAAAAATAGAACTATCATATGATCCAGTAATTCCACTTCTGAGAAAAGAAACGAAAACATGAACTTGAACAGATACGTTATTTATAATAGCCGAGACATGGAGACAATCTAAGTGTCCCTTGATGGATGAATGGATAAAGATGGCATATGTATATATTTATAGATATAAATTTATAGATGTTATATCTATATAGATATAGATATTCAGCCACGAAAAATGAGAAAATCCCACCATGTGCAACAATATAGATAGGTCTTGAAGGCATTTATGCTAAGGAAATAAGTCAAAATAAGACATATACAGTATCATCTAACTTATACATGAAATTAAAGCAAAGCAAATCATATCGAACTCATAGATTTATGGTTATCAGAGGTGGTATGAAAATTGGAGAAAAGTTGTCAAGACGTAGAAACTTCCCATTTACAAAAATCATACCATAAGTACTAGAGATGTAACCTACAACGTGAGGACTGAATTTAACATTGCTTTTGAAATATAGGAAAGTAGATCCTAAGCATTCTCACCACAAGGATACATTTTTTCTTTTTACTGTATCTATATGAGATGATACATGTTAACTAAACCTACCGCACGGTGGTGATCATTTCACAGTACGTGTAAATCAAACCATCATGCTGTACACCTTAAACTTATACAGTGATACATTTCATTTACTTCTCAATGAAACTGGAAAAAAATTTAAGAAATGGATGCTAAAAACCACCTCCTTTATGTCTCCACACACCACCTAAAACAAGACCTTTCAGAGGGCTTATTATTGAAAATAGCTCTTATTTTATTTTTATATTAGTATGTGAATTAGCAGGTCAATAATCTAACGAGGTGCACATCTTAATTGACTTTAATGGAATCGATGTTACCCGGTCCAAATCAAATATTTGCACTTATCTATTACTACCATATTTTGCTGTGTATAATGTGCACCCACATTTACCTGTGCATTACACAGGGATTGTGCCCATGGTATGCATCATGATATCCATGTATAATGCACACTGTTATTTTTCCCTAAAAAATTTGGGCACAAAAGTGTGCATTATACATGGCAAAACATGGTAACTGTACTGTATAGAAGCAGCCGGGTATTATATTCTTACTCTTCTACCACCTAAAGAAAATACTGATAACTTAAACAATACTTAATGAACTTCTTTTCAAATAAAGGTTTCAGAGCTTTCTAATCTGAAATATAGCTTTGTCAATGTTTTTTATAAGCAAATTGTCTAATTCCATGCAGAAAGGTCAAATAGAATTCAAAAACTGCTGAGACTATATTATACATCTTCCCTACATCGATATAAACACCAAGTAATGATAATTTTAGAAGTGTATAGTCATAAAAACATTGAGAATATGTGAATTTCAAAGTTTAGGATAACATCAAAATAATAAGAAAGGCTATGTCAGAAATAAATATAAATTTACTTGAAAAGGGAACTGATTTGATAAACATTTATTGAAAACTCACAAAGTTCTAAAGGGAGAAGATGTGATCAAGTGCATTTGTCAATGCCTCCTCTTTACATCATCCCAAAAGATGAGGAAACACTAATTTGATGAGTTATATTTGAGGACTTTGATTATATCACTTTTCAAAAGTGAGTCAGGTCACTGTGCTACATATTTTTAAAAGATTTCATTTTTATTTATTTTTAGAGAGATGGAAGGGAGAGGGAAAGAGAAAACCATCGATGTGTGAGAGAAACATTAATCTATTGCCACTCACAGACCCCCAACTGGGGACTCGGCCTGCAACCAGGGCATGTGCCCTGACCAGGAATCGAACCAGTGACCTTTTGATTCACTGGCTGGTGCTCAATCCACTGAGCCATACCAGTCGGGGTGGGTCACTGTGCTTTAAAAGGCTGCACACACCGTTGGGACCCTCTCCCTCTTATCTCTTTATTTCACGTGGTAGAAGGGGTGAGCTGAGCCAAAGATCACACCGACCTACTGATGTTGCATGCTCTTTCCATTGCTGTTGTATGGTCCTCCCAGGTCACTAGCTAGTTGTGACACTCGGGTTTGACCCTAAGGTACAGAAGAGGCCCCTTAGGAGCTCTGATACCCCAGTCCACTTTCTCAGAGGCCTACCCTGAATTTTCTGGGCATCAGCCCAGTTAAGGTTCCCTGCTTTCTTTTGCAGTTGTCTGTTCCGTGGTCTGAGGATGTTACTATTCTGTCTCAGGGTTCTGACAGAGTGGTTAGGAGTCGACTTACTGTGGTTAGCAGTAGAATTCTGATACAAAAATCCCACACACCTCAATGTTTAACATCACTATGGCAGCACAGTGCTTTATGCTGAGAAAATAAAGATATAATCAGCCCCTGGCCTCAGGGAGTACAGTCTAATAGATGGGTTAAACATGTGATCACAATACAACCATGAAACTTATAACGGAAACTTGCATTACGGGCAATGGTAGACCTAGCAAAGGATTCCCTGAGGTGAGTCTTGAAGATGGGATAGGTGTTTAAAAACAAAGACTTAAAAACTCTTCAGTAGGTTTTGTACAGATATAGATAAAAGAAAATACACGTAATTTATAATATCTTACCCCATTAGAGACTTGACTTTTATCGGCTTAATACAAATATAAAGTTTGATACAAAAATAATTTGGTCTGTTACAAAGGATGCATTCCAAACAGATTTTCTGTTTCTGGTGACGTTGCTTAGAACATTTGTTGTTTTGCTGTATCCATCCTCAGAGGTTAAGGAACACTCTGGTTTGTTAAACATCAAAAAGAGGTGTCCGATTTCTGATCTCCAAGAAACAAGGCTATTGGTGGTCTAAGGAGGACACGAGAGACCTGAGAACTGAAGCCTTCTGAACTGTGGGGTTATTTTTGGCGAGTGGAATGGCAGTTTGTCCAACATAAGTAATGAAGAAGAGAGAAGGCAGCCATAAGTCTGATGTTCCAAAAAACCATGTCTGATGTGCGTCACTGGAGAATTTGTGCAAAGAAGCTACAGTAATGAAATTATGATGGCAACACTGATAGTTAAATACTAGGTTCTCCCATCACAAAAACTGAAGGTTATTTAGGACTGCCAATATTTACATTTATTTGTTATTGTGTTAATGAAATCCAAGCTACTAAATTCCTTTATAAACCATGTTGAAATTTTCCTACAGTTTTAAATTAGAAGGAGGAAAACCCTTTTTAATCTAATAGAGATGGTTTTCCTTTTTTAAAATAACAAAAACTCCTATTTGAGTTTTTCCTCTTAGTTCATGAGCTTGAATCACAACAGTTCAGTTCTGAAAGATGGAAAATAGGAAGTTTATAAAGTTTTTTCCCTACCAGGTCAACATAAATACTTACTGAGTTGGTAGGTGGCTAGAATGCCTTTTTTATTTTCAGGGAGATGGAATGCATAGGAGTTGAAAATAGGCTATGAGTTGAAAAAAAGGCAGGCAGTCCTCTGATAGCCTTTTTAACTTAAATTTTAACTTAGTAAAGTGGATCCAATCATGTCTTTGCCTTCTGATAGTCAATAATGCTCTCTTTAAAATATTTATACTGCATTTTATAAAACAGATTAGTAGGGTGTTATGTTTAGGAAAAATTTTCAGATAAAATATTCTATACAATAGATACATGTTTATCGAACAAACTGTGACACAAAAGCAAGTGTATGTTTAATAATCTTTTCTCCTTCTAGAAGCTTTCTGTGAAGGGATACACAATTAATTTAAATAAATCTCTTCATCACTGTAGAACAAATATGGCCATCTAAAAAAGGAAAACTTTATTTCTAATGAGTACAGATATAGAAAATGATAGGCTCTAATATTATCTCTGATACTGCTGCCTCAAAGGGTCATTAATTTGCAATCATATATGTAGACACGAAAGAAGCTCACAAATCTTGACTGGTACTGTTTCACAGTGGTTTCTATGGAGCTACAGCAAATTACTCTTTTGTCAATGACTGTTTCAACAGAAGCTAAGAGTTTCATAGGGAGAAAGTATTCTTCACTGACTGCATCAGGGATCTTTAAAGATGAGGGAACAAATCATGTGATAAAATAGACAAAATTATACCAGCCAGGACCAGAGCCCCCAGGAGGTTGGTAAGGCGGTTACTGTTACTTATTCATAAAATGAATACATGTTAGCAGATCCACCTGTGCCTTTTTGGCATGGGAACCAAGGAGGTTAACCTAAATGCCTATCAAGAAAACCATTAAAAATTACTTCAAGAAGTTAGGGGTCTATTATTATGAGACTTAAAATATAGCTGCATCAATTTCCCCAGTGATTGCTTTTTTCCTCTAGATATTCTTGTAACATGATAAATATGCACTCTTAGTCAACAACTAAGTCAAAATAAGTCAATGACCAAGAGTGCATAGTGTGTTCTTTGCATTTTGTAGCTATTCAAGTTTGTTTTTAAGTCTCAGAGTAATGGGTGCTTTGGAAGACCCATTTCCCTCCCCTATAATATAAAACATCTAAAATTTAAAGACTTGCTTTGATAGTCCCAGTTATGCGCTAACTCCAGTACGAGAACTTCAGCGGCATCGTAGCTTTGCTAAGTCTCATTTCACTCAAATGATATTTGTTCTTAAAAACATGCATTGATTAGAATTTTATAAATTTAATTGCACATTTACTTTAAGGAATACAAATTTTAAAAGAATTTTTATGGCAAGTCATTTTGGAATCCACTATTTGACTTAAAAGTGTAGTAAGTTCAGACTGTCTCTTAATCAAGGTTTTGGAAACTCATTACGCTATGTACCTATTCAAGAGGATTTACAGAAATATCTCCAAATACAGCAATAAAAGAATGGAATTCTTAGTTTTCAAACATATTTTCGTTTGAACAAATAATTCGTTTTCAAACAAATTTTTCAAAGGTGGTAATGAGTGTGAACTGAGGCATTATGAATCACTCATACAATGACCTTAGAGATCCACAGGTACGTATTCAAGGAGAGACGGCCAGAATCAGGCATTCCGTGTGGCCACAGAACCACAGTGAAGGGCCCTGAATCTGATATTATTGTGTCATGAGCGTAGTGTCTACCCAACTACCTGAATAAAAGTCATTTGTGAACCTGGACTAGAAAAAGAGTAAGGAAAGTTGAGATGCTGTATTATTATACTATGAAAGCTCTGGTGAGCTGTACTTACGTCGGGAAATATTTATTTAAATTGCAGTATTAAGATAAGTACAAAACAATGTAGGTATCTTCAAGTAGAGGAATATATAATTCTCATTCAGTTTTACCAATAAAATATTTTAAAATCTATTTTCTTTTAAAAGCATACAGTAAACATATTAGCATTTTCTCCAAATTGTAAAATAACCAATAAATTGACCCACAAATGAAGTACGTTGTTGCCATCTCACATGGCTGTAGTTAAGTCAAGGCACAAAGTGTCCGCCCCACACTGAATGCCTACACCAGCTGAGACCCTTGTCCAAAGTTGGCGCTAAAGGCCCTCCTCCAGCTGACAGGCTCTAAAACCTCTAAGACACGTCTTTCCCACCTGAAGTGAGTCCACTTCCTTACGATAGCTCATTTGCAACTCTGGTCTTTACATTTTCTTCCATTTATTAATCACAATCTTAGACAAATTTATATTCAAGGTAAGATTCACAATATTTCTGAAAGGAGTAAACGGAAGTAAGCAACTATTTAATTTACGTTACTATTACTTCCTCACCAATTTGGAAAACTTCTATGTGACGAACTTATATAAATGAGGCAGAGGTAGTCAGTAAGAAAGAAAGAACGGCACTGAGAAATCAAAGTTGGAGAAGAGTAAAAGATTCATACCACACATTTCAGCAAAGTATAACTCATTGTCAGTGTGTATCTTCAAAAGCTTCCTTATGAACCTAAACAGTAATGTTCCGTCTGTCACAACTTCTAAAGGGCTGAGGAGTTCTTTAAAGGAGTTGGAATGAAAAACTCAAGTCCAGAATCAAATACATTTTTCTGCTAAATGCCCCTGTTTTTGTTGTTTCCCATTTTATATATAATTTAAAGGAAATTCCTATGAAATTTAAAACTACCTTAAGCTCACCCTCTAACAGTTCCTTCCTCTGTGTTTGCCTGCTTGTTTATATTCCTTCCTTTTCTTTCTTTTGTGGAGAAAGATAACAGAGGTATGGTGTCACCATGAATTTAAAACAAATGAAGTAAATGTTACAGATATTTAGCAAAATAAATAAGCTGAAATAAAGAACTACATGTTTTGCTTGAAAAGGTCTGTTTCATAGAAGCTGTCATACATTATCTCTATTATTTTAAATATGTCACTGACATAAAAATATAACATAGAGAATATATTCCTGAACAAATGTATTCTCTTCAAACATAAGAGCAAAAAAGTATATTCAAATTTAAAGTAATTTTAATTATCTGACATTATTTAAAGACATACAATTCAAGTGCACAGTAACCAAATATCCTTCTACGACTCAAATGAAGACTTGACATTTGTGTGTGTACCATTTTGTTGGCATGTGACAGTTCTTTTTCTTTTTTATTGAATTTATTGGGATGACACTGGTTAATAAAATTATATAGCTTTCAGTTATACAATTCTACAATACATCATCTCTACAAGGGGGGCCCCCCAAAAGAATTATCTTTGCAGGGTGAGCCCCATGAAGTACAGGCTTCCCCTGCTAGGTGAGTGTTCTAAGAACCCATCTGTGTCAGTGTACCAGTTGGCACTGTTGTGAGAGGCTGCATTTGGCTTCAGTGAATTTGAAGACTCTTTCAACGTGTTTGCCTATTTCATGAAGGTGATTCACAAGTGCACCTGCCCACACAGTGCTGAGTATTCAGCAGTTTTTGACCAAAAATAGCATGACCCCCATGGCCCCACCCTTCCCATTCACCAGATCTGGATCCATTCCAAGTGACTTTTCTTTGTTGTTTTCCAGGATGAAAAAAGTCCTCAAAGGGAAATGTTCTGCTGATGTGGAAGAGGTGAAACAAAAAAAGTCAAAAGCATCAAAATCAGTGAGTTCAAAAACTGTTTTGAGTAGTGGACAAAAGTCTTGATAGGTGTATTGCATCATATGGAGAGTACTTTGAAGGTGATTAAAGTTTAAACATAAGAATAAATAAATACACAATTTTTAATACATAAATTTTGTTTTGGGGGTCCTCTCTTTTATATTGTATTGTGTTCATCCCCCCAAGTTAAGTCTCCTTCCATGACCACTGATCCTTGCTATACCCTCTCCTATCACCCACACCACTCTTTCCCTCTGATAACCACCATACTGTTGTCTCTGTCTATGAAGATATTTCTTACATTCTGTTTTTTCTGCTTAATCCCTTCACCTTTTCACCCAGACCTGCACCCCACCTTCCCCTTTGACAGCTATCAGTCGGTACTCTATGTATATAGTCTCTATTTTGTCTATGTATATACAGTCTCTATTTTGTTTGTTAGTTTATTTTGTTCATTAGATTCACATGAGTGAAGTCACATAGTACTTGTCTTTCTCTGACTGGCTTATTTCATTTAGCACAATACTATCCAGGTCCATCCATGCTGTCACTAAGGGTAAGACTTCCTTTCTTCTTTATGGCTGAGCAGTATTCCATTGTGTAAATGTACCACAGCTTTTTTATCCACTCATCTACTGATGGACACCTGGGCTGCTTCAAATCTTGGCCAGTGTAACTAACACTGCAATGAACATAGGGGTGCATATATTTTTTCAAATGAGTGTGTTGGGTTTCTCTGGATAAATTCCCAGAAGTGGAAACACTGGGTCATAAGGCAGTTCCATTTTTAGCTTTTTGAGGTAACTCCATACTGCTTTCCATAGTGGCTGCACCAATCTGCATTCCCACCAAGAGCGCACAAGAGTTCCCTTTTTTCCACATTCCTCGCCAATACTTGTTTGCTGCTATATTGATGATAGCCATTTTGACAGGTGTAAGGTGTTAGCTCATTGATATCTCATTGAGCATCATTTCATATATTTATTGGCCATCTGTATGTCCTCTTTGGAAAAGTGTCTATTGAGGTCCTTGGTCCATTGTTTAATTGGATTGTTTGGGGGATTTTTTTTTGGTGTTGAGTTTTATAAATTCTTTGCAAATTTTGTATATTAAGCCCTTATCAGATGTATCAGCAAATATGTCCTCCCATTCAGCAGGGTGTCTTTTCATTTTGTTGATGTTTTCTTTTGCTGTGCAAAAACTTTTTAGTTCAATGTAGCCCCATTTGTTCATTTTTTTGTTTCCCTTGCATGAGGAGATATATCAGAAAAAATATTTCTGTGGGAAGTGTCCAAGATTTTACTGCCGATGTTTTCTTCTGGGATTTTTATAGTTTCAAGTCTAATATTTAAGTCTTTAATCCATTTTGAGTTTATTTGCATGCATGGTGTAGGAAGGTGGTCTCATTTCATTTGTTTGGACATAGCTTGTCCAATATTCCCAACACCATTTATTGAATAGACTAGTTTTACCCCATGTTATATTTTTGTATCCCTTGTCAAATGTAAATAAACTTTAAGGGTGTGGGTTTATTTCTGGGCTCTCTATTTTGTTCCATTCATTTATGTGTCAGTTTTTATGCTGGTACCTCGCTATTTTGATTACTATGGCTTTGCAGTATAGTTTAATATCAGGTAGCATGATTGTGCCAATCTTGTTCGAACTTTTTCAAGATTGCTGTTGTTATTTGGGGCCTTCTGTGGTTCTATATAAATTTCTGGAATACTTGTTCTAGTTCTGTGAAATATGCCACTGTTATCTTGACAGGAATTGCACAGAATCTATAGATTGCCTTAAGTGGTATGGACATTTTAATGATGTTAATTCTTCCTATCCATGAACATGGTATATGCTTTCACTTATTTTATCTTCCTCAATTTCTTTCTTCAGTGTCTTATAATTTTTTGAGTACAAGGTCTTTACATCCTTGCTTGAATTTATTCCTAGGTATTTTATTCTTTTTGAAGCAATTATGAATTGAATTGTTTTCGTAGTTTCCCTTTCTGATAATTATTGGTGTATAAAAGTGCAACTGGTTTCTGGATATTCATTTTGTATCCTGCTACTTCACTGAATTTATCACTTCTAGTAGCTTTTTGGTGGAATCTTTAGGGTTCTCTATGTATAGTATCATGGGTATGTGACAATTCTTCAACAAGATTGAGAATTCCAAACCCTCCTGAGTCAAGTTCACAGTTCAAAATATATTTTCCCAGACACTATAAGCACCATAAATAAATAGGTTATGGTTGAATAATTAGTTCCTGGAAACAGGTTATTCACAAATCAAACCTTCCACTGTAATTAACTGCCACCTGAGCATAACTACAATGAAAGCTATGCTATCAGTATTAAATATTATGAGCTGTATGATTATGGTAACCGTGGTAGGAAGGCAGGTGCATACATTACTACCAAATGGACACTGACAACCATCTTAACATAATAGTACCTGACTACCACATGTCTTCCCTTCAGTGTACTAACTTCGTCATACATCAGGAATTAAAACCTGAACTTAGCAGTATCACTGTGTACTGGTCTCGAACTAACAAACATAAGAAAAATAAAACAGCAAAGAATAAGCAGAAGGGCAAGTACATCACTTGAGAGCAATGTCTGTCAACACTGAATGTGTACACAGTATGACTGGTTCTGAGCTCCCAAAGTTTCAAGCAACCTGGGAATTCAAAAGGCAACCAGAATATTGAAAAATCACACATGGTTTCCTTAGAAGCTAGTTCACTATCTTTAGCAGAGATAAGTAACTTTGGTAATTCTTTGCCAAGAATACTAGAAAAGTCACCTGTTTCTAGATTCTTCTCTAGACACTCAGGCCATGGCAAAACATAGGTAGCTCCCAGTAGTGGCTAAGTGTCACAGTTTTCTGCCATAGGAGAAATCTCTCCTCTCTAATCTTCCTTGCATTTGATATAAGACAGAATGTTGAAAAAAGAGGTTAACTGTGGTCACTTGAATTCCATTTGACCCAACTCAAACACTACTGATATAGTATATCATCACGCTAAGCTTTGCTTCTTTCATTTAGCTGTGATCAAAAGCACCTGGCCAACCATTTAGTTGATAGGAAGAAGAAAACATTTTCCATTTTCAATTTTCAGAGTTGGCTAAATTATGCAATTAATTAAACAAGTGTTCACTTGCATTATTTTCTTTATCTGCATTCCTGTGTGTGGGAAAGCAATCATTTTATACATGGTTTTATCTTCAGTGTGAAATACCACAAAATGTTGTCTGCCACACCCAAACCTACATGTACTCAAACAATACTAACTTTGGTATTGATTAGTAAATCTATGGTATTATAAAGGAAACACAACATATATTATTATACCTATGGAATTTTACAAAAGCAGTACAAAAAGAAATGATATACGGTTGTCAAACTAAATCCATACCAGTGTTTGCCACAGCTATGACTATAAGTGAATCACTTTTGACCATACTATTGATCAGTGATAAGGAACTTACCCTGGGGCTCTCCAGACCACGGAAAGTCACACTGGGGTCCTATCTCAAATAAGGTTTTAAATGCCTTCTTACTTTTACAAAAACTACACCTTCTCTAAAGTGCACTCTACTTCATGCTTGATTAGTTTTACAAGGTCCAAGGTATACAACTTTTTGGTGAACATCTTTAATAATCAGTTGGAGACTCTTTGTCCTTAGGAAATGGAAGTCACATTCCCAGGCCAATATCCACTGCTGGCAACAGATGCACCAGAAGCACCAGAACCAAGGAGAGCATTCAGTTCACACTGTAAGCCAGCCAAAGAAAACAGAGCTTTAAGAAAGTCCAAGGGTCCGAAGAGACTGTTTTGGCAAATTTGGTTACAAAAAATCCAAGTCATTAGCTTCTTAATGTAGAAGTCGGACTTTCCCAATGCACAATTTATTACTGGCAAAGGATTCACCAAGCTCTGCCAGTAAAAGGGGGGGGGAACTGTTGGAAAAGTGATCTACATACACAATTCCAGTTAAGTTATAAAAGCAATATGTGATTTAGTAAAGGCTTGTGCTGCACTACTGTGACAACAAACATTAAATCAGAATCAATTATCTGCCACATTTGGAACACAACAGTATTACTCACTGAAAAATCTCATGTAAAATTGCTTAAAAAGGAAAAAAAAAATCAGAAAATGCCAGCAGGTGTTCCAGGAACATTCATTAATAATGAGATCCAAATCTGGGGATCAATTAAATAGATCATAAATCTAGAGAGAGCTTCAGACTTCGTTTTACGTGTAATGAAACTGAAGCCTTAAAAGGTGACATGACCCGAACATGGTCACACAGGATAGTATGACACAGCTTAGAAACTGTGTCATGTTGCATCCCAGAAATACAGAGGAAAGATCTGGGTGTACTCTTAGGCATTCAGATGTCCTACAGAAACAGCTCCTTTCTGGAACTGTAATCCTTCTTGTATCTCCCTGAGGGTAGTGATCCAGGAGCAGATAGGAAAAGGTATGGAGACCAAAAAACAAGGCGCTGCTTATTTCTCTGCAAACTGGTACTTGTGACATTTGAAAAATTCTGCTGGCTTATAGTCAAAGGAGTTTATATTTTAAGCAGTTTTAACTACCGAGGTTCTAAAACTGATTTGCAGGTTATGTGACAGTGAAGCAAAGCAAATATAAAAGCAGTACATTCCAGGAAACAGCCAGATCCAAGAAAAGGCAGTTTTTGTGGCAGCTTAGGAAAAAACCCCCAAAAAGATTATAGTTCACTGATACTTAAGAAGACTAAAAGTTTTTAAAAAAATCTGTATTTGTAATTTGTAGGATCTCCTATATGTCTTCCTATCTGAAGTGGGTGATCACTACATGGGTGGTCAGCGAACTTATATTAACAGAAACATTAAAATGGCCTGAGAAACATTTGTCTACTCTCTATCTTACTAGAGAAAATAAGATGGGTTCTTAAACAATAATTTGGAAAGGAAGCAAGAGAAGTGATCGCAAGAGGGTTGAGGGCCTGGTAAATATTAAGATGCTGAAGGAAAGAATATTACATTTTGGAAAAAGATAAACTCAGCTTAAGTGGAATTACAGAAGTAAGAATCTGGTTATGGAACAACTCATTTTCAAATGATAAAAATATAAAGACAATGAACAAATGAAAGAAATCCTATTATTATCTTTAGGAGCTAGAAGGACTTCTGACACTGTTAATTCTCTTTTGAGGGTATAGAAATATTCGGGGGGATCTTAGATTTTTAAAACCTTGGTGTATAGTAATTTTTTTCAGGAAGACAGTTTTTTGTTTGTTTTTAAGAACACGCTAGCTTCCTTTTTGCTAATAAAAGCAATCCCCTATCCAGAAAGTAGGCTCCTAGAATTCAGCTTTGGTAACATGTAGTAATGTGTACAATGGGTGATTGATCAACTACTCAAGACTATACCAATAAACAAAGTACAACTAATTTGATGAATTATGCTGATATTGGTCTTTCTCTACATTAATAACTAAAACCAAATTTTGAGTAGTGAATAAGCTATAAAAACTTTAGACATCTTCTGAGGTAAAGAAAAATTGGGTATTTTAATAAAAATCTGTATGTTATTGGGAAAATGGAACACTTTCCAGCATTGTGAAGGCAATTTATAATTAAGCTACCCTCTAGAATTAACTGGGATTAGGTTCATCCTTACAGAAAGTGTTTGTATTTGTTTTTCTTTCCTCCTATCTCCCTTTGAACACTGTTTGTTCTCAGTCACACTCAAGGAACAGAATTGCCTTAGCAGAATGAACATCTGATTAGAAGACTAATACAGAAAACAGGAAGACACTTCACCATCCTGAAGTGCAGAGATACAAAACTATCTAGATTTTTCCCTCGTCAATGGCAGCAATCGAAGGATTCAATGATACAGACTGTAATGGGTCTCTAATGACTCTTCTGTGAGGTACTTTCTAGAACAGGGTGATACTCTCATCAGTGCTTCCGGTTAGCGCTACCGTTCCGTGAAGATATGGATACAGGAATGCTACCAGCTATGCAGATGCTGCAGAAGAACAGTATTTCTGGTGATGACTTACGACGCTAAAATGATTATACTCCTGGAAAAGTGCTAAATGGGTTAGAAGAACCAAAAGATTATGTTTAGCAAAACCCACAGGTACGATCAAGGGGCTTTTAACTGAAATCAAAGGGGAGAAAAAGTCCTTGGGGCATAAAATATGAATAGACATTTTCCCAAGGAAAATAGACATATGACCAATAGGCACATGAAAATATGTTCAACGTCACTAATTATTAGGGAAATGCAAATAAAAAAATATAAAGCCAATGATGACCCCATAGCTGTTAGAATGATTATCAAAAAGACAAGATTGAAGTGTTGGAGAAGATGCTGAGAAAGGGAACCGTCATACATTGTTGATGAGACTGTAAACTGGTACGGCCACTATGAAAAATAATATGGAAGTTCTGCAAAAAATTAAGAATATGATCTAGAATTCCTTTTCTGGGTACTTATCCAGAAGACTATGAAAACACAAATTTGAAAATATGTATGTTCTCCTATGTTCAATGCAGCAGTACTTACAATAGCCAACATACAGAAACAAGCTAAGTGTCTATCAATAGATGGCTAAATAAAGATGTGGTACATATACAATGAAATACTACGCAGCCATAAAAAAGGAAATATTGTCATTTGTGACAACATGGAAAGATCTTGAGGGTATTATGCTAAGTGACATAAATTAGATGAAGACAAAAAGAACAAAAACCCTTTGGTTTCTCTTATATGTGGGATACATAACAAAAAAGTGAGATGAACTAACACAACAAAAATAAACCCAGAGATACAGACCAAAGAAAGGTGCTATCCAGAGGCAAGGGCTGTGGGGGAAGGGAAAAGAATATATGGTAAAGGATGGAAACTAGACTTTGAGGGTAAGCACAAAATCGAGTATAGATACTGAATGATAATGTTGTATACTTGAAATTTATATAATGTTATTACCCAACGTTACCTCAATAAAAAATTAATTTTAAAAGTCCTCAATGACAAGAGAAAAAAAATATCAGTGAAAAGAACTAGCAGGAAATTAAGAGAGATGTAAAAAAAAAAAAAGAGAGAACAAGTGCAGTGGCCTAAAATAAAAGTGTGTGTTTATTTGTATAGAGCAAACATGAAATTTCAAAGTAAGTAAATCTCAAGAATCATTAACACATGGAAGAAATTAATGAGTGGGAACTGGCATTTGAAAGGCATGTCTTACAACGTTTTACTATGGAAGGAGAAAAATACCTATAAATCAGTACATATCCAGCTATATGGAAATTTTTGAATGTGGAATAAAGGAACCCCTAAGTGAAGCTAAAAAAAAGGCAATCGTATCAGATGAAGCATTCTTTTTGGTGACCTGACCAGATGCAGCATCCAGATGAGTTTCTGTAACATGTTGCAAACAAGTGCAATAATTAAAATACAAACATGATGTAATGGCAGCTTAATTTTTCCCAAATAGGAGCATCAGATAAACTTCTATATGCTGAAAATTGTACCTTTCCTAACAGATAAAGGAAGCACTGAGGGGAACTGATTTAACTAGTTCATACTTACATTTGAACAAAGAGAGCTGAATGATGATGCAGAAGTGACAGGAACTCTGGTAGTGACCATACCCAGGAAAGACAAGGACATTGTCAAACATGTAGCCTACACCTGTGGTTGGACATTTTCAGTCACTCACGATATCCGTAGGAAACAGGAGATACATTGGATTTATAGACGTCTCAATCAGATAATGACTGGCGGATTCATGTCAATGGTGAGAAAGTCCACTACCTGGTCTATTCTTGGTTTGGTTCTACAAAACATTTTAGATCAGTAACTAGAAGAAATGGGAGCATTTCCATCTATTTTCAGGTGACATGAAGGGAGAGTTAAAATCAGGGTAAAATAGTTTATTCAGTAAATACTAATTGAGCACCTTTATGGGCAAGTGTCAAAGTGAGTGAATACAAAGATGAATCAAGATCTAGTTTTTCCTCTCATGACTTCCTTTGGGGAAATCAAATAGAGGAGAAAAATATGTGTAAATAATCACTGGATAGGGTATGAAGCTGTATGTTTCATAAAAAATATAGATAACACGGTTAGAAAGGTCAATGATAAGAGATATTACCTTAGTTTTATGTCATGGTGGGTTCAGAATTTGTGATGATTGGGAGGAAGTGTTCACAGGAACATGTTAGAGGAGTAGAATCTGGGCACGCAGTAATTAAGAGAAAGGGAATTCAGATTCAGCGGTGGAAAAGCATGGAGCTTATATCGGGAAGAACTTGTGGTTTGGTACGAAGAACGGAATTCAGGACAGGCAGTGGTAGGAAACAAACGTTGGGTAATAAGGTTCTGGGATCCAGGCTGGCACAGTAAACTAAAAACAATAAAATTAAATTTAACTTGGATGAACCTGCAGTTTTAAGATGGCAGTGTAAAGATGTTGCTCCCCTTAAAACTACCTCTGAACAGTAAGGCCCAAACTCCAATTTGAATGACTAAGAGGCATATATGAACCACAATAACATGGAAATTAAAGGCAGATAAAAGAACGACTGATGACTTAGCACAGACAAGCCAAGTCTCTGTGCCTGAAGAGGGACACGCCACAAAGCAGCAGTACCTCCAGGACCCTGGAAACACTGAGGAATTAGAAGTACCCGTAACAAAGCAGAGGGGAGGTAAAGGACTGAAAACAGGAAAATTGGGCTAAAAACAAGAAAAGGCTGAGGCAGAAGAAACTAAGCCCCTGCTCATACTCAGGATACCAAGCAGAAAGAATGGGCTGAAGCTGAAGTACTTCTATAGGATTTCTTTAAAAATTAATAATTACTTATTCTTTCTTAAATGTTTCTAAATAAAAGTTTTTAATGATGTTTAATATAAGTTGAAATATTTTTAAGCACTTCCTAATCAGAATTTAAAAGAAATATTTGTACTCTAGCTCGAAGTCCCAACATCAGAGATTTTAATTTAGTAGAGTAGGGACCAGGAACTTGTATTTGACAAAAAACCACTGAGTTAGTGTAAAAGAGAAAAATTTACACCAAAACCCAGCGAAAGGTAAAATTGTGTAGAGAAAAATATAGGCATGTTCATTCACTGGTAAACACTTACGTGTCAGGTATTGTTCCAGGAACTGGGAACGGTGCAGTCCCTGAATAACCCTCCACCATCAGAGTTTATATTCCAGCGGAGGGAGGTATACAAACATGGTATGTAGGACTAGTAGCATTTCACATATTATTGGAAGGTTACATGAACACAGTGAAGCAGGCAGGGGTTAAAGGAATGAGGCCAGAGAGAAGGCAATACACGAGTAAAGATCTGAAGGAAGTGAAGGTGTACACCACGAAGATACCTGGGAAGTGTCTGAGGCAGAGAGAACAGCTGACACAAAGGCCCCGAGAGAGGAGACTGTCCATTTATTTACTCAAGGGACGTCAAGAAGGCTAGCAGAGCTGAGCTGAATAAGCAAAGATAAAAGATCAAAAAGGGAGCAGGGGAGAGCTAAATTGTACAGGATCTCAGGGGCCTGTGAAGGAATTTGATTTTTACTCCTAGTGAGATAGAAAGCCATACGAATAGAAGAATGGATATTTAAGGAGTAGTTTAAATATATATATATATATTTATATTTATACACACATATGATATATGTAATTCTGAAATACAATGGAATCAGTCTAAGTAATTAATAAAAATAATTTTAAGTGGTGTCTGGAAACTTTAGCTGTCTAAATAGATATAGGTGATACCTACTATAGCACCTCGAAGTGTTTAATAAATATTTGTGGAATAAATGGACAGTGGATTTAAACAGAAAAGAAAAATAAGAGTTTAAAAATTTTTGTAAAATCAGAAGTAATAAATGCATTAAGAATGTAACAGTTATCCTGAGATACCATCTTTTATCAAAGATGTCCAGGCATTTGTATAGAAGTCGATGCTCCTATTTCATACTTTACATGCATTATACAAGAAGAGACTAAACCAAAAGGCTTCCAGAGTCACTCTGAAACCCTTCTTTTGTTTGAAAGAGTCAAACACAGTTTTTAACGGCTCATATTTTAAGCTCAGCTCAAGCTTTCCTGGGTTCTAGTTTTAAAAACTTATTTATCATGATTCATACCAAACCATCTCTGCTTTATTCTTACAATAAAAGAACCTGGTATATTCTCGTCCCAAAGTCCGGTTCAGTTTTTTCTACAGATTAGACAGAGTCCCGGGTTTTGACCAATGACAGAGTTCTGGAAGCGACAAGCCCACTGCTTTGACACTCTCTCCTCCCACTGTCAACACTGCAGCTTCTAAATGAGTGAAGCCACTCTTTCTGGTTGCCATATACTATTTGTTTAAATTACTTTGCTGGTAAAGAATGCATCGATGGCAAAAGGGAACTGTTCTTGCTTAGTATCGGCACTTCCTTTGCCTGATAGTGAAACGGTACAAAAACATCACTTTTTTAATGAACAGAAAAACAGTGGGCTGCCAGCTCCTTCATCCACTGCAATAGGACCTTTACAGGAATGGAAAGAAATGAGCTTCTACTGTTATATACAACTGCAGATCATACCATGGCATCATACCATGTAATGATTTCCTAGAAAAAATATAAAGTCTAAAATCATATAATAAATGAAAATCATTATGTTATATGGCTAAAAGATTTATGCTCTTAGACATGTTTACTGATTTTGGAGAGAGGAGAAGGGAGGAAGAGATGGAGGGACAGAAATAATGACGTGAGAGAAACATCAATCAGGCATCAATCAGTTGCCTCTTGTATGTGCCTTGACCAGGGATCGAACCTGTGAGTTTTCTGTTTATGGGACCATGCTCCAACCAACTGAGCCACACTGGCTATAAAGGGTGATTTATGCTGTTTTCAAAGAACTGAACCATTGATAGACAAAATTCAGAATAAAAATATACAAAAAATTTTTTGTGCTAGCATATGGGAATTAAGCTAAAGCCATATGAAGAATCCACTTTCATTCCTCCATTGCTACATCCTAGATTTGCAATGATAACTGTATAAAGCAAGAAAATTTATGTAAGTCTATATTAAACTTCTAGTTCGAAGTGTGAGAACAATTTTCATTAGAAAGGTCTGACTTTTGGTTACTTTTTTCCAGGGCATGGATTGAACATAGGAAAGAAGTAAGAGAGTAGAAAATTGGTCGCTTGGTTTAGCAGTTCTTCAGGCTGAAAAATCGCAATGAAACCTCCAGGGATAAGAGTTTCAAACAAGGCTGCTGGACAGAGAAGACAGACCAAATCAGCTTACCACTTGAACCATTCTGAGATATCTGGCATATCTTGGATCCTTGGCTACAGTTAAGATATTTGCTGCTGTTACTTCACTTTCCTGTGGTCCAGAGTCTTGTAAACTGTTCTGCTGTAGAGAGTATTTCGTGTAAATCTTTAGACAATTCACAAAAGGGGTCCATCATGTTACTTTAAAGGGATTTTTAAAACAACTCTAAAGCAATAGATATCAGAAAAAATCATATTTTAAATTTAAATACCAAGTTTAATGATAAGATATATGATTCCAAATATTTATAAATACTTAAATATGATTTAGAGGAAGCTACACTTAATAACACTATTTTGTTCCTTAAAAATGCAAATATATTTATGGAATTAAAAAATTAGAATGCTGCTTTACTTTCCCAAGGGAGCTATAAAAAAGATGAGTTATCAGTGGACATATTATTTTAATAAAACTTCTAATAAAGCTAATAAAACTATTCAATTTGTCTACTGTTCGACTCTAATGCACAGTGAATCGATTTTCTAAGTGTCATCTACACAATTGAAGTCCTCATTCACAAAATAATCTTTTTCGAAACTGATACGGCCATTCTAACATCTCAGAAAGCAATGCCTAGAGAATTTGTGGAAGAAAAAACTCATTTTTCAAACAAAATGATCTGGTTTTGTGTATTTCAGCCACTGAAGGAACTATTAATGGTAACGTTCTCCACAGAGTGGTTAAGATGAAATACCAACTACTACTCCCAGTGAAGGATACTGGGGAACGGTCTCTTGGAGACAGATGCCTTCCTCGGGCAGACGGCTCTCACGGAGCTATGCTGACCAAAACCTGTACGGAGCTATGCTGACCAAAACCTGTCCATACTGCAGCCCTGCCCCAAGTGCAACGCTAGGACTGTCTATACAGTTCTTGCTTGCTCTATCAAACTAAACATTTAGAACACATTTATTTCTGTGAATCCTCACTCATTATCTGTATATTAACATCAAATTCCTCAACAGTATGAAATCAATTTCATGTCCACATACCTATACTGAAATGTAGACAAATCAAAAAATATCTTTAAATATTCAGCTTTAAAAATATAAATCTGAATTATGTATTACAGTTTTTCCTCAGATAATTCAAATATAAATTAAATCTGTCAAACACTCTGAAGCAAATGAAACATTCAAAAAATCCTTCAGGTTTCTACTGTCACATTAAGTGCACAAAAAGGAGTATGTGCGTGTATGTGTGTATATATTCATCTGTAAAATAAATAAATACAAAAAGCCTAAAACATTTAATAAATGAAAAATGCAAACAAGCCCCAAGTATGTTTTTTTTAAAAAGTTATGAATAATAAGCTCATACAAAAGTACACCAGACTAAATGATAATTACATATAGGCCCTCTGGATCTCAAAACTTAGCCATTAACTTTTGCCTACTAATCAAGACCTCAACAAGGTTTAATTATGTCAGGTCTTACACCTTTGCTATTTGAATGACCCAATAAATCCTCTATCATATCTCTCAACTGTCCTTCATTTTATCTGCATCTGCACAATTGGATGTTCTATTGTGAGTAATGATGAAATCTGAACCATGAAATTAAAGTTGCAGAAAAATCAGTATGCAAAGCTTGGATCTTTGACTCATATATAGAAATCACAATGAATGGATGATTAAGAAAAAGTGCATTATTATCCTTTATCTGATAAGTTGACTGTAATGCCAATGGAAATGCTGTATTAAGCAATACTTAAGTCCATTCCAAAATGTTTTGCAAAAATATACCAATTAATAACAATGGAGAAGTAAGTTGATATGATATTAAGAACATGATAAACAGTTATTTTATTAAACTAATCAATATACAACTTTACCCCATTTTAAAACTCAGGAAACCAAGAGAACATCATAAATCCTCCAAATGAATTAATATGCAATTTTAAAATAAAATTGCCAGAGATATATCAGGTTATTCTGAATTTTAGAAAATTTAGCTGTGATCACTCATAATAATTTTTCTGAGACCTTATGTAGGCAGGACGAATACAACTGCATAAGTTTTAAAAGGTGTATTACAGATGGCATAGTAACACCTGAAAAATTAATATTCCAAGTTATACAAATACACTTAAAACTTTATAGAATATGACAGCTAGTATCCACTCTTCTAGGAAGAGTGCAAACACTTCTTAAATTTTTATGTCTTGTTTTAGAACAGGGGTAGTCCATATTTAATAGAAAGGGCCTATAAACTCAACATCTGGATTGTCTCTTGCACATTATACATATTCCAATGGCCCTCACAATAGAATTTCCTATATTAATGAAATGGATGTTAAATTTTCTAGTATCTCATTGTTAAGTAAATGGTCATCTAATTCATTACAAAAATCTCTGATCTATCTAAATATATGGCTCCTCCTACAGTGCCTCGGACCACATGGGTGAAACACATTTAATGAATTCAGCGTAGGTGATAGAGGTGATGATAGTGCTGCAGGTTAAGAGCTATGACTTTGGGCACCAGATTGCCTGAGTTAAAATTCTAGCTCTTACACTTGCTGTTTGACCCATAGCGAGTTACTTATTCTCTGTGTACCTTAACTGACACATTTGTAAAGTAGAAACAATGACAGAATTTACTTTGTAGGGCTGTTATGAGGATTAAGTGAGTTGATTTATGAGAAGCACTTAGAAGTATGCCTGGTTCACATAAGTACCCTTTACATGTTAGTCGTTATCACCATAGTCAACACAATAATGATCTAAAAAATATCATGTGAAAATACCTCCAGGTGCAAATGCAGAATCCCATACAGATAGAAGTATACTTGTTTGGTATTAGTTGGTAGAACACCAAGTTTGGGATGATTTTATATTGAATTTTAATATCTCTAATTAATTAACCACCAAGTTTAATAATCTGTAGTAAGATGCGCTAGAGATTATTCTCAATTTTAATTTCTTGAAATAAAAATACATAATTTAAACTTATACAGAGAATAAATGGACATTAAGGCTTGAGACCCAAATGTAAAATCCAAAACATAGACAACTGGTATTTCTTTGATCAGTATCTCTCAAATTTCAAGAACCTACTAATCACCTAGGGAACTTGTTAAAATGTAGATTCCGGTTCAGCAAATCTGGGGTGGAGCCTGATATTTCTAACAAGCCCCCAGGTGATGATCGTGCTGCTGGTCCTTGGAGCAAAGGTTGAGTAACAAGAGGTTACATGATGCCATGGAATCACTTGTCAATTATATTGTGCATGACAAAGGCACTGCTTTTATGCAAGAAAATGTCAGAACATTTCAGATGCGCCATGAGTTACACAGGGATGAAAAGACATGATGCCTGGGGTTCACTATAGCACGTGATGAAACAGAGATGAAGGCAATGGCCGCAGAATCTTAACCGGGGACTCTGGGTAATGGGTACTTGGACATTCCTTGTACTATTTTATTATTGTGTATATTTGAAAGTTTTTAAACATTTAAAAAGAACATTTCTTATGAGAACTTAGAAAAAATGTCCATAGTGGTCTTGAAGGAAATAATTATATTCAAGATTTTTCCTAGTCCTGTATAAATCAAGTTGCTTTGTCATAGGCAAAGAAAATATTAACTTTGGGAACCCCTTCAAAATATTAAAAAAAAACCCAGCTAATTTCTTTCAAATTTCATTTCCTACCTTAAGGTTTTAAAATGTTACTATTCAAAGTTTTATACTTTTATTTAACTTCTTCCATCCAATATGCTGCATTGCTCTGTCTGATGCAACCAAAAGATCTGCTCATGTTTCTTGGAACTTAAATACTTACCTGTGATTGCTCTGAAGTGGTTTCAGCACGCGATTCATTTGTGATACTGGTGACACTTATGGGGCGTACTTCACATGTGACATCATCTAGGCCTGGGATAGATGATAACTGAGAAAAGAAAGTTAACTTCGGTATGTGAGGATGATATTAGGTACTTAAACACTCTAAGTTTCCAGGTGTGTGTTTTAAATAGCTCTCCTATGTTTTTAAGCCTGTAGCAACAAGTTTATAAAACCTCATTTTGGGTGTGTGAAATTCTCCATGCTACCAACTATTTAAAAAGGAAAAGTCATTAATAAATAAAATATTCTTGAACAATTTTTTACAAGTCTAATTTAGCTTATAACTTTTTTTTTAAACCAAAAATTACTTTGAAAATACAAGAAATCCTAGTGTAAGAAATGAGAGCGTAGGCTTTGGAGTCGGTGCCTGGGTTAGGTCATAAGCCATATGACCTTGTATAAATCTCTGTTATGCCTTGATGTTCTCACCTGTAGAGTGGGGATAAAAAATCCTTACCTCACAAAGACGCTGTACAAAGATCATTACTAAACATTGTTAAAAAAGTACTCGGTAGCACATTTCAACTTTCAATTATTTGAGAAATGACAAAACTTTTGTCTTCACCTTTTAATGTCTGACATAGCTCACTTTTCTTTCTTTAAACATTTATCTTTGAATGTTACTATAACGTGTTATTGTTCCTGCACAAAAAAACGGGCATGCTGTCAGCGGTCAAGCATTTCATGTTGGAGCCACAAGATCCATGCAAACCCTCTTTTCTGATTTCATCTTGGTATCAATGATGAACATTTGTCAAATGTTTGGTTAATTTTGGAGATTAACTCTATGACCATGGAAATAATTAAGGTTAACTTGTCCATATAGGAACTTTACTTGTGACCTTGGGCTCTGACTCAAGAATTCCCCAAATATGAAAAAAAAAAAGACACATAATCATAATAAAGAATAATGAAAAACCACTGGTAATGAGAACTGAAGAACTGAAGCAGTGATTTTCATTGGGGACTGTTGACTGACGACAGTACTTAGCACAGTGGCCAGGGCCCAAGTGGGTATGGCAGCTAGAGTTTCTTGAATATGTTCAAGGCCAGGTAAATTTTCTAAGTCAGAGAAATGTTCTGAGAGAAATACAGTGACTGAAGTCTACAAGAAGACGTAAAAGTACAAACTAGACATCCTGATCCTTATGCTAAAGATATCTGTCATTTTACTTCCTCATAAATACTTAGTATTTTTTCAGGTTAATTTTTTTGATAAAAGGACAAAGTCACAAAAATACACTAGTGTCTTTATTATTCTACAGAAGCAAAAAACCCAAATCTGCAAGCTTTCAAATCAAAACAACATTCTATTTTTACTAGTTATCTTTTGTAATTTCTGACCTCAAAATGCATATATTTTATTAGTTTTTAATATATTTGCAAATACAACATGGCTGGTATTGACTCCAAATTCTGCTCTGGAGACATCTCAAGTTATATAATTTTTACTGTTATCACATAATTATTATTAACATAACTGATAATTTTCCATCAAATGAAGTAAACTATGTAACAGCTCGATTTGTTAACATGTTACTCATATTATGCTTTTGACTACGATAATGAAAGAAACCTCATCCCATGAGTACTTTTAAACAGACTCAAGTTCATGAGTATCTTTCCTTTTTTTAATTATAATGAATTTAGAAAAAATAAGTAAAAAACACTTTATTACTTCAGGATACAGGAGCTGAGTTTATTTCATTCCCCAATGCAATTAAAGTTAAGTATAACTGAGACAGTTGATGAGTATACAGCAAAGTTGATATTCTGAATTATTTAAGATACAAACCTTTGCATCTAAAATGTTGAGTGTTGTTTCAATTTGTTGGATACGAAGGGAAAGGTCTGCCAGTTTCTGGAAAACATTAGAAACAAAAGAATAACTTCTGATTAAAATAAACTATTAGGATATTAGGATAAATAGGGTAGAACTGAAAATAATAAAAACTATGGTTTAAGTACTTGTCATTTTCTACTATACTTTCTTGTTTACATGAATGGGAATAGGAACTCAGGTATTCTGTTATTTTCATCAGCATGCTTCACATTTTTTTATAAAACTGTATTCACAGATAAGAAGTGCATTTCTAGTCTTATCAAACTCATTATCAGAGCCATAATCAATATGGGGGATCAGAATGAAAACTTATCCTGGGACAGTTTCTGTTCACTGCTGCAACCCCAGTACCCAGAACAGTACTTGATACTTAATAGGAGCCTAATAATTATTTGTTGATGAATGAAGAAATTCCTCACAGAAAACAAGAATAAAAATTAACACAAGGTAGCCTGGAATAGTATCTGCCTTTATAAGTTACTTAAACATGTAAGTATATAGCATTAGTCCTAAATTCAAACTTTTCAAGTTTGAAAAGTAAAAGGAGATGAAGTTGAAAAGTGAGCAGTTTATGTTGGTGAGAATTAAAACAAACGAACAAACAAAAAAACTAGAGTTCTAAAAAAGTAAAAGGATTCAATCTACCATCAAAATCTCAGATAAACTAGACCAAAGGCCTACCATGCTCCAGTTACTTTGTACAATTATCTATCTATTTATCTATCATCTATCTATCTATCTATCTATCTATCTATCTATCTATCTATCCATCTATCTATCATCATCTACCATCGCCACAGTAAAGTCACATCACAAACACCATCTATGAGAACATCTACTCACAGCCCCCTAACCCTACACGTCACTATATTCAGTGACACAGTGCAAGAGCAGCTGGCCAGTTCACAACGGGCAGGCAGGCTGTTTTGGCTGCTTTCTGGGACATTATCAAGACCCCCAATCATAAGCAGATTTTAACACACCAAGAAATGGTCATTTTGTCCACATTTAGAAAGAGAGAAAAACAACAACCACAACAACCAGAAAGCCAGCACAAAGTAGTTAGTGCTTCTTCACAAAACACTATTTTTTTTAAGATGAGCATCTTGGTATCTACAAAGTTGTAATTTAGAAATAAAATATGATAGCACTCAAAGCTAAGTTTAACTTTGATTTCTAGGATTTGTTCATAGAAGGCTTTTATATAAGTGTGGCTTTTATATAAGTGCAATACAGGTTTATAAAACATCATGCAGATAGATTCCTCTCCAAATTATAGGTGTTTTCCTGAAAATCATGAAAATTAAAGTTTGGCCAGTTGAGTCAATCTTTTAGTTCACTAGAGAAGCTTATTAATTGCAGAAATCCTACACTGAAATTATTTGTGAACTGAATGTAATTTCTAATTATTTTAAAATGCATACATTGGTTTTATGACAGTAAATGAACACAAAAAGAAACAATGAATTAAAAATTAATCTTTATGTTTTGACATATTTTATATAAGTATATATTCTAAGCCATAAAATCACCATCGTAAACATTTGAGCACTTACTTATATATCATTTGAAATCTCACACTAAATGTATGAAGTAGGAACTATTATTATGACAACTTTTAAGCTGAGAAAACTAAGTCTTCAAACAGGTAGACTATTCTGAACTCAAACACTGCAAGTCCAGATACTATTTTTAAAAGAATTTTACATTGTTCTGAAAGAATTCTGGTCTGTTAAAACATGATGCCACAGGTGGTGATGAGTTCACGCCCCCGCTGACGGGGGGCCGGCAGTAGGGAAGGCTGCGCACGTGGGGGCGGGGGGGTCAGGGGACGCACGGGCACCTCAGTGCTTTCTGCTCAGTGTTGCTGTGCACCTGAGACTGCTCCAAAAACAAAGCTTATTAATTAAAAAAGATGGACATTCCCAAAATGTTCATAGACAAAATTTTCAGTATTCAAAGCTAATCAATGGCCAATCCATTTCTTACTATGATGAAGATGATACCGTGCTAAACAGAGGGAATTACATTTTTCTGATCAAATGTTTTCCTAAAACATTTTTTTTAGCTGGAATTATTTAAAAATTGGTATTGAATTCTTTTCAGGGTTAGATCATAAAACTAAACTGCTTTTCAATGAGTTGTCAGTGATTCATATTTAAAAATTGGTATTACATTTTTTTAGGCTTAGATCATAAAACTAAACAGTCCTTCCTTCAATGAGCACTCAAATGATTCATATGGGGTAGGCTAAGGATTGAAATACAAGTCTTAGTAAATAGGAAATAAGAATGAAAATGTTCATTTGGAAAATTACTTTTTGATAAGGAAGATTAAAGAGGCTTGGGCAAAAAGCTTGCAGAGTTAGCACTCCGTGTCTGCAGGTTCTGCATCCTCAGATTCGAACAACCAACAATCAAAATTACTGAGGAAGAAAAAAGTCGTGCTGCTGCTGACACTAAGTATTAGTTAGGACTACAGTGCTTGTGTCTGTACTAAATATGTACTGTACTAAATGACAACAACTTTTGTTCTTGTCATTATTGCCTAAACAATACAGTGTAACAATTATTTATAGAGCATTTACCTGGCATTAGGTAGTTTAAGTAATCCAGAGATCATTTAAAGTATAAAGGAGGATGTCTGCAGGTTACTTGCAAATACAACACCATTTTGCATAAGGGACTGGAGGCTCCCCAGATACTGGGGTCTGTGCGGGTCCTGGAAGAAATCCTCTGTGGATACTGAGGGATGACTGTACTCTCTGAAGCAATAATTCTCATTTTGTTTTTCTGGATGCAGATTCATGTAGTATGTCAATCTTTGGCTTTGGTAGTTATTTTACTTACTTCCATCTACTTTATCAAAAAGTCACCAAAATGAAGTGACCTTTTTAAAAAAAATAAAACAAGATTATATGATTTATTCATGCAAGACATGGAAGACAATGATAAACATCAGTATATTTTAATTTATAATAATGTATCTGAACATCCTTGATACGTAATTTAATAACTGTAATTGTGAAGTACAGTTATCCCCCTTACCTGTGGTTTTAGTTACCCATGGTGAACCATGGTCTGAAATATTAAATGGAAAATTCCAGAAACAAACAATTCCTAAGTTTTCAATTGCACCCCCTTCTGCGCAGTGTGAGGAAATCTTGTGCTGTCCTTCCCAGGATGTGAATCATCCCTCTGCCCGGCGTATCCATGCTGGATACGCGACCTGACCACTCGTCAGTTAGCAGCTGTCTCCTTATCATATTGACTGTCACGATATCTCAGTGCTTATGCTCACGTCATCCGTACTCCAGTTCAAATGGCTCCAGAGGGCAAGAGCAGTGATGTTGGCAATCTGCAAGCCAAGAAGCTATCAATGGCTTCCTATAAGTGCAAAAGTATGTATGTGCAGGGAAAACATAGTAGGGTTCAGTATTATCCACAGGTTCAGGTACCCACTGGGGTCTTAGAAGGTATCCCCTGTAGATCAGGGGGGAACAAATCTGAAAAAAATGTAATTTAATTTAAAAATCTATAATTTCTCATAAAAATGTTCAACATCACTCATTAGAGAAATTAAAATCAAAACCACAATAAGATATTACCTCATACCTGTGAGAATGGCCATCATCCAAAAGACAAATGGCAAGTGTTGGGGAGGAGGGGGAGAAAAGGGATCCCTCATCCACTGGTGGTGGGAATGTAAACTGGTGCAACTATGAAAAACAATATGGAGGTTCCTTAAAAAATTAAGGCTAGAACTACCCATGTGATCCAGCAACTCCACTTCTGGGTACTTATCCAAAGAATATAAAAACATTAATTCGAAAAGATATATGCATCCCTATGTTAACTGCAGTATTATTTACAACAGCCAACACATGGAAACAACCTAAGTAAGAGTCCATCAGTGGATGAGTGGATAAAGAAGATATGGTGTGTATACATATATACACATACACACGCACATACACAATGGAATACTACTCAGCATAAAAACAGAAGAAATATTGTCGTATGTGACAACAGGGATGGACCTAGGATCCAGAAAGGGAAGGTACTACTTGTTTCATTAAGCTTCAACTGACATGTAGGCCTAGCCATTGTAAAAGCAGCTGTAAACATATGACTGTAAAAAGGATTTGAAGCAAAACATTATTTGAAGATTAAACTCAATGGTAGGCTTAAAAATTAGACGTAGAAGCACTGTAGTTTTTTAGGTTATGTGCAAATTCTAAGCACTTCTGCCTGTACTTAAGATTTTAAAGTGTTTTTTAAATGATTAAAAACCCAGTATTCTAGGTTTAAGAATAACACATCTGACTGCCCTGTTTACAGTGTACCTTTGACTCTACAATTCGCTGTAAGGTTCAATTTCTGCTGAGCTTTTTCTGCAATACGCATAGTGTATTGCACTGTGCCCTCATCTCCCTTTAAATGTTCAGTCTCTGTAAGATTTTGCTGATTAGGGCCAGAGCAGAAATGCTTACTGGGGATTTACGAAGGAAGAAGAGATGACCCTAAGTAACTCTGTAAGTTGGGTCTGATTCAACTACTTTCCTTTCTGTGTTCTAACTTCTCTCCTATCCTGGTTCCAGTCATTAAAGTTACAAAGTAGCCTGGTATCCAGAAAGCTTTTAAAAAGTCAGGTTCTTTACTTTTCTCTTTGTTATTTAGAGTACTCTTGAGAGAAATCTAAAAACCAGTTTAGTAATGACGAGTGCCCCAGCAATTTATTTGAAATTTAATGTTAGGTTTGGTTTAGCAGTGACTGAAGTTGCTACAGTTTCACTTTAGTTCAAACCAGGTTATGTGGTAAACAAAAACAACAACTATAAAAAAAAGAACTGATCCTCCCCCACCCCAGTTTGCTTCCAGTTAAAAATAACAGAACAGTGAGACATATTTGCTTTTTCCAGTTGATAGATCAGAGTTGGAATCCCAGCTTTGCTACTTCTGGCTGTGTATGGGAAAATTAGAGCAGCTACTGCAGCTATAAATACTGTGCACTCAAATATATGTTGAATGAGTGAATGGATGACTAAGCAAATGATTTAAAGCTCTCTACATCTTGGTTGGTGTATGTCTAAAAAAGAGGAATCTGGACCTCTACCAAAAGGCTGGGCCATGATGATTAAATTCATATAAAGCATTTACAACAATGCCTAGCACAGAATAAGCACACAATAAATATTAGTTTTTGTCATTACACCAAGCAAACAGCCCGCAACTATATCCAAACTGCTGAAATATGGATTGTAAAAAATGAGTTACAGTCAAACTAGATTATCATCAGGAAGAAAAAGGCAATACACATTTATATTTCATGACTTTTTGTTCCAGTTTTGTGTCTAGAGTTCAAGGAAGAACTAGGGAATAGTGAAATATTCAAAACAGTTGAGGGGAAGTTGAAGAGGAACAGAAAGGGAGAAAAGAATGAATCACGAGGCTCTGATAGTCACTGAATAAGAGATGATTATTGTAAACGGCACTCACTCCTCAGGAAGTGAAAATCATCAGGCACCACTACAGAGGTGAGGGACTATCGCTGGCCCGGAGCAGCTCAATCAGGTTGCTTTCATAGGTGTGTTTGCTGGTTGTTCTTGGTTTTATTTTTTAACTGGTGATGAGAAGTACACGGATGGAGTATTTGCTCCTCTGTGCTAACAATCCTGGAATAGCCTCTCTCCAGATACTTCTCTACCTTACCCTGACATAAAAAATGGAGGAGTAAATCCTTGGCTAACTGCTTTTTAGTCACTCAATGCCATATCCCACTTAGACAGGCAGCACTGGAAGATAAAATCCAGGGAAGCAAGCTCCTAGTCTTTGGGCCTGTTAGATAGAATATGTTGAATTGAGTATCTTACTCCATCATTTCACTTCCTTTATGCTTAGAAGACAGAAGAGATTTGATAACTAGTCAAAAACAGCACCTGGCATCTACAAGTGAAAACAGTTTTCTTGACTCCATGCAATTTTTATTAATGATAACACATCTAACAAAAAGTCTACTCGCTAAGGCTATACTTACATTAAATACAATGCAGAATGAACAGGATACTGTTTATCTAATTTGCTCACCTGTGAATTATCTCATCTTACCCCTTTCTCCTTTCGTAAGCCCAATTTCAACCCATTTTTCTCCCCACTTTCTTTTTGCCTTTATTTTTTTTAAAGATGGAGATCCTTGGATCTGACACTTAATCTTTAATTGAATACTTAATCCTCACTTCACAAGTCATTTTTTGCAGACAGTATTTTTATTTCCATAACGATGTTTGATGCCAATGTTGTTTCTAGGCTACCTTCTTTAACATTTTTTTGGTCAAGGAATGCATAATTTTAATATAAACTAAAATAATGTGTACCTAAAAATGTAAGTCTTTGGGGTAAGACAAACAGCTGATTTGAAAATAAAAAATGCTTTCAACTGTGATATTTTGGAATTCCTTTTCTTTTCTTTAATTACAGTAAGACTTCCTGAAATATTTCACAAAGTCCTCTGGAAAATTCAGCAGAGGTGGGGTACAGGATTGATGGAACAGAATCAAGGAGGATTTAGTTTGTTAACATAATAAACGAGGGACAAGATCATGGTTATGGGAATGGACTGTGTAATTCTTGTTTTACTCATTTGCTGCCTTCAAACGTGCTAAGTGATTTCTAGGCTGCTCATTAAGTCACTATCACAGGACCTACCTCCTCACAAACTGTAGAAAAGCGGTTGAGGAACTGTATAGTGTGCACCACAAACTGGTTTAGAAATGCCACCGTTCTTTTCTGTTGAATAGCTGGCACCTGTTATGTAAAAGAAATACGTAATTCGTACAGGAGGAACATACAGTGTACAATCCCTTTGATATTAGTAACAAGGGGTGTTTTGCTGTGTGATGAGTCCCTTGAAGTACTTTGAAGAGCACTTGTTTCCCTAAAGGGTGGAGGTAGGGATGGGGGGTCCAAAGATGATACAGGCTGCGTAAGTTCCAGACCGGGCGCTAGATTCACAAGTAAGAACTGCCGGGAAACACAATACACATAAACACACAAAAAAACTTCCGGGCCCAATAAAGGAGGTAGTGTTAGAGGGAGCTACCGGCCCCTGTCGCCAGTGAGTCACCCTTGAGCAGGCAGACTCGTGACACGGGAAGCGAAGGCTCAGAGAGGCACACTGAGCCTTTAAACAGCTCTGGAAGGTCCCCTTTTCACGGGGAACTGTGAGGCTCTCCCACCCGAGGACCGCAGAAGAGAAGCCCCGGGTCAGGGACAGGGCAGGAGATGGGGAGACCGGGTCTCCCTGGAAACCGGCGTCCCTTCACCATCCTCCTCCCATTTCACCGGAAGTCCAGATCCTTCTTTTACAAACCTTGGTCAGGTCTATGCCTGACCCCATGAGAGGAAGCCCGTCCTCATCCATCTCCTCCGCGGGCGGGGTACCCAGGGATCACCCACAAACCCCTTCCCAATGGGGCTCATCCAACTCCGTATTAACGTTTGAAGTCTCCCCAAGTCCCCACCTCTTGGGCCCTTCCTACCGGAAGGAAATGCCTCTGCTCGCCAATCACGCGGCGGTTATCGAGGAGCCCCTCCCATCGCATAGCATTCTGGGATTGGTAGTTCTAGCTTCAGATTGTAAAGTCCGACGAAGGGGTGCAAAGTCGAGTGATGCTGCAGTTCTAGCGGCAAAATCTTTCAAATGTAGCAAAAAGGAAAAGTAAAAAATTGTGGTCCGTTTGCGGTTATCCCTGGTTAGCTGTCTGTTATATAAATAACTCATGCGTTAGTCAAATAGGTCATTTGTTAATGAAATACATATATTTTCCTACTGCTAAATACCAGATACTCTGCTAGGCCCGTGGGGAATAGAAAGATTGAATCTCGTTAAGACTTTCGTGCTTTATGTCCTGAAAGAGAAAATAAGACTTGTTTCCAAAAGTCTTTAAAACATGAAATAAAATGTCAAATGCTACTTGGGAGGCAGAAAACTGATGGAAGTGATATCCACTTAGAGAGATCATGAAAAAGGCACAACGCACACCTGGAAAGAACTTTGCAATTGGGATTTGAACATCTTGGTTCAGATTTTGACTGTGCCATCTACCAGCTATTTGAGGCAGGACAGGTCACCAAACCCAAAGCTGAACCTTTTCTACCAGGTTACAAAGAAGATGCTTAGTCCTGAAAAGATGAAGAAAATAGTCTCTGCCTTCAAGACGTTTATAATCCAGGGCAGAGGTACAGCTGTAAGTGCCGCATCTAGGCAGATGTAATGTCCTGAAGGAGAAGAAAGTAGTAGGAAAATACATGTATTTCATTGTTTCTCTGGAACAATACTGAGAAAGTTGTGTGTGTGTGTACAAACGTGAGTGCACAACCACACAGATGCAAAGTGCACTGGTATTGTAGATAAAAGGTGCCCCTTAATCTGATGAGAAAACCAGAGAAGGTAGCTTTTTAGCTGGCCCTGGAATGCAATTAGCCAGGCAGACAATTTTGGAGAAACTTTGTACAAAGGTATTGAGCACGGTAGTATGGTATGTAGGGGAGGGAATTGGCTAACTGTTAGGTTCTGTTGAAGCCAAAAAAAAAAAAAAAATCCCAGAAATGATGGATGGTTGCAAAGGAGGCCGAAGTAGATGGATTAGCTCATTAAGGCCCGTTTGTGACAGATTTGATACTGTAAGTCCATGTTTCTTTAAAGTGTGAGAAATTATTTGGGCGTAGGTGGTACTTCTTACAATACACATTCCAGAAATCACCCTTTAGATACACCATCAGGATCTATGGGAATGAGTCCAGAAATCTCATTTTAACCAATTTTCCTTCCCACCCCCAATTATTCTGAACCAAAAGGTTAAAAAGTTACTTCAATAGATGATGGGAGCTATTTAAAAATTCTGAACAGAAGGATGACATGATTCACAGCTATAGAAAGGCTACACAATGCCTAGCACATAGATGTGTAATCAAGGTGGAAACAGAAAAGTTGAGAGTATTTGTAAATGCAGAAATGGGAAGTAGAAGTGAGGAAGAATAGGAATCCATTTAAACACATGTCTCTTCATGTCTATAATTATGTCTATATAATCTCTTCATATCTATAATTGAATATTTCACTTTTACTCTTCATTATATATTGAGCACCTTCCATGTTTTAAATACTGTGCTAGTGCCACAGCTATAAAAAGATAAACATTGTGACAATTCTAGACAACTGTTTTTTATGTTCCTTTTCACCTGAATAAAGTCCACATGAGGAAGAAATTTTCCAATAGGCTATAAATTACTTGGGTCAAGGGTTATCTTCTTAGGATTCCTCAGTTAGTACAAGCCACTCTGATTTCCGATGAATAATCATTAATAACTTTAATACACAGTCTTGAGCACTTACTATGATCTAAGATTGTACCAGGCAGAAGAGCTATTCATCCACATTCCCTACTGCATGACAAACACTGTTATCTGAACCTGGGACACAGCAGTAAACAGAATAGACAAATATTCTGCCTTCATTAAGGTAAATAGATAATAAATAAGTGAGCAAACAGGCATTCAGTAGCTCACAGTCAGGGTAGGGAGGGAGGAAAATGAAAAGACATTAACAGCTAAGAGATAAAGAGATAAAATCTAGGCTAAAGTATGCCCCAAATAGGAGCACCTGGTTCAGATGGATGAAATCAGGCATAGCTTCCTGGAGGAGCTGATGTCTTAACTGAATTTGGAAGACATGAAAGTTAGCAAGGTGAAGAAGGGAGGAGCACTTCACAAAGAGGAACAGCATGTACAAAGGTACTAGGATTTGCACCCCAGAGATCTACATGCTGCAGACAAGAGCACCCTTTCCCCGGCCTTCATACCACCTTTGGTAGGAGTGCAGGCTACCACCTGTTCTTTCGCTAACCTGCCCGCTTCTGCCCAGCTCCTTTTCTGCTACCCCTCTGTGCCTTCAGACCTTTACGATCAGTCCCAAACTCCCAAGTCCTCCCTTGTCCTTTAGACTCTCAACCTCTATGACTTTCTGTATCACCTTTTCTGACCACTCCCCAACTCCCGGGCCCTTCCTCTAGGGTTTGAGATTTGGGTCACTAGCAAAATCCTCATTTCTCAACCTCTTTGATCACTTTCTTCTTCCAACTGAATTGTGACTTGAGGATATAGCATCCTGTTCAGCCTGTGGTTCTTTTCTCACCCACATTCCTACATTAGTAGGCCAGGAGGAGGGGCAGGTGTTTCCTTTGCTTCTCCTTGTTTCCAGATCATTGTCTCCCCTTTTTCCATAAAAACACCCCGGGAGTCTGAGTTTCTGCTATCAGATACAAGATGGTTTCTTGTGGTAGTCATCGTCTCCTGGTTACTACTGCGCATTCCCCAAAGTTCTTAGTTTTTGGCTCACTGCCAGTTCCTAACACTACTCCTATGATAATTCTTGGGATTTGAGTATCTACAGAGATCATCTTTCTGGTATCCCGACCTCCCAACTCTCCTCCAGTGATTTTGTCCGCTTACCCTCATTGTTTCAGGCTTGTTAATTGTTGTGACTTTCGGAACTTCCCTCAGAAAGTTGGATTGTAGGCTTATACCCTCTAGGTTGGAAACTGGATCCCTCTCTAGAAAGCTACTTTAAGAGATTCAAAGATATTTACGGTTTGGGGAGCCTCAACAGAACAGCAGGTAGCCTAATGAGAGGGTTAGAAAAAGGCCTCAATTGTATTTATATCCATGAGTTTTATTTCCTTAATTTAAATTATATTTTATTGTTTGTGCTATTACAGTTCCCAAATTTTTCCCCTTTGCCACCCTCCACTCAGACCCCCATCCCCCAGACAATCCCCACACCATTGTCCGTGTCCATGGGTCATGCGTGTATATATAGTCTTTGGCTACTATATTCCCTATGCTGTCCTTTACATCCTCATGACTATTCTTTAACTGCCAATTTGTACTTAGAAAAAAGATTTTATTCATTTATTTTTAGAGAAAGGGGAAGGAAGAGAGGGAGAGAAACATCAATCAGTGTGTGGCTGCTTCTTGCATGCCCCTTACTGGGGACCTGCAACCCAGGCATATGCCCTGACTGGGAATTGAACTGGAGACCCTTTGCTTTGCAGGCAGGCGCTCACTTCACTGAGCCACACCAGCTAGGGCCCAATCTGTGCTTATTAATCCCTTTACCTTTCCCATCCCTTTCCTGACGACCCTGCTCCCATTGGGTAACCATTGTATCCATGGGCTTTATTTATTTTTTTGTTTCATACATTACTTTATAATTGTTCAATTACAGTTGTGTGCATTTTTCCCCACCACTCCCCCAAACCCCATCCAAACCCACCTCCCTTGCTTCCACCCTCCCCCTTGGTTTTGTTTATGTGTCCTTTGGTTTTAAAATATGCAGGTGACTAGGTGAAAACACAGAGAGCCTAATGACATTGAAAGAATATATTGCTTATGTTTCCCAAGAGAATGGGGCAAGCCATGCCACAGAGAGCCATAAGGGAAACACTAGATTTTGGTTTTTAGGCAGACAGAAGCAGGAGCCAGGATAGCCTAGGGCAGAATCCTTACTGGGATTTCTTTCTTTTTCTTTCCTTTCCTTTCCTTTCCTTTTCTTTTCTTTCCTTTCCCTTCCTTCCTTCCTTCCTTCCTTCCTTCCTTCCTTCCTTCCTTCCTTCCTTCCTTCCTTCCTTCCTTCCTTCCTTCCTTCCTTCCTTTTCTTCTTTTCTTTCTTTCTTTCTTTCTTTCTTTCTTTCTTTCTTTCTTTCTTTCTTTCTTTCTTTCTTTCTTTCTTTCTTTCTTTCTTTCTTTCTTTCTTTCTTTCTTTCTTTCTTTCTTTCTTTCTTTCTTTCTTTCTTTCTTTCTCTTTCTTTCTTTCTTTCTTTCTTTCTTTCTTTCTTTCTTTCTTTCTTTCTTTCTTTCTTTCTTTCTTTTTCTTTTTTTTTTGGTGGGAAAGGCAAGGCAAGGCAGGGCAGGGCAAATGGTTGAAGACTGGCTAGTGCGAATGATTCTGGAGGTCTTTGGAGCACAGCCTAGCTATCTGTGCCTTGCTCTGGGTTGATTTAGGGCAGGGGAAATATTAGCTTGGTGTCTGAAAAGTTATATAAGCTAGTTGGAGGTACAGGTACCCCTGCATTTATAACTTCTTGTTATGCCACTTGGCTAACTGAAAGAAGTCCAAAGAGGATTGTAGCGTTTGTGGGAAAAGGCAACAAAGGAAAATAGTGTCATTGGTTTTGCAGGGAACCAGTAAGGCAATGGGCACCGTCAGCATCCGAGAGTGGCTCCACCAAGGTCATTTTTGGGGGAACTACACTCAGTATCTCAGCATCAGCACGCCATAGCTTTGAACTGTCTGTGCCCATTTGTGCTTCTCTCAAGTATTCTGCACATCCCTTAGCACGAGATGTCCTAAGGTATCAAAACCAAACAAAAACAACAAAATAAACCCAAACAACACTTAAGAGAGCTCAAAAGGGTGTCACACTTAGCATAGAACTGGGCAGAAGTAAGCATTTGGGTCATTGTGAACAAAATAAAGGCACTGTCTGTGCATTGAACTTGGGGTCTGAGAACGCTAAAAAATTTTTCCATGAATTAATGGTAATTGCTTCTTCATTTCACACATAAAAGGTTTCCTAGGAACACCCTACTTTCATATAGAGGAAACCTATTATGGGTTAGGGGCTGGTTGATTTGCATATAAAAATGTGCTTAGAAGTAAGTTGTTTTATTATCTTTAGAAACTAGCCAGTCCTGGGAGAGGTAATCTCTCCCAGGGTGTACAAGGCCACAAATGCCAGATATTCAAGAATACAGAAAATAAAAAAATATGGTTAATCTAATGGGTCCTGTAATGAATGGGTGCCTATAAGACAAATACAAAATCTAAGAAAACACACTCACCTTGCATAGGTGAACTTTCAGGTAATGTGTTCAGTAAGGCACCTCTCTCCCGAGTCTAGGGTCTCATTCAATTTCTGAAGAAGTGATTTCAAGGAAGGAGTAGCTGCCTGGCCATGCAAGAGAGGGGGAGGCTTCCTGGGGGTGATCTAATTGTTCTTTATCCAGGGTCTCCACCAAATCTGTTTTGGTGACCTCTGAAACACTCCGCTCTCTGTCTCTTCAGAGGAACTGATGCCCCAAGAAAGCCACGTATCTTCTTTCCTGCCTTAGAAGATGATGCCATTCTCTTCTTTTAATCCTTATACCGCTCCTCGCTTTCATCACTCATTTAGTATTTAGATACACATCTAGCACATGTGTATCTTTACCTTTTTGTGACCACATGGTATTGTCTCTTTGTAATTTCTTTGTGGTCAGAGGCCAGGGTCCATTTCTTTAAATTCCTATACAACATTATAAAGCAGTGCACATCATAGACAGTTAAAAGTCACAGATTTTTAAGTTAAGAATTTATTATAAAAGTGAAATATTTATCATGGAAAACAGAGTAAAGAGGAATAAAATGTCACTCAGTCACTCTTCTTAAAAGTAACCATTACCATCTTTATAGAGACATGCCATTTTATTTTAAATCCACAAAGTGAGATTTCTAACCCCTGGGTGGGGGTATAAATGAGGGAGGTCTCAGCCTTAAGTCTGCTTAGCTTCATATCCTCTATAGCACTCCGTCTTCTTCACAGAATAACCTCATTTATTTAAAAAATTGCAGTAAATG
This sequence comes from Artibeus jamaicensis, assembly GCF_021234435.1. Lineage (NCBI taxonomy): Eukaryota > Metazoa > Chordata > Mammalia > Chiroptera > Phyllostomidae > Artibeus > Artibeus jamaicensis. The sequence goes on along the minus strand of NW_026521486.1, from coordinate 15,040,483 downwards.
ATGCCACTATCAGCTGCTTCTAATTAACCTCCTCTGGCTGTTTCACTAAATGACTCAGCACCTGGACTTCTCAAAGCGGTCAGGTTTTTTTGAATCACAACCACATAAAATCACTTAACACTACTCTGAAAGTTCAACATTGACTTTTGGTCCTGTAGCCTTGTTTCTAGAGTCCAAAATGATCATGTTAGAACCTTTGCTATTACCCTTTAAAAAAATGGGCCAGGAGGTGTGAGCCAGTCAGTCTAGGAAAGTGATTCACAACATTTTCCAGTATGAGAAGCCCTTAATAGAGAAAAATGCTGAGGATCCCCAGATGATTGTGGCTGGATATTGAATATTCACTGAATGAGCACATATGCATTGCCGAGGATTTCAAATGGGAATATTAAATGGAAATGGTGAACTATATTGGGAAACTCATCTTAAAATCCCCAATTTTTAGTTCAAAGTTAGTATTTCACACCCTTTTATTTTCCAGGCTAGGGTCTATTAGTTTCCCTACAATAGATCCTGCCGTAGAAAATCTTGCGTCTTATATATCACATAGGCAGGGATGGCTCAAGTATACTGGCTTTCATCTGAATTCCAGAGCCAAACCTGGGGTCATATAATAGATATCAAGAGGACAGGCATACCTTGATGTATCTGGGAACTTTTTAACCGTCTCAAGATTTACGAATGCGATCTTCAAAATCCACTGTCTCTGAAGTGGAGGGAAGGGCTCTTTGGCAAGTGCATGCTTCCTACCTGCTAATGGCGTTTGGGTGGGGGTGGCGAGGAAGAGGCGGACATCAGGACACCAGACATCAGCGTCTGCTAGGATTTACATGGGTAAGTTCCACATTGAAGCTGTCTGTATTATCTCAGGACTCCAAGAAGTCACAGTTTCAAAGGAAAAAAAAAGGACTTTGGTAGTGGTAAGATGCATGTAATATTAAGAACCCCTTTCAGTAATTCTACATTCTCCCACTTATTTGCCATGAATAGGTAGGGAGCCATGATGCAGGGTTTTATAAAAATCATATACACTTGTGAACACACTTTAGTTATTGTGGCAAGTGAGTGGAATGCTGGAGGAAAGAACAGGCCAAAATCAATGAAAGAATTCCAGAATGGCTCCATGAGCTTGGGGGTTAAAGTATTTGTAGGGTAAGACCTGTGATACAGTGTATACATGACCAGGTCCTATACTTGCTCAAAGTCAAGTGCCAGGGAAATCTTACTGGAGTGCCACGGATTTCACTGAGGGATACACACACAGATGTTCTCCCTGGTACAGGGTTTCGGAGAGCGATGCATCATTAGCTGCTCACAACACAGCTTGAGGCTCCATTGTCCAACTCTCAGGAGAACCAGCCCTACAGAACATTTGGCAAAGTATTTAAAATTCCAGAGAATATAAATCTTAATTAAAAAAAAGTTGTAGGCTGGAAACCAAAGTGAGCTATTATACGATAATTACAATAAAATAAACCTGAGTGATTTTAGTTGCAATAAACAAACACCTAGTTTTCATTAGTATAAGAAGGAACTAGCAATTAGCTAAGCAAACATTAAATTATGAAAACAGGTAGAAAGTTCTTTAAAATATAACATGTTGGTATGGTATAAACTTAATATTAGCTAAGAAAGTCATTTTTTTTTTACAGTTACAGTCTAAGTAAACATGAACCAAAATGAACTAATTTGTTTAGACAGTCTTTCTTATCACTGTGGTGTGATTTATCACACCAGTTGCCTCTGGCTTACCTTAGGAGTTAGTTGTCTGGGGTTCATTTCCTTTATACACTGTGTCAAAACCAGAGATTTCCTAAAACATTATTAGAAAGCTCTTACTCAAGATGGCTGCAGAGATGAACCTTAATTTCAGCCAGAGTCTAATCTTGACTGAACTTGGCTCAAGGATAGGACAACAGTTGTGTGTATAAAAAGGATCAAAGTTTTATGTTTACCTACCTTTAGAGGCAAAGATATCAGCATCATTTATTGCATTTTATTACAGAGGAAGGAAACAGGTACTCATCTCAATACAGCACTAAAAATGCAGTTGGTGGAAATGCTTACTTCATATACCTTTAAATCTATCGGGTTACTCAAATCGCTTGCAAAGGCCGAGAAGCCTGGTGTCGTCTTCTTTAACTTACCATAGTTTATATAGATTTTATAGGTTTATGTAAGTGTTATAAGCTCTTAGGTAGCATATTGTGTTAAAAATTAGTTGAGAAAGTAAATAGCTCTATAACAAAGACTTAGCTCTATAAATTAAACAGAAATAAGCTGATCCAGGGAAATTTCCAGGCAAACGTAACTTGATCCTACATAAGGGCCAAGGCAGTTCAAAGAACACTGAAAAAGGCAGAAAGTAGAGTGAATGCTTTTGTATTTCCCATGAATTCCATCCATGCATGCAAAAAAAACGGGTTACACTGAGTTTGAGTAATGGATATGTCAGGCAATGTGGATTCGTTTTTCCTTTTGTGAAGTGAGATCCTCAAAGCTGATACCCTAATTATTTTGTTGTGTTACTGTGATTAGTTAAATGGTCGTTATATATTTTTTAAAGATTTTATTTATTTATTTTAGAGAAAAGAAAAGGAAGGGAGAAAGAGAGGGACAGAAACATTTATGTGTGAGAGATACGTAGATCAGCTGCCTCTCACACCCCCCAACTGAGGCCCTGGCCTGCAACCCAGGCACGTGCGAACCAGGGACCTCTTGGTTCACAGGGAGGCACTCAATCCACTGAGCCTCAGCAGCCAGGGTGGTTGCTAAACATTTTAAAGTCATGTTAATTATAACAACAAAAGGAATTATGTTTTAAAGGGCATATTTCTTTAAATGTATAATTAGAAATGCATGTTAGCTGTTTTGAAAACTCTTTCCAGTGCCTGTTAAAATAAATGTTTTTGAATCAGCAAGGTGTTAGATTAAAGAAACAGAATGTTCTCTCCTGTCCCTGTTACTGAGCACACCAACAACTTGCTAACAATACACTGGAACAAAATGCTGCTTCTGAGGACTTGACCAACCTCTCATGAGGAGTATGTGGAAAAGGACCATCTTAATGGTAACTTTTACTTTGAAAATTTTATTTGGGTTCAGAACTAAGGCTATTACTGGTATGGCATAAAGTTGGATTAAATTGAGTTTAACTTTTTGAGCTACAGAAAAACATGGGGAATAATCTGGAGCAAATACTTTTTCTCTCCTCAGAAATTAGTCTTGGGCACAGTACTGTCTCATAACTTCCCAATCAGCATTTCTGGGATAATGTCAGATTTTGGACAATTACAAAAAACCAGACACAAATGTGCAAACCAGATTTCAATTTCTTCTCCACTGACATGAGATTTAAAACAGCAACAGGAACATTTCTAAGTCAGTGTCAATATGTAGTCGCAAATTACCAAAGTAAGAAACAAATTGGAGTGCATGGGTGTGCGATTTTGTGTTTTGGCATGGGAGAGACATTGAAATATTCACAATGTACAAGCCAAATCATAAAAATAAAATGGGACTTATGATCCCATCATTTTGAAAAAGTAGGATTTAGTTCTGACATCTTGCAGATTTGTGATATCCTGACTTTTGCTTCAAGAGTCCTAAATAATACAAGTTTTAGAACATAAGTACAAGCTCTTTTTTCTTTTCACAATGTTTGTAAGTGAAGCAATCTTGAGGAAAACTTAATTTCAACAAAAGAAAAACCATCTTAGACATATTTATAAACACTGAGAAACTAAAACTTACTGGGACACACACAGATCTCATGTTACTTATCAGGGAGATGTGATGACCAATAACTAATTCCCAATCAAACATTTCCTCCTTAGTCTAATTTAAACACAGTTTACTGAGAATAAAGTTTACTAAGGAAAAAGAATACCATTACACCATTTAAGAAACTGTACACACTGAGTTTAAACAAAGTAGACATTGGAAAACTGTTGCATAGCCTGTATGCAGGATCTAAAGAGAAAACAAAAGCCTACGGTTGTCAATGCTTACTAGGATAAAATGTGTACCACTTCTGAAACTAAGAGTAAAGATCTCTCTCTGTCATTTCTTAAGAATGTCTTTGGTATATTGTGTTTGCATGATCACCATGGGTTATCTTTCTTCTAACAGACAGAGGTCTGACTGGGTAATTTCATCAGAAAACTGTTATACTTGGGTAAGCCCTTATTCTGGAGAATCCATATGTTACATAACTAAGCCCAGTATACTCATCTCTCTAATCTCCATCCCCAAACACAACACGCTTAATACCCAAGTCAACTTTTCTAAGTAAGTACAACGCAATTTTCAAGTACACTGGTCTAATTTGTCACTTCAGGATGTATCCCTTATTTTTGGAATATATCCTGAAGTGACAAATTTTTATAGATTCTTTGACTTATCCTGAGGTTAGGGTTGTCTGCCCCATCACAGAGAGACTGTTGATGGGAATCAGGCCAAAACTCTCTGCCTTTTGCCCTTTTAAGTCCAAAGTCTGTTTAGGAAGGGGTAAATAAAACTATTTCTTATTACTTAGTACTAATATTTTACTGTATCAAATAACTGACATGGAAATTGCTATGCTATGTAATTTTTCATTTGTACTTTAAGGCATATAACAGTTTATACCAAACATACACATGATTATGAAACTTCACTAAAATTTAAAAAATACCTGTAACATTTCCTTATCTCTTAATTTTCTTCATTCTATAACATACTTATTATAAGACATCTTATGAATATAGAACTTGAGTAAAATTATTTACTTGCATTATTAATTAGAACAAAATTCCAGTTCCTCAAACCTGAGAACTATACATCTCTGATAGAAAGTAATACCTAAAAATCCCCGAACTGTGTGGCAGACACTTGTTAGGTATTTTTATTCACTTTTACTCAATCCTCAAAATAACCCCACGAAACACTGACTGCTATCTCTGTTTTGGAGGAGGACGTGCAGCTTTGGTGAGGGCTTTCACTCCCACGTATGCAGAGAGTGCAGGACTTTACTCAATGCCACATCCGACGGACAAGCAGAAGCTGAAGCTCCTGCTTTCTGATCACATCAGGATGTGTCACAAACACGTGGTGACAGCCTTGTGTAATGTCAATTTCAATGAGCTTTGAGAGGGTGAATACAGTTCTTCTGCCACTAGATGTCATCTCAAAAACACTTGAATTTCTTGATAAGAATGGTGAAAATTCATAAAAGGCAAAGGCTGTTAAAAGGCACTAAAGGCAAGTCATTTCAAGTTCAGCTTTGTCCCACATACCAGGTGTGTTAAGAATGTGGAGATGTACAGTCAAAAGTAATTTGCATGTAGTAAATAAACAGGGTTGAGCAGCATAATCAGTCACATTTTTTAAAAATTTAAAATTTTTTATATTAAATTGGACAATAATCTTTAATAATTCCTGAAAAAGTTCTAAATTCCTACACATAATAGGTTGCTTAAAAATGCATGTACATATTTCACAGACATAGAACAAACACTTCAAAAATTTACATGGAACCATAAATGACCCCGAATAGCAGCTGCACTTTTGAGAAAGAAGAACAAAGTAGGAGGGATCACAATACCTGATATCAAACTGTATTATAAGGCCACTGTAATCAAAACAGCCTGGTACTGGCATAAAAACAGGCACATAGACCAATGGAACAGAACAGAGAGCCCAGAAATAAACCCAACTCTCTACAGTCAATTAATATTCAACAAAGGGGGCAATAACATAAAATGGAGTAAAGTTAGCCTCTTCAACAAATGGCAACAAATGGTGTTGGGAGAACTGGACAGCTACGTGCAAAAAAAAAAGAAACTTGAGCACCAACTTACACCATACGCCAAAATAAATTCAAGGTGGATAAAAGACTTAAGTATAAGCCGTGACACCATTAAAGTCCTAGAGGAGAATATTGGCAAGAAAATTTCAGATATTTCACACAGCAACATTTTTACTGATATGTCCCCTAGAGCAAGGAATAGAAAGGAAAGAATAAACAAATGGGATCTCATCAAAATAAAAAGCTTCTGCATGGCTAAAGAAAACAGTATTAAATTAAAAAGACAACCAACTGTATGGGAAAACATATTTACCAATGATACCTCAGACAAAGGTTTAATCTCCAAAATATACAAAGAACTTACACGACTCCACTCTAAGAAGACAACTAACCCAATTAAAAAATGGAAAAAGGACTTGAACAGACACTTCTCCAAGGACATACAGAATATCCAGAGACACATGAAGAGATGCTCAATATCATTAGCTATCAGAGAGATGCAAATTAAAACCACAATGAGATACCACTTTACACCGGTCAGGATGGCTATCATAAACAAAGCAACCAACAAACAACAAATGTTGGAGAGGTTGTGGGGAAAAGGGGACCTTAGTTCACTGTTGGTGGGATTGCAGACTGGTACAACCATTATGGAAAACAGTATGGAATTTTCTCAGAAAAATAAAAATCGACCTGCCTTTTGACCCAGCAATTCCCATGCACCACAATGTTCATAGCAGCACAATTTACAATAGCCAAGAGTTGGAAGCAACCTAGGTGCCTGTCAGTAAATGAATGGATCAAAAAATTGTGGAACATATACACAATGGAATTCTATGCAGCAGAGAGAAAGAAGGAGCTCCTACCCTTTGCAACAACATGGATGGAACTGGAAAGCATTATGCTGAGTGAAATAGGCCAGGTGTTGAAAGACAAATACCATATGATCTCACCTTTACCAGGAAGCTAAACAACAAAACAAACAAGCAAGCAGAATAAAAACCAAGACACTGAAATAGAGAACAAGGGGACAGTGATCAGAGGGGAGAGCGGAGGGAATTTAAGGGGAAAAAAGGGGAGGTATTTGGAGGAAAAGTATGAAGGACACAGGGACAAGAACTAAGGGGGGTGGAAATAGAGGGAGGTGGGGAGCACAGGGCGGGGTGGGCTGGGATGGGAGAAATAGACAGAAAACTGTACTTGAAAAATAACAAAATAAAATTTTTTAAAAAGCATGCACACACATTCAATTAATCACTTGCAGAGTAACATTGAAAGACCCTTTTATCCTTTTGTAAATATTTGTCCCCGAGAATTAAGAAAACAGCATATTTTTAAAGTATAGAGCAGGGGTGTCAAACTCATTTTCACCGGGGGCCACATCAGCCTTGTGGTTGACTTCGAAGGGCCGAATGCAGAGGTTCTTGCCCCTAGTTAAGGAGTAGTTTACATCTGTACAGTCCTAAAGCTACATTTGGCCCTTTGTAGGTGACCGTGAGGCTGATGTGCCCCCCGGTGAAAATGAGTTTGACACCCCTGTTATGGAAGATAAGATATACTTTGGATAATCCTGTGATAAATTCAAAAGCATTATGTTTCCTTAGTCATCTCTCTTCTGGAGCTGCTGAGTCAATTATAATCTTAAGAGATGATTAAAAAACATACACACACATATGTACACATTAAACAGAGTAGAAAAATAACATTTCAAACCATTGACATTTTATTTAACAAAAGCAACTGGGACATTTCTAGAGCTTATAGAGTATTTGATATAAAAATAAGGAATTCTCCAGAATATATACTCAAAATACAAAACTTATGGATCTAAACTAGACAGAATATTTATTTTACATTTCAGTTACCCAGAACAACAGCTTATGGTCTCCTCCCACTACGCACAGTGGGAGGGTTCTATGCCAGGACAGGCCAGATCCCACGGCGACAGAACCAGTGAGGATGGGCTGTAAAATAAGGAAGAAATGAAAGCAGCCAATAAATCGCCAAAGTTACCAAACAAAATTTACCTTTTAAAAATAAAAATGCATTAATACACTGTCTTTATTTATAGCAGAATTAAAAACTATGCTCCCTCATAGGTGAAATATGCATTATTTGCTTGCAGCTGGCTGGAATGAAGGATGCAAATTATCTATGATTAACTGATGCAGACCAGAGTCAAATATTTTTGCAGCCTAAACCAAGCAAGCAAACAAAATTATTATATTTAAGTGAAGAAGAAAATACAACAGGAGAAATAAAATGTTTCTTTTATGAGTACTGACAAAAAGTTCATTACCACTGGTGATTTAAATATCAGAAAATGCCTTCTCCTTCCAATTTAATCAGATAACAGATGTTCAAAAATATCTTTAGTTACATATTACAAATTTGGGGGCTAAGTGGGAAAGTAAAAAGCACAAATTTAAAAACATATGCCACAAAACATCTCCACATTACCTGAGGGTGTCCTAAATGATGAATTTGGAACTGGCTTGCCATTTTGCCAGGATAACCAGTGGTTGCAAACAAGTATTCATTAATTGTGGACCACCTAGAAAAATAAAAGGGCAAAAATAAGTATAGTATCTTACAGATAACTATAAACTTTTCTGAAACAGGTTATTTCTTTTTTGCACAAAATAATTTTATAACTCTAAGTTTGTTAATATGGCTTTAAAACTGGACTGGGAATTCCAGGGAAGTGAACTGTATTTTCTCATTCTGTGAATGTTTATTAAATGCTTATTATGTGCCGCTTAGTTAAGTTCCAAAGTTATACAAGGTTAGCAGTTCCTTTTTTATAGCCAAAGGGCTGTGCAGTAGGACACACAAGGCATCAGACAGATATACAATATTCCACAGTACAATACACTAAGAAAACACATTTAGTGTGGGATGAGGCTATGATGCCTGGAACTCTGGAGGCTGTCTTATCCCCGTGAAGCAACCAGCTCAAAGCCTTGTCACTGACGATGGCAGAGGGCAGTGTCTTGATGATACTGGTGAACCACTAAACCATTCTGAGACTGCCTCCTCCAGACTTCTTGTTAAGTGCCATAGTTCATTGATTTTAAAATGTGTATTTGCTCACATCTGTGAAATCAGGGTGCATCTTCCAGTCTATTCCATTCTTACACTTAATTGACTATAATATTAGATTTGATGTAATACAGCATATAATAACTGTTCTACTGGTTTTAGACTCTATTAGTAAGTTTTCCTGTTATTTGAAGATGAAAGCACCCTAAAGACTATACTATGCCATGGAATATTATGCAAAAATGAATGGAAAACAATAAGGTAGATGTGTACATTAATTTAAGTGAAAAGAAAGAGCAAGTTGCAGAAATATAATATCTAGCACTTTCTCATTTAGCACAGAATAGTTTATATGTATAAATATCGGTCCACCTACATTTTATATCTTGATCAGCACAAAAATAAGAAAGCATATGCTCCAGAATGTGGGGGTGGCATTCATACAGTGGCAACATATTTTGTTTTTAAAAAGCTTTAAAAAAACACTGGAAAACAAATCACTCCTTTGCTTAAACCAAAAGACAAAAGCAAAAACTTAGGTAAACAAAATAGCCTTTTATAAAATTATCAGGAAAAAAAGACAACCCCCAAACATCCAAACAAACAAAAACCCAGAGCAAAGGAGAGGTTTGGGAAAGTATTCCCAGTGCTGTTACAGCATGAACAAAGTAATATCAAAATATCAAATTTTACTCCAACATTACCTAAATATGCAGGCTCGATCCATGTGGACAGGTCTCTTAACTTGAGGGTAACTAAAAAATAGTATTTTGGGTTTTATGAATTATGTGGTTATCTCAAGTAGAAGAACTTAAATTACGGTTTAAAAGGTATATTCTTTTTAAAGGACACAATATCCAATATACTTAAACGATAACAAAATTCCAAATAAGCACTGGATTAAAATAGATGAAATATGATAAAGATATAAGTATGATGTAGAACCATTAGAAAACATGATCATTTAATAAGGTCAGTGTTTTTCTTCTTTAATTAATGTTAGTAAACATAGCTCAGAACAAAGATTTCCTCCTCTGTACTGCTGTTTCTGGGTTATAATCAAAGTAAACCTGCAAAGTACAGATGCCCATCTCTGTTATCTAAAAGCCACAGCTCTGGCCCTTCTGCAGACTTGCTTTGCTCTACAGCAGGGGTGTCAAACTCACTGTCATCGGGGGCCACATCAGTCTCGAAAGTTGACTTCAAAGGGATGAATGTAATTTTAGGACTGTATAAATGTACAGAGAGCTTGGTGCCCCTGCCGGGTAGAAACAAGGTGCTGGACCAGATAAAACAAGGTGGGGGGCTGGATTCGGCTCACGGGCCTCGTGTTTGCTACCTATGCTCTACAGTGAGGGTCAGGTACACAAAAATGGCTCAATGAGTCATTTGATAGTGGCTGATTTCTGATAAGCATAAATGTACTAAGAAGGTACCTGGATCGAGTAATATCCCATATTAACCAGTCATTTCCTGCAACAGCTCCAACTTTGAAGGTGTCTTTTAAGCACCAGTGTGCTGACATTAATGGCATCTGTTCTGATTCAAGAGATAAAATAGCCTGTTGCGCTGTAAGATCATAAAATCGGATTGTTCCATTCTTCTCTGCAACCATCAGCTGTAAGACAGAAAAATAAAGAAAATTCAACCACCTAATTCACCAAATTTGAGAAGTAGCAGAGATTCAATTTAAGTAGTAAAATTTAAACATTTGCATACATTATAAATGGAAGATCAAATGCAAAGGAAGTAACAAAGATTATGTAAATTTAAAAAATCAAATATATAAAAAGAACCTTACAGAAAATTGGCAAAAGAAAGACTCAAAAAAATTTGGTACAATTTTAAATGATGTATGGTCCTCAGAAATAAGTCAGCCTAAGCACTCATTCTGGGAAAAGTTACCCTTAGGTTATATTGCCTAGAAAGGATAGATGAATGTGTGTCTAGCAAAACATATATTTATGGGTTACATATCCTTATGCAATGTAAGTCTGTTTCCAGAATGGAAGGCAGCATGGTACAGTTAAAAAGCACAGACAGGCCAACTGAGCAAGACTGTATCCTCCACTTAAAAGGTGAATGACTTGGCCAAGTTAAAAGGCTTTGATTGGAGGCTTCCTCATTTCTAAAATAGGTATGTGAGGGTAAGAATAGCTGTGGCATTGCTGTGATGATTCAATGAGTAATGTATGTAAAGCACCCAGTACAATGCTTGACACGTAGCAGCCACTCACTCAATCCATAGTAGTTACCATTACTTCCATGTTCCCTTCATTCTAAAATACTACTGATGTAAGATGTTCAATAAATTAATTAATTTTTCCTCCTTCCTCCTCCCTAAGAAATACTTGATCAAATGCACAAAATAATTATAAGATGGTATGAATTAATACATGTCATTTAGAATTGTTTTGGCACAGAGTAGGCACTCAAAGAACATGAGCTATTATTACAGGTTGAAGTCAGACTGAAAACAGTTCTAGCAAAAAATAATTTTTTTGTTATTTACTATTTCTAAAACTGTGCTCAATTGTGGTAACAGATTTTTTTGTTGTTAGAGCAGATATATTTGAAAAGTTAAGTTTGGAAACTGGTGGATTTAAAAATGTTACAGGGGAGTTTTTTCTTTTAGGGCTTCTCAGCACCATAAACAGTAATATGCACTGAATTTCACGGGTGAACTAGATTGAGGTCAAATCTGTGACTGTGTGATCTTGTGAAAATTACTTAAAAACCTCCTGGTGTTTCAGTTTGCTTATCTACAGAATGGACAGGATAATACTGCCAGCTTCAGAATGCTTTGTGATAATTACATGAGAGAGCACATGTGAAAGGACACAGCACAGTTCCTGGCACAGAGAAAGCACTCAACAACTGTTGGTCGTTCCACCTCATTTCATTTAGTGCCTCTCTAACCTCTTTTCTCGTGGGGTCAGAAACTGAAATATCCTCAGTTCCAATTCTCTAATCCCACGACATCCTAAACTGTTGGTTCTGTTATCACTACCTCCTGAAGTCCAAGCTCCAACTCTGGTTTATTGAATTTAAAAGCTTAGTTTCTGGACATCTTGTGACTTTTATATCTTTTACTATAAATACTTGCATTTGCTTTGTGCTTTCCAGATTATATGACTCTTTTGCACCTCATGTGATTTTCATAAGAATTCTGTGAGATAAGTAACCATGGACCCTTCTTTTTTTTTCTTCCTTGGCTGCCCTATTTTCACCAAGACCAAGCACAACAGAACAAAAGTTCTGGGTGTGATCTGCTATGGTAGACCACTAAGAACCGCTAGAATGTATTAGTAGTAATAACATCGACAATGACAAGGAGCTAAAATTGACTGAGCGCTTATTTTATGACGGGTTCTCTTTTAAGGATTTTAGAAGTGTTCGCTCATTTCATCTTCATGAGCTTCCATTTTACGAGATGAGAAAGTGAAAGCGGTGACTGAGAGAACTTTTGTAACTTGCCAGACATCACACAGCTAGTAAGCGGTGAACTGGGATTTGACTCCAGGCAGTTAACTCGAGTCCATACTCTTAACCACTTCTGTGTCATCTTTCTATGTTAGGTTTCTGAGTTTAGTAGTGATGTGTGACATGGGTATTTTAAGATTAGTCCAACTACAGTAGGGCAGAAAAACCAACAGTGGAGAGCTGAAGACTTCAGAAACAAGCTAAGGCTTAGCAAGAGGTGCTTGTGAGAACAGAAGGGTGAAGAATGCACCTTAATGACAGAGAGGAATGGATTCTAGTGACAGTGAAGGAGAAATTAAAAGACCTAAAAATGTTTGCATTATAAAGAAGAAATATATCAAAAGTAATTTTAGGATAGGTAGTACCAATTCAGAGCAGGGGCTTCAAAACATTCTGAAGTCATGGAAACAATGAAAAAGATGGGGTGGGGTGGGATTTTAATGATATACAAAAATGGGGAAAAGTAGGTTTACGGTTCTGAGTACACAAAGCACAGAGTTCATTATTGTATTATTATTTATTAATTATTATATTATTTTCCATAAGTACAACTGTAAACCTACTTTTGCCCATCCCTACAGAACAAAAACAAAAATTAACTTAAAGCGTAGAGAAAAAATGAATCTGAAATATTCATAATTAAGCATTAAAATGTTTTGGAATATAAATTGCAATAAACATTCTCACTTGTCATCTAGGTCACTGTTTTTTAAAATTAGCTTATTTTACTTGTAAATGGAGATATGAGCCTTTTGGTAGAATCGCTGATTATGCTTCAAGGAGACTCAGTCCTATAAGGGAGAAATCTAGGACCTGGATTCAGAAAGTATACATGAAAATAAACCCTGCAATATGTAAAGTGAGTAAATTAAAAAATATCACTCATGCACATACAGAGTATAACTCGACTGACAAAAGATCCAACGGGCCTGAAGTAAGTGTTCATGGAACCCCAGGGCTCAGCGAACACATTTCTATTGCTGGGGCACCTCTGCTCAGGGTCACCTCCTCTGGGAAGGCTGCGAGCAGACCCGATTAATCCGTCTCCCCATCATCATTCCATTTACTAGGTTTTTTTTGATTCCGACACTTAAAATCTGTGTTGCTATATTTACATACTTTTCTTCCTCTAAGTCAGTGTGTAACTTAATGACTAGGGCTTTAGTCATTCCTTCAGCGTTTCTTACGGTAAAGGATACAGTGTAGGTGAGAATTAGCCCTTGCAACAATTCGTAAACACAGGGTGAAAGAAGGAATGGCAGAGGAGAAAAAGGGAAGATGCATGGAAAGATGCTCAAGAGGACTGGAATAATGCAGTTTCAAGGTAAGTGAGCCATGTTTCAGGACAGAAGTCAGTGTGAAAAGCTGCCTTGAGATTCAGGAAGAAAATTCTGACTTTCCTTTCCGAATGGATTTGTTGAAAACATCACTGATAACTTCTGAGAGATTCATGGAGACTGAATGAGATTATAAAGCTAGACCAAGAAATGGGGAAAGAGGAACTGAAGTTAAGGGCTCAGACATTTAGAAATATAAGGTGTGAAGAAGACGGACTGAAATTAAATGGGGAGATGGAAAACTGTAATGGTTAAGAGAAAGAACTATGGAGCAGGCTGCTTGGGTTCAAATGTCAGTTCTTCCAGTTAGCAGCTGTGTGACCTTGGCCAAGCTACTTCATGTCTCTAAGCTTTGGTTTCCTTATCTGTAATATGAGGTTCTCATCACAGTACCTGTCTTCTAAGGTTGCCATGAGGATTAAATGAGCTGCTAACATATATGAAATGCTACAATGGGCCAAATATATGTAAGTATTATGTATTTGTTATGAGGAACCAAGCTTATCTTTGTGTGCAAGTATGAGGAAAGAGTCAACGGAGAAGTATGAATGCATTAGAAGCTATGAATGCAGAACATTTACAGCTTTAAGAAGATGAACAATTCTAGGAAAAGATAAAATACAGTCATGCCCAAGAGAAGATACTGGTGAATGAGAGAACTCTTATTGAATGGCTCCCACATTCTCAATGAAACAAAGGTCAAAGCTAAGTGATATTTTTAGAATTTAGAAAGCCCTACTTTGTACAGGAATTGAATATCACTGCAGTTAGGTCAAATTTGCCCTTATACCATTGATGCTTTCTGTTTACACACAACAGCTCACAAGCAAGGATTTAACTTTTTTTTTTTAAAGAAATATTGCTACTAGATAGTCTGGGCAACAGCTTTTAGACCATAATTTATCAAAAAGAAAGAGAAGTATACTCTGAATAAATGCTATTTACGGATGATGGTTGTTAACTAAAAAATATAGAGAACTTTTAAGGTATGGTTTTCTAGAGTAAATGCACTTGGGACAATTAGAATCCCTGAGGTGGAAAAAGGTCATTGACTTTTCTCCTCTGTGTAATAACATGCGCACGTTATTACACATGCGCATGTCTTTTCAGTGCGATAAAAGAAGCTAAGTTATAAACAACCACCTTAAAAGTTTCCTCTGGATGCCAGCACACACTCATCCCAGGGGAGCGAAGGACAAAATGAGACGTCTGCATTCCTTCCAAGTTCCAAATCCTACGGAAAGAGAAGAAGCATAATTTAAATATTTTTGATATAGCACTACTAAAACAATAAAATTTCCATGAGTTTATGCAAGGCTATAATGAAAGATTATAAAGTAGACATTTATATTTAAAGGATATGATAAAAATCATAATTATTTTAGAAATTGTGAAAGTAAGATGAAGAATTTAGCTTTCACCACACTGAATCACAGAAAACGAGTCACATACATTCTCTCTTTATTATTTTTTTTACTTTTTTTATTTTTTTAAAAATTTTATTTAGTTATTTTTCAAGTACAGTTTTTTGTCTATTTTCCCCATCCCAGCCTCCCCCGCCCCTTGCTCCCCACCTCCCTCCCATTTCCACTCCCTTAGTTCTCGTCCCTGTGTCCTTCCTATTTGTTCCTCCAAATCCCTCCCCCTTTTTCCCCTTAACTTCCCTTTTAATCCTCACCCCAGGACACTTTTATTGATTTTTAGAAAGAAAGGGAAAGAGAAACACTGATGTGAGAGAAATTTTGATTGGTTGTCTCCCTTACATGGCCCAACTGGGAATAGAACCCACACGCTATGTACGTGTCCTGACCAGGGATTAAACTAGAAACATTTTGGTGCATGGAATGATGTTCCAACCAACTGACCCACCCAGTCTGGGTTCTCTTTAATTAATTTAATACAGAAACACGTGTAACCAAATTAAATTGTTCATGTACTCCTTATTTTATGTGCAGAATCTTAAGTCAGGTTGTATTCTTACATCAGTATCCACTTCAATTAACAACATTTTCTACCAAGAGCACTTTACTTGTGCACACACGTGCACGTGTGCACACACACGCACAATGGGGGCTTCCCATTTTCAAAACAACTTATAAAGAAACTAGCGTGAGGTGATGTGAATGTAGGGAGACAAATAGTTTCCCATGGTTGCTTATTCCTTCTGCCTTTGGGTTTTCATGTCAGGGACTGATTCTTACATGGTTTTTGATCTGGCTTACTTCCCCAATTCTCTTTGTCAAACAAAGGTGGCTTTGATGGATAGCTACCGCATTAAAGGTGAGTTGAAGGGAAAAAACACCTGGTCCTCCCACTATCTCCCAATACTTACAAATCCATAGTAAAAGGACCAAGCTCATCACTGACATGGCTTTCTATCTCAATTTCTTTCACATCCTGAGTGGGGACCAAGACTCAGAAATCTCTCATTGTTGTGAGAAGTGCTATCTCCCACTGAGCTGGTTAGGTTTCTAGCTCATTCTTCACACTTGGCCACTATTCTATCTCACTGCTACAGAGTGTGGCATAGAGTTAGCATGGCAGGGGACAGAAGCTGGTGGGTGGTTGGCAAAATGCCCCAGAATTCTGGACTTAAGAACTGCGTTCATTCCTTGGACTGTTTCTTCTAGGTTTTATAGCTCATATCTCATTGGGAAACATAAAAAAAATTTCAACACACTTAACGAATACAAGGTCTGTCTGGAAAAAGCCCAGCCATTGTTAATACAATGAGAACAGTTTCAGCGGCATTGATGTAACCTGGCAGCCAAGGAGAGTGGACTGGAAGGTGCGTGATGAACAATGATGATTTCACTGTACTAGTCAGTGTGGGCACTAGATGCCATTGAGCATGTGTACTGTGTGGCCATCACATTCAAAATAACTGAGTGAGTAGAACAATGAAACTGCATCCAATTTTGCATTTAAACTTGAGCATTCTTCCACAGAAACTATACGGATGATTCAGAAGGCTGCACCTATAGCAACTGGTGATTGGCAGCGTCATCAGGACAATGCACCTGCTCACATGTCACATCTCATGCAAAATTTTTTGGCAAAACATCAAATCACCCAGGTGACTCAGCACCCCTATACATCAGATTTGGCACCTTGTGAGTTCTGACCTTCAATGAGATTCAGGAAAATATGACAGGGGCAGCTGATGGTGATTGGGAGAACTGTGTGAGGTTATACAAGGTGTCTAGTTTGAAAGGGACTGAGGCATCATTGTCCTGTGTAGAATATTTCTTGTATCTTGTGTCTTCTTCAATAAATGTCTCTATTGATCATAGTATGTGGCTGGACACTTTCCAGACAGACTTGTATATCTTTAAAGTCTAGGCAAAAATTTATTCCAATGAAAGTAGATATAATTATTGAACAATGCTACTATTCTGTACCAAGCCACCTTAATCGAAATATTTTTCCATCCTTGGAGAAATTAGAGCTTCCAGTCTTGAAATATTATAGTAACATACAAACTAACATAAATTGTTTTCAAAATGATTATTTACTTGATGAGGTAATTTAGAAACATACTCTTTTCCCTTGCCAAATCAACACTTTTCATCTGTATGTACTATATAAGAGAGAGAATTACAATTTAACTGAAGAGGTAAATCACATTTACCAAGAGTTTATGCAATTGTGTTTCACTCCCCACAAGGAAAAGTTAATTAATTACGGCAACTGAGTATTTCTTTCTTCTCCACTGCCTTTTGTATAATAAAGTGCTGGGCCAGTATGTATTTACCATGAATTTGTCCTGCAGATTTAAAGAGTCCCACGAGGGTATGGTTTAAATGCTCTATTCTTTTGATCTTATTCTAATATGTATTTGATTTTTGGTTGCAATTATATAAATTGAATAAATACATACAATACTTTCACAATTTTTTCCTTTCAAATGAAGGAAACCAAAGAGGTAGAAAATAGGAATACAGATATTGTATAAAAACAGGTCAATTAAATAAAGTATACTCCTGTCCAATGAACCAATTTTTTTTCACAGTGTTTTATCCTGAATAGAACCAGATACTTTAAAAATAAAAACCAACTTAAAATGAGAAGGGTGATCCAGATTACTTTACAGGCCTACAATAAAATGATTTATGGTTTATAATTATATGCTTATTAAATAATTCTCAGTGGTTGCATAATCCAACTACCAAGAATGCAAAATACAACAAATTGGTCTGAAATGAGTTATCATAACTAAATTAGCTACAGGTGGTACATTTTAAGCTGTTAAGCCTTATTTCCCTTTTTTGATAGATTCCCTAATTAAGCTCTTCTCAAGTCTTGCGGAGCTCAATTCATTTCTCTGTCTTTCCTACACAGCTCATCTAGTCAATATTAGTTCCATCAAGAAAAGTCACGTTTCTTTTTTAAAATACTTTTTAAAGTACAACATACATAACAAAAATACATAAATCTTAATCATAAAGCTCAAAGAGAACATATTGAAAGAAAACAGTACGCAATTTAAGAAACGAGAGTATTGCAGCAACTCCAAACGTTGTCTTGTGCTTCCTTCTGGTCACATTGCCCTGCCCTGTCACAAAAGGCACCTCAGTGTATTCTGACTTCTCACACTACAGCCTACTTCTGCCTGTTGTGAAGATTGTAAAAGTAGAATCCCCTGGTACATATTTGCTTGGTCTGATATCTTTCACTCATCGTTAGATTTTGTGAGATTTAACAACATTGCTCCATGTTGTCGTATTACGTTCATTCTCATTGCTGTATGTAGTGCTCCATTAGTTAAGTAAACTGTGATGTATTTATCCCCACTACTGTTCATAAACATTTAAGCTGTTTCCAATTTTTGGTCATTAGTTACAATGCTGCTATGAACCTTCTTGTACATCTTTTAGTGAATACAAACAATGACATCCCCTCTCACACACACAGACCCCACCCGCCTGCTGGGTACATACTTAGGTGTGGAATCGCTGGATAGTAGGTTTCCAATACATTCATCTTTAGCAGGTACTGTCAGATAGGTTTCGAATTGATTGTACCTCATTTTTCCTTTTTCTCTCATATTTCTTTTAAATTACCAACTAAAAAAGCTTAAAGTTTAAGACATTTTCTGACAAAAACAATCTTAAAACAATCATTTGTCTGACCGGTAAAAAGTATAGCTTTTTAGTTGTTCTCATTTATAAGGCACATTTCTCAAGTCATCCCTTTTTTCTTGCATTTTATGTTATTTTAATGTATCTCTGTATGGATAAATTTGCATCAGTTTTAAAATGTAGTGAAGACAATTTATACAGTAACTCTCTTAATTTAACTCCTGACATCCTTCCTTTGTCCCTCTGTAGAACTGATGAGAAAAAGGTGGCCATTTTCTAACATTCTTACATGTGCATGTTGTACATTTACCAAGAGGGAATGTGGGTTCTCTGCCGGCAAACCACTGTAAGTGATGTACACCCATGCTTATTAACATAATTAAATATTATATAATCTGACAGAATATGAATGTGAAAGAGCTTTTAATTTTTTTTAATCCTCACCCAAGGATATGTTTATTGATTTTAGAGAGGTAGGAAGGGAGAGCGGGGGCCGGGAGAGAGAGGAATAGGAAGAGAAAAGGAGACAGACAGAAACATGGGTGTGAGAGAGAAACATTGATCGGTGCCTCCAGTATGTGCTCCAACCTGGGATCAAGCCTGCAACCTCGGTGTGCGCCCTGAGCGCATTTCCAGCCCACAGCCTTTTGGTGTATGGGATGATGCTTCAACCAACTGAGCTACCTGGGTGGGGCTGAAAAAGTTGTGTAATGAAACTAAGTTAATGGCAACTAATTAAAAGGAAGTATGTAAATTTAAAAGACATTCTTAAATTAGGCATGAGTGACAGTTACAAAATGTTAAGCAATAAATATCACAAATATCTAGATATATATTTTTTCTTTTATTTTTTAAAATATATTTTATTGATTATGCCATTACAGTTGTTCTATTCCCTCCTTCATTCCCCTCCACCCTCACACCCCTCCCCCACCATCCCCCCTTTAGTTTATGACCATGTGTCTCAAGTTCTTTAGATTCTATATTTCCCCTACTATTCTTGCCCTCCCCCTATCTATTTTCTACCTACCATCTATGCTACTTATTTTCTGTACTTTCTCCCACTCCCCTGTTGCTAACCCTCCATGTGATCTTCATTTCTATGGTAAATATCTAGATATATTTGAAGGAAGACTGCCTAGTGAGGTTTTTCATTGTACACACTGTATTATGGGTGTGGTTCAGGCAAAAAAGGTCCCCAGTGCAAATCAATGGAGTCACAACTTCAGAAAAAAGAAAGCCTTGGCATCAGGTAAAAAGGTTTGCAAATGGCGAGTTGACAAATTTTTACCTATGTGTTGTATCTGAAAGTAAAGTAGGTAGACATTCCTTTAAAGTGATTTCATGAGTTTACCAACTTTTTGCTTGTCCAAGGAGCTACAGATTTAGACATGTCACATAAGAGAGTTTCTATTGTAATGCAGAAAATCCATAGATTTGGAAATTCATATGTAATATTTCCAAATTTGTTAATATATTTGTTTATAAGAAATAAAATTACCTAAAAGTTAATTATAACCACAGAAACATAATTTTCAGAAAAGTGGTACATCACAGAAACAGAAAAGCCATAAGTGTTCATAGCCTTTTTAATACACATAATCAAACATGGAAAGATAATGGACCACTTATAAAAGAATAAAAATATAACATTATCAAATTAAATTACCTTGACCAGAAATCCAGAGCTATATGAAAGATATACACACACACCCCTACTTAAATGTTTGCAAGGGGCATTTCGAAGTAAAAAGCTTTTGAGGTTAGGTTAATCTGCTGACATATTAAGAAGTCAGTAATATTGACTGAATTCTTCAAGCAAAATGACAGTTTTGACCCAATTTGACTATAATTATAGAAACATCTCTAACCCTTCCCAACTTTGTAGTCCTAAATAGAATTCTTAGATTTCGCTGAAAAATGTATGGAAGAAGAGCTATCCAGATGTAAGATTAAGATAACAATTACTTTACTTTTGGTAGTTTATTGTTAAATTATTTCAGGCTGAATGCATTTTAGCAGAACGTTAAGTATTGCTACCATATATTATTTAAATGTAGTTGCCCCATTTAATTAATTAAAAATCCCATAAGTTGGGTGTTGGCATACTAAGGATATCCTAGACATTCTCAAGGGTCTCTTAATTGAAAATTAGTAGAGAAAGATGTTCCCTCTGAGAATTCAAAAAGGAAACTTCCTGGGAAATACTTGGTTCTTTTATTTGTTCTCTACTTTTAATTGGCAGCCCATTGTCCGTTCGGGAGTTCATTGCATAAGACATTTTCTGCTACCAAATGTTTTTGACAACACGAAGGAGGAATGGATGACATTAGACAACACATTCTGCATCCATGTGGCCCTGCATAACTAGTGGAGCAAAAAATACAAACCAGAATCTAAAAGACATGACTGGGTCATATGAATCACTGTATTAATTAAATATGAAAGGAAGAACAAAAGTAACACTGAGACGTAGTTACAAGGATGAAAAGGCACTTTCCAACGTTACTGGGTGTAGGAAAGGGGCCTCTGACATTTAGAGCCAGCAAACATTCTTCACTAAATTTGTGATCACAAAATGAAAATTTTGCCCTCCCATTTCCAAGTAATTAATCACTAAACTACTCATCATGCTATAAACGATTCAAAAAGCAACAGGTATGGTGTATTTCCTTAGAAAGTGAACAATTAGAAAGTGAAAAAAAATTACAAAATACCTTATTGTTAAGTTTTTAGTACGAAAGGAGCTCAGAGGTGGGGAACCATGTAATTGGAAGCATAAATCCAGGCTTCGGATGGACGGACCCTAACAGTGGATGTGGCAGGCAGAGTGGTGACTGAATAAACCGTGTCGGCCTGGGGCTCAGACCACAGAGAACACTGGAGGCGAAAAGCCTGACCAGTGGAGGCAGCAACATGGTGTGATGGTGTAAAATAAGATTTTGTAAAGAGTGTTTTGAATATGTGTCAGTGTTTAAAATATATTCAGAAATGAGATTAGATTACTTTTGCTTCTTTTAATACTCCATACTACTGAAAAAATTTTACTGATTTAAGATTAAGATGAATTATAAGAGTGAGAAAGAGATAACTGCATAAGTTTATATTACCCTTCGATAATTAAAAATAGTAAGTCAAAAATACAGTTGATTGTCAAAGGCTATGCATGTTTTGCAGGGGAGAGGAGTGCCCTGTTTCAAACGTAACACAAATAAGCCAACTATACCATATAAAAAATAATCTACCACTGTACATATTCATGAAGGCTTGGAGAGCTTAAACAATCTTACAGCTTACATGTTGTTTCTTCATTTGTTTTCTTGAAATTATAAACAAATTCATCAGCAACTAAAAGTTTATCATCACAGAGGAGACAAACTACCTGAGGGCACTCCAGAGGAGAATTAATATCTTACTTAACTTACATAGGTAAACAGATTTTTAAAATTTTATTTTTCAATTACAGTTTACAATCAAAATTATTTTGTATTAATTTCACATGTATAACAGTGGTTAGACAATTACATACTTTATAAAGTGCCGCCCCCAATATTTCCAGTACCCAGCCAGCTCCATACATAGTTACTACAATATTATTGACTGTATTCCCTATGCTGTACTTGACATCCTGATGACTATTCTGTAACCACCAACTTGTACTTCTTAACCCCTTCACCCTTTTCACCCAGCCTCCCAACCCCCCTCCCCTCTGGTAACCATCAGTCTCTGCACCTATGAGTTGAACAGATAAATTTCTGAAGGATAGGAATTGTGGGAAATTTTGTCACATTTAAAAATAAACTTCAAAATTAAACTCTCAACTGCAAAAAAATACCATATGGTAGTTTCCAAATAGGTCATATGTAATAATTTCATCTTTAAGGAATTCAGAGTAAAAGGACTTTTTCTTTAACTAACATAAACCTTAATACAAATACCGGTAATACTACTCAGGAAACAGCATTTTATTATTTTGAGGAAAAAGTTTGATATACTTTACAAATGAAAATTTGATTATATGCTATAAGTGAGGGAAAGCACTCTTATTAGTCACATAAGTGAACTTTCAAAATAAACATAAAAAATATTTATGGGTATTATTCTCACAGATACAATTCACTTACTGCAACCACACGAGGGCCCCACTGAGCAGGCTTAACTTCCTGCCCTCTCTGCTATGGTCATACACTTTGTGAAGTACTGATTTTGTACTTCACCTACACGGGCACGTGGGGAGAACGAAGAGTTGAATACTAGAGTGGTGTTACCACTGCATGGTCATACAACATTTTAGAAAACTTTTTTATCATTTTGTAAAATCTGTCAACCTATGATTTTATTGCATTGAACTAAAATGTCTGCAAATGTGATCAACAGGTTTTAGTATAAGTCTTGGATAGCTCTTATAAAGACAGACAATCCTTACATTCCATTTGCTAGAAGTAGGCTGTTACCCAACTCAACACAGACTGTTTTACCTAATTCTTACAAAAATTAGAGAGAATTTTCCAAGACAAGCAGAGAACTTTATCTCTGGCATTGTTTAACCATAACATTATAATGAATAATGTAAATTCTCCTGATTTCACTTTGTTCTTGGAATTATTCAGGCAGGGGTGATTTGCATCTGAGTGGGAATTCACCACCCATCCTTAGGAGGCCCTCTGTCCCTTTTCTCCTATTTCCCACAAGGACTATCTGTAAACCGGTCACATAGTTTGTGATCCCAGCTGGGGTGAGTGTGGGGAAGGAACACTACATCTTAACTCTGGATCTTGAAGACTCTGCAATTTACATAAACACAGGTAATGGAGAAAGAACTCAGACATCATGGAGTACACAAAAGATATTTGATAAGCATTATTTTTCCTGTTATAAAATGTTTCAGAAATAATACTATTGGCTTAGTGAATATTTAGGTAATTTAGTATTCCCTTATCTAGTGATTTGCTTATATTCCTAAAAAATAATCTTACTCTTTATTTTTTATATCCCACTCCTTCTCCCATTCTTTTTAAGAATGATGACAGCTAGAACATGACAACTACTAATATCCTATGTTTTATAGTCAAAGTGAATGGCACATTACTTGCCTCTATTATTTTTGTCTTGAACTAAGAATTTCTTAGTTTCTAGAAGCCAATTTTCTTTCACCATAAATTTATGTAATATTTTAAAAGATTATTGGTGGGGAAGAGGAGGAAAGGAATTTACTTCTGACATCCTTTGTAGTTACAGTGAGTACTGGGTCTTCTATTTCTTTTGTATCCCCCAAAGTACTAAATGTTGGCTATACTAAACATGTTTAATAATTACTTGTTGATCTGACTTGCTCTTACAGAACGGTACTGTTTTTAATATACTAGAACATCTGTTATTTGGCAATGACTGGGAATGAGATGTTCTGTATTAGTGAGTTTTTAAAATAATAAGCTTAACCCATTAAATACTTACACACCATTTTCGCCTTCTTTGTAGTAGGGGATAATAAATCTTTCTAAATGAAAATGCACTTACTTGCTATCCAAATATTATAACAACTTTTTCTTTTGATGATGCTCGGTCAAATTATAAACACCTTTATGTAAATGTAGTATTTACATTTTCCTGTGCAAATGCACACACACCAACAGGTATTTATGTAGATGTGTACATGTATGTATGTGTATTTACATGTGGTACACATGGTAAGGGACCATAAAGGAAATGGTGTAGAACATGAGGCTGAAAGGCTAGCAGTTCCATCCAGTGACTTATTGGAATTTCTTTCTTAAACGCGTCTCTGGTCAGATACTTTGGTAACAGCATCTTTTTTCTAAAGATGTGGTGAGAGACACAGCTGTATTCTGTCCTCTACCCACTCACCAAGCACCTACCACAAGCGCACTCTTCTGGGTGCTGTGATGACTTTCAGGTATAATGCATGGCTGAGTGCAAAACACCATATTAGTGAAAAGGCGAGTGCAGTGAACTCTAGAATAATTTTCCTCATCCTCAGGAAATGTCTGTTTCTCTTTACTCTTCTTTCTCATCTGAAAACTGAGTTAATGAAGTATAAAGAAGGAACATGATGGCTTCATTTTAAGGACTGGGACTAGAGTGTTTTAGCAAAGGTGTCTTTCAAGAATTATGGATTCTTTGCGAGTAGAACACAACACTTCTGCCGACATTACTCTACAATTCTATCAACCTTATTAAGCCCTACATGATGCTTGGTTTTGATCAGAACACACAGGCAATATGAACATCTGCTTTTTCAATAACAGAAATAGACTAAAACTTCTTAAAGAATCCTCAAGTAGAAACAGTACAGTGTAGTGCTTCAGAGCCAGACTGCCTGGGATCCTCACGTGTAAAAAGGGAATTATAAGAGAATCCACCACCATATGAGGTTTCTGAGGATTAAACTGATTCACATAAAGCACTTAGGAGAGTGCCTGGTCACCTTATTATCTAAATCAATGGTTCTCAGCAGGTGGTGGTACTCCTGCCGGGGCGGCATTTTTGATTGTGCTAATAATTGGGGTACGACAGGGAACAACTGGATGAGAAGCAGGGGTTGTAGACTTTTGACTACTCCAGTGAAATTTAGAAATACCTTAAAAGATGGCCACATTTCAAGATAGGAGATCTTTTTGTTTTTGCAGTCCTTGTTAGTATTCCATCCTATGGCATAACAGTGAATCTTTCTGACAGGGTCATATAAAAACTGGCTGATTTGTAACAGTGTTATCCTTCCTTACTGTCTCAACTTGACATCCTAAAATTTGTTTTGTCATGTTATCTCTACTTTGATTAACATTTCCCTCTTTCACTTACCGTATTTAATCTTTTTCTGTTACCACGGACAAGAGTTTTTATCCTAGTGAGTTTTACTCATGGCTATGACATTGCAGAACTCCAGATGGCACTATTTACATTGTCTTCTATGCAAACTATAGCCGTAGAATTGTGCGACTTGGCAGGCTTTTCAAGCCTCACATTTTTCTGTGATCTTATTTTACTGATATTCAAATTTGTCCAGTACAAAACAAGCAAAGACTACCTCGCTACATATTCTTATGCAGAGATATTTGAGTGTGTCTCTGCACAAGACACACACAAACACACACACATAAACGAACTGTTTTGTTTTCATTTTATAGAAATGTTTAATTCAATTAAGGTACTATAATTTTTATAATATATTTTGATAGGTCACATTTTCTCTGAGTTTCATTTAAGATTATATAGTGGGCATTATAAAGTCTTTGTTAAAAATGGAGGTACTGGGACTGATAAAGAACCACTGACCTAAATAAGAACTCAGTTAAGAACTTGCAGATTACGGAATACTAAAACTAGATGAAATTTTGCACAAAATTTAATCTATCATCTTCTATAATTACATTTCATATGATAAGTAGCACCCTGGTTCATAGTTTTAATAGCTATATTACAGAATGCAGAAAAGAAAGATCTAAAGCATTCTTATGTAGAAATACCATCTTCTCAAGGTAAAGTTGAAAACTGTCCCCTGGGCAGAGCAGTGAGTGATTTAAGAGTGCAGGCGGGCTAGACGGCCTGAGAGTCTTGTTCCTCTACTTGGCAGCTATGTCATTTTCCGTAAGTAACTTAGCTTCTCTATACCTTGTATGCTCCTCTGTAAAATAAGGATAAAAATAGTACCTATCTCAGTTGTAAAAAATAAAGTTACATAGATAAAGGCACTTAGAGTGGTGAGCATATAAAGTGGTGAGCACTCAATAAAATATTTAGTAATATTTGCTTAGTAATATGTGCAATTTATACACAGACAATAAATACCTTTGACAGTCTTAGGAAGGGCTAAAATGGTCCTGAAACCATGATTCAGTAAATTAGTGATGACCGAGTACCTAGCACAGCAACTGGACTCGACATTTTAACTGAATGAACTCGTCTACGCATTATTTTCTATACATTCACTTGTTCTCTGTAACAAAAGGTAAACAAGTGACAACTTTTTAATGCATAGAGTGACATACTAGTGCAAATGAGACCAATTTTCATTCTGTGTGACTCAGAATTTGGCAATTTTCAATAAAACACACACTTTATGAACTTGTTCAGGGGACAGATTGTTTTGAAATGCTGTCTCTAAGGCCATAAATCTCCCGGCTGATTATAATACTGTGTCTCTCTTGGAAATGCCATAGTCAGCTATCAGAACACATGTATAGATCAAAATACTGTACTTAAAAATTATTTTTTAAAAATTGGTACTGATTCAGAGAGAGAACTATTCCTTCTGCTCTGTATAGTCCAAAATATTAGGAATCTACATGGCAGGACTGCTCATATATACATATATGTGATCATGTAATATTCCTTGCATAGGCTATAATATTTTACATATTATAGCTTACTAATTAAGACATTTTATTCACTTACTTTACTCATTTATCTTACTCACCATTTAAACCATTTTAAAGTGTATAATTCAGAGGCACTTAGTCCATCCATAATGCTATACAACCATCACCACTATGCAGTTCCAGAAGTTTTTATTGTCCCCAGAGGAAACACTGACCCTGCTTAGCAGTCCCTCCTATTCTCTCCTGCCCACCGGTCCTGGCAGGACCACTCTCTGTTTTGTCTCTATGGATTTGCTTATTCAGCAGATTTCCTATTACTATAAGTGGAATCACAGAACATTTCATGTCTAGGTTCTTTCACTTAACATGTTTTTAAATTTTATCCATGTTATAATACATATCTGTACTCTTCATCCTTTTTCTAGCTGAAAAATATTTCAACAACACACCAGATTTTGTTTATCCATTTATTAATTGATGGACATTTAGGTTGTTTCTACCTTTTGGCTGTTGTGAGCAGTACTGCTCGCAACATTCCTTCACAAGTTTTTGTTTGAATACCTGTTTTCATTTTTTTTTTTGATATATACCTGTAATTAACAGTGGAATTGCAGGGTCACATCCTTAACTTTTTGAGGAACCGCCCAATTGTTCACCACAGATGCTTCATTTTATAAACCCACCAGCCAAGTGCAAGGGTTCCAATTTCTTCACATTACGGCCAACAATTGTTATTTTGTGCTTTCTAAAAAATCCCATTTATTTATTTATATATTTATTTAACTATCCTTGTGAGTGGGAAGTAGTATTTCATTGTGCTTTTGATTTGCATTTCCCTAGTGACAGTCACCATTTTTTCATGTGCTTGTTTGTTTTTAAACCTCCTTTGTAGAACTGTCGATTCAAGTCCTTTGCCCATTTTTTCAAACTGGGTTGTCATTTTATTGTTGAATTATAAGAGTTCTTTATACATTTTGGATATGAGACCTTTAATAGAGATTATGTCCAAAAGTTTTAAATTTTGATGACGTTCAATTTATCTTTTTTGTTTGTTTATTTTTGTTATTATATATGCTTTTGGTGTTATATCTAAGAAGCCATTGCTAAATTCAGGGTCAGGAAGATTTTCTCCTATCTTTTCTTCTAAGAGTTTTCTAGCTAGATGCTGTTGAAGATTTTTGCATCTATAAGGGGTAAGGGATATTGGTCTGCGATTTTCTTCTTGTGATGTCTCCGTCTGTCCTTAGTATCAAGGTAATGCTAGCCATAACGCATCAGTTAGAAAGTATTCCCTCCTCTATTCTTTTCTGGAAGCTTTTAAGATAGGTGTTGATTCTTTAAATGTTTGATAGAATTCACCAGTGAAGCGTCTTGTCCTGGGGCTGCTTTGTTACCAAGAATCTCTTTGTTATGAAGAATCTCTTTGTTATAGGTCTATTCATATTTTCTATTTTTTTCTTGAGTTTTGGCAGTTTTGTGTTTTTGGGAATTTGCCCATTTCATCCAGGTTATCTAATTTGTTGGCATATAACTGCTCACAGCATTCTCTTACTAGCCTTTTTATTTCTGTAAGGTTGGTAGTGATGTCCTCACTTTTTCTGATTTTACTAATTGGAGTGTTCTCTCTCTGTGTAAGCTAAAGATTTGTCAATTTTGTTATATCTTTTCAAAGAACCAGTTTTTAACATCATTGATTCTCTTTATCGTTTTCTATTCTCTATTTTTGTTATCTCCGTCCTAATAATTATTTTTTCCTTTTTTTCTGCTAGCTTTGGGCCTCCTTTGTTCTTTTCCTGGCTCCTCAACGTGTAAAGTCCTACGTTACTGATTTGAGCACCGATTCGTAGCATCTGATATTTTGCATATTGTGTTCTCATTTTCAATCATCTCAAAGTATTTTATAATTTCCCGTGTGGTTTCTTCTTTGATCACTGGCTACGGCGTAAGAGTGTGATATTTAATTTTCATATAGTTTCCTGTTTTCTTTAGTTACTGATTTCCAGTTCATTCCACTGTGGTGAAAGAAGATGTTTTCTGTAACTTCTACCTTTTAAAACTTATGTACATTTATTTTGAGGCATAACATATGGTTTACTCTGGAATGAATGTTTTCTATGTCTGCTAGGTCTAGTGGGCTTACACGGTTGTTCGAATCATCTACTTCCTTACTGACCTTCAGACTAGTTATTCTGTTGAGCATGTCTTTTTTAATGCAAGGTATCACTTGCATGTAAAACTACTTCCAAGATGACACGGGCTTTGACTATGCTTGGACAAGGAGTTCACCACCAACAACTGCAGACTGAGACTGCAGTGGCCATTACTTCAGCACAGTGATAGGAATGATTCCTGGGATACAAGTGGCTATTTCCTCTGCCCAAATTGCATGGCTGTCATTTAGCTGCTGTCTTTACCTGTAACTTGGCAATTCTATACTTTGAGTTAATGAGGATAGCTGTACTGAAACATTTTCTATTGTAGTCTCTTCCTCAGAATTCCTTCTCTCCTTTGTTACTGTGAGAGTGTATATTTACTTCTCTTCCTTTCTTTAGACTTCCTGACTTACTTATATCTTCTATTTCTTTTAAAAATCTTATCTATCTTACTTACCTTTTGGCCCAAGAGGTTTGACTTTAATAGCCAATCAGAACTGTCCTTTGCTTCTCACTGGCAAACTAAGCTGATGAATTCTAAATTTAGCTACCTAGCTATTGCTGCAATGATGTTATGAACCCCCAAATCTTATTGGCTTACAAAAATAAGCACAAATTTTTTGCTCATGGCTCTGTGGGAAGCTTTATTCCATAATGCCAGGGACCATATCTGCTTCATGTGTTCCTCATTCTGGGGCCAGGAGCCATTTAGGACATGTTCAACTGATAGCAAAGACAGAGGACAGTAGTTCAAGACAGACCAAGTAAAACATTTAAAGGGTCCATGTGTGTCGACTTGCTAATATTACACTGGCCTAAAGAAGGCACGTGGGTAAGCCCAACAGAGTGGGGAAGTCTCCTTCTGCCACTGTAGCGGTGGGGAGGAGGGAAAGCAATTATTTGCTGAGCAGTAACACTATTATCCACATTCTAGCAAATAAGGCAATTAGGGGCAACATACTGAGTTTTCAAAGACTTAAATTTATTAAGCTTAATTTCATTTTGAAGTTAAGCCTTTTGTCCTTTTTAAAGTAATAATGTTCTTTCTTTTATAAAATTATGGTAATAATTGAAGGCAGTAGACATTTTAAAATTCTGATTACTCAACAAAATAAAAAGTTGAAAACCCTCTGTCAGTCCCCCAGATTTTTAGGACAATTTTACTGGTCTACAAAATCCCAAAGTCTACTACAAGAAAATAAAAATAATCACAGACCGCTAAATGTAATTCCAGGTCTCTCTGGCTCCCATTCACTACTCAGAGGCTGTTCTTTGGCTCGCAGAGACATCATTTTCCCCCTTCTCAGGTTTCATTGTTCTAAATGCATGTGATTAAGAAAGTCCATGTTTTAGAGAACTAAAATGCCATTATTTATTCCTAGTGCTCTAACCTAACTTTTATAAAGTCATGCCATTTACTCTTCGGGTCTATATATAAACTTGGTTTTGTCATACTTGGGGCCCTAGAATCTTAATGTCACGTACATCTCTCATGTCCCTGACATGAAAATTCTAACAGACAGAACATAAAGAATAATGGTCTATGACTCTACAACTTTAAAAAGGTGAGCTATTACAAAGATTAAAATTTAAAAAGTAGCTGGTGGCTTTACTTCCAATGTGAAAAGACACATACTCAATAGTTTTATTTGTGCACAGAGTTTATAAATACGAATGATTCTGTACAGCCTTATCGAACATTAGAGCAGAACAGCATAGCAGTGTCTCTTTTCTCCTTTTTCTCACAGTGCTGTCGAAACAAATGAAGCAATTGGCACTTCTGTAATGACTGATTCGCTCATCTCACTCCTGACTCCACAGCTTATTTCCACCTCCTACTTTGGCTCTTCATCTTGTTTTTCACTTGTGATATTCTCCAGCTTTAGGCACTATTAAAATGTTATAGCTACCTCATCTGTTGCAAATTGGGCATGGGGTGGAAGAATGTGATACTAAAATGTATTTTATATACCGAAAACCTTATATTGAGACTTTCAAATTTATAAAAACACTAACTTCACCGTGAGTTTTACTTTAGCAAATGAGATTTGCAATTCATTATTAAACACTAACTTACCAGATAGATAGGATCTGTGAAATAACTTCATAATATGGCAACTGCCTTTTAGTGGCCTAATGATCTTGCCCAATACTGAAGAATTTGACCCAATATATACTTAAATTTCATAAATGTGCAAGTATAAAATAAGAGACAGAGAGGTACCCATGAATCGGTGAAGGAAATTGCCAAAACTGGGAAGAGAACTTAACTCACCCACTTTGAAACTCATATTTGTGTCACACAATTTGTATCAAGTATCAGTGTGTGGAATATTTATAGAAGCTGCATTTTCTCTAACTTTTAAAATGTAATTCTTAGTAAAAGAAAATGAAAATTTAAAAATGTGTTTATATCACAAGCAACATACCTGCAGGTATGATCATCACTCACACTTGCAATTCCTTGGCCTTCTCTGGGATCAAACACCAAACTATTAATGAAGTCTGTATGGCCCTCTAAAACCTGACATAAGGGGAAAAATGAATAAGAACACAGGGAAAAAATATATAATATTCATATCTAATATTTTTACTTCACTGCCTTAAAAGCTTTCACTGCATGCTTTTCTTTTCCATAAATATTTCTTAAGCAATCTGCTATTTTTAAAGCATGATTTATACACCCACTTTTCTGGAAGGTTTATCTTGGAAAGAAGCTGATTATTCAACACTCTGCTATTAGCTTGATCTTTCTTTTCTAGTATGCATTTCTTACAAAAACACACACACTTTTTTTTAATGTACCTGTCCTCGTATCACCTCCTTTTTCACTTATTACATAAAGCTTAAATAAAAACTAAAGCTAGAACTTTCTAGGGGCACTGAGATGGAGTCTCCCTGAACTATTTACCTCATACCTGCTGCTCTGCATACTCGCTGCTGCCTAATAAACACACAGCATGAACTTCACCTTCCAAGGTCTTTACTCACTTGTCCAGTGTGACTGCCGGTACTGGAGACAGCTAGTGTCGTAAGCCCACAATCACAACCCACAAATACACTTCTGGCCACAGAAAGAACAAAGGGGAAGGCGTAAGAGGGAGGACTATGTGAGCAGGCAAGGTTTGATAGTTTAAGTCCTCAAAATTGAAATCCTCAGGAGGCTTGTCAAATATCAGATATTTAAATATTTAATGAATATTGTTCTTGCTTCCTCTGTTCATTCCAAAGACTCAAATTTTATCTCAGTTTTAAGATTAATAGTGCTTCTATTTGGAACTGCTATTATTTAGAAATATATCATGAGAAAAAAATTTGATTTAAACATTCCTGTGTAACTTTAACAAACTCAGTTCCTCCGAATCATTCTCTCAAAGCTTCTACCACAGTCTATAAGGTAAACTACATTAATATTAAGTATTTAATGTCTATCAACACTAGCCCATTAGTTTTTGATGGGTCAAAATTTTTATGTCATTTGTACTTGGCTCTCACTGGTACAGCTTTACATTAACTAATATATACAGTATGCTTTACAACTGTGTAAAGTTCATTGTATATAGCTTAGAGCATTTTTTTTTTACTATTTTCTAAATGATTGAAAAGGTTTATAGTTTACCTCTGTTTTACAACATTATTCATGCTTTTGATTTACTATGAAGTCAAGAAGGCAATACGGTTCTTACAAAAAACATGATGTAATTTCAACCCAAACTGAGAGCTATTTACTTAATTTTTTCCAGCTTTAATTGACACGTAACTACAGGTGATTTGATACACATATATTACAAACTGGTAATCACTATATGGTTAGTTAATTCCTCCATCGCCTCACTTAATTACCATTTTTGTTTTGTGGTGAGAATGTGTAAGATCTGCGCTCTTAGCAACTTCCAAGTATATAATGCAGCATTGTTAACTACACTCACCATGCTACATCCTAGTCCCCAGAACTTACTCAATTTGAGTTGGAGTGTGTATCCTCTGACCAGTCTCCCTGCTTCTCCTACCCACTAACCCCTCATAACCACCACTCTATTCTGTTTCTATGAGTTGTAGCTTTTCAAAATTCCATATACAGTACAGCTGACCCTTGAACACTGTGGAGGTCAGGGGTGCTGACCCCTGTACAGTCAAAAAATCTGTGTATAACTTTTGACTCCCCCAAACTTAACTACCCTCAGTATCTGCTGGGTATTGGTTCCAGGATCCTCTGCGAATAACAAAATGCATACAGTTAGCTCTCCACATCACTGCACTCCCAACTGTGGATGAAAAAATAGTACAGGTATTTATTGAAAAATATTTATGTATAAATGGACCCATGCAATTCAAACCTGTATTGTTCAAAGGTCAACTATATTTGTCTTTTTCTCTTTCGAAGTTATCTTACAGAACTATTTCTTATACCAATAGAAAACACATTCATAGGGCTTATTGTGTACAAAGCACTGTTCTAAGTGTTTCATACAAATTAGATCAGTTAATGCCCATAATTCTTTGAGGCAGATGCTATGATTTTACCCATTTTACAGAGAAGGAAATGAGCACAAAGAGGTTGGAAAGGAGACCGAAGTCATACTATTATTACAGTGGTAGAGCTGGGTTCGAACCCAGGTGTCCTGTGTCTGCGCTCTTAACCGATCTGTCTTCCTGCCTTGCACTGTGTTGTGCTGATCACCTGCGTCCCTGGAGACTGCCTTGTCCTCGGTGTGTGTTCATATCTATTATACTCCTACTGTGCCAACGGCGACTTCCTAATTCTCCCTCATTTGCTGTGCCAACCTAATGTTTTAATGTAATGAGTGATATCAGATTTACAACCTCCAGTCCTTACGAAGAACTTAGATACTATAGTCTAAAATAGAGTTAATGACACCCTAAATAACATACTTTAAAGATGAGCATAAAGTTATCTTAAATTAGGATAAATCCAATTTTTAAATGCAAGAAATAGTGTTTTAAGATAAGCTAAAAATTTAAAAATTATACTTATCAGGCATACCTTATATTCAGTTTTATCTTTAAGATCTGAGGTAAACAATCTAATTTTCATATCAGCAGCTGAAGTACAAAATCTGGAAGCAAAAACAAACCCACTTTTAGCCTCTATAAACGGAAGTTCCACCTTGTCCCTTCCAAACCCCCCTCCAGCCCCCTTCCCCTCCAGCCACCAAAGCTATTTCATAACTTATAATTACACTTTCTTTCAGGCAGAGGGTACATTGTGACTCTGTTGTAAAAAAATGTTACATCACAACCACTGAAAGCAGAAGGCACTTAAAAGTTAAAAAAAATTACTATATTCTGCATTTGTCTCTTTAACAGCAAGTGTAAAAGTTTTATTATAAATTACCATGTGAATTTAACTTTTAACTTTACTTCAAAATTTAAAAAGGTGTGACTTAGAAAATATCATTATTTTAGTTAGGTCAATATTAGATATAAAAATACCATTACACATTGACCTTAGTCTTTGGCATCTGCAATTACCCATAAGCCTCTTACTTGTTTTCTACTCCTTTAAATAAATTAGATGAAAGAAGATAATATTTTTTACCTACAAAATCAGGTGTATTTATAGCTATCAGATGGAGTATGATTTGTACTGACCCTACACTTGAAGGCATTTTTTAGCAGTTTGTCAATGTACGCTACACTTAAAAAAAAATCCAAGCAATAACTATCTTTTAACTAGTTTGCCGTGAATCCTAAAATGTTTAGATTCCCAGCATGTCATATTATGGCTGAGGAAGGAATAAAAATTACATTTATATATTGAAAAACAAAGTTTATTTCTAATTGTTTTAGGTAAATAATTATCAAAAAGATCTAAATGTCGTTAGTTCTGACTACATTAAAGTAACCATTTTCCCCTCAACGAATACATTTATTTACCAACATTTAAATTAAATAAAAGCAAGGCTCCTAATGAACAGTCCTGGATGTGCTGGTAGACCTCGGCGACACCTCTCTTCAGCGACTGGCAAGGCACACGGAGGGCCTCCGGATACACAGGGCGAGATGAAAGTAGATTTAAAGTTGTGAGCATGTGAAACAGTTTATTCTTGCATTATTATTTATTAATTGCTGTAGTATTTGCCATACAAACAACTGTAACCCTACTTTTGTCCCCCCTGTATATAATCTCTTTTTGGCATGTGTGCTGTATTTTGTATGTATACACATAAGGTAAGAAAAACTCAAAAACAAAATTTATTCTTTTAATTGTCCTCCTTTGAATCTGTCCCATGATTACTTTGGGCATTTATTATTTCCCCACTTAGAGGAAACTCTAGACCAAATCTGCTACAACATTATGCAGATTTCTTCATAGTTATGTCTCAAAGAAATCACTGAAAAATCTGTTCAAGAACCTCCTCTCTATGATAGAGGTGCTGGTGATGATGTGGAAAAAGAGGAACTCTTCTGTACTACTGGTGGACATGCAGTTGGGTGCAGCCTCTCCATGGAGCAGTATGGAGATAGCTCAAAAAATTAAAAATGGATCTGCCTTTTGACCCAGCAATCCCACTCCTGGCAATATATCCAAAGGAATCCAAAACACTCATTTGAAAGAACATAAGAACCCCTATGTTCATTGCAGCGTTATTTACAATCACCAAGATATGGAAGCAGCCCAAGTGTCCATCAGTAGATGAGTGGATAAAACAACTAAGGGGCGTTTACATGATGGAATACTACTTGGCTGTTAAAAAGAAAATT
The DNA here is from genome assembly GCF_021234435.1 of Artibeus jamaicensis. Lineage (NCBI taxonomy): Eukaryota > Metazoa > Chordata > Mammalia > Chiroptera > Phyllostomidae > Artibeus > Artibeus jamaicensis. The sequence goes on along the minus strand of NW_026521486.1, from coordinate 15,004,537 downwards.
TTACTCTTTGTGACGGTATGGATGGACCTGGAGAACATTATAAGTGAAATACGCCAGTCAGAGAAAGACCAATACCATATGATTTCACTCATGTGTTGAATCTAATGAACAAACTGAACTAACAAGGAAAATGGGAACAGACTCAGAGAGGGAGAGCAGAATGACAGCTGAGGTGGGGGGAGGTTGGGGGGTGGAGGGACTGAGCAAAAAGGAAAAAGGACTCATGGGCATGGGCAGCAGTGTGGTGATTGGGGGGGCAGGGGGAAGAGGATATAAGGGGTCTAAATGGTAATGGAAAAATATAATAAAAAATTTTTAAATAGATAAAGGCTATTTTAGAAGATTTTCAAAAGAAAATCTCAAACAAAAGTTTGTAAAGAAAGTATTACTAGAAAAGGAGGCCAACTTCATAAAAGCATGAAAACAAAGGAGTGATGAGTCAAAATTTTTTACTTAAAAATAATTAATGGAAGAATTTCATTAGGATTATAAAAAACAAATCATTAAACTTTATGGCCAAACTTGTATTGTTCCCCTCTTCTCTAAATCTTTGCTACTTTAGTTTAAGCATGTTAAGAGCACTTAAGTTGTTCTTTAATTAAACCACAAAACCTCAGAGAACAGAAGTAAGGTGAATGGTTTACTCTACATCAAGTGGGAACAGAAAAAGGGGAGAGAGGAGAGAACAGAACTTAAGGTAACTAAATTCTAAAGATAAAATATAAAAGATTCAGTATCAGGAAGAGTTTCTAACTATAACATAAAAGTTAATGATAGTAAAAGAGATACAAAATACCTAAATCATATTGACAGACCACTATTCAGTCATGAAAAAATACTATTTACCATGAAATACTACTAAAAAATGTAAAGTAAAATAAGAAGTATAAAAACTTAAATATAGTTTAATCAAAATTACATAAAATTATGGAAATAATATAAAGGTATTAGGTGTGTAGATGGCATTTAAAAATTTCTGTATATCCTAAACTTGATATAGTGTGATTTTTTAATAATAAAATGTATAATTTATTTGAAAACAACAAAACTGTGCTGTCAGCTTGCTCTAAAAATTCTGTTTTTAAAATTAATGGCTGGTTAGTGTTTTGAATTTATAATTTATATTGGTACAGTTCCAAAAAGGATATGAGACAGCTAATCAAAAAGCTACAACTACAAAAAACATGAAACTCTACAGCAAATCCATTAGAAAGAGGATAGGAAAACAGGTGCCAAGCAAAACCTGGGAAGAGGACAGTTTCTATAGCTTTCAAAATTTGCTAGGAATGCAAACTGCTGACTGACCCTTCTCCGGCTCTAAAGACTTTGAACACTTCCTTTTAATATAAAAGGAAATGAACGGCACACTGGCTATTAACGATAACATATGTATGTTGATAAGAGCTATTGTACAGATGATTCAAAATCCTGTTAGCTAACATCTGTAAAAGCTTCTAGAACAAATCATGGAACCTTCCCAATCCTGTTGTAGGTGAAGATTTCTTAGGTAGGAAATAGAATGCACATAAAAAAGTGCTCACCATCACTGGTTGCCAGGAAAGGTCATTGTGGTACCAACCAGTATGGCTAAAATTAAGGACTGCCAACAATAAATGCTGGAGCATAGGTAGAGCAAGTTGAACATTAAGCTTTTGGTGGGAATATAAAATGGTAGAACCATTTTGGAAACTGGGACTTCCTTAAAATGTTAAATACACATATACCCTCTGATTCAGTAATTATATTCCTAAGAGAAATGAAAGCATATATCCACTAAAAGCTGTATACAGAGATGCTCAAAGCAGCGTTAGTCCTAATAGCTAAAAAAAACCCCCTGCAAATTGCCCAACAACCATCTGTAGGAGAATGGATGTAAATTGCAGGATATGTATACAATGTAATGGAATACGCCTCAAAAATAAAAAGAAATGAATCACTGGTATACACACCATGGATGAATCTCAGAAACTTTAAGTCAGATACACAAAAATGTATTCTGTATGATTCAATTTATATAAAGTTCTAGAATAGACAAAATTAATTTCTGATAATAGAAATTGGATCAATGGTTGCCTTGGCAGGGGATGGGGTGCAGAAATTGACTGGAAAGGAGCACAAGACTCTTTTGGGATGGCAGAAATGCTAAGTATTACCAGTGAGTGGGGTATGCATTTGTTAACAAGGATGAAACTGCACCCTTAAGAGTCGAGAATTTCACTGTATGCAAATTGTCCCTTAATTTAAAAAAAATTAGGACAGCTCAGTAACAGCTAACTTCTGGGTTGCCTAATACTGTTTATTAAAAGAAAACATATCTTTTATAGATACGGTATTTGTGGAAACAAAGTTAGTGTTTTTTTCTTTTTCTTTTTTTAAATCCTCATCTGAAGACATGCTTATTGATTTTAGGGAGAGTGAAAGAGGAGGGAGAAAGAAGCAGAGAAACATACAGGTGAGCGACATCGATTTGATGCCTCTCATACACGCCCAAACCCGCATCCTAGGCATGTGCCTCAACTGGGAACTGAACAAGCAATGTTAGTGTTTTGTAACAAACCTTAAATAATCTGACATGGTATGTTCTTTGTGAAGGTCATAGCAGGCAGTGTTGTGCTTTTTCTCAAAAAGCAATAGTTCTTTTCAAATACTTCTACAAAAACTGAAGTCCAAAGATCAGATTAGTTTTATGTACTGTTAAACAGAAAAATGTAATGTTGGCCTATGCGTAGGGCAGAAGGGTTGGTTGATGGATGACTCCATCAAAATTAGTTCTTTTAACAGTTATACTTTCAGTAAGTGGTCAAGTCAGTGCAGACCAAATATCCCAATGAATCCCAGGTTGAGAGCTTCGTTGTTAGGCCCAGACATGTGCTCAAGGCACTGTTGCCATGACTGCATATTTCAGCCACAAATTCAGAAAAGAAGCCTAAATTATGAAATAATACAGCAAACGTTAAAATATCTAAAATCTAGATTTAGAGAAAATGGAAATAGAGGAAAAAAGCCCTTAATGATCAAAGGCTTCAGACCACTTAACACAAATGGCGTTAATAAACACTCCACTTAATAATTTTAAACTTACCTGATTACTGGAGGCAACGAATCAAGTCTAGTCTCTGGGCTCCAAGCTATGCCATCGACCCTGACTCCATGGTGGATTGTTTGCAGTGTTTTATACTGAAGCCCTTCAATGTCCGCTTCTTCCTCCTAAGAATACACAGCAAATGTTATAGTAAGTTAAGGGAACAAACGATATAATGCTCTATAGCATGATAATAAAGAATTTACCAGGAGGCCATGGACAGTTCAATCCTCACTTAATGTCTTTGAGAGGTTCTTGAAAATTTGTTAACTCTTTGAAAACGGCAACTTTAAGCAAAATAACGGAAATGATTTTATCAGAGGCTAATTGATATAAACCAGAATTGAGTTCCTATGGCATATTTCTGGTCACATAAACATTACCAAACTTTTAAATAAAGACCAAAAAACTTGTAATATTAAACACTGAAATGTGAGCTACACCTACATGTAAGGAAGATTAATAAAAAAAGTAAGATGAGAATTTTCCAATTTGCTTATTCCAGTTCTGGGTTGTGTATGGCTAAAGCCTCTCCAAGCAACACAGGGTGCATGGCAGAAGCCCACCCTGGACAGGACACCCTCCTGTCACAGGGCACACTCAACACACACCGCACTCACTCCGACTGGGACACTGGGGACACGCCAGTTCACCTCTCATGCACAGCTTTGGGATGTGGGAGGAAACTGGAGTATCCCGAAGAAACACACACAGACTTGGGGAGAATGTGCAGACCACACACAGAATCAATTTTTTTTCTCATTAATGCTGTAATAAAATGACATTGAACTAAAAAGACATTACTCAAGGACCTACTGTATATTCTTCTGAGAAGTTCAAGAACAGACTGGATGAGATTTTACTGGTTCATTGAACAAAACCAAAAATGCCCAAAACTGCCTAAGCTTCACAAAATAACTCTTGAAGGCAACTAAACACAAACAGTAAACATGTTATACTTTACCTTACTTAGGAGACATGTTACACCTAATAATAAACACACTTCACAGCAAACCATGAAAATGGAATGCTCTACAAATCAGAATATCCTAAGTAAATGAATTAACATACATGTATTAGCACATAAAGTTTTGATTATGTACCAGATACTTTGAAACCTTATGATGAAAAGTCATTATAACAAGTATCGATGATTTTCACATAGTATTATATATGGCAATACATGTGTAAGATGTTACAAATTGCTCATTATACTATTAGTTTATGAATAGTGAACATGCAAATAACAATGCATTAATTTAGTCTATTGGACATTTGATTCTGGGTAAGATGTTTAACAAAATGAGTTTATTTACCTGTCTCAGTATTACCAAAAAGATGTCAGATTATCCTCATCTTCCCATGAGGGGAAGAAGGATAGAAACCCAAATGACAGAAAAAGTTACTTGTGAGAAATATCAACCACTGGATGGCCCTTTGGGGCTTGAATTCCTA